>NC_137276.1:155257500-157757500 GCF_054371585.1 Giraffa tippelskirchi | reverse complement strand
CTTCTGATTTTTCAAAGACAAAGAACAACACATGTCTTTGCCACATACAATATTTACAAAAACTTCAGAAAGTCTGAAAATATTTTGATTCATGAGGAAGGAAACTGTCATTACACTAAATCCCCTTTTAGAAGTTCAAAGGATTTGTTTTATTAATATTAAAAAGAGCCACTAAACTTTAATTTGGAAAATTTCCTTCCTATTTTTCTTACCATTTCCTTTTCTTACTTTTTTTGCTCTTTTCACCACTGTAGCTCATGCCTTTGACAGAATGAAAAAAGAAGAATGGACAAGAGAAGGGGAAAACAGGAAGGGCTGCAGAAGTAGTGGGGAAGAACAGTTCTTATTGTGGGCTCTGAATATTTGTTATAAATGACAGCACATACCCCCAACCTTCTTCCCAGTAGGTGTTTCAAGAACAAGGTTGCTGCCATAAAACCTGACTACTTTGTAGAGAATACAGATTTAAGTAGGTACATATGTAATGGCTACTAAAGCAATAAAACAAGTAGGCTTCTCATGACCCCATAGGCTATTTTTTTAATGTAATTATACATACATATATATATATATATGATCTATATATTATAAAGACAAAGGACAGAGAGGAATAGAGACAATTAAAAATCCTGTTGTTTAATTGATAGCAATAGTATTAAAGTTTATTCCCCTCCATCACTGATTTCTTCTCCCTGTTATTTTCTCTTTGATTAAGTTTTGAACAATATCTCTGAGTCAGTCAGTCACTCAGTTGTGTCCAACTCTCTGTGACCCCATGAACCGCAGCACTCCAGGCCTCCCTGTCCATCACCAACTCCTAGAGTTTACTCAAACTCATGTCAATTGAGTCGGTGATGCCATCTAACCATCTCATCCTCTGTTGTCCCCTTCTCCTCCCACCTTCTATCTTTCCCAGTATGAGGGTCTTTTCAAATGAGTCAGCTCTTCACATCAGGTGGCCAAAATATTGGAGTTTCAGCTTCAACATCAGTCCTTCCATGAACACCCAGGACTGATTTCCCTTTAGGATGGACTGGTTGGATCTCCTTGCAGTCCAAGGGACTCTCAAGAGTCTTCTCCAACACCACAGTTCAAAAGCATCAATTCTTCTGTGCTCAGCTTTCTTTATAGTCCAACTCTCACATCCATACATGACTACTGGAAAAACCATAGCCTTGACTAGATGGACCTTTGTTGCCAAAGTAATGTCTCTGCTTTTTAATAGGCTGTCTAGGTTAGTCATTACCTTCCTTCCAAAGAGTAAGCGTCTTTTAATTTCATGGCTGCAATCAGCATCTGCAGTGATTTTGGAGCCCAAAAAAATAAAATCAGCCACTGTTTCCACTTGTGAGCAAATATCCAGGTTCCTCACTCATGATTCTTTGTATAAAATCTCTACCATGAACACTCAAAAAACCGGAAACCATCATTTCTTTGTGCTTCTTGGATTAATAGGTAGATTTATGAATTATTCATGATAGTCCTAATATATTTACATCTGCTTCATTTTTGACAACTAGTTTTATAACTCTTAGCTCAAAGTTAGCACTGCCCACATACCACGAGGGTACCTATATAACCACCAGCCTATCAACACATATACTTGTTATATGAAGGAATAACATTTTTAGAGGAATCCTCTAAAAGTTAATAAATCTTTTTAGAATTAGGCGTGTTTGAACAGGCAATAAAACACAAACAAGTCTTGGCCCTCTCATATGCGGAACGGGTTGGTTACAGATGCTTCCCTGCAAGCTACGTCTTGCCTATTACAAGAACATTCATCTCCCAAGCACATCTTTTCACCTACTTTGCCTGAAGCAACAAAAAGCACACCCAAAAAAAATCACAGGATTTGTAAAAATATTATTGCTAACGCTTAAAGAAACTCATACACTAATGTGACATCCTCACACAGGACAAGAACCAAACATGATTTCCTAAACACCACTTTCAGATGACGACTCAGTCTGCTTTTGCCCTGTGCGAGCTAATGACGGGAGGGGAGACTAACCTGTGTCTTCAGTTTTCTTACCTACAACACTGAGGCTGGGCCAGCACTGACTCACAAAGCTGGAGACATTAGCTCATGGCCGTGATTCAGTCATGAGAATTCTGACAGACAGGGGCCTCTCCCCACACAGGTGCTTCAAGGGGGAAATGAATCCCTGGAAGCAATGACTTATGACCTAGGCACGGATGTTACCGTGTCTGTTATCAGGCCCTGAGAGAATTGGGCAGTGCTGTCTGTGTGACAGCAGCCACCCTAATAGAAGACAATTGTTAGAAGAGCCTTACAGAAAGGTCCTTATCTCCTGCAAGCAGCCCTCCCAATCAGTCCAGGAGAAGCGTGTGGGTTCTAGTCTACAAATTTCAGTTCCTCCTCCACGGGGAGAGAGGAAAGGCAGAAGGGTCAAGTGTTTGAGAGCTAATAGGCTTTCAGCATTTATTACTGGAGGTGAGAGAGAACATCTAGGAAGTTTTGAAATAGGCTGGATAAGAATCACCTCATTCACCCAGTACCTTTAGCTTAGAGCTCAGAGTGAAAAAAACACGAAATTTAATTTTGCAAAACAGGAAGCTGCAAGCCGTTCCTCCCGCCTCAATCCCAAGGCAGCAGGAGCAGTTTGCAGGAGGACAGACTTCTGAGTTTACAAACCACTTTTACCTCCTTATCTCACTGGATGCTCACAACCAAATTCGGAGCATAGGTGTCATTCCCCTCATTTTATGGATAAAAACAAGGGTTTCCTAGGTGGCTCATTGGTAAAGAATCCACCTGCCAACACAGGAGATGTGGGTTTGATTCCTGGGTGGGAAAGATACCCTAGAGGAGAAAATGGCAACCCACTCAGTATTCTTGCCTGGGATAATCCCATGGACAGAGGAGCCTGGCAGGCCACAGTCCATGAGGTCGCAAAGAGTCGGACAGGACTGCAGAAACTGAGCGTGATGGATAAGAACGCTGAGGCACCAGGGAGGTTAAGCGATTTACAAAGGGTCCATCTAGAACATGGCAGCCTTCACTAATTGTTTAGCTCTCCTCTAGTAAGACAGTCCATCACTCCAGCCCCTTCCTTGGCTCTCCATTCCTCCTTCCTGCCTTCTTATGTAGCCTCTGGAAGCAGTGACTTACACAGCTGCCTCTTGCCCTCTCCTTTTTGTCCTTCCCACATCAGTGCACCATATCGCTGAGTGAGTGAGCCCCCTATCAAGCGTCTGCACTACTGTGGCATTTTCCAGATTGCTTCCTTTCTCCGGGCCCCCTCCAATCAACCCCCACACAATGCCGGATTAATGGGTTTTATCTACAGTTCCGAGCATGATAATTCCTGTGCTCCAAAAGTATTCAGCATCAGCCCCACTGCCCGTGGGATACAGTCCAAATACCTTCACCCACATAGGCTGGCCCCATCCTACCTCTCGAGCTGCTGCTTCCTATCCGCGACCACAGCTTCAGGCAGAATAGCAGAGTCCTGTCTCCAGGCGAGCAAATCAGGCTGGCCTCTGTGTTCTTAGTTCAGCTGCTCCACTGCCTCTCTGGAAAGTCAGTTCTCTTCCCCACTGAACCATCTGCCTGGTCATTTGCTATCTTCTTCTTTCTTTCCAGCAACAAAGGCCTTCTCTTCTTGATGTATAGACTTTTTTTTTTTTTTAATTCAAAGGGAACTTCAGAGACCACTTGATTCATTCTCTCACCTAAAACTCAAGTCAGGCTCTCATTTCTATCTTGAATCACTCCAGGGGCTGAGCACTCACTACTACTGGAGGTGGTGCATTCCAGCCCAGCAGAACCCTGACCATTCTTCCCTCTGAGCTGGAATCTGCCACCCGGTGACTCTCTCCCATCTGTGGTAATTGTGCCCTCTGGGGACATCCTAACAAATCTAGGATGTACTGGTTTCAGAAGAGTTAGTCAAAAAAAAAGGAGCTCTGCTCACTGCTCAACACAATCACCATTTAGAGCGTGAGTCCATGTTCTTTGTGGGCTGACGCTATAAAAATAACTAAAGTGCTCTCTACCACTCTCCCAAAGCAAATCAATTATCTCAAAATCGTGCCTCTTACATGGTTAAGGTATTTGTACATCAGAAATATACATGGCAGTGTGCCTGAGTGTCACTCAAACCCACAGGATAAATATTACTCATCTTCCTGGAATTCTAATTTTAAAGATGCTTTTTAAATGAGGGAGATAAATATATTTAAATGTATATTTGTATTAAAATACAAAATTAAAATGTTTTACCAAAAAAAATAAACAAATTCTGTTTTTTCTATGGAACTCTTCAGATTATAGTCTTAAGAAGCCCCAGGCAGATATCATTTTCCCATGCTCCTAACTGGGGTAAAGGTTTTAAGGACTGTGCTAACACATCATCTCCACCACGTGGTGGAAGGTGTCAGAAGTTAGAGGTACTTCACAGATTGGATTCCCTACTGCAGTTTCTGACGTACCCAAATTCTAATCCTAAATTCACAACCTAATCTAATAAAAATCACCATTTACTGGGCACTGTTATGCACTCTACATTTGTTATATCTAAACCTACCAATAACCTTGCTGCCTCAAGATGCGTTTGTCCCCATTTTAGGGTTGAAGAAACTGCCCTGGAGACAGTGTCTTGCCTAAGGCCACAAAGATAGAGAGAGGTGGAATTCAACCTCAGGTCTATCTGACCACAAAGCCTGAATTCTTTCCACTCACCACTCCGCCTCCTTAGGCACTTTGGCTTGTTCTTTAGTAAAAGAACCACAGCCCCTGCTTTCAGGTAAAGGCAAAGCTTTGCTGCATGGCTGAGCACTAACATGGGTCACAATATTTGTAACTTTCAGTCTTGCAAGGTAACTAAAACAGACACACTGTAAGTATCTCAGATATTTTACATTTTATATATTGTAAAATATTATATCATATCTCATTGTAATTTAGCAAATGAAAAAATATTTTCATTTTAAAACAGGAATTTTTGGAAAAAGATCACTCCCTCTTCTGCTTAAATGTTTCAAACATTATTAATAGTTTCGGTTTCTGGAGCCTAAATCCTGAAGTCAAACAAATTAAGAAAGCAATACATTAGGAGCTAATCTATGCCCCACAACCATATGCCCAAGCGACAACTTCAAAATGAATTTTCAATCCAGTTAAAAAAAGAAAAATCTGTTAGTTTGGAAATGCTTGTGAGCAAGTCTCTCAGAAGGATATACCCTTTCTCACTGTTCACATAACAGTGTAGGTAGTACCCACGCATAAAATATCCATGCTAATTCCTCCCTTTCTAATTAACTTGTCTTAAAGCATTCTCCATATGCTGAGCATCAGTGACCCTTAACTGAGACCACTGACAAAAGATATTCAAGCCGCTCTGGTCATTTGTTTATATATATATATAGAGAGAAACCCACTAGGTTCCTCAAAGGCAAACAGTATGAATGTCAGAATCAATCCTAAGCTCTGTGAATCTAGGCTGTGTTCTGAGTTAGCAGGAAGGAAAATATAGATTTAAAATTAACTGTAATAAAAGAATATTTCTAAAAGGTAGAAAGAACATATAATATTTAAAAATGCTTCAACACAAAGATACAGTTTCAGTTACATTATGGCACCAACTAGAGTTAAAACCCACATTTATCAAAATAAAACCATCATTACTATCATGAGAAAACAGCCTTAAAGTTTTATTGTTTAATTTTATTTTACTAAAACACAAGCAGATAATTATAGAGATTTTCTTTCCTGGAAATTTCAAAGCATTTTAGAAAAGCATATAGAATTATAATTACTTACCATATATTTATTGACTAAGACCATCTAGTACATTTTGTACATTTGTACATTTTGTACATTTGTACATTTTGTACATTTTGAAGTAAATGTGAAAAGGATTAAGACTTGCTAGGTAAAAGAAAGTAAGAAGTCCCCTTTCCTCCCCTTTTCTAAAATAGATTAGTTAGCTCTTAAAAAAAAAAAAAAAAAAAACTAAAGGGAATAAGAGGTATTTTCTTGTATGTCAAAGCAAAAACATCCAGCAGACTATCAAGTGCAGAAATGAACAAAGTGAAGATTTTAGACTAAATTTGAACATTTCATTTGAAATGGTTTGGGTCTTTTCCTCAAAGTAGAAGTCCATGTCATAAAAACACACTCTCAGGGCTACAAAACTGTCTTAGAAAACATCAAACACACAAATTCAAAGTGTACACATTTTCCTTTAAATAAGGATTCACCCACTATTTTCTAACAAATCATTTCAC
Source organism: Giraffa tippelskirchi (assembly GCF_054371585.1). Taxonomy (NCBI): domain Eukaryota; kingdom Metazoa; phylum Chordata; class Mammalia; order Artiodactyla; family Giraffidae; genus Giraffa; species Giraffa tippelskirchi. Next base: position 157,751,245 of record NC_137276.1, on the reverse strand, counting down.
TTCCTCCCTGTATTGTTCTTCTTTTTGAGTATCCTGTTCCTATTCCCACCCCTAGTCCTAAATTATCTAAAGAGGATAATTATACTTGAGTGAAGGTTGAGAGAAGACTTTATGAAAACTTAATAAAAAGACTAATTCTAGCATAACTTTTACACTTCTTAACAGCTATGTCTAAAATGTTTATGCAAAGAAAGGCATTATAGCTGAAAACTGTGGCATTTTCAAGGCAAGAAATCAATTCTGAAATATGAATACATTATAGAAACTTACACAAATAACTATACATTACATTTAATTGCTTCATGAGTAGGAAACTAGACAGGAAGAACTCTATATTTCCTTCCAGTTCTGCTGCTGAATGAGACATATTCTTTGCCCTATATCTCAAGTTCCTCATCACTTTCATTCCAACTTCTACAGCAAAAAGTTTATGGATGAGTTACTATTTGTTAAATTATATGATGATTCTCAGAATATTAAATATAAACATTTGCAAGCTATGCTTTTGTTACAATTATATACAAAAGTGTAAACTGTAGTCTTTGAAGATAAACATAAAATCTAATCCATTACCAGTGAATATTATGAGAGAACAATATAAGCCTAAGGAATGAGTTATCCATGGTAACTCTTAGAGGTTGATAATCTTTCTTTGAAAGACTAATTAAAATAGCTATTTGCCAAGCATCTTCCAAAACTCAGAGGGGTTAGACTAAAGCATTTTAAAGGTGTGCACTTATTTTTACACGCAAAACTTCAATGCATTCTAGGCATGAGAATAAGCAAAGGAAAAAGAGGTTATGTACCTATGTGGATGAGTTTTAAAAAAAAGGAATTGTTAATTATCATAACAGGATATATTTCCTGTGCATCCACTCCAAATGTAGAAGTACAGAAAAAGTTATTCCAGATTTCTATTATGAAAATACTATTTATTTTATGAATTGGTCAATCTGCTTTATTAAATGACCAACTAAACACCATTTTCCAAAGGCCTTCCCCACTAAGTGCGGGTAAGTGATAAACTTGAATAGATAGTGCTTAAAAAAACACCAAACCCTGGGTCTAATACACAAATTGTGTCCTCAAAGACCTCCACTATCAATCACCAAGGCAAAGGAACCAAACTCTCTATTAGCATCCCACCGTTCTCATGACCAGCTGCTTTGGGGGACAGTTATTCCTCTCAAAACCACTCCACTCTGGATGGTGCAGTGTCAGGCAGGGATAGTAAAAACACGCCAAAACTCTATTTTCAAATTCAAAAGAATCCAGTTTTTCTTTTCCATTCTTTTTCTTTTTCTTATAAGCAAAATCCATAATAATATATTTAATATTTTAAACAATTCATAAAAAATAATTAAAATGGATTCAATGTCTTAAAATAAATAATGGTCTTATACTACAGAAATATTTTGAATATAATTATTAACAAAAGGAATACATTTTGTAATTATTCATTCTAATTCTCCTATTTTGAGAAATGTAGGCTTCTCAAATCATTATGTATCAAATGCACCAAAATTTTGCTCTGTCAAATGATAATTTAAATGTTTTTTCCACAGCATAATAGTTTTAGATAAGTCAAGTTTATAAAAGTAATTGTTAGGATTTTATAAGTAAACAATATACATACATCAAGGCATACAAGATATTTAAGCAAATTTTATAGAACTATGAGAAACATTTTGCTATTTTAAACAATTATCATAGCTTAAAGGATTTTGCTTTTATGACATACAGTTAATCATATCTATGACTTACTTGATGACAATTCTTTTGTCAAAAATGTAATCCATAATTATAACGTTGCTCTTACGGGAAAATGAAATTTGCTTTTCCAAGAATACAGAGTCGTAAAACAAAAGGCAATTTATATCATTTAATGTTAGGACTCTCAATTCATAAATATGAAAATCTCAAATTAACACACAAAGTAGGAGGAACAAGGAAGTAAAGGGGGAGAGAGAAGGAAGGAATATCTTCCAAGCCAAATTACAATTTTTGTAAATTAACTCCTTTGTTACTCAGCAAGAGTGAAATATTTGTATGTAAATAAATATGTGTATCTATTTTTGCATTTTTAAGAAAAAGAGTAAAGTTTTTCTCAAAGATATAGTCAAAATGTTGCTGTTGTTGTTCAGTCGCTAAGTTGTATCCAACTCTTTGTGACCTGATGGACTGCAGTTAAAATGACCACAATTTAAAACTCTGTTACTGGAGCTTCCCTGGTGGCTCAGTGGTAAAGAATCAGTCTGCCAATGCATGAGACACAGGTTCAATCTCTGGGTCAGAAGATTCCATATGCCATGGAGCAACTAAGGCTGTGTGCCACAACTACTGAGCCTGTGCTCTAGAACCAGGAACCAAAACTACTGAGCCCACGTGCTGCAAGCACTGAAACCCACATGCCCTAGAGCCAGTGCTCTGCAACAAGAGAAGCCTCTGCAATGAGAAGACCGGACACCACAACTAGAGATTGGCCCCCACTAGAGAGTGTTCCCTGCCTCCCACAACTAGAGAATAAGCCCATGCAGCAACGAAGACCCACTTCAGCCAAAAATATATAAATTAATAATATACATAAATACTTTAAAAAAATAATAAAACTCTGTTACTAGTTTGCTGAAATATTACCAATAAAGCACTGAGACTCTTAAGGAAAATAGCATCTGATTAACAATTATAAGATCTAATTAAATAGGCTTTAAGAAGAAGTTATTTTACATTAGAAAAAAAATAACACCTATGCAAACATATATATTCATCCTACATTTATTTCTAGGGACTTGTAGACCTATACTGCTTCATTTCAGGTCTGCTTATAAATGGAAAACCTCAAAAAACTGCCTGGATTACAAGCATGGATATGTACTATTCACACAGATAAATCTAAAAACAAAAACGCAGATAATAACATATTGTGTTTTCTGAGCTTCATCTTTCAGGTTCCCAAAGCACTTAGTAAACTTTAATTAAGCCTCCCAGCAATCCTACCAAGTAAATGTTACAATACCCATTAATAGATGAGCAGAGGCCAAGTCACTCGCCGCATGATCACGCAGCTTGTCAGTGCCCACTAGTTGTCCTTCTGAGTTCTTAATGAACCACACTCTTCAGGAGTCTGTCAAATGACATCTCAAATTCAAAAGAGGATTCTTATGTTAAGCTATTATTATTCTTTCTATGTAATACAACTTGGAAACTACTCCAAGGAAAAACAAAAAGTCGTTTTAAATGGTGTCCTTGTATTATTCATTCTATTTTCCTCAATATTTAGTCCAGATACTACTGGTAACATAGTATAAAGAGTAAAACCAAAACTGCAAACTCAGTGAGTAACCCACGAAAAACACCTGTTTGAGGTACTTGACAATGCAGAATTAGCTCCGCATAAAACAATTAGAAATTCCATTCCAAATCTTCAGACACTTCTAATACAATAACAAGGTGACAAATTACACTGTTTTGTTATTTACAATAAGAAATCATGAGTCTTCATTATTAGATTCAAACTCAAATGAGAAGGCTGATTCTATTTGTAAAGTGAGAGTCCCTCTCTAATTTACCTCACAATAAATTGGGTTCTACGGTCTCTGGCTACTCCCAGTTTCCTCCAAATTTCAGCTGAGGGGAGCCTGATGACGGGGTGGTAATCTTTATTAAAAACCAGAGAGAGACAGCAGTTAAGAGCAGTCCCTTGAGGCCCCTATGTGCCTAATTACAGGACCCCTTGTTCCAAAAACCACTGTGTGTCTACAAAACATCTGTAGGGCTTCAAAGAGGCTAAGATTCCTCATTCTGTTCTGCAATAAACTTCTTTAATCTCAAAAAATTAGAAGCTCTTGGGCAGAAAGCTATGTCATTTCACATCTCCCTTGCTCCAGTGACCTTACAGACATACTAATTGCTGTTGATATAAAACCATGAGGGTTTAGTCCACATGCAGTTGCTTTTACTCATGAAAAGACAGCTGACAGCTAAATACCTTTCATGAGAAAAATACATCTGCCCTTCTCCATCAGAGGGGGTGTAGACTGTTACAAGACTTGATCACACTATGGAAATGCTTAATATCAGGGAATGCAAACAGACGAAGGTGTAAAGCTTACATATGGGAAGACACTGAGCACAATACCTGGCACTCATCCTTCAGGGCTGATTTGAAGATATTTCTGTCAATTTGAATGATACATTGCATTTTTCTTGAGCCATTAAAAAATACTGTGACATCGTTATCTGTCTATACCTCAATTTCATGGTAATTTTTGTCCTGGCACACTCTCTATGTGCTAATTACAAATCAGTCATCAGTTAGTGAAATGAGGAAACTGATTTGAAGCCCTTTCAATCTCATTGTACTTCTCTGGCCATCTAGTCAAGGCTATGGTTTTTCTGGTAGTCATGTATGGATGTGAAAGTTGGACTGTGAAGAAAGCTGAGCGCCGAAGAATTGATGCTTTTGAACTGTGGTGTTGGAGAAGACTCTTGAGAGTCCCTTGGACTGCAAGGAGATCCAACCAGTCCATCCTAAAGGAGATCAGTCCTGGGTTGTTCATTGGAAGGACTTACGTTGAAGCTGAAACTCCAATACTTCAGCCACCTGATGCGAAGAGCTGACTCATTGGAAAAGACCCTGATGCTGGGTAAGATTGAGGGCAGGAGGAGAAGGGGACAACAGAGGATGAGATGGCTGGATGGCATCACCGACTTGATGGACATGGGTTTGGGTGGACTCAGGGAGTTGGTGATGGACAGGGAGGCCTGGTGTGCTGCGGTTCATGTGTTCGCAAAGAGTAAGACACGACTGAGAGACTGAACTGAACTGAATTGTCTCTTGTCACTGCTATATACATTGCAAAGATGGCCTTCAGTCTGACTATTGTTTTGTTTGGTCTGTGGTTTTCACAACTTTTTTTTTTTTAATGAATGCTATCTTTTAAACATATGGAGATATCACATGAGAATCCAGGTTTCTACATGCTCTTGAAAAATTCAGCTTTTAACTTCAGGTTTACCTTCCCCCATGACACCATGTTGGAGTTGCAAAGCAAATGCCCTTGTGGACAAGGTATGCAAGCTCACCTTGATACTATGCCCATCTTTACCATTTGACTTGTTTAGGCTACCGTCTAGACCCCCAGATATCTGACTGAGTTTTCCACCTCCAAGTTAGCTTATTAGTCGAAGTGATTTTTTTAGAAAAATGAGCGTTATGATCTGATCCCTGTTCTTGATGGAAATTTCCATGGTAGTTTATTTATATCACAGTCCTCCTCATAATAATCCACCCTTCCGGGAAATCAAAGCTATAGTGAAAAAATAAAAGATCAAGTGGCTGGTAATACCTACAAAACCAAACTGATTACTATGAATGATAACATAAATGAAGGAGGAGGAGGAGGAAGAAAAGGAAGTTGGGGAGGAAAGGAAGAATGGAGGAGCAGGAAGAAGAGCAGGACAAGGAATGAAAAGAAAAAAAGGGGGGGTTACTGCTATTCTTTTTGTAGTAGAAAAATAAAGGCAAGTTTTATTTCGATTTGGTGTTTCTTTTTAATCATTGGTCAGTTCTTGTTATATTAGATTTAATAAATAAATATCAAAATTTTCCCTTTAAAGAGAATCTCTAAGTGCATTCAGGAAATCACTCAAGCATAACATGGCAAGGCCCTAAACATCAGATTAGGTGAAACTGGCTTATCACGAATACGTTAACCTAGAGTTAATTTAAATAAGTTAGGGCAAACTTGCTGACTAAGTTATTCTGCTCTGGACCTGGAGACAACACCCCTACACAAGGGCTTACAATGGAAATTCACTTTAAAGTGCAAAACCTAGAGTTAAGTAAGTAACATGAACCACCCCAAGAATCTCTAAACCTTTTATTTAGGATATTCTTCCTTAATACTCTGTGACCTGAGAAATAGCTTGGATAACAGGCAACAGTACTCAATGTTATTATTTTCTTTATCATGGGAGGGGCATAAAATGATACTCCTTTGTGTATCTCTGGAGATTTATAGGACAGCCCTGGCAAGAAGTGAAAATAACTTGTGATTAACAAATGTACCACTGGCAGGAGCCAAGTCTATTGACTTCTGTTCCTCAGCAATGAAATCTAACAGCCACTCGGTTAAGATCAGCCCCAGTTAAGGCTCAAGCGTTGATGAGAGAAGTGTTTCCTTTCGACAAGGAAGCTGATAAATCATATTCACCATGGAAAAGTTTGTCTATACATCGTGTCCTTTGATGGGCTAGTCTTAAGAGTCCCAAGATTCCAGAAGGCCACGCAACGGGCTGGCTTGCATTAGATTTCTGCCGAGCTGGCAGACTTCTTCTGGAAGTCTTACATTACAGGTAACCTGATGACTGGCACAATGGGCCACAGGCACACATCTCAGCTCGCCTGTGGAGGAGCCAAGGAGAGCAAGCTTGTGAGACCAATAGGCTGGGATCAATGAAACTCTCTTGGGGAACTGGATGTTCCCCTTTCAAATGCCACCTCCCTAATCTCTCCACTTGCTCAAGTCAGATTCTTCAAAGCTCTGAACACAACATTAGGCTGGCATGATTAGGAAAGTCAAAGAAGAGGACCTTCTAAATCATGGGTGGAAGAAAAGGCATCAAATTCATGAACAGTGAACAATTAAGGTCAGAGTGAAGGGATGCTGTTCAGAACGTAGTCATTTCCTTTGGCCATGGGGAGAAAATAAAGCTTCTTTTTTTCATATTTATTAAGGGGCCTGCTATATGCTGAATATGACTCTGAGCACTAGGTCAAGGTGCCTGCTCTATGAGACCTTCATATTTATGGAAGGAAAAAGTCACCAGAGCAAAAGGGATGTATGTCCAAAGGCCAGAGCCATTATCTCAGACTGAGTACAACAGAAGAACACTAATCTGAGGGTTTTCCCAGTATTTGCATGCAGATAATACTGTGTGTCATGGGTTGTGGGAAAAACAGCTCTCAAGATCAATACAGGTCAAGATTGATATTCACACAAAAAAGTCTTGTCCTTGGAGTCCAGCAAAAGAAAGCACTTTAGTTCCAGAAGTGGTATACTTAGCAGTCCTCTCAAAGCTCGAGCAGGTGCCATAGAAAATTCATCTTTTCCTTACTCTCAACTCCAAAAGCATTCCAGCTCAGTATCTGTGATTCATTTGAATGACCAGGGAGTATTTTGTCAAGTGAATATGATATAATTTAGAGCATATCCAGTTCCCCACTGCTGAGCGTGTAGGTTTGCCTCCAATACTTTTGGCACAAAACCCCAGATATTCTTTACTAAAAACAGAGAATTAAAAAAAAAAAAAAAAGATATCCCCATAAATGAGAAATAAATGCTGGAATTCACCAGGTTCTTAAAACTGGAAAAGGTCTTTCTCAGTGCAGGCAAGGAGAGCCTGAATCTGCTTGGACAGACTTAGGAAGGCAGCATGGCCAGTCTGCAGAAGTCAGCATATGGGAGAGCCTGATACCACCCTATGCCATTTAGTCATGTTATTTGATTGGTGGCTCAGATGGTAAAGCATCTGCCTACAATGTGGGAGACCCAGGTTTGATCCCTGGGTCAGGAAGATCCTCTGGAGAAGGAAATGGCAACCCACTCCAGTACTCTTGCCTGGAAAATCCCATGGACAGGGGAGCCTGGTAGGCTACAGTCCATGGGGTCGCAAAGAGTCGGACGCGACTGAGTGACTAAACTTTAAACTTTTTATTGGTGGATAATATCACAGTCCCATGGGGCTGCAGTATGCATGTTAACAGCCCAAAAGCATTAGGAAAAAGAAAAAATAGAAGATATTTTTCTTTGAATTCTCTCAAATTACTACTTATGGCACAACTGAACCCTCAATAAAACTAATAAACTCATGAAGCAAAGAGATTCAAGTTCAGACTCAGTAAATGCATTTGTGTCTATGACTAGCCAGTGCCTTTACACATGGCACATGTAATCCTCACAATAAAGAAAATATAAGGAAGGTATGAGCATCCCCATTTGTAGTCGGTATAGTCAGGTTTAAAGAAATTGAACTCTTTGAGCAGGTCCTAAATGCTGCTAGTAAATTTCAGGGTTGAACTTTGCACATAAGTTTCCTTCTATTTCCAAATTACCATACTTGACAACTGGCCTATGACTGACGAGTCTTAGCTATAATGCTAGACCAGCACTTTATTTTATTAAATGGTAGGCCTCTATCAGAAAGTAGTAATTACATTGTAGAAATAAGAAAGTTTGAAATTAAGTCCTAAATTCCATGTTGATTTGGGTGTGACTACGTGTGAGTGTGTGTGTAAGAGAGAATATGGAAAATGTCATTGCTCTTCACTTTATTTCACTGGAAGAAGTCTAAAATAGGGACCACATTTTCATGGAATTGGAAACATACTCACATTCATTATTGGAAACAGACAAAGCAAAAAAAAATGCATATATACTTTAAAGATATTAATTATATTTTGGCAGTGAGTCTGAGTTAAGCCAGAAATTAAAAGAGAAAACAACAAGTGAAAAATGGTACAAACAAGATTTTTATTAAAGAATTACCAGAGGACGATGCAGTAAGTGTGACCCTTCCTAATGACAGCTGCTTCTGCTGCTTCCAGTTTGTGGGCAGTTTTTAAAATTTGGTGTTTTATTTTGAAAGACTGCTTTAAAATGAACAGATGCCTAAGAAATAGATGTTGTATATAATGTAGCATAAAAATGTCCTTTGTTAGGTGGTTTCACTCCATGCTACACAGGGCCTGCTAGTGCCTGTATATCCCTGATTCTGTCTGTAAAGAGAAAGGCAGTCTAAATAGGATGGTTGGTAAGTAAGTAAGTGGTCGCTCAGTCGTGCCTGACTCTTTGTGACCCCATGGACTGCAGCCTACCAGGCTCCTGTGTCCATGAGATTTTTCCAGGCAAGGATACTAGAGTGGGTTGCCATTTCCTTCTCCAGGGGATCTTCCCAACCCAGGGATCAAACCTGGGTCTCCTGCACTGTAGGCAGATTCTTTACCAACTGAGTGACAAGGGAATCCCAAATAGGATGGTAGAAATACTTGAACTGGGAGGGAGGAAGGCCTGGGTTCCTCTGTCTCCTGGGCTGGTGATGAACCAAGTAACCTATACTTCTTGAAGTTTCCTCACTTCTAAAACTGGGGATAACAGCCTTGGTTCTGAGGCTCCACCTGAGACAAATGTATGAGAAAACACTTTAAAATGTGCATCAGTGTGAGGATATACAATTTGGCTCAAAGAGTTAGATGCTCCTAATGTATAAGATACTGGTGTCCATGGCTAAGAATTACACGTTTTTAGGTGATCTCAGCAGTTACTCAAACAAGAGTTTAAATGTGCTGGATTTAGAAGAAATGTAGCTGGGCCTAAAAGAAATTTAACTATGAACATGAAAGAACACTAATACAAATGTAAGTACTAAGTGCTATATTAGTAGGCTGGAATAGACATCTAATTCAATCATTTTATTCTGTAATACCTATACATAGACTGAACAGAAATCCTAGAAAGGCAAACCAGCTTAACCAAGGTCTCTTATTAGTGGCAGGCAAAAACTTGATTAGAAGCTAAGTTTTTTTTGGAACTTCCCTGGTGGTCCAATGGCTAAGACTCCATGCTCCCAATGCAGGGGACCTTAAGTATGAACTCTGGTCAGGGAACTAGATCCCACATGTCACATGCCTAGTTATTTGTTTGACTAGGCACAACCAAATAAACGATTTTTTTTTTTTTAAGAAAAAGAAGCTAAGTTCTTCTAAAACCTTTCTATGTTGATGATTAATAATACTTCACCTAAGGAAAGGGAGTACTTTTCACCCTATTCAACCTCTTCAGAGGCACAGACTGAATTCTAGAAAGATGAAGTGACTTGGCTAAGGTCGTGAGGATGATCACGGTGAGAATCCAGGTTTTCTGGCTCCCAAGAGATGCTCTTTCACCACAGTGCCTACCCCTTTTGTAGGGTTCTGATACCACTGCTCCCACATCTAATGAACTTTTGCCATGGTACTCTACAAAACATTTTCTTTGCTGTTTAACCTACCATGTATGTAGACATGCCTAACCTTTTTTATTGAGACAATGTACTTTTCTGAGAGAGGGGCTTTGATGGAAGATGGTTCAGAACTATGCTAAAACTGAAAGGAAAAAAAAAAGGCTTAAGATTTCTGTATGAGGAGGTGGGAGGAAAAAATGAGGAAGAAAGATTAATTTAACATTGTAGTTACATCATGCTCCATCCCCCCTCCATGCCCCATCCCCATGCTCCACCCAGCCTAAGCTATTTTAGAAGGGCAGTGAGTCTTCATTTAGTGGCATCAAATATGCCCATCATCGCTCAGATGCACTCACTCCTAAAGTGGAGCTTTGCATGACAAGGCCAGATGAGCAATGGTAAGCTCTGAAGATCAGTGATTGTAAACATCCACTTGGTGACCCCTATTCAGAAATACATCAGCACTCCATTTATAAAATGGCTGTTCTAGTGGCAAAATATTACTTAGATCAATCAGCCAATATATCCTTAAGGCCTATGGACTTAAGTTTATTCACCTGGAGTGTCCACCTCCATGAGTATTAATATAAAAGAGACTAAACAGTATGACACAACTTATTAAAAAAATCACACACTGAAGAGAGATCCAGTTTTAAGCTAATACTTCTGTTATTGTTGAAATAGGAACCATGACAGAACAACTTCTCAAACCATAAAAGAAAAGCACTATGATAAATTCTTAGACAAGTTTGAAACATCCTGATGTGAAACAGTGGAAAAATAAAGAAAGCACATAATCTGGGGGTCAGGGGGAGGGGGAGATGAGGTGGTGGTGACAGAATCAGAAATAGGACTAGCCATACAAAGCCTCTGTAACTTTAGGGATGTCACTGAAACCCCACTTTCTTTCAGTTTTCCCTAGTAAAGTGGGAGTTGTGAAACATACCCTACCAAGTTCACAAAGAAGTGAGGTCAAAATGGGGGGATCTATGTGAAATTATGCTGGAATTTAGTGTTATTAATGCAGATTACATTATAAACTCTGTACTACTGGAGTAAAGCCTGGATACTGTGGCATACAAAGAAGAAATGCTTTCCAAAGAAATCTATTTGCCAAACAGGAAATAATTTGTTAAAACAATTTGAAAGCTGCTTCTCCACAAGAGGATGACATGTGAAAGATTTCTATAATCCAGGCAAAAGTTAACTTCTTTGACAAATGTGTGCCACTTTGGTCTTGGACATTCTTTGATCAACCATTTAAAACCAGTCTTATAGGTCTCCTCCCTTATAGTTGAGCTTTATTCATGTTATAATAAATTATCAAATCAACTCTAAAATAAAATAAACATTCTTACAGCTTTTTAATTTTTAAAATGATCAGTATTTCGATTATTTTTAGCAAAGTTATGCTTTTTCCAACATTTTTAATCAGAATCTCTTTGAATCTATTTCAGGCTTCTGATATGTAGTTTTAGAGGCTTGGGGGGGGGCAAGCCTAAAGCATTTATGCTTCTAAATGCAATAAATAAATGTGTATCAATAAAGCATGAGTCATGTTAGAGAACCTACATGTATGAACAAATTTAGGCCTTCCTTAACAAATAGGAACTAGCCTACATTCTGCAGACTGCAAACACATATATCCTAGGATTACATTTCCCATCCATGTAATGCTTTACATATTTCCAAAAAAGTTCACACAAAAGGTGAGGTAGGCAAGAACACATCAGCTAGAATTACCAGAACACAGGCCTTTGGTTTCCAGATCAGGGTTGTTCCTACTAAATGGTACTTTTTCTCTTTCTGATTCAGTGTGGAATATTCCAAACCAAAATATCCTTAGAGGACAGGGAGAACATTTCCACCATTCAATATGGAGTTCTAAGCTTTGACGAAGGAGAGAGCCTGGAGGGTGACGGAGAAATCCCACATACCTGGGGGTCAGGTTCAAGGGCACAGGGGCACCCGTAGTCTTACCGTCCACGTTGCGGACTTGGCGGTGCTTGACTGCTGGAAGGACACATCGAAGCTGTGTGGGCCCGGGTAGTCAGTGTTGGAGGGGATGGCGGGCGACGGTGAGAGGGCATCGAAGGTGGAGCTGGGCTGTGCGTAAGGCGAGGGCGCCGTGACGCTGTTCTGCGCGTGGTCTGTGTTGTAGGGGCTAGTGGACGAGGAGCCGTTCTGGATCTGCTGGTCCATGCTGTTCAGGAGCCCCAGATTCGTGTACTGTGGCTGCAAGACACCCAGAAACCCCCACATTAGCCATTTAAGCTGCAGATTGTTGCTTCTCAAAAGGCATCTTTTGGTGCATGCCTTCCACAGAGATCAACCTCAGATTTGCTGCACTTTACACTCAAAGGAAGATGACCAATTTGTGATGCATAGTTCAAAACACCAAAAGAAGCGCAAGGTGTGTGGGTATGTTTTGTGAAGACCTGCACAGATCACACAGCTTCATGGGCAGCCTTTGGAAACTGAGTCTCCCCAAGAGCATCTGAAAGTAGATAATGTGCTTATTCGCAAACTGGGCAAAAAACATCACTGTTCAGTAGCTGTTTATGAATTCATTAAAACAAATGAATACCATCTGCTATTTTTTTCTTCTTCTGTCTTGGTAGTCAGAATGAAAAAGACCACTGGATACACATGCTCTAGAGAAGATTTAAGGATCAACTTGTCTACTGAGAAAAATGGTTGTCCTGCAGATTTTCTTTAAGCTTTATTCTAAATTCTGTCTCAGGGTACCAACTCGCCCTCCAAAACTGGGTTCATGAAAACTGCAGGGGAAGGAGTAGCAATGTTAGGAAGAAGCAAGTATGTATTTTATTTTTTCATAAAAATACTTAAGCAAATCTCTTTATTCACGAATATGCAAGATTGTGATTTTTAAGCTTAGTCATATGTATCAGCAATTTAAAAATCTCATCAGTTTTACCTTAAGTTGTATGGCATGTGTATTTATTCACTCAAAACAATAGCTTTTAGGAATTAGTGTAGATTACTTGAAAGGAGAGACCACATGTGTAATTTATTTATTTTTAACTTTTTATTTTTTTATTGAGGTACAGGCAATAAACAGTGTGTGATAGCTTCAGGCTAACAGTGAAGGGACTCAGCCATACATATTCAGGTATCCATTCTCCCCCAAACTCCCCTCCTATCCAGGCTAGAAAGGCAGCTATATATTTTAAAAGGTAACATGATACTATCCAAACAGCCTAATTTTCCATCTGTTCTTTCATTTTCTTTGTAGTAGTTTATTTTCTAAAGCAGAACATGTGCAAGAGAAATATCATCTAGTTATGGTTAAAATTCTATATTTTGTATAATTCAGAAGTACATTAGTTCATACAGTTTCTCTGTCAGAAATTTTATTTCTTCTAGGAAAATCAGCACTGAGTAGATAATTCAATAAGATGTTTATGGAAGTAATGATTTAACTTCTCATTTCATTGACAAAAAGAATCTTTACTGTGTTACTATCAGAAAGGGGAAGTGAATTGCTCAAGCGTTGGCTAATAAGCCAAGAGTAGTTATTTTGAAACCAAATCTGATTCCGAGTCTACACCATCACACCTGTCAGACTGATCAGATAATTCAAGTCATTCCTGAGTTAAACTGAACACATTTCTAGAAGCGGCCATAAGCTTGTGTGCTGTTTTCCCTTTGTGAAACCTTCTGACACAGGGACTCCACATTGTTTCTTCAATTTAGTGATAGGGAAACAAATCAGAAGCAAAGAGAAGGCAGTCCTGTTGGTACACATTTTATAAAGAAAATGAGGAGTCTGGCTCTTCAAGTGAAATATAACCAAGAGCCCCAGAAAAAGTCAAATTAAAGAGAACACAAACTTGTAAAGAAATTGATGCTTGAAAACAATTCAACTTAAGTGTAAGGAAGTTATTTTACTAAACTTTAAGTATTTCACATGGGGAGGAGAAGGACTCTGCCATTCCATTCAGTCCAGAGAGCATCTGTCTAAATGTTAACGGTTGCATGCCCATTCCATTACATTTATACATTCACATTCCACTGCCGAATGCCATGTCCCCATTTGCTCTTCAGATAACTATTAATCTCTTTACACTTATCCCCCTGTTGACAAGAGCAGCTGTTAGTCTCGCCTCTGCTCTCCTCTGACTTCCACGGCTCCCAGTCCTCCTCACCTCCTTCTTCACCTCTCCCCCTTGACAGGTGAGGCAGACTGCAGGTGAGACAGCTGTGAGCCAAAAATCTAAAACCTGAGGCCCTGAAGAAGGTGTCCACAACCCTGGCTGAATTAAAGCTCTAAGGTGTCCAAGCCTGCGGGAATGGTCTGGGAAGGGGATTGAAAAGAAATTATTATTTGTGTTCGAGTGAAGGGTCAGTATACAAAGCACTCCTGAGCGTCCTGTAGGAATCAGATAATGCTCCCAGAGGCACGTGCTTCCCTCAAGCAGTACAATTAGGGAGGCAGTCGGCCCTGACAAAAGGGACAAAGAAATTCACCGAGCACTTTCTCACAGGCAGTAAAAAAAGCCTATTAGGTCAATCCTGTCCTCCTCCTCCTAGCTACGCAGAATGGAACTTCAGCTAATTGTGGGCTTGGAGAAGAACAAAGAAACATGGCCCTTTGAATTTTTTTTTCCAATAAATATAAAGAGAAATGTTTGGGACCCAGCTTTAAAAGCCAGTGAGTAAACACTCAGTGTTGCTTGAAGGACTTAAGAGAGATGGAAACTCCATTTACCTCAGAGGTACAAAGAAGACCTTCCTGGGGCAGCGGTGAGATTGAACATATTGGGTGGCACCAAAGAAGCAGAAAATGTATTTCAAGTCATTAACAGGTGTTGATGGCTGTGCTTTTACATGCCATAATTGTTAATCCCATACAGTCAGGTGAAATATTTTACTTCACAACAATAGAATTTGCTTCCAATCCTGACTCCTCAATTTATATAACGTAGAGCTAGATTTCTCAAGTTTGAGCAGAGAGCTGCTAACTATTCAAGATAAAAATGGGAAAACATATTTCAGTTTAAGCTTTCCTCAAATTTTACTTTAAAGAAACAAAAGCTAAATAGTATACTCAGTTGTCTTTTTTTTAAAAAGAGCATAAAACCAATACCATCTTTGTATTAACTAGTCTGAAACACAGACGACAAACCCACCAAAGTAAGAACAGTCTGATTAGAAATTTTCTTGGGGAAAAAAAAGGAAATTTTCTTAGAGACTTTTCATAGCTTTATTAAAAAATTTATGTCATAAACTTGCCATAGGAAAGAGTACTTTGGAAGTTAATTTAAAAAGCATTTAGTTAACAAAAACAAAGAGCTCATATTTGCTTATTTCTTTGATTTGAAGAGAGTGGACATGTTGGTAAAGTACAATTAGAGGCAGAGGGCAGACCAATATAGCCAAGAAGAGCAAGTGTTAGGTAGGCAGAACCAGCAGAAATTCACACGGCCCATTGCAAAATGAACACTCAGGGCCTATTGTTCATAAATTATTAAGAGTTTCAAAATCATGATAGCAGAGCATTAAACAGAGCATAGGGCCCTTTCATGACTACACATTTTGGAGCCTATGAAGCTACCCTGTGCCAGGTTAATGTGAATAATATTTATTTCATATTTTCCACCAAAGTGAAGCTGGCAGGGTGAAGGAAGCAGTACCTGGACCCTTTGTTTATCGTCTGTAATTTCATAAACACAGACGGGAGAGATTTGTGTTATGCTGGGATGCTAATGAAATGCCTATTTATGAGGCCAGGTAAAGTAGTCTCAGACACTCATATGAATAACAAAGTGCCCTGAAAGAATTCTGTAGGGTCCCCTTGTCCCAGGTGTTTCTTATGTAACAAAGTTAGTACATTTGGAATGTACTAGGAAGTAGATTGTCCCTTTCTAACCACAAGGTACCTTGATGTGGGAATAACCTTAACATACTTAATAGACACTCAGTGAGTGAATGAACAATGTTATGTATCTACCGTATCATGTCTGGAAGAAGAGACAAACTTCTTTCCAAAAAATTTTTGTCACTTGGTTGTGTCCGATCCCATGGACTGTAGCCCGTCAGGCTCCCTTGTCCATGGGATTTTCTGGGCAAGAATCCTGGAGTGGGTTGCCATTTCCTCCTCCAGGGGATCTTCCCTATCCAGAGATCGAACCCACATCTCCTGAGTCTCCATCATTGGCAGGTGAATTCCTTATCTGTGAGTCACCAGGGAAGCCCATGTCTGAAACAGGATATGATCTTCTTTCCAAAAAATATAAAAGATGAAAATGAACATAATTTGATATCTATTATAAACCTGGTAAAGTAAAACAATGGATTTTTTTAAAACTCAAAGAGATGCTTCAATTTCTATAAAAATAACTTTGAAATAGAAGATACTGTGTGGACCCTAGAAAATTACCGAAATCTGTAGCTTCAATGTATTCAGCTTCATCACAAACTAGCTGATCTGCCCTCAGAAAGGATAAAACACACCCTGGTGACAGAAAGCTCAATAGTCTGGTTAATCACAGAACACTTTGGGGGTGTTCTAGAACATGAAGCTGGTATGGCAAGTGTAGGGACACCCAGAAGCTGAATCTCAAACTGCCTGCTCTCACCATTAGGAAAGAGCAAGTAAAGCTGCCATTCCCAAATACGGAAAGAGTGTTTCCTCATTTTTTTTTTTCTCTTCCATAAGTTATTTTGGATTCTCATAGTCATCTACTGACTCTGATTTATTTCTTCAGTTTGGATGATTAGAATTAAAATAACAGTAAAGATGAGATATTTCTCCTGACTTGTCATCATTTTTAAACTGTTCTATAAAGGCAATCCCTTTAGTTTCACTTCATTTTTCTTTCTTGGATTGCATTGTTTGATGATCTTACATTCTAAATACATTATGGGCCTGAAATTTCTTCTCATCAGCTCAGTAATAATATATATCAGTGTATATCACTGTAAACAAAATTCAATATTGAATGCTTGGGTTTATACTTACTTAAAGTTGACTTTGTAATTACTCTTCTATAAAATAATTTAATATAAAAAAGAAGTCTAATCAAGTCACATGACTGGTGCATCATATCCCATTTCTAAAAATTGCTCTCCATCTCTGTCCTGCTTTTCCTAGACATTACTATCTGTAACAGCTAGTTTATGGTAAGATGACAACAACAGTCCTTACTAAATGGCAAGAGATTAATTAAAAAATGGGAATAAGTGCCATGTCAGGCATAGGAGAGGTAACTTTGGCAACATATAGTCAACTTATTTGCTTCAATTCAATTGGACCTTTGTCCCAGGAAACAATAACTTGCCTAAATTTCATTTGAAAGAAATTATAATTCTTGACTGTTAAGAGACTACCAGGGAACTGAACATTCTTCTGCACTCCTTTTACTCCTAATTGGATTCTAGTAATGCAGAAAAACTCTGAACTTAGACTTGGTGACATGGGGTCAAAGTCACCACTGCCACTAATGTGCCATTTACCCCTGGGCAAGGTGGTGGCTCAGACAGTAAAGAATCTGCCTGCAATAAGGGAGACCCAGGTTCTACCCCTGGGTCAGGAAGATTTCCTGGAGAAGGGAATGGCTACCCACTATAGTATTATTGCCTGGAAAATTCCATGGACAGAGGAGCCTGGCAGGCTACAATCCATGGGGTCACAAAGAGTCGGATACGATCGAGTAACTAACACTTTCACAAGGTGCTTAAATCAACCTGGACAGTAGTTTCCCATAAAGTAAAATCTATATAAAATTGAGGAGATTGAATCTGATGATCAGACATAATGGTGAACCATTCTAACATTCTTCTAGGGCTGACTGTTCTCATCTACAATACTATTTAAATATAATGCCATAAGATTGCTTTCGCAAAAGGAGATGGCTGGTTGTTTTTTTTTTTTTTCTTTTTTCTTTATATAGATTTGCCAGAGAAAGCCTACAAATCCAAATTGTTTCAGGCAGCATATATAGCTTCTTCAGCTAATATAACCTTTCACCTCAGGCTTCATGGAGGTGCTTTTTGAACATTCTAAAAACCCTCCTGGGAAAAGAAAACAGTTTTCTTTATGACCCTGGCTTTGCAAAGCATTCATTCGATTATGCTGTAGCAGACAGTACTACATTTTTATCCCCAAATATTGGCAAGATAGTGACTTTTCAACAAGCACTGCCTGAGGGAGAAATACTTGTCATTTTTTTGTTTTCTACCACCTGCCTCACCTCAAAGAACGATGGTTTGTTTCATGCTAGAATTAAACACAATTGATTGAAAGTGCTCCAATTGTCAAGAACATATTTGTATTTTAATGTCAAATTAAGGCACTGTCTTTCCACCTTAAGAATGTACTGAGCATCACATTTTTCTCAAAGCTAGATTTTGTTAAGTAGAAAATATATTTCATTTCTTTCGTCTTCCAAATGATCCTAGAAAGTAAGTGTTTAGAGGTAAAATATACTCATATCTTATAAAAAACAAAATGTAAAAATAAAAGTTTTAAATACATAAACCTAGAAAGACAGGCTGCAAAGAGTTTATCAGAATGTTTTATTTTCTAATACAAAGTGTCAAGATTCCTTTGTGGTCCATGACTCAGATTCCATAACTTAAGAGAGAGTTCCCTAAAAGCTCCAGCCAAGACTGACAAGGGCAGGTGAGACAAAAAAATACAAAGTTTGCTAATCCAGTAGACAACAGTGTCAACAAATATTAGCCATAGTACTTGAAAAGCCAGGAAGTGTGAAATGTAGGAAGCTAAAATTCAATCCAAATACAGCTAAATTACACTGTGTAGAACTCAATTAAGGAAAAATAAACTTTAAATTCTATAATTTCATTAAGTTCTCCCTTTTAGTCTGGAGAAGGAAATGGCAACCCACGCCAGTATTCTTGCCTGGAAAATCCCATGGACGGAAGAGCCTGGTAGGCTACAGTCTATGGGGTCGCAAAGAGTCGGACACGACTGAGCAACTTCACTTTCACTTTAGTAATAACAACAAATAAATAAAACCATTATCATGAGCATCCTCAATTCTAAAAGAAACTGACATCACCATTACATGCCAAAGAAGCATAGGGCTTAGCAGAAGGTATAACTGTAATATTCAATAATTCTTGATTCAGATAATATGGAAAAGTATACAGCGTTTTAGTTTCTTTAAAGTGAACCAGAGTTATTAATTAAAATCAGATCAAAAACGTGTTTGAGGAAATTTTCAATCTATAACAATCCACGTCAATAGTTTTTTAAGCAGACATGGTAATGCTAAGAAAAGAAAGTACATAGTAATGAAGATCTTTAGTGAAGGTTATACCATCTATAGGGAAAACACACCATGGTAACTTTAGAAGCTCATCAGTAATGTTTTGCTGTTTTAAAGTGAGTTTAAAATATTTAAAAATAACTTTGGCAATGTGTCTAAACTCTATCAGAAATTATGACTTAAAAACAGGTGATTAAAAGTGATTAACATTTTATCACAGGTGATAGTTTTGCTCACCATGATATGAAACTGATTTCAATAAAATAATGGTGCCTATCAAGATTAAAATGATCTGAACCCTGTTTAGTATCCTGACTTAATCCTCTGTGAAAAGAATCTTAGGTATTACATTACTATTGACTACAACTACTACTAGTACTAAATTCCTTCTGAGTCTTACTCTTGTTCCTTATAGTGTTTAAGTGCTTTGCCTATATTTACTCATTTAATTCTCAGGAACTAGGTGAAATTATTATCTCATGTTTCATGCATATTTTATAGATGAGGAAACTGAAGCTCTACAAGATTAAGTGCTCATGGCAGTAAGTGACAGAACTCAGATTTGAAACCAGAACATCTGGCTTGAGATTTACCCACTTTCTTAAGCATCCTTCACTTGGAGTCACTCAGATTTCTGCCTGGAATCTTTATCTAAGAGTTTCATTCAGTGAAAGCGTACTTATTTCATATCTAAAGAAAATGCTTTCTGTTCATTAAAAACAGGATATAAAACCTTAACTATTCGTTTGGAGACCCAGCACCTTGGTACTATCACTGGAAATTCCCTGAAGACCTGACCATGTCATTCTCATGCTTGAACACCTTTCTAATCTAAAGCCCAAGGCCTCAGATCTCTAAGTGCCTTACACCCCACTATCTGAGACCTTCCTTTTTGCTCACTAAAGAATGGCATTCCTTCAGTTTTTCAAAAGCCAACTCCTTCAGTCTTCAAGCCTTTTGCACCTGCAGGCTGCTTCCCAACTGGTCTTTCGGTTTAAGCTTCAACGTCATGTCCAAGTTGAAGCCTCTCTGGAGTGCTCAGGTAAGTATTCTTTGTTTCACATTGTCATGGCACAGTAACTTTCCCCTTTACATCACATAATTATAATTGAAATTAATTATCTATATAATACTTTTAATGCTGGTCTACTCTGCTAGACAATAACTTATAAGAGATAACACCTGGTTTGTTGAGTGCTGAGTCTCATCTGGAACCATGGCTGAGACATAGTAGATGTGCAGGAAATATTTAAGAAGAGATGCAAAAAATCTCAAAATGAAAATCACCTTCAGAAAGTATATTCTATTCTAACCCAATTGTAACCCAATTAAGGATTGCTTTTTTGTGCTAAAGAAAATGGCTTCAAATCAGTCACCTCTTAACATACCATTGCCCTTGAATGTTACAGTGAATCTCCAAATAATCTCAATGACCTTAACTTTGTGTTTTGATTTGTTCTGCTAGGTGGGAATTATGCTTTTAGCTTTAGCTTTTATGGGAACTAGTAGCAGAATAGCCAGTCCTGTCACTCACAAGGCCATGAGTAATACTTGGTAGCTCACACCTATCTGGGAAGTTTATTAGTGACTTCTACTTCCTTGAAACAAATGCATACACATTTTTGTGCCAAGGCGGTAATTCTTACCTGATGGTCTAGATATTATTTCTCACGCATCTAGGTCAGCAGTAAGAATCCAAATCTTTGTGGTCATATAATGATTTACTTCCTGTGTATAGAGAAATCACCTAGACACAAGCTTCAAGTAAGATGTTAGTTTCTGGAAGAGAGACCACAGAATTGGTCCCTCCTTCTCTAATTTCCATGACTTTCTGCCCAGTTAGCTAGAATTCAGTTTAGAATAATGCCATAATTAAAGGCTTACAAATGTGTTGGGTGTTTTGAGGAACTGAGATAGTAGTTTATCAGACTTATAAACCATTTCTTACAAATGGTCTAAATTCATGACTTCATTTTCCAGAGCTTTAACAACCCCTAACACACACACACACACACACACACACACACACACACACACACACACACACACACACACACACGCGAGCGCGCGTGCGCAATAGGTTGAAACATTAGCCTCTAGCTGCAAATGGAAAACTAAAGCATGAAATAAGGACCATACTCCTCCATTTTACTATCTATATATATTCAAATCAGAAACACTGTTTCCAAGTTCTAATTTGTTTTTGCTTATCAAGTTCTTTGCTGATTGCTACATTTTTCATTATATTTGAGATAATTAAAGTTTTCAGTGATTTACTATGCTTTGTAATTAGACATGGTGACTTACGTAAGGTTGAAGTGTTCTTTTTAGATTCACTTTTAACTGCAAAATAAAACCGAAGTTTCCAGCTATGCCAAAGACATGCCTTACTTTGAAAAGACACTAATCTATTCATTTCATTCTATTTACTCCCCTATGAAAGTAACAATCAATCAGTTTAATAATTACAACAGTTCATTAATGTCTTATTTGAACAGCAACAACAAAAAAAACTGAGGCACCACATTTAAGAACAAAATAACTTAAAGTTTTCTCAGGCATCCTTTAGTAATAACACCATAGAAAATAAAATGTGAAAGTGTTTGCAAATCATCAAGCTTATTCATCCAGAGCAAACCACCCACATCCTTGGTGATGATCGAGAGACATCAGGGGACAAAATGAATGAAGGGAACAGTGTGGAAGCAAGTAAACACATTTACAAAGTGACTGCAAAGCAAGATAAAGATCTAATACGTTCAGTTTTGTAGAAAAATCAAACACATTCTCTGTCCTCCTGGGTAATCAATTAACTGAAAGCAGTACACCTTACATTGTTTGCTTCTGTTAGAGAGCAAGCCATTCCTTACTAAGGAAACTTCTCTTTCTTTCAAAAACTTTCTTACCACTTGAAGTATAAGGAAATAAATGGCTGGACTCATTAAAAAAAAAAAAAAAAGACTTGTAAGATGTTCAAGAAAGCCATATGATTCAGAACCTTCAGGTGGAGACCAGGCTTGTACAATGTGTGCAGTTGCCTTGCTCTCTGCACAGTTATAAACAGCCATTTCTATAAGTATTTATAATACTCCATATTTTTATCTGAAGATAGCCCTCCAAGCAGTGGCAACAGATATATGTCTCCAATGCATTCAGAAACATTATTTGGTGACCCCAGGGAGGATGTAGAGATAAATACCACACACCCTCTACCCTCCAAGTTTCCAGTCTATAGACTTGGGGAAGCAATCAGGGTGGAACAGAGAAGCAAAAAGAGTTCAGAAGAAGTCTAGGTGATTCTGGGAGGGCAGCCAATGAAACCTGAGACATTTTTAAGGATGAAGCAGTACCCCCAGCAAGGTTTTAAAACTTGGAAAGGATCTGACCTGAAGATAAATATTTGGAAGGTGGAGTTGGAATATAGAAAGAAGGCAGCAAAAGTAACTTCTCTGAATTCTCACTATTCTGATTTTCGGCTTTCAAGAGCTTTGGGGTTATCCACTGAAATAATTTCCCAAGCCTAAGGCTTATTACAGGCTTTGTACTTTATCCACTGTGACCATTTCTCTCTGTGTAGATCTTGTGGAGTCCTCAACTTCAGCCTGGTGACAGAGTCTCACATGGTCTATTTAAAAGTCATCAAGCCATTCCCAAAACATCTGATGTTGCCCTTTGAGAGGGTAATGGTTTTCCTTTTAATTCTAACTCCATCAATAAAGTGACACTAATCCAGACTGATTTGCGTAAACAGAGCATATTCCCCATTGTCTCTGTGATCTGAGAAAGAATGAACTTGAGAAAGATCACTGCCTGGATTGGAAATGGCCCCTTTGGGTGTTTTGCGCAAGCTTAAAAGGAAAAAGAAAATGCCTGTACAGAGTTCTTTCCAAGGCAAGCTCACTTTGGTGGTGGTAATGCTCATAGGGGTATTATACTAAACTGCACCTATTAGTGGCTTTAGCAGCAATAAGAAAGTAGAACTATTTCTTTTGTAGTGTTTCCAGAAATGCTGACGAGGGTGTTTCATAAATTTCTGCCTCTGGCAAAACAGCACAGCTTTACTCAAAATTCCCTCTTTCAGCTTTTATAAGAAAAAAAAACATTTTTTTTGGTCCCATATAAGAAACACGGACAAGATGCAATTCATATCACCATTTTTGCATAAGATATCAGTTTACACTTTACACATATCCACTGACATTCCAAAAATGTTTTATTGTTGCCAGTTATTCCCTTACCTAGAAGCACCATGCACTTTATCTTAACACCAGTAACTGAATTTTAAGTTGACAGGTAAATATTATCTGGGAAAGCTATCTCAAAATTTACAGGACAGCTCAGTTTTCCTTTGTCTTTGGAAAAGAGACTGAAACTGAATAAAGTTAGTCATTATTTCAAACGTGAAATAAATTTGGAATTAAGAACCAGGTTTTTGGGGCAAGGCAGAAAATAGAAAGGAATGTTTTGAGTATAGAATAGGGGTGCTAAGTATCAGACCAAATAAAAAAAAAATCAAATATGGGGAAGTTTAAAGTACGGTTTCTGAAAAGATTTTTACAGACACTTCACGTGACTACTGTTTTCTGCAAAAGAGGTTGTATAGCAACATGGTTGAATGTGGAACTTCACTATTTCCCCTAATGTTTGCAGAGGTAAAGGCAGAACAAATCACATTTCAACATCAAATATTTTCAAAATTCACTTTACATTAGTAGAGGATTAGGTCTGTAAGGACAAAAAAGGGATGAGATACAAGCTTGGCCGTCCCCCCATTTATCATAGAACCTCAGTCACCCTCCTAGCGACTCTCTTTGCCTTTTAATCAAGTCACTGAGTTTCCTCTCCAAGTACCTGCCCTTGCCTACTCCACCATCATCTCTTTAATTGCCTAGGTTTTCATCTTGAGTGAGATGGAAATGATGCAAGAGATTGTAGAAGGAGATGATATGAACAGAATGAAAGACATCTGCCCCGATATTTCTGTTCAGATCTTAAATAACAATGTATATCCTTATCCAAAGTGAAATTTGAAAATTTTATTTCAATTTTTTTAAGTTTGTAATACCAAGAGCTTGATTTTATTATTGTAATTGTTTTGGTTAAACTAGGGGGCTGTTTGTTTCTTGAAAGATACATTCATATTTACTTCTGCCCTATTATTTCCCAGTTGGGATTCTCACCTTGAACAAAAGTCATACTTGGGATATTGTGTCACATTTAGCTCTATGATCTCTATCTGCTTTTAGAGCAGTGACCAGAGAGGAGAGTTTGTTTTCTCATTCTAAAATGACTATTTAATAAATAAAGTTGATCCTAATTAATATAGAAAATCAGTCTAGAGTTTGTTCCTAGTTTTGATTAATTTAAGAATGCAATTACCAACTCCCTATAAGGGTGAGTAACCTTATCTATCTATGTAGAGGTCTAAGGAACGGGAACAAGAAACAGCTTCACCCAGATCAAGCAATCATTTGGACTAGTTTTTCTTCCTCCTTGCAGGATGACACCTGTCACTCCTAGAGCATGTAGACAAAGTTTGAATCTCAAATTCTGAACACGGCCCATGCGTTCAGAATATGCATGGGTTCTAGCTCTTAGTGAGATAAAAGCCCTTGTCATCCTTTTTTTTTTTTTTTTTGCTATTTCTTATACAAATGTTCCATTCTGACACACAGATTAAACACAGGTCAGTTTTAAATCAACATTCTCTTTTCAAGTCAATATAGCATGCTCTTTCATTTGGTCCTATGCAGTTGTTCTTTGTACTTTTATTAATCTTCTACCTTCTACCTAGAATGACCTTCCCTCTTCTCCCTGTGGCTAAATTCTAGTTCTCAAACTATGTGAAATATTACCCTTGTCAAGAACAGATTGACCCATTTCACTGTCTTTGAGAATTTTTGCTGTCTCTTACAAGATTCTGTTTTAAACCAGAGTCACTTATGAATGAATACTTTACGTACACACTAGGATTGTGACTTCTCATAAGCCAGGGGCTATAACTGCTCTCCTTTTGGTGCCTAGCACAAGCACCATGACTATACTTAACTAGGTCTCAGTAAGTTGGGTTGTAAAAAAGTGCTTCTTTTCCTAAGGGAAATAATTTAATTGATCTGTGTCTGGGATATCAAAGCTACTGTATTTGGTTTATAGACAAATATATACCACTTTTTCTTTTTTTTATTTTAGGGCAGGGTGTAGGGAGGCTGCTGCTGCTGCTAAGTCGGTTTAGTTGTGACTGACTCTGTGTGACCCCATAGACGGCAGCCCACCAGGCTCTGCCATCCCTGGGATTCTTCAGGCAAGAACACTGGAGTGGGTTGTCATTTCCTTCTCCAATGCATGAAAGTGAAAAGTGAAAGTGAAGTTGCTCAATCGTATCTGACTCTTTGCGACTCCATGGACTGCAGCCTAGCAGGCTCCTCTATCCATGGGATTTTCCAGGCAAGAGTACTGGAGTGGGTTGCCATTGCCTTCTCCGGGTTGGGAAGGGGAAAAAATAAAATAAATGGCGTGTGTGTGAAAGTCACTCAGTCATGTCTACTCTTTGTGACCCCATAGACTATACAGTCCATGGAATTCTTTAGGCCAGAATATTGGAGTGAATAGCCTTTCCCTTCTCCAGGGGCTCTTCCCAACCCAGGAATCGAACCCAGGTCTCCTGCATTGCAGGTGGATTCTTTACCAGCTGAGACACAAGGGAAACTCAACAAAATAAATAGTGGGTCTTTATTTATAGGATGATCACTTTATTCTCCAAGAGGAACACTTTTGCAAAGTAAAAGGGGTGCTATTGATAAGTACATTTGAATAGCAGGTGTAAATAGGGACATACCAAAACCAATAGTTTCCAACTTATCTATGGAAGGAACCATAGCTATGAAAGAGCTATGGGTAGAGAAACACAAGTTGCATGAGACTTTAGAAACAATCCATTTCTACTCTTCCAAAGGTTCCAGAGAGGCAGTGGATATCCTTGCAAAACAAGCACCCCATGTGCAATTCAGAGAAATGCATTTTTATACTTCTAGGCAGCCTTCAACAAAGCCCTCTATCACCCCAAGAGCACCCTAATACAGCCCTAATTATACCATTCCTCTGTTTAAAATTCTTCCATGGCTGATCATAGCCACTACACTAAATGTGTTAGGACACTCCATGAACCACTCTATCTTATATTTCTATCTTTGTTTTCTAATTATTTCATACTTTCGGTTCCATCAAAACTACCTGACATTTGAGGACCCCAGTATGCACCTGCTTCTGTGACTCTGCTGATGCTTGTTTCTGCACCTGAAATCCTCCTTCCCTCTTTTATTTCTAAAACTTTAGAAAGTTCTCCACTCATCCTTCCAAGTGAATCTGCATCACACACACATACGTAGACTTGCAAGGTCTTCTTGCTTCACGGTACTCTTTCTCTTTGACACTTTATAGTATCTTGCTCACACTTCACATATGACACTCAAGGTCTCTCCTATATTAATTATAACTGTCTATTTTCATTCTCCCTATGAACTGTTACTTTTTGGTGTAGGAACTGTTTCATATTCATTTTTATATCCTATGTACCATCTTATATGTAACATGCTCAGTAAATATTTGTTTACACAGAGTAAGTCAGTAGTCCCTTTTATAACTTCAGTTTCTCCTCCTCAATACCACTCCTCATGAATATTGTCAAACTTCAACTTTATTAAAAAGTGTAAGTGAAAATTCTAAAATGTTGATACAGATAACACCTTAATAAGCCACAGGCCCCTATTTTCCTGTGCCTCCAAACTGTGTCCTGAAGAAAAGATCTGGAATAAGAATTATAGCTTAAGTCTTAGATCAACTGTTTCACCTTGACCTTTCAATCCATTCTCTTTCAGAACCAAAATCTGCTACCCTACTGGATATCCTTCACAGGTAACTCCTTCCCTAAATTGGCCCTGGACAATAAGACTGTACCAGCCATCTGATTTTTTGCTCATCATATATTCAAAAGACAATTCTGAGTTCACTGAAATTTGGAAAAACTTCCATTTTCAGAACAGTAAGACTTCTATGGAAATAACCAAGTTATTTTTCACTGATGTGTCTTTTGGGTATCTGTGTTCACTCTTCCTTACTTACTGATATAAAACAATTAATGTTTAAAATAATAATTTTTAAAACTCGATATGGGAAAAGTTTAATTCCCCACTATTACTATAAAGGGAGGATTTTTACCCATCTGCCACTAACTCACCAGCACAGATCCTTACCAAAGCAATTATGTGCCCCTCAAAGAAAGGTTGGGTACATTTGTGGTAACAGAATTCTCAACTGTCTGACCTATATCTTTCCTTGATAAACATAAACTCTCATGACCTCAAATACATACTCCCTTAACGTGAAGAATATAGAATCTAAATTCTGTACATGCTTATTGTCTAAAAAAATTTCAGCCAACTTTGTATTCAGAAAATATATGTTGTATGATGAAAGAGCAACCAATATTTTTTTGATTGCTTTAGTTAACCATCCATTCATTCATATTTCCTACTGTCACTCCACAACCCCCGTTAAGGATCATTGCTCTTCTAGAAAACAAAACAAACCAAACATGCTTTTTCCTTATCAAAGTAAAGGGTAAGTGATTTATTATCACATTCATTTTGCCAATAGCAGTGAAGGAAAATATGATCTATGATCTGTGATGTCTTTCTCCCAGTCCCCTCTGGGCTTGAGGGCAACCAATTGTAAAACAAGTAGTGTAATCTAAGACCACAGCATGGAGTGAGGAACGCAACCAGCCTGACACCTGAATTAAGTTTGCAGCTTCTGCTTCTTACCTCTGTGATTTTATTTATGATGCTAAATATCGCAGAGGTACAACATGGGAAAGTTAAAAAGAATTCATGTATTCACTACAAAGATAAAAACCACTCCCATAGGGAAAAATGTGATTCAGTCTTTGGAAATGGTATTGGGACAGGAAAGACTATTTTCCTTGCCAATGTGCACCCAGAGGTCAATTAATTGGCAATGACCTGAACTTATTCAGGTCATTGAAGGTTCATACTGCTGCCTCAGCACTTTTCTTCCTACTCTCAACTAGATTTGCATACAAGTTCTTTCTGGAAACTTTTTGGAGCAGTTACCATGAATCAGAATAGCCCTTTTTAGAGTGTACTCTCTCCTTTTTGGTATCAAAGAGGAAAAGGTTGAGTAAAAGGGACTCATTTTTACAGCTATACCTCTCTCAGAAACCGAAGTCACTAACCTCGATTTGTAAAACGAGGTGATTCAATATATGAGCCTTGAAGTCTTGAATGTTGTAACCCATTCACCAAAGTACTTTTTCATCTTCATACACAAGCCCAGATAGGGATTTTTAAATAAAACATCGTCCTTCTAAGGAGGAGTTTTAAAGTTTTCAAACTCTCTCTCTGTGTCTCTCTCTGTCTCTCTCTCACACACATACACACACTGGACCCAGGTTTTTTGGTAAGAAAATGGAACTCCAACTTAATCTGTAAAGAATTTCCTTTCTTTGGCGCCTCGCTCTCCAAGCTTTAGACCAGTTCTGGAGGCTGTGTCATTCCAGCCTGGCGCACTGGAAAGGTACTTGCTCGAGGCCTCTTCATTGTAACCCAAGGGTGGAACTTTAAGCCAAGCCTGTTATATCCAACTTACTTTCCCCTCCCTTCCGGACCCTTTCCTGTTCAGTAACAGCTTCCCCAAATTCCACTCTGCTTGAGGGCAAAGAACTGGAAAGTTAGGGGAAAGAGGAGGAACAGCTTGCTTATACTGTTTTTGAGTTACCAATCCAAGGAAGTTGCTGGCAAGTTAAATGGAAACATTATTTGAAGTCAGAGAAAGGATTACGATTTTCAAATAATTTTCACTCTCACGGGAAGTGGCATGCCTTTTTAGTCGTAATCTAACTGTTTAAAAACAATTCTTATGTGATAATCATAAATGGCTGATTCTGTACTGACGGTTATTCATGAATGTTATTAGAAGGTGAATGCTAAGACGTTATAAATTTTGAATGAAATTTCTGCATTCTCAGGGCCGTGTGGTCCCAGGCATTTCGTATACCTCCTTGTAGAACTGCCATTTCTACAAAGGGCTAGTTATTCAACCCTATGCAGAAAAGAAAGCTGTTCTTAAGCAATAGAACGGAAATGAAGCCATGGAGATAACACATATTATACACACTAGCGGAAGGATATAAAAATCATGACAAAGTACAGGAAAAGACGCAGGACAGTAGAGAAATGCCGCCATATTTTTTTCATCGGTAACTTCTATGTATATTAGCAGCATTTCAAAAGAAAACAGACAGTTGCTGCCTCTTCAGCATCTGACCACACATCCCCTAAAGTTTCGAAAAATGCAGACTCGTGTAAAAGTGTTTTCTTTCACCATGAGGATGCTATACTCTCACATACAGCATGACTCCTTTACCTCCATAAAAGGCAGTCATTCGTACAAATACCTTCTCATCATAGTATCCATGCAGTTTTTTTTTTCTTTTATGAGAAATAATCAGTTCTTTCCACTTTACATCAGCTTTATACTTTTCTTAGAGATATTTCAAAGTCAACTTTTGTTTCTAACTTTTTTTATTTACACACACAGGAATCTTAACCTGATTATAAATGCCCACCAAATTTTTCATGAAAACAAAGTCAGATATGATATCACTGACAGATCTTTTCCTTTTTTTTTTTTCTTTCATGATCGAAACAGGACAACATTGGATCAAATAGAAACAAGACAATCATAAATGTTACTTTCATTTTTTTTTTAATTGCTTAGTAACATTTTAAGCTGACTTTCAATATTAAAGCAAAACAAGAAACTCAAGTTTCTCCACCGAGGACAAGCAAGCCTACTTGAATGTTTTAAAGGAAAATAGGCACTTCCTTTTCCTTCTCTAGATAACTCGATATTTCCCCTGCTATATTTACACAGTTCAGGTGTCTAGACAATAGCATGGTCAATATGAGAGCACTGGCCCGGCTTTGTTGCCCAATGTGGAGGCTTCCCTTGTGCCTTCTGCCCAGAGTACTATGCATTTTGTTCTGATTTTTAAGGAGCTCTATTTGAGTACTCCAGTCTAGTTTTCCAAGCATTTACCTGCAAGCATTTTCATCCAAAACATTGAACTCACTCTCTTCACACTGCACTCCCCCCCTCCGCAGTCTGATTAGTGTCAACACAGCTGCCCTATTCTGAGGAATGTAAACTAATATTGTTGTTAGACCTCCCTCAACCTTAGGAAACTTCCTCAAAGCCTTATAGTCTCTTCAGGATTTTTTTTATTCAGAGATTTAAATCCCTGAGACAAATGTGTTGAAGACAGATCAGGGCGGCAAACATTAATTCCTTAAATAAAATCCTATGTGCTATAATATACATTTATATGTATGCATACATAAATATTTAATAATGCATCGCTCCGTAATAACTCATTATACAGTGAAAGTTGAAATCAAATCACCAGACAATAGGGACATGAGTGAAGTCCCCTCAGGATTTAGGTGGGTCTCTGGATTGACAGACTTCAAAACGGAGATGGCTTAAAAAAAAAAAAAAACTCACCTGATTACTTAAAAAAAAAAAACAAAAAACACTTCATTTGCTTTTAGGATGAAGTCCGGGGATAAAACTGAGAACTTAACTGAGTTGAGACACAATCAACAAATTTGTCTTACTGGTAAGTGAAAACCCAACAGAGGAGTCATTTCAGTGAGTCTGGCAGAATATGATCTGCTCTCTCAGTCTGTTCTCATACAGAATGATTTTCTAAACTCCTGAATATTGAGCTTCCTCAAATACATAACATCTCCCCAGAAATTTTTCTTCTACCTTTCTCCCACTGTTTCATCTTTTACTTTAAAAAAAAACTCTTACAGTCACCACAGAAAACATTAACCAAGAAAAAGAGATTCCTATACACAGGTTGCAAAAACATTACATTGGGTGACCAAGAACCACAAATATGTAAGCTTTTATTTTAAAAAGAGAAATAAAAATAGCATCTCTAAATGGAGTGCTAAAATCTAAAAGCCTTACCTCACTAAATTGAGTCTGGGCATTGTTTTCCAGGTACAACATGTTAGCTGTAAGATTGATCAATGCCGCTGTCCTCTCTTCTGGCTCCAGGATTTTGCCAACCCCCCCACCCCCTCTGAGACCCTTACAGTAGAAATCTACTAGGAAGATAACAGAACTCAAGTCCTTCTCTCTCTTTCTCTCTCTGTACATAATTTTAGGTTCCCTCATATATACCCAACTATAGGCATGAGGGGGCGGGACTCTTCTCTTTACCTGTCCAATCCATCAACTTCCACCTGGACTCCTCCACTCCAATGGAGTGAGGCCTCTCCCATCTCATTAAGTAGTTAGAATTCCTTATCACCAATCTTTAAAAGAAAAGGAAAGAAAGAGAGAGAGAGGGAAAAAAAGAACACAGGAGAGAGACAGGTAAAACTTTCCCTTGTCTCTTTCATAAGAAAACACACTCTTTCCTGAAAACAAAATCTCCCCAAACAAACCACAGATTGTACCACCACCAGGACTTAAAGAAGGCACTTTAGAAAGTTATTTTACACTTTGCAATGAAAAGTAAAGCTTCAGGAAAAGCTTTCAGAAGTTGTTTTGTTGTTTTGGCTTTTTAAACCTAGATGTGGATTTTAAAGAATGATTACACAGTTAGAAATTTGGGGAAACTACCCAAATCAATGCATATATATACTTAATATAAAAATTTAAAAATCCACTGCCTGATAGGTGAAGGATTTCCAACTTCTCCCTAGAGAAACACCAGTGGTTTCAAACGAAGCTATGCCAACATAAGCCACTTGATTGTTCAAAGCATGTTTCAATAACAATTTAAATCATTGTCCCTGTTAACTTGTAAAAACAAACAAACATCCATATTATGTACAGGAAATAGAAAAACTGGGAAAAGTGACCATTTTTTTTTAAAGTCCTTAAAAAAAATACCTCTTTCTATCATTATTTCTTGAAATATAGAATCAGTACAATAGCTTATCTATTTGAATGTTTATTTTCTCTATCATACCTAGCTTTTATTAATGCTCAAAGATAGTAATTTTATAAACAGATAATTAACTACTATTAACAAGAATAAATCTTCAGGTCTGAAACACAAGTCAACTTTTGCCTTAAAAATATATTTACTTAAATATACAACATTCATGTAGAATTAGGTTTTGCTTGCCATGGATTCAGTGAAGATGAGATGCACCCTGATGGCTACTGTGGCATCCACTAAAATATGCTCATTGCTGTGAAGTATAATTTAGTTAGATTTATATCTAAACACCACTTCTCACCTCACACTTGGGAATCCAAATTACCCCTGTCCTGCCTGAAAGTTACAACTGGACAAGATATCTATAAGTGAATATTTAGATTACTTCCAAAATTTAGAAGGAGATTAGAAGAAAACTAGAAACCAAAATAGATTAGCATATAAACTTTTAAAATACCCTGTGCAAATGCATTCATGACCTTGGAGTTGCCTCCCCTTTACTTCACTTTTTGCCTCCATAAAATGCATGCACATAAAGTATAATATGATCATGAGGTGATATTTATCTTAAGCCCCTAAATTATTGGTAAGATGTTTCACTTTTTGCAAAAAATTTTCAGTAATACCATTTTATTTCAACTATGCAATGATATGACAACACTACTTCTACAAATTTATATCAGACAAAATGTTGATTTCTTCACCGAAATACTGGGAAGGTTATCTCTTACTATCTGTAATTAACCAAAGAAGCACTGGCTATAAGACAAAAACAAAAACCAAAAAAAAACAAAAAGGAAAAAGAGGAAAAAAAAAAAAAGAAATGACTTACAAAATGCAATTCATTATTTGTACTATGTATTTAAATTATACACCCACTGACAGCTTCTGGGTCAGTAGTAGAAAGCAGATAGTTGTTTCCTGAAAACTGTGCTCTATTCCAATGCTTCAAAAATTTGGATGACCCTGATAATCATCCAGGGTGCTTTTTAAAAACAGATTTCTTGACCTGACCCCAGGTCTCTGTAGCCTAGTAGGAAGTTCTGAATGAGGAAAGTTTGGAAATTAATCTGGAGTAAATGCATTAGCACAACTGCCCAGAAAGTCATTATTGGATTCTTTTTGACATGAATAGGGTAGTGTAAGCATTTGAACCCCTAAATCTAGTGTTCAAAATATCAGATGTTGATGATATTCAACCAAATGTAAACAAATTTCATCTTGCGCAAAGTCAAAAGCTTCCCAGCAGTATTTGATGGATGAAAAAGATCAAATTCCTTCTCTCTACCACCTTAGCCTTCAGCATATGCCGGTGAGACTATGATCTCTATCTAAGGTATCTACCAAATCTAAAACATGTATATTTTACATACAAGATATAATTAATCTGCTAAGACTACGTGTGTGTTTTGGGTACTTGAGGGGAAGGAGCACTGGACTGGGGGTTAAAGGAGTAAGTAGGAGATACAAGAACCATTTCCAACTCTGTGCCCTTGGGGCAGGTTACTTAACCACTCTGAATTCACGTTCCTCATTTGTGAAATGAGAGGCAGAACTAAATGATTTCTAAAAACCATTATAAAGATAAGAGCCTTTGTCCAGAATTTGTGGAAGTTATTTAGAGGATTATTCACATTTCTCGTATTTTACTGGGGTATCTGTACCTCAGTTTGCTCATCTTCAAACTGTACAATGAAGCAGTTGAGTTGCACAGATACTAAGATGCTTAAATGACATAAAGAAAAAGTTACAGTGTATTGAGGGGAAAATTCATGGTTTTTGCTTTAGGGTATAATAGCTCCTGGGCTTCCCTAGTGGCTCAGATGGTAAATAATCTGCCTGCAATGCACAAGACATGGGTTCATTCCCTGGGTCAGGAATATCCCCTGGAGAAGGCCAGGGCTACCCATTCCAGTATTCTTGCCTGGAGAATTCCATGGACTGAGGAGCCTGGTGAGCTATAGACCATGGGGTTGCAGAGTCAGACATGAATGACCAATTAACACACTTCATAGTAGCTACCAATCCATTTAAATTTAAATTTAGCACACACGTTTCCATAAAAGAGTGAATCAAAGTATATCTGATAACATTTGATTTCAGAATTAGTGTGAATACTTGATGTAAACATCATGCATTTATTTAAGCAGAAGGTTACAGAGAAGCAACCATTTTCTGTATTCACCATGCAGCAATGTTTACCTCTGACCTCAAAGAGGTGCATTAATTTACTAATGTGCATTAATTTTCCTAATAACCTAGTGATGTAGGTAAGTATTATTATCACCATTGTGCGGATAAATAAATAAACTCAGAGATTTTAAGTAGGTTCCCTAAGTCTTCAGGAGTCAGAACAACTTTATTTAACTTTACTTACAGGTCATAATTTCTCATTCCCCGCAGTTCCCTCGAATTCCTCACAGATTCATGGCCTCAGACTCAGGGCTCAGCACTATCTCTTGAATGAAAATGCCACTGCTGTAAATCTAGTACATTGGAGTCAGAAATCATTCAAGATGTATGACTAACACATATGCTTTCTTGAAAGAAGTGTGTTACATTTTTGTTGAATATCCTTCTTTACAGATACTCATGTAAGAACTCTTTATATGTAAAGATATTAACCTTATAATAATTGCAGCAAATAATTTTCTGCTATGTGCGTGCCTGTGTATGTGTTTCTGGTGTTTCAAACTCATATACGGATTTATGATTTGCTCTTTGGTGTAGAAGATTTCTATTTTCCATAACTAAATTCATCATTTTTCTGTTACGATTTGTTACTTTTCAAAGAGAGTTTGAAAGGTCTTCGCCAGTCTAACATTATGAAATCCTTTGGCCATATTATAATTTCATGTTATTATGGGGCTTTTAATCTTTCATATGCAAATCATTTGTTGCTCTAGAATTTTTACTGAATTTGTATTATGAGAAATAAGTGAAGATTCACTCCTCCCCCAAGTATATCTTATTTCATCATTTTATTGAATAATTTTTGTCTCTAATTTGACATGCAATCTTTATAACATACCAAATGTCAATGGCTCCATTTTACACCTTTAAGTGAGAAAGTTAAGCAAGTACATAAATCCTTGGCACACATAAAACACTAGTTGAATTTCTTAATCCACATTATGTAAGGTTGGGTAGGGAACAACATGGCCTCCATAAAGTTCTAGAAAGTAGAAAGTGGAAGCAATTTAGTCTCTCAGATCTATGTCTGGCCCCTATGGCTTGAGGTAAGTAGAGAAAACAAGGAAATATTTAGGTTTCATGCAGTTATAAAAATGGAGAAAAAAGTTTTAGTGGGTTCCCCTCATGAAGACTCTAGGTCTATTGAATTGAGAGAACATAAAAGTTAGAAGAGGCTTGGTTGTATCTGGTAGGATTAGGTAGTCAGTTATTAAAAAAAAGACTGATGACTTGCTTTTATATTAGCAGTTGAAATTCCAAGAAAGAACATGTGCCTGACTAGAAATATATCAACCCTCTATGCTTTAACCAAAAATTTAACCATATCTATCAATGTCTCCACATTCTCTCCTCCCTATAGAGGGCCCTCACCATCATTTTTATCTTTCTTAAAGAACAACTATGATTGTGTTATTCCTTAGGATGCATCATTGCTAATGGACTAAGCTGTTTCCATAGGCACTCAAAACCCTTCTTCACAGGTTAGTTTCAAGCTGCCTTCTCAGCTTTATATTCCTATATTTCACTCTGCTTGCTACATATTGGCCCCAGCTGAACATTTCTGCCTCTCTGCTCAACCTGGTCCCTCAGTTTGGAATGCCTTCGTTCCATTTACCTGTAAATGAAAACACTTTCAAATTCCTTAAATGAACCTGAGTTCTCCAGTTTCCTAGTTGAAGTTCAATCTTTTCTCATTTTATGTGAATGTGTATAAAATAATAATATAATGCTAGTTTACAATGCAAAACATTGTATACTTGTCAACTCCCTTATGAAGCTATGAACTTTTGAGATCAGAGTACATTTCAGTTCATCATATCACATTTAGTGTCAAAAAGCTTGATGAATATAAGTTCAATTGAACAATTTAACTCCAGAAAAAAACTAGAAAGTTGAAAAGGTATTCTTTACCCAAAGTATTTATTATGACACGAATGTCTTTCCTATAGGAATCAATGCACAGCACCTAATTACAATAGGAGAGAGAGAAAAATGATGCTTTCAAATCAAGGACTGTTCCTCAAAACTTCAATAATTATTTGTCAAGAATGAAAATTGTCAGCATGATAAACCTACAACAGTCAAAACATATTGGGATTTTATAGAGCATGTATGAAAGCTAAGAAATGTTGGGTCTTTCCAAGCTGCTCCAGAACAAAATCAAAGAGATCATTTTAATACCAGGCACCATAAAGTCAAAGGATGATCAGCAGGACACACTAATTTTCACAGCTTTAATCTTTCCCAAGTTAAGTGATTTCCTTCCTTTCCTGCTCCAGACAGGTAAGAATGAGCTTTGGAGAAGCTATTGAAAGCACTAAATCAATTCACCAAATCAGTTTCTCTGAAGGCTAAAGCTAAATTCCAAACCAAGCTAAAAGATCACCTCCATTTTAGGGTCACTAGTGAGGCTCTGCAGAGAAGGCAATGGCACCCCACTCCAGTACTCTTGCCTGGAGAATCCCAGGGACGGGGGAGCCTGGTAGGCTGCTGTCTATGGGGTCGCACAGAGTCGGACAAGAATGAAGCGACTTAGCAGCAGCAGCAGCAGCAGTGAGGCTCTGAAAAATGAGCAACACTTATATGCATAGAGGAGGAAATAAACTCTGTCCTATATCTTGAAGATGTATTTTTTTATTTTTGTAAACCTTCAAGTAAAGGTGAAATGAGAGACAGCATTTAGTTTCTCTCTCTTTGTATATTTTGTGGGTCAGGTATTCTTCAGAGCACTTAACATATATCAAAATTCAATTAATGTTCATAAATACTTATGATGTATATACTGTTATTATTTTTCTCTTACAGATGAATATGAAGACAGTGGTGGTGGTGGTTCAGTCACTAAGTCAAGTCTGACTCTTGCAACCCCTGGACTGTAGCCTGCCAGGCTCCTCTCTCCATGGGATTCTCCAGGCAAGAATATTGGAGTAGGTTGCTATTTCCTTCTCCAGGGGATATTTCCAATCCAAGAATCGAACCTGGGTCTCCTGCGTTGCAGGCAGATTCTTTACTGACTGTCCTACGAGGGAAGCCCTGAAGACACTGATATATAAAGAAATAGTAAATGATGAAATCAAGATCTGAAGGGATTCAAAACAGTCCAAGGAAATAGGTATCCATATGCAAAAGAATATGGCTTCCCTGGTAGCTCAGTTGGTAAAGAATCTGCCTGCAATTCAGGAGACCAGGGTTTGCTTCCTGGGTTGGGAAGATCCTCTGGAGAAAAAGAAATGGCAACCCAGTCCAGTATTCTTGCTTGAAGAATCCTATGGACAGAGAAGCCTGACAAGGTACAGTCCAGGGGGTCGCAAGAGTCAGACACAACTTAGCAACTAAACCACCATGTGCAAAATGATAAGATCATCTTCATATAATCTTTAATTTGCATTTAAAAATTTTAGATTATAAAAATAGTGTGATATTTTGAGCCCCAAACTGAAAAACAAAAATAAAAAATAAATGTTATCATAAGCATAACACTCATAGAGAATAACCGTTAAAAGTTTCCTTTGTCTTTTTCTTATGTTTATGTATATATTCTGTCTGCAAAATTAGATTACATTCTATACATATATATATATTATTTTTTTTAGCTATCTTCATATTATGAGCATTTTCCCATGTTAAGTATTCCTAAACTAAAAGTACTGGATCAAATGTAATGAACTTAAGTCACGATATGTACAGAATCAAGTTACTTTCAAAAGGGCTGAATCAAATTGCATTTGTATGAGGTTAAGAACCACAGTATTAGTCATCTTTTCCAACTTTATAAATGAAAAAAAAATTTTCTTATTTTAATATGAATCCCCTTATTTGTGAGAAAAATTAAATGTATTTCAATATGTTTATTAGCCCTATGCATTTCTTCTTTACATGATCTATTAATGTCCTTTGCTTTCCCCTCTAATCTCTACCTCATTGAAGTAGAAATGTTTTCTTTATTAATAAAGATATTAGCACTTTGACATATTTGTCTTATATTTTTCAAGCTTCTTTGCTTTTTAGTATTACATATATTGAAATAGAAACTTTGATTAATTTATTATATAAAAATGAATTATTAGCCATTTATTCCAGAACCTAGAGATAACCAATGTCAAAATTTTGGTATTTTCTTGTCCATGTAACTCTGTGTGCTTTACAAACTAAACATATCATATTATATATTAAAGATATATTTTATTAATAATGTATATGCATGCACGCTAAGTCACTTCAGTCATGTCTGATTCTTTGCAACCCTATGGACTGTAGCCTGCCAGGGTGCTTTGTCCATGGAATGCTCCAGGCAAGAATACTGGAGTGTGTTGCCATGCCTTCCTCCAGGGGATCTTCCCAACCTAGGAATCAAATCCTCATCTCTTATGTCTCTTGCATTGGCAGGCAGGTTCTTAACAACTAGTTCCATGTGGGAAGCTCCTAAAAATGTATATGTGTGTCTATATAAATATATGCATATAATTATTTTAAAAATTCACTTGTTAATATGATTGCATACTCAGGTCATAACTCTGGTATTTTAATTAAACCTTATATTTTTTAACTGCCATATAGTCTTATTGAATTAATTTAGCCATCTCCCATTAATGGGGAATTTCAGTTCAGTTCAGTTGCTCAGTCATGTCCAACTCTTTGCGACCCCATGAACCGCAACACGCCAGGCCTTCCTGTCCATCACCAACTCCCTGAGTCCACCCAAACCCATGTCTATTGAGTCAATGATACCATCCAGCCATCTCATCCTCTGTTGTCCCCTTCTCCACCTGCCCTCAATCTTTCCCAGCATCAGGGTCTTTTCAAATGAGTCAGTTCTTCGCATCAGGTGGCCAAAGTATTGGAGTTTCAGCTTCAACGTAAGTCCTTCCAATGAACACCCAGGACTGATCTCCTTTAGGATGGACTGGGTGGATCTTCTTGCAGTCCAAGGGACTCTCAAGAGTCTTCTCCAACACCACAGTTCAAAAGCATCATTTCTTTGGTGCTCAGCTTTCTTTATGGTCCAACTCTCACATCCATACATGACCATTGGAAAAACCATAGCCTTGACTAGACAGACCTTTGTTGGCAAAGTAATGTCTCTGTTTTTTAATATGCTATCTAGGTTGGTCATAACTTTCCTTCCAAGGAGTGAGTGTCTTTTAATTTCATGGCTGCAATCTGTTTCTATTTTTCATTAACACTATTTGCCAGGTGGCACAGTAGTAAAGAATCTGCCTGCCAATACAGGAGGCACAAGAGATGTGGGTTCAATCCCTGGGTCTGGAAGATCCCCTAGGAGAGAAAATGGAACCCACTCCAATCTTCTTACCTGGAAAATTCCATGGACAGAGGAGCCGGCTAGGCTACAGTCCATGGGGTTACACAGAGTCGGAAATGACAGAGAGCACATACACACACATACTTTTAAAGCAAACACTTATTATGCTATTAAAATATATTATTAGAAGTTATTATTCTAATTATTAGAAGCTATTGTTCTGCATTATTTGGTTAAGAGATATTTAAATATTTTAAAGGCCAGTAGATACTACTAAATTGATTTCCAGATACTATACCAATTTCTGTTTAGATCATCAACATAGAAAAGAGCTTACTCTGCCACAACAACTAAGCAGTTACAAATATTTTAAATATTTTTAATATTTTAGAGTAAAAAAGCACCAACAAAATTAACTTCCTCCTACTATTATTATAAGGGATTTGATCTAGGTCATACCTGAATGGACTAGTGGGTTTCCCTGCTTTCTTCAAATTAAGTCTGAATTTTGCAATAAGCAGTTCATGATCTGAGCCACAGTCTGCTCCCGGTCTTGTTTTTGCTGATTGTATAGAGCTTCTCCATCTTTGGCTGCAAAGAATATAATCGATCTGATTTCGGTGTTGACCATCTGGTGATGTCCATGTGTAGAGTCTTCTCTTGTGTTGTTGGAATAGGGTGCTATTACTAGTGCATTCTCTTGGTAAAACTCTATTAGCCCTGCCCTGCTTCATTCTGTACTCCAAGGCCAAATTTGCCTGTTACGCCAGGTGTTTCTTGACTTCCTACTTTTGCATTCCAGTCCCCTATAATGAAAAGGACATCTTTTTTGGGTGTTGGTTCTAGAAGGTCTTGTAGGTCTTCATAGAACCGTTCAACTTCAGCTTCTTCGGCTGGACATGGAACAACAGACTGGTTCCAAATAGGAAAAGGAGTACGTCAAGGCTGTATATTGTCATCATGCTTATTTAACTTATATGCAGAGTACATCATGAGAAATGCTGGGCTGGAAGAAACACAAGCTGGAATCAAGATTGCCGGGAGAAATATCAATAACCTCAGATATGCGGATGACACCACCCTTATGGCAGAAAGTGAAGAAGAACTAAAGAGCCTCTTGATGAAAGTGAAAAAGGAGAGTGAAAAAGTTGGCTTAAAGCTCAACGTTCAGAAAACTAAGATCATGGCATCTGGTCCCATCACTTCATGGGAAATAGACGGGGAAACAGTGGAAACAGTGTCAGACTTTAATTTTTTGGGCTCCAAAATCACTGCTGATGGTGATTGTAGCCGTGAAATTAAAAGATGCTTACTCCTTGGAAGGAAGGTTATGGCCAACCTAGATAGCATATTTAAAAACAGAGACATTACTTTGCCAACAAAAGTCCGTCTAGTCAAGGCTATGGTTTTTCCAGTGGTCATGTATGGATGTGAGAGTTGGACGGTGAAGAAAGCTGAGCGCCAAAGAATTGATGCTTTTGAACTGTGGTGTTGGAGAAGACTCTTGAGAGTCCCTTGGACTGCAAGGAGATCCAATCAATCCATCCTAAAAGAGACCAATCCTGGGTGTTCATTGGAAGGACTGATGTCGAAGCTAAAACTCCAATACTTTGGCCACCTCATGCGAAGAGTTGACTCATTGGAAAAGACCCTAACGCTGGGTAGGATTGGGGGCAGGAGGAGAAGGGGACGACAGAGGATGAGATGGTTGGATGGCATCACTGACTCGATGGACATGGGTTTGGGTAGACTCCGAGAGTTGGTGACCGGACAGAGAGGCCTGGTGTGCTGCAATTCATGGGGTCGCAGAGTCGGACACGACTGAGCGACTGAACTGAACTGAACTGAGCTATTATTATACATTATTTGTTAAAATGAACATAACTAATCTCCATCCATTAATTGGCCTCCTTTGAAAAATGCAACTATTTGAATCATACCGACTTGTGTTTGAATACTGCTGTGTTTTCTAATTTTCTTTGAATCTTTATCTATAAAATCAAAATACCATCCTATATTATAACATTTAACTTCCTAACTAACCCTAGAGCAGTGATTAGCTTATCATAGGTTCTAAATGGGTTTCAGTATCCTTTTATCCTTTTGGACTTGACTTCCCTGGTGGCTCAGATTGTAAAGAATCTGTCTGCAATGCAGGAGACCTGAGTTTGATCCCTGGGTTGGGAAGATCCTCTGGAGAAGGGAATGGCAGCCCACTGCAGTATTCTTGCCTGCAGAAGTATGAACAGAGGAGCCTGGTAGGCTACAGTCCATGGGGTCTCAAGAAGTCTGTCAGGACTGAGCAGCTAACACTTTCTACTTTCCTTTTTTTTTCCTTTTACTTGGAGAAGGAAATGGCAATCCACTCCAGTGTTCTTGCCTGGAGAATCCTTTTACTTATTCATATCTGTAGTTCTGGACATGCTACTAAACACCTGCTAAAAATTCTTGCTTTTAGGCACTAGGTTTTCTAGTATTTCAAGGGATAATCTGATTAAAATTATATTTCATTCCTTTCTTTTCCACTTACTGCCATTCCCTCCAAATGGCTGTTGCTGAAGTAAGTGGTCATAGACAATACAGTCAATGCCAACTTGGAAGAATGGAAAGAACGCTGGAATCAGCATCAGCAAAACTGTGGTCCACATCTCCACTCCAATTTTGAGTTTGTTTGTTTGTTTTAATTAAGTGGTGAATAATCAACAAATATTCACTCAAGCTAATTGCATAATACATCACCATTCCTTTTTTTCATACAGGAATATATTTCAATATGATACCAGCTTTTAATTAATTTACCCTACCTGATAAACCATAGGGAAACCAATCCATCATATCTTTTAGGATCATGCATAAAAGGATATTGTCCCAAGAGTCAGAGACTTTGGATTAAGTTCTGGCTCTGCCAGTAAATTGATTATGTTACTTGAAGCAGGACACTTTGTTATCCATCATGCAGTTTTTCAATCTGTTAATTAGACGTAGATTTATTATATATTTGTATCCTATACTACTGTGATTCTAGTCTCCTTGGTGTTCATGTTTTATGTTTAACCACAGTCTGAATTTTACTACTGATGGAGACAGACAACTCTGCTATCAACTTCATATCTCATATATTTTGCTTGTGTTATTTCCTTTCTAAAGAGATGGTGAAAGCAGTTGATTTCATAGACTAGTTGATTTCAATCAAGCTTTCAATATTAGTATCAAGCTGGAGATTTTAGGCTTCACTTTTAGTTCCTCATTTTTTTTCTCTCCTCAGCAGAAATATAAGTTGGGCAGGGGATATCTCATTCTTCCTGGAGGCTGTATTTTGAGGCAACTCAGCTTTCTTTCTTACGTAAATCCTCTCTACTCTTTCCAGGAAAAAAAAAAATTCCCAGGCAAAATAAAAAGGGGGTGTGTTAACTTTGGAGTCTGGGATGAACCCCAGGAAAATAATCATATTTTGTCTCTTTTAATGCAGACTCTCAGAGAAAGCGAGTTCTAATGTCTTTTTCTGGTTTCAATTCACTGATCTGCACTCATCTTTAGTTATAGGAAATGTCTCCCATGGTTAAACACAGTGCAGTACCAAGCAACAAAATGAAGTCACTGGCTTGTTACTTTGGGAAGACTTCAATGAGTCCATCTGTGAATATCACCCCACCCCATACACACACACGAGGTGCACAGTACCTCT
Organism: Giraffa tippelskirchi; assembly: GCF_054371585.1. Classification (NCBI taxonomy): domain Eukaryota; kingdom Metazoa; phylum Chordata; class Mammalia; order Artiodactyla; family Giraffidae; genus Giraffa; species Giraffa tippelskirchi. Next base: position 157,707,809 of record NC_137276.1, on the reverse strand, counting down.
GCATCAGGGACCATGGGAATTGAATCGAGCCATCCTTGGAGCTCTGTTTTCATTCATCCTCTCTGCTGCACTATTCATGCTTGTACTATATCTAGATCCTATGTATGAGAAAGTGGTATACATAAATATGGTACGTGTGTATACATATATATGCATTTTTTAAAGTTCTACTTTATGTCCCTGTAATGCACAATGTGATCTTGAAGTAGTTATCTAGCCTCTCTGTTTCTCTACCTCCTACAAGTACTGCAAAGGGTTGACCAATTCCTATGAGATTATGAGATTTCTAAAGTCCTGTCTCAGCCCAAAAGTCTCAGATTTTCCATATACTTTTTTAGTTGAATTAAAGATTCTTTAAATTCTAAAGTGCTTTACAATTTGCAGTAGTTTCACACACATGATTCCATATATTCCCATAATAATCCCTTTTTTTCCCTCACTCCTAAACTGCCCCTCTCTTCCTACCCACTGGTAGCCATTAGTTTGTTCTCTGTTGTTTGTGAGTCTGCTTCTTTATTTTTTTGTTTTATTCACTAGTTTGTTGTAGTTTTTAGATTCTACATGAAGTATTTGTCTTTCTCTGACTTAATCTTACTTACTATAATGCCCTCCAAGTCCACTATGATGTTGCAAATGGCAAGGCCTTTATATTTTTGACTGAGTAATAGTCCACTGTGTGTGTGTTTGTGTGTGTGTGTATCACATCTTCCTTATTCATTCATCTGTCAATGCAATCCCTATCAAAATACCAATGGTATTTTTTCCAGAACTAGGACAAACAATTTTGAAATTCGTATGGCAACACAAAGACCCCAAATATCCAAAACAATCCTGAGAAAATAGAAGAGAACTAGAGGAATACTGTTTCCTGACTTCAGACTAAACTACAAAGCTGTAGTAATCAAAACTGTATGGTATTGGCACAAAAACAGATGCATAGATCAATAGAACAGGCTAGAGACCAGAAATAAAGCCACATTCTTATGGTTTTCATATACTTTTAAGGGATACTAACTATATTCTTACTATGTAACTATTGTGATAATTTTGGAGGGCAGAAAAATGCCACATAAAACAAGGAACACTACATTTGAAATATAAGTCAAAAGTATCAGGAAAAAAAGAAAGACTGAGGCCCTAGCTGGACCCAGTATAACTGATGTCCTTACTACCTCCAGCAGAAAGGTCAAAGTAATTTAGGACTGACAAACTGTGTGTTTTTTTTTTTTTTTTCCAGAACTGGGAAAGCAGCATGTACTGCTTGCTGTCTCTGACACAGCTGTCACCAGGCTGCTGTAATCTTCAGTCTGTGACTACAGGCCATGTGAGTAAAAGTAGCACTCTAAGTATGGAGTACAGGAAAGTTTGGTCCAAAAAAAAATAATAATGAGGACATAAAAATAAGTGGCTTCCTGGTGTAATTTTTGTTCCAGGATCTTCGAGTACAGACAAAAGTAAAGCTTATGTAGAATTAGAAGCCTCATAAGTAAGGTTTGGAGGTAAACCCTGCTGCTGCTGCTGCTAAGTCACGTCAGTCGTGTCCGACTCTGTGTGACCCCATAGATGGCAGCCGATCAGGCTCCTCTGTCCCTGGGATTCTACGGGCAAGGCATTGTTTATTGAAAAGGAAAACCAAATCCAACATCAAGAGTATATACATGACAATGTGACCAGTTCTAGATTTAAAGTAGTCTGTAGGACTATCTTTATTTTAAAAATATCCTATGAATGGACAAAGAAGAATGCAGAAGTTTGGGGGCTTTATAATAAGAACCTTTAATGTGAATTATACATTGCAGCTTAAAAGCAAATAGATCTTATATTTCCCAATGCTGTAGTTTTACATATTCTGGTTCTTCCATTCTCTCAGACAGATAAATTCAAATGTATTCTTCAATGCCCTTATTAGGTGTTTCTTCTATTTTACTCAACACTCGAGTATCTGCTATACACTCAGCATGGTGCTTGCAGCACTCTCAGATCATTTCTTGTCTTTTCTAAGCAGCCAGTTACTTTTATCTCTTAATTTTTCCCCAATCTTATGGATACCTATATGATTATAGATCTCATTTCTTTTTAATTCTGTTTTCATGAGTCTCACACTAAAATATGAGGACAAAGGTGATGCCTATTTAGTTTTGCACTTCCTGCACCTTTGGAAGTATGCAAAATAAGCACTCAAATTCTGTTTATCAGATGACTATTCTGGTTTGATCCATCAGACACATCTGCAAAGCAGGCCTGTTCCCACTCCTTAGATAAGGCAATCAGGTTACAAAGGGGTTAAATGCTGTATTCAAATTCACACATAAACTATGCTTAAGGCTGCATATGGTCCTGTGCCATACAAGTTGCCTGTCACAGAAGAGATTACCCTGTCACACACATGCCTTAACAATGGGGATGAATTCAGCCTCAGAGCAAATCAATTTGTTTGCATGTTAGGCAGGAAAAATGAATGGCCATGTTGCTACAAATGACTCCCAAAGATATTCTTTCTCCTTTGGCAGCTTTTCCCCCTTCATGTTGATCTCCTATGCTTCTTACTGTTACAGACACAATGAACGGACTTAATTCCAGCTTCCCAAGCCTGATTCACAGCTCGATTAAAAAGTGGTGCAACTGAGTAGGTGTGTTTCTGTGACCTGAGTGGTTAAGCCAGATCTTCTGGTCTCGGAGGCCACCCGTATGATTTTGTAAGAAAACATTATCCGCATCGATCATTAACTGGACAATTCTGCAACTGTTGTCTCAAAGAGATTAAAAAAAAAAAAGACTCAAGAGGAGAGCTGCATCCAAAAACTCTAGGTAATTTCCAACAACGACTAACACTGACTTTAGGATTCAACTACACGTTGCTTAAAATTAAAGGAAAATTCAGTATTATGGCTTCCTAATAATAAAGAAATCATTTCTTCAAATGAAACCCAATACACATGTTATGTTCAAATTACAGAAAAAAACAAGTGCCAAAGTCAGATTTCATTATATATAAGCTGAAAACACATACACACACACACACACACACACACACACACACACACACACACACACAAGCTTTATGGAGCAGATGAGAGCAGCTGCCCCCAAACTGAGTCATTACTTGTAACTCAGTTGTTCCATGAGTGAAATGGGTATACACTCAGTTAAGTTCAGTTCAGTTGCTCAGTCGTGTCTGACTCTTTGCGACCCCATGAATTGCAGCATGCCAGGCCTCCCTGTCCATAACCAACTCCTGGAGTTTACCCAAACCCATGTCCATCGAGTCAGTGATGCCATCCAACCATCTCATCCTCTGTTGCCCCCTTCTCCTCCTGCCCTCAATCCTACCCAGCATCAGGGTCTTTTCCAATGAGTCAACTCTTCGCATGAGGTGGCCAAAGTATTGGACTTTCAGCTTTAACATCAGTCCTTCCTATCTTAATCAACAACTTATGCTCTCTTTTAAAATTATTCCTTTTTCTGCATGAGGTTTTTATAATTCAGATGTATTCTCTGCAAGGTAAGGAGTTTAAGAAATAGTGTCAAACGGCTGAGTCAATGACAGTATAAGTGGTGTGTCCTGAATCTGTGAGTAAGATTATGACCCAACCAGGATATTGATACTTCAGACTGAGCAACTCTTTAAAAGATAATATTCAGCTTCTTTCCTCCCAATGCATTCCTCAAATGGTCCATATCCTTACAATTTTTATTCAGCAATCATATATTTTAGCCATGGAGAGTAGTTAGAAAAATACTTCAGTCAGTCAGTCAGTTCAGTACCTTCATGTCTGACTCTTTGCAACCCCATGGACTGCCGCACGCCAGGCTTCCCTGTCCATCACCCACTCCTGGAGCTTGCTCAAACTCATGTCCATTGATTCAGTGATGCCATCCAACCATCTTATCCTCTGTCATTCCCTTGTCTTCCTGCCTAAGTTTCACCTATGTAAACTAAAACTCATGCATGGTCTTCAACTATCAGATCACCTCCCTCTTTGATCACCACTGTTAGTCTAGAGAGGAAGAGGTCAAACATGCATGTTGTTATAACTTACTGGGAAAATGGTTATATTTCAATTTTACTTCTCCCCTTCTAAGTAGGCAATCTAGTTGATTTGATATTATCTTACGGTAAAATAACAGATCTATTTGGAGTACGCTAATGCTGTTAAGGGATTGTAAGGGATATCTGAGATCATCATTTGTAAGGGATATCTGAGATCATCATTTGTCAAACATATTACTTCTTTCACACACACACACACACACTCACACACCTGCACATACGCACTTTTCACTTCTAACGTTAACTGAATCCCTTATTGTACAGGGTCTTACAATAAGCCTCAAAGAAGAATAAGACTATCTCTCCTCAGACTTCCTGATCCAGTGAAAGAGACATATGTAAAAAGAAAAATAATATATTTACAATATCAGGATGAAATGCATGTAAACTAGTAACTAAAATAAATAGCAAGTGTAAGTTACAAGTATCAGTTCTATGTAAACACAGGAGGAGTGATTAATTTTCCATGAGAATAGTCCCTGTTGAGTCTTTCAGGCTGAGAAGGATTTGGGAGGAAGAGAAAGAAGACATTCCTGAATGAAAATAATAGCATGGGTCAAAAGACAAAGACATGAAATTACGGATTCAAAGGAATAAAATGACTTAGGTGAGCGGGGTGGATATGGGAGATGGAAGGTGGAATAAGAGAGATAGTTTGGGATCAGATTGTGGTAGATTCAAGTTATTTCTATTTTGCTTATACTTAAGGGAACTAAGCCTTTAGGATGTATGATTAAAAATGTCCCTGAAGTTATAGTTTAATAAATTTGGCTTTTAAGTTTAAAAAAGAATGATTACAGAGGTATATATATATATATATTTATATATATCATCATCATATATATTTCATATATATCATTCACATACGTAGATGCCTTTTTTAACACAAATGTAGTGCAATAAATTTTACTTTAAAATAAACAACAGCAATAAAAAAATATACAAACAAACAAACAAACAAAACTACCCTGAAGATAAAGGCCTGAGCTGTGCTGTTGTGCTCAGTCACTCAGTTGCATCTGACTCTTTGTGTCCCTTTGGACTGTAGCCCACCAGGCTTCTCTGTCCATGGGATTCTACAGGCAAGAGTACTGGAGTGTGTTGCCATTTCCTCCTCCAGGAGATCTTCCAGACCCAAGGATCGAACCCGCATCTCCTTTGCCTCATGGATTGCAGGCAGATTCTTTACTGCCGAGTCATTGGTCTGGATAGATCCTCTCTTATTTCCTATGCCTCTACCTCTTTAACTCCTTGGATTAAAAATGGAAAATCTTCATGTAAATTGAAAGGATATCAGAAAGTCTCTAGTAATTAAGGAACTGTCTTCTGCCACGCTATCACCAAAGATCAACATCAGCTAAGCTTCCCTCTCTCACCCCCTCCAGAGAAAGGTGCCTGCCAAGTTCACCTAACTGTCACAACAGCATTTGCCCTCTGACCTTCAGCAAACAATGCACAGAATGCTGTTGGAAACTACTGGGTGCCGCCCTCTTACTTCTTTAAAGGCTGACCTGCAAGGCTAATTAGAGAGTTCAGTCTTCTGCCTATCTGAGGCTTAACACTTACTTACATTTATAACTGTAAAGCAAAACCAGCACTTCGACAGAGCCACAGGCTTGGAGGACTCTAATCCAGCTGGGGCTGACCTAGAAGGGATATTTGAGTTTGTTCTTAAGGTGGTTTAGGGACTCAAACATAAGCACCCCTTTGTTGATCATTATTCTTCTTTAAGACTATGGGCCTCTGTGGTTAGCAAGCAATTAAGAATTTGCTCATAATTCCATTTCCCATTTTTCCCTAAGACTATTAGTAGACATAATTTCTCTTCTTGTGTCACAGCAAGAAGACCATGGAAAGAATAAAGAGCCCTGTCACTTTCTCTGGAGGGAAATGTGATATTCTAAAGATAAGGGATAAAAGAGAATGCCTGACTTGTACTGATGGCCATAGGGGCAGTCATTCTAAGCGATAGTAAAAACAGAACAAAAAGCATATTACATCATTGAGAAGCTGTAGAGATCATATAGCCAAAACCTTTCATTTTAGAGATAGACAACATAAAACCTAAAGATGGGGAATAAGCACTCCAAAACTTTGCGATCATTTTGTGATTAGGAAGTGGTTCTCCTCATCTTATGGTACTGCATCCTTATCTGAAAGAATTGCATTACCCATTGGATTTAACTAAGAGAAATACATGTTTATATATGCTGCCGTGGCTCTTGCATAAATAAGGGTACCAGAATTATATCTCATGGACCCCATTTAGCAACTTAAAGTTCTACTTTGAAATCTGTTAAGTTTTGGTCACTATAATGGATTTTCTGATAAATACATTATGGTATTAGTACATTTTGATCTCTGTTAAGCTCTGTTTCTCTAGTGAAAAGTTTATCAGTTTTCAGTTTGAGCCTTCTAAAATGTAAAAGAGATATGAATTAAGTGAGGAAGGGTAAGTTAGGTATCTGTGAAAACTGATGTTTTAGATACTCAAAGAAATATAATGGATACCCATGTGTATTTAAAGTTACCTCAGGAAAGTGTGGAGAAAAGAGCACATTCAAGAAAACAGAAAGACAAAACTAAGTGGAAACAAGGAGAGGGAAAAAGTGACATTAGAATCTAAGTAGCTGTGTAGAAGGCAGTTTTCACTTTACACTGCAAGGACAGAGCTTGGAACCTAGCAAAAGGAGCAGCATCCTCTGGGTTTGGGTTGAAAAGTGGAAACAAAAAAAGGAAGTAAGACTGACTTGGGGGAGAATAGTTTGGAGTTATAAAAAGCTAATCTATTAAGCTAAAGAAAGTGAATTCAGCTCATGTCAAATGACTTATTTATACACAGTTTTTAAGTCTATTTCTTTTCTGTAGAAAGACTTGCACCCAAAATAGCCTTTTGAGGACATGAGTCTTGAGGATATATTTGATGACAGTATCTACTAACATCTGTACAATCTTTCATATTAACAGATGTGCTATACAGTCCTCCCTTGGAATCTTCAGGAGATTGATTCCAGAACCTCTCATGGATGCCAAAACCCCAGATGCTCAAGTTCCTTATATATAATGGCAAGCTATTTGCATATAACCTACATGCGTGGATGAGTGCCAAGTCACTTCAATTGTGCCCCACTCTGGGGAAACCTATTGGACTGTAGCCCACCAGGCTCCTCTGTTCATGGGATTCTCCAGGCAAGAATACTAGAGTGGGTTGCCATGCCCTCTTCCAGGGGATCTTCCAGACCCATTCAGGGATTGAACCTGAATCACTTACATCTATCTGCACTGGCAGGTGGATTCTTTACCACTACTGCCACATGGGAAGCCCGACAACCTACTTACCTCCTTCCATATACCTTAAATCATCTCTAGATTACTTAGAATAGCTAATACAATGTAAATGTTATGTAAATAGCTGCTGGCATGGCAAATCCAAGTTTTGCTTTTTGGAACCTTATGGAATTATTTTGTGAATATTTTCAACTCCTGATTAGTTGAATCCTTGATTAGTTGAACCCAAAGATGCAGATAAGGAAAGTCAATTGTATCCAATGTTATATTGAAAAGCATTTGCACTTGCCTGGGAGAGCAGCTGCTGCTGCTGCTGCTGCTAAGTCGCTTCAGTCGTGTCCGACTCTGTGCGACCCCACAGACGGCAGCCCACCAGACTCCACCGTCCCTGGGATTCTCCAGGCAAGAATACTGGAGTGGGTTGCTATTTCCTTCTCCAGTGCATGAAAGGGAAAAGTGAAAGTGAAAGTGAAGTCATGTCCGACTCTTAGCGACCGCATGGACTGTAGCCTACCAGGCTCCTCCGTCCATGGGATTTTCCAGGTAAGAGTACTGGAGTGGGGTGCCATTGCCTTCTCCGGGAGAGCAGCTACTCGAAGTCAAAAGGCCTGCCTTAAAGTCCTGGTCCTGCTACTTGCTACATCTGATCTGTGGGCTTAGCAAACACCTGAAACTCCATTTTCATATTTATTAATGGGATACTGCCACCTACATTACCTCTCTTAAGGTAACACTGAGGGTTGTCAAATGAGACAGTATGTTTTAAAAAGTTTAAAGTGGGAGGGAAAGAGAAAAGACATGAGAATGATGAATAGTAGACTGAGATTGCCAAGTAAGTGATACATACAATCATCTGTGGGTTCTCTGATCACACTCCCATCAGCTCACAGTAGAATTCGGCCACAGTGAAAGATGTCTGCAGAGGCACTGCTGAGTATACATAGCTATTTTTTTATATTTTGCTAAGTATGAAATTTGTTTTAAAGGGAATGCTGTTTGTTAAAAGAAAGTAAATGTGTCTTTAGATAACACGTTAATATCTAGCCATGAATTAAAGTGAGTTTTTTCCTTTCTACATCCATTGACATTTTTCTGATCTTCAGGGGACATAGACAGGATGAATGGATGTCTTCCTTTTCTCCTAAAATTAGGCCAATTACTTTGTTGACGTTTACTTGCTCAGTAATGCCCAACTCTTTTGAGACCCCAGGTACTATAGCCCACTAGGCTCCTTTGTCCCTGGGATTCTCTAGGTAAGAATACTGGACTGGGTGGCCATTTCCTCCTCCAGGGGATCTTCCTGATCCAGAGATTGAATCTACTTCTACTGTGCCTCCTGTATTGGAAGACAGATTCTTCACCACTGAGTCACCTGGGAAGCACCCCCTACAGCCCTGAGATTTCTATAATTAAAGAAAACAACACCAATAAAAATCTCCTTTCCACACAACATAGTCAACTAGCAAACAAAACAGAAAAAAAAAAAAGAAAATAAGATGGAGATGATTCAACAATATGTTCAGTGTCACTTAGTATATATGCATGATAGTTTAATCTCTAGAAATTTATTCTTGTCTCTAATAAGGAATGAAGTTACCTAACCTACAGACACACGTGGCAGCCAGTATTATTCTCCAACTCTTCTAAGGACTGACTTCTGATTTTTGAAGCATGGTCTGCTAAAAGGAAACAATTTTGGCTTGGCAGCTCTCCTTCTTTGTCTGAATTAACAAGATGTGTACAAAATTAATGAAGGCATACTCAAAGAGATCTCTGAGTCCATTCACCTTATTAAACACAGCTTCATGTCACAATGGTTTCTTGGACATACATAAAAGATTTACTGCCTAAGGACTATGACCTAAAATAAGATTTACAAGGGAAATATTTCAGGAGTAAAATAAATGCAAGAATGAGACTCAAAAGGGAGAATAGTCTGACATGATTGGAAGGGATTAAAAAATACAGCAAGTGTCCTAGCCGGTACAGTAGAAGTTTCTTTTTTCAGATCCAAGCATTGTAGGGGAAAGTGCATACAGAATATTGCACTAAGATCAAGATAACATTTAGAGCGATTGCTTCATATCCTGGTGAGTTACCTTCTCAGAGAAAGAAAAAAAAATCACCACTGGTCTTTCTTTGAAAATCTTTTCACTGATTTATTGATTGTGGAGATGCCCACTGAGTAAAAGGAAAGCCCCCATTCTCTCTTTACACAGAGGGGCCTTGATGTTTGAGGATACAGCTGCCTTCAGATGCTCAGATAAAAGACACTGAGTGCAAAGTAGTAGTATTATCTACTTATTATGCCCACTTATCTGCTTATTCCTTCCTTGAAGTCCTACTTCTGTCTGCAATATCAATCACTTCTCTGGCAGCTTGTCTCACTACAAAGGGAGGATCTGATCCCCTGCTTAGCCCTCCAGAAGCGGCAGACTTGTGCAAGAAGAATTCATAACACCACCAAGACTGCAGGACGGGATTATCTGGGGACTGGGGGTGGCTTGCTTAAAGCACAGTTTCTGAAAATGAGGCAGAAATTCAATCTACCTTTCCATCAGACTCTGAGATCCAGGCACTAAACTTGACACTGAGTGAACACCAAACACATTAAAAGGAAGTCTCAATACTTTCTCCAAGTATAGATGAGTTGCAGTTAGGCGAAACTGACAATGTGAGAGCAACTATTTAACATTACCTCCCAAAAGTTTGATAGTCTAGAGTTGGTACATATTGATTCATGAAATACGGAGTTAGGTTCAAGATATATTTTATACAAGTAAAAAATTAAAAGAAAGAACCATAGGATAGTGGAAACAATCAGTAAACCTAGACTCTGGGCTGGCTTCTTCACCAGCTGGCTGTGTGATATAGGGCTTGTCACTTCACCTCTCTGAGCTTTAGTGTTTTTTGTTTTTTTTTAATGGATAAAAATGCATTAACTAATACACGATTTCAAAAGCCAGGTCCAGCACTGACATTCTAAGTGGGGAAGTATCATGTTAGGTTATGAGGAAAACCAAACTGGATTTTCATTAAATTCAAAATAGGTGTTCTGCTTGGAAAGCAATACATAAAACTTTGGGCCAGGTACAAGAAGCAAATTAGCAGTGTGTGTCTGTATGAACTCCTAGATTCATTAGAAAGGTTTGTTTATTTAACTGCCTTCATTAGCTCTTTTAGTACATCAAAGGAGTGTTTCCAAACCCTTACAATTAGCCATGTAAACAAAGGCACAATGTATCACTTCACTAGGCTCAACAAACAAGGTTTTTGATACACTATCAAATCCTACTCAGGATAATATCCCAACTAAAACCATTAGGTTGGGCATACAAACACTAAAGGAGGGTCTTGCCCATAGAAAAGTTACAACACATTTTAAGGGAATCAATGGACTTGCTGCACAGTTGATGAGAACTGACCTGTTGATCAACATTAATAAACATTCTCCAGACGTTTTCTTATTTAGTTGAATAAGAGCCAAGATCTCACTCTCTGATAACCAGCAATCAACCAAACAAACCTTTATTCATTCTTAAGTAGTACTGATACAATTGAGTATGCCCAAATAGTCAACTTAGGAGGTCTAAAAAAGTGTTTGCTGTATTATTAAAAAGAAGGCAATCATGAGTAATAGGGGGTGGTTTCTTCAAGGCCAATCACATGGTCAGTGCTGAAAAGGTCTTTTGTGGTCATATTATATACAACATATAATTTTATAAATGTTACCTGTAGATAGACCTGTCACCTGTAGACACACACAGGGCTAACACAATGTTAAAGAAAATATGTCTTTGAGATCCTTTCCTTTTTAACTTGAAGCTCCAGAAAAACAGGCACAGTTTCAGTTGTTTAACAGTATAAAATATTATGGATGCCTTTTATTTAGTCATACATACTAACCTGTACCCTAATGAAGTTAAATGACTTTTAATAACATTTAATTACACCCAAATCCAAAGAGTTAATGTACTTAGAAGGGCATGAGGTACACATCTCATGTAGTTGTGAAGATCAAGAGTGATAATGGATGTGAAATAACTTTTTTAAATTGCAGAATGTTATTCAAGCATAAGATATTTTATTTGTTTGCTTTTGATGAATATATATCATTTTCTAAATCCTTGCTGCAATTAGCTTCGATTCATTCATACTAAAACCTCTGACATAGAACATAATTTATACAGTGGAGGTGATTGATTAATTCAAGAGAAAACTTGCAACATTAAATATTTTGTCCTGCCTAATAATCTTTAGAAAGGACCTGGATTTGCCTCTTCAAATTTGCATAAAGTCAGAGAAAAATGTTCTTCAAAAAATAAAAAAACCTTCTAGACACAAAACTTTTAGATAATTGCACCAAATGCCCAAACTTCTGCTGCTTAAATCTATTGCAGATCACTTAATAGATGTGAAAGGAGCGTTTAAATTAATAATTACTTGTTCCAGATGAACCAAAAATAACCACACACAGAAAACATAAAGGGGATGGCAAATGTCCAAAAAGGATGGACAAATATTGTCAGAGGGCTTGTACCTAATTTTTAAAAGTTGCATCAAGACAATGACAAAGTAGGACTGATTTGATTTTAAATTAACAGAATAAGAGCCACTTAGTATAATGTCCCCATCAGGTTCTTTGGGGACTCAGAAGACTCAGACTGCACCATTTCCTTAAGGAGCTAGCAATTTATAGAGGTGGCCACTGTATCTCCAAGCCATTTGACAAACATTTGCTGAATGCAAAATGGTGCCAGGCTTTGTAATGTTTCTCACAGAAAAGATAGTAATGGTTACTGATTTCCTGGAACTTTGAGCCTGGTAAATCACCTGTTGTAATTTATGTATCAGTTGTGACTCATTTTTGGAAGGTGTCAGTTTTTCAATGGTGACAAATGTCTAGCCTTAAAAAAAATGAACCAAAACTGTATTCAGCACTGCCAAATTTAGTGCATAAAATAAGGGATCAAATTGGAATAATATGATTCTAATTCATTTTAAAAAAGCATTAAAATAAGGGTGTACTTTTTTATGCCCCTGCTAAGCTTCAGTTGAAGAGGAATGACAAAGGAGAAGGTCCAGGAATGGAATTATGCAAGGTGGTCATTTGAAGAGCAAGTATATTTGAATGTCTAGAAGGGTATGATCTTTTAAAAAGCTTTATTTATTTATTTTTCTTTTTGATGTATCCAGAAGGGGGTACATCAACTATATATAGTATATATTTATTATATTTTTACTCAGTGTATGTGTGCGCTCAGTCACACAGTCACATCTGACTCTTTGTGGCCACACAGGGACTGTAGCCCACCAGGCTCCTTTGTCCATGGGATTTTTTAGGTAAAAATACAGGAGTGGGTTGTCATTTCCTTCTCTAGGGCATCTTTCTAATCCAGGGATTGAAGCCACATTGGCAGGTGGATTTGTTACCACTGTGCCACCTGAGAAGCCTCCTTTTTTTTTTTTTCTTTTCTTTTTACCCAGACATCACATTATTTTACCTATTGGATTAATTCTAAACAAATGATTATGCTTCAGATGAATCCCAACTAAATGGGAGAAAACCAAGAAAGAAGCAAACATAGCAAATGTATCCACTGGACACACAATCTCTAATCCAAACAGATGGAAGTGACAGAATTGCAACAAGAACAAAAAAAAACTACACATATATAAAAATATACATAATATCAATTTATGTCCAGTATTTTCAAAGGGACTGACTCTATAGATAACACTATGTGTTATCTATAAATAGATATCTACAATAAAATTACATTTTTCTTTTCTCCCAGAATAAATTTCTATTCTGCTATTCAGCTTGATCATTACATCAAATCAAAGTTCCAGAGAATGGTATAGATAGATAGGGGCTTCCTAGGTAGCGACCATGATAAAGAACACACCTGCCAATGTAGGAGACTTAGAGATGAGGGTTCAATCCCTGGGTGGGGAAGATCCCCTGGAGAGGGGCATGCAACTCATTCCCATGGACAGAGCAGCCTGGTAGGCTGTGGTTCATAGGGTTACAAGGAGTTGGATACGATTGAAGCAACTTAGCAAGCACACACAGATACACACATACATACTTATATAGGTCTATCAGGATTTTGGAGCAATTTGATGACCAATTTGATGAAATCCAGAGATTGTAAAGAGAGTTTAAAATAATAATTTACAAGTACTTATAATCTTTGTGATTCAATATTTTTTAAAAAGAATTATACAACAATAACACCTTAAAAAAAAAGGATCTTGAGGCTGGTAAAACTTTATAACTTCTGTACAAAAATACCCCTTAAATTGTGCTTATTTAAAACAACCCTTTGTGTTCCATGACTAACAAAAAGTAAATATTATAAAAAGCCAAGATTTACTGAGCAATGTTATTGTGATAATCTCTTTAGATTTACTATCTCATTGTTTTCACAGTAGTCATATTAATCCCATATGGTAAAAGAGAAAAAACAATAGCAACAAAAACCCTAAAGCTTGTTGGTGATTTAGCCATTAAGTTGAGTCCAACCATTGTGACCCCCACAGACTGTAGCCCACCAGGCTCCTCTGTCCGTGGGTTTTCCCAGGCAAGAATACTGGAGTGGATTGCCATTTTCTTCTCCAAGGGATCTTCCTGACCCAGGGAACGAACTCAGGTCTCCTGTATTGCAGGCAGATTTGTTTACTTATTGAGCCACCAGGGAAAGCTTAGGGAGGGTTAGTTACTCATATTCCCAGGATATTTGAATCGAAAGCCCAAAGTATTTAGCTCTTGAAATAAAACTCTAATAATAAAATATTAATTGATTTGTTTTATATGTTAGCATGAGATTTCAGTTTTGTGGGTTATTCTAGGAAACTCTCAGTATCTCAATCTAGACAACAAGATATCTTGGTTGGAATATCAGTTATCTAGACTATTTATAAGTAAAGCAATTGAAACTAGAGAGGGTTAGTGACATGTGTCAGATTACTCAGCTAAATTGTATAGAATTTGTGACCAGAATTTAAATTTCTAAACTTCTAAGGTAGCATTCTCCTCTCTGTACAACAGGCTTTTTTTGAATAGACTGTACACTCAATATGGATATTTGAACCAAGAATTTCTTTCTTCTTATAAATCAGTCATAAGATACTGTCTTCTTTCTATTGCCTATCAGACAATTTAGCACGCTAGACTCCACATGTTAAAAACTGAGACTTGTGGTTTTCCAATCATGAACTACTTTTTAGATGAACTTCTTGATAGATGAATAAGGATAATTTTATTACATTGATACATGAGAGGAACTAGAAATGAAAACTACACTTAAAATTTTCCAAACTTCAAATGATTTGGAGAATTCCTTAAAAGACAAAATCAGCAAAAAAAAAAATGCCTATTTTATCCTTCACCATTCAGACTTTCATCAGATACAGGAAAAAATTCAACCTCTAGGACACTGTGAATAGCCTTCCACTTTCACTACAGAAATTTAGAGATTGACATATTTTTACTTTTTTTCTCCCATGAATCCAAGTTGCAAACTGTCTCTATTTAGTTAGGAAAGGTACACAATCAGAATAACAAAATATTATTTGACTCCTTACCACTAGATATTTTTTTGTAGGACTGGATAGACAGCTGGATCGGAAAAAAAAAAACAAAACAGAAATTAAATCACCAATACCTTGGTTATTGCCTAAGATTCTATTAATAATATACAAACAAGAAAAGTTTTAAAGTATATACTCAATAATTATTAAATTTCCTCTCACAGATTAAGACTTTTTATAAGTAAATATGGAAGCAAGATTTGTGTTTATCCATAGTTTATTAAAAGATGCTTGCTCCTTGGAAGAAAAGTTATGACCAAACTAGAGAGCATATTAAAAAGCAAAGACATTACTTTGCCAACAAAGTTCCATCTAGTCAAAGCTATGGTTTCTTCAGTAGTCACGTATGGATGTGAGAGTTGGACTATAAAGAAAGCTGAGCACTGAAGAATTGATGCTTTTGAACTGTGGTGTTGGAGAAGACTCTTGAGAGTCCCTTGGACTGCAAGGAGATCCAACCAGTCCATCTTAAAGGAAATCAGTCCTGAATATTCATTAGAAGGACTGATGCTGAAGCTGAAACTCCCATACTTTGGCCACCTGATGTGAAGAACTGACTCATTTGGAAAGCCCCTGATGCTGGGAAAGATTTAAGGCGGGTGGAGAAGGGGACGATAGAGGATGAGATGGTTGAATGGCATCACCAACTCAATGGACATGAGTTTGAGTAAGCTCCAGGAGTTGGTGATGGACAGGGAGGCCTGGTGTGCTGCAGTCCATGGGGTCACAAAGAGTTGGACCCGACTGAGCAACTGAACTGAACTGGTAGTTTATAACTGCGGCTTTGCATTTTATTGTCTGTTAAAATAAAAATGCCAGCAGAGATAACAGAGTTAATATTTCCATAAAATCACCCCTAAGCTGCAGGATGAAGAATCACAAGGTGTGCATGTGACAAAGAGGAAAGATTGCATCAAAAGAGCTTAATTCTCATCACCCCAAAGAATAAATGCAACCAAGAGAAAAGGCTTTTCTTTAAAAAGTGCAAGGCGACTATTGTCCTAAATGCTTTTGCTTTCGCTATTTTAATGTGACAAAGGTAGTGGGTTTGTGCAGTTTTAAAACCAAAGGAGAGATTGTGTGTGCAACATTTACCACTTCTTTTTTTTAATGTGATTTATGGTTTTAGAGAGGTTCATTTGCAGAAGAAATCTGAATGAGGAGATGGTCTGGTCTGCAGAAAGACATTCCAATGAACTGGTTAGGCCGGTAGTTGTTTGGAAGGAACACTGCCTGGGGACTTGTGAGGAAGATAGAAGTAACACTTTAGAGGGAGTGAGAGAGGAACAGGAGTGGGTTACTTCTCCTTTCACCAGCTCCAGAGAGCATTCACATTTATGACTAATCTTATGAGCGCAATCCCTCACCGCCCACCTTGCCTCCACAAAAAGCAATGATTAGGAAGTATTCATTTTCTCAGATATAAAAGTGCTGCTTTTGTGTTTTGATTTTTGTCAAATCCCCTCAACCTCCTTGCCCTTAGAGAACAAAAATAAAAGAAAGATTTTTCACAAAGCCTTTAGATTCCATATACAGCAAAACTACAATGTAGAACAGGTTTTGTTCTAAGTCTCAAATAGAACATATTGGCTCATAGGTCCTTTCAGGAATTGTTCTGGAAAATATGCTTGCCTGTGCTATGTTCCTACATTAAGACACAACAGGAGTCCTAGTAAAGCTGAATTCAGAAGCAAGGAATTGGTGATTTATCTAGTACAGTAGATGAGAGAATTGAGTACATAGTTATCCAGTTCCATGTTTTCACACATAAGAAAACTAAGACCAGAGAGGGGAAATTATTTTCCCATCAACAGAAAGCCAGTTAGTGACAGCAGCATGAGGACGAGAAGCCAAGCCTCCTGACTCTCACACTAGTGTTTTATCACTAAAACTCATGACTGCTACAAGTCTGAGTGCCTTTCATCATAATAAGAATACTAAATTTATAAAGCCCCATACTTAAAATCCTAAATTTCCTTCCTACACCAAAGGATCTTCAAAGAGCTTAACTTTACATGTGATGTGTTAATTCTTAAATCTCAAGAAAAAGGGACAACATACTGGAATACACTTGTTTCCTAGTGTCAATTATTCACAAAAATAGATTGCTTCTCTTCTTCTATATCCTCTTTAGTTTTCCTTCTATCTGATCAATTAATTGTAACTGAGCTGTCTCTTTTTCTAAACAGGCAAATTTTCTGAAAGACAAATAAAATACCTTTTGGCTACATCCACCTAATTCAATAGCAGAGGTGGTGTGTACAAATCCCCTTCATCTAGGGAAGTTAACGTCACTAAATCCATACTGCTCCATTAAAATTCAGATTATAGAAAAATCATCTTGGTACTCCACCCAACCACTGAAAGAGAGGGCTATTTTTAAAAACCATATTTTATAGGGCCATCTAGCTCTCATTTGAAAGGAAGCAGGTAGTCATACCCTTCAGAACAAAGCGTGCCCAATTCTAAGACAAATCATATAGGTTTTGTTTCTAAATTAGTTTCTGATTCACCACTCTGTGCTATGGAGGTACAAAATTGAGATGGTAAAATATATGCTCTCTTTCTACCTCCTTAAGAGGGTGTGGTAAGAAATGGCTTGAATAATACCCATTAAGAGCTCTCAGCTTCTTGGGAGGATGATAAGTAAACATGATGAAGTAAGAACTGTTTTTTTAATCTATAGGTGAATTACATGTCTTTCCTAAACAAAGAATGACTTGGATAGACAAAACAGACCAAAAGCAAGCTCACATCACTGCAAACAATATACTTCTGATGGCCACCCAACTCAACTAACCTTTATCCACAAAGGAAGTGAGAGGCTCATACTACGAAGCTGTCTCTCTCTCTCTCTCTCTCTCTCACGTCTGCGCGCGCGCGCGCACACACACACACACACACACACACACACACACACACACACACGCACACGTTTTTTACTTTTTACCTTTTACCAGATGAAGAGTCTCATAACCTTTCTAATTAGAAATAATCAATTCAGCTATGATTTTATCAGCCTTGTTTGATATCTCTATTTCAACATTTTGTCATCATGGTTCTGTTCTCTAACTAGTGGATGTATACCTTTATCTCTCATTAGGTTATAAAGTGGCCTTCCTTGGTGGCTCAGATGGTAAAAGAATCTGCCTGCAATGTGGAAACCTGGGTTCGACCCTTGGGTTGGGAAGATCCCCTGGAGAAAGGCATGGCAACCCACTCCAGTATTCTTGCCTGGAGAATCTCATTGGGCAGAGGAGCCTAGCGGGCTACAGTCCATGGGGTTGCAAAGATTCAGACACTACTGAGCAACTAAGCACACAGCACAGCACAGGTAATAAAGTGAAAGGCCTCTCATTTCATCTCTATTCCTACTCCAAGAGCTGGTCCTTGGTATATTCTGAATAAATGTTGGGGGAGAAAAAGTAGACAGTGAGCAAGTCCTTATCTGACAAGAGCAGTCATCCAGAGATATTTAATCATAATCCCAACACACTCACTTCTCTTGACAGTAAGCACATGGCATGGCGGAGTTTGAGACCATGTATATGTGCCAACACCTCCACACCTCCAGTCACCAACCCTCTAGTCACCCACACTCTGTACCCTATCATCATTTCAGCAAGGCCACAAGGTTAGAACATACTACAGTTTTCCTTGAAGTGACCTCAACTCAACTGTTTATCTATTCCCATATTCCTTTTGCTTATTGGGCTTCAGCCAAACCAAACTGACCCTCCTCCCATGATACAATTCATCAAATTCGTGTCTACACTTACATCAAGGAGTCTCAAACTGATAGTGAATACATATGTTCTGTGGGTCCAGGGAATTTTAAAAAACCATAACTTGCATTATGCTACTGAAGCAAGTGTTCTCTCTAAGCATCACAATTTCCCATTCTCTTACACTGAATGTTTCACACAGTTAAGCCTTTAATCTAACTAACCTAAATGGTTCTCCTCACCAAGAATACTTTCTTTCCCTTCCCTTTCATATAGCCAATATATTTCCTGAGCTCTCAAGTAGAAATGATCATCAGAATTCCTTCTGAAATTCATAGTCTAGTGCTTACCATTTCTATCTTGATAAGGTTGGTTTGTGTCTCCTGTCCCATAATAAACTGGGAGGTTTGGGAGATAAGAATGTGATCTTTGTCTATTCATTAATTCCCCAGATTTTCTCAAGTATGGCATCCACCAAATGTTAATTAGATGGCAGGACCACTAGCTACTTAATGCCTAAGAGTTATCCTTCATACAGAGTGTGATGTGAATATTGCCCTTGAAGTTATAGAGCCCAGCAGTCAGTGCTGATGACTAAACTCTGGTCTGGTATTCAATGTCTTTTCTATTTATCCCTCAATAGGTATGATCATTTAGATCATTTATAATCTAGTTCATTAATTTCATATCTGTCTCCCCCACCAACTCTATGTTATAGGTAGTAATAGACTCAGCTTTTTTTTTCCAGCTCTTTTATTAAACCTGTACCCAGAGCAAAATATCTTGAACTTAGTAAATAATCGGTAAATTATTGATGAATTGATAAGAATATAAGCTTAAAAAATTTTGTCATTTTGCCAAGGTAAAGATTCTTGTGAACCATCTTTACAATTGAAAAAACAAGCAGGTGTGCAATCTTGTTTAATGACATCTTACTGATAAAGATGTGTAGCCAACTAGTTAAGAAATACATTTAATTACTTCTTCTAAGGTAGTACATTCTACCTTTTATTTTTCAAGTGATATAACCCAGAAGAGCTTTCTACATGTTTACAGATGAATCACAGCTAGATGTATCTATTTTAAAGTAGAGACTGGCTTAGGCGTTTTTTTTTCTCTATCATTATGACTCTGTCCCCTTGGGCAAGTCACTCTACCTACACTTAGAGCCCAAATTCCCTCATCTATAAAAATATGTTTTTGCTGAAACACTGAATTCTACCAGTGCTTCTCAAACAGCAGAATCAACTGGAGGGCTTATTGAAAGATTATTGCCCTCCCTCTCCTAGTTTCTGATGTAACAGATCTAGAGTAAAATCCAAGAATTTGCATTTCTTAATAAGCTCTTAAGTAAGGTTGATGCTCCTGACCTGATACCACACTTTGAGAATCACTGAATTAAAATGTCTGGGAGTCCCAGGAACTCTGACTTCATTATCATGCTGCAATTCAAACCCAGGTATATCTAAGTGCATAGTTTTAATTAGTAGACTGGCAAAAGGAATATTTTATTATCTTAGGATTACTGAATGACAGCCAAATAACTAAAATAATATTAATATTTAATAATTAAAGTGAAATGTTTTCTTTGACTTCTTCAGTTTTCAAAAGAAATATGCTTCAACATTTGATTTTAACTTAAAGAAAATTTTATCCAGTTTCAAGTGGAAAAGGATGGGCTAGACAGATTTTACAGCATGCCAGCCTATCTTCAAATATTACCTTCTTTTTATGGAAATACAAGAATACAAATCTAAGCAAATTTATTTTTTTTCCTGTATCAGTAATTGCTCTACTTAAAATGAATAATTTCTGGTTGCAAGATTATCATATTCAAGAGTGTAACAGCAAAAACTATCACCCCTGAAAACCAATACATGCAAGGTATTTTGCTGAGTGCTTTATAAGACTGAAAGACTGTCTTTTCTCAATTCTCTAAATAGCTTTTCTGCAGTATGTTGCCAACAACATCATCTTCGTTTCACAGGTGGGGAAATTGAGGCTCGGAAACATACCAGATTTAACCAAAATCACCCATAGTGAATGACAGAATTGGATTCAAATGCAGGCAGTCATATACATGCAGAGCTATAGCTATTAATATATGTCTAATAATAGAAGGAGAGGCAGGTTTAGAAAAACAGAAAACTGGGTTAGCCCTGACTCTCCCACAAACTCTAATGGAAATGTTGGAGGAGCCAATATTAATCAACTTGCATCTTCGCTTTTCTATTAAAAGAAGGCTGGACTAGGACTAGATAGTGTCTACACTTCCTAAATTCAATAAAGTAGATTATTTTAAGTTTTATAGATTAAAACCAAATTAAATAGACTGTTGACCAAAAGAAGGGCAAGTGACTAATAGGATGGGTGTTGTTTCAAACAAATCAGATTCTCCTTAAGCCAGCATGCTAGGATTTCAGCCTGATTTTTAAGAGGTTTTTAAGAGGATGCAAGGTCAGAATCAGTTCCAGTGTTTCTGATGAAATCCCTTTTTGTTTATCTGCCCTCTTCAACTTTGTCATCTTGAATGCATACACACTGAGCACAGTGTCTTAAGTAACATTGCTGAGGTTACACCAAAGACAGGTGTTAGGGGAACTATTTCCCCCTGGGCTATCATTTCCAACTCTCTCTCCTGCAAAACCAAGGGAGGGGAGAGCAGGAAAAAGGTTTCTTTTCAGGTTAAACACAGCAACTACAAACACTTTCCCCTAGGCAATAAATTCTCTGCCAATGCATGCTGCAGTTTACGCAAACACCAAAGCAAAAAGCAAACAGCCCCTTTTGTAATGGAGGAGTTGTCACCTGTCAAGTGATGTTTGTGAGTTTCTAGAGAAGAGAGAAAAAGAAAACCCTTTCCCTTATTTTATTAAGCAGACTGTTTGTTCAAGGTTTGAAATGCATACTTGGGTTTAAGGTAAAGTCTCTGGCTTGGCACTCTTGAACAAAGTAATGCCTTCCGATTGGTTACATGGTACAAAGAACAGAACAGAAAAACAGTCTGCTCTTCAGGGGACACCTGAACTTAGTCTAAACTGAGTGATTATTGAGCCACCTCATAAGCAACATGAGTACCTGCAAACCCGTTTTCCAAAAATTAGAATGCTTTTGCTATACAGAATATATGTTCTTGTTTGTTTCATTTGTGTTCATAGAACTAATACATAAAGCTCTGTTGTTGTTCAGCTGCTCAGTCGTGTCAGAATCTTTGCAACCCCATGAAATGCAGCATGCCAGGCCTCCTTGTCCTTCACCATCCTGGAGTTTGCTCAGATTCACGTCCATCGAGTCGGTGATGCCATCCTACCATCTCATCCCCTGTCATCCCCTTCTCCTGCTGCATTCCATCTTTCCTAGCATCAGGGTCTTTTCCAATGAGTTCGCTGTTGGCATCAGGAGGCCAAAGTATTGGAGCTTCAGCTTCAGCATCAGTCCTTCCAATGAATATTCAGGACTGATTTCCTTTAGAATTGACTAGTTTGATCTCCTTGTTGCCAAGGGACTCTCAAGAGTCTTCTCTTGCATCACAGTTCAAAGGCATAAATTCTTTGGCACTCAGTCTTTTTTATTTTCCAGCTCTCACATCTGTACATGACTACCGGAAAAACCACAGCTTTGACTAGACAGACCTTTGTTGGCAAAGTAATGTCTCTGCTTTTTAATATGCTGTCTAGGTTGGTCATACCTTTTCTTCCAAAGAGCAAGCATCTTTTAATTTCATAACTGCAGTCATCATCCACAGTGATTTTGGAGCCCAAGAAAATAAAGTCTGTCACTGTTTCCATCATTTGCCCATGTATTTGCAAGAAGTGATGGGACCAGATGCCATGATCTTCTTTTTTTGAATGTTGAGTTTTAAGCCACCTTTTTCATTCTACTCTTTCATTTTTATCAAAAGGCTCTTTAATTCCTCTTTGCTTTCTGCCATTAGGGTGGTATCATCTGCGTATCTGAGATTATTGATAGTTTTCTTTGCAACCTTGATTTCAGCTTGTGCTTCATCAAGCCCAGCATTTTGCATGATGTACTCTGCATGTAAGTTAAATAAGCAGGATGACAATATCCCATCTTGACGTACTCCTTCCCTAATTTGGAACCAGTCCATTGTTCCATGTCCGATTCTAACCGTTGTTTCTTGACCTGCATACAGATTTCTCAGGAGGCAGGTAAGGTGATCAGGTACTCCCATCTCTTTAAGAATTTTCCACAGTTTATTATGATCCACACAGTCAAAGGCTTTAGCATAGTCAATGAAGCAGATGTTTTTCTGGAATTCTCTAGCTTTTTCTATGATCCAGCAGATGCTGGCAATTTGATCTCTGGTTCTTCTGCCTTTTCTAATTCCAGTTTGCACATCTGGAAGTTCTTGGTTCACATACTATTGAAGCCTAGCTTGAAGGATTTTGATCATTACCTTGCTAGCATGTGAAATGAGTGCAAATGTGCAGTGGTTTGAACATTCTTTGGCATTACCCTTCTTTGGGATTGGAATGAAAATTGATGATTGATGATTTTTTTAATGGTAGTAGCAAGGAGTAAGAGGGTTAGGGATACTGAAAGCAAGGTTAAGAAGTGCTGGATGGCAGAGGAGAAAATAGGCCCATAGCAATGTTCTGCGCTAATCCTAAAGTAAAGTTTATAAATATACTCTGTATATCCCTCTTTTACCACTTCTTTCCTCACACTTTTCTCATTCCAATTAGGCCTGCTCTTCCCACTTATAGATGCTCCGTTCTCTAATATGTCTTACTCAACTCCAGGCAACACTACTATTCGTTGGTACTTAAAAATGTATAAAGAGGGATTATTTCATCTTGATTTGCAAACAATTAGGGCTTCCCTGGTGGCTCAGTGGTAAAGAGTCTTTTTACCAATGCAGGAACTGTGGGTTCAATCCCTGGGTCAGGAAGATCGCTGGAAAAGGAAATGGTATTCCACTTCAGTATTCTTGCCTGGGAAATCCCACAGACATGGGAGCCTGGTGGACTATAGTCCATGGTCTCATAAAAAGTCGGACACAACTCAGAAACTAAGCAACAACAACAGAAATTCCTTTAGGTGCTTGGACATATTTGCAATTTTTTTAAAGAAGAGATTGTATAACCAAAATTGATTTCCACTTTATGGAGAGTTTTGCATGTTTGGTGTGAGTTGGGAAAAAAATTTATTAAAAGAAATTTGATAATATGTATCCATAACTGGTGTGCATACACTTTACTCAAAAATTACACTTCTAAGCAGCAAGAACAAAAAGCATTTTGAAGGCAAATATTCTTCTTAAAAATCTGTGAGTAGAAAAACAGATAAACAAATCATTACATACCTATATAATAATTTAAAATTCAGTGATTAATGTTGTTCTGAAGATTAGTGGATAAGAGAAAAATATTCACCATAGAATGCAAAGAAAAAGAAGCAGATTACAAAATTTATATATCAGTTCAGTTCAGTCGCTCAGTTGTGTCCGACTCTTTGCGACCCCATGAATCGCAGCAAGCCAGGCCTCTCTGTCCATCACCAACTCCCGGAGTCTACCCAAACCCATGTCCATCGAGTCGGTGATGCCATCCAACCATCTCATCCTCTGTTGTCCCCTTCTCCTCCTGCCCCCAATCCTACCCAGCATTAGGGTCTTTTCCAATGAGTCAACACTTCGCATGAGGTGGCCAAAGTATTGGAGTTTCAGCTTCAACATCAGACCTTCCAATGAACACCCAGGATTGATCTCTTTTAGGATGGATTGATTGGATCTCCTTGCAGTCCAAGGGACTCTCAAGAGTCTTCTCCAACACCACAGTTCAAAAGCATCAATTCTGCGGTGCTCAGCTTTCTTCACCGCCCAACTCTCACATCCATACATGACCACTGGAAAAACCATAGCCTTGACTAGACGGACTTTTGTTGGCAAAGTAATGTCTCTGCTTTTAAATATGCTATCTAGGTTGGTCATAACCTTCCTTCCAAGAAGTAAGCGTCTTTTAATTTCATGGCTGCAATCACCATCAGCAGTGATTTTGGAGCCCAAAAAAATAAAGTCTGACACTGTTTCCACTGTTTCCCCATCTATTTCCCATGAAGTGATGGGACCAGATGCCATGATCTTAGTTTTCTGAACGTTGAGCTTTAAGCCAACTTTTTCACTCTCCTCTTTCACTTTCATCAAGAGGCTCTTTAGTTCTTCTTCACTTTCTGCCATAAGGGTGGTGTCATCCACAAATCTGAGGTTATTGATATTTCTCCTGGCAATCTTGATTCCAACTTGTGTTTCTTCCAGCCCAGCATTTCTCTTGATGTACTCTGCATATAAGTTAAATAAACAGGGTGACAATATATAGCCTTGACGTACTCCTTTTCCTATTTGGAACCAGTCTGTTGTTCCATGTCCAGTTCTAACTGTTGCTTCCTGACCTGCATACAGGTTTCTCAAGAGATACGGCATGATCCAAATATGTCTTGCAAAATCAATTTCCTCTAAGAAAGCAACTAGAAAAAACACCTAAAATTTTCACAATTATTATCTTTAGGTAGGGATTCTATACACTTTGATACTAACTTGAAAAATTCTTTTTAATTAATTAAAAATGTATTACTTTAATAATCAGGGCAATCTTTAAATGTGTCCTTTATTATAAAATGTAATGCATATGCACCTGTCTTACAGAGTTGTTATGAAAATCAGCATAGATGGACGAGTAACAACAAAAATAATCATTTTTAATTGATAATATATTTATACTTCAATCAATTATAGTCAATTAATCATTCTGACTCATTGAAAAAGACTCTGATACTGAGAAAGATTGAAGGCAAAAGGAGAAGGGGTGGCAGAGGATGAGATGGTTAGATAGCATCACCAACTCAATGGACATGAATATGAGAAAACTCTAGGAAATAGTGGAGGACAGAGGAGCCTGGTGTGCTGCAGTCCATGGGGTCACAAAGAGTTGGACACAACTTAGTGACTGAACAGCAACAACATATTTATAAGCCAGGAACTATGAATGAAAACAAATCAGATAATGAAAAAACTCATAATTCTTGAAGTTGCTGATCAATATTATATCCATCCATAGAAAAGAGGAAGGAGAGGCTCATAGAGATTTTCAAGTTCACACAGATAAGATTAGTAAAGACAGAATTCCAATTCTAGTATGTCTCATGCTATCTCCAGGGGATCTTCCCAACCCAGGGATTGAACCCAGCTCTCCTGCATTACAGGTGAATTCTTTACCACCTGAGCCACCAGGAAAGCCCAAGAAAACTGGATTGGGTAGCCAATCTCTTCTCCAGGGGAATCTTCCTGACCTAGGGATGGAACCAGGCTCTCCTGCATTGCAGCTGAGCTAACAGGGAAGCCCCAATGAATACTGAAGTGGGTTGCCATGCCCTCCTCCAGGGGATCTTCTGAACCCAGGGATCAAACCTGTGTCTCTTATGTCTCCATCATTGGCAGGCAGGTTCTTTACCACTAGCGCCACCAGGGAAAGCCCTGTATACATCTGAAGTAAGTAATACATTATAAAGCCCTATATTAAATATCAGGTAGTCAGTCATCAAAGTGAAAAATAAAAGCCATTAATGAAATCTGTCTGCACTTAACTCTAGGGGTTTTCTACAAGACCAGAAAGGGGAGGAGGGTGAGTGAGTGGGAATGGGAAGAGGCAGGAACCTTGGAAAGGGGCAAGGGAATGTGTAGGAGGAACAATAGGAAGATGGTGGTGAGGGTGGCTCTGGAAGTCTGAAGGAGATCCAGTAGGAGGAGAATGGAAGGAAAATAGCTTGATGTGAGCTCTTGATATTAGTGTCAGACTTAGAGTTGGGTAACATTGTGCATCTTTGGTACCTAAGAGACATCGACACATAGAAAATTACTGCTATTTGTATTGTGTAGCCTTTCTACTTTTTGAGCCAGGAGAAGATGTGTAGGGAGGAAGATTTAGAATGCTTGTGTGACTCATGTAGCAATGTACCTAGCCCCTGGCAGCTTGACTGGAGTGACTTACTTAAAAAATGTTTTGTTTATACAGTATGTTCTTATATATAACAAATGAATTTATTAAATGAAGGCAAAAATATTGGCCTACCAAAGACTATTTTGATACAATTCTATAATGCTGGAAAATAACTGCAGATGTTCAAATTGAGTTATATGAGTCAATGTGTACGTGTCTGTGTGTGTGTATGTGTGTTTGTGTGTATGTGTGTTTTTGTGTGTGTGTGTGTATAAAGGCAGGGAGAGAGGAAATGATGAGGAAGGCATGGATGGAATATTTACAAACTTTTGATCAATAAAAATTCATCAAATTAAAGTTTTGATGTGGTTTATGATTCTACTTAGAAAATGCAAGTGTTTCTTTTTCTTTGAAAAAAATTCATTCTGATAACCAAATGTGCATGGAATTCCTTATTTTTTCTGATACTATCCAATCAGAACTATAATTTTGGTACAAAGGAAGAACAATTTCAATGATAAATATCCTGTTCAATAAAACAGACTATTCTCTTGAGTTCTTTAAAATGTATTTGACAGTTGAAAGTAAAAATTACACCACTGTCTGAGGTAGAATTCAAGATATATAGATCTAATATATCTGAAAACTATAACATCATGGGAAATGTTATGAAATCAGTGTTATGGTAAGTTTTCTGCATTCCATTTGAAGTGGTAAAATACTAATTCTCAATAGACAGTGAAAATTATGAATATTTCAATCTCTAGAGCAATCACTGAAAACTATTCAAAGGGATAGAGCCAGAACCAAAATAGAACAATTAAAATCAAATACTAAAAACAGGTCAAATAATCTAAATTGTAGCAGAAAAAGAAAAACAGAACAAAGGACAAATAAACATTAGAAGAGATAAAAGATCTCAACTCAGTAATATAAATGTTGAATAGAAACAACTTAAAAAGAAGAGCAAAATAAACCCAAAGAAGCAGAAGAAAATAAAATAAGACCAAAAATAATGAAGTTAAAAGCAGAAAGACAACAGAGACTAACTAAAAAGACTAAAAGCTGAGCTGGTTCTTTGAAAGATTGATACAACTGATAAGTCTCGAGCAAGATAGAGAAACAGAGAACACAAATTACCAATATTAGAAATGAAACAGGAGGATATTACAGATCCCACAGATGTTGAAAGGGTAATAAGCAACTAAACCAAACAATTCTGCATACATAAATTCAAAAACTTTGAATTTAACCAGTTCCCGCATGGTTTATGAAAACTTAGCCAAGATCAAATAGATCATTCAATAGTCCTATAACTACTAAAGACACTAAATTTGTAATGAAAGAATTCCCCAAAAAATAAATATTCAGGCCTAGATGGTTTCACTAGAAAATTCACCAAACATTAATAAGAAATAACATCAGTTCTACATAATCTTTCTCAGAATATAAAGGATGCCTCTCACAAAGCACAAATAGGGAAAACATGCTGAGGTTCATGAACAATAGGATTGCCAAGATGAAAATGACCACATATCATAACTAGTAATACCATCTTTCAAAGTGGGCTTATCTTCATGGGCTTTAAACTGCAGTTTCTATCTAGCACAGTCCAAAAATTTTAAGTCTAAAGAATTCTATCTGGTTGTACCATTTTGGATATTACAAACAATGATGCAATGAAGCTTTCATTTCTCTGTGTGTATCTGTATGTGTTCTTATATATACTTATGTAAACTTTTTTAATTGTTTCATAGAAAAATAGTCTAAAAAGGGCGTTTACCGACCAAAGGATAAGTACATTGAAAATTAAATAAAAGAGAATGGGCAAATTGCCATCCAAATTTATACTTCTACTAGAAGTAAAAAGACTGTTTCCCAACAATCTTACCAGCACTGGATATTAATCATTTAAATTTTTGCTGATCAAATAGAGGATGAATAAACTCATTGTTTCAACTCACAATTTTTTTATTACTAGAAAAGTTGAACATTTTATGTCTATTAAACACCTCTGAACAACTTACATTCTTTGCCAAAGGGGGAGATTCATCTTTCTTTTATTTTTTTGGTCTGGGCCAAGCAGCTTGTAGGATCTTAGTTCCCTGACCAGGGATTGAACCCATCCCTCGTGCAGTGGAAGAATGGAATCCTACCCACTGGACTGTCAGGGAATTCCCAATTTTTACGTATTAATTTGGGCAATTAAACCTTTGTCATGTGTTATTATTTTTTAAATTAATATTCTGTCTTTCTTTTATATATAAATTTACCCTTACTCAAATTTTTCAGCCTTATCTTTGAAAACTTGTTTCCCATTATAGATTTTTAAGTAAATTATTTTCATAAGTTACCCAAACTTGATCTACTTTTTGCTTCCCTCTTTTTGACCAATTTGACTCATATTTCAAAGCCTAAATAAAAATCGCTTTCTTTGTAACATATTGCCAATCTTTCTCAGGCACAATAAACTATTTCTTTTTTATGTGCCATATATATATATATATATATGAGTACTTTTCGAAAGTAATTTTGTACACACTTGCCTTTCTGCCATATTCTGGTCTTCTCAAGGCTAGAGACCATGATTTGTTCAGCTGTATTACAAAGAACATAGCATACTTAGGAAAGTAAATTCTAAAGAAATATTTATGGCTAGATCTAGTATATAGTCTATTTGAAATCTAATATAATATTGTGTTATAGAACATACAGGGTATTATGCTATGTGCTGGGGCCTGTGCTGTGGTTAGTTGCTCAGTCATGTCTGACTCTTTGCAACCCCATGGACTGTAGCCCACCAGGCTCCTCTGTCCATGGGGATTCTTCAGGCAAGAATGCTGGAGTGGGTTGCCATGCCCTCCTCCAGGTTGCTGTGGCCTATGTCTTTCCAAATACAAAAGCACTATCTGCTTTGTGGTATGTAGGGTGGAAGACTCTTCACTTATAACTGGATGCTATAATAATAATTTACAAAAATGGATAGTCCTATGTATGCTATGGTCTTTGTAATACAGATGAATAAATCATGCATGCGTGTGTGATAAACCACTTCAGTTGTGTCCAATCTTTTGTGATCCTATGGACTGGGGCCTGCCAGGCTCCTCTGTCTAAGGGATTCTCCAGGCAAGAATACTGGAATGGGTTGCTGTGCCTCCTTCCAGGAGGTCTTACCAACCCAGGGATTGAACCCACATCTCTTTACTTCCACTGCATTTTGGCAGGCCGATTGTTTATCACTAGTGTCACCTGGGAAGCCCTGGAACAAATCATGGTCTTAGATAATAATTTCTAAAAATCCCTAGGGAAAAACCCAATTCAACTAAACAGGATTTTCTTCAAAGTACAAAGACTAAAGAAATGCAAAAATAAATGTCAGATAGTTTCCCATCCATCATTCCAGGAAAACCTTTAAGTGTTGATATCACTATCCACCTCTTAAGGACATGACAGGCATGCTTAGACAATTTATAAATAAGGCAAAGCTGAGATATAAAGTAATACAATAGACAATAGAATGAAGAACTAATATGGATCTTGGAAGCATAGCCTAAATTATAACACTTTTTTGAGAAATCTCATTCATTTATTAATCCAATGTAGTTCATTCTTCAGTGACACTAAAATCATTCTAATGAAGAAGGCACATATTCTCTGAAATTCAAGTTCTCTTTGTTCATAATAAGAGCAAAACATCATGACTTCACTTCATGACTAGTTTTTAAGGTGAAGATAGTTTAAAAAATCAATAAAA
This sequence comes from Giraffa tippelskirchi, assembly GCF_054371585.1. Classification (NCBI taxonomy): domain Eukaryota; kingdom Metazoa; phylum Chordata; class Mammalia; order Artiodactyla; family Giraffidae; genus Giraffa; species Giraffa tippelskirchi. Next base: position 157,677,440 of record NC_137276.1, on the reverse strand, counting down.
ATGTGATGACATTCTCAATTTCAAGAGTTTTGTCCTTAATAATCTGACAAGTAATTTCATGTTCACAGATTCATATTTCTTGCATAGTGAGAAAATGTTTGGCATGGATCCCAAATGTTTTTTTTATTATATGCAAGAGAAAAGTAATTTATGTGTAGAGTTTTGTAACTATTTTGCTATTAACCTATACACAAAAAAGTGAAAATATGCTATCAAGTAATGGACTAAAAGAGCTTCACACCAGTTGCAACAGCTCTCAGTTTAGAAGGACAAGGAATCTCAGAGGATCTTAGTTCTTACTTTCTAAACCAGAACACCAGTTACTATTACATCCTGAGCTAGTCCACCATTTTGTCATTCATTTAGCTAAGGACTACCATTGTTATCTAGTCCTACCCATGTGGCCTCCTCACATGGATGCCTATGAGGATATCGGAATGGTCCTAAGTCAAGGGAAAACCCAGGATTCATGCAGAACTATACTTTAATAGCAATGCCTCAGTTCTTTGGAGAGAAAAACAGAAAGACCACAGAGAGGCAAATGTGTGTATTAAGTTCAGTCTCACTCTATTTGTACATCCTTTCAATACAGTTGTTTCCAAATGATTTATTTTGTTTCCTATACTGGCAAAACTCAATTTCATTTTGTTTTCCAGTTTTTCCTAAATCACTTCAATTCTCTGTTCCTTGCAAATGTTTCTATTCTGCTCTTATATCCTGATTTCTTGTTACCTTCAATCTGACACATTTAATTTCAAGCTCTAAGCTGCTGGTGAGTGATAGCAGCACTCTGTTTCATTATTCCTAGATAGCAGTGGTGTCCTGTGCCTGCCTCCCCAGAGGAGAGAAAGGTATGGAGACTCTCTACTGTATGACTATCTCTTGGTGGAAGAGTGGAGGCTTTCCCACAGAGGTAAACCTCAATCTCATAGAAACAGAGGTACTCAAGAAGAAACAGAGGCCAAGTTCCACTCAAGCAATACCATAGAAAGAGAATGAGAAAAGATTGCATTCAATAATGTGGGCAAAATACTGACACTGCTAATGACTATGCACATCATCCTAGAAAAGGGTTTTAACCACTTTTTCTTTTGATTTATTAAATTTAATTAATTTTTAATTGTTAATTCTATTAAAACAATGATAATAATTTCTACCTCAAGAAGTTCCAGGAAAGATTAAATAAAATATCAGATGTGTTAACCATCATCTGATATTGAAGCCTAAGAAAATTTGTAATTCAGACATCTAAGGGGAACATTTAAATCAGTTTCAAATGAAATACTCTCAGTTTCAAATGAAATACTCTCAGTTTCAATGAGCACCAGCATAAATAAGCATCAACAAAAATCAATTAAAAAGAATCAACATCAGGTGTATATATTCATAGCCGATGCTCAGAAAAAAAAATATTTGAATATAAATGAATAATCCTCTCAAGTTTTTCTTAATAATAACCTAAAAAACAAGGCAGTGCCTTCTTAGCTAAAGAAGACACTGGCCACAAGAGCAATTTTATCTGTGAATTTCCTTGCCTTTCTCTCCTTCCTCCTTACCCTCTTAGAAGATCACTGTATAACTTAGCTGATTCTTACTTAGATACTCCACTAGGTTTTCTCCAAAGTTTCCTTTAGCTCTTTTGTAAAAGCACCAAAAGTAAAAGTGTTATTTGCTCAATTATGTCTGACTCTTTGTGACCCCGTCAACTGTAGCCTGCCAGGCTCCTCTGTCCATGGAATTCTCCAGGCAAGAATACTGGAATGGGTATCCATTCTCTTCTCCAGGGGATCTCCCCAACCCAGGGATCAAACCAGGGTCTCCTGCATTGCAGGAGGATTCTTTATCATCTGAGCCATTAGGGAAGCCCCCAAAGCACCCAAATGAACTTTAAATGACTGAACCTTTATAACTCAAATGGCAAATCTGAGTACTTTCAAACAGAACTGGGGAAACAATGGATGTAAAGAAGGAGCACAACACTTTTTATACTGATCTACTATAATCAAAATGGAAGGAATACAAGAGAAGGACAAGACAGAAAGTTTTGCTGTTGTGAATGCTGAAGCAAAGAATGGTTCCCCGATTGGTGGTATTCTAGAACTTTGCTACCCAATACACTACCAACTAGCTGCCTGAAACAGTTTAAATTTAAATTAACTAAAGTTACAATTAAGTTTCTCATTTGCACTAGCCATATTTCACATGCCCAAAGGATTCACATGGCTAATGTCTACTGTGTTGAACAATAGAAATATAGGACATTCTAGTCATTGGAAAAAAAAAAATCTTTTGGACAGGGCTATCTTAAAGAGAACATTTTAAATTTTTAGATAACTTCCAAGTCTCATTTCTTATGACTTTAAAAATTCCTTAGGGCCTACTATAGGTAAAACATGGCAAAAAAAAAAATATATTGTGCATGACAAAATATGACACTGGTCCCCTTTAGAGAAAGAGAAAGAAATATTATATAATATTAATATTATATAATAAGTCTTATGATTAAAATTATACCTAGATTGCTTCTGTAGAATGATATCTAATTTAGACTGGTAGAGAACAGTGATATGGAATCTTTTCCTAGAGAAGGTAAGGCAAGCTTGATGTTGAGGGGTGGATAGGAAATGGCTAGATATGAGGTGGAAAAAAATGAGATGTTCTCAGGGAGAAAATGTCTAATAGCAAAGAAGAAATAGCATGGCACATTAAAAAACCATATGCTTCAGTATGTGAGAAGATAATAATAATAGGAACTGAAAATGAAAATACTTCATTCTGCATTTTAAATTAAATAACTTTGACTTGTTTTTATGAGAAACAAAAAATCCCTGCCTGGAGAGAATGTAAGAAGACATAGAGCACCAGCCTAGGCAAACCTATCAGCGTAAGAGGTGATATTATTAAATGAATTGGGACTATCCTAATTTCTAAGTCACTGTCAAATCAGAATTATATATTTATAAATATTTAATTATTATACATTTTTATACATTATTATACATTAATTATCATACATTTCCAGGCTTTGAATTACTTAACCTTGGATATATCTATCAGTTTCTTTTCATTAGCTCAAGGATGATTGAGAACTGAATCTATATTAAGATGGAATGGGCCAATGAAGAAGTGTATTTTTCATTTATCAATTTGGTGCTATCAGTGTATTTGTAAAATTACAACTCTCTATTTTTGGCCATTTCCTCTCCTTTTTCCCCCACCTCCTCTTCTCCCAATATTAAAAAGTACAATCTATATTAAAAAGTAACAGTGAAAATTCCAGTAAAATCTCACATTGAATCAGAAAGACAAGGGTATACCAAAACATCTTTCATCTGTACCATTCCTTCAAATAAAGTTACCTGGTAATCGCCCCCATCTCCAAAAAAGAAAGGCATGGTACATTATAAAGCTCTCTGTTTAAACACATCAGCAGACACTCTATGACACCCCACCCTTTTTCTAGCTCTTTTAGTTTCTATTTTTCTACAGATTTTTGTTTGCTTTTATACAGGAAAAGCAGTAGGGCTTGTGGGATGAATGAACGATTACAAAAAAGAAAAGAAAACACATCAGTTAGCATGATGGGTTGCACAAATACAAGAAAGTTCTCCTCAGTACCTCAGTAAAATGGTTTACTATCCTTAACCTGTATACTCCTTAGCTGCCTGGGAGGTGTGTACATGTGAGTTCTTACCATTTTATAACTGAGGTCTAAGGCCATGAGTGACCCAGCAGTGAAGTTAAAAAAAAAAAAAGAGAGAGCGAGCCTATTTTAGATATTAGCTTCTTTCCTCTTACTCTATTACCAGGTACTTGAATCTGTGCATTTGTGTAAAATTTACTTCATCTTCCATCATTTAAAAAGGATAATTCTATAAGAGAGGCAGTTTGCCATAGAAGAAAGTGCTTTGGATACAATTCAGGACTTGACTTTGGTTCTGTCTCCACCAGCTGTGAAACACTGGAAGGAGCAATTCAGATAAAGAATGCAAGGAATTACTTCCAACCCCCTTCTCCACACCAATGGAAACATATACATTATGCAGAGTTGAGGCAGAATCAGAATCCACAGCTCTTAATTATTTCTCTGCTGACCACAATGACTCTCTTTCCAATGGCCTTGACCATTCAGAGTCACCTGCTTTTTTATGTGCCATGGAAGAGGTATAACACAGAAGTGGATAGCATGGCCCACAGATTTAAAGGGGAAGCCCATGCCACTCACCCACATGGGGTCACTCAGGTCCGAGTCTTGCATGCGAATACAGTCCATGCTAATCTCAATCTTGTTTGTTGCACCATTTTCTGATGGTTCATCCACAAAGTTCAAGTCAATGGGCTGAACTGAACAGATGGGTCTGCCATAAAGGAAAACAAAAGTGTGTTAGGTGTGAAAACGGACTAACACACGCATTCAGTTGGTAACAATGAGCTCTTTCTGCTTTAAAGTTGGCAAGGCTCATTGGTTGGAGTCAGCATGAATTCTGGCTCAAATACTTCCCAGATGTGAAACCTCTGGCATTCCAAATCTAAGCTCCATTTGTAAAGTAAAAATTACTGCCCTCATCAAAGAATCACTAGGTGGAACACAGAATAGAAGGAACGAGTCAGAGATGTATCCTAATCGTATGGGTCCCCAATACTCTGATATTGTTTCATCTTTCCCTTAATTTACTTAAGTGTCCCAACCTAATCTTAAGGAGATAATTATCCTTTTCCTAGCAAGGTATAATGAACAATAAAATTTAGTGTTTTACTTTCTCAGAGATTATTTACAATATAAAAATATATGAGAGTCTTTAACCCAAAGGAATGAATTTGAGTATCAGAGAGTCATTGGGGAAGTTATTTTGGGTTAGGTAGGAGAGTCCTTCTGATCCTCCAAAATTATACCACCTTGGAACAATAATGATTTTCTGGTGTTGAAAACTGAATAAATCTGTGCTGACTTTTGAACACAGAGATGCTATTGGAGAGAATAATTTTTTCCCAATAATATCACCTGATTTTTATTGATTCTAAAACATGCCTTCATAAGGAGTACTTCGACTATCCACCACTACCTATTTATAACAGTTCACGTAAAACAGCTTTTTTACTTATTTGATACTTACTGTTCCAGAAAATCCCAGATGTGCTGGAAAACCTCTGGACTGAGGAATTCACTTGTCTGTGTGCTCTGGGACATAGTGGATCGGTAGTAACTTTCTTTCCAAGAGAAATGGGCTGGGGTTTCTACAAACCTTAAAAGGATAAAAATGAAACTAGGGTTACAGTTTCTATATTAATGAGACAGAATATTAAAATTAAAACATAGTCAATCAAAAAATTGAGTGAGTGAGCCTTCAAAAACATGCAGGTATACACGGCAAATTTTACAAGTTAAGCAACTAGTATCTCTTTAGGCAGTGGCAAGGATCCCATTTTGCCATTAAAATCAGGCAATCAAGTCTAATATCAAAGCTCTATTTCTTAACTAGGAAAGTTACACTCTGTACTTCCACTATCCAAAATCTACATTCTGCAGATTTCAAAAAGAAAATAAACATTCCCTCACTAAGTCTGACAGTGAGTCTGACCTATTATTAAACCCATTTCACAAGTGTTTCAATTGATTATCTGCTCATTAAACCTCCAGCAAGTAAAAAGCAAAATCAGAAAATAAAAATGAGTTTAGACATCTTAAATTTTACCCTCAGCATAATCACCCCTCTCCTAACTACCATCTTAGCATCAGGCCCAGGGACAATAAATTCAAACTTTCGAATTCTATTTTTTTTTTAATCACCAGTTACATATCTTAATGTATGCATGGGTGGTTTTTAATTGGAGTGTAGAATTCTATATCAGACCGAGGGATAAGCAAACATCTGAATACACTACAAATGAATGATATTTCTATTTGCTTCATTTTGTTATAGGGTCCTCAAGTTTGCTTTTACTTGAAAAAAAAAAGAAAGAAAACTTGATCCTTATACATGTGAAGGAAAACATCAGCTTTCTCAGGTTATATAGTCTCCAAATCTGCATTCTATCTGCATATCTCACCTTAAATGTATATGATTCATTGTGATTATCAGTAGACTAATTTTACTTCAGGATGAACTTAGCTAAGCTCTTAATCATTACTGTTAGAATTATAAAGAGTTAAAGAAATAATAGGATAGTCAATCATCTTAAATTTGCAAGTGAATGCTTTAAGTCTAGTTATATAATAGAAGATAATAACATTAGATTTGTTGATGGTTTTCAAGCTTTACAGAGATACACATTCATTTACTAAAGTCAGATATACAAAGAACATCTATTATTTGTCAGGAAAGTAATGGGCACTGGAAATAAAAGTAAATAAGACTCTTTCACCCACTAAAAGGTCCTGGTAAAGAAGTTAAAACAGGGGGAGAAAATCTCTAATAAATGTGATAAAAATGTGCATAACACTGTAAAAGTACAATGATGACATATACCATCTCATCTGATAGATCAAGGAAAAAGCCTTAAATGATGAGAAGAAATTAGTCAGGCCAGATAAGGCCTAAAGTGACAGAGTGAGCAGTCTGTGACGCTATTAGCCTCGTGTAAAAATGTTGGGCTGAGAATGCCAGGAGATAAAGGTGGAGAGTGACATGTTGTGACATGTTGTTTTAAAAGCTTAAATTCTTCTGGTGAGTGTTGAAGAATTTAAGATCTTTTAAAGCAAACTTTCTATTCTGAAATAATTATAGAGTCACATACAGTTATAATAAAAAATAAGGAGCATATCCATGTACCAGTTACCCAATTTTCCCCAACTGGAAGTAACATCTTACAAAACTGTCATATAATATCACAACTAGAATATTGACATTGATATGATCTTATTCAGAAATTCTAATATTGTACTTTCCTTTGTGTCTATGTGTGTGTATTCATTTCTATACATTTTTTTATCACATACGTAGGTTAATGTAGCCACCTCTACAGTATTAAAGGATTTGAAGCATGAGTTTGACACCGAATATGTCTTACATTGATAAATCCGAAAGTTGTATGGAGGAAGGATTCATAGCCTATCAGTTTATGAGGTTGTTGTATAAGTCCAGATAAGACAGCAGGATGATAGAAGTGGGGATGGAGAAGATGGGGACAATTTTAATAATTAGTGAGAAGGTTAAATCAGATATTGTTTATGGTACTGATGGAAGAAGAAGGAATAGTAGAGGCAAGGATGACTTCAAGTTTCAACCTTATTGAATTCAGTGGTTGATGATTCCACTAACTAAACCTATGAATACAGTTGGAATATTTGGCTTGGAAAGAAAGGAGAGATGATGAGTTGCATCTTAGCATATTAAGTTTGAGGTAACAATGGAACATATTAAAAGTATAGCACACAGTCAAATAAACCTTAAACTTATGGGAGAGAAACAGGCCAGAAGTTTAGAAACAGAAATCCTCATCATAGGGTGAAAAAAATCCATGAGAACAGATGCAATGACCTAGGCAAAGCAGGTACAATGAGTAAGAAAGTTAACTTGATGGAGGTGGAAATAAGAGTGGGCTCTGAAAGTTTACAACGTTCCTCATGGGCCCATCCAGAAACTCTGTCTATAATTAGAAGAGCATCTGTAAATCCAATATCTTTACATCAAGAGTAAATTCATTTTCTTTATTTCTTTTGGGGAAAGAATCCAGACTTGGTTTATATGCTCCCAACTAGTGAGTAGAAAGGAAGTGAAATTTAATAAATCTAATACTGACTGAGAGTTAAGATTTCACCCATAGGTGACACTTTTGATTATGTTTGATTTTGAATATGTTTATGTTCCTTCACTTCACTTTCACTTTTCCCTTTCATGCACTGGAGAAAGAAATGGCAACCCACTCCAGTATTCTTGCCTGGAGAATCCTAGGGACGGCGGAGCCTGGTGAGCTGCCGTCTATGGGGTCGCACAGAGTCGGACACGACTGAAGCGACTTAGCATAGCATAGCATAGCATAGCATGTTCCTTCAAATAAGACAGAAGGAGAAGGAAGTGGAGAAAATAAAAACAAGTCCTAAGCAGTGAAAAAAATGGAGGTAAACAAATGTATGAATTATTCAAACTCCAAAATGTAAATAAACTGTCATATGGATTATCCTGTATGTGGACCCACAAGCACATCCCTAATATCCAAAGACCTTAACACCATGATTGGGACCCTGACAGCCAGGTGAGTACTAGAAGGTAAACTCAGCAGCATGAAGTAGATTCTCAGTGATGTTCAGTATGTGACATTTAATATGAAAAACTACAAGTTTCTTCTTAAAGATGGCAGAAATGTAGGTATAGTTTTTAAGAGACAGACCGTTAACATAACCTAGATCTTAAATAACAGACAGTATGGGGCTGGCTCAAAAAGAAGAAAGGAGCTTAGATGGAAGTTAGATGCCGTCACTTCCCTCTAAAGCAGAGAGAAAAAAATATCATTGACTCCATAGTCACTTAGAATTTCTACTTCTTTTACTATTTCTACATGGATGTTCTGGTTTCTCTCATGCTTACTCTGATATTCCTTTGTTTCATATTTTCCCTTTAGTTTCTCTTTGATTTCTAAAAAGACCTTCCCCGTATCTCTGATGTTACTGTTAATCAGCTCCATCATCTTGAAAACGCCCCTCATTTGTATGAGCTTCAGTTTTCTTGAATGTTACATAAACAGCATCATCTCTCCTCTGCTGCCTTTCAAACGTCTGCCCAGTCCTCAGTGCTCTCCAGCCCACAGCGGATTTCCCGGTTGCTTAATTGAAATAAAATTTTTCTTTAAATTTTCTTCGCCTTTTGTTGCATCTCGCAAATGCTAGCTTTTTACTTGTGTAAAAATTACGACAAAGAATTTTAAATAATTGAAGGCTAAGCCTAGATCTCTCATCTTTGCAGTTTGATAGTTCCTTGAGGTTAGAGTGGAATGAACATGGGTATTGGAGTGAGACAGGCTTGGGTTCAAATCTCAGTTTTACTGTTGACATTCTGTGAAGCCATGGCCATGCTACTTAGTATTTTTGTAGCATACATTTTCCAGCTATGCTTCCTTCACAGAGTGGTTGAAGGCCTTATTTGAAAGGTTTACCTATAGAAAATGTGTTATACATTTTTGTTTACACAAACAATGATTGTGTTTACATAATCAATACACTGATTCTATTAGATCAAATACTATATGATTTGTATCCAGGCAATACTTACTGAACTAAGCTACCTAAATAATGTATTTGAAAGGTTTGTTAAAATTGCAAAAGTCTCACACAGACGCATTGATAATTGCATTAAACTGGAATCATCCCTCATTTCAATTCAGTTCAAATCTTGCATTCTGTATCTGTATCCTTGGACCAAAACAACGCGCCAATCACCTGTCACTTTCTCCTAGGCCACTTTTGTCTCAGGCTTGCAACATTAAATTGGGCAGCTTCCTCTCTCACTGCCTCAAGCATCAAGAGTGCTTTATTAAAAAAGATGAGGGTGGGGTGTGGTATAGACTGGTGGTTATCAAATTGTTTCATGAAACCCTAGGTGCCTCAGTGTATTCACATAGGTAAAGAAATGGCTATATCAGTAGATCTCCAGAAACTTACCTGTCCTTAATACAATGAAGTTTGACTTTTGTCTGTTTTCCATGTATTAGGGCTCTGAGCAAGATTTCATTTGAAGAAAGTGTTCTGTTTAAAAAGAAATCAATTGTCTAGGTTTGAGGATCTTCAGGGTCTCTCTTCTGCAAACCCAGTATTGATTTCCATTTGTGAATAAATACACAAAATATTTTTGAGAGAAAGGAAGGGAAGTGATCAGCTGGTATCAGGAAGAATGAAGTAAGTCCTACCTATCTTCCAATGTTTTGCCTTTGGGTGAAATCTCTGTATTAATTCAGGGCTTCCCTGGTGGCTCAGTGATAAAGAATATGCCTGCCCAGCAATTCAGGAGACGCAGGTTCAATCCCTGGGTGTTGACTGGCCTCAGGAGCAGTCCAAATCACACAATTTCTTTTGCATTTTTAGTTCAGAAACATTCTCCTGGTTTCAGTTTACTCTGCTATTATCATTATTAATTGTCATGCTTAATTTTAAGGATGCTGAAGAGCACCTTGATGTCTTTCAGTAAACTGCCTCTTTATTGAACCCAACAGTGCCCAAGACCCCTGGAGGAGTAAATTTATTCAAATACTTAAGGTGAACTCACTTCCTGGAAGTCACCCACATAATCTAAATCAGGCCCATTAAGAACTTTTTTTGGAAGGAAATATTTTCTTTTCAACTTCATGTTGAAAAATGACCAGTCTGTTCCTTCTCTTAAAGTCAAACCCATCTTCCAGCTTCACTTTTGACAAACGAAGTTTAAATGGATAAGGGGAAAGAGTGGGAGAGATAATTTAGGAGTTTGGGATTAACATACATACACTACTACATATAAAATAGGTAAGCACCAAGGACCTACTGTATAGCATGCCCCAACCCCCAAATTCTCTCATTAGAGTCAGTGTATCTAATGTCAACTCACCAGTTTTTAACTCTGAGGTGATCTTTCCCTCTCTTACGTACTGAATCTTCTAAGACTTATATTTTGTGCCCTTCTTTTAATCATAGGTATTTGCTGCCTTAACGGTAAGTTTTCTCTGATTTATAGAGAGAAATTTTTTCTTACACTCCCAATTCCCACTGAACTTTCTTTTTGCCTTCATTTCACTTGTCAGAATTCTCTTCTAACCTGCATATGATCATCAGTCTTCCCCAGACAGCATTTTTATCAGGTCACTTTTCCCTGACTCAGAATTTGCAGTCACTCATCTTTGTGCCCTGGACAAAACCTAATCAGCTCTGGCCCATCATTCTCTTTATTCTTTTGAGAAGACCCTCTTTTCTAAAATATTCAGCCAGCTGCATTCTACATCTTGCTTGTTTTCAGCCAAGAATCTTTTCAGATCATGATCTCTTATACTCCACTATCTTCCCACAAGCTTTATTATTTACATTTGCCAACATCCAGTAGAAAACTCAGCTCAGAAGGGCTACTGCAATAGACTGAATGTTTGTGTATATCCCAAAATCTGTATGTTGAAACTTATTGGTGGTGAGGTCTTGGGAGGTGATTAGGTAATGATGGTAAAGTCCTCATGAACGGGATTAGTTCCCTTAAAAAGAGGCTCCACAGAGTTCTCTTGCCCCTTTCACTATGTCAAGTTAGCAATCTATGAACAAGGAAGTGAGACCTCATCAGACATCGAACCTGCTAGTGCCTTGATCCTGGACTTAGCAGATCCCAGAACTGTGAGAAATAAATTTCTGTTGTTGATAAGCCATTTGGTGGTATTTTGTTATAGCTGCTGGATGGGTTAAGCCAGTGACAATATTTTTTTTTTGTTTGAGTTCATTTCCTCAATTTGGCACACTTTAAGCACCCTTTCCTTAGTTAATTCTATTATAATTTACTCATGTTGAAATGGCATTGCCCCAACTAACAAGTAAGGAACTGGAAGTCAAGAACCATGTTATTAATTTCCTGGTTCTTTACAACACAGAGTTGTAGAACAACAATAACAATGACAACAAAAACATTGGAAAGGACTTTATTTCTCAGCATCTATACTTTCTAAAAATGAGGATTCACAGGGGTTTTATTGATAGTCTCATAGGAGTATAAAGGTCTAGAAGGACTGTGGGGAAATTGAATTAGAGGAATTTTCTTAGTATTGAGGAATGCACTAGATTGGATTTAGACAAATAAATTCAATAAAATCATTCTATGAACTTCTATATATTTCTTAAATCACTTATCTGCAACTGTATTATGTATTTATTGGTCTATTGGCAGTTCTGCATCAGAATGCAAAATCACTGGGAGCAACCATTGCCTTGTTCACTTCTGCATCCCCAGAACCTATTACAGCACCTGGAAATATAGGCTTCCACTGCTTTTTGAAAATATCTCATTCCTATGAAACCTTTCATAAGGTTTCATAAGCAAAGAATTTCCTTTCCTTTCTGAAAGTTCTTGTTGTGCCACTTTGCCATTACTAAAGAACTATGTTAGTGTTAGTTTTCATGAAAGAAATCTGAAGTTTTTTTTTTTTTTTTTGCTTTTAAGAAAAAGGCCATAGGGACTTTCCTGGTGGTCCAGTGGCTAAAATGCCATGCTCCCAATACCAGGAGCCCACGTTCAATCCCTGGTCAGGGAACTAGACCCTACATGCTGCAACAAAGACCCAGAGTAGACAAATAAATTAACAAACAAAAATATTTTTAATAAAAGAAAAAAGTCATTGCCATACTGATGTAGGTATTTTTGTACCCCTCTCCTATCACTTCTCCCAAATTCCTAATATTTCAATGTTGGCTATTGCCTTAGCTCTATTTGAGAGATGTGAGAAAATTATAGTTGTGAATGATTAAGAAACTTCCACATTATAGTCTCCCAAGACAGAAAATTGCATGAATATGTCTTTGTATCCCTACAAGTACCAGAATTTCTGACATAATAATATGGCATTTATAAACATTTGATGAATGAATGAATGGCCTTGGTTCATACAAACTAGCATGGTTAATATACAAATACAGATCAGATTGACTCTGAAGTCTTCACTCTTTGTGACAAACCACAAAGATTTCTAAAGGAGGGAAGTGGATGTTTCATAGCAATACAAGAGACAGAAAAAAGTTTAAAACCAAAAATGGAAACAAAGAGACAGCTATATCCTCAGAAGCCCCTGAGGACTTTGCTGTAATGACACAACCCAATGAATAAGGTTTTCAGTGGCAACTCTGAGTCATCAAGCATTTTCATGGCACACACTTTCTTGGTTTGGTGGTGGTCTGACTCTTACGACCCCATGGACTGTAGCCTGCCAGGCTCCTCTGTCCATTGGATTCCCCTGGCAAGAATACTGGAGTGAGTTGCCATTTCCTTCTCCAGGGGACCTTCCCAATCCAGGAATCAAACCCAAGTCTCCTGCATTGCAGGCAGATTCTTTACGAACTGAGCTACTAGGGAAGCCCTATTCTTGGTTTAGAAGGACAGCAGAGTATGTATGCTTTATTTTCAGAAATATCTACAGTATGATATAAAAATGAAAAAATGCTATTGAAACAGTTTATCTAAAAAACTCACCTACGTGGAGTGACATTTTCTAAGGGATCCTTGTAGATAAGTTTTGTTTTTTGCTAAATCATTATGGCCCTTTGTGGTTCCTGTCTGATCAGGATCACACCTTTTGTTAGAGTTTAGTTTTTTGTTTAGTTTCCATTGAGTGGTTGGTTGTTCGAGATAAGAATGTCATTTATTTCAGTTTTTGGCTTTTGTGGCTTCACAGTATAGCAGAGTATCTGGTACAAGGGTGGGGTGGGGGCCAAGTCAATACTTATTGAAGTAAGTATTTGGAAAGTTGGAGTAAAAATAGCAATGCCAATATCTAGAGCAGAAATAACAGTTAATATTTGATTGTGTCTATGGGCAAGGTACTCTGCAGTATACTTGACATATATTAATTTTCATAATATCATGTAAATACCAATATTACCCCATTTTCCAGATAAGAAAATTGAAACCTAGTCATGCTTTTCCTCAAGATCACATGGTAACTGGGAAGATGGCAACTCAACAGGTCTTAAGGATTTGGCTTCAGAGGCTCTATCCTGTTATTTACAAAGCCAGTCATTTTGGGAAAGTTATTCAGCCTCTCTGAGCCTCGATTTCCATATCTGTTGCAGTGAAAAGAGAAGAGTATCTATCTCTCATGGAGAGGGAAGGCCTCAGATCCTGATTTTAGGAGGTTATTCCACTTCCCAAGCAAGGGGCACTAAGTGCCACACTTTACTGCTCTACAGACTCACTGATCTGTATTTGGAAAATACAAAGTCCCTGTCCATACCTCCAAGAGACTCTAATTCAGATAATCTAGAGTGAGATCCAGGAATCTACACTTTAACAAAACGGCACATGAAAACGCACAGCTTTGCAATTCACCTGAAATCTATCCCACTGCAGTTGTCATCAAAAATAGAGCACCTTGAGAAATCTGCATTTTCTCCAAATCTGTATCCTTAAATAGATATTATCTCAGTCTTATTCACTAAGATTTTTTTTATCACGAGTAAAACAGTACAGTATAATAATTATAATTACTATTATAGAACACATATCACATGTTAGGCATTGTTCTAAATGTTTTACAGATAGCAACGCTTGTAATCTACCCAATTACCCAAAATAAAGTGGACTATCATTATCCTCATTTTATAGATGAGGGAACTGAGGCACACAGATGACTAGTAAGTTACCCAAAGATGCACACTTGATAAGAGAGGGCAACAGGCTCTGCAGGCTGTGCTATTTACCATTACACTGTGAGAACTCTACCAGGACAGAGGTCAGAACCCCAGCTTATAGGTGATCTTGGGCAAGCCCCTGACCCTCTATGGGATTTACAGTCCTCCTCTGTGAAGTGAGGAGGCTGACACTGATGATCTCTAAGGTCCTCTGGTTCCAAAATTCTATTATTCATTCTACAAGAGGCTTTTGACCTCGTTATCTGACGGACCAAGGCCTTATAAATTCTGACTGTAAAACACTCCCACTTCTAGAACTGTCCCATTATTATCTTTACTTTACCTTCCAATTCAAAAAAACTTCCTTCTGAGTAATCTGTCCTTTGCCATTCCTTCTTGCTGAGGAAACCAAATATTCTTTAGCCCAGAGCCTGTAGATCTGTCTTTACAGTTTCCTTCGAAGCCCTGAAGCCTTTGCTTAATCAGGCTTGCAGAGTGCTTCCACCTGAGTCCATTTGAACCTCATTACCCTCCCCAATAGGCCGCTAGCCTCTTGCTCTTTTTTCCTCTCCTCTCGAGCAACGGCCCTCTTCTGGCTTAATTCATCCTCAGTAACATCTCTCCAAACTGTCCACCTTACCTCTCCACTAGTGTGCCGTTGGCCTATTCCAGGCTGAAACTTTCAGCTTCTTTTAGTCTTGTATTTCTCAAACCTGGTTACACAATAGAAGACATGAGATGCTCAAAATATAGATGGATGGGCACTCCTGCAAACCATAAATCCAAATTCAGAAGAGTGGAATCTGGCCAGGAGTACTATTTAAAAATTCAGGAGTTCCACAAGAGCTGCTGATGGGAGGCATTGGTTAAAAATCATTGGCGTCTAGCTCCAGGGTTTCTCCAGTGGGGAAAATCAGCAAATCAGAATCACCTGGGCTGCTGGATGACCCTGACTCCTAGAGAGGAAAGTCTGGGCATGCAAAGCAAACAAAGGGACAGCCTACAGGAAGTCTAGAGAAACTCCTTCATGAAGCAAAGTTCTAGCTGAACCTCTAAAGCAAGATGGCTCACTACGCTTTCCTGTCATCCATCTTCACAGAATAACCCGAAGCTCCTATTGCATCTTGCTCCAAGTTAATATTTCTAATCATAAAGAGCAATCTGGAGGAAAAAGCACTCAAGGGTAATGTGTATTCTTTTTGTTGCTGTGGACTGACTGGCTGGGTAACTCTGGGGGAAACCCCTTTTTCTTGCAAGTCTTGATTTTCCCCCATATGTAAATGAAGGTTATTGGATTACTAGATAATCACACAGCTTCCTTCCTATTTTATTATTCTACTATTTTAAGGCCCCAACCCTATTGTTCCTTGACTATTTTACAACCAGGCCCAGTTTTGCTACATTCAGCTGACACCAGACTTCTACACAAAGCTATTTCTGACCCTTGGGGAAGACTGCCCATTGCAAGTCAACGACAGGGCTGAAAAGACTTTGTGCCTCAGATTCCCTCACTATGGAAAGAACTACTGCTGCCCCAACTGCAGTTCAGGCCTCCCCTCCAGAAAAATCTTCCTTCTCTGTGCTCTCTGATAGCATCCCCATCTGATGACAGTCACCTCCTTTGCTTCTGGGACTCCCACTTCCTATAGGCAGCCTGCCTTCATGAATGTGACTTGGAGAGACCAAACTTGTCTATGGACAGGCCCTTTCTCTGCCCCTTCCAGCTGCCCAGGCCTGCTTAAAAGGTGGTTACAGAGTGGTGGCAGTTTTGCCAGTTGAGCCTTTGGTATTTGCTTGCTTTGTCTTAGTGTGAGAGGGCCAAGTCTATGAGGAGGTGCTGGAATGGTGAATATGAAGCAGAGAGGTGGTAGCTAGAGTCTCTCCCTTTCCTCTCCCTGCACTCTTCCAGTCTTTAATGAAGAGGTCTACTATATAAAAGAGTTGAAGGGAGAATGGCCTCTGAGGCTGTCTACAATGATACCCTTTCTGGGTACTGTGTATAAATATGTATATTTTACAAATAATTGCAATAAACTTAAGCTAAAATGGTAATAAAAATCATAAAGGTAATATCTGACTGGATTAAAAAAAATAAAATCAGGAATGTTGATGGATTTTGGCCTTGTTTTTAGTAGCCTAGATTTTCCTTCTTTGCCCTAGTTCTTACTTCTGAATTTGGGAATGGAAGAAGGAAAAAAGGGAAGAACTAGCTAATTTAGCAAGGATAGTTTGATCAACTTGCAAAATAAAGTGCTCTGAGTCAGAGGAGACAGTGTTAAAAATGAAAACTTGGTAGTTTGAGCTTGCTGGGTTAGGGGGATTTGGGATAGCAAAAAAGATGAATAGAGTGTAATATGTGAAAATGTGGGAAGAATAAACAAGAAAGGAACTTGCTGTTCAAGGTTATGGATTGTGTCTTCTTTAATATCCTTCTAGAGACAAAGAATAAATGAGAATTTTAAGAAAAGAAATGAATAAAAATTCTTTTAAGTTCTGTTTGATGACCCTGTGCTTCTTAAATGGCATCCCACTTAGAGATCAAATCCAGGCTGGTCATAGACACAAATAAAAGAAATGAAAATGATATTAAAGGCATTTATCTAAATTTCAGGAAAGATTTCAAAAACAGTAAGAAAAGAAGAGGCCATAATTTCATAGAAAAAGACTCTCACAGGAAATTTTACTTAAGAAAAATAGAAGAGTCTCATCTACAAAAGAGGTCTATGAACTACTATCTACAAATCTACCATTGCCTGTTTCTGTAAATGAACGTTTTGGAGCAGAGCCCTGTTTAGGTGCAATGTATGAACAATGTCACACCACTCTGCCAGAGTTGAGAAGTTGTGACAGAGGCTGTGGGGCTTGCAAGGCTGCCAATATTTACTATTTGACCTTTTATAGGAAAATTTTGCTGACCCAGACCTACAAAATAAAATTTTAATTGGATAATCCTCAATACTTCAAGTTATAAAGGGGAGATGGGGTAAGTGCATATCAGATAGAATGTTTATAAAAATGATATGAGGACATAACAGGATTTCAGATAAATTAGACTTGAAAGAGCACCTATGAAGTGTGAAGTACAGGCACATATCCAAGGGAGGACAGGGGAACCTGATGGGAGCTGCACACACAGATTAGGAAACTGAGGACTCAGAATAAGCCAAGTGCCCTCCTCGAGCCCAAAAAAGCTACAGATACGTTTTAAATTAGATGATAAGCACGAATTGAAAAAAATTTATTACCAGGAGGAGTACAGGTTCTCTAGGTACAAGTCCGCTCACTGCCACCAAACCAATTCAGAAAACTTTTATTTATTTTTTCAATAACAATTTTTTTTGAAATATAGTTAAGTTACAATTTTGTGTTAGTTTCTAGTGTACAGCAAAGTGATTCAGCCATATATACATATATATATATATATGTATTCTTTTTCTGATTCTTTTTCACTATAGGTTATTACAAGACATTTAATTAGTTTTCTGTGCTATATAGTAAGTCATTGTTTATCTATTTTATACATATTAGTGTGTATACTTTTGTCATCAAAACACTGTTTCATATGGACTGGTTTTTCCCTTTTGCACCTACGGGTTTTGCCTTGGCCACTATTTTTTTCTTGACCATCCTCTTCAATTCTAGCAATTGAGAAATCTTCACATCTGTGGCTGAGAGACATCTGAGTTCTTCATAAGGAACATTTAAATAAGAGATATTTGTTTATCTAAATCCTCCTCATATTTCTGTTTATGTTCAATATGCCTCTTTCACAGCCATCTGCAACAGCTGCTTCTTCCCCCTCTATGATAAGAAATTCAAGGTAAATTTCAAAAGTATTTCCACATTCAGTCTCACGTTCATAGATTCTCTGTCCCCATGGAAAGCCAAATCACTCTTAGTTTGCTGATTTCAAAATGGTATGTTTCTTTAACCATGTGATTATTTTCTCTAGTAGTATTAGATTTCTAAATAATACAGTAAGGATCTTTTACGTAGCCTGCTTAATGTCATTTACACAATATCCTCAGGTTTATTTTTCCCTGTAAATATTTTGTTCCAAAATAAACATAAGATCACTCTTATTCCAGGAGTTTGTGTCTTCTTCAGTCATGGCTTTCTGGTCACTGCAAAGCTGTCTCTGGTTATTTCTTCCAGGCACTTGGAAATCAATGTTTTTGAAGTCCATTTCTAGATCTGCTTATGACAAATCCTTGTAGTTTATTCTCTTATAAATTAGCATTTTCTGTTATTCCAACATGCATAATCTCTCCATCTAATTATCCCCTTGTGTTTTTTAATCTGCATTTACCAATTTTTGATTTTAGCTTCCTGGAGCCTGAGGGAAAAAAGCAGATATAAAGAGCGTTCTCCTTTTCTACATTGATACATTTTTGAATCTGTTCCCTTGCATATAATACATTATTTTTTTTCTACTAATTCTATGTCTTCCCTTTCCAAACTTAAGGTGAAGACTGACTTTTGCAAAGAGAAAGGACATTCAGTCGTGTCCCACTCTTTGCAATCCCATGGACTGCAGCCTGCCCAGCTTCTCTGTCCATGGAATTCTCCAGGAAAGAGTACTGGAGTGGGTCGCCATTTCCTTCTTCAGAGGATCTTCCGTATTCAGGGATTGAACCCAGGTCTCCTGCATTTCAGGCAGATTCTTTACCAACTGAACCACTGATTGGAGGCTGGATCCAATTTCAAGTTAACAGGAAAACAAAACAGAAAAAATTACTCTAAAGAAAGGGACTTATCCAGTGCAGAACATTTATCCTCAGACCTAATTCCCAAATTTTATGGAAACAATAAAGAGTTTAGGAATTGAACAATCATGATTAATTTTGATTAATGAGACCTCATTTAAACAGCTTATTTGTCACCCTGACTTCAGATATTCTCTGTGACCTGCAGGCTTGTGAGGTCATGTTGTTAGTGTATTGAGCTTAGGAAAATTTAAATTCAGCTTATTTGTGTTTAAAAAGCTATAGCTACAGTTATATGAAATCAGTGTATCTGTTTTCATTTCTTATTTCATCCAAATCCTTCTAGAAGCAGTAAGCTGCTATCTCTACTTATGAACCCCACATCTTTGTTTTAAAAAACTTTATTCATTTATTTATTTTTCAAAGTTATTACCTTTGTCACAAGTATTACAATGACACTCTGTCTCAAATGAATACATGATTTAATCCATGTGAAAGATAATACTTAATGCATCTTTATTATGAGATTATCTATAATTGGCCCACATAATAGTAGGTATTTGTGTATTAGGAAGATTATTAAATAGTAGTAGTAATTATTTACTCCCACAGATGCTGAAATGTGGGAGTAGCTTTAATGCAGAAACATTGTGTGTACGTATCCACATTTGTTGATTTGGTGCATGTGTATAGTTAAATTTCAGACGTTATGATCTATGGTTTGAAATAGAGCTAATGATACTTGGAGATCTTTACAGCTCTTTCTGGGAGGAAACAAGTGGAATGATAGGTAGATGGACAGAAGAAAAATTTCAAAAAAAAATTGATTAGTGTCACAATGGGAAAAGAATGTTAACGTGATCACTGTTATTTTTGAGGGGCTCATTTTCAAAGATTCGCCTGCAAAATTCAAGTTATCATAACATTACTCAGTCTAGTCACAATAAAAGCCATAGATTTCTTGCA
This sequence comes from Giraffa tippelskirchi, assembly GCF_054371585.1. Classification (NCBI taxonomy): domain Eukaryota; kingdom Metazoa; phylum Chordata; class Mammalia; order Artiodactyla; family Giraffidae; genus Giraffa; species Giraffa tippelskirchi. The sequence goes on along the minus strand of NC_137276.1, from coordinate 157,657,490 downwards.
TCTCCAGTGTGTTTAGTGATATTGAAGCTGAAAAGTTCCTTTTCATTTTTTAATTTATTTTTTAATTGAAAGATAATTGATTTACAGAATTTTGTTGTTTTCTGTCAAACCTCAATGTGAATCAGCCATAGGTATTAAAATTCAAAATAATTGAGGGAGGACATAAAATGTTCAAATGATCACATTGTTTCCACAATGTGTCCAAAGTTCAGTGACTGAGAATTTGAGAAAACTTTTAGGATGTAAACTCATTACAACAAAATGTTCACTGCAGCCCTATTTACAATAGACAAGACATGGAAGCAACCTAAATGTCCATTGACAGATGAATGGATAAAGATATGGCTATACATACAGTGGAATATTACTCAGCCATAAAAAAGGATGAAATAATGTCATTTGCAGCAACATGGATGAACCTAGAGATTAACATACTAAGTGAAGAAAGTCAGACAGACACATATCATATGATATCGCTTATATGTGGAATTAAAAAAATAATACAAATGAACTTATATACAAAACAGAACCAGACCTACAGATATAGAAAACAAACTTATGGTTACCAATGGGGCAAAGGGTAGGAGGATAAAATAGGAGTTTGTAATTAACATACACATACTACTATATATAAAATAGTTAACCAACAAGAACCTTCTGTATAGTGCAGGGAACTATGCTCAATAATTTGTAATAATCTATATTTTGTAATACATACAGTAATGTATACCTGAATCATCTTGCTATACATCTGAAACTAAGACAACATTGTAAATCAATTATACATCAATAATAAAATAAAAGTGGCAAAATATATATTCATGAAAGGGAGCATTATACATAAAAGGGAGCTATCCAACACAATTAAAGATACAGAACCTAAAGTTCCATAGGTCCATAACAGGAACCTGGAACACTAATAGGAACAGGAATTTGGGAATTCTGGTTTTGCCACAATACAGATGGTTGACCTTGAACAAGTTACGTATGCTTCCTAAACTTCAGTTTTCTTATTTGGAGAACAGAGATACAAACACATAATGTGTTAGGTTGCTACAAGAATAAAGTGTTTAGTACAGTACCTGGAAGTGAGGTAATGGTTATCCCTGTTTTAAACTGTGGTCTAGAGTTAAACCCTCACCCCCCCTGGGAATGATGAATCACAGGGGTTATACTGAGGGGCACGGTTCAGTTCCCAGGAGCCTCAGTATTCACAGAGGCACTGAGTTATTTCTCAGACAATTTTATGGTCTCTTGATTTTTTTTAACAAAAGAAAAACAAACAAACCAAATTGCTGCACAGAAACTTATACAGTAATAAATCTTTACTATTCTGCATTAAGGTTCATTGTGGTTTAGGTACAGAACCCAAATTCTTCACATGGCTAACTGTTCTAATTTTTAGCACCAGATTTATATACCATGGTGGCTGGACTGCAAACCACCACAGAGATGGTGTCAGACTCAGTACTTAGGACTTTATTAAGGGTATAAAGTCATTTACCATCAATGGCAGTAGGAAACTGTAACAATTGTCTGCTGACTTAACTTACCTAGTAGGTCTTTATTGATTAAGACATATTCTCTAGAAGAATTAAAGTAACACATTCATAGGTAGGTCAAATGTAAGTTCCCTGAGAACTTCATCTTTTAGCTGACCAGAACATACCTTACTTGATCTTTGTTTTAGAGTAAAAGCTAACTACAGTGAAAAAAAAATGCCATAATTTCAAAACAGATGACATAGTCAAAGTTTATTTCTCACTATACCGTCATAGGAGAATATTTCCTTTGGGGTAACTCTTTCCTACAACTGGGTGCAGTGTTCCTACAACTTCTAGACAGAGATCTTGAATTCTTCCATCTAGTGGCCAGCCTGTCGTCTGTGGCTCAGAAAATTTCCTCTGAGCCTTATCTATCCGGCCTGGAAGTGAAGAGAGGGGGAGAGAGGAGATAATGGGAGGGGAGGGAGAGGAGGAGAAGGGAAGGTTAGAGAGCAAGCAAAGAAAGATCCCACTTCCTGGTGGCTCAGTTGGTAAAGAATCTGCCTGCAATGCAGGAGACTCCAGTGCAATCCCTGGGTCAGGAAAATCCCCTGGAGAAGGGAATGACAACCCACTTCAGCATTTTTGCTTGGAGAATTCCATGGACAGAGGAACCTGGAGGGCTACAGTCCATGGGGCTGCAAAGAGTTGGACAACAGTGAGTGATTAACACTTTTCACTTTCGCTGTAACTTTTGGAAGTCTGAAAGTAGCATGCAACACTCCTGCTCATATTGTATTGGTTAGAACAAAGTCACATGGTCATATCAAACTTTAAGGAATTAGAACATATATTTATGCCCAAATAGAAAATAATAACAGTTTGTTGGACATAGATCAAAAAACTTTTTCTTGGATTTTTTTTTTTTTTTAGTTTTGGTTTTTAGATAGTACTCTTAAAAAAATGTCTTTTACAAATAGGTGCAGGAGCATGGTGGCTGTGACAGCACAGGAGCGCGGCGGAGAGGAGCTACCCCACGTCCAAGGTAAGGAGCAGCAGCTGCGCTTTGCTGAAGCAGCCATGAGGAGATACCCCACGACCAAGGTAACAGAAACCCAAGTAAGACAGTAGGCGCTGAGAGAGGGCACCAGAGGGCAGACAGACTGAAACCACAATCACAAACAACTAGCCAATCTGATCACATGGACCACAGCTATGTCTAACTCGATGAAACTAAGCCATGCCGTGTGGAGCCACTCAAGATGGACAGGTCATGGTGGTGAGGTCTGACAGAATGTGGTCCACTGGAGAAGGGAATGGCAAACCACTTCAGTATTCTTGCCTTGAGAACCCCACGAACAGTATGAAAAGGCAAAAAGATATGACACTGAAAGATGAACTCCCCATGTCGGTAGGTGCCCAATATGCTAATGGAGATCAGTGGAGAAATAACTCCAGAAAGAATGAAGGGATGGAGCCAAAGCAAAAACAACACCCAGTTGTGGATGGGACTGGTGATAGAAGTGAGGTCGAATGCTGTAAAGAGCAATATTGCATAGGAACCTGGAATGTTAGGTCCATGAATCAAGGCAAATTGGAAGTAGTAAAACAGGAGATGGCAAGAGTGAACATCGACATTCCAGGAATCAGTGAACTAAGAACGACTGGAATGGGTGAATTTAACTCAGATGACCATTATATGTATTACTGTGGGCAGGAATCCCTTAGAAGAAATGGAGTAGCCATCATAGTCAACAGAAGAGTCCAAAAAGAAGACCTTGGGTGCAATCTCAAAAACAACAGAATGATCTCTTTTCATTTCCAAGGCAAACCATTCAATATTACGGTAATCCAAGTCTATCCCCTGACCAGTAATGCTGAAGAAGCTGAAATTGAACGGTTCTATGAAGACCTACAAGACCTTCTAGAACTAACACCCCCAAAAGATGTCCTTTTCATCAGAGGGGACTGCAATGCAAAAGTAGGAAGTCAACTTCTTAGAGGGACAAGTGGCGTTCAGCCACCCGAGATTGAGCAATAACAGGTCTGTGATGCCCTTAGATGTCCGGGGCTGCACGCGCGCTACACTGACTGGCTCAGCGTGTACCTACCCTACGCCGGCAGGCGCGGGTAACCCGTTGAACCCCATTCGTGATGGGGATCAGGGATTGCAATTATTCCCCGTGAACGAGGAATTCCCAGTAAGTGCAGGTCATAAGCTTGCGTAAAAAAAAAAAAAAAAAAGTAGGAAGTCAAGAAACACCTGGAATAACAGGAAAATTTGGCCTTGGAGTACAGAATGAAGCAGGGCAAAGGCTAATAAAGGTCTGCCAAGGGAACGCACTGGTCATAGCAAACACCCTCTTCCAACAACACAAGAGAAGACTCTACACATGGACATCACCAGATGGTCAACACCAAAATCAGATTGATTATATTCTTTGCAGCCAAAGATGGAGAAGCTCTATACAATAGGCAAAAACAAGACCAGGAGCTGACTGTGGGTCAGATCGTGAACTGCTTATTGCCAAATTCAGACTTAAATTGAAGAAAGTGGAGAAAACCAGTAGACCATTCAGGTATGACCTAAATCAAATCCATTATGACTATACAGTGGAAGTGAAAAATAGATTTAAGGGACTAGATCTGATAGACACAGTGTCTGATGAACTACAGAGAGAGGTTCATGACATTGTACAGGAGACAGGGATCAAGACCATCCCCAAGAAAAAGAAATGCAAAAAAGCAAAACGGCTGTCTGAGGAGGACTTACAAATAGCTGGGAAAAGAAGAGAAGTGAAAAGCAAAGGAGAAAAGGAAAGATATACCCATTTGAATGCAGAGTTCCAAAGAATAGCAAGAAGAGATAAGAAAGCCTTCCTCAGCAATCAATGCAAAGAAATAGAGGAAAACAACAGAATGAGAAAGACTAGAGATCTCTTCAAGAAAATTAGAGATACCAAGGGAACATTTCATGCAAAGATGGGCTCGATAAAGGACAGAAATGGTACAGACCTAACAGAGGCAGAAGATATTAAGAAGAGGTGGCAAGAAAACACAGAAGAGCTATACAAAAAAGATCTTCATGACCCAGAAAATCACAATGGTGTGATCACTCACCTAGAGCCAGACATCCTGGAATGTGAAGTCAAGTGGGCCTTAGGAAGCATCACTATGAACAAAGCTAGTGGAGGTGATGGAATTCCAGTTGAGCTATTTCAGATCCTGAAAGATGATGCTGTGAAAGTGCTACACTCAATATGTCAACAAATTTGGAAAACTCAGCAGTGGCCCTCAGACTGGAAAAGGTCAGTTTTCATTCCAACCTCAAAGAAAGGCAATGCCAAAGAATGCTCAAACTACCGCACAATTGCACTCATCTCATGTGCTTGTAAAATAATGCTCAAAATTCTCCAAGCCAGGCTTTAGCAATACGTGAACCATGAACTTCCAGAAGTTCAAACTGGTTTTAGAAAAGGCAGAGGAACCAGAGATTAAATTGCCAACAACCGTTGGATCATCGAAAAAGGAAGAGAGTTCCAGAAAAACATCTATTTCTGCTTTATTGACTATGCCAAAGCCTTTGACTGTGTGGATCACAATCAACTGTGAAAAATTCTTAAAGAGATGGGCATACCAGACCACCTGACCTGCCTCTTGAGAAACCTGTATGCAGATCAGGAAGCAACAGTTAGAACTGGACATGGAACAACAGACTGGTTCCAAAAAGGTAAAGGAGTACGTCAAGGCTGTATACTGTCACCCTGCTTATTTAACTTATATGCAGAGTGCATCATGAGAAACACTGCGCTGGAGGAAGCACAAGCTGGAATCAAGATTGCCGGGCAAAATATCAATAACTTCACATATGCAGATGACCACCCTTATGACAGAAAGTGAGGAAGAACTAAAGAGTCTCTTGATGAAAGTAAAAGAGGAGAGTGAAAAAGTTGTCTTAAAGCTCAACATTCAGAAAACTAAGATCATGGCATCTGGTCCCACCAATTCATGGCAAATAGATGGGGAAACAGTAGAAACAGTAGAAACAGTGGCTGATTTTATTTTTCTGGGCTCCAGAATCATTGCAGATGGTGACTGCAGACATGAAATTAAAAGACACTTACTCCTTGGAAGGCAAGTTATGACCAACCTAGACAGCATATTAAAAAGCAGAGACATTACTTTGCCAACAAAGGTCCATCTAGTCAAGGCTATGGTTTTTCCAGTGGTCATGTATGGATGTGAGAGTTGGACTATAAAGAAAGCTGAGTGCCAAAGAATTGATGCTTTTGAACTATGGTGTTGGAGAAGACTCTTGAGAGTCCCTTGGACTTCAAGGAGATCCAACCAGTCCATCCTAAAGGAGATCAGTCTTTGGTGTTCATTGGAAGTACTGATGTTGAAGCTGAAACTCCAATACCTTGGTCACCTGATGCAAAGAGCTGACTCATTGGAAAAGACCCTGTTGCTGGGAAAGATTCAAGGCAGGAGGAGAAGGGGATGACAGAGGTTGAGATGGCTGGATGGCATCACCGACTCGATGGACATGGGTTTGGGTGGACTCTGGGAGTTCATGATGGACAGCAAGGCCTGGCGTGCTGCAGCTCATGGGGTCACAAAGAAGTCAGATGTGACTGAGTGACTGAGCTGAACTTACATATATAAAGAGGTGGGTGAATAGAAGTGTGTGTGTGTAAAACTGACTCATTAATTCTGAGAAGCATGCTGAAGGAAATCTTGGGCATTTATTTACTCCTTTCTCTCATAGTCTCTCCCAAGAAACCAATGCCCTCTCATTTTTTTAATTACTTTGGAAAGGTGTAATGATGATCCCCAACCAATGGGAATCTACCAAAGATTGTTATATACACCAGGGAGAGAGAAAGTCTTAAAATAGAGGTCTCCAAGACAAAAGAAGTCACTTCAATAGCATTAAAATGTACAGAATTTCTAGGCAGTTGACCACAAGTGCATGCCTTCTTAACTGCTACCAAAGCAAGATTTTTTTCTATACTTATCCTTTGATTGTTGTTCTCTGGTATATTCTACAGCTTAAACAATGAGCCTATGCTATTTTAGAGGACCAGATCTGAGTTCCTAATCATTTTGCATGTATCTCTGAAAGCTTTCAGGACAAGCAGAACACTAGGGTTAGGAGAAAATGCTGGGGACATGACCACCTTTCACAAGGGCATGGCAGGGAAAAGATGAGCCCAGAACTTGAAGAGTGAACACTTAGAAGTTAAACAGTGCCTCTTCTACATTCCAACTAATGAGGGATCTATGTTATACATCTCTCTCAGTTACACATGCACAATTTCACTTAATCTGCCTATAGGTAACAATGATATATCATTATCATATAAACTGGGGAGTTGGAAACCAACTTTACCCAGATTGCTTTTGGATTTCAGATGTGCCAAGCAAAAATGGGAACTATTAAAAATAAACTTTGTAGAGAATGAAGACTAGGCTTTACCCATTCTTTCCATAGTGGACAAAATATTTCACTTGATCAAATGTTTCTTAACTAGCAATCTGTAATGTCTCTCAAAAGGCTTAGAAGTTAACTTGTACCTATTATATTATTATTGACTTGTTTATTAATATACTAAGCAATTGTATATGCTATGAAAGCATTATTCACAATTATGAAAAGGGGTAAAAATTTTTCGAGGTAATATATATATAATATAATCAGCTTAGTTCATGTTCAGCTCTTTGTGATCCCATGAACTGCAGCATGCCAGGCTTCCCTATCCATCACCACCTCCTGGAGCTTACTCAAACTCACGTCCAGTGAGTCAGCGAAGCCATGCAACCATCTCGTCCTCTGTCATCCGCTTCTCCTCCTGCCTTCAATCTTTCCCAGTATCAGGGTCTTTTCCAGTGAGCCAGTTCTTTGTATCAGGTGGCCCAAGTATTGGGGTTTCAGCTTCAGCATCAGTCCTTCCAGTGAATATTCAGGACTGATCTCCTTTAGGATGGACTGGTTGGATCTCCTTGCAGTCCAAGGGACTCTCAGGAGTCTTCTCCAACACCACAGTTCAAAAGCATCAATTCTTCAAAACTCAGCTTTCTTTATAGTCCAACTCTCACATTCATTCATGACTACCAGAAAAACCACAGCTTTGATTAGATGGACCTTTGTTAGCAAAGTAATATCTCTGCTTTTTAATATGCTGTCTAGGTTGGTCAGTTTTTCTTCCAAGGAGCAAGCGTCTTTTAATTTCATGTTTGCAGTCACCATCTGCAGTAATTTTGGAGTCCCCCCAAAAATAAATTCTCTCATTGTTTCCATCATTTCCCATCCATTTGCCATGAAGTGATGGGACCGGATGCCATGAGCTTCGTTTTTGGAATGTTGAGTTTTAAGCCAACTTTTACACTCTCCTCTTTCACCTTCATCAAGAGGCTCTTTAGTTCTTCGTTTCCTGCCGTAAGGGTGGTGTCATCTGTGTATCTGAAGTTATTGATATTTCTCTGGCAGTCTTGATTCCAGCTTGTGCTTCATCCAGCCTGGCATTTCACATAATGTACTCTGAATATAAGTTAAGTAAGCAGGGTGACAATATACAGCCTTGACATACTCCTTTCCCAATTTGGAACCAGTCTGTTGTTATATGAGGTATTTAATAATTGTCTCAGCCAATTAGTTCTAGACAGGAAATTGTAAATTATCTATCCAACCTTGTTATTTATAAGATAGTATTTTTTGAAATATATTTATTTGTTTTATGTCAGTCTTCAAAGTCTGATCCTTTCAAAAGAGGAAATAAATCAGGGATATGTGAAGCTTGACTCCTGAAGCTGCCACTGGATCAGTTCATTGATGGCACAGCACAGTTAAGACTATTCCCTAATGATTTCATATGAGAGAGACTCACCTCGGGAGATAAGTGATTTATCTAAGCACTCAAGGAGAAAAAGAAATGAATCAAAAGTTAGTCTTCTGTTCTGCTCAAAATCAGATGTTCATGCACAGATTGTTTACCCAAGCTCTGATCACCAGGCTCTGCCTCACTCGTTAAAACAAGTTAGAAGTCTGTTCATTCAGCAAACACTTACTGAGTGCCTATTACTTACCAGGCAGTGAATTAGGAGAAAATAAATCAAAGAAAAGAGAGAGCCCACAGAAACAGCTTGTGTTGGAGAAAAAGTGGCCATAAAACCCATATTAAGAGCTATGTTTGTGCATCTCAATACATATCTGACCCTTAAGTCAAATAATCAATAATTTCAATACTGAATACTATCAATACTATTTCCTTATGCTATGGTGGTTTGGGGAATTCTCAGACAGGCCTAGCTTTTTCTTAGAGCTGTAAGATGCAGCAATAATGCAGCCAGTCAACACCTCTGAGTTTATTCATAGACCTGTTTCACTTCACATCTCAGATATCTTCAATGATCAAGTCTGAAGTCCAAACTTAAAGGAATGACTTTGAAGACACTTGATGATCTGACTCGAATCTCAACTCGTAATAAAATATGATTCATACCCTAGTCTTAATTTTTGAAATAGTATTTTCATTTATGGTGTCTTTATTTGCTTACTCTTTTTTTCAATCAAGGATCTTCCCTGTAGCTCAAATGTTAAAGAATCTGCTTGCAATGCGGGAGATCTGGGTTCGATCCATGGGTCAGGAAGGAAGATCCTCTGGAGAAGGGAATGGCAACCCACTCCAATACTCTTGCCTGGAGAATCCCATGGACAGAGGAGCCTGGTGGGCTACAGTCCATGGGGTCACAAAGACTTGGACATAACTGAGTGACTAACACTGCTAATACTTCTTTCAATCAAAAATACCATTCCAAATGTGTTTACTAATCAGCAACCCAGCTAGTCTTTCTATTTCACCTCAAATATAATGCTTCTTAAATGCTTCCCTGGTCAAAATAAATCTGTCTTCCTCCATACTTCCATGGCAAACTGCTAATTCTTGCTGAACTTCATCCTGTTCAACAGTTGCTTACATGTCTATCTGCCTCTGTTCCTTGCAGTTGGAGACAAGGGCAATGTATTACTCTATCTCAGTAACCAACGCTGTGCCTATTGTACTGTTCACGTAAGTATGTGCTCAGTAAATGCAATTAACTTGAATTGCTGTTTTTCTTGTCTGAATTGGGTACTGAAACTCCCCAGAGGAAGGTAGACTTAAGTTCTGCCTACCAGCTACTACTAATTTCTTACAGGGACCTCCAGACCCTCTCTTCTTTGACCATTATCAGCCATCAACAACCATTATCAGTAACCTCCCATTAATGAAACTCTATAAGTCTGCCTATCTCTCTCATATTCTTTATTCTAGCTCCAAGGGTCACAGATTCAAATGCGTACACATGCAAGCCATATAACATAAATGCAAGAATCCAGCTGGTATAAGATGAAGATAGATTTGATTGGAGACATAATGCCCGTATGAAGACAATTACATTATTATTTTTTAATTGCTAGATAAACAATATTGTTTGTATTATAATTCAGTAACATAATGCTACCATTTAACACAAGGGAATAAGCCATTCTAATAATCCACTGAACTCCATTCTCTGTACCACTGTTTACTCTTTTTTCTTTTTTTTCTCCATTGCAAGTGCCTCCATTTTCATCTGCCCTTCAAAGTCTTGAGCCAGTGTTACCTCTCACTTAAAACGTTTCTAATCCATCCAAGTAAAATTTTCAATTTCCCTCATACACCCATTGCATCTTTTTAAAACCTCTAGTATACCACTCGTCACAGCTTCCCTCACACTAACTCTATTAGTATATATTCACCTTTTCTATTTATGTTGTCATCCTCTACTTCAGTCAGCACAGTGCTTTGCACACATCAACTCTCAATATGTGTGTATGTGTGTTAGTCACTCAGTCATGTCTGACTCTTTGTGATCCCATGGGCTGTGGCCCACCAGGCTCCTCTATTCATGGAATTCTCCCAGCAAGAATACTGGTGTGTGGGGGTTGCCATTCCCTTCTCCAGTGGATCTTCCTGACCCAGGTATTGAACCCGAGTCTCCTGCACTGTAGGCAGATTCTTTACTGTCTGAGCCACCAGTGAAGCCCAACTCTCAACATACACCGTTGAATTAAATCACATCTCTTTTATCCTTCACCTGAGCAGTAGTAACAGGGTTCTTGGCCCTAAATCACATAAGGCAGGTTTCTGACAATCACTATATCTAAACTGTGAATGGGAAAATCTGTTTCAAATAATTAGGTAACGGTCCCTGATGCAACGGGATGACTAATGGCCATATGAAGGTCAGAAGTCTTATCTCTGACAACACAAGGCCCATACCATGTGGCCTACAAGATATTTCAAACTCTCCAAGAGAACAGAGAGGTACTATCATTGATGAATACACTCTTGATACTGAACTTATTTCTTGGAGGGGGAGGAAGCAGTTTGGTGAATGTGCTGTTAAAACTCTAGGAACTTGGCAGCAGCCAGCATCCAGGAATTCCCCCTGCTCTGCATTTTAACACTGCTGTGATTTGTAGACATCACTATTTAATGAAGCACACAGCTGTGCAAGAAGAGTAGGAGGTGGAGTTTGGCAATAAAGGGCCAGCAGGAAATCTGGCAATCCCTGTCATCTGGAATTTCCCTGTCAAGCCATCCCTCCTTCCATCAACCTCTAGTCCCTCTCTGAAATGACCATGTTAGCTACACAAATAACCAAGCAGAGAAATGGCAGTGTAACTTCTGCCCTTTCATTCCTGTTTAGCAAGCATATTTTTGTTAAGTCCAGGAATTAGAGTTGGGCAAACCAGCAAGACAAAATAAGAAATGATCTAAATCTTCAGCTAAAACTGTCATGGAAACATTGGGAGAAGCTAAAAAAGAAACTGCTTTGGGTAATATTATAAATTATTTCTTTTAATTAAATTAGCCCTGCCCTTTTCTATTTTAGCTGTAAACAGAAGTTTCCAGCACAGTAATTTGAACTTTGAGAAACCTTGCGGTGTCCTGTAGAGCTTGTTCAAGACCTCATCAGTTGGGACACGTGAGCAAGATATTTGGCCTCTCTGAGTTCTATTTCCCTCCTCTACAAAATGGGGATAATAGTATATACCAGTGGAGTTGTTAGGTGACTTATCTGAGAAAGTATATTTATAAAGACAAGTTAGTGTGTTTTCTCTTCCTTTTCTCCTTCATCACTTACCCCCAACACGTACATACATTCCATGACTTAGCAGTACAGTGTAATTCTAGTGAAAAGTAGATGCTTTTTAAAAGATAATAGATTTAAGTTAAGTACTTGATATCTGGGTATCACACAATACATTCTTGCTGCTATTACTAAGTAAATGACATTAAAAGTGTCTTTATTTCTAGAATTCAAAGCAATTATTGACATATATTTATTTTCAAAATATTTCTGCAAAGTATAAGCAAGGACACAGGTACCCATCACGTGGATAAAGAAAATGAGAATAAAGGTTAAGCTGTATGGCCCAATTCTTTAAAGGAGAACTCTAATCCCTGAGTTATGTAGTCCCTTACTGTAGCTTTCCCTTTATTACTTTGTTCAAAGTATCCTCTGTTGGGTTATAAATCGAAGACAAGGCCAATGATCCACAGAAATATTTACTAAAGACACTAAATAAAAAGGCAACTATAATGTTTAAATAAAGCAACAACAGCAATAAAAATCATGTTCTCACCACTATGTTTTCCATTAAGAGTTAATAACATAAGGCTATATTAAGTAAAGACTAATTTAAAATAAAGACAAAATTTTAACATTATACTTCAGTTTTATATTTTATCTCTATAATGGAAAAAGAAAAAATTAAGACAAAAGAATAATGAAAAGTTTAGAAAGAAATAATTTTGATGTTTTCTAAAGTCTTCTGAAGCAAAGTTGTAACTATTTCATGAATTCACCTCTTTGGAATAAAATGTCTATTTAGAAAATAGTAGGAAAATGTCATAATAATTTGTTATAAAAGCAAATTTAACTCCTACCAAAAAGGGAAATGTAGTAGTTTATTTAATATTGTATCTTCCTATTTTCAATAAAAGTCAAATATTAATAGTAATTATTGTCTTAATCACATGAAAATCCATATTTCAGGTGAATTTTAAAGTATGTTCAAGATAAATAACGTACTGTGTTATCATGGGTTAAAATGACAAAGAAAAAAAACAGGGCTGAACACTAAATAACTACATGGGAACATGTAACTACATCAGAGAATGTAATAAGACATACTGCAATAACTTACGTACTGCTTATGTGAGATGACTTCTTTTTGTAGGAACACAGAAAAAAAATAGTTGGCACTCTACAATTTCTTGAACAATGGAAAGATTCACAATCACTTTTATGTCCATATCTTTAAGCCATAAAGCAATTTGTGGGTAAAAAGTCTATGAGTAGTAATAGTATTTTTAAATATTCTAAGTGAATATTATCTCTTGCATATTATGCTACTAACTAGCAATTTAAGCAATGTTCATTTTAGCCTAGTAAAATAGTGGATAATGAAAAAATCAATGACTAAATCTCTTGAGTGTCAGCTGGACTTCAGGTTTTATGGCCCTAGCCAGCCTGCTGTACATATTCTTGTATGCTGCTGCTGCTAAGTCACTTCAGTCGTGTCCGACTCTGTGCGACCCCATAGACGGCAGCCCACCAGGCTCCGCCGTCCCTAGGATTCTCCAGGCAAGAATACTGGAGTGAGTTGCCATTTCCTTCTCCAGTGCATGAAAGGGAAAAGTGAAAGTGAAGTCGCTCAGTCGTGTCCGACTCTTGGAGACCCCGTGGACTGTAGCCTGCCAGGCTCCTCCATCCATGGGATTTTCCAGGCAAGAGTACTGGAGTGGGGTGCCATTGCCTTCTTGTATACACGGCCTTTAATAATTTGTTCATTTATAGTCAGAAAACATGCTTTAAAGATCTCCTTTATGCCAGGTACTACTAGCTACTTTCACATACCACATCTCAGTAAGCATATGCCATTTGAATTTTTCCCCAGAGATTATATTTAGTCAGGCCAGAGAAAAAATTAATCAACCAAACTGAATGTTGTTATATGCCATGAGTCTGAGTTTAGATTTCGGTATAAAATGTACAAGGGGCAAAAACAAATATCAGATTCTAGCTAATGAACAAAAGAGGAAATAGAAAGGTAAATTGTGATTTCTTTTACACTTTTGTTCACAGAATAACAAATCAGTTTTCCATAACCGAATATATTTCTCATGACTGCTACAATTGCTGAGAGATTATTTGTTGGTTCCAAATATGAAGTTATAAGACAATACATATGGATATTTAAATTTAGCCTTAGTAAATCATTTTTAAGTTCTACATAGTGCAAATCAGCAATGCCTCTTCCAAAAAGTATTTGTTAATCTACTAATCAAGCGACTTCAGTTTCATTTTTCAGTTTCATGCATTGCAGAAGGAAATGGCAACCCACTCCAGTGTTCTTGCCGGGAGAATCCCAGGGACAAGGGAGCCTGATGGGCTGCCATCTATGGGGTCTCACAGAGTCGGACACAACTGAAGTGACTTAGCAGCAGCAGCAGCAAGATCATGAAATCAATTTAGTGGGCTGTGCTTTGCTAAGTCGTTCCAGTCATGTCTGACTCATTGTGACTCTATGGACTGTAGCCCACCAGGCTCCTCTGTATATGGGATGCTCCAGGAAAAGATACTGGAGTGGCCTGCCATGCCCTTTCAGGGGATCGTCCTGACCCAGGGATGGAACATACATCTCTATGTGTCCTGCATTGGCAGGCAGATTCCTTACCACTCGCACCACCTGGGAAACCCCATTTAGCAGGCTACAGCTAGCTTAAGGAAAGGGGAGTGAGTGAGTGAAGTTGGTTACTTGTGTCCAACTCTTCGCAACCCCATGGACTATAGAGTCCACGGAATTCTCTAGACCAGAATACTGGAGTAGGTAGCCTTTCCCTTCTCCAGGGGATCTTCCCAACCCAGGGATCGAACCCAGGTCTCCCACATTGCAGGCGGATTCTTCACCAGCTGAGCCACAAGGGAAGCCCTAAAGAAAGGTAGGGGGGCATGAAATAGATGACTCTAGAATAAATCACAGTGGAACAAATGGAATATATCAGATCCCACTGCATGTAGTATGGGTAAGTATGTGTCTATGTAAGCATATGTGTGTGCACAGTGCACATATGCTACCTAAACCACATATTTTTATTCCTAGTGATCAAAAATATTGGAAAGCTACTCTAATAAATGGGCTTCCTCAATGGCTCAGTGGTGAAGAATCTGCCTACAATGCAGATGTGGGTTCGATCCCTGAGTTGGGAAGATTTCCTGGGGAAAGAAATGGCAACCCACTCCAGTAATCTTCCTGAGAAAATCCCATTGACAGCGGAACCTGGTGGGCTACAGATTATGGGGTCACAAAGATTTTGACAGGAGTGAGCATGCACACACTTTAAAGAATAGTTACAATCCATTTTTACTTAGCAATGAATTTCTACTTATATAAGTACAATATAATTTTTGAAAGTTTTAAATACAGGCTTTAAATCTGCTTTACTGATTTTTTTCAATTTAATTTTAATTGAAAGATAACTGGCATAAAACATTCATTATTTTCAGGTGTAAAACAATAATTTGATATTTATATATACTGCAAAATGATCAACATAGTAGGTCTAGTTATCATCCATCACTACACATAGTTACAGAATTTTTTTGTGTGTATGAGAACTTTCAAGGTTTACTCTCTTGAGTACTGGAGTGGGTTGCCATTTCCTTCTCCAGTGCATGAAAGGAAAAAGTGAAAGTGAAGTTGCTCAGTCGTATTCGACTCTTAGTGACCCCATGGGCTGTAGCCTACTAGGCTCCTCCGTCCATGGGATTTTCCAGGCAAGAGTACTGGAGTGGGGTGCCATTGCCTTCTCCGTTTACTCTCTTAGCAACTTTCAAATATACGGTACAGTATTATTAACTATAATTGTCATGCTATACATTCCAAACCCATGACCTATTTATTCATTTTATAACTATTTATTTTGTAACAGGAAGTTTGTACATTTTGACTCCCTTCACTCATTTTGCCTGCCCCCACCCTCCACTTCTAGTAACCACAGATCTGTTCCATATATCTGAGAGCCTGTTTTATGTTTGTTTGCTTGCATGCTTTAGATCATACAGCATTTGTCTTTCTTCGCCTGACTTATTTCTCTTAGCCTACTGTGCTCAAAGACCATCCATGTTGTCACTAATAACAAGAGCCCACAATTTTTTATGGTTGAGTAATATTCCATTGTGTGTGTGTATTCTTTATCCATCCAGCAGTGGACACTTAGGTTGTTTCTGTATCTTGACTATTTTAAATAATACTGCAACGTCCATGGGAATGATGTATCTTTTTTTTATTTTTATTTTTTTTAATAAATTTATCATGATGTATCTTTTTAAGTTAGTGTCTTCATTTTCTTTAAACAATACACAGAATAGGAACTGTGGGATCATAGGTAGCTCTATTTTTAATTTTTTGATGAATGTCCACACTGTTTTCCATATGGTTGCACCAATTTATCTTCCCACCAACAGTGTAGAAGTCTTCCCTTGTCTCCACAGGCTCACTAATACTTGTTGCCTCTTATCTTTTTGATAATGGCCATTCTAACACATGTGATATAATATCTCATGGTTTTGATTTACATTTTGGATTTTTAATTTATAACATTAGTAGTTATAGTGTTAGGATATTATATTCATATTTATAATATTGTTATGTCTTAAAGATTAATAATTTTCTAGGGTAATAATCTAAATTTCAAATTAGTGGCATTCTGCCTAATAAGGTTTTACTATGAAATAAGAAAAACAGCAAAAGTTGCATATGCTCTAACCATAAGTGCATCCTTCCTCTGTGACAAAACAAACCTACATCTGAGGCTATTTCCAAACAAAAGTTTTGAAAACAAGGAAAATACATGAAAGTAGATAAATGATGACTATAGAATTGTTAATAATAACAAAACGTATATCTACAAAATGGAAATAGAGTTACAGATGTAGAAAGTAAATTTATGGTTACCAGGGGAAAACATGGGAGGGGATAAAATAGAAGACTGGCATTGATATATATATCCTACTATATACAAAACGGGCTTTCCTGGTAACTCAGTTCAGTCGTTTCAGTCACTCAGTTGCGTCTGAATCTTTGAGACCCCATGGACTGCCACATGCCAGGCCTCCCTGTCCATAACCAACTGCTGGAGTTTACTCAAACTCATGTCCATCAAGTAGGTGATGCCATCCAACCACCTCATCCTCTGTCATCCCCTTTTCCTCCTGCCTTCAATCTTTCCCAGCATCAGGGTCTTTTCAAATGAGTCAGTTCTTTGCATCAGGTGGCCAAAGTATTGGAGTTTCAGCTTCAGCATCAGTCCTTCCAATGAATATTCAGGACTAATTTCCTTTAGGATGCACTGGTTGGATTTCCTTGCAGTCCAAGGGACTCTCAAGGGTCTTCTTCAGGACCACAGTTCAAAAGGATCAATTTTTCAGTGCTCAGCTTTCTTTACAGTCCAACTCTCACACCCATACATGACTACTGGAAAAACCATAGCTTTGTCTAGATGGACTTTTGTCCTGCAATGTAGGAGACCCGGGTTCAATCCGTCGGTCAGGAAGATCCTCTGGAGAAGGGAATGGCAACCCGTTCCAGAATTCTTGCTTGGAAAATCCCAAAGACAGAGGAACTTGGTGGGCTATAGTCCTTGGGGTTTCAAAGAATCAGACACAACTGAGCAACTAAGCACAGAATATGACTTACCTAAAATCAACATAAAAGATTAGTTTTTAGTATATGTTGGTAAATCTACACAACACACTGATATGTAGTCCTTAAAATGATCACTCTGAGGCAAATTCAGAAAAATACATATGTGATACATTTAAGTAATACATTTTTATCTGTGCTGTGAAAGTGATTCAACTATTATACAAGCATCTATCTAGATATCAGAAAGGAATAGGGAAATATAAATGTTTAATTTGTGGGAGTGATAAAACACAGAGGCATTTTTTAAAATTCTGTTTTTAGATGATGTTATAAAACTGTGCCATTAAATACTATCATAGTATATTTCTAAAATACATCAATGTTGATAATTATCAGCAAAGCTAAAATGCTTCATCCACATTATATATTGCTAAAATATATTGAAAGTGAGCTAGCCAGAGTTCTTTCAAGGAAACAAAATGAATTGAGATATTACATGCGGTTGGAGGATCTTTTTGCATGTAGAAGAAATTATGCAGTTTGTGGAGGGTTATTCCTCCTGGGTTTGGATGGCCTATTCAAGGTTTCTGTCTTAGCAACAGGGGTGTGCTACTGCTTTAGGCAATGTTTCAAGTCCCCTCTCAGGCCCTCCCTTATCTATTAATCAAAGCCGGTGATGACCTATGTTTCAAGTGGTCTTAGAGAGCTTTACTTTTCACCTGACTGATATGTAGGATCTAGGTAATCCTCTGTCTGATACATAGATACTGGATAGATGAGAAGCACACCAGGATTAGATGTATGGCCGGATGTCACAGAAGCTAAGGGCCCACAAACAGAAGATAGGAGGGGTCTCCAGGGCAAAAACCAGAGTTAAGGACTATGGTCACAGCAGCAAGCATCCATTTTCTTGCCAAGATAATGTCTGTGATTGCCATCTTGTATGCAAAGGGGGAGGGTGGAGATGATACTAGGGGGCAATTGTGACATAGTACAAGGTGATATAGCTTCTCAGGATGCTCAGTGGTAAAGAATCTGCCTGCTAATGCAGGAGACTCAAGAGATGTGGGTTCGATCCCTGGGTCCAAGGAAGATCTCTCGGAGTAGGAAATGGCAATCCACTCCAGTATTCTTTCCTGGAAAATTCCATGGACAGAGAGCCTGGTGAGCTACATTCCAGGGGGTTGCATAGAGTTGGACACAACCGAGCCACCGAACACACACACACACAGCATACACAATGACACAATGTGATACAGAGAAAATCTCAATTTAAAAAGCACATTTCGCAGCAAGGTGAGAGTAATCCATTCCATGTAGACATATAGTCTGAATTGCAATATGGAATTAACGACTTATTCCTTAGTTCTGCAAGTCAGCCAAGCTTGCCTTCATTTCAGATCTCCTAGGCCCTGAAGTGTCACAGCTACTATGAAAGGGCTGTTGGCATGGTTAATCCGCAGCAAGCTGATATACTCTCCCTGATGTGAACAAGCTCAAGTGGGAAGTGACCTCCTTTTAAGTCTAAATCAGTGTTCCTTTACACTTTTTGACATATAAAAAATCTTTCACACACCTGGGATATCCAATGTACCCCCACAGGAGGATTTTCCTTTACCCAGAGCCTTGAAAGCAATAGGTTTTTTTCTCATTTTCCAAATATGATACCCTACTTATATTAAATCTGATTTTATGAACTCTACATGCTCTCCAGGCCCACTAGAGGTTCTGATTCAAGTTGAGGGTGGGAGGCACGATCTCTCCAGGTGAGAAAAGCAATTCTGTGTTAAAGTGAAACTTCAGTTATAGAGATTGATGTGTGTTAGGTGACACCAACTGTGAGATACGAATTAAGAACAAAACCAGAATGCTGGAGTGAAAATGTATATATATTTATATAAATACATTAAATGTATATAAATATATGTGCATGCATGTGTATGCTCAGTTGTGACTGATTCTGTGACCCTATGGACTGTAACCCACCAGGCTCTTCTGTACATGGGATTTCCCAGGCAAGAATACTGGAGTGGGTTGCCATTTCCTCTTCCAGGGGATCTTCCCAACCCAGGGATTGAACCTCCATCTCCTGTGTCTCCTGCATTAGCAGGAGGATTCTTTACTACTAAGCCACTGGGAAAGCCCATAAATATATGTATGTATTAAAAATAAGTATATATTTGTTATTACTTACTATAAAATAAGTATTTATTATAATAAATATATGACAGAAAAACATACATATATATACACATAAATAAATATATATGACAAAAGTTTCTATGAGATCAAGACAGTCATTTGCCCTATAGGAAAGTCTTTCAAAGTATACAAATGTTAAAATGATTCCACTCATTTCACTGAAATATGCCAGTCACTTAAGTGTTTAATCTTTAAATTCATTTGGGGAGATTGTGCAGAGGGGGTATGTCTGAGAATTGAGAATTATTAATAATTTTTGCTTAAGCTGTGAAATGTACATATAAGCTATATATATATATATATAAATATAAACACACACACACACACACACATATATATATAGATATAGATATATATGCCACTGCACAGACTCCACCCTAGACGCAGTAAATCAGAATCTGTAGGTGTTGGGTCAGGACATTAGCAGTTTTCACAACTCCCTAGGCAATTCTAATGTGTAGCCAAGGATGGGAACTTTCTAGGTTAACAGGCTACAGAATGTTAGAGGGCAAAGGGCCTTAGAGATAATCTTATCCAACACTTTTCCATCCATGTTTCTTTCTCCACTCCCATCAATAATAGTAGCCCAGCTTGTATTTGTTTGTTGTCTTTGTTTCCTAGTAAATTTTCATTTGAAAAAAAAAAAAAATCAGAAGTAAAAAGGAAGGAAGATAAAAAACCTAGACCAACTAGCCATCGCTTTTCTTCAAAAATCAAACTGAGACCCGCCCCCCCAGAGGGATACTTCTTTATTTTATGTTGCAATGGTCTAAGTGAGAGCAAATCCACAGTGTATTCCCAGGAAATAGGGTTTTTTCTGCTTCCAGGGTTTTTCTGCTTTTCTGTTACTCCTCTGCTTCAGTGGAAATAGTCAGAAATTCATAAACCAATTACCTATAAATGATGATACTACTCTTGTGGTATTAATATTCCTATTACAAGCTGAAGCTCCGATACTTTGGCCACCTGATGTGAACAGCCAACTTATTAGAAAAGACACTGATGCTGGGAAAGATAGAAGGTAGGAGGAGAAGGGGACTACAGAGGACATGGTGGTTGTATGGCACCACCAACTCAATGGACAAGAGTTTGAGTAAACCCCGGAAAATGGTGAAAGACGGGGAAGCCTGGCGTACTGCAGTCCATGTGGTCGCAGAGAGTCGACACTACTGAGTAACTGAACAACAACAATTACAAATTAGGATATCACCATATAGAATCATTTTATGGATGATTCGTTTTTGATGTAATATTGATTATTTGGAGACATATTTTTCATACATATTGAGACATATGACATATCTTTTTGATTTCATGGCCTCCTCTTTTCTGATCTCAAAGCCTTAAAAACAACAGTTGCTCAAATTCTTTAAAGTAATAAAATTCTACTATTGGAGAATATTTTTTGAGAAACTAAGATAGTTAAATATCTTTACTTTTTTCAGCTTAAACTTGTTCACCAGGCTTATTACTGTATATTAGACCCTGTGCATTATTAGCCCTTAGTACCAATTAACCCTTACACCAATCCCGTGAGATGGGCGCTATTATTATCATCCCTATTTTACATATGAGGAAATGGAAGCTTGGAGTGGTTAGACAACTGAACTGAAGAGCACACCCAGAAAGTGACAGAGCTGAGAATGTAATGCATTCTTTATACCAAAGTCCATGCCCTTGAGCCTTTCCTATATACCTTCCCAGACAGCTTGGGAGTAGAAAAACCTGGGCTGTCAATCATGAAATAAGATTTGTAATGACCACATTTTATATATAAAAACGTGCTGCCAATGGGGACAATTCCTGCAAAAAGTCATACAGCTGGATAAACGTAAATCTAAAAATCATGACATTTTACAAATATTTGGGATGGTAGAGTTCTGTAATTTTTATATTTTTCCTCCCAAAGGAAAATGTCACTCCAAGGAATTTTTCTAGCTGCATGGATTTATTGAAACTTATACAACTTCCATGGGGGAGGGATTTTAACCTGTTTTATTCATTTTATTGCTTCAAAAATGTTTTTTGAAAAAATTTAAGCATTTTCCAAGCACCAATATTGTAATCAATTCCAAGGAAACAAAATTCAATGATAGTGCCAGAAATGCAAAGGTTATGTACAATACAACAGGAAACACAATACTCATTCAAGTGAGAAATATTTATTGAATGATTCCGTACTAGGTCCTGAGAACTAGAGCTCTGGACCAAAGGAACCTGTCCCTCCTTACAGTTAAGGTCTGGTGAGGAGACAGACATCAACCAGACCTAGCAACACTCATAGAACTCTGACAAGTACAAGAAGAAAGAAATAGAGGACAAAAAACATGCATTAGAGAGACCTGAACCTGATCAAAAGGGACAATTAAAACCGGGATCTGAACCTTGGGGAGGTGTTATCTATATGTTGGGCTATCTAGAAAGCTAGAGAAACCACTTTATAAGTGGTGGGTGGTTTCACATGGGAAGTAATGGGAACTGAGGTTTTAAAAGTTAATTTGATATTGCCACATAGAGAACCGGAAGATGAACATTCTAGAAAAAAGGCAGCATGAGTCAACATGACCTCATCACTTAACCTTTTAAGTGAGAGCAGGATAGAAACTCACACACATGCATCCACACATGACCTGTACTCTGGCACCCTGACCACCTTTTTTGTCCCCATTGCAGCTCTTCTTTTTTCCAGCCTACTGCACAGGACTAGCTTAATCTATAAGTAAAATCTGGTTGGTAAGTAGAAAGAGGACATATGGCTTGGCTGTCCAAATAAGAACCCAGAGAAATGTTCTCCAGGACAGGTACCAACAATGTGACTTTAATTCACATTGAACTGTAAGTGATAGCTAGTAGGTTCCTATCAGTGAGTAAACTTTTGTTAAAGATCTTGAGGTTATCTTGTTAATTGTGGTCCCTCCATTAGAGATCAGGATTAAGTTACAAATAGTGTGTAAATTGTTCTGCCAAAAACTGACTTATCTGACTCAGGATAAGTCACAAACACTTTCTGAACCTCTGCTTATTTTTCTTTTGAGAAAGTACTAGTAGCAGAACTCCTAATTCTACTATGGATCATTGATGACTGTGTGACAAAATATAGAACATTGATGCACTGCCTGGCTCTTCTCTGCTTAGGATTTAAGGAGCTGGGTTTTGAAAACTACTTTTATTTAAAGGTCTAAAAAACCCTGCTCTCTCCCACTACTTTGAATCTCATTACATGTAAACACTACTGAGACAGGGAGCAACATGCCTATTCTTTTCCTTTTCATACAGACAGAACTTTGAATTGGGCCTCATGAAATAGCCATGGTGAAAAGGGCTTATGGATAAGAGATAGGCTTTGGAGTCAGTCCTGGTTCTAATTCTGGCAGCACCACTCACTAGTTGGTTGGAGAAAAAGTTACTGAACCTCACCGATTCTAGTGTGTCTCATCTGCAAAGTGAAAATGACAATAATACCCACTTTGTAGACTTCAAGGGGCTGAAATGTGAAAATACATATGGAGCACAGAAGCAATTCCTGGAACACATTGCCTGAGTCAGTGCTCAACACCTGTTGTTAATGATACGATTTGTTAATTTCCTACTATTCTTTATACATATATTATTTCTAATAATATCAGTAACACTTCAAGATAGAAATAATTCAGTGCACTTTACAAAAGAGGAAAAAGGAACATGAACGAAGTTTATTGTTTCCCAAGATCACAGTGCCAATGACAAAGCAAAGATTCAAACGAAAGTCTGTGCTTTTTGCTCTACTCAATCCTGATTCTGTGCTGAGTTAAAACAGAGTAACAGTTATACCCACCCCAACTACTCAACCTCATCTGTCTCCTTTTGTTCTTTCCATGTGGCATCTGCCCTGCTCCTTATATCCTTGGCATGGCTTGGGCTGGTTGCCTTGGGATCCAGGCAAGGGAGAAAGCTTTGTGGAATGTATTGTTGGAGTCCTACTTATCTTCTGAATGAGTAAAGAATTTAAGGCCCTAGGGAAGAGGTGGTTTACCAATGAAATCTCTCCTCAACAAGTCAAGAAACAATGGAGAGATAATCTATGACAGCCAGTAAAAAAGCTCCCTAATGCTCTAAAGTCCAAGAGAGGCCCCTGGAGGGTTTCAAATCTGAATCATTTTGAATGAGAAGGAAGTTGGTTTCAAGTGAACTTTTGGAAAGTTGAGATTCATTGTCAATAAATCTTCCCTACAGTTTCTATCTGATGTTTAACATTCAGTTAAAACCTTTAATTCTTCAAATTACTAAAACAACAAGCAGCCCTTTGGAAGCTTAGTAACCAAACCACTAATGCAGCTTCAGATCCAGGGAACCCCCAAAGATCAATTCAATAGGACTAATCTTCAAGCACAGGTCCCCCAGGGATAATTTGAGGAGAATTTTTGGCCAAAGCTATACTATGAGGGATGCTCCATAAAATAATACATCACAATTAGGAATTTCAAGCCTCCCAAGGTTACCCACTTACTCAGCTAATTAAGGGTAAATCCTGCATGTGGTGTTGATCTGTATGGTAAAAGAAGAAAAAAAAAAACAAAGAAACCCTAGCAGCAAATCAAGAGAGGTTGTTCAGTCTCAAAGTCTCAAAGAACACATTCAGCCAATATTACTGAACATGACTATGCCAGGCAGTATTAACCTTGCTTTGCAAAAGAGAAAAATGAGTATAGAGACCATGAGCAACCCAACCAATTTCATTATCTAGTAAATGACAGAAAAGGGACTGAGCTTGCTGTGGGCAAGCTCAAGTCTAGGCATTTTTCCACTGGGCCTTGTGAACTTATGAATTCTTTTTAATTTTAAAATATTTTTATTCTCCATAGAGGTAAACATTATCCAACTAATTACCGTTTTCTATTACTCCACATTACCTGCTCAGCTTAAAGTTTATACATATCCTCATATTACTACAAATCCCATACACCCTTATCTCTGTCTTCTTGAAAGATGATTTTCCATAATTAGTTAGACTTCCCCTGATCTTCTATTCATGTTGGGTCTGCCTCACTTAAAATTCTGTTTTATCCTTTAAATGACTCACTGGTCATTTATCATGATTTTTAGAAATGCCAAGAGAGGAATTCTCATAGCCTTCACATCTTCACAGAAATAGACAAATTTGTAATTCCCTTTTTACACACATAATCTTTTGGGAGCAATTACTAGAGTCATCTCCCTGTAATACAAAGGCTTTATTGATGTACAATTCAATGCTAATACTACTGCCAATAATAAATAATATTTACTGGGACCTATTTTGTTCTAGATTCTAAAGACTTTGTATACATTTGCCCATCTAGTCTTCACATTAAGTGTATTAAGAGAGGTACAATTTATTTTATCATTTTTACAACTGAAGAAACTGAGTCTGGAATGATAACTTACTCTAAGCAGCTAATAAGCTAATGGAAGGAGGGAGCAAGTTGTTTTAAAGTTGACTAACCTCAAGAGTCTTATTTAATCCACTTTATCATAAACCATGGAAAGATAATAACCCCATACTTCATCTCTCCTTACACATAAACATAGTTGCAATCATTGTAAAGTCTATTCTTCTTTTTAGAAAACTTGGGAACCACTCTTACCTACCCTTTATGAAGTCAGAAATCACAGATGTTCTGGTTTGGATAGACCTTGGTAATCTAACTAACCACAATTTATAACATCACTTCTGTGTTATATTAATTGTCAAAGAGATTTGGAATGTGTTAATATGACCCATGCCTTCATAGTTTCCTAGAATGGAATGATATGATTATTACCATTACCATGGTCTTCATCGAGCTCAGTCGTATATGACTCTTTGTGACCCCATGGACTATATAGTCCACCAGGTTCCTCTGTCCATGGAATTTTCAAGGCAAGAATACTGGAGTAGGTTGCCATTTCCTTCTCCAGGGGATCTTCCTGACCTAGGGATCAATGCTGCATCTCTTGCATCTCCCGCATTGGCAGACAGATTCTTTACCACTGCACCACCTTGGAGGCGCCATCATAACCATAATCTTTCCTAAAATTCCCTCTGGAAGATTTAGGGGGTATAAAATAACTCACTGTCCGAACTTCAAGAAATGAAAAAGTCAGTGCTACTAGATGGTCCTGTTTCAAGTTCTCTGTGTGTCAACTCTTTTCATTAGAGCACATCAGGCTAAAGATGAAAATGGATGGCTTCCCTGACCACATCAAAGAGGCATAAGACATGTTATTGTGTCGTAACTGCCAAGTCTATAGTTCCCAAGAATATCTGATCCCAAATGGTGATACCTATCTAACTATACCCTGTACCGGAGCTTCTGTATTTGCAACTAGAAAATCGCCATGTTATTTATTGGTCTTCATGCGGGGCTTGCATTTCTTATCTGTAATTTTGGGAATAATAATAATGATTAAGCAACAACACTGTAGTGAGAACCAAATGAAACAGTGCAAGAGAGAGCCAAGCACTGTGCCTGACCCAGAGTAAGGTGTTCAATACATGCTTTTTGAAACAAAATCTGTGAATGATGGCAGCACTTTTTCATAGAGACCATATTACTTAAAATGGAGACATGTCAGAAAATCATCCTGCTAGTGTTCGCTCACCATAGTGCTGCTCCTACAGCCGCTAACAACCTCAATTAGAAAAATCAAAAGAATCATCTTTAGGAGCCTCTGGGCAGGCATTTAACCTCAAGTTACTGCACAACCTGTTGATCCACCTTTTATCAGGTCTCACTCCAGACACTTCAAATGTCCGGGCAGATTAAGCTACTAAGTCTTCTGAAAGGTACAAGGGGATTTATCTATTCAGCGCTGCAATCAGACAAGTGCTCCCTAGTCACCAAACCGCGTCAGCACACATAACTCTTCTGTATCTAAAATCAGATACCGTCTAAACTGGGATGCCTTAAAATACATTCCTTTAGTAGCTAGAATCCCAGTTGGTAAACATTTGTGTAAGGTATCATAGCTCAAGCTTTAATTAACTCACCTAACATTAAAAGTTTAAATATGAAGGTTAATTTCTCTTTCTCTTTTTCTTTTAGGTAAAGGAGGGAAATTAAAATTCTCTCTATAATAACAGAGGTGACTTTCAACAAAATCAATGCTATTATGTATAAAGCTATGTCAAAATACCTAGATTTATATTTTTGAAAACTCTTGAATTTTTCATATATATATATATATATATATATATATATATAATACTACTTTTTTATCTCAAAGATCAAATCCATATTGATTAGTTATAGCTGTGTCCTACTTTCCCAACATTTAGTCATTCTGAATTTTTTATATCATTGCCTTGGAAGAAAGCAACAGACACCTGGATAACTAACTATTGGTGCTTGCATTCAAAAAGAGTGTTTTACAATCATTTAAATGCCATGTCCAGCTTTCTTTCCCACCTCAACACAAAATAGGAAGGATATGCCCAAACTTTCAAAAATATTTTATGTTTGTTTAAGTGAATGTCAAGTCCCTAAGGAAATAATTTTGAAAAAAACAAATGCATAGAAAAGGGGATAAGATTTGTGGTTGCCAGCCGTGGGAGTGAGGAACTAGGTGAAGTTGGTCAAAAGAAACAAACATCCAGTTATAAGCTAAATAAATTCTAGGGATATAAGGTATAACATGATGACTATAGCTTACAATACTGTTTTGTATATTTGAAAGTTGCTCAGGGAGTAGATCTCAAAATTTCTCATCATAAGGAAAATTTTTTTCTAATTATGGGAGGTGATGAATGTTAACTTATTGTAGTGATCATTTAACAATATATGCACACACCAAATCATTATATTGTACAACTAAAACTTGCACAATGTTGTTTAGTTCCTAAGTCATGTCTGACTCTTGTGACCTGATGGACTGTAGACCCCCACACTCCTCTGTCCATGGAATTTCCCAGGCAAGAATACTGGAGTAGGTTGCGATTTCCTTCTCCAGGGGATCTTCCCCACTCAGGTATCAAACTTGCCTTTTCTGTGTCTCCTGCATTGGTGGAGGATTCTTCACTACTGAGCTACCAGGGAAGCCCCTTTACAATGTTATATGCCAATTATATCTTAATAAAGCTGGAAAAAAGGTAATGCTGGTATGTAGACAAAAACTCAATAAGTTTGTTAAATAGTCACCTCAGAATCAAGTTACAAGAAGTATTTATCAATCAAATAAAAGAAAGGGAAAAATAACACCCTTATGGTAAGATGCTTCTAAAGATGACAATCCAAAACAGTAAAAAAATTGAATTTTGGCCAAAATAAAGGATAAGAAATCTGTGTTCCAGTCCTGGCATTAACAAATTTGACCTGTGCAGCTCACTTTCTGTCCCTGGTCTTGATTTTAACACTCAAACATGAGTGTCTTGGGCAAGATAATCTACTTAAATGATTTTAGCTCTGTATTTATATACTTCTACTAGCCATTCAATTTAAATTCCTTATTTATATAGTAAATGGCAATAGAAACCCAAATGATGACATCAGCAGAACAGGGAGGGGAACGTCTGGTTCTGTAGACCCAGGAGGACAGTGATATGGAATCTCAGACTCCTTGAGTGGGAGACTGCTTTCATTTTACAGATGGGAACCCTGAAGCTTAAACAGAGAATGGGATGGTTTAAGGCAATGGTTAACCAGAGGTGATTTTTGTCCTCCAGGAAATATTTTGAAATGTATGGAAATATTTTTGTTTGTTACAGTTTGGGGAATAGTTATACTATTGGCTTTTAATAGAATGAGACCAAGGATGCTGCTGAACATCCTTCAGTGCACAGAAGAGCTCCCCACAACAAAGAACTGGTAGTAGTTTAGTCACTAAGTCGTGCCTGACTCTTGTGACTCCATGGACTATAGCCTGCCAGGTTCCTCTGTCCATGGGATTTCCCAGGCAACAATACTGGAGTGGGTTGTCAGTTCCTTCTCCAGGGGATCTTCTTAACCCTGAGATCAAACCCTGGTCTCCTGCATTGCAGACAGTGTCCTGCACCACAGGCGGATTCTTCCAGCACCAAATGGCAAGAACGCAAAGTTTGAGAGACCCTGAGTTGCCACTGACAGCTAGTTACCTTTTTATATGTCAGAGGTTATATTAATAAATATACTGTGAATGATTTAAATCACTTTGTATGTTACTTGTCATAATAGAGCAGAGACTAAAAATTCATGATAGTGTCAATATCAGTCAGTTTTCTATTATATAACACACTGAGTTCAAGAGTCTTATCAAACAAATGACATCAGGACAAACTTCAAACCTGTGTAAGTGTGTTCCAATTCTAGTTGAATATACAAAAGATCATAGAGAAGAATTAATTATGTTTCTAAAAATCATTCTGTAATTGCTAGAAACTACATGAATAGAGGGATTCTATAAAAATGGATAATACATTTGCTATTACTTTCTCCCATTCTAAGGGTTGTCTTTCCACCTTGCTTATAATTTCCTTTGCTGTGAAAAAGCTTTTAAGTTTAATTAGATCCCATTCATTTATTTTTGTTTTTATTTCCATTACTCTAGAAGGTGGGTCATAGAGGATCTTGCTGTGATTTATGTCATAGAGTGTATTATCTATGATTTCCTCTAAGAATTTTATACTTTCTGTCCTTAGATTTAGGTCTTTAATCCATTTTGAGTTTATCTTTGTATGATGTTAGGAAGTGTTCTAATTTCATTCTTTTACATGCAGCTGTTCAGTTTTCCCAGCATCATTTATTGAAGAGTCTGTTTTTGCCCCATTGTATATTCTTGCCTTCTGTGTCAAAAATTAGGTACCCATAGGTGCATAGGTTTATTTCTGGGCTTTCTATCTTGTTCCATTGGTCTATATTTCTGTTTTTGTGCCAGTACCATACTGTCTTGATGACTGTAACTTTGTTGTGTAGTCTGAAGTCAGGAGGAAGGTTGATTCCCCAAAGCTTTCTTAAGATTTCTTTGGCTATTTGGGGTCTTTTATGTTTCCACATGACTTGCGATTTTTTTTTTTTTGATTCTACTACTGTGAAAAATGCCATTGGTAACTTGATAGGGATCACATTGAATCTCTAGACTGCATTTGGTAGTATAGTCAGTTTCACAATATTGATTCTTCCAACCCAGGAACATGGAATAGCTCTTCATCTGTTTATGTAATCTTGTATTTCTTTCATCAGTATGATAGTTTTCTGTACACCATTCTTTTGTCTCCGTAGGTAAGTTTATTCCTAGATATTTTATTCTTTTTGTTGCAGTAGTGAGTGGGATTGATTCCTTAATTTCTCTTTCTGATTTTTCATATAGGAATGCAAGTGATTTCTGTGTATTCATTTTGTATCCTGTGACTTTGGTAAATTCACTGATTAGCTCTAGTAATTTTCTGACAGGGTTTTCTAATTTTCTTTAGGGTTTTCTATGTACAGTATCAAATGAAACAACTGACAAAGGATTAATTTCCAAAATATGCAAGCAGCTCATACAAGCCAATAACACAAAGACAAACAACCCAATCAAAAAGTGGGAAAAAGATCTAGACAGGCATCTCTCAAGAAGACAGACAGATGGTTAACAAACACAAGAACAGATACTAAACATTGATCATTATTAGAGAAAGGCAAATCAAAACTACAATGAAATATCACCTCACACCTCAGAATGGCCATCATCAAAAAGTCTACAAATGATAAATGCTGAAGTGAGTGTGGAGAAAAGGGACCCTCTTGCACTGTTGGTGGGAATATAAATTGATACAGCCACTATGGAAGACTGTATGGAGTGTCCTTAAAAAACTAGGAATAAAACTGACCCAGCAATCTCACTCCTAGGCATAAACCTCAAAGAAACCAAAACTGAGAAAGACAAACGTACTCCAATGTTTATTGCAGCACTATTTACAATAGCTAGAACATGGAAGCAACCTAGATGTCCACAGACAGATGAATGGATAAAGAAGCTGTGGTACATTTGTACAATGGAATATTACTCTACCATAAAAAGGAACACTTTTGAGTCAGTTCTAATGAGGTAGATGAACCTAGAGCCTAGTATACGAGTGAAGTAAGTCAGAAAGAGAAAAACAAATATCGTATACTAACACATATATATGGAATCTGGAAAGATGGTACTGATGAAATTATTTGCAGGGCAGCAATAGAGACAATGACATAGAGAGCAGACATATGGAGATGGGGGTTGGGAAGGAAGGAGAGGGTGGGATGTACGGAGAGAGTAACATGGAAGCTTACATTACCATATGAAATTAGATAGCCAATGGGAATTTGCTGTATGACTCAGGGAACTCAAACCCGGGCTCTATAACAACCTAGAGGGGTGGGAGGGAGATTCAAGAAGGAGGGGACATATGTATACTTATGGCTGATTCATGTTGATGTTTGGCAGAAACCAACACAATTCTGTAAAGAAATTATCTTTCAATTAAAAATAAATAAATTTAAAATTAAAAAAAAATAGGTAATACAATGAGTTTGTCTGGATACAGGCGAAGAAGAATATAATAGAACAATTAAGGATGCCAGTAATAGTCCTAAGGCCTCATTCCTCATCACACACTCCTTATTCCAGCCAGAATTGGGCTTCTTCTTAAGGAGCTTAGTTCTTGTGTTGTGAGGATATCACCCAAGACTAGTTCAAAGAAAAGTGTATGTAGGAAGTTATACAAGGTACAGCTACCGGCGAATCATGGACAACAGTAATTTTCACAGATCCAATGAGACTTCATTGACAGCTGGAAAGAACACAGAATGTTAGAGCTAGAAATAAAGGAGAAATTACTTCTTCAAATGACCCTATTGTTTGGATAAGAAAACAGTGGTCCTGAGCTGGGGTTGGAAAGAGTGACTGGTCCAATGACAAACCACAATTTATGGCAGAGTCAGAATCCTGCTCTCATGGATAACCTGACCCTCATTAGTGGGATGGCAGATTAAGTTAATACGTACTTTACCTAATCTACATGATCTTTGTTGGGTTCTGTATATGTAGTTGATTTTACCCACATAGTAGAAAGCGTTTTATTTCATTTGACTGAAATGTTCTCCATGAAATTGGAAGTCTGAAAAGAAAAACAACTTTTCCAAGGTCATAGAGCTATCAGTGGCAGAGCCTGAATTTAAAACCCATGCCCTCTCATTCCAGGTGCAAGATATTTAACTGGCTGGGTGACTCACTGTGGCAGGGGGAGTGGCAAAATAAAGAAAAGAAGGAAGGGCCATTACATTGGAGATAAAAAAACTCAAGGGCTTTCCCTGATAATAATATAAAGACACAACATATTAAAGTTTAGAAGAGAAACAAGCCCTTCCTGTTTTCAATATCTACCATCATTCTCCTTCTTCAATTCCTCATCCCATAAAGTAGCTGATAATATCTCTAATGGACCATTCAGTATAAATATCACTTTAACAAAGAGATGAACTACTGGAAAGAGTTTTCCAAAAATTCAAGACAGAAACTTCTCCTATGTATGGTCTTAAGATATTAAAAGAAAATCTTAATTGCCACAAAAAGTGGGTAACCTAGGACATATTTATCCTTTCTGGGGTTATGACCCTTTCGAAAGTCTGATGAAAGCTATCAATGCTCTCAGAAAAAGGCACACATTTTCATACAGTTCTGACACACTTTCATATACAAACAATGCATGGAAAGCTCAGAAACCCATCAATGAACTTTAACCTCTTTAGGCGAGAAATTTTGTTTAAGAATGAGCTCTGCCATTAGGTATATGTATGGCCTTAAACAAGTTAAGTGTAGTTCACTGTCTCAGTTTGTCCACCTGTTAGAAACTAGATTTGCACACTGGTCATTCTATGTTATTGATGGATGCAGCAGAGTACAGTGGAAGGTACTCTAGGAGTCATTGCAGATATTTGATTCAAGGAGGTTTATTTTCCCTCTCTGGGGCTTAGTCTCCACCAATTGTAGAGTGAGGGATTAATACATGATGACCTGGAAGGTACCTTTCACCTCCAATGTTTTGAGATTCTTAATTTGGGAAAAATTATGTGGAGCAGAAAAGAGCTTCATCTCCCTAATGAGTATTTTGAGCTAGATTCACCTGCTCTAAACAGAAAATCTGCCAGATCTTTCAAGACACCACTATATAGACAAGACATCACATTTGACCCTGACTAGATCATAGGATGTGACAGGTAAGTGGGGATGCTGTAGCCATGGATATCAGTTTCTTGATCAACTCCCTTTCCAAACTTGGAGTCATAAACCCCTACGGATTAAGCCCTATCAGCAGTCATATCTTCATTTGTTAAAGAGCACAGTGATAAGGACTCAATTGGTTGTAGGGAGAGAATAGGTCAGGAAGTAACTTCAGAACAAGAGGAAACAAAACAGCTGTTTCTTGGACAGCAGTATGTTATAACCAATACTTCCAGTGTCAGAAATGAATGTAAACACCATCCTCTTAGGCAACCAAGTGTTTGTAATCAAGGACTTTCCCCAGACACAAAAGGATTAGAATAAATCTTTCTTGTCTTAGGAAAGATCACACCGTATACTCACATTTACTGGTAACATTTATAAATATTGGAAGCCCTAGAGATCTGGAGACTTGAGTTAAATTATATACATTTTCTGGTCCTCAAGTTACTCATCTCTGTAGAATGGCAGGGAGCAAGAGGGTAGGTGACATGGGGAGGGTATACAATGCCTCTAAGGCATTTTACAAGTGTATTTCTCCCCAAATGAAAATATTTCCTTAAACTCAATACCCTTAACCCCCAGTTTCTTGTAAGAACCAGACACTGGATCATATTTTTAAACTTTTGATATAATTATTGTTTCACTTTGCCTCTAATAAAATTGCAGAGCTATAATAGATGAAGAACTTATAACTTTCAGACCACACAGCACTGAGAATTTCTTTGAAATGAAAAGAAAATAAAGAAAAATACTTTAATACTGATAGATGTATGAATATTTTCAAAGAGATCTGATTGTCTGCTTCACAGTTTGTATGTTCACTGTTATTTAACAGGCATTTTTTGGATGCCTGCTACATTCCAGAGCATTGTAAATAAGACACCATTTCTGCTTTTAACATTCTCCTGATAGAGGAGAAAATACTGAGATAATGGAAACACAATGTTCACAGTCCCTCTAACACAGAGTTTTAGAATTTGAAGGCACCTTAAAGACCATCTAGTACAACCACCCATCTGAAGCTTGATATTTCTTTATAGTGAGCCTGCCATCATCTTGCCCCCTGGGCAATGCAGATCACTGACAGTCTCACTATGTCTTGTAGTAACCCATTTCATTTTCATGCTTAATTCCAAATTCCTTTGAAATTACACAAACAGAACAAAAGTCAGGTTCCTAATTTACAAAGGAAGTAAAGATTTTATCAGTGAAGAGTGACCAAGAAAGAGGTCATCAAAATTCTACAACAGGCTGACATCCAGGGTAAAAGACAAAGAGAGTTCAGAGATGAGCCACTTCAAACCTGGCAAATGCTTTCCTAATTCTTGTCTTGGTTTTCCCATCTCTAAAATGAAGGGGTTGGATTGGGTAAAAGGAAAGCTTTGCATTTATATGAACACTAGCTTGTGTGCATGCAAACTAGGTTGCTTCAGCTGTGTGATTCTTTGCGACCCCATGGACTGTAGCCTGCCAGGCTCCTCTGTCCCTTGAATTCTCCAGGCAAGAATGGGTTGCCGTTTCATCTTCCAGGGAACCTTCCTGACCCAGGGATCAAACCCACGTTTCTTACATCTCCTGCATTCCAAGGTGGGTTCTTTAACACTAGCACCACCTGGAAAGCCTTAGTTTAGGAAGTATCAAAACAGTTCTGTTTCATCACAACTTATTCTAACCCAATGAGCCAGTAAGGGATCACAGACTTTGAGTGATCCTGCTTCTCCAAACTCTATTAAATCTTACAGAAGACTCTTTCCTGACTAATAAACAATGAGACTTACTTTGTCCAACTGTGTACAGACCTATACACTAATTCTCTCTTACCCAGAAGGTAAATTTCCACTCTTTTAGTAGCCCGACCACTAGGAAATTTCTGTATTACTTAAAAATCTTGAATTCCTTGATTTCTTGAATCTTTAATAACTTCAGAGAAATTTTTGGTAGTCATTTGCTCCCTTACCTGCAAAGTTAGTGAATTTTGTAATTTTTTTTAGTTCTTGAGTGTTATTTATTTGTTTTTAATAAGGTAGATTCTAAAATCCTATTTAGGTCTAGAAGTCCATAAATCTGTTTCTGAGGGAAGCACAATCAATGCCACTTGTTAATCACTCTTTGAAAGCCAGCACATGAATATCTATGGTCCCAAATAATTGAAGACATTCTGCTATACCTCATCTCAGTTTCTTTGCTTGGCATTACCGCCTTGCCTCTGAGAGAGTTCCCTTCCCAGACACTCTTGCTTAGATCATTTCTCACTCACTCACTCACTCATTCTTGTCCATTCCTAGCCTGTGTTGGGAGAAGCTGCAAATACTAGCTTCAAAACACTATGTGTTTCATAAAGGAAATATATTGATGGGGCAAACTTAGAAATCATCACCTGGGATGGATCTGGACCTGGACCTTCAAGTACCCAATCTCACCTGACTTAATTTTCTTTCCTGGAAGGACTAGTCATAGCTTGTACCCTCTCTCCCTGTCCTTCTCACCACAAAATCAAACAATTCAGAGACTTCAGAGTCAAACTCATTTTACAGAGGAAAAACCATGACTCAGAAAGATGAAGTGCAATATACTAGGCTGTAGCACTACCTGATACAAGGTTAAGGCTAGAATACGGATTTTCCAATTCCCAAAGCAAGGTTCCTCTCGTGGATCTTTTCTCCTTCTCCCTGTTCATTTGATTTTTATCTAGTGTCTTTTTTTTTTTTTTTTTAGTTCACATTGTCTCAAGGTGGTTGTTTTTTGAAGAAGAAATATATGACCTCTCATTCATCCTTCAACTCTGTAAACATAAGACCACTGGGAAGAGACAAATGCATTAGATGGACATTACTGTAACAATTCTAATTCCATAGAAACACCAGTTGAGAGAGCAAGAGCTTTCTTTACTTCTTTACTCTATCCTGTTCTTCCACTGAACACAAGCTTACTGAAGATGAACTATGAACCAGTGCTAGAAATAAGCCTCATGTTGGTTATTATATAACAATTTCATGCTGTTATGGAGTAAATAGGAAACCATGCACAACAAGAGAATTTCAAAAAAGGTGCTGTAGTTACTCAGAGGAAAAAGACCTAAAAGAACTGGGCTCTATAAAGCTTCATCTTGATTGGGCCTTGGAGAATAGAGAAGGAGGGTATGAAGAACAGAGGCAGGAGAAATGAAAAGAGAAGAGCACTAAAGACAAAGAAACTGCTGAAATTATTCAAAACAAAGTGATCCATGGGACTTCCCTGGTGGTCTAGGGTTAAGACTCTGTGCTTCCACTCTAGGGGCCACTTGGTTCAACTCCTGGTCGAGAAACTAAGATCCCACATGCCACAGAGTGTGGTGAAAAAAAAAAAAATAGTGATTCAGAGGAAGAAACACATGCAGGGGACAAAAGCAGGGAAGAACATGGAAGAAGAGACAAAAAAAACAAAAAAAACAGACATCTTTAGTCCATTTGGTGCTTGGTCTTTATGAATGAATCCATCCAAGTATCTAAACATTCTCTTCACTCCCTTTCCTCCTTGGCTTCCCCCGCCACCCCACCAACAATCTCCTGACTTTTCTGAGGTCTCTTCTGTGGTACGACAATCTATTCACTGGTTCCTATCTTTGGCTATATTGAAAATAATCTTATAGATTTTTAGGAAAGTCTTATTTTCTCCACAATCTGTTCAGCTCTCCTCATTTCTAGTTTTCCTAGGACCCATCATACTTACAGTGTTCTTTATTTACTTCCTTTTTTCTCTGTATTTATTTATTGGATTGTCTTAATTATATACATAATGCATTAGTACACTCTCACCATAGAAGCTAAAACGATACAAAAGAAGATAGAGTAACTCATGAGAGAAAGTGAAAGTCGCTCAGTCGTATCCAACTGTTTGCGACCTCATGGAGTAGACAGTCCATGGGCCAGAATACTGGAGTGGGTAGACTTTCCCTTCTCCAGGGGATCTTCCCAACCCAGGTCTCCTGCATTGCAGGTGGATTCTTGATCAGCTGAGCCACAAGGGAAGCCCAAGAATACTGGAGTGGGTAACCTATCCCTTCTCCAGGGGATCTTCCTGACCCAGGAATTGAACCAGGGTCTCCTGCGTTGCAGGTGGATTCTTTACCAACTGAGCTATTAGGAAGATATGAGAGCCTTGCATTAACCCATACTACCATTCATCTCCCCACAGTCAGCATTATTAACCAACACTTTTTGATTTTTACCTCTACTCTACATTTCTTTATACTTCTCTTTCCTGAGAGTAAATGCCCTAAGGATGCACAGGCTTCCCTAGTAGCTCAGATGCTAAAGAATCCGCCTGCAATGTGGGAGACCTGGGTCCAATCCCTGGGTTGGGAAGATCCTCTGGAGAAGAGAACGGCTACCCACTCCAATATTCTGGCCTGGAGAATGCCAAGGACTGTACAGTTGCAAAGAGTCAGACATGACTGAGCGACTTTCACTTTCATGGGTGCGCAGATTAAGTCTAAACTTCTTAGCCTTACCCACAAAATGTCATATTTCCCTTCCATCCTAATCTATTCTATTTTCTGCCATCAGCCTTGGACACACTAAACTCCCCACAATATTCAAAATATGGCCTTATTCTCACTTTTTTGCTTACTTACATGCAGTTCCTGCATTATTAAATATCCTTTTCCATAATTTTGAATTCCTAAAATGGAGCTGGTCACTCTGTCCACATTAATACCTTCAAAGCTCCCTGTCCAGCCATCTACCACCACATTTATAATGTGTAAGATGACTGTTTGATGAACTCTCTCTTTCCTACAGGATGTTAGGTTTTTGATGACAGAATGTATCTTTCTCAGCTTTGTATTCCTGGTGCCCAGGAAAGTACCTGGCAAATCTAAGGTACCAAATAAATGTTGAATTCCTAAATGGGAGAGAGAGAATGAAATAATTTCTTTTGGGCAATGTGGCCATATAGTCTAGAGACATTGTCACAGTTCTAGAGGAAGACCAATTGTTCTGTGGGCTCTCTCTCACCCACTCACACCCCATGTGGCGGTCAGAATGATATTTCACCAACTGCTGTCTTGCAGTTGTTGAAATTGCACATGTCTAGGATATAATCACATCTTGTTAGTCCCTAAAACTTTGAACCTATTTTTCATTCTAGGTGACATGTCTGAATTCTGCAGATTTCCTTCTGGTGAGAACATTGAGTGCTTTAACACTTTGAGAGCAGGTGCTGAGCTGTTGTTATTCCAGGTCATGCAAAACAGAGATTCTACAAATTCAGAAGTAGTGAGATGGGGGTATGACTGGCGGGCTACTGTGGTGACTTCATGTTCAAGTATAAAGAGGAGACTGTGTTCCCAATGAAAGAACAGAAGATGAAGTCATAATTTTTGGCTGTGTTTGGGAACTGAAGTTGTCCAACTATATAGTGGGATATTCAATATCCTAAATACGATAGGGAATGAAACTGATTCATCAGATGCTAAGGAAGAAATGTAGCCCCTCATGTTTCAGAAGTGGCATTTCCCATGCTTCCTACTGTGCCTGCTGCCCTGGCATCTTATATTTCAGTGACTGAGTTTTCAAAGAAAGATTTGTCTTTAAAGGAAGCCATGTGGTATAAACTGTTACTAATGCATTACGCAAAAGGTAAAAATTTTACAACAGAGCAAAGGGTAATGGATGTAGCTTTATTCTAGTTCTGTTACTCACTAGTCATCAGACCTTGGGCAACTTATATAATTGTTCTGTGCCCATTTGCTCATCGGTGAGATGGGGATAATAGTAATATCTACCTCATGAAATCATTAAGTTTAAATGAATAGATACCTGTGTGTGTGCATGTTAAGTCACTTCAGTTGCATCCAACTCTTTGTGACACGATAGACTGTAGCTTGCCAGTTCCTCTGTCCAAGGGATTCTCCAGGCAAGAATACTGGAGTTGGTTGCCATGCCCTCCTGCAGGGGATCTTCTCGACCCAGGGATTGACTTGCGTCTCTTATGTCTCCTGCATTGCAGGAAGATTTTTCACCACTGAGCCATCAGGGAAGTTTAAATAGATACATATAAAGCACTTAATACATGGCACATAGTTATCTATTATAAGCTAGATACTTATATTATTCTTTTATTATTGAGTTTCCCTCATAGCTCAGTTGGTAAAGAATCCGCCTATAATGCAGGAGACCCCAGTTCGATTCCTGGGTTGGGAAGATCTGCTGGAGAAGGGATAGGCTACCCTCTCCAGTATTCTTGGGCTTCCCTTGCGGCTCAGCCGGTAAAGAATCCGCCTGCAATGCAGGAGACCTGGGTTCGATCCTTGGATTGGGAAGATCCCCTGGAGAAGGGAAAGGCTACTCACTCCAGTATTCTGGCCTGGAGAATTCCATGGACTGTGTAGTCCATGGGGTTGCAAAGAGTCAGACACAACTGAGCAACTTTCACTGTATTATTCTTTTAGATAATGTATTTATAATCATTAAAAGTTAGATCTGTGGATTATGAACAATGTAGGCTTGCATCTTAACCATTTAATAGCTACATGGACTTGGCAAATTAATTAACTGCTGACCCTGAACTTTCTCATCTATACAATGGAAATGATAAAAGCATCTAAAGGACAAGACTTTTGTGAAACTTAAGTGAAATAGCATATGGAATTGTCTGGCATGATTCCTAGTATATCTGAGTGTTCATTAATAACATTCATAATATTCTCTATGTATCATTCAGTAACTGAGACTCCATGGATAAAAAGATTCATCATCTCAAAGAATCCCAGTCTAGGATGGGAAGCGAGAGGATGGTTTTGGTGCAGGATGTAATTGGTTTCATTTCCTCTGATAACAGCCCATCCAAGTCAGTGGTGGGAGAGAGGGAGAAGAAGGACACAGCTGTACATGGAATCCTTCCATTTAAACCTATTTGCAGGTCAAGATTGATTCAGGCAAACAGAAGGTGATATGGATACAGGCTGTGCAGAGTAGTAGAAAGATTTATAGGTTGAGACTATGGGGAATGTTTCTGATATCGAAGTTATTGTAACCTGGGTCAAACAGCACCGGCCATCTGGACTTCAGCAGAATATAAAGTTAGATAATATTTCTGATTGATACATTTTTGAGCTCCTTATCTTTTTATATAATTTTGAATAATGAACTATGAGCATAGTAATTTTTCTGTACAGCATAGCAATCAAATATTCTAATTTGACAATTGTCCCTTGATGAAAATCTTTCCAGATGAAAATCTACTAATTCTACTTCCCAGCATTAGTAAACAAAACCTAACCAGTGTTTTCAAACTGTTACCATAGATGGGTTTTTCAACTTGACATCATTATTACCACTCGTTTCTGATTTCAATCCCAGCTACAGAGGACAGTTCCATTCTGGTTCAGATTTACCCACACATTGATGGAGTCTCATTTTAGATTCATTTTATGTCACTGTTTGCATTCTCCTTCAAGTCCTTCTCTGATGCTCCAAGAATCTGCTCAGCCTAGTGTAAGCACAGGTTGGCTAAGCAGAGTATTAGTGGGGTTTTCTTGTTGTTTTAGTTGCTAAGCCATGTCACACTGTTTTGTGACCCCATAGACAGTGGCCTGCCAGGATCCTCTGTCTGTTTCCCAGGCAAGAATATTGGAGTCGTTGCCACTTCCTTCCCCAAGGGATCTTCCTTGATAGAGATCAAACCCTTGTCTCCCACCTCTCCTGCCTTGCAGGCAGATTCTTTATCACTGAGCCACCAGGGAAGTGTTGATGCCCCGTAAATAATCTTTAATTAATGTAGACTGTGAATAAATAAACACTCTACATTTCTGTTCTGTTAATAGAAAATTCTGAGAGGTATTCTGCATGTTTCTCTGGAATCATGGGGGTAACAAGCCCCCAGTGCCCACAGTGGTAACTTCCCTAAGTCACTTTCTACTGATGCTTCTGTGCTCTGCTTCTTCCTTCTTGGTTTCTGGGATCGTTATCCAAATAAATTACCAGTCCTCAAGTCTTATCTCAGTCTCCTCTTTTGGTAGAATTTGAATGAAAGTACTTGAGATCATCATTCCAAACAACAATGGCAGCTGCAATTTTGGAGACATGCAGGTTTGGCTGGTGTGATCCAGGATCCAATGGGTCCTAATTTTTTTAATTAACTTTTTAATTAAAGGATAATTGCTTTACAGAATTTTGTTGTTTTCTGTGAAATCTCAACATGAATCAGCCATGTTGATTGCAGTATACATATATCCCCTCCCTTTTGAACCTCCCCCTCCTCTCCCTCCCCATCTCACCCCTCTAGGTTGATACAGAGCCCCTGTTTGAGTTTCCTGAGACATACAGGGAATTCCTGTTGGCTATCTATTTTACATATGGTAATGTAAGTTTCCATATTACTCTCCTCATACATCTCACCCTCTCTTCCCCTCTCCCTGTTTCCATAAGTCTGTTCTCTATGTCTGTTTCTCCATTGCTGCCCTGCAAATAAATTCTTTAGTACCATTTTTCTAGATTCCATATATATGTGTTAGTATACAATATTATCTCTCTCTCTCTCTCTCTTGTCCCAATTTGAAGTCATGGAACATGCTTTCTTATTTTCTTAGGAACAGAATCTCTCATTCTTTTATGACGTCTTCCTTGTCTTCAGAATTTATCAGCAAATACAGAGCTAAAGAAGCCTGGTTTTCTCACCATTATGAAAATAAATTCTCATTCATAAAATCAATTATATATCATTGGCTTTATTCAAAGTTCTGCCTATAATTTCTTTATCACTAAAGTAATAAACGTAAGCATCTCAGTGTGCATCTTATTACTCATAACAATAACAATAAAATCATTTCCATTTGCTCAGTTTCTCTCTTATACAGGATCTATGTTAATTGCTTTATGCATTATATTTCTAATTCTTTTAACAATTCATATGAAAAATGAATTTTAGTAATAAAACTGAATTTAAACTAAGTTAATTGTGAGAATGAAAGAGCTGTAGATAAAAAACATAGTGATTTTCCCTTTTTACTCAGGAATGTCAGACTCTAATACATATGATTAAATTTTTCTCATCTATGTTTTACTATAGAGGTCTTGTCCATCTTTTGTTAAATTTATTTCTAAGTATTTTGGGTTTTATTTTTATGCTACTGTAAATTTTTCATTTGTTTGTTTGAGTTTACTGCCTTGACTGGCACCTCCAGGATAATGTTGGATATAACTGGCAAGAATGAACTTTCCGTGTTGCCACCTAAGAAGAAACAATTCAAAGTTTCATAAAGTGGAATGTTAGCTGAAAGTTTTTTGTATTTGACCTTTATCAGACTGAGGCTACTGATATTTCTCCCGGCAATCTTGATTCCAGCTTGTCCTTCATCCAGCCTGGCATTTCACATGGTATACTCTGCATATAAGTTATATAAGCAGGATGACAATATACAACCTTGATGTACTCATTTCCCTATTTGGAACCAGTCTGTTTTTCCATGTCCAGTTCTAATTGTTGCTTCTTGACCTGCATACAGATTTCTCAGGAGGCAGGTAAGGTGGCCTGGTATTCCCAACTCTTTAAGAATTTCCCACAATTTGTTGTGATCCACAAGTTTAAACATTCTTTGGCATTGCCTTTCTTTGGGATTGGGATGAAAACTGACTTTTTCCATTGCCTGTGGAAATGCTGGGCTCGATGAAGCACAAGCTGGACTCAAGATTGCCAGGAGAAATATCAATAACCTCAGATATGCAGATGACACCAACCTTATGGCAGAATACGAAGAACTAAAGAGCCTCTTGATGAAAGTGAAAGAGAAGAGTGAAAAAGCTGGCTTAAAGCTCAACATTCAGAAAACTAAGACCACGGCACCTGGTTCCATCACTTCATGGCAAATAGATGGGGAAACAGTGGAAACAGTGACAAACTTTATTTTAGGGGCACCAAAGTCACTGCAGATGGGGATGACAGAGGATGAGATGGTTGGAAGAAAACCTATGACCAATCTAGACAGCATATTAAAGCAGAGACATTACTTTGCAAACAAAGAGTCATCTAGTCAAAGCCATGGTTTTTCCAGTAGTCATGTATGGATGTGATAGTTGGACTATAAAGAAAGCTGAATGCCAAAGAATTGATGCTTTTGAACTGTGGTCCTGGACAATACTCTTGAGAGTCCCTTGGACTGCAAGGAGATCCAACCAGTCCTGAATATTCATTGGAAGGACTGATCCTAAAGCTGAAACTCCAATACTTTGGTCACCTGATGCAAAGAACTGACTCATTTGAAAAAACCCTGATGCTGGAAAAGATTGAAGGCAGGAGGAGAAGGGGATGACAGAGGATAAGATGGTTGGATGGCATCACTGACTTGATGGACATGAGTTTGATCAAGCTCCGGGAGTTGGTGACAGACAGGGAAGCCTGGCGTGCTGCAGTCCATGGGGTCACAAAGAGTTGGACACGACTGAGTGACTCAACTGACTTTATCAGATTGGGAAAGATCTCTTCCTTCCTAGTTCTTTGAGTTATGGCCATAAGACATCGTTCAGTTCAGTTTAGTTGCTCAGTCATGTCTGACTCTTTGTGACCACATGAACTGCAGCATGCCAGGCCTTCCTGTCCATCACGAACTCCTGGAGTCCACCCAAACCCACATCCATTGAGTCGGTGATGCCATCCAACCATCTCATCCTCTGTCGTCCCCTTCTCCTCCTGCCTTCAATCTTTCCCAGCATCAAGGTCTTTTCAAATGAGTCAGCTCTTCACATCAGGTGGCCAAAGTATTGGAGTTTCAGCTTCAGCATCAGTCTTTCCAATGAATATTCAGGACTGATCTCCTTTAGGATGGACTGGCTGGATCTCCTTGCAGTCCAAGGGACTTTCAAGAGTCTTCTCCAACACCACAGTTCAAAAGCATCAATTCTTCGGCACTCAGCTTTCTTTATAGTCCAACTCTCACATTCATTCATGACTACTGGAAAAACCACAGCTGTCAGGAACATAGATGCAATATCCTAGCAAAATATTAACATATCAAATCTCTCAGTATATAAACTAACAATATAAAATGACTAAGTTATTTTACCCTAAGCA
This sequence comes from Giraffa tippelskirchi, assembly GCF_054371585.1. Lineage (NCBI taxonomy): Eukaryota > Metazoa > Chordata > Mammalia > Artiodactyla > Giraffidae > Giraffa > Giraffa tippelskirchi. The sequence continues at coordinate 157,613,867 of NC_137276.1, read as the reverse complement.
ACATAAAATGACTAAGTTATTTTATTAGAAATTCAAGATCTGTCCAAATTTGAAAAATCAATCTGCTTAATTCACCATCTTATTAGAATAAAAGAAAAAAATAATAATGTTATCATCTGAATAGATGCAGAAAAACTATTTGACAGAATACAACGATGTTTTAATATGCTGTCTAGGTTGGTCATAACTTTCCTTCCAAGGAGTAAGTGTCTTTTAATTTCATGGCTGCAATCACCATCAGCAGTGATTTTGGAGCCCGAAAAAATAAAGTCTGACACTGTTTCTCCATCTATTTCCCATGAAGTGATGGGACCAGATGACATGATCTCAGTTTTCTGAACGTTGAGCTTAAGCCAACTTTTTCACTCTCCTCTTTCACTTTCATCCAGAGGCTCTTTAGTTCTTCTTCACTTTCTGCCATAAGGGTGGTGTCATCTGCATATCTGAGGTTATTGATATTTCTCCCAGCAACAGACCTTTGTTGGAAAAGTAATGTATCTGCTTTTTATTATGCTGTCTAGGTTGGTTATAGGTTTTTTTTCCCAAGGAGCAAGTGTCTTTTAATTTTATGGCTGCGGTCATCATCTACAGTGATTTTGGAGCCCTAAAAAATAGTCTGTCACTGTTTCCATTGTTTCCCCATCTATTTGCCATGAATAGATGGGGCAGGATGCCATGATCTAGGATTTCTGAATGTTGAGTTTTAAGCCAGCTTTTTCACTCTTCTCTTTCACTTTCATCAAGAGAATCTTTAGTTCTTCTTCGTTTTCTGCCATAAGGGTGGTGTCATCTGTGTATCTGAGGTTATTGATATTTCTCCTGGCAATCCTGATTCCAGCTTGTTATTCCTCCAGCCCAGTGTTTCTCATGATGTACTCTGCATATATGTTAAATAAGCAGCGTGACAATATACAGCCTTGACATACTCCTTTTCCTATTTGGAACCAGTCTGTTGTTTCACGTCCAATTCTAACTGTTGCTCCTTGAGCTGCATACAGATTTCTCAAGAGGCAGGTAAGGTGGTCTGGTATTCCCATCTCTTTAAGAATTTTCCAGTTTGTTATTGTCCAAACATTCAAAGGTTTGGCATAGTCAATAAAGCAGAAATAGATGTTTTTCTGGAACTCTCTTGCTTTTTCGATGGTCCAGCAGATGTTGGCAATTTGATCTCTGGTTCCTCTGCCTTTTCTAAATCCAGCTTGAACATATGGAAGTTCATGGTTCACCTACTGTTGAAGCCTGGCTTGGAGAATTTTGAGCATTACTTTACCAGCGTGTGGGATGAGTGCAATTGTGCAGTAGTTTGAGCAGTCTTTGGCATTTCCTTTCTTTGGGATAATCAAAGCTCAGTTTTAGAAATGTCAGTCTAGAGTAGACTTACTTAGATAGGAATCAGCAAACTATGGCCTGTGAGTCAAACCTGGCTCAAAACTTTGTTATTTTGTAAATAAAGGAATTGAGACACAGTCACACCCATTCATTTATATGTTATTTATAGAAGCTTTTATACCACAAAAGCAGCATTAAGTAGTTGCAGTAGAGACCATATGGACCGGAGACACTAAAATATTTGCTCTCTGGCTCTTTACAGAAAAACTTTCTTGATCTCTGCTCTTGGACAAGATCCATACTCTTACAGCATGGTCTTTCTGATGTCTCAGCTGAATGCTCAGGATATGAACAAGGCTTTTCTACTCTGGCTGGATTTGGAAAATGAATATCTTCCAAAAGTATGCAACCTTCAGTCTCTCTGTTTTGTCCTCATCTCTTTGGTGCTTGCTTCCTTGTAAGCTAACCATTGTCTCTTCCTGAGCTTGGTAAGCTCAGCTCTTGGCCAGAGACTTGACAGAAGCATCCACTAAATTTCTGGGATCCCCACTCAGCTCAATTTCCCCCTCCCTGGTGCCTTTTCTTACATATTCCAGTGGACGCAGCAACTCGATTCTGATTTCTGCTCTAATTTCAGTGGGAACTCTGTGATCTGCTGATGCTTCAGCTCCTTCTGTTACACTTGAGGAAATTGTTGCCAGGCAGAGAGCCAGGACAGTCACGGAACATACTTCATAAGTTTTCCTTCTTTCAAGAATTGCAGGCTTTCAGTATTTGTTATCCAATATCTGAAACAGTTTTCTCATGTGTTCTGTCCAATGTTAAAGTGTTATATATGGTCACAAACATAAGTTCCTCTACTGCTGTCACTTTACCATATATATATATTTGCAAATGCATATGACTGAGAAAACATGAAACATTTTTGCCTTTTAATAGATGTTGAGCCAGTTAGGGGCTTCCCTGGTAGCTCAGCTGTTGAAGAATCTGCCTGCAATGCAGGAGACTCTGGTTCAATTTCTGGGTCAGAAAGATCCCCTGGAAAAAGGATAGGCTACACACTCCAGTATTCTTGGGCTTCCCTGGTGGCTCAGACAGTAAAGACTCTGCCTGCAATGTGGGAGAACTGGGAGCTAGTTAGAGGATTATACTCAAAGTAGGTTAATAGAGAACTGCCTGTGTAGAATAAGCTTGATTTTAGGATAATGCATCACTCTATTCTTCTTCTTAGAAGCTGCAAAGAATTTCTTCAGCTGCCCTTCATATCCTTGACATCCTACAGGGTAAATCAAATAGTAGATTAACCCATATTGCATCATCTGTTATTATTTTACTCTGTTTACATATTCCAAATCATTTTTTAATATTCATCTCTCTCTCTTCCTCTAGTTTCCTCTTTTTCTTCCTTTACTACAATATTGATAGGTTGACTTTGAACACTTCCAATTTTATTGTTTTTGGTAGAATATGAAGCATCATATTTGTCAGAGAAATTTATTTCACTATACTCGGTCTCTCCACTGCATACAAAGAATGACCCCTTGTAATCTATCTTTTAACACTACTTAGTCATATTTTTGTGTAACACTCTTTGGGAGTTTGGAGTTATAAGAAAGTATTTATTTCTTCATTCAACCAAACTAAACTTTCTCCATTAAAGGGTCACATTTTTGATAGTAAAAAAATCAGATCACTCGGGATTGTATCTATGACTATTAGAATATCCAAGCAATTGAAAGAATGGTATTTAAATGAAATGATACTCATCAGTTTATAATTGGATGCATGCTTGCTGAGAATATATTCAATAAATATGTTACAGCTATAAACAACCTCCAATGATGAGAAAGGCTTAATAAATGGTGGAATAACTGGTTTCTGCTGTCACTTTCTTTGCTAAGGAAAATTATATTTATATAAAGTTGTATTTCAGATATTCACCATAGTTATTAGTAGTCATAATTACATGAACATGGATTGTTCATACTTTTAAATGTTTCTTTCTGGTAATGTTTCACATAAAGGACCTACATTCAAATAACCCTTTCATATACTGGAGGCTATAATTAAGTCAAAGTTGTACATAAAATTAAAAATAAAAAGAAGAAGCCTTTAAAATAGAAGTGCTAATAAGACCTTAAGTGAACTTTCCTAACTGTCTTAGCTGTAGGAATTAGCTGACTTTTATTTATAAAAAGGGTAGGTAACTGGTATATTAGTTAAGTTACATTCTGCTGCAAGTAATAGACACCCAATTAACCCAATTAACAGTGGCTTTAAAATAATATATTTTTTACACAGCAAGATGCTGAAGTGTGATTCTAGGAACAGTTAATTCAGTGGGTCAATAACATCATCAAGAACTAAAGTTTTTCCCTTCTTCCTGCTCTGCTGCTCTCGATACATTGGTTTATGACCTTAAATACGCCCCCTCATAGTTTGAAGTAAGATATAGAGACAGTAGGTATCACATTTACTTCATCTTCAAGTTGCTTCAACTCCAATCTGTTTGGAATTTTTCAAAGAACATACAGAACTGGAACCTGATCTGGTGGTGATGGTGGTTTAGTCACTAAGTCGTGTTTGACTCTTGCAACCTCATGGACTCTAGGTCCTCTGTCCATGGGATTTCCCAGGCAGGAACGCTGGAGTGGGTTATCATTTCCTTTTCCAGGATATCTTCCTGCCCAGGGACAGAACCCTCATCTCCTGCACTGAAGACGAATTCTTTACTGCTGAGCCCTAGAACCTGATCTAGAACCAGTTTAAAAGGTATAAACATAAGCTTATAATATCAAAGTAGGCTTGATTTTGTGATTAACAGTAGTTGATCAATATTTGTGATATTCCTCTATTCCTAATGCATACTGGTACATGTTTATCAACTAAATCTCTGGGAAATAAACATCCCTCATTTGTAGCATATGTGAATTTCCATAGTGTAAATACTCCCACCGTGGCCAGTTTTAAGCTATAAAAATGATGCCATTGAATGAAGAACTGAGAAGAAATGGGTGGTAGCACATTCTTAAAAAAGAGTAGTTTTACTACACAAATGCAATTAATATAAAGCTAAAAGCATGGATTATAGTTAATAGTAAAATAATTAAAAAGCAATGAGTTTTGATTATTAATTGCCTTCAGTTAATAGGCTTTATTTCTAAACAATGGCTGTATTTAATAAGTGATTTACAAAATTCCTGAAAATTTAATACCCAGCTCTTCTAAACAAATATGAGCCAGCTCTAGCACACCACTGTCTCCCCATCAGTCATCTCATTTCTGCCTTTATTAAAATTATAGCCCTATACCACATATATAAAAGGGTAAAGATTTTATTAAATGTTATACAAAAGGAAATACTACAATTTTATTCATTATGAAAGTAGATTAAACTTGATTATATTTATTACCCAAGGCAGAAAATTGAGCAATAACCCAAGAACAATAAAATATTTCATAAACTAAAACAGAATGAAAAGGCACAAATAAGAAAGTCCTGTTGTGTTTTTTAACAGATATTAGATCAAAAGAAAAAGAAACTGACATCTTGAATAAACTTCAGACTCAGAAATCTTAAATTGTGAGTCAATGTTCCTCAAGCTAGCTCTGTTTCCTGTGTGTTCTGGTCAAGACCTACTGCACTGCAGGTGTAGGTTTTTCTCAGAAAATAAGGAAGTGATAACAGGCAAACTAGAAGGTCTCATCTAGTTTTCAAGTTTGCTACTGTGATTTAAAAACAAAACAAAAAACACTTTCTGCATGTTTTTGACTACAGCTCTTCTGAACTTCCTATTTTCAGCTTACAAAAAGGATGTGAGTAGTGAAATAGGCCTTCAATAAGTGATTTGGTGGGGATTTACCTGGTGGTTCAGTGGCTAAGACTCTGAGCTCCCAGAGCAAGGGGCCCAGGTTTGATCCCTGGTCAGAGAATGAAATCTCACAGGCTTCAACTAAGAGCTTGCATGCCCCAGGCCTCAACTAAAAGATTCCATGGCCACAATGAAGATCCTGCGAACCGCAACTAAGACCTGGCACAGCCAAATAAGTAAATAAATATTGAAAAAAAAAAACTATTTGTTTAATTTATGTTAAATACTTTCACTAGGTATTATATTACTGTTATTGTTGCTGACATGTATATTATTGCCTTATGTGTTTATTTTTCCTCCCAAAACTCTTAGGTTTGTGAAAGGCAGATTTCGAGAGAGAGAGAGGCAGGAAAAGTGAAGGTCTATAGTCTTAGAGGGGCAGTCAGATCTGAGTTTAAGGTAAGGTGAAGATTACTATTTTTATAGCCTTGGACAAGAATATCCAAGTAATGTCTCTGAGCGTCCATGTTGTCAGGTCTTTAGAATGTTTTAGAATTAAGTGAACTAAATCACTTAATAGGTTTTCAAAAAATGGTAGCTAAAATATATGTATTTTTTCTGTATCCAAAGCATCTAACACTATGCTTGGCCCATATTAGAAACTTACTGTTTGATGAATACATACGTGAATGAAAGAATGAATAAAATGAAACATTCAAACTATGAATTAGATAATTAGTTCATCTTGCCTAGAACTGGTCCAGACATCCTTTTAGATCTGCAGTCACTCACCTTTGTGAACTGTGAAGAACAGGGTAAAAGTTTTGAGATCCTTTGATATTTCTGTAAATCCATTTTCTGAATTTGAATTTCCTCCATTGATAAAACCAAACTTAAAACATCTGAAATCTAGGGTGCTTTCAAATTCTGAAGCCCATCCAGATTCTATTCTATACTTTTAATCATAATCACTATTATAAAGAAGTCAAACAGTACTTTAAAAGTCATTTTGGTACCTACTAGTATTTATAAATATTAGTCAAGAACCTAAATGTCCATCGACAGAGGAATGAATAAAGAAGACATGGTATACATATATATACACACACACACACCAGAATATTGCTCAGTCATGAAAGAAGAACAAAATAATGTTATTTGCAGCAACATGGATGGACCTAGACACAGTCATACTGAGTGAAATAAGTCAGATGGAAAAAGACGAATATCATAAGATATCACTTATATGTAGTATCTAAAAAATGTATAAATGAACTTATTTACAAAATAGAAATAGAGTCACAAATGTAATAAATAAACTTATGGTTACCAGAGGGGAAGGATGGAGGAATAAATTGGGAGACTGGGATTGATATATATACACTACTATATATAAAATAGATAACTAATAAGAACCTACTGTATAGCACAGGGGACTCTACTCAGTACTCTTTAATTGCCTATATGGGAAAGAATCAGAAAAAGAGTCAATATATGTATATATATAACTGATTCACTTTGCTGTATAGCAGCAAATATATCAACTATACTCCAACAAAAATTAAAACAAAATAAACAGATAAAAATTTTGAAAAAAAGAGTACCATCTTCCAGATTTCCACAGATTGAATGTTCAAGCTATAGAAATCAGTGGGGTCAGAGAGTTTTAGTCATTTTATGAGTAATAGACATCTAACAATTTGGTCAAAACTATAAACTGACATCCCAGAAAAATGTCCATTTTACAATAGCTCAATCTGCAATTTCAGAGGCCTTACAGAAGTCACAGATTAGGTTAAAATCATTAAATGTACTCAGATATGCTCATTTCACACTGGAAAAAAATGAATCCCAGAAATCTCTTGGTAGTCAAATTTAGATTCCAACTTTAAGACCAATTAAGAATAGGAAAAATATTTTGTTTTACCTTTATTTATTCTTTCCCCAATCCTCTTTTTTTCTTTATGTAGAAAAATGACTTTCATTTAAGCATCTTACCTATATTATTTTTTCTCTGTGCTGAAGGTGAAAGTTAAGGTCACTCAGTCATGTCCAACTCTTTGCGACCCCATGGACTGTAGTCTGTGGAATTCACCAGGCCAGAATACTGGAGTGGGTAGCCTATCCCTCCCCCACTGGATCTCCCTGATTCAGGAATCAAACCAGGGTCTCCTGCATTGCAGACAGATTCTTTACCAAATGAGCTACAAGGGAAGCCCTTTCTTCTATGTTAAAAATTTCTGTTAACATTTCTTGCAGGCAGGTCTGATGGCAATGAATTTCCTTAGTTTTTATATGTATGGTTACATCTGAAAAAAGCCTTTTTCTTTCACTTTTGAAGGATACTAGATGTAGAATTCTAGGTTTGCAGTTTTTGCCAACACTTTCAGTATTTCACTCTACTTCTTGCCTGAATGATTTCTGAGAGGCGTATTGCAATTCTTATTCCTGTTTCTCTATAGGAAAGAAGATTCCCTCCGTGTTCCCTGACCCCTCAGGGTCTGTCAAGATTTTCTCTTTGTCTTTGGTTTCCTACAATTTAAATATGATATTCCTAAGGGGTGGTGGCGAAGGTGTGTGTGTTTGGTCTTTGGCATTTATCCTGCTTCTTGTTCTCTCAGATTCTGAGATCTGCCATTCTTTGTTCCATTGATTTGAGAAAGTTCTCAGCCATTATTGCTTTAATTTTTTTTTTTTCCATTTGGTTCTCTTTTCTGGTATTCTAATTATAAATACGTTATATGTTTTGACATTATTTCACAGTTCTTGGATGATCTGTTTTCTGGTGTTTTTTTGTTTTGTTTTGTTTCCTCCTTGAATTTCAGTTTGAGAAGATTCTTTTGACATCTTCCAGTTCACTGCTTCTTCCTGTGGCTGTGGTATATTGGTGAGTATACTGATGAACCCATAAAACGTATTCTTCATTCTTGTTCTACCGGTTTTTTGTTTGTTTGTTTGTTTGTTTTTAAGACTGTTTTTTAGAGTGGTTTCAGGTATAGGGCAAAACTGAGCAGAAAGTATAGAAATTTTCCACCTATTCCTATATATGCACAGTCTCTCTCATTATCAGCCAGAGTAATACATACATGACATGGTGAACTTAACTTGGAAAATTATCACTCAAGCCCATAGTTTATATTGAAGTCCACTTTGGTGGTGTACATTCTATGGGTTTGAGCAAATATATAAGGATAAGTATCCACCATTATAGTATCATACAGAATACTCTCGTTTCTCTAAAAATCCTCTGTGCTTTGCCTCTTCCACCCTCCCTCCTCAAAAATCCTGGTCACCACTGATTCTTATCCTATTTTCACAATTTTGCCTTTGCGAGAATGTTATATAGTTGAAATCATACATTATGTCACCTTTTAGATTGGCTAATTTCACTTGGTATATACATTTAAAGTTCTTCCATGCCTTTCCATATCTTGATAGCTCATTTTTCTTTAGCATTTAATAATATTCCATTGCTTGAATATACCACTGTTTATCAATTCACCTACTGAAGGACACCTTGGTTGTTTTCAGTTTTTGACAATTGTGAATAACACTAATGTAAAACTGTTATAAACATGCATATGCAGATTTTTGTGTACATATACATTTTCAACGATTTGGGAAAAATACGGTTCATTTGAGTCGGTCAGTCGTGTCCGACTCTTTGCAACCCCATGAATCGCAGCACGCCAGGCCTCCCTGTCTATCACGAACTCCCGGAGTCTACCCAAACCCATGTCCATTGAGTCGGTGATGCCATCCAACCGTCTCATCCTCTGTTGTCCCCTTCTCTTCCTGCCCCCAGTCCTTCCCAGCATCAGGGTCTTTTCCAATGAGTCAACTATTCGCATGAGGTGGCCAAAGTATTAGAGTTTCAGCTTCAGCATCAGTACTTCCAATGAACACCCAGGACTGATCTCCTTTAGGATGGACTGGTTGGATCTCCTTGCAGTCCAAGGGACTCTCAAGAGTCTTCTCCAACACCACAGCTCAAAAGCATCAATTCTTCGGTGCTCAGCTTTCTTTATAGTCCAACTCTCACATCCATACATGACCACAGGAAAAACCATAGCCTTGACTAGACGGAACTTGTTGACAAAGTAATGTTTCTGCTTTTAAATATGCTATCTAGGAGTAAGCATTTTTTAATTTCATGGCTGAAATCACCATCAGCAGTGATTTTGGAGCCCCAAAAAATAAAGTCTGACACTGTTTCCACTGTTTCCCCATCTACTTCCCATGAAGTGATGGGACCAGATGCCATGATCTTAGTTTTCTGAATGTTGAGCTTTAAACCAACTTTTTCACTCTCCTCTTTCACTTTCATCAAGAGGCTCTTTAGTTCTTCACTTTCTGCCATAAGGGTGGTGTGACCTGCATATCTGAGATTATTGATATTTCTCCTGCCAATCTTGATTCCTGCTTGTGTTTCTTCCAGCCCAGCATTTCTCATGATGTACTCTGCATAAAAGTTAAATAAGCAGGGTGACAATATACAGCCTTGACGTACTCCTTTTCCTATTTGGAACCAGTCTGTTGTACCATGTCCAGTTCTAACTGTTCCTTCCTGAACTCCGTACAGGTTTCTCAAGAGGCAGGTCAGGTGGTCTGGTATTCCCATCCCTTTCAGGATTTTCCACGGTTTATTGTGATCCACACAGTCAAAGGCTTTGGCATAGTCAATAAAGCAGAAATAGATGTTTTTCTGGAACTCTCTTGCTTTTCCAATGATCCAGCGGATGTTGGCAATTTGACCTCTGGTTCCTATGCCTTTTCTAAAACCAGCTTGAACATCTGAAAGTTCACGGTTCACATATTGCTGAAGACTGGCTTGGAGAATTTTGAGCATTACTTTACTAGCGTGTGAGATGAATGCAATTGTGCGGTAGTTTGAGCATTCTTTGGCATTGCCTTTCTTTGGGATTGGAATGAAAACTGACCTTTTCCAGTCCTGTGGCCACTAATGAGTTTTCCAGATTTGCTGGCATATTGAGTGCAGCACTTTCACAGCATGATCTTTGAGGATCTGAAATAGCTCAACTGGAATTCCATCACCTCCACTAGCTTTGTTCGTAGTGATGCTTTCTAAGGCCCACTTGACTTCACATTCCAGGATGTCTGGCTCTAGGTGAGTGATCACACCATCGTGATTATCTGGGTCTTAAAGATCTTTTTTGTACAGGTCTTCTGGGTATTCTTGCCACCTCTTCTTAATATCTTCTGCTTCTGTTAGGTCCATACCATTTCTGCCCTTTATCGAGCCCATCTTTGCATGAAATGTTCCCTTGGTATCTCTAATTTTCTTGAAGAGATCTCTATTCTTTCCCATTTTATTGTTTTCCTCTATTTCTTTGCACTGATCGCTGAGGAAGGCTTTTTTATCTCTCCTTGCTATTCTTTGAAACTCTGCATTTAGATGGGAATATCTTCCCTTTTCTCCTTTGCTTTTCACTTCTCTTCTTTTCCCAGCTATTTGTAAGGCCTCCTCAGACAGCCATTTTGCTATTTTGCATTTCTTTTCCATGGGGATGGTCTTGATCCCTATTTCCTGTACAATGTCACAAACCTCTGTCCATAGTTCATCAGGCACTCTGTCTATCAGATCTAGTCCCTTAAATCATTTGTCACTTCCACTGTATAATCATAAGGGATTTGATTTAGGTCATACCTGAATGGTCTAGTGGAAAAATACAGATAAGTACAATCGCTGGATCGTGTTTTAAGAGAATGCCTAGTTTTGTAAGAAACTGCTAAACTATCTTCCAGAGTGGTTGTGTCATTTTGTATTTCCATCAGCAATGAAGGAAAGTTCGTGCAGCCTCCTATTTTTGCCAGTATTTGGTGTTGTGTTTTGCTTTTGAGCCATTCTAATAGATGTACAGTGGTATCTCATTGTTGTAATTTGCAACTCCATAATAACATATAATGTTGAGCATCTTCATATATGTGTAATTGCCATCTGTATGTCTTTCTTGGTGGGGTGTCTGTTTAGGATTTTTACCCACTTTTTAATCAGGTTTTTCATTTTAATACTGAGCTTTAAGAGTCACTGGTATATTTTAGATAACAGTCCTTTATCAGACATGTCTTCTGTAAATATTTTCTCCCAGTCTGTGACATGTCTTCTCATCTTTTGGGGTATTGTATTTCACAAAGTGGAAGTTTTAATTTTAATGAAGTCCAGCTTAGCAATTATTTAATGAATCATGCCTTTGGTCTTCTACATAATAATTCATTCCCATACCAAGGTCATTTAGATTCTCTCCTGTTATTTTCTAGAGGTTTCACAGTTTTAAGTTTTACATTTAGATCTATGATGCATTTTGAGTTAATTTTTATGAAAGGTGTAAGGTCTGTGTCCAGAACATTTTTTTTTCTCTTGTACATGTGGATGTTTGTTTATTTTAGCACCATTTGTTGAAACATTATCTTTACTCCATTGTATTACCTTTGTGTGCATGCATGCTAAGTTACTTCAATCATGTCCCACTCTTTGCGACCCTTGGACTGTAGCCCACTAGGCTCATAGACTATAGCCCACCAGTCCATGGGATTATAGATAACACTTTATTTCACAACGGCTTCTCTTCCCTTCCCCTTCATTGCGGGAGCGGGGTTCTTACTCAGATCCTCATAGTGAGGTTCCAGGTAGAAGCCCAGAAAAGTCTGGGTTCAGGTAGAAGCCTAGGAAAGTATGGGTCTCTTCCGAGACTACAGAGCAGTCTGTTAAGCTAGTGGACACTGCCTCCACTAAAGTGATCACTTAATTAATTAAATGATCCCACCACTTTATGAAATTTCCTGCAGCTAAGCAGATCTCTACTGTGTCTCTCTCTGACATGAACCTATGTCTTCAGGTTTTGTGGTGGCTGCTTGTTCTGCAACCCCATTTTTCCAATGGGTACAAGAAAAGTTTTTGATTTTTCAGTCCAGTTTTTTCTTGTAAGAGAAGTTACAGCCTCTGAGCTCCCTGTGTATCGGAGGTAAATTAAACCAGTAGTCTCTCTAATATTTAAAGATTTCGTAGAAGCAGATATCTCAACTTCCATTTAATTGTGTTCCAATAGACTAAAGATGGGTTTCCCTGGTAGCAGGAAGTAAGGAATCTACCTGCAATGTGGGAGACCCAGGTTTCATCTCTGGTTCAGGAAGATCCCCTGGTGAAGAGAATGGCAACCCACTCCAGAATTCTTATCTGGGGAATCCCATGGCCAGAGGAACCTAGTGGGCTACAGTCCATGGAGTCGCAAAGAGTCAGACATGACTGAGCAGCTAACACTTTGACTTTGAGACTAAAAATGGCTTTAAAAATTATGACAATATTACTTTCACTTCCACAAATTCTGTAAGTCTATAAGAAGGTTAACTATGAAATTTCTTGCTAACTAATTATGATTTTTTGCTCAAAATCAGTATAAAATTCATTGCAGGGAGCTACCTTTCAAGAGCTACCGCATGATCTTTCTATTCAGGTGTTCTCAGTGGAATGTAACAGCAAAAATTTGGCTTCTCTCCACTAATTCAATTAAGATCCCTTCTAGCTCATGAAGCTGAACAAAAAATTATGTTGAAGACATGAGACAATGGAAAATAAGAGGACATGACATGAAAGAGTGGGACTGGGAAATTTTATGTTGAAATCTGAGTGTGAGTTGAAATCTCAGTTCATGAAATTTCTAAATAAGTAGGTCATTAATGCAAATATGAAAGGACTTTGTGATTTCTAAGTTTTCCAACTTATTCTATTGACCATTCTTTAGGATTTTTTTTAGATAAATATTTTTTGAAAAAAGCCATTGCAACATTGGCATATCTGAGAATTCTAGTCTCTTGCAAGGTAAGCATTGGTAATATATCTCTCCCACAAAGATTTAGCTGAAAAATACTTCTTAAAATTACTTGTCAACTCAAAGGACATGAGTTTGAGCAATCTCTAGGAAATAGTGAAGGACAGAGAGTCCTGGAGTGCTACAGTTCATGAGGTCACAAAGAGTTGGACATGACTTAGTGACTGAACAACAACAAAATTATTTTATTCAAAAATAACACACATACACACACACACACACACACACACATATATAAATGCTGTACTCAGTTGCTTCAGTCATGTCCAACTCTTTGCGACCCTATGGACTGTGGCACGCCAGGCTCCTCTGTCCATGGGATTCTCCGGGCAAGAATACTGGAGTGGGTTGCCATGCTCTCTTTCAGGGGATCTTCCCAACCCAGGGATTGAACCCAGTCTCCTAAGTCTCCTGCATTGCTGGCAGATTCTTTACCTGTTGAGCCATCAAGGAAGCCTAATAGCTTTTTACCCTTTAGTAAATATTCTAAATGGTAACCTCAGATACTTTCATGTTCTATATCAAAGTCAGTAAATGAAATAATCATACTTTATTTTTAAGATAAGTAATTTTCCTGTCCTATAGCATGTGAAAGAAAATATAACATCTTCTTTCATATACATTTTCATTTTAATAATCTATATTTTCACTTTGTCATGAATGATCCCTTGTCATTTGTTTCTTTGAAATGATAATAAATTAAAAAATCAAAACCTTCACATTAACATTTTTTTACTTAAGTAAATATTTCATATGTTCAGGGGGATACTTCGACTGGTTCTGTACTTCAAGACGCATTGCTGGCAAATGGAGCTCATGCTTTCCCAGGTTTAGCTAATAAGCACAAAGTTGTCTCAAAAAATGGGAGATTATATATATATAGCATTTTCTATGTATAACAAGTGGGCTTTCCAGGTAGCTCCATGATATAGAATCCACCGGCCAATGCAAGAGACTCAAGAGATGTGGTTTCAACCACTGGGTCAGGAAGATACCTTGGAGTGGGAAATGGCAACCCACTTCAGTACTCTTGCCTGGAAAATTCCATAGACAAAGGAGCCTGGGGGGTTACAGTCCACAGGGTGGCAAAAAGTCATACATGACTGAGCAGGCACACACACAACTGAACACAAACACACACTCACATTAATAACAAACATGCATAAATAGAGGATCTAATCATCATTTGATTATTTAATCTCTTCAGCCCTAGGGGTAGGGTGGGGTGAAATTCAACCATTTCTTCCCCAAGCACAAAGAACCACATGAAAGTCTTGAGATGCTTCTCTCTAATATACTCTTTTGGAGTTAAAATAACAAAGACTCAGAATGTGTTTATATTTAACTCCTTAAAAATATGAAACTTATAGACAACTAGACAAGCATCTTATAAATGAAACATTGTTTAGGGCAAAAGCTTTAAGAAAATTACAAGAATTTTTGCTTAATGATTACAGCTCATAAAAGCTATCATAGCATATATCCAAAAAGGTCTAGTGAAAGTAGATTCAACAGAGACTTCTGGAAATTAGGCTATTTTAATTTTATAATGGCCTTCCCTGGTGGCTCAGTGGTAAAGAATCTGCCTGCCAATGCAGATGTGGGTTTGATCCCTGAGTAAGAAAGATCCCCTGGAGAAGGAAATAGCAACTCACTCTAGCATTCTTGCCTGGGAAAATCCCAAGGATGGAACAGCCTGGTGGGCTACAGTCTATGGGGTCTCAAAGAGTTGGACATGATTTAGAAACTTAGCAGGCATGCAATTTATAATAAGAACACCACCACCGCCACCACAACCATCAGGTACCATGATTTGAAAAGAAATCTATACTTGTTATGATTCAATTGGTCTACATTTAGCAGATAATGATTGAAAAGAGTTTTAGGAGAATTATATAAGGTAGTTATAATAGTGACACATAATGGGACAACTCAGAAACTGAGAAATAACATGAAATGCCTTTTGTGAGTAAAACAAAAATAAACTTGATCTCATTGGCAAAGTCACAAAAGATACAGAAATGATCTCAGGACAAAAACAGAGTGAAATCTAATCATTTATATTAACATATCTCAAGGAAAAATGTGTAACCGAGGTAGGGTAAAGAATTTGTTGTTCATTGTCAGGGCTGAGGAGCAAGAAGAGAGGGTATATTTTATTGGATCTTCAGCTCCATCCTGGCACATGTATATTCTGGCTCAAGAACACGAATATCTATATAGTTCTTTCAGTGTGTTTATCTTTATGGAGTTAACTGTATGGAGATGGATATATCAAGCTATCAAATTATCCATTGACCTCCATTTTTCTGCTATGGCATATTCATTGAGCAACATCCTGAATCTATTTGCTATTCTATTCAAGATGGCCATATTTCCCACTGTAAGAGATGATACATTGGCTTTCTCATTTTCATCATCAATCCTAGCATTAACCAAGAAATGATCTTGTGCTGAAACATTAGCTCTCTAAGCTTTCAAGTTTGAGAGCTAGGTTTGAATTGACATATATTCACTTAGGTAATGCCATACTGTGGAAACCAGATGCCCTTCTGTGGATGACAGCCAAGGCCCAAATAAAGTCCTTCTCTATAAACTTCAACACTATTATTAGTCATGTCTGGAAAGGTATCATTGATACTACCACTTTTTATCACCTTAGTATAAAACATCATCAATTCTCATTCAGAACAATAGCCGCAGCCCTGGTATCTACAGTCTGTTTCCCACATAGCACACAGCCAAAGTAATCTTTTAAAATATGACAATAACATTCTTATGAGAGAAAGTCAACTCTTCTTTACATCTACACTCTGCAGCCTGCTCCCTAACAATTGATCTCATCTCTTATCTCTTATCTCTGATCTCATCTCATATCTCCCCATTTTGCCCACTTTGTTCCAGCAGCTCCAATATCCTTGGAAATCTGGGGGAATTCTCTCTCCCTCAGATTTCTTCCTTATTTTCTTCAGATCTCTACTCAAAGGTCACTTTGTCTGAGAAGACTTATTAGATGACACCCTATTTAATGTAACACTCCCTCCAAACCTGTCATTATCATTAAATATCCCTTATCTTGCCTCAGTTTTATGCAGAGACTCAGCATTACCCAACATATCATGTGCTTATTTGTGAACTAAAGATATCAGTTCCATGACAGTAAGGATGAATTTTTGCTCATTAGTGCCTGGAATAGGACTTGATGCATAGATGGTACCCAGTACATTTTTTAAATCAAAAGTTGCAAGACAAATGTGTAGTAATAAAGGCTACTTGTTTAGCTTCCAGGAATCTGATCCTGTCTTTGCCCTCCATTAGGCATCTGTGTGATAGTCAGCAAGTCACTGGATCCCTACTTTCAGATTCTTTATCTATAAAATGCAACTAATAATAGCTTTGTGATTAAAACACTACATTTTAAAGGGTTTTACATAATTAAACCCCAAACAATTAAAAGAGATTTGGACAAACAAGGTACCCAGGCTTATCACAATGACCAGCTCTGTAACTTTGAGTCACAATCTTTTTAAGCCTCATAGCCCAATGAAAGAAAAAGAAATTTCTTTTTTCCATCAGATTTTTTCACTCATTTTAAAGAAATTGTATCTTAGTATCAGGAAAAGCATCCATGAGTAAGGATTATTTTATTACTTATTTTATTAACTGCTTGTCCATAATTCATTCAATCAACAAGTTATTCACTAAGCATCCACACATGCCAGACTCTTTTCTAGGTGTTTGGGGTAAATCAGGTCACAAAGTCATCAAATATCCTGCCCTCATGGAACTTACCTTTCACTATGGAGAGACAGGTATGAAACAACAAACATAAGTAAATGAAGTAGCATTTTGGAAGGTGATGTGTTTTATAAGAACAAAATAGTGTAATGAGGAACGGGGCTTGGAAATGTAGAAACGAAGAGGTTGAGGTTGCAGTTAATTAAGAGACCATGACATCTGAGCAAACACTATCACTGAAAGACTTCTCTTCCTCTTTGTCTTTTCTCTCTTTTTTGATCAAAAATTTGATACTATATATTTTGCTTAAAATTATAGAAACTATGTAGTTCCACTGGAATAGTAATTATAATAATAAATATTTGAAGAAATATTGTAAAAACCTTTGAAATTGGTTATTTAATTTTTTCATGCAGAAATCTGTAAGCTTCTTATGAAATGGAGTTAATCTCATAGGGTTTCTTAGTACTGCTTTATTTAAAAAAAACACTATTTCCATTGCAGATGAACTAAATAGTAATATCTTTAAAACTCATACCTATTCTTTAGTTCAGTTGTTCTGAAACTTGTGATTTTTAGTGCAAACTTTTCTATTCTTAGAAACTACTAAAGCAAGGGGGTAGGTAGAGAAAAGGCAGAAAGACAGGTGTTTCTTAATATAAGAAAAGGTCCCATTATTTGGCTTTTGCCTTGCTGTTGGGGGGCGGGGGGGGGCTGCATGCACAATGACAAGGCAACTCTACCTTGGAGGATCAGGAAAATGGCAAAAGGGATGTTGGCTTTCCTAACAACAACCACATAGAGACTGAAATGACTTTCTAGGCAAACACAATCAACTGATCCTTTCCGTCTGCTTTCTGGACTGTAGTATATGACTAGAAAAACCACCAAAGGAAGACCTGTTGAGCTGGGCCCTCTAAGAGGGAGGTCATTGAAATTACCTTGTGGGTCATATTTAATGACTTTGGCCAACCATTTATCACAGAGCTGAGGCATACAAAGAAGTAAGTAGTTTTTTCAACACAGTTATTCCCAGTCACCAGGGGTTTCCCTGGTGGCTCAGATGGTAAAGAATCTGCCTGAAAGACAGGAGACCCAGGTTCGGTTCCTAGGTCAGGAAGATTCCCCAGAGAAGGGAATGGCTACCCACCCTCGTACTCTTTCTTACCTGGAGAATGCCATGGACAGAGGAGCCTGGCGGGCTACAGTCCATGGGTTTGCAAAGTCGGACACAACTGAGTGACTGACACTTTCACATTCACAATGTTAGAAATTTTTAATGCTCCAGTAAAGACTTGATTTTGGGGATGTACCTAATTAAGAAAAATTCCAGAATGACAGTACACTCATTTTTAGCCAGAAGTCTTAAACTGAAGAACCATATCATTTTGGTTGCTATCTGGTTACAGTGACCCTCCTTCTTGAATACTAAAAACTATCCACCTGCAAGCTGGCATAGAACACATTGGTGTCTATTTGTCAGGACTTTCTGGAGTTCTTGGAAGTGACAAAATGTGACACAAACACTATTATTTATAGTCTGTCCCTGTTCAATGAAAAGGATCCTTGGGCTGAAGCTGCCAAGAATAGTATTAGTTACCCAACCTGACAATTTCATTTCAGGGTTCTTGTTGGTTGAGACTGAACAGAGTTCTTTAGGCAGTAAAAATCATGACCCTCCCTTAGGACTGGAAAAGCTTCTTTCAGACCCAAACTGCCTCTGGTTTCCAGTTTGCACTACACATGTTCTCACATGGTTTGGCATGACAAACAAATCCATTTTATCCACAAGGGTTGAATAGACTATGGATGTGGCCAGCTAGCACCTCCAGTCTCAAACTCAATTCTTTTGCTTTTCTCACTTTCTTCAACTTTCCCCCCTAAGATTTATTTCTGTTGCTGTATGGATATGAATTCCAATATGTCAGGTTCCTGCCTGCCTTCTGTCTCCTATTTGGTCCTTTATTTGATCTGAAACAATGTATCAAGTGATGGAAAGAAGGATAAGGAGAGAGGAGGAGAGAACAAAAACATAAAAATGTAGAACAAAAACATTCCAACTGAATTAAACAATTGTTGAATACCTATTAAGTCCACTACTCAGTGTTAGACATGGTATTGAATGTCTATTCAGAAATAAGTAAGAGTTTAGCTATTTAAGTAAATAAATATAAATACCTTTAGAGAAGCATACGGTTCTACAGCATATCAGAAAAGAAAAATAAAACATTATTTGTGATGATAAAAAAAAGCTTTATTCACTCATCCATTCACTCATTCATTTATTATGCATTTGTAAAATACCTACCATATACACTCAAGGAATAGCAAAGTAAACAAGACTATCTCTCCCCTTGAAAGTTTTATAAGTAGGTTCTCAAAGTTTAGTGTGCATCAGAATCTCCTGAAAAATATGTTAAAATACAGATTGCTGCGCCAGAACTCCAGGTTTTTTGGATTTAGTAGGGCTCACACAAGGCCTGAGAATCAGCATTTCTATCACATTCCCAGGTGCTACCATTGCTCTGTTTTCAGGATTATGGATGGAGAACTACCTGGCTAGACCAATGCTTGTGTTCATGACTTCACTTCACTTGAGTTCTCTTTAAGATGCAAATTTTCATTTAATAAGACTGATGTAAGACCCCAAATTCTGTAATATTCCAGGTACCTCACTTTGAGTAGTGAGGGTCTAATAAGTGAACAGACATTATAAGGAAATATGTACAAAAGACACTATGAACAAAACAGTAATTAAGACAAACTTTGAAGAAGAGATAGGTTTTTTGCAGGGAGCCTGTAAGAGTGAACATACAGTACAGGTTCAGTGAAGGCTGGGAGTGTGAGAACAGTGAAGAGACAATGGATTTTGAGCAGAAATAGAAGTGTGAGGTGGTATGATTTGGACTGGAATAACTTCAGGTAACAAGAAAGTCCAAGACATGGTTACATGGGTCAGTAACTAGAGCGGAACAGAAATGAGAGCTCCTCAAGTTGAGGAAGCCAAGGAAATGTGAGCCTATGTTATAGGAAGGACATCAAAAGGATATTGAAGTTTCCAGAGTTGGCATAAGTAAAGAAGAAAATGGAGCCAAGTTACAGAGGAGCAGCTCCTAAAGTCAGTGTATTGTCATGAGGTTCAGTAAATCACTTTGATGAAGAGGTTTCAAAAGACATGAAATTGCTGAGTGATAATGGGTAAACACTGATCTGAAAACAGTGGTGCTGAATATGAAATATATTAGGTCCATCTCTTGGCCTTCTCAATAAAAAGGCTTTGCTTCTACTGAAGAACAACGGGCAATGTGGATATTTTCAGGGAAAGAAGGGCTTTCAGTTAAAGGGAAGAAATGTCAAGGTCAAAATATCACACTTGAAAAAATATCACATTAGTAGAGTGGAAACAGGAAAATAGCAGAATTAATTTTGGATAGAGTTGAGAGTACATGGAAGAGGATTATGTTTAAATCAGTAAATTTCATAACAGGAATTAGGGAATGAGGGGTTTGTGAGTTATTAACAGCAATGGGGGAGCAAAAGTGGAGATTCAAAATAAACATCAAAACAAAAGGAATTAAAAGAGAGTTTTTGAGGTTAAGCGATCTTGAGTTTCCAAACTAGGCAATTCCAGACTTTCAAAGTTGAATTCCTGTTTGTGAGGTCCTAGTTAGGATGGTTGAAACACATTTATATCCAGAGGCAGACTAGATTGTTTCCAACATTTTTCCAGGGTTGTTTTAATGGTAAAAATAATCCCTGGAACACTTCCTCCATTTATTTATTTATTGGCTGTGCTAGGAGGCTTGTGGGATCTTAGTTCACCCACCAGGGATTAAACCCTGGGCCCACAGCAGTCAAAGTGCAGAGTCCTAACCACTGGACACCAGGGAATTCCCATACTTTCTGTCTTCAGATTCAAACCATTTTTCTAGAATTTAAAAGCTTTTAGCATTTCTAAACATTAAAAAAAAATTAAGACAAAAATCATCCCTACACAGATGTCATCACTTCAGTCATGTCTGACTCTTTGCGACCCCATGGACTGTAGCCTGCCAGGCTCCCCTGTCCATGGAATTTTCCAGGCAAGAATACTGAAGAGGGTTGTCATTCCCTCCTCCAGGGGATCTTCCTGACCCGAGAATGGAACCCAGGTCTCTTGCGTTTCAGGCAGATTTTTTACCATCTAAGCCACCAGCAAAGCCAATTGGATTTTAATTCCACTCCTACTACTTTCTTGTTCTGAGGCCTTGGCAAACTTAATTTCTCTGTACTTAGTTCTTCATTTGTAATACCCTCTGAGCCACCAGGAAAGCCCAACATTGGTAGATTACACAGTAATTTGTATAGACTGAACATGTGCTAGTTTGCTTTCTTTAAATATTTGTTTCATGAAATGATCCCAAGAAAATAAGTAAAAAAGGTGGCTATATACTATTTTTAATTTATAATAGCCAACCTAAATGAACAATAAGGGAAATAAATGTAACTATAATAATTTGCCTTGATATGATGTAATACTTATACATTACTATTTGATAAATACAAAATGTATGGAAAGTTCAGTTCAGTTCAGTCACTCAGTCATGTATGATTCTTTGTGACCTCATGGACTGCAGCACGCCAGGTTTCCCTCTCCATCACCAACTCCCAGAGCTTGCTCAAACTCATGTCCATTGAGTCGGTGATGCCATCAAATCATTTCATCCTCTATTGTCCCCTTCTCCTCCTGCCTTCAATCTTTCCCAGCATCAGGGTCTTTTCAAATGAGTCAGTTCTTAACATCAGGTGGCCAAAGTATTGGAGTTTCAGCTTCAGCATCAGTTCGTCCAATGAATATTCAGGACTGATTTCCTTTAGGATGGACTGGTTGGATCTCCTTGCAGTCCAAGGGACTCTCAAGAGTCTTCTCCAACACCACGGTTCAAAAGCATCAGTTTTTCAGCACTCAACTTTCTGTACGGTCCAACTCTTACATCCATACATGACGACTGGGAAAACCATAATTTTGACTAGACAGACCTTTGTCAGCAAAGTAATATCTCTGCTTTTTAATAGGCTGTCTAAGTTGGTCATAGGTTTTCTTCCAAGGAGCAAGCATCTTTTAATTTCATGGCAGCAGTCACCATCTGTGATGATTCTGGAGCCCAAGAAAATAAAGTCTCTCACTGTTTCGTTTGTTTCCCCATCTATTTGCCACGAAGTGATGCGACCGGATGCTATGATGTTTGTTTTTTGAATGTTGAGGTTTAAGCCAGCTTTTTCACTCTCCTCTTTCACTTCCATCAAGAGGCTCTTTTGCTCTTCTTTGCTTTCAGCCATAAGGGTGGTGTCATCTGTATATCTGAGGTTATTGATATTTCTCCCTGCAATCTTGATTCCTGCTTGTGCTTCATCCAGCCCAGCATTTTGCTTCATGTACTCTGAATATAAGTTAAATAAGCAGGGTGACAATATACAGCCTTGAAGTATTCCTTTCCTAATTTTGAACCAGTCTGTTGTTCCATGTCTGGTTCTAACTGTTGCTTCTTGACAGGCATATAGATTTCTCAGGAGGCAGGTAAGGTGGTCTGGTATTCCCATCTCTTGAAGAATTTTCCACAGTTTGTTGTGATCCACACAGTCAAAGGCTATGGCATATTCAATAAAACAGAATTAGACGGTTTTCTGGAATTCTCTTGCTTTTTCTAAAACCCAACAGATGTTGGCAACTTGATCTCTGGTTCCTCTGCCTTTTCTAAATCCAGCTTGAACATCTGAAAGTTCTCAGTTCATGTACTATTGAAGCTAAGCTTGGAGAATTTTGAGCATTACTTTGCTTGTATGTGAGATGAGTGCAATTGTGCAATAGTTTGAACATTCTTTGCCATTGGAATGAAAACTGATATTTTCCAGTCCTGTGGTCACTGCTGAGTTTTCCAAATTTGCTGGCATATTGAGTGCAGCACTTTAACAGCATCATCTTTTAGGATCTGAAATAACTCAGCTGGAATTTCATCACCTCCACTAGCTTTGTTCATAGTGATGCTTCCTAAGGCCCACTTGACTTTGCATTCCAGGATGTCTGGCTCTACATGAGTGATCACATCATCATGGTTATCTGGGTCATGAAGATCTTTTTTATAGAGTCTTCTGTGTATTCTTACCACCTCTTCTTAATATCTTTTGCTTCTGTTCAGTCCATACTGTTTCTGTCCTTTATTGTGTTCATCTTTGCAGAGAAATGTTCCCTTGGTATCTCTAATTTTCTTGAAGAGATCTCTATCCTTTCCCATTCTATTGTTTTCCTCTATTTCTTTGTATCTATCACTTAGGAAGCCTTTCTTATCTCTCCTTGCTATTCTTTGGAACTCTGCATTCAGATGGACATACTTTTCCTTTTCTCTTTTGCCTTTCACTTCTCTTCTATTCTTGGATGTTTGTAAATGTCCATATTTGTATATGAAAAGTTCTTATGTAATTTATATAATAAAATATTGAAATTATTTTATGATTATATGTTAAGTATAAAAATTATGGAGCTAGAAGGTGATATGGAAAACAATATGTTCTATTAGATTTGTTTTACTGGCTTCTAATATTGTTGAGAACATGTCATTTGATAATTTTTGATATCATTAATATCAAGTCACATGTACTATTATCTGAATATTTCATCTGAGAATACCTAAAGTCCTCTGACATTTATCTTCAAAGATCTTCCTTTATCCTGGTCTTAATTCAGATGAAGCTAAAAGATCTATGGTAAAAACTGGTACTTAAAAACTTTGAATTTTTAAATTTCTTATTATATATTAATTTAGTAAATATTTACTGAACATTAATGAATATTTTTTTATTTCCAATAAGCTTAGACATTTTAAGCCTTTATAATTTCCTTTTTTCAATTCCTCCTTGTCACTCCAACCAACAGTATTTATCAATTTATTTAAATATTTGCTAATTTACAAAACTCCTTTGAAATTTGCTTAGCAAACCAGATAAAAAACACTTTTTATAAAATCCATAAGTTACATATTTTGTTAGTTTTATTGGGTGTTTTTCTTTTTGGTATGTGACTGTCATAATTTCTCTCACAAACTGCCCTAAATTTACTTTTGCAGAGCAAAGTTTAAACTAGTTTTTTAAAAAGTGTTTTGTGATATTTAAGCTTTCTCAGGTATATTCTGTCTTCCCAAGAAGTGAAGATATGTAGAACATCTATTTAAAAAAAGGAAAAGTAGAGAGGGGAAATGATTCAAGATTTTGATGTAAAAATTGTATATACATTTTATTTGGAAAGATAAGGTAGGTCCTCAAATGACAGAAGAGCAAGTAGTGCTTTCAGAGACAAGACTTTCACTCAGTGAAGACATGATTCAACATAAGGTTCTACCAAATGTGTTAGTGCAAATATAACATCTAGGATGGCCTGCCTTCACACCAGTGCTAACATGAAGAGAAGTCATCCACTGAGAGCTCTTCGCTAAGATGGAAATATTCATTAAAGCCATATCAACCTCTATAGTATACTACAAAATAGCTTATGCAGGTGCAAAGACTTATCATATTAGATATCAACTGGGGTGCTGAAAAAATCTATTAGATTGCTCATAATTTAGTTTGAAAATCCTATTAAGAAAATTTTTCATTCATTGCCTGAGGTAAGAGGGTTTAAAAGAAAAATAAAATGGAAACATACATCTTATTAGCACTTTATTTAGGGGAGGTTGCGATGAAAAATTTGGAAGAAAGTGAGCTTTCTCATGGAAAGTTTCAATGAATAAAATTACATAGTTAAGAAGTGACACTACTAAGTTCAATCATAAGAATGGAAGTTGCCTGAATCAGAAAGGAAAAAGAAAAGCTACTGCTGAATTTCAAATAAAAATAATTAAGACTTGATTTTTTTAAGGAAGCTCTAAAAATTGACCACCTTGATGAAATGTCAAATATGTTTGGAGGATAAATTAAATTCAATCAATAATCTTAACACATGACATATTTAACTTTAGAAACAAAAGTCTCTATTGCAGCATTACCCCTACCATGAATTTGTATGTATTCTATCCAAATCTATACCATATCAATCTGTACTACCATACTTAAAACAAAAGAAAACAAACAGCCAAACAATCAAACAACAACAGCAACAAAACCCTTACATTAAAATCTACTCTAGGTAACCATGCAGCTGATTAAATTGTCACAACAATTTTCAGTTTTGTACTTCTCAACTAAAAATGCTTTATCGGTCTAATTATTATGATGCTGGCATTGCCCTCAATTATAAAAGAACTGCTTGAGTTAATGGAAAGTGAGAATGGGTGGTTGCTATTCAACTTGATATATTAAGTTTACTCATTTGAAACAAAAGAAAAAGGTATACGAGATTGGAAAGTGGCAAGGAGATTTCTGAGTCCTTATAATTTGACTTCTAAGCTTAATGATTTCATTCTGAACTTCAAAGAGGCTAATTTATAATAAAAAGAGAGGCAGATATAAATGGAGAATGGAAGGCAAACAATAAGAATTGAGTGAAAATCCTCTCCCTCTAAATTATTCCCCAAATATTATGGCTTAAGGTAAAACAGAAATGTTAATAACTGTCATTTCCCAAACCTTGAAAACCAAAAACTACACATCACCCCATGTCCATGTCTCATCGTATTTTAAATGGAACAAAGTGACTTTCAGAGGTTGGGAAGTGCATAATTACATAGATTGGAGTCTTTGGACTTTGATCATAATTATAGTGCTTTATCCATCCATCACTTGTTGCTTGAGGACTATTTCTTGGTGAATTCTTTAAAGGAGATAGAAACCCTGTCAGGACAAATTTGAGCTGCAAACAGCTAATCAAAAACTTGGCTCTCTTGACTTGAAACAGATTGAAAATTGCCACTTTAATCTCACAATCCATTTGGCTTTTAAGTAAAGTGAGAACATGAAGTCTCTCTTTGGAAAGGCATGCATCTCCCATTGTTCATACCACTGCGTACCTTTTTATGAGCTTTGACTGGGATATTCAGTCCAAGTCCTCCTCCCTGCATAGAGTGGTTCTCAAAATTGGGTGTGAATACAAGCAAATCTCCTGAGGTGCCTGATAAAAATGCTGCGTTTTGCATTCCTTCCTCTCATGCTCAGTTTCTCAGAGGGTGCCATCAGTGTAACTGGAAACCTAAAGTTAACTGGGAGCCTTATAGCACAGAAGGCCTACAGCTATTTTCCCCTCAAGAGTCGTCTGAATGGTCTGAGAAGTCAAAATTATTTTTAAAATCAAAATTATTTTTGTTTACAATGAAATTCCAAGGCTCCAGCTAGACTTATCAAGTTATAGTCTCAGGTTATTGAGTCTCAGCTCTCTGAATTCCTAACAGCTTCAGAAGTGAATGTGTGTATTACTGGGTTTTCCTGAGTCTGAATTTGGGTGTCAGTTTCAGTGACTTCCTGAAAGTCAAATGTATTTCCCTAAAAACCTTTTTGAGGAATCTTTACAGAGGATTTGGTAGTAGCTCAGTTGGTAAAAGAATCTGCCTGCAGTGCAGGAGACCCAGGTTTGATCCTTGGGTCAGGAAGATCCCCTGGAGAAGGAAATGGCAACCCACTCCAGTACTCTTGCCTGGAGAATTCCATGGACAGAGGAGCCTGGCGGGCTACAGTCCACAGGACAGCAAAGAATCAGACATGACTGGGTGACTAACTTTCACTTTTCACTTTTTTTCAACAGATGTTACTAACCAAAGTCACTCTTCCAACTTGCAGCCTTCATGGTGGGTGCTTTGCACTTGCAATCCCCAGGCTGCACATCCGGGGCCTTCTACCCTCTCTTGCACTTCACTGTAGTATTTCTATGCATGTAGTTCTTCTTTGGAATCCCGGAGGTCTAGGATTGTATCTTACTCATACCTTCTATCTTTCCCACTCAGCACCAAGAAAAATAGATAAGCCCATGGGATACTTTAGTTAAACAAATCAAAACAAAAAAAGGTTTTAGGTTCCATATCTACAATTTGAGGATAAAAGTTCATTACCTGGTGAATTAGTTTCCTATTGCAGCTGTAACAAGCTATCACCAACTTGTGGCTTAAACCAACCCAGATGTATTATCTCACAGTTCTGCAAGTTGGAAGCCTGAGACAGATCTCACTGGGTTGAAATCAAGGTGTTGTCAGGACGGTGTTCCTCCTTGTGGCTGTTAAGGAAAATCTGTTTCCTTGCCTTTTCCAGTTTCTAGAGACTGCCAGCCTTCCTTGGCTCCTGATCCCCTTCCATCTTCAAAGTCCATTGAATCTTCGCTCACCTCACATCACTTTGACTTTCTACCTTCCACATTCATTTTTAAGGAGTCTTGTGATTACATCCCACTTGGATAGTCCAAGATAATCTACCTATTTTAAGATCAGCTAATTAGCAGCCTTAATTCCATATGCAACCTAATATCTCTTTGCTGTGTAATATAACATATAATCAGGTTTGGGGTGTTACAAATGGCTATCTCTGACTATGGAGAACAGTATAGAAGTTCCATAAAAAACTAAAAATAGAGCTACCATATGACCTGCAATCCACTCCTAGGCATATATATGGAGAAAAACATGATCTGAAAAGATATTTGCATTCCAATGTTCATTGCAGCACTGTTTAAAATAGCCAAGGCATGGAATCAACCTAAATGTCCATCAACAGAGGAATGAATAAAGAAGAATCTAAATCTTCGAGAAAGAAATAATACAAATAAACTTATAAAACAGAAATAGACACAACAAATTCAAGAACAAGCTTATAATTACCAGGGGGAAGGATAGTTAGGAAGTTTAGGATGAACATGTATGCTCTGCTATATTTAAAATGGGTAGCCAACAAGGACCTACTGTACAGCACATTGAACTCTGCTCAATATTACGTGGCAGCCTGGATGAGAGGGGAGTTTGGGGGAGAATGGATACAGGTATATGTCTGGCTGAGTCCCTTTGCTATTCGCCTGAAACTATCACAACATTGTTAATAAGCTGTACCCCAATACAAAATAAAAAAAGAAGACATGACTATCGCTGGAGACCATAATTTTGCCTACCTCATCTGTCCTGGTGAATCAGCTACATAATGTGTTGAATAACACTTTGTTACTCATAAAGTTCTACATGGATCTAATAAAATAGTATGTTCTGTGGTAGAAAGCATTGAATGGGGAAGAGACTTGGATTATAGGCTTGGTTCTGCTACTATTTTTGTATGTGATTTTGGGCAAGTCCCTTAACCTCTCTAGGTTTTAAATTTCTCAACTCTAAGCCAGAAGAACGGAGACAAGTCAACATTATGGGGCAGGACTCAAAATCGTCTTTGTGCTTAAAGATCATATAGAACAAAATGAAAGTTGGGTTTACCTCCATGAGGACACAGTTGTTGCTGAGAAGGAAACTCTAGCTCACCAGTGTGCTGTACACACACTAGTTGTTGTTTAGTCACTAAATCATGTCTGATTCTTTTGTGACCCCATGGACCGTAACCTGAAAGTCTCTTCCATCCATGGGATTCTCCATGCAAGAATACTGGAATGGGTTGCCACGTTCTTATCCATGGGATCTTCCTGACCCAGGAATCAAACCTGCATCTCCTGCACCGCAGGCGGATTTTCTTTTTACAGTTGAGCCACCAGGGAAGCCCCTATATACACAACAGCAGAACCTAGCAGTACACTAAGTTGATGCATTTCAGAGTTTGTGGGTTATTATTTAACTCTCAGTGTTTTAGCTGTGAACAGTAGACCAGAAGTTGTTATCCCTACTACTGCTGCTGCTAAGTCACTTCAGTCGTGTCCGACTCTGTGTGACCACATAGACGGCAGCCCACCAGGCTCCCCCATCCCTGGGATTCTCCAGGCAAGAACACTGGAGTGGGTTGCCATTTCCTTCTCCAATGCATGAAAGTGAAAAGTGAAAGTGAAGTCGCTCAGTCATTTCTGACTCTTCGTAACCCCATGGACTGTAGCCTACCAGGCTCCTCTGTCCATGGGATTTTCCAGGCAAGAGTACTGGAGTGGGGTGCCATTGCCTTCTCTGTGTTATCCCTAGTTAACTTATTAGGAAACTTTGATTTGGATGGCTTAAGTGGTTTCCATGAAAGTCACATGATCAGTTAGTGGTGGCATTAAGACTATTTCCCAGATCGTTTGATAAGTCCCATGTGCCCTCAGCTGACACACTTCCCTGCCTCTCTGCCATTTAAATGCACTCACAGCTCAGGAGCTGCGTACAGGATTATAGTACATTTTACTCTTGGCTAACAACAGTGGGTCATAAAAGTCTTTTGACATTTATTCTTGTGAAAATTGTAAGGGTTGGAGGCAGATTTTTCTTGACTACAATTGGTGACTACATCAGTCCCTGTTGATAAACTGTATCTTTATATTCCTTTATGAATCAGTTCTCCCTGCCCTCTGCCTTTCTTCAGGTACTGATGTAAAAAACTACACAGATTGCAGCATGTTGGCTCATTCCTTTCAGTCAGACAGGAAACTTAGTGATTATGGAACTGGCTAAAATTAATGGATTAGCCTTATTAAAAATGGTTTGCTCATTGAAATGGATGGATACATCCTTAATTGGCATCAAAATTATATTAGTAAATGATATATTAATTTTCAAAGTCTCCACGTGTACATAAAAAACACTATGGGCATATTTTTCATTTTTCTACTTGATGTGATCCTGAAAGGAAAAAGAATTTGAAAAAAGAATATATTAAGAGAGTTTAATAAGGGGACTATTGATGAAGGGGGAAGAGATATGGTATGACTTTTTGGAGTTAGCAGTGGCTAAAAATTGTTACACCCCTAAGTTTGAAGGAAAAGGAGAATAGAGAGAAGTTACTTAAACTCAAGATACCCAGACCTGTGGTAAGAGCCCCTGTAGACCTGCAACCTTTAGTGGAAAACCCAACAGAGAAACAGGGAAACATAAACCCCCAATTCATCCTCCTCCTGCCCTTTGATCTCCTGCTAGAGGTACCCACTGGTTGAACCCAAGAGAAAACAGAAGAGAAAGGAACTGCTTCAAAAGGAAGTCTTCGTAAATCAGCTTCCTGGGATTCAGAACAAAAAGGTGTAGGGTGGACGTGGAGAAGCAAATTGAAGACACTCTACACAGAACTACATCTGTCTTTATGAGATTGTATTTGACAAATAAAATTATCCTCCACTGTAAGTTCATTGTCACCCACAGCCCTCCTTGTCCTTTGGGGATATATTTAGAAAACACAGTTTAAAAAGTTGACCTTTAAGCCAGTAAAGCATAAAATTCACAATCAATATGTAATTTACACAGGAAATACTTCTTACTCATCCATACAGTACTTTAACAGTTTAAACTTCTTTGAGTAGAGGCTGACTGAAAAACAAACAAACAAACAAACAAACTCAAAATCATTTTACCAGTAATAAAATCATTTCACATTGTAATATGTTTTACTTTCTCTTATTGTAGTCCTCAGCTATCGTAATGTTTCAAAATTTAATCTTGATTCCTTTTTATCATTTTAACTGGTTAATCTTCAAAATGACATTTGGAGGAATTCAAACTGTCTTTTAGAATTATTTGGCTAAAGAGATCTATGTTAAAAATGAGGTGGCAGTTCAAAAACTAATTATGCAAAAAGGCCCAAATTATAACCCAAACAATAAACTAACAAAATTTAACTTCTAAAATGCTAAAATTTAGATTCATTTTGAATATTTACAAATAAAAAATAAACAGAACTCATTGATTATGGTTTTAACTTATAAGGAAATGGTATCTTACCCTTTGGCTCTTATTTATTGATTTCCACAATTTCATCTATTTTTTTAAAAAATTAAGTTAGCAATAAAGCGGCAAAACTTGTGATTTGTCCACCATCTCCTCTTGTATATAACGTAGATAGTTTCAGTACTCTTTGATTTTCAGAAAAGCTTTTGTAAAAACTAGAGTAAATTAGCATCCACATCAGAGCACAACCAAATGCATAATACGTTAATACGTTCAGGTGCAAAGGAAAAAAAAACAGAGGATGAAATCTCAATTTTAACTGAGAGAATGATTACCATCCAACTTTGAAATGTATATTAAAACTGGCTTTTGGGGAAATGGCATTAACATTCAGTAATAAATGACAATAGCAGCTCTCATTTATTGTATTCTTTGATAAAAGGAAATTCACGCATTAAGGTCACTTACAGATAAAAATAACAAGAAATCCTGTTCTTTCCTTTTATGAAAATTCTCTTTTATAACTTCTTTCTAAAGACAAGGTCAGGAAAAAGACAAATTTAACTATGTAGATGACTATGATTATGGAATGATTAAATTTGGTCTTACTTAAAATAGATTTTGTAAACTGAGAACTACAAGGATCGTCTGCTTAGAAAAACCAGCTCAAACCCATTCACTCCTGAGGAATCAAACAGAATATTGTTTCATTCTTTCTTGTAGTGATATTCCAGTTATTCATTCATTTATTCCCTAAACAGTCTAGACAGAAAAATATAATAATTCAGAACTTGAAATATCTGACAAAGTGGTTAAAAATATGAGGAAATGTTCATTATTAAATATGTAAGTATTGTAGAGTTAAACATTACAGCCATATCTTGTTCATTTTTGTATTTCCAGTGCCTTGCTCAGAGTAAGTAGATGGTTGGCAAGGAACATTTTTCTTTATTTTCCAACTAAGTTTTAATGACAAATGGAAAGTAGATAATCTTACCTAAAACAATTTATTTGGCAAATAAATGTTCGCTGATCACTCTGCACCACCATCTCACAGCTGCCCAACATGAACCCCCCTTCCCCAAAAGTGGCACTTGCCATGAAGTTCAGAGCTCATAGTTCAGAGATTCAGCAGAATTTAAAACATTTTTAAAGTACTATTATCATTTTAAATTGTACAGTCTGTCAAAAATTGAGATGATATTTGCTCCATCAGTGGGCAGGTTGCTGGGACACTCTGAAAAGCAATTTCCTCGTGTATTCATATTCACAGTCTTCCCTCATCAATCATTAGAAATACACCTGGACAGAAGTCTACATGATTGACCTGCAAGTTGCTAGTCAATAGAAGAAAGTTTCTTCTAGAGCTGAGGTAGATCCAAGTACCTACTTTAAAAAAGATGTCTTCAGGGGATGTGTTATACAGCTAATGTTTCACCAGAATTATCCTCCCAGAAATATTCTTTCAAAGATTTTATTGAAGTAGAAAATGTTGAGGCTGGAAAAATTTTGAGAACTAGAAAATCTTTAATATTTCTCTCTTTATCCACCCACTCCACAATGCCAACGAAATCTTATATAAGAACATGAATTCCAGAGCCATTCATTTTTGCTACTATTGTTTGCAGTGCACAACAAGGCAAGAATCAAATCACCATACACATTTTTCACTTCAACCTGGAGAACAACAAACTTGCTTTCTCTCTCTTTCCTTTTTCTTCCTTTCTTCTCTTATTCTCTCCACCATTCCATTCACATTTCTCCCTTTCTTTCCTTCTTCTGCTTTCTCACACAGTCCACCAGAAATATCACAAGGAAAGAAGTTGTGTTTATAGTGTTGGCCAAAAAGTTCATTTGGATTTTTCTGTAAGATATTATGGAAAAACCTGGATGAAATTTTTGGCCAACCCAATACATAGTCTACATTATTGTTTACATGGTAACAACTCATATTAATGAAGAAAGATCACATGGCCTCCTTAATTGCCTGGGCAATTGGACAGTGAGTCCTGACCAGAGAACCTACTCTGCTGCTGAACTGATTCTCTCCTAGGAACTCGTGGTGAATGACAACTTAACCCTTTTGGAACCATACCGTTTTCAACAGCCAGAGGACCTCCCTCATTAGTCTCAGAAAATAAAGTATGAAATTCCAACATCAAATCTCATGCTGTTAAATTAACAACATCACACTGCTACATATGACTTGAATATCTCCCATAACTTTATGACTGGAAAAACACTGTTCAGATTTCATTTACCAGTTTAAAAATAGCAGACTCTAATTTGAAACACGTACACACACACACTGTGCACACTCACTAATATTCCCTCTTAGTGCTGGGCAAACGTTACTTCCTATAAGTAGAAATAAAATTCAGGATAATTATAAGTTTTAAAAGTCGAATTTGTCAAAAGATGATGTTTGTTATGAAACAAATCAAGAAGAAAATATGCTAAAGAGCCAAAATGACAAGCCACAATCTGTTTAGTATAACAATGGCTATTTATCTATTTTTTTATTGCATAAATCAAAATTACTCTGTGTTTATTTTGACTTGAAGATCATTCACAGTCTATCACGTCCCTGTCCAATGAAATGTCTTCTACTTGGGTGGGTGAGTGCTGAGCCTGGCAAATAACAGATTTTAAACATCTTAAAATGGTGTGACAGTTTTCTGAGACATCATGGGAAGATTGTCTTCAAACTTTGTTACTTTGTACATTCAGATAGGAACTAAAAAAGGAACCTAGAAGAGATGCCCACAGACCACTTTAAGTCCACAGAAAGTGCAAAATAATATCACTGTGCTCATAAACAAAAAGAGGCTGCTCTTTGAATACAGCAGAAACACTCGTCATACACAAGGCACTCCAATTAAGTTCTGATAGAAGTTTATCTTACGTTTAAACTCACCGCTGGATGTAAGGGTCGGGACAGTACTGTAGGGTGGCACACCGTGAAGTTTCAAAATTCATTTCCTTCAACTCTCTTTGATCTCAATAAATGGAGAAAAGTATATAACATATACACATATACCTGTGTATACATAGATATCAAGCCAGGAGGCTAAAAGCAATAGGGTCAAATGCTATCAGACATAGACACTTTCCCCCTTCACACATATTTGCAAAGAGGCGGAGCGTTTCTCAATTTGAACCAATGAGATTCATCAAGTGATTAAAACACCAGAAACAGTCGAATCTTACCAGCTGGGCATCCTCTCTAAAGTTGTTCTTCCTTCTCTACTATGGCTTTAGAGTCCTTGGTGTATAGTGGCTACACTTGTTGGCAATTTGGAGGCATCTCTGAACTTCTGGTCTCTCTGGTGATTGGATGCTGGCATGAATGGCATCAGAGTTTAATTTCAGCAGCCTGGACTTTCACGACAGAGCAGAGCCAGTGAATGTCCACCCTGCTCCAACTAATTAATGCTTCCTCGTACCTGCATACTGATTTAATTTGAGGACTTCTGTGACTGCTTCTGGAACTGAATATTTCACAGAGCTGCTTAGAAAGTTTTTTTTTTTCTTCTTCATCTCCACCTCCACCCTCCCTCTCCGCCCCCACCCCCACCCCCTCCCCCCCTTCATTCTCCCTTTCAGCCAACCGCCTGTTGTGGTCACAATCTCAAATAGCAAAGACGGGGAAATTCCTTGATTATATTTAACCTAGAACTCACTCTTCGTCTCAACTAAAAGAGATACCCATTCACATCCCCTTAGTATTGCCTTCCCTAAATTGAAAAAAAAAAAAACAACAAAAAACCTTTATTGAATTTTTAAAATATCCTACCTCAAACACACACACATAATTTTCTTAAAGTAATATTAAAATGGAAAATAACGTAGTATTTTTTACTATTTTGAAGCTTACAAAATTATTTCAAATTGCCTGTTACTGGAAACATTTGAGTTCTTTCTGTCTCTCTCAGTCTTTCCCACTTTTTATTTATGTCTATTGTTTTGGCTGGTTTTGGTTTTGCTTTAGCTCGAGTTACTTTGGAGTAAAACCATTAACTTGTTCATATACCCAAAACAATATAATATCAAAAGTCTACATACAGAATAATTCACTTCGTTTCTGAATATAGGCTGTAAACCAATCATGGTTTTGTGGATTTGGAAATTGAATGAAATATGATTCAGAAGCTAAATTAAAATAGACTCCAACAGAAAAAAAAAAAAAAGTGTGTCCAAGTGTCACTAACAAGGTAAGTTCACATCCTCCATTCACCCCTAATCACAGGTCACCTGTAAACTGGTGACATCAGAAGTTGTCAAATTTGTGAGATAATCTAAAGTCCTTTTCAGAGCAGTTTGACATTTCCTTCTGAGAAAATTTGGTTCAAAATGTGTTTCATAAAAATATTTTATTTGTTGCTACAGCCAGGATAGAAGGGAGAAGCTATTTAAAACTTGACATTCTCTTCCTTACTTAGCCTGAGAGTGTCTAACATCTGTGAATTGTGAAATTCACAAATATGCCGGCCTGAGCCCCAGCCAATTCAAACAGCTTGTTCTACAAAATGGGAAACTTGAGGGAAGATCATTTTACTAATTAATTATAGATTTGTTAATTGGAGTTAAAGTGTTTGACTTTACTCCTTGCTATTAGCAAATACAGATGACCAGAATATACAGAGTTCTTAAATTAAAAATATTCAATATCCTTTGAGCATGGCCAAGTCCCACCACACTATGTCTGGCGTTTCCCATTTATAAAATGGGAGGTGAAATCGTGATCTCAAGTGTAGTGCTTCTCAAATGTTAAAGCACTTGCGAGTCACCTGGATATTTTGTCAATGCAGATTCTAGTTCTGTAGGTTTCAGATGGGGCCTGAGACTCTGCATTTCATACAAGCTTCCAGGTGATGGGTGCTGCTGGCTTTAGCATCACACTTTGAGTATAAAGACCCAGTGCTCTTTTCAGGCCTGCTTTTTATATACCTTTAGGAAATAACCAGAACCCTTCCAAATACTTTAATTACCAGCAGAGGCTCTTGGTTCCCAAATATTAATAAATTATTAATTTTAAGCATTCTTAATATGCTTTTCATTTCAAATTTTTACAGCTTAATTTATTTAAAATAAAAGACCATTTAAAATGTATGCCCTGACATCAATGTTATTTTTAAAAAATCCTAAATGTATTAGGTTAAGAAGGACAGATATTAAATAGTTTTATATATATATAAACCCACTCCAGGTGCCACAATAGTAAGGAATCCGCCTGCTAATGTAGGAGATACAAGGTTCAATCCCTGGGTTGGGAAGATCCCCTGGGGAAGGAAATGGCAACCCATTCCAGTATCCTTGCCTGGAAAACTCCATGGACAGAGGAGCCTGGAGGGCCACAGTTTATGGGGTCGCAAAGAATCAGACATGACTGAGAGACTGAACTGAGCTGATATATATAATTATAATTATGAAACATACTGGCTCCTATTGCTTTGTGACAATAAATGCAGAGAGCTATCCTGATCAAGGGCAAAAGGCAGACTCTCCAGTACTCAACAACACATCAATGGCCCTCAACCATCCAGAACCTGGGGAAAATACACGACAATTATACAGTAATTACCAAAATTGCCACTTTTATTTATATTACATCCCTCTTCACCCAGGGAGCTCAAGTTACTACATTGTTGTTGTTTAGTTGCTAAGCCATGTCTGACTCTTTTGTGACCCCATGGACTGAATCCCACCAGGCTTCTCTGTCCACAGAATTTTCTAGGCAAGAATACTGGAGTGGGTTGCCATTTCCTTCTCCAGGGGATCTTCCTGACCTGGGGATTGAACCTGAGTCTCCTGCGTTGCAGGGAGATTCTTTACCACTGAGCCACCAGGAAAGCCCTCAGATTAGTATACAAACGCATAAATTATTTCTTTGCTATGCAAGTTAGATGCTTTTCCAACATGTTAGGTCTATTAGGTAGAGTTTGTAATAGAATAAGTTTCTCTTTAGCCTGGGAGAAGGCAGTTGCCTTTCTGACCATGTCCCACATCTTTGAATGATGTTGGTGAAGATTTTTGATTTATAGGAAGAGAAGAAGTAATGAGCTTAGGGAAACAGTAGTACTCAGGACCTGGAACCCTGGACTCTAAGATTAAAGGATATTTTTCTTCCTTTCAGTGGCTAGTAGCCAAGAATATGCACTTTCCCAAGCTCAGGTATTCAAAACACAAACCTTTCTCATTTACGTTCATGTGAATTATATCTTAACGGCTCCCTGTTATGTACTCTATCCACTGGGTGACATGCATTTCTTGTTCCTCCCTGCCTTGGAGCATGTTTTGTCCTTCATCCAGAATGTTTTTAAATCCCACGTGTGTATATCCACATCTCACAAACACGTGGAAGAACAAGAAGTCTTTCTCATCCCTCCAGGTAAAAGGAGCTACCCTACCCCTCTTAAATCATGATGTTCTAACTTGTGAAAGGGCACCTGCTATTTCCTTCCTAGATCTGAGCTACTTTTGCATAAGACCCATTTCCTGTACTGGATGGTGAACATCTTGAGGGTGGGTTTGATAGCTGATTCATCTCTGTATCTCCAGCAATGAGCAAAGTATGGTCTAGTGGACAAATAACTTGTTTATATCCTTGCAAAAACACATCTAATTATTATCATAAGTGGTTAAAAAGAACTTCCATGAAACACTTGACTTTTTAGAATCAATTTTATTGAGGTATAATTTATATACAATGAAATTCACTGATTCTACTGTTCCATCTGAGGAATTTGGACATATTATAATCCATGTAGGCTCCACCACAACCAAGATATAGAATATCTCATTATTCCCCAAACCTGCTCATTTCTAACACCCCAAAAGTTCTCCTTGCAATTAATCCTTCCTCACCATTGACCCTAAACACTCACTCTCTCATTTTGCTTTTTTGTCAGCATGTATCAGATGTATGTTTTCTAGAATAGCATTATCCAATAGAATTTTCTGTGATGAAGGAAATACCTACATTTGCTCTGTCTGACATGGTTGCCACTAACCACATATGGCTAATGCAACTGAGAAACATTTTAATTTTTATTTAATTTTGATTAGCTTGTATTTAAATAGCTACATGTGGCTAGTGGCTACCACGTTGGACAGCACAATGCTAGAATGTCACATAAATGTAAGCATAAGGCTTGTATTCTTTTGTGCCTGGTAGGTTCTTTCATTCCATGTATTTCTTTTGAGTTGTATCCATGTTCTTATGTACATCTGTAACTGGTTTTTCTTTATGGCTGTTGAACATGTGGATTGTTCCTAATTTTCATTACTAATATAAAAATACTGGTCTCAAATTCCTAATTACAGCCAGAAGCAGAAGTCCAGCAGACTTTTTAAGAGTAAATACTAACCCATCCCATGAAATCTCTTAGTGATGTAGACTAGCTCATTCTCTCCTAGGTTGCTGTAGCTCTAGAGGATGCAGAAGACATAAAAAGAAACTTACTAACCTCGGTTTGTTCAGGGTTCTGGTCACAATTTCCTCCTTGATTTTAGACAAGTAGCCTACTTTCTTCAGGCTTTACATTCTTCTTTTTATTTATTTATTTGGCTACTTGAATTAGTTGTAGCATGTAGGACCTTTATTGCATCATGTGGAGTTTTTCTATGTGGCATGTGGACTCTTTAGCTGTGGCGTGAGAGTTTAGTTGCCCTGAGGCATGTGATGTCCTAGTTCCCTGACCAAGGGTCAAACTGGTTCCCTGCATTGCAAGGCAAATTCTTAACCATTGGACCACCAAGGAAGCCCTGGACCTTACATTCTTGCTCTTTAAGAGGAAGGATGTACCAATGAGGATTCCTTTGTTACTAACAATGTAAAGTAACTCCCACTAAATAAAACTGAGAATATAAAAACAGGTTAAAATATGAAAGTTCACAGATTGAAGGAGAAAGTTGAAAAACAAGATTTGGGGAAGGGCTAGAACCAGAAGATCTTCAGGGATCTAAGTAATAGGAATGAATAGAGTCATTTCATAGTGCCATGTTAGAAATAAGTCAAACCCAGCAGGCTTTTTTTTTTTTTTTAAGCTTGAATCATTTACCTTAAAGAGCTTCCCAGGTGGTTCTAGTGGTAAAGAACCCGCCTGCCAATGCAGGAGGGGCAAGAAACAAGAGACAGGGGTTTTAGCCCTGTGTCGGGAAGATCCCCTGGAGAAGGGCATGGCAACCCACTCCAGTATTTTTGTCTGAGAATCCCATGGACAGAGAATCCTAGCAGGCTACAGTCCATGGAGTCGCACAGAATCAGACAAGACTGAATAAAAAGCACGCCATACACATTTACCTTCAAATTCTCAGAAGGAAGATGTTGTTTTAGGCCAGGAGAAATCTGAATGCCTTGATTGATATAGTCCTACCAAGACTGGGCCAAAGAGAGTTTCTGAAAGAAAATAGAAGTTCCATTAAGCTAGGAAAGGGCATTAGGTTCAGGGCAGCAGAAAACAACAGATGCCACCAGGAGGGGCTTAAAGTGGATGATCTCGCAGATTCCTAAGAGCTCTGGCTGTCTGTGGCTGTGTGACTGAAGAAGCTAAATTTCTTGTCAGGGTCTTGTCCTCTCCAAGTCATCCTGACCTGCCCCTCTTTTATAATATGGTGATCAAGAGAGAACTTTCTAGTACAAGAAGTGGCAAATTCATCAAGTATCACCTACATCAAAGGGACTGAAGAGTTTGATGATTTTTAGTTTTGAGACACTTTCCTGGATATAACTTCAGTTCAACTCTACAATCTCTGTTTCACAGAAGTAGAAACAGGTTCTGTTGTTTTTTTAGTTTTTTTTGAGGGGGGCATCCTCCCAACACTTCCAGCTTTGTGTTCTATGAATATAATATTTGCTGAAGTAGGGCATCTAGTGGAAGTAAAGCTGGGCCTAGAATTTAAGCATGCTGGATTAGGGTCAAATGCTTTTTATATCAATGAAAAAGCCAGTAATTTGCAAGCTTAGCCATATTGTTCCTCTGATTTGACCTCCACCACTTTGCAGGTCACTGGAATTCATCAAAAAGGGGGAAAAAAAATGCATAAAGCTAGTGTCTCAGAGTCTACTGAGAGGAAAGAAAATGCTTCAGGGAAGTGTCTGAGGAAAGGGATACTTGTCTCTTCAGAGGGCATGCAAGGAAACACAGAGGGCAATCGGAGAAGGAAGAGGTTGGCAGTGTCCCTAACAGACAAACCTGATACCCTCCAAGTCACACCCAGTGTCCCAGAGCAATGTGGGTGGGCTTCTTTTCCAGACATCCCTGAACAGCTGTGTGGGGGCTCCTCACTCCCACCCCTTCTTTGCTCAATGCCCATGTGAGTGAGAGATAAATAAGGAGACACAGGAAGTCCTTATTTGGCACTTTGTAGATTTTTTTCTTGAACCATTTGTCAGTTGCAGATATGATACACCTTGATTCTAACTGTCTTGGTGCATATTTCCTAAAATGGGACAGTCTCTGACATAATCACAATTCAGTAAAGAAATGAGGAAATTAACACTGATAAAACATGATTGTCTTCTTTACTTTCAGACTTTGCCAATTGTCCCAATGATGCTTATTATAGTAAACAGAAAATCCTGGATTTTACATTGCATTATGTTGTTCTATTTCTTTAGCCTTTATTAATCAGGAACATTTCCTCAGTCATTGTATTTCATGACAGTTTTTTTTTTAATTGAAGTATAGTTGATTTACAGTGTTGTGTTAGTTTCTGATGTACAGCAAAGTGATTAACTTATATATATATACATATATATGTATGTATATATATATATATATATATATACATATGTATATTCTTCTTCATATTCTTTTCCAACATGGCTTAGTACCAGATATTGAATACAGTTCCCTGTATGACACAGTAGAACTTTGTTATTTATCCATCCTATATGCAATAGTTTGCATCCACTAATCCCCAATCCAATCTCCCCTTGTCCCCTCTTTCCCTGGGAACCACAAATCTGTTCTTTATGGCATGACAGATATTTTTGAAATGTGCAGGCCTGTTATTTTGTAGACTAAACCTCAGTTTAGGTTTGAGTGATGTTTTCTCGTGATTAGATTGAGTTTTCTACTTTTGGTAGAAACATCTGTGATACTATGATATTGTGTACATCCTGTACATCATATCAGTAAGTGCTCAGTTTTTAAAGCCCTTCAAAGGGTTTTCCCCAGGCCTCATCTCAGGAACAGATTTACTGTGAACCTGAGAAAGTTTGACTGTTAACACCTCTTACTTATATAGACAGTCCCTTCTAAGGTCCTGCATGCATTCATGCGTGTTCACGCTCAGTCATGTCTGACTTTCTGTGACACCATGGACTGTAGCCCACCAGGCTCTCATGTGCGTGGGATTCTCCAGGCAAGAATACTAGAGTCGGTTACCATTACCTCCTCCAGGCAACCTTCCTGACCCAAGGATTGAACCCATGTCTCCTGCGTTTCCTGCATTGGCAAGCGGATTCTGTACCACTGAGCCACCTGGGAAACCCTCTAAGGTCCTAGGAACTATTTTAGTAATATGTATACATGGCCATTATATTTCTGTAAAATATACAAATGTTATCTATTTTAGCTACAATCCTCTAATATTACCATCTCTTTCTGCTTCACTTTCTCCTTCATCACCATTCATTTTGCACAGAATGGTGACGGAGAGGCCATATGATTTCTAGGATCCAAGTACAGGCTAGATGAATACAGTATACTTTTAGTTTGGGTTTGGAAGGAAAGATTAATGTGGCCTGGGTTAGGGTTGTGTAGAGTTAAATTATTGCTATTCATCTTGGTATATGAATGGCTTCCAACAGTATTCCTCTTGCCTATGACACTAGACATAGTGTCACTAAAAAGTTGGGTTGCAGGTCACATCACAGTATGAATATCTCCAACAATAACAGCAATGAAAAATGTGTGCCTAGTGGAGGAGTAACAGTTGAAAGTGCACTCTGTGGAAACTTTCCCCTCTTTTTATCAGGCATACAAACTTGCACGCAGAGGAATCAAAATCAAAACCAGTTTTCCCCAGTCTGTTATTCAGCATATACAATTAAAATGCTCCATACATTATTTGGGCTTTTTTGATGGCAGTTGCACTAAATAGAATTTATTCTTTACTGTGTGTGTTTGTAGGAACACAGAACCTGGCAGTGTTTCAGACAGTAAGTGTGTCTGTTTAACCTTAGATTAGGGCTTCGGAAGACAAGGCTGAATATGTGATAAGATTCTGTCCAACCCTGAGAGTCCATGATTCAATACTGTAAGCTTGTAGGCTTGGGAGTTCTTGACAGTCCAGTGGTTAGGACTCTGCACTTTCACTGCTGTAGTCCAGGTTCAGTCATTGGTTGGAGAAATAAATTGCGCAAGCCTCCAAGCATGGTCAAAAAGAAACAGAAACTTGTAGGCTACATTTACATCTATCTATCCTCACAAAATCATTTTGTTCCAGAGTGATTGGATGTAGCTTACAAAATATGTATAAGAAGATTTAAAAATACATATGCAGGGGCTGAGAGGAGGAAACAAAGAGGTGTTTAATGGGTATGGAGTTTCAGTTTTGCAAGATGAAAAAGTTCAGGAATCATTCCATGTATGAACACAGCTAACACTATTGAACTGTACACTTAGACATGATTATGCTGGTAAATTTTATGTTATGTGTTTTTACCATAATCAAAAAGTTTTAAAATTAAATATGTAGGTAAATGAGAAAATCAATAACCAATATAAACACCAAAAGTAAGAAAAATAGGAGGAAGCCAAGGACAATATTTGTTCACAAAATGTTTTACATGATGTTCTGCATATATTTGTCTGTGAACTTCTAAGCAACCTATTACTTTTTATCCATAATTATAGCTTAGGCTCTTGTTATATGTAGCACATCATAGGTATAAAATTTTTATTGGTTGAAAGAATAAGGGGAAATGATAATATTTAAAATAAAGTGACCTTGAGCTTCTAGACTCAGAATCTAATGCATTTGTTTGATTGTTTATTACAAATAAAGGACAACAGATTATATTGTAATGAGACTTGAATTTCTAGCGGTTTCCAGCATAAATCTCTTGTAAGACTCTATGTACTCATTAATTTGACATTTAATCAACAGATTCAACATGCACATTCCTTAAGGGCTTCCTCTGTGTGCTGGGAGCTGTGGGCAGCAAGTAGATTACTGGATCTTACTGATGCAGTAGAGTTGAGAATGATTTTCTTTGCTTTTTTGCATCTTAAGCTTCACAGACCAAAAAAAAAAAAAAAGACTTTTGCAGAGCTGTGTCCCTGATTTGCTGATGACCAGTTTGCCCACTAGGATATCTGGTGCCTGATTAAACTGATAAGATAACAATATGTTTACTAGAATGCATGAAACATGTGTGTAGGTGGGAGAGGATAGAATGTAGCATTCTTACTTACTTTCCTAGGATTTGAGCCCAGAGAGAGCTGTGGCAGAACTTTACTTCAGACACACATTCACAAATTTGTGCCTTATTGTTTAAGTACTGATCATCAGGAAGTCACAAAAGCCATCATTTGTGGAAGGAGAGGAGTGGGTGAGAGCCAAGAATAAAAGACCCGATCTGTATAAACTTGTGACTACCAAAAGCTGTGGGGAAGATTTTCTAAACCACTGGGTTCTTTTCTGGTATATAGCCCTTTGTGAGATATGTTGTTTACCAATGCAGCACAGCTCCCAAAAGAGGAAGTAAGAGACATTAAAAAAAACTTTTTTTCTGAAAATTAGCTATACTCAAAGTTCAAAAGGAATTTAGAGTTCATTTGCTTAGAAAAAAGTCCCAGCAAATGGCTTAAAAATAACAAGCATGTGCATAGTGGTTTAAATTTTGCAGAACACTTTCACAGACATTATCTTATCTGAGTCTCCCGAATGTCATATAGATGTGCCAGGACTAGTGGTGTCATTTCCTCCATTGTGTGCATCAGAAAGCTTGAGAAACAAACTCACAGTCACACAATCACATAACCCACAGTGGCAGTGGCCTGCACTGGATCCAGCTTTACTTACTTCTAGACATTAGTCCATTTGCTCAATAAAATATCATGACTTAGGTGCCTATGGTATGCCTTGTGTTGTGCCAAACTCTGGGAAAATAAAGGTAATTAAAATACTGTCTCTTCTTTCCTTATAGCACATCTACAAACCCAGCGTTTTTATAGCATTTGGCACTTACTAAATATTTTATGTCCTTTATCTATCTAGATAATCAGTAAAAAAAACTCCAGGATTAGACAAGTTAGGTGTTATTGCAGAAGGAAATGGCAATCCACTCCAGGACTCTTGCTTGGAAAATCCCATGAACCAGAGGAGCTTGGCAGGCTTCAGTCCATGGGGACACAAAAGAGGTGTTATTGCCTCTGTTGTACAGAGGAAGAGATAGTGACGGCATTAATCATCTAGCCAGACAATGATGGAACTGCGCTGTGGCTGGAACTCAGGTAAACCTGTTTCTCTGAAATTATCACCATACTTTTGACACCCCCCCCAAAAAATATAAAAAGATCTAGAATGCATTGTGCATATTTTTATGTCTTAGAGATCTGTACATGGTCTCTAGCACATGTCTCTTGGTGTCTTTTTCCTGGGCCAGTCAGCCTGTGATAACACAAGTACCACAAATGCCAATCCCCAAAGGAAGGCATGAGCTCATGATGAGCACCCACATTTGGGCTGGGAGTCAAGAATGTTAACTTTGCTTATT
The DNA here is from genome assembly GCF_054371585.1 of Giraffa tippelskirchi. Lineage (NCBI taxonomy): Eukaryota > Metazoa > Chordata > Mammalia > Artiodactyla > Giraffidae > Giraffa > Giraffa tippelskirchi. The sequence continues at coordinate 157,569,688 of NC_137276.1, read as the reverse complement.
TTGAAATCTGGGTTGTGCACGCTGTTTAAGCATGTGGGAGTAGATGCACTGATAAAATGCTTCTGTGAGATGGAAGTGAATTCTCAGAGAGTCCTTACAGGGGAATCCACATGGGACAACCCTTGAGTGGGTCTTGTTTACAGTAACATCTCTGTGCCAAGTTACTAAGGAGTCAGTTTAAAGCGTGACCTTGGAGAAATAACATCAGTCTGAGAGCACAACTACTCCTGGCTGCCTTTGGGTAGGTAACATGCTGTTCTGCCACTCAGCCACTGAGCACTTTAGACCATATGGATCCCTCCTCATGTGACTTATACTACATGTTTGAATAGAGTAAGTACTTTTCCCCATGGGCCTGAATGACTATTTTTGTTAGGATAATGATTACAAGACATATATTTTCAAAGTAAAAATCATCTTTCTTTTTCAGATTGTAAGATTCTGCCTATACATTCATAAAGAGAAATATATGGAGGGGGAAGAGAGAGAGAGCCACAAGATATAGTGGTGACATTTATAAAGAGATATATGTATACATATGATAATATACGTATATATGTGTATATTTAAAAATATTACCCGAAAATATGCATATAAGTGTATATACATATATAATATATTTTGAATTATGGTTCTGGAGAAGACTCTTGAGAGTTCCTTGTACAGCAAAGAGATCAAACCAGTCAATCCTAAAGGAAATAAACCCTGAATTCTCATTGGAAGGACTGATGCTGAAGCTGAAGCTCCAATACTTTGGCAACCTGATGTGAAGAACTGACTCATCTGAAAAGACCCTGATGCTGGGAAAGAATGAAGGCAAGGGGAGAAGGGGATGACAGAGGATGAGATGGTTTGGTGGCATCACCAACTCGATGGACAAGGGTTTGAGCAAACTCCGGGAGATAGCGAAGGACAAGGAAGCCTGGCATGCTGCATTTCATGAGATCACATAGAGTCGGACATGATTTAGCAACTGAACAACAATAAATATATATTAATATATACATGATAATTATATACAGAGAGTATTTATTAGACAGCATTCTTTAATTTGCTTATTTTCTATCTGATAAGGCAAAAAAACAAAGCAAAATTATTTTAAAAGTAAATTTAAAAAGCTTGCTAATGGAAGAAATAGAACAACATAGGCAGTGTATTGTCACCATGTGGATAATTTATATGGACACTATCACAAAAGCAAAACAAGGGAAAGAAAGTTAATAAACTCTTAACAGTATTTCTGAGTAGATGAGATTATAGAGTGAAAAAAATATTTTCTTGCTCCAATACCTTTTTGTAATTTTTGAATTTTGTACAGTAAAAATGCTTCATTTTGATAGTAAATGTATAAAATAAAAATTTATGAGAAATGACCATTAAAAATACCTTCATGTAGAATTTGTCTCTGGAAGGTGTCCATAATAAGAGGGTGACAAAAATTATGCCAGGATAAATAGACACCAAAGAATATGTCTCAGTTTTCTGATGGGTTTGTTTCTATGTGGAGAACTTCTGCTAAGAAATGGGAAATAAATGATTGCTCTGATTTGAAATATGCCTGAAGTGTGGTATTAGAGGTTGAATGGAACTCAAACAGTTTACATGGGTTGGTTGGATGAGAGTGGAAGAATGTGGCCAGGGTTACCAGGTCAGGGTGCAGTGTTTCACAATGAATTCTGTCCACTGCCAACCATTGGCTCAGGAGGGGGAAAAAAAAGGCTTTTGTGAGACATTTGTGAGGCAGATCATGGTGGTCATGGAAATACACAGCTCAGCCCTTTTAATGCAGAGCACATCATTGACCAACAGCCACAGCTGCTGCCCTTCCATCCTTATTCCTTGTCACTGAGGCCATTGTACATCCAACCTCCTCCCAGCAAAGCACTGAATCTAGTGGGGCTACAAAATGAGGACCATTCTGTCAACACATAGGACACCTTCAATGGGTGCTTTTGACTCAAGAGTACCACATTGATCTGACTAAACCTATCTCAAAACTGCACTTTGGTCTGAAACTCTACTGAATTCTTTTTATTTTCTTCTCTTCATCAGAAAATGTTTGTATTACCCTCTGACATAGTCCCCTTCTGTTTTCTCATCATTATCCTCTAAAAGCACTCTTCCTAGTCCATCTTTTGCACATCCAATTCCATCTTGAGGTCTGTTTCTCACAGAACACAGAGTGAAACAAGTGGTCCTAAGCATGGTTCAAGAATGCAGATAGAAGGTAGGTGTTTAGAACTGACTCACTCAACATATCAAGCAAGCAGGATGGCATCAGAGTTATGTGGAGCGGGGATTGTTTCTGCTCCAAAATGGAGGTCCAATTGCTGTAGATTTCATCAATGTTTACCTGGGAAAATATCCATTTTAGGGGAAGACTTGCAGATTCTAAGATTTAAGCTTTTAGGAAGATAAGGAAAATAATTCATACAAGGAAGTATATTGTATGGTTACTGCTAGGTTGAGCTGACATGCTTCAGAGGGATATTGAGAAACTAAGGGCTCTTCAGTCAGTTCAGTCACTCAGTGATACCTAACTCTTTGTGACCCCATGGAATGCAGCATTCCAGGCTTCCTGGTCCATCACCAACTCCTGGATCTTGCTCAAACTCATGTCCATCGAGTTGATGATTCCATCCAACCGTCTCATTCTCTATCGTCCCCTTCTCTTCCTGCCTTCAATCTTTCCCAGCATCAGGGTTTTTTCCAATGAGTCAGTTCTTCTCATCAGGTGGTCAAAGTATTGGAGCTTCAGCTTCAGCTGAAGGGCTCTTAACAAGCAGTTAAAGGCTAAGTATGAGAGTCAGATTGAGTCTTAGATAGCTTACAAAGAGGTGAGGGCCTCTTTGCAAAAATAAACAAAGATAAGCTGCAGACCGAGCCCCTGATCAAGTCACAGAGTTCAGTTCAGTTCAGTTCAGTTCAGTCACTCAGTTGTGTCTGACTCTTTGCGAACCCATGGACTGCTGCACACCAGGCTTGCCTGTCCATCACCAACTCCCAGAGCCTGCTCAAGCTCATGTCCATTGTGTTGGTGATCCCATTCAACCATCTCATCCTCTGTTGTCCCCTTTTCCTCACACCTTCAATCTTTCCCAGCATCAGAGTCTTTTCAAATGAGTCAGCTCTTCACATCAGGTGGCCAAAGTATTGGAGTTTCAGCTTCCGCATCAGTCCTTCCAATGAATATTCAGGATTGCTTTCCTTTAGGATGGAATGTTTGGCTCTCTTTGCTGTCCAAGAGACGCTCAAGAGTCTTCTGCAACACCACAGTTCAAAAGCATCAATTCTTCGGCACTCATCTTTCTTTATAGTCCAACTCTCACATCCATACATGACTACTGGAAAAATCATAGCTTTGATTAGATGGACCTTTGTTGGCAAAGTAATGTCTCTGCTTTTTAATATGCTGTCTAGTTTGGTCATAACTTTTCTTCCAAGGAGCAAGTGTCTTTTAATTTCATGGCTGCAGTTACCATCTGCAGTGATTTTGGAGCCTCCCAAAATAAAGTCTGTCACTGTTTCCATTGTTTCCCCATCTATTTGCCACGAAGTGATGGGACAAGATGCCATGATCTTAGTTTCCTGAAGGCAGAGCTCAAGAGACATTTAAATGGTTGACCAAAGCGGATTGGAAATACCTGAGACCCTGAAATGTGGGCCGGGGACATTAAGTAGATGCCTCTGGTAGTTGGTTTTGTAGACTTTTTGTCTTAGTTGAGATGGTTACAACAAAGCACCACAAACTGGATGGTTTATGAATGATATACCTTTATTTCTCACAATTCTGGAACCTAGGAGTTTGAGATCTGGGTCCCAGCATGGTTATAGAAGGGCTGTCTTCTGGGTTACAAACTTCTCTTTGTGTTCTCACATGATGGAAGGAACCAGGGAACTCAGTGGGATCAATGATATTCATAGCAGTGATGTCCATTCACCACCAGCTAATAGAATCCAGATGATGGTTCTCCATTGTCAGATTCTAGGAGATCATATGTACCACAATGACCAGAAAGGTTGGAGGTGCGGCCAATGGGGGTTGGCCTGCAGGGAGTTGTGAAAATGGTCAATAGATGGTCAAAGTCAGAGTTTTTTACTTGATTTGTGGAGACTTGAGTTAATTCTTACATCTAGAATCCGTAGACTGAAGAGCTGGTTGGATTCCTGGGAAATAGAAACATCTAATGCTCTGACATGTATATACCATGACAATGCCTTCAGGCTCCCTTGAAGAGACCTAGAGCCAGGGCCAGCCACAAGGGTGTGCTCTATTTGGAAGGGTTTATAACTTGGTTTAAGGCTCTATTGTCACCCTCTTGAAAATTTTAAACAAGTGGCCCCACATTTTCATTAGTACTGGAACTTGCAAATTGTATAGACAGTCTTGCCTACAGCTACTGACCTGGGTACAGGAGATCTGAGCTGACATCAATACCCAGAGACCTTATGTCGTAAGCAGGGTAACCTGTTGATGTGGAAGCTCACACGATCAGATAATAAGTAAAATTCTGGTTCAAATCCATCTGATAATGAAACCATTGTATAAGTGAATCCAATGAATCAATGAATCTGGAGACTCATCCAGTGGTCACTTTTCTAGTCATCAAGTGATTGAAATTATTATACTTGACAGAATAATACCCACAGTGGGTATTTATCTTGTGGAGTCAGAACTATCAGAATGGGAAAGTTCAAGTGGAAACCTCTGAAACTGCCTTCTACTTCATTTGGCCATAGGAGTACATAAAAAGTAATATCACATTCCAGGAAGAATAATAATTAATAACATCGTTAAATAGCTTAAGGGATGGGGCAGAAGTTGAGGGAATATCCTGATCACAACTCTGATTTATATACATGGCCCCTGCAGAACTCAAAGGGGTCTGTAGACTAAGTATAGATTCTTGAAATCTCAATTAAGTAGTAGCCCTGATTGCAATGATATGCCAGAGAGGATATCTATACTAAAACAGATTAACAACCTCTTAAGTATATGATATGCAGATATTGATTTGGTAAATGCATTCTTCTCCATTCTGATTATAAAGGAAGATAATAGGTCACATTCACATGGGACATGCAAAAATATTCGTTTGTAGATTTGCCTCAGGGCTATGTTGACTCTGCTCTTTGTTGTATTATAGAATGAAGTTATCTGGGCTGCCTGATCAACCCACAGGAGATCACATGGGTGCTTTACATCAGTAACATTGTGTAGATCAGGCAGGACAAACAAGAGATGGCCTTGCTAGAAAACTTGATAAGTTACATGTGATCCAGGACACAGGGAGGAGCCCTAAGAAAATGTAGAATCCTGATACTTTCAGTGAAGTTTTAGGGATCCAGTGGTCAGGAGTTTGTCAAAATAAGCCTTCCAAAAAGAAAGTGCTGCATCTTGCATCCCCTGCCACAAGGAAGGAAGCAAGGGAGTCTGGTAGCTGTTTTTGTGTTTGAGGGGAAACATGTTCCATATCTAAGAATAGTGATCTGGCCCATATATTGGATAACATGGAAGAGTTCAGGTGTCTAATGAAAAAATATGCAGTGTGGAGGTTATGGCAGGCCCCAGTGAGAGAATCACAATGCAAACCCTGATGTTCTAGATAAAATAATATATCTTTTGGTAAAATATTTAAGTTGGTACAAAAGTGATTGCCATTTTGGACCGTGAATTTTATATCATTATAATTAGACTCAAACATATCTTTATTAGTCAAAATAGGAACCATTGCAATCAACACATTTTTGCCAATGAGAAATAAGTCTGCTTACTCCTGTAGGGCAAAAATCTTTGCTTTCAGATTTGATGAACTCTTAGAAAGCATTTTCTGCCTCCTGCTGGTTGCGGAAGCATTTTCCCTGCAAAAAGTTGTCGAGATGCTTGAAGAAGTGGTAGTCAATTATTGAGAGGTTGAGTGAGTATGTCAGATGAGGCAAAACTTTGTAGCCCAATTGATTCTACTTTTGAAGTGTTGGTTAGGTAAAGTGCAGTCAGGGGTTGCTGTGGAGTAGTATTGGGCCGTTTTGGTTGACCAATGCTGGCTTCAAGCCTTGCAGCTTTTGGTGCATATAATTGATTTGCTGAGCATACTTTTAAGATGTAATACTCTTGCCAAGATTCAGAAAGCTGTAGTGGATTAGACGGGAAGCGGAGCACCAAATAATAATCATGACCTTTTTTTTTATTGAAAGTTTGGCTTTGGGAAGTGCTTTGGAGCTTCTTTTCAGTCCAGCTGCTAAACTGTCACCACTGGTTGTTGTATAAAATCCACTTTTTCATTGCATGCATAATCCAATCAATAAATGATTCACTGTTACTGCATAGACTAAAAGAAGATGACACTTCAAAATGACATTTTTTTTGATTTTTCGTCTGTTCATGAGGCACCCACTTATTGAGCTTTTTCACCTTTACAATTTGCTTCAAATGCTGAACCATCACAAAATGGTCAATGTTGAGTTCTTCAGCAACTTCACCTGTAGTTGTAAAAGGATCAGTTGCGATGATCCTCTCAATTGGTCATTGTCAACTTCTGATGGCAAGTCACTATGTTGCTCATCTTCAAGGTTCTAGTCTCCTTTGCAAGACTTCTTGAATCAATACTGCACTGCACTTTCGTTAGCAGTTCCTGGGCCGAATGCATTGTTGATGTTGAGAGTTGTCTCTGCTGATTTATGACCCATTTTGTACTTGAATAAAAAAATTAGTTGAATATGCTTTTGTCTAACATCATTTCTATAGTCTAAAATAAATATAAAATTAACAGCAAGTAATAAGTCTAGAAAAAAAACATAAAGCTAGAAATGTGCATTTAATGCATTAAAATGATGCATAACATAACTACATTGATTTAAGAATGCATCCTAATATTGAATGGCAAAGTTCAACAATGCAAAACCACAATTACTTTTGCACCAACTTCACAGCTCCTGATGTGTTACCAGTTCTTGATGGTCACAGAATACTAGACCATGGGGTACTAAATGGCCATGTATCTATAACTTCACATCAACTGGGTTATTTCAATTCTTCTAAATCATTGAGTCAGCCCAGAATTGGTCAAGCAAAAGATAAAAATGGTATATCCAGATTAAGCCCATGCGTGACATATGCCCTTGGTCAGCAGCATGAACAGGTAACTCAGAAACCCCTGTCAACTATAGTTGTTGTAACAGCAAACCTCCTTGACTTTGTACCAAAAACAAGCTGAAGGAGATGAAAGAGACTGTCAGTGCTTTCTAGCCACAGATGACAAAGTCCTGTAGCTGAACAAGTAGGACTTATTGTTATAGCAAGATCATGGGAATTTATGGAGCATCTCAGTAAGAGAGTGTTAAAAAGGACCTACTATAGAATTTGGGTTTATGTTACCCTATTTGGGGGCGTGTTCAAAGCATTGGGACTTTACTGTGACCTGGAAGATATCAGGAAGTGAGATAATTCTATGAATGGGCATCTTGATAAATCTTATCTTAAGACAAGATGAATGAAGTGAAGCTAAAGCTATACTTGGGCAAAGAAGCCATACTCAATTATTTCAGCTATGATAAGAGGTTGTGTGGTCATTTTTTGTGGTTTGGACCATGTATATCTTTTTTTACAGTGTTTATAAGTGATTACAGACTGGTCTTACTTTTGTCTTGATCCATCACAGTCATGGGAAGCCCTTGTCTAATGTTGATGCTTTGTGAAACTATGTCAGTATTTAATAGCAGGACAGCAAGGAATAGATGTGAGTTCCAGGCCAGCTTCTAGAAATACCAAGGTTTGGCTGGTGGTGTCCAACCAGTTCCAGTCAGGGGCTGCTTTCATCTTCCTCATGATAAAATGTTATTTATGAGCTGTGTAAGTGAATGAAGGCCAAAAATGGACAAGTGGTTGCTTCCAGCACATTTGAAATTGGTTTTGAAGCCATTAGAGAGGACAAAGCTTCCCAAAGAGTGGGGTTGTGACCAGTAAACCTGGTCATTTACTTTGTAAGGAAGGAGAAATGACTTGAAATAATAAAATAAACAGATGTGAAAAAATGCCCAGGCAGTGAGCAATGGTCTGGCTATCTGGTTAGAAGTCTGGAAAGAAAAGAGCAGGAAGACTGGAGACAAGGAGGTCTAGAGCAAAGGCCTGGAGAGACAGAACTGGGCACAGACCGTGAAGATTTTTGTATAACATGCTAGCTTCTATCAGAACTCAGGAAAGGAGAGCAAACAAGTAAACCAATACAATTACGTAAATGTGACAAGTACCATTAAATAAGCCAGTGAAGAGACTGAATTATGAACAATGGGAGGGAGAGGGAGTGGCAGTGATAGGAAGCTGCTGCAGCTGCCGCTGCTGCTGCTGCTGCTAAGTCGCTTCAGTAGTGTCCGACTCTGTGCGACCCCATAGACGGCAGCCCACAAGGCTTCCCCATCCCTGGGATTCTCCAGGCAAGAATACTGGAGTGGGTTGCCATTTCCTTCTCCAATGCATGAAAGTGAAAAGTGAAAGTGAAGTCGCTCAGTCATGTCTGACTCTTAGCGACCCCATGGACTGCAGCCTACCAGGCTCCTCCATCCATGGGATTTTCCAGGCAAGAGTACTGGAGTGGGGTGCCATTACCTTCTCCGGATATGAAGCTACTTTAGATGAAATGGATGGGAAAGGTCCCTCTGAAGAACTGGCATTTAAGCCGCAACCTGGGAGACAAGGAGTGAGTAAGTTGAAGTGGAGGAAGAGTATGCCAGGTAGAATAGCATATGTAGGACTTTGAGGTGGGAAAGAGATTGGAATAAAGTGATCAAAAGAAGACATGCAACCAGAGTAGGGTGAACAAGGGAGATGGCACTAGAGGAAAGTGAGATATTCAGGATCCAAATTATAGCAAGCCAGGAAAGGAGTTTGGGTCTTATTCTAAGAAGTAATAAACAGTTCTGAAAGCTTTCACACAGAGTCGTGGTGTGATCCAATTAATGATTTTTTAAATTATTCTTTCCTGTCTGTGAAGAATGAACTGGAGGTGGGACAAGAGGGAGACGGGAAGATTAGTTAGGAAGGTACTGCAATCATGTGAATTAATACCAATCCAAATCAAGACAGGCTTTCATCAACTACGTAAATGGGTTGCATGGTCTATCTCTGAGTGGGAAGTAGCTGTATAGGTGGATGACACTGCCTCCCTCTTAGAGCTGACAGTATAGTGTCTGACATTCTGACCAACTTTGGTTCCCAAAATATATGTGGTATGTCATTGACTCATTGGAAAAGACCCTGATGCTGGGAAAGATTGAGGGCAGGAGGAGAAAGGGACGATGGAGGATGAGATGGCCGGATGGCATCACCGACTCGATGGACATGGGTTTGGGTGGACTCAGGGAGTTGGTGATGGACAGGGAGGCCTGGTGTGCTGCGATTCATGGGGTCACAAAGAGTCGGACATGACTAAGCAGCTGAACTGAACTGATTCTATAGTTCAGCAGAATCAGTAGAGATTTACTGTTAAGAACTTACCTGCTGCGCCATAGCCCCTCAAACATCCCCCCTGCCCATATCTTGTCTTTTGAAAGCCAACTCCTATCGTCAGTTGTAGATTAAATTTCCTCTACATGAGCTTTCACTCAAAGACCCATATTGAAATAAAGAAAACCAAACTCATGAAGGGAATTAGCTCTCTGTGTATACATGTATCTCTATACATAATTTTTTTTACAAGGGGCTGAATGCAGTGAAAAAGAAAAGGAGTAAGTTCCCACTTAGCTTTGTTGAGCCAGCAAGGTTGCCTGGAGTGCTCGCCATAAGACAACACTTTCTCAAAGAACACAGAATCCTCAAGACCATCTGCCAACCCTGAGTTTAGTCAACTTCATTGCTCTTCATAAAAACTGTCAATGAGAGATAATAACATACCCACTTCATTGAAAACATTATAATCCAATTATTCTTTACTCTCTGTTAATGGTGTCAACACATTGAATATTGCTATTTTCCAAGAGAAAAAAGGAGAAGCATTCACTTTGATAAACTGAACTCAAAAATTTGTTCTATGCTACATGAAATTCACCTGTCACTTAAATACAGAAAGAATTTTAAAGAGAGTTTTAAGATAATTAAAATTTATGCTAAAACGATTTCTCATTTATGGTGAGCATTTTACATCAGAAATCTGCACTTAACAGTTATGAATTTGGAAAATAGAGAAATGCAATGGCACAATCAGTCTGGCAGTACCTCAACTAGGTAGGAAGAAAAGGGCAAAGAAAAAGAATCATCATATGAACCTGCAGTATTTTTCCCCTGAATTCTAAGACTGAAGTTAGTTGTATGCACTCATTAAATCCATTCTTGATGTTCCAAATATTGGAGGAAAGACTACTGTATATTCCTTAGAGAGAGGAAGTTTGTGAAGTTTTAAAAAATATACTCTTTTGATTTTAATATTGAAGTGCTGTGAATGTGGGCTTCTTTGGAAAGGTATTAAAGTAATTATAATGCTGACAGAATAATCAGGACTTAGTGTTCGGAGAAGGCAATGGCACCCCACTCCAGTACTCTTGCCTGGAAAATCCCATGGACGGAGGAGCCTGGTGGGCTGCAGTCCAGGGGGTCGCGGAGGGTCGGACACGACTGAGCGACTTCACTTTCACTTTTCACTTCCATGCATTGGAGAAGGAAATGGCAACCCACTCCAGTGTTCTTGCCTGGAGAATCCCAGGGACGGCAGAGCCTGGCGGGCTGCCGTCTATGGGGTCGCACAGAGTCGGACACGACTGACGTGACTTAGCAGCAGCAGTGTTTGGGTAACCAATTATGACATTTCTGATAGGAGCTCTAACTTCAAGTTTAAAAAAAAAAGGATAAATACCTTCAGGGATGATTTATGTAAATAACTGATAATGTATTTAAGCCACATTCTGCCTTAAATTTGTTTGAAATTGAGGACAAAATGAACCAAGTCAAGCTAAATAAACATCCCAAGAGAGTAAAACGTATAAAATTATTTTTACATCAAAAAACCCACACTCTGAGATTTGAACCTGTCATGGTCTACACCTTTATCATTGCCTATCAATTTGTATTTCTGACTATGAAAGACATGTGGCCTCAGTAACCCTGGTTTATCGAATGTCTCAGAATTCAGGCCCACGAGCTGAAGAATGAATCACAAGGAAATTCATTTCTAGAACTCTGATGACAAATGAGTTGATAAAATCAGAATTAATGAGCTGAAGTTCTTACAATGGACTCTATCTACCACTCTAATTCCTTACAAGCCCTTTTCACTTATCCTGATGTTATACTTCATAAATGTCTTTCCCCAACACTTTTCAGGAATTTTCAAGAATATCCACATCACCTACCCCAACACATGCACACACATTATGCACCTTTTTCTTCTTTGCTTTAATTAGAAAGAGGAATTTGATAGTTTCAAAATCATCTTATTTTAAAAAGCCATGTTATAGCAGTTAATCAATCCATCACCTATGAATCTGTTGTGATTAGAGATCTTTATATCTTAAGCAATTTAAGGCTTTTCCTTCTTTTCATAAGGACTAAATCTTCCAAATTCACTGTTTCTTCAAGTTAAATGAAGTTTTGAGCTATGTTTGTAACCTTTCATTTAATTTTACTGCCAAATAATGGAATGTTAGACTCATTAGCTTTGAGAGATTATATGTGGTATTTGAAAATATTTTATACTTATCTTAAAAATTATATAAATACATTAAAGTGAAAAACATTATTATCCTATTATCCACTATTTTGTGTTTTGGCATTTTCTTCTAGAATTTGTTTAAAAGCATACAAACTTATGTATGTGCAAGAGTTTTAGGTATACGTATGTATATATTCTTACAACATTTACACTATCATTTTATATATATATATATATATTCTGCTTTTCAATTTAACCTTATAATAGAAGAAATTTTTACATACTCACCTTGAGAAGGAAATGGCAACCCACTCCAGTATTCTTGCCTGGAGAATCCCAGGGACAGAGGAGCCTGGTGGGCTGCTGTCCATGGGGTTGCACAGAGTCGGACACGACTGAAGCGACTTAGCATTACATACTCACCAAAGTGATAATTGTCAGTTTAAACTACTTCATGTCTATTGGCTTAATATGTTCCCACTTAACAATTTTAAAGTTAACAATTTTAAGTTCCCACTTAAAAATTTTATCTTTTCTTCTATTATTTACAGTAGGGAAAAATTGTATGTAATAAGAAATTAGGCTACAATGAATACTTTCTCACAAATACATTTATTGACTTTACTTTTTTGAAATAATTTTGATTTACAGGGAAGTTGCAAAGACAGTAGAAATGTTTCCATGTACCATACCACCCAGCCTCCCCATGTGTTAACATCTTGCATTACCATGATACAGTTGTTAAGACTCAAAATATTAACATTACTAAACCACAGACTCTAGACAGATTCACCAGTTTTTATACTAATGACCTTCTTAACACTTTTGGTTGATGTCTTTCATTAGTTCTGAAAAATTATCAGCCAATATGTTTTAAAATATTGACTGTACTCCAGTCTACCTTTCTTTTAACTTCTTTTTGTTATTTCTTGTTTTTCTCTCTCTGTTGCATTTTGTTCAAGCTTTTCCCTTAGTTTTTTAATTCTCTCATCAGCAGTCTCCTGCAAAGCCTGTCTTCTGAGCTTTTGTTGTATTTTTTTGTATAACTTTTTATTCTCTATAAAGATTTATTTGGTACTTTTCCAAAAATATTTGGTTCCTTTTTACCTTTGCTATCCCCACACATATTTTTCAAGCTTGCTTTCATTTCCTTTAATATAGTAATGTGTTAATTATCTATTGCATAACTGCTTGAAGACTTAGCAGTTTGAAACAACACACATTTATTAGTTCCCATTTTCTATGGGTCAGGAATCCATGTCCAATCCAGCTGAGTCCCTTGCTTCAGGGATTCTCACAAGGTTACACTCCTGTTATCAATAAGGGCTATATGTATAACTTGAGGGTTGATTCGTGATTGTTTGCTGAACTCAGTTCCTTGCAGGCTGTTGGGTTATAGGCTTCAGTTTCTCACTGCAAGTAGGCTGGAGGTCACCCTCAGTTTTTGTTTAACATCACAGTTCATTTCATTAAAGCAAGCAAGTCAAGGAGATATAAGACAGAACGTGCTAGTAAGACTGAAGTCACAATCACAGACAATCATGGAAACAACATTCCATCACTTTTGATGTCTTCTATTTCTCTGAGTAAGTCATCACATCTAGCTTTCCCATTCAATGGGAGAAAGTTATGCAAGAAAGTGAACACTATAATTGAACACCATTTCAGAAACCTAACACAACTGAACACTTATTTAATAAACTCTACCTAAAAATTTCACTATTATCAGTCCTAGATCTGCTCTGTTGCTTTTATAGCTTCTCACTCATTGTGACTTGTCTCCTTATGTGCTTTGTTAGTTCTTACTGTGAATAGTTTAGTTTAATCAGTTTTATTTCTGGCAAAACAATTGTTTTGAGATCTGAAATGAAGGTGAATTTCTCTAGAGAGGATTCACATTCACTTCTGTCAGTTGCCTATGGGAATTGCCAGTTAATGTGCAATTAAGTTTTCATCTCGACATGTTGGAACTAGTAAGATAGCATGAATTTAGATGGAAACTGGTATAAGAATTAGCTTGAGATTAGAAATTATGAGTAATGATGTTTTCTTTCATTACTCTTATTAAAGTTTGTGTCTGTTGATTTTGTCTAATATCATCCAAGTGAAAGGGTATATATGTTTAGCTTTGTTTCAACATTGTGTACTGTGTGTAGTGTCTGGCACCCCAGTTTAATGGCAAGATGGTATCCTTGTAGACTCTTTATATTGGGTAGACAGTTTATCTCTTTTTCTTTATGCCCTCTGAAACTGTGAATGCTGAAATACAAGTTCATACTGGTCAATAAACACCCTCAGTGTAAAATTGATCCTTGGTACTCCGTCATAGTCCTATGTTGCTACTTTTACTTATTCTTTATCAGGAGGATGTTTTACTTGCTCCTTAGCTCACTGATACATATATGATTAAGTTTCTTTTCTAAGATACTTAGTTTTTTTTAGTGAGATTGTTTTCAGTTTCTTAACCATCACATTACCGGAAAAAGAAACTTGAGGGTTTCTCAAGGTTCTTCATTTTATTGAAAAAAATATTTATAGATCTGATAGATCAGATAGATCTGATATTAGGTCAATACTGGGCTTTGGAAGATCAGACATTGCTCTATCTTCAATGAGTTTGCTGTTTAGGAGGGAGACAATATTATAAATTGTGACATATACAGTGTAAATTCATAATTGAGGCAAAGATATTACTATAAGGACACAGAGGTAGGTACACATAACTTAACCACAATGGGAGTTCAAAGTGTGTAACTGGCTTTCATATTTTGAAGGATAACTTGCATTTTCTCCAAATGACAGTGAGAAACCTTTGACAAAAATGTACTTCTGATAAAATGTTTACTAATTATATGAGACTTCTTGTCAAATTTAAATGAAATATTTATAGTATATTGACTTGTAATGAGCAGTGGTCTAACATTAGGTGGCCTAAACATTAGCCAGAGTTTCCTTCATGGCTTTGATGTTGGTAGACTAGGCAGTCATCTTTGTTTTCATTTTATTTGAAGGAAATTGAGCCCCCGGGAGGTCACATTTTTTTTTTTTAATTCTGTGTGTTGTCTCAGTGAGAACAAGTGACACCACTAGAGGAGAACGGAGGTGCTAGAAAGCTCTGCGATACTGAGTGGAAGTCACTGGGGAAAATACAACATGGTCACCGGTATGAGTCAGTGCAGAGATAAATAGGATGTCTGGAGGCATGCGTTTAAGGAAAATACTTTTGCTTACTTCTCCAATCGCATATTTTCTTTGCTTCTCAGGTAAATAAAGCACATAAAACAAGATTCTCGTCTATCTATATCCCAGGATTTTTAGAGGATCAATTAAAATAATTAATGTAAGAGCTTTACAAACTTAACAAAGTGAAAATGTGGTTTTCTCACTTTTGTTTCATATTCTGTCTAGGAAGTAACATAATAAAATATTGTTAAATTAAACGCCTCATTTCTCAAACTCAATCTCAACTTTCCTCCCATCTCTTTACAAGAAATCTAAACCTTGCTAACTCATTGTTAAGATTTGAATTCTTGGTAACCTAGAAATCCTGTCTCACCATACTTTAACCAAAACCTTGTTTACATCTCCCTGGAGGTTATCCTTAGCTAAAAAGCCAAGAAAGGAAATTAGCAGAGGCCTGGGTTTCTCCTTAACACACCTGAATGTATGTGGGAAATTTCCAGCCCTCATTCTACTTTTTAATTTTTACCAAGAAATCCCCCAGTTTGGCTAAATGGGTAAGAATTTGGGTGGGAGGGTGGCAGTGAAGAAGAGTGAAGGCATATTTTAAAAAGTCTATTAGATAAGAGGAAAATAATAGAATTCAAGGAATGCCTGTTTGCCAAACACATCATATTTCCTAGTTCTAAACCTCTCACTTACCTTGCAGTCTAGGTTTCATTTTTTTCCTCTTTTATACATGAGGAAGATGAAACTCAGAGAAGTGAAAACGTTTGCCCAGGATCATGGCATAGTAAATTGTCGTAACTAAAATCCAGACACATGACTCTCACTTCAAAGACTATGTCTTTTGCTCAATGCTTCCTTATGACTGTAAAATAATTTTGTCTTTTCTACTCATTCTTTGCTAAGGAAAACAGATTTATCATTTTCAAGTGCTCCATTAATATATTCAATCAGTAGCTGGCCATTTAGTTTAAGATAAATTGTCAGTAGGGACTTGGCTGGAAAATTAACTGTTGGGGCTCTTCTTAGAAAGAGAAAGAGGGGCTTTTGATTGTTTCTTTTGTCTCTGGTTTCTTTTCATTCAGTTTTTCTGATGGAAGAATAAAAAGGAGAACATCTTTTCCAGGCGAGGGCTGAAATCCTGAGACAGTGAGTGATGCTGTGTTTTGCTTTATTTGCACTTTACAATTGAAGGTTTGTAGCATGGAGCAAGTCTACTGGTGCCATTTTTTTCAACAGCACCTGCTCACTTTGTGTCTTTGTGTCACATTTTGGTAATTCTCACAATATTTCATTTTTTTTTATTGCTATTGCATTTGTTATGGTGATCTGTGATCAGTCATCTTTGACTTTACTATTGTAATTGTTCAGGGCACACAAATAAGATGGTGAACTTAATCGATAAATGTGTGTGTTCTGACTGCTCCATCTACCGGCCATTCCCCCATCTCTCTTTCTTCCTGGGCTTCCCTATTTCCTGTAATGCAATGATATTGAAATTATGCCAATTAATAATCCCACAGTCGCCTCTGTATTTCAAATGAAGAGTCACACGTCTCTCACTTTAAATCAAATTCTAGAAATAATTAAGCTTAGTGAGGAAAGATGTTGAAAGCCAGAATCATCTAAATCTAGTCCTCTTGCACCAGTTAGTCAGGTCGGGAATACAAAAAAGTTCTTGAAGGAAATTAAAGTTCTACTCAAGTGAACACAAGAATGATAAAAAAAAAAACAAAAACTGAAGCAGGCTTCTTATTGATTTGAAGAGTATTTTAATGGATAGACGATCAAATCAGCCACAACACTTCCTAAGCCAAAGCCTAATCCAGAACAAGGCCCTAATTCTCTTCAATTCTGTGAAGGCTGAGAGAGGTGAGGAAGATGAGATTTAAAGAAAGAAATCATCTTCATTACACAAAGTTGCAAGGTGAAGCAGCAAGTGCTAATATAGAAGTTTCAGGTTATCCAGACCATCTGTCTAAGATCATTAGTGAAGGTGGCTACACAAACCAACAGATTTTTCAATGCAGACAAAACAGACTTCTATTAGAAGATGCCATCTAGGACTTATGCAGCTAGAGAACAGAAGTCAATGCCTGGCTCAAAGCTTCAAAGGGCAGGCTGACTCTCTTGTTAGGGGCTAATGCAGCTGGCAACGTGATGTTGAATCCAATGTTCATTTACCATTCTGAAAATGCTAGGGCCATTAAGAATTGTATTGCATCTACCATGTCTGTGTCTATAAAAGGAAAAACAAAGCCTGGGTGACAGCACTTCTGTTTACAACCTGATTTACTGAATATTTTAAACCCTCTGTTGAGACCTTCTGCTCCAAAAAAAAAAAAGATTCTTTTCAAAATCTTGCTGCTCACGGAAAATGCATCTGGTCAGCCTAGAGTTCTGATGGAGAGATACAATGAGATTCATACTATTTTCACAACAGTTAACACAGCATCTATTCTGCAGCCCTTGGTTCAAGGAGCAATTTAGAATTTTAAATCTTTTAAAATCTTAGTACTTAAGAAATTTATTTTGTAAAGCTTTAGTGGCCATAGATAGGGATTCTTCTGATCAATCTGGGAAGTCAATTGAAAACCTCTGGAAAATATTCAGAATTCTAGATGCCATTAAGGACCTCTGTAACCCATAAGAAAAGGTCAAATTGTTAACATTAATAGACATTTGAAAGAAACTGATTCCAACACATATGGATGACTTTGAGGGGCTCAAGACTTCTTGAAGCCCCTCAAAGTAACTGCAGGATATAGTAGAAATGGCAAGACAATGAGAATTAGAAGTGGAGCCTGTGGGTCCCTTCACTGTCCGCTTGATACTAACACAACATTGTTAATCGGCTATGTGTGTTAGTCGCTCAGTCTTGTCTGACTCTTTGCAACCCCATGGACTGTAGCTCACCAGGCTCCTCTGTCCATAGGATACTCCAGGCAAGAATACTGGAGTGGGTTGCCATTTCCTTCTCCAGTTAATTGGCTATACTCCAATATAAAATAAAAAGTTAAAAAAAAAAAAGAAATGGAACCTAAAGATGTGACTAAATTTCTACAATATCTTAATAAAATTTGAATAGATGAGTAGTTGGTTTCTTATGGATAAGCAAAGAAAGTGTTCCTTGAGATGGAAATTATTCCTGGTGAAGATGCTATGAAGATTGTGGAAATGACAACAAAGGATTTATAATATTACATCAACTTAGGTGGCCCAAGCAGCAGCAGGATTTGAGAGGATTGACTCCATTTTGAAAGAAATTCTTCTGTAAGCAAAATGTTATCAAGTAGCATTGCATGCTGCAGAGAAATTGTTCATGGAAAAGAGTTAATCAATGCAGCAAACTTCATTATTGTCTTTTTTTAAGAAATTGCCACAGCCACCCCAACCTTCAGTAACTTGATCAGTCAGCAGCCATCAACATTGAGGTAAGACATCCACCAGCAAAAAGATTGCGACTTGTTGAAGACTCAGACGGATGGTTAGAATTTCTTAGCAAAACAAAGTAGTTTACATTGCTTTCCAGGTGGCACTAGTGGTAAAGAACCCACCTGCCAATACAGGAGACACAAGGGACATGGGTTCGATCCCTGGGTAGGGAAGATCCCCTGAAAGAGGAAATGGCAACCCACTCCAGTATTCTTACCTAGAGAATTTCATGGACAGAGGAGCCACGTGGTCTATGGTCAGACACAACTGAAGTGACTTAGCATGCAGGCACATTGTTTTATTAAATTTAGTTCTATTTTGCATTTAATAAACTACAGTATAGTGTTAGCATAACTTCTATATGCACTGCTGCTGCTGCTTCTGCTGCTACTGCTAAGTCGCTTCAGTCGTGTCCGACTCTGTGCGACCCCATAGACGGCAGCTCACCAGGCTCACCCGTCCCTGGGGTTCTTCAGGCAAGAACACTGGAGTGGGTTGCCATTTCCTTCTCCAATGTATGAAAGTGAAAAGTGAAAGTGAAGACGTTCAGTCGTATCGGACTCTTAGCGACCTCATGGACTGCAGCCTACCAGGCTCCTCTGTCCATGGGATTTTCCAGGAAAGAGTACTGGAGTAGGATGCCATTGCCTTCTCCCTATATGCACTGGGAATCTAAAATACTTGTGTGATTCATTTAAACATTAACTTTGCCAGTGGTCTGGAACTAAACCCTCAATATCTCCAAGGTAAGTCTTATACACTTGTTATAATAGCAAAAAACTGGTTTAATATTTAAAGAAAAAATGTATAGATGAAATACCTAAATAAGTTAAAGAAGGACAAAATTTGAGACCTCAAAGCAGTGCTTCTTTCACCTTGGAGGCAATGACGACTAGGGTGGAATAAAATCTCCAAAAGTGACTACCTGTTGCTTACATGGTGTCCAACGGCTCCTAGTGAAAGAAAAGCAAAAATCAGTTTGACACGCTAAAGTCTCACCTCCTTTGGCAAACACAACAAAATAAACTCTCAAAGCAAGAAACCTTCCTGCCTATCATGTTTCTCTCAAGAAAAATTAGAATTAGTAATAGTATATTTAAAAGTGAAGTGAAGGGAAAGTGTTAGTCGTATTTGATTCTCTGCCACTCCATGGACTGTAGGGTGCCAGGTTCCTCAGTCCATGGAATTCTCCAGGCAAGAATCCTGGAGTGGGTTGTCATTCCCTTCTCCTGGGGATCTTACTGACTCAAAGATTGAACCCATGCTCCTGCATTGCAGGCAGATTCTTTACCATCTGAGCCACCAGGGAAGACCCTTTCATCTACTTACTATAGATGAAATGTGTCTCATGGTAAACTCAGGAAAAAAAAAAAAAAGAAGAACCTGAAAAGCCGGCATTGATATGTAGTCCAAATTCTTCAGTTTATAGGTGAGAAAAGGCTCAGAGAGGGACAGTGACTGGCAGGAATACACAGGAATTAGAAATTCATTTGGGATTAACATCATAGCCATCTGCTTCCAGCCCAATGATGCTTCCACCACTGCATTATTGCTTATGCAAAAGAGAGTGGAAATGCACACACAGAATTTTAGGAAATTGCGAGTGTGCCTGTCCTCCTATATAACTGGTCTTCAAGCTTCTTCTATTCCTAGCAACTGAGCCCCAGGGGAAAAAAAAAAGAGACATCATCCTTTTGCATCATATGTTTATCCTTTAGAACTAATGCACAGTGTAGCTGAAAATCATATAAATGATTTCTTAACTAAGGAACCTGTATCTAAGGCAGCACATTAGCTTTGTCCTTTAAAAAGAAGCATGTGCCACTACTTTAACAATAGAGTGTTCATTACGAAATAGCAGACTCTATGAGCTATAAAATAGAGGGAAATCCAGAATTTGCCAATGGAACTTCTGGTACAAAAAGAGTATGTGAAATCAGTGTCATGATGCAACAGCCATTTCCTGCAGCCCAAAAAAGAGGCTGAAAAGCACAGTCAAAGAGAATTAATATTTTCTGGCATGAACGCATCACTGGCTGCACAAGGTGATTTTACTGTGCATTATACTTTAATTATAATTGCACTGTAGCCATCTGTTCCACTTCATTCCCTAATTATAGATGCAAAAAGCATTTCACAACTCCCACCAGTAAAAAGATCTGAGGGATTTCACGGCAGGCTTGCTCTGAGTTCCTCCCTCCTTTTCTTGGCCTGTGAACTCTCCCTTCAAGAGTACACTGGAATAACCAAGAAAATGTTCATGATGCTCTGATCATCTCAGAAGGTCTGGAGTGTCTGAGATTGTTCCTCTCATGATTAATTCTCTTCTACTTTATTATATATACTCTGCCCAACTAACTCTTCCAATGCCATGGTCGTATGTAATTTCCCGTTCACAAAAGTTTTCCTTTTTTAAAAAAATTTAAGCATTTCAAAAAGTGTGCTATAATTGAGATATAGCATTGTATTAATTTCAGGTATACAACATAATGATTCAATTACAAGATGATTACATAAACCTAGTTAAGATCCAACATACATTTTTTTTTTCTACAACTGCTTTCCTCTCTCACCAAAAATAGTTTTTAATTAGTTATTTTATTTTCTTTATCTTCAGTGCTATCATTTCAAGCAACTCAAACTCCTTCCAATAACCTTACAAGAAAGCTATTTTCGTTCTCATTTTTCAATGGAGAGGATAGATATGGAAAGTTTAGAGGGTTATTTTAAGGTGACATAGTCAATAGCAGAGTAAGGCTTAAAACTACATCTTTTGATATTGATTCCCACTTTTTCCCAGTCATTACTGTCATGCATCATTTGAAAGCAGTATTTAACTTCTCATTAGGATAGCAGGGGTGTACTAGAGTCTGTGCACAGTGCCTCACAAGAGCCAATTGTAGGCAAGTCTTTACAACCTCACATTCAGTGACTCTTATTGGTAGCTTGAAGTTGACCGTGGTGAGTACGAAATTCACACATTGCAAATCAGAGCTCCCCTTGCCTGTCCAGGAAGCAGGTATTTATTCATCATCTACTAGACTATCACTGACTATGGGAAATAGATCTATGAATTCCCAGAAAAATAACAGTTTGGATCACAATGCAATCTTCATCTCTGAACTTAAATAACGAGTGTATGAGCACAACTCAGGAATGAGAAAAAACTTAGCTACTTATCAAAACTCCCTCTCATGACTCTTTAAATATTCTGAAGATGGGGAGTCATCTGATAGAATGAGGGCTTTTACTCATGGTGATAAATTCAGAATTTTTGAATGAATCTTTTGGCTACAAAGTCTTTATGGTTTTAAAAGCAACCAGCAAATTAGAAGCTTAGGTGCCCAGGAAATCTCGAGATGATACACCACAGTCTCAAAGCAGGAGGCTTCAGTTAAACAAGTAGTTCTTGACATCTGAATATACTCTAACAAGACATATGAAGCATGTGAGGGAATGATTTCTGGAAGCTAGATCTGGGCATTTCTGGAAAATAAAAAGTAAATTAGTGCATGTGGCTTTTCCAAGTGTGCTAAAAGGAAAACAATTTAGAAATTTCATCAAAAATTCCTGATCTTTCACAAAAGCACAAATTCTAGCTACTCACAAGGCTGCAGTTCATATCTAAGAGCAAAGTCTAAAAATACCCATAAAGTCTAAAAATCACACCTGAACTGAAGAAGGGTTGGAAACATCAACACTGGGACCAAAAATAAGCACCAACTTTCTGATAGAAAATGGAGCATAAGCTTTTTACCCAGCATTTCTAGTGCAACGCTCAAATCACAAAGTAATAGAAACACAACAGTAAAATTCAACACATGTTGCACTGATTAGAGATTCAATTAGGTTCTCTATATAGCAGAGACAGCTGCATAGGATGGTATGTATGTTTCCTAATGGACAGTTGAATTTATGTATGTGCTGATCTTAAAAAATTTACTTGTGGTGACCTCAAAAGCTGATAGGAAAATTAAATACTAATATGTAATTGCCTAGCTCTGACACTTATGAATTGTTAGACTTTGGGCAAATTGATTAAAATTTATACATTTGGTGTTCTTATCTGTTAAATGGGTGTAATAACTGTATTCCTCTTAGGGTTATTGTAAATAATTTTAATAGAAAGTGCTTAGAATAATATTTGATATATAGTAAGTGTTTAATACATGTTAACTTTTAAACCAGTCAGCCTTCTCATTTCACAAGATAAAATACTGATGCCTAGAGAGGTTACATGCATCATTCAAAGTCAGTAGTAAATTAAAGGTAGAATTGGAATTAAGACCCATACCCCTTTCCTCTTGTTCCACCACCCACCTCAATAGTTTTGTGTTAAGTTATTTGCATTTATTCAATTAAACAAGTATTATAAAACTTTGGGATTGGGGTTCTCTCAGCATTTCTTCCAATACAAGAACAAAGGACAAATTTAATTCTCAAACCTAGGGTCTTATGACTCCAGATGAATTGTTTTCTTCCCTTCAACATGCTACCACTTCTCAGTTATGTGTTTTTGGAATGAGATCTTACCTGTTTGTGAAATAGGAAAAACTCCTGTTTCAACAATAGTCCCAGGAAGCTTATGTGAATGAATTATGTGAAGGAGTTTTATTGTTGAGGGAAATAAATGCATTCAAAAAAGAAGGAAGAACAAAGGAAGTACAAACTTAGGTAAACAGTTCAATATTTTACTCAGACAATGACAAAACCAGCTACCAAGAAAACTGAAATGTGGAGCCTTGCCTTGCTGGGGACAGGAAACTCCTTTGAAAGAATTGTAAAACATGGATTAGCACCACAGAACCTATAAATGACTTGAATTTGGTAAATTCCTTAATCTCCAACCTTAGAAACAGCTCATAAGGAAAAAACTGCCAGGCCTCATTGAACGTTACTGCTACTACTGCTGTTACTGCTGCTCTTGCTGTTCCTGTTTTGGCCTCTCATCATTATTCACCTTGGATATTCTTCTACCTCTGAAAGAAGGATTATTAATTCATGATTTTATCTGAGGACTTCTGTTTCAAAATGAGCGTGATGGTTGAAATGAACAGAGAGAATTTCTGAGAAATCAGGCCACAGAGTATAAGTCCAGTGCCCTGGCAAATTATGGAAATTGATAGGTCCAGAGAGTTCACAGAGTCTGAAATCCAAGCCTGGGGATTACACTTAGGCCAAGGTGGACACAGGTATAAAGGTGAAGCAGTGAAGTAGCTGGTGGCGGCAGGAAATTTGTCAAATGTAAACATGAGGCAAACTCTAATGACAAAGACCAGGAAAATAGAAACCAATCAGGAAGGTAATTATGCATGCAAAAACTGAAATAAAGGTGGGGGAAGAGAGACTGAGATCTCACAAGGTGAACATAATGTTGAAGTCTGTTCCAAATTTGAAGACTGGACAGCTGGGAGAGGGTCAGGGAGCTGGAAAGAATCAGAGGGACATTTGGGCACTGTGTAAACCTATTTGAGCTTTCCGGTTTCTACTTTGCTGTAGTCTAAAACATGGTACCCTATACAAATTCTTAGCAGTTATGCCTATTAACCTTGCATAATCTCTCCAGGATCTGCCTTCTATTTGGGGTCTCCCAAGAGTTGACTCTTGTGAGCCTTAGAAAGCATCACTGTGAACAAAGCTAGTGGAGGTGATGGAATTCCAGTTGAGCTATTTCAAATCCTGAAAGATGATGCTGTGAAAGTGCGGCAATCAATATGTCAGCAAATTTGGAAAACTCAGCAGTGGCCATAGGACTGGAAAAGGTCAGTTTTCATTCCAATCCCAAAGAAAGACAATGCCAAAGAATGCTCAAACTACTGCAAAATTGCACTCATCTCACATGCTAGTAAAGTAATGCTCAAAATTCTCCAAGCAGGCTTCAGCAATACGTGAACCATCAACTTTCAGAAGTTCAAGCTGGTTTTAGAAAAGGCAGAGGAACCAGAGATCAAATTGCCAACAACTGCTGGGTCATCGAAAAAGCAAGAGAGTTCCAGAAAAACATCTAGTTCTGCTTTACTGACTATGCCAAAGCCTTTAACTGTGTGGATCACAATCAACTGTGGAATATTCTGAAAGAGATGGGAATACCAGACCACCTGACCTGCCTCTTGAGAAATCTGTATGCAGGTCAGGAAGCAACAGTTAGAAATGGACATGGAAAAACAGCCTGGTTCCAAATAAGCAAAGGAGTAAGTCAAGGCTGTATATTGTCACGCTGCTTATTTAACTTATACGCAGAATACATCATGAGAAACGCTGGGCTGGAAGAAGCACAAGCTGGAATCAAATTGCTGGGAGAAATATCAATAACTTCAGATATGTAGATGACACCACCCTTAGGGCAGAAAGTGAAGAACTAAAAAGCCTCTTGTTGAAAGTGAAAGTGAAAGAGGAGAGTGAAAAAGTTGGCTTAAAGCTCAACATTCAGAAAACTAAGATCGTGGCATCTGGTCCCATCACTTCATGGGAAATAGATGGGGAAACAGTGGAAACAGTGTCAGACTTTATTTTTGGGGGCTCCAAAATCACTGCAGATGGTGACTGCAGCCATGAAATTAAAAGACGCTTACTCCTTGGAAGGAAAGTTATGAGCAAACTAGATAGCATATTAAAAAGCAGAGACATTACTTTGCCAACAAAGGTCTGTCTAGTCAAGGATATGATTTTTCCAGTGGTCATGAATGGATGTGAGAGTTGGACGGTGAAGAAAGCTGAGCGCCGAAGAATTGATGCTTTTGAACTGTGGTTTTGGAAGACTCTTGAGAGTCTCGATGGACATGAGTTTGGCTAAACTCCGGGAGTTGGTGATGGACAGGGAGGCCTGGCGTGCTGGGATTCATGGGTCGCAAAGAGTCAGACACGACTGAGCGACTGAACTGAACTGAAGAGTTGACTCATTCTTCAGTTCAGTTCATTTCTGTTGCTCAGTAGTGTCCGACTCTTTGAGACCTCATGAATCGTAGCAGGCCAGGCTTCCCTGTCCATCACCAATTGCCAGAATCTAACCAAACCCCTTCAATGAGTCAGTGATGCCATCCAACCATCTCATCCTCTGTCGCCCCCTTCTCCTCCTGCCCCCAATCCTTCCCAGCATCAGGGTCTTTTCCAATGAGTCAACTCTTTGCATCAGGTGGCCAAAGTGTTGGAGTTTCAGCTTCAACATCAGTCCTTCCAATGAACACCCAGGGCTGATCTCCTTTAGGATCTCCTTGCAGTCCAAGGGACTCTCAAGAGTCTTCTCCAACACCACAGTTCAAAAGCATCAATTCTTCGGTGCTCAGCTTTCTTCACAGTCCAACTCTCACAGCCATATATGACTACTGGAAAAACCATGGCCTTGACTAGACAGACCTTTGTTGGCAAAGTAATGTCTCTGCTTTTTAATATGCTATCTAGGTTGCTCATAACTTTCCTTCCAAGGAGTAAGCGACTTTTAATTTCATGGCTGCAATCACCATCTGCAGTGATTTCGGAGCCCAGAAAATAAAGTCTGACACTGTTTCCACTGTTTCCCCATGTATTTGCCATGAAGTGATGGGGCTGGATGCCATGTTCTTAGTTTTCTGAATGTTGAGCTTTAAGCCTACTTTTTCACTCTCCTCTTTAACTTTCATCAAGAGGCTCTTTAGTTCTTCTTCACTTTCTGCCCTAAGGGTGGTGTCATCTGCTTATCTGAGGTTATTGATATTTCTCCTGGCAATCTTGATTCCAGCTTGTGCTTCTTCCAGCCCAGCGTTTCTCATGATGTACTCTGCTTATACGTTGAATAAGCAGGGTGACAATATACAGCCTTGACGTACTCCTTTTCCTATTTGGAACCAGGCTGTTTTTCCATGTCCAGGTCTAACTGTTGCTTCCTGACCTGCATACAGGTTTCTCTGCATCCAGGCAGGTCAGTCTAAGATGTCTCAATTCCATCCCATAGATTTATGGTGTTCTATGAGTGTGATTTCTGCCTCTGTCCAGATTATTCAGATGAATGCCTTACCCTTGCATGTGGTTTTTCAGGTTCCTTTGACTTTATGCACCTCAAACAACAGGCCAGGCTGGATCTATACCCTCCACAAATTCTGGAATTCTCATTTAGGGACAACCATAAGGAAGCAGTGGTTTACTGATGGCATCACTGCAGATTTTTTATGGCCAGGCTTATATCCTTGTCTCAATGTGTTATCTAATGCTTCATAGTGTTGAAATAAGCTTAGGTACTATATGTCCTGTGCTTCCTTCTATGTAAATAAGATATTCTTCTTTGACTTTATCTGGTTTGAGGTTCATAGAGCTTATTGAATCTGTGGTTTCATTCCTTTTGCTTGTTTTGAAAAGTAACTAGAATGTCTCTTCCAGTGTTGCGTATGTTTCTTTCTTTCTCTCTTGTCCTTTCCCTCTTTCCCTCTGTCATCAGTTCTCCTTCTATATTTCATTTGCTATATTTAAAAAAAAAAAAACTCTATCTTTCATCTTTTTCCTTTCACTGCTTCAGTTGGATATTTTCTATTGTCTGTTATTTAGTTCAATATCTTCCATTATTTTGCTTCTAATCTGCTACCAATCTGGTCTATTGAACTTGTAAGTTTAGTTTAGTATTAATATTTTACAGGTCTACAATTTCCATTCAATCATTTCATAAATTTTAAGTTACTGGTGAAATATTTCCTCTATTTTCTTACATATTAATCCTAGCTGTAAGTCCCTCATCTGATAACTATGTTATGGCTTTGTTTCAACTATCTAGTTTTTTTCTCTAAGATTTTGGTCATTTGATTCTGTTTTTACTTTGTTTTATAATTTTTAATTTAATTTCAGATATTTCAGTAAAGCATTTTAGAGATTCTGAATAATGTTATTTTTCTCCAAAGAGGAGTCAAATTTTCTCAGGCAGGCAGATAGAATATCTGCACATCACCTTGGTCCTGCTAGTGCTGGTTTTGGACTTTGTTAGGTCAGATCTACTTCAGTTTTATCCATACATAGCTTGAAGGCACAACCCTAGTGCTTTCTCCTAGTCATGTTCCTTTATGGGTTCTCAACTGAAAGCTTGAGTATTTACCAAGGCTCTTCCCTCTTGGTGGGGTTTGAATCCCAATCTCTGAGTTCCCAACACTTCTTGGTTGTTTAAATTTCTGGCAATGTCTATAGTCTCCAAGCTACTGTTTTCTTTTGCATTTTCTCTTCTGCATTTCTAGTCCTGCACATGCCCAGCATTGGAGTTGGTCAACATCCCAGTGAAATGTTTATATGTTGGAGTTCATCTGTAGGATTTCCTCTTCCCTGTGCTTTTTCACCTTAAATCCTTGTCACTTTGATAGCCATGAACTCCAATCTCTGGTTCTTCTTCCTGGTAAGAATACTGCTTTATGCTCAAGTTCTATGCTACCTACCTATAGCTGCCTACAGTGCAGCTAATGAAAACTAGTCTGTCGTGACTAAAATCCAAAGTTTATTAGACAACTTTAAATATGTAAGCATGTTTATTTTATAATCCTTATACATTTTAATTTATTTTCAGTGTTAGATTTTTGAGATGACTTAGGAGGAAAAAAAGTCATTTGTAAAATTTGTTTACTAAATAAAACAACAACAAAAAATTCAGTACCAAGTAAAAATGAAGTAAATAAACATATGAAACAGAAGGGTTGATATGTTTCTACGAAAAAGCACAATATTATATCTGAATATGTTTCCAGGTAGCCAAGGCATAAAAGGAAATATTATCCAATATATAAATCTCATTATGATAAAGAAAAGAGCATATATGCTACTTACAGAGAAAATAAAAATTTTCATAATATGAAATTTTTAAATAAAATATTTTAGTGAGATTAGCTATAAAGGCTTTATCTAAAATGCCAAAGTAGTCCCTTGTAACCTACATTAATAGCCAAGGTGATGGCATTACATAACAACACAATAAATATATATGTGTTTGCATTGACAACAGATGACAATGCCTAATAGCTACTAAAACTTGAACAATATTTTAAATTTCTGCTATCTTTTCTTTTATAACATTTTTCTTATACCTTTAGAAATATCAGTACAATAAAAATAATGAACTGCAATCCATACTTACTTCCTTATGTATTTAATTTTTAATCATAATATCTAAAGGCATTGAGGCAATATCACCATATATGTATAAAACTAATCTGATAAACCTTAGAAACAAGGATGTAGGTAGACTGGCATCGAGATATGAAAACATCACTATCAGAAAGATTACATAGAAGTGTGTGTGTTAGTCACTCAGTCGTGTCTGACTCTTTCCAACCCAGTGGGCTGTAGCCCACCAGGGTCCTCTGCCCATGTATTTCTCCAGGCAAGAATACTGGAGTGGGTTGCCATTCCCTTCTCCAGGGGATCTTCCTGACCCAGGGATTGAACCCAGATTTCTCGCATTGCAGGCAGATTCTTTACTGTCTGAGCCAGCAGGAAAGTCTTTACATAAAAGGAATCTGGTCAAATTAATTATAAGCCAGTGTAAGACTGTCCTGCCATTTGGTGGATGCAGCTGAGTGTCTAACATAAGTTGGTTGTACTTGTTGAATGAATGGATGGATAAATACACAAAAAGTGTGAATGAATTTTGACCCCAGACATTTGGACAGTGCTCACCTCACAGAATTATATGACTCCAGCTGTGGAATTTGGAGATCTTGGTGGGTGATGAACCAGGCATCTTAATACTATACTTTCCAATTTCATCGGCATCTTTTATAGGCCATCTGTAACATTACAGTGATGCCTCAATTAACAAAGCCTTTGGAACAAAGCTCCTTTATAATCAAGTTGGCAGCATTGACAATAGCTCATAAACATGCAAAGTATGCTACCATGTGTCATTCAGCTCAGTGACAATGTTCCAATTAGGCTGCATGTGTGCACATGGCAGAATACTGTTGCTCACAGCTCCCATTGACATGCACAGTCAGAAGACCTGATCCCAGTGTCCCTGTGGTATTATTTAGCTTGCTCTTTCCCCTTGGCTTTTTTGTTTTTTGTTTTCTGATCTTTGTTTCACATTTAATGGTAATCTTCCCACTCAAGTGTCTGATGTCCTTTTGTACTTTACTTATTTTGACCTTGCCAAAACCGCCAAAAACTGAAAAACAGGTCCTGTGGGTAGCTCTTTACAGTTGTGGCTTGCCCAACTGATCTCGGTTACTTCTTACATTTATGCAGTAGGTAGTATGCATTCTTGAGAGTCCTTTGGGAAGCAAAGAGGTCAGATCAGTCAATCCTAATGGAAATCAACCCTGAATATTCATTGTAAGGACTGATGCTGAAGTTTAAGCTCCAATACTTTGGCCACCTGATGCGAAGAGCTGACTCATTGGAGAAGACCCTGATGCTGGGAAAGATTGCGGGCAGGAGGAGAAGGGGATGACAGAGGATGAGATGGTTGGATGGCATCACTGACTCAATGGACATGAGTTTGAGCAAGCTCCAAGAGATAGTTAAGGACAATGGAAGTCTGGTGTGTTGCCGTCCATAGGGTCGCAAAGAGTGGAACACAACTTAGCAACAGAACAACAACAAGTATGCATTCTGTAATCACATCTGCCAATAGTGCTAAACTTGGATAACACATATTTTACAATGAGCTCTGGGAAGAGCATAGCATGATCCGTGTCATAAAGTCTCCACTGCTAGCAGTCAGTCTTGCTGAGCCATAATCTCCACACTTACCAAGCCATAGCCTCCACACTTACCTCCAAGGATCCTTCTAGGCCTAACTTTCTAGGATTCAAATTTCATAACTGAAAATTTGTGGAGAAAATATACTGTTTCTCATTTCTAGAGTTGGGAAAATTGAACATGTAAATTCTGGCTGATGCTGTTTTATGGGTCTGAGTCACAAAAGAAAACAGATTTCTTTGATAATATTTCTCTTGCAATATAAAAGATATTCTGTCTGGGAAGCTTCATAATCCCTTAGGGGGAAAAACAAAGCAGAGGATGACAAAACTGAGTGGCAAGACACCACTGCTATCATCTCAGAATCTGAACAGAAGTTTAAAGAGTCAGGACATGATTCACCATGTTCTTTCTTCTTTGTGTCTGCAATCAGGGAAGCATGAATCAAAATGTAGCCTCTATCAACCGAGTGTCTGTGTTGAGCATAGCTCTCTTGTCCACTCACTTCATGCGCATAACGAATGAGAGAAAATGTTGGTAGCAATAAGTTGAAAAACAAACAAACCAATGTTAAGTTCTGCAGATTATCAAAGCCAGCTTTCTGCCAGTCTGGTTCTCCTGCCCCTCCACTAGCTCCAGGTCTCAGGGAAGGTGGAAGAAGGAAGTCTATTATTCGGTATTACTGCAATAGTCCTCCTGGCATGGTAATGCTGGGTATTTTTCCTGTAACTCTTCAGAGAGGATGTAGTTAGGGCTGTTCTTGAGCTTAGAATTTTGTTACCATGAAAGTCAGGGGCTTTCAAAGGTAGGAAGTCTATTTTCACTGATGCTAAGATATGTAAAGGGCTTCCTTGGTGGCTCAGTGGCAAAGAATCTACCAGCAATGTAGCAGCCTGGGTTTGATCCCTGGGTCTGGAAAATCCTCTGGAGAGGGAAAATGGCAACCCATTCCAGTATTCTTGCCTGGGAAATCCTGTGGACAGAGGAGCCTGGCGGGTTACAGTCCATGGGATCGCAAAAAGTCAGATATGACTTAGCAACTTAACAACAACAAAGATATATAAAAACATTCTTTCCTCTCCTTTCCTGTATTTCTACCCCTACAGAGTTCTTGAATATCTGATTGATAAGTATCTTATAAGAAATGTTATCAAATGTTTTTCCTAATGCAGAATCTTCTACATAACCTTTGAGGTAAAATTCAGCTTTTGCCTCAGCACTTTCTTTTATAAGGAGTTTACCTTTTCAGAAGACAAACAGCAACATTTACACATAGCATTGACTCTAATAGAATTCTTTTCTCTATGTTAAAGTGAAATATATGTCACTGTAATTTCTACCCAATAAAATTCTTAATCCTACCTCTTGAAGGCCACATTTTAATCCTTCCCCTTGATAGCCCTTAAAATATTTTAAAAGAGCAAGCAAATTCCCTGCAATGCACATCCTTGAAATTTTCTCCCAAAGAAGAAACTTGAGTTCACAAAATTGGTTTACAGAGGAGATGATAATTATGGGGATGTGAAACGATTTCCAGGTGGTCACAACATTATTATTATTGTCATTAGTGCAGATGCAGGGAAAATTAGATAGTAGGAGAGAAGTGAAACCTTCATGTTCTCATATCTTAAAGGAGATGATGAATCAGTTCGATTCATCTAAAACAGCAAGAAGCAGAAGCCATTGGCAAGATCTCTATTTTGGCAGGAAGGCATTTCTATTCACATTCCCCTTCCTTACTCCCATCTCTCTGACTCTCTTCGTTGCTAATTGTCTAAAATCAAAGTTTTGCTGCAAGCTCACTGATGACTAGAAAGAGAACAGAGAAACTACAATTACTAAGGATAAACTCAGAGATAAACAAAGGATAGCATAGAGAATGACACATTCAGGGAAAAGAAGCAGTTCCCAGATAGAAAAACAAGCCACATCTAATATTTCAAAATTTAAAAAGGATAACTAAACTGCCGTGCATTTGGATCATAATAGAAATGCAAAAGCATAAATGGAGAGTAATATGATTAGCAGAAGCACAGGTGCATGATTTAGCCTGTTTTTCTTTTTTAACTACATTGGTGTGGTCACCTAAAAAAAAGTAAAAACATAGGCTACAATTATGACAGGGTGTTTCTAAACAGAGGGAGCAAATTATTTTTCCCTCTCTGAGCTTGTTCTTCCTTCTACAAAAGATTGTGGTTTATTCTTAGATCAGTGGTTTCAAACTTAAAATATTACTCATGCACATAAATAATTAAATAAGTTATTTTTTTTTTTTTAATGTATGTGTATTGCAGAAGTGATGGAATCTCTATTCTCCCCAAGACACATCAAGGCAGCCTCTGTAGGGATTTCTCACAATCCCTTAGTTTATCTAGGCAACAAGGATTGCATTAATAAATCACCTCCACACTGATCTTTGAATACCTAGCTAGTATTCTAAGTGTGATGCAGCATTTTATCTCAATGAACAAGGAAAAAGATTCAGGGTTTTGTAAATCATTAGGAAATGTCCTTCAGAAATTAAGATATTTAGCACACAGTCCCCCGAACATTGTCTGCATGTTACTATTTCTGAGCTCTGTGTACTCTTTTTCTAAGGTCTGGACTGTGTTCCTACTTTCTTGAACTGGCCCAAATTTTATATACTTTTCAAAATCCACCTCAAATTTTCTCCAGGAAGACTTCTTAAATTACCCCTCCTCCTTTCCTCACTCCTTTGCAATTTCTTAAGAGTCCTGAGTTATACATGGTTGCTTTGTTATCCCAAAGGAACTGTGAACTGCTTAAGGCAACAGAGTGAAGATTCTCTACTTGCTAATTGTGAAACCTTGAGTAAGTAACTAGAATTTGAGGTTCAGTTTCCTCATCTGTAAAATGGAAATGGATACACTCACTCAAAAGGGTTTTTGTTAGAATCAAATGAAATAGGACATATAAAACACAGAGAAAAACTGTGATGCTATTAATTCCATCCAACATTTCCTTTGTTCCAGAGAAAAGAAAATTTAAGCTTTCCTTGGAGGAACATCTTTTCATCTCTTATTACTTAGATATCACTACTTCCTGCCTTCCTTTGATTCAGTCATTTTCAGTATTTATAAACACCGAAAAAGCACGGAAAAGAAATTGGCTAAGTAAGGAGGAAAGAGTAATATCTCTTTCATTAGCAATGCTTCATAGAGTGTGTTTACATTTCTGATCAAATTTGATCTTCATATCAACACTTCTGGTAGACAATCTCTTCCCTTGACTGCTAAGAAAATGAAGGCTAAGGATTAAGTGACTGGCCCTAAATCACCTACCAGCTGGAGAGGAACTGAGATTCAAAACTTTTTTTCCCCTTATTCCAAAACTCACGATTTGTCAACTTTGTTTTGCTACTTGAGTGGAGCCTTCTTGGCTCCAGGAAAGTCTCAATACTTCCTTTTCGTGTGGGTGCAGGAGAAGAGGTGAGATATCTCCCTAGATCAGATTGGCAAGGAGCAGCTAGGTCTTTCTCACCCTTCCAGGAAACACTATGATCCAGCCTTGTCTCATCTGTGGGAGCCCTTCCTTGTAGAATCACTCTGGGACATCAAGATTCATAGCTTTATCCCTGGGAATAGCCAAGTCCCTCCCTTGCTCTCAGAGCCTGGGTCTAAGGAGTTAAACCTTTCTCCAGGTGAGTACTTTATTTGTTCTAGCCTTGCCCTTGCTTGTCTGTAGATCAATCCACAGCTCACTCTCTACCCCCTCTACCCTGGATTTTACAATCACCCTCAGGCCTTTAGGGGGCTTCCCAGTTGGCACTATTGGTAAAGGACCTGCCTGCGAATGCAGGAGATGCAAGAGACGCTCAATCCCTGGGTCCCTGGGTCAGGAAAATCCCCTGGAGAAGGGCATGGCAACCCACTCCAGTATTTTTGCCTGGAAAATTCCATGAACAGAGGAGCCTGGTGGCTATAATCCATGGGGTCGCAGAGAGTTGGACACGACTGAGCATGCAGAAGCATGAGTCAGGCTCTTTGAGGAAGACTTCTGTTTCCTCCTGGGGTAGTCACTGAAGTTCACTAAGTGCTATTTCCCCTAGTACAGCAGTTGTGATGTCCCCCGAGACCTAGGTGGATACCTGCAGATGCAGAATGATCATTTGAATAAACCCAAGCAATTCAGCAACCCCAAATTTGGGAGGTCTGGGTGTAGGAAAACTGTAAAACTCTTGATGCAACAGCTGCTGACAGATTTCACCTACTTCTCTTCACCACACACCCAGCCGCCCACATCCTAGCCTGATATGCTGTCCAAAAGTCACGCACGTGCTCCTGGAGGGAGGACTTGGCAGCAGCCCTTCCTTCCCCAGGGCATGGTGGGGCGTTATATATAACCAATAACTCACTGCTAAGGGTAAATGCGTGAAGACAACAATTTCAGACAAGGGCAGGTTTCTCCACTCCAGCTGAATTCCTCACAGAACAGACTGCTGGCTCCACCCTGACCTTAACAGGAGCACACTGACCTTCCTTCTTCTGTGTGAAAGAGAGAAATATGCCCAAGAGCTTTCGACAGCAGCTCGCCATTCACTCCTTCCTGGTCTTGATTTAGTCAGAAAAAATGGCAACCTGAAGTAGAATGGAGACAAATGCATGGGCTTTTCAGGAGCCACTTCTTCCTAAAACACAGTCAGTGAACTGCATATTAATAAGGAAATTTCTGACACAGAGCAGGGCACAACAGAAGCATTGAGCATGGTTCTCTCTACCCGTCCAACATACTTGGCAAAGTTGCAAAGAATGAAAATCTCACCGGGAATGTTGAGGCCATTGCCTTCTAATCACAAGGGAAGTTACAAAGCATTTTTACCTGGAACATCTGAGGCAACATGGAAACTAGGATTTATTGCTCCAGTACCTACTATTTGCCAGGCATTTTGCAAATGGCTTATACACTTGCCTCATTTCATCCTTACAGCAACACGTGAAGTAAACAGTACAATGATTATTTTCTGATGAGGAATTTGGGGCTTAGAATATCAGCAAGTACAAGAATCTGGATTCTAATCTTGCTCCTTCTTTGACTATTCCACACTGAGTAAGAAACCTTCATAATCTAGATCTCTAGTCCTTGTTAATCTACTGTATTCCAGGTCCTTGGGGAATCTTTGTAGTGAGTTTATGCTGAGCATGTGTTGAGTGCTGTTCACATATCATGTACTTGAGAGGATGTGACAGAACTAGAAGACAACTGAGTCCCTTTCTTTGAGAGGTTTTAAACCAATTACTAAGAACTACATGCAAGGAATGCATAAGCAGGTTCAGAATTGCAGGGTGAGATGAGTGCCAAGGGGACACTCAGTGAGGGAAAGATGGCTGTAGGACCTTGTCTTCATGGAGGTCTCCACAGGAGAACTGATCTCTGAAGGAGTAAGGCCTCCCTTAGGCAGAGCACTAGTGCCTAAGGAAGATTATGGGTCAGCCTTATACATGACCCAATCTTTTCTTTTTTTCCCCCTTGGTATAAACAGATTTCTTTCCAAAGTCTTTATTTTACAATGTACAGTAATCACAAAAATGATTCTTCTGGGCATGTCCACTCTCTTCCCCACAGTAGGGTCATCATCTGCTCTCTTGGTGACTCTAGAGACCAGGTCAGGGTGGACAGATTACCCATGTCACTTGGGTCTCACCCTAGCTTACCTGTGAGACTATGGCAAGTCTCCCCCACCCTTCCACCGGTCTGCACTTTCCCCAGGGATAAAGTGTTGATTCTGGAAGAATAGTCTGTGAAGTTGCTCCTCATCTTGGCATGCTGTTAGTCCTCTCCTGTTGTGAAGTACAGTGGGTGTGGGGATCAGGAGACACTGGGCCCAGAACTGATCTGGCTCTGACTAGGTGTTTGGTTCTGGAGAACTACATTTCACACACCAGGACACTGGGCCCAGAACTGACCCGGCTCTGACTAGGTGTGTGGTTCTGGAGAACTACATTTCACACACCAGGTGTCAGCTTTCTTGTCTATATAATGTCCAAGCTAAGGGATTTTATCAAGTCCCTTTCCACTGTGACATTTAATGAATCTAAATAGCCTATCTTCAATTATTCCTAATAAAAACATCCATTTAGATGAGAAAATAGAAGACACAAAATATACCTCCTGAAGGCACCGAATTGAGTATTTGATGTTATTCAATTAAATTGGTTGTGAATGGAATATAGCATCTTTTGCACAAACAATGACTCAGAAAATTAATTAGCTTCTGCTTTAATTAAATAATAATTCTATTTAATGCCAATTAAAATACCACATCTGAGTCAATTGACTGCAGCATGGTGTATTTAATGCAGGAAACATGTTCCCTTGCCATGTGGAGCTGGGTTGATGATGGAGGTGCTGGGGCTCTTAATTTCTAGCTAGTCATCCAGCGTTCAGAGCCACAGTATGAAAATTTCCAGAGGCCATGGGTGCAGCCTGTTCTGATGAAATCTTGCATACCTTAGCTTTCTTCATCAGATCATTTTGCAGGCCTTATTAGTAGCATTAAAGACACAGAGAAAATCAAATAACAGCACTGAATTTTCCAGATGCATTTTCAGAATCCAAACCATTTTTACCCAGTGAAGCATCATTCCAGAAAACTCCAGTTATGGCTGGGCTGAAGAAACTTTTTGACATCTCTGAACTTTAGTATGATATCACCCATTAGATTCCTGCACTGCTGAGACAGTGGAACCATGGAATAATAATAATAATAGTTTTCCTACTGTTGCAACCAGATGTAATCTTTCTCTCCTTCAAAACAACATGGCTTTGGTTTATGCTAGCTTAAGGCAGCCACCATACCCCATATTAGATTTTGTGTGTATTTGTATATAATTGTATTATATCTGATTTCAGTTGTATCTTATTTTCTCAACTTGTTCAGTTCAGTTCAGTTCAGTCACTCAGTCACGTCCAACTCTTTGCAACCCCATGAATCGCAGCACGCCAGCCCTCCCTGTCCATCACCAACACCCGGAGTTTACCCAAACTCATGTCCATCAAGTCGGTGATGCCATCCAACCATCTTATCGTCTGTCGTCCCCTTCTCCTCCTGCCCCCAATCCTTCCCAGCATCAGGGTCTTTTCCAATGAGTCAACTCTTTGCATCAGGTGGCCAAAGTATTGGAGCTTCAGCTTCAACATCAGTCCTTCCAATGAACATCCAGGGCTGATTTCCTTTAGGATGGACTGGTTGGATCTCCTTGCAGTCCAAGGGACTCTCAAGAGTCTTCTCCAACACCACAGTTCAAAAGCATCAATTCTTCGGTGTTCAGCTTTCTTCACCATCCAACACTCACATCTATACGTGACCACTGGAAAAACCAGAGCCTTGACTAGACGGACTTTTGTTGGCAAAGTAACGTCTCTGCTTTTTAATCTGCTATCTATATTGGTCATAACTTTCCTTCCAAGGAGTAAGCGTCTTGACTTAATAGGTATATTAATAAAGGCTGCTTTAAAAATAGTTTATAATATTGTTCCATACATTAATAATACTTTTGGAATTTCACAAGAACTTTTGAACTCAGTATGTATTATTGTCCTTTTTTCACTGATTAGAATATTGAAACTCAAAGCATTTAAGCAATTTACACAAGTTCACAGTTCTAGTCTTTACTTTGCCTAACTGCTTCTAGACACCACTGTCCCTAGTAGGAACAGGTGCCTGCATGCCAAGTCACTTCAGTTGTGTCAGACTCTTTGCAACCCTATGGACTATAGCCTGCCAGGCTCTTCTGTCCATAGGATTTTCCATGCAAGAATACTGGAGTGGGTTACCATACCCTCCTCCAGGGGATCTTCCTGACCCATGGATTGAATCCACATCTTTTATGTCTCCTGCATTGGTAGGTGGATTCTTTACCACTAGCACCACCTGGGAAGCCCCAGTAGGAACACAATCAGTGTCAAAATGAAAGGATGGGAGGTGGCTTCTTTGTTCCTAAGGAATTTTGCCCAAGGAACACTGAAACTTATGGCTATATGAAGAAGATTTTTTTGTTGTCTCTTTACACAGGTGGTGATGTGGTGGTTTAGGCGCTAAGTCATGTCCAACTTTTGTGACCCAGTGGAGACTCCCAGGCTCCTCTGTCCATGGGATTCTCCAGGCAAGAATACTGGAGTGGATCAGGTAGTCAACAGTTATCTAATGGGAGACCTGAAAGCACCAGCTGACAAGAAGTTTAAAAAAAACAGAAACTTGTTTCAGATATAATACCAAGTGTAGTTAACTAGAAATGACCGTAAAATATTTGCTACTTTTCCTCCTGAAAGATAGGGATTAAGTCTTCTCTCCTTGAACCTGAACTGGCTTTAGTGACTTGCCAGTAAAATTTATGGAAATGACATTCTGGGACTTGTAAATTAGGTAATCAAAAGTCTTGAAACTAGACTTCCTGGATATTTTCTCTGGGAGCCCTTGATGTTCCATGAAGAAAATCAGCTACCCAGGAGTCACCATGCTGGTACGGTCCTATGTGGGTACACTTGTCAATAGCCCTAACTAGTCCTAGCCTGCCAGCCATCACTGCCAAGGTATGAGACATGGAAATAAAGCTGTCTAAGGGCCTCTAGACCAGCCATCTGCCAGCTAAACACTATCATATGACCTCAGTTAATACCATGTGGAGCAGAAATATTGCTCAGTTGACTCTGTTCCAGAATTCCTGACCCTCAAAATCATGAGATATAATAAAAGGGTGATTGTTTTAAGTCACTTAGGTCTCGGGTAATTTGTCACTTAGCAATAGATCACAGGAATACAAAATTACAAAGAACTAGGAAAAGGGGTAACTATAATGCCATGAAATCTGTTGTTTGTTTCTTCAGTGAAATTAGAAGTTAACATTTACAAGTCCTGTACCTTATCTACTCCAGTCTCCCCCCAAAATCCAGAAATCAAC
The DNA here is from genome assembly GCF_054371585.1 of Giraffa tippelskirchi. Lineage (NCBI taxonomy): Eukaryota > Metazoa > Chordata > Mammalia > Artiodactyla > Giraffidae > Giraffa > Giraffa tippelskirchi. The sequence continues at coordinate 157,530,873 of NC_137276.1, read as the reverse complement.
TGCCACTCTGCAAGCCCAGGCCCCTTTTTCCTTTCTCTTTATGAATTCAATACACCTGCTTGGAGTAATATGTATGAGGCATTGTACTGGATAGTGGCAATGGGCTTAAACTCATATGGTACAAAATATGTAAATTAGCAATTACAATAGAGATAATTCCCACCAAGGTTAAGTACCCAGACACTGAAGTCAGACTACTGGAATTCAAATTATTGCTACAGTGCTAAAGATCTTGGGAAACTGGTCAGCCTCTTATAGGCTCAGTTTCCTCAGCTCTAAAATGGGATAGTATCTTATCTTAGAGATTTATTCTGAGAATGAAATGAGATAAAAATTATCAGCCATAAATGATCATTAAAGTAAATGTCTTCACCATGCTCTCTATATAATTGGGGTACCCCAAGGAGCCGTGGGGGCATCAAGGAAAGACCTACCACATGGAGGGTGCATGACTTCATAGAGTGTAAGGCATTGTGGAGTTAGCCAAGGTTTGACATTCAGGCTGTGGTTTTTCCAGTAGTCATGTATGGATGTGAGAGTTGGACTATAAAGAAAGCTGAGCGCCAAAGAATTGATGCTTTTGAATTGTGATGTTGGAGAAGACTCTTGAGAGTCCCTTGGACTGCAAGGAGATCCAACCAGTCCATCCTAAAGGAGATCAGTCCTGGGTGTTCATTGGAAGGACTGATGTTGAAGCTGAAACTCCAATACTTTGGCCACCTGATGCGAAGTACTGACTCATTTGAAAAGACCCTGATGCTGGAAAAGATTGAAGGCGGGAGGAGAAGGGGACAACAGAGGATGAGATGGTTGGATTGCATCACCGACTCAATGGACATGAGTTTGAGTAAACTCCAGGAGTTGGTGATGGACCAGGAGGCTTGGCGTGTGGCAGTCCATGGGTTCGCAAGGAGTCAGACATGACTGAGCAGCTGAACTGAACTGACATTCAGAAAAAGTAAATCCTTGCCTGAAAGAAATATATTTCCTTATAAGACAAACTGCCGACCCTTTGAGTGTGGAAGGGGCCCAGTATAGTCAACCTGCCACCAATGGTTAATTGGGCTCCTGGAGTAAGATTGCCATATTAAGAGATTAGTGTTGGTCTCTCTTGCTGAAATATTGAACATGCAGAGGCAGCAGCTAAGTCATCCTTGGTAAGTGGAAGTCTGTGCTGGTGGAACCTCAAGTAAACTTCATCTCTGCCTCTATGGCCACTCCATTCTTGGACCCCTTGTGTCCATTCTGATGTGGTCAAGCATAAAACTGCCTGAATTCAATTGGCCAAATTATTTTGTATGTTTGGTTGTTCATTGCTTCTTTAAACTGTCTGGTAGATATCTAACATGTGATATAAAAATGTTCACTATTTATGTTCACCCCTGTGTATCCACTCCCATACCCCATTAGATCGATATCTCAGATCTCTGTTTCCAATATTCTTGACCAGCTATCTGGGCCATTGGCCGCTACCCAGGGCTTTATGTGTATTCACTCATGGAGTCATATCTCCTTCCACATAAAAGCTATAAATAGGTTCATGCTCAGCTCCACATTTTGGGGAGACTTTTCTTCTCAACTGACCCTCAGGGCTACCACTGAATGTAGTTGTAATGCAGCACCATCTATTTTTGCTTGTATCCAAACAAAACCGAAGGTCATCCATCTGTAATTAAGCCACCTAAGCTCATCCATCTGTAACCAAGCTTGGGTCTTTTTTCCTCCTTATTTAGGATCCCCCATATGACCACCATTTCCCTGGTGGCTCAGATGATAAAGAATCTGCCTGCAATGCAGGAGACCAGGGTTCAGTCTCTGGATCAGGAAGATCCCCTGGAGAAGAAAATGGCTACCTGCTTCAGTATTCTTGCCTGGAGAATTCTATGGACAGGGCAACCTAGTGGGCTACAGAGTCAGACATGACTGAAGTGACTTAGCACACACATAAGATTGTAAGTGTAAACCAGGGGAGGAGCATTGGTACAACAGTGGTGGGTGATGGGGAAAGTTGGACTATATACAATGCAATTTATCATATCCTCAGTCCTGCTCAGGTTCAACGCCAGTTTATAATGACTATTGCTGGGCCCATCTGATTACATTTTGGTGGATGTCTGAGAACCCAACTCATAATTAATAGTTCTAGACTCATGATAACTTGGTAACTTGTAGTTAAACTAGTTTTCTCTGCCAGGGACCAATAACATGCCAAGAGATATTCTTCAAAGGGTCTAGAATTCTCTATTGCTGAGGACATAGCATTACTTCAGAATGTAAAGGCCTGTGTGGCAATTCTTTAACTGAAATTTGCCTTAAGCTCCATACTGTATCTTTTCCCACCATTGACACTTCCAACACCATAGATTCTACTGGATCACTTGATCCAAGTGGCAGGACTGATTCTATTGTGGTCTGAATCTGCTACAGAACTCTTTTCTGCTCTAGGCCCTACTTAAGACTGGCGGACTTCTATATCACATAGTATATGGGCAAGAGTATTATTCCTAAGTGTATAAGGTCTGGTCTACAGAACCCAAAGGAGGTCTACTATATGCTGTGCTTCCTTCTTTACAGTATGGTTTATAACATGCAATGATTTATCTTTTACTTTGGAGGGAATTTTTCTGCATAATTCTATTCAACCTCAAGTTAATGAGAGAAAGAGAAGAAAGGAAAAAAGGTTGAGTAGATCTGAGGATCTAATGTTTAACATGGTGACTATGGTTGATGACACTGTATTGTATCATTGAAATCTGCAAAGAGAGCAGAACTTGTATGTTCTCATCAAATATATATGGTGATGGGTGTGTTAATTAGTTAGATAGGAGGAATTCTTTTACAATGTATGCGCTATGTTAAATCACTGTGATATACACTTTAAATATCTTACAATTCTGTCAATTATATTTCAATAAAGCTGGAAGGGAAAAAAAAAGAATAAATGTAGACGTATGACTAATAAGGAAAGCTATCAGGAATCCTTGAATAAAAGTTGCTCATCTAGAAGCCCTCATCACCTGGGAATGCTGTACCTGCAGAGTTCAGTCCTTGGCTGAGGGCAGCTGCGGGGAGGCCAGTCTCAGTGTGAATGCAACAACTGAGGCCCAGGTCATTATGCTCTTACCAGTACAACATCAGAAACAAAACTCTTCCTGTCACATTGATCCAAACTGAGTTGAATTCACAAACAGAGCTCAAATCATATAAGCACACAATGACTGCAAGTAACCCTTTCTGCCTGAAGGAATAATTGTGGAGTGATTCTGAAGGAATTGTGGAGGGACTCTCCTAAATTCCCTAAGCTTGTTCCAACCAACCTCTATACCCTATTCAACTCTGTCAGTTTTTGTCATTGTTGGAAGACAAGAAAAGGAATATTTTATGGAAATTTTAGTATAGAAAGGTAAGATGGTACTTGTCACCACTTTCAAGCTCATCACCTGAAAATCATTTCTAGAAGTAGCCCATGAATAGTTTTTGTGCTGTAGTGCAAAAGTTGGCAAATTTTATATAGAGGATCAGAGAGTGAATATTTTTCATAGACAGTATGGCCTCTGTTACAACCCTGCCTTTGCAGCATAAACACAGCTATAGATAATATGCAAACAAATGCACAAGGTTGTGTTCCATAAAAACAAAGAGGCTAGCCAGATTTGCACCATGAGCCATAGTTTGTATCATGAAAAGGGACCAAAAATTAAGTCTCAAAATTTCTGTTCTTAACTCTTCTAATCAACCAGATGTCAGCCTGGAAAAGTTGTTTTTTCCCTATGTCCCCATATGTAGTATGTGCATGCTCACAGCACCTAGCACAGTGTCTGATGTGTGGTAAAAAAAAGTTTTCAGAGTCAGCAAATGCATAGCTACAAGATAGACTTTGGCTGGATATCTTCTACTCATTTTCAAAATATAATATTCTCTGAAAATATCATCTAATTTAGGTAGTTAAATTTATCTCCAGACCTCTGTTAATCTTGGATTTTGCATATCCCCAGGCTAATGAGATTAAACAAAAATGTAAAAGGTTCTAGTTATCTAAATCAAGTATGTGGGGCCCACATTCGAGGGCATTGTTGAAGAGTTTGAAATGTCTCTCTAAGCTTGCCAATCATTTTGATTCAAAAGAATCTCAAAGAAGGAAGGGAGTCCATTTTGGAAATCAACAAGATCATATTCATATCAACCATCACTTTCCATCCATAATCCTGTGTTCAGTGATTCAGACTTTAGCTTGCTTGTCATGAGCTCTAATATCAATTTTTTTTTACCCATATCATAAGCAAGGCATAATAAATAAAAGATGAATGTTTGGCTTCAGATTTAGAGATCAAAATTACAGAATATGAGAATGGTAGGGATTTTATATATCATCTAATCCTCATTTTACATTGAAGAAACTAAAATTCTAGAGTAATTATCTAGAAAGAATATATATCAGATCAAGCCTCTTTTCTATTTAAAATTCTCCAGTAACTTCCTCACCATTTGTTCACTCAAGAGATGTTTATCTAGCATCTGGCTGTAAACTGGAGACTTAATTCTGTATAAAACATACTTTTCCTTCTCTTGTGGAGCGTTAATTCTGGTAGAAAAGAAGGCATTAAACAAATAATTACAAAATACAGTTATAAACCTACAAAGAAGTACTACAAATGAAAGTGTTATGTAAAACAGGGTGGGGCAAAGGCTGGGAATAAAAGCCCATGAGGCAGAAAGGATGATAGCATAGGAAATTTTGAGAAGGAAAAAAAAAATGAGTTGGTTAATTTCTAGTTAGAGTGAGGGGGAAAGTAGTATAAAATAAGGTTAGTGAGTTAGGCTGGGGTCAGATCATGTAAGCTCTGAAGGTTGTATAAGGAATGGAAATCTAAAGATGGTTTTTTGTTTGTTTGTTTTGATTTATTTTTGCCTCAAAGTATGATGATCACTTCTGCATTGAAAATGATCTTCTATTCTGGCTCCTTTATGGCAGCCTATTAGAAACAGCTAAGATCAGAAGCAGGCTGATGAGCTAGAAAACTATTGCAATGATCTAAGAGAAGATGACTGTAGCTTAGATTAAGGTCCTGGCAGAAGAGATGAAGTGTCATTGAGAGACGTGGAATACATTTTGAATCAACAGAGCTTGATGAATTTTTGGAAAAAATGAGTTATGCTGTATGCTACCATACCTATGTAATATGACAGAAAGAAGGCACTTAGGAAGGGAAATTTGTTGACTCGATGATTAAGATCCAGAAAGGTCAAGTGAGGTTGGTTACACAGTCAAGAAAGTAGAGTACAATCTAGACCCTAAGTTTCTTAACTTTCATTCAAGGGCTGTTTCTAGTCTACTTTTTTATCCCTCTACCTTATCGGCAGTAGAATGCTATCATAATAGTTCTCCTATGCAAATAAAAAATTCATGGAACTTTATGTCAGCGGTTTGAATTCTGTCTCCTTTACTTGCTACCCAGGTAACCAATGAATAAATTTCTTCATATAAAAGTGACAATAACTTATCAAACAAAAATGTATTGATATTAATCATTACTCTTGGTTCTAAAACTAAGAAAACAATGGGGAGAACACTGCCAAAATCACTACAATCATGGAATTGACTTTTTGTTAGCGAAGAATAAATGTGCACACTATTGTCCCTTTTCCATCCCTGCCCCTTCTGTAACACAGGAAACCAGAAGCTGACGCTTCCTTACTGCCTTGTCAGCTGACAGCTACCTAGGTTCTGTGAATGGGAGGCATTGGTGCAAAACTGGAAAGCAGAAGGCAGAAAAAGTTTATTTTACCTTGTGTTTGGAAATGCCTCATGCCCTGGCAACAGCAATGGCAACACGTGTGTGTTTCTGGGTTCCTGCTCAGGCAGCAGTCTCTAACGTACAAGAGCAAGGGCTCATTCAGGAAACAAGGAGTCATTATGCTTATTATACATATTTTCAACAGAGAACATTTATTATAAGGATGTGGTTATAAAAATAAGTTGAAAAAAGTTAGAAGAACCCTGACACAGTCATTTTGCCAAAAGACTGGACTCTGGAAAGTTATAATATGGAGATGAGTGCTTCAATTAATCCGTGTTATGGGCTGACTTGCATATCCCTGAAACTCATGGGGAGATACTTCATGTTGAAATTCCAACACACACTACCTGAGAATGTGAGCGTATTTGGAGATAGAAACTTTAAGTGGGTAGTTAAGGTATAACAAGGTCATATGAGCGATCTCTAATCTAATATGACTAGTGTCTGTACAGGAGGAGGAAATTAGGACACAGAAACTCACAGAGGAAAAGACTATTTGAAGACAGAGAGAAAATACAGCCTTCTACAAATCAAGTTAGACAAGGCTGTGGTCCATGTGATTAGACTGGTTAGTTTTCTGTGATTGTGGTTTTCAGTCTGTCTGTCCTCTGATGGAGAAGGATAAGAGGCTTATGGAAGCTTCCTGGTGGGAGAGACTGAGGGGGAACTGGATCTTGTTCTGATGGGTGGGGCCATGCTCAGTAAATCTTTAATCCAATTTTCTGCTGATGGGTGGAGCTGTGTTCACTGCCTGCTATTTACCTGGGGCCAAACTATGGTGGAGGTAATGAAGATAATGGGACCTCCTTCAAAAGATACCATACATGTACTGCTACACTCAGTGCCCCCAATTGTGCAGCAGGCCACGACCAACCCCCGCCTCTGCTGGAGATCTCTGGACACTCACAGGAAAGTCTGGGTCAGTCTCTTGTGGGGTCACTGCTCCTTTATCCTGGGTCCCAGTGCGTAAGGTTCTGTTTAAGCTCTCCAACAGTCCATTTCCCAGTCCTGTGTAAGTTCTGGCAGCTCTATGGTGGGGTTAATGGTGACTTCCTCCAAAAAGGCTTATGCCATACCCAAGTCTGCTTCACCCAGAGCTCCTGTCCTTGTGGCAGTCCACTTGTGTGTGTTCACTAGTGTGTGCTCATTGTGTCTAACTGAATGAAACTATGAGCCATGCTGTGTAGGGCCACACAAGATGGGTCATAGTGGAGAGTTCTGACAAAATGTGCTCCACTGGAGAGGGCAAAGGCAAACCACATCAGTATTCTCGCCTTGAGAACCCCATGAACAGTATGAAAAGGCAAAAAGGTAGGACACTGAAAGATGAACTCCCCAGGTCAGTAGGTGCCCAATATGCTACTGGAGAAGAGAGGAGAAATAACTCCAGAGAGAATGAAGAGATGGAGACAATGCAAAAACAACACTCAGTTGTGGATGTGACTGGTGATGGAAGCAAGGTCCAATAGTGTAAGGAGCAATATTGCAGAGGAACCTGGAATGTTAGGTCCATGAATCAAGGCAAATTGGAAGTGGTCAAACAGGAGATGGCAAGAGTGAACGTCGACATTCTAGGAATCAGCAAACTAAAATGGACTGGGTTGGGTGAGTTTAACTCAAATGACCATTATATCTACTACTATATATGGGCAAGAATCCCTTAGAAAAAAATGGAGTAGCCATTATAGTCAACAAAAGAGTACGAAATGCAGTACTTGGATGCTACCTCAGAAATGACACAATGATCTCTGTTCATTTCCAAAGCAAACCATTCAATATCATAGTAATCCAAGTCTATACCCCGACCAGTAATGCTGAAGAAGCTGACATTGAACGGTTCTATGAAGAACTCAAAGACCTTTTAGAACTAACACCCAAAAAAGATGTTCTTTTCATTAGAGGGAACTGTAATGCAAAAGTAGTAACTCAAGAGACACCTGGAGTAACAGGCAAATTTGGCCTTGGAGTACAGAATGAAGAAGGGCAAAGGCTAATAGAGTTTTGCCATGAGAACACATTGGTCATGGCAAACACCCTCTTCCAACAACACAGCAGAAGACTCTACACATGGACGTCACCAGACGGTCAAAACCAAAATCAGATTGATTATATTCTTTGCAGCCAAAGATGGAAAAGGTCTATACAGTCATCAAAAACAAGAACAGGAGATGACTGTAGCTCAGATCATGAACTCCTTATTGCCAAATTCAGACTTAAATTGACGAAAGTAGGGAAAAGCACTAGACCATTCAGGTATAACCTAAATCAAATCCATTACAACTATACAGTGGAAGTGAGAAATAGATTTAAGGGACTAGATCTGATAGACAGAGTACCTGATTAACGATGGACAGAGGTTTGTGACATTGTGTAGGAGACAGGGATCAAGGCCATCCCCAAGAAAAAGAAATGCAAAAAAGCAAAATGGCTGTCTGAGGATGCTTACAAACAGCTGTGAAACTAAGAGAAGCAAAAAGCAATAGAGAAAAGAAAACATATTTGAATGCAGAGTTCCAAATAATAGCAAGGGAAGATAAGAAAGCCTTTCTCAGTGATCAGTGCAAAGAAATAGAGGAAAACAATAGAATGGGAAAGACTAAAGATCTCTTCAAGGAAATTAGAGATACCAAGGGAACATTTCATGCAAAGATGGGCTCAATGAAGGACAGAAATGGTATGGATCTAACAGATGCAGAATATGTTAAGAAGAAGTGGCAAGAATACACAGAGGAGCTGTACAAAAAAGATCTTCATGACCCAGATAATCACAATGGTGTGATCACTCACCTAGAGCCAGATATCCTGGAATGTGAAGTCAAGTCGGCCTTAAAAAACATCACTATGAACAAAGCTAGTGGAGGTGATAGAATTCCGGTTGGGTTATTTCAAATGCTAAAAGATGATGCTGTGAAAGTGCTGCATGCAATATGCAAGCAAATTTGGAATGCTCAGCAGTGGCCCAGGACTGCAAAAGGTCAGCTTTCATTCCAATCCCTAAGGAAGGCAATGCCAAAGAATGTTCCAACTACTGCACAGCTGCACTCATCTCACACACTAGTAAAGTAATGCTCAAAATTCTCCAAGCCAGGCTTCAACAATACGTGAGCCGTGAACTTCTAGATGTTCTAGCTGGTTTTAGAAAAGGCAGAGGAACCAGAGATCAACTTGCCAACATCCGCTGGATCATTGAAAAAGCAAGCGAGTTCCAGAGGGGTGAAAAGAGAAAGTGAAGTCACTCAATTGTGTCTGACTCTTTGCGACCCCTAGGACTACAGCCTACCAGGCTTCTCCATCCATGGGATTTTCCAGGCAAGAGTACTGGAGTGGGTGGTCATTTCCTTCTCCAGATTATCTTCCCAACCCGGGGATCAAACACAGGTCTCCCGCATTGCAACCAGATGCTTTACCCTCTGAGCCACCAAGAGAGTTCCAGAAAAACATCTATTTCTGCTTTATTGACTATGCCAAAGCCTTTGACTGTGTGGATCACAATAAACTGGAAAATTCTGAAAGAGATGGGAATACCAGGCCACCTGACCTGCCTCTTAAGTAATTTGTATGCAGGTCAGAAAGCAACAGTTAGAACTGGACATGTAACAATAGACTGGCTCCAAATAGGAAAAGGAACACATCAAGGCTGTATATTGTCACCCTGCTTATTTAACTTATATGCAGAGTGCATCATGAGAAACACTGGGCTGGAAGAAGCACAAGCTGGAATCAAGATTGCCAGGAAATACCAATAACCTCAGATATGCAGATGACACCACCCTTATGGCAGAAAGTGAAGAAGAACTAAAGAGCCTCTGGATGAAAGTGAAAGAGGAGAGTGAAAAAGTTGGCTTAAAGCTCAACATTCAGAAAGCTAAGATCATGGCATCCAGCCCCATCACTTCATGGCAAATACATGGGGAAACAGTGAGAGACTTTATTTTTTGGGCTCCAGAATCACTGCAGATGGTGATTGCAGCCATGAAATTAAAAGACGCTTACTCCTTGGAAGGAAAGTTATGACCAACCTAGACAGCATATTAAAAACCAGAGACATTACTTTGCTAACAAAGGCCTGCCTAGTCAAGGCTATGGTTTTTCGAGTAGTCATGTATGGATGTGAAAGGTAGACCATAAAGAAAGCTGAGCGCTGAAGGACTGATGCTTTTGAACTGTGGTTTTGGAGAAGACTCTTGAGAGTCCCTTGGACTGCAAGGAGATCCAACCAATCCATCCTAAAGGAGATCAGCCCTGGATATTCATTGGAAGGACTGATGTTGACGCTGAAACTCCAATACTTTGGCCACCTGATGCGAAGAGCTGACTCATTTGAGAAGACCCTGATGCTGGGAAAGATTGAAGGTGGGAGAAGAAGGAGATGACAGAGGATGAGATGGTTAGATGGCATCACCGACTCAATGGACATGAGTTTGGGTAGACTCTGGAAGTTGGAGATGCACAGGGAGGCTTGGTGTGCTGCAGTTCATAGGGTCGCAAAGAATCGGACATTACTGAATGACAACTGAACTGAACTGAACAAATCAAGAAGAAAGGACTCTGAAACCAACCATACCAACACCTTCATCTTAGACTTCTAACCTCCAGAGCTGTGAGGAAATATATTTCTGTTGCTTAAAATACCCAATCTGATACTTTGTTATAGCATCTCTGGGAAACTAATACAATCAGATAATTATTCAAAGCTCTAAAATTACTTCCTCATCAGAGGCTTAATAAACCATCTTCAAATATCCCCCAATCCTTTAATAGACATATTTATTCTATTTTTCCTCAATTTAATTATCATATAATCCACTTTGTGGGAGATTAATAATCTATAATAGGACTCTAAAAAAATGAGTCAAGGTAGGCTTGTTTCAGTGACATAAGAGAGATGAGAATGAGGTGCTACAGAGTTCCTAAGTAGAAAGGGAACATGGCCAGTGAAAGGCTTGAACTGATTCCTGAGTGATAATGAAGATTTTAATCATGGAGAAGAGGGTAGAAGGTATTGAGGTGTGTATGTATAGTGGTACTGAGGTGTGGAAGCATATGTCATGTGAGGGAAGGACAAAGTTTCCATGCCACTGATACCCAGAATACAGAACAAGAAGGGAGAATTCTTGGAAAAGAGAACAGTCCTTCCTTCCTTTCTTCCCTCCTTCTTTCTTTCCCACTCTCTCTTCTCCCTTCCTTCTCTTTTTCCTTTCTTTGTTTTCTTTCTTTTCTTTTCCTTTTCCTCAGAAAAAAACAAAAGTGGAGTCTAGAAACTGTGGCTGAATCCAGCTTACAGAATTCAAGGAAAAGTCAAATTTTGCCAGGATCCAGGATGAGGCTCTTGGTGAAATTTTAGGAGAATCTGAGTCTGAAAAACACTAAATTGCAAATTCAGCTGTGGCCATGGACATATTCAACATTGTCCACATGTATATTGCCTACAGTTGACAATATAGGTGGCCATGTATTGATCTTTTTTGTTTTCTCTAAGTTAATGAGGAATACCTGGGCATGGGAATCTGCAAACATACAGAGGAAACAGTGGCAAAGGGCGAGGGCTGGGAATTGGATGGAACTAGATTCAATCTCCATCTTTGCCAAACACAAATGATCTGATTTTGACTTGACTTGGTTTCCTTATTTGTAAAATGGTTGTAATGAAAGAATCTACATTCTAGAATGGTGTAAGGTTGCAATTAAATAATGAATACAAATTAATTCATGTCTCTTAAATACATATTTAGTGAGCATACAAGTTACCCTGTCCAGGTGTATATTTCAGTCTTACCATTTTAGCCTGTGTGAATGTGGGCTAGCTATTTAACTATTCTGCCTCAAATTCCTCATCTCTGAGATGGACATAATGCAAGTACAATCCAGAGTGTTGTTGTGAGTATCAACCAAATTGATATAGCTAACACTTTAGTACAGTGTCTAGGGCATAGTAACAGACAAATAAACGTGAAAGACAGAGTTGAGGATAGCAGTGATAATTGTGTCTGATGGAAATGAAGGCAATGCAAAAGTGTTTAAGAGAGAGTATTTTTTTTTTTTAATCACTAGGATTGTTGCAGAAGTTCTGGAAGTTATGGGACAGTAAGTGGAGGCCATCAGTGAAGATAGTGCAGTGAAACTATTAAAATTCCTCCTGAGAGAATGGCTCACAAATAACTGATATGCCTAAGAAACACTGTGTATCAGGAGGTGTAGCCTTGTCCTTACTCTGGCAGGCCCAATCAGCTTGCTCATCCTTCAGGGTTCAGTTCAGTTAAGTTCAGTCGCTCAGTCGTGTCTGACTCTTTGCAACCCCATGAATCGCAGCACGCCAGGCCTCCCTGTCCATCACCAACTCCCAGAGTCCACCCAAATCCATGTCCATCGAGTCGGTGATGCCATCCAGCCATCTCATCCTCTGTCGGCCCCTTCTCCTCTTGCCTCCAATCCTTTCTAGCATTAGGGTCTTTTCCAATGAGGCAGCTCTTCACATGAGGTGGCCAAAGTATTGGAATTTCAGCTTCAACATCAGTCCTTCCAATGAACACCCAGGACTGATCTCCTTTAGGATGGACTGGTTGGATCTTCTTGCAGTCCAAGGAACTCTCAAGAGTCTTCTCCAACACCACAGTTCAAAAGCATCAATTCTTCGGCACTCAGCTTTCTTCACCATCCAACTCTCTCATCCGTACATGACTACTGGAAAAACCATAGCCTTGACTAGACGGACCTTTGTTGGCAGAGTAATGTCTCTGCTTTTAAATATGCTAGCTAGGTTGGTCATAACCTTCCTTCCAAGGAGTAAGCGTCTTTTAATTTCATGGCTGCAATCACCATCAGCAGTGATTTTGGAGCCCAAAAAATTAAAGTCTGATACTATTTCCACTGTTTCCCCATCTATTTCCCATGAGGTGATGGGACCAGATGCCATGATCTTAGTTTTCTGAATGTTGAGCTTTAAGCCAACTTTTTCACTCTCCTCTTTCACTTTCATCCAGAGGCTCTTTAGTTCTTCTTCACTTTCTGCCATAAGGGTGGTGTCATCTGCATACCTGAGGTTATTGATATTTCTCCCAGCAATCTTGATTCCAGCTTGTGCTTCTTCCATCCCAGCATTTCTCATGATGTACTCTACATATAAGTTAAATAAGCAGGGTGACAATATACAGCCTTGATGTGTTCCTTTTCCTATTTGGAACCAGTCTGTTGTTCCATGCCCAGTTCTAACTGTTGCTTCCTGACCTCCATACAGGTTTCTCAAGAGGCAGGTCAGGTGGTCTGGTATTCCCATCTCTTTCAGAATTTTCCACAGTTTATTGGGATCCACACAAAGGCTTTGGCATAGTCAATAAAGCAGAAATACATGTTCTTCTGGAACTCTCTTGCTTTTTCGATGATCCAGCGGATGTTGGCAGTTTGATCTCTGGTTCCTCTGCCTTTTCTAAAACCAGCTTGAACATCTGGAAGTTCACGGTTCACCTATTGTTGAAGCCTGGCTTGGAGAATTTTGAGCATTACTTTACTAAGCGTGTGAGATCAATGCAATTGTGCGGTAGTTTGAGCATTCTTTGGCATTGCCTTTCTTTCGAATTGGAATGAAAACTGACCTTTTCCAGTCCTGTGGCTACTGCTGAGTTTTCCAGATTTGCTGGCATATTGAGTGCAGCACTTTCACAGCATCATCTTTCAGGATTTGAAATAGCTCAACTGGAATTCCATCACCTCCACTAGCTTTGTTCATAGTGATGCTTTCTAAGGCCCACTTGACTTCACATTCCAGGATGTCTGGCTCTAGGTGAGTGATCACACCATCGTGATTATCTGTGTCATGAAGATCTTTTTTGTACAGGTCTTCTGTGTATTCTTGCCACCTCTTCTTAATATCTTCTGCTTCTATTAGGTCCATACCATTTCTGTCCTTTATCGAGCCCATCTTTGCATGAAGTGTTCCCTTGGTATCTCTAATTTTCTTGAAGAGATCTCTAGTCTTTCCCAATCTGTTGTTTTCCTCTATTTCTTTGCATTGATTGCTGAGGAAGGCTTTCTTATCTCTCCTTGCTATTCTTTGGAACTCTGCTTCAGATGGGAATATCTTTCCTTGTCTCCTTTGCTTTTCACTTCTCTTCTTTTCCCAGCTATTTGTAAGGCCTCCTCAGACAGCCATTTTGCTTTTTTGCATTTCTTTTCAATGGATATGATTTTGATCCCTGTCTCCTGTACAATGTCATGAACCTCTGTCCATAGTTCATCAGGCACTCTGTCTATGAGATCTAGTCCCTTAAATCTATTTCTCACTTCCACTGTATAATCAAAAGGGATTTGATTTAGGTCATACCTGAATGGTCTAGTGGTTCTCCCTATTTTCTTCAATTTAAATCTGAATTTGGCAATAAGGAGTTCATGATCTGAGCCACAGTCCACTCCCGGTCTCTCATTTATCCAATTAGCTGATTATCACATCAGCATATGCCTTAGAGTATGGTCAGGAGTCTGATTACATGCTCAAGGCAATAGGTAACACTCTGTCATGACTGAAAGGGACAATTTAAAATGATTAGCCAGTTACCTTATATAAAAAACCAGATGTGTAACCATTGGATCTTTCAGTCAGCTTTCAATAATGCTGTGAGAATTAAAGGATTGCCAAACCACTCTATTTTACATATGTGTCATTTGTTATTTATTTTTTAATAGCAATATAGTTGATGTACAATATTATGTCAGTTTCAGGTGTACTACTTAGTGATTTGACATTTGTCTGCATTATCAAATGATCCCACAATAAGTCTAGTAACCACCTGTCCCCATACAAAATTATTACAGTATTGGTGACCATACTCATTGTGTCACATCTGTGGAACTTTATTGTATAACTGGAGGTTTGAAACGTCAGTTTACCTATTTTGCCCACCCCAACCCCCTCACTTCTGATAACTACCTATTTGTTCTCTGTATCAATGAGTCTCTGTTCATTTTGTTTCATTTCTTTTAGATTTTCACATATAAGTGACAATGTGGCATTTGTCTTTCTCTGTCTGATTTATTTCATCTAGCATAATACCCTCTATCCATCCACATTGTTGCAAATGGGAAGATTTTTTTTTTTTTATGGCTAAGTACAGAAGGCAGCACACTCCCTTCTGATCACCAGAGCTAGATGCTCTAGCAGTGTCCCCTATGTGGGCTTTGAGGGCCCTTCTCTTGTGAAAGGGCTGGTTACAGTTGGTGCACTGGCAGGCACAGCCCATTCCTGGAATAGCTAGTTGTGGGGTCCAGTATGCCCCAGATCTGGTGCATGGGTAAGCCTATGGTGCTAATAAGCTAGAGGAAGGACTCCAGAGTGGTCCTTACCAGCACCAGTGTTCTCATAGTAGAATGAGCTCCCCAAAATGGCTATGTCCCCAGAGAGAGTCTCATTTGCCTCCTGCCATCCTAAGAGACTCTCCAGGATCAGTAAATGAGTCTGCCTAGGCTCCTTTCAAATTACTGCCTCTGTGCGGGGCTTCCCTGGTGGCTCAGTGGGTAGTCTGCCTGCAGTGCGGGAGAATTGTGTTCAATCCCTGGCTTAGGAAGATTCCCTGGAAAAAGAAATGGCAACCCATTCCTTGCCTGGAGTATCCTTGCCTGAAGAATTCCATGGACAGAGGAGCCTGGTGAGCTACAGTCCATGGGGTCACAAGGAGTCAGATACGACTGAATGACAAACACTTTCTGCCCACTTTTTGCTGGGAGCATGTGAGATTTTGTGCATATCCTTTAAGACTGGAATCTCTGTTTTCTACAGCCCTCCAGTTCTCCCATTTGTAAGCTCCACTGGTCTTCAAAACCAAATCTCCTTAGGGCTCATCTTTCGGCTTCAGGACTCCTAGCCTGAAGACCCCAATGTGGAGCTCAGGTCCCCCATTCCTTTGAGAGTATTTCTTTAATTGTGATTATACTCCCATTTGTGGTCACTTCTTGGTGTTTGGGTCTTAATTATACCACATCCCTGAATCTTTTACCCATATTGTTACCGTTCTTTCTTTGTCTCTTTAGTTGTAGAAAAATCTTTTCTGGTAGTCTTCAGGTCATTCTCATTGATAGGGCTTTATAAATCCTTGTAATCTGATGTGCCTGTGGGAGGAGGTGAGCTCAGGGTCGGAAGATTCTGTCAGCTTGGCTGCACTTACAACTACTTGCTTTTAGAGTCTAGATTCTTTATCACCTCATCTTCACCCTTTGGCTTATAGCTATGACTGGTTTTACCCAGGCAGATACTTTATAAATCACAAGTGTTTCTAAAAATCCCTGGTGACTTAGACAGTAAAGAATCTGCCTGCAATGCAGGAGACCTGGGTTCGATCCCTGAGTTGGGAAGATTCCCTGGAAAAGAGAATGGCAATCCACTTCAGTACTCTTGCCTGGAGAATGCCATGGATAGAGGCGAGAGACGGGCTACAGTGATGGGGTTGCAAAGAGTTGAAATAAGTGACTAAGTGACTAACACACATGTAGAGAAGAGATACTGAAAAGGGAAAGCAAGGGAAGAGAATGGCAAATATCCCAGGGAAGAGATCTACAAGAGTTTGAAGAGATTTGTCAATATTTAGCCAGCATCAAAATCACCTGGAGGGCTTTCTAAAATGCAGATTGCTGGGCCCCACCTCCAGAGTTTCTGATTCAGTAACTCTAAGATTGTTGTTGTTCAGTTGCTAAATTGTGTCCAACTCTTTGTGACCCCTTGAACTGCAGCATGCCAAGCTTCCTTGTCCTTCACTATCTCCCTGAGTTTTCTCAAACTCATGTCCATTGAATCAGTGATGCCTTCCAACCATCTCATCCTCTGTTGTCCCCTGGGACTCCAGAATTTGTATTCCTAACAAGTTCACAGTTGATGCTGATGTTGGCTAGCCTGGAGACCAAACTTTTGAAACCACTAACTAAAGCATTGGTCTTCAAAATTTTGAAGCATATCTCAATGTAATTTTGAAAAATTATGTTACCTTCTTTTACAGTTTAAACTTTACATCAAAAAATTTGTCATAAATTGGATTTGTTGCAAATGTAATACTTTAAAAAGCACTGCATGTATTGACATTGTATATAAAATCATTACCTTTAAATAAAACAACTAATTTCAATAGGATATAAATAGTTAGTAGTTTGATATGCAGACTGATTTAAAAGGAATACATTAGCAAGCTCATCCTTAATATTTGGAAACAATATATAATTCTATTTTCTCCTTTCAATCATTCTATTGCCATCATAGAGTTACATGCTCCTGTAATTATGCAATAAAATGCATGTATAAGTTTAAAAACATGACTTTAGTGCCAAAATATTACTTTTGATTACCTCAACAGCTGTTATTAAAAATCAATCAAAGCAATTGACTTTCCAATATCAATATTTTAAATTATTCCTTTGTTTCAGTATCCCTAAGATTTTTACACCTTGGGGCAATGCACCATAGAAAGATGGGTGAGACCTTATCTTTTGCTGTTGTTAGTGAGAGAAAGGTCAGCATAAAAGGGCCAGGGTGACAGGGCAATTGTCTGAAGGTCTCAGCTCCTGGACTTTTCTTATAGAGAAAGGAAAAAATGTGGATACTGAGGATTTAGAAATTGATTTATTAAAAATTGGTCATTCTCTGTGCCCCTTATACTTCTTTGTGTACTTCTATGGGTACTTGAACCCCAAACTGAATATTGGCTGCTCAAAGGAAATTTTCAGTTTGCAGTTTGTACTTCTCACTGACATGGGACTGCTTATTATTTTGAAATGAACATCTTTTCTCTCTTCATTTTTATTTATAATAATAGTCACAAGTAACATTTGTACTTGACTTTTTATTTTTATTTATTTATTTATTTATTTTTTTTTCCTCCCTCCCCCAATACTTGACTTTTTAATTTATGTCACTTTAATGTGTAAAAATTAATATATAAGGAAAACCTCAATTAAAATAGAGTTGGGATGTCAGAAATGGGAGGCCTCAGTGCCTTATGAAGATAGTAGAGTCCAACAGGAAGAAGAAAGACTTCCTCTTCCTGTTGGCAAGAATTCAGCCAATGAGAGACTGCCACAACTCAGTCAATGAAAAGTCACTATAGTTTGAACTCAATTTCTCCAAGGTATTCTTTATTCACTATGGGGCTTCCCTGGTGGCTCAGACAGTAAACAATCCACTTACAATGCAGGAGGCCCGGGTTTGATTCCTGGGTCAGGAAGATCCCCTGTAAAAGGCAATGGCTACTCACTCCAGTATTCTTGCCTGGAGAATTCCATGGACAGAGAAGCCTTGCAATATTCCTTTTCACCTTTTTAAAAGAGTTCTCCACTCCATTTTTACTGGGAACTTGCATGTGGCTTGCCCCAGTAGCAAACCCGGAAATGAAGTCTTCATTGATCCCAAATAAACCCATTTTTGCTTGAGAAATAGCTAGCAGTCTGTTCATTTTAGGTCAACAAAATGTATATCACTTGAATTTTATTTTCACAAATTTGTAGATTAGTATAGGTAAGGCAGATATTATTGTGATTACTTCACAAGTAGGGAAATAATTTCCAGGAGAAAATTAAAAATCAATCAAAGCAGTTGACTTTCCAACGTCAATGTTTTAAATTATTCCTTTGTGAATTGCCCAGTTCCACAGAACTAGTCGGTAAGAAACCCCAGTTTCAAATCACCTCCAACTGTAGTTCCCTGAATTTTAATTACATTGCTTGAAGGCCGGGGTTCACTTGGCAGATGATAGGACTGAATAATGCCAGTTCTCTCCCTACTCAAGAATAGGGACTGTATGCATTTTCAGGGTGAAGGCCTTGAGTATCAGATAATGAAGAACCGTTAAGCCTAAAAAAGTACTGTGACATACACAAAGACTGGAGAGTATTCAACCATGCTATGTACAGTCTGGAAGGACCAGTGGCAAGGGCATCATAATAGCAGTAAAGTTTTGACACCATAAAATTTTACATTAATATCTCTTCCAAAAGACAAAGCATTTTCTTTTGAGCTGAATGTTCGTGCTCTCTCAGATTCATACATTGACACTCTAATCACTAATGTGATAGTATTTGAAGAGTGACCCTTGGGAGGTAATTAGGAGCAGATGAAGCCATGAGGGTGGGGACCTCTTTAGGGAGTTAGTGCTCTTATAAAAAAGATACCAGAGAGTTCAGTCTCTCTCTCTCTCCGTGGGCACACACCGAGGAAAGGTAATTTTAAGACTCAGCAAGAAAGCAGCTATATAATAGCTAGAAAGTGTGTTCTCATCAGAACCCAATCATAGTGGCACACTGATCTCAAGCTTCCAGCCTCTAGAACTGCAAGAAAATAAATTTCTGTTATTTAAGGCTTCCAATTTGTGGTATGTTAATACAGCAACCCTAGCAGACTAAAACAGTATCTTAACTTCAATACTGAGTATGCAGTGAGAGCATTGCATTAACATAATCTAATATGATATAAAATTTCTTTGAGGAGCTTCCTTAGATCTTATCCAGTAATATTTATCACTGGGACAACTTGTAGTACTTCCGTAATATTTGTTTGCTGTCTTTATCATGTTCTGTATTCAGATTCTTGAGACAAACAGATTAGTCTCTCCTTCATGCAGCTCTTTGGTGAGCATTGTAACAAGAGGAAGACAAATTGAATGGCAGCATGAGGATAGACATGGGTGCAATTTAAGATTGAGTTTACTGTGAAGTAAAGGAGAGAGATAATACGGATCTAGGGAGTAGAAAATGCTGCAGATATGGAAAGAAACACTGATTATAGATGACATTGTGCAGTTAGAGTCCACAGAGCTTGGTTGCTGCAAAAGATGTGAGATGGCCCCACATGAATAAGGTGTAGAGATGATGGTTGAATTGAATGGAAGCTTGAAATAGACTTAAAGTTGACTTACTTCTTGGCTTGGGGATCTTTACCTCTTGCCAAAAGACAGGAGATTTTCTCACATCTGCCATTTCAGGTGACTGTACATTTCTCTCTTCTGTCTCACTCAGGCAGCTGTGTGTGCTCTTTCAGTCCTAGAATACTGGGAAGGAAAGCAAAAGTGTATACTCTAAGCATGCAATGCTCTGTAGAGGATAGATAGGCATCTATAGCACAGTGAAATGCAGTATTGGCCTTGTATCCGAAAACATGGCTTTATGTCTGGATGCTGCTGTTTACCAAAAGTCACCACAGCCAAAGTTCACTAGAGAATGGTAATTGTGAAGATAATGAAGAACAAAACTCTGCAAGGTGTTAAGTATTGTCCTTTGATAGAACAGCAACAACAACAAAAAAGGAGCAACATAAACTAGATTTGAATTCCCTAGGAATAACTAAAATGAAAGTGGGATTTTATTCTCGAATAAGTCTTGACAGGTCACCTTATCAGCTCAATAGATCCTTGAGAGTCAACAACAGCAAGCTACAAGTTTTCTGATTTAAGTTCTGTCAAGGGAGGTTTACTAAAAATTGTAACATGACAAAATAGTAGCACTGCTTTGAAGGGAGCCGACAGTGTCGCTGTTGTCTCCAAATGAAAGGCTGCCATGGGCAAGCATTCCTTGTCATTTCCTTCTCTCAGGGTGCTTTTCTTTGCCTCCCAAGAGTCAAAACAATGGTAACTGAGAAGCTGGCATCAGCATGAGTGACAGTAAGTGTTCCAAGACAGCTAGTTGATTGATTGACGGACGATGATGAATGTTATCTAAAAGAACAGAAAGCTGTGTTTCCTTTTTGAAACCATTCAAATTTGGACAACATAGGCCAACAATCAGACATTTCTAAATTTAATGTGCACAGCATATCCAAATATGCAAACAACAATCAAAACCACCACCCACCAGAACTCACGTACATTAATAAGTGTCAAAGTAATTCAAACATCAGAAATCTCCTTTTCCACCTGTACAGATGCCACAAGTCCCAGTTGATGAAATGACACTGAAGAGAACACAGGTATGCAAATTCTAGCTAATGATAGTCATAGAAAATTTTATACCTGTACAATAATTTCTCTTACTCTATTCTATTGTAAACTCTATAGTTGGAGACTGGGGAACATACCTTCAAGATCACATAATTCAAAATTTATATTTTATTATATGTGAAGAAGACCGAAGCCTTAACAGGAAAGTCCATTGGCAAGTGATTGGCAGAGACACGGTTAACTTTGGTCCCCAACCAGTATTTTGGTGACACAGCATATCAGTAACAGGTCCCAAAAGGTCATTGATGTCCCACTCAATACAGGATGATTCTAAGTGGGTTTATTGGCAAAAAGAATAAATACAAAGATTTAAGCAGAGTTTATAGGAAATACAAGAGTTAGTGTGGAAACTGAGAATAGCAGCAGTGGCAGGGTCCCAACCCAAGATGGGAGAAATTCACCTATAAAAGGAAAAACCTGCACAGAAGCTGCCTTCAAAAGAGCAGGTGACCGTCTGTGAAGGGGCACAGCTAGGCTGAGTAAATTTTACAGAAAGTGGGAACCAGATAAATGAAGAGCCTCACTTCACTCTCCTCCCCATTCTGACTTCTTACTGGAGCTACCTACTGGCTGAATTCACCTGCAAAGTAGAAGGCATTTTTATGTGGTCCATGGTACCAGACTTCTGGAGCAAAGAGCAGATGGACAGCCGATATGAAAGGGGGAAGGATGATATCTGGCACAAAGGCATATTATGATTTTGCAATGTGTATGAGAGCAAGAAAGAAATACACAGGAACAGATAGCAAAAAGAAATTGATAGAGGAGAAACTCACTATCGAAAGCAGGCTAAAAACAGCTATGCAGAGGACTTATGGGAATTTCCCATTGACCACCTGCTTCTGAATGTGTATGGGGGAAATTCTAAGAGGCTTTAGATGCAGGAGCTAGAAACAAAAACAACTTTTAAAATTGCAGCTGCAGTTTATTTTTATTTGAGCAACTTGATACACATATTTTAACCCATGAAAGGACTTGTTGGCTGGCAGACAGAGATGCAGAAGAACTTCTAAAACACACAGTATTGTGGTGCTGTCAAGGTATAAGCTGACACTCACTGTGGAGACTTCATATATCACAGAGATAACAGTGAATTAGTTAGAATAATGTTGTTTTATCCAAATAAAAGTGTATGATATCTAAAGTGTTTTTATATTTATCATCTCCTGACAGTTCTATGAGACAACTGAACCATTTCTTTAAAATTCCCATTTTATAGAGTGGGAAATCCCAGGCAAAAGAGATGGTTACCCGATGGTACACAGCTAGAGAGGGGTCTCAAACCCAAGTCTGCTGATGACAGATTGAGCTCTTTCCACTGCACTCCACAGTCCCTCACTTGCATGTGTCCATAGCTTCAGGAAGTATAATTTGATTTGCACAAACTCAATATTTGACATAGTCTAGTGTTAGACACAGGCAATCCTCCATACACTTTATCAATCTCTCACATGATCTTGGCAGGGAACTTAGGAGTCTGAAGCAATTTGCAGTTTATAGAGGTACCATTTATAAATGTAAGAGAAAGTATTTTGGTTGTCCCAAAGATTAGGGCATATTATTAGCATTTAATAGTCAGAGCCAGGGATTCTAAACTTTTTCCAATGTGTGGGTCAATACTGCACAATGAAGAATTGTCCTATCCAAATAAATACCAAGAACCCTCTCAAGGAGAAGTATTTAAATTGAGATTGTCCCTCTACAGTTAGCCAGGACTCTATCTACATAAACACTTATAATAAGTTCAGTACCTATAAGGTTCTCCTTAAGCATGTATAGAAAATTCAGATTACTTTCAGATTTCTTGGTCTCACCTCTGAACACAATCATTCAAGATGTGCAATGTGGCCAAAATCTACATTTTAAAATGTGTGTACTCTCACACTGCTGTATTTAAAATGGATAACCAATAAGGACCTACTGTATAGCACATGAAACTCTTCTCAATGTTATGTGGTGGCCTGGATCGGAGTGGGGTTTGGGGGAGAATGGATACATGAATATGTATGACTGAGTCCCTTCACTGTTCACCTGAAACTATCACAACACTGTTAATCTCCTATACCCCAATACAAAATAAAAAGTCCAAAAGAATGAAATAAAATACGTACTCTCTTAGTTAGTTTGCAGTTAATTCTGTGTGAAATGCTGGCCCAAGCTTATCAAGAGGGAACACAACTTAAAGGTTCTGAACAAATTGTAGATGTTTATTTCACAGTCCTCTAACCTCTTCTGTACACCCATCCAATCAATCCAAATTTCCATTTAGTTCTGACAGCAAGGACCTGTTTCCTGGTGACAAATTTTCCTGATTACCTCTCTGATATACCTGTCCTTTGTTGTTATAGGGCTTCCCTTGTAGCTCAGTCGGTAAAGAATCTGCCTGCAGTGCAGGAGAAACGGGTTTGATCCCTGGGTCGGGAAGATTCCCTGGAGAAGGAAATGGCAACCCCTCCAGTATCCTTGCCTGGAAAATCTCATAGACACAGGAACCTGGTGGGCTGCAGTCCATGGGGTCGCAAAGAGTTGGGCATGACTGAGCAACTAACACTTGATGTTCTAACCCCACCTATTAAATCAGAGTATTTGATGGTATGTCCCAGAGATCAGTATTTCTTCAAACTCTGTGATTTCAGTGCACATCCGAATTAGAGAACAAGCAGTTTAGATCCTTGCTGCTTAAAACTCAAAACATGTGTTCTACAGACCAGTAGCATAGAGTCACCTGACAATCTTATTGAATGCAGATTTGTGTTCACTAGACCTGGGATGTGATAGAGTTGCATTTCTAACAAGCCTCCAAGTGATGCCAGGTGAGTCTCAGATATTCCTCCACCAGTTTCTATCTTTCACTCTGTACTTAGGCTTTGATACTATTCAACTGCAGCGTTCCTCATGGTCTTTGACTGGATTAAGCCTTCAGGTCTCAGGCTCAAGAATGATGGCTCTAGAAATTCTCTAGTCAGACTCCAGCCCTGCAGAAGACTACCTCAGGCACTGTGAGTGTTTATCATGAATCTGGTACAACTGGATACCACTACAGTTTATCAGGCAGGCGCATCTCTGATCTGCCCTTAATGCTTTATAAATGCAAGCTGTTAACTGCTCAACCCACCCTCTGAACACTTGTTGGTTGTGTTTCCTACCAGTATCCATCTGATGATTGTCAAACTTCTGGCTGCCAGTGAAAGGGTCTTTAATGGAAGGAAACTGACACTGTGATCTCTCCAGTTGCTTTTCAATACTTTAGCCTCCCAACCCCAATAAACAATACTCTGAATGTCCACTTCCTTGAAAGTTCTTGTGACCTCTGTGTCTATTCCTACTTCCAGTGCTATTACCTCTCCATGGAATACCTTTCCTCATTTCCTTCACCTTATGAACATCTACTCATTTTCCAAAGCCCTATTTAATGTGACCTTCTCTTTATCTTTTTCCCTGACTTGCCTCTTCCAGGCAGAATCAATTATTCATTGGACTCTAGGGGCTGACTCCATAATGTCTCTATAGTACTTATATTCAGTAAAGTGTCTATTAAAGTCTGGAGACACAGATGATATTACATTATTGGTTTTATATATTGGAGAAGTCCTTGACATTATGTGTATATTTTTATACATATTTGCCTATGTTTCCAAACTTTATGGTCATTCTGCATTTGTTCACACAATGTCCTTTGTGGACTCTCTGTTACCTGAGTTGACCTCTAGACTTTATCTAATTCACTTTTCTATTCTCAGAATCTAGTATGGGTCCTGGGCCATTTTTACAGTTTAGTATAAGTTGTCAAACTGAAATGTTAAGTTGCTTTAATGATCTTTTGTTGATATATTAGAAAAAATGATGGGAAGATTGTTCATAGCATAGGACAAAGAGCCTATCAAATGGGGACTTTACATTTAGAAGCAAAAGAAACCTCCCCAATGTCTTAGGCAGCAAATTCCACATTCTCTTATTTCCAAAAGTAACCTTTGTTTTGGGTCTTTCTTGACAGATATATAGAGGCTTCTTTAGGATCATCCTAAAAGGTAAAAGTATAATGATGGTTTAAATATACGTCATTGTCCTGCATGGGTCTCCCATGTGGCTCTAGTGGTAAAGAACCCACCTGCTATGCAGGAGACATGAGAGATCCAGGTTCGATCCCTGGGTCAGGAAGATCCCCTGGAGGAGGGCATAACAACCCACTCCAGTATTCTTGCCTGGAGAATCCCATGGACAGATGAGCCTGGCAGGTTATAGTCCATAGGGTTGTAAATAGTTGGACACAACTGAAGCAGTTTAGCATGCATGCACATTGTCCTGCAGCCAAAATTTGAACTTTGTAGTCAGAAGCCAGAGGCTTTCTGCCCAGAGACACCAAGAAGGGCACAAGCCTAAGTCAGGCTGCTCCAATCTTTGTAAACAGATATAAGTGAGAGGGTGTGATCTTCCTCCCTGTCATTCACAACTTTTCACTTGGACTAGAAAAACCTCTGTTAACATGTTAAAATAAAAAAAAAAGAAAGAAAGAAAACCCTATCCAAAGGTATTCAGTCAGAGAAAAAAATGCCTGTGGGTTACCAAACCCAGAGTTATATCCCCAGTAAAATGATTCAGTAAAATGAGTCAATCTTTTCACATTTCCACACCAAGACACCCAGAGAGCAGCCACCTGTGGACTGCTCAAGTAAGCATAGTACTTGTATAGCCCCCAAAAAGTGCAAACACAAGGAATTCTCCTCCTCCCAGGAGTGCCCTCTTAGGTCATACTTACCCTACTGAGTTGCTTCAAAATGCATTTCTAAGCAAAACAGCTGCAATTCCAAAGAATCTCAGCACTAAGTCCTTGAATCACCTGGTTATGAAACTCATAAAGTGCTGAAATAGTGTAAAGATGGGTTTTCGTATAAGTAATGCATGCTCAGTACAGAACAGCTAAACACAAGTAAGCTAAAAAGAAGGAAATAAAGCCAGGTGAAACAATAGCTCTATTAATATTCTTTAGTGTATCCTTCCAGAGAAGGCAATGGCAACCCACTCCAGTGTTCATGCCTGAAGAATCCCAGGGACGGGGGAGCCTGGTGGGCTGCTGTCTATGGGGTCACACAGAGTCGGACATGACTGAAGCGAATTAGCAGCAGGAGCAGCAGCAAACAAAGTTTATATTGAATATATGTTGAATTTAATATAGTTATTAAATATTATAGTAGTATATTTATATATAAAATTATTAAAATAAAGATGTAACAAACCTCCTCTTAGCTATATCTTTCCACATGTCTACTACCTTAGTATAAATTACTAGAAGTGGAACTGCAAGGTCAAGAGACATGGAAAATAGTATCAAAGAGCCCTACAGAAAGTGTCTACCAGTTTACTTCCATCAAGAGTATTTGGGGGCTTCCCTGTTGACTCAGAAATAAAGAATCCTGCCAATGCAGGAGACGTGGGTTCGACTGCTGATCCAAGAAGATCCCACATCCCACATGCCATGGAACAACTAAACCTGAGTGTCACAATTACTGAGCCTTGCTGTGGAGCCCAGGAGCTACAACTACTGAGCCCACAGCCGCAACCACTGAAGCCCACTTGCCCTAGAGCCCTGTGCTCTGCAAAAACAGAAGCCACTGCAGTGAGAGGCCACACACCACAACTAGAGAGTAGCCCCTGCTCATCACAAACTAGAAAAAAGCCTGTGCAGCAATGAAGACCCAACACAGCCAAAACGAAATAAATAAATAAAATTATTTATAAAAAAGCATATTTGGAACTTCCCTGATGTTCCAGTGGCTAAGACTCCACACTCCCAATGCAGAGGCATAGGTCTTATCACCCAGGAACTACATCTCACATGCAGCAACTGAGAGTTCTCATGACACAAGCAAAGATCTCCCATGCCTCAAATAAGACCCAGCACAGCCAAAAAAATAAATTAATAAAAAATGAAAAAAATATATTTAAAGAGTATTTGAGAGTCCCTTTGTTTCCCCATCACCTATCTTCTCCAAGAATATAATTTAAATATCTTCAAATTTAAAAGTGAGTATTATATCTTACTTTAGATTTAATTGCTATTACTGATGAAAGTGCTATAGTATTTTATTGGCCATTTGGATTTGTTTGTGAAATTCTGTTCATGACTTTTGTCTGTTTTTTTTCTGCTATAATATCATCTTTTACTTACAGGTATGCAAAATCATTTACAGATTAAAGATACTACTCTTTGAAATATTCATTGCTTCTACTTTCCTAATTTATCATTAGCTTTTAACTCTATAAGTAATGTTTCTTAGACTACAAAAGCAATGCTTTTTTTAAAACTGTTTTTTATTGAATGAAAGATTCTTTAAATTCTACAGCACATTATGATTTTCAAAAGTTTCACACACATGATTTCATATAATCCCATAATAACCCCTTTGCTTTTTAAGGTAGTAAATTTATATATATATATTTATGTAGTTTCTGCCTTTGATGTCTAACCTACATAACAAGATTCCTTTTGAAGCAGAAAAATCAGCACTAGAAAAGAACTGTCACTTAAAGAGTTAAGAATTGCTTTGTTTTGAGAAAATTACTCCAGAAAAGTGATTAGTTACAGAGGTATAAATAAAATTCCTTATTCATGGTTCATATTTCATGGACAGGCAGCTTCCACTGGAGGAAAGTCAACTGGCACCTATAACCTAGTGACTGGAAGGGGTCAAGACAGAGATACTCAGAAGGAAAACCTCTGAATAGGGTCTGCTTTATGAACTGTGGAGGGAGTGCTGTGATAGCCTGCTAAATATTTTGCTGTTGACTTTCTGAGAAAGAAAGAAAGCAAATTTTCATATACTTAAGTTTACAATAAATATTAAGGGTACAATATTTTTACTTACATAGCACAAAATTTATAAATAATAACAGAATATACAATGGAACACTTCCATTGATTTTGGCTAAACTCTTGTCCAGCCAACTCATGCTTGCAACTGATGAATAAATGTGATTTTAATGTGATTTTAATATGAATACGGTTGAGACTTTTGCCTTTGTTAATGTGTTAAGACAAAAGCGAAACAAAAAAAAAACATTTCTTATAACTTTGATTTGTCAAAAACCAGGGCAAATTTACTTGCTGAATCAGATAACAGCTTTCAGATACTGGACTAAGATTTCTGCTATTTTTTGTGCTATTCACAATGTGATGACTACAGACATAATAATTTTTTATTTAGTCGGTATTATTTGCATTTTCCATTATTTTCTTAACTATCAACAGAGCAAATCAAGCCCTGATTTGTAGTATTTGCTGATTTCCATGGTGTAAATATTCACACCGTGACCAAATTCAAACTATAAATATGATGTCACTGATTATGGAGTTGGGGAGAGGTGGAAATCGCAAGAGAACAGATAATAAATTAATTAGGAATTGGTGAGTTTTTTGTGTTTGTTACCTTTGCTTTAAATATTATTTAATTGTAAAAGTATATAATTTAATTTTTAATGATATCTGTGCTTAACCGCTAGTTTGTAAAATAGCTGAACATTTAACAATTGACTTTCATGGGCCAGTGGAAGCCAGCTCAGCACTCCCCTGAGAGCAATAACATATTCATTTTCCAGATTTTTTGTTTCACAATTTTTATCAATTGTCCTGAAGCCTTCAGAAAAGTCTAATCATCATGAAAAAAAATTGAGGGACTTTTCTTTGACCAAGTTTAGGGTTAAGCGGTAAAGTGTGAGCAATAATTGCTTAACATTTTTTGTTTTGAGACATCATGAGATGATCTGCAGAAGAGAGTGACATTCTAGAGCAAGACCCTGTACAGGGGTAAAGATCAGATTTACAGACTGAGTCATCATCCCCAGGGAATTCCCCAAGTAATCTGTTATTAGCTTGGTTTCTCTGTCATTCAAAGCATGTGAAGCTCAGGACTCTTCTCTTATAATTATCCGCAATATACATATGTATATATATTTATTAATATATATATTAATAATTTTAAACAGCATTATGGCAATTTCATTGACATACAGTAAACTATACATGCCTTAAATGTATAGTTTATTAAGCTTTGACATATGCTATATACCCACTGGGCTTTCTAGGTGGCTCTAGTGGTAAAGAACCTGCCTTCCATTGCAGGAGATATGAGAGACATGGGTTCCATCCTTGGATCTGGAAGATCCCCTAGAGGATGGCATGGCACCCCACTCCAGTATTCTTGGCTGAAGAATCCCATAGACAGAGGAGCCTGGTGGGCTGCATAGGGTTGCAGAGTTGGACACAACTGAAATGACTTAGCACACAGGCACACATTTCCCCATTACACTATACACCATACACTTATTACACCATAACTGATATAATGACCATCCCTATTAGCCTCAAAAGTTTCTTCATGCTCCTTTGTAATACCTTCCACATGGCTGCCTCCTACAACCTTTAGTTCCCTTCCTAGACAACCAGTGATATGGTCTAAGACAATATAGATAAGTTTGCATTTTGGCAATCATATAGTATGTACTCTTTTTGTCTGGCTTCTTTCCCTTTGTGTAATTATTTTGAGATTCCATTTGGTTGCATGCATATATCAATAACTTTTTTTCTGAATAGTGTTTCATTGTATGGATACACTGAAATTTGCCTTTATTTCGGTTCATCTCTTGATGAACATTTTGATTGTTTACAATTTCGGATATTACAAAATAAAAAGCTGACATGAAGTTTCATAACAAGTATTAGGATGAAAGTATGTTTACGTGCCTCAGATGAATAAGTAGTCAAATGGTTGGGTTATATTATAGATGTCCACTTTAACTATGTAACTTTAAAAACACGACTTTTTTCCAAAGAGGTTTTGTTTTACCTTTCCACCAGTTGTGTATATAAGTTCCAGTTTTTCTGTGTGTTTTTGAACACTTAATATGGTCAATATTTTTTAATTTGAGTCACGGTGATGTAGTATGTAGCTTTACTACATTTTCATTTTGGCCTGCCTTTTGCTTATTTCTAATAAGATTGAGTATCCTTTCCTGTGCTTGTTTGCTATCTGCATATCTTCTTTGGTGAATTATCTGTTCAATATTTGCCTATTTTTATGCAGTTTTTACTTTTTAAAAAATTATAGAAGTATAGTTGATTTATAATGTATTATTTTCAGATGTATAAAAGATGATTCATATATTCTTCTTAAGATTCTTTTCCATTATAGGTTGTTACAAGGTATTCAGTATAGTTCCCTTTGCTATACAGTCGGTCTTTATTGATTATCTATTTTATATGTAGTGGTGTGTATATGTTAATACCAGACTCCTAATTTATTCCTCCTCCCATTTCCCTTTTGGTAACCATAAGTTTGTTTTCTGTATCTGTGAGTCTATTTCTCATTTGTAAATAACTTCATTTGTTTTATTTTTTTAGAATCCACGTATAAGTGATACCATGTGTTTGTCTTTGTCTGACTTACTTCATTTAGTATGATAATCTCTAGATCTGTCCATGTTGCTACAAATGGCGTTATTTCATTCTTTTTCATGGCTGGGTAGTTTTCATATATGTATGCACATCTTCTTTGTCCTTTAATCTGTAGATGGACACTTATGTTGCTTCCTTGTCTGACTATTGAAATAGTGCTGCAATGAGCATTGGGGTGCATGTATCTTTTCAAAGTAGAGTTTCTTCTAGTATGTGCCCAGAAGGGGGATGGCTGGATCATATGGTAACTATTTTTAGGTTTTTAAGGAAACTCCATACTCTTCTCCAGAGTGGCTGTGCCAATTTATACTCCCACCAGCAGTGTAAGAGTACTCTGTTTTCTCCACACCTTCCCCTATATTTATTATTTGTAGATTTTTTGATGTTGTTTTTACCTTTAAAAGTGTATAGGTTTATACATGAGTCTGTAACAGACATGTGACTTGAAATTATTTTCTTGCAATCTGTTTCTTGTCTTTCTCTTATTTGTGTCTTTCAGGGGACATAGTTTTTAATTCTGATATTTTTTTCTTTTATACATTGTACTGTGATAACTAAAAAATATTTGCTTTAACCTAATACAACAAATATTTCCTCTTGTTTTCTCCCATAAATCTTACCAGGTTAGGTTTTACTTAATTTCAACTTGTTTGATAGAGAACATATAGATGTATGGGCTTCCCTGGTGGCTCAGACAGTAAAGAATCCGCCTGCAATGTGGGAGAACTTGGTTCAATCTCTGGGTTGAGAAGAACCCCTGGAGGAGGCAAGGCAACCCACTCCAGTATTCTTGCCTGGAGAAGTCCCATGAACAGAGGAGCCTGGCGGGCTACAGTCAGTCCAAGGGGTCATGAAGAGTTGGACATGACTGAGCGACTAAGCATACATAGATATATATTGACTTATATCTAAATATCGGAGAAGGCAATGGCACCCCACTCCAGTACTCTTGCCTGGAGAATCCCATGGACTGAGGAGCCTGGTGGGCTATAGTCCGTGGGGTCGTGAAAAATCGGACACGACTGAGCGACTTCACTTTCACTTTTCACTTTCATGCACTGGAGAAGGAAATGGCAACCCACTCCAGTATTCTTGCCTGGAGAATCCCAAGGACGGGGGAGCCTACGGGGCTGCCGTCTATGGGGTCTCACAGAGTCGGACACGACTGACGCAACTTAGCAGCATATATAAATATCACTTAGACTTTACTTTTGGGTCTGTGATTCGTTTAGAGTTAATTTTTTTATATGATTCACTTTCTTAGTTCATTTTTGCAGCTGGATATTTGGTTATTTCAACCATCTCTCTCATAAAGACTATCCTTTTGCCACTGCACTTATTATGTACTAAGTAAGTGTACTAGCACTAAGTTGTACTAAGTACCTCTGCACTTTTGTCAAAAAATAGTTATCTGTCTGATTATGGGTCTATTTCTGGAATCTCTGTTCTAGTCCATTGATCTAAGCTCAGCTGCAGGCAGAATCCTGTGTGTGGTCCTTGGGCTCAGCTGTAGGCAATTACAGGCTTTGCTGGATGGGTCTTATGAGGGAAGTTTCCCTCTCCACATTAGACTGTAGTCTCTGGAGGGGATTGCAGTTAAAGATACAGTTCCTCTGGGCCATCCATGACCATATGCATATCTGCATTTCTAGCCCTGGCTCTTCTAGTTAGAATCTTTCTCATCAAGGCTTTTGCTGAGGTTCTTCCTAAGCACATCCACCGAGACCTACTAATGGAGGTGGATATGAAGATTGGTGGGCTTGGCTAGGGGACGTTTCCTCACTCTGACTCATTACTTTTCCACTCCTAGTCCTTCCCACCTCCCAACCCTGCACTCTAGGTGCATGAAAAAGCAGGAGCCTCTTGTGTAGAGCCCCTTAGCAGTGGCATGATTCCTCTCATTTGTGCTGCATATCATCTGACCCTTGGCCAGTGTCTTCTGTGGGAAAGAATAGATAACTTGGGAGTCAACTCTCATCTCTTGTCCCTCTTGCTTGCACTATCATAGTAAGTGAACAAAAATTTGATTGTTACTTGGCTTATTGTCCTAACTGACCACCTTAATATCTGACAGCTTGATAATCTATTTATCTATTTTTATTACATTGCCACATCCTCTAAATTGCTATGGAACTATGATAATTCTTGAGATCAGATAGTCTTTAGTTCTCCAACTTTGATCTTTGTTTTCAGTTGCTTTGGCTATTGTAAGTCTTATGTATTTCTATGTGAATTTTAGAATCCATTTTTCAATTTATACAAAAAACAATTACCCTAGGATATTGATTGTAATATACATATCAGTTTGGGAAGAGTTGATATTTTAATGCTATAGAGAGACTTCTCACACATGAACGTAATATAACTCTTCACATTTTTAAGTGTTCTTCAATTTCTTTCAGCATTTTCAAGGTTTTATACTTTTCAGTATATGTTTTGTATGACTTTTGTCAAGTTTATCTTTTAGTTTTCATATATTTGATGTCATTATAATTTTTTTAAATTTCAACTTGTTTGGCCATTATTAAGGCATTTATTTATTTATTTTTGAATATTGATCATATATCATGTGATTATTTCCATACTGACTATGCAATATTGCTAACCTCCTGTATTATTTTAGTAGTTTTTTGTAATTTGCATCAAATGTTCTAAATAACCATAGTCTCTGTGATTAAAGACAATTTTACTTCTTCTTCTAAATATGGATGGCTTCTATTATTTTTTTCTTGCCTGTTTGCAGTGATAAGAATTTTCAATATAATGTTGAATAGAAATAATAAGAGCAGGGAACTTGTCTTGTTGCTTATCTTAGAAGAAAATCATGCAGCCCTTCATAATTAAGTATATTATCTGTAGGTTTTACCTAGATGCCTTTTAGTAAGTTCTCTTCTGTTCTAGGATGCCGAATGTTTTTAATCTGGAATCAGTATTAGTTCTTGTAAATTGTGTTATCTACCTCTGTTGAGACAATCTAGTTTTTTTCTTTCTTTCAGTTACTTAATATGGTGAATTATAGTGATTACTATATGAATGATAAACCAGTCTTACTTATGTTTCTGGACTGTAAATCCCAGTTGGTCATGATGCATTTTCTTATATAGCATTGAACTAAATTTCAGACTACTGTTTAGAATTTTTACATCCGTTTTTGTGGGGAAATATTGGTCAGTAATGTAATGTCTTTGTCTTTTTTGATATCAAGACAATGCCTTGATATGGTAAGGCCATTGAATGCTAGGAAATATTTCCCCTTTTGCAAATTTCTGAATTTGTATAGCATTCATATTATTTCTTACATGTTTGATAAACTTTATCAGTGATGGTATCTGGACCTAGAGTGTATTTGTATGTGGGAACTTGGAGGGGATGGTTTTCCTGAGAAATTCAATGTCTTTCATTGAATATTCAATGTCTTTTATTGAATATTCAATAAATAAATTTCTTTTTTGAGTTATGAAATATATTCAGGTTATACATTTTTCCTTGAGTACGCTTTGCTAGTTTGTATTTGTCAAGGAATTTGTTCATTTCACCTAAGTTGTTGGATGTATTGGCATAGATAGTTCATAATACATTCTTGTTATACTATCTGCCAAATCTGTATTGACATTATCTCTCTCATTTCTGATATTGGTACTTAGTGTTTCTTTTTCTTTTTTTTCCTAATAAGTCTGGCTAGAAGTTTGTATAGGTACTGATTTAAGAATTAATTTTTAGTTTCATTAATTTCTCTATAGTTTTTCTGATTTTTGTCTCATTGATTTCTGCTCTGATCTTCATTATCTCATTTCTTATTCTTACTTTGAGTTTAATTTGCTCTTCTTTTTCTAGTTTCTTAAAGTTAATGCTAAAGTCATTGATTTGACATCTTTTTTTCTTTTATATTACAGTCATTTGTACTATAAGACACCACTAACAAGTTTAGTTTAGTGCACGTTTTGGTATGTCATGATTTCATTTTATTCAGGTAGAAATACTTTCTAATTTTGATTTTGATTTCTTCTTTGACTCATTAGAAATGACCAGAAGTGTGTTATTTAGACATTTGTTATTTAGTTTCCAAAAGTTTTAGAATTTTCCAGAGTTCTTTTTGTTTATGATTTATAACGTAATTCCATCTGATCAGAGAGCATATTTTATAAGAATCAAGTCCTTTACATTTATTAATACTTGTTTTCTGGCTAGAATATGGTCTATCTTGGTAAATGCTCTATTCACACTTGAAAAGAATGTGTTCTTTGTTGCTGTGTGGAGTATCCTAGAAATGTAATTTTAGTCAAGTTGCTTGATAGTGTACTCAATAGTCCATATCCTTGTTGATTATCTACTTATTCTATCTACTATTCAGAAATGCAGTGGTAACAACCATTTTAATATTTTGTATGTGTGTATTATTTTTATTATCTCTGTCATCTCTTAGTTTTAATTAACTGGTTTTCTCTGCTTGTTCTGTAATTTTTTATTGTAAACTTTACCTTGTTGGGTACTGAATAGTTTTGTATTCTATACAAATATGCACACTGGCTTTGTCCTGATAAAGGTAACTTACTGGGAAACAATTTCATCTTCTTCAGTAAACTTGTAAGTTGTTCGGTGGGACTTATCCAGCATTTAGTCTAGGGTTAATTTTCCTCTACTACTGAGACAAGATCCTTCTTAGCAGTCTTCTATCCTTCGGAATTGTGAGGATTTTCCTTCTGCTTGCTGGGAACAGACACTATCCCTCCTTATAAGCTCTAATTACTTTCCCCTCATAATACTTTCAGATGTTTTCCACCCCTGGCTTCAAAATATTTCCTCACTTGCATATGCCAATCAGCACTCTGGTGAATGCTTGCGGGGAAACCATCTGCACCCCTCCAAAGCTCTCTTCCCCTGCAGCCCTCTTTTTATCTGGCATTCTGCCCTGTGAACTCTAGCTTCCTTGGCTTCATCAGACCCAGTTCCATCTGCTCAACTCAGGGAGACCTTTGAGCTCTGTTTGGATCCCTTTTATTGCAGTGTAGCCTGGAAACTCTCAAGGCAGTAAGCTGAGATAATTATAGGGCTCACCTCATCTACTTCCCCTGTATCTCAGGGGTCACTGGCCTTTATTTCATATGCCCAGTGTCTTGATTGCTACTGTTTTACATATTTTGTCTGTTCTGTTGTTGCTGTTTCAAGTAAGATGGCAAGTCCAGATTCTTGTTACTCTGTCTTGACCAGAGGCAAGAGCCAGATATATTAATTTTAATGTCATAAAATACATCAATATTTCTTTATATTTTATACTTTTGTCTTATTTTTGTATCTTCCACTCTTTCCTTCCACAAGTTTTAAAGTGTTACCATTAACATTTGAATTTTTAATCAATCTAGAAAGGATTTTGTATATGATTTCAGGTAGAGAAATTAAGTCCATTTATTTATTTCTCTCATAATCAACTTGTTTATTCATTATCGTCTATTGAATGGAGTCTAATTTCCTTACTGATATGCAAAGATAGTTCTGTCACATACCAAGATCTGATATATGTAAACATCTGGTTTTGGAAACTTTATATTGCTTGCTACATTGTTTTATTTTTCTCTTAGTGATATTTTTGATATATATAATAAATATTTAAGTTTAAGGAGGATATTAATATTAAGTTTAAAGGAGGATAAAATACTTATTTTGATCTCATTCCTTGGTCATTAGCATAGATTTTATGTTGCCAAAATTTTCTAGAATTCTTTATATCGTATTTCCCAACAATGTTTATCATCTTTGTAACTGTGTTTCTGAAGGTCTTGAGTTTACTTCCTCTCTTAAATACTGTCAAAGTACTTAAGTGAAGGTATAAAGAAAGAATCTAAGGCTCAGCATGCTTCTCAATTACCAACACCATCCATACATCTCCAGATTCTGGAGTTGTCGATCTTGCTTCATTCTACATCACCACTCTGGATTTCTGCCTTAATTTTCTTTTCTGCTCTTCCTTCTTTTTTCAGTGAGATCATGCAACTAGTTTACTTTACTTTCTATTTTTAAGTGGTAAATATTTCAAGTATACAGAGAAGTAGGGGTATGATATAAGAAATACCCATGTATCTTCTGTTTAGAATTCATAAATTTTTAGATTTTATTTTTCATGTGTTACAGATCTACCTCTCTTTCTTTCTTATTCTTATTTACATTTAAAAATGAAATTAGGTAGATTCTCTTAAAGCCAGCCCTTTCTTTATTCTGCAGAGGAAACTACTATAGTGAAGTTAGTGTATATATATCCATTCAAATCACATGCTCTCTTTTACTGAATATATGTATCAGTCTTTTAATGTTGTTCTATGTGCTTTAAAATTTACATAAATGGTATTTTATTGACAAACTTTTATATAAATAAATCATTCTGTAACTTACTCTTTATACTAAACCTTCAGTTTAGAAATTCTTTCTTGTTGATGGTTTTACCTTTAGTTGTTTTATTCTTAAAAAGTATATAATTATATATATATAATATTATATATATAATATATATAATATATATATACACTGAGATGTATTTTGATAACTCTGTGATTTTATTCAACTCTTCCTCTAATTAAGGTGGCCGGTAACCATATACCTCATATATACTAGTCAGAATGAGGTTTTCATAGATCAGTGTCCTAACAAGTTCCCAGGACATAGTAAGTAATTGTGTTGTATATCATTGAACAGAAAACCTTTTATATAAATTAAAGTTTGTGTACATTTTATTTTTTAATTTTTTCTTATTTTTTAATGAAGTATAGTTGCTTTACAATGTTATCTTAGTTTCAAACTAGACATAGCTGACTCCAAGTTTCTGAAAGACAATTTGGGGAAACATTTTATTGCTTAGGCCACATGATCTTTGGAGAATGTATAAGGTTTTGTAAAAACATTCAAGAGAGTTTGAGCAGTGAAGGCAGGCTCAGCTCATTATTAAAAACAAAGTTATAAAGGACCTAAGTGATGACTACCTTTGATTTCAGTAGGAACTCATGGGGCTGAAATGTTTTCTCTATTGCATTGGTAAGCACCTCAAGCCCTCAGTAAGAATCTGGGGTACCCTAAGACTATCCAGTAAAAACCTTTGAATATTCATATTGATAGGAAAGAAAATGTGTTTTAATTTAAAATGTCATGGGTTTATTTTTCTATGTGGCTTAAAAGGACCAGAGAGGTGTGTCCTAGTGTGTGAGATTCTGTTGATTTTTCTATGCATAAAGGATAGGCAGTAACAGTTCTGACCCAAAACATCGTTTTCTGGTGGAAAGATATGCAGATAACACCACCCTTATGAAACTAAAGAACCTCTTGATGAAAGTGAAAGAGCAGAGTGAAAAAGCTGGCTTAAAACTCAACATTCAAAAAATTAAGATCCTGGCATCCAGTCCCATCCATTCATGGCAAATAGATGGGGAAACAAAGGAAACAGTGACAGATTTTATTTTCCTGGGCTCCAAAATCACTGCAGATAGTGACTGTAGCCATGAAATTAAAAGACACTTGCTCCTGGGAAGAAAAGCTATGACCAACCTAGACAGCATATTAAAATACAAACATTACTTTGCTGACAAAGGTCCATCTAGTCAAAGTTATGGTTTTTCCAGTAGTCACGTATGGATGTGAGAGTTGGACCATAAAGAAAGCTGAGTGTCAAAAAATTGATGCTTTTGAACTGTGGTGTTGGAGAAGACTCTTGAGAGTCCCTTGGACTGCAAGGGATCAAACCAGTCAATCCTAAAGATAATCAGTCCTGAATATTCATTGAAAGGACTGATGCTGAAGCTGAAGCTCCAATACTTTGGCTATATGATGCAATGGACTGACGCATTGGAAAATACCCTGATGCTGGGAAAGATTGAAGGTGGGAGGAGAAGGGGACGACAGAGGATGAGATGCTTGGATGGCATTGCCTATTTAATGGACATGAGTTTGAGAAAGCTTCAGGAGGTGGTGATATATAGGGAAGACTGGTGTGCTGCAGTCTGTGGGGTCACAAAGAGTCAGACATGACTAAGCAACTGAACTAACTGTGCTGAACTGTGGAAAGACAAGGGCATTTAAGAACTTAGTCATTGCTTTTTGTCATGAATCGGGGAAAGGAGATAAATTAGATTTGAAAGTTTAATCATTGCATCACTTTTGACAATAAGTAACCAGCCAGTGGTGTGACTGAATTTAACTACCTTTTTGCCTTTGTTCTTCATACAGCCTTGTATATGTCAACATCATCATTTCAGTAGAAGAAAATCTGACAGGATCAAAATATTCAAATGAGTTTAAAAAGAAACTATAACTCAACCAATCCTAAATCTCAAAACACAGTATTTATAGCAGAAAAAAAGAAGAAATATTAATATTCACTCAACTCTAGGTGAATGTGGGATGTGTGAAAAACCTGACTACACCTACAAAGTACTCAGATAAACAGCAGTTCTTAGGAAAAGACATTTTTCTTTTCTGTTAGTGTGACTTTTTTTAAAGAGTTAAAAACATTTTAAGATTTATTTCTTTTGTTGTTGGATAGGACCATACCTTGCCTGAAAGTTAAATTTTGCCTCAGAATCTGCCAAAGGAGGTTATGATGTATTAGAAAGTCTATTTTAACCTATAAAATATGAACAAAATAATACCATGTAATTTTATAATGGAGCAATTTCAAATTACTTTTGATGTATGCTAAACATTAGCATACATCATACCCTATTGACACCAAAAGCTTTAGAATATGTTTAAGCAATATGTTTAAAAACCTGCTTCTAACCCATAGCTAATATTTTTGGTAGATTTTCATGAATTAAGAATTGTGTCCTGTATCAGCTGTGAGTTTGATTTTGAGGGCTGAATCCTTAAATAGGTCATTTAACTTATTTTTGTTCTTAGCTACAGACAAAAATGTCACCCCTCCCCCACTGTCCTAAAAATACTTGACCCTGGATGAAGAGCTAGGGATTATGTGAAGCTCTCTGGAAATCCACACCATACTTGGAAAATAACGTTTATATTAATCAAACAGTGGATATAGAACGCATCTATGCGTAAGATAAACTGCTATAGGTGAAGGAAGATAGTCAAAGAAGAGTCATGCTGGTCCAGCATCACACAGCCAGGAAAAGAGAGAGCTGGAACTCAGTTTCCTGATCAAATAACATGTTTCCACTAAATCATATGACTTTACTTAGAGACTTGGAATTTAATTTTGATTTACCTTCTGATTAGTATGATATAATAGAGAACAGCAAAAGAGCATAGATTCCAAAGTCAGAAAAATATGAATGTGAATCCTGGCTCTGGCATGTATTAGCTATTTAAATTAGTCAAATTCTCTATATTTCAGCTTCTTAGCTATACATCACTTAATTTTAAATAATAATATTTACTGCGTAGCACTGCTATAAAGATTAATTGAAATAATGCATATAGTTCATTATACAATGTACAACACATAGTGGGCCTTTGACAAATACTGGTTCTCTCTCTCTCATAAAAGAAAGAATATATATTGCTTATTAGTCAAAAAACTTGATTGCTAGTTTCAGAAACTAGCAATGCAAATCAAAAAGAAAAGAAACATGTACTTCCCATATAAACGGTAGAAGCAGGCAGCCTCGGAGATGATTGGGACCAAGGACTTGAGTTCTGTCAGTCCTCTCTCCATCTTTGCTCTCTGCTTCATTCTGATTGCTTCTCTGTTCATGCAGTTCATATCCCTCTTTCACTTTGTTAGAAACATGGCTGCTAGCAAATCCCAAGCCACATCTCCCTGCTTTGCCACTGTAGGGGCACTGAGTCAAATTAAAACATCTCATTCCAATTGGTCACTCCAGTCCTGGACTCATCAACTGAGGGAAGGAAAGCAGGACTGCACTGTGACTTCAGCTTGGGTATTGTGCTCTCCTCCTGCAACTTCAGAAAGGAACTTGGGTCATGATTGAAGCACCCACTGTGAAAACACAACCCATCTCAAAGTTGGATGAAAGAGCAAGCTGCAAACAGACCCAGAAAATGTCACACCAATTAGGCAAATTTTAAAGACACAAAAGCAATACTTTCCTGTTGTTCAAAAGCATATTAAAAAGCAGACATTATTTTACCAACAAAGGTCCGTCTAGTCAAGGCTATGGTTTTTCCAATAGTCATGTATGGATGTGAGAGTTGGACTATAAAGAAAGCTGAGCGCCGAAGAATTGATGCTTTTGAACTGTGGTGTTGGAGAAGACTCTTGAGAGTCCCTTGGACTGCAAGGAGATCCAACTAGTCCATCCTAAAGGAAAGCAATCCTGATGTGGAAGCTGAAATTCCAATACTTTGGCCACCTGATGCAAAGAACTGACTCATTTGAAAAGACCCTGTTGCTGGGAAATATTGAAGGCGGGAGGAGAAGGGGAACGACAGAGGATGAGTTGGTTGGATGGCATCACCGACTCAATGGACATGAGTTTGAGTAAGCTCCAAGAGTTGGTGATGGACAGGGAAGCCTGCCATGCTGCTGTCCATGAGGTCGCAAAGAGTCGGACATGACTGAGAAACTGAACTGATTATTCAAAGGCAGACATAAGTGAGAAAAGTACAAAAATGTGTATAAGGACATACACCAAAT
The DNA here is from genome assembly GCF_054371585.1 of Giraffa tippelskirchi. Taxonomy (NCBI): domain Eukaryota; kingdom Metazoa; phylum Chordata; class Mammalia; order Artiodactyla; family Giraffidae; genus Giraffa; species Giraffa tippelskirchi. The sequence continues at coordinate 157,490,076 of NC_137276.1, read as the reverse complement.
TTAGATAGTAGTTAAGTTGCCTTTGGGAAGAAAAATGAAGAGGATAAACAAAGGAGAAATTTATTTTTATTTTTTTAAGCTTTTTATTTTGTATTGGGGTATAACCAGTGAACAATGTTGTGATAGTTTTAGGGAAGGGACTCAGCCATACATAAACATGTATCCATTCTCCCTCAAACCCCCCTCCCATCTAGGCTGCCATATAGCATTGAGCAGAGTTCTATGTGCTATACAGTAGGTCCTTGTTGTTTATGCATTTTACTTACAGCAGATTATACATGTCCTTCCTAAACTTCCTAACTATCCCTTCTCCCCATCCGTTTCCCTGGCAATAAGTTTGTTCTCTAAGTCTGTGAATCTCTTCCTGTTTTGTAAGTAGGTTCATTTGTATCATTTCTTTTTAGATTACAATGTAAGAGATGTCATACCATATTTTTGAAGGAGAAATTTCAATGTCTCTGTAAGCTTTAGTTAGAAAGAAAGGGGGAATGAAAGAAGAGAGAAAAAAGGGAAGAAGGGGGAGGGGAAGGGGAAGAGTTAGGAAAAGGAGAGAGCTGAAGAGCAGCAATAATGTTTTCTGTTAAGCCAAAGCCCTAAACTTACACTGGGGGCGGAAGAGGAGAAAATATAATTCTATCTCTTAAAAGAAACTATATCCAAAAGCATTTGCAGAAGTGTTAGGAGTGTTGGTCAAACACTAGATATCTACAATATTTCAGTTCTCATTTATTTTCTACCCGCTGCCATGGTGTCTTAAATTCAGCACAGCTACAGAACAGGATAACCTTGTTTTAACTGGCTTTAAACGATTACAAGCTCTTATTGATATGTTTGTACCTCTTATTCAACAAAGAAGTTCCTTTTTTATTATTATTATACAAAGTACTATAATAGATATTGAAATAAAGTCTGACTTGAAAAAATGCTAAAATGCTCTGTAATCTCTTGAGACAACAAAAAATTAGGCGTTCAGTCACCAATTTCTAAAGAATATAGACAAATCTTTCTTTGTGAAAAGATCTGGAGCTGGATAAATATGAGAGAAGATACAGACCTCAGATTAAATTTTTCAAAAAACTATTAATGCTGTCTGCCAAAAAAGAGAGAAAACAAACAAAGTCCTTGTTTTATCTTGAAAGAAAACAAAGGAAAGGAGGAAGGAGGACTTTATGTGAGTGAAAGATCTACATCTTTTACATGGCTTAACAAAATCTAAGAGGGATGATACGCTGGAAGATAAATTTTATGCTTACAATTTGTGTGAAGAAATTCATGCTCTTAATTTTAAGCAAACATGGCATGAAATTAAATATCAACTAATAAAAATATATTTGTGTTTTCCTTATTCTTTTAATGGGCTTCCCTGGTGGCTCAGCTGGTAAAGAACCCACCTACCAATGCAGAAGACAAAATAGTTGAGTGTTCAATTCCTGGGTCAGGAAGATTCCTGGAGGAGGAAATGGCAATCCACTCTAGTATTCTTGCCTGGAGAATTCCGTGGACAGAAGAGCCTGGTGGACTACCATCTATGGGGTGGCAAAGAGTCAGACATGACTGAGTGACTAACACATTATTTGTTTTATAGAGAGAACCAAAATAAGATTATTTCCAAAAGATCTTCCTTAATGCATTGAGCACTTCCTAAGAAACATTTTTTTTTGTCATTTTATTATCTGTCCAACCCCATGGACACATTCATCCTTCGTGTCCTTACCTTTAAATGAAGAGACAAAATTAAGATACATGAAATATCAGATTTGAATAGACAATTAAAGCTATTAGGGCTTACCTTGGGAAGACTTTGTGATTGGAGGAACAGAAGATCAAGTGACCACATACTAGGGACCCAGCTGGAAAAAGGGCATCAATGTGGAATTAGTATGGCCGTTGTTTAAATGCCTATCAAACTATAACAAATTTACAGGAATTTGACACACATACACTGTGCTAAATATATTAATTTTGTCTAGTGTATCTTTAAACACAGTGAAAGGATTTAAAAAATGTGTGCGTCATACAACTTGTTCCCTTCTGTGTTGTTTACTCCATACTTTTGAGTATGTGAGGGAGAGAGGTCCAGGATGGAGGATGTGGGTCACAATTCTTTAGGAAAAAATCATTTTCCTGCCTCTCTCAAGGAGACGATTCCTGATCTGTGGTTCCAGTTTTGCAGTTATATTCCCAGGAGACTCATAATAGAGCTTTCCCTGTGCTACCTATCAAGAACAAACTCTTCTCACCCTATGAGTTTCCCTATGATGGTCAGGATGAAAGAACTGTCAACTAATCAGAGTAGGACTCAAACATGTTTTTGCTTTTTGTTCTCTCTTTAAAGCCTAGCACAGTGCCTGACTCATGGTAGGTGTTAAGTAAAGTTTATCAAATTAATTAATTGACTAATTAATGCATGAAGCAAACAAGACACAAACATGTGCTTTCAAACCCCCTATTTAAAGAGATCTTGGCATCTAGCATGTATCAATTCAAGAAGGATTTCATTAATGGACATTACCACATGGCAAGCATTTTGTAATGTGATAAGGGGACTTTTGCCTCTAAGACACCTGTTTGGATCTATCCCAAATAGATAGGAACTGGACATCACTGCTGCCAATATGCAGGGAGCTTGCAATGGATTAGAGTTTATATCCCAAGGAACAGGTGTCCTTGCCATAAAATTAGCCATAACTATGAACCAGAGAGGTCAGAGACTGAAGGAGCCTCCAAACAAAGATTTGCATGTAATCTAGGCAAGTTCTATGGAGGAAGTTCATTGTTGCACTAGAGTGGCTGAATATGGTGCATGGAAGATGCTTAGAGGACTGAAGTTATTCAGCCTAAGTTCTATCCCTGATTTTTGCATGACATAGCTTCTTGTTATGATAAAGTGCTCCAGACTCATCTTCTACATTTCTTGTCTCAGACCTGGTCTTACTCATTTCTCCAAAATTCCCTGGTTTCTTTTGGTCAAAAAAGGCATTTCAGCATCACAACTTGGGTACTAGTAAGTTTTAATGCCACTTCATTTCTAGGCTTCTTCACTGAAAAAAAACTAGGAAATATACCATGTATTTAATGTAAATTACTTCATGAGATCATGCTGACCCTTGCAATTCAAATTCAGGATTTCAGTGTTTTTATTTATCCTCGTCTGTATTATGTATCTTTTTTCTTTCAAAGGAGAATCCTGGTTCTCAGTGGCATAGGAGCTGATAGAAATAACATAGCCCACAATTATTTATCTCCTTTTCATTCATTACACATATAACCACCTCAGAATAATACTAATGCCGCCACAAACAATACAATACCTGAGGACAGGTGAACATCTTGCCTATTTTCTCCCTATGTATCATGGTTGTGCCATATCTACCCTGTCTGAATATGTGTCCATTACCTACTGTATGCTCTCCCTTTTAAGCCTCATTTACAGCTAGTTCTCCTAGTAACTATTTATTTAATAATCAATCCCAAACTTTATGATGAAGTCTCTTTAAGCATTTTGATTTTGAAAAGCTTATTCTGTAGCAATTCTTCAGAATAGGCTCATGGGAAAAAAATATTCTCTGAGTTCTTAAATGTTAATAACTTTGCTTGCCTTTTCTACTTAAAAGTCAGTTGTGCTAGATATAAAATCCTCAGCTTATGTTTCTTAAAGCTACACCCCATTTTGTTTGGGCATAAAGTGAAACTGTCAAAATGTTTGGTATAAGTCAGATTTTCTGCTATTTTCTTGTGCTTACCTAAAAATGTCATTGGTTTGCTTTCCGTGACTTCCTGGTTCTGATTCCCTCCCCACATTTATCTGCTTCTTCTCTTCTTTTGCCTCTCCTGTACCATCATGCTCAATTTTGATTGTCATTTCCCTTCTGCATAAGGATCTGTTGGAAAGGAATCCTGGCTGGCTCATGATTTAACAAGGGGCTAGACCGCTCCATCCTTTCCTGATCCTACTTACCACAGGCTCCTTGCCCTCACTTGATATTGGACCAGATAAACCCCTCCCAGCTTCAGTGCTGTTCTCAAATTGGCCCACTGTGATTTACAGTGAATATTCATGGTCTATTTGGGGATTTTCCTCTTTTTACATCTGTCATATACAGTCTTTCTCTCTTTACCCACTCAGAGATTGATATTTTTGACCAGTTTGTAGTCTGGCATTTGTAGAGCTTCTTTGTCATCCAATTTAATTGTAAATGTTGTTCACAGGTTTTTGTGTTTTAACTGTTTGTTTTGCTTTTGCTTTCTAGTTGCTCTAGTAACAAGATTGAAAAATCATGCTGTTATCACTATCTTTCCACTAAGCCATTAATTTTAAGTGGTTTTAAGGGATTTAAAGAATTCTGAAAAGATATTCCTATCTTTTCCCTCAAATTATATTGCAGTAGGTAGCTATCCTGAGATAAAACCAGAGTAGACGTGGTCACTGAATTATTAAACCAGGCTGGAGCTACTAAGTAAACTTTGTACATAACTAACGGGTACTATATCACTCCTGCCTTCACCAGCAAGGAAAATGTTAAGTGATAACACGTGGGTATCAAATGCAGAATGAGGAACAGTCTGCAGGAGAACTGACTTGGATTTATGCCAAAGAAACGGCATTAAAAACAAGGCGGGAAAGAGAGGCTACACTTAACTGAAAGAGACATAAGAGATAAAAACCAAAAGCATTGGCACAATGTAATAAAATAGTTTTTTTACCTCAAGAGTACTGTGTAAAGGGATATTTTAATGAGCTGTTATTCCATTGTGGATGAAAGATGTCAACAGGAAGAAAAGGAGAAAAGTCCCTGTCCACGATTATTATCTTAAGGAAAGGCACTTTGATTCTCTAACAGCTACTGATAGTTGCATAGACAGGGGAATTCAAAGGGCTGCAATCTGTTGGGTAACCTAGAGTGTCTTTTGACACATCTTTCTTTATAATTCAAAGAAACAGGAATACATCTTTAAAAATAATATAGTTTTTCTTTTTGTTATATTTTTAAACTTAATTTCAAACAAAATATTTTTCAAGAATGGCATAAAGCTTTTTCCTGGAATCACTAGAAATGATGTTGCTTACATGAGACCACTCCATCCCTGAGTATTTTAGGATGTAACTCTGACAAAGACATTCTCTTATAAATCATAATATAGTTATTCAAATCAGGAGATGAACACTGAATCATTATGACCACCTAATCTGCAGACCCCATTCACCTTCTACCCAATTGCTCCAACAATTTCTTTTATTCCAATAAAGATTCACTCAAAGAGGTTACCTTTAGTTGTCCTTTTTCTTTCATTTCTTTCACTCTGGAACCCTTACTCTTTGGAATGGAACCAGTCTTTCTTTGACTATCGTGACATCGACACCAATCTCTTTTATTCCAATAAAGATCTATTTGAAGATGTTCAGTCTTTGACTATCGTGACATTGACACATTTGAAAATAGAGCACAATTTCAGCTTATGTCTTTTGGATTTGTCTTAGAAGAAATGGAGTAGCCATCATAGTCAACAAAAGAGTCTGAAATGCAGTACTTGGATGCAATCTCAAAAACAACAGAATGATCTCTGTTCATTTCCAAGGCAACACATTCAATATCACAGTAATCCAAGTCTATGCCCCAACCAGTAATGTTGAAGAAGCTGAAGTTGAATGGTTCTGTGAAGACCTACAATACCTTTTAGAACTAACACACAAAAAAAGATGTCCTTTTCATTACAGGGGACTGGAATGCAAAAGTAGGAAGTCAAGAAACACCTGGAGTAACAGGCAAATTTGGCCTTGGAGTACCGAATGAAGCAGGGAAAAGGCTAATAGAGTTTTGCCAAGAGAATGCACTGGTCATCGTAAACACCGTCTTCCAACAACACAAGAGAAGACTCTACACATGGACATCACCAGATGGTCAACACCAAAATCAGATGGATTATATTCTTTGCAGCCAAAGATGGAGAAGCTCTATACAGTCAGAAAAACAAGACCGGGAGCTGACTGTGGCTCAGATCATGAACTCCTTGTTGCCAAACTCAGACTTAAATAGAAAAAAGTAGGGAAAACCACTAGACCAGTCAGGTATGACCTAAATCAAATCCTTTATGATTACACAGTGGAAGTGAGAAACAGATTTAAAGGACTAGATCTGATAGACAGAGTGCCTGATGAACTATGGATGGAGGTTTGTGACACTGTAGAGGAGACAGGGATCAAGACCATCCCCAAGAAAAAAATGTAAAAAAGGAAAATGGCTGTCTGAGGAGGCCTTACAAATAACTGTGAAATAAAGAGAAGCAAAAGGCAAAGGAGAAAAGGAAAGATATACCCATTTGAATACAGAGTTCCAAAGAATAGCAAGGAGTGATAAGAAAGCCTTCCTCAGTGATCAGTGCAAAGAAATAGAGGAAAACAATAGAATAGGAAAGACTAGAGATCTCTTCAAGAAAATTAAGATAGCAAGGAAACAATTCATGCAAAGATGGGCTCAATAAAGGAAAGAAAATGGTATGGACCTAACAGAAGCAGAAGATATTAAGAAGAGGTGACAAGAATACACAGAAGAAACTGTACAAAAAAGATCTTCATGACCCAGATAATCACGATGGTGTGATCATTCACCTAGAGACAGACATCCTGGAATGTGAAGTCAAGTGGGCCTTAAGAAGCATCACTATGAACAAAGCTAGTGGAGGTGATGGAATTCCAGTTGTGCTATTTCAAATCCTAAAAGATGATGCTGTGAAAGTGCTGCACTCGATATGCCAGCAAATTTGGAAAACTCATTAGTGGCCACAGGACTGGAAAAGGTCAGTTTTCATTCCAATCCCAAAGAAAGGCAATGCCAAAGAATGCTCAAACTACCGCACAATTGCGCTCATCTCACATGCTAGCAAACTAATGCTCAAAATTCTCCAATACAGGCTTCAGCAATATGTGAACTGTGAACTTCCAGATGTTCAAGCTGGTTTTAGAAAAGGCAGAGGAACCAGAGATCAAATTGCCAACATCCGCTGGATCACTGAAAAAGCAATAGAGTTTCAGAAAAACATCTATTTCTGTTTTATTGACTGCGTCAAAGCCTTTGACTGTGTGGATCACAATAACTTATGGAAAATTTTGAAAGAGATGGGAATACCAGATCACCTGATCTGTCTCTTGAGAAACCTGTATGCAGGTCAGGAAGCAACAGTTAGAACTGGACGTGGAACAACAGACTGGTTCCAAATAGGAAAAGGAGTACATCAAGGCTGTATATTGTCCCCCTGCTTATTTAACTTATATGCAGAGCTCAGTTCAGTTCAGTTCAGTTCAGCCACTCAGTCGTGTCTGACTCTTTGCCACCCCATGAGCTGCAGCACACCAGGCCTCCCTGTCCAACACCAACTCCTGGAGCCCACCCAAACTCATGTCCATTGAATCAGTGATGCCATCCAAGCATCTCCTCCTTTGTTGTCTCCTTCTCCTCCTGCCCTCAAACTTTCCCAGCATCAGGGTCTTCTCAAATGAGTCAGTTCTTCACATCAGGTGGCCAAAGTATTGGAGTTTCAGCTTCAACATCGGTCATTCCAATGAACACCCAGGACTGATATCCTTTAGGATGGACTGATTGGATCTCCTTGTAGTCCAAGGGACTCTCAAGAGTCTTCTCCAACACCACAGCTCAAAAGCATCAATTCCTCGGCGCTCAGCTTTCTTCACACTCCAACTCTCACATCCATACATGACTACTGGAAAAACCATAGTCTTGACGAGATGGACCTTTGTTGGAAAAGTAATGTCTCTGTTTTTTAATATGCTGTGTAGGTTGGTCATAACCTTACTTCCAAGGAGTAAGCGTCTTTTAATTTCATGGCTGCAATCACCATCAGCAGTGATTTTGGAGCCTGAAAAAATAAAGTCTCTCACTGTTTCTCCTGTTTGCCCATCTATTTGCCATGAAGTGATGGGACCAGATGCCATGATCTTAGTTTTCTGAATGTTGAGCTTTAAGCTAACTTTTTCACTCTCCTCTTTCACTTTCATCAAGAGGCTCCTTAGTTCCTCTTCACTTTCTGCCATAAGGGTGGTGTCATCTGCATATCTGAGGTTATTGATATTTCTCCCAGCAATCTTGATTCCAGCTTGTGCTTCCTCTAGCCCAGCATTTCTCATGATGTATTCTGCATATAAGTTAAATAAGCAGAGTGACAATATACAGCCTTGACATACTCCTTTTCCTATTTGGAACCAGTCAGTTGTTCCATGTCCAGTTCTAACTGTTGCTTCCTGATCTGCATACAGGTTTTTCAAGCAGGGTACATCATGACAAATGCTGGGTTGGATGAAGCTCAAGTTAGAATCAAGGTTGCTGGGAGAAGTATCAATAACCACAGATATGCAGGTGACACTACCCTATGGCAAAAAGTGAAGAAGAACTAAAGAATCTCTTGATGAAAGTGAAAGAGGAGAGTGGAAAGTTGGCTTAAAACTCAACATTCGGAAACCTAAGATCATGGCACCTGGCCCCATCACTTCATGGCAAATAGGTGGGGAAACAGTGGAAACAGTGGCTGACTTTATGTTGAGGGGGCTCCAAAATCACTGCAGATGGTGACTGCAGCCATGAAATTAAAAGACTCTTGCTACTTGGAAGAAAAAAGTTTGACCAACCTAGACAGCATATTAAAAAACAGAGACATTACTTTGCCTACAAAGGTGCATCTAGTCAAAGCCATGGTTTTTCCAGTAGTCATGTATGGATATGAGAGTTGAACTATAAAGAAAGCTGAGCACCAAAGAATTGATGCTTTTGAGCTGTGGTGTTGGAGAAGACTCTTGAGAGTCCCTTCGACAGCAAGGAGATCCAACCAGTCCATCCTAAAGGCAATCAATCCTGAAAATTCTCTGGAAGGACTGATGTTGAAGCTGAAACTCCAATTCTTTGGCCACCTGATGCAAAGTGCTGACTCATTTGAAACGATCCTGATGCTGGCAAAGATTGAAGGTGGGAACAGAAGGGGACAACAGAGGATGAGATGGTTTAGATGACATCACTGACTCAATGGACATGAGTTTGAATAAACTCTGGGAGTTGGTGATGGACAGGGAGGCCTGCTGTGCTGCAGTTCATGGGGTCGCCAAGAGTCAGACACGACGAAGTGATTGAACTGAACTGGATTTGCCATTGAATAGCTGTGTTGTCTTGGAAAGGTAATTTCTCCATCTAGAATGTCTTTTTCTTTGTTTGTCACGGGTTGGACACCATAATCTTCAATACTTTTCCAGTCTTAACATTTCTAGGATTTGTCATAAACTTACTCTGTTCCATTAGGCAGATTTCATGCCCAAATTAAGTTATTTATTGATCTTATTGAAAGATCTTTGAAATGATTAAATGTGTATCTGCTCACACTGCCAGAAGGTACCGTCAGTGAGAGATCAGCAGTTTCCCACTTAAAGGACAGCATACACAGAGTTCCTATCATTTCTCTATTAAAAGAAAACAATGTCAAAAACAGAAAGAGACAGAGTGTCCAGTTTCATAACAAGATTGAGTCAATAAATTTGAGCCCAAGAGTGTAAAGGTATTATTAAGAAATCAAAACCTATTAACTGCTGCTGTATTCCAGATAAATCTTTTACAGGTCTGCTGTTCTCTTTCCACCAGAATTGTTTCTAATAGGAAATCTTCACATCCTGGGGCAAACATTAAATCTAAAAGAAATCAACTCCTCCTCCCATTTCCTCACTATTGACTATCTTAAGCACTCTTCAGATTACATTCAACCTGGATGCCAGAAAGGAATTTTCCTCCTCCTCAGATAGAATGCCTCCAAGGCCCCTCACCTTGCTTGGGCACCAGTTTGATATCAAACAGTGGTATAAAGCAAACAAAACCATTTCTCAGAGCTGCTAGCTTTATTTTAACAAAGTGAGCCTGAAGCACACTATCCTGTTACAGTTCTTAAAAAAAAAAAAAAGCAGGCTAAGTCAAATCAATCCCAACCCACACACACTCCCTCAAACCATAATACAGAGTTAACACAATCCCAAGGTGGTCGAGTGGTTTAACCACAAATATTCTGGCAGTCTTGTGATCTGACTCTTCATTTACACAGCTGAAATTAGATGGCTGAAGTCCCTGGTTAGCACGAGGAAGGAAAGATCTCTAATGACTGGATGTCCACTGTGGTCAAAGTGGTCAAATCTGTCTTTGAGCAGATACAATAGAGATGGTGTCCATGCTTGAGTAAAAAGTAAAAGCCAAAGGAAACAAGAGGAAAAAACATTCGTTCAGCAAATATCTAGTACATACTGGAAATGACTGTGTTGGGTGGGGGTAGTAAATGGCAAGGAAATACAAAGATGAATAAGACGTGAATATTATCCTCTAGGCTAGGCATGACACAAAGTAGAAACTGCTAAGTGCAACAAGAAGGAGGGGAAATCCTATAGAAAAAGCATAAATACTTGACCTTAGTAGACTATTGGTAAATGTGTAACAGAAAGAAAGAAAGAAAGAAAGGAGAGCAAATAAAGGTGCTTAATTCTGCCTTTGGAAGGGAGAATGTCAAGAAACTTATGTTGAGAGATAAACAAAATACTACATTAGACACTGTAAACTGATGAAAAGAAAACTAACTGAACTCGGATGCAGTTCTTTCAAAAAAAGTATATGCAGCCACTTGTTGAAGTAAGGTGTCTTGACTCTGTGTCATACTGAGTATAATGTCTCACCCTGCTGCAAGAAGAAGACAGATCCATATATATGATGCTTCTGTCACTTAAAAAACCAGCAGAACTTGATTTGTCTTGAGGAGCAGCCCCCCTTATCCCAAAGGAGAGGTTGGCTTCTAAACTGAGAATCTAACCCCAAGATGTCAATAATACATTTGTTCATCTGGGTAGGCAATCACATTCACCCTTCTGGAGCATGCCTTACATTGATTTGCTAAGGCACTGTTTATCTTGCATCTTACTGTGGGGATTCCATTACTATCATCTTTGTATATTCAAATTCTGTCCATCCTTTAAAGTGTTAGTCTCAGTCATGTCTGTTTTTGCAACCCTATGGACTGTAGCCCACCAGGTTCCTGTGTCCATGGAAATCTCCAGGAAAGAATACTGGAGTGAGTAGCCATTCCTTTCTCCAGAGACTCTTCTTGACCCAGGGATCAAACCCAGGTCTTCTGCATTGCAGGCAGATTCTTTACGTAAGAGCCATCAGGGAAACCCTTGTGTGTCCTTTAAGGTTTGCTGTATGTTCATATCTTCTTGGAAGCTTCCATGACATTTCAATAGGAAGGAATCAAAATTTCCTAGCACTTTCATCCTGCCTTAAGGCCCTGAACACATGTTGCTTTTTTTCGTAGTTTTTGGTACACATCCTACTTTCTTTATAATGACAGGATCTGTCATTCATTTTTACCCACTCGACACCACTCCTGACTAAAGAGGACCACATAGAAGTTTACCAAATTTGCTAACACACTTGCTGTGTTATGAAATTTTGTTATGTTACCATAACTATGCTGATGTCATAGAGTGAATAACATTGATGATTATACAACTGGAATAATCCAGGTTGTGCTGCTTTACAAATAATTCCAAATTTCAGTGATTTAAGCAGCAAAAGTTTTCTCATTTATAATGTAGATCCACTGTGGATTTACTGGTGGCCCTTCTCTACATCACTTTGACTCTAGACATCTGCAGTTACCATGACAAGCAGAAAAGATCACAAAGAGTCAGGTGCCAGTGTGTAAAGACTTTTGCCTAGAAACCACATATATCATATATCAATATGATCATATTCCATTGGCCAAAGCTAGCATAAAAGGCATGTCTTATTTCAAGAGCATAAAGAAATGCAGTTATACTATGTGCCTAGAATATTCATGAATAACTCTAGTGATTACTAAAAAAGATCACCAGGAGCTAACTTTCAGTCTCCAAGTTTGAGCTTCTCATTCAATGGATATGGAAAGATGGCCACTTCCACCAAAAACAAATTCTAAAATAATTAGCCTAGACCTCTGGAACAGAAATCATGGGATCTCATCTTACCTAATTTTCAGATGACAGATAGAGAGATTTTTTTTTTCTTCAATAAATTAGATCTGAGAATCCATTAAATTTACTGCATATGCAGAAACATATTGTTATTCTTAGAGATTAAAATCATAAAAACATCAGAAAGCACTGTATTTAACAAATTAAGTAATAACACATTAGTTAATAAATGGTGCTTTTTTTGTTTTCTGTTAATAACGTAGGCCTCCAGGAAAGACAAAAATGGAGGTAAAGATTGTCAGTGGAGTTACTTAAGGCTGAATGATTTAATCTTTAACAAAGACAAGAGGTCTGTCAAATGAAATGCTCATGATAAAAGATATCATGTTGCTATTGACCTTAAAAGTAAGTTGTTGAACTACTGTCAAATCAACACCCATAAACATTGAGAGATTTCTGAGGTTTTCTGTATCTGTTTTGCAAAATAGATATAGAAAAACATGCATTCTGCATCCAGAGATGAGGGAATGAAAATTAAGGATGTATAAAGAGGAGAAAGGAGAAAAAGGCAGAGCTAGGAGCAAGGCAGGGCTTCCCTGATGACTCAGCAGGTAGAGCCCACCTGCAACGCAGGCGACACAAGAGAGTGGAGTTCAATTGATTCCTGGGTCAGGAAGATCCCCTGGAGGAGGAAATGGCAACCCGTTCCAGGATTCTTGCCTGGGAAATCCTGTGAAGAGAGGAGCCTGGTGGGTTATGGTCCATGGGGTCACAAAGAGGCAGACATGACTGAGCAAACTAGCACACAGAAGCAAGGCACTGGGCTGGCACAGGCAGTTGGTCTGGGATCTAAGACAACTTATCTTTCTTTACTGAGACACACTAGACAACTCAGAACAGAGGAGAACTTTCATTGTGCAGAATCTGAGAAATGGATCCTTGAGAAAACTAAACAGTACCAGAAAGTCATTTGATGGGGATGCTGCTGCTGCTGCTGCTGCTGCTGCTGCTGCTGCTGCTAAGTCGCGTCAGTCATGTCCGACTCTGTGCGACCCCACAGACAGCAGCCCACCAGGCTCTGCCATCCCTGGGATCTCCAGGCAAGAACACTGAAGTGGGTTGCCATTTCCTTCTCCAATGCAGGAAAGTGAAAAGTGAAAGTGAAGTCGCTCAGTCCTGTCTGACTCTTCGCGACCCGATGGACTGCCGCCTATCAGGCTCCTCCGTCCATGGGATTTTCCAGGCAAGAGTACTGGAGTGCGTTGCCATTGCCTTCTCCGTGATGGGGATGAGTGGAGAAATATTATCCTGGTGATCAAGATGCTTTGCATCATACTGATTTCTTAAGTCTTGTGTAAGGTCCCCAGATCAAGCTGTCATCCAAAGACCCTTGAAAGCTTCTGAAAGTCACTTCTTAAAATTAACCTTCACTCCACACATGGATGCAACTAATTCAAGAGGATATGGACGTGGAATATCTTCAGAAGCTCCCAAAGTCTCTTTATTTGCTTACAACATTTTAAGCTACATCCATAATCCAGTGCCTTCATATGTATGTTCTCCTAGAGAAGCCTCAGAGGCTGATGAAGTTCTTCTCTGAAGAATCTAGCCCCACTTTAGAACCCATCACCCCTAGTTTAACTTGTTTGATATATTGGGATTTCTCTGAAGATTTATTTTACAAAAAGGATTTTTTATCCTAAAATGTATGGGTACTGCTGTTCTAAAATGTTGCTTAAGGAAAGTCAATTTCTTGACTCAGTAAGATCATAAAGAAATGTATACTCAGTTTAGACCAGGGTGTTGTCTCTACTTCTTTCATGATAGGCTGAGTTCCAAATATAAACCTTTTGAGACCAATATAGCATCAAGGTGTGACTGTAGACATTCTGAATGAACCCTGGGACTTTCTGCTCTAATGCAGTAGTTCTAAGACTTTGTGATTTCATGATCCATAGCAAATAATGCCACTCCTCCTCCTAAGTCACCATTGTGGTACACAGTTGTCACTTTGGAGGGGACAGTTATGACCAGAGATAACCCTTGGGTATGTAGAACCTCAGTTAAATCATTTTATGGGTTCTTGTTTATACAAAGAATTGATTTTAATAAGTGTCATAAAATTCTAAACTCTGTGTGAGGTGTAGTTATTTATTAATGAAGAGTAGAACACTGAATAGAGAAGAATTAATGTTCTTTCTTTATTGTTCAGTCAGTGTGTCTGGAGAGTCTTACACTGGAAGGTTTGATAGTTTTAAATACTAGGGTCATTGTTAAAATCTTGTGCTTTTTTTTTTCTTGTCACCCAAACCTTGCTGGTAAGAAAAACAAAAAACCTCCATCATCTCTATCCTCCTAACAGAAAACAAAATATTTTTCTGCAGCTTTATGTTCACCACCAGGCCACTTCAATTCATCTGTATGTGATGAATTAACTTGTTTTTCATCTGATCTCCCCTATCTCTTTCTGTTCTGAGTGAGAAGAATCTAGGAATTGTAGATGGAATGCTTCTGAACAAACTTATCAAAGAGAGAAGAAATATCCTCGAATTTGTATTTTTTGCCAGATGCCTTATATATGTTTTGGTCGTTTAACTCTCTTGATAACACATGTCCACAGATTGTAATTGACGCCTTTGCGTCTAAGAGAATATATCAGACCAAGGGAGTTCTGCTCTCTCCACTAGGCCACTGCAGTTCTTCAGGTCTTTATCTGCTGTTTCCTAAATATGAGGGGAAGGGCTACAGTGTGTTGTAAATAATTGCAAACACATACAAGACCACCAGCAATTTCTCAACTTTCAGAGAGTACTGTCACAGAACATTTTGGGTTGTTTAAATGTAATCCAGCTTTCGTATCAGTTCAGTTCAGTCGCTCAGTCGTGTCCGACTCTGCGACCCTGTGAATCGCAGCATGCCAGGCCTCCCTGTCCATCACCAACTCCCGGAGTTTACCCAAACTCATAGAGCTGTATATTTCTGTATGTGTATATTTTTCTAGATGACAGTGAAATTCCGAGAATAGATTCGATGTAACTCAAGAGTAGGTTAAGGCATAATGAGAACTAAGTTGTACTCATGATTGAGGCTGCCTTGAGATCATGAATTAAAAATCCATGTCTGTTAAGGGGAATCAATAACACATATTCTAAAAAACACCTTCCCAGAAGATGCTCTATTATTTAAGGTGTTAACCTTTCAATTTGTAATCTTAAATTATAGAAAATGGTAAAAGGGTCTTCATTTGAATAAATGAAGCCTATGTTATAGAAGAGGCAACATCTCTTTAGATATATCTACTAGATCTATTTCATCCTGGAATAGGCCATTCTTTCCTCTCTTTATCTCCAGGTAAGATCTCTACAAATACTTCTAGGGCTGCAAATAACTTCTGAACTATAATTATACATATACATACACAAACATACACACAGATTTATGTACACAAACACGTACACACACCTGTATATATCCATATTGGAGTTCCACATCTTAGTTTCAATCACCTTTATTCCTTTAAAGACAGTTTCAGGATATGGTCATAGGATATTCAAAATATAAAATATCAAGTTTTCTATGTGTAAAATGGAGAAAGGTTAAGGGATGCAGAATATTGATAATAAGAATAGCTTTCTTATGGAGAGCAGTTTACAAATAACTTTCATTATCTCATTTGATCCTTATAACAGGCTTATCAGTAGGCAAGAAAGATGTTATTAACCCATTTTATATATCAATAAGGTGAAATTCAGATTCATGCTCAATATTACATACAAACTAATACAACCAGAATTGAAATCTGGATCATCACAACTTAAATCCTGTATACATTTAATTATTTCTGAAACGTTATTGTGCCTTATATCTATATTTATATTATCTATATCTATCTATCTATCTCTATCCTTCTATCATCCAACAAGCTAGCCTTATAGTTGACTACACTTGAGGCTTTTCCAGGGAACCAGTGATACTTCTGTTTATACATTTTGGTAGAGAAATGGCTTCACATTTGGTTAGATTAACAGACCTTAGACTCACAGAGTTCTACTCATGTCTCTCAGGACTAGAAATCTTTGCTACTTTTCTCAGGCACTATGATGCATTCATCCCATCAGTGTTATGCAGAAAATTTAAATACAAGTCTTTAATTTAGCAGATCCACCCACAAGGTTCCAGAAGCTTAAGTCAGCATGAGCCTTTGGGAAAATATCACTCTGGAAAAAATAGTACATGTGAGAAAAATACTGTGAATTTAGAAGCATTTGTTTTACAAACTACAGATGCAGAGTGAAAGAAAATGACATCTCGCTTTGATATTAAGCATTCCTCCATAACACATCCATCTGCAACATGTTTTGCAGTCACTTACCCGCTAAACCTCACAGCACACAGATTTGCACATGAGGTACAATACAGCTGACCTCATTTTACAGATGGAGAGAAGAGAAACGTGGCGGAGAGTAAATGAATTTCTGAAAGTTTCCAATCAGTTTTCAAGTGTCTGCCATCGGACAGAAGTAAACTAAGTCACACTAGTCCTTTATTAAAGCTAGAAAAGGGAAAGCATATCGGTTCCAACGTTTCTTTATAGGAGGGGTTTGTTGACTGAGAATCTGGCTAAAAGGCAGACAGGAGGCTTGTCTTGAAGCCATTTTGTAAAACCTCAGTCTTTAATTGATTGTGTATCTATTTGGTGTAGGCTGGGGGAATGGCAGTGCCTTGGTAATACTGGTGACTTAAAACTGATACGAATAACCTGAATGAAATGGCCATTCCGAAGAGGGAAGCAGTTTTATAATGGAAGAAAACTTGAAATGAGTAGGGACTTCCCTGGTTTTCCAGTGTTTAAGACTTCACCTTCCAATGCACAGGTATGAGTTTGATCTCTGGTCGGGGAGCTAAGATTCCATATGCCTCATTGTCAAAAAACCAAAACACAAAACAGAAGCAATACTGTAACAGATTCAATAAAGACTTTAAAAAACAATCCACATCAAAAAAATTTTTTTTAAAAAAAGTGAATTGAAAGATGTTTTTGTCATGGCCCTGTCTTCTTAGGTAACTTTCCTTATTACTCTGGGCTTTATTGATTTCATCATTATAATATAGGAATGAACTAGATCAGTGGTTCTCAAAGTATGGTTCTTAGGCCAGTTATATCTGCATTAAGTTAGGGCTCATCCTTTACCTACTGAATCAGAAATGCTGGGATTAAGGCTTGATACATAGTTTTTGAAACCCTTCAAGTGATACTGATGCATGCAGAAAATTTAAGGATTGGATCAAAACTTCTTTAAAGGTCTTCCAGCCTTAAGATTCTGAATCCATCATGTTATTGACATGATGAATTGCATCTTTTCAAGTAATTTTAAGGATAATTTGGACTCTTTAAAACACAAATTAGTTTGTTTTCAAGCTCTATGAAGAAAGTAGGTGCTAATCTTTCCTATTTTAGTGGCAGAGAGATCCAGGTACAAGCATAGAGAAACCATAGAAATCAAAAGGTGAGGGAACAACATGCAACATCTCTCTTTCTTAAAATAATATGCACTTAACCTTTCTGCAGTTCAACTTGGAGCCAGAGGGGCCAAAACAGAAGCAGCAGAACTCAGGGCTATGTTCCCATTTACTATGACTCTTGGCAAGACAGTATCTAACTGTAAGTTGCAACCCTCAAATAAAATATGACATAATATTAGTTACTGATTTTACTTCACTAGAATGTTAGAGAGACACATGAAATAATGCAAATCATGGTTTTTCATAGTTCCTGAGAAGCAAGTTACAATTTAGAAACATTTCACATGCACAGGTCTTACAGTGAAGATCCTGAAGTAAGAGCTTTTGAAATCTCTTCCTTTGTTTAAGCATATTTCTTGACATGTACTCAGTGACGGGCAAATGCTTATGGAATCAGATTGGTCTATGTAGATTTCCGTGGGAAATATAAAGAAGAAGAGTTTTCCAAGTACAGATGGTCCGTGATTTAACCATGGTTTGCCTTACAATTTTTCAACTTTGCCATGCTATGAAAGCAATACACACTGAGCAGTAACCATCCTTTGAATGTTGGATTTCAATCTTCCCAGGGTTAACAGAAAGTGGTACAATGTGCTCCCCTGTTCTAGGCAAGGGCAGGGAGCCATAGCTCCTGCTCAGTGACTCAGTCACAAAGGTAAACAACCAATACACCTACAATCATTCTGTACCCATACAACCATTTGACTTTTTATTTTCAGTAAAGTCAATAAATGTACATGATATAGTCAACACTTTTTCATAAAATAGACTCTGTATCAGATGATTTTCCTCAGCTGTAGGCTATCCTAAGTGTTTTGAATGTGATTAAGTTAGGCAAAGCTAAGTTCTCATGTTCTATAGGTTAAATGTATTTTTAACTTATATGTTCAGTTGATGATGGCTTTATCTTGATGTAACTCCACTGTAAATCAAGGGAGATCTTTATAATCAGAGAAGCATGACAAATTTAACTGTGACCAGGGTAACCACACTTGAAGATATTCCAAACATTGTCAGAAGAGGCACAATAAAAGAAATTGCAGATGTTTAATTCAAGGAATTAATGATATTGGTGGAATGAGATGGGCATCTTCAAACAGGTAATGAACTGGAGATCTTCCAAGTAGAAGAACATTGAAAAGTGGATACAAGTAATAGGAAGGAAGACTTTGTAACTCTTCTCCAGTAATAGTGAGTTTCCTATCACTAAAGTTTGTGTAGACAAAGCAGAATCCAGAGAGAGATACAGTAGAAGTGACTTAAAATGTTGAAAAGGTATCATTGGCAGTTGAGTGGTAGGGGAGGAGAATCTGGGAGATTGGTTTATGCTGGTTACACTTTGTTTTCTGCTCCTATGCCTAATTCATTCTCTGTTAGTTATTTGCTTTATTTTGTGCCCTAGGAAATTGATCTCCCCAGAACTTATAGCCTGGGCATAGTTGTCCTTTAACTTCAGGCTGGGTTTGCAAAGTGGAAGACACAGCTAAGAACTTGGAAACTGAGAGAAAAGAACACAGTGTGCTTTGATTCCATTCCTACTATAACCTCCTTACTTCCATTAGGATCAGACAGGGCAGGTCCTGTTACATGAACCCTCTTTTTATATTCTATCTCTTATCAGATGCCTATGACATCATTCATTCCCTGTGTCCCTTTCGGGTGTAGGGTGGTAACTACTTTAAATGTTTCTAATCTGAGGCTGCTTCATCCCTTGTTGGTTCTTCTAAAATTGTCCATAACTATATACACAGTTTATTCAGTAAACTCTCTTTAGCTATGATGTAGGAGTATCATGATGGATGACTTTGATGGACATTAGTTGGAGCAAGCTCCGGGAGTTGGTGATGGACAGGGAAGCCTGGCGTGCTGCAGTCCATGGGGGCACAAAGAGTCGGACATGACTGAGAGACTGAACTGAGGAGTATCATCTGATGAGCTGGTTGGTTGCCTCAGATCAGGGGTTCTGAATCTGTAACTTGTATCAGAATTATCTGGGAGATTTGTTCAACAACAGACTACTGGATCTCACCCTCGAAATTTCTGATACAGTGGGTTTTGGATAGAGTCCAAGAATTTTCATTTCTAACAAGTTCCCAGATTATGACGATGTTGCTGGTCTGGGGAACACATTTTAAGAATAATTGTCTGATAGTGATTCTCAAATGTGATCTCGCATCAGTATTCTCACATCAGTATTACTTCTTGAACTACATAAAAGTACAGATTCTTAAAATCTCCTCTGAATCTATTGAAACAAAAACTGCATTGGAGTTGAGAGTTCTGGAATGTGTATTTCCTAAATTTTCCCAGATGATTGTGATGAAGTTGGATTATTTCTCTAAAGTGCCTCCAACTCTGAAATAGTAAAGTGAGATAGGCTTATTCAGTGTCTCCTGGCTTGAGGGTAATGAGGGATTCTGACCCTGTTGGAACAAGGAACAAGAAGCTTATTCCTCCTCTTCCTCTAAGATCCAGATTGGCAGCTCTAACTTTGGAAAGGGTTGCCTTCTCTAAATATCGTAAGGTGTGACTACCTCATTCTTTGTTGTTTCATGTCAGTATCTGGCATCACCTTTCTAGTGGGTGCACCCAGCACAGGGCATTTGCATCACTGGCTCTGCTATCTGATTCACACAGAATTTGGTGAGCTCCTTGAGGGCAGGGATTGACTCTTACCAATTTTGAATGACCAGTTTTTAGCATTTAGCACATCTTTGTATCATCAGAGCCTAGCACCTGGCCTGGCACAAATTCAGCACTACATTGTTGGTGGAGGGGGTGGGAAGGTGGTTGAGTAAATGAATGAAATGATGGAATGGATGAATAGATGTTGCTCTTCCTCATCTTTTCTATTACATCAACAGAAAATGATAATAAATTTGCCTTGTGCCTTCAGATGCTGATTTGAACAAGTAAATTTGCTAATGCTCTGGGACTTGAAGTGAGTTGCATGGCCTCATAGATCTTTTCTGTCTCTTAACTTCTTGGTTCTACAAGTAACTGAGAGGAATCAATCTCCCACTGACTGACAGTTTTGACAACTGCTGTTCTCAAGATGTCAAGTATAATCTGTTATTCTCCTTACCAACTTAAAACTGAACAGAGACATATGCACTGTCAGTCTCATTTGTTTCATCTTGCTCCTGGTCCCCAGTCCCCTCACTCCTGCCCTGTTTTATCCCCCTTCCCCTGCCCCCACCTCATGTCAGTCAAGTGCCTTTCAATTCTGAGCAATTCTGAAGCTCCTCTGCCCTGAGCTAGAAGCTGGATTAGAGCTCATCTTCTCTGAGTATTATTAAGCACATTTACAGTGGAGTCTCCAGCTTTGCAAACTAATAGGGCATCATAAATGTGAAACTGTTCAAATAATAAATGAATCTTTTCTCTATGTTTAGCCAAGAAAAGTGGATATTAAAATGAATAAGAATAATAATAAAAAGTCAGCTAGCAGCACCGGTATAATTAAACTGAATAGCTCACACACACAAAAAATAACGCTGCGAACATTGACTTCCTCTGGGACACTCCCCACTACACCCAGACCTCGCCTCAGAAAGGTATGCACTGCTTGTCATCCTAACATAAAGCAAACACCTACACTTACCCTCCATCTACACTAGGGAGATGGATTTGGCTTCCTAACTCAAAAACTCTTCCATGCTTTGGAGATCGGGCTGGGGTTGGGGGGGGGGGGGACACCTATCTTTCCTATCCGCAGTAGTCAGGAAACCAGAATGCAATTCCTTGAATTGATAGGATGGCTGGTCCTAAGGATGAGGAGCTGAGGCATATGTATCTGATTCACATTCAGTGTTATAAGCTCATTTCCCACCAGCAGCATGGTAGGTACATTTAGACATTTAAAGTTGCTTTGCAGATCACAGGAGGAACTCTTCCTTCTAGAAGATTCCATGGGAAGTATAAACTCTGAGTGAGCTTGGGCACCATGGGTGGGGCTGCTGCCATCTGCCCTTTCTCCCCTGCAGCCATTTAAAACTCCATGAACAGCCAGTCACCCAGACTAGGTTACACCTATCATCCTTTCTCAAGAGCTCTGGGTCCAAGTCAACCCTAGTATGAAAATTAGGGGGTATTTCCTCATTACCCTTGGTAAGATGAGCTTGTGAGAACATAGTCTCCAGGTTATTTATCATTTGGGAACTTTGTGTGTTCATGTAACCATTTTCCTCCAAAGACACTACTTACCCAGAGGCCTCTCCTACAATTCTTTCCTTTTAAAGAACAGAATATTCACCATACACTTAATATGTATATTCACCATACACTTAATATGTGTATTATGTATATGATTTTTTTTAACTGCAATAGCTTCTCTTGTTCTTTATTTCTCTTTCCTGTACTTTTGAGACTCACATATCTTTTATCTAGAGAAGCTAAAAGGGAAAGCCTACACAGTTTCATGGACTTGAAGGATTAAAATCTCTTCTTTCTCATTAGCTTCTTCTGTAGCCCTTTTCAACTTGGCAAAAACACCTCTGAGGTAATGTACAGCTTGAAGACATTTCCCCCCTCATTTATTCAGTAATCATTGTCAACTGGCTGGTCTTTACCAGTTTTACAGAAAAGAAGGCCATTCAGACAAAGGTAGAGCCTCAAGATCCTCTGCTCTAATGCTTCATTTGATAGTCAGTAGTGTTGACAAGCAGAGAGGAGGAGAACTTTGTCTAATGTCACTAAGAAAGCTCAAGTCACATTACTTTAGCTTTTGTTAGAAGTTTTCCCTTTTTCTCTTGTGTTATTCTTGGTATTCACAATATTAACCATAATTATCATAGAATTCTGAAAATATTAAGCCTAAATAAATCAGGATTGATTGCTTATAGTAACCCACAAAGCTTCCTTATGTGAGTGATCTTGAGAATTTACTTGCCTTTTCTAGGTGTACATATTCCCGGGACTAGGGATGTTGGAGCAGTGATGTTGGATGTGCCTTCAAGCTTTATTGCTCTTTTGTGTTATACTCTCAATGACTGATGATTATCAAGATGATTGCTGCCTCTAGTATATAGATAAATAAGAGTTAAACAAGGATGCTTATGCACACAAAATTCGCATACACATACTATGCCTATAAGATGATCCCTAAAAGCATGTTGGAGCTCTTGCCTTTAACATTTAATTAATATTATATTATGATTTATTTCATTTTGAAGGGTGAAACGGATAGGAATTGTAGGGTTGGAATTTTCAATCCTATCATTTCATCTCAGCTTTACTATTTAATTTTACTCTATGGCTGTTAGCAAGTCATTTAATTGCAATGAGCCTCAATGATTTCATCTGTGAAATGGGGGCAGATGGTAGGGTGGGGAAAGAGGAGAGATTTTATACTACATTCCTCTAAGAGTGCTTTTAGTTCTACCATACAGTGAGCTAAGAATGTGAATAACTTTCTAAATACTCATATCTCCATATTTAGAAATATCTAGATTGTTTGAACAAATAATAAAGGATGAGCGTAAAGAGAGGCAGAGACAATGACAGCCACAGTAGAAGTTCCAGGGAGCCTCTTCCTTTTTTTGTGAAGTTGTGTATTTGTTGAGAGCAGATGAGCAGCAAGCATGGAGGCAACAAGAAGCCAAGTGTTAATGTAAGTCTTCTCTTTTTGGGGACTTCTGGCTCACCCTTCCTGTACTCTGGATACTTTAAGAATTCACTGAAAAGGTAGAAGTCACTACCAAAAATGACTCTCCTTTTTTACTGAACATCACATAGAAACAGCATCAAAAAATAAAATGTGCCTAGGTTTTTGGTTTCAAATACAACCCATACCTATAAGCTGAGAGCACTTGGATACAAAGTTCGCATTAGTACAAACCAGTTTGCTGAGAAAATTGCCACCATCTCATACTCTGTGACATGTACACACCTACATGAACCATCAGGAAGCGAGGGTAGGAGTACAGAGCCCAGTAAGGAATTTTTATCATCAGGCAATACTAGGCATAAATGGATTAAAATACCCAGGAGTCACCTTTCCAGTGTAGATGACATATGCTGTCAGGAAATGTTCTTCAGGCAGAAGGGTGTGGCAGTACGGTCTACTTCAACTCTATCTTTCCTCCTCCCTCAGCCATAAGCACATTCTTTATAACAAATCAGCCCATTCTGGTTTGGTGCAGAGCTCAACGGGAGTCAGCACCTTATATTTCAGTACTCAACTGCTACAGATGTCTGATCTGCTCTGTGAATAGCCTGAAAATTAGTTAGATAAGAACAACACAATTAACTACATATAGGAATTCTAATGAACTGTGAGTCAATATGTGTGATCAGAAGACAACCTATTTGCTGCATGGTTTTGAGGAGGTTGTGTCCCCTCTCAGAATCTCAAAGGGACTAAAGCAGATCAGTTGGTCCTGCGCATCCTGCGCATTGGCCATGCATCTAAATCTCCTGGAAACCTTTGAAAAAGGTCTTGTTGCCCAAGCCTTGCCCTCACAACACCAAGAAATCAGAATCTCTGATTGCTGGTGCAATCTGGAATTTGGTGTTTTTGAAAGCTCCCCAAGGACTTCTGATGTGCAACTGTGACTGAGAAGCACAGGTTTCTTCTGAAAGTAAGCAGAGGAAGGCATCAGTGACAGTACAGACTTGACCTTGGGGTTCAACTTTGACTCTAAAATATAAAATGGAAGAATATTTGGAAGGCGGTGTGCCTAGTTTGGGTCTACTCATACGGGTCATGCTCCATAGTCTTGCCATTAGTGAGGTTGCTTGAGAAATAATACACCACCCAACAAAATAGCAGCCCAAAAGTGCTATTGCCTCATTCTGGCAACAAAAACTGTGTTTTCCCTTAGGCTTTGCTTCGTAGGCTGATGTTGCCATGGGAAGGAAGGCTTTATTGGGATGCCAGAACAAACAGGCTCTGAAACCAGCCCAGCAAAACTTATAGAGCTGCCTATAAATCAAAGAGAGCCCTAGGGTCAAAGCCACTTAGACACACACACACTCTCACACATAAACATAGTCCCAGAAAAATATTACAAAGGAGAAGGTGTGTCAGGGAAATCCAACTAAAATTACTGCACATAAGCAATCATAACCAAAATTTATGTGTCCCTTTCATCCACAGTTCTCAAAAGACACAGAATGTGCTAAGATTACTTGTCTTTGAAAGTTTTCCAATATTCCAAGGGATAAAAGAGCAAGGATTCTGCATATAAAATCAGGCAGGTGGCAGTGGCTGTGAAGGGTCACCCTTTCTAGTCTTCTGGTTTCAGACAGAGTTATAGTGAAACTAAGCCATGTCTCTCTTCATCCCATGGACAAAGTCGTGCTACACCATTTCTCCCTTTGCCTAGGGGACTTTTGACCAGCAATGATTCTGGACAGGATTTTAATGCAATCTCTCCTATCATAAGTTCAAGAGTCAGGTGGAACTTTCGACAGGCTAACTACTGCTAAGCTGGTGCCTCTTCTCCCCATCCTCCCCATCTATTTGGTTTCCTTTTTCACCAAGCATGCCTATCTCCCACTTAAGCCAGCTCCTTTGACTCTGGGAAGAGCATCTTACGATCCTTAGAAACCTGACCATACCCAGATAACTTTAATATTAAAAATAATATTTTTATAGCTACCCCATATTTCCGACACTAAAGGTGAAGCCCATGTGCCCCTGGTCTGCCATGTGAGATATGGAGTAGCCAAGCACGATCCCGAGCTACAGGGAGCTCAGTAGATATCAGTTTTTCCCAATTCTTTCCCTCAGGGTGTTCCACATTAAAAAAAAAATTAATAACGCTAAATTGAAATGTAAGATTCTATTTGGAAACCTAAAAGGAAGTTTTTAAAAGGATCCCACTTTTAATTTAATGAAGGATCATTTTGCAGATACCCTGCAACATGGAGGCTACCTGAATGAATGCTCTCAGACATTGACCTGTCCTGTTACCAGTTTTTGAAGCCCCTATGCCTACCTACAGTGTACAGACTTGGCCCTACTCAGAGCTCTGGCATCTGGCCCAACCCTAGCCATGTTGTTGATTTAGTTCACCTTAAGAGTATTACCTCCAGAGAAACTCATTGCCAACCTACCTTGAGATTGTGTCTTTGTGTTAATAATTCTCTTTCTGTCTCATCCTTGACACCCAGTCACCACCATCACTTGAGCCCCTGTCAGAGTCTTCATGTTTGATGAGATTTTTGGTAACTTGTTGACCGTACCAGCCTCCTGAGGACTTTGCTTTTTCTCATCTTCCCAATTCAACACCTTCTAAATGATAGAGCTAGTGACCAGAGGGGAAGGAAGCAGATGGATAGAAAGCAAACTTGGAACCTTTCCTGAGTCCAATGGAAGACTCTTGTATATGCTTTTATTTTGTTCACATCATGCCTGGCTTTTGATTGGATATTAGTCAATGCAGGGCTTAACTAGAATGTAAGTTCTTGAACATTGTACTTTTCTTGTTTTTAATTATTCACTTCTTTATGACATCCATGACTAGACTGGGGTTTCCTCTCTGCTAAGGTGAATTCTGACTCAACTTCTCCAACTCAAGAATAGAGGCAGCTAAGGTGGAGTGAAAGGTATCCTGCAACATTTGCCGGAATGGCTTCCAATTTCTCTATTCATTGGCAGAGAAACCTTGGGCAAATTACTTTGCCTTCCTAAGCTTCACACTTACTCATGGTGTTTTTATATGAATCAAATGAGTTGTGAAACCTTTAGAGCACTATAAATATGCCGGCTGTTTTTTCTTCTCTTGGTAAGGTTATGAGAAAGAGTGGTAACACATACAAAAATCTCACATCCCTCCTCAGAAAACTTAGAGCAATTTGGGGAGTCCTTTAATGTCAATTTCTGCTCAGGTTTCCTTTGGTCACAGTCACTAAACCACAGCTTTGCAATTACTCATACAGTGCAAAGGTTTGGTATCAGCATTTATTTCTCTAATATACATTTTTCCCAGGTCTTTGACCCAGCACTTTGGCTAAAAGAAAACTTCAAAGAAGTCCTCAACTAGTGGGAGAACTTCAAAGGCTTCCTGAAGGGTCAATTAGCACCTATAAAATTTATCTCTGTTGTCACTAATGGCTATTAAACTAAAGTGAGGGCTAATGAAGACAGATCACCACCTCCTCCTGAGATTGTTATTTAAGCGGAAAATAACTTGGAACTCTCTGCATTGAACATCCAATTCGTGATTAGCTTAAGATTCATAAACTATTGTATAGATTTGAGGTTATTGTTAAGATTCTTCCAGATAAGGAGCTTTGCTGAGTACCTGGTAACATGCACAGTTAGGTACCCACTTGGCCATTAAATTAAGTTGGCAAGACTGCCTAATGAAATGATAACTGACCTCCCAGATGTATGGGAGTTCTGAAGACTTTCAAAATTCAAGGGCACTTCAGCACCAGGTAGTCCAGCATACTGTCTAGACTATGAAACAACACTGAGATTCACTCTTACCTCTGCTGTTTTGTAGTCTCTTGATCTTGGACATGTTAATTAGCCCATCTGTGCCTTTGTTTACTCACTTATTAGACAGGACTAATTGAAGTACCAACCTTCAGGAGTTGTAGTAGATGAAAACAATGAACAGAAAATACTCAGTGGGCAATAGCATTTGGTGACTATGTGAGTGGATTTTTTTTTTTTAATTGAGACAAGCAAATAATATCTGAAGTCAATGGTGAAATTTTTTTTAAGTTTGAATTGCTATTATGTTTAAAGAATCTTTTCTTACATGAACATCTCTGTCAAATTATCATGTAATTATACATATATGTTTCTATAGAATGTAGGTAAAATGATTTAGTATGCAGATTTTTGCTTTGTGTCTTATTTATACCTTCTGATAAAATTAGCACATTCTAAATCTGTTTTTGAAAACCAACAAATATAAAGAAACAAAAATAAAAAAGAACTTCACCTATATACAATTACCCAAAGACATCTGTTACCTTGTCACATTCTCTTTTAAACAATTTTTACCATCAGGAATACTACTGAAATAAAAATAAAAACAAATATTTTTAGATTATATAAGTATTTGGGGTATATATAAAATTTCTGATAAATATCAGAAAATTATTTGTTCTTTTGCTCATAAATCTTTGACTGTCTTAATTATTATTTCAAATTTCTTTTGGCTCTTCCACCCCTTTAAGGCAGAGTTCTCAATACTAGCTGTACATTAGAATTATGTGGGGAGCTTTAGAACAGTCTGAAGGCCAGGCTTAACCCCTGCCTGATGCCTTACAAGAGAAGCTGAGGTAGAGGTGGGCATTTGTGTTTTCTGAATCCCATCAGAATTCTAACTTATGGCCTAGATTGGAAAACACTGTTTTAGAGGGTCTGAATTCTTCCCTGGGCTCACAAAGAGACCCATTTTTCCCATCTGAAATCAGAGGTGGCAAACCTTTCTTTGGAGCTGCTATCCTGCCAAACAACCTCTCCTTGTCTTGGAAACTCCTGGAAAAGCCCTCACAATTATTATCCTCAGTTCCTTTGCTGGCCTCCTATATTATCCTTCCTTATTTATCCTTCCACTGTACCCTATGAAAGGTCAGAGATGATCACCAATCAGTATATTCAATGACTTTCAATGACTTAAAAAGAAAAATCAGTCATCAATTTTTTTTTCTCCCTTCACAGCAATTCTCAATTTCTGTATCCCCAAACTCTGCTTCTCCATTTATGTCTTTAAAAAGTGTTCTGAAGGAAGATGTAGGTGAGTTTGGGTCTCAGCTCCACCACCTACCACATGACAGGAAGACTGAATAAGTAACACAATATTGTCCCTTGGGGCTTTACCCAGCACATCGTAGGAGGAACTTTTGTTCACTCTCCATTTCCCTAACTACCTCTCTTGCTGCTCCTTTTCTAGAGAAGGCAGATACTTTTATTCACCAAAGCAGCATGGGAATGTTTCCTGGGGTGAAATCTCTGCTCCAGATGGTTTGGGGGGGATGAGGAATGGGAGGAGCCAACCTTACTTCCTGCTCATTCTCACGGTGAGGAGGAGTCTCATCACTCAAAGAAGGTGGACCTAGGAGAAAGGGAGCAAGAGTCAGAACGTTTCTGAAAATTTCAGTATATAACAGGCTGTGGAAATTCCTCTAGTACCTATTTAAGAGAATACTTTAAAAATACATTTTTTAAAGGATATTTCAAGTTGAATGTTTTTATTTGTTTGGTTGGTTGTTTTGGGACTCAGGATGTGTGGATGGGCAGAAGCAGCCCTCAGGGCAGCCAAGCTATATCCCTCTTCTCTTCCAACTAGATCTACTCCAGGTTACTATGGGCTTCCGTGGTGACTTAGCGATAAAGAATCTGCCTGCAATGCAGGACACACAGGCTCAATTCCTGGGTCAGGAATATCCCCTGGAGAAGAAAATGGCAACCCACTCCAGTATTCTTGCCTGGGAAATCCCAAGGACAGAGGAGTCTGGCCGGCTGTATAGTCCATGGGGTCACGAAAGTGTTGAACATGGCTTAACAACAAAACAACAACAACAGTGTAGTCATCAAGAGCCTCAGTGTACTGAGGTTGGACTATATACTGTTCTAGATTGGTGAATCTGAAAATAACACTCTAAAGGAGGATCTATTCTCATCTCTTCTCTAGTAAAAGAAAACCACTTGTGTTTTCCAAAGTCCTTGCCTATGCTTCTTTCAGAAATATCTCCCTTTCATCATCTCTCCAACACTGAATTCCCCTCAAAATTTCAAATCTCAGTGGCAATGTACATTTCTCTTCCAAATGTTTATAACTACCTACAGCTCCCTTCTGATCCAATTTCCTCTTCTACTTCCATTTGAGTTCCAATGATTAATGTCCAATAATGTTTTACAAGTTCTGTTAACTATAAACCTAGTGATGTGCTTTCACAGCAATGCTTAGCACAATCCTCGGCCCTTAATAGACACTCAATAAATACTTTTTGTATTAATGAATGAATTTATTCCCAGTAGTTCACAGTAGTCTTTCTCTTATTCACTCTTACTCTCTTTCTCTTTAATGAGGACTGTAGGTATATGGATGAAGTAGAGCTGTAGGTATTAACATTTCTCCTGATAATAATGCTTATTATTACTATTCTAATTCTTATTATTTGATATCGGACAACAGTTTTTACATACATTTCTTAAAAGTTATAAAAACAAAACACTGCTTTTGACTTTAGCTAAGTCATGTTGAAAAAGAAAAGGATTTGATTAGGGAATCATGAGAAGGAAGCTCTTGATAATCCCTAAAAGATTTGTTTGTTACTGTTGTAAATTAAGATTAAATATGCAAAAACAGAGCAATTTAGGATTTATCTGGTGAAAAAATTCCAACTTCCTCCCTTTTATAATTTAATATTGCTAAGACATGTAGCTGGAAACAAGAAATTTCATAGTTGATAATCATATTTAACAATGGTTTTTCACACTGACAGAGTTCTTTATGTAAATAAACCACCTTGCACTCATGGATTAAGATCCCAGATAAGGATGAAAACACAAGAACAGAGAGAGAGAGGTTGGGTTTCCTGATCTTCTACAGCAGTTGAATACTAATATTGAAATAAGAAACCAGTGTGTATATGCTTGGTAAGTTATGCACATCTGAGATTTTATTTAATGAAGTTAAAAAAAATTAATTCATTGAAGAACTGTTCAACAATGAAAAAAGCAAGAAGAAAAACTCACCATTAAACTATTACTCTGAGATTAATACTTTTACAATATGGGTACATTCTCTTCTATTTTATCACACATACATCTTATTAGTGCCATCTCTAGTCATACTTGGTTAAAACACTAGAATCATTACAAATATATACAGTTTTATATTTTGCTGTTATAATTTTTAGTATATTTTTTCTTATCAATATGTATCATTTGGAAACAATTTTTTAATTTATTTTTTATTGGAGTATAGCTAATTTATAAGATTGTGTTGGCTTCAGATATACAGCAAAGTGATTCTGTTATACATATATACATATATGTATATATCTGTTTCTTTTTCTATTCTTTTCCATTGTGGGTTATTGCAAGATATTTAATATATTCCCCTGTGCTGTTTATATTATACATGGTAGTTTACATCTATTAATCCTATGCTCCCAATTTATTCCTCCACCCTTTCCCCTTTGGTAAGCATAAGTTTTCCCAGTGTTCACAGTATAATAGCTTATTTCATTTCAACTCATACTGCTGTGAACATTGGGGTTCATGAATCTTTTTGAATTAGTTTTTTCTTTTGCCCAGGAGTGGAATTGCTGGATCACATGGTAACTCTATTTTTAGTTTAGTTTTTTTTTATTTGTTTGTTTGTTTAAGAAAACCTCCACACTGTTTTTTTTACTATAATAGCCAAGATAGGGAAGCAACTTAAGTGTCCATCAGCTGAATGAATAAGGAGGATATGGAAACTATATACAAGAACATATTACTCAGCCATAAGAAAGGATGAAATAATGACATTTGCAGCAAATTGAGTGGCCTAAAAACTGTACTAAGTGAAGTAAATCTTGCTCTACTTCATCTAGGAGAAGTATGAATCTCTTCTGCATTCCTCATTTTAAGACCAGTTTAAGCAGGGACTTTTGAACTTTCATTTGTTTTAGAATCATCAGGAGGGATATGTAAAACAGAAACTGCTAGGCCCTAATCCCAAGAGTGCCACTTTCAGAAAGTCTGGCTAGGATCTAAAAGTGTGCATTTCTAGTAATCCCTAAATATTGCTGATTCTCCTGGCTTGGGCACCACACTATTGAAAGCAAATGAATTGGAGTATCTGTTTAGAAGATGGAACCGGGATGGTGAGGATACAAGGGAGATGTCTTCACTTATGTAAAACAAAGCACAAGATGTAAGAATCAAAGCAGAACTTTTTCCTGAAAAAGAATGGAGAGAAGGACCAGCAGATTCTCTCACCATGCCCTCGGGGGCTCCTGTTGGTGTCTTCCCTCTTCATGCCACATCTCAGTGATGAGGAACTTTCTTGTTAATGTTCTAGGCCCATACCCCATCTCTTGGTACCTTGATAAATAGCTGAGACAAGATAGAATTGTTCAAAATCACTTTGCTAATACTGAAGGCCAACTAGAAGAGAACAAAGGACAAGAAACAAACAAACAAACAAACAAAAGTCTAATTTACATAGTACGGATATCTGATGATACAATTAGTTAGTGGGTTCTTAAAAACTATAGCCCTGAGTCACTTCCACCTCCTCTCCCAGCGCAGCTGTATTGCCACTATAGGGTCTTGGCCTCAGACCTAGCTATCTTGCTTTCCAGAACCCCATCTGCCTCCAGATGGCTGGAACCATGTCCCATTTTCCCTCGCACGTGCTGTCTTCTGTTCCTCTGTGACTAATGCTGGTTAAGGTCAATCCATTTGGTTTAGCTTGAGGGATATTCTTCTTTCTCTAGCAACTAGCAGGCTAAAGCCACCAGAACCCAGTCCCTTCTCAGTAGATATGAATACACAAAGCAGCACCACCATTTAATCACAACACAATCCCTAGCATGTGTGAAACAAAAATTGTATACCTATGGTAATTAGGCTGTGGGGGAAGGGTAATGGCTCTCTCACTGAGTATGAAGTTTTGTGCAATTAGACTGATTAAAGGAAACTGAAATATTATTCAGTCAGACTTTGTATACTCAGTGGATTTTAATTAGGGTCCTTGACTATGTGTGACCACAAAGGATGAATACAGGATGCATTGCATGAATGCTATAGGGCAAAAATTGGAGAAATAACACTTACTGAGCACTTACTGTATACTGTGATTGAATGTAGCATGCAGTTTCTGAGAGATAGAGTTGTCTCAAATAGAGTAGACTGCCTTAAAAGATAACACAGGTTGTCTGTTACTGGATGCATTCAAACCAGATTTCCCTTGCAAATTTCACTTCTTCCATCAAGCCTTCTGATTTACTGCCTTTCCCAGGTTCCTGGATTTTCTCCTGAAGCACTCATTTTATTTTCTCTGACTTGCCTTTCTGCTTTTACTCTTGCCCCTTATAACTCATCACAGTTAGAGCAATAGTTCAAAAATGTGAAGTATATCATTGTGCTTGCATGTGGGCTAAGTCACTTCAGTCACGTCTGTCTCTTTGTGATCCTATGGACTGCAGCTTGCCAGGCTCCTCTCCATGGGATTCTCCAGGCAGTAACACTGGAGTGGGATCTTCACTCCAGGGGATCTTCCTCACCCAAGGATCAAACCCGAGTCTCTTATGTCTCCTGCATTGGCAACTGGATTCTTTCCTGTTGGAATACCTGAGGAAGATACAAAGAGGGGATATTTTAGTTTCTAAAGTTTTTAAAACATTTTAGTTTTTAAATATTTTAAAACTCTGTGGTTGTTAAAGATCAACAAACTGACACATAATCTAATCAAGGTTACTTCTTCTCCAGCCAAATTGCCTTATTCAACCAGTGCTTTAGAGATAGAAAAAGGAAAAGCCCATGCGGTTGACTTGCCCAAGGTCATGTGGCAGAGCCGAGACAAGTTCTTTCCACTGCATCATCCTGGAATTTCTTAAACACTCCAACCAGACTTACACCTTTTCTCTAAAGAAAGCAAGACAGAGTTCAGAGCCCTTATTTTTAAACCCACATTAAATGGAAACCTTTGGAAGAGCAGGTGGTGGTAATGCTATGAATCTGGCTCAGCAAGGGAACACTGAGGTCATGATATTTTTCACATTTAGTAACTTCAAAAATATAGGGATGATGTAAACTTCCTAAGACTTGTTTCCAACCTAGTGATACTGGTAACTCTGGACAGGAGGGTGTACCATTGGTCAGAGTAGGGACCTGTGTGGCCAATGAGCTCTCTCTAGTCAAGAAAGATGCTCTGGTAATGCTTTCAGATGGCTGTCTTGGATTCACATCCTGCTTACAGTAACACTAGCAAGCCTGCTTGAATTTCCTATTAGATACATGACAAAAATATCCTATGATGCTCAGAAGTCGCTAAGACCAAACAGAACCTACTTCATAGGGTTGAAAGATTTAATGAGTTGAACACATTTCATGTGCTTTGCACATACTCTGGCACTTAGTAAGTGCTCATTGAATGCCACTTTAAAATAAAAACAGGTTGAAATGAGAGCGAATTTGAATGTTTGATTTTTGAGTTAAATTGTGCTGCTCTGCCTATCCTGAACTCTGTATAAAGAAACCCACCCTCCATAGAAGCATTGACAATCATGGATCAGATCTGAAAGGGACATTCATAGTGATCACCTGGTTGCAAATGAGGTAATTGAGGAAACAAACAAAGAAAAACAACAGTAACACCAGATAGAGAGACTAAATCCAAGGCAGTGACAGAACTGGAATTAGGAAGCAGATCTCTTTTTCTCAAGTCCATAGCTTTTTTCTCTGCCCTAGACACCAATGTTTCTTTTTATTATATTATACTTTGCATTTGGCCCACTTTTAAATTTTTTTTTCACATTAAATACTCTTAGCTCCCCGTTGTGTGTTGTGGTTATAGCTCCCTGAGGATACAAGAAATAGCTCCACTTTTGGACTAGAGGACTTAAGTAAGTTGATAGTCATTCTACCTATCCTACCGGAAGAACTCATCACCATACCACATAGAGTTCATTACACAGGGGATCACAAGTAGTAGATCTTGTTTAAAGATACTTCAAGATCTAAAATTTCATGAATTCTAGATGCATAATGACAATTTTGACCCAGTTGGAATGGTTCCCAAATATACTGTTCAAGAAATAGGCAAAATAGTTAACATCCAAAATTCTTGGTTAAATGGACTTTTAAAAGATAAGTATCAATAATTTAGAATTATGTTCATACAGTATTTTGTTCCCAAACAAAAAGGATAAATGATGAGCTAAAGTGTGTTTTAATAATAGTTCTGTTGCTAATATACCTTAAATTTGGGGCAATTAACATTTTCCATTTGTGGAGAATAATCCTTGTGCTAATTTTAATTGGAAACTGTTGTTCATTTTGTAAAAATGTCCCCACAAATTTATTATCAAAAATAGAAAAAAAAATAAAAAATATTTTTTACTAACTTGACTCCAGCCATGTATGCACATGTAGTAAGTTGCTTCAGTCATATCCAACTTTCTGATGGTATAGACCGTAGCCTGCCAGGCTCTTCTGTCCATGGGATTTTCCAGGCAAGAATACTGGAGAAGGTTAGCAGGCCCTCCTCCAGAGGATCTTCCTGACCCAAGTATAGAACCCTCATCTCTTACATGTCCTGCATTGGCAGGTGGATTCTTTACCACTAGCACCACCTGGGAAACCCCTGTAACTTTGCATTTTTCCATAAATCAACTAATTTTTACTTTTAATTTACACATAAACTACAGGATGTTTTGGCTCTATTTGATTGATCTTCAACTGATACTTAGCTTCAAAAGAAAAGCTAAGCAATTTGTTTCTGTGTTGAAGGAGATGGACAAAGCTAGTGTTCACCCCCCTGCTATTAGAGATGGCTGCTTGCATTCTCAGCAGTTTATCATATCAAAGGAGTAAAAAGAATGTGAAGGGTTAAGAATAAAAACCTGAGTCTGAGTTCAGGCTCTGGTGCTGTGCACCCTCTGATTCTCAGATAGGTCACTTTTCATTTCTGAATTCAGTTTCTTGATCTGTAAAATAAGAGGAATCCACTCAATGATTCAACTCCCTCCCTCAATAAGTCAAGAACCTGTCAATAAATACCAAAGGTTTAGGAGTGGGCACCATAAAATTCTTTCTATACTCCCACGTGCCTAGGAATGACTTAGCAGCAGAAAATAGCCATGTTCCTCTCAGTGTGGATTTAGCTTCTTCCAATCCCAAGCAGCTGGACAAGTAAGCAGATGTCTAGGTTCTACTGCAGAAGGAAATACAAAGTTGCCTACATTTCTCAAATTTTCCCTGAAAGATATTTTGAGATTTTTCACTTCCATGTTCAGTGGTCACTAAACCCTGCCAATCTCATATCTGTATGTGGATGACATTTCTTGTGGGCCCATTTCCTGCTTGTAACACACAGTCAGTGCCAAGTTTAAATTCTAGCTTCTCTGACCTGGATCACTTCCACAGCCTTCCAATCAAAACAGCTTCATTCTCCCTCGATCTCTTCTTCTCCCTGTCCCAGGTTGATCTCTGTAGGACAAAAATCTGACCTTGATCAAGACCTCCTTCAAAAGTAGGTGACTGCTGGTTGCCATCAGGATAAAATCTAAACTCACCTTTGATTGATTTGGTCCAAACCGATGTTTCCAATCTAAGGTCCCTCTCCACCCTCATCCACACATCCTATGTTCTACCTCAATGAAACATGTCTTCCTCTGGAATAGCATCATATTACATTTATCAAATAGTCTCAGGGTGCCAGGTGTTTCACATATATTTTATTTAATCAAAGAAAGCTATTATCAAAGGTATTCAAGATAGGTATCATCTCAGTTTTCCAAAGAGATTTGGCAACTTGTTCAA
Source organism: Giraffa tippelskirchi (assembly GCF_054371585.1). Taxonomy (NCBI): domain Eukaryota; kingdom Metazoa; phylum Chordata; class Mammalia; order Artiodactyla; family Giraffidae; genus Giraffa; species Giraffa tippelskirchi. The sequence continues at coordinate 157,454,125 of NC_137276.1, read as the reverse complement.
GGACACCTCAGGTCTCAGAAGGGTGAGTAGGACTCAGACATAGGTCTGTGTCTGCATGCTCTTCCTACTTGCCCATGCTGCCTTCCTAAACACACCTTGCACTTTCACTTCTTTATACTCTTTCTTCATTCTGGAATATTCTTTCCATTTCTACCTGTTCCACTCATTTCTGAGGTCCATCTACAATGTCATATGCTCTGAATATTTTCTACATTATTCTAATGAAATATTCTCTTCTCTGTGCTCCAGTATTTTGTTCATAGATCCATATAACATTAGGAATTATAGTAGAGATATTTGTGTGCATTTTTTAGACTCCTATGGAAATGTAAGGTCTGGGGGGCAAAGGCCATATTAACTCCACATCTGGCATTCAGTACAATGCCTGGAACTTGGTAGGGAGTCATGAATTATCTTTTGAAATGAATGAATACACAAATTAATAAATATTTCTGTATTCTCTTTCTTATACTCATTTCTAAATTTAGATCAGACAAAAATATGGCAAAATCAAACACTATACACTGCACAGTATTAGCTATAGGTTGGCACAGAAAGAAAACTCAGAAAAGAGCAAGGCTCCAACTTCAAAACTAACGAATCTGTACTCAGGATAAAACTGATTACTCCTAAAATAAACTGCAACCATTTCCCTGTAAATGATGTTTTAAAAGGTTCTACTGATACCATGGATAAAAATAGCCATTTTGTCTAAATTGCTCAAACATTATTTGGCTTCTAATCTGGGAATCAAATAAACTCCCAGATTTTCCATGGGGATAGGTGGTGGTGTTTTCTCACACAAATTTATGGCTAGGCAGAGGGTTGGGTGTGTTCCAGAGTGAGCACCACATTTTGATTTTATTACAACAACAATGACAATTATAAAGATACAAGCACATGGCTGCATCTAAGGCTCTTGCGGAAAGCATTTCTGCAGTCAGGCAACCAGACTTCCCAGACTTAGTCAGACATGACTATTTACTTACTGCGGGAAGAAAATGTCTCAGCAATCTAACCTGCCAAGAAGATATCATTTGTATGGAACTTGCTAGCTGTTTCAGAGGACGTAAATAAAGGCACATCCATGCCAGCAAACTGAGCTTCACATCTCTGAGAGAGTATTAATGAAAGAACTTTCTGTGGGTAGCATTTGTTAAACACACCAAGGCTCCTCTACAGCATCACTCCTCTCCAGGCTCTCCAGGCCCCCCAGTCTCTGCCCTAGTAGGGAGGGATCTATGCCATCATCTCTTTCCTGTCCCTTCTCTCTCACATGAGGACCAAAATATTCCTAAAACACAGGTTGTATCATGTTATAAGTGTTCATATGAACCTAAAACACCCTCACCACCTAGAATGATGGAACAAGGCTTTCAAGGCCTACCTGACTTCAAGCATGAATGCCCTCCCCCATCCCAGAAAACTCCTACAAGTCACCATTCTGAAAGCTACAGCTCAATTATCACTTTCCCAAAGAAGTAGCCCAGCTTCAATTCATACAAAACATTTCTCTGAATAGCCATCTCTATTTCCTTCTGGGCTCTGTAGTGAGTTCCTCATTTTTAAGTTGTAAAAGCCAAGGGCAGAAACCATGTCTTGTTTTTTTTTTTTCTATCTTACAAGGCATTAAATGAACTAGATAATGAAGCAAATTTTTTTTGTTTTCTGAATGAATGACTAATAAGCAAATGAGTTTCTTGTGGTTAAACCTAAAAAAGATTTAGGCATGACTGCCTTTTTCTCATAGAAAAATTCCTGATCTCAAAGTATAATCTCAATAAAGAAGATCTGAATCAGGGTGTGAAGAAATATGAAGCCTCAAACATTAAGAGGCAAGAAGTCACATCATACCCATGGACCACCTTCATGATTCCAAACGTAATTTTGTACTAGGCTGGTTCTCAGTGTCCTGTCCAACCAAATCTAATTTTGTAAATTCCAGCAGGCTAGTCTTGTAAAGATTTAAAAAAAAAAAAAAAACAGAATATGAAAGAAAGATGAATGTCATGGATAGTAAAAATCATTAAAAGTGATGGCTGATAAATGTTTTTCAAAATGGTTCTTTCTCTTCCTGTCTTCCAGAATCTTTTGGAAGCAGAACATCCTCAGTGTTTCATGTTACAGTTGAAGAAACAGGTGCAGAGAAAATAGCTTACCCAAGTCCATGGGGAAATAAGTGATACAGAAACAATATGAAAGCAGGAGTTTGGCATTGGACCTTGATATTGGACTCATGTTATGATACCTTGACTAAACTACACTTTCAGCTGCCTCTTCTGTGAAAGGCTATTCATCTGTTTACTTTGCTCCTCACGGAATAATTTGAAAAGAAAATTTAAGACTTTGCCCCAGATTTACAGCTTGTTCAAAGGCCTATAACTCCAGGGTATAATATTGAGATGTTGACGTGTAACTTTCACACATGAAATTTGACTTTCCTAAGATATATTTTAATTTAGGCTAAGATATTTTTAAGTTGAAATAAAAACATCCTTATTTTGCAAAAGCTCAACATATTTAATACCCATCAAATGAATTACATTTATGGATTATTAGTACTTTGTCAAAGTCACTGATATAGAGTGGAATAAGGGAAGCTAGGGACTAGGCCGGGCTAAGGATCTTCTAAAGAGATGGGTGTCAGTGGAGCTAGAAGAATCCAAGACTGAAGACCAAGTTTGCTAATTTCAAAGAGCAATGTTACAAAATCTATTATTAAGTCTACAATTTTCCTGTTTCCTAATCCATTGGTATTTGATTTAATCTCTATTTAACTCTTCCTAATACTTTTTTCAAGTTCATTTTATTAGTGTTTATCTAACTTACTATCCTTTATACTTGGTTACTTCCTTCTTTGATTTTCAAGCAAATCAGTAAGAAATAGTCTGCCTTTGAGTGTAGTTTTGACTCTGAGTCAATGAATAAATTATTACAGCTCTTTTTATATATGAATAAATAGTGATATATCTCTATGACATAATATTATACAACACAAATCCTTTTAAATGCTTTTTAAGCTTTTAATCACAAGAAAAATTTCTAAACCATTTTACACAGCATTTTTCCTACTTTCAAATCCTGAAAGATGATGCTGTGAAAGTGCTGCATGCAATATGCCAGCAAATTTGGAAAACTCAGCAGTGGCCACAGGACTGGAAAAGGTCAGTTTTCATTCGAATCCTAAAGGAAGGCAATGCCAAAAAATGCTCGAACTACCGCACAACTGCACTCATCTCACATGCTAGTAAAGTAATGCTCAAAATTCTCCAAGCCAGACTTCGGCAAAACGTGAAATTCCAGATGTTCAAGCTAGTTTCAGAAAAGGCAGAGGAACCAGAGATCAAATTGCCAGCATACGCTGGATCATCGAAAAAGCAAGAGAGTTCCAGAAAAATATCTATTTCTGCTTTATTGACTATGCCAAAGCCTTTGACTTTGTGGATCACAATAAACTGTGGAAAATTCTGAAAGAGATGGGAATACCAGACCATCTGACCTGTCTCTTGAGAAACCTGTATGCAAGTCAGGAAGCAACAGTTAGAACTGGACATGGAACAACAGACTGGTTCCAAACAGGAAAAGGAGTATGTCAAGGCTGTATATGGTCACCCTGCTTATTTAACTTATATGCAGAGTTCATCATGAGAAATGCTGGGTTGGAAGAAACACAAGCTGGAATCAAGATTGCCAGGAGAAATATCAATAGCGTCAGATACGCAGATGACACCACCCTATGGCAGAAAGCGAAGAAGAACTAAAGAGCCTCTTGATGAAAGTGAAAGAGGAGAGTGAAAAAGTTGGCTTAAAGCTCAACATTCAGAAAACTAAGATCATGGCATCTGGTCCCATCACTTCATTGCAAATAGATGGGGAAACAGTGGAAACAGTGTCAGACTTTATTTTTCTGGGCTCCAAAATCACTGCAGATGGTGATTGCAGTCATGAAATTAAAAGACGCTCACTCCTTGCCAGGAAAGTTATGACCAAACTAGAAAGCATATTAAAAAGCAGAGACATTACTTTGCCAACAAAAGTCCATCTAGTCAAGGCTATGGTTTTTCCAGTAGTCATGTATGGATGTGAGAGTTGGATGGTGAAGAAAGCTAAGCACCAAAGAATTGATGCTTTTGAACTGTGGTGTTGGAGAAGACTCTTGAGAGTCCCTTAGACTGGAAGAAGATCCAAGCAATCCATCCTAAAGGAGATCAGTCCTGGGTGTTCATTGGAAGGACTGATGCTGAAGCTGAAACTCTAATACTTTGGCCACCTCATGCGAAGAGTTGACTCATTGGAAAAGATCCTAATGCTGGGAAGGATTGGGGGCAGGAGGAGAAGGGGACGACAGAGGATGAGATGGCTGGATTGCATCACCGACTCGATGGACATGGGTTTGGGTAGACTCCGGGAGTTGGTGATGGACAGGGAGGCCTGGTGTGTTGCGATTCATGGCGTCACAAATAGTCAGACACGACTGAGTGACTGAACTGAACTGAACTGAACTTTCCTACTTTTAACATATTTTTATGCTTAAAGGAAATGCATTGCCGCTTTTCTTTAAATAATGGTTTTACAGATGAATTTTGTTTTCTTCCTGTGCCTTTATATTTTCTAACTTTTTAAAAATATGATTAAGTTATAATCACTTAAGAAAATTTTTCTATTCATTTTTCTAAAAGATAATTAAAACAATAAATAGCATATATGGAAAATGCTTCCATTAAGTTTAAGAACATATTAAGTATGTACTACAGTCTCAACCATGGAAAACTTAATTACATGACAAAAAGATCATAAATAAATAGGCAAAAATATTAACTATTGTGTTCCTTTAATTGGGGAGTTATGGGTTAAATTTATTTTCTTCATTATTTTTCCAAATTTTTTCAGTAAGATAAAATGAATTTTATAAAAAGACAACAAGTGATTGTTGTTTGTTATGAAGGCTTATCCCTCATCTCTGCATGACCACAAGGCTGCTATTCAAAGAGAATTCCAACTACTCTTCTTGCCTCTTTCCTCATTCCTCCCAGTTTATTCTTGACACTGCCAGTAGGTTCTTTAAAATCACTTTCTTTCTTTAACTTTCAAATCACAGGGGATCCCATGATCAGAACCCTTCAAAGATGCTCTCACTGTCTATGAGATGGAGTTTGAAATTTTAGATATCAGAAACTAAGTTTTCAATTTCTATATCCAGAGTGTATGTCTATGCTTATAATCATTTTTGCTAGACAAATTCTACATTCAGGTCAAACTGAACCCCAAATTCAGGTCTCCACTAGAAAATACTTCAGTCTTTGCAAGAATAATACCATTTGTTTTAATGATATCATTCTCCAGTTATCATGTATCAAAAAGCAATCAAAATATCCCAGATCCTTCCTGATCATCTCAACTAGAATAAGTAATTTCTTATATATTTTAATGGCTCTTACATCATACTGGCTTCAATTGTGTTTACTCCTGTTGTTAGTACATAACAACGCATCCATATGCATGATTTTGAACAGAATTCAGTGCCTATTTCTCCATCAGTACTCTTTGAAGTCCTGTGTCTTACACAGATCTCCTGGCTCACTACTACCATTACACAGTGAGAGCTTCCATCGAGTAGGTGCTTAGCAAGAGAGGACTGAAGGAAGTTATTATTGATAAATAGCTCTTTTCATTTCTAAGTCATCCTGATGTGATATACCAGAAATCTGGGTTATTAATTTTGTTTATGGATCAGAAAATGGTTAAAAACTTGAGAATTCAAACACTGGAAGTAGATAATAACTCTTTCCCTGTTTGGGAGCTGTAAGACATTAAGTTCATCCAACAAGGAGAATGATATAAAAGTCTCTAATTCATAAGTATGGGTGACCACACTGGTGAGAGTTGATTGTGTGTTTGGAGAAAGTGTGTATCTATACAGTGAGGCACCCTGAGCAAGAGTTCATTATAAGGACAGAGCCAGGTGATAGAGACAGAGTGATGAGCAGTAAGAGAGACTCTGGCAAGTCAGAAGTCTGATCCTCAGCAACCATCCAAGAGAAGCAGTATTGCCCATGGCTGCCTTTCACATGCTCCCCAAGCGTGACATATAGGTGAGTCAGTAGCACTCATAGAGCCAGTGACAACATGGTCCCTTCACATTTATTTTCCCCTTTCTTGCATACTAATAATGAGAGGTTCAACTTCCCTCGTGGTGCAGTGGATAAGAATCTGCCTGCCAGTGCAGGGGACATGGGTCCAGGAAGACTCCACATGCCTTGGAGCAACTGAACCCATGTGCCACAAGTACTGAAGCTCATGCTCCAGGGTCCTCAAACTGCAACTACTGAGCCTGTGTGCCTCACTTACTGAACCCCACATGCCCTAGGCCTGTGCTCAGCAACAAGAGAAGCCACAGCAAAGAGAAGCTTGCACACCACAACAAAGAGTAGCCCTACTCACCCCAACTAGAGAAAGTCCTCAGGCAGCAACGAAGACCCGGTGCAGACAAAAATAAATAAAGTGGTAAGGAAAATGAAACAAAAAATAATGAGAGACATGTTGAATTAAAGGGGGTCTGTTCTTGGAATTAATATATGTCTTTTAAAATCTTGCAGTCTTGGCACAAGAACTAAATTATGAGGGCATTTGATTACAAATATCAAACACAAAAGTAGGAAGAGGTGGCTGAGTAGCACACTGCCTCAGTCATGGTCATCCTAACCATCTTATAGGCACTGTCTAACTCTGCAAACAGAAACTCTAGGACAGGTTTCTCCAAAATGCTGAGACACTGTGGTGCTTCCTCAGAGCCCATATCAAAGAAATAGTAAGGAGGGAATTGTCCCTATTTCTGCAAAGAAACCAAAACGGATTTAATGAAAGCAGACTCTAGACCTCTTGGACCCCTTGAAAAGTGTAGTGTGTAGGTGCCAGAGAGGTATAGATGGATCCCAGAGAAACCCAGTAGGTCTGCAGACACCATGAAAAAGTGGAAGTTAGCAGCTTCAAATAGAGTAACATCTTCTGTGATGCTAGAGCAGAAAAAACAAGCAGTGACAGGTGTGATGTGATGAAGGCAAGCCAGGTTCATAAACACAAATGAGAGCTAGTCCTTGGAGGTTCCTAGAAATAATGGGGAGAACTTAGAAAGAGTTTAGGTCCTATACATTAGAAGATAGTAAGAGTCAATAGGTAATACCAACAGGCAGTCATGAAAAGTGAAGGATATGGAGCCAAAGAATGTGTCTTTGAGGACCTCTTTCTAGCCACTTGAACCTCTGTAAAATAAGAAAAGGGGACGCATGGATGGCTCTCTATTCTCTGTACTCACTAACTTGCTTTGATCCACACAGAGGGCAACTCTACTGTTTCTCTTACGTCACAATCCTCTGTCTGACTTCATTGGAATTTTCCTAGGGAGCAGGGATTGTTCATCTCATTGGTCAGAATTTAAGAGGATCATTGGGCAGAATAGCAATGTCTTAAAATCAAATTTCATGACGTTTTTTTCCCCACTCTTGGCATCTGTGTAGGAAGCTGACCACACTTTGTACTTTGTTCTAACCTTTATTCAAGATGAAGCCTGGGTGAGTAGACACTGGGTATGCTTCTCCTAAGCCTGAGGCCTCTGCTGTGTTCTCCAATTCTGTTTCATAAGAGCTTTCCTTTGTGGACTTTCCCAGACATTTTTAATATCAGCAGTTTTTTCCTACTTGGCTGCTAATTCTTTGATGAATATGCTCTTTGGCTGGGAACTCTGGAGAAGAGGAGGGATGCATTACCATCTGGATTTGGGCACCAAACCAGCCGCACCCTAAACCACACCCAGAACACATCATTGTGCCTTTTTCATAGGATTTGGGGAGGATTAAATAAGAAAAATTCATGTAAACTGCTAAGCACAGTCCCTGGCATATAGTACCCACTCAATAAATGTTAATTATTGTTAATAATATGCACATTGCAAATCTTTGCCATTGACTAGCTGTAACCTGGTCAGAGAGCTTCCAAGAAAAGTGCTCTGGGGCTGGACACCTGAATATTTGATTGATGAAAACTGGAGCAAAACAGATATTCTGTGAAAAAGCAAGCGTGTTTCTTTCAGGTACACCATTATCTCTTCTGGGAAAGTTTTGATTACACACAGAAGTACCTACTCTTCGGTCTGTAGTGAAGAGACACACATGCAAATTCCTCAGCCCTGCCTCGGCAGATTTTGCCTAATGAAACATGAAAGTTGGGGGATGGGAAGTGAGAAGTTCTTCTTGAAGATTTTTTTTCTTTCTTTATTAAAGGTTCATTTTAGATTTCCCCTTGCAGGACTAAAGACCAGAATTGGAGGCAGGGGACTGATACTCAGGGAAAGGATCTGGTAGAGACCCTTGCAGTGTGGTGGAAGGCCATCCAGAAGCTGAGGACAAGCACAGGAGCCACAGCCCCACTTTAAAAAAAAAAAAATTCCTCGGTGTATATGCCCAGCAGTGGGATTGCTGGGTCATATGGCAGTTCTATTCCCAGTTTTTTAAGGAATCTCCACACTGTTCTCCATAGTGGCTGTACTAGTTTGCATTCCCACCAACAGTGTAAGAGGGTTCCCTTTTCTCCACACCCTCTCCAGCATTTATTGCTTGTAGACTTTTGAAACCAGAATTGAAAGAGACGCGTGTACCCCAATGTTCATCGCAGCACTGTTTACAATAGCCAGGACATGGAAGCAACCTAGATGTCCATCAGCAGACGAATGGATAAGGAAGCTGTGGTACATATACACAATGGAATATTACTCAGCCATTAAAAAAAAAATACATTTGAATCGGTTCTACTGAGATGGATGAAACTGGAGCCCATTATACAGAGTGAAGTAAGCCAGAAAGAAAAACAACAATACAGTATACTAATGCATATATATGGAATTTGAAAGATGGTAACGATAACCCTATATGCGAGACAGAATAAGAGACACAGATGCATGGAACAATTTTATGGACTCTGTGGGAGAAGGTGAGGGTGGGACGTTCTGGGAGAATAGCATTGAAACATGTATATTATCATATGTGAAACAGAACACCATTCCATGTTCGATGCATGAGACAAGGGCTCAGGGCCGGGGCAATGGGATGACCCAGAGGGATGGGATGGGGAGGGAGGTGGGTGGGGGGGCCAGGAAGGGGAACACATGTAAACCCATGGCTGATTCATGTCAATGTATGGCAAAAACTATTACAATATTGTAAAGTAATTAGCCCCCAACTAAAATAAATAAATTTATAAAAAAAAAAATTATCGGAGTATAGTTGCTTAAGAATGTTGTGTTAGCTTCTACCCTACAGCAAAGTGAATCAGGCATACGTATACCTACTTCCCCTCTTTTTTAAATTTCCTTCTCATTTAGGTCACCATAGAGCATTGAATAGAGTTCTCTGTGCTATATAGCAGGTTCACATTAGTTGGCTGTTTTGTACAGAGTATTTTGTATATATGTTAATCCCAATTTCCCAATTCATCTCACTCCCCTTTCTTCCCCTTGGTGTCCATACATTTGTTCTCTACATCTGTATTTCCTTCTGATGTGATGTAGCAGGTAGGTTCCAGGAATCCTTGTTGTCTCTATCCAGTTTTCTAATTCTGGCTTTGCAATTCTCTTTTTCCATCTGGATATCTTTGCTAAACATTTTGCACCTCACGGCCCATGCTTAGGGAACAGTAAAAGAACATGTTCATGATCAGAGAAATCAGCAAGGGGAGAGGATGAGCAGCCCAGAAAAGTGACTGCGAGATTTCAGGGGGTGAACCAAAGAGATGGAGATAGCCACAATCTGGGTAACTGGAACATGTAAACATTTTTAAGAAGTGCTCAGAGGTACTGCTAGAGGGGGCGACACCTCCAGCAATGTAGACTTAGTTATCTTCAGATATGACCAAACAGGGTGATTTGGAAAGAGAGGGAACATGAGCATTCCAATAGAAATGCAGGACTGACTGAGCACCCCAGACAAGCATTTCGAAAAGTGGTCTTGTGCATGCATTTTGTTCTTTCTGACCTCTTCATGCTCTTATCTTCTTCAGAAAAATGAGGGTCAAGGTACATTACCTTTTAGACATCCTTTGACTCTCAATACCACTGACTACATTATTTTGTATTCAATCAAGCATTTGTGTTTGCCATGTTCAGATAGATACCAGAAAATAAAAAGATGATTAAGACATAAGACATAGTCCCTGAATTCAAGGATGTTATCTGTCAGGAAGGGAGAAAAATGCTTAACTAGGTAACTTAAGTACAAGGCAAATGTGTGCATAGGACTCTATGAAAACATAAGGAAGGGAGGGACGGAATCCCAGATTGTGGCTGTCAGATACAGCTTCCTAGAGAGGATGCTCAAATGGATTCTTAAAACAACTTCATATGGTCCATTTGGGGCATGTGTTCCCTTTCCTCAATTCAGTTTCATGGAATATGACGAGTACAGGAGAGGGCCCTTCTTGCTGGTAGCCTTTTGGGCACAAGTTCATATCAAGAAAGAACAGATTGCTATGCAGTAGGAGAGATATCTGTGGATTTGAGATACAGCACAGGGCAGGCAGTGGGCTGGTTTCAGGAGACACAAGTTCTAATTTTGACAGCTGCTTACTTTGCTGTATAACCTTGGGCAATTCAGGAGACCACTCTGAACCTTACTTTATTCTTCACTGAAAAGGCAGTAACTTGAGATCATCCCAAAGGTTTGTTGTGAGGAGAAAATGAAATAGTAGATATGAATATGATTCATAAAATATAAGGGTGCATCCTCATGGGTGGGAAATAGACTTTGAAGCATCTGGCCCTCCCTTCAAGGCATAGGGAGAGTGCAGGGAAGGAACTCCTGCATAGAAACAAGCAGATTTTACTGGAATGGGAGTTTCTGTCAATTTCTTGAACAAGTGGCTAATTGCAGTCCTAGGACAAGTACCCAGGAGTCTGAGGTATTTTTCCCCAAGTAGTTCCATAGACCTATATGCCATCCATGTTTGTGTGGAAAACAGGGACAACAGGGGATGAAAAACAAGAATGAAGGATGGTGTCAGCAAAGGTCAGGGTGTCACACATCAGTCACGGTAGCAGCTGCCAGGGCTCAGAGGGTTCCAGAGCATGATAAGGATGGCCACTGGGCTGGCTTCAGCCACATTCCCCAGGCTTTGCATCACACACCCAGGATGGGGGTCTTTGCTCATCTAAGCTCCTTCTCCTACTCAGCCTCCCCGGACGTGTGCTTTCCAGGCTGTGGTATCTGCTTTCCTCCCAGAAAGGATTATTCATCTGTCCTCCTGCAGCCATGCCATCAACACCAGGGAGAGTCCCTGCCTCCCCGTTGGACCGGAGATGCCCCACAGCCACAGGTCATGAAACATAGAAGCTCCCTGGGCCGATTCCCTGGAAAGCGGACAGGGCTTATGCAGCATGTTCCTCACACTCTCAGCGTACCTAACACTTTCCATCTTGTTTGTATATATTTAGAGAAGCAGAAAAGCATTCTAGAAAGGGTGTTGGACTTTGAGCCGCTCACCTCAGATCACCTTGAGGGGAGGGAGAGTGACTTATCTTGGAACAACTAGTTGTCACGTGGTACAATAGGTGTGCTCCCGGATTTTAAAGTTTTACCCTCAGAGCCACGCTTTGAGGTAAATATTTTTAACACCGCATTTCAATTCAAGAAACTGAGGCAGAAAGAGAGTAAGTAATTTGCCCCCAGAGTTACCCAGTGATTGTGTCGGACTTAGAATTTTAACCCAAATTGGGGGCACCATAAAGTTCATGGCCTTGGTCACACCCTCATCTAACAAAGGAGAGTGGTGCTGATGTCTGGGGTCCCTTCAGTTTCCAAAATTCTGTAATGCTTTATAGTCATATGCTCTCACAGTAAATTGTTTCATTTTTGTTAAACTGTAAAGACTATTTATATCTTACTATTCAATGTGCTCTCTCTTCCTGGTATGCATGAGAGGTTTAAAAAAATCTTAGTTGAATTGAACTAAAACTGAATTTTCAAATCCTCATTTTCTTCGTCTTTAAACTGATGATAATGGTCTCTGTGTCATCAGTTCCAAGAAGCTCAAATAAAATCCTATGTTTGGAAACACTTTTTGGAACTATATTACCAGAGTATTGTATGGAACATATTATTGCATTGGTATATATATTATGCATGCATGCAGATAAGTATATGTGTCATAACTATACTTAATGACTATTATGAAATGAACACTCAGCATCCAGAATAAGAAGCAAAATATTGCTAGAATTGCAGACATCTCACTGTGCTTTCTTCTGGTTACTTTTCCCTTACCCAAAGGATAACTACCATCCTGACAGGATAAATATTTTCTGCTTTTTCCTATGAAAAATGTTATATTAAATAATGCACATGCCCTCCTGTGTCTGGCTTCTTTCACTCAACATCTTGATGTGAGATTCATCCATATTTCTGGTTGTAATTTTAGACTATTTTTTCTCATTGAAGTAGAATATTCTATTGTGGGACTATATCAGAGTGTATATACCTAGTCTGCTCCTGACACGTATTTTCAGTTTTCAGTAACTGACAATTACGAATAGTACACCTATGGACATTCTACTATGTGTCTTTTTTTTTTTTAATAAATTTATTTATTTTAGTTGGGGGCTAATTACTTTACAATATTGTAGTGGTTTTTGCCATACATTGACATGAATCAGCCATGGGTTTACATGTGTTCCCCATCCTGAACCCCCCTCCCACCTCCCTCCCCATCCCATCCCTCTGGGTCATCCCATTGCCCCAGCCCTGAGCATTTGTCTCATGCATTGAACCTGGAATGGTGTTCTGTTTCACATATGATAACATGCATGTTTCAATGCTATTCTCCCAGAACGTCCCACCCTCACCTTCTCCCTCAGAGTCCATAAGACTGTTCTATGCATCTGTGTCTCTTATTCTGTCTCGCATATAGGGTTATCATTACCATCTTTCAAATTCCATATATATGCATTAGTATACTGTATTGTTGTTTTTCTTTCTGGCTTACTTCACTCTGTATAATGGGCTCCAGTTTCATCCAAAAGTCTACAAGCAATAAATGCTGGAGAGGGTGTGGAGAAAAGGGAACCCTCTTACACTGTTGGTGGGAATACTATGTGTCTTTTATGGACATGCAGATGCATTTGAATTAAGTGTATCCCTGAAGTATATGTGTATGTTTAACTTTAATAGATACTTTACCTAGAAATTAACCACAGATGAGGCTAGCATTGTGGTGGGGCAGGATGGAGAACTTCAGGCATATTAGTTCTTATAGGAGCTGCTGCTGCTGCTAAGTCACTTCAGTCGTGTCCGACTCTGTGCGACCCCATAGACGGCAGCCCACCAGGCTCCCCTGTCCCCGGGATTCTCCAGGCAAGAACACTGGAGTGGGTTGCCATTTCCTTCTCCAATGCATGAAAGGAAAATTGAAAGTGAAGTCACTCAGTCTTGTCTGACTCATCACGACCCCATGGACTGCAGCCTACCAAGCTCCTCCGTCGATGGGATTTTCCAGGCAAGAGTACTGAAGTGGGGTGCCATTACCTTCTCCTTATAGCAGACCTCCAACTAAATAAGAACAATGTAAACCAGCAAGTTTGGGCCTTTTTCACAATTTGGGTTCCCAGGAAGTAGAGTCAGGTATTTTGCAGAATGTCCCTCAATATGTGCTTGTTTTATGGCTTTTTTATTATTATAATCTTACATAATTATAGGGATTTTGGATTTTGAATGAAATTATTAATACGACAGAAGTGAAGTGTGCTTCTCATCACTTTCAGCAGGAAGGAAGTGACAGGTGGTGATGTTAACCTTCATCACTTCATTAAGTTAGAGCCCACCAAGTACTCCTCTGTAAAGTCACTATAATTTTCCTTTCTGTACTTTATTATTCAGAAACAAATTCCTAAGTCCAGCCCACATTCAAGAAGCAGGGAATTAACCTGTATTTTTTGGAGGAAGGTGTATCTACATATATTATCTGGAATTCTTATATACAGAAGATTTGTTTCATCTCTCCCATTTATTTATCTATAGAATAGAGAATTTATTTATCTATAGATACAGGATTCTAGGATAGTTGTTTTGTTTCTCCTTTCAAAGCTAAAAATGGCATGCTTGCCACTTTCTTCTAGCTTGTTTGGTTTCTGATGACAAGTCTGTTATTTTACCCTTTTTCCTCTATAGATGAAGTTTTATCCTTTTTTTGGTTTTGATTTTTCTCTGACTTCTTTCAAGATTTTATTTTTTCCTTTGGTTTTCTGAATTTCAACATGATATGTTTAAATGTGTACATGAACATATGTTCATCTGTTTATCATTTAGCTTGTTCTGCATTCTCTGAAGTTCTTGCATACGTGGTTTGGAGTGCCTATCATTAATTTTGGTAAATTCTCAGGAGAAGAAGGGGGCCACAGAGGATGAGACGGTTGGATGGCATCGACTCAATGGATATGAGTTTGAGCAAACTCCGCAAGATAGTGAAGGACAGGGAAGCCTGGCATGCTGTAGTCCACGGGGTTGCAAAGAGTCGGACATGCCTGCACTACTAAAGACCAACAACAGTCATTATTACTTCACAATTTTTTTTTCCTTTTTCATTCTCTCTTTTTTTCCTCCTGGTATTCAAGACAGTGTCCCGCTCTTTTGATGGTTCTGCTCTTTTCTTTCTTCCTCGCTTGTTTTTCTTTCCTTCTTCCTTCCTGTCTTCCCTCCCTCCCTCCCTCTTTCTTTCTTCTTGCTGTCTTTCGTGTTCCTCTTTACCTTTGACTTTACTTTTGGGAGGTTTCTGTTTACCTGTCTTGAAACTAACTTATCCCTGAGCAGTTTCAAGTTTATTGATGAGCCATCAAAAGGCATTCTTCTTTTCTGGTACAGTGTTTTTTATTTCTAGAAATTCCTTTGGTCCTTAGTGTGTTCATCTCTCTGCTTATGTTACCCATCTGTCCATGCATTTTGTTTACTTTTTCCTTAGAACTCTTAACATATTAATCGTGGTTATTTTCTTTTTCTTATGTACTAATTCCAGTATCTACATTCCGAGGATGGCTCTGAAGATGATTGTCTCTTCAGCGTGTGTTTGTTTATTCTTACTTTTGGCATGCTCTAAAAGCTGGATATGTTTATTGGGTAATAGATACTGAGATAAATAGGCCTTTAGTGTAAGGATTTATGTTAATCTGACTAGGAGTTGTGTTATGTTTAATGTTTGCTGTAATAGTAAGTGCCAGAAGATTCAAATTCTTTTAGTGTCCTTGCTTTTGTCTCCTCTCTTGACTTTGGGTTTCCACAAGTATTCCTCTTAAGAGGGAGTCTGTGTCTTGTAGCTTTTTAAGTTGTAATCCACTGTTATTATACTGGAGCCCTATTGGTGTGGTGATAAAGTGTGTGAGCAGGGGACTGTTCCTTAATCCTCTGATTAAAATCTCAGTCTTTTAGTAAGCCTGTGTCTTCGGACTGTGACCTTCACAAATGTTTCTCCAGGAGAATAGCTTGTTCCCCTTTGTCCCCTACTACCTTTCCTGGCTACAGCATTTCCAGTCTATTCTCTGAAAGCCATCACTCCTTTGAACATGTTTTATTGCTTTTTCTCTTAGGTGAAGCAGAAGGCTCAAAGGGTCTGAGATGGAAGGAATTCCCTTTCCTCAGTTTTGATAAGACTCTGGAAAAGTCTTTTCTCCTGAATAGCAGACCTTTCTCATGAATGTTCTGGGTGTATTTCATAATGATTACTGTTACAGGTTGAATTTTGTTCTCCCTAAAATGATATGTTGAATTCCTAACCTCCAGTATCTGTAAATATGGTCTTATTTCAAAAAAGGATCTTTGCAGATTTAATCAAGTTAAGATAAAATCATTAGGGTTCGTCTTAGTTTACTATGATTGGCATCCTCATACAGAGAAAATACCATGTGATGACAGAGGCAGAGACTGGAGCAATGCAGTCCCAAGCCAAGGAATATCAAGGATCTAGGGCTGGCACCATAAGCTAGGACAAAGTGAGGAAGGATTCTCCCCTATAGGCTGCAGAGGGAGCATGACTCTGCTGACACCTTTGTTTCAGACTTCTAGGTACCAGACCTAGATAAGAATAAAGTTTTGTTACTTCATACCTATTTGTAATACTTTGTTAAGGCAGTTCATTGAGCAGCACAAACCATCTGACTTCACTGAGAAAGTCAGCAAGAGTATAGAAGATAACATTGAGTTGTTATCACTCCAACAGTCATGCGACTTCTTAAGTTACTTTTCCCCAATCACACATCCATGTCATTTGGGAGAGAAACCAAAGTGGGAATAGCAGACTAGAAATCTGAAGAACTCAGCATGGTCTTCAGTTCTTCAGGAAAAGACTGAGTGATTAAGTCTGTCTAAAATTATATGACTGGAATTAAAATAATATTTATTTCAAAAACTAGTTAAATATAAATAAATGTAGTAAGAGTACTGTCATCAGTGATATGACAATGTTACAAGAGTTTTGGTAACAGTGAAAAAACAGATGCTATGGAAACATTGGAGAAATATATATCAATTCTAACCAGTACACTTCAAAAAATTTCATTAAGTGGATAGTGCCTAAAATGGGCCCTAACAATTTGAGAATGATTTCAAATAAAGAAAAAGAGAATGAGGCATTTCAAGTAAGTAAAACAACCATAAATAAAGTCAGAAAATGTTTCAGGGCTAGCAAATAATCCCATATGTTGAAAGCTCAGGGTCTTGGAAAGTGTATTTATTAAAATATATCAGAGTTAGAAGAGTCTTAAGTGACATATTAAGAATTTTAAACTTTTTCATTAATAATATAAAAATGATTGTTCTACCAACAGTGTACTGTTCTTAACACTGATTAGACTAACCCCATCAATTAGATAATATCCTTATTTGGGGCTTCCCAGGTAGCACAGTGGTAAAGAATCCACTTGCCAGCGCAGGAGACCAGGAGACAGGAGTTCGATCCCTGGATTAGGGAGTTTCCCTGGATGAGGAAATGGCAACCCACTCCAGTACTCTTGTAGGGGAAATGGACAGAGGAGCCTGGTGGGCTACAGTGCATGGGGTTGCAAGGAGTTCAACAAGACTGAGCATGCACGTGTGCATCCTTATTTAAATAATGAGAAAATTGAGATAAGAAATCAAGCTTATTTCTCCTTATATAGGAATTCAAGGCTGGGGGTCTTCTGTGTAGTTATTCAGGAACCTATGCTTCTATCTTGTACCTCTCCCAGTCTCTGTGGCCTCAAAGTCCTCTCACTTCAGCCAAAATAGATAAAAAAAAGAGGGAATGTGGAATTATGCAATGCCTTTTTGACACATTTTCAGGACTAGTCATCTTAGAGAGTTATTTGCATGATTCTCTCTCACCATACAGTATCCACAATGGTTGAGAATAAACAGACTTTTATGTGGCTTCCAACTCCATCATTTACTAATTAAATAACCTTGCAAAAATCACTTTCTTCTCATCTCAATTTTCTCACTTTTCAGTTAATTCCTGAGATTTATGTTTGCTGTTGCAGTAATTTACCTAGAAGGAATAATTCAACCAAATTCAAACAGTGTGTCAGAGTCAAAATAGTGTGTAACCGTACTTTAGCCACCTGATACAAAGAGTTGACTCATTAGAAAAGACCCTGATGCTGGGAAAGATTGAGGGCAGAAGAAGGGGACAACAATGGGTGAGATGATTCAGTGGCATCAGCGACTCAATGAACATGAGTTTGAGCAGGCTCCAGGAGATGGTGGACAGGGAAGCCTGGTATGCTGTAGTCCACGGAGTTCCAAAGAGTCAGAAATGACTGAGCGACCAAACAACAAAAATAAGCATATCAAGCACAATAGAGGAAAGTCTGAGCTCAGAAACCAATAAACAATATAACTGAAGAGAAATAACTTAATCTTTGGTTTTAGAAAAGGCAGAGGAACCAGAGAGCAAATTGCCAACATCTTATGGATCATCGAAAAAGCAAGAGAGTTCCAGAAAAACATCTATTTCTGTTTTATTGACTATGCCAAAGCCTTTGATTGTGTGTATCACAATAAACTGTGGACAATTCTTCAAGAGATGGGAATGCCAGACCACCTGACCTGCCTCTTGAGAAACCTGTATGCAGATCAGGAAGCAACAGTTAGAACTGGACATGGAACAACAGACTGGTTCCAAATAGGAAAAGGAGTACGTCAAGTCTGTATGTTGTCACCCTGTTTATTCAACTTATGTGCAGAGTACATCATGAGAAACGCTGGGCTGGATGAAGCACAAGCTGGGATCAAGATTGCTGGGAGAAATATCAATAACCTCAGATATGCAGATGACACGACTCTTATGGCAGAAAAGTGAAGAACTAAAGAGCCTCTTGATGAAAGTGAAAGAGGAGAGTGAAAAAGTTGGCTTAAAGCTCAACGTTCAGAAAACTAATCATGGCATCCGGTCCCATCACTTCATGGGAAATAGATGGGGAAACAGTGGCTGACTTTATTTTTCTGGGCTCCAAAATCACTGCAGATGGTGATTGCAGCCATGAAATTATAAGACGCTTGCTCCTTGGAAGAAAAATTATGACCAACCTAGATAGCATATTAAAAAGCAGAGAGATTACTTTGCCAACAAAGGTCCGTCTAGTCAAGGCTATGGTTTTTCCAGTAGTCATGTATGGATGTGAGAGTTGGACCATAAAGAAAGCTGAGAGCCAAAGAATTGATGTTTTACAACTGTGGTGTTGGAGAAGACTCTTGAGAGTCCGTTGGACTGCAAGGAGATCCAACCAGTCCATCCTAAAGGAGATCAGTCCTGGGTTTTCAATGGAAGGACTGATGTTGAAGCTAAAACTCCAATACTTTGGCCACCCGATGTGAAGAGCTGACTCACTGGAAAAGACCTTGATGTTAGGAAAGATTGAGGGCAGGAGGAGAAGGGGACGACAGAGGAAGAGATTGTTGGATGGCATCACCAACTCAATGGACATGAGTTTGGGTAAACTCCAGGAATTGGTGATGGACTGAGAGGCCTGGCGTGCTGTGGTTCATGGGATCACAAAGAGTTGGACACGACTGAGCGACTGAACTGACTGAACTGAACATCTTATCTTTAGCTTAATCATTGGCAAAATGAAGGAAATAACTCCTACTTTGGAGGGTTATTGAAAAGACTAGTTGATATAATTTTATGGGATCCTTAAGCAATTATAGAAAGATTGGCTACTGACAGTGCACAGTCCAGGAATGGTTAGGAGGTGGGGCCCAGAAAATCCTCTGCAGAGGCTGATTGGCCTATTTAAACTAACTTGAAGTGACTTGCTCAAGGGTTCATTCTTCTTAAATTCTTATTAAATGAAAAAAGCATTCTGGCAGGGAGCTTTTGATTCTCTGGCTTTTCCTTGAAAAAATGTAAGGGATAATTAAAAATGATCTTGCATGATATGGCTGTTCCAGGAAATGCTGCAGGTGGCAAACACCAAGGCACGGTTTGGCATATGCATACTTACGTATAGACACTACTGTCTTAGATGGATACATACAGGCGCTGATTTCCTGGTAACTATGGCAAAGCCAATTCTGTTTGCTAAATATTGGCAATGGCCAGGCAAACAGTCACCAAATCCAGACTACTCTCTCTTCTTTTTGGTGATACCAAGCTGTAAACATGTAGCATGGCCCTCAGAATATGAATAGTGGCTGTGACTCTGTGATTTATAATAAGAAATATACATCTGGTCTTCATCCCAGTTTCTGGCACAAAGCCCCTAAAACCCTTAGGAGCAATCAAGTTGTCTTTTGCTATGTTAATAAGGTGAATTTTAGAAAGCATCTAAGGATGGGGGCTGGTTGCCAGGACAATCAAATGTGTGATTAAAAAGTTGAAACTTTCCTTGCTACCTCTGACCTCCAAGGAGGGGACAGGGGCTGAAGATTGAGCTTAATCACCAGTGGTGTCACCTGCTGGTGTCTGAGAACTGCTTGGTGTTGTGTGGAAACACCCCCACCCAAACACACACAAGCACACAATGGAATTTGGTCCAGTGCCCAAGAGAGACATTTTAAGAAGGAATTTTGCTTAAAACGAAAGGTCTTGAGTAATGAAAGTGCATAATTTCCAATTCTATAAAATAACAAAAGGGAGGTGTATTAGTCAAGGTTTCTCAAGAAGATATATACATATATATACATACATATGTATACATACATATATGTGTATACATATGTATACATATATATATCTCAAGAAGATATATATATATATGTATGTATGTATGTATATGAATATATACAGGCATTTATAGAATATATACAGGCATTTTATAGAATTTCCAATTCTATAAAATAACAAAAGGGAGGTGTATTAGTCAAGGTTTCTCAAAAAGATATATACATATATATGTGTGTGTACATATATATACATATATATATACATATATATGTATACATATATACATATATATACATATACATATATCTCAAGAAGATATTTATATATATATGTATGTATGTATATGAATATATACAGGCATATCTTGGAGATGTTATGGGCTCAGTTCCAGACCACTTCAGTGAAGTGGATCTCACAAATTTCTTGGTGTTCCAATGGATATTAGTTATGGTTATACTATATTTCAGTCTATTAAATGTATGGTAGCATTATGGCTAAAGATATGAACATATCTTAATTAAAAATACTTTATTGCTAAAAATTGCAAAACATCCTCTGAGCCTTTAGTAAGCCATAGTAGTAAGTTCACTTATCACCATAACAAATATAATGATGAAAATGTTTGAAATCTTGTGAGAATACTAAAATGTGACTCAGAGACACAAAGTGAGCAAACGCTGTTGAAAAATATTGGCATCCATTGATTTGCTTGACGCCGAGTTGCCGCAAACCTTCAAGTTTTAAAAAATGCAGTCTGTGAAGTTCAATCAAGCAAAGCATGATAGAGAGTACTAGTTCAAGTCTGAAGGTCTGAGAACAAAGAGAGACAATTGTGTAAGTCCTAGTCTGAGAGTAGGAGAAAACCCATGTCTCAGCTCAATCAGTCAAGCAGAAAAGGGAGCACATTCTCCCTTTTTCTACCTTTTGCTCTATTCAGGCTCTCAAAGGATTGATGCCATCTCACACTGAGAAGGCAATCTGCTTTATTGATTTTACAGATTCAAATGCTAGCATCATCATAAATACTCTCACAGAAATACCCAGATGCAATGTTTAGCCAAATATCTGGGAACCTTAGGAGCCACTCAGGTTGATGCATACATGGATTTAAGATTTCTGATGATAAAGACCTTCATTGTAGCATTAGCTTACTACACATGATCATGGCTGGCAAACCCCACGGCATTATGTTTCTCTTTCTGGATATTTTATTCTGAATTCACTTCGTTACACTGAGCTGTGTTATATTCCAGCACAACGCAAACTCAATAATCCTAAAAGTGAATTCATCATTTCCTCTATCAGTTAGGTTATACAACAACAACAACAAAAATCAGCACAAACTGGCTTGAGATTAGAAGGGAAATAATAGACTTATGTAACTGGAAAGTCTAATTACAACATTAGAAGCAGCTTAATTTAAGGGTTAGTATGAGACCTGTTCTTTCTCTATTTCTTGGTTCTATATTGGCTATATTCTTAAGCAGATTATATCCTTGTGGAATAAATGATAGGCAGATGATCCACATCTACATACCATGTCTCAGTAATGGCAACCACAGAGTAACACTTTTAAAAGTCAAGTAATTAATATAATACACAAAGCAATAAAATTTTAAATCAATTTCAGAAACATCAAACTCCTCAATCCATTAGTAAACTAAAAAACATGTTTCAGAATAAATTATAAATCAAATAGTAACTTCACTATATTGAAAGTGAGTGATATATTTATGCTTCTGGCCAAGATGGATATAAAAATTCAAAACTTAACAAGTAGAACAAGCAATAAAATGTGCAAAATCAGTTTTTGAAACCTAATAGAAGCTTTAAGGCATAAAAACAGTATTAATAAAATAAAGTCTTTTCTACGATAAAAGAGAGTCATCCTTATTTCCATGCTTGGTAGAGTGGCTGGAAGTAGAGGATTTTTCCATAAATGAGAGTAAGCACACTTTGTGCTTTTTAATATATATCCTGTAAAACTACAATATTTTATTATTATTTTTGTGTTAAACACAACAGCCCTCTAAATAAATTTAAAGATAAATGCTTATATAATAGAAAATAATAGAGATCTTTCATTTTTTTTTAAATATTTACCTTTCTGATACTTTCCATTCTTTTCTGAAGATCTGGACTTCCATCTGGTTTAATTTTCTTTTCTCTCATAGAATTCATCTTTATCATTTCTTTTTTTTTAATAAATAAATTTATTTATTTTAGTTGGGGGCTAATTACTTTACAATATTGTAGTAGTTTCTGCCATACACCAACATGAACCAGCCATGGGTTCACATGTGCCCCCCCCCCGGACCCCCCTCCCACCCCCCTCCCCACCCCACCCCTCCGGGCCATCCCATTGCCCCAGCCCTGAGCACCCGTCCTATGCATCGAACATGGAACGGTGCTCTGCCCCACATATGACGATATACATGATTCAATGCTATTCTCCCAGAACGTCCCACCCTCACCTTCTCCCTCAGAGTCCATAAGACTGTTCTATGCATCTGTGTCTCTTATTCTGTCTCGCATATAGGGTTATCGTTACCTTCTTTCAAATTCCATATATATGCATTAGTATACTGTATTGATGTTTTTCTTTCTGGCTTACTTCACTCTGTGTAATGGGCTCCAGTTTCATCCATCTCAATAGAACCGATTCAAATGTATTTTTTTTAATGGCTGAGTAATATTCCATTGTGTATATGTACCACAGCTTCCTTATCCATTCGTCTGCTGATGGACATCTAGGTTGCTTCCATGTCCTGGCTATTGTAAACAGTGGTGCGATGAACATTGGGGTACACGCCTCTCTCTTTCAATTCTGGTTTCCTCGGTGTGTATGCCCAGCGGTGGGATTGCTGGGTCATATAGCAGTTCTATTCCCAGTTTTTTAAGGAATCTCCACACTGTTGAAAGATAAAAACCATATGATTATCTCAATAGATGCAGAAAAAGCCTTTGACAAAATTCAACATCCATTTATGATAAAAACCCTCCAGAAAGCAGGAATAGAAGGAACATACCTCAACATAATAAAAGCTATATATGACAAACCCACAGCAAACATTATCCTCAATGGTGAAAAATTGAAAGCATTTCCCCTAAAGTCAGGAACAAGGCAAGGATGCCCACTTTCACCACTACTATTCAACATAGTTTTGGAAGTTTTGGCCACAGCAATCAGAGCGGGAAAAGAAATAAAAGGAATACAGATAGGAAAAGAAGAAGTAAAACTCTCACTGTTTGCAGATGACATGATCCTCTACATAGAAAACCCTAAAGATTCTACCAGAAAATTACTAGAGCTAATAAATGAATATAGTAAAGTTGCAGGATATAAAATTAACACACAGAAATCCCTTGCATTCCTATACACTAACAACGAGAAAACAGAAAGAGAAATTAAGGAAACAATACCATTCACCATTGCAACAAAAAGAATGAAATACTTAGGAATATATCTACCTAAAGAAACAAAAAACTTATATATAGAAAACTATAAAACACTGATGAAAGAAATCAAAGAGGACACAAACAGATGGAGAAATATACCGTGTTCATGGATTGGAAGAATTAATATAGTGAAAATGAGTATACTACCCAAAGCAATCTATAGATTCAATGCAATCCCTATCAAGCTACCAATGGTATTTTTCACAGAACTAGAACAAATCATTTCACAATTTGTATGGAAATATAAGAAACCTCGAATAGCCAAAGCAATCTTGAGAAAGAAGAATAGAACTGGAGGAATCAACCTGCCTGACTTCAGACTCTACTACAAAGCCACAGTCATCAAGACAGTATGGAACTGGCACAAAGATAGAAATATAGATCATTTCTTATAGTGCCAAAATAATGATAATGTATTTATATTACATAATTTATTCACCCTAAAGAAAGCAAGGAAATATCAAGACAAAATCAAGAACAGATTACCAAGATAGTAGTCTTAAACACAATTATATCAGTCATTATACTAATGTAAAGGGACTAAACATTTCAATTAAAAGGCAGAGATTGTCACAGTGAATTTAAAATGTAGGATCCACCACTTGCTGTTTACAACATTATAAAGTTTTAAATTCATCTCCAATTTAAAAAATGCAATTCTAAAAAAAACTCGTAGGAATCTTAAAAATTAAATATGACAAGTTAATTCTAAAAGGCATATAAAGAATAGAGATCCTTGAAAAGTTAAGACAATTTGAGACAAGAAAAAAATATGAGGGTTATATTCTTATCTCTTTAGCATATTGAAAGCTACAAGAACAACGTGGTAATGTTGGCTAATTCACACAGTTCTGTGCAAAAACTACATAAGAAGTCTGTTGGAGAGAGGATTAGGGATCTTTTCTTTGCTGATAAATGGGAACAGATTCAAGAGGAGAGTATATGAGCCACTTCTCTGCCTCCCCCTTTTACTATTAAACATTGAAGCGATGTCATGGCAATCATCTTGCAACCACAGTATCATAAGCATGAATAAGAAAAGACAACATACTTAGGATAATGCAACAGAAAGATGGCTAGGCCTAATCTTCTTGATTACATTAATGATCTGCAAAAGCAATGCTAGCAACTTCTTATGTGAAAAAAATAAACCTCAATTATGTAATCACTGTTATCATGAATTCTTTTGATTGCCATCATACCTATTTCCAGCTATTCTGATTTCTAAAAAGAGAACTGCAAATTAAACAGTAACTTTCAATTCCCCTACCATCATAGTGACAAAATTAACAAGTTCCATAATGCCAAAGGGGCTTCCCAAGTGGCACTAGTGGTAAAGAACCTGCCTGCCAATGGAGACACAGGTTTGATCCCTGGGTGGGAAAGATCCCCTGGAGGAGGGCATGGCAACCACTCCAGTATTTTTGCCCAGAGAATTCCATGGCAGAGGAGCCTGGCGGGCTATAGTCCATAGGGTTGCAGAATCAAACATGACTGAAGTGAGTTAGCATGCATGCCTGATGCCAAAGAGTGAAACAGAAAGTGTAAAGGAATTCTCGTGTTGTGTAAATGGGCTTGCAAATTGACACAATTACTTTGGAGAAGAATTTAATAGCATTTAATAAAGTTTAGAGTCATGTATATGCTACAACATAGAAGATAATCTTTACTTCTCTAGAGAAATATTCTTATATTTATTCAAGGAAATATGAAAAAATACTTTTACTGCAGAATATTGCAATACTGAAGAATACTGGAGTGGGTTGCCATTTCCTACTCCAGGAGATCTTCCCAACCCAGGAATCAAACCTGCATCTCTTGCATCTCCTGCATTGGCAGGCAGATTGTTTACCACTGAGCCACCTTATTTGTATACCTGTTTTAATCTAAAGATTTCAAAGTAAGTTATTGTTGTTGTTCAGTTGCTAAGTCATGTCCAACTCTTTGTGACCCCATGAACTGCAGCATGCCAGGCTTATAATTAACAGTAATTATGTACATATTGGCATTTACAATGTGAAATCATGTTAACATCCATTAATTTCGATAATATTAACAATGACCCTGTTAACTAGACAGGGCAAGAATGATAAATATGATAGGGAAATTGAGACCTAGAATGATAAAGCATTCAGCTCAAGGCCACAAAGCAAGTTATTGTTTCCAAGGTGATGTCAAAGGGTTTGTCATATTAATTTTCATTCTAAAACTCCTTCATTTGAAATTTCCCAATACTTTTAGTATTTAGTATTCCCAATACTTTAAGTAATTTTCCCTTACTTTTAGTAGCCAGAAGAGGGTTGCATGCCACTCCAAACCAATTACTGGCAAAAGTGTTGTCTTAAACTAGTGACAGATCACCCTTTGAATATTATTGAAGATTGGGAGTCACCTTTCCTGAGCTTATTGCTCCTGCAAAGCCCAACAGAAGCAAATTCTGTTAACAAAAAATAAATAGAAAGAAAACTGCTAGATGAGGAATCTAACAGTGTCTTCCACAGCAACCATACTATACTTCTTTTTCATTTAAGCCATTTCTTTGTGCTAGAGGATATTAGGTAGAAAAAAAGAATCCACGAGGCAGATGCCGTTCTCTGAATAACTGATAAGACATCCACCATTCCCTCAACTGGTTAAATTTTGGTCAGCATTTTTTTTTAGCTCCTTTAAACACACATATTAGAAAATACATACAAGTATAGCTAGAATTTTGCATGAAATGAGAGACATTACACTCATTTAGCTCAATTAAATGTCATCATCTGATAGTGAATTCTTTTAGGGCAGGAATTTTCTTCACCATTTTATTCCTAGAGTCTCAGCCAGTCCCTTGTACAAAATATGAGCTTGACTTGTATTCTAAATTGTTAAATCTTGCTTTTCATACTGTTCCTCAGCATCTTCTTGTCTCCACTGAAACTCTTGCTTCTAGACACTTTGTTTTTCCATAAAATGTCAAAAGCAATAACCAATACTTATCTAGTACTGATTTTGTGCCAAGCACTCTTCTATTTTATTTCTGTGATGTGTAGTCCCCCTAGTTAAATTAATCAGAGTAATCACCTGGAAAAGCCCCAGCCATATCCAAGCTGAAAGTCATGAAGTCATATATTTTATACATCCTCAATCTTATACCTAACAGTCACAGAGAGAGGAAAATAAAACACCCTACCAAAAAATCTTACCTATAAATTATTTTCATAGTGAACAGATAGTACAGAAGACAGATAAATGTTATTGAGAAAGATATCATTTACACCTCAATTCACAAGCCCTGGAACCCACCCCTTCACTAAGTGGGCCAGGCAGTTACCTCACACCAGACACAGGACACCCATGGCTGTGGAAAGTCCCCTGAAGTCACCGGAACATACACAGGAGTGTGTGACTATGGATATAAATATAAAGTGCTTCACTCACCTCGGCCCCCAAATCTGACCTTATTTGTCAGTACTACCTTGGCTGGATCTAGAGGGCAAGGACAGAAGAACATCTTGACCAGCTGATGCTTTGACAGATGCGGGAGAGGCACGTGGCGGAAGCTGGCATGGTGTGCCTGCATCATTACTTTTGCTGCCCTCAGAGTCCTCTTGGCAGATGAAGCCATCCTGACCCAAGTTCCTTCTTTCTCCAGGAAATTCTAAACACTTTCTATTCTTATCTTTTTCTCTAGCATAACCGCTCCTTGTAAAAATAACTTGATGTCAAGTTTTAAAACGAAAATTACAGAAGAAAAACAAATTCATAATCTCTATTACCTTGCACAATCATTTTAACACTTAAAAAAATATCTATAGTCTTTTCCCTGTACTTTTAAAAATGGAACTGTGTTTTATCTCTAGTCTTTGACCTGTATGTAAAGCAGCAATATGGAGAAATTCCTCTACTATATCTAGGGTAATCATAAAATATGTTCAATCCAGGGTAATTTTGAGAATAAAAGGGGAAATTAAAATTAATTACAAACATTTTCAAAATCTTTATCAGTACATAAAATATTATATGACAATGATGCACCTACTACTCAAAACCTATATTCAAAAATAAAACTGAAGTTTTTTTCACTGAAAATTTTGAATAATCCATATACATGAAAGTTGGGAAAAAGTCTTCATATTATCTGAAATTAACAATTCAACTGAATGACTATTGTTTATATTATGTTCACAAACTTTGCTAATTTTCTTAGTTACGTCTGTTTCTAAAAGCCTTGACACCGATGATTTTTGAAGAATGCATTCTTCAATATGATATTATTTTAATTTGTTCAGATGTTTGACAAATCTTGAAAATTGCATTTTAAAATTAATAAATTTGAAATTGTCATTTTCAACTGAATCTTCTCTATATGCATAGTTTTAATTGAGAAAATATTCTCTTCATAGCAGTTGAAATATTTGATAAATACAGTGCAAAGTTTGTAAAATGGAAGATATTTTCTATTATAATATATTTTATATAAAAAATGTATAAATATTTCAGCCCAAATATCTTCTATACTATGTTTTACCTCTATTTAGAATATCTTTCTTCGATAAATATTTTTACAAGTCAAGGCTCATTAAATAAGTTCTCTTTTTTCATTCATTTGAAAGTTTCACTAAACTTATATACTACAAAAAAAGACTTTCTCTATTTTATTCCATTCTAAAACAGAGTACAAATTTATCTAAATAAACAGGAGCTTTATTAAAATTTTTTCTACAAGTTTACATATTTTAAAGCACAATTACATAATTTCAAAATTAAATTTTTTACACTGAACTTTCATCATTTAATTTGTTTTGTTTCACTCTTGCTTTTATAGGGATAAATCTCAACATCTTCCCATTCATAAACTTGATTTTCAATAATTATATTTATCCAAAAGCACTTAAATCAAAAACTTCCAACTGATTTTGAATGAAGTACAAACAAAATGTATAGTCTTCATTTACAAAAAGTTTAACATCATTGTCAAACAGGTTTATCTGCAAAATAGATCTTAAATATTACCATGTTTTCAAAAACCAATGGATGACAAGCAATGTGAGGAGAAAAGGCTCAGATTCCCATGCTATAGTTGTATGTTTTGGTTTTTTGGCTTCAAGGCATGTAGGATCTTGGAGAAGGAAATGGCAACCCACTCCAGTATTCTTGCCTGGAGAATCCCAGGGACAGAGGAGCCTGGTGGGCTGCCGTCTATGGGGTCTCACGGAGTCGGACATGACTGAAGCAACTTAGCAGCAGCATCTTAGCTCACTGACCAGGGATGGAGCATGCACCTCCTGCATTGGAAAGTAAATTCTTAACCTCTGGATCACCAGGGAAGTTCCTACACTGGCTGTTTAATAATGTGATAATTTCTTTGATTTGCTTAGCTCTTTCAGGCTTCCAAAATCATTGTTATTTTACACATATGATTTTAATTTTTCATCAATGCTATGAAGTATTATCAATTCCATATTATAACCAAACCGAGACCCAAAGATCTTAAGTGCTTTGCTCACAGTGGATGGAAGGAACAGAGAAGTATAAGAGAAGGTCAGTCTGAATTGGGATTATGATTTTCTCACAGGTTCTGTTACGTTGGAGGATTTTTTTAGCATCCTTATCTGTCAATCAAAATTAACAAAGTTCACTTCAGGGTTTTAACAAATGATACATATCTCCAAGTTCATAAGAGACTTTCGGTCCAGAGTTTGGAAGGTAAAAACTTGTTAATGAATGATTATTCTCATTCAGTAATAATGCAGTGCTCTTTCTCTTGGGTTTCCCTGGTAGCTCAGCTGGTAAAGAATTCGCCTTCAATACAGGAGATCCTGATTCGATTCCTGGATCAGAAAGATTCACTGGAGAAGGGATAGGCTACCCACACCAGTATTCTTGGGCTTCCCCAGTGGCTCAGCTGGTGAAGAATCCACCTGCAACATGGTAGACCTGGGTTTGATCCCTGGGTTGGGAAGATTCCCTGAAGAAGGGAACGGCTACCCACTTCAGTATTCTGGCCTGGAGAATACCAGGAACTGTAGTTCTATGGACTGTATCATTTCAGTCACTCAGTCTTGTATGACTCTTTGTGACCCCATGGACTGCAGCATGCCAGGCTTCCCTGTCCATCACCAACTCCCAGAGCTTGTTCATACTCATGTACATCGAGTCAGTGATGCCATCCAACCATCTCATCCTCTGTCGTTCCCTTCTCCTACTGCCTTCAATCTTTCCAAGCATCAGGGTCTTTTCCAAGAAGTCAATTATTCTCATTAGGTGGCCAAAGTATTGGAGTTTCAGCTTCAGCATCAGTCCTTCCAATGAATATTCAGGACTGATTTCCTGTACGATTGACTGGTTTGATCTCCTTGTAGTCCAATGGACTCTGAAGAGTTTTCTCCAACACCGCAGTTCAAAAGCATCAATTCTTCAGTGCTCAGCTTTCTTTATAGTCCAACTCTCACATCCATACATGACTACTGGGAAAACCATAGCTTTAACTAGACAGACCTTTGTTGGCAAAGTAATGTCTCTGCTTTTTAATATGCTGTCTAGGCTGGTCATAATTTTTCTTCCAAGGAGCAAGTGTCTTGGACTGTAAACTCCACTCTATACTGGACTGGACTGTATTCTCCACTCTTTTTTTTTTTTTTCTTTTAACTTTTTGCTCTTTAACCCACCATGTGGCATGTGGGATCTTAGTTCCCTGACCAGAGATCAAATCTGTGCCACTTGCATTGGAAGCACAGAGTCTTAACCACTGGACCACCATGGAATTCTCTACTCCACTTCTTTTTAAACGAATAAGTCTTTTTACATTTAGAACGATGTCTGACTAATTTATATCTTGTTTTGTCAAGGATCAGTAGAGATGAAGAAAAAAAATTAAACCCAAAGGGATTTTACACTTGAATTTATCTAACAATATAACGGAATCACACACAAAAAGAACTAAAATAATAACATGTATTAATCTCTCTAACCACCTTCAGAAACATAGGAATAGAAGGGGATAGGAGTGGTATGGAGTGCAACAGGGAGTAAATTTCATACTACATTCCTTTTGAAGTCCTGATCTCTGAAATCATCCAAGACTTCCAACACAATGTGTATTTTCTCCCTCTCAAATGGGACAAGAAGAGCAATAGGTTTTGTTTTTTTTTAATTTACTTATTTTTAATTGAAAGATAGTTTCTTTACAATATTGTGTTGGTTTCTGATATACATAAACATGAAACAGCCATAAGTATATATATGGCCCCTCCTTCTTAAACCTCCCTCTCACATCCCACCCCATCCCACTCCTCTAGGTTGTCACAGAGCCCTGGTTTGAGCTCCCTGAGTCATACAGCAAATTCCCACTGGCTATCTGCTTTACATATGGTAGTGTATATCTTTCCATGCTACTCTCTCCATCCATCCCATCCTCTCCTTCCCCTCATCCCTTAATTCTGTTCTCTATGTCTGCATTTGTGTCAGTTCTAATGAGATGGATGAACCTAGAGACTATTATACAGAGTGAAGTAAATCAGAAAGAGAAAAACAAATGTTGTATATTAATGCACATATGTGGAATCTAGAAAGATGGTACTGATGAACCTATTTGCAGGGCATCAGTGGAGAGCAATAGGTTTTTAACAATGAAAAATGAAGAGGCCCGCCAAAATTCCATCCAACCCTGTACACTTGCTGGGCACTATGGAGCTTCAGGGCCTGGGCCATGGCTCTGGGGGACACAGTTGAGTGATGCCTGGGCACTGCTCTCTCCTCTGGTGGCAGAAGCAGACACGCACACACAAGTAACTTGATTCCAAGGCAGGCTTTGTTAAGTGTTATCTTAGATCAGTGGAGCAGACAGGTCACACGACTGGAATAGCATGAAGTCAGGCCGGAGGCTGAGGCCATGCTGTTATTTAGGAAGCCTATCTGGTTCATCTCACAGTTTGGCAGTGATCCAAAAACCCCATAGCTTCTTGTCCTGGGTGCGGTGGGTCAGAGGACACTTCCTGGAGTCTACTGTTGAGGCTCCTGTAGTCTAAGATTGGTTTGTTCCACTTTTTTCAAATAAATGACCCTAGAATGCCTGGCACTATGTTTCCATGTCTGCCTAAAGTTGACCTTTTCCTCCCTTAACATGTCACAGGAGGTGCCAAACATCAGAGCTTCCAGGTTTTTATCCATTCAGAAAGTGAACAAAACCAAAAATATTTCTAGTTTCTTCTTTTCTGGCAGTTCGCTCTTCCAGCTCTGCCTTAGCTGCTTGCTGACATCTGTCTCCCTGATGGGGAAGTGAAGTGCTGGAGTACAGAGCCCCCTGGATCTCCTCATCTCCTACAGAACCCAGAAAAAGTGTTATTATATGACATCTTCAATCCAGATCATGGAATGAAATTCAGTTCTTCTGATGTTCCTTCAACTCTTTACCATTTTCCAACTTGCTGGCAACTTTTGCAAAATGCCTTCAAGCTTAGAATTGAACACGAAAGAGGAAAAATGACACTTTTCTCTGTTAAATATGATGTTGTGTTAAATAGATTGCAAAATAGAATGGGTGGGGAGATGAGTTCACTTGGCCGAATAAAGGCAAGAAGCCCTGATTGAAAGCCCAGAGATTTGAACACTACCCTGGCTCTGTCAGCAAGCTGGTCTCCTCTTGGTCATTTCAACTAACAAATGAGGGCCCAACGGACTTATTGCTAAGAATTTATTTTTTCTGAGTGGTTTATCATTTTAATATGATCCTTCTTTATACTATCTGCAACAACACTGACCTATAATTTGCAAAGCACTTATAGATGCATTATTCATATGTGTATGAATGAAACTGTGCTTTCAACTTTGCAATTCTATAACTGGTACTTGATCATATTGAAGAGAGAGCAAGGTGAACTGAGGAGTCTTCCACTCCACTCTGTCTCTGAAGCAGAGTTAACCTCTAGCCTCTGGAGTTTACTCTGGCCGAGAGCAGATTCTTGTGGTCACACTCTGATCCAAACCAACAGATGGGGCTTTGGGATGCACTAACCATTGGTGTGAATGTGTCCAAAAAACCCACAAATCTGTGCTAGTATGTATGCTGGTCAGACCCACCCACCAGAGTTTAAGGGAGGTTTCAGGGAGAAGCCATTTCTCCTTTCTTCTTTACTCAGTTTTCACTACCTACCTCTCTCACACACTTATGACTTAAACACTGCCTAACCATGATGGTAACCAACTCAGGTGTTCTAATCTGAACTGGAATTTCATCTCCCAACCTACTTTGCTAAGTAACTACCCAACATCTGCAGCATGTCCTTGAAGCACAAGATATCCACTATGGCATTACTTCGTTCCCTCATAGCAGCGCCTCTTCTTGAACTCCCTGGCTCTTTCAGCATCTGTCTTGTTAACTTGGCAGAAATTTACCATTAAGACCTGATTTCTTTGCTTGGACTTCTGTTCCTAACCACTGGCTGAGTCCAGCAGATTTTCCCCTTGCAATAGCCAGTGCAGTTGCTCAATCATGTCCGATTCTTTGCGATTCCATGGACTGTAGCCTACCAGGCTCCTCCATCCATGGAATTTTCCAGGCAAGAGTACTGGAGTGGGTTGCCATTTCCTTCTCCAGGGGATCTTCCCGACCCGGGGATTGAACCCAGGTCTCCCACATTGCAGGCAGACACTTTACCATCTGAGCTACCAGGGAAGCCCTTGCAATATCTACCCCTGTAATATTTAGGTGTCATCATTTCTTACTTAGAGAGATACTTGATTCTTTTAAGTACTCTGAGCTATTCCAAAAACCTGGAAGGTTTTTTGTTTCTTTCATTTTGTTTGTTTGTTTCTAATCTCAGCACATTTCTAATCTGAAACATTCAGTCTCTTTATTGCCTATCACATAGGCCATATTTTTAACACTGGTGTCTGAGGTCTTCCATGATCCAGCATCATCAGCTATTCCACTAAGTCAATAGTATATCATTCTCCATGCATGCCTCCCCCATGTAAATACTTTTGTATCACTGTTAAGTTGTTCAGCCTGCCCTACCTTATTTCTCCACATTGTTCTTATTAAAACACAATTCCGTCCACAAAGGTGCAGCTTGAATGGCTCCTCTTCCACTATATCAATACCTTATTCAGGTTGAATGTGTGTTCTTCATCTTCTGAACTCCATAGAGTTTGTCTTCTTCTAGAAAGAAAGGGCACTGATCTTATTCTGCCTTATTACTTGGTTGTTTGTGTACATATTTGTCATTGCTCTTCTGCTAGACTATCAATAATCCAAAAGCAAGGTCCATACTTGACTCACCAGCATACTCTTGGTGAGCAAGAGTGAGCTGGGCTGGACTAGAAGCAGAACAACATGGATAGCACATAGTCAAGCAGGAAGAAATTGGATAGAAAGTCGAGGGAGAGAGAGCTTTGTCAAGCCAACTTCTGACTTTCTGGTTTTCTTGTGGGAGCACGCTTCCAGAATCATTTTTATTATTTCAGGTTGCATGTTAGTGAACATCATTGGAGAACATGACATAGAAAAGAACTCATTACAGCTCAGATTTGAATGGGATTACAGTGAGGAGTCAAAAAGATAAGGTTCAAGAAAGAGAAGAAGGAAATCAAGGACCATAATGGTCTTTTACTTTGATTTATTCTGTGATTTCAGCTGGGAGGATTCAGGTGTAACATGGCTACACTTCACTGACTTCCACAGATTTTCTGTTTTTAGGACTAAAAGAAAATATGAGAACCAAATGGAGTTGGAGAAAAAACTGAAATTCAGTGCAAGGCAGTAGCTCACCCTAAACCACAAATTTCAGTCAGTTGCTAAACCAGTATTAGGACCACTTCTCCAGGGATCTATGGTATCTTATATCTACTATTATTCTTTTTGTCAGCCTTACTACACAAGAAGGCAGAAGACCAAGTGTCTATATTTAAGTTGTATTGATCTTAGAGAAACAGGTGACCAGCTGGATTCCTAAAACTCATTGCAGGGTCTCTCTTCACCATTGTCAAATCATATGAGCTGTGGTGCTGGAGAAGATTCTGGAGAGTCCCTTGGATGACAAGGAGATCAAACCAGTCAATCCTAAAGGAAATCAACCCTGAATACTCATTGGAAGGACTGATGCTAAAGCTGAAGTGATAATATTTTGGCCACCTGATGCAAATAGCTGACTCATTGGAAAAGACCCCAATGCTGGGAAAGATCAAAGGCAAAAAGAGAAGAGCGTGGCAGAGGATGAGATGGTTGGGTAGCATCATCAATGCAATGGACATGAACTTGGGCAAATTCCAGGAGAGAGTGAGGGACAGGGAGGCCTGATGTGCTGCAGTCCGTGGGGTCACAAAGAGTCAGACATGACTTAGCGACTCACTAACAGCAACAACAATGAACTGTTTATATGTCTGTCTCCCAGGCAGAAACTGGAAAGTCCTGCAGGACAGAGTCCCTGTTTGTCTCATAATACCTAGAAGGTACTTCGCCATATTAAATACCCAATCCATGGTCAGTTGAATTGATGTAACCTTCTTCTATTCCATAGCTCTTCCACAGGTCCCAGCTTTCATTATAGTCATTACAGAGTTTCTGACTTGGACTTGCCAGGTAAAATTCCTTTTGCAAAATAATTAATTTGTTCCTTGCATTCCTAATAGTCATTCAACCCCACAGAATAGGAATCTGGCTCCTCAAACATAAAAGTCTGGCTTTGGCACAGGAAGTAAGCATACTGTGCCCAGCCAGCCCTCAGTGCAGGGACAGCATGTGCCCCCAGGCAGGACCTGGCCCTCTACCCAGCAGCTGCTCCCCAAGCCCCAGGACCAGGAGCATGGCCACCTGGTGCTTATCCTCTCGTTCCACCTGACAGGAAGATGGTTTAAACTTTCTCTTGCACAATGCACTGGAGGCGGAGGAGGCAGGCAGACAAAAAGAATGGGTCAGGTTGATTTCATCAGCCGTTGCAGCAGCTCCTCAATATTTCTTTGAGAGATGTTTGGCAGCTTAAGCACAGCATGCTCAGGCAGATTCCATTTACCAGGACACTTGAGCACTCTTCAGCTTCCTCCTCCCCTCTCTGGCCTCTCCTCTTTCTCCTGGCCCTAGGCAAGGGTTTTTTCTCTTGGAGGTGGTGGGGGTAAATCGGATATTAATAGAGAGTCTATGGAATTTTGATTAAGGTATACTTTTCTTCAATACTGAGTTCTCAGCATTAGCTCTTCAGAAATAAATATGCAATGTATTCTCCTCCCTTCTAAGATATGTTTTTTCCTGGACACAAAGTAATGCGCAAGTTGTAGAAATTTTGGAAATTTTATTATATAGGCATGCATATGTACCCATGGGCTTCCCAGGTGGCTCAGTGGTAAAGAATCTGTCTGCCAAGCAGGAAACATAGGTTTGATCCCTGGGTTGGGGTGATTCCCTAGAGAGGGAAATGGCAACCCACCCCAGTATTCTTGCCTGGGAAATCCCATGGACAGAGGAGCCTGGCGGGCTACAGTCCATGGAGTTGCAAAGAGTCAGACATGACTTATCAACTAAACAACAATGTATGATCATAAATATACATATATATGTATGCATATATATAAACACACTTTTTTATGTATACATATATGTACATATATACACATGTGTATATATGTACGTATGTCTGTATACAAAACATTTAACGGATCATTTGATAAACAATTTATGAATTTTTAATTAAATATATGTTAAAATATTTTTTCATGCTAATAAATTTTCTTACACAGCATAATTACTTATTGCACATAGTACTACATTGTAAATCTACAACAAAATTTGTAGTTGTGTTCTGTTGTACATTAGGGTCTATTTCTTGGTTAGCACATACAACATCAGGATAAGTACCTGGTACACAATCTTTTCTTCTGTTGTATGTATTCATGTTGATTTTCTTAGAGTGAATTCTCTTTTCACTTTGTGAGATATGGCACTGAATCTGTTTTCTCAGATTTTAGCCAACATATCCAAGAGAGGTTTGGAAAGCTCAGGAAGAGTGAAAAAGGAAAGAACTGAACCTGCAACTGCCAGTTCTCTGGGCTCATTAGAGCCCACAGACTACTGTTGCCAAAATCCTGCTTATTAAACAAACTACCCTGAGATCTCAGACTTTAATTGATCCTCAGTTTTACTCACCCCTTTAATTACAGTTCTAAAACACACAGAGACCCATGTGGATCAGAACATAAGACTTGTCAAGTTCAACTAGCAGGGTTCAACAGGTGAAAACAATTAAAGGTATTTCATTTTTTGCCTGTATCCATATATGGAGTTTAGATGAACCCCAAATAAGCAACCCAGAGCACCACTCAACACAATTTTAGCCACTTTCCTTAATCTTGCAACTAATATAATACCATTTTCTTAGGCTGTTTATTATGTAGATCAACTTAATCTCCTTCTCAGTAAAAGAATCTTTCCTCATTAGAAGAGAATATAACTGAAAGGGGAGTAGAGGATTCTATTTGGTGGACTAGGCTGAAGAACTGAATCTTAGTAATTTAAAAAGAACTAGTTGAGGAGGCTAGCAACTAGTGAACTGACAAGAGGATTGCCTGCATGCTCAGTTATATCCAACTCTTTGCAATCTCATGGACTCTAGCCCCCTCGGTTCCTCTCTCCACAGAATTTCTCAGGAAAGAATACTGGAGTGGGTTGCCATTTCCTCCTCCAGAAGATCTTTCCAACCCAGGGATCAAACCTCCATCTCTTATGTCTCCTCTCCAGCACTGGCATACAGATTCTTTACCACTGTGCCACTTGGGAATACAAGAGGATTAGTCCTCCACTACAGAAAAACAAGGGTTATTGGGTTTTGGTGCCTTGTCTCTATTGATTCAAATTGAGAAGGGGATAAGCCTCAGATCTTTAATGTCACAAACTTCATTTCATTTAATAAATGTGGGCAAGGAAAACCCTATGGAGGGTGCAAACACACTTGACTAATCTCCAGAGATTTATAATCTAGTTAAGTAAATGAGAGATGTACACATAAAATGATGAATAAGCAGTTATTAAAGGAATTATATAAACAGGAATTTTCAGTATCTTCAAAATAGAAAGATAATGTTTCTAGTGGGGTTGGTCAGGGAGGGTTTTAGGAAGGGAAGTGGGAGAAAAGTGGACTTTGAAATTTTTTTCCTTCTTTGTATTTAGTTCAAATCACTAAGGAATATATAATTGATGTTACAAGGATGATTTTGAGGTTGTTGTTCAGTCGCTAAGTCGTGTCTGACTCTTTGCAACCACATGAATTACAGCATGCCAGGCTTCCCTGTCTTTCATTATCTGCATCCAGTTAGTGATGCTAGATAACCATCTCATCCTCTGTTGTCCACTTCTCCTCCTGCCTTCAGTCTTTCCAAGCATCAGGATCTTTTCCAATGAGTCAGTTCTTCGCATCAAGTGCCCAAAGTATTGGAGTTTCAGCTTCAACATCAGCCCTTCCTTTGAATATTCAGGACTGGTTTTCTTTAGGATGGACTGGTTGGATCTCCTTTCAGTCCAAGGGACTCTCAGGAGTCTTCTCCAGCACCACAATTCAAAAGCATCAGTTCTTCAGCACTCAGCCTTCTTTATGGTCCAGCTCTCACATCCATATGTGACTACTGGAAAAACCATAGCTTTGACTATATGGACCTTTGTCAGCAAAGTGATGTCTCTGCTCTTTAATACACTGCCTAGGTTTGTCATACCTTTTCTTCCAAGGGGCAAGTATCTTTTAATTTCATGGGTGCAGTCATCATCCACAGTGATTTTGGAGCCCAAGAAAATAAGATCTGTCATTGTTTCCACCTTTTCCCCATCTATTTGCTATGAAGTAATAGGACCAGATGCCATGATCTTAGTTTCTTGTATACTGGGTTTTAAACTGGCTTTTTTAGTCTCCTCTCTCACACTTACCAAGAAGCCCTTTAGTTTCTCTTCTCTTTCTGCCAGTAGAATGGTATCATCTGCATATCTGAGGTTGTTGATATTATTCACAGCAATCTTGATTCCAGCTTGTGATCCATCCAGCCAAATCGTGAGATAACATTACTCAATAAAATGAACCTGGACTCCATTTGGTGTTCTTATTTCATGCATGTTTGGTGAGTGTTTACAATGAATGAGAAAACAGGTCAAATTCTAATGATATGACGATTCATGGAGGTGAAACCATTCAAGTTACAGTGAGGGAAAGACAATTGTTTTTGTATTCTATTTTACAGATTACAAGCCTTATTCACACATATTATTTCAAGCTCAATAAAAACTTTGTATGGCTGGCATAACTATCACTATCTTACCCATAAAACAAAAAACAAAAAACCAAGATCAAAAAAAGCCCAAAGAAACAAAAAAGCCAAGTCAGGGTTTGTCATGTACTCTAGATTACACAGGGCACCAAATAATTTCACTTATCCTACACTATAGCTACTGCTGCAGAAAGTTTTGTACAAATGAAATAAAGTTTGGTCTTATAGCTACTGCTGCAGAAAGTTTTGTACAAATGAAATAAAGTTTGGTCTTTGATAATCCATGATTAGTTATTCAGCTAAATTGCACTGATCATTTTTATAGTTTACTTCTTAGATATTTGTCTTTTCCTTATTTTAGAAATTCATTATTCCAAAAATTAGGTAACAGAGATCCTAGCATCTGGGAATAAATTGTCTGCTTTCTATGACATTTACTAAAAGCCAAGGAGTTGGCTTAGCTCATTAGTCATCTTTGCATAATTTTTCATTTATTTTCATTAAATTTTGTACTGAAACATTCATTTCAACCTATTTTTTCAAAGTTTTATAACTTCAAATAAGTTTTAATCTCCTATAATTTTGATATCAAAATGTTAATATATATTTAATATATAAATATTATATATTATAGTCATTAATCAACTAATAATACAATACATAAAGAGACTATTATAACATCTTATAGTTTGTTGTAAGTGTTGCAGGAAAGAGGACCCCTTCCAGGGCCCGAAACTGGGCTCTTGTCTAACACTCAGAAATGAATTGTCCGAGGAGACACATGTGCTGACAAAGCAAGAGATTTTATTGGGAAAGACACCCGGGTGGAGAGCAGTAGGGTAAGGGAACCCAGGAGAATAGCTCTGCCACATGGCTTGCAGTCTCGGGTTTTATAGTGATGGGATCAGTTTCCGGTTTGTCCTTAGCCAATCATTCTGACTCAGAGTACTTCCTGGTGGTGCACGCCTTGTTCAGCCAAGATGGATGCCAGAGAGAAGGATTCTGGGAGGTGGTCGGACATGTGGGGTCTCCTTTTGACCTTTCCTGCATTCTTCTGGCTTATTAGTCCCATGTTCCTTACCAGGACCTCCTGTCCTAAAACAACTCACGCAAATGGTTACTGTGGTGCCTGGCCAGGGTGGGCGGTTTCAGTCAGTGTGCTTCCCCTAACATAAGGGGTGTCCCTGCTGGCTCAGATGATAAAGAATCCACCTGCAATGAAATCCCTGGGTTCAATCTCTGGGTTGGAAATATCCTTTGGAGGTGGGTATGGCAATCCACTCCAGTATTCTTGCCTGGAGAATCCCCATGGACAGAGGAGCCTGGTGGGCTCAAGTCCATGGGGTCACAAAGAGTTGGACATGACTGAGGAACTAAGCACATAATATGACTAATTTTATTTTTAAAATACATCTTTATTAATGTCTGATACAAATCAAATGACTATAAATATATTTTTATATTTATATTAAAATATGAACAAGATCTATGATATCCAAATATCTGGCAATTGCTTTAAAATTTAGGGACAGACAGCCATGCAACTTTTAGGAAATATTTCTGGAGAAATAGTTATACACCATGTATCATACTGTATGCTTTTGTATACCTTGTTGCACTTAGTTCTCAGAACTGCCCTCTAAATTTGAAGTATTAGTACTATCCCCTATTTTACAAATGAGCATATTCTCTCAGAAATATTTGTAAAATTGGCCAAAGTCACATATCTGGCAAGCAGGGAAACCAGGATATGTCCTATGACTTTTATCCCAGATTGGGAAGTAGGAAGGGGAGGTATTCAGAACATTATTTCCTTATACTGCATAAGTTGGTCACATTGAGCAGTCTAACACTATGAAGGACATGTTAGCAGACAGCATTGTCCTCTTTGCTTATTTGCTAATAGTAGTGGAATTGCATTATGGAAGCAATAAGTCCATTGCTACTGTAACAAACTTCACTTTTCTTTCTTATGGATTTGCTTTAACTTTTCAATTGATTTCAGCTTTTCTTATGCAAATATGTAGCCTCATCATCTAGGCCACCAGTAATCCTTTCCTTTCACCTTCACAATTTCCACCTCCACAAGGTACTTATCTTCAGTAAAAACAATTGTCCCAAAACGAGGTACTTGTGAGAATTTCATCGCAAATAATACTGCTGCTTGAAAAAAAATGACTAGTTGTAATAACTTATAATAAAAAAGAATCTGAAAAAGAATATATATGTATAACTGAATCACTTTCCTGGTATCCTGAAACTAATACAACATTGTAAATCAACTACACTCCAATAAAATTTTTTTGAATTAAATAATGACAACTTTCTTCTGATGAACCTGAGGGATTCTTGCAAACGTTATTGACAAAATCTTCACACAATACTTATGACATAACTGAAGGATATGATATCTACCATTTATTAAGCATACACTGTGCATTTCTTTTTTAATTATCCCAGTTAGCTATCACCATACAGACAAGGAAAGGAAACTGTCTGATGTGAAAATTGCTCTAAAGTCAGATAACTAGTTAGTGGTAGAACTATATGCAATGCCTGATCCTAAAGAACCTAGAGAATCATTTATTTATTTTTTTAATTATTTTATTATTATTTATTTAATTTATTTATTTTAATTGGAGGCTAATTACTTTACAATATTGTAGTGGTTTTTGCCATACATTGACATGAATCAGCCATAGGTATACATGTGTTCCCCATCCTGAACCCCCCTCCCACCTCCCTCCCCTTCCCATCCCTCAGGGTCATCCCGCTGCACCAGCCCTGAGAACCCTGTCTTATGCATAGAACCTGAACTGGTGATCTATTTCACATATGATAATATACATTTTTCAATGCTATTCCAGAACCATTTATTTTTAAATGAGTTTAAGTTTGATCCCTGGGTCAGGAAAATCCCCTGGAGGAAGGCACAGCAGTCCACTCCAGTATTATTCTTGGAGAATCCCATGGACAGTGGAGCCTAGCAGTCTGCAGTCCATAGGGTCACACAGAGTCAAGCACAACCGAGGTGACTTAGCAAAAGGTAACACTATAGCTTAATTTTCCCAAACTTCAACTTCCTCCTCCTTAAAGGAAGGTTGTTAATAGCTGTCCTGCCTACTCCACAGGCCTTGTGTGTGTGTGTGTGTGTGTGTGTGTGTGTGTGGACATCAAAGGAGTTAATGACGGAAGTGAGAATACTTTCCACAAAGTATAGAGTAGTACTTTTAAAATCTTGAGTTTCAAGCCAGTCGGTCTAACATAATTTTCCTTTTTAAAAAAATTGAATAGATATTTATTAAGCACCTATTTACAGCAGGAATGTTCTAGACTTTGGGACTATGCATAAAGATCGACCAAATTCTTTGTATAATAAAAAAAAAAAATGTTTGAAATTTTCAAAGATGAACATGGAGAAAAGTGAAGTCTAATGCAGTTATGGAAGTTTGGTTTAGAATATCTATTCTGATTTTGTTCTCATGTGTTGTATCTTTCCTGTGGAGAACAGAAATCTAAAACAAAATATTCCCAATGCATTTGCAGCTGGTGATCCAAGCTTGATCCAGGTTCTATATCATATATAATCACAGGAGACTTGAAATTCCAGCTGAAATAAATGGGATATTGGGCATGTATTTGATCAATGTGGATTATAGCAAATGAGGCATGGCTCTGGTGCCAAACTGTCTCTCAGGGTTGCTGACTTAGCAGAAAATGGCTTCTTGATAGTAGAAAAGGTAGCATAACGAAGGACCCTGAAGTTACAACGGTGGCTTCAAGTTTTGCACATGAGGTTTCTTGATCAGAGCATGATGACGCTATTCTAGAACCAATAACTGTGGCTAATTTAGCTGCTCAGATTGAGGCAGTCCTATGTCCACGTATGTAGTGAGTGCTTCCTGATTTGGCAAACAGCTTCCTGATGAGGGCAGGAGAAGTAGCTTCTTTAGCAGTCTGGCTCTGCAGTATAGATTTGAGAATAGACTCTGAAATCTCATCCTACAGATTTTTACCCAACTATTTTAATAATTCTGCAAACTATCTGACATGTAGAAGATAGGCTGTAGTTTCAGTTGTAACATCTGCAAGGAAATGTTCTTTTGAATTGCAATGTCATATTTCTAATTTGCATTATTCAATTCCTCAATATGCTCCAATGATTTTCATTCAAATCAAACTTATTTTCCACTTTATCTTCAAGTGTGCATTCTCTTACATTTTTCTTTTACTTAAATCTTTCCTGCTAATGTATCTCTCTTATAGTCCAGGAGGAGCTTTGCTGAGTAGGAATTTTATTTTTCCTGGATGTAGTCATGTACAATGTACCCGTCTCAAAGCAACATTGGGGCTGCGGCTTCCTTGCAAGTTCAGTGTAAGGTAAACAGTAGTGTATAATCAGACGTGTCCCATTCCACTCACTGTATCTAATCTTAAATGAAGTGGTGATTTTGTTCCAGTCTAAGGGCATCCAGTGTTTCTCATATCTTAATTTAATTGTGTACAGTTAACCTCATCCTCATAGGAGATGATGTTTTAAAAGAAAACACTTCTCATATGGTTTGAAAATAGCAAAGTGCCCAGGACTATTAGAAAGTGTGCTATAATTGTCAAAAGTTATATTGTGTATGTGATTTTGCAACTAATTAGTTGTCTAAGCTAGAGTTGTCATCTTTTTGAGTCACATGTATTTCATCTATAAAATAAGATTGGACTGGATAATTTCTGTATTATGTTATTTAATTACCATTTATTGGAACGTGCCAAATGCCAGGTCACATGCTGAGAGTTGATCTTATAGAGATAGATGACATGATCCCAGCTTCGATTGTGACATCTGGTAGGGGAGACAGACACAAACAAATAATAACTCAATATGATGATCTCTAATGACTCTTCCAGTTAAGAGTCAAATGAAAGTTTCCCTGTTCCTCATAATGTGTGTGTGTGTGAGAGAGAGAGACCTTGCACATCCTTGTATAGGAGCAAATTAATGCAGAAAAGTTCAAATAGAGATATATTTTACACAAATAATCATCAATTAAAGAAGAGCTATCATAGAAGACACAAGAATAATACAGTTTACCCACTGGATTTCATTTACAGTTAGTCTGCCACACAGAGAGAGGCTCTCTGTGGGAGGTTCCCAGAAGCCTTGATGAAATTGAGTAACCAGAGTGAAAAAATGTTTCCACTTAATTTCATAATTATTGTCATTCCTGAAATCACCTGGATTCTCATTCTGTGGAATGTCTCACACCATCACAGTCACCCAGGATATGACTTTCTTAGTGACTGTTTTCCTGATATGCAGGATAACAATCACATAGGAGGGTA
Organism: Giraffa tippelskirchi; assembly: GCF_054371585.1. Classification (NCBI taxonomy): domain Eukaryota; kingdom Metazoa; phylum Chordata; class Mammalia; order Artiodactyla; family Giraffidae; genus Giraffa; species Giraffa tippelskirchi. Next base: position 157,409,944 of record NC_137276.1, on the reverse strand, counting down.
TCAAGTCCAGGATTCAAACTCAGAACCTCTGACGACTGTGTCAGCTTCTTACTAAATGTATGTTTGGTCTAAAATATGACCATAGGCAATTCACTTGATCCCTCTGGGCGCTCTTTTTTTTTCATTGAACTGTAGTGACCACTTATGTCTACTTCATTGTAGGGTTGGAACATTCAAAATGCTTACACTTTTTACAGTTTCACAAATGCCAGATGAGGCTATATATATTGTGAATTAAAATGATAGAGTGGTGAGTGTTGGAAATGAGAAGTTTCAATGGATAAAGATAGCCATATCAGTACAGATCTATTGGAGCCTTGGAAATTACTTGTTCCACATTTTCATTTTACAGTTGAGGAACAAGGGCCCTTGGAGACTTGTACCATATTCTACTTGCACATATTTCTGCCAAGTACTAGGAATTAGAAGTAACAATTAATCATGAAAATATTTCTTGATTCAGGAATGTTTAGGTCATTAACTGTTTCAATCGTTTGTGTCTTATGTTTTGCTATTTCTACAGTGAGCATTTACATATTCTGCTAATTCACTAGCTTTCTCCTCAAAAAATGTACTCTCTCAGGACAAAATATCTCTTGGGACAATGAGGCATTAACGTTTCTTTTTAAACTTAAAATCTGTAAATATGCATTTTGGAAATATCTAGGCTTCTGAGTTCTGATGACTGTAGATTTCCTCCAGATTCCTTTAAGCATCTGCTCTTGAAAGAGTGACATCTTTGCTTTGTTGAGAGAAAGAGCCTACCTCTACACCGAATCAGGCGTTTCCAACCTGCCCTTGCGATCCCATGAACTATAGCATACCAGGCTTCCCTGTCCTTCATCATCTCCATACTTGAATTAGGAAAGCCAATATTCTAGCGCTGTCAATTTTCTGCAACTGATCTGGTGTTTCAATAGAATACAAACAACATCACAAAAACACTTTCTATAATTTACACAAGTAAAATAGATAAGATTATACAGGTGCTCTTAAATAAAAGAGAATAAAGTGGAAGAACTTGTGGTACCGGTACCAGATATTGAGACTCATAAAGTTACAATAATTAACACAATGTTATATTGATACTTGGTTATTAAAATAGACTAATAGAACTGATGTTTTAAAAGGTTTTCACAAAGGAAATGCTCACTGTAGAAATAGCAAAACATAAGACACAAACGATTGAAGCAGTTATTGACCTAAATATTCCTGAACTCAAGAAATAACTTCATGATTGTTACTTCTAATTCTTGGTGAAAGTGAAAGTGAAATTGAAGTCGCTAGGTCTTGTCCAACTCTTTGCGACCCCATGGACTGTAGCCCACCAGGCTCTTCCATCCATGGAATTTTCTAGGCAAGATTGATGGAGTAGGTTATCATTTCCTTCTCCAGGGGATTTTCCCGAACCGGGGATCGAACCCAGGCCTCCTGCACTGTGGGCAGATGCTTTACCGTCTGAGCCACCAGGGTATACGTGCAAGTAGAATATGGTACAAGTCTCCAAGGGCCTGCCCTCATTCCACCCATAGACAAGTTCAAGATAGAAAAGTTGCAGTAGTTGTTAGGAGACAATTCTCTATGTCTCCCTCATTTCTGTACTTCCTCTGAGCAGAAACATGAACTACTCTTTATTCCAGAATATATTTTCAAGGATGTTCATGTGGTGAAGAGCTTTGGAAGCGAGTGAGGGAAGGCTTATAGGTCATTATGAAATATTCAAGTTCCCCAAACTCAGCATTCCTCTCCTATAATGTGCCTAAGTGTGAGCAGGTGTCACACGGCACTGCTTTTGCTGCCCTTTGGGAGGCAGGCCTCAGGAAACCTACGCAAATGGCTGACACACAGAATATGAGGTAGAAACTGTCCTTCTTCACTGATCTAATAGATGACCTCACTGACCTAAGGTCAGCTCCAGCACCCTAAACTGTGGCAAGTTAACTTAAGAGCTTGTAAGCAAAATCTCAGACCCTTCCCAGTTCTCCATAGTAGTTACGGCGACATTCACCAACATGCTTTCTATCAGAAACAACTAATTAATCCCATTCCTATTTGGTAAAAATGAGTTCACAAATAGGCATGTGATGCTGAACTAGCCAAGTCATTGTGTGGGACAGTATAAGAGAAGTCTTCCTGGATGGTTATAAATCAAAAAGGAGAGAGGAAGTCAAGCACAATCCTTGTAAACATTTCAGCCATCTTACTTCAACCCTGGGAATGACAGAAACTACACATGCAAGAATGCAGGAACAAACTTGCAGAGATAAGAAATGATTCCTGCCTTAAGGAGCTGAAGTCAAGTTACCCAACTGCTACTATGTTGGAGAATGTGCTTTTTTTTTTTAATTGCTTCAGGTGCTTTGCTTCAGGTTCATCTGTTTACTCTTATCCAGATGTACTCTGCTGGCCTGGCTGCTTATGAGCAGTGTCTTCTACTGACGTACAGTACATTTCCTCTTTACCCTCTAAAATAAGACTTCTGTTCCCACCACTATGCCGGCATACATCTCCAATTACTTTTTTCTGTTTTAGTTTTTGTTATGATATACACACAGAAGAGTGAAGGCAAAAGGAGAAGGGGCAGCAGACGATGAGATGGTAAGATAGCATCACCAGCTCTATGGACGTGAATTTGAGCAAACTCTGGGAGCTGCTGGAGGACAGAGGAGCCTGCGTGCTGCAATCCGTGGGGTTGCAGAGAGTCAGACCTGACTTAGTAACTGAACAACAATGACATTACGTTCAGAATAGAAGGTAAAACGTATAAGTACGATATAAATGTTAAAAATAAAGCAAACCCAAATCACCACCCACATTGGTAATAAAATATCGACAGCATCCAACACAGGGACCTCTTCACAAGCACAATCCCTCCCTGCCAACTCCCGCCCCCAGAAATGACTACTCTTTAAAATTTTCTCATAACCATTTTCCTGCTTTCCTTTATAGTTTCACTCCCTACACATGCATCCCTAATCAACGAGTTTAGCTTTGCCTGTTTCTGAACTTTTTATATAAAGTGAAATCGTACTCTATGCATTATTTTACCTAGCTTCTTTGGCCATTTCTATGTGACAAAATTTGTTGTGTAAAGCTTCCATTTTTTTTGTTTGCATCGTTGCTTAGCACTCTATTTCATACATATGCTACTATATATGTATGTATGTCTATCCACACATAAAAACGGACAAAGAAGTTGAGCAAAAAATAATGCATAGAGTACAATTCCACTTATATAAAGTTCAGAAACAGGTAAAGCAAACTAGTTGACTTTTGAGTTGTTTTAATTTGGGACAGAGACTAAAAATTTGGACATCTACATTCTTATAAAGATATCTTAGCACCTATCTCCAAAATACTTTCTAGGTTATATACAGAGAGGGGAATTTCTGGATCATAAAACATGTTTATTTTCAATCTTACTATGGCAAGCATCTTTTTTTAGTTCCATACCAGTGAATCCTTCCACTAAAAGTATATGGGATTTTCCATTATAATACATTCTTGAAACATTTGGTGGTGGTAAACTTTTAAACTTTTCCTAAACAATTGAGAAGACAGTCTCATGTTTTTTAATTTGCATATTTCTGATTACTAATGAAATTAAAGATCTCTGTATGTCTTTATAGGCTATCTGGCTGAATTCTGTTGTGATTTGCCTGTTCAAATCTTTTGCCTGTTTCTTTATTAAGTTGTCTGCTTTTTAAAGTTTATTTGTAGGAGCTCTTTACATATTCTGCATACTTATTTCAGACACTGGTACCAATATTTTCTTCTAACATCTGTGGCTTTCATTTATTAATAGTGTTTGAATGATATAAGTTCAAATTTTTAACACAAATTCATCACGTTTTCCTTTATGATACTACTTTCTGGGTACTGGTTTAATAAATCTTAAATCTTAATGAGGTCAAGAAGACATTCTATTTTAGAAAAGCTTTAAAACTTTGACTTCTATACTTAAGGTTTTAATTCACATGAAATTCATTCTGTGCATGTTGTATAATAAAAGATCAGCCTTTGTCTCAACATCATTAATCTCCACTTACCTATGATGCCATCTCCATTATAAATCAAGTGTCCATTTATGTGGAGATTTGTTTCTAAATTCCTCACACTCTTCGTCCAAGAGATGATGAGATCATAGTTCAACATAAAAGACAAAGCTGTGCTGTTTATTTACTAGAGTAAGGGAGAGGCTTGTTTTCAGAGAACAATCTCTGAAAGAACAGACTCATCTTATTTGGGATTTTTGGAAAATGTGGACTTTCAGAAATTAAAGAGAATTGACATAATCTGGAAATGTGTGCTTAACTCAGGTAAGACTGTTATTGACTGATTGGCGCTCAGAGGTTATTAGAGTACATACATCACAAACTGGGGGACTTTCCGATGATAAGGTTGATACCAAATTTGTTGACCTACAAAAGTGTGCTCACTAAGGCAAAATTTTGTTGCTTATTTGGACAAGCTTAGAATTGGTTGTTTTCATGGCTACAGAATAATTTATCTTTTCCTTTGTGAAAACGTTTTAAAACATCAGTTCCATTAGTCTATTTGAATAACCAAGTATCAATATAACACTGTGTTAATTATTGTAACTTTATGATGAATCTCAATATCTGGTACCACAAGTTCTTCCACTTTATTCTCTTTTATTCAAGAGCACCTGTATATTCTTATCTATTTTACTTCTGTGTAAATTATAAGAACTGTTTTTGTGATGTTGTTTGTATTCTATTGAAACACCAGATCAGTTGCAGAAAATTGACAGCGTGAAAATATTGGCTTTCCTAATCCAAGTATGGAGATGGTGAAGGACAGGGAAGCCTGGCGTGCTGCAGTTCATGGGATCACAAAAAGTCAGACACGACTGAGTGACTGAACAACAACAAATTCAAGTACATGATGTATTTTTTTTTCCATTTGCTAATATCTTCCTTCATGTCACTCAAAAAGTTTTAGGTTTTCTTCATCTTGTGCATCTTTTGCTAGCTTTATTCCTAGGTACATTCTATTGTTTTATAATACAGTGAATGGCATATTTATTTCCTAACTGCTTTTTTCCCATTCTTTTAACTTTTATCTCTTTACCTAGCATTTTACTTCACCAGTTGATACCTCTGGCACCATGTTGAATAGAAATGGTGAGAGCTGAAGTTGCCCTAGCCACATTTTAGACTACATTTCTTAGTTTCTTTTTGTAATATCATATGACTGGACATATGACTGAATCTTTATCAGTGGAACTTAGAGAAAATTGTAGCATTCTACTTCCAGGATTTATTCATCAAATAATTACATGTACTCTTTCAATTTCTGCCTCTCTTTTTCTATTTGCCAGAGGGAGAACTCTCTGAGAACCTACAGGAGAGCAAGCAACAAGATGAAAGGAGCCTGGGTACCTGGTGCCATAATGATTGCCATATAATCAGGAGTGCTCATTCTGCACTGTCACAGACTGAGGGCTGAACTTTATTGTTACTTAGTTTTTGGATCTTACCTGTTATATGACCTCGAAAATGGTGCCTTAATTACAGGCACACATGCATGCTAAGTTGCTTCAGTCATGTCCAACTCTGAGAATCAATGGACTGTAGCCTGTCAGGAGGCTCTGTCCATGGGACTCTCCAGGCAAGAATACTGGAGTGGGTTGCCATGTCCTCTTCAGGGGATCTTCCCAACCCAGGAATCAAACCCATGTCTCAAATCTCTTGCATTGCCCAGGGGGGTTCTTTGCCACCAGGGCCACCTGGAAAGCTCTCTAATTACATACATTTATTTTATTAATTTCAGTCTTTCTTCCTTTCTGTTGTATCCATTTAGAGAGAGATTAGACTGATATCCTTTAGGAAGTAGTGAACACCTAGGTGAATGGCTATTACATAGTTTCTAGTAGGTAGAATACAGGAGTATAGGAATCAAAGAGATAAGAGTATCCTCATCGCCCATGACATATCTAAGGAATTCATGCTTTATGTCTCTGCAACATGAATCTAAGTCTAAAGATCCTCTTTAGTATCAGGCAAGGGGCTATATGAAAGGAATGGTAGACAAAGAAGATACCATCTTTCACACTTTACAGAGATTGAGAGAGAGAGGAAAAATAAAATACTAATAATATAATAGTACAGGCTGTTATAAAAACACAGAGAAGAAGATTCTAAGTCAAATATAAATACACACACAGCACACACACATTCATGGGTTTCCCAGGTGGCTCAGTGGTAAAGAATCTGCCTGCCAAGCACGAAACACAAGTTCGATCCCTGGGTTGCGAATATCCCCTGGAGAAGGTCATGGAAACCCACTCCAGTATTCTTGCCTGGGAAATCCCATGGGTAGAGGAGCCTGGTGGGCTACAGTCCATGGGGTCACAAAAAAGACAGACGTGATTTAGCGAGTAAACAAAAGCAACACACACAGACACATACACATACATATATATACGTATATATATATATACATGTTTGTTTTTTTGTGTGGGCAATGGTGAGGTAGGGATTGAAAAAGAATTAGAAGAATTAGAAGAGGCAGAATAAATTTCCAGGGAGAGGTAATGACTGAATTTGTAGAAAGAAAAGCAGTAAATCATGCAGACTGAAGATAAGAGTCATACTGTCAAATAGCAGAGAAACTCATGTGAGGACAAGGAGATGTACAGATTTCCATTTCCAGTAAGTGGAACAGAGTTTTAAAAGGAAAAGGAATGTGCCAGAAGGTTAGGCTGCAGAGGAAGACAGAAGACAAAGCAGAAGCCTTTAATGCCAGAGGTGCCTGGGGGTAATAGGAAGTCATCAAAGGGTTTTAATCAGAAGAAGGTGGTTCCCTGAGCACTGAGCAAATTGAACTGAGAATACCCATTCACGCACACCATGTCCTCATCTACCCAGAAAAGAAAAAGCCTCCCTTTGACAAGGAACCCATATCTTCAAAAGATTTATAAGCTTCTGGAGACATTCCAGTGTAATACTCCAAGTTCAGAAACACTGTTCTTGTAAGAGAGAGAGGAGAGGGAGAGAGGAGAGGAAGACAGAAGAGAGAAAACTGCACTTTTGAGAAAGTTACTGTGTTTCTTACTTTTTGGAGGGGGAAAGAGAGAACAGATTTTGGGATAATCAGGCCCTGATTACAGAGACAGAGGGTATAATTGCTTCAGTAATGAGTTGTTTTAGGAACTAGGGTTTCTATTAAGAAAAGAGGACAAGAAAAGCTATAGGAAACTTCTCCTGAGCTGGAATACTGGGTTTTCAGTTTTGCAAAGAATCAAAAGTTATTGACATCAAGGACAACATTTGGCTGAGAGATTATTCTCAGGAAATTAATTAATTAATTAATCGGATCACTAACAGGCACTTGCTAATTAGCTCTCAGTTAAAAATTACTCCATTTGGGGAGCCATTAAGGAACACTTCACTCATGGAAAAAGAACACTTTCTCATTATCTTTGGGATTTCAGAATTAAAAGACTGGAGGCATTAGAAACCTCCTTCCATTGAATGTATGCTCCTTTGGACTTTTTATTTTTATCACTGACTATTCCATTCTTGGTATTCATGTAGCACTTTTCCACAGAAATCTTTGTGACTGCCTGAACTGGCAGGATTGTGAATGCACTAGTTAATAAAACATTGTGGATTGCAGGAAGCATGAGATTTTAGTCAAGGAACTTTGAATTCCAATCCTGCCACTTACTAGTGGCCCACGGCAGTGCAACTTCTCGGGGGCTCCGTTTGCTCACTTGTGAATTGGCAACATAAGGCCCCTGATAGAATTTTCTTACTGAGTTTCTTTGACAAATGATTCCCAGCCCAAGCCAGATATTAGCATCACTTGATAAGCTTTTCGTAAAGAACTTTGACAGGGTCCCATCTTCTGAAATTCTGATTGAGTGGACCAGCTCATTAATATTTTTCAAAAACTTCTCAAGTGATTCAAATGTACAGAAAACTGGGCAAACACTGCCTTCAACCAGGCAATTCAAGCCACACATAGGAAACTGCATGCAGAATAAAATGGGCGTCAGGCCTCATTGCATCATGCTGTTTACACTGACCCAGTAAACAGAGCAGAGAGGTAGGTTAGAGGCTTTTTTCTGATCTGTCTGTTGGTGACATTCAAATGGCACAGCAGCAGGAAAGGAAGAGGGGTCTCCATTTCAGACTAGCAAAGCTTTATTCACTTGAGAAGAGAATATGAGAAACAGAGTAAGGGTGGATGGAGCCTGATCCCTTTACTCCGCATGTCATGGTAGAACCTGGGAAGAGCAAGCAAAAGGTCTAGTACTGCTGCCTTTGAACCCCATCCTCTTCTTTCTGCAGTATGAGCCCTGGCAGAAAGTTCTTTCTCTAACCTGAAGGCCTGGAAAAGCCTCCCCTATTAAGAATGAAAACAAGTATTTTGTGACTGTTTGTTCAGAGTTGGGAATTCTGGTAAGCCTGTGCATAGCTTTTAAGTCTCAAGCATCAGTCTATAAAGAGGACCTGCCAACTTTCAGTGAGAGTGAGAAGACTTGAAGGTAAAGCCTGAGACATAAAACAGACTTCTGGTCTGCCACACAACAATCTCCCAGTTGCTAGACTACTCAGGCCAACTTGAAGCCAAGTGGTTCTTAACCTTTATGTATGTTAGTCTCTTCAGTTGTGTCCGACTCTTTGCAACCCTATGGACTGTAGCCCACCAGGCTCCTCTGACCATGGGATTCTCCAGGCAAGAATATTGGAGTGGGTTGCCATTCCCTTCTTTGGGAGATCTTTCTGATCCAGAGATTGAACCCAGGTCACTTACATTGCAGGCAGATTCTTAACCATCTGAGCCACAGGAGACATACTTACCCATATACAAATCCACAAAGATAAGCTTATTAGGTTTTAAAAATCAGAAAGATAATGTTCAACAATAAAATATAAAATATAAGCATGCAGAAATGTAAAAATGCAAATGAGACACAGACTCCTGAGTCTCACCTCAAAATTCCTTATACAGTAGGTCTGCAGAAGGATTCTCTTATTTGCATCTCTAACACGTTTTCAAATTATGCTGATGCTGCTGGTCCAGGGACCACTCTTTGAGATCTACTCTTCTAGGTCACTAGTCCAGTGAATCCCTCCAGTTGGGTTATCAAGGATCAGATATGTTTGCTTCCAGATCTCTTTATGAGTCTCTTCTTTTCAATATGATTTAATTAAATAATAGGTAACTAATGAAAGTGAAAGTGAAGTCACTCAGTCGTGTCTGAATCTTTGCGACCCCAAGGACTGTAGTCTACCAGGCTCCTCCGTCCATGGAATTTTCCAGGCAAGAGTACTGGAGTGGGTTGCCATTTCCTTCTCCAGGGGATCTTCCCAACCCAGGGATCGAATCCGGGTCTCCCGCATTGCAGTCAGACGCTTTACCATCTGAGCCACTAGGGAAGCCCCAACTAATGAAATACAAATGTAAATCAAATCTCTGTTTTTCTCTGGATGATAAGTAGCACATTTTGGAAGACTCCATAAGGTATGTTGCTTTAAAAAAATGTCAGATTAGTTGCTTAAAAAAATGTCAGGTAAAAGACTGAGGTGGGGAATTATAAAAGCCTTTAACTTTTGCATTCAGAGTGCTTCACAAGTATCTTATAATGTCTTTGTTCCACTGTAAAGATACTGAAACTACAAAAAGCCTCAGTGGGCACTACAACAAAATATGATCTATTTAATGTGTATGTATGTACATATATTAAAATTGAAAAAGTGTTTCTGAAAAACCTTCTGAAAAGATCTACATATTTTTATTCTCTTTAATTCATACAATTTCTTTATTATTATTTAATTCAGAAGTCAACTGACCTGTAAAAACTGAACTCATATCATACTAAATTTTTGCCTGCATAGGAACCATGGAGATTTCTCTTCATTTTAAGACAAATAGAAACATAAGTTAACTTGGAAGGCATGAATGTAATCTGTAGCAAAAGAGAAAATATAGCTATGTTCTGAGGACTTAAAAGACTTTCACACACACACATACACACACACACACACACACACACACAAGCATGTACTAGTATATCTCTGTATTTCTGTCTAAATCGCAAGTGTTGTTACATAGGCTTTTTAAAAAATAAATTGCTTCATAAAGCAACTGTATTCCAGTAAAAATTAATAAATAAGTAAATTGCTTTTTCCTTTACCCAATATTTAATTAGATGAAAGATTTTCATAATCTTTAAATGCTATCATTTTATATTTGTTTATCATAGTGCATTTTCTCCTTTAAAATATTACTGTTAATAAAAAAGTTATTAATACTACTACTAATAATCAGTTCAGTTCAGTTCAGTCGCTCAGTCGTGTCCGACTCTTTGCGACCCCATGAATTGCAGCACTCCAGGCCTCTCTGTCCATCACCAACTCCCGGAGTCTACACAAACCCATGTCCATCGAGTTGGTTATGCCATCCAACCATCTCATCCTCTGTCGTCCCCTTCTCCTCCCGCCCCCAATCCTACCTAGCATTAAGGTCTTTTCCAATGAGTCAACCCTTCACATGAGGTGGCCAAAGTATTGGAGTTTCACTATTATTATAAATGATACTTGAAGACTTCAGAAAGCATTTTTTTCTTGTATTCAAATTTGGATATTTATCTAAAGATCCATTCCATACATCAGTAGCCATGTTGTACTACTCAGTTATGTCCCTCTCTTGGCAATCCCATGGAATATTGCCCACCAGGCTCTTCTGTTCATGGGATTTCCCAGGCAAGAATACTGGAGGGAGTTGCCATTTCCTCCTTCAGGGGATCTTCCCAACCTGGGGATCAAACCCATGCCTCCTGCAGCTCCTGCACTGCTGGTGGATTCTTTACCACTGTGCTACCTAGTAAGCTCCATATCTAATAATGCTACCTAATTAATTGTATTGTAATTATTTCTGATATTTTACTGTATTACAAACTTATAATGTTAAAGTCTTTCATTATGACCATATCCTATTCTGCCTGAAAAACTCCTGGTAATTCTTAAAGCACCAAGTGACACATTCCCTCTGCCTTAAGGACTTAGAGCTCTATTAGAACTTAGTTCTGCTGCTGCTAAGTCGTGTCAGTCGTGTCCGACTCTGTGAGACCCCAAAGATGGCAGCCCACCAGGCTCTCCCGTCCCTGGGATTCTCCAGGCGAGAACACTGGAGTGGGTTGCCATTTCCTTCTCCAGTGCATGAAAGTGAAAAGTGAAAGTGAAAGTGAAGTCATGTCCGACTCTTAGTGACCCCATGGACTGCAGCCTACCAGGCTCCTCTGTCCATGGGATTTTCCAGGCAAGAGTACTGGAGTGGTTTAGTACTAAATAATGCTATTTTGTAAATAATTATATTTGGTATATTTATTTATAGTTTATGGTAAAACAAACTCTATATTTTATCTGGGAAAATTTTTTTAAATGTTTATTTAGAAGGATAAAAAATCAAGACTTTTTTAAAATTATGAATAATTAGATTCATACGAGAGGGAAAACCCCTACTACTATTAGAATATATTATAAAGTCATAATGTGATATTAGCATAAGAATATATATTTCAGTGAAACAGAATAAGTAATTCAGATGTAGACCACATTATAGATGAAGATAGCTTACAGAAAAAAAAAAAAAGAGTAGCATTGAAAATCAAAAGTAGAAAATGTACTAATCAGTGCATAGAATTGGGAAATATGTTGGCCATTTGGAGCAAAATAATTTATATTCCTACTCATACTGTGAATTTTTAACTTTTAGAGTTAAACCTTTAAAAATATTTGTAAAGACAGAATAAAATCATGGTTAAATATAAGCACAAGTGTATTTTATCAACTTGTGTAGAGAAATAGATAATAGTTTTTATATTTTCATACAGTTAGAGGACAAAACTAATAGCAGCAAATAAGACTAAAATAACCTTGGAAAACCCGTTTCTGAAAATTTGACAGAAGCAAATACTTGTTGACAAAGATCTACCAAAATTAATACAAAAAAGAAACTAAACTAAATGGGGAGAAAATAAACATTACACAAAGGGAAACAAAGTTAGTTCACACACAGGGCAATATGTTCCTCTCACTAGTAATCAGAAAAGGCAATCTAAAATGAGATACAATTTTGAACTACCAAGTTAAAAACACTTTTATGACAATTCATAAAATTATCCAGTGTGCAGTGAAATATGCACGTCTATCAGTTACCATTTGAACTCTTTGGAAAGTAAATTTCAATAATGTATAAAAGCATTCATAGTTCTTTATATTTTGGGAAAATCATTCTAGATAATTTAGTAATAAATGTGGATTTATAAAGGAAAACCTATTCCTGTACCCGATATTCATGCTCCCTTTCCATTGCTGTTTCTGGAAAGTGAAATCCCAGCCCATTTTGCATTTAGATGGAACCATCTGGCTAAGTTCCAATGATCAAAATGAGTGTAGAATTAATCTAAGCTACTCCAAGTACTCCAGATTCTCTAGGTTCCAAAATTAGATTTCCTGGTGTATCACCTTAAACAAGTTATCTAACACTTCCTACCTCAGTCCCCTCATCTGTAAAGTGAATTGTATCATAGTGGCTACCTCATAAGTTTAAGCATTAAAAATAAGTGAATACATAGTAAATTCTTTGACCAAGAGTCAGGAGGCAGCAGTTTAGAGAAATATAAACATTACCAAATGCAACAAGAATGCCAATATAAGGTTTCAGCCCAGAGCAGATGTTGTGTGTCTTGGTTTATAGGGGACAAGCCATGGGTCTCAAACTGAAGAAGATTCAGACTGTCCAGGGTACACCCTCCATGCTCCTGAAAGTCAGCATAGCAATGTTGAGATTATTAGGCAGTGTTCCCAGTGGTATGGAACTTGTGTTTTGATCCAGCAGACCGTCTCAGGGCCATCTGGTCTATCGTAGACCTGGGAAGACCAGCCACTCTGACCTCTTCAGGAACTCTAACAAAGGTCATCTAATTGCAGTTTTTCAAAGAGTTTGAGTCAAGTGAGCCTTAGGAAGCATCACTACGAACAAAGCTAGTGGAGGTGGTGGAATTCCAGTTGAGCTATTTCAAATCCTGAAAGATGATGCTGTGAATGTGTTGCACTCAATATGCCAGCAAATTTGGAAAACTCAGCAGTAGCCACAGGACTGGAAAAGGTCAGTTTTCATTCCAATCTCTAAGAAAGGCAATACCAAAAATGCTCGAACTACCACACAATTGCACTCATCTCACACACTAGCAAAGTAATGCTCAAAATTCTCCAAGCCAGGCTTCAACAGTACGTGAACCGTGAACTTTCAGATGTTCAGGCTGGTTTTAGAAAAGGCAGGGGAACCAGAGATTAAATTGCCAACATCTGTTGGATCATCAAAAAAGAAGAAAGTTCCAGAAAAGCATCTACTCCTGCTTTATTTACTATGCCAAAGCCTTTGACTGTGTGGATCACAACAAACTGTGGAAAATTCTTCAAGTGATGGGAATACCAGACCACCTGACCTGCCTCCTGAGAAATCTGTTCGCTGGTCAAGAAGCAACAGTTAGAACTGGACATGGAACAACAACCTGAAAGGTTCCAAATGGGGAAAGGAACACATCAAGGCTGGTGCTTATTTAACTTATATGCAGAGTACGTCATGAGAAATGCTGGGCTGGATGAAGCACAAGCTAGAGTCAAGATTGCTAGGAGAAATATCAATAACTTTAGATATGCAGATGACACCACACTTATGACAGAAAGCAAAGAAGAACAGAAGAGCCTCTTGATGAAAGCGAAAGAGGAGGGTGAAAAACATGGCTTAAAACTCAACATTCAGAAAACTAAGATCATGGCATTGGGTCCCATCACTTCATGGTAAATAGATGGGAAAACAGAAGAAACTGTGACAGACTATATTTTGGGGCTCCAAAATCACTACAGATGGTGACTGCAGCCATGAAATTAAATGATGTTTGCCCCTTGGAAGGAAAGTTATGACCGACCTAGACAGCATATTAAAAAGCAGAGACATCACTTTACCAACAAAGGTCCGTCTAGTCAAAGCTACGGTTTTTCCTGTAGTCATGTGTGGATGTGACAGTTGAACTATAAAGAGAGCTGAGCACCAAAGAATTCATGCTTTTGAACTAAGGTGTTGGAGAAGACTCTTGAGAGTCCCTTGGACTGCAAGGAGATCCAACCATTTCAACCTAAAGGAAATCAGTCCTGAATATTCATTGGAAGGACTGATGCTGAAGCTGAAACTCCAATACTCTGGCCACATGAAGGGAAGAATTGACTCATTTGAAAAGACCCTGATGCTGGGAAAGATTGGAGGTGGGAGGAGAAGGAGACAATAGAGGATGAGTTGGTTGGATGGCATCACCGACTCAATGGATATGATTTTGAGTAAACTCCAGGAGCTGGTGATGGACAGGGAGGCCTGGCGTGCGGCAGTCCATGGGGTGGCAAAGAGTAGGACACAACTGAATAACTGAACTGAACTGAAGGAGTTTAAGTAGGAATTCACGTAAGGTCCCTGAAGGTCAGATGTTATTTATATAATGTAAGTAAAGGTCTGTGGCTAGAAATTGAGATAGGAAGACAGCTAAAAGGAAACCATAAGAAAACACCCCTGTTGTCCCTAACATAACGTTAGTCTTGAAGTAATTAATATATTTTAAAAATTATTTATTTAACTACCACTTATATAGCACTTAGCATGCAAAAGGTTTTAATCTAAGAATTCTACTTTTATTAACCCGTTTAAACTTCATAGCAAAGCAGTGGGGGAATATTCTGTTATTACCCATATTTTACCGATGATCTTAAATAACTTGCCTAAGGTCACACAGATGGTAAATAATAAAACTGTAATTCCAACCCAGATAAAATAACCCCTCAGTCTGTTGTCTGAGCTGCTAAGCTCTCCTGACTCTCTCATTATGCCAAAGGAGAGATGGCCATTAAGGCTATTTTTAACACTACTTTATATTAGTGTAGCATAGTTTTAAATTTACATACAACAGTCACAATGATTAGCCACAGATTCTCACCATCATCCCAGGAAGCAGATAAGATTGTTAGTAATTCTTATTTTCCATAAGAAAAAAACTGAGACTCAGAGAATCAAAGGAACATTCAGAGGAACACGAATCTGAAATTCAGATCCCAGTTATTTGACTATTGATCCATTATTCTTTTATTCATTCCATACTAGTTTTCTCAGTTGTCTTTTTTACTTTAGGGAAAATTTAAAATCAGATTTTTTTTCCCATTCCCTCAAATGTTGGCCAGAGAAGGCAATGGTAACCCACTCCAGTACCCTTGCCTAGCAAATCCCATGGACAGAGGAGCCTGGTGGGCTGCAGTCCATGGGGTTGCTAAGAGTCAGACACGACCAAGTGACTTCCTTTCACTTTTCACTTTCATGCATTGGACAAGGAAATGGCAACCCACTCCAGTGTTCTTGCCTGGAGAATCCCAGGGATGGGGAAGCCTGCTGGGCTGCTGTCTATGGGGTCGCACAGAGTCGGACACGACTGAAGCGACTTAGCAGCAGCAGCAGCAGCAAATGTTGGCAGAATGATTAAGTCAAAGAGATGAACTTTTATTTTTTTAAGCCAAGAAAGTTAAGCAATTCTCAAAATTACTAGGAATGTTTGATTTCAATCTTTTAAGTAACCCATTTACTTATTAAGAGTCAGTAGGGCTTTTGAAGGTTGATACAACTATGCAGAATGACTGGGTAGAACATGGCAGTCCCTTTTCCCTTCATCTTCAGCCAGCACATGGAATTGCTTTTTTTCCAGCTAGTAAGGAAAGCATGTTGGAACAGTGTAAAGGCAGGGACTGAAAAACTGGGGGAGGAGACCCTGGGGCTGTAAGAAGAGATTTGGGTTCAAGTCCCATATGAACTCCCCGTGTACTAGGGGAGCCTCAGCAAATCACTCACCCCTTTAGACCTAACTTTCCTCATCTGTTGAGTCTGGGTTTTGGACCAGGTAATTGCTGAGAGATTCCCTCTCAACTTCCCAACTCCTCAACTCCTTTGGTGGCTTTAACTCTTCTTTTCTTTCCATGTGACTTTGGACATGTTGGGCCTCAATTGCCTATTTTTGTAAACTTGGAGTCACGATATTTATCATGACCATCTCTCTGGATTGATGAATGCATCCAAAAGAATGCTAAATACAAATGCCATTAAAAACAAAATATGTTTTATAATAGGCAAATGCTTACTACCATTAACTAAGCAGAAAGGAAAGTTAATAATTCAGCCAGTGGAAGCATCACTACCGATCTACATAAAGCCATTAATGGGTTAAATGCTTGGACATCTGGTGAAATACTAGCCTCAGCTGTTTAAGTGACATCTTTCTTGGGTCAAATTTCTCTCCTCTCTCCAGTCCATCTGCTCACAGCTTGTCATGATAAACACTTCTGAGTTACAAAGCAAAGAATACACAGCAACAAGAGAGGGATAGCATCTTGGATCTTAACTAGACGATAATATCAGAACAAAAACAGCACCCAGTCATCTACTCTTCATTGCCCCAGCCCTCCCCCACACTTCCCACCTCTGCCCCCACCCTTCTTTGCTTCTTGTGTCACAGTCACATGTCAGGCTGGAGACAAGTTGAAGGTAAGAAATCAAAGCCACCTGGGAGTGACTGAAGAAGAGAGACAGGCCTAATGGGTAAGGAGAATGCTAGGTGGAAAATCTAGGTGACACTTGCTCTCGGTTCAATGAAAGTAGAATGTGTTAAGTGATTGATATTCCCTAGAATAGAATTATCTCAATGTAGTGTCCTGGGGATCAGGACACTTGACTTCTCCAGGCACTGTGGTGATTTATTCTGAGACTTCAGCAAAAAGTGCTGAATGTCCAGCCTGAATTTCTTAATTTGTAAAAGCAAATGGTTTTTGGTGGTAGCAATAAAAACTGCATCACTGTTCTTAATAGACATGAGTGAAAAGACTCTGACAGAACTTGGCATGTAGTAGATAGTAAACATATTGTATTAACTGAATCTAGCATACTGGAAAGAGCACTATACTAAGTTCTTGCATGCCCAACTGAAGACTTTGACCTTTCTTTAGAACTTTAGGAGCAATCTGAAGTTTCAGAGGAAAGAAGTGTAACCATCATTATTGAGGTTAATATTCTTGACTCTTACGGAAATTGAGGGAATGATTTCAATGTTCTGTAATTCTCTCCCTGCTCTGATGTTCTGAAAGTCCATGCTACTGCTTTGAACGTCTGATTACTTTTAAAACCAAAGAGTTGTGCCATTCCATATGCGTTCCATGTGAATAAGCACATTCTCCCAAGCTACTTCCTTTAGACTTGAAGTCACTAACATCAAAATGACCTTAGAATAATTAAATAGATCATGGTGCATCCACACAATGTTGACAGTGGTTATTTCATAATGTTGCAATTTCAGATGATAATGTACAAAAACTATCTCTAACTATAGTTTCTTATTCAATTCTCATGAACATTCATTCCTTAAGTACTAAAAATGATAAAAGAAAAAGTGTTGTTCAAGCCAGGAAGAATGGAAGGAACAATGTCAGCAAGAATCAGAGTACAAGCTGTAAAGTAACTCAGCACTTACTATTTACAAAAAAAAATGAAATTTTGCCAACAAATACCTTCTTTATCAATAAGGTCATCTGTCACTTTCCATTGGGGGAAAAAAAGAGTATGTGTTCTGTAACAAAGCCTAGAAGAATCCATGTCCTCTTTCTGAGGTTTCGCTTAAGCATCATCTCTCTTCGTTGACTCATTTGACCAACAACCATTACGCTGGACCCACCATGGCCCAAATGTTGTGCTAGGATATCAGGATGTATAAATGAAAAAGATGGCTTCTACTTTCAAGGATATGAACTAATTGAAATTGTCTCATACACACACACACACACACACACACAAACTGCTGGTGGGAGAATTTTGGCACACTTATTTTAGAAAGAAGGCTCTTCTGGTGGCTCAGATGGTAAAGAAACTGTCTGCAATGCAGGAGACCCAGTTTTGATCCCTGGGTTAGGAAGATTCCCTGTAGAAGGCAATGGCACCCCACTCCAGTATTCTTGCCTGGAAAATCCCATGGATGGAGAAGCCTGGTGGGCTACAGTCCATGGGGTTGCTAAGAGTCAGACATGGCTGAGCGACTTCACTTTCACTTTTCCTTTTCATGCACTGGAGAAGGAAATGGCAACCCACTCCAGTATTCTTGCCTGGAGAATCCCAGGGACGGCGGAGCCTGGTAGGCTACCGTCTATGGGGTTGCACAGAGTCGGACATGACTGAAATGACTTAGCAGCAGCAGCAGCAGCCAGTGTTCTTGCCTAGAGAATTCCATGGACAGAGGAGTCCTGCAGGCTACAGTCCACTGGGTCACAAAGAATCAGACACAACAGAGTGACTAACACTTTCATTTTCATTTTTAAAACGCAATTTGATTAGCTATTGCACTTCAAGATGTGATTTTATATTGTAAGACCTAGCATTTCTATACCTAAATGTTCTTGAACAAATGTAAATATTGCATGTGTGCACCTACTAGTCACATGAAAGCTTGCACATAGCAGCATTGCTTACAATAGAAAGGAATAAACCAGACACGATTCAAATATACTCACAGGAATGAACTACAGTTGCGTGGATCAATAGCAATGAATTTCAAAAGCATAATGTCAAATAAAAAATAAATCACAGAAGACTATGTATAATATGGTTTCATTTATATAAGAATAAAAAAGCTAAACAATATATAATTAGGGACACATGTATCTGTGGCGAAACTTACAAGAGAAGCAAGAGAATAAAGAATAATTAACATTCAGAATAGTGGAAACCTCTGGAAGAGGGGGAACAAGATTCTTAATAGATGAAGAGCACTTGGGGAATATCAAATTTGGAATAGAATAGATATATGAGCAAAAACTGTGCTATCATTCTTTCAGTTCAGTCGTTCAATTGTGTCCGACTCTTTGTGACCCTGTGGACTCTGGCACTCCAGGCCTCCCTGTCCATCATCAACTCCTGGAGTTTACTCAAACTTATGTCCATTGAGTCGGTGATGCCATTCAAACATCTCCTCCTCTGTCGTCCCCTTCTCCTCCCACCTTCTATCTTTCCCAGCATCAGGGTCTTTTCAAATGGGTCAGTTCTTTGCATCAGGTGGCCAGAGTATTGGAGTTTCAGCTTCAGCATCAGTCCTTCCAATGAATATTCAGGACTGATTTCCTTTAGGATGGACTGATTGGATCTCCTTGCAGTCCAAGGGACTCTCAAGAGCCTTCTTCAACACCACAGTTCAAAAACATCAATTTTTCAGTGCTCAGCTTTCTTGATAGTCCAACTCTCACATCCATACATGACCAGTGGAAAAACCATAGCCTTTACTAGATGGACCTTTGTTGACAAAGTAGTGTCTCTGCTTTTTAATATGCTATCTGGGTTGGTCATAATTTTTCTTCCAAGGAACAAGCGTCTTTTAATTTCATGGCTGCAGTCACCATCTGTAGTGATTTTGGAACCCAAAAATGTCTGTCATTGTTTCCACTGTTTCCCCATCTATTTACCATGAAGTAAATAATGCCATGATCTTAGTTTTCTGAATGTTGAGCTTTAAGCCAACTTTTCACTCTCCTCTTTCACTTTCATCAAGAGGCTCTTTAGCTCTTCTTTGCTTTCTGCCATAAGTGTGTGGTGTCATCTGCATATATTGATATTTCTCCTTTCTCCTTGGCAATCTTGATTCCAGCTTGTGCTTCATCCAGTCCAGCATTCTTTAAGCCATATATATATATAATATATATAGTCTTTGTATACCTAATATTTTGATTTTAAAAATAAAACCATTTAAGATGGTTAACCATCTACTCTCTTAGTAAATTTTAAGCATATAATTCAAAATTATGAACTATAATTGTCATGCTATACAGAGATTCCCAGAACTTACGCATCTTATGATTGAAACTTTATATACCTTGGGGCTTCCCAGGTGCTACTAGTGGTAAAGAACCTGCCTGCCAATGCAGGAGACATAAAAGATACAGATTTAGTTCCTGTGTTAGGAAGATCCCCTGGAGGAGGGCATGACGATCCACTCCAATATTCTTGCCTGGGGAATCCCATGGACAGAGATGCCTGATGGGCTACAGTCCACAGAGCTGTAAAGGGTGAGACATGGCACACACACATACCTTACTTAGCACACACACATACCTTCACCAACATCTCCCCAATTCCTTCCTCTCTCCCCTACCCTCCAGCCCTTGGTACTGGTCACTCTTTCTCTATTTATATAAGTTTAGGCTTTTAATTTTTTTTAATTGAAATATAGTTGAGTACAATACTATGTTGGTTTCATAGTGATTCAGTAGTCAAATATTTATATTACAAAATGATCGTCGCCACATAAATCTAGTAACCATCTGTCTCAACATAGAATTATTACAGTATGATTTATAGTCTCTATGTAATACATTACATCTCTGTGACTTATTTTATAGCTAGAAGTTTGTACCTTTTAATCCCTTTCACTGATTTCACCCAAAGCCTCACCCTCCTCCCCTCCGGAAACCACAAGTTCGATTTCTGTAGGTCTGTTTTTGTTTTGTTTGCTTTGTTTTATGTGAGATCACACAGTGTTTGTATTAAGTGAAGGAATACTGACTTTTTCAGAATTGAACCTTCTGAGCTTGAAGAGGCTATTGGTTACTTTGCTTCTCAACTTTTTATGACCAGGGAGTTGTTCAAGGCCACCACACTTAGGGGTGATGTAGCAACGGAGAGCATACTCTAAGACATGAAAAAGAATGTCTGTGAAGCTGATGCATGACATATTTGATAGCAATTCAAAAATTAAAAAAACAGAACCTACTTTTACCTTGAAATGAAGTCATTATTTGTCAACACTTTTCTTAAAATATAAAATTGAAATTTTTTAGACTCACTATTACAGACAGTGCTAAAAAAAACTTCAAAAGTTGACTTCCAGTTTGTTAAAAATATTTTAAAATATGTTCCAAAGGTATTTATTAATATTTTTCTGAACAAAATTTTTTAAAGAGACTAAATAATGAAATTGGTTTTACTTTATTTTGGATCTTTGTATATTAAAATGCCTACTTTGATTAGCAGTTTTATTCCCAAAATGTTTTAAGATATATTGTTTTGTTTAAATACCTGTAAAGACACAAGAAACTTGGGTTCAATGCCTGGGTCAGGAAGATCCCCGGGAGTAAGAAATGGCAACCCACTCCAGTATTCTTGCCTGAGAAATCCCATGGACAGAGGAGCCTAGCGGACTATAGCCCATGGGGTTGCAAAGAGTTGGACACAACTTAGCGACTGAGGACACCACAAACACATTCCGAGAGTGAATATTATAAATCCCACTGGACACAAGACAAATTTGATGACAAAGACAGTAGTCAGTAAGCGACAGAACCAGTTTCAAACCTAAGTTTATTGACTCTGGATCTCATTCTCTGTACTATTACATTTGTCACCCATTTACTTTCAACATTTACCTTTGACAGATCAAAGCTGTGAGGGGAGAGTATTTTAGTAGAGAATTCTCTATCCTGACAAGTTGTTAGTCCAATGTTGCTATAAAATAGATTTTCAGATATGCAGTAACACCGAAATTCGTTTCCTACACATCTTATATAAGTAAGTCAATTGATAAAATAGTCCAAGAAAACAGGAATGTATTGAAGAAAGAAGAAAATACAGAATCTAACAAAGAGAGGTTCTGATCCAAGAACACAATGAAGTTCCAGGACAATACCTTCGCAAGTAGGCATAGAGAACAAGCAGTCCTGGTTGTAGTGGGACATCAGAGAGTTTGGGAGAGAGGATTTCAAGGGGATAAAAAGGGAGAAAAAGGGAATTCCATGTAATTGACTATATGATCAAGAGCCTGAAAAATGTGGGGATAAGGTGAAGCCATGCTATTCATTTTTAAGAATAAAGAGGTGGTACTATTTTTAAAAAGCTATATAGAATCATGATGTGAACAGAAAGTAAATTAAATAGACCATGATTTTGAGCAATTGATAGGATATAAGAAAGTGAATCCAGTTAACACAGATTCTAAGAAAATTATATACCAAGTAACACAAAGGGATCATTGTTTTACATTTTTAGACAAGAAAATTTATCCTAAAACACTTTGGCATATTTAGCTTTGAGATGACCAAGATTTATAGAATGGTGATGATGCTATTTGTTTACTATAGCCAACTTTTAGAGTCAGTGTATATACAAAGTACAAAAGTCATTATCTTTAACTTCACAATTATTTAACATAATACAAATGTTAACCTTGAAAGGTACAGCCAGCAGGAATTGAGAGCTGGAAAGGAAGGTGTAAAAATAAAGACAAGAACACTAGTTTCCTCACTTTCCATAGTGAGCAGCTAAGCAGAACTGTCTGAAATTGGTGAAAGAAGAAACAGAGGTGTAAATACTATATTATAAGATCTGAAGTAGTTTATACTTAAAGCTATAAATATAATCAATAGGAGAACTAAAAATAATACGAAAATAGTTTAAACACTGGGAAGAAATGAAAATAATGTAATAATGCTAAATTCTCATGTTGCAAAGTTAGAGAATCAAACGATGTCATATAATATTTTCAAATAAAAACAACTGAGGTATAAGCACGTTATTTAAGGTATTGGAAGTAACCGGCAGATGAACTTAACCCATAATAGAGGAAATGTCCTGGACAGTGTTAAAGGCTAAGACGGTGATTGTCACTGGAAGCCTTTGTGTATTTTGTTTTTCATGATGTGCATATAATTTTTAAATATTATAAATATATGTCAATTGCAAAACTTTAAAAATTAAAAAGCATTTTTAAATGTCTATAACATTTACAAAAGGATGTTAGTTGCAGGACGTTCATAAAGTTTCAAATTGGACTTAAAATCTATAGATCGGTAAGAGAATATGGCAAGTCCTTATATGGAATTTAATTCAGTGTTTGTTAATAATTATATGAGGACAACTCTACTGTCAGCGTTGTTGGTGAGGAGAAGAAAGCAACAGAATATGCTCAGTGTGATAGCATGTATAAGAAGCACACAGCTCCATTTCTACAGATACAAATACATAAAGGACTTCAGGGAATAGATCTGGACTTGACATCAGTGTGGTATGGTTTAGAAGGGGAACTTGTACCGTACATAGTTTTTTGCTTTTTTTTTCCCCTATAACTTTCTTTTTTAAAACTCTGAACATTTTCTACTTTTTATTGTGGGAAAGTAGCACGACTAGTATAAGAAACCCCCATGCGTGCTTCCTTCAGCTTTAATAATTATCAGCTTAAAGCCAATCTTATTATATTTCTACTCCTACCCATTTTCACTGTTTACAGATAATTTTGAAGAAAATCTCAGGCATAATATTATCTGTAAATATGTCATATGTTTGTAACATTTCATGTTTTGTAACATTTTATTATGTTACAAAATAATTATCCAGATTTTTAAAATTAATGATTTCATGCCATCAAATATCCAATGTTCAATATTCCAAGAGATTTATAAATGCACTTTTTTACAGTTTGTCAAAGTCATTATCCAATATGCTTGATTTGCTAATGTTTTAATTTGTGTCACAAAATATTTAAAATATACAAAATTATGGAAAATGATTAACAGGCATACACATAAATGCCAACCAGATTTATATGTTGTTTTATTTTGCCATATTGGCTTCAGAATTTTAAAGAAACAAAAACATATTTTGGAAAAAAAAAGTACAGTCATTCTTTGAGAAATACAAAATGTTTTTTCAAAGATGTAAAACTGCTGAGGAATCAAAAGTTCATGATAGAAATTTATCCTACACTTCTCTAAAATTCTATTCTCGCTTTATGTCTCCCCATAGAGCATATCTGTTCTGTTGTTAATGCATCCTTTCCATCATATGCGTTATAAGTTTAATACATACATAAGCACATGCAAATAATCTTTTATTAATTAAAATGTAAATGCGAGCATATTGTATGTATCCCACTATCTTTTTACCATCAATATTGTGTTTCTAATCTTTATCCATCTTGATACATGAAGATGAAACTCATTTTTTTTAGATTGCTGCCTAGAATTCCACTGTGTTTATATGTCTATCCTTTCATTGATGGATATTTAAGTTATCCCAATGTCAATCTTTCAAATTCTTTCATAATGATTATTCTTGAACACATTTCTTCAAGTGGATATGTGAGCATTTCCCTAAGTAATATGCCTAGAAATGAATTTCTAAGTCATAGAATATAGTACATTCAAATCTGTTTGTTATTGTCAATTTGTGTTGAGAGTGATTTTTCCATTTTGCTCTCTCCGAGCAGTATATGCACTTCCTTCTACCACATCCACATTAATCTTTGATATTTTCTAAGTTTTCAATTTGCTAGTCTGATGGTTGTGAAATTCATTATGATTTTAATGAACATTTCTCTGATTACTAGAAGAGTTTTACATACTTATTGGCCTGTTTTCTCTTTTTTCAAAATTCCTATATTTAATATCTGATCATATTTCTATTTGGCTATTTGACATTTTTTCATTAATTTTAGAAGTTCTTTATAAATTCTGGACAAAGTTTTCATCATGCATTACTATTTATTTGAGTTGCAAGAGTTTTCTTTCCATTTTTGACTTGCTCTTATTCTCAGCATCCTGTCATAGGGAACTCAGACCTGGGCTCTCAATAAACTAGAGGGGTGGGATGGGAAGGGAGGTTGGAGGGAGGTTTAAAAGGGAGGAGACATACATATATTTATGGCTGATTCATGTTGATGTTTAGCAGAAACGAACACAATACTGTAAAGCAGTTATTCTTCAATTAAAAATAAATAAATATGAAAAATTTTTTTTAAAGTTTTAAATTTTAATGTAGTCAAAACTATTGATATTTTTCTTTTATGCTTTGTGCCTTCTGGGACTTGTTTATAAAGTCCTTCCTAATTCCAAAGACTTCCCTGGTGGCTCAGATGGTAAAGCGTCTACCTACAATGCGGGAGACCTGGATTCGATCCCTGGGTGGGGAAGATCCTCTGAAGAAGGAAATGGCAACCCACTCCAGTACGCTTGCCTGGAAAATCCCATGGGAGGAGCCTGGTGGGCTACAGTCCATGGGGTCGCAAAGAGTCGGACACGACTGAGTGACTTCACTTCACTTTCTAATTCCAATATCACTAACATTCTATATGTTTTAGTGTTTCAAGTTTCATATTTTGTTTTCATAGTAAAAACATATTTATCTATTATATCTATAATAATAAATAAAAAGATAGAAAAATAAAGCATGACACTGTGCTCAGTTGTGTCTGACCCTTTGTAACCCCTTGGATTGTAGCCCACCAGGCTTCTTTGTCCATAGAATTCTCCAGGCAAGAACACTGGAGTGGGTTGCTATGCCCTTCTCCAGGGGATCTTCCTGACCCAGAGATCAAACCAGTGTCTCTAGAGTCTCCTGCATTGCAAGTGGCTTCTTTAACACTGTGCCACCTCGGAAGCCCAGAAAAATTAAAGCCATCCTTAATATAAGCACAAAGAAACCAAGTGCTGTTAACACTTATTCTACATACTTCTAATTTCATTTCTGGACTCATGTCCTATATTATATAAGTAGGATGACCTACATTTCTATATACTTTTTTCATTGAATAGCATTTACTAATATTTTAAAAAGTATAATAATTCAAAGAAAGAGCAGTAGATGCTGAAGTACTCAGAGATGGAAGGTTTAGAGACTGAACCTGAATGAAAAATTTTCTCTTCGGTGTATCCAAGCAACCCAAACCATGTATACTAATTAGGTCATTTGTTTTTACATAGCCTTTGTGTGTCCCTCCACAGTAGACACTTACATAGTCTTCTAGTAATTGTTACTATATTCTGCCTCCTTCATTAAATCATACACACCTTTAGGTGAGAGACAGGTCTCACTCATCTTTGCATAACTAATTGCACCCAGCAAATAGTAGGTACTCAAGAAATATGGAAAGGAAGGTGGTAAAGTGAACATTGAATTAGGAGTTGGGAGATCGAGATTCTAGTCCAGTAAGTAGCTACCAAATAGTGTCTTTGAACAAATTTCCTGTGAGATCCGGTCTCTTCATCTATAAAAGGAGGGGAGGGGCTTAGATCACCTTTATTTCCTATACCCTCCGAATTCCAGATTCTGTTTCTTTAAAAAGAAAAATATGTACAGGGTCCATAAATATTCATTAAAAATATACATTTCATGATAATATTAAGTAGGCCAGGTTTCAACAACCTAGGACATCTAACTGTAACAGGTGTTTACTTAAACACAGATGGAAATTGTGGTCCTTTTAGACTGCCAATTTTTCGATAGCGAGGTTCTGATAGGTTTGGATGGATGAGCTGTTTTCTGTAAGTAGCCATCAGAATACCAGAGAGTGAACTTAACATTAGATACCCATTGGAGCTCTGTTACCACCAAGATTTCTGGCAGGATATGGGACCAAGTAATTTCCTGGCTTGTTTGCCTTTCCATCTGTCCCATGGACTCCAACCTGCTAAAGGCAGTTTGTGATTACATCTCCCTCTAGTGACTAAAACCTTTGCATTATGCAGTCTCCTGTGGCACATGAGAAAGGACATTTGGCTAGAAAAATATAAATGAAAAGAGAATATATTGGTCCTTTGATAATTCGAGAAAGATTTTCTATGTGTTAGTCTGTGAGAGGAGCAAAATTCATCCTGTATTTCTCTTTGCATTGAGAGAACTAATAGTCAGCAGGCTTATTTTTTTTTGCCTGTCTGAGAAATAGATAGTCAGGAGTCTACCTCATTGATATAATGAACCAGACCAGCCATCAGCCAGTCTTATAAACATTTAATAGGATAATGTCCAGTGAGAAGATACATAAAAATATTAATCTCCCTTCTATTTATTCTATGTAAATTGTTCACAAAACTGATTTTGATCAAAACACCCATAGAATAATTTTTTATACTAAGGAACTGAAAATATCAGGAATACAACTTTTCAATTTAGTAATACATTCATAAGAGAAGTTAGCAATAATAGTTAGCCAAGATTAACTCAAAATCAATAGCTGGAGAAATGAGGTAGACCAGACAAAGGCAGTTCATCTTTTGGTACTTGATTTCTCATAAGAAAGCTGGTAGAAATGGCCCCTTGTGTATTTGTACCATCCCTTCAATGTGATTCAAGGGAAAATATTAGGCAAACAAACAGCTGCTTTGTTTTTTCCATATTTTGTTTGTGATAAGTATTGTAATTGTCCATTACCTATCACAGACCAAATAAGGAGAAAATCTCCCATGTCTTGGCAATGAACTTGCCTGTGGTCTCATAAGCAAGGGGCCAAACCAGTGATATCACCTCGAGACTCTAACCTCAGAATGTCTCAACTTTCACATCAAATACCCTAATCCATCTATTCAGTACAACTTCAGGTCAAGGGATTATGATGTCCTGGATCTTTAAGAATTTGCCTTCTCAAACAGATTCATTTCAGGAGCTTTCTCTTCATTAAAACTGTTATATCTGAAATGGAAGCTAGGAACTGGGCTGTGGGGAAGAAGGGATTTTCACCAGCTCCCTGGGAAGTCCCTCTGGTTTCTACATTCCATCTCTCAGTTCATTTTATGAAGCTCTTGATACAGCTGGTCCTGTAACTTTAGACCAACAAAGTTGGTTTTTTTCACTATTGACCTTGCAGATGGAAATCAAAGAAGTCAAGTCTGTGATTTCTATGCAGTTGTGGTCGTTGAATTGACCCAGATGTCAGAAACTAATCTGTCAAACGTCTTAATTTTACAGCACAGAAAACTAAGGCCTAGAGTGGATAAGAGTTGAAATCATACAGAAAGAATAGGACTAGAAGCCAGATCTCAGAATTTCAAGGACTGAGTCTTTTGCATCTTGCTATACTGTTTGTTTTTTTTTCAAAACAGATCAGAAATCATATTTCCAAATAAACGTAGATTTATTTTTGTCCATTCAAAATAGCCTTTTAAGAAGTTTTAGATATTTTAATAATTCTACTATTATTCAAAACACATCTAGAATTCCTCTTTGGGTATCACATCTAGTCTATGTTACATTATTAATGATTTACTTAGCTACCAGGCTATGAGCTCATTAAGAGCCCAGTCTTCAATTTTACCAGTATCTTCTGCACTTAGCATATAATTGGTACATGGTAGTTCATCACAAATATTTTTTTTAATAAAACAGCTCATCACTGTTTATCATTTGATAAGGTATTTAATTGCTAGAAACATATAATATCACAAGAAAAGATCATAAAATTAGTGGTTGGATTGGATACTGTGCATCATATGACTCAGAGTCCTTGTCTCTCCCAGGCAGAGCTGGAGTAATTTGAGTGAAGCGGCCATGTTTTATGTACCTCAGCATCTCACAGCACCACTGCCAATTCTTGCACAGAAAAACAACTCACATAGATAATCAGTATGTGTTTGATCAATAATGGAACAATTAGGTGGAAACAGGATGAAGCTGGTGACCCCTTGTTCCCAGGTTGCTGGAACAAGAACATAATGGTAATATTTCTTGGTTGGAACGTAAAAGTTAACTTGCTGCTGCTGCTGCTGCTGCTGCTGCTGCTGCTGCTGCTGCTGCCGCCAAAGTTCTAGCCCTCAACTGACCCCTTTGAATTATGACCTTGGATGAAAAGTTATGCCATGGACAATAGACTATATCATGAGCTGACATCTAAAGTCTTTAGTTGCCAATATCTTCATCCTAGAGAGTTTCAAAAGATAGATCTTTCTCTTTTGCAAATACCTCATCTTGTTCTTTCAAAGCAATATGTACACATCACCAGCAGTACATTAAAGGAGTATGTATAACTATTTTAAGTTCTTTGTTACTTAGTGCTGGTTGTGCTCAGTGTTTGGAATTGCATATGTTTATGCTTGCCTGGGATGTCAAACTACTAACAAATGCCATTTGGGAATAGTGAATCACGGGATAGTCTCTGGAAAACACACACACACATAATGTTTTATCATTGAATCAGTTTGTGGAAGAGACCAAGAGCTGGTTGCATTTGGTCCTGCTCATATACAAATAAGAATGTTTGGTTGAGGAGCAAAGGAACTTTGTCTTGCACTTCATGCGTTCCTTCTACTTCTCCTAATCTAAGTCTCCATCTACAGTGGAAGAGTTTGTAATATTTCATTATAAATGTTCTAGCACATTAAAATGAGAGTCCATACATGGAGCAAGTCAGATGTGGATAAACAAAGTATCAGGCAGGATAACACTTCTGTTGGACAACTTGCTGGTTGCTGTTGTGTTCACTGGATGCCAAAAAGAAAGATAGGTAACAACATCCCTCAACCCAGGCAATATCCATTTCTCATTCTAACAAAAATTGAGTGAGTGGTCATGGCTCTGATTCTATTCTCATGTTGCTCCTAAGCCCCAGCCAGCAAAGGTTCTATCTTAAGTGCACGGGTGAGATTTGGAGGTCTTTAGCTGCTGATGCTGCTAACTAACCTCTGTGCCCCTCAAGGTCAATTTGGACCTACTCAGTTCCCCACTCACCACATCAGCACAGCCACTCACGACATCTTTTGTCCCACAGCCCAGGGGATCTGTTGAAATTTCCAGAAGGGGAAGCATCTCTTCTTCACACTTCATCTTGTTCACAATCTCATTTGAAGCATGTGAATTCTACCCATCACTGTGAAGGTTAAGATTCTCACAACTCAAAAACCAAGAGCTGACTCTAGTTTTCTCCTTTATTTCTGCTATGTCATCTCTTCTTTGAGGCAATACAAAGAATGCCTACCTGGATGAATTGAAGAGGAGTCAAAAAGGAAACATTAGGAGTAAAAAGCACATCATGATGCTTTGAAAATATGATTTCACAATAACTTATACATACACGGAGAGAGAAAAATAGGGATATAAGCCCAGAGAAGTACCTTCATAATTTGTTATTTTAAGACTATGGAGACAAATAGAGATCACCTGGTTTAATACTTCGATTTATGGTGATTATAACCAAGATCCAGAGGAAGGAAATGCTTTGTTCAACATGACAGTGTAAGTTATTGGGGAAAAAATGGGATTATTCAGCTAATTTTCTTACCAAGTTAGTTTACGGAAAAGAATACTTACTTAAATGTTAGTCAAATCCATATTTTAGTTCATGAAATAAGAGCTTTTTTACTTAGCATATGAATAAATAAATTCTGTAATTTATTAGCATGCTTGATCTTCGACAACCATTAAGCATCTCTAAGGATTATCTGTAAGTGGGGAAAATATTAGACTTCTTATAATTCAACTACAGGTGAAGTATCCAAATTTTTGGCATATAGTACATGCTCAATAATTCATAGCTATGGTTTGAAGTATGATTATATATTGTAGCTTTCATATTTATAGTTTTAGATTATCTTATGAACTTGTAGATGAAATCTGCTACTTAGATGTCTAAATAAATAAACATTTATGCTTTTTTAGCAAAATAACATGCTATTTTGAAGGCTATCATATCCCTTAACAGGCAAGGCTAAACCAAAGTACTTCTGAACCTTTATTATTCACTTCCAAGAGTATGCATTCAATTAGAAGCATTGAAACATTTACAAATAGGATTTTCTGACATTTTAGTTCAGACAGTTCAGCCAATCTGAATATTGCTCAGTTGAAAGATGTAGAATAAGAAAGACAGATTAAAGGATCAGTTTCCACACAAGAAACTGAGTCTTACAGAGGGGAAATGAGTTTTCCAAGGTGGCAGAGCTAGTTCTCATAGAGCCAAGCTTAAAATCCAGGTATCTAAACTAGGTCGCATTAACCCCTCTGTCCTATTTGTAATTTAAGAGTTAAAAAACATAAACCTCCAACCTAGAAATAATCCAGACTTTTTCTCTGCTTTCATACTACACCTCACATCAGCTATCAGATGTACTGTAAATTGCCTTACATAACTCTTAAGACAACTCCCACCAGTTAAAGCGCAGGTTATAAGAGACAGATCATACAGCCCTGAATTTTTTGTCAATGGATTCCTTATATTCATAAACTATTTTTCTTACTTCCAATGCTTTCCAAAACTACCTGTTACTGACATGTTATATTAAAACTTTTTTTAAACCATTTTTGCTTTATTAAATTCCCACAATTCTATTTCTTTGGTATTTTTTCATTTTTATTTATCCATATGCTCAACTAAGAGAGAGAGAATCAGTTGCTTTAACAGAGTTTCAATCTATTCCTAAAATAAATAAGAGAGACTAATTTTCTCATTACCTCCTTTACTTAAACAAGTTGGAAAGATAAAAATAAACAAATGCAGAAATGATTCAGGAATCACAAAGGAATTTTATCTAAACAAGCCCAATCACAAAGACACAAAAGTATTAGTTAAACATACAAACCAAATGAAGAACAGTGAGAACTGCCTTTGTCATAGACACACCTGAAATATGTTCTCAAACTAGTCATGATCAACTTAATAATAGCTAATGTAAGCTGATGCTACATTATTTCAATAAAGTTTTTTAATTAAACCATCCATTATAATCCATATAAACAGACTCAAAAATAAAACTCTTAGGATGAGTATTTGGTAAAAGTGTAGTAAAATAACAAGTAAAAATGCCAACAGTGTAACTCAGAAACAGATTTAAACACCATGGACTCAGTTTCTGAGACTCTAAGAGTTGTATCCCATGGTTAAGAAAAAGGGATGTTTTTATAAATAAGAAAATGCCTTCATCAGCATTTTCAAACATAAAGCATAGTCAAACATCATTATAACAAATGTTATCGATGTGACCCTAAAGAACACGATTTGCAGGGCAGGAGGGACCTGTGTGGATGATTATTTTTCTGCTTACATCTTCTAATTTGTCAGAATACATTTATGCCTTGCTACTTTAGTCTTACAACATTAACTTCCATGAGCCTCTCCAGTCTCAAAATAACATTAATCAATAATCCAACTCACCTGTCATTTGGTATAAATGGTGACAGAAAAGCTAACAGAATATTTTGATGGATTGAATGCAATGGTGAGAGAAAGAGAGGTATCAAGAACAACTTTGAAGTAATTAGTCAGAGAGTCTGGAAGGGTGGTGTTACCATCATTTGAGCTGACAGAGCCTGTGGAGGGAGCATCTGCAATACACCCTCCTTCAATAGACAGTGCCCCAGCTCATTGATGACAATTAACAGCGGAAGTCAAAGAATTTGAAGGAATCAGAGTTCTGTCCAATGCATTATCTAGCCCAAGTCCTAGCACACATGTGCTATACTTTGTTGGATTCTATGGCATCAGATTTCTACAAATGGCTGTTCAGATATTTCAATATGAAAAAAGCCCGTTTCTAAAATGTCATGTCAAAATAAAGTTAGCTGCAGAAACGTGGGTCAGTTTTCTAAATTGTATACTCTTTTCATGAGATACTTGCATATCCTAATTATATTATTATTTAATACATTGTATATTAGTGGGGAAATGATTATATATATATTAAATATCATGTATAAAGTAAAAATAGACTTTTAGATACAATGGAAGATAAAGTTCCAGCTGAAATGGAGGATATAGTGGTTGAAGGACTAAAGTCAAAAGCAGTTTTAACATGATATTTTTCTATTAATAATTTTAAGAATGCACGGCTCCTTGCTGTCTGACAAATCCTCTCTCTTAATAACTGTAGGGGTGCTAAATTATTCATCTTTCCTTTGGGAAGTCAATGGATATCTAAAATGTATAAATAAATAGAGATTACAGTCTGTTATTTAGAATTAAAAAGGTATCTAGCAAGGTAATAGAAAATTAAGATCAATAAACTTGTGAGTCAATGGTGAGAGGAAGTATAATTTTCATAGGAAGGAGTCATTAGATACCATGTGAGTTGGAGTTTGAGTAGAAAGCAGACGGCACACTGTTGTTGAAGAAAGCTTAATGAACAACAATTTAGAAAACTATGGACCATGTTCAGGAAAAAAATGTCAGGGATAATCAAGTACACATATTACATCAAGGGGCAGGTGGAAGAAGCAATTGCCAGTATCTGGCATGATGTACAGCTGCAGGAGAGGGTCCCTTAAGGAGCTGGGGCTGATAGGGGTTATAGCCACAATTGCTAAGTCGTGTCTGACTCTTTTGCCACCCCATGGGCTATAGTCCACCAGAATCCTTTCCATGTTATTTCTAAGGCAAGAATACTGGAGCAGGTTGCCATTTCCTCCTCCAAGGGATCTTCCAGACCCAGAGATTGAACCTTTGTCTCCTGCATTGGCGTGCTGATTCTTTACCACTGAACCACCAAGGAAGCCAAATATAATATTACTTAAATACAATGGAGGTTAAGGCTAAGATATTTAAAGTATAACTGAAGTAGAATTCAAGGATTTACTGATACCTTTTTTTTTAACCACAGATTTTATTAGCATAGGTGCCTTAGCACATTTTGCCTTGTTTTAAAATTTCTACTTTAGGTGACTTTAAAAATTTCCATTTACCATTTATTTATATTTTATGGATTCATAGATGTTTATTTTATTCTATGCCTATAATCCAACCTTATTATTTATTTGGGTGCTTAAATTGACCCAGATTTGGCCAGTGAGGGGCTTGTCAAGCTAGCGTCTCTGTGCTTTTGACATGTACCTATCACTCTAAGAGTATCTCTTTACTTTTCACCATTGCAAAAGGTTCCAGGCCCATCATGTGCTTTTCCTGTCCAAATGGTGGAAATAACCATTCCTTCAAAGATGCCTGGTTTCTTTTGGTGGAGAATTATGTATCAAAACCATGAATTAAGTGATAATTATGCTCATTCATATAAGGATACAACTGCCCCCAGGCTTCCCTGTTGGTTCATTGGTAAAGAATCTGCCTGCCAATGCAGAAGGAAGTGGGTTTGAACCCTGAGTCAGGAAGATCCCCTGGATCCTGGATAGGAAATGGCAACCCACTTGAGTATTCTTGTCTGGGAAATCCCATGGACAGTGGAGCCTGGCCGGCTACAGTTCATGGGGTCACAAAAAATTGGACATGACTTATTGAATAAACAGCAACAGGTGAACAACACTGCTCCCAAGTCCTCTTGATGAACGGTGTGAGGGAATGCACACATACACACACACACACACTCATTTTATGCCCATGTTTGTTTATATATCTACTAATTAATCTATCTGTGTACCTATTTATCTATCTATACTGAAAACAGTGAGTTCACATTTTTATCTTCAATTCTAACGTAACACCATACTTCTACTTATTTTTCTCCTTTCCGTATTAGTGACTCCCTTCTCTAACACTTAAGACACTTGGCTCCCATGATACTTTAGTTCTGCTTACTTGATTAACCCCTCATATGTTAAAAAATCTTCCTCACTGCTGACATATTCACCCACCTTCCCCTGCCAGGATTCCAATGTTCCATGTTGATCATCCTTCAAAATACAGACTTCTAGAATTAAATTAGGAGAAGCCAAAGGACAAATTAAATAGAACCCCTAGTTTCTTAAAGTGAATTTCATCCACCCTTCTTCTGGGGTTTCCCTGATGGCTCACCAGGTAAAGAATCTGCCTGCAATACAGGAGACACAGATTTCATCCCTGGGTGGGGAAGATCCCCTGGAGAAGGAAATGGCAACCCACTCCAGTATTCTTGCCTGGAAAATCACATGGCTAGAAGGAGCCTGGTGGGTTACAGTCCATGGAGTCACAGAGTCGGATACCACTTAGAGACTAAGCATACACAAAAGAAGAGGAATCCTGAATTTTCTAAGCTTTGGTTTTTACTGAATGACAGAATGACCACCACCAACTTTATTTGGCAAGTCTAATTCAACCCAGAAGCTGAGATGTCAGTTTTCCTTGTCCTAAGGATTCAGGTATATAATTCCTTTCTAAACATTGTGCATGATTCACTCTGTTTGACTAATGACCTGACAGTAGGTAAAAGAAAAGAAGAGAAATTGCCATAGAATAACAGATAACATGAGGCTACGCAAATATATTGAATGTGAACATCTGCTATTCCACACATAATGAGTTATTTTAGAAGTTTCAAGTTGAATAAGAACCAAAAGCCCCTGAGGAAATTGAAATATCTCCACCCATAATGACCTCTCTTCTTACCACCCTCTGGGACCTTTCTCTGTGCTGTTGAAAATGAGTTCAGCATAGCTATGCCTGTGCACTGTTGGTGTTATCTGTGCATGGTTCCCAATACCATGAACAAAATGATTCCCCTCCACTTGTCCTTGTCCATCTCTACGTTTGTTCATACCCTGATCTCATCCATCATTTCAATCCAAACTCCAGAAATTCAGCCTCAAGCCATGTATCTGACCTCAGGTCAGTTCTCCAGGAAACCCCATGGCCTTCAACCTCTCTTTACTTCTGAGGAATCCAGCACAGATTGGTGTTTTCTTGGTGAGGCCCAAGACTGAGAATCAAGTGACCTGAATTATCATCTCACCTCACTTCAAGTTTCCATTTCTTAGAGCAGAAACAGTCATGACTCAGCCACTACATTACAGTAAAAACCAAATTGAATGATGTTCCAAAATGGTCTTTATAAGCTTAAAAGCTATACACCTGTGAGGGGTTGAAATTGTCATATTGCCTTTCTCAGTTTATACATTTTGTTTGAACAATGAACTTGTGTTCTTTTGTATTTTGTATTGCGAGGATATAATAGGATACTTCCTAAACAGAGTGGTTATGAGAACAAAATAAGTAAACACATAGAGCATATGGCACAAGTTTTGAAAACATTACACACTGAAAAAAAGGCAGTACTCTGGGTAGTAGTATTGCTTTTATTACTATTATTCCTATTGCTCTAGTCCAAAGAAATCAGTACTTGATCCTAGCCTATTTACAGGGCACAGATGTGATGCTTGGAGGGGACTCTGCAGATAGATGGTGCAGAAGGCACGGTACTGTCACTCATGTTGCATGGGTTGGGATAGTGAGTGACTAGGCTCTTGTTTTGATTTTGGAGTTTTTGGAGCATGCCATCTGGGATCTTAGTTCCCTGACCTAAGGAACTAAGGTTGATCGAACCCATGCCCCCTTCATTGGGAGTGCAGAGTCGAACATTGGACCACCAGACAAGTCCTTTGAATTGCTTGTTTACGTGGCAGATGCAAACTAGACCATGGCCCTTGCTTGGTTCTAGTACAGGATTACCGCTACACAGAGGCTGTGAAACTAAACTTTCTTAGAGCCTAGTATCATAGAATGAGGACCAAGAGTGTGCATTTTGAATCAACACTGATAGTGAACTTGAGCTCCTGGCCCTTCCCCTGTGGATGGAGTTGCTACAGCAAATAATCATTATCCTCTCAGGTAGGGAAAATACTTAAGCTGCTCTTTATTTCAGATCCTAGAATTTGAAAACTAGACAAGATCTTAGAGCTCATTGGTCTTAACCCACTTACTTCCCAGAGGATGAGATTAGGCCCTAAGAGAAGGGACTGTAGCCTGAAGGTTGTACAGGTTATCAGTAAAGAAACTAGACCAAGTCTCCTGATTCTCGGCTAGGGCTTGCTTCCTCTGTACTTCTGCACTCAGTTAGTTTGGCCTCTGTTGGCCCCGACCATCTTGTTGGTTTTCTGAGGCTGAGCGCCTGGGTGGTTTCTCATCTGAGTCTTGGACAGCAGTCAAGCGTGTGGATGGGCAGAAGTGGCTGACTCAGGCTGCAGAACACTTGGTGCCTGCGGGGCTGAGATACGGTCTAAAGGAAGGGCGTGTCAGCGTGACTGGGTGAATGAGGGGAGGAGAGTGGTTTCACCCTGCATGGCTCCTGCTGCTGAGTTCTGGGACAGGGAGCAGCCTCAATTACTCACTCAACTTAAGATATGCTTGGCCTAGGTAAGCTGAGCTGTGAATTAGAGGGGCATCTCTCAGCATACAAAAAGTGAAGAGAGATTTACTTTTTATTTTACTTTATCATTTTTCATGCATTCATTCATTTGTGCAAGAGATAGTCATGTATTACCTACCATGGCAGGAGGTGTGCAAATGTTCAGGGACACAAAGGCAAACTGCGTGACCTGTGTTCTGAAAAAGTGAGAGACAGCAGTTCAAGAGCCAGATTCGACACAGCGAGATATATGCTATAATGGTAGTGAGCACAGATGTATGGAAGATCCAGGAGGACTGTCTTGTGTGTGTTTGTGTTGCACATGTATGTGGTGCTCAAAAATGTTTCCCTGGAAATGATGTTTGAGCTGAATCTTTAAGGATCCAGAGGGAGCATAATGTCAGAGGTCTGAGACAGAGTGGCCGTTCTAAGTAATTAATAATTCCATGTGGCCAGAGTACAAAATAAAAATTAAAAAAAGGATTTTTAGAATATACTTTATTTTTTATTTTATTCAAGTATAATCGACTTACAATATGTTAATTTCTGCTACACAGCAAAGTGATACACACTTAACTGCTTCTATGAAGAAAAGCTCTGAAAAACTGGAAAGCATATTAAAAAGCAGAGACATCACTTTGCTGATAAAGGTTTGTATAGTCAAAGCTATAGTTTTTCCATTAGTCATGTACAGATGTGACAGTTGGACCATAAAGAAAACTGAACACTGAAGAAATGATGTTTTCAAACCATGGTGCTGGAGAAGATCCTTGAAAGACCTATGGACAGCAAGGAGATCAAACCAGTCAATCCTAAAGGAAATCAATGCTAAATATTCATTGGAAAGATTGAAGCTGAAGCTCCAATACTTTGGCCACCTAATGTGAAGAGCTAACTCATTGGAAAAGACCCGGATTCTGGAAACGATTGAGGACAGGAGGAGAAGGGGGCGACAGAAGGGAGATGGTTGGATGGCATCACTGACTCAATGGGCATGTGTTCGAGCAAACTCTGGGAGACAGTGAGAAACAGGGAAGCCTAGTGTGCTGCAGTCCATAGGGTTGCAAAGTGTCAGACATGACATAGCAACTGAACAACAGTATCAAAAAATATATATATATATATTCTTTCCCATTATGGTTTACCACAGGATATTGAATACTTCCCTGTGCTATACGACAGAATTGTGTTGTTTATTCATTCTATATATACTTGTTTGCAATTGCTAATCCCAAACTCCCAATCCATCCCTCCCCCCTCGCCTTGGAACTACAAGTCTGTGCTCTCTGTCTGTGAAGATGCTTGGTGCATCACTATCAACTCACTGTAGAAACTTTCCATCTGCCTTTTTTGTTGAACAAATGGAAGCTCAAGAGACCAGCAATGGATTCTCCCAAGACTCAGGCAATATCAAGCACCAAACTACAATTAGAGTGGACCCTCAATTCTCATATACCTCTTAACCTTAACTTGGAAGGGCATAAAAAATTATCTTCAAGTGTTCCTTAATATAGAGATTGAGTAATAGTTTGGAACTGAGATCTGAATTTCTCTTGTAAACCATGGCATGCATGTTGGTTCAGTTCAGTTCAGTTGCTCAGTCATGTCCAATTCTTTGCGACCCCATGGACTGCAGCACGCCAGGCCTCCCTGTCCATCACCAACTCCCGGAGTTTACTCAAACTCAGGTTCATTGAGTCAGTGATGCCATCCAACTATCTCATCCTCTGTCGTCCCCTTCTTCTCCCACCTTCCATCTTTCCCAGCATCAGGGTCTTTTCAAATGAGTCAATTCTTTGCATCAGGTGGCCAAAGTATTGGAGTTTCAGTTTCAACATCAGTCCTTCCAATGAGTATTCAGGACTGATTTCCTTCAGAGTGGACTGGTTGGATCTCCTTGCAGTCCAAGGGACTCTCAAGAATCTTCTCCAACACCACAGTTCAAAAGCATCAATTCTTTGGCACTCAGCTTTCTTTATCGTCCAACTCTCACATCCATACATGACTACTGGAAAAACATGTTGGTTAGGGATGCAGGCTTCTCTGTCCATGGAACTTTCAGGCAAGAATAATGGTGGTGGTTTAGTCACTCAGTCGTGTCTGACTCTTTGTGATCCCACGGACTATAGCCCACCAGGCTCCTCTGTCCATGGGATTCTCCAGGCAAGAGTCCTGGAGGGGGGTGCCATTTCCTACTCCAGGGGATCTTCCCTACCCAAGGACTGACTGCATCTCCTGCATTAGCAGGCAGATTCTTTTCCACTGTACCTCCTGGGAAGCACATAATGCACCTATAACACTGTATGAAATACAACCAACTTTGTGTGAGAAGATAGATTTTAATTTGGATTGCTTGGAAAGTCTCACTCCCACCTTCCCGAAGCAGAAGATGAAGACTCTGAGGGTCCAGGAGGGCAGGGAATGAGAATGCAAAGGGATAAAATGACAACAGGACACTAGGGACCTGCAAAATGTGGAACAGAACATCTTTTCCAGAACAAATTCCTGGGGATATGTCTCAATCCTGCAGTATCCATGACATCCTGTCCATCTTCAGGAAACCCTTCCTTCCATGGTAGCACATCATGTGAAAGGCCATGTTTTTCTCCTCTCTGATGTCCCTTAGATCCTTTCCTTTCCTCTGGAAATAAGCATCTGAAAGTTTGGAGGTGTCATAAATGGCACTTTTTTTTTTGCTAGAAACCATAGGAAATTAAGGAATTTTAAAACCTCGTATGCCCTTTATAGTTTCTTTTTTCAAGTACACCCTTTGAAGAAAGTCAAATGTATATGATCAGACCCACCTTTATCATAAAGAGATGAGGAATTCTTTGGCTAATGATCTTGGGCCAGTCTTTTAGTGCTCATAACACAAATCCTTGGGAGAATTGATTTCACCTTTACTTTGAACTTCCTAAAAACAAAAAACAGAGGAAGGGAGAGTCAGTCTGTGGGTGCCTCTCTGTGTCTGTATTCCCCAGGCATCCTGTCAGCATAGTCCTGGATACCCAGGAAGAGAGAAAGGTGCAGGTTGGAGAAAACAGAATAAAATACATTGGCAGATCCTGATGTTGTCTTTTCACCAATTTTATCTTCCTACTCGAACAGTGACGAAAACAAATATTTACGTTAAGGCTTTAGCGTTTCCCCAAAATGTTTAAACTCTTGAAAAATTAAACACTTTTTTCAGTGTGAATTATGGACTGAGTTAATAGAAATACTAAAAGAAATTCAAAAATGATTCAGTCCAACTTATTCTATGAATGAGAAAACCAAGGCACACAGAGAGAATTCAGTTTGTTCAGGTTCACAAAGGGGAACAGTTAACAGAACACTCAAATTGTCATCTGTCATTTGTGAAACTCGGGGTTTGCCCCAGATCAGTTTGGTTAAAGTGATTTGCCTAAAGTCCCACAGTTAATGTGACAGCTGTAAACAGACCGAGATTTCTTAGATTCCAATTCTAGTGCTTATATGACTCTATAAAGATGGCCTTGTGAGATTCCCCAAGAAACATTTGACCTGTGCAATAGGTTAAGAACTTAAAAATAAATGATCACTTTTGGGTAATCCCAGATAACAGAATAAAAAAGCCCCAAAGTAAAAACTGTAAACAGAACTCTTCTCAGAATGAGTATTAAATAAGCCATCTGCTTTTTTTTTTTTTTTTTGAAGATAATATTTTACATGGCCCACCACACAGTATTTCAGAACACTTAGAATTTCTATGGGCTCCCCAGATGGCACTAGTGGTAAAGAACTGACCGATAAAGAGACATAAGAGACATGGGTTCGATCCCCGAGTTGGGAAGATTCCCCTGGAGGAGGACATGGCAACCCACTCTAGTATTCTTGTCTAGAGAATCCCATAGACAGAGAATAAATTTTGCATTTAAAGAGAATTCTCACAAAACTTAACTCTCATTTAGTTTCACCTTTCCTTGGAACAAACTGCTGTCATTATTGCTATTACTATCTCCTCTTTGGAGATAAGAAACTGAAGCCCACAGTCTCAAAGATAATAAAAGAAAACATAAACCTAGGTGTTCTGATCCTATATTCAGTAGGTTAAGTATTACTTCTGGCACATTTCAAACCATTTCTTGAGGAAAACAACCCATTTGTCAATACAGAAGACTTAGAGATGAGGGTTCGATCCCTGGGTCAGGAAGATCCCCTGGAAGAGTACATGACAAACTCTAGTATTCTTGCCTGGAGAATCCCACAGACAGAGGAGCCTGGGGAGCTATAGTCCATGGGATAGCAGAGTTGGACATGACTGAATCAACTTAGCATGCGCGCATGCAAGTATATGTAATAATTAAAAGTTCACAATCAGAACAGTTTTATCTTCCTGGATCAAATGGTAAGTCTGATAGTAATTCATTTTTATGTAGCCTGAAAAATAGATTGCCAGTGCTGAATATCATAGTTCCTTTCAACCATTGTGCCTGAGAGCTAGGCTAAATTGTTTGTGAAGGTTAATATTTAGTTCCATTCTGGAACTGCTCTTAAAATCATGGAAGCCAGAATAAAACTGATTTTAACCATCATCAGACAGCAGCAATGAAGAAGGCAATGGCAACCCACTCCAGTACTCTTGCCTGGAAAATCCCATGGACAGAGGAGCCTGGTGGGCTTCAGTCCATGGGATCGCTAGGAGTTGGACACAACTGAGCGACTTCACTTTCACTTTTCACTTTCATGCATTGGAGAAGGAAATGGCAACCCACTCCAGTGTTCTTGCCTGGAGAATCCCAGGGACGGGGGAGCCTGGTGGTCGGCCATCTATGGGGTCGCACAAAGTCGGACACGACTGAAGCGACTTAGCAGCAGCAGCAGACAGCAGCAAAAACAAAGCAAACAATATTTACAAATAAAATTTAACTTTTATATAAAACAGTATCAGCTTATAAGTTTAAAAACTTATCTCCTAAGGGGAAAATTGTATTTCCATCAGTAACTTAAAAAAAAAATTCTTTTTCCTTCTTAGGATGTTTTTATTTGCGATAACAGAGAGCCAGTCAAAAGTAATTTAACCAATAACGAGTTTTCTATCTCATATAAGAAGCTGTGTGATCAGTAATTCCAGTAAAACCTAGTAATTCTATGGAATAAAACCATGATAATCTCACATCACTAACAACACTGCCATTAAACAGACCCAGAAGTGAAGTTAATAGAAAATGGTCCATAAGATGATATATTGCAGTTAATTTAATATTTTAAATTTTGAAACATATATATCATGATAAGACATTAGTTTTTTTATATCTTTATTAATGTACATGTTATGAAATGCCAGTAATTCATTAGCTTTCTGAAATTAAAAATTAGACTTTCAAAAATTTTTAATCTCATATCAAGTATCTTAATGTTGATAAAAAAGAATGCTGCTGCTGCTGCTGCTAAGTCGCTTCAGTCGTGTCCGACTCTGTGCGACCCCATAAACGGCAGCCCACCAGGCTCCGCCGTCCCTGGGATTCTCCAGGCAAGAACACTGGAGTGGGTTGCCATTTCCTTCTCCAATGCATGAAAGGGAAAAGGGAAAGTGAAGCCGCTCAGTCATGTCCGACTCTTAGCGACCCCATGGACTGCAGCCTACCAG
This sequence comes from Giraffa tippelskirchi, assembly GCF_054371585.1. Lineage (NCBI taxonomy): Eukaryota > Metazoa > Chordata > Mammalia > Artiodactyla > Giraffidae > Giraffa > Giraffa tippelskirchi. The sequence continues at coordinate 157,367,446 of NC_137276.1, read as the reverse complement.
GCTCCTCCGTCCATGGGATTTTCCAGGCAAGAGTACTGGAGTGGGGTGCCATTGCCTTCTCCGATATGATGGGTACAATTCAGAACTTTACTTTTTTAATAAAAAGAGCATTAATTAGTGATATTTATTTACTTAAGGATTATTTTAAATCCTTAATCTACATACACAGACAGTTTGACCTGTGCTGAAATTTCTAAGTGTAAATTTTTATTAAACCAGGAAAATGGTTCAGTTCAGTTCAGTCGCTCAGTTGGGTCCGACTCTTTGCCACCCCATGGATTGCAGCACATCAGACTACCCTGTCCATCACCACTCCCAGAGCTCACTCAAACCCCTGCGCAACGAGTCGGTGATGCCATCCAATCATCTCATCCTCTGTCGTCCCCTTCTACTCCTGTCCTCAATCTTCCCAGCAACAGAGTCTTTTCCAGTGAGTCAATTCTTTGCACCAGGTAGCCAAAATATTAGACTTCAGCTTCAGCATCAGTCCTTCCAAAGAATATTCAGGACTGATTTCTTTAGGATTGACTGGATGGATCATCTTGCAGTCCAAGGGACTCTCAAGAATCTTCTCCAACACCACAGTTCAAAAGCATCAATTCTTTGGCACTAAGCTTTCTTTATAGTTCAACTCTCACATCGATACATGGCTACTGGAAAAATCATAACTTTGACTAGACCTACCTTTGTGGGCAAAGTAATGTCTTTGTTTTTTAGCATGCTGTCTAGGTTGGTCATAGCTTTTCTTCCAAGTAGAAAGTGTCTTTTAATTTCATGGCTGCAGTCACCATCTGCAGTGATTTTGGAGCCCAGGAAAATAAAGTCAGCCACTGTTTCCACTGTTTCCCCATCTATTTGCCATGAAGTGATGGGACTGGATGTCATGATCTTAGTTTTCTGAATGTTGAGCTTTAAGCCAACTTTTTCACTCTCCTCTTTCACTTTCATCAAGAGGCTCTTTAGTTCTTCTTCACTTCTGCCATAAGGGTGGTGTCATCTGCATATCTGAGGTCATTGCTATTTCTCCCAGCAATCTTGATTCCAGATTGTGCTTCCTCCAGCCCAGCGTTCCTCATGATGTACTCTGCAGAGAAGTTAAATAAGCAGGGTGACAATATACAGCCTTGACATACTCCTTTTCCTGTTTGGAACCAGTCTGTTGTTCCATGTCCAGTTCTAACTGTTGCTTCTTGACCTGCATACAGATTTCTCACGAGGCAGGTCAGGTGGTCTGGTATTCCCATCTCTTTAAGAATTTTCCACCATTTGTTGTGATCCAAGTCAAAGGCTTTGGCATAGACAGTAAAGCAGAAGTAGATGCTTTCCTGGAACTTTCTTGCTTTTTCGATGATCCAATGGATGCTGGTAATTTGATCTCTGGTTGTTCTGCCTTTTCTAAATCCAGCTTGAACATCTGGAAGTTCACGGTTCATGTACTGTTGAAACCTGGCTTGGAGAATTTTAAGCATTACTTTACTAGCATGTGAGATGAGTGCAATTGTGCAGTACTTTGAACATTCTTGGCACTGCCTTTCTTTGAGATTGGAATGAAAACTGACATTTTCCAGTCCTGTGGCCACTGCTGAGTTGTCCAAATTTACTGGCATATTGAGTGCAGCACTTTCACAGCATCATCTTTCAGGATTTGAAATAGCTCAACTGGAATTCCATCACCTCCACTAGCTTTGTTCATAGTGATTCTTTATAAGGTCTACTTGACTTCACATTCCAGGATGTTTGGCTCTAGGTGAGTGATCACACCATCATGGTTATCTAGGTCATCAAGATCTTTTTTGTATAGTTTTTTTGTGTATTCTTGCCACCTCTTCTTAATATCTTCTGCTTCTGTTAGGTCCATACCATTTTTGTCCTTTATTGTGACCATCTTTGCATGAAATGTTCCCTTGGTATCTCTAATTTTCTTGAAGAGATCTCTAGTCTTTCCCATTCTATTGTTTTCCTCTACTACTTTGTATTGATCACTGAGGAAAGCTTGCTTATCTCTCCTTGCTATTCTCTGGAACTCTGCACTCAGATAGGTGTATCTTTCCTTTTCTCTTTTGCCTTTTGCTTCTCTTCTTTTCTCAGCTGTTTGTAAGGCCTCCTCAGACAACTATGTTGCCTCTTTGCATTTCTTTTTCTTGAGGATGGTCTTGATCCCTGTCTCCTACACAATGTCATGAACCTCCATCTGTTGGTCTTCAGGCACTCTGTCTATCAGATCTAACCCCTTGAATCTATATCTCACTTCCACTGTATAATCATAAGGGATTTGATTTAGGTCATACCTGAATGGTCTAGTGGTTTTTCCTACTTTCTTCAATTTCAGTCTGAATTTGGCAATAAGCAGTTCATGATCTGAGCCACAGTCTGCTCCCGGTCTTGTTTTTGCTGACTGTACAGAGCTTCTCCATCTTTGGCTGCAAAGAATATAATCAATCTGATTTCGGTATTGATCATTTGGTGATGTCCATGTGTACAGTCTTCTCTTGTGTTGTTGGAAGAGGGTGTTTGCTATGACCAGCATGTTCTCTTGGCAAAAACTCTATTAGCCTTTTCCCTGCTTCATTTTGTACTCAAAGGCCAAATTTGCCTGTTACTCTCTAAACTTCCTACTTTTGCATTCCAGTCCCCTATAATGAAAAGGACACCTTTTGGGTGTTAGTTCTAGAAGGTCTTGTAGGTCTTCATAGAATTGTTCAACTTCAGCTTCTTCAGCATTACTGGTTGGGGCAGAGACTTGGATTACTCTGATATTGAATGGTTTGCCTTGGAAATGAACAGAGATCATTCTGTCATTTTTGAGATTGCATCCAAGTACTGCCTTTTGGACTCTTTTGTTGACTATTATGGCTACTCCATTTCTTCTAAGGCATTCTTGCCACAGTAGTAGATATAATGGTCATCTGAATTAAATTCACCCATTCCAGTCCATTTTAGTTTGCTGATTCTTAAAATGTCCATATTCCCTCTTACCATCTCCTGTTTGACCACTTCCAATTTACCTTAATTCATGGACCGAACGTTCCAGGTTCCTATGCAATATTGTTCTTTACAGCATCAGACTTTACCTCCATCACCAGTCCCATTCACAACTGGGTGTTGTTTTTGCTTTGGCTCCATCTCTTCATTCTTTATTGAGTTATTTCTCCACTGTTCTCCAGTAGCATTTTGGGCACCTACTGACCTGGGGAGTTCCTCTTTCCGTGTCCTATCTTTTTGCCTGTCTTAGCATTCAGGGGGTTCTCAAGGCAAGAAAACTGAAGTGGTTTGTCATTTCCTCCTCTAGTGGAGGCTCATAGATTCATTGAGTTAGACAAGGTTGTGGTCCATGTGATCAGTTTGTTTAGTTTTCTTCAATGGTGGTTTTCATTCTGTCTGCCCTCTGATGTATAAGGATAAGAGGCTTATGGAAGCTTCCTGATGGGAGAGACTGACTGAAGGGGAAACTGGGTCTTGTTCTGATGGGTGGGGCCATGCTCAGCAAATCTTTAATCCAATTTTCTGTTGATGGGCAGTGCTGTGTGTGACCTCCTTCAAAAGGAGGTCGCACTCAGTGCCCCCAACCCTGCAGCAGGCCTCGGCTGACCCATTCCTCCACTGGAGTCTCCTGGACAGTCACAGGCAAGTCTGGGTCAGTCTCTTGTGAGGTCACTGCTCCTTTCTCCTGGGTCCTGGTGTGGACAAGGTTTTTCTTGTACCCTCTAAGAGTCTGTTTTCCCAGTCCTCTGTACATTCTGGCAGCTCTATGATGGGGTTAATGTCAACCTCCTCCAAGAGGGCTTATGCCATACCAAGGTCTGCTCCACCAAGAGCCCCTGCCCATGTGTCAGGCCACTGCTAACCTGTGCCTCCACAGGAGACAATCAAACACTCAAAGGCAGGCCTGGCTCAGTCTCTGTGGGATAAGGTGGTGGAGGAGAAGGAGGTGAGCTCGTCTTCTCCTGTGAGAACTGAAAAATTACAACTCTCTGCTGAACAACTGCTGACAGGAGAATGCTGGACCCCACCAAGGAAGGATACCCCACGTCCAAGGGCAAAGGAGAAGCCCCCAGAAAGATAGTAGGAGGGGTGAGATTGCATTTAGAATTATACACATACCTGCCAGAGACACTCAGAAGGCTCAGACAAAACCTTCTCTGCACCAGGAGATCCTGCAGAGGGAAATGATTATGTTCCCAAATTAAAAAGACACTGAGTGAAGTGAATCAAATCTGAACATATATCTACCTTTTTCTAATTTTTACATATTTAGAAATTACTAAATGTATGTATGTATATGAAAAATTATAAATAATAATTATGTATCAAGTACTTGACATTATGCATTAAGTATCTATTATTAGCATATATGAATTTTGAATCAACATTAATGAGTTACAGTGCTGAAAACAAGGAAGATTCACATCCATTTAACTAAAATTATACTAGATCTTTGTCATATGTATATATATGACACATACACACACACACATAAAGGATTTGATTCCTGAGAAAAGTCACAAATCAGTACACTTAAAAGGGAGCACTGCTGTAAAAGGTAAAACTGGCTTTGGATGTGTGTTTGCCAAGTTTGAAGGTAATAGATCCTTAAGAAGAGAAGTCTTTTGGGGAAAACTTTAGGATAATACGCAAAGAGACCTCCTTTTAACATCTCTCACTCCTCAGGAAATAAACAATAGAGAAAAATGTGCTTTTGCTTAGTAAAATCAGTAACTATGAATACTTAAACCTGAGACACAATGTAGGACCATGAATGGTTGATTACATTTAAAAAGAAGAGGAAATTTTCATATTTTCAAGGCCAGCTATTGGTATAACCTTACAAACAGCACATTTTTTCACCTTTTACAATTTTGACAACAGACTGGAAAACACATAAATTATAGTCTCAAAAGACTAAGCATGCTTAGACTTCCCTGGTGGTACAGCAGATAGAAATCCACTTGCCAATGCGGGAGACACAGGTTTGATCCCTGGTCTGAGAGGATTCCACCTGCCATGGAGCAACTTAGCCCATGCACCACAGCTACTGAGTTTGTGCACCACAACGACTGGAACCCATACACCTAGAGCCTATGCTCCACAGCAAGAGAAGCCACCACAGTGAGAAGCCGGCACACCACAGGGAAGAGAGCCCCCACTAGCCACAACTAGAGAAAGCCCGTGCAGCAACGAAGACCCAGCTCAACCAAAAATAAATAAAGAAGTAATTTTTAAAGGATTAAACCTTCTCAGATACAAAGAGGGAGAAACAAATTAGAATCGTCAATATTTGAGGAAAGCCAATAATATGAGGGATAAAGATGGTCACCAACTTCAATAAACATGAGAAGTGACACTTAAGGAAACAGAGTTCCTAGTTCAAAAAGATACCCTGAAAATTATAATTAATATCTTCAGAGTAATGGGAGTTTACCATATTACCAATGTGAAATGTGATTACCAAAATTAAAACCACAGTAAATTCTTTTTTCACAGTAAATTAATTGAATAGTAAAATAGCTATAGGTGGGGATAAATCTGATAAAGTTTTCCAAAAACAGGGGAAATGTCAGTGATAAAACATATAAAAAAGTTAAGAGAAAAAGAGAACATGCAAACTTTAATAATCATCTCAAAGAAATTTAGAGACAATAGGAGTAATAATTTGATAAAACTACTGTCATGGCTATTGCTATATGGCTTTTTTATTTTTTATATTTGGCTAATATAAATTCCCAGAACTGAAGACATAATTCTTTATATTGACGAGTCTACCAATCATTAAGCAGGGTGAAGAAACAAGTCCACAATTTAGACACATCTAAATGAAGAATAGGGGGGAAAAAAAACAAAATCTTCAAGAGAGAAGAAATATATTTTAGAAACAAGAACCAAATTATCAATCCTAGACACTAAAATTGAGTAACATCTTTACAATCTGAGAAAAAGTTATTTTGACCTTCTAATTTGATAACTAACAATTATTTAAGTGTAAAGACAAAATAAATTCACTTTCAGCATGTAAGAACTTGCTAACTCACATAACTTCTCTAAAAAGAATTATTGGTTGATGTGCTCCACAAAATAAAAGCCAAAAACAAGAGGAAGATGTGACATGCAAAGAATATATATATATATATATATATATATATATATAAACACAGAAATCGATAAACTTATAATCTCTATATTGAATAATTATCTACGATAAAAAATTAATATATATTTGAAAGTAACACCTGAAATGTTTTTATTATATGTGTCAGAATATCATGAGCAGGGAAAGAATGGAAATTAAAGTTTTTGAGTAGGTCAGGGGAAGATACTGATTAGGTTTACTTGTTTTTAAAAATCATATTATTGTTTCCGTAAAACTGGTGAGGTTTCAATTTACTTATTACTCAGGAAAGCAGAATAATAAAATAATTACCTGAGAACCTATGAGCACAGATTGCACTAGATGAAACCATTTCAAATAAGTTTTTGTTTATAGCTATTGACCAAAGGAAAGAGACAGAAATAGAGTTTTTTATTAAAAGTATGCTATTTTAATTGATAATATAATCAGTTCAGTTCAGTCGCTCAGTCGTGTCCGACTCTTTGTGACCCCATGAATCGCAGGACGCCAGGCTAACCTGTCCATCACCAACTCCCGGAGTTTATCCAAACCCATGTCCATCGAGTCAGTGATGCCATCCAACCATCTCATCCTCGGTCGTCCCCTTCTCCTCCTGCCCCCAGTCCTTCCCAGCATTAGGGTCTTTTCCAATGAGTCAACTCTTCGCATGAGGTGGCCAAAGTATTGGAGTTTCAACTTCAACATCAGACCTTCCAATGAACACCCAGGACTGATCTCCTTTAGGATGGACTGGTTGGATCTCCTTGCAGTCCAAGGGACTCTCAAGAGTCTTCTCCAACACCACAGTTCAAAAGCATCAATTCTTCGGCGCTCAGCTTTCTTCACCATCCAACTCTCACATCCATTCATGACCACTAGAAAAACAATAGCCTTGACTAGACGGACCTTTGTTGGCAAAGTAATGTCTCTGCTTTTAAATATGCTAGCTAGGTTGGCCATAACCTTCCTTCCAAGGAGTAAGCGTCTTTTAATTTCATGGCTGCAATCACCATCTGCAGTGATTTTGGAGCCCAAAAAAATAAAGTCTGACACTGTTTCCCCATCTATTTCCCATGAAGTGATGGGACCAGATGCCATGATCTTAGCTTTCTGAATGTTGAGCTTTAAGCCAACTTTTTTACTCTCCTTTTTCACCTTCATCAAGAGGCTCTTTAGTTCTTCTTCACTTTCTGCCATAAGGGTGTTGTCACCCACATATCTGAGGTTATTGATATTTCTCCCGGCAATCTTGATTCCAGCTTGTGTTTCTTCCAGCCCAGCGTTTCTCATGATGTACTCTGCATATAAGTTAAATAAGCAGGGTGACAATATACAGCCTTGACGTACTCCTTTTCCTATTTGGAACAAGTCTGTTGTTCCATGTCCAGTTCTAACTGTTCCTTCCTGACCTCCATACAGGATTCTCAAGAGACAGGTCAGATGGTCTGGTATTCCCACCTCTTTCAGAATTTTCCACAGTTTATTGTGATCCACACAGTCAAAGGCTTTGACATAGTCAATAAAGCAGAAATAGATATTTTTCTGGAACTCTCTTGCTTTTTCGATGATCCAGCGGATGTTGGCAATTTGATCTCTGGTTCCTCTGCCTTTTCTAAACCAGCTCGAACATCTGGAAGTTCACGGTTCACGTATTGCTGAAGCCTGGCTTGGAGAATTTTGAGCATTACTTTACTAGCATGTGAGATGAGTGCAATTGTGCGGTAGTTTGAGCATTCTTTGGCATTGCCTTTCTTTGGGATTGGAACGAAAACTGACCTTTTCCAGTCCTGTGGCCACTGCTGAGTTTTGCAAATTTGCTGGCATATCAAGTGCAGCACTGTCACAGCATCACCTTTGAGAATTTGAAATAGCTCAACTGGAATTCCACCACCTCCACTAGCTTTGTTCGTAGTGATGCTTTCTAAGGCCCACTTGACTTCACATTCCAGGATGTCTGGCTCTAGGTGAGTGATCACACCATCTTGTTATCTGGGTCATGAAGATCTTTTTTGTACAGGTCTTCTGTGTATTCTTGCCACCTCTTCTTTTTTTTTTTTTTTTTAATAAATTTATTTATTTTAGTTGGGGGCTAATTACTTTACAATATTGTAATAGTTTTTGCCATACATTGACATGAATCAGCCATGGGTTTACATGTGTTCCCCTTCCTGGACCCCCCACCCACCTCCCTCCCCATCCCATACCTCTGGGTCATCCCATTGCCCCGGCCCTGAGCCCTTGTCTCATGCATCGAACATGGAATGGTGTTCTGTTTCACATACGATAATATACATGTTTCAATGCTATTCTCCCAGAACGTCCCACCCTCACCTTCTCCCTCAGAGTCCATAAAATTGTTCCATGCATCCGTGTCTCTTATTCTGACTCGCATATAGGGTTATCGTTACCTTCTTTCAAATTCCATATATATGCATTAGTAAACTATGGAGAACAGTGTGGAGATTCCTTAAAAAACTGGGAATAGAACTGCCATATGACCCAGCAATCCCACTGCTGGGCATATACACCGAGGAAACCAGAATTGAAAGAGACACGTGTACCCCAATGTTCATCGCCACCTCTTCTTAATACCTTCTGCTTCTGTTAGGTCCATATAATTTCTGTACTTTATCGAGCCCATCTTTGCATGAAATATTCCTTTGGTATCTCTAATTTTCTTGAAGAGATCTCTAGTCTTTCCCAATCTGTTATTTTCCTCTATTTCTTTGCACTGATTGCTGAGGAAGGCTTTCTTATCTCTCCTTGCTAATCTTTGAAACTCTGCATTCAGATGGGAATATCTTCCCTTTTCTCCTTTGCTTTTCACTTCTCTTCTCTTCCAAGCTATCTGTAAGGCCTCCTCAGACAGCCATTTTGCTTTTTTGCATTTCTTTTCCATGGAGATAGTCTTGATCCCTATCTCCTGTACAATGTCAGGAACCTCTGTCCATAGTTCATCAGGCACTCTATCAGGTCTAGTCCCTTGAATCTATTTGTCACTTCCACGGTATACCCATAAGGGATTTGATCTAGGTCATACCTGAATGGTCTAGTGGTTTTTCCTACTTTCTTCAATTTAAGTCTGAATTTGGCAATAAGCAGTTCATGATCTGAGCCACAGTCTGCTCCTGGTCTTGTTTTTGCCGACTGTATAGATAAAATTTAGCTACTTAAAATTTCCTTCCTGATTTGAACCCCACCCCTTATCTCCATGGAACCTCTATTTTGACTTTGTGTTTTATCAAATCTCTGTAGAGTGCTCTACTTTCACTTTCCAAATTCCATATTATGTTTTTGAGATGTATTCATATTAATATACATGACTTTTGTTTATAAATATTAACTCCACATTTTTTTTTAATGAATATTGTGTTGTTTCTAATTCCTTATTAAAGTTGCACTTCAGTGAACTTCCCAATACATATCTCTCAGGGCAGGAATACAAGAGCATCTCTTGGGGAGAAATTGAGGAGTCAAAGAATATGTTTATCTTCATCTTTATCAGGTATCTCTTAAATTATTGTATAGTCTTATTTTTCCACTAGCAGTGTAGAAGGATTCCTTTCTTACCACTCACTCTTAAAATAGTATGTAACACATGGTGTTACCAAACCATCTTGGGTTCACTGGCCTTTGGGCAGTAAAACCAATCTACTGCCACAAGGCTGTAGTGAAAGCGCAGTGTTTATCACATGGTGTCAAGCAAGGAGTCAGGCGTGCATGCATGCTAAGTCGCTTCAGATGTGTCTGACTCTTTGTGACCCTATGGACTGTAGCCTGCCAGGCACCTCTGTCCATGGGATGTCCCAGGCAGGAATACTGGAGTGGATTGCCATGTCCTCCTCCAGGGAATCTTCCTGTTCCAGGAATCAAACCTGGGTCTCCTGCATTGCAGGCAGCTTCTTTACCACTGAGCCATCTGGGAAGCCCAAGTTGTTCAGGCATCTAGTGCTTAAAAGGCATTCCTAGATGGATTTCAGGGAAAGGTTTTTAAAGGCAGGATGAGGGAGAGATTTTGGGGTGGGGTGGGGGTGAGCAACTCATGGACATTCTTCTGATTGGTTATTGGTGAAAGTAATTGAGAGTGAACATCATCAACCATCTGGTTTCACCTGGTCTGGGATCTATGTGCTTGTGGGCAGCATATAGTTAACTTCTTTCACCAGGTGGGAATTTTAGTGCATGACAAACAGCTCAAAGGGTATGGCTCAGGATATTACCAATAGCCCTTGAGGAGGAATGAAAGGTCCTTGACTTTGTTTACTGGCTAAACTATTATTCTTTTATCTTGCTTGATTGTTTTCTGTTGTTTCTGCATTTTCTCACTTCTCTGATAAGATTCATTCTTTGAAACTTAGAGAATGCCTAGGAGGCTAAAGTTTATCTACAAATAAGAAGCAGGCAGAAGACATGGGGGAGTCTGTTCTGGGAAGGCACCATAGGGTACTGCTCAGTCATAATGGTAAAATATCATATAAGTTTTACTATTACAGTAAGTCTTCTAAATACAAATCTTCAAGTTGCAAACTTCCAAAGATGCGCCCTTGAGTTGACATGTCCAGTCACATAAGCTGATTCCGTGTCTGGAGTACGTTGTCACATGCATGCAGCCTCTACAAGTGGTTGTGCTTTTGTATACTTTACTGTACAGTACTGTATAGGGTACAGTAGTATAGTATCTTTATTTCAAGCCCAGCAAGTCTGTTCAGTTCAGTTCAGTCGCTCAGTCGTGTCTGACTCTTTGTGACCCCATGAATTGCAGCACGCCAGGCCTCTGTCCATCACCAACTCCCGGAGTCTACGCAAACCCATATCCATCGAGTCGGTGATGCCATCCAACCATCTCATCCTCTGTCGTCCCCTTCTCCTCCCGCCCCCAATCCTGCCCAGCATTAGGGTCTTTTCCAATGAGTCAACCCTTCGCATGAGGTGGCCAAAGTATTGGAGCTTCAGCTTCAACATCAGACCTTCCAATGAACACCCAGGATTGATCTCTTTTAGGATGGATAGATTGGATCTCCTTGCAGTCCAAGAGACTCTCAAGAGTCTTCTCCAACACCACAGTTCAAAAGCATCAATTCTTCGGCGCTCAGCTTTCTTCACCGTCCAACTCTCACATCCATACATGACCACTGGAAAAACCATAGCCTTGACTAGACGGACCTTTGTTGGCAAAGTAATGTCTCTGCTTTTAAATATGCTAGCTAGGTTGGCCATAACCTTCCTTCCAAGGAGTAAGCGTCTTTTAATTTCATGGCTGCAATCACCATCTGCAGTGATTTTGGAGCCCAAAAAAATAAAGTCTGACACTGTTTCCACTGTTTCCCCATCTATTTTCCATGAAGTGATGGGACCAGATGCCATGATCTTAGCTTTCTGAACGTTGAGCTTTAAGCCAACTTTTTCACTCTCCCCTTTCACCTTCATCAAGAGGCTCTTTAGTTCTTCTTCACTTTCTGCCATAAGGGTGGTGTCATCCACATATCTGAGGTTATTGATATTTCTTCTGGCAATCTTGATTTCAGCTTGTGTTTCTTCCAGCCCAGCGTTTCTCATGATGTACTCTGCATAGAAGTTAAATAAGCAGAGTGACAATATACAGCCTTGACGTACTCCTTTTCCTATTTGGAACCAGTCTGTTGTTCCATGTCCAGTTCTAACTGTTCCTTCCTGACCTCCATACAGGTTTCTCAAGAGGCAGGTCAGGTGGTCTGGTATTCCCATCTCTTTCAGAATTTTCCACAGTTTATTGTGATCCACACAGTCAAAGGCTTTGGCATAGTCAATAAAGCAGAAATAGATGTTTTTCTGGAACTCTCTTGCTTTTTCGATGATCCAGCGGATGTTGGCAATTTGATCTCTGGTTCCTCTGCCTTTTCTAAAACCAGCTTGAACATCTGGAAGTTCACGGTTCATGTATTGCTGAAGCCTGGCTTGGAGAATTTTGAGCATTACTTTACTAGCATGTGAGATGAGTGCAATTGTGCGGTAGTTTGAGCATTCTTTGGCATTGCCTTTCTTTGGGATTGGAACGAAGACTGACCTCTTCCAGTCCTGTGGCCACTGCTGAGTCTTCCAAATTTGCTGGCATATTGAGTGCAGCACTGTCACAGCATCACCTTTGAGAATTTGAAATAGCTCAACTGGAATTCCATCACCTCCACTAGCTTTGTTCGTAGTGATGCTTTCTAAGGCCCACTTGACTTCACATTCCAGGATGTCTGGCTCTAAGTGAGTGATCACACCATCGTGATTATCTGGGTCATGAAGATCTTTTTTGTACAGGTCTTCTGTGTATTCTTGCCACCTCTTCTTAATATCTTCTGCTTCTGTTAGGTCCATACCATTTCTGTCCTTTATCGAGCCCATCTTTGCATGAAATGTTCCTTTGGTATCTCTAATTTTCTTGAAGAGATCTCTAGTCTTTCCCAACCTGTTGTTTTCCTCTATTTCTTTGCACTGATCGCTGAGGAAGGCTTTCTTATCTCTCCTTGCTATTCTTTGGAACTCTGCATTCAGATGGGAATATCTTCCCTTTTGTCCTTTGCTTTTCACTTCTCTTCTCTTCCAAGCTATCTGTAAGGCCTCCTCAGACAGCCATTTTGCTTTTTTGCATTTCTTTTCCATGGGGATTTTCTTGATCCCTGTCTCTTTTACAATGTCAGGAACCTCTGTCCATAGTTCATCAGGCACTCTGTCTATCAGGTCTAGTCCCTTAAATCCATTTGTCACCTCCACGGTATACTCATAAGGGATTTGATCTAGGTCATACCTGAATGGTCTAGTGGTTTTCCCTACTTTCTTCAATTTAAGTCTGAATTTGGCAATAAGCAGTTCATGATCTGAGCCACAGTCTGCTCCCTGTCTTGTTTTTGCTGACTGTAGAGAGCTTCTCCATCTTTGGCTGCAAATAATATAATCAATCTGATTTCGCTGTTGACCATCTGGTGATATCCACGTATAGAGTCTTCTCTTGTGTTGTTGGAATAGGGTGTTTGCTATTACCAGTGTGTTCTTGTGGCAAAACTCTATTAGCCTTTGCCCTGCTTCATTCTGTACTCCAAGGCCAAACTGGCCTGTTACGCCAGGTGTTTCTTGACTTCCTACTTTTGCATTCCAGTCCCCTATAATGAAAAGGACATCTTTTTGGGGTGTTAGTTCTAAAAGGTCTTGTAGGTCTTCATAGAATCATTCAACTTCAGCTTCTTCGGCATTACTGGTTGGGGCATAGACTTGGATTACCGTGATATTGAATGGTTTGCCTTGGAAACGAACAGAGATCATTCTATCGTTTTTGAGATTGCATCCAAGTACTGTATTTCAGACTTTTTTTGTTGACCATGATGGCTACTCCATTTCTTCTAAGGGATTCTTGCCCACCGTAGTAGATATAATGGTCATCTGAGTTAAATTCACCCATTCCAGTCCATCTTAGTTCGCTGATTCCTAGAATGTCGAGGTTCACTCTTGCCATCTCCTGTTTGCCCACTTCCAATTTGCCTTGATTCATGGACCTAACATTCCAGGTTCCTAAGCAGTATTGCTCTTTACAGCATCGGACTTTGCGTCTGTCACCAGTCACATCCACAGTTGGGTATCGTTTTTGCTTTGGCTCCATTCCATCATTCTTTCTGGAGTTATTTCTCCACTGATCTCCATTAGTATATTGGGCACCTACTGACCTGGGGAGTTCATCTTTCAGTGTCCTATATTTTTGCCTTTTCATACTGTTCATGGGGTTCTCAAGGCAAGAATACTGAAGTGGTTTGCCATGCCCTATTCCAGTGAACCATAATCTGTCAGACCTCTCCACCATGACCCATCCGTCTTGGGTGGCCCCACAGGGCATGGCTTAGTTTCATTGAGATAGACAAGGCTGTGGTCCATGTGATCAGATTAGCTAGTTTGTAAGCAAGCATAAAAGCCACAGTGATATAGCTGCTACCACTGTACTTTTCAAGATACTGTACTGTAAGATTAAAACTGTTTTCTTTATTTTTTGCTTAATTTTTATGTATTATTTGTGTAAAAGTATTTTAAACTATTACAATACAGTACTATATAGCCAATTGTGTAACTGAGTTCCTAGGCTAACTTGCTGAACTTACAAATAGGACTTATGAATACACTCTTGGATCAGAACTTGTTCATTTGTAGGGGACTTACTGTATTGAGACTGAGGTAATATCTACTTCATAACATGAACTGAGTTGCTTTTGCTATATAGTCTCTATTTTATATATGTATTTATGCATATATATTTATATATATATTTATAAATTATATATATATATAAATATACATGTAACATTCTTAAAAGTTTGGTAAAAGTCAATGTTAAAAACATGAGCTCTGTATATTCTGAAGGAAATATTGATAATATTTGATTATCAACCTGTCGACTAAAAAAAAATATACAACTTGAGAGTTGTGAGTTAAATTTTATTTGGGGCAAAATGAAGACTGCAGCCCAAGAGACAGCATCTCAGATAGCTCTGAGAGACTGCTCCAAAAGGGCAGTGGGGGAAAGTCAATATATAAGGTTTTGGTGAAGGGGGAGTTCAATACCATGAAGCACTCAATTTACAGAAGGTTGCTTGTTAGTCATGAGGGTCTGATGTTACCATGAAGGGGTTTAGTGCTTCTCTAGATATGAGGAGATGCAAGGATTGAGATCATCAACTGCTGGTACTGCTAAGTCGCTTCAGTCGTGTTCGACCCCATAGACGGCAGCCCACCAGGCTCCGCCATCCCTGGGATTCTCCAGGCAAGAATACTGGAGTGGGTTGCCAATTCCTTCTCCAGTGAATGAAAGGGAAAAGTAAAAGTGAAGTTGCTCAGTCGTGTCCGACTCTTAGCGACCCCATGGACTGTAGCCTACCAGGCTCCTCCGTCCATGGGATTTTCCAGGCAAGAGTACTGGAGTGGGGTGCCATTGCCTTCTCAAATCTGTTCCTAAAAACATCCAACTGCCTAAAGACCTGTCCCACCAGATTCCCTGGAGCACAGAATGCCTCACTCCACCCTGAACTCCCTCAGGGGTTGTTGAAGGTCAACAGCTATATCAGCACGGGTTCAATCTCCATAGAGGCAGATGGCAAATGCCTTGTTCAGTCATTGGCAATGCTCTTGGTAAGTGCCAGTTTGTAGGTGACAAACCCAATTCTTATAACTGCCATTCGGTTAATGCATTTATTATCTTTGCTGATTCAAATTTATAACTAACATTTTTCTACAAAACAGTCTATTCTTTTTATTCCCTAGATTTATTGACAATTTAAAATTACTTATTGAAATTTAATACTAATTAGTGAATAGGTAGTACATTTATCCCATCCATTGCCTTTTCTCTCTTTTTCTTAATTAGTTTGTATAGAGATTTATGCAGCTAAAATTAATTAATTATTGTTTCTCAAAGAATTAGCCTTTGATTTGTTGTTTACTTTTTGTTTTAAATCATTTTTGGCTCTTCTCATTTACATTTCTTTCCTCCAAATTTCTTTAGTTTTACACAGTTCCTCTTTTGCACTTTCTTGAGTTGAATATGTTTTGCTCATCCACTTATGACTTATTTTAGAATGTGTTTCTTTATTTGCAAATATGTATTACTGTTGTGGGCATTCTTTTTTTGTAGATGATTCTAATTTAGATCCACTTCATTTCCTAACATGACATTCATTCTTTGAAACTTGCTGAAATTCCCTTTGTGACCAACTGCTTAGATATTTAGATCAACTAGTTAATTTAGTCTTCAAATCTTCCATATTCAGTGCTAAACTTTGTTCAATTAATAGATCAGTTTCTGAAACGTGTGTTGAAAATTGCCTGCAATGATTATGAATTTGTCCAATTCATTTTGTAAACTTAGTATTTTGAGACAATATTGTTTGGCAGCTGCAAGTTTATGATTGTCCTCTGTTCTTGTTGGGTTGTAGCATTTATCATTATCATTATCATTATGTTGTTTTGTCATTGTGCCTTTCTTAATTCCACTTAACTAAAACAATTCATTTGCATTTTGTATTTTAGGTACTATCTTCTGATTTATATGACATATTTTAGTTTGTATACTCATCAGTGTTAGAAGTACTTTTACTTCATGAATTCTCAAAGGTGCTAAGAAAGGATTTGATGTTGCTCAGCAATGCAAAATAATGTTAATAATTAACTGAGTGGATCCATAAGAGATTGCACTGGATTAGTGGAAGGATAGCAGTGGTACTGGTGGTGTGTTTATATGTGAATGTGTGTATAAATACAACTTACAGCTTTTAGGACTAGATAAATAAAACCTGGTGGAATGAAAAGCTTTTGAAGTATGGTGATATGCCATGCTAAAAAATCTTCAAAATTTTAGAAAAATTTTGTTGTTACAGTCGTAGGGGGAAATCACAGCATAATTGTTTTCACACTCAATAAAAATTAATTGGCATTAGTTAAAAAAAAACACTCTTGAAAAGCCTCTTTTTAATCCATTGTAATCCTACGTGTGGTATTAATTTACTTAAATTCTTACATCTAGAAAGCTCAACAAACCAGTGACATTTTCGTTGGATTCTTATGATTTCTGGTGGTTTTACTTTTTCTGCTATCAATATGCACTGTGCCATCTAATTAATTAATTTGATGACTATACATACTGTGGGCTTCCCTCATAGCTCAGTTAGTAAAGAATCTGCCTGCAATGCAGGAGACCCGAGTTTGATCCCTGGGCCAGGAAGATCCCCTGGAGAAGGAAATGACAACCCACTCCAGTATTCTTGCCTAGAGAATCCCATGGACAGAGGAGCCTGACACGCTACATTCCATGGGACTGCAAGAGCTGGACACAATTTAGCGACTAAACCATACATACAGTGCTCATTTGGAACAGAGCACTGTTTAAGGCTCTGGAGAGAAAAAGTCAAAGGGCAATATTTTGGGGACTCATACTTTAGTAATGAGGATAAATATATGAGAATGAAATAACATGAAAAATATGACAGTACAAAAGAGGTTGTAGTGAATTCTTCTAAGCGTTGCTGCTAAAGGGCATGGTGTGCGGAGACTTCACAAATGCAATGTCACCATATCCAAAGCTAAACAATGAGAACATTTCATCAAGACATGAAGTGAGGGAAGTTCATTTTATCAAAGTGAATGATTCCAGCATAAATGAAGAGATGGGAAAGTGATGGGAACATGCCTGTCTTGACTGGGAAGAGCAGATAGTCCAGTGTAGTTGGGGTATGAGGGGCAGGGTAAGGATTATAAATAAATTAACTAAAATTGTGTTTATTATATATAACACTTTTATGATGCCACTCTCTGTCAAGCACCATTTTAAGTTCTTTGCATATGATATTTCAGTTAACTCTCAAAACAACTCTATGAGATAGCTCCTATTAATATCTCCATATTACAGATAAAGAACTAAGTACAGAAAAATTATGTTTGCCAAGGCCCCAGAGCAAGAAAGTAGTAGGAGAAAAATTAAAATCCAATTGGCTTCCCTGGTGGCTCAGATGGTAAAAAATCTACCTGCAGTGCAAGAGATCCAGGTTTGATCGTTGGGTCAGGAAGATCCCCTGGAGGTGGAAATGACAACCCCCTCCAGTATTCTTGCCTGGAAAATCCCATGGACAGAGGAGCCTGGTGGGGTAGAGTGGTGGGCTACAGTCCATGGAGTCACAAAGAGTTAGACACGATTGAGCAACTAACACTTTCACTTTCATTGGTCTCCAAAGTCAGAGTTCACATTATTTTATACATTATTTTAAGTAACTACACATGGAGTGAATTTTTGCAAGATCAGCTGCTATCATAAGAAAGCATGCAGATTTCATTTATTTTTCTATTTCCATGGCATAAATGATTCCCTTGGGACAATAGTTATTTGTTAAGTACCATCCATACATAATAAAAGCAGAGGTGATACAGATGGAGACTGACAAAAGCCCCAGAGCCTGAAAAACCTAGTGTCATTTTTTAGAATTGATTATTAGCTTTCGTTACCAAAAGTTAAACCTTATATGCTGAGAAAATAAGACTGTGTTAAAATAAGCCCTCAGGAGGAAAATCAGAGTAGACATTGTCAGCTGCTCCTGTCACTGTGAAAATGCAAACTTGTGAATTATTTCAGGCCCTTACACAGCCCTCAAGTTCTTATGGGCAAATGAGTTTATTTTAAAATGATTTAAACCACTTTAAGTTAATTTACCATTGTATTTCTGTGTTCTGGCTTGAAGCCAGCATATTCCCAGTCCTAATTTGGTATCGAGTTGAATTCAAATTTTAAACTTAATATTCCCAGTGAAGCTAAACCCAGTTTCATTTACCTCCTTAAGGACTCAGATAAAACTCCTCCCTATCACTTTCCCATGCTTAGGTATACTGCTGAAACATGAGGACAATGTATTTTTCCAAACAGGGATCTGGTTAACTTTGCCAAAATTTGGTTATAAGAGACTGAGTCCACCAAGCTCATACCATCGTTTGTTTCCTTTACTGATAACTCAATTACTCCCTTTTCCATGGCAAGCTCCAAATCCCCGGTCTACTTTCCAGCCTGGCCGTGAGTCTGAGTATATCAGTGTGGCAGAAATTTCCACCACCACCCCCACCACCCCCAACCCCTGATAATTTTCTACATTCTCTTTCTTTCAAACTTTACTGATGCTTTTTTCCCCTCCGAAATAGCTTTCCCAATTCTTCCCACCCCACGTGTCACAAAATTCTACTTAAACTGCAAAGACCCAGGTCAAGCACTATTCTTGTGCCAGAATTGTACTCTTTCAAACTTTATATACAAAACATTAATTTAAGGCTTCTAAGAAAGCTCTCAACAAAGCCCACTTGGGATTGTGTTGTGTGCTAAGTCACTTCAGTTGTGATCATCTCTTTGTGACCCCATGAACTGTAGCCTGCCAGGTTCCTCAGTCCATGGGATTTTCCAGGCAAGGATACTGGAGTGGGTTATCATTTCCTTCTCCAGTATATCTTCCTGACTCAGGGGTCAAACCTGTGTCTCCTGCATTGGCAGGCAAATTCTTTACCACTATTGCCACATGGGCTAGGAATTGAATTATCCGATATAATTAAAAAATATGGGTGTTGCTCTGCCATCTCTTTCCTTAATTAATAAGTTTAGACGTACCTAGTTCAACTGAGTAACATCATGCCATTAAAAGGAGCACCAGGGTTAAGGAAGAAAAGTATCAGTTAATAAATTCAATTTTTTTCTTGCCACACAATGTAGTATTTTTAAAGACAGACCTGTATGGAATCTCAGTGAATGAGAGGTAGTAATACTGATGCAAATGATGAATTTTTCTATAACTGTAAATCATTCCTCATTACTTGAAGCCTGGTTCTATAGATCAAGCCTCTACACAAATATATCTCATTTTCTGAATGTAGCCATCAAAATCTACCCGAAAAGTTTTAAACACCCATCTCCTCATCGTGAATATGAACAGCTACAAACATTGGAAACAGCAAAGCTATAGGATGATATAAAAATCTGTCAATCTGAATCATAGATTGTAGTGTGTTTTACTCACACCTTAAATAGATGGCTTCCATTAAAAACCAGGGAATAATTCTTGTTATTATTATTCTGATTCTGGTTTTCTGATTTGTTTTTTTAGGTTTTGTTTTGCTTTGGACGTATCAGCTTTTTAGCTTGAGCAATCTCCGCAGCTGAATCTCCAGATGCCTCGAACTGAGAATTCATCAAGGTAACTTTTGCCCTTCTTCCCTGCCAGGCTAAGAGATCCAGCTGGAAATAAGAGCAGCTGCTCCTGGTGCCCTAGTTTGGGACACTTCAAACACAGCTTTAGCTTTATCCCATTTTAAGTACAGACATTTCAAGATCCCATGGAATGGGACACGACCCATCTCCTTTATATTTGGATGCACTTTTACTGAAGATAGATTGCAGGGGTGGGGGAGGGAAAGGAAGGGATGGAGTGAGAGCCTATTGATGCCAGGTCAGTAATATCTGTATTTTTAGAGTACCTTTCACTTCCAAGAATGTGTCCACTACAGCTTGGTACTTTCAGTCATATCAGGCCCTCAAAATTTAGGTGGTTTACAAAAACAGGTCAGATAGTGATATTTCACTTGAGTTGAAAAAAAGGTGAATATGGTTGCGAGTTGGACCTGGTCAGCTTTGTGGTTATTCACCTAACAGAGACCCTTCCTTCCTAGGGTGGAAGGAGTCACCCTGCCCCTGCTCTGCTAACAGCCTATTTTTATATTCAGGAAGTAGAGTTATTGCAGAATCATGAGAATTGGATATGGAAAGAATTCATGAGGCAATTTATTCCAACTGCAGGCCACTTAAGAAGTTTTAGTCTGTTCTCCAGTGGTGGTGCAGGCCACCACATTCATCTCTCTGTGTGCTGAACTGATTTTACTTACCTAAGGCTAAACTTCTGTCCGTTTCATAAACAAAAGCATAGAGGTTTTAATGGTCTATTTATAGGTAGTTTTAAGTGGGCTGGCTTCCCATGAAAGTGACAACATTTCTGAAGCCATTTTCTTTCATATTACAGTTACTTTAGGATAAACAAAATTCCAAAATCCTCATGCATTGATGAATATATATATATATATATATACACACACACATATGTCATATATGTCTGTTAAATAAAACTAGAATTCTATATAAAACAAAATTACTTAAATCATTTAAAAATACCAAAATTTTTGAGACATGAAATACTCACCCTTTAAAATAAAGGGACTCATCTAGTAATTATCATCCTGAATATCTGTACAATAGCCAGAATTGAGTTATAGAATCAGAATGTAAGGAAAACATGTGATCGTTAAGCCAGTCTCATAACTAAAGAAAAATGAGGACCTAGACAAATCAAGGAACTTGCTTAGGCTTAGGCTTCCCAAAAATTTTTGGTAGGATTCTTTATTTCTTTTAACAAACCAGAGATCTTTGCACTATAGCATACTACTGTCAATTAATTTCTTAGAAACTCTGCAAATATCTGATTGAAGTTTTTAAGGATAGTTCCCAAACAGCTTCAGCAGAATTTGGTACAACATCTGATGCACTAGAAGTCTCTAAAAACCTATAATTAAATTAAGTTGTGGTGAAATGATTAGGCCTAGGAAAATTACATGCTTGAAAATACCATTGACCTTAACTCAGTTATAGGAAAACAGCTCCTGAGGATGGAAGTCAGCAGGGCAACACTTTAGTGCCATCTCTATCTCTGAATTGTTGGGTGAAGGTGTTAGTCACTCAGTCGTGTCCGACTCTTTGTGACCCCATGAACTGTAGCCCACCAGGCTCCTCTGTCCATGGAATTCCCCAGGCATAAATATTGGAGTGGGTTGCCATTTCCTTCTCCAGGGGATCTTCCCAAGCCAGGGATTGAACATGGTTCTCCGGCACTGCAGGCAGACTCTTTACCCACTGAGCCAGCAAGGAAGCCCTTGAATTGTTGGGTGAATTCTGATATTTACTGAACTTCTCTAAAATAGAGGTATTTAATTAAATCATTCCTAAGGCTCCTCTGAGAGCTCCACTAGTTCAACAAGCTTACCTGCTCCTGCTCAATAAGTATTTATTAAAAGAATTTTGCACATATGTTCAGTGAAAGATTCTTTCATCATGTAAAGTTCAAAGCATGTCTTTCATTGAAAGAAATTAACAAGCAAATGTTAACTAAGCATATTGATTTATTTTACAAACAACTATACTGTATGTAATTTTTGTGAGGTTATACCCTAGTGCTCTATAGTAATAAATATACACATTTAGTTCTGAAAGGAGACAAAGACTTGAACAATAACATAAAAAATAAGTAAGCCCCCTATTGAAATGGCTTCTATTCACAAAGGAATTTTTAGCCTGAGGATTCACCAACATGGAAAATATAAAATGAAAGGTAATGAAGTGAAGGTGGGAGAAAGACTAAAATGTCTGGGAAATTCTTAAAAAGTTTCTTGGCTAAATTATGTTCTTGTATGGCAGAAACCAGCACAATGTTGTAGAGCAATTTTCCTCCAATTAAAGAATAACGTTTAAAAAAAGTTTCTGCAATGTCATGAAAGTCCTATGGAAAGGTGACCTGATTGTCATAGACTAATAGCTTAACATTGCACAGAATGCCTAGAACTGGTCATTTATTTACTCTTTCTTCAGCAAAATAGTTTCAAAATTATACTTTGAGATGTTTATCATTATGGAAATATGTTTGATTTATAATTTATGGAAAATAATAAATTGTATTTGTTTTACAGAAATAGGCATCAGACTCAATATTTCTAGAAGGTATTTATTCTACATAAATTCTTATTAGTATGCACACTACATATCAAATTGTTTGATGTTAAGGAATAGAGTCATAATAAAATGCAGTCTAAATGTTCGTCAGGCAGGAACCTTTATAACCTGGAGATTAAGACTAAACCATATGACTTTCTTTCCTGAAGCTTTCAACTTGTTCACCTCCTTGACATAGGTAGGGCTTTCATCACAGTACCTGAAACTCATGGTTGCACCTGCTTCATCACACACTTGACCTTCTCCACTGAACTGTATTTGAGGACAGAAAAATACCTATCTTCATAATTTCAGATTAGTCCTATTTCTAAGACATATTAAATGTTTTTAAACTAATTAATGAAAATTAAGGTCTGTGTTTTGGTGACATTACTACACTTACTATCCATATGAACAAAGTTAATGATCCTCTCTGACCCCAGACCCTAATGTGAAGAAAGAGAATAACAGTGATTACCTGGCCATCTCACAGAGGGGTTGTATCAATCAAATAGAAAAGAAGATGCGATAGTAATTGGCTTTAAAAATGAATTATTTTTTAATTAAATTTTTCATCTTTTTTGGTGGTCACCACTTAGTAAGAAAGAGAAAAAGTATTAAGGCACTAAATGAGAGAAAATAAATTTACACAGGGTTGCACTTTGGACATTAAAATGTTTTTTTCCTTTGAACTATATGACACTAAGAACTTCCCCGAAAGATTACCTGCTAATGTGAGAAACCAGTGCAAGTGAATTAAAAATGTTATCAAGCAGTATTCATTATTCATTTCATCCATTAGGTCATTTCCCCACTGTTGTCTCATGACTCTGTGCTTTTCACCCTTCAGGCTGGTTTACCTCAGAACATGGATATAAAGGATAGAAGAGAGCAGAGACTCATAGAATCTGGTCACTTTATTTCTGTATCACATTGATTTCTTTTTCATATCTATTACCTTGTCTATATCTGTTCCAGTTCAGTGTCTTTTCAACCACTGGTGAAATACATACATGTCAAGTTGCCTCTCTCAAATCTCCTTTAGACATATTACTTGCTGAATAAGTCGTCATTGGTTAATTTATTATATTGTTCTCATTGTCCTAGTCTCTTCCCTCAAAATCCACATTTTTCTCGCTTTTTAGTTCCCCAATGAAAGACTGGAAACTCTCTAGAACCTGACCTGGGATCACCATGTACAAAGTATGTGGAACAACCATATAGAAATCCAACATTCAAGGGAGTCTTCATATTTTTATTACTTACACTTACTGAGGGTGGGAATTTGAAAATTATCAAGTCCAATATTTTCAGTTTAAGGATGAGGAGAGAGTGGGGAGGGCTCATGGTTCAAGCTCACTCAGCTTATTAGAAGCAGAGCTAGAATTAGAACTTTAGTTTCTGGACTCCTAATTTAGAGCTCTTTCCACTGAACAATTCCATCCCCTTTTCTAGCGCTAAAGTCTTAAATACTCAGAATTGTTCAGTACCTTTAAATGGCCTAGTGTAAATTCCAAGGACTATTAGGCTTCATTCCTCCTGGGGTCACCCTGACACACAGCCCTAAGCCAGCCATTTTCAGATAGACCCAGGGACCAAGAAAGGTATCTGTGTTATTGCGTGTGGTTACATTAGTGACTACAAGTATCTGCAGTTTTAAGGACTCTTTATGGATCACATTTCCCTGCAAGTTGCACTGCAATGACCCAGACACAACACTGACAGCTGTGGAGTAAATAAATAAAAACAGAGTATTTTGATCCGAGTGGGGGGAGGGGCCAGTGAGAGGTTGGGGATAAGAGGAGAAAGGGGCAGACAGAATGAAGTAGCCACAGCTGTGAAAAAGAACAGATGCTGGCCAGGAAAGAGGGAAAGAGCAAGAAGGGAGGAGAGGGAAGATTAGGGTTCTGCTAATGTCAGAAATATTGAGGCTCTTGGAAAGGGATACAAATACTTGGGACAGGTGGGAAGTGTTTACATTAAAACCAGAATATCAAATGCCTTCCTAGATGCTAGCCAGATCGTTAAAGACCCAAGTTGACCCAAAGGAAAAACTGAAGTCCTTACCCAGGGAACCCATTACAGAGAAAGCCTCCAGAATTCTTTATATTCCATTCAAGTTACTGGACATCAACTGTGTGTGGCTGGACATCAGCTGTGTGTATCAACATATTGTGCTGTAGCCTAGTGGATCTCAGTGTGGCCCTCAGATGAATACCATTAGCATCACTAAACACATAGATAGAAATGCAGTTTTTTGAGACCTGTTCAGACATATTGAATCAGAAAATTGAGGGTAGGGCCCCAAATCTGTGTTTTAACCAACCTTCCAGGTGATTTTGGTGCTCAAGATAGACAACCTTTGCTCTACTTACATGATACGGCTCACCTCAGGATTCTCCATAAATCCATCACACCAGGCAACAGGCCTCCCAGTGATCTCACACCTTGTCTGCAAGACTCATGCCCTGACGTTACCCAGCGGAAGTCTCTCCAGAGGGGCAACAGAGGCAAGAGACTCATAACATGTACTCCCAACAGCTGGGACAATAAACCAAATAAAGCCACAGGACAAAACTGAAATCCATGCATTGAGATTCCATTTAGTAAGTGATATCTGAGCAGAGACTGACCCCATGCAAAAGCAGCAAGCTCAGTCTCCGAACCATTTTAAACACTCTCTGCGGTGCCTTTCATTTAAGGAATACAAAACACTATCCATTAGGTTACTGAACTTGAGTGTCTAGAGGAGATTTGGAAATTTTGGTGGCACGAAGCTCAGTTTCACATGGAGAAAAATGTATTCTTTATCCCTTGGAATTATCCTAAGGCATTGATTATGTAGTGGCTGGGAGTCAAGAGATCTAAGTTCCAGTGCTACCTCTTCTACTGATCTCTGACTCTAGACAGTCACTGTACTCTCTCACCCCTCCTCCTCCCCTCCCCCCCCCCCCCAGAAATGACGAGCTTGATTAGAGAGGATGCTTAAAATCTTTTTTCAGCTCTCAGAGATAATATCTCTGTAGTGAAACTGGCTGATTAGCAGAGCCAATTAGAGCAACTAATTAGGTGAGGCTTCGAAGTTCATTTCCCTGTGTGGTCTGCAGAGCTTGGCTCAGTACAGTTCATCCTGCTTTAATAAACATTGGTTTCCAAGGACTCTGGTGGATCACTCTGTATGTAATGGCACCAAGAGACTGATCACCACTTGGAGAGACTGACTCAAAGTACACACTGCTTTGTACCCGATAGTGTCATGGCCTCAACCATTTTGTGACGTCACAAAATTTTTATTAAAGAAACAACCTTTGAGGTAGACTAGAAAAGAGTTTCTAAAACCAAGAAACCATCTCCTAATTTCCTGGGGTCTTTTCCACTAGGTTCTGCCCTTACGTTAAATACCTCAACATATCTAAGGCAAAGGGATCTCGCTTTGCCGAAAGACACATTTCTAAACTTACTAAATATCCAAACTGGAGATTTTTTAAAAAGGAAAATGTGAGAAAGTGACTACTTATATAATACTAACCCTGTACCAGAAACTATTTTAGATACTTTATCATTGTTTTACCACATTGAGGAACTCTAATCTTGCCTTCCCCTTTCAACCGTGGAAACTGGGATTCTTAGGTGAGAAACCTGAGATGATAGCTCACACCTTTACTTAAAGCAATCTGGTGATCTCTGCAATCCCTTGTTCCCTTTCCTCATATTCTCCCACAATCACCACCACCCCAAGTTTCATGGTCCTCCCAGAAAAACTTAGAGGTAATACAGAAGTAAGAAAACATGGGAAAGAAAATATCCTTTTGATTTTTTTTCATTGCTACTGCCCACTATAATAAAGAAAGTCCCAAGGATAATTAAGGACTAGCTCAAAAGAACACCTGGGCAATTGTTTCTGTGTACCCAGGCTTCTCTGTCCATGGAATTCTCCAGGCAAGGAATACTGGAGTGGGTAGCCATTCCCTTCTCCAGGGGACCTTCTTGGCCCAGGGATTGAACCCAGGTCTCCTGCATTGCAGGAGGATTCTTTACCATCTGAGTCACCAGAGAATCAGCATTTGAAGAAACTTTGTTTAGTTGTAGATCCTGGGCTTCTAACCCCTATTCTATGTCCCCTTGGGAACAGATGGCGTTTATTAACACCTATGTTGTCCTTCATGGCTTGTAAACATTAATACCCTCCATCTTATTTAATCCTCATAAACTGTGGGAAGGTGTCACGGTAGAAACTATTATATTAAACTCATGAAAGGGATGAAAACACTGAGACCATGTAAAGTTAAGGAACTAGTCTCAGATTTTACAGGTGGAAAGGGCAGAAACAGAATTTCTGGATCTAAGCACATTGCATCTCCCTTCATAATACAATGATAGACACTTGCAAATCAAGCAAGAGATTCATCATGGAGATGTATGGCCAAGCTTCAAGTCCAAGCCATTACATCTTGGCTGAAAAGTCAATCTCCCTTGTCCCTGGAGAAGATGAGAGAAGTGCAGGAAGAGCCCAGACATCTTGGCAGTGATGTAATATGCACTCACCACTTTCTCCTCTCACCACTGAGTCTCAGGTTATTCCTCTAAATATGAGGGGAGGATGAGAGTGGCAATCATGGAAGATGGCTGTTCTTCCTGATGACCTGCAAGCATCTCCTTATTTGGCTTCTTATTTTTCTGTCTATATCAGAGGATCTCTAAGCTCTGACTTTTGCTAATCCCACTGGCCCTGGGCAGTCAGTTTAGAGTACGAGTTAGGACTCCTCTGCTTTCCCCTTTGTTCCAGGGTCATGGCTGCCATTCCTGTGGTTCTCCACCTCCAAGTGCCATACCCTCCTTGTGGCTATCTCTGCTGAGTACATTCTCATCACACTTCTTGGCAAAGTGTGCCTTGTGGTCTGATGAATCCACATCACATATTTAAGTACATTCCAAAAACAGAATGTAAATAATCATATTCAGTTTAATCCTTAACCGACATTGATTTTTATGTAAAAGGAAAAATCTCTTTTTTACAAGTACCTTTTACAGGGGCTGGCCTTCTCATCCCTAAAAACAAACAAAACATTAAAAAAAGAGAGAAAAGAAGGGTCTATGTGACACAGTTATTGAATTATTCAAATGCTGGTTTCATTAAAAGTTTTCAATGATTTTTAATGAAAAATAAATTATTTTGTAATTACTCCATTGCTCCTTCAAAATATGTAGAGTCTTGCCTTCCCCCATATATCCATATTTATTGGCCATCAAAACTCTATGTTATATATTGGAAAGATCACACAAATTTTGACATACATACTATTATAAAATGCTAAGCTATAAACGTATAGGGTTTCCCAGGTGTCTCAGGGGTAAAGAATCTGTCTGCAATGCAGGAGATGCAGGTTTGATCCCTGGGTTGGGAAGATACCCTGGAGAAGGAAATGGCAACCCACTCCAGAGTTCTTGCCTGGGAAATCTCATGGACAGAGGAGCCTGGCAGGCTATAGTCCATAGGGTCGCAAAGAATCAGGCACGACTTAACGACTAACCAACAACATAAATTCATAAGCCCTAATGAAAAGCTCCAAGTGCAAAAGCTGATTATTAACCTTTTCTGTTTTCTTTGATCTTAGGCAAAACTTTTAATATATCTGGTCCTCAGTTTCTGTATCTATAAAGTGGAAATAATCATCTTCACCTTGCCTCCTTCACTGTATCACAGAATTTTTGTAAAGATTAAAAGAAAACATTCACAGTAAACAATCTGGAAAACTGTATGGCATCGTACATGTGAGGCATTTTTACTGTGATTATATTTATTTCACTTTTTAACGTTCTCCTCAAGCTCTACACCGTGTAATGTGAATCTGCCATCATATTACAGATGTTCCTCTCTTTAGCTGTTTTTATGTCCTAGTAATACATGACCATTATGCTTGAGGACTGCACAAATGTTTTCATCATTGTTATTTATTTTCTTGGTTATCCGTAATTTGTTACCGTTATGTCATTGTTTTAAAATTTAGGCATGCCAGATGCTAAGTTTTATCCTGAAGATGGAGGTTTGTATTATATTTATTTGCTAGTGACTAAAACAGCAATTTATCTTTTTATTAATTTTTCTATTATTTTATGATGTCTTGGGGTTTTTATTGGAAAATCACATCCAATATTTCAGTCAGAATATTTATTCAAGCTATTCCATACTTTAACACCCAGAGCATAATAAAGTTGTTGCTACATCAGAAAAAATTTTTTTCTTTTTGTTAAGAGTAAAAGAATCACAAATCACTGTTGGTATTTTAGATGTCTGCTGGTCACAGACACCTTAAAACCTACTGAATTACCAAGTATACATACATATACCCACACAAAAGGCAATGAAATTTAAATTGCTTTACTTATACTGTGGTGGCAGCTGTAAGATTTTAGAAAAGTCTTTCCTGTGAGCCTCAGTTTCTCATCATTAAAATATGATTAGTAACACTCCCTTTGTATGACTTATAGGTGATTATGGGGAACAATTAAAACAATAGATATGAATGCAATTGATAAATAGAAGGTGACCAGACCAGGGAGAGAATGTGGTTCCCAAATTTGTTGGCTCTGATGGTGTTTGCAGGTAGAGCAAAGCCAGGGACCAGGGCCGACATTCACAGTCCATGAATCATCACTTGAATCCTCAGCGGTAAAGTGCAAGGCAAGTCTGAGCCATTCTCTGATTTGTTGTGGTTTTATGCCTTTGAAAGCCACGCCTACCTATATAAGCATGCAGAATTCATAAGAAATTCATTTGAAGTGCTTGTTCTATTAGGTACAGCAACCTGGGACCCAACCCTTTCATAATGAACCCAGGTTGCTTTTGTTAATGGCTTGCATCTGGTTTCCAAACTTGCCCTTATGTAACCCCAGAGTCTTAATTCAGTCTCAGACTTTAATGAAGACAGAAACCTCGCACATCAGGGCAAAGAACCCTTGTTCTTACAAACCTCCATTCAGCGCAGCTTAGGTGTCGAAGGCTACACAAAAGTTGCTAGTGTTTCATGGATTTAACAACTAGGCAGAGGCATCCAGATCTCACCTTGAGCTCATTATCATAACCCAGATTAAGAGCACTGTGCTGTGTGCTGTGGAGAAGGCAATGGCACCCCACTCCAGTACTCTTGCCTGGAAAATCTCATGGACGGAGGAGCCTGGTGGGCTGCAGTCCATGGGGTCGCGAAGAGTCAGACACGACTGAACGACTTCACTTTCACTTTTCACTTTCGTGCATTGGAGAAGGAAATGGCAACCCACTCCGGTGTTCTTGCCTGGAGAAGTCCAGGGACGGGGGAGCCTCGTGGGCTTCCGTCTGTGGGGTCGCACAGAGTTGGACACGACTGAAGCGACTTAGCAGCAGCAGCTGTGTGCTGTGCTTAGTCAGTCAGTAGTGTCTGACTCTTTGTGACCCCATGGACTGCAGCCATCAGGCTCCTTTGTCCATGGGGATTCTTCAGGCAAGAATACTGGAGTGGGTTGCCATGTCATCCTCCAGGGAATCTTCCCAACCCAGGGACTGAACCCAGGTCTCCTGGACTGCAGGCGGATTCTTTACCATCTGAGCTACCAGGGAAGCCCAAGAATACTGGAGTGGGTATCCTTCTCCAGAGGATCTTCCCGACTCAGAAATCGAACTGGGGTCTCCTGCATTGCAGGTGGATTCTTGGGCTGATTCTTGAGCTGAGCTACCAGGGAAGCCCCCTCCTCTGCCTCCTACCCAGCTATTCCCATTCCAGGACAGATACAGAGACCACAAAATCGCTGTGTGCGCCGAAGCTGGTGATGCAGTAATCCTCAGCTCCTGGATCATCCTACGGCCAGGGAAATGTTAAAAAGTGCCAGACCTCGGGTAGCCTCCAGAGGAACTACCGGAATGTTGTTTATCTTCAGACGGCAACAACTGGTCCATTATTTCACAACAGGAAGGTCTATCCTGGGGCTCAGACGTTGAAGGCTTAGGGAAGCAAGGCCTGAAGTAACCCCCCCCTTCTACCTTCTATCTCCCCACACTCCTGGACCCTTCTCCCCCACAACAGTTCAGATGTGAGAAAAAAAAAAAAAAGATGGGGGGAGGGGGGCAGACACAGCCAAGGCAGTGACCTTGAAATAGATATAGCTTTCTGAGCAGCTTGCAGTTAATTTAATACTTTGGCTGGGAAGGGACACAGCCTGATCCAACAGGATTTTAGGTGACAGGGAAACTAGAAACTATGCCTTTTTTTTTTTCTTTTAATTGTCTTAACCTCTTGGTTAAGACACCCTTTCCTCTATAGCATCTGCATTTTCAAAAGTTCAGATATATTCTCTTAGATCTCCTATATGATGGAAAGGAGAAGTCAATCGTGATTTAAATTCCAAAATGATAGTCAATGCCTGTTAACTCTGTCTTAGCTCCATGTGATCCAGGAAATTCATTTTAAAAAGTCATAGTAAGTAGCTCTGTGATCTTGGATGAATCAATTAACCTCTCTGAGACAGTGTGTGAACACTCAGGAAGCTGACAAGAGCTTATAGTCAGACCCATGAAATGGAGAGGGTGTATGGGCTTTGCAAGTTCAGGCTTCCGGGCAGAGAGCATAGAACTCAGAAAAACCTCAGTGTTTTGTTTTGTTTTTTCTTGCCACATATGGGATCTTAGTTCCCCAGCCAGGGATCTAACTTGCGCCCCCTGCAATGGAAACACAAAAGCTTAACCAGTAGACCATCAGGGAATTCCCTCAGTGCTTTTATTATTTTAAAAAGTGGAAGCAGACTGTTGTTGAGAAAAGAATCTTTATACCCTAGACCATAATGATATTCCTGCGATTTTAGGGAGTTACAGTAGGAACCGATTGGTCTTTAATATGCGTAAGTGAGTCTCATCATTGCTCTTGCACAAACTGCTTCAACTTGGCTATTCTCTCCTGTGATGGAGAGAAGGAAAAAAACTGGATCCAAGATAAATCGTCTGGACAAGCCAGGATGGAGAAGCGCTTGACCTCAAGACAGATGAATAAATCATACTTGTTTAAGTAAAATGTAACTACTTCATGGACAACTCCTTCTTGATCAAATTTTTAGCCCTTAGCATTCTGGCAAGTCAATGCTTACCTACATCTGGTATACCTACCATGCCCAATCTTAGGCATAAAAAATGAACAAAACACATTTTGCATTAAGGAAAGGCACAGAGAGAATAAATAGGTTTAAAAAATCAAATCTGATACCAGGCAAAGTGAAGAACAGGTACAAGTAGCAGGTGATGCAATGGGGTGCAAGGAAAATACAGTTAACTCTGGCTGTGGGTGTCAAAGAAGCCCATCGTGAAATTGGTGCCACATGATCTGAATCTCAAAGAATAAGGGGTTTAGCTCATTTCAAGCTGAAGTCAAAGCAGCAACAAAAGCAAAACAGTGTGAAAATATGAGTGATACATGTGGAAAGCAGTGAGCAAGTAGTGAGGCCATGATAGGTTGTTGGCCATTCCCTACCATCCTTCCAGAAGAACTCCCACTTTCAAACCACCCTTTATGGCAGCTATGAAGTGGAAAAATTCTTTTCCAGAGCATCATAGTGAGGAAGTTAAAAACACAGGTGTGGGGGTCCAACTAGTTCTATCACTTACCATTGTGCAGTTTTAATCTAGTTGGCTAAGTTCTCTGGACATTAGGTTATACTTCTGTAAAATGGGAATGATCACATTATCTGTTGTCAGATTTAAGTATTAAAAGTAATATAAAATTCTTGGCACAGTGCCTGGAACATAGTGAGGATTCAGCATTAACTGTTTTCATTGTTACTTGCCTATTTTAGTTCTCTTATTAGATAAGTATTCCTAAAAGTCAAAGAATGATCCGTTCCTACTCTTGGCCCAGAATTTAGAATAATGCTTTGCACAAAAAAGAGGACTTCCACAAGCACTTAAATATGAATGAGTGATTGAATTCATATATAATAAGTGGAAGATCAAATTTCAAATCCGGACTTTTCTACAGCCAGGGTTTGACTTTTTGGCTCATGTAACTGAGCTATACAACTGTCTTAAAACTTTACTATTTTATAGATGCTAGTAGATACTCTGGTGTGGTGATGTGAGCTCAGGTGGACAGCTGGAGCGTGCAGATGCCAAGACATGGGTCGGAAATTCCTTGGATCCAGTGCTCTGCCATTGACTGGTCTTTCTCTCTAAAGGATATTTACTTGGATTGTGATTGAATTCATTCAAATGTAAAGCAAAAATAATTACAGTGTCCACTTAAATAGGGTAAACTCATTGAAAAGGCATTTGAAACTCTTCAAAAAGGCATTTGGCTAAAACCTAGATGGATACTGGGATGTCCCAGAATGCCAGAGAGAATTTCAAAAACAATAACATTTTAAACAAGCCACTTCAACAAACTCCTTATGTACTTTTTTACATTGTGAATAAATTCAGAATTAAGGATGAAAAAGAAAAACCAAAGTTAGCAGCTATGAGGTTATCAAACTTTCAGAAATAGATATCTAGTTTTTTTGGATGAGGAACTGCATGCATTAAAAAAAATGCATTCCTTCCTAAATTACCTTCAAATCAGCTAAAAAAGTTCAGCACCAAGGAGGACTAAAAGGTAAGGATGCAAAAACATCAACAACAACAGAAACCCCTCTGGAATGAATGGATATTCTAGAGGAATAAATGTAGAGAATTCTAAAAACTCCTTCATACCAATGACCTTGTAGACTTGTGTGGCTATTTCTGTACAATAGATCCTAAAGAGGAGACCTGCTTAAAAAAAAAAAAAAAAAAAAAGGATGGATATTCTAACACTAACAGGTAGTGTCAAATTCTCCTGTCAAACTATTGTAGCCAATTATCTTACACTTTGTTCCCAGGTACCCTGTCTCTGACATCCTGGCCAATAGACTCTATTGAAAAAAAGAATAAGTTGAAAATTGGAAACAATTTACAACAGTTAATGGATTGACAAATTTCAGTACAACCATATGGTGGACAATTGCTCCACAAAAGGAAAAAAAAGTCACTGATGTACATAGCATCAAAATAAATCTCAAAAGAATATACTGAATGAAAGAAGTCATACAAAAAATAATCATATGATTCTATTTGCATGAAATCCCAGAAAAAAAATGTATTCATAGTGACAGAAATCTGAGGCTGGGAGTGAGAGTAGATTGTCTACGAAGTGGCAGAAGGTAACATTTTTAAGTGGATGGAATTATTCTATATCTTGACTGGGGTTGTGGTTACATGGGTGAATATATTTGTTGAGGTACTAATTATATCTCAATAAATTCTATTAAAATTTAAAAGAATAGGACAAAAAGAGGAAGAGAATGAACCCCAGGATTCAAATGTGAATCGGATTCTATCCGACCCTGGATTTTAGTGTTTTTACCCTGCCACAGCGACTTATTTTAGAATATTTTATTTTCACTTTATACTTTTCTAAAAGTTGAAATCTCAATCACCAGGGCACACTTAGATTCTTCCAGGGCTGCCAGGCAAGTAAATTGACTTGATCTGTAGTCTTTTACATCCAATGTAAATTTAAAGGAGTCATGCTCTGTATGTATACTCATGCTTGCTCCCAGAGACATCCACACCAGTGCTAGGCTACTGCAAGGCTTTAGGGTGCCTTCTTATCTATAGTGAGCTTAGCTTGGCTTTGACTCTCACTGAACCCTTTCCCACCCCAGAAATCTTTGCACTTATCTCTTCTTGCAGTCTTTTGAGTATATTCTCTTATGGTCCAAGGATCTTCCTCTCAAAATTGAAACAACAGAAAATTATGAACAAATTTCTAAATATACATGTTCCTACAAAACATTTTCACATTTATTATCTCATTGGATCTTCATCAATTCTATAAAATAGGAATGGTTCCCATCACTTTCAGGATATAATTTCCACTCTTCAGTTTAGCTTATAAAGTCCTTCTATCTATCTGGCTCCATCTTACCTGGCTTGCCTCATCTCTAATCCCAGTTACCTACATCCACCCAACCTTTCCTCCAGCCAGCCTGAAACACTTTTTTCCTATTCTTCCATGCCCCCAAAGCTCAATACATATTACTCTTTCTGCCAGACACAATCTCCCATCTTTGTCTTCTTACCTAAAACTTAATTACCTCTAAAAGTTGGCCTGTATCAACCCTTTGAAGTCCACCACTAACTGCTCCCAGGACTCTAAGAAAGCAGGGCACTCTTATTATTGGTTTCCCAGATTTCCCCCTGTGAACTCCTGGAAGCCAAAGACATTGCCCATGTTATCATCTAGCCCCAAGGTGACTAATATAATGACAGATACATAGGAAGTACTAAAAAGGCTTTTGCCGAATAATTGATTCGACATGAAATTTCTGGATGAAAGGATGACTGTAATGTCTAAAGTCTGAATTCCAGGCACAGAGGAGGAGGCAAGATCCTGATTCTGAGTTCTTCGCTGAATTCTACACATGGCTTAGTGGCATGACTGTAGTCTTTTTGTTTGTCAAAAAATGTCTGAGGCCAACTTAAGGACACGAGACTGTAATTTCACTGTGTCGATCTCAGCTGAAACTAAGGTGTGCTGGCATGAGACAGTAATCACTTAACTGCCTTGTGCCTAAGAACACTAACATTTTGGCCCTTCCAGACAGGCTCAGCAATGTGATTAGGAGCCATTTGAAAAATGACACCCCACAGTAAAATGGAGCTTTGTGGCCTCTTCCTCAATCCCAGCTTCTGATCCTTTAAAGCCTTCTTTAGAAATTTTTTTTTTCTTTTCTTGTGTGTTTATAAAAAAGTGAGAATAACAACTCTCTTCAGAATCTACTCTCAGCCGCCAAATTATTCAGTATTTATTTAGGCAATATTCAAGTCTCTGTATTTAGAATAAACCTAAAATTGTATTATCCAATCGGCTAATGAAAGTCTATGCTAGATTATGTGACTAGACATTATACTCTGCTAAATTCTTACAAGCAGTAAATGACTTCGTGAGTTTGGTCCTCGTTTTTGGTCTTCCTCGTTTTTTGCTGAGACTGTAGAGATCATATTTGTTTCTGTTGATGTTTTTACAGTGAGCTAATAGAATCTCAGGTTTGGACAGGAATATGTTGTTGGATCATTTCTGTACAGTTCTCTGCCAAATGGCTCTGGAATTTCTGTTTGCAAACTACCTCTACAAAGAACTCACTAACTCCTGGGATCATTTCATCCCATCTTTGAACAACACTGGCTATTTCACCTTGTGAAACCATTTTTCCTGGAGCTTCCATAACATTAGTCCTAATCTAAACCTTAGAGCACAAGTATAATGCCTCCTCCATGCCATCTCTTCAGATGTATGAAGATGAGAAAGGTAATTCCATTAAATCTTCTGCAAGTGATTCCCTAATAGGAAGTGGTTTGAGGCATGTTACTGGAAGATTCCTCTGGTTGTTGATGTCACTTAAAAGTCGCCTCCCTAGATTTAGTACCTGCCATCCAGATATTCTCTGATGAAATACAAAGAACAGGGCCATTGACTACCTCCCTCATCAGTTTACATGAGCCCTACACCTCTTTCCTTGATCTTATATTTTCTATTCTGCTTTCAAAGTTGCCTTTCAGTTTATTCTTTCATGGAGCTTGGACACTCGTTATATTCCATTATGCTATTAAAAAGTGTAGCACATTTGGTATTTCCAATGTAGAAAACAGAGTACACAAAGAAAATTGTAATACATTTACATATAACATTTCTTGTAGCCCCACTTCTGTCTAGTGGCAAAAATTGTTAGCTTGTTATTTGACTTTGCTTTTTCCTGATCATGAGATTTCTCCACGTCCACAGGCTGCCATCTCTGATCCTCCAAAAGGATGCATGGACCATTCCCCATACCTTCCATGCCACTTTGAGGCTGCAGGCACTTCATATGTACATCTTTCATCTTTTTTGCCCAGACCCAATGCAGCCCAATGCAGCACCAATCCTTGTTCACTGCTGCTCCTCTATGCTAGACAAAGTACCCAAGAACCTGCCAGAATCCATTTAGGAAACAGCTTCCTGATCAGCTATTAATTTCAGACCTCCTCACCTTGGGAAAATGTAATACTTAACCACTCACCTTCCAACTCTTTCAAGTTAATCCCTGAGTTTAGGGGGAGTCACTTTCTGAGAAACTTTCCTCAGCTTCTCACTAGTTTGTTCATCTCTCTTCTTCATTTCCAGATTTTTATCTAGCCACAGTCAATATGAAAACCATTCTAAACTTATTGCTGCTAGGCCAAAACCAGATCCATGTCAGAACCTTTTTTATGAATTTCTGAAAGACCCAGTTTCTTAAAAGTCCCATAGCATTTTCTCTGAAGGTTTTCCTTACTGTCATGGGCTTTGAGAAGCCTATTTTGAAACTAAAAAATCGAGCCTTTCCTCATATCTTGTTTCTGAACTTCTGCTGTAAAAATTTGCCCTGAGGGTGTGAGGCTAAAGAGAATAGTTCCTGGAGCCAAGAACTTGGAAGGAGGTAAACACACCAACTGGGCTTCCCTAGTGGCTCAGTGATGAAGAATCCACCTGCCAATGGAAGAGACACAGGTTCAATCCCTGGGTCAGGAAGATCCCCTGGAGAAGCAAATGGCAGTCCACTCCAGTATTCTTGCCTGGAGAATTCCATGGATAGAGGAGCCTGGTAGGCTACAGTCCATGGAGTCAGAGAGTCAGGCACAATCGAGGGCAACTAACACACATAACCTGGAAAGTGTTCACCACTTTTTCACTCACTTTTCCTGGATGAAAAAGAAGGATGTTATGAAAAAGTGATGACCAGAAAGGAAGGATATTCCACCTCTACTCACTTGTAAGCCTGGGCAGATCTCCACCATAAGAGTGCTTTACATTTTTAAATTGAATTTGATACATTTTTATTAATTAGTTCTTTATGGATCAGTCAACTATTCAAATTATGCAGTGTTTTCTAGGTCCTAGTCTCAAAACCAGGTGAGTAAAGGAGTGTGTTGCTCCACAGGAAACATCAGGAAAGTCCCAGGACTGGGGTCAGGCTAAGGTGAATAGTCAGAATGAGAAAGACACATTATGGCTCCAGTGAGAGAGAGCAATGAAGAAACTGGTGAAAAAGAAAAAGCTCATTGGTTGGGAGAGTCAAGAGGCTTTGAGAAGGAAGATTTAACCTGGGGTGTCGTTTTTATTGCATTTCTAGCACCTTTCCTCCGCATCCCAGTTTTACCATAATCCACTGTGAGCTCAGGTAATGCAAAATCATTTTCACATCAGCAAAAGGGATTAAGAAGGTAAATCTTCAGAGGGAGAAAATATCCATGATGTATTTTAAAGCTGAATGCTGTATAAATGATTTTCTATCCACTCTTTTGTATTATTCATGCCTCAGTTCACTGTCATGCCCATGAATAAATGAAATTTAACAAATGTTGTTTGGTCCACAGTGACCCAGAATTGCCCTAGAAGCTGAAGATCAGCTGCAGCCCATTCCAGGGGCTCTTAGAGCATGAATGTGAAGGCCTTGGAGATAAACAAAATCAAAAGACTTCCACAGTCTTTTCAAACTTGGACGAAATATCACGCACCCACATTTAATTGCATTTGAAATTCAAAGTAATTTAAATATTGTGACAAAAAGGCAAATCAGATCAATGGAACAAAGTGTGCTACTATGTATTCATAGTACAAGTCTCCCTTGAATTTTTACAGACCCTCCTTAGGAAACTAAGATATAGATCAGTGATCGGTAAACTGTGGCCTGAAGCCTGTGTTTGTATGGCTCATGAGCTAAGAATGGCTTTTACATTTTTAAACGGTGGTGAAAAAATACCAAAAGAAAAATAATACTTCATGACAAGTAAAAATTATGTGAAATTCATATTTTGGTCTCCAAATATGAAGTTTCATGGGAGTCCAGCCACTTTCACCCTATTGGCTATGGCTTGCTTCATGTAACACCAGCAGAGCAGAGGGTGTGTAAAAAAGATCATGTGGCCCCCAAGTCCTGAAACCTCTACTCTCTGACCCTTTACTGGAAAAAAAAAAAAAAATCTATTCCTTATTTGCTTTCTTTTAAAGATGAGAAAATTAAAACCCCAAGGAGACAAAAGATCTCAGGGTCATTCAGCTGGTATTTGGCACAGACAGCTCTAAAACTCAGCCATCTAAACCCCATGTAGGGTCTTCTCCCATTATGCTACATGGCCTGGTGGGAGGACAGTCCCAAACATTATAGAGAGCAAGCCTGTGACTGAAGAGGCTGCAGGAACCAGAGACATGGTTTCAAGATTTTAAGAGCATATGTGAATAATGTGCTTCCTAAGGAAAGGAGAAAACAAAACAAAACAACACTGAAACTAATCATGACGGTGTGTGGTAAAATTGTTTTACACAGGCAGTGCATGCCCTACTGTGAGAAGTGGCCATCTAACCTGGTCTGGACTGAATACTGCGTGTCTTTTGGTCCCAGTACTCACTGATGCTCTAACTGATTCCTACCTTGCTACTTAAGAGACCTCGGAAACAGGAATGTCAAATGCTTCACGTAAGGGAGCGCACTGGGAAAAAGCAAAAAAGGGAATCTGGGCCCAACACTGGTGGTCAAGTGTTTAAGACTTTGGCCTCCCAATGCAGGGGGCGCAGGTTTGATCCCTGGTAGAGGAACTAAGATACCACAGGGTGTGGTCAAAAATAAGAATCTGGGAGTTGGGGAGAAAGTTGAGCTTGGTTTTCTGCTGGAGGCTATAGCTTTATTATTTTTTCCGACTGGCACACATTTTCTTTGTTTTGAATAATGGAGATAATTATACATTCAAGGGATCACACTCTTAAACCCCCCAAATGATTAAGAAATCTTATTGTAGGCAATCATGAGAAAATGTAACAGAGGATTACCCATAGAGACAGGGTAAATCATACATCTTCAGGTCCCTCGCTTAGCCAAGAGACTTAATCACCATTCTCTCTCTTTCCCATGGCCCAATTGTTGATAATGCAGGCCTCTCTCGAGGCACGGCAATATTCTCTCCTAAACCCTGTTCATGTGAAGTCAAAGGCTCCGATGAGTCCGTCTTGGGAAACTACTACATTGGTGATTTTGATGCTGACCTGTAAGCTCCAGTTTACCGGCAACTGGGAGTAGAACAAAAGCTTGCTTTGTGTTTAGGCTGTAAGGTTCTTAGGGAGAAAGGAACCCAGTGTATCATTTGCTCAATTCAACAAGTATTTATTGGACAGCTACCTTAAAGTAGACATTAGTCTAAAAGCTGGGATCTGCTAAGCTACCAGGGCAGTCTCAAAAGCTGGGATAAAACAGTAAAAAAGTATACTCCCTGACCTTGTAGGTAGGTCTGTATCTAATAAAACCAGATAGATAGACAAGGAAATAGGAAAGTCAAATGTGTTTCACGATGAATATAACAAAAGTAAGTATAGATTGCTCAGTGAGCTACCTGGGTGAAGCAAATCAATTCAAAGAATATGTGGAATTAACCAAGAAAAGAGCTTAGAGGGGGCATTTTTCAGATTGAAGAGACAAGTGTGAAACCCTGCAGATAAGGTAGGTCATGGACTATTGAGAAAACTATGGTGGGACTGATCAAACCTTGGGAGGGGAGCAGTAGGCTTGTGAATAAGGGGGGAGGATGACCAAGGATGAGGCTAGGAATGTCCACCAGGGCCAACCAGGAAGGGTCTTGTGAGCCTTATCCTGACGACAAGGAAAGCAGGCATAATCGGAAGGCAATGCAGAGGCTCAGAAGTTTCTTAATGACAA
The DNA here is from genome assembly GCF_054371585.1 of Giraffa tippelskirchi. Lineage (NCBI taxonomy): Eukaryota > Metazoa > Chordata > Mammalia > Artiodactyla > Giraffidae > Giraffa > Giraffa tippelskirchi. The sequence goes on along the minus strand of NC_137276.1, from coordinate 157,327,313 downwards.
CAGGCGATATGATCAGATTTGCCACTTTCTTGTTACCATAAAACAATACCTCACTGTCCAGGGACTGTATATTTGATTTACTATGACCTCAGTTTCCTGGTGTAACAATAATAATGAGAGTAGTTTGTACATATTGTATTAATCTGTACCTGTGATTGTGTTAAGCACTTTACCCAAATTATATGATTTACTCCTTGCAACAATCCATTGAAATAGACATTACTATTATTTGTAACTGACAGATGAGGAAACTGAGACATTGAGATTGAGTAGCATGACCAAGAGTGTACAATTCTTAAGGAGAGGAGCTGGAATTTAAATCCAACACAGTCTGCCTCCAAAGCTCAGGCTAAACATGGGCCTGGGAATTAAAAAAAGAAAATTAGATACAATTTCCAACTCTGATTCTCAGTGATTGTGTGATCATGGGCTTTCATTCTTTGTTTTCCTTGTCATTTGATAAGAATGAACTACACAATCCTCAGTCCTCTTTTTCTAGTTTAATATCAAGATATTGTATTTCTTTGAGGTGTCTGTTAAAAAAAAAACAGTTGTTTCAGGGTAATCATTTGATTCTTATTCTTCCTAAGGCAAAAATTAGTTACAAGAAATCAAGCCCTATAGAAGATATATGATATCTCTCAAAGGTATTTCAAATCTTTCCTCCTCTCCCCTCACTCTCTCAATCTTCTTTCCTAAGGTTTGTGATGGAAATCCAGTAACAAAGTGATTTCCATAAACACATGTTGATTGTCATTGGATTAGAAAACACAGTATCACTAAGACTTCCCTCCCCACACATGCACGTCACTGCCATCAGGTTTTGTCTTCTTCATGGTCCATCAACAGTGACAATAATCCAGGCTATGTTTTCTCTCTGTCAATTACACTCTAAGCTGGTCAGGGTGAGACTTTTCATTAAAGAAAAATCAACAGCTCTGAAAAGGCAGGTGTTAAAAGCTAACAAAAAGATTCAATATTCATAATGGCTAAATTTTGTTTGTTGGATTTGGAGGGGCCAACAGGTACATTTTCCTTATACTACCATCTATAATAAAGAATGAAAGTCATGATTGGCAAAAAAAAAAAAAAAAAAACCAGCTAGAGAAGGATAGAGGACTGTGCCATTTTAGGGTCCGCAAGATGCCAGGGGAATATCCATGCTCAATTGGCTTTTGATGCTGGAAACATAACTCAGTGGTTTCAGCTTCAGGATTCTTAGACTTTGTGGAACCACAGGTTTGAAATCTTGGCAAGCCTGAGTCATGGTTTCAGCCTCTGTTTCCTTAGAAAAGAATCTGAAGAGCAAGTGATTTATAGTATGTCCTTCTTCTAGAAGAGCTCTCCAACCCCTGGCCACTGAATGGACTTTGAAATATGCCCAAAGGGATTCTTTATCCACGGACAATCTCTGAGTGCTTATTATTCACTTTACTAGTGTAGAAGCTCTTTAATCATTGTCTCTGCACTTGCTTTAATCTAAAAACTGTCAATTTATTAGCTCATAGTGTGCCTGAAGCTTTTCGTATCTTCCTGGGGAAAGACTGTATAGATTCAGGAGATGATTCTAAAAATGTCAGATTGATGTGAGATTAGGATATGACGAGACAAAATAATAGGGTAATAAGAGTATAGAATAAAATTTCTATAAAATTTATTTCTGAAAAGAAGCATTCTACATTTTGTTTCAAGTAGAGTCAAATCATTCTTAACTCCACCTAGTAATAACAACCGATATGTAAGTAAAAGAGCTATTTATTATAAACATGAAGTTATTCATTCCAAAGGATTTTCAGCACCAAAGTTTTAGGAAGCTACCCAGTGTTCACTGGAGGGATACTCCTAAAAATGAAAGTGGTTAAAAAACCAAACCAAAGTGTGTGTGTGTGTGTGTGTGTGTGTGTGTGTAGAGAGAGAGAACTAAAGTTTATTTCTTACTTCCAAATTATTATTCATTTAGTTTATATAAAGTTTATATATATATATAACTATATAAACTATATAAACTACAAACTATATATAAAGCTTATACATACATTTATAAAGGTCGGACACAACTAAGTGACTGTCGCTTAGTTGTGTCTGACCCTTCATGACCCTGTGAACTGTAGCCCAGAGGAGCCAGGCTCCTCTGTCCATGGGATTTTACAGGTGACAATATTGCAGTGGGTTGCCATTTCCTTCTCTACCACATCTTCTCGACCTAGGAATTGAACCCCGAACCCACATCTCTTGCATCTCTTGTACTAGTAGGTGGATTCTTTAAACCTGTGCTACCTGGGAAGCCTATACTTACATATATGTATGTATATATATATATATCGTTTCCACTGGAGTTGACAAATCTTAAGTGTGTATTGATATAGCTTTTTTTTCATAGAGAATAATCAGAGCATCAAGAAATATAATGTTCAGGATACAGGGATAAGAAGCCCAGGATAACACAAGAGCAGAGCAGTATATAGTACACAAGCTATAGAGAAGATGACACAAAAGAGTCCAGAGATAAGGAACTGAAAGAATGAGTCCACTTTGAAATAAAACTGGAATTCTTGGCTTCTAGATTACCTAAAGACTGCAATTAGTCATAACTAGTCTAATCGCTATAATCGCTAGGAACGCTATCTGTGACATTCCTGATCTGTTGCTAGTTTTTTGCATCTTTCTCCCAGAGTTGCTTTATAATCAAGTAAAATCTTTGATTAATTTTTTCTCCTATGGAAAACACTATTAAGATCACCTTGTCCAACTCATTCACTTTACAAATGAGGAAACCAGGGCCTCAAGAGGTTCAAGTGAATTGTTCGAAGTCACCTAGATGGAGAGTATTATCAGTTCAGTTCAGTTCAGTTCAGTTCAGTCACTCAGTCGTGTCCGACTCTTTGCAACCCAATGAACCACAGCATGCTAGGCCTCACTGTCCATCACCAACTCCCAGAGTCCACCCAAACCCATGTCCATTGAGTCGGTGATGCCAACCTACCATCTCATCCTCTGTCGTCCCCTTCTTCTCCTGCCCTCAATCTTTCCCAGCATCAGGGTCTTTTCAAATGAGTCAGCTCTTCCCATCAGGTGGCCAAAGCACTGGAGTTTCAGCTTCAAAATCAGTCCTTCCAATGAGCACCCAGGACTGATCTCCTTTAGGATGGACTGGTTGGATCTCCTTGCAGTCCAAGGGACTCTCAAGAGTCTTCTCCAACACCACAGTTCAAAAGCATCAATTCTTTGGTGCTCAGCTTCCTTTATAGTCTAACCCTCACATTCATACATGACTGCTGGAAAAACCATAGCCTTGACTAGACGGACCTTTGTTGGCAAAGTAATGTCTCTGCTTTTTAATATGCTGTCTAGGTTGGTCATAACTTTCCTTCCAAGGAGTAAGCGTCTTTTAATTTCATGGCTGCAATCACCATTTGCAGTGATTTGGAAGCCCAGAAAAATAAAATCAGCCACTGTTTCCACTGTTTCCCCATCTATTTGCCATGAAGTGACAGGACCGGAGTAGCTCCTCTTGGCCCTCCTGAGCCCGTGCAGGTGCCGATCCTTGGACGTGATGTTGCTCCTCTTGGCCGCCGCCCCTGATTTCGGACATGGGGTAGCTCCTCTTGGACATGGAACAACAGACTGGTTCCAAATAGGAAAAGGAGTACGTCAAGGCTGTTTATTGTCACCCTGCTTATTTAACTTATATGCAGAGTACATCATGAGAAACGCTGGGATGGAAGAAGCACAAGCTGGAATCAAGATTGCCAGGAGAAACATCAGTAACCTCAGATATGCAGATGACACCACCCTTATGGCAGAAAGTGAAGAAGAACTAAAAAGCCTCTTGATGAAAGTGAGAGAGGAGAGTGAAAAAGTTAACTTAAAGTTCAACATTCAGAAAACTAAGATCATGGCATCTGGTCCCATCACTTTATGGGAAATAGATGGGGAAACAGTGGAAACAGTGTCAGACTTTATTTTGGGGGGCTCCAAAATCATTGCAGATGGTGACTGTAGCCATGAAATTAAAAGACGCTTATTCCTTGGAAGGAAAGTTATGACCAACCTAGATAGCATATTAAAAAGCAGAGACATTACTTTGCCAACAAAGGTCCGTCTTGTCAAGGCTATTGTTTTTCCAGTGGTCGTGTATGGATGTGAGAGTTGGACTGTGAAGAAAGCTGAGTGCAGAAGAATTGATGCTTTTGAACTGTGGTGTTGGAGAAGACTCTTGAGAGTCCCTTGGACTGCAAGGAGATCCAAGCAGTTCATCCTAAAGGAGATCAGTCCTGAGTGTTCACTGGAAGGACTGATGTTGAAGCTGAAACTCCAATACTTTGGCCACCTCATGTGCAGAGTTGACTCACTGGAAAAGACCTTGATGCTGGGAAGGATTGGGGGCAGGACAAGAAGGGGACGACAGAGGATGAGATGGCTGGATGGCATCACCGACTTCATGGACGTGAGTTTGGGTAAACTCTGGGAGTTGGTGATGGACAGGGAGGCCTGGTGTGCTGCGATTCATGAGGTCGCAAAGAAGTCGGACATGACTGAGCAACTGAACTGAACTGATGGGACCAGATGCCATGATCTTACTTTTCTGAATGTTGAGCTTTAAGCCAACTTTTTCACTCTCCTCTTTCACTTTAATCAAGAGGCTCTTTAGTTCTTCTTTGATTTCTGTCATAAGGGTGGTGTCATCTGCATATTCGAGGTTATTGATATTTCTCCTGGCAATCTTGATTCCAGCTTGTGCTTCCTCCAACCCAGCATTTCTCATGATGTACTCTGCATATAAGTTAAATAAGTAGGGTGACAATATACAGCCTTGATGTACTCCTTTTCCTATTTGGAACCAGTCTGTTGTTCCATGTCCAGGTCTAACTGTTGCTTCCTGACCTGCATGCAGGTTTCTCAAGAGGCAGGTGAGGTGGTCTGGTATTCCCATCTTTTTAAGAATTTTCCACAGTTTTCTGTGATCCACACAGTCAAAGGCTTTGGCATAGTCAATAAAGCAGAAATAGATATTTTTCTGAAACTCTCTTGCTTTTTCAATGATCCAGTGGATGTTGACAATTTGATCTCTGGTTCCTCTGTCTTTTCTAAATCCAGCTTGAACATCTAGAAGTTCACAGTTTACGTATTGCTGAACCCTGGCTTGGAGAATTTTGAGCATTACTTTACTAGCGTGTGAGATGAGTGCAATTGTATGGTAGTTTGTGCATTTTTTGGCATTACCTTTCTTTGGGATTGGAATGAAAACAGACCTTTTCCAGTCTGGGGGCCACTGCTGAGTTTTCCAAATTTGCTGGCATATTGAGTGCAGCACTTTCACAGCGTCATCTTTTAGTATTTGAAATAGCTTAACTGGAATTCCATCACCTTCACTAGCTTTGTTTGTAGAGATGTTTCCTAAAGCCTACTTGACTTCACATTCCAGGATGTCTGGCTCTAGATGAATGATCACACCATTGTGATTATCTGGGTCGTGAAGACCTTTTTTGTACAGTTCTTCTGTGTATTCTTGCCACCTCTTCTTAATATCTTCTGCTTCTGTTAGTTCCGTACCATTTGTGTCCTTTATTGAGCCCATCTTTGTATGAAATATTCCCTTGGTATCTCTAATTTTCTTGAAGAGATCTCTAGTCTTTCCCATTCTATTGTTTTCCTCTATATCTTTACATTGATCACTGAGGAAGGCTTTCTTATCTCTCCTTGCTATTCTTTGGAACTCTGCATTCAAATGGGTATATCTTTCCTTTTCTCTTTTGCTTTTCTTCTTTTCACAGCTATTTGTAAGGCCTCCTCAGACAGCCATTTTGCTTTTTTTGCATTTCTTCTTCTTGGGGATGGTCTTGATTCCTGTCTCCTGTACAATGTCATGAATCTCCATCCATTATAGACAGGACTAAAATCCTGAATTTTCTAATTCCCAAACCACACTTCATTCCAAGTGCCCATTCTTAGTCTCAAATAATCAGCACTTTTCTTTTCATCACAGTGGTCATTTCTACAAAGGCAGAGAAATACTGGAGATGATTCTCAAATGTTAACTATATATGTGTATAGAATTACTGGAAATTGAAAGGAAGACAAAATCAACACCTTTCTTTTTAAGAGTCCCAATGCTATATTTTAGCACACTTGAAATTGGTTCTTCCTGCCCTATCAAACAGCCACCTTGTTTTATTTCCTTACCAAAAGTGGAATTGAAGGATTCAAAGGATCTTAGAGATCATCTAGACCTACTTTCCTATTCTATAAATAAGGAAGCTGAGGTTCAAAGAGGATGCCTTACCAAAACACAAAATACTAGAATTTGAAGAAGCAACAATATCTAATCAAATGTTTTAAATTTAGAGAAAAATAATTACAAAAAGAATTACAAAAATTACTTAACTATGACAACACCTGTATTTCCCACTATTCATAACTGATAATTCTTCATATTTGCTACATTTCTTTCAAATATTTTATGCAAGAAATAAAATTATGCAAATACAATTGAAATACTTTTTACCTAACCCCTAGTCTTACTTCCCTCCTTATTAACCCAAGGACAGTAGATACTGGAAATTTGTGAATCCTTGCAATCTATTTTGTGTAATTTCACAGAGACATCATAGAGATATCAATGGATGATATATATTCCCAGCTCATGCCAGAGGTATAGGGATATTAAATAAAACCTATGCTGATTTTGTTTGATTGTATATTATTTTTCCTAGAAATATTTAGTAGAAAACTCCTGTAAGGCAAGAAAATTGTAAACTATTTCAATCTAATAGACTTGTTTAACAGGCAGGTCACAGAGGTTAAGTGACCTGCCCTAAGTGATACAATGTCACCATCCACAAGAACTCAGATGTTTTTCCCCTACAGTGGTCTCTACATTTATTTTTTCACTGGAAAACCCCACCTAATTATCCCTTTCCTCTGAGTTTAAGTCCTCTGGGTGTTTTTTCTTCATCATTTTCAGAAAGCCACATTTCTCTCCCACACCTCCATTCAGAAAAGAAACAATTCTGAAGTTGAGAAATCTCATACCAGAAACAATATTCTCTTTAACTTTGCACTTTGCTCTGAACAGCAGGGCAGCCAGGCAGACACCAGGCTCACACACCATTATGAATCTGTCAGCAATTAGAATTCTAAACCCTATTCGGGTTTTACTTGCTTCAATCAACTTGTCACTGCAGTGAGGATTATCTACTTTCTCAACATAAACATCAACAGAAGTGAATGCAATGGCTTGAGTCCTTGGCGAAGGCACCACCAGGGCGAATGTTAAATAGCACATTCTGCAGACAGGAGGGATCCGGGGCCTTAATGGGCCATAATTAGAGGGGGCAGAGCCTCCACTAGCCTTTGTGTGAGGCTTCAGAATTCCTCTCCTTAGGACAGGGAGACGTCTTGGGAGCTGCAAGGAGACTGCTGTTGTCTGCTTCTCCCCTCTCTGTCTCCTGAGCTAAAGAAAGGACCTTGGGACTCATGGCACCCAGCCCCCTTGTTTAAAGGATTAGGAAGCTGAGATCCACAGAAGGAAGGCTGTGGCCAAGGTTGAACCTGGGACAGAGCACAGCATCCTCCCAGCCCTGGGCATATCTCACTCACCACACCACCCACTTCAGGGAGAGTAGAAAGAACCTGAGTCATAAACCACATTCTTCCCTCAAATACTCTCACTTAGTGGTGCAAAATACCAAGCAATACAGTGCCAAGAATATGAGGACGGGGCCAGCCCAGGGAGCCATGGACATCTAGAGAAGAGATTTATTTATTCCACCTCAAATCCACTGAGAAGATAGAGAGTATGTAAGTACACAGTAGAAATTAATTGGATTCTTTTTAACAATTTTTCTTTTTAAATTATTATTGAAGGAACTTAGAGTTAGGTGGGTTAAGACAAAGACGATTTGTTATCTTCTACTACTACTAAGAGCTGATATTATGTATATTAATGTATTTACTCTTCATAACAACTTTGTAAAATTTGCACTATTATTTTAGCTTTTATTTTACAGATGAATAAACTGAAGCACAAATGGTTGTGTACCTTGTTCAAGGTTATGCACATGGTACTGGCAAAACTAAGGTCTGAACCTAGATCGTCTGGCTCCAGAGCCCCCACTCTCAATCACAAGAGTAAGGTGATCAACCATCCTGATTTTTCCTGGGACTGTCCCAGTTTTAGCAATCGAAGCCCCGTATCCCAGGAAACGCTTCAGTCATGGACAAACCCTGATAGTTAACCACCCTGCACATAATCATACTCTTTTTTTTGTCACAATTAAACCCAAGCCTCAGCAATTGATCCAGCTAGCCTGGTGGTCATACCCATCTTTGTGCCTTGTGAGGCTGAACTCACAGGGAAAAATTTAAATATTAATATATTCCAGGTACTATTCTGAGCAATTTTCAGGCTTTATGTTATTTAAATTCTCACAAGCACCCTAGGCGAGGTACACGGATAAGAAAACAGAGGCTCCAAGAGAATTGGACCAATTGTCTAAAATCTCAGTGTTAGCAAGTAAAAAGCCAGAATTTGAACATAGGAAAGCAGGAAGCTCTTGAGACTTCATTATAGGAAAATAGCTAAAACAAGGGAGTTTCAACATTTGAAAGTCCTACCTATTTAATGTTTATTCCCAGATGTGGGAATTCACACCAGAAAGTTAGACATGGCTCCTTGAGAATTCCCTTTCTGAGTAGTCTCTTGTGCTTCCTCCTCCTTCTGACTCAGCCATGGGATGTAGATCCACTGGTCACAAGTTAGCACCAACAAGCTCAGTGGCCTCCCCACCTCCACTCAGTGTGTTTCCCCCTCTTGATGATCTCTCCTCTGCCATACTGTGCGTGTCAAATCCTTACCCATCCTTTAAGACTAGCTCATATGTTATGTTCCCTAAAGCCTTACTTGGACCTAGTTTAAATTAATCCTTCTCTCTTCTTTCCCTTAGCCGTACTAACCCTTTTAAAAATAGGTATCCCAATCTGTCTTGCCTACAGCCACAGAATTCAAGGATGAGAGAGGGCCATGGTAGCTCTTTTTCTGTGTTGGGGAATCCACCTTGGCATTATTTTATTTCCCTTTTTACTCCTCCATAGCACCAGAGATAGCAGCTGCACACAGCCCATAATTTGATGGTCTCTTGAATGAATATATGTCTGTGCCATTTGTACACAGAGATTTGGATAATGAAAACAATATCCAGGATGTGTATGTATACCAGGGGATAATCTCTTTGACTCTTCTAGGCTAGATTTTACTTCAAAACTAAATAAAGCAAGCGATTAAGGCAATTGACTTGATGATTATAGTACATAGCTACCTCCATAAAACTTACCTAAAATATCTTTGCAAAATTACTTGATTTTAAGAATAGCGATTCAATTTTTAAATTATCTAATAGAGAAGTCCCCAACGTTTTTGGCACCAGGGACTGGTTTTGTGCAAGACAATTTTTCCATGGCCCAGAGAGTGTGCGATGTGGTGATGGTTTCAGAATGATTAAATCGCACCACATTTCTTGTGAAATTTATTTCTATTATTATTACATTAGCTTCACCTCAGATCATCAGGCATTAGATTCTGGAGGTTGGGGACCCTGGTCTAATAGAAATAAATACAGGGCAAGGAGTCAGTTCCCACTTTCTTAGTAATGATCCAAAATCACTGTGTAAACTTTGGTGTTTTTCTTTGCCCAAACTGTAGGATGATGGTAGTAGAATTACATGATTTCTAGGATCCCCTCCAGCTCTACATGCCTATTATCCAATAATTCTAATAATTAGAGCAAGTATTCCCTCCCGGGGACATTCTGTTTCCTAGAGTAGCCTTGGCATTCAGAAAATTCTGGGTGAGTAGTAGTATCAATAACCAAGTCCAGGACCAGTTGAAGCCACCTGAGGAAGAAAAGAATGTTCTGTTTGAAGGAAGGAAGCCAGAGATTCTGGAGGGACATGATGTGTGAAATGCAGGCTGGGGGTTTAATGAGTTTGAGGCGTGAAAACCCAAGCTTCAGGGCCGCATTCCCTGGCAGTGCTGAGCACGGCGTGTTTCCATGCCCTCTGTGGCTGAGTTCTATTTTAGATGTGCTCAAGCTTGAATCCTCCTAACACAGCTGTGACTGCCTGTTAACTTTTAGGCATGGTTTTCCATTCAAGCAAATGGCTCTTGGTTTTAAACTGACAGACCTGGGGAAAAGCAGCTTGAGAACAGGCTAGGAAACTGTCAGAAAATTGATCGGTGGTGAAATAGGTGTATTTATTGAGACTGAGATGTAGCCAGCTTAGTCCAGTGGAGCAGGACAGAGAGAAGATTGGTCTACGAAGGTCAGAAGCAAATGGTGTGGGAAAATTTCATAGGACAGCCTCTCCCATCTCACCAAGAAATGTTTAATTCAGTATTTGAGAGTCCCTTAAGACTTTTTAGCCATTAACGTTCCTCTCTAGCTAGGACACACCTCTTGAGACCTTAACCCATGGAAAAAATGAGAGCACAGATAAGGCGTTTTATCATGCCCCCACCCTTCTCCCTTTTGGAATCTCTTCCAGGGCCCAAAGTGCCGAGCTGTCAAGTCCTGCCCCGAATGCTTTGGTTAAGTGGATGCCCAGCCCAACTGAGGAAGCTGTGTCAGGACTGGGTTAAGCCCTCCAGCTGCTGGGAAGAGCAGAAGTGGTCACCATGGAAACAAGCACCTCATCAATCTTGTAGTGAATCACAGGATCACTGGGATACACAGGAGACTAGAGTCCCTGGCAAGACTACACCTTTTCCCCTGAGAAGAGATAACTGCATTCTTGAAAACCAAGCTGCCTTTTAAGATAAAGGAGACAGCCCAGGTTGCTTCTGCCTTCTAATTTAGGCCCAGATGCTATGTGACCTGAGACCGTGACGGCAAGAAGGTGCCCGTTTCTGTGGATTTTGCTATTTTAGCCAGTTCTATTGGATGCAACTCAATGTCAGAAGGAAAAGAGAACTCTGGGTGTTATCTATTCAAAACTCTTATTTTGTAAAGGAATATCTGAGGAGCCAGGGGATGAATTACTTGTCCAAGGCCCATATAATGGATCAGTGGGAAAACCAGGACTAGAATCAAGATTTTGCACTCCAAATTTATTACTCATACCACAATCCTCGGGTCAGAATGGATTTTATATGAAGCTAATAAAGGTTAAATTTCAAAGTACCTCCTTTAATGGGTCCCTTCTGAGGCTTTGAGAGGGGCCCTAGCAATGTATTCCCATGTCAATTTTTCTTGCTTCTTTTTTCCCACTTAATTTTCAAAAATACATTTTATTTAACTGAAACTGGCTAGGAGTGCTGTTCCTTTCCACTCTGTCTCCCCCTTCATCACTCTTCCCCTCAAGCTGGGTGTCACATTTGTGAGATATGGTTAAAAGGGAAGTTGAAACTACAACATGTGTAGGCTGGACAACACACTGCTGAATGACCAAAAAATCACAGAAGAAATTAAAAAGAAATCAAAATATGCATAGAAATGAATGAAAATGAAAACACAAAAACACAAAACCTATGGGACACTGTAAAAGCAGTGCTAGGGGGAAGATTCATAGCAATACAGGCTCACCTCAAGAAACAAGAAAAAAGTCAAATAAATAACCTAACTCTACACCTAAATCAACTAGAAAAGGAAGAAATGAAGAACCCCAGGGTTAGTAGAAGGAAAGAAATCTTAAAAATTAGAGCAGAAATAAATGCAAAAGAAACAAAAGAGACCATAGCAAAAATCAATAAAGCCAAAAGCTGGTTCTTTGAGAAGATAAATAAAATTGACAAGCCATTAGCCAGACTCATCAAGAAACAAAGGGAGAAGAATCAAATCAATAAAATTAGAAATGAAGACGGAGAGATCACAACAGACAACACAGAAATACAAAGGATCATAAGAGACCATTATCAGCAACTATATGCAAATAAAATGGACAACTTGGAAGAAATGGATAAATTCTTAGAAAAGTATGACATCCCAAAACTGAACCAGGAAGAAATAGAAAATCTCAGCAGACCCATCACAAGCACGGAAATTGAAACTGTAATCAGAAATCTTCCAGCAAACAAAAGCCCAGGACCAGATGGCTTCACAGCTGAATTCTACCAAAAATTTAGAGAAGAACTAACACCTATCCTACTCAAACTCTTCCAGAAAATTGCAGAGGAAGGTAAACTTCCAAACTCATTCTATGAGGCCACCATCACCCTAATATCAAAACCTGACAAAGATGCTACAAAAAAAGAAAACTAGAGGCCAGTATCACTGATGAACATAGATGCAAAAATCCTTAACAAAATCCTAGCAAACAGAATCCAACAACATATTAAAAAGATCATACATCATGACCACGTGGGCTTTATCCCAGGGATGCAAGGATTCTTCAATATCCACAAATCAATCAATGTAATAAACCACATAAACAAATTGAAAAATAAAAACCATATGATTATTTCAATAGATGCAGAGAAAGCCTTTGACAAAATTCAACATCCATTTATGATAAAAACCCTCCAAAAAGCAGGAATAGAAGGAACATACCTCAACATAATAAAAGCTAAATATGACAAACCCACAGCAAACATTATCCTAAATGGTGAAAAATTGAAAGCATTTCCCCTAAAATCAGGAACAAGACAAGGGTGTCCAGTCTCACCACTACTATTCAACATTGTTTTGGAAGTTTTGGCCACAGCAATCAGAGCAGAAAAAGAAATAAAAGGAATCCAGATTGGAAAAGAAGAAGTAAAACTCTCACTGTTTGCAGATGACATGATCCTCTACATAGAAAACCCTAAAGACTCCACCAGAAAATTACTAGAGCTAATCAACGAATATATTAAAGTTGCAGAATACAAAATTAACACACAGAAATCCCTTGCATTCCTACACACTAACAACGAGAAAACAGAAAGAGAAATTAAGGAAACAATTCCATTCACCATCGCAACAAAAAGAATAAAATACTTAGGAATATATCTACCTAAAGAAACAAAAGACCTATATAGAGAAAACTATAAAACACTGGTGAAAGAAATCAGAGAGGACACAAATAGATGGAGAAATATACCGTGTTCATGGATTGGAAGAATCAATATAGTGAAAATGAGTATACTACCCAAAGCAATCTATAGATTCAATGTAATCCCTATCAAGCTTCCAACGGTATTCTTCAGAGAACTAGAACAAATAATTTCACAATTTGTATGGAAATACAAAAAAACCTCGAATAGCCAAAGCAATCTTGAGAAAAAACAATGGAACTGGAGGAATCAACCTGCCTGACTTCAGGCTCTACTGCAAAGCCACAGTCATCAAGACAGTATGGTACTGGCACAAGGACAGAAATATAGATCAGTGGAACAAAATAGAAAGGCCAGAGATAAATCCACGCACCTATGGACACCTTATCTTTGACAAAGGAGGCAAGAATATACAATGGAGAAAAGACAATGTCTTTAACAAGTGGTGCTGGGAAACTGGTCAATCACTTGTAAAAGAATGAAACTAGAACACTTTCTAACACCATACACAAAAATAAACTCAAAATGGATTAAAGATCTAAACGTAAGACCAGAAACTATAAAACTCCTAGAGGAAAACATAGGCAAAACACTCTCCGACATAAACCACAGCAGGATCCTCTATGACCCACCTCCCAGAATGTTGGAAATAAAAGCAAAAATAAACAAATGGGACCAATTAAAATTAAAAGCTTTTGCACAACAAAGGAAACTATAGGCAAGGTGAAAAGACAGCCTTCAGAATAGGAGAAAATAACAGCAAACAAAGCAAGGGACAAACAATTAATCTCAAAAATATACAAGCAACTCCTGCAGCTCAATTCCAGAAAAATAAACGACCCAATCAAAAAGTGGGCCAAAGAACTAAACAGACATTTCTCCAAAGAAGACATGCAGATGGCTAACAAACACATGAAAAGATGCTCAATATCACTCATTATCAGAGAAATGCAAATCAAAACCACAGTGAGGTACCATTTCACGTCCATCAGAATGGCTGCTATCCAAAAGACTACAAGCAATAAATGCTGGAGAGGGTGTGGAGAAAAGAGAACCCGCTTACACTGTTGGTGGGAATGCAAACTACTACAGCCACTATGGAGAACAGTGTGGAGATTCCTCAAAAAACTGGAAATAGAACTTCCATATGACCCAGCAATCCCACTGCTGGGCATACACACTGAGGAAACCAGAATTGAAAGAGACGCGTGTACCCCAATGTTCATCGCAGCACTGTTTACAATAGCCAGGACATGGAAGCAGCCTAGATGCCCATCAGCTGATGAATGGATAAGGAAGCTGGGGTACATATACACAATGGAATATTACTCAGCCATTTAAAAGAATACATTCGAATCAGTTCTAATGAGGTGGATGAAACTGGAGCCTATTATACAGAGTGAAGTAAGCCAGAAAGAAAAACACCAATACAGTATACTAACACATATATATGGTATTTAGTCAATCAGTAAAGATAACCCTGTATGCGAGACATCAAAAGAGACACAGGTAAATAGAACAGTATTATGGACTCTATGGGAGAGGGCGAGGGTGGGATGATATGGGAGAATGGCATGGAAGCATGTAAGTTATCATATGTGAAATGAATCGCCAGTCCAGGTTCAATGCATGGTACAGTATGCTCCGGGCTGGTGCCCTGGGATGACCCGGAGGAATGGGATGGGGAGGGAGTTGGAAGGGGGTTCTGGAAGAGGAAAACATGTACACCCATGGTGGATTCATGTCAATGTATGGCAAATCAAATACAATATTGTAAAGTTAAAAAATAGAAATAAACTAATTAAAAAAAAAAGGGAAGTTGAGGTAGGATAGCATTCAGTTGGGGTTAAGTAGGTAGGAGGGATTCCCTAGTGGCTCAGATGGTAAAGAATCTGCGTGCAATGCAGGAGACCTGGGTTGGATCCCTGGGTCAGGAAGATCCCCTGGAGAAGGTAATGGCAACCCACTCCAGTATTCTTGCCTGGAGAATTGCCTGGACAGAGGAGCCTATCAGGCTACAGTCCATGGCGTCGCAAAAAGTCAGACATGACTGAGCAGCTAACACATTGGTAGGATAAAATTACATGGTTCCCAGTCAATTTATGAAGAATTAAGTTGCCCTTTATCTTGACTTAGGACTGGCCTCCACTTACATAACCAACTAACACCAAGATTCAAAGGAAAGGCAAAACCAAAGTTCAGCTCCTATGAAGAAACAAATGGTCCCTCAAGTGTTTGGCACAGGAAACAAGAGGGCAGTGGAGAAGAACGGTGGTTAAAATATAGAAGCCAGGGAGTAGTCTATAAAAATTTTCCCAAATCTATCTCGCATGGGGAAGAAACCTGATAGACATTTTCCATCATCAATAATTATAAAGTTGAATGAAACTTTTCAAAACCGTTAATAATAATTTTATAAAAAATACACTTCAATAAATTAAAGGAAAACTGAGGTATTTCTTCTCTTTATAGAAAGTAGTTTTTAAAATGCATTATCATAGGAAGAGGTAGTCAAATAATATGCAGTCATAATGACTATGAATGAAGTTTTGTATAGGTGTGTTAACTAACAAAGGTATTGTGTTATTTTCTGAATTTTTAATTTTGGGGAAATTTCAGGTTTATAATATCTATATTTTTAATTGAGATGTATTCTGTCATTCAAAAATATATTCATTTTTGTACCTAATTTTGCATTTATAATATTATGGTCTTTCTTTTTTTCTGAAGGTGAGCTCTTTTGTCAGGTAAGCTACATAAAACCTACCTCTGTCTCCTGCCTAAGCCACCTCTTTAATGAGTTTGCATTAATCACAGGATTGCCAAAAATGATAGGAAATATCCTAGGTAGGTTTTGTGGATCAGGAACCCATAATTACTGTACAATCATGCCAGGATAATGCTCATTGGAATTTAACAGTATAGAATAGTATTCAGAGTCATCTGCATTGTGTACATGAGCAATTCCCAACTCCAATTCATTGGGTCAGTTTCACTGCCGGTAACAGGTTTAAAGCCTTATACTACTTCACTATTACTCACCAATGTTATGTTTGTCTACAACTGTCTCCCAGGTAACCAAACCACTTAATCTCATTTCCTGTTACAAGATTCAATTCATCTTCCAAATATGCACATTTGCAAAATATATTTGTGCAGTTCAGTTCAGTTCAGTCACTCAGTCATGTCCGATTCTTTGTAACCTCGTGGACCACAGCATGCCAGGCCTCCCTGTCCATCATCAACTCCCGGAGGTTACCCAAAATCATGTCAATTGAGTTGGTGAAACCTTCCAACCATCTCATCCTCTGTTGTCCCCTTCTCCTCCCACCTTCAATCATTTCCAGCATCAGGATCTTTTCAAACGAGTCAGCAACTTCACATCAGTTGGTCAAAGTATTGGAGTTTCAGCTTCAGCATCAGTCCTTCCAATGAACACTCAGGACTGATCTCCTTTAGGATGGACTGGTTGGATCTCCTTACAGTCCAAGGGACTCTCAAGAGTCTTCTCCAACACCACAGTTCAAAAGCATCAATTCTTTGATGCTCAGCTTTCTTTATAATCCAACTTTCACATCCATACTTGACTACTGGAAAAACCATAGCTTTGACTAGACAGACCTTTGTTGGGCAAAGTAATGTCTCTGCTTTTTAATATGATATCTAGGTTGGTCATAACTTTCATTCCAAGGACTGTCTTAATTTCATGGCTGCAGTCACTATCTGCAGTGATTTTGGAGCCCACCCAAAAAATAAAGTCAGACACTGTTTCCACTGTTTCTCTGTCTATTTGCTATGAAGTGATGGGACCAGATGCCATGCTCTTAGTTTTCTGAATGTTGAGCTTTAAGCCAACTTTTTCACTCTCCTCTCTCACTTTCATCAAGAGGCTCTTTAGTTCTTTTTCACTTTCTGCCATAAGGGTGGTGTCATCTGCATATCTGAGGTTATTGATATTTCTCCCAGCAATCTTGATTCCAGTTTGTGCTTCATCCAGCCCAGCATTTTGCTTGATGTACTCTGCATATACGTTAAATGAACAGGGTGATAATATACAGCCTTGACGTACCCCTTTTCCTATTTGGAACCAGTCTGTTGTTCCATGCCCAGTTCTAACTGTTGCTTTCTGACCTGCATACAGATTTCTCAAGAGGCAGGTCAGGTGGTCTGGTATTCCCATCTATTTCAGAATTTTCCACAGTTTATTGTGATCCACACAGTCAAAGGCTTTGGCATAGTCAACAAAACAGAAATAGATGTTTTTCTGGAACTCTCTTGTTTTATCAATGATCCATTGGAGGTCGGCAATTTGATCTCTGGTTCCTCTGCCTTTTCTAAAACCAGCTTGAACATCTGGAAGTTCATGGTTCACATATTGCTGAAGCCTGGCTTGGAACATTTTGAGAATTACTTTGCTAGCATTTTAAATGAGTGCAATTGTACAGCCATTTGAAGATTCTTTGGCATTGCCCTTCTTTGGGACTGGAATGAAAACTGAACTTTTCCAGCCCTGTGGTCACTGCTGAGTTTTTCAAATTCGCTGGCATATAGAGTGTGGCACTTTCACAGCATCATCTTTTAGGATTTCAAATAGCTCAACTGGAATTCCATCATGTCCACTAGCTTTGTTCACAGTGATGCTTCCTAAAGCCCACTTGACTTTGCATTCCAGGATGTCTGGCTCTAGGTGAGTGATCACACCATTGTGACTATCTGGGTCGTGAAGATCTTTTTTGTACAGTTCTTCTGGGTATTCTTGCCACCTCTTCTTAATATCATCTGCTTCTGTTAGGTCCCTACCATTTCTGACCTTTATTGAGCCCATCTTTGCATAAAATGTTCCTTTGGTATCTCTAATTTTCTTGAAGAGATCTCTAGTCTTTCCCATTCTGTTGTTTTCCTCGACTTCTTTGCATTGATCACTGAGGAAGGCTTTCTTCTCTCTCCTTGTTATTCTTTGGAACTCTGCATTCAAATGGGTATATCTTTTCTTTTCTCTTTGCTTTTTGCTTTTCTTCTTTTCACAGCTATTTGTAAGGCCTCCTCAGACAGCCATTTTGATTTTTTGCATTTCTTTTTCTTGGGGATCGTCTTGATCCCTGTCTCCTGTACAATGTTAAGAACCTCCATTCATAATTCATCAGGCACTCTGTCTATCAGATCTAGTCCCTTAAATCTATTTCTCACTTCCACTGTATAATCATAAGGGATTTAATTTAGGTCATACCTGAATGGTCTAGCGATTTTCCTACTTTCTTCAATTTATGTCTGAATTTGGCAATAAAGAGTTCATGATCTGAGCCACAGTTAGCTCCCTGTCTTGTTTTTTCTGACTGTATAGAGCTTCTCCATCTTTGGCTGCAAAGAATAAAATCAATCTGATTTTGGTGTTGGCCATCTGGTGACGTCCATGTGTAGAGTCTTCTTTTGTGTTGTTGGAAGTGGGTGTTTTCTATGACCAGTGTGTTCTCTTGGCAAAACTCTATTAGCCTTTGCCCTGATTCATTCTGTACTCTAAGGCCATATTTGCCTGTTACTCCAGGTGTTTCTTGACTTCCTACTTTTACATTCCAGCCCCCTATAATGAAATGGACATCTTTTTTGTGTGTGAGTTCTAAAAGGTCTTGTAGGTCTTCATAGAACCATTCAACTTCAGCTTATTCAGCATTATTGGTTGGGGCGTAGGCTTGGATTACCGTGATAGTCAGTGGTTTGCCTTAGAGATGAACAGAGATCATTCTGTCGTTTTTGAGATTGCATCCAAGTACTGCATTTCAGACTCTTTTGTTGACCATGATAGTTACTCCATTTCTTCTTAGCGATTTTTGCCCACAGTAGTGGATGTAATGGTCATCTGAGTTAAATTCACCCATTCCAGTCCATTTTAGTTCGCTTATTCCTAAAATGTCAACATTCACTCTTGCCATCTCCTGTTTGGTCACTTCCAATTTGCCTTGATTATGGACCTAACATTCCAGGGATATAACATGCCTAATATTCCTTTTGCAATATTGCTCTTTACAATATCGGACCTTGCTTCCATCACCAGTCACATCCACAACTGGGTGTTGTTTTTGCTTTGGCTCCATCTCTTCATTCTCTCTGGAGTCATTTCTCCACTGATCTTCAGTAGCATATTGGGTACCTACCGACCTGGGAAGTTCATCTTTCAGTGTCTTATCTTTTTGCCTTTTCATACTGTTCATGGGGTCATCGAGGCAAGAATACTGAAGTGGTTTGCCATTCTTTTCTCCAGTGGACCACATTTTGTCAGAACTCTCCACTATGACCCCTCTGTCTTGGGTGGCCCTACACGGCATGGCTTAGTCTCATTGAGTTAGACAAGGCTGTTCCACGTGATTAGATTGGTTAGTTTTCTGTGATTGTGGTGTCAGTCTGTCTGCTCTCTGATGTCCTTTCTCAGTGCTTACCGTCTTACTGGGGTTTCTCTTACCTTGGACTTCGGGTATCTCTTCACGGCTCCTCCAGCAAAGCCCAGTCGCTGCTCCTTATCTTAGACTTGGGGTATCTCCCCACGGCCACCGCTACTGATGGTGGGATATATATGGGGAACAGGTTATTCTACCCCATTTTATGGAAGGAGAGGACTCAGTGATGGGGTGAGTTATTAATATTAAAATTACTTAATTCCATCTCTGATATGTCCACTACTTAGAGTTGCTGTGAAGAGCAAATAAAATAATGCAATAATACCTATAAAATATCCTCAGCCATACACTAGCACATGAGTGCTTGATAAATGTTAATGCTGGTTGAGTCTTTACCTAAGGATAAGCATTTGCCAACTTGGATTCATGAAGGATTCAGACGCCTAGAGGTGTTTCAACAATTCCTTGAAAGAAAATGTGGTCACAGTACACAAGCTTCAAATTTCTCTGCTCCAAAATCAACCACAGACTTTCAACCTAATGCAAGAAACCTAACCCATTACTCTTTTGCCAACTTAAGTGGTTAGAGGAATTTTACTGAGAAAGATTTGCAAAGTGATATGTCATCAGAAAACCTAATTTGACTGTAACCTTCCCTTCTTCCCAGTTGCATAACCTTGGTCAAGTCTGTCTATGTATTTCTATTTTGATTTCTTTATCTGCAAAACAGGGATATTAATAACTTACAAGCCTGTAAGAAAATCAGAAGATAATATATGGTAAATTTGGAGACATATAGACAATGAGTTATGATTTTTGCACCAGCAAAGTAAAATGGAGGATTGAAGCAAAGCAGCAGATGATTTGGTTCACATACTTCCTTCCACAAGTCCCGCCACTTCTTTCCTCAAAATTACTAAGTGCAGACAAGTGTAACACACTTAATATGATTCCAGGACAGAAATGTTTATAACCTGGATAAGATGGAAGTAAATGCATATTTGACAAAAGGTGAAAAATAGGAGTTGCTGTAGAAATCTAGTGAAAACTTATTATGTAAGTAATATATGTTATCAATAGAAAAGTGAAAATAAACAAGTAGGGAGGAAAGAGAAGTGTGAAGTATGTGAGCTATGTTGAGTCTTCTCCTAGAAGGAAGTCAATGGATAATATCAGATATTGACAAATAAATGTAGAGAGACATATTTTTCAAAGATATGATGATTACTATCAGCAGACCCAGAAAGAAAGGCTTTTAAAAGAACTTACCACTAATCTGGAAGTTGAAAGAGATGAGTTGGAAACTTTCAGTTTCCAACACAGCTCTTTTGTACTGTTTGATTCTATTTACCATTTATTTGATAAAATATGGGAGGAAAATTATTCAAAAAGGTGTGTATTCTTGCTTATCTTTGGTGACATCAATATAAGTTAAAATATCTAATATTGTTATTACCAAGTTTTTCATTTTCAGCATTATTTGTCTTTATTCCTATACCTGCATTATTCAATAGGATAGCCACCAGACACATGCGGCTGTATGAAATTTAATTCACTAAAATAAAATAATTCATTTCCTAAGTCCCACGTGCTATATTCCATGACAAAAGCCTACCTTGTTGGACAGAATAGAGTTATGGGATTTTCCATTATTGCAGAAAGTTCTATATCCTCACACTCTAAGCAATTTTATCCACACAAGGTTTCAACTACCACTTATACTGGGATGACAGCCTGATCTTTATCTCTAGCCAAAGATCTTGTCTCCTGAGCAGCGCACCTTCCCAAGTACCTGTTGACTGGACAGAAAAGTTGTCTATGTCCCATGGCTCTTCATACTCAATTTATCCAAATCTGAGCATGCTGTATTTCCCAAGGAGGTCATTTTTACTTCATATATTCCCCATCTCTCCTGGGAAAGTCTGAAAAATCACTAGAACCAGTTGGCTGGTCTCTGCTGTTTGCAACTCACTCTCCCTGAAACTGATGGCAGCCTGGGAGAAGTTCGGTTCATCTCTTCTTCCTGACACACTTCTTCTGGCCAGAGTATCTACCAGGTCATCATGTTCTGCTGATTCTAGGTGTGGCCTACACTTCTGCTAACCAAGCTCCATTCTAAAACTCAAACTCCTGACTGGTGCTCTGGGCATCACTCAGTCTTCCTTATGATTTTTTTTTTTTTTTAATCCCAGTAAAATGCTATCCCTCAACTTCTGTTACTATGACACATTCTGAATGTTGCTATGTGCTTTTGATGTAACCACAACAAAGTCTGGGAAATAAAATGATTTTTGGTAAAATCAGAATACTTTTTCTTTCTAAAGTCAGGGAAAAGGCCTAAGTTGGTCTGTTGCTCTGTAAAACCAGTCTACAAAAAGGCAGTGGTTTCCTGTAAGCTTAACAAGTGCTACTGACATGGATTGAAACCAAAATGCCTATGGGATCAGCGTCACAAAACACATTTACCAGTTACTTAGTATAGGCAAAGGTGTATGGTAGAGAAGAAATGTGGATAGCTTCAAGGAGTTTACAGTCAGGGGGAAAAATATCTCAACGGTTATCTTAAATCTAAGTCAGGTTGAGGATTTGGTAAAATGACCATCTCAACATCTGATCCAATGTTCTAGTAGGCATCTTTTGGTTTTTTACTGCAGAGGTTAGAAAGCTGACCATTATAACTCTTAGATCCCTTAAATTCTGTATAATATTAAGTTCTAATTTAATCTAGGTCTCCTACCGTTAAGAATAGAATCTTGGCCAAGTTTCTTAGCCTCTTTGCATTTTACTTTCCTCATTTCAAAATAGAAGCTGTGACCTTAATATTATATTGAGAGATTTATTTAAGGATTCATTGATACAATGAATGCAAATAAATACCTTAGCATACTAACTGGTTTCATAGACACAATAAATTCTGACAATTAATATAAAGTGGAAGACATGGAATGTCCCTTCCCAGGTCCTGCTTCAGAGTAAGTAAGGAGGAAAGGAGACAAAAAGTGTCACACTCAGTTTGCTGATGCAGGTCTAGCATATGCAATAAGACTCTGAAGCCAGCAGTTCCAGTCAAAGCTCGTGATCATCGAATTGTAGCTAAGGTGGTATGATCCTGGAACCTATTGTTGTGAGAGCCACTATCTCATGGCTAGTTCCTTGTGTATGGTAGAGATAATTCATCCCCAGGTGGGTCAATTTTGCAGTGTTGTTCTGAGAATAACTTCCACAGTCCCAGGCTGGGGTCTGTGCCTCCAGCCTTTGTAACAATATCATAAATTCTTAATCCCCTATATTAAAACTCTTTGTGTTTAAAATGGTGAAATGGTTTGTATTAAGCGAAAATGAACCCAACCTGATATATGCAAAATGGAAGAAGGCATCATTCCTTCCACTACACTAGGAAGCTGTAGTGGCTTTGTGAGGTATGAGTGACAGGAATGGACCACATCCACACTCCAGATCTGTCTCCTCAGTTATAAAGTGGAAAGTTGTCTTGAAGCAGAACGTGGAAATGGAATTCCATTTATTCTGCTCACCAGGAGGAAATTTTTCACCGTCGTCTTTTAGGACCACCGAGGAGTAGAGGCCATAACTGTCCCCTTCTAGATGATGCAGCACATCATGCAGAGCCATCTTAAATCAGACTCATATTTTCTTTCCTCTTGATTGTGGGGAATTTTCCTTGAAGCCATAGGTGTGGGTTGAGAGAGAGAGGAAAATGTAGTAGAAACAGGTACCATAGTTCTCTGAGCCACCTACTTGCACAAATGCTTGGCCCTCTAAACCTACTTGAGCCTTGTCAGGGATATATCACCTTCAATTGATAGTAGACTGCTATTGTGCTTGCCTGAATTTAAGACTTGGTGAGAGTCAGACCACATCCGGCTCATTATGTGCAGCTTAGGCTGCATTGCAACTTGGTGGTGTATGGTCAAGTGCTCAGTCTCTATTAGGGCCCAGTGGCAATCTGAAAGGAAAACTGCTATCTAAAAGAATGGGTTCTCTTTGCTTAACATCCTAAGGTCTATCAAGTGATCCATCTGGAGGGGCTGACCAAAGATTCCCTGCAGCATCTCTACCTGCCACAGATATTTTAAGAACCATTGGATCTACTGGGGATGTAGCCCAAGAGACAAGGTAGCTTTCACAGCAGGCTGGACCAATTGCAGGTATCTTTTCTTTTCTGTCCCCTACTCAAAAGGCAAATTTTTGAATTACTTGGTCAAGAAGTTCAAATCGCAGACTCAAATGAGGCATGTGTTGCCTTCAAAATCTGAAGAAAGATTTGAAGAAAGCAGGGAAAACCACTAGGCCATTCAGGTAAGACCTAAATCAAATCCCTTACAATTATAGTGGAAGTGGCAAATAGATTCAAGGGATTAGATCTAAAGACAATGCCCCTGAAAAACTATGGACAGAGGCTCATAACACTGTACAGGAGCTGGTGATCAAAACCATCCCCAAGAAAAAGAAATGCAAAAGGCAAACTGGTTGTCTGAGGAGGTCTTACAAATAGCTGAGAAAAGAAGAGAAGTGAAAGGAAAAAGAAAAAAGGAAAGATATACCCATCCGAATGCAGAGTTCCAAAGAATAGCAAGGGAAGATAAGAAAGCTTTCCTAAGTGAACAATGCAAAAAATAGAAGAAAACAATAGAATGGGAAAGACTAGAGATCTCTTCAAGAAAATCAGAGATACCAAGTGAACATTTCATGCAAAAATGGGCACAATAAAGAATAGAAACAGTATAGACCTAACAGAAGCAGAAGATATTAAGAAGAGGTGGCAAGAATACACAGAAGACCCATACAAGAAAAAGCTTAATGACTCAGATAATCATGATGGTATGATCACTCATCTAGAGCCAGACATCCTGGAATGCGAAATCAAGTGGGCCTTAGGAAGCATCACTTCAAACAAAGTTAGTAGAGGTGATGGATTTCCAGCTGAGCTATTTCAAATCCTAAAAGATGGGGCTGTGAAAGTGCTGCACTCAATATGCCAGCAAATTTGAAAAACTCAGCAGTGACTACAGGACTGGAAAAGATCAGTTTTCATTTCAGTCCCAAAGAAGGGCAATGCTGAAGAATGTTCAAACTGCTGCACAACTGCACTCATTTCAAATGCTAGCAAAGTAATGCTCAAAATTCTCCAAGCTAGGCTTCAAGCATGTGAGCTGAGAAATCCCAGATGTTAAAGCTGGATTTAGAAAAGACAGAGGAACAAGAGATCAAGTTGCCAACATCCGTTGGATCATAGAAAAAGCAAGATAATTCCAGACAAACATCTACTTCTGTTTCATTGACTATGCCAAAGCCTTTGATTGTGTGGGTCACAATAAACTGTAGAAAATTCTTAAAGAGATGTGAAAATTAGACCACCCTACCTGTCTCCTGCAAAACCTGTATGCACTCAGAAGCAACAGTTAGAACTGGACATGGAACAACAGACTGGTTCAAAATTGGGACAGAAGTACTTCAAGGCTGTATACTGTCACCCTGCTTATTTAACTTGCATGCAGAGTACATCATGTGAAATTCTGGGTTGGAAGAAGCACAAGTGGGAATCAAGATTGCCAGGAGAAATATCAATAACCTCAGATATGCAGATGATACCACCCTTATGGCAGAAAGCAAAGAGGAACTAAAGAGCCTCTTGATGAAGGTGAGAGGAAAGTGAAAAACTTGGCTTAAAACTCGACATTCAAAAAACTGAGATTGTGGCATCCAGTCCCATCACTTCATGGGAAATAGATGGGGAAACAGTGGAAGCAGTGACAGACTTTATCTTTTGGGTGGGCTCCAAAATCACTGCAGATGGTGACTGCAGCCATAAAATTAAAAGACGCTTGCTCCTTTGAAGAAAAGCTATGACAAACCTAGACAGTGTATTAAAAAGCAGAGACATTACTTTGCCAACAAAGGTCCATCTAGTCAAGGCTATGGTTTTTCCAGTAGTCATGTATGGATGTGAGAGTTGGACTATAAAGAAAGCTGAGTGCAGAAAAATTGATGCTTTTGAACTGTGATGTTGGAGGAGAATCTTGAGAGTCCCTTGGACTGCAAGGAGATCAAAGCAGTCAATCCTAAAGGAAATCAGTCCTGAATATTCATTGGAAGGACTGATGCTGAAACTGAAGCTCCAATACTTTGGCCACCTGATGCGAAGAGCCAACTCACTGGAAAAGACCCTGATGCTGGGAAAGATTGAAGGCAGAAGGAGAAGGGGATGACAGAGGATGAGATTTGGATGGCATCACCAACTCAATAGACAAGAGCTTGGGCAATCTCCGGGAGATGGTGAAGGACAGGGAAGCCTGCCATGCTGCAGTTCATGGGTTTGCAAAGAGTTGGACATGACTAAGTGATTTTTATTGATTAATAAGAGAGCAGAAATTTGCCATTTGCTTTTAGGAGACATATCTTGACATGTTTGAGACCACTGATACCATAGAAAGATCACCAGTATGACTTTTGGTGATATATGACTTAGAATTTGGAGAGATATTTCCATATATGTGTCACATAAGTCTTGGGATAGTTGCTACTTCCTGTTCACCTGTTTGTATCAACACATGATATCATCAGGAAAACATACCAATGTGATATCTTATAGAACAGAGAGGTGATCAAGTTTCCTGGTTACTAGAATATGACAAAGGTTTAGAGGTTGATGTGCATTGTTGAGTATATTGCTTGTCCTAAGACCTGAAAGTAAACTGCTTCTGATGAATTTTCATATCAAGTAAAAAAAAAAAAAAAAATTCCAGATCCACAACTGCATACCATGTTCCAGGACATTTATTGATTCATTCAAGCAAAAAACAGCAACAACAAAAACAATAAAAATCACATGGATCAACAATTGTAGTCAGAGTCAGCACCTGATTAAATGTACAATAATCCATTCTCATTCTGCATTATTTTTAGACTTATAACCAAATTCAGCTTCTAGCAAATAAGTTAAAAACTGTTATTCATGAGATGATGCAGTATGCCCTAATTTTGCCAACTTATACCAATAGAAAGCTGGAGAACATGTATAAGGCCTGATTTGAAACCTATTAAATCTAGGTGGCAGCAATATAATTGAGAGTAAACTAAATGTGTTTATTAGAGTGCTCCAAAATAAGATTCTGAATGTTTTTGTGTCACTAAAAATGGTTGCAATAGGGGAGAACCCAGAGAGCAAAGCAGACACAGTACCTGAAGTAGAGGGACCTGTGGTGTAAAGGTGGGGCCAAGGATGAACAGGCAATTTCCTGCCACCTGCTCAGGGAGGCCCTCATTTGAGGCTGCACCCAGCAGGACCAGCAGGGACACTGGTAGCTACTGGAGTGTGGGAACCCAGACCAGTGCTGCCCCTCGTACAACAAAAGCCTGCAGTCCCCCAGCCGGGTGCTCTTGTCCCAGATGCACTTGGAGAAGAGTGCAGATTCATCTGAGTGTATCATTGCTCCCATGCGAGGGGACTTTTACTGACTTGGTTTAAAGAAGCTGATTCTTCCAAGCTGCAATTAAACACCACCAGCTGAAGACACCATAATGGAGAAACTGTCCTTCAAGATGCTTCTGGGAAAGGAAAGATGCTGTGTCGTTTTAGCAGATGGTTTCTACAAGTGGCAGCAATGTCAGGGAACACCCAGAGGCAGCCCTACTTCTTATTCCCCCAGATCAAAACAGAAAATCCAGAGAAAGTGAGTGCTGTAGACAGCCCTGAGGACTAAGAGGAAGTCTGGGACAACTGGAGGCTGCTAACAATGGCCAGGATCTGTGACTGGCTGGGAACCCCCAGAAGAAAGAGACAGCCTGTGTTCCAACACCATTATCATAGGAGATTCCTGCCAAGGCTTAAATGACATCCCCCAACACGATGCCTGCCACATCAGATGGACAGGAGGCAGTCTCTAAGTGACTGGACTTTGGTAAGAATTTGGGCTCTTTGGTAAGCTCATGAAGTTCTGAAGTTAACCCACACTCCAGAGAACACTACCATCCGCCATGGTGAATAACTCCTGAAAGAACACTCCTGAGTGTCTGCTTCCTGTCGACTTACTGCTCAAAAAGGAGCTCAAGGCAAGTGACAGCAGCCAGAAGATGCTACAGTGGCTGGCCACAAAGTCACCCAAGAAGGAAGACCCCAAAACACCCCAAAAGGCAGAGTCAGATGTGCCCCAGGTGTCCAGACAGTTCCTGCAAAAGAGTCTATTCCCCTCCAAGGGAGGCAATGAGGGGCTTCTGGAGCGATGGCTGAAGTGGCAGGAGGAGGAGCCTTTTGGCAAGCGGCCTCACACCCGGTAGCAGAGCACTTCCAGAGACCAAGGCCACAGTGTGCAGCGCGGAATATCATCGTGATAACAGGTTCCAGCATTGTGTGTGTGAGTGGGGACAGGGGGATGTTGCTTGGGAAAAACAGTGTTAGTTAACACTTCTGGCTTCTCCAGGGAGGAGCTATCGTGATTGGGACCAAGAATCCCTAGTGGGGTGGTGGGCAGCCAGGAAGAGGAAGGGTACCACCATCAATTCATGGTGGGAGGGGAGGGGGC
Organism: Giraffa tippelskirchi; assembly: GCF_054371585.1. NCBI lineage: Eukaryota > Metazoa > Chordata > Mammalia > Artiodactyla > Giraffidae > Giraffa > Giraffa tippelskirchi. The sequence continues at coordinate 157,299,360 of NC_137276.1, read as the reverse complement.
TCTTGTGCCCACAGCCCTCTCCTGGTAGGACTGGGGGACCTTCCCTCAGAGCCTGACCCCACTGACCTCAGCCTGACCTGACCTGACCTGGTGCTGCTAGCAGAGGCTCTTTTCTGCTCAGCCTTTGGACTCTTTTAGTCTTTTGGAATTAAGTTCTTAAAACATATTTTTTTCCTTGAATAAATTATACTTGATAAACTGTCCACATTTCAGAAAATGCTGCTGGTGGAAAGAATTCCAGATCTCACAGTTTTCTTCTGGCATCAGACCTAGGGAGTGATTTTTGTCATAAATGTGGGGCACTGGAGTTTTCTGTGGATAAAACTGCATTTTTGGAAACAATAAAAAGGCTTGGTTGGGGGGAGGGGAGTGGCTCCAATTTGTTTGGTTAATTGACTAAAAGATGGACCTAAAGGAAGTATATACTGAATGAAGTTGAAATGCAGGAGGAAGGCACCCCAAAGCTTAGAGAGACTGTGATGCTCATGTGAATTATGTAAGGGCTTCTCAGCTATACTCTGACTACATCCCCTCAGAAGGTTCAAAGACATGCCCTTCACCAAGGCCAAGAGAAACACAATTGTGAGGGAAAACCCAATATTCTCTTTCCTTAAGGTGTTTTTTTTTGTTTTGTTTTTTTTTTTGATGTGGACCATTTTTAAAGGATTGAATTGGTTGCAATATTGCTTCTATTTTATGTTTTGGTTTTGGCTCCAAGGCATTTGACATCCTAGGTCCTTGAACAGGGATTGAACCCACATCTCCTGCATTGGAAGGTGAAGGTGAAGTCTTATCCATTGGACTGCCAGGAAGTTCCAGAAACCTAATATTCTTAAACAGCTTCATTAAGGCTATTCTCTATAGGCTAAAAATTACAGTGGGACCAACTGTCATTAAGTTGGGCAATCTGCATTCAGTGAGAATAATAGTATCATGATGAAACAGACCAGGGCCTTATGGCCTACTCCCCCTTGTCCTCTAGCTGCCTTTTGTCTGTAGAAAAGTTTTAGCCAAAAAGATTAAGTTTAATCAAAGAAGTGATAAAAAGCAGAAGCAAAGGGAAAAAAGTCAAACAGGACAAAATAATAATAGTTTCATCATTAAGCAAAGTCAAGGACTTTTAGTTCCTTCTGAAGGGCTATAGATAATTCTGAACCATATCCTGTGAGCTGTTTTGTAGATACTGAAACCCCAAACAAGTGGAAGAAGTTCACTACATCATGACCAGACTGTAGCCACGACATAAGCTGCCATAATTCTGAGAAACGGCCTCAAAGAAATAGGAACAAACCAACCCTGGAACTGAAAACTAATTATACTTTCAACAGTCAAGATGGTGCTAGTCAGACCACCTCATGACCAATTTTGAGATGACTGTCAGAGGTAGCTGTACTGTTTTGACATGTAGCCCCCTCCCTCTGCCTATACATCCTTGTCCGTCTCCTTTAAAGTTCTTGCCCACTGATTGACAGTGGGGGAGTTGGTATTTGGACATGAGTCCACCCACCACAGCCCTTTGCCATTGCTAGCCTCCAAACTAAAGCAAACTTTCCTTTTCACAAACCTTGCCTCTTTATTGACTTTAGAGCAGTGAGCAGCTGGACCTCACTTCTGGTAACAATGTGTTGGTAAATGCTGATTCAGGTCAGACTTCTGTTTACTCTTGCTTGTACAGACCAAATAAAATTTGACTGGACTGCCCATCTTTTTTTGCTTTAAGGACAAAATCATCAGCTAACCAGTGCCAAAGATCTCTATGGATGAAACCATTCTGATTATGGCTTTGACTCAGCTTCCCATCATGGTAGCCATTCCCACTTTATCCTCTAGACTGAAGACAGGAAAAAAAAAACTCACTTAAAAATAATGTTTGTTGCCAGGTACTATAAAAAAAATTAGTTTGACACTAACTCAGGAAAAAAGGCTAAACAGGTAGTATAGGAAAAATGAACAAACAAACTTAAAAGTCAAAAGAGAAAAGCAGTGATTTCTAGGAGCTAATCCAGGTTCGTTACTAGTAATCCAAGCAAAAGTGGCCTCATTTGTCCTTTAAATGAGATAACTAAATGAGAAAAAAGTTATATATATTATATATAGTTGATCGTAAACTTCATGTGAATAAACAGTATAATAAAGAATACCTGGATTTCATTAATAAACAGTACATTGGCAAATAGAGAACAATCACATTCTAACTTTTATTGGTCAACCTATATTTGAACTGCCATGTCAATGTTGAATATAATATTTTATTTGCTTACTATTTTTATTTTTTATATTTATTACTTATTTACTTGGTGGCATCAGCTCTTAGCTTCAGCACATGGGATCTTTGTTTTATTTCTTTTTTATTGGAGGATAATTGCTTTACAATGTTGTGTTGGCTTCTGCCATATATCAACATGAATCAGCCATAGGTATACATATGTCTGTTCCGTCTTGAAACTTCCTCTCACCTTGTACCCTGTTCTACCCCTCTAGGTTGTCACAGGGCACCAGGTTGAGTTCCCTGTGCTACACAGCAACTTCCCATTAGCTATCTATTTTACATATGGTAATGTATATATTTCAGTGCTACTCTTGGGACACACAGGGTCTTCGTTGCATCACGTGCAATCTTTTGATTCCACGCAGGCTCAGTAGTTATGGCATGCAGTCTTAGCTACCTTGTGGTTTGTGGGATCTTAGTTCCTCAGCCAGGGATTGAACCCATGACCCCTCCATTGTCAGGCTGATTCTTAACCACTGGACCACCAGGAAAGTCCCAAATACAATATTTCAAAACAAATGTTAACCAAACAGAATTGTTTACAAACAAGAGAGGAGTTCAATAAGGGCTCTGGATAATCCAACATATGAAGAACAGTTGTGGTAACTAGGGGATTTTGTGTCAAAAAGCAAAAATAAAACTACTTTGTTGGGAGAGCACCAGTTAGCTGCCTTTATTTGAAGTGTGGCCATATGAAATAGGAAACTGATTTACTTGGGGTAACTTCAAAGGAAGATCAAGGACCAAATAGGTAAATTTCCAGAGGGGAAGATTTGTGTGTGATACATAGAAAAATCTTCAACTCAGCGCAGTCACTTAGCAGCAGAATGTGCTGCTGTAGGAAGCAATGGACTTTCTGTCTGGCAACGCCTTTGCATAAGCTGAGTCTGCTTCTGCTGTGTGTTTCAGTTGAGTACATTCCTGCAATAGGTAGGAAGCTAGATGACCTTTAGGTCCCTTCCAATCTCGGTTTCAACAATTCCATAAAGAGTGAGCAGGGAATCTAAAAGAAAGGAAAAGCAGTTTCTGAGATGCATGGGGTAGTCATTGTGGACAGGGTGTGAGACAAGGTGGTAATTCAGATAAATTGATATCAACATATTTTCTATCCATAATGTAGCATCATGATTTCTCATATCTACTTGAAACATGAGAGTTAGTTAACTGGACATTTTGTTTTCTCACCTCAAATTAGGATACATCTGCTTAGAGGACAACTGTGATACACTGATTTAGATGATGTGCCTTTTCCTGGGTATGGGGATATGTGGAAAGAGCAGTGGCTGGGAGCAGGAAAATGGAAGTTTTAGAGTTTAATCCCAGAATTGCTCCAAACTCACCATCTGCTTTCTGAGCAATTTCTTGCAAATTCCATTTAGCTTCACTGAAAAGGAGATTTGTGAGATGTTTACAAAGAACTTTTGAAAACTGAGTGTAAGATAGCTCATCAGATACAAGATCTAGGCTCAGAAGCAACCTGATGACTTCGCCTCTCATATTTCACATGACAGGCCTGAAATGAAATAGAGTTAACATTTTTCTTTTTTTTCTGTCTTGACTTTTGAGGCTAAAGGGAGGATTTTGGAGAAGATATCATAATTCATCCCTGTGACTATAGAATTATCTGAAGAAGTGGCTACATTGGAGTAGAATAAGGTAAGAATTGATCAAATCTCAGTCACTCCTGAGGCCTTAAATTGAGTTTTTGTTAGTATCTGAGGATGCAATGTCTGCAGAGAATCAGGAGGCCTGGCCCCCTAACTGCCTTCGGAGCACGTTGTGGGAGGTGCAGACCAAAGGTGAGTTTACACATCAGTGACTAAAGTTTCCTGCCACTAAGCATAAGAAGTCACTCATGAGCAGCGTCCCTAAACCACAGCTACAGGATGTGGGCACAAGCCCTTGTATAATTGTTGGCCAAGAGCCAATGAGCATTCATCCCTGTGCAAACACTTGGGCTTTTTTGTTGTTGTTAACCTTTGAAAACCACAGGCATTAGTCTCTCTCTTTCTTCCCCTTTGGCACAAGTCATCTTCTTTTCTCCACCTTGGTCTCTTGTGTGTACAGAATTTCTGGGGGAGCTTTTAAGCCTGAATTTAATACGTTTGCCCTCCTCTCTCTTGCCCCACAAAATGCCAGGCAGAGGTAAAGCTGCCTTACAAAATATCTGCTGGCTTCCGCAGCTTTGTTTGGGCTTTTTAATCAGATAGGACATCAGAGAGCTCCATAAGTGACCTTAGCCTTTTAAGAAAATACAAGTAATTTCTGGAAATTCCCCCTAAACAATGGTGACCTATTGTTTTCTCATGTCAGAATTAACCCAGAAGCTATGATACACTGATTTAGATGACATGCCTTTTTCTGGGAATGGAGATACGTAGGACAGTGGGGCTGGAATAGGAGATTGAAAGCTTTAGAGTTCAATTCCATATCGCCAAAAAGTCACCATCTGTTTTTGAGCAATTTCTTTCCAATTTCTAGGCTTTTGCTTCGTGTTCTGTGAAATGAAAGCATTGGATTAGATGGTTTCTATGCTTCCTTAACCACAGGGCTCTATGAATTGGCTTCCTTAGTAATGCTTCAGCAAAGGGACATTGAGAGGAGGGCTCAAAGCAAAAGATTCTCATAAATTGGCTTCTCTTTTCTGCCTTAGAGGATGGCCAAGGGTCAGCCTCCAAAAAAGCCCAAGTGCCCACTGGAAGCCCAATTGTGGTGATTCTTGGCAGTTTCTCTTTTTTGTAAGTGTTAAAGAATGCATCAGTTTTGCTTCTGTAACCCCAATTCCCCATACTCAGGTATGGAAACAAGTTGAATCTACTCCTGCATGGGAACTTTATTTTTAAATAAAGAGATGGCAGATCACTTTTACTTAAAAGTGACAGAAGGAGAAATTTCTAACCATCAAAACTGCCCAAGATATATCATTAGACTGTGAGCAATCTGTCAATTGTTCAAATAGTTTCTGAATGGAGATTTACTGGAGATTTTTTTAGTGGAATTTCTTGAACGGATAAAGAACAGATAGAGAAGGTGGCCAACCATGACATTTTTATGATGATATGCTTTATACTTAATGCCCCTTGTATCTAATCTTATTCCCAATCAGACCTATGTTGCCCCTTTGGGAAACTTTACTGGTATAGTTCAGATAATAGACTGAAGGAAAAGCCCAGGGATACATATAGGTCTCTTGGTTTGTGGGTTGTGGCTGGTTGTCCAGCTTATGGACAAGAAACCCAACTGTCCACTGGGAATACCACATGGCAAATGGTAAAGAGATAGTAAGTTCATGCATGTGTGCATGCTAAGTCACTTCAATAGTGTCTGATTCTTGTGAGTCTTTGGACTGTAGCCTACCAGGGTCCTCTGTCCATGGGATTCTCCAGGCAAGAATACTGGAGTGGACTGCCACGCCCTCCTCCAGGCGATCTTCCCCACCCAAAGATCGAACCCACATGTCATGTCTCCTGTATTGACAAATGTGTTCATCACCATAAGTGCCATGTAGGAAGCCCCAGCAGGCCCATAGCGACCAGAAAAACAATTCCCAGAACTAAATTTAGTTCCCTTGGATGTTGTCGGAGGTTTTGCAGCAAAGTGGCATTGCTCCACAGGCAGATATCAACGGTTTTTATTTAATAAAATAATTTGATTTCATTTCATTGAATCCTCCCAAGATCTCTGTGAAGTAGGCAAAAGAGACAGCATCATCTTCATTTTACAGATGAGGAAATTAAACCTTAGGAAAATTAAGATAATTTTCCAGGGTCTCACATGACTGATTCAACTCTTTCCAGAGAAAAAAGGGTGTTTTACCTAATGAGTGGGGCTTCCCTGGTGGCCCAGATGGTAAAGAATCTACCTGCAATACAGGAGACATGGGTTTGATCCCTGGGTTGGAAAGATCCCCTGGAGAAGGGAATGGCTACCCACTCCAGTATTCTTGACTGGAGAATTCCATAGACAGAGGAGGCTGGCAGGCTACAGTCCAGAGAGTTACAGAGTCAGATGTGACTGAGCAACTAACACTACTTAATGATTAACAACAATTATTTAAAGAATTATAAGGTCTCTGGTTTTAAAAGATTTTATCAATCATCTCTTTAGCAATCCCTTTCACAATATTCACTTTAGTCCCTCCTAGTACATGTCAAAGAGCAATGCTTCCCATCCTTGGGCATTTTTAAGTATAAGAAGTTCTTTCTAATCTTAAACTGTCATCCAAATCCCTGAATCCTCTTATCCTCTGGTCCTGATCCTGCTTTCTAGGTCCCACTTACCAGTTTCTAGAATATCCCACAAGATGGTCTGTATGAAATATGAAGACAGTTCTCAAGTCATCTCTGAGATCACTCTTCTCACACTAAACAGCTCTGGTACCCTATTGTTACAGACTGGACCTCAGGGTTAAGAGACATCACCCTCCTCTCATCTTTCCTGATTTGCACTATATCCTTTCAAAGGTCATTTGGGAACAGTCCAACTTAGAAAATTCAAAGGGAATGACTATGCAGAAAGAAGTCAATTGTCAGACTGATCCTTAAATGGTAAATAAAGAGAATGTGCTGGACTTTTCATAGACCTCTGCCAACAAATGCCACTGTCTTGAGGCAAATGGGGATTTTGGGGCAGCACTGTTAATAATAATTTGCCAATTGTGCCTGCTTCAGAACCACTGCCAAAGCAATCCAACGACTTTTCATTCCACTACTGTTGACAGGAGAGCTAAGGATTTCAACATTTCCTTTTACAGTCTGAATAGAAATTTCCTGCCTTGGGGACTGTAACAATATTTGCCATCATGGGGGGAAAAAAAATGCGGGTCCTGGGAAGTGGAAAGAGAGGGAGAGAAGTACTAATGGAAGTAAACAAAGATAAAGACAAAATCAAACGAGAGTTATTCAAGGTTTGGATTTTGAATGCCTCCATCAAATTGATGTTTGTGAAACATCAGAGGACAAATCTTTGAAACTGAGGAAGTAAGCAGGTTGAAGAAAAGACTTTAAAGTTAGACTTCACATAAACATCCTCTCCCCGCAAAAAGCTGGAATTTTTAAATTGAATACCAGCCAAGGTGTCTCAACTTTGGGTCTTAGGACAGGCAAAAAGCTGATTATGTTAACAATAATGTTTACAAAGTTCAGCATTAAAAGTCTTTTTTTCAAAATAATTTAAAAATACAATAAAATTGAGAAAAAGTTTAGAGATGAAAACAGAGGAGATAATCTCCTGAGTTGTTTACAATTAGACATAAGTCAAGGAGAGACAAAGAGGAAATACAAGAGAAAAGAAAATGTAAACAGAATGAATTACAACAGTGTTTTTGAAAAACATGCTTCTTATCCCCTCTAGAATCCACAGACATTCCACAGAGGGCACTTCTAAGATCCAAAAGACAGGAGGTCAGTGGAATTCCCATCTCTGTCTCAATCACAGTGGTCTTACTTCTAGCTGTTTTACATATTGGGCATCTGAAAAAGATTCATTAGAAGGAAAGATCTGCTATTGAAAAATAAAACATATGAACAAACAATCAAAAAAGAAAAAAAAACAGCAAAAAGGAAATGAGCCACTGAAAGTTCTTGATCAGGGAACGATATGATCAAATTGTGCTTTTGGAATCTGGCAACAAATGCAAAATGAATTAGAAGAGGCTCAGCCTTGGAAATGATACCAACTAAAACATTATAGCAATTATCCAGCTAAACAGAATTTAAAATGTGATCTAATAATATACCTGTGAGAATGAAAAGGAGAAGAATATATGAAAAAGTTTGAAAGAATAAACTTTAGTTTGACATCTGGGCATTGGGCTTAATGTTAAATATGATCTGTTTGTGCCATCCCCCTAAATTTATATGTTGAAATCCCAATGTGATGCTATTAAGAGGTGGGGCCTTAGCTTATGAGAGCAGAGCCCACATGAATGAGATTCTGTTGTTGATGTTCAGTGGCTTAGCCATGTTCGAGTCTTAAACCCCATGAACTGCAGCACACCAGGCTCCCCTGTCCTTCACTACTTCCTAGAGTTTGCTCAGATTCATGTCCATTGAGTCAGTGATGATATCTAACCATCCCATCCTCTGCCGACCCCTTCTCCTTTTGCCTTCAAGCTTTCCCAGCATCAGGATTAGTGCCCTTATAAAAGAAGCACAAGAGAACTCTTTGCTCTTTGCCTATAAGGATATAGCAAGAAATCTGAGCCCCAGGAGAGGGCCCACACCTGACCAGGTTGGTACCCTAATCTCAGAATTCCAACCTCTAGAACTGTAAGAAATAAATGTATGTTGTTTATTAGCCACCCAGTCTGTAGTATTTTTGTTATAGCAACCCAGACAGACTAAAAGAGATACTATATGGAATGTATTTGGCACGAAGATTAAAGACATCAAAATTGATAACTGTGACTATTAAAATCTCATAGAGAAATCCAGAATTCTGAAGAAACTTAATATAAGTGGCTATTGATATAGATGATCAGCAGACAGAAATGCAAAATTGAATCTTAAAGAAATACCAGGGACGGGACTATGGATTTGGAAGTCATCCTCATAAAAAGGAAACTGAAATAATACAGATTGAGATCCCAGTGAGAGAGAAGATCAGGATCCAAGGGCTGAAAATAAAGACCCAGAACATGCCCACATTTGGAGGACAGAGAAACAAGAACCCAGAGGGTCTGCCCGGAGTTTATGATCAGGTATTTACTGGATAATGTTATTCAGTATACTTAGGTGAATTTATTTTCTGATTTTAAGAAATTTCATAAAAGACCTGAAGTGTGCATTTGTCAGTATAATCAAGCTTTTTGATCTCCTAAGATACTAAATATTTAAAATCATGTGATAGTACTTAAAAGTAGCCGATTGTTTCAGTCTAAAAATATGGTGAGCTGAAACAGAATCTTCAATAATGATGTAGCTATGGATGATGTATTTATCCAGCAAAAAGAGTGTCAAAAACCAATACTCCCCCGGGCAAGAGAATAGCCAAGTTTGTTTCTGTTTCCAATGAATGACATTAGCCCAGTGTAGGTCTCAATCAAAATGGGTTCAGTGAGCACCGTCAATTCCTTTCCTCTTCCCGATCCAGTGGAATTCTTGTGGGTATTCTGGATAGCTGGAACAAGCTTAGACGTGAACCCAGACAACTGAAGAGGAAAAGAAGACACAGAATTAGTGAGTGCAAAGTAGGTCCAGAAGCACGCCCTCCCCAGCCAGTCCTCACAAAAGTTGACTACTCTCCTAGAGCTGCACTTATGCTTACGACTTATTTCTTGGAATTATTAATATTGCTTCTGTTAGTCTTTTAATAGATTGATCTGTTAATAAATTTTGTACATAATAAAATTAACTGCCACGTCTTATTTATTTTTCATTATGCATAACTTGTACGACATTAAGAAGTCAGTTTAATAAATATTTGCTGATAGTCTAGTATGGATCAGACACCTGTCATGTACTGTTGAAGATTCAGACAAGTGAGATATAGCCTCTGCCCTCATAGCGTATGTGTGCTAAGTCGCTTCAGCTGTGTCTCTTTGTGACCCTGTGGAATGTAGCCCTCCAGGCTTCTCTATCCATGGGGTTCTCCAGGCAAGAATACTGGAGTGGGTTGCCATACCCTCCTCCAGGAGATCTTCTCAACCTAGGGATCGAAACTGTGACTCTCACATCTCCTACATTGGCAGGTGAGTTCTTTTTGGTTTTGCCACTTTATCTATTTTTTAATTGAAGGACAATTGCTTTATAGAATTTTGTTGTTTTCTGTCAAACATCAACAAGAAGCAGCCATAGGTACACCATGGCTGATCTCTCCCAAACCCCCCTCCCATTCCCTTCCCCATCCCACCTTTCTAGATTGTCACAGAGCCCCTGTTTGAGTTCCCTGAGTCATACAGCAAATTCCCATTGGCTATCTATTTTACATATGGTGTGGTAGGTTTCCGTGTTACTCTTTCCATGCATCTCACCCTCTCTCCCCTTCTCCCCCAGGTCCATAAGTCTGTTCTCTATGTCTGTTTCTCCATTGCTGCCCTGCAAATAAATTCATCAGTATCATCTTTCTAGATTCCATATATATGTGTCAGTATATGATATTTATTTCTCTTTCTGACTTACTTCACTCTGTATAACAGGCTCTAGGTTTGTACACCTCATTAAAGTGAAAGGAAAGTGAAGTCGCTCAGTCGTGTCCAACTCTTTGCGACCCCATGGACCGTAGCCTACCAGGCTCCTCCGCCCATGGGATTCTCCAGGCAAGAATACTGGAGTGGGTTGCCATTTCCTTCTCCAGGGGATCTTCCCAACCCAGGGATCGAACCCGGGTCTCCCGCATTGGAGGCAGATGCTTTAACCTCTGAGCCACCAGGGAAGTCCATACACCTCATTAGAATGACTCAAATGTGTTCCTTTTTATGGCTGAATAATATTCCATTGTATATATGTACCTCAGCTTATTTATCCATTCATCTGTTGATGGATAGGTGAATGTACTTATATGCAGAGTACATCATGAGAAATGCTGGGCTGGATGAAGCACAAGCTGGAATCAAGATTGCTGGGAGAAATATCAATAACCTCAGATATGCAGATGACACCACCCTTATGGCAGAAAGCGAAGAAGAACTAAAGAGCCTCTTGATGAAAGTGAAAGAGGAGAGTGAAAATATTGGCTTAAAGCTCAACATTCAGAAAACTAAGATCATAGCATCTGGCCCCATCACTTCATGGCAAATAGATGGGAAAACAGTGGACACAGTGGCAGACTTTATTTTGGGGGGCTCCAAAATCACTGCAGATGGTGACTGTAGCCATGAAATTAAACGATGCTTACTCCTTGGCAGGAAAGCTATGACCAACCTAGACAGCATATTAAAAAGCAGAGACATTACTTTGCCAACAAAGGTCCATCTAGTCAAGGCTATGGTTTTTCCAGTAGTCAAGTATGGATATGAGAGTTGGAGTATAAAGAAAGCTGAGCACTGAAGAATTGATGCTTTTGAAATGTGGTGTTGGAGGAGACTCTTGAGAGTCTCTTGGTCTGCAAGGAGATCCAATCAGGCCATCTTAAAGGAGATCAGTCCTGGTTGTTCATTGGAAGGACTAATGTTGAAGCTGAAACTCCAATATTTTGGCCACCTGATGCAAAGAGCTGACTCATTTGAAAAGACCCTGATGCTGGGAAAGATTGAGAGCAGGAGGAGAAGGGGACAATAGAGGATGAGTCGGCATCACTGACTCAATGGACATGAGTTTGGGTAAACTCCGGGAACTGGTGATGGACAGGGAGGCTGGGTGTGCTGCAGTCCATGGAGTCACAAAGAGTTGGACACAACTGATCAACTGAACTGAATTGCACTGAACTGTCAATGGACATCTAGGTTGCTTCCATATTCTAGCTATTATAAATAGTGCTGCAATGAACATTGGGGTACATGTATCTTTTTCAGTTTTGGTTTCCTCAGGGTATATGCCTAGGAGTGGGAGTGCTGGGTTGTAAGGTGGTTTTATTCCTAGTTTTTTAAGAAATCTCCATACCATTTTCCATAGTGGCTGTATCAGTTTGGTGAGTGGGTTATTTACCACTTCGCCATTGGGGAAGCCCACACAGCAGTGGCACTATAATAATATAAAAAAATGAACTTGTAATGATCATACAAAGTCCATGAAAATAAGCAGCAAAAACAGACACAAGATATTAAAGAAAAGCAAAATAAATCATATATGGTTAGAGGATAAAAAATGACTTCCAAAGGAGACATTTGAGACAATCCTCTGAGAGTTAATAGGGTTTCAGCAAGTGAAATGAGGTTAAAGAGGGTCTAGCTGACTGCTGCTGTTCTTTCTAACCCAGCATCCTTCTCTCCATTTGAGATTCTTCTTCCAATAAGAGTGCCTCAGGGTTTCCCTGATGGTACAGTGGATACGAATCTGCCTGCCAATGCAAGAGACACAGGTTTCATCTGTGATCCAGGAAGATCTTGTATGCCACAGAGCAACTAAGCCCATGCACCACAACTATTGAGCCTGTGCTCTAGAGCCCAGGAGTCACAACCACTGAAGCCTTCACACCTAGAGCTAGTGCTCCACAGCACAAGCTATCTAACCATCTCATCCTCTGCCACCTCCATCTCCTTTTCTTCTCATTGCAGAGAAGCCACTGCAATAAGAAGCTTGCCCACCACAAGTAGAGAATATCCCCCACTTCCCACAACTAGAGAAAAGCCTGCACAGCAAAGAAGATCCAGCACAGCCAACAAATAACTAATTTTTAAAAGATTAAAAAAGAGCACCTCTATTTTCCTTTGGCGAGCCGCATTCTTCCATTTAGTGCAAATAGCTTAAGTGGAGCTGGCTTTAGTACATGACTCAGTTCTAACCAATCAGAGGAATCCATAGGAGACTGGTTCAGGTATGGGCACATGACCAATGCAGCTGTGAAACATATCATTTAAGTCTAGAGGTATTCACGGTCATTTTGGCCACACAGTGAGAACCTGACTGAGACTGAAAACAATAAAAGTGAAAGAACTAGGACATGAAGACAGAGAAATTCTTCACAAAACCATTGGAGTTACTAGATCAGCCTACCCTGAACTTTAAGTTAAATTAGTAAAAAAAAAAAAAAATCATTCTTTTGGTCAAATCAGATTGAATTGGGTTGAGAGGAGGGTAACTCAGGGACCACTGCAAACAGAGATATAAAGAAGGAAACGAATTAGGAAAGCCCAGATCTTTGTATTTCCAATTAGCTCATTTATATCCATTAACTCATTCCAGTATAAGCCACTCATGTAAGCAAAAGACGGTATCATTATTTCCATGTTAGAAATCAAGGCTCAGAGAAAGTAAATGATTTGTCCAGAGTCACTCCATTTTCTGCACAATGGTAAAAAAGAATATTAAGAACAAGGGACTATTCACAGTTAGATCCAAATATGCTTTCTAAGCAACTGGCTTGCAAGTCTAAATTAAAACTTTCAGAGTATATTCCAATATCCATCTAAATTATTATGCATATTCAACCAAGTGATCAATGTTTTTCCTTTTCTCCATGAGGAGGGCCAATCTTTGCTTTGAGGGACTAATACAGAGTGATGATTCGACGAAGAAAGAGAAGCCTGTAGTTGTTACCCATAATCACATTTTCAATATAAGTTTTATCCTGGACTGTTAATTTTATACCAAATTGCCCTTGGACAAACCACTTCTCTATTGAAGCCTTAGTTTCCTTCTTAGTAAGAAAAAAATCTAAAATTTAGAATATATCCATCATACTATTTGACCTAATCTATAATGGGCAAGGGGCTTCCCTGATAGCTCAGCTGGTAAGAAACTGCCTGCAATGCAGGAGACCCGGGTTTGATTACTGGGCTGGGAAGATCCCCTGGAGGAGGGCATGACAACCCACTCTAGTATTCTTACCTGGACGGAGGAACCTGGAGGGCTATAGTCCACAGGGTCGCAAAGAGTTAGATATGACTGAAGTGACTTAGGACAACACAGCACAGCACAAAAGGGACAAAAAATTGAAAAGAAAGAAAAGCCATGCAAATAAAACTTATGTGATTTACTTGTTCTGTGACCTTATCATGAATTCACTTCTCCTTTATGAGTCTCAGCTTACTCTTTTGAAAAGAGGCATATGGTTTGGGGCTAATTTTGTTGTTTAGTTGCTAAGTCATGTCTGACTCTTTGTGATCCCATGGACTGCAGCACGCCAGGCTTCCCTGTCCTGCACTATCTCCCACAGTTTGCTCGAATTCATGTCCATTGAATTGTTGAAGCTATCTAACCTACTCATCCTCTGACCCCCACCTATCTCCTTTCGTATTCAATTTTTCCCAGCATCAGGGTCTTCTCCAAAGTGTTGACTCTTCACATCAAGTGGCCAAACTATTGGAACTTCAGCAACTCAGAAGTTAAAAAAATAGTGATTTTATGATAAACAACATAAAGTTTGCGAGAGTGCATTAATATCTGTGGGTTTTCAATAAAGTAATAGTTACCTAATTAGATAATGTCAAACCTTGATTTAAACTTACTTCACTGACTAAAGATAGATAAGCAGGGTTTTGCTTGTTTACCGTGAGTTTCAGGCTATAGTGACAAAGACAGACAGAAGTTACCTCTTATTATTACTCCCAGCACCCTCTTTAAGACCTTAGAATGGATCTAAATATTATGTGTTACTGAATGAAATGAACTGTAGTCATATGGCCTGGAAATTCTGGAAAGGAGGGCATCATTCCTCACAGAACACTCCACCAGTGCTTTGGTGACTGGATAAGAAAAGCAGCAAGTGTTCTTTCTTAAGCTTCCAAAGAAAAAAGCAAAATGGGAAGAATAAATTAATTTCAATAACAGGAGTATTTAATTTTATCGCTGTGTTTAAAATCACAAAGTAACCGAGGTCAGAAGTGATCTTAAGTGTGCAGATTCCAGTCATTCATCTATTGTTTATTTGCCTTGCCTCATGCTCTCTAAGAAGCCACATTCCTCTACATGGACATACCCACCTCACAGCGATCTAACCGTGTCCCCGCCATCACTGTGTATAGTGGGGAAAAAAGTATGTCTCCTTGCCCCAAACTAATGGTTAGATTCTAGAAGAATCATTTAATCTCCCTAGATCTTAGTTTATGTATCTGAAAATGGGAAAATAATAATGATGGTAAATAGCAACTTCATCAGACTATTGTATGAATCCCAGCGAATTGCTCACAAATATTTTAAAGCATACTATTTACAGATGTAAATATTATCACAGGCAAGAAAGAGTTTAGATTTCTTAGTCCTACTCCTTTTGATTCCAGACTTTGAATGCCAGTTTCCTTAATATGCATCATAGACTTGAGAAAGTATTTTTCAATCTTGTGATATGCCCTATTTTAAAGTAACAAAAGTTCCCTGGATACCAAAGGATATATATTAAATTCTATTCAGAAACCATGACTTCAAAAGACATGGGTTGGGCATCAGAGTATCTCTTCCAAGGTATTTATCAATTATAAAGGAAAAATGCTAACTTTACAAAGGAGCAATCTGGCATACACCATTTTAGACAAGTGATTAAGGTTAATATCTGTAACAAGGCATACAGGCACAGTGAACCTGCAATATGATGCAGTGATAGGACACAGCATCACTTCTGCAGTATTTGTGCCCTTAATAAAGCAGACTCAATCTAATCATGAGAAAACATCAGCCAAACCCACCATGAGAACATTTTATCAAAAGCCCCGAGGTCATGGGGAAAAAAAAAGAAAAAGGAAAGACTGAGAGACTGTCACAGCTTGGAGGAGAATAAAGAAACAGAATAATTAAATATAACATAAAATCTTGGATTAAATCCTGGAGCAGGCAGAAGACATTAGGAAAAACAAAACAAAAAACTGATGAAATTTGGATAAGGTCTGTATTTTAGTTAATAGTACTATGAAAGTGAAAGTGTTAGTCACTCAGTTGTGTCCGACTCTTTGTGACCACGAACCGTTGCCTTCCAGGCTCCTCTGTCCATAGGATTCTCCAGGCAAGAATAGTAAAGTAGGTTGCCATTTCCTTCTCCAGAGGATGTTCCTGACCCAGGGATAGAACCTGGGTCTCTTCCATTACAGGCAGACTGTTTACCATCTGAGCTACCAAGGAAGCCCTGCTACAGTATAGTATTGTACTGATGTTTTATTTCTAGGTTTTGATACCTGTATTATAGCTCTGTAAGTTTCTAGAAGAGTTTGAATGCAATTATAATATTTAGAAAAGAATTCATGCTCTTAATTTTCCAAAGGGATATAGAAAAAAATCAGGCTCAATATTTTTTGAAACTTGTTTCTTAGAACACTACATTTCCTTATAGACTGGGTGACCATATCATACATTATCCAAATCAGGATTCTTTTGAAAAGCAAGAAAATGCTATTATTAATAGTATTAAAAAACACATGCCTGAAGATTTGGGGAAAAGTTAGGGAAGAAAAGCTACAATCACATCAATCACAGCTGCTTTATTTTTATCAGTTTTATATATTTGGGTTTTGAGAAAGATTTTCTTTTTAGAAAACTTTTCCTTTAAAAAATAAAAAATCCACTGTATTAAGCTTGCCTAAGAAACTCTCTGATAGTCTGTTCAATCCACAGAGTTATAGTGCCCACGCTCTTATTCATCTTTCACAACCAAGCTCAAATCCTTTCTCTTCCACAATGCCTTCCCAAATAGCCAAGGCAAAAATTACTTTTTATTCTATCACATTTCATATGCACATCTCAGACATTTCATCCAGTTTTCTGAGAATCAGAGTCACAAGTATGGCTATTCATCTATTCAACTAATCTAATATTTCTCTACCTTGGAATTATTGCTATTTGGGGCTAGGAAATTATTTCCAGCAGGGGAGTATGTCCTCCAGATTTTAGAAAGCTAAGCAGTAGCACCTCAACCCCGGGTGTGGCAACCAAAAGTGTTGTCTACGTATTGCCAATGTCCCCCAGGGATAAAATCGTCTCCTGCTGAGAACCACTGAACTAAAGGAAGTAGAGAACATGCTATATCATGAGCATTCAGATCAAACAGATCTGGTCTTACATTGCTAATATGGTTCTCACTAGCTGTGTGATCTTGGGCAAGTCTAACCTCTCTGAAATTTATATCTTCTATAAAATAAGGATATTAATAGCATCAGATTCATAAGTTGTCTACAAAGATCAAACTAACTTTAATAAATAAGGATTTGTAAAAGTTCTATGCTCATATGCCCACCTGCTAATGTCTTCTAGGAAGGTTTGGGGAAGGGTATAAGATTAAACTGGAACTTGCAGTCATATTGCAAAGGCATTAAAGGAAGCCTATTGCCAAAAATCAATATTGTCAATAAATAATTAACTACATCATCATTGAACTATGATTTCCTAAAGTCCAAAGCTCAGTTCACCTTAACTTTTCCATGGGCAACACCTTCTTGGTTGTCAGGATGCCTTTTCACAGATTATATATATATATATGTGTGTGTGTATATATATATGTGTGTGTGTGTATATATATATATACATATAAAATTGGGTTAGAGAATGCCTCCCTAGTCCTCATCATAAGTCTTATTTCATGAGAATTCTCTGTGGCCTCAGAATCAAAATGATGGAAAGAAAAAGTTGACACTACTTTACATTCAGTGACCTTGGCATTTCACTCGAATCAGATGCCCTTCATTTCTAGTCATTTCTGTGAACCCTTTAAGAAGAAGATGGACCATGAAGACAGAGGGGCAAGCTGGGCATGAAGGAGAGGCAGACAAAAGGCCAAGTCCCCAAGCTGGCTCTTGAGCATTTCAAGCACCTGAACTTATTCTATGTGACAGGAACATGGTGTCATTTGATATGAATGCCACCAGCCACATACTTTTCTTTAAAAGCTTTTATACTCCCACCCCTGGCTCCCTCTTTTATTCCAGTCTCAAAAACAGAGGGTCAAGTTTAACAACTCCGGTTACAGAGGCATGTGTGCTGGTTAGGGTAAAAGATAGGTGTGTGGCATGTGTATGTGTGTGTGTGTGTGTGTGTGTGTGTGTGTGTGTGTGATATTCTTGACTTTACAGCGATTATTTACCAGCTGAGTGACTGGGCCCCTGGTTTGCTTCAGGTGCTGTCTGCCAGCAGTTCACTGCCCAGAGTCTCAGTTTTCCTTATTACAACCATCTCTTGCTTCCTGTTTACCCTGGGTAAAGAGACCAGGTTTCATGCCTGCAGGCCCACATTCCTTTGCTGAGCAGGTTTTCCAAGCCTCAGGCTACAGGTTTCACCCTCCCATTGTAGCAAGTGAAGCATGTTGAAATAAAAAGTAAGTCCATCCAACACCCAACAATGGAAACCACTTGGGAAGCTGCACAGCTGAACAGAATGTTTATATCATCCTTGCACGATTACTTGGAATTATCTTTATAGAGACAATGTGACTGTATGTTTAAGAGTACAGAGCAAAAAGGGAGGATGAGGCAGAACCTTTTTTTCCTACAAATTCTAATTTCCATCCTCATCCTATTCCATTTGCCCAACCCTCCCCAGGCTATTTTGCACATGCACGCGCACACATATACACACACACACTTTAAACTCTAGCTTAAATGAATGACTCTTTGTCCAAGAACATTTTATACACCTTTGTAATTTGCAGCTTCTAATCATGTTTCTTTTACTTAAAATGTCTTTCTGCATCTGCTTTGATGGCTAAATCACTCTTGAGTTTCACATCAAATGTTATCACATTTGTTAACTTCTGGACTTATCTATTCTTTTTGCTGGGCTCTGATAGAACCTTTTGATTCTCTCTATCAACAGTATTTACACATTAAATTATAATTTGTTAAGTAGGCCCTTGGACTGCAAGGAGACCCAACCAGTCCATCCTAAAGGAGATCAGTCCTGGGTGTTCCCTGGAAGGACTGATGTCGAAGCTGAAACTCCAATACTTTGGCCACCTGATGTGAAGAGCTGACTCATTTGAAAAGACCCTGATGCTGGGAAAGATTGAGGGCAGGAGGAGAAGGGGATGACAGAGGATGAGATGGTTGGATGGCATCACCGACTTGATGGACATGGGTTTGAGTGGACTCCGGGAGTTGGAGATGGACAGGGAGGCCTGGCGTGCTGCAGTTCATGGGGTCGCAAAGAGTTGGACACGACTGAGCGAATGAACTGAACTGAACTGAACTGACCATTTTTTGCCTTCTCCCTCTAGCCTATAAATGTCTGGAGGGCAAAATCTGTTTTATTCTTCTTGTTACCCCAACAATTAGCGCTTCCCTGGTGGCTTAGCGGTAAAGAATCTGCCTGCCAACGCAGGGGACACAAGTTCAATCCCTGGGTTCTGAAGAGCCCCTGCAGAAGGAAATGGTAACCTACTCCAACATTCTTGCCTGGGAAATCCCATAGACCGAGGAACCTGGCAGAATACAGTCCATGGGGTCACAAAAGAGTAGGACACAGCTCAGCAACTAAACAAACAACAAAATCCCAGCGATTATTCACTGCATTGCTCTGCATATAGTAACAGTATGCCCGGTGGATACTTAACAAATATTTGTCAATCCAGTGGTTAGGACTCAGTGTGCTTTCATTGTCAAGGCCAATGAAATTAGTCATTCAATCTAGGTTCAATCCTTAGTCAGGGAATAAAGACTCCAAAAGCTGAGCAGCCAAACAATTAAAATAACAAAAATAAACAAATAAATAAATATTTGTTCAGTCTATGTGGTGGGAAACCAATGGGTTAAGAATATAAAGTTACATTTGATTACTAAAATATTAGTTCAGTTTCATAATTCCCTCAAAAATAAGAAGAAAGATGCCAGACAAAAGTAAAAAAGGGTTGGTCTGTAGCTCACTTTGATTAGGCTATAGAGCATTCATGATCTATTCACTATTATTCTAAAGCTCTGGACTCAATCACTAGTTCCTCTCAACAAGACTCTCCACACAAAGAATCCATTAAGACAATGTGAAATCAAGCACAGTTATCAGTTGGATCCTTGATCTATAATTTGCTTAATAAATACCACTCTGTAACCTGTCTTCACTGACTAAACTCACTTTAATTGTTCCTGCAAATTGTAAGCCCTCCAAGCTTCATGTAGATTAGAGAATATCTCACAAGATTCCTTTAACTGCCCCTTATTGATCATGCCTCTAATTATGGGTAGCCATAGCAATGGTGGCTTAAGTTGATTTTCAAAACATGGACCTTGACAGTTCAAATTGGTCGAGACATCTGACCATTTAACTGGGCCTACACAAGTGTCCAAAGAATGACCTCTTGATGTCAGAGGGCCAAAAACTCCACCCTCAGATCATGCTGATGCTGCCATTTTCTGAATACGCATCCGAAGAAGAAGCAGGTAACTCAGATATGCCTGCATGGAACACAGATTGCCTCAGCTTTTTCTTGCCTCCAATCACCTTTCTCCATGCCTCAGACCACCCTGCTTTTTATCTCATAAATATCTCAAGCCTCTTGCATTTGGGGAGGTAGATTTGAGATCTGTTCTCCTCTCTTCTTTTTTAGCTTCCTTGTGAAGGAATCCTTTCTTGCAGAAAACCTCAGCATCTAAGCATTTGGCTTGCTGTGCATTGGGCAAATGAAACTAATTCCATAACAAATGATTAAAAGAAGAAAAATATGGCTAGAAGTAGCAAATATTAAGTGGATGAAACAATTAAGAATAACTGACCTTGGTTGTAAAAATATGATATCATATCCTACCCTATCATATATCATAGAAGTGACTATGAATATAAACACACACAGACTTCCTTCTGGTTTTTAAGCATTTCCTTGAGCATTAACAAATTGTTTGAATGTGGAAATACAGTTATTGTAATACCTTAACCACTCTAAGTACCTTCACTTTTAAAGTGGAGATAGCATTCTGACCTCAAAGAGTTTTTGTTAGTCGAATTACATGAAAACATGCAAACTGTAATCAATAAATATCATGTAATCACAAAATTTATATGAAATTACTATGTCTTGTAATAATAACAGCAATACCAAAAATGTTGTTTTCTATTTTCACAACTGTTTTATACGAGTAATGCAAAGTATGTGAATGTGCAGATTGAAAAAGTTGGTAAGGCTTAGAGGTAAGCAAGAATATCTGGAAAGAGGCCACTTGACTATCATACTTATCAGATGGAGAAATGATGTAGAGTTAGTGAGATAGGTAAAAGAAGTAATGAATTTTAACATAGTATTTCATAAATTTATGGGGATTTTTAGATCAGTGCTGAAGGACTTAGAGATAGTATAAATTTGAATTTGAATGCAATTTACCCATTAATGCTCCTTCCTCAGGTACCTTTCAGCCCAATCAAACCCATGACTCAGCTTTGCCCCAGTGTTGTATGATCTGACACCTATATTACCAGTTCAACTTTCTCTCCTGAGCTTCAAACAGACCTAAATTTCTAACTTCCTGGCAACCAGCTTAACTCCACATTCCATGAACATTTCAAACTCAACATGTCCTAAACAGAATCCCCAAACCTACTCTTCTTTTAGTTCTCTCCATTTAAATTAATGGACTCACCATCTACCAAAACAGACCATACCATCTTTGACTTCTTCTTCTCATTCACCTACCATATCCTATCAGTTATCTTCCTCCTCTGATAGCCTGAATATCTCAAGATTTCTTCATCTCTCTCCATTCCTAGCACCCCAATGTAGTTTAGGTACTTATATGTACTATATGAGCCAATACAATTATGGTGAGAAATACACAAGATTAAACTCCAGCTAAGCTGTCTGTGTCTAAGACACTCCATGCATTTTCAACTGTCTCTACATCTTTGCAGCTGATCCAAACTTCTTTTTCAGTTATTTAATACTTATTTTAAAATCTTTGTATTTTTATCTTCTTCCTCTATTAAGCAATGCCTTCCACAAAGGCAAGAATCTTGTCTCATTTTTATTTGTATTCTTAATCACAATCATAATACCCACAACTTGCAGGTACTAGAAAACATTTGTCAAATAAAGAGATTCCAGGTGCTGTAGAATAAAAGACTCTGAGTAAAAACAAAAAATGAATTTTATAAATGTACTTTTAAAAATAAATTATTCCATTAGATCATAAATAATTTGAAATTTTTTATTGTGGTTAGCTCAGTTCCACATAATTCTCTCTCTTCTGCCATTGTGGGTTTCCTAAATTGAATTAGGGCTTCCCTCAAAGCTCAGTTGGTAAAAAATCCATATGCAATGCAGGAGGTCCCAGTTTGATTCCTGGATTGGGAAGATGCTCTGGAGAAAGGCTAGGCTACCCACTCCAGTATTCTTGGGCTTCCCTTGTGGATCAGCTGGTAAAGAATCTGCCTGTGATGTGGGAGACCTGGGCTCAATCCCTGGGTTGGGAAGATCCCCTGGAGAAGGGAAAGGCTACCCACTCCAGTATTCTGGCCTGGAGAAAAAGAGTCAGACATGACTGAGTGACCTTCATTTTCAAATTGAATTAAATTGCTTCAGGTATTTCATTCAGTTATGCATTTTCCCCATATTCTTCTACTTTTATCCTATTTCATTCACGAGAGAAATTAAAAAAAAAAAACTAGTTTAAATCACTCTTTAAAAATTGTATTATACCCAAATATTCATATAAAAGGGATTCTATATCCCCAGAATTACTATTCTTATTTATACTTTTGCATTAATATAACTGAGTATTAATCAAAGCCAATTTTGGAAAAAGTCCTAAACACAAATACTTTGTGACATAAAAACCAACAACAAAAGAGAAACCAAGACACAAAGAACTGGATCAGAGCAGTCATCATCTCATATCCCAGACTGAGATCACTTGTTTTCTTAGAGATCTGGGACTCAGGGTGGCCTTTGACGAAGAAATGGTTTGGCAAATGAAGGTTCCAGACTGTTTTTAGGAAGAAAAGAAGACTTTGAAAGAATAGTTGAATGAGAAAATCCTTAAAGAAAATACACTTAACAGATTCACAAAGTAGTTTGATTGATTGAAAACCAACTAATTAATTAACCAACCACTCTCCCTGCTCATACCCATGTATGCATGCTCGTGCATGCGCACACACACACGCACACATAAACACACACACACACACACTATTCTTACTTTCATCTAAGGAGAGCTATATGAACCTCAAGTTTCCCTTTTAGCCTTGGCTGATAGGAAGTCTTGGGCAAAATGTAATGTTCCAGTCTACTAGCTGCATTCATGGATATTTGGGGGGTAGTTACTCTACCACAACCCCTTTTTTAAACTTTCTATTTTATATTGGAGTATAGCCAATTAACAAAGTTGTGATAGTTTCAAGTGAATAGCAAAAGGACTTAGCCATATGTATACACGTATCCTTTCTCCCCTAAACTCCCCTCCAATCCAGGTTGCCACTTAACATTGAGCAGAGTTCCCTGTGCTATACAGTAGGACCTTGTTTCCACTCCCTTTTGACATTTTATTTTTCATCTTCCTTTTAAAGTATTCAATTTTATTTCTATATGGCAGAAAAAAAATAAAGCACTATCAAGTATTAGAGCCATGCAGTGTTATTTCTCTGCAAGTAACAGAACTTGTTTTTTAGTCCTTTACCCCGATTTCTTCCAGCAAAGAACACTCAGAGAATAAGTGCTTAAACATAGCAGGTATGAGAAATAAGAGAAGACTTGGCCCAGGAAGTGATAGATGCCATAACCAAAGCAGGTGGTATTTATTTTTGATTTGTAATAAAAAAGGGTAACTACTACTTCAAAATATATATTGTATTAATTATTAGAACCAGATTCCCTTTAAAGGCAAGAAATGGCTTTGGAAACATACATTATTAAGCTCTTTCAGTTGGATTAACATGCATTTAAAAAAAAAAGAAACAGATAAATAACTCTGCACTTTAATAAGGAAGAGGAAAAGAACAGGAGTTTGGGGAGGAACAAGAGCAGGAAAGAGAAGACGAGATTCTGAAATTTGAGCATTATTGTTAATAATCTTTAAAAATAAGAAGATCCAGTATTCCATCTAAAGTTCTGGGCATTATTGTGATGTAAATTCCTATTGTATCTCCCAGAAGTCCTCAGTGAGTCTTCTCTCATGTCTTTGTGTCAGTGTTATGTTGTTCTATATGACTTCGGGTGGTTAAGAGTCAGACTAGGGGCTGATGTTGATGCTTGGGTTGCTGCTGCTGCTGCTGCTAAGTCGCTTTAGTCGTGTCCAACTCTGTGCGACCCCATAGACGGCAGCCCACCAGGCTCCTTCGTCCCTGGGATTCTCCAGGCAAGAATATTGGAGTGGGTTGCCATTTCCTTCTCCAGTGCATGAAAGTGAAAAGTGAAAGTGAAGTCGCTCAGTGGTGTCTGACTCTTCGCGACCCCATGGGCTGTAGCCTACCAGGCTCCTCCATCTGTGGGGTTTCCCAGGCAAGAGTACTGGAGTGGGGTGAGGTATGGTGAGTTAGGAGGATCACATAATCCATACAATGAACTAATTTAGCACCTTCAAAACCTACTCCAGTGTTCTTGCCTGGAGAATCCCAGGGACAGCGGAGCCTGGTGGGCTGCCGTCTATGGGGTTGCACAGAGTCGGACACGACTGATGTGACTTAGCAGCAGCAGCAGCAGCGCCTTCAAGAGCTTGACGTCAGAGGCAAACTTTGAGACCATAAGCCCCTGAAGACATCTACATAAATCTTAAAAGGACCCTTGCCTTTTGCTGAGAGCAGAATGGGATTCTAGCCAACTTCACTTACATGTTAGAGGGAAAGAAGACCCCCTCTAGCCTCTAATCACATACATTTTGCCTCAGATCCTTTTTGTAAAATAATGGATTTATCAATTAAAATTATTTGTTTATACACATACATACTCACTTACATGAAGAAGTATGTTTAAAATAAAGCAAGAAATGGAATATATGCCATCCAACCATAGAAGGACTTAAATGCAGATTGCCATATTTTGAATTTATAGCAAATAAAGAATTATGATATTCTAAAATGATGACAGCCTATAAAGATAAAATAGAAAGGACAGAGAAGGCAAGAATTTCAAAGCCCTTATGTATATTCTTATATATATCTGGTTTTGTTGAAAATATAAAGGCTGATTTTCCACTGCATTTATAGCTCTGTTTTACTTTCTGACTATTCAGAGTGCCCAAGGACAGCTTAAGTCTCCCTAGGAAAGTTGAAATAATAGTAGAAGGGGACCTCTCAGCCATCTGAGACAAATTTAAAATCTACTTGGGAAGATGAGATTTAAAGACATAAAAAGTACTCTTAATTTCTTTACAGTTTATGGAGCATTTATATATACTTTATCCCATTTAACCTTACAATGGCCCAGTGAGGTTCAGAGGAAAGGCAGTTGTTCATCATGTCCATTTTAGAGATAACACTACCAAGGCCTAGAGGAAAAAAGTGATTAAACATGATCACAGAGCTATATCTGACTTTCTGCTTAACACTATTCTACATTCCGTCTCTGAATAAAATAATTATAATTTTATTATACACAGAAAATTCTATATACACCGTAAGCAATAAACATAGATGAACACAAGTATTGCAATTTTTCAACAATATTACACTATAATTTTTGCTAAGAAATTAGCAAGAGGAAATAGCATCATATGGTTAATATAAATACTGTGGCTTTTTTCTAATATAAAATAGCTCCACTGTTTACTAAAAAAATTCTATAAACTTATTATAGCTTTTGTCTATATAAAACCCAGGTTGAATCTTATCATTTTTTTAACAGTACATGTTTTAAAAGTATATAGATTCTCCAAAAAACTAATTTAAGAGTGACGTCCAAGCTGCCTCCTACCTTGCAAATTTCGAGAAACTTCTCACTTGTGTATTTCATAGGGTGCTCAGTGAAGGTAGCATAAGGCACCTCAGTGGACCACGGATTCCAGCGGACTAACAGTGACTGTTGTTCAGGACTCCCCCAGTAGATCCTAAGGCCTTCTCCTTGTCTCCTGAAAGAAAGAAGCTTTCCCTTAGATTAGTCATCTTCATTAGATTAAACCAAAAAGAAAAGGATGCAAAGGAAATGTACTACCCCAGTCAGCCTTCGTATTGATGCTGAGATAAGAGGCTGACCTACCAACTAGCTGAATTCTTCCCAAGAATTTAAGAGGGAAGAAAAGGATGGATTTGGTCTCAAACATGATGAGTAAGAGACAGAGAGGCCTGGCGTGATGCAGTCCATGGGGTCCTAAAGACACGACTTGGCAACTGAACAACAACAACGTGATGAGTTCAAGGTGTTGTTGAGAATTCTGTGGGTTAATGCTTGGTTGGAAATGTGACTCTGGTGTTCTGGACAGAAACCAAGGCTGGAAATAAGGATACTGAAGTGATGCCAATATTCTGATGGTCAAAATTAAAAGAGAAAGGAAGAAAGAAGAGTCAAGGCGGCAGGACAGGAATTGAAACATGGAAGACATAGTCAACATGGGAGATGGTTTCAAGGAGAAGGAAGATAATAACAACTACAGAATCTACCAAGCAGGAAAACCAGGCAAGAAATGACTGAGAAAAGACATCGGGACTTCTGTAGTAGAAGAGTATGTTTGATCTTTAAGAGAATTGATAGCCAATTCAAAATGCCCTGTGACCTCAGCTTTTATGTCTGCTGGTTCTCTATTCTCTGCACACATTTCATCCACCAGAATTGCAGCAACAAACATGCCAGAGGTCTGCCTTGTCACAGTTCTGAGCCACAGTATGGGGGAGGCACCACTATCTTTTAGAGCCCAAGCGTATTTAGTAAACCCAAATGGAGAGCAAGAGAAAGTAGGTTTGCGAGTGATGATAGGAGGGGAGTTGTGGGAGGGGAATGTGGTCTCACTGAATAACAAGTCTGTAATCTCTGTGGCCTCTTCTTTTTGCCTGTACCCTTCAGAATTTACAGTTTGTGGCTTTAGACATTTCTGAATGCAAAGAGGTCCCTGGAGGTTAAGCCAATCTCAGGTGCTTTGCATTCGACGAGCTTTAAAACTAAGTTGCCTGTAATTCTAAGCAGCCCCATGGAACATCACAGAGCTCTCCTTTCTTCTAGAAATTAAATCCTGGGATCTAGAAAGAAAAACCAGAGCTCAACTGTGATGCCTTCACAAAGCTGTCACTTCCTGTATTAAGGACAGATTCCTTTGGGAATGTCATTGTGGTTTCCAAATGTTTACCCATGTAGAGATGTGTATAAACACAATCTCACACCTACACATAAAACACTCCGACTGGCCTCAGCTTCTTCTTACAAAAGGGAAGTAAGAAAAGAGCCTGGAACATTCTGCTGCCCAATTCTCAGATTTTTGATGATTCTATCTGAAGGCTGATATCCAGCTTTTTTTTTGCCCTTAATCCTTTGCCCAGGAAGGAGGAAAAAAAAGAAATAAAAAGAAAAGAGAGAAAAATTAAAATATCACTGAATATCGCTCAAGTTCCCTTTCTGCTGGTTCATTTTCTTAGCTGCTATACTGGCTTCCTTGATGGCTCAGAGGGTAAAGAATCTGCCTGCCTTCTCCCTCAGAGTCCATAAGACTGTTCTATGCATCTGTGTCTCTTATTCTGTCTCGCATATAGGGTTATCGTTACCATCTTTCAAATTCCATATATATGCATTAGTATACTGTATTGGTGTTTTTCTTTCTGGCTTACTTCACTCTGTATAATGGGAGAAGGTGAGGGTGGGACGTTCTGGGAGAATAGCATTGAAACACGTATATTATCATATGTGAAACAGAACACCATTCCATGTTCGATGCATGAGACAAATGCTCAGGGCTGGGGCAATGGGATGACCCAGAGGGATGGGATGGGGAGGGAGGGAGGTGGGAGGTCCAGGAAGGGGGACACATGTAAACCCATGGCTGATTCATGTCAACGTATGGCAAAAACTATTACAATATTGTAAAGTAATTAGCCCCCAACTAAAATAAATAAATTTATTAAAAAAAAAAAAAGACAATATCCTTTCCCATTTTTAAGTTCAGTGATATCACATTGGTAAATTGGAATTGACGATGATGGGGGTATTTAAACCATGAAAATCATTAAAAGCTATAAATCAAGAAAAAAAAAAAAAGAATCTGCCTGCAATGCAGGAGACACAGCAGATGGGGTTCGACCCCTGGATAAGACAGATCCTCTGGAGGAGGAAATGGCTACCCGCTCCAGTATTCTTGCCTGAAAACTCTCATGGCCAGAGAAGCCTTGTGGGATTCAGTCTATGGGGCTGCAAAACAGTCAGACATGACTGAGTATACACACTGACATTTATCTCCCTCCCACCCTCCCATATTTTACTTCATTCCTTTTTTCCCCTGGCCTGATAATAAGCCTTAAACTCAATGAATATTCTATGCATGCTGGTTAATGGAGCATTCTGGCTTGAGTCCATTAAAACAACTTTCATGATACAATTATTTACTACTTCATATGTCAATTTATGTGCTGGGTGCAATTTTCCTTTTATCCAAAGGGGATGAAAATCTGCCAAGATAGCTTTCCCAGTAAATATAGTTTATATTCTTTCACTTTAGGGAAACCCCCAAAGGAAGTTTAAAAGCATGAAATTCAAGAGGGACCCTATTTCTAAGCAACCAATCAATTTGAGTGTGGCAATGCCTTTCAGAGATGTAGTATACCACTTCTAAATAGACAAGTTCAGTCAACCTTCTCTCCTGAGCTCTAGAGGTGATAGCTGGAGCTCAGGAGAGAAGCTATCTACAGATGAGCAGTTTCTCCAAAGGTAACACTAAAGTGGTATTTCTCAGCAAATCTTTCAGAACTAGAGTGCCATAAAAATCTATCATATTCTGTCAAATATCATTAAGGCAACTGTGGAGAATATGACCAGGAATGCTTTATTAAACAGTTATATGTGGTACCATGGGAGTGGTCATCCCAGGGGAGAGAATAGAATAAAAAATGCAATGAACAGGAAGTCAGGGAGTGCCGTGGAAGAGTCTTGGTTTTGACACTTAATGCTATGTGACTATATAGCCAAGCTCATTTCTCTTTCTGAATCTCAATGTCCTCATATTTCCTTTAGGGTGTCTCCACGTGGTGATATTTTATGACCTCAGTAACTCTGTGTAAATGGTGTAGACAGCTATGGTCATGATGCTACTAGCATTACCCAGTCAAGGACATACAAGATCCACAAGAAACCTATGGATTGTGGCTTCTTCAGTTTGGGAGCATCGAATTAGCCCCTCTGAGGAGAACACATCTTCTGCTGCAAAACCCTCACCCAGTATTGTTCCATCACTCCTCAGGAACTTTAGCACCTACCACAATGTTTTACAAACATGGAAAAGAACAAATCAGTCACCATGTGGTGGAATAATAGTTTAAGGTTTATAAACTGTAGAATCTCAGAGCCAGAAGGGCTTTCGGAAGATAGAACCGAGTGCCTTCTTTCTGGAGATGAGAAAACTGAGTCTCAGAAAGGACTAAGGGTTTCCTGAAGCATCACTACACACAGGGGTGACCTGGTGAGAGCCCTGGTCTCTCAAGATTCCAGTCAGGGGTCTTTTCACCATCCTGGGCTATAATTACAAAATACATCCCAAGTTAAGCTCCTGCCATTACAAAATGCAGTATCATTTCCAACAGACACAGAGGTAAAAAAATTGCCTGAAGGAGCCAGCCATAATCTGTGGGCACAACGCCTGCCCAGGGATCCCAGCTAAAGGTCAGAAAGCCCTGTCTCAAAAGAAGCTGTAAATTTTTATATACTCTTAACATTAGCAATTATGAGATTAGGGGAAAATAAGTTAGCCCTAGAAGTGTAGGGGGAATTTATAAAAATGTTATGTCACCAGGGTGAGAAGATTGGGTCTTTCTCACTGAGCTGCTCTGTTCAAATTAATCAACATGGGAGCATAGTCCCAGATAAATAATGCCAAAATCAAATTATTTAGCAAAGAAAATTTGATAGCCTTCTTTTCAAAATCATACTCCAAGGGTAAACCTTGGCTTTCGCTAGTTCTATGTCTTTGGACATTTCACACTACCTTTCTGATATTTAGGTAACCACAATTTCATGAGGGACAAGAGGATAATAGATGAAAAAATGTTTTGTATGCTGGAAGGTTCTGTCCAGCTAGCAAATATTAAGTCCCTATCATGTACCATAATCCTTACTGGGTACTGTTAGAGGCTTTCTTTCTTTTTTTCATTTGACCCTTATAAGCAATTTTTTAAAAATATTTTGATAGAAACAAATGAAGTTCACTTCACAGGAAATAAGATAAAGAACATGACCAGGTTTAATCAGAACATTATCTGAGTCTTGAGCACAGAGGAGGTGCTACAGTCTTCTATGCGTTACTTCACCTATTAATCCCTTTTCCTCCATCTGATTCTGAGTCCCAGGGTATTTCTTATGTGTTCAGCTTCTGCTTCACATAAGTGTATTGATGTATATAATTTCCTGTGCATGCTCAGTCACTTCAGTTGTGTCCAACTCTTTTCGACTGGACTGTAGCCCACCAGGCTCTTCTGTCCATGGGATTCTCCAGGCAAGAATACTGGAGTGGGTTGCCATGCCCTCCTCCAGGGGATCTTCCCAACCCAGCGATGATGGAACCCACATCTCTTATGTCTTCTGCACTGGCAGGTGGGTTCTTTACCATTAGCGCCACCTGGGAAGCCCATATGATTTCCCACTTAGATTTAAATCCATCGGAGAGACTCTCATTCACCTTATGACAACCTTTCAATTCTGTTATTCAGACTGAATAAGCACAGTTCTGTAAAACTTTTCTAATAGGTTAAAAATCACCTTTTAAATCACCTTAGAGATGGTTCTCTGCAACATTCCTAAGCTGTCTATCTTCAATTCCACCATTTAATCAGCAAACTCTCTGTGCAGTATATTATCAGGAGTAGAGAAATGGATAGGGTTCAATCCCTGAACTCTAGCAAAAGTGAGAGTGTTAGTTAGTCACTCAGTCCAACTCTTTGTGACCCCATGAACTGTAGCCCGCCAGGCTCCTCTGTCCATGGGATTCTCCAGACAAGAATACTGGAGTGGGTTGCCATTTCCTTCTCCAGGGGATCTTCCTGACCCAGATATCAAATCCAGATCTCATGCACTGCAGGCGGATTCTTTATCACCTGAGCCACCAGGAAAAGTCTGAACTCTAGAAGCCCATGATCTTTTACTTTCGTCTGCTTCCCAGGCCTAAACAAGCACAGAAACCTGAATGTCCCATTACAGAAGCGCAGAAGTTCACCTATTATAACTTTTTTTTTTTTCCCACTTTCTATCCTCAAAGAAACCAGCTGGATATGGCCTCCATTACCACAGAAGTAGAAACAAGAAGGTTAATGTACCTTTCACTTCTGGTAAATTTCAAAACCTCACACAAAGGTACAGAAGTAGAAGAAAAAATTCATTAGGACTCATAAGAACTTGATGCAGGAAGAGGGTATATAACAGCTAGAGATTGTTAGGATCCTAGTATGACTGAGTTGGAAGGCTCTTTAGAGGATGTTTCTAGTTCTTTCATTTTATAGACATAAAAACTGAGGGCCAGAATTTTCAAAGACCAGAGTTCTTCCTTTAGTCATGTTAATTACACGTTTGACTCAGTGACTCAGATGCAGAATTCTCTTCAAATACAGTTGCAGGCAGGGTGGAAGGCCCAAGCAATTACTACTTTAAATCATCACAGCAGCCCAACAGATTTTCCTCCTCCACCAAAAAAAGCAAAGGCATATTGAAGAGTGGGGGCTTATACAAGAGAAGCTATCATACAAGGTCCAAAGGACCAATCATGGAAAACAAATATGGTTTAACAACACAAAAAGGAGTTCAAGTTCAATGGAGGGAAAACTTGCTTCAATTACAAGCTTTTTGAGACATGAATTATTTTTGTCAGAAAGACTCCTCTCCTTGAAGTCATTTTTAGCTAAACTAGAAAAACATGCCAACCTGTCTGGGTTAATTTGCTCATTCCACACATTTTTTCGGTCCTGGGAGAAAACTGTGCATCCTTTTGCACAATGTGATACAGTCAACATCCTTTCCCAGGATGGCCCCCCACCCTACCTCACCCCTGCAGCTTCCATCTAGGCTTTCACAGATGCTGTGCTGAGGTGTAAAGTATCTGTTCAAAGCACCGAATGAGGAGGCCAGTCCGCAAAAGGAGAGACATGGTGGCTTCCAGGACTGCCTCGTCAGCCGCCCCTCCTTCCTACTCATCTCGAATCTCAAAGCTCCACCACAGAATTAAAAGCATAGCTCCAGGCGGCAAACCGAGATTTATGAGGAAGCGCAGACATTAACTCTTGCTCTAAACGCAGGGCGTGTGCTTGTAAGTAGGGGTGAGCAAACAGAGGGAGGCCGCGCAGGAGGAGGGGGGAGGGCGGCAGCCAGGGGGAGAGGGTAGTTCAGAGCAACACAATGTGCTTTCTAAACGGCTCCTTTTCCCTACCTCCCGGTCTGTATTGTTGCAAGGCAAGGCTTCTAGGCCCCTGAAACGTTAGTCCCTTGCTTATTTAATCTGCACAAAAGCAGGGCCGGGGTTGGCACCCTGGAGGGTATTCAATGCTCCTCTGCTCAATGAATGACCTCAGACGAAATATTTTCCATGACAAGAACCCAAAAGACGCTGGCACAGAGTCAGACAATAAGATCTGCAGAACGTGTTTACATTCTCTCCGTGTCCCCAGGCTGTTCCAAACCCATAGGCAGGTGCTGCCTTTATCTGCTCTCTTTGCTCACCTGGCTCCCTCCCAGAAGTTTCCAGGGCCTTGGGATCAGGGAGATTAACCATTTATTGGCATGGGGAGTCAGGAAAGTTTGTTTCATGACAGAGAGGTCAGTGATAAAGCAATAAACAGACCAACAATGTCTATAAAGAGAGAACTCAGGAGTAGTGTGGTGCTAGGGTAGTAACTTTGAGTACAGTTAGGAGGCCTGCATTCAAAAGATGGATCTATTTGCTGAATAACTTAAAACATTTTCTTTTGTCTGGGCTCCAAGGGTCCTCTGTGAAACCAGGTAGTTGAACTAGATCATTGCTAAGGTTCTTTTGAACCCCAATAAATTATATCTGTGCAGAAAGACCAAAGCAATGTTTATTACAGTTAGGGCTTCCCTGATGGCTCAGCAGGTAGAGAATCTACCTGCAGTGCAGGAGACACAGGCGATGCCGGCTGGATCCCCTGGTCAGGAGGATCCCCTGGAGGAGGAAATGGCAACCCATTCCACTATTCTTGTTTGGAAAATCCCATGGACAAAGGTGCCTGGTGGGTTGTAGTCTACAGGGTCACAAAGAGCTGGACACGACTGAGCACGGCACACAGCATGGCACACTTTCTGAATGTTTGCATCCCCGCAGAAAAGTGAAAGTGAAAGTCGCTCAGTCGTCTCCAACTCTTTGTGATCTCATGGACTATACTGTCCAGGGAATTCTCCAGGCCAGAATACTGGAGTGGGTAGCATTTCCTTTCTCAAGGGGATCTTCCCAACCCAGGGATCAAACCCAGGTCTCCCACACTGCAAGCGGATTCTTTACCAGCTGAGCCACAAGGGAAACCCCTTGCGTCCCCCCAGAATGTCTGTGTTAAAATTCTAATGCCCAAGGCGATGAAATTAGGGAGTGAAGCCTATGGGAGGTTAAGTCGTGAAGGCAGAGGTCTCAGGAATAGGATTAGTGCTTTTATAAAAGAGACCTCAGAGAGGACCTTCATCCTTCTCTTATGTGAGGACACAGAGGGAAGGCATCATGTATGAGTCAGAAAGCAAGCCCTCACTGGATGCTGAATCTGCTGGCTCCTTGATCTTGGACTTCCCAGGTTCCAGAATTATGAAATAAATTTGGGTTGTTTACAAGCTACTCAGTCTCTGGTGTTTTGTTATAATAACCTCAAAAGACTAAGACACTCATTATAAAACAATAAAGGCATTGGATTAGACACTCTCTAGAAGACACTCCAACAATGCACATGTCTAGCATTTCTGACCAGAAAGAGACAAGGATTATCTACTTGTGGGTTTCACTTAAATGACATACACAAATATTTTACTTTCCAGAATTGATATGAATGGATTATTTGGATGGATATCATTTTAAAACTTACATTCTTATTTTCTTACACAGTTTATATTAAAAATACCTAATTCTTTTATGGCTTAATAAAAATCATCATGAACCCCAGATTTTAAGACATGAAAGGGATTTAATATTTGTGTGTGTCCTATGTCCTTCATTGCTTAATTTTGCCAAAATAGAGACTGAAGTTTAGAAGGGTACCTAGGCGAATATTCAGAACTCCATAATACTTTGCTATCCTCTAATGTTTTCCTTTATGAGGGCCAATTGTTATATATGAAAAGTAAGACTCTTACTCAAGCTCTAAAAGAGTCTTGACTGCTAAGTTTATTAGTTCTTATATCAGCTGTCTCTTCTCTCACCGTCAGGCAGTCATTTCTCGCTGCCATCAATATTCCTGACTCCAGCAGTTCTTTCTAATTTGCTATTTCTATACTTCTATTGACAGGCTAACTAGGAACGCATTCCTATTGGAGTCACGGGTAAATAATTAAACAAACAAAAAACCCTCTTTCTCAGGCCTTTTCCTAAAGGGAAATGTGTCCATTTTGTAACAAAAGCTTTGATTTCACAGATGCCACTTAAATGGAAAGTTAATCCCAGAAAGTAGAATAAATTAGTTTTAAATAAAGGAGAAGAAACTGATTCTTTTAGTCTTGGGCATCTAAATGCTCATGTTTTAGAAGTTCCATTTGGTGTTCCATGCTTGTCAGGGTGAAACAAATTGTGATCCTAGGATTCAAAATGATAACCTGTTTGCCACTGATGAAAAGGA
The DNA here is from genome assembly GCF_054371585.1 of Giraffa tippelskirchi. Lineage (NCBI taxonomy): Eukaryota > Metazoa > Chordata > Mammalia > Artiodactyla > Giraffidae > Giraffa > Giraffa tippelskirchi. The sequence continues at coordinate 157,264,725 of NC_137276.1, read as the reverse complement.
CATGAAATTTGTCATCCTTAGAGACATAGTCTGGTAGACTGGTGTTATATTCTTTACTAGGAGCCTCACATTCTGATTCTTCCTTCAAACCTTTTAGACTTTAACTCCCACAATATTTAACAATTGCTCTGAATGTCAACTTTATCAGCAAATCCCCATTAACATTCCTCTATAAAGTTCAGAGAAATTATTTTGGATAAATTTGTAAGTAAGACTGAGTTAGGAACAGTCCCTAAGAGTTGAATCAAAGAAGTTTTCATTTGTTTAATACATATTTACTGATCTTCAACCTTGTGCCAAGTACAATGCAAAGAGTTTGAAGAACACACAACAAGTCTTCAAGAAACTCAGAACAGCCTAATGGCTTTGTAAAGTAGGTGATCTTTAAGCTGGGGTTTGATGGATGTGAGGACTTTGATAAGTCAAGAAGGTGATTGAAAAAGAATTGCATTAAGTACATTGAAGAGAGAGGAAATCATGAGAGCTAAGATCCAGTTGGGTTGGGGGTAGAGGAGAAAATCAGAGAAACAGAAAATTTAATGTATATGTCATGATTTGTGTTTTTATAATGTTTTTGTCTATTTCCAGATGTGCTACATATAAGTCATATGAGTAATGGAATATCACTAAACCATGAGAAATAATGACATAATGTCATTTTCAGCAACATAGATGGACCTAGACATTATCGCACTCAGTGAAGTAGGTCTTAGAGAGAAAGACAAATACCTTTGATATTACTTGTATGTGGAATCTAAAAAAAATGATACAAACGAACTCTTTTAAAACAGAATCAGACTCACAGACATAGAAAACAATCTTATGATTACTAGAGGGCGAAGGGTGGGGATAAACTAGGAGTTTAGGATTAACAGATACATTCTACTATATATAAAGTAGATAAACAATAAAGACCCACTGCATAGCATAAGGAACTATACTCAGTATCTCATAGTAACTGGTAATGGAAAATAACCTGAAAAAGAATACATTTGTGTGTATATATATATAACTGAATCACTTTCATGTACAGCAGAAACTAACACATTTTTACAATATAAAAATGTTATACTATATACAACAGCCATACTTCTATTAATAAAAAAAAAAGAGAGAGAGGCATTTATCCCAAACAGCATTAATCCTTCAGCACTTTGATGCTTTTGAATTGTGGCGCTGGAGAAGACTCTTGAGAGTCTCTTGGACTTCAAGGAGATCAAACCAGTCCATCCTAAAGGAAATCAATCCTGAATATTCATTGGAAGGACTGATGCTGAAGCTCCCATACTTTGGCTACTTGATAGGAAGAGCAAACTCATTGGAAAAGATCCTGGCACTGGGCAAGATGGAGGGCAGGAGGAGAAGGGGGAGGCAGAGGATGAGATGGTTGGCTAGCGTCACCAACTCAATGGACAGGAATCTGAGCAAACTTGGGGAGAGAGTGAACGACAGAAGAGCCTCTCTCATACTGCAGTCCATAGGGTCACAAAGAGTGCCACATGATTGAGTGACAGAAAAACAGCAATCCCAACCAGCTGTTCATCCCCCCCATAAGCCAATGTAAAGACAGTCATTTTGGAGCTCATATTTTCATTTGTACTCTCTCTTTATCTGAATTAATTCACCCTCTGCTTTTCACCACAGCTGCTCATACAACCAGCTCAGAAACTTAAAGGGACTTCCAGATGCCTCTCAAATTCAGAAATGCTTTCCCAGCCTGACATTCAAGGCCTCAAACAGTACAATACTGGAAACGAAACAGCATTCATTTCCAGTATTTAAAGCCAGAACTCCTCAAGTCTTTAACCCAACAATTCAGCTTGCTGAGCCAATCTTACAGCATTTGTGGTAATTTCACCAAAATGAAACGATTCTGTATCCTTGTCTTATATTTATCATCAAATGAATTGGGATCTGTTCAAAAATAGAGTTGTATGTCCAAACCATGGCCATTGCCTTCACCATATCCATCTCATAATACATGGCCAACCAGTTGTGAAATGAATAGACCCATGGTCTTTACTGTTAAAAATGCAAATCACAACACAATAGAAATATTCATTCCTCAGGCCAGAATGATCTGGCTGCTTCTTTTTCCTTTCATTAGTTTAGATTTCTGAATTTCATAGTTCAAAAATAAGCTCTTAAATTGGTCTCTGTTTGTTTAAAGAAGATGGGGGAATCCACCCATTTTGAGATGTACATAAAATGAGATTTTTTAGAGAAATGCCCAGGACAGAAGGACTTGTACTTTTGCCTACAGACTATCTATCTGTGATCCTGAAAGCACTGTACTGCACTCCTTATCAGGCCCCTTCTGTGCCAAGAAGCTGCCATGTGTACAGAGGCGAGGTAACTCTTACAAAGTTACCAAGGAAAATGCCACACAATAAAGGAAACAGTTTTGAGTCAACTCCTTCTATTATGAATTGGGCTATTTGGCAAATTGTGTTTCCCTCAGATTTGTGTAAGTTTTTGTCTCCTTTCTAAAAAGGAAGTTACTTTTGAGCGCCCCAAATAACCAAGTTTCAACAAGCACAGAGCTAAGCTAAAAAAAAAAAAGTTTCTGAGAAAAGCAGTTCCTGAATCTTATCTGTTTCCATTTGCTCTCAGGAGAGATTGAGAGTAGATGGTCTGGAATATATAAAAGAGCAATTAGAGAGACCAGTTATTACAAACTTCTGGCCCAACTGTCCATGACTGTCGCTGTGCTCAGTCGCTCAGTTGTGTCCGACTCTTTGCAACCCTTTGGATTGTAGCCCTCCAGGCTCCTCTGGCCATGAAATTTTTCAGGCAAGAATACTGGAGTAGGTTTCCATGTTCTCCTCCAGGGCATCTTCCCAACCCAGGGATCAAACCTTTGTTTCCTGCATCTCCTGCATTGCAGGCAGATTCTTTACAGCTGAGCAATTGGGGAAGCCAGCTTTCCATAGTCCTTTGGGAAACAACCACAACCAGGGCTGCCCAGGAAGTCAGTCAGCACATAAGTCTGATAGACAGAACACAGAAACCCAGATTCTCTCCAAACACTGCTCCTTGGTTCATGCTCCAATGGCTGCAAACACTTTGCCTTCTCCACTTCGGAGGAATTGAAATAGAATAATTTCAAGACATCTTATTAATATGTCATATACTTATTTTTCCCTTTAAGTTTATGAAAACACTTTCTGGGGAAGTTTATTTATGGTGTTTAATACAGTATGTTTTGTGGACAAAGCAAAATGTCCATCTCTAATTTCCATACACAAACGTAGCCCACAATTAACATCACATTCCCTCTTGGTTACAGTGAGCTATTTAAACTGTTCAGCAAGAACTGAGTACTCAATGACCCCTTCTATTCCTGCCCCAAAGGCGCATATTCTACCTACCACAAGTGAAACAGATGACAAAAACAACAAACCCATGGTATTTAATGAAGTACTTTGACATAATAAAAGAAGTCACAAAGTTGAGAGAATGAAGTCCTGGGTTCAAACTTCAGTGCCTTCATTTACTTCATGGTCTAGGGAAGTCACTTGAATCCTCATAGTCTGTTACCCGGCTTGCAGAATAGAGGATAAGAATGCCTACTTGGCAGAACAATTGTAGGGCTATATGTAGAGTGCCTGGTGCCTCTCTACACAGGTTTAAAGCACTCCTTTAGCAAAGCTCTGAAAATTAAATCAAAAGGAAAGAAAGTTCTGAATTCTCTTGTACTCTTCTAGTTTCTTTTGCAATTTTGTAAAATCTGCCAAATCGTAATTTGATGGGGGAGGGTGTGTGACAAAGTAAGAATATGGTGTAAAATACTAAGCTATGTACAAAGTTGAGAAATTCTAGACATTTCCTGAAATAGGACTGATTTCCCCACATTCCACAGTGTATATTTGCTTTGAGGTCAGTGAGGTAAGGTTTACTTGGGGTTTCTGATTTATATTCATGTTGCAATAGTATTACTTCATATACATGTGAGCTTGGGGTTTATGATTTTGTTTTTACTTAAGATTCACCTCAATCACAGAACTTAATATTTCCACCCAGGTCCAGAGCAATGGTACAGATAGAACCGAGATCCTCCTTCTTATTTCAGTCCTGGTGTTCTATCCTCAACAGGGAAGTTTTGCATACATCAGTGAGAACAATTGGCCCATCTTTCCAAATTCCATCTACAGATGTTTCCCAGATGGTCATCTCTTGGTCCCTACTCAGGCACAAGCCCACATCCATTGGCAGCATTGCTCTTAGGAGGACAAATCCATTGAAGAATCCACACAGGCCCTGAAGGCAGATGCCAGGTCGTTTTGGCCAAGAATTCTGGCACCTCAGGTACACAGAGCAGAGTCTAAAATAATACTTGACAAACTTTAATATTTATTTGAGTCATCTGGGGACCTTGTTAAAACAAGATTCTGATTCAGTGGGTGGAATGGGTTGTGAGGGTTTAGGCTGTATTACTAATAAGCTCCCAGGTGATCCTAACACCACTGGTCCTAGTAACAAGTTACTGGGTGGGAGGGACATGGGCTATGGGTAGATCTATCCCTTTGGCCCTGAAGGCTCCTCACCCTGTAGGGATGGGCCCAACTAGATAAGGATAAAAGAAGAGCTGTCCATAGTGAGGACCTAGGGCAGGAGTCTGTGTTGGCTGGTGGAAGGCACAATGCTTTGTACATAATTGCAAGGCAGGAATATAAGAGAAGAGGGTTTGTTCTGTTGGTAACCTATTTTTGTCTTTTTGCTTCTTTAGCCCCTAATCGTCTCCAATTCTTGCCACCCCATGGACTCTAGCCCAAAAGGCTCCTCTGCCTCTGGGATTTTCCAAATGAGAATACTGGAGTGGGTTGCCATTTCCTCCTCCAGGGGACCTTTCCAACCTAGGGGTTGAATCTGAGTCTCCTGCATTGCAAATGGATTCTTTTTACTGCTGAGCCACTGGGGAAGCCCTTGGTAATCTAGAGTTCAAAGCAAAATCCAAAAGCGACAATTTAGACAGTTTTCTTACCATATAATGGAATTATTGAACAGAAGTCCTCAAGAAAATTCATTTTTTCAACAATAGAGTTGAATTAGATTTACTTGCTTCTAATTTGGGGCTTCCCTGGTGGCTCAGATGGTAAAGAATCCACCTGCAATGTGGGAGATCTGGGTTCGACCCTTGGGTTGGGAAGATCCCCTGGAGGAGGGCATGGTAACCCACTCCAGTATTCTTACCTTGTGAATACCCATGGACAGAGAAGCCTGGTGGGCTACAGTCCATGGGGTTGCAAAGAGTCAGACATGACTGAGTGACTAACCATAGCACAGATTTGCTTGAAGATTATTCAGATGTTGACAGTGATACAGCCTCATATAACAGAATGTCCCTCAATATGTGTGTGTGAGGGATGGGATGGGGAGGGAGGTGGGAGTGGGGCTCAGGATGGGGAACACATGTAAACCCAGGGCTGATTCATGTGAATGTATGGCAAAAACCACTACAATATTGTAAAGTACTTAACCCCCAACTAAAATAAATAAATGTATTAAAAAAAAATGTGTGTGTGTGTGTGTGTGTGTGAGTTTTCTAAAACAACAGCAATGACAACAAACACCTCATTCTTGCAACCATTCCTCATTTGACAAGGTCAATCTTCTCTGACCACCCAAGTTACCCTCCTTTGAATGCATTTCAGCTTTCCAATGTTCTTATTAAAGTATGAGACCAAGAAAGGAAAACAATGCTCCAACAGTGATTTAATCACTGTGGTATACACTATGACAGCCCTCTATATTTTTCTAGAGGCTGTATATCTGCTAATTTAGCCAACAACAACATTAGCTGTGCTGGTGACTTATCACATGGCCGACTTATTACCTGGAGTTTACCATCAAATACAGTTTCTAATTTCTGAGTCTTTTTCACACCTGCTGCTGCTAAAATATTTTGTGAAGAGTTGATTTTTCAAATTGACTTTGGAGAAAGTAGACATGGAAAATACAGCTCATAGTTAAATTCCATCTTTGTTACCTGATCTTTCAGAACAAACAAACCTTTCTGATGACTTATTTAGGCTAAAAGCTCAAGGCAAAAGCAAAAGGAATTCAATGTGCTACATTATGGTAAGAAAAGTATTGAATTACCAGCTTATCATAAACATAAATCCATTTTAGAAATAACGCTTAAATTAGAGGAAGTAGAGCCCCAAACAGGTGAGGGAAAGATAGGGAGAGAGATAGAGAGAGAGATAGAGTGAGCAATCTCCTATCCTGGCCATAGTTTGAGAAACGGCTTAAGTATGAAAAAAGAGATAGTTTAAAAATGAAACCAAATAAATCACTTTCCCACAACATAATTAGGAGGTGGCAGAACATTTCAGTGCCTGACAAATTAATTCCATTTGCATTATGAGCCTTATTCAAAACGCTGTAAGAGCCACAAAGACAAAGTTGAAGCATGGTCTTTAATTAATCCTGCATCATGCCTAATACGGTACTGTACACCCTTGGAAACTTCTAATCATTGAAATTAAAATCTGCATGTACATGCAATCCCCTAAATATGCTTCCAGTCTAACTACAGCCGCCTCCTACCATATCCCCACATATTTCTACAGAGAGCAGAGAAGAAATGAGTCTCAAAAATCAAAGTAGCTTCTTCATAATAATTTAAAGTTCAGACAGACCAAGGCTCTTTTTGTAATCAGAGTGATGCCCAACAGAGTTTATGTTAACTAAGTACTAAATACTAAACAAAAAATGAATTTGCATGTAAAGCCACAGAGACAATGGAGTTTTAAAGATGTAAAGGGTTGAATTCTATCTTAGCAAAAGTATTGTTCATTCAGCAAGTGTGAGCTCAGTTCAGTTCAGTTCAGTCACTCAGTCGTGTCTAACTCTTTGAAACCTCATGGACCACAGCACACTAGTCTTTGTTGTCTATCACCAACTCCCGGAGCCTGCTCAAACTCATGTCCATTAAGTTGGTGATGCCATCCAACCATCTCATCCTCTGTCGTCCCCTTCTCCTCCCGCCTTCAATCTTCCCCAGCATCAGGGTCTTTTCAAATGAGTCATTTCTTCATATCAGGTGGCCAAAGTATTGGAGCTTCAGCTTCAGCATCAGTCCTTTCAATGAATATTCAGGACTGATTTCCTTTAGGATGGACTGGTTGGATCTCCTTGCAGTCCAAGAGACTCTCAAGAGTCTTCTCCAACACCACAGTTCAAAAGCATCAATTCTTTGGCACTCAGCTTTCTGTATAGTCCAACTCTCACATCCATACATGACTATTGGAAAATCCATAGCTTTGACTAGATGGACCTTTGTTGACAAAGTAATGTCTCTGCTTTTTAACATGCTGTCTAGGTTGGTCATAGCTTTTCTTCCAAGGAGCAAGCATCTTTTAATTTCTTGGCTACAGTCACCATCTGCAGTGATTTTAAAGCCCAAGAAAATAAAGTCTGTCACTGTTTCCACTGTTTCCCCATCTATTTCCCATGAAGTGATGGGACTGGATGCCATGATCTTAGTTTTTTGAATGCTGAGTTTTAAGCCAGCTTTGAGCTCAGTGGGACCAAGTATTGCCCCAGTAGCATTCACTGCAGATAAGCCAGGGAAGTCCTCTGCATTAGGTTGTTCATAGACTACTGGGAAAGACATATGTGGTCTAAGAAAGAAAGAAAGAGAGCCACAAAAAGAAAAGCAGAGAGTGAGATTATACCACTGACTTAAGTATCAGTGAATCCTGAAAGAACAACTGGAATATGAATGTATAATAAGAACTGGGTACCCATAGATGAGAAAGTTTATTCCAAATAGAAGGGTATTATATAAAGGCATGAATGTGGGAAAGTATTGGACTTTTTCTACTTCTCACTCTAGGCAGGATGAATATTGAGAATTGTCCTTCCATTTACGTCTTTAACCAGTTGTTCCCTGCTCTAAAATAAGCGATAAACTCTCTCTCCCCACTGCCTCCATTGTGTATCATGTGTGTGTATCACGTGTGTGTGTGTGTGTGTGTGTGTGTGTGTGTGTGTTGAATGATTGAGGGCAGCACAGAAAAGGGGAGCATTCATGTTCTGCATGGAGGCACATAGTATGTACATGGCAAACTCTCTCTGGTTAAGTCATGGCCTGTTATAATAAGAAACATGGCTGCTATTTATACATCAGACAGTTTACATTCATTGCCTGCACATCTTATGGCACTCTTTCAAAGCAGATATCACTTTCTATATTGATGAGGAAACTGAAATGCAAATAATTCACAAAACTTTGTTGAAAGTAGTGAATTATCATCTTTGGTCTGTTTGACCTCAAGGCCTATGTGCCTCCCCCACAGCTCACTTTCCATCTCTACAAAAATGGTAGAGGCAGGCTGGCAGTAGGTTTTACCCAGCCAAACTCCCCACAAAAATCATGTAACATGCAGAGGTTTTCAATAATGCTAGTTTATCAGTATAATTCTACCTTTGCTCAGTCTCTCCAACTCAAGAAGTAACAGTGGATCCCAAGCACAAATTTTACTATCCTGTATGGTGATGTTGGGGTTTCCCTGGTGGCTCAGACTAATAAAGAACCTGCATGCAAAGCGGGAAACCTGGGTTCTATCCCTGGGTCAGGAAGATCCCCTGCAGAAGGGAATGGCTACCCACTCCAGTATTCTTTCCTGGAGAATTCCATGGACAAAGGAGCCAGGTGGGCTACAGTCCATAGGGTCCCAAAAATTTGGACACATCTGAGCGACTAACACTTTCATGGTGATGTGGCAGACTTCCCACGTGGCACTAGTGGTAAAGAATCTGCCTGCCAGTGCTGGAGATGTAAGAGATTCAGATTCTATCCCTGGGTCAGGAAGATCCCCTAGGGGAGGAAATGGCACACACTCCAGTATTCTTGCCTGGAAAATCCCATGGATAGAGGAGCCTGGTGGGCTGCGTCCATGGGGTCACAAAAAGTCAGACACAACTGAACATCTGAGCACATATAGTGATGTTGTGTCATCAATCTAGCTATTACATAATTTAGGATAAATTCCAAGAAAGAGCTTGCTTTTTCTTTTTTTATTTTCTTTGGTTCTTGTTTTTCCCATCTGTAGGATTTCACATATCACTGCAGAGGCAACACAATCTGAATACTGAATCCCAAATCTCCTTCACTCTTATTCTTCTCTAGAAACTTAAACTTCAGTTAAAATCACCAGTTATTCCTCCATGGACAGAACCAGCTGGTGGGAAGGTCAAACTGATAATGAGACATTCACACATACATATCATATAAATATAATATATCCAGCTATCCCTTGTTTTTAGATCATTGCATCATATTCCCAGAAGAAATTATAAAATATTGCATGGAAAAAGTTGAGTGTTCCAGTTTGACTTAAGCCTACTACACAGGGCTGAAGAAATCAACTGAGAAGTTAGACTAGAATCAAGTAAAAGTAGGTATTGAAAACTACACAAATGAGTTTATCCTTATTTGTAAGACATGATCTTAGAAACAACTAGGAGCTGAGGAAAGCTTTTCATAAGGGTAGAGATATGAACTTGACCACAGTATTATTTAAAGAAGATTAAGTGGTCCAAACTTGAGAGGTAGGATGGATTTGGGAGACTAACAAGGAAGCAAGATCAGTTAGAAGTGGCTACATGGAGAAATCATGAAACCTGGATCAAGGCAGTAGCAAAAGAAAAAAAAATTTTTTTTTTAAAGTATACTTCAGAGTCAAAGGTAATAGATTTGTGACCTCAAGTCAGAAATATCCTTGAAAAATCGTTTAGTTCACCCTTCTCTCAACTTTCTGATGGTCCTGAGGTTTTTATCTTCAGGGTGTAAGGAGATAGTGATGCCCTTAACCGTAACAGTCAGCGCTGGTCTGGAGAGAGACGGGTTCTTTCCCGGGCCTGCTGAGTTTTCAGAGTCCGTGGTGCAGCAAACCCAACCTTGACATCCTTTTGTTTCTTTTCCTGCTACATCTTTCCCCACATTCCCTCAGCCAAACCCTCTCCAGGAGTGAAAAAGCTCTTCACCTATCCGCGCCCCCTATCTGAAGGCCCTTGATTTCCAATGCATAAGAGAAAAAAGAAAGTGGCTGGTTCCTGCATGCACAATGCCACCAGGGCCCTTCCATGTCTGGGAAGATAGAGGTGGGTGATGAAGGCTTTCCATCCACACAGTCCAGCTTGCATCTCTGTGGAAACTTGGAGCCAATCTAGCTAGGGACACTGCCAGAAGAGCCCCACTTCACCTCATTTATAACCCGGGGAACAGCAAAACAGATAATGGGTGGTACGGAATCTCTTCTCACAATCTGGCTTCAAGTCGCCAACTTTAAAGAAAGGAAATTCCTCATGAATGACATAAACCAATTACAAAGCTACCTAAACCAAGCCCAAGTTCTGAAACAGAGGCCACAGGTTCCCATTAGGCGGAGGGATCTGAACAAGGGCCAAAACAAGCACATTCGGTACCCTAGGATGCCCGAATTCTGGGCTCTCTCATAGGACAGTCCAGCACTCCACCCTGAAGACGCGACTGCCATCGTCTCCTCATAGCTGAGGGTGTCTTTGCATACAGTGCTTTGCAACCTTCCTTCTATAATAACCTGGCAGCCTTCTTTGCTCATTGCCATGTTACTGGAATATCTTGTCTAATATCTTGCCCATCACCTAAGGACTGAGATTAGAATAATTAGTCACCTTAAAGCATTCTCTTAGTTTTCGTAAATGTGCATGTTTTATTTGACATAGAATTTTTTTTACCAGCCTAAAACCATTATAAATTTGAAGAATAGGGAATAAGAAATTAAGGTGGTGGTAGATATATATTAACTGATCACCTATCATGTACCATGATCTTTATATTATTTCTTTTAATCCCTCACAACTTGGTGAGCCGTGTATGATTATTCTGGTATTTCATAGATAAGGAAATTGAGCATCAGGGAGGTGAAAGAAGTTTTCCAATGTCACCCAGGTAGCAAGTAGGAGGAGATACATACCAGCTCCAAAGTGTGGTGCTGCTGCCAACCTAATATAATTGCTATTTTTACATAAAATTTAATGGGGGAGTGAAAAACAAGTAGCAAGTACAGAGAAGCAAAAAAGCAAAGAATAAGGAAAATTACACCTAATCCCACCACCCAGAGATAATCACTCTTAATATTCTGTTGTAAATCCTGCAATTGCAGAAGTTTTAACTCCCATTTTGGAGCTCTTGCACTGATGCTGCAGAAAGCTTTCAAACAAATTACATCTTCTTGTTATATTTAGAATCATCAAGAAAAATACAAAAGAGATATCTTCAGAGTTTTTAAAAGCGAATTTGAGAAGTAGTCAACAAGGCCTACAGTGTCCTTGAATGCTGCTGGAATCTAGAGAATTAAAAGCATCGGTGTTCTTTGAGTATCTGTCTTCTAGAAGCTCCCTTGAAAGGGAAGCCAGGAGTATGTAGAGGTCACTGGGAGGTCTCTGAAATAGCGGCAGATGGATCCAGTGTGTCTTCCAGAAGCTTGTCTTGTGACTATGGCCAAGAAACAATGCCCAAGGCTACAATTTGTCCATCTCCCAGTTGGTGTTTATCACTTACCCTGCTTAATGATCAGTGTTGTTTTCAGGAGTTCATGAGATAAATATTTATGAAAGCCCTTTGAAATAAACAAAGCACTATGCAAATGAAAGGTAATTGTCAAAATCACTAATAATTAAGCACTTGACTTCTGAAATGAAGATTTTGCCAAGGGGTTAAGGGAGCCATGATACTAGCCCTTTAAAACCCTAAACCATAAATTAAGTGGCAAAACTATAATCAAAATGCTACAATAAAATCATACCTTTTCATAGGTGTAGAATATGGATAGTAATAATAATGATCCTGATAATAATGATGACTAATACCTATTCCTTTGGCATCATATTTTCAAACATTTTGTAAATGATTTGCATGGCTTTCTCAATTAATGCTCAGAATAACCTTTTTCAATGTACATTGAAAATGAAAGTGTTAGTCGGTTGGTCGTGTGTGACTCTTTTTCACCCAGTGGAATGTAGCCTGCCAGGCTCCTCTGTCCATAGAATTCTCCAGGCAAGAATACTGGAGTGGGTAGCCATTCCCTTCTCCAGGAGATCTTCACAACACAGGGATTAAATCCTGGTATCCTGCATTACAGGGAGTTTTTTTACCAACTGAGCCACCAAAGAAGCCCAATCATCTCATGAAAGTGAAAGTCACTCAGTCGTGTCTAACTCTTTGTATAGTATGTATGTACTCTACATATAGTATAGTACTGTACATATAGTATATATGTATGGTCTCTGTATAGTCATGCCCATGACCTCATGGACTATACAGTCCATGGAATTCTCCAGGCCAGAATACTGGATTGGGTAGCCTTTCCCTTCTCCAGGGGATCTTTCCAACCCAGGGATTGAACCCAGGTCTCCCGCATTACAGGCAGATTCTTTACCAGCTGAGCCACAAGGGAAGCCCAAGAATACTGGAGTGGGTAGCCTATCCCTTCTCCAGAGGATCTTCCCAACCCAGGAATCAAACTGGGGTCTCCTACATTGCAGGCAGATTCTTTACCAACTGAATTATCAGGGAAGCCCAATCATCTTGTAGTACTTCCTATGCATTCAGTGCTGTATTAGACATTTAAATAGTCTCAATTAATCCTTACAATTCTATGAAATACAAAATAACATCATCTTCATTTTACAGATTAAGAAACCAAAGGAAAGAGAATATCAAAGACATTCTGAAGACTGTATAGTCAGTAAATGGTGAATGTGAACTTAAATCAACTCTCCCAGAAGGTTGGGAGAGTCCAGGCTCTTAATCAACATATTGAAGCACAATCAGGAAAGAGTCATAATCATTAAAGTGAAAGGTGATAAAGACCCAAAAGAGGACTCAACAGTGGAAATGGAAAGGGTTAGGTTTAAGAAATGCAGCAAAAGTAAACTTGACAGAATTTTAACAACCTGATTAGATTGGCAGGAATAAGGAGAAAAAGTTAAGATGAGTGGTTTTTCAAGCCTGGATAATTGGGAAGATAATGAGGCCATCCTCATAAATAAAGACCTACAGAAGAGAAGCAGATTTGTCGGGGGAGCATCAGATGGGGGAGATGATGTGCTGAGTTTGAGATGCCCATGGGGTACACAGGTGGAGACAGCCCAGGGGAAGAAATGCAGGTGTGAGTACCTCCCATCACTGGGCCCCCACACTTGCTGAAGGTCCAATCAGCTATTTTCAGCCTAGATTTTCAATCTTGGTCTTATCCTGCACTTTAGTGAGTGACACGGGATAAAATTTTCCATAAATGCTTAGAGCTGGAAAAATAAAAAAAAACTCACACAGACACAGGCACCCAGAAATTCAGCTATCTCGTGATAAGCCAGAGACTTTTCCAAAACCATCTTAAACTGCTTGTTTTCCAAAATATTAGGCACAAGAATCAGTGGCTTGAAGATAGATGCAGTGACATCTGAGTAATTCCTTCCTTCCCTGCGGCAAGCTGCCCTTGTAAAGATGAATTCGCTCCTGCATGATAATGAAATCTATTTAGGAATTCTGAAAGTGCAGGTTGGCTCAAAGTTATTTCCACTGCTCAGGGTTGAGCCTAAGAGGGCCCCTGACCTGTTTAAGGTAGAAAGAGAAAAGAAAGTCAAAAGAGGACGACGGAGAATAGTCCAAAGTGGGCAGAAAAAGAAGAGGTGAGATACAGAAGCCTCAGAGTCCTTTACACAGCTGGTTCTGTGTGTCAGTTACTAGGGATTTATGGTCATGGGGTAGACTGTGTTTACTCTTCCTAAAAATAAGCATAAGCCCAAAACTACATGGCAAAGAGTATGTAACTTTTCGTATAAGTTCCTTATACTATACTAACCTTTCCTCTCCTCCTGCAATGTACCTTGACCTTTGAAATTTTGTTGTTACTTCTCGCTGCCATCTCATTATAGATTCCAGAAAGAACTAAACAAAATCTCAGTTTTTCACAAGTAGCAACATCTTGTTACACACAATGTATTACTCACTCAAAAAAAAAAAAGTGTAGCAGTATACAGCTACACAACATTGTAAAGCAGTTATCCTCCATTTTTTTTAAGCATTATTGGTTCAAATTCAAAAAATCTGAAAACTAATTTTACTATTTAGCTGAACTTTGGACATGTACACACACACACACACACATACACACACATTTTGCACAGCAATCTCTCTTTTTGCCTCTCTTCTCCATCTCTGTTTCTGATATAAACTTTTTGTTAAAAATCAAAATGCTCATTTCCTTGAGTATAGACTTAAGTGTTAGAGTCCTATTTCATCATTGTATACTCAGTTCTCTAAATATTTCCCCATGTTCCCACTTAATTTTTTTTTCTTTAAAAATCATAGCTCAAGTTGGGGAAAATTTTATAGAGATGGACACATTTGAGTTAAGTTTTCAAGATTTGACTTATCATTGAAAATACTATATCTTAAACACTCATTAGAAACCCATGGTAATTTTTTTGGGCAACGTTACCTCAGTATCTTCAACCAAACTGACAGTGATACTGACAAGTAACTGTGATACCTATAGCACTTAGAACAACATTAAAGCAATACCAGCAGCTCTGAACCCTTCCCCTTCTGAAATCATCAGTACCCAGAGCAAATTGCTCAGATATTAGAAATGCTTTCTTGGAAAAATCACAGTCATAATACCCTTTGAACTTCTTGGGCAGGGGCAGGGAGAGGAGTGGGTCCTAAAATATTTCTTGTTTCTTTTCTCATGTTATCTTTTGCCTTCCACTTTCCCTCTCATTTGTGCTGATATCCAAAATCTATCATCACAGTGCTTGCTGATGACCACTTAAAACAAGCATTTTAATCACTTTCAGCAAAATTTATAGTCATGTTCCTTTTATAGAACCTTAAGAATTTGGTGATATCTATAGGCGAATTATTATTTATTTATTACTAAAACCACATAAAACATTACTTTCATCTAAATTCTAGAAAAAATGTATAAACAAATTAAATGGCACCAAAAATGAGTAAATAATTGACCCTCTGGCACAGAGAGTTCTAAGATCTGGTACTCAGTGACATGTATATTCACAAATGAATTCATTGAGCTCTGTCCATGAAGATAGCTTGTTAGATGTGTATGAAAGAAAGTTAAGGCCCAGCCCATTAGCAAGTGCTTACACTGGAGCTGTAGAATAGTTAAGACATAAAGTTAGACAAGGAACACTGATGGAATCAGAGAAGGTGGAAGTTAATATGGTTGAAGCTGAGCCTTCCCTCATGAAAAATAAGATTCTCAGACCAAATTAAAACCCATGATTACATTTGCATATGAATACATGTTTGTCCAGCAGTATACTATGTGCTCTGAAGGCCACAGAAGAACCATTAGGTATGTTTCTTCTCTCAATGCCTTGCATTCAAATTAGATGTAGAAAACAATTGAGAGCAATTAAGGTTCAACTCTGTGATACACAGCAGGTTCTTTGGGCTTCTGTTTGTGTCAAGGTCTGTTGACTAGCGAACCAAAAGTCATTTGCAACCTCCTTTCCCTTTACCATCTAAATCAAAAAGTTAAAATACTTGATTTCTCTGCTCAGGAATGGGATACGCTTCTAGACAATGAGATTTAAGTTGAATTCCCCTAGGAAGACTTTCTCTTCAAAATGAAAAGGCAAAGCTTCACCAGGAAAACATTCTTTGACTCTTCCTCCCTCCCCTTTCTTCCTGTCTGATGTGCAGAAGTGAGACCAGAAGGTCAAGCACCATCTTGCCCATGAGGTGACAAGCAGGCACACTGTGGGCTTCAGGTAAAGGATAACAGAATGGGAAGATGAAAGGAGGCTGAATTCTTGATGACTTCAGGGAGCCATCATAGATGCAAGCCCTGAATGTTTAAGTGTTTAAGCCTCTGTTAGTCTTAATAACTACAAACACTCCCTGCAACTAAACCATTCAAGTTCACCTGAGGCAAAATAAAGAATTTATTATAAGGATGCAGAGGTTTTCTCTGGGATGCAGGTTTTCCCAAACCTGGTAGAGAAATGCAGCCTGGTTTCCTAAGAAATAGAGAATAGAAAATAGAAAGCTGCCCAGGAACCCAGACAACTATTCCATCTCCGTCTGTCCCAGAACACATAGCGTGTTATGATTAAACTTCCCTCTTTGCAGTCTCATCGTTAGTCTCTCTTTGGAAAAAGACCAGAAACTTTGCTCTACATCCATACACATGGCTGGCCTCCAGTTCTAAGGTTACATGTATTTTCTCATCCTACTCCCAAGCCAGTTCTCAATCCCTACCTAGTGTCTCTCAGTCCCAATTCTAAAGAGAGGGAGAATATGATTGGTTCTTGCTTGGAAGAAGTATCTGCTCCTATGGCTTGGGTATGGGGAAACACAGAATAAAAATGTATTCACTTAGCTACCTAAGGAACTCAATTATTTGAGCTCCTGCTCTAGGCTGGCACTGTTCTAGATGCTGGGAATAGAGGCATGAACCAAAACAAGTCCTAGCTATTGAAGAGTTCACCTTCTGGCTCATGCAGACGGGAGAGAAGAAAAGAAATATATAATATGTGGTGGAAATATGTGGTTTAAAGCAAAATAAATCAGAGTAAAGCAAAAGATCAATAGGACAGGGAATTTTTTTTTTTTTTTTCTATAGGATGATCCTAGTACTGGGAAGGTGACATTTAAACCGAAAGTTGAAGAAAATGAAGGATTGAGGCATATGCCATCTGGAGAACGGTGTTCCCAGCAGAGAAGAGCAAATGCAAAGAACCTGAAATCAGAGCATTTGTTTGATGTTTTTTAACAAGCACCAAGGAAGCCAACGTATCTCCAGCAGAAAGAAGTAGGGGGCAAGTTGCAGCAGATAAGTCAAGTGAGGGGTCAGACCATGACTTCTGGAATCCCACCTTGGAGAGCAGGGCCCCCACACAAGCGAGACTGATATAGACTAGACAATAGCTCTCATGTTAAGTCACTTCAGTCATGTCCAACGCTGAACCACCCCATGGGCTGTAGCCCACCAGTCTCCTCTGTCCATAGGATTTTCCAGGGAAGACTATTGGAGTGGGTTGCCATGCCCTCCTCCAGGGTCTCTTCCCAACCCAGGGATCGAACCCATGTCTCTTAAGTCCTATACACTGGCAAGAAAGTCTTTACGACTAGTGCCACCTGGGAAACCCAGACAATAGCCTTCATAGATATATAATACAAAATGGCATGAATGGAGTAGAGTACTTAGAAAAGGCAAATCATGTGTGAAAAGTCAGGGAAGTCTCTATGGAGAAAGTACAGGTAGAACTGAATAAGGGGAAGATCACAGGCTGCATGTGCTTCCCAGGTGGCGCTAGTGGTAAAGAACCCACCTGCCAATGCAGGTGACTTAAGAGATGTGGGTTTGATCCCTGGATTGGGAAGATCCCCTGGAGGAGGGCATGGCAACTCACTCTAGTATACTTGCCTGGAGAATTCCATAGACAGAGGAACCTTGCAGGCTGTAGTCCATAGGGTTGCAAAGAGTTGGACACGACTGAAGAGACTTAGCACAGCACACAGGGGCTGCAGAGTCAGAAAGATCTGAGTTCAAATCCTATCTGGACCACTAGAACTGTCGGACCTTGGGCAAGTGAATTATCCTCTTTGACCCTCAGGTAAAATACATTAAAGGATTGATGTTTCAATGAAATAAGTTAAGTTATGCACAGTGCCTATGATATTTACATGCAGAGAGTCTACGAAGAAAGAGTTCAATGATCAGAGAACTTTGGAGAACACTTCTCCCTTTTAGCCTTTCTCAATGAATGTTAGTCTAATAACATTCTGGATGGATATCAAGAAAATATCCTTGACTTTATGCAGGCTGATATGTCAATTTACTTGGAACACCAAACTCATCTCTTACGTGTGTGATTCCACGGAACACATCAGGCCTGAGGTTGTGGAAGGGCCCTTCCCTCTCTGACTCCTTCAGGGACTCACTAAGGAGCCCTGCAGCACCATGGACTCACCTTCCACAGGTCTGCTGGGTCCTGGCAGGTATTGGAGAAAAATATTCACAAGTCAAAGTCTGCCAACCTTTTCCAAACTACTTGTAACACCTTTCTTCTCCTAACAACTTGACAACCAGTATTACAGAAGAATAATAAAGACCATTCTTAAGAAAAAGTGGGGAATTTGAAATGGAAAAAAATTAGAACAGAGGATAAGGAGAACATTTTCTTCCTAAAGTTAATGGGACAACATTCATCCAAAATTTGGGAACACAAGTGGGACCATGTCGGATACCTGTCCTTGTAATATCTATGCATCATTTTTCTGTTAAATGCCCTTCATCTGCCCTACTTTTAATACAGTTCTGGTCATAGGAGAAGGAAGAAAGTCTCCGGGCATCTTGTCTGTTGCAAAACATAAAAAATGGCAAAGTGTAAAGCATCAATTCCTCTGTCCAGATATTTTATTTATTTTTAACAAAAAGCCAGATTTAGATCCTGGGTCTGCTAGTTTCTAGCTCTGTGATTTAGATGAGTCACTTAATCTCCCCACATCTTACTTTTCCTGTTTTTAATAAGAAGAAAATAATTTTTATCTTCCATAGCTACTGCTGCTGCTGCTAAGTCGCTTCAGTCGTGTCCAACTCTGTGCGATCCCAGAGACGGCAGTCCACCGGGCCCCCCCATCCCTGGGATTCTCCAGGCAAAAATACTGGAGTAGGTTGCCATTTCCTTCTCCAATGCATGAAAGTGAAAAGTGAAAGTGAAGTTGCGCAGTCGTGTCCGACTCTTAGCGACCCCATGGACTGCAGCCTTCCAAGCTCCTCCGTCCATGGGATTTTCCAGGCAAGAGGACTGGAGTGGGTGCTATTGCCTTCTCCATTCCATAGCTAAACATGAGGATTAAACAAAATGGTTAGTGGCAGGTTAGGGGCAGAGTGACAATTCCTGGCCATGTTCAGTTTTAACAGATGTTTATGGAATGAGTGACTGACTGGTCACTGATAACCATTCTCCATCATGAAAATACCTTCCCTCTTGGTTTTCATGACTCTATACAATATTGTTTTTAAGGATATTGTTGAGAACATCAATTTCACAGTCAGTGAACTCTTAACTGGATCCCATTACTCTCTAGTAAAACATCAAAAAAAAAAAAAAAAATAAAGCACTCTAATTTCATAGCATTAAAATTGCCAAAAAAATAAAATTGCCAAGTCATGTTATAAAAATAATACTTTGTTTATTAACTTTCATTATTAATGTAAAAGAAATCATTTGTCACCTTTTTGAGAGAAAAAACAGAATAAAACCTGAGTGACATAGGTGACATTCCCAGTATTAAACTCTGAAAGAAACTGAATACCTATTTAATGGATCTGAAAATGATTAGCAGTCCATCAGATCTAAGATGTCCCATTGCTTTAAAAAAAAAATAAGATGCAAATAATTGAGGTTTGATATAAAAATGAAAATGAATGGTTGAGGAACTCCAAAGCTTTTAATAATTAATACATAAATCTTCTGGTAATTTAAATTATGGGTAAAGTAACTTAGACCCAGTATATTAATTCACCTTGAGAGTGGGTTGACTTAAAGTTTCCTTTTTAGATATGCATGGTTTACTCAGTAATAATAATAAAAGACAACCACAAAATTCCACATACACAGCATCACTCCCTCTGAACCAGCCCTAGCATGCCAGGTTGCAGAGCTCTTAAACCCACACACCAAGAATTTAACTTGAGTTTGGCTGGGGGACTTGGATGAGACTTTCACTATTCAGACACAGAAAATATTAATTATCATCGAATCTGTCATTATCTTCCCATCCCCCCCTCCACATCCTCATCTCACCTATCTGATACTTTTTCCCTCCAGCCAGCAAAATGAAAAGCAGTGATTTGCTGAGTGGATTGTGGTTTCACTCAAAAAGAAAAGGGGCCAGCTGTGTATACCTATTCAAAGTAATCAAAACAAGGAGATGGGAAAGATATCCTTGAAGAGCCCTAAGGCAATTTTTGTTGAAAATCCAGAAAATATGATTTCTTTAGAGTGGCTATGAAAGAAAGATAGAGAGAAAGAGGGTAAAAAGTGAGGGGAGGGGGCGACAGGGACTAAAACAGAGAAAGAAGGAGGGAGGAAAGGAGAGGGAGAGAGCAGAAGGCAGAGAGGAGATGATGGGGGGTGGGCAGAAAACAGACAAGGGAGAACTAGAGAAAAAGAATAAGAAAGAGGAAAGAAATCGAAGGAGAAAGGAAGCAAAAGCAAAATGAGGCTCAAAACCACGTGTCTGATGCCCTCTCCCCTACTCTCCGTGACTTCTGAACTGCGTGTCCAGGCAGATAAAAGTGTGCAGAAGCAGCAGTCAGAGTTGGCCTGGCACCCTGAAAGAATACACAAACGCCTACAAGATATGATTTCAGGAGCGCCTGGGTGACCCACTGCCCAAAATAACACCATTCATCCACTGGCTGATGCCTAAAATTCCACTGTTCATGCTTCATTTATTTTGGAAAGCGCTATGATGCACACTGACATTGCCCTGAGTTAGGAAACTCTTTCAGCCTATTTGCAACCCTTTCTGATCTTCTTGTGGGTGACTTTCAGAACCTTTCCTGGGTGCTGGTTTGGACCCAGGGATAAGAAGAAAAAATATGAAGCTAATAGATACATGAACAGGAAAAAGAGTCAAACCAGAAAGCTGAAGTCATGGAGGGCAAAAATTTGCCTACTAAACTAGTGCTCAATGCTTGTGAAGCCTATACAGTAATCATTTAGTTGTATAGCCATTCCCTTCTCCAGGGGATCTTCCCGACCCAGGGATGGAACCCAGGTCTCATGCATTGCAGGCAGATTCTTTACCATCTGAGCCACAAGTGACGCCCATTTAGAAATTAAGGAAGATGAAAAAAATACCAATTAAATTTTGATTTTATATTTATAAAGTTATATATGGTCCTTACAGGCTTTTATTAGGTAAGAAGCAGTATTGTTTAGTGTTTAGGAATAAAGACTTTGGGGCCAGACTCCTAGGTTTGAACCCAGATCTACCACTTATTAACTGGGTTGCCTTGGACCAGTTACTTAACCTCTCTGTTCATCAATTTCCTTATTCATAAAATGAGGTTAATTAACAGTATTTACCTCATAGGATATATGTAAATGTATGTGAGGACTTTGTAACAGCATCTGGTTCATAGAAAGTCCTATTTCATGCTAGCTATTGGGTCTGAATTGGGTCATACACTGATTCCTAAAGACTTGACTGACAAGAGGAGCTTACTCATCACTCATCTCAAGGGCTGGAGATCACTTTCTCTAAATCACATGACTTCTCAGAAGAAAATGGATACTTAATAAAACTGGTTCTGGCTAGAATGGAAGAAGCGGATAAGTGGTTGCTGGATGGGCAATCACAGTGGCTGCTACATGCGTTATATCCATTCATCCTTATCATAACCCTATGATGCTGATCACATCATCCCCATATTACAGAGAAGCTAAGGCTCAGAGGGGTAAACTGACTGAAGGTAATGGAAAGAGCAATGATAGGCTTAGTGTTTTAAACCAGGCTGGTTGCCAGTCCTATGTTCTCTCCATCATGACCATCAGCTCTTCTTTAATGGAAGATCCAAGGCTTCTCCAAGTCTCCATTGGTGTAACTTTTCCTTAGCCCTAAGGAGGTACATGAGGGAAGTTTTTATGTCCTTGTTTCTACGCGGCAACTTAGGAGAGTGCAAAAATGGAGGAAGTGGATATGCAGGACATAAAATGGAGCCACAAATTCTTCAGTTCTTATTACTAATATATTTATTCAATAAACCGAGGCTCATCTCACTAGAGACATTCTTCTTTTTTTCTAATAGTTTAAAAAGCATTATGGGTATCTTAAGTGCTTATGAACAAGGAAGAAATGATATAAGTTTTGATGAACATTTGATAGCCCTTGACTCATTTTTCTAATATTTTCCATGAAAATAGGTATAATTGAGTTTTCTTCTTCCTGAATTAAATTTACATTTTACCAAGAAATCATCAGTTTCCTTTCATCTGTCAAATATTTTCCCATGGAGTTGTTTGTAGTGTTCCCTTATGATTATCTTAACCTTTTCTCCAGAAGTGATTGTACTCTTTTCTCATTCCTAATTTTATCTATTTCTGTCTAACATTAGTGATTTTAGTGCCTAATACTCTGCTTTCATATTAGTGATAGCTTTATCATCCTTGTTTGACTTAAAATGAATCAGGTTTTAGACAATTTGTATGTTTATTCCACTAACTTCTACTGTTATTTTTTCAATTTCTAGTTCCTCAATCCTTTCATTTTACTTTAATGTTCTTTCTCTGTTTTATAAAAATGAGAACTAGGTGATTTTTAGATAGTTTCTCTTCTGTAATGAACATAAACAAAGCTTTGCTGACTAGACCACATTTCCTTTTAGAATTTACCATATCTCATAGGCTATGATGTGTTTTCCTAACTAATTTTTCATTTAAAGTATGATTCTCTACATATATATACATAATATTTTCTCTTATACCCTCCTAGTCTGCTGCTGCTGCTGCTAAGTCGCTTCAGTCGTGTCCGACTCTGTGCGACCCTATAGACGGCAGTCCATCAGGCTCCTCCATCCATGGGATTTTCCAGGCAAGAGTACTGGAGTGGGGTGCCATTGCCTTCTCCACCCTCCTAGTCTAGAGGGACACAAAACTAAGTAGAACCCAGTTCACCATCTAAAATATCTTCAAGTCCAGCATGGCAATAGTCCTGTAAACAGTTGATACCAAGATAGGATTTATATTAAAAGCAAAACCCCTAAGTAGCAAAAGAGAAGGTGTGCTAATATCACTACTCCTTCTTGTCCTCTGCAATAGGAGTCCCACCCAACCATATAGATAACAGAAAATGACTGCAGATTCAGATCAGAGATTTTCCTAAAAACAACCCTGTGGTTTAATAGAATATTCAGAATATTCTAACTCCCTGTTTAGAGACCTCCTCTTCTAATTGCTCTGCCTATCTGAAGGACTAGACCCAGTCTACCCTTTTATTCACAAGTTGCCCCCTCTGTAACTTTCCTTTAAATACTGGGCTAAAGAGGAATCACTTCTCTGCACTGTTCATTCAAAGACAGGTTGATAATGTCCCTAGACACAATGTGAAGTAGCAGTCAGGGGATACTGCCTCAGTGTGATGAATTAGCTTACGTGAGTTCTCCTCCAGACCAGACAGCTTCCTTTGTTTCTGTAACTGATTCAGTGAGGTTACTCATACTACCTTTCATTGAGGGTTTACTATATGTCAGATATTGTATTCAATACTCTATATACATCATCTTATTTAATCCTTACAACTATGCTTTAGACAAGTAAAAATATGCCTATTTTACAAATGAGGAAAATAAAACTCAAAGAGAATGAATAACTTACACAAGTTAGTAGGAATTCCTCTAAATAGAAAGTACCAGAGCTACAATTTAAATGTAGGTCCACCTAACTCAAAGGCAGTGCTTCTAGCCACTAAACTATCATTCCTCTCTCTGCACCCTAGTCGTGTTGCAAAATATATTAGAGAACATTCTGGATTTCCTGAAATCTGCAGATTAACCAGGTGTGCCCTCTGCCTTGAACTGAATCACCCAGAGGAATGTTGAACAGGACAGAACAGGGCCTTGCTATAAGTTGCCAAGGACTATGGCTCCACTACACTAACTATCCGCCTTCTGGGTCAGGGATTGACAAACTAGTGCCTGTGGCTGAACATGGCCCACTGCCTGGTATAATTTTAAAAAAGCTTTATTGGAACATGGTCCCATCCATTCATTTATATATTGTCTATGGTTCCTTTTATTCCATAACAGCAAAGTTGAGTAGTGTAACAGACAACAGTAGTGTATGGTCCACAAAGTTCTTATATATTTATTATCTATTCCATTAAGTAAGAGGACAAGCTTGCTGTCTACTAGCCTAGAACATATATGACCTCAGTTACATCCTGAAAGGTTTAACTTGTGGAATTCCATTATTTTATACTATGTACACATTTCCTAAGACCCTGAACAGTGCTTGGCACTTTTCTCCTTTCACAATGCCATATTCAACCTGATGGAATGAGCACATGGACTATAATGAGATGGAGGGAGACAGGCAGTCCTCATAGCATCATTTACCACATTACTGAGATGGGACATCATGGGCCTGGGTGAGCAGTCTGCTTGGTCTGTATGTAAGTCAGTCCACTTCCCAGCATCAGCTTCTGGCACTCCATGCTGGGCTGAAGACCCAAGACGCCTTCTGACCTCCAGGCCCCTGCTGCCCTCCTCCCCACCTGGAGAAGTGGTGACTACTACCTAAAGGCTCACCTTGGAAACACTCTCTCTGATGACACAGATGATAAGTTGGTTACCCTTTGCTGCTCCTGAGCCTTGGTGTCATAGCATCATTTAAACTCCACAAAGATAGACCATCACAGAAAGAAAAGACATCAAGCCTAAATCGAGCAAGTAGAGGTGTGAGGGAAGGCATAGCGATAGAGGTCTTTGATAGAAGGGAAAGTCTTGTGTCAAACAGCCTGAAGACACAAAACCTGAAAAATAATATGTTCACAAATCAGAAACGTGTTTATGGATATGAAGAACTAAAGGCTGCCATTTGGCTACAGGGGCAAAGAAGCAATGACAGGGCAAATCTGGCAAAACAGAAGAAGGCTGTCAGAATTATAGCTGATTAAACAATGAGAGAGGCTGCCTGAAGAGGTAATGAGTTCCCCATTTCTAAGCATGTCAGAGCAGGTACCAATTTCCCTTTGCCAGCTAGCAGCAATTCCCAAATGGACTATGGAACTGGACTAGGAAAGCTGGAAACTACACTCTAATTCATGGATCCATGAGACCCATGCTTCCCAGTGCATTTGTTTTGATGTTGCCTATACATAGTTTTCCAGCAGTTGGTCTCCCTGATTGATAACTGGCTTTCAGCACTTCAAGCTATGAACTTTCATGTAGTCTTCTATATTCTGTCATTGGTCAAACATGTGCTAACTGCAGAGCCTAGTATGTGGCACATTTTGATTTCGGGAAGCTTGAGTTACAAAAGGACTTCCCAGGTGGTGCAGTGGTAAAGAATCCACCACTAATGCAGGAGGAACAAGAGACTCGGGTTCAAACCCACTCCAATATTCTTGCCTGGGAAATCCCATAGAAAGAGGAGCCTGGAGAGCTATAGTCCATGGGATTGCAAAGAGTTGGATAAGACTGAGCTACTGAACACAAAAAAATTAAGAAAAAAAGTTTGCTTCTAACAAAATAGAGCTATATTGTATTCTTATTTTTAACTTCATCCTACTCTCTGCATTTTTTCTTCCACCAAACTACAGACAACCCAAATCAATTTGTCTCCTTACTCTGAATTAACTCTTTCTGAAACATGCATGTGGTCTTGAAATTCCCCTACGATCTCAGAGTAGGAGGTGTTGTGTGTGCATAGATCTGTGTTACAAGGTGTCCCTTCATAGCCAGATAATGATATTGAGAACAAAAGCAGCATACGACCTGGCCCCCATCTCACATTCAATGTCTTGAAAACTCTAAGAGGGCCGGGAACTGTAAGAGAAACTGCCCTGGTTGGGCAGAAAGCCACAAGGCTACATGCTTCACACAGACCTCCTGTTCCATGTTATTTCCTCTCTACCTTTCTGTTGCCAAACCACCACAGTTCAGCTAATTCCTCCTTCAGCAGTGTCTCACCCAGCGCTGCAATTACAGTGGAGACAGAAATGGAGTTGGAAATGAAGTAATAAGGAGGCAAAGAGAGGAGCCACCATGATTCATCCCTAAAGCATCTGGGGTCATTAAATATATGTATGCGGTCCAGGAATCCCTAATTTTACCCACTAAGTTAAAAAAAAAAAAGGGGGTGGGAGAAAGAAATGAAAATTAGGTGTTTGGAAAAAACCCTGCCTCTGTTGGTCTCCTCCCCAGGAAGCAGTTTGCTTAAGGGGGCAGGTACATGTTCCAAGAAGAACGCCAAACCTGTCATCGTAAATAATCCCAAGGTATTATTTAGAACATCCATAAGCCAAGCCAAAGAATTGTTAACAATATCTGGTTTTTACACTTTACAGTGAATACACAAGATCTTTTTGCCCTAGACAACAACACTTTAGAATGTGCTTGAAGCAGTATTTGGCCACTTGTCCTATGGCCTGAAATTTTCCAGGATGGAAGGAGGAGGAACTATGACATCATAACCCAAGAATTTTGCTCATGGCCCAGTTTTACGGAGTTTGCTTATTCTACTTTTCAGTAGTTACTCAACACTGAATTGCACGCACTTCCCCTGCAACCAGCTTCTCCTGACTGCTGTATTCCCTAACAGAAGTGGAATCATCTTCCTCACCTCTCAGACTTCCAGTCATTGCTATTTTTAACTCCTTTTCTCATTCTCTTCCACTTCTGCAATTTCTACCCCAGCTCCCACTCCTAGCATCAAATCAAGATCCACTGCTGTTGCTTCTCTCATAGCTGTCACCCTCTCTTCATCCTCACAGCTGTCTCAAAAGTCCAGGCTCATCCTCTCTACCCATTCTATTGCAGCAGCCTCCTAACTGGCATCCCCTCTCCCCCATCCTTCTCTCCCCATTCCTCCCACTCAAATCTCTCTTCCCAGTGTTCCCTGGGTTAACAATCATATAAACTGCTCCAGGGCTCTTACTCGAGCAGCATTTCTTCTTTTTGCCACTTAAATGACTCCCATCCAATCCTTAAGGTTTATTGCCTTTAAGAAACTTTCCATAACCCCTTAGTTATGTGAACAAGATGTGCCGCTCAATACTGATACCTGCATTAAAATAATTGTATTTGCTTCTCCTTCTTGCTGAAGATTTTGAGGTTTGAGGTTGTCTATTTTCTTTCTTTGAATTCTCAATAGTTTACATACTGCCTGACCTATACAGGGCACTTCAGAAAAGTTTTGTTAAATGGATGCACTTCCTCATTTACAATTCAATAGTAGCTTCATTGCCACCAAGAAAGCACAAACACTTTATCCTGGTATCCAGATCCTCCCTCCTTTATCTGGCCCCATCCCTAGCCTTATCATTCCCTATCCCTTCATTATACTTAATAAAACTGCATCCACTCACTCTTCTCTGTATTTCCTTGCTCTTTCATGACCATATGACTTTATTTTTGTTGTACCTTCCACCTGGACCACCCTCTTCCTCTAATCCTCTCTTCACATCCCAGTTCCCCACCAATATCCTAGCTCCCTCCTTCAAAGTCATGTCATAAACCACTTCCTTTATGTTCCCCAGATAGAGCCACAACTCTGAATTTTCTCTGGTGTCAACTCTGCTCCAATGGCATAAGCTAACCGCACCTCAGAGCATAGCTGTGCATATGCTCAAATTGTGTGTGTGTGCGCTCAGTCACTCAGATGTGTCAGACTCTTGCAACCTCATGGACTGTAGCCCGCCAGTTTCCACTGTCCATGAGGTTTTCCAGGCAAGAATACTGGAGCGGGTTGCCATTTCCTACTCCAAGGAATCTTCCCAACTCAGGGATTGAACCCCAGCCTCTCATTTCCTGCATCGGCGACGGATTCTTTACCACTGCACCAACTGGGAAGCCCTACACTCAAATTAACTATTGCAAAACACACCCTTTATAGCAGGACTGTGTTACTTAGCTCTATGTCACTATACTAGACATATTGATATGCACACATTCATATCCAATGCATGTTTATTCTATTTGAACAGATCGCTTGAACCTGGCTCGAAATATTACTTTTGTGCATGCTGCCTGGTGTCTGAGCCAAGTTATCGAGTAGAAGCTTGATTTGGAGGAGTTCAGTCAAAAGAGAAAAGGCCTTGGGACTCCCTGTAGTTGATGCATTTTCTATTCTCTTCTTAGAGCAATCAAATAGCATAAATATGTACAGTGCCTTAACTTCAGTAAATTTTTGATAAATGAATGGTTTTGTGGGTTAAAATTATTACAGTCAATAATAAACTTCACTTTTATACATATATAAAAATCCACTACATGTCCAAGATATGCTCTTAGGAAAACTTACTGGCTTATATTTATTTTAGAAGAAGTATAGATTAAAATTAAATGGAAGGTAGGAATTGATAGCTATTCATATGTCCTTAAATATGATAAAAAAAATTAGTCAACTCTCTCCAAATATATTTAAATTGATGAGAAACACTTATTGGCAAGCTGAGGGACAAGCCTTATTCCTTAAAAAAAAAAGAAACAAACAAGAGGATGTAGCAAACCCTGGGGACTCTTTTGCAAAAAATTGTATCAATGGAGAAAGCTTACTGAAATTGCATTAGAAAATCTATACTCTGTTAACATGTTCTTAGAGAATTCTTGGTGCTACTACCTAAGACCCACACCTTAATTACTACTCTCCCCACCACACATGTGAGAGGCATTCAAAATCCAAAATTCAGTAAGTCCACCATCTCTTTGCATCCATGTTCTAAGTTCTGCATAATATGAAAAGCTCCAAGAAAGATTGGCATTGACTATGAAATTTACCCAGACAGACAAAACAAATAACAATTATATTTTTTTCCTATTTCAAAGAAAATAGTATTTTATGTAATGGACTTAGAGACTGGATTCCATATTCATCGTTAAGACATTTCCCTCTAGTGATTGTGTGATGTCTCATTCACCCAATATTTTCACTTTACGTTAGTTCCAAAAAATTATCAGAGCTTGGCAGAAACAGGTGAGAGTAATGGCTATCTCAGCTCTAAAAGTCTTCTCAGACTCCTGAGTCTGGTCAACTAACCCTTTCTCTAAACATCCCTTCAAGGATCAGAAAAAAAATTAGTGCAAAAATTTTAAAAATAAACGATTTGAGGTATCAAGGCATTTGGGGTACAAAATAACCTGTCATCAGGCCATCTTCAGCTTACATGTTTTTTCACTGGCTTTCAGACAAATGCAACATTATTTCCACATAGGAGTAGGCAGACATCACCTGAGTCATCTTTTTTGTGCTGGTCAATGGAAAGATCCCGGGGCAACTTCTAATATGCCTGGGCACGTTTAAAAATTCTGTGGGTGTCTATAAGTGTGCTTTTAATTTAATGCTTTGTATGTTTTGAAAGGTTTTTGGACCATTTTTAAGGTCTTCTTTGAATTTGTTACATTATTGCTTCTGTTTTATGTTTTGGATTTTTCGCCGCCAGGCATGTGAGATCTTAACTTCCCAAATGGAGATCAAACCTGAACCCCTTCATTGGAAGGCAAAGTCTTAATCACTGGACCATCAGCGAAGTCCCTAATGCTTTTTAATTTAATGCTGAAAACAGAGACGCAAGCTAAGGGTCACCCCAATGCAGACACAAGGTGTGGAAGAGGCGGGCTCAGGGAAACTTGATAAGGCCCAGACACAGGGAGAATTCAGTGCTGATTTTCTACTCTAGGCTGATTAGTGAGGAACAGAAATAAAGAGGAGAGAAGTACTGGGAGATTCATCAGATGAGTGTATCAACTGTTTATTTTAAAATGTCCAGGACTAGAAACCTGAAATGGTGCTATTTGCAGCCTCTCCTACCGGAAATGTAGCTCAGCTAATAAAGAATCTGCCTGCAATATAGGAGACCCCAGTATGGTTTCTGGGTTGGTAAGATACCCTGGAGAAGGGAATGGCTACCCACTCCAGTATTCTTGCCTGGAGAATCCCATGGACAGAGGAGCCTGGTGGGCTACAATCCATGGGGTCACAAAGTGTCAGACATGACTGAGCGACTTTTGCTTTCACTACTGGAAATGGACTGACATGTTCCGTGTCTCACTGGGACAATGGTAGCAAAACTGGGTTTAGAACTCAAGTTTCCCAAGTCTTTCTGTGACTTCCAAAATTACACTGCCTGTTACATTCTAGAAGTGCAGTTACCCTGCAGAGAATAGAGATGAAGGAGGATATAGGAAACACTTGATTTTCAAACTTGTTGGTATATCTTTCCTCATCTAAATAAGATGTACTCCCCACAGGATCTAAACCCCTTGTTTTCATGTAGCAGCAATTGCTTCATCATACTGCAACTGACATTGCACTTGTCTAGCTCTTCAGCCATACTACAAGCCCCTTAAAAAAAAAAAAAAAAGATATATTTTGCCTATCCAGAGCTCAGAACAATGTTTAACATATAATAGGAACTCAATAGTTGTTGAATTAATAAACTGATTTTTCATTTTGTATAGCTACAGAGAGGTTCATCTTGTGTAGCTACAGAGAGCTATGACCAACAGGTGACAGCTTCAAGAGGAGCTTATTTCAACTCAGTACAGGAAAGACCATTTGAACCAGAGCTTCCCAGAGTGGGACAGGCAAAGTGAGAAGTAGTGAATTCTCTTTTACCAGAAGCCTGCAAACAGAGACTGGATAACCATCTATCCAGTTTGCTAAAGAGAAGGTATCTGCTTTGGGTGGTCTCCAATTTAGTGATTCTGTGATTCTATTCCATTCCAGATCCCAAGCCTCATCATTTTTCTAAGACAAGAATCTCTAGTGCCACCTTCCTGTAACCTGGGGTACTTTGTAAAGGTCCATCCTTGCCTAAGCCGACTAGTGAACTTGCTGATCTTATTTAGTATTGAGGCTCTGCAATTAATACCAAAACAAACAAACAAACAAACAAAAAGTAACTAAAACCCTACTCAATTTAGCAGTAGAGGTATAAAGTTGGGAAGCCACTAAATCTTGCACAATTTGATTTGAGTTAGAAAAATGATACTTGCTCACACCCCATTAGAGGCACAATGCAGACATAATAAACAGAGGTCTCAATATACACCAGTGGAAGAAAATATAGACCAATCAAATCTGTAAACTTATCAGAACCTTACAGATCACCTGGACTAAAATCCTCATATATAGAAAAGGAGGCATTTATAATCACACAGCTACTGCCTGGTAGAATTGGCACAAAATCCCGCTGATTACAAGGCCAGAGTTTTTTTCATTACCCAGTGCTGTGAAGCCCACTATAATATAACACTTAATTATACAGGTTCAGAAATACAAGTCAAAGCAGATCCCAGTGTAATAATAGATGCTAAAACTACATATGGGAAAAGCATGCTATAACCTGGTTAACTTATGATGTAAATAAATTATAAAGGGATTGATTGCACTGTATTTTTCCCATCAAGGACTGAGCTGTGCTCCTGTATCGTGTAGCTCATTTGTGCTGTAAACTCCAAAACACATGATCTCATTAAGAATCCAAACCAAATGAAAGACACGGGGCATCAGGGTAGATAAGAAAGACAGAGTACATAAGCACCTGGCTTTTGAATATACTAGCTTATTTAGACTGACCAACTACACTGCAAAGTAGTTATAATTATTTCTATTTTTAAAGATGAGACTGGGACTCGGAGACATCAACAGTTTAACTTCTGGCCTTACTACCAGTCAATAATAGAGTCAGGATTCAAATTCACATTTATTTGGTTCTCAAGCCCAGGGTCCATCCCAAGGGATCAGGACACCCCAGTCACCCATGACTTTGTAAAGGAGTTTAACTTAAATAAATAACTTTCCCACTTTGGGACTTAGATCATCTCTAAGGCTCATTCTAGTTCTAGAAGTTCTCTGATACAACCTCCAATATTCAAGATTCAAAAGAAGTTCTTATGTATATTCTACCCCAAAACAAATAATGTATCACATAAGCATGCACAATAACCAAGATATCTAGATCACTTTTTTTTTCTATTTCCTGCTAGCACGCATTTAGCTAAGTTTATCTGAAAGTTGGTACCAATAGATGGCCTTCAGTAAAGAAGCAACATGTTCACAGTTTCTTTATGCGCATGATGGGCAAGCTTAAGTGAAACATCTACCCTGTGCAGAACTTTGGAAACAGCTGCAGCTTACACAGGCATCATCATAAATGCAGGCTAGAGTCAGCTAGTGTTGAAAGAAAGAGGCCATCAAATGGATGGAGAACAACTCAGTTCTATACATTAAGGCCCAAGACTGTTCCTCTACCTTTGATCGAACTTATTTTTTTTTTTTGGCATGTATTTATTTATGTATCTATGACTGTGCTCGGTCTTCATTGAAGTGCTCGGGCTTTCTCTAGTTGTGGTTAGCAGGGGCTACTCTCCACTTGCAGTTCATAGGCTTCTCATTGAGGTAGCTTCTCTTGTTGCAGAGAATGGGTTCTAGGGCAAGCAGGCTTCAGTAGTTGTAGCCCACGGGCTCTAGAGTGCAGACTCAGTGGTTGTGGTGCACAGGTTATTTGCCCCAAGCCCTGCGGAATCTTCATGGACAAGGAATTGAACCTGCATACCCTGAATTGGCAGGTGGCTGCTTAACCACTAGGCCACCAGGTATGTCCTGGTTGAACTGATCTTAGAGGATAGCCCATGTAAAGAAAATAGCCCATCTCTTCAAGGCAGTGTGGTTTAGTGAAAATATCCCAGCCTAGAGATTAGGAGACCCAACTCTTCTGTTTACTGAGGACTTTACGAAGATGACTTATCTTTCAAGTGAGCCTCAGTTTCTCCATTTAAAAAATTAAAAATTAACCAACCCTACTGCATTTATTATGAGATTCTGTGTGTGTGTGTACATGTGTGTGTGAATGCAAATAATGAGTATGCAAAGGTCTTGCAGATTCCAGGACACCAAAATATTGGAAACAGACATTAATATTCTCTCTCTAGCCAAAATTTTCCCTGACTCATCGATTAATTCAACTCAAAAACAGAGATGAGATTTCTTTTGTTGGCTTTATCTTTATTTCTTCAGCATCCCCATGATAAGAAAAGTCTAGGTTTTGGTGTCACAGGGATCCTGTGTTTCATCCCAGATAAAGCACTGGCTGGCTTTGTGGCCTCAAGGATGGTTCAGATAATCTTTCTTTTCTTCAGTTTCCTCATCTGTAAAATGAGAATAATATCACCTTGCTAATGGTGATATTTGAATTCACAATGACATACCTAAAGAGCCTAATTCAGTGCCTGGCCCACAGTGGCTATTTAATAAACTGTAGCAGCTACCGTAATTATTTACCACCCTCTTCAAAGGACTGGTGGCAAACAATGTGAAAGGAAAAATTCCTCCCTCCCCTGCCAGTCTCAGCCCTACGAGCCCTCCCAGCTGTGTCACTCACTGGCCATGAGGACTAGGGCGTGCACTCAGCACTCCAGGAGCCTTGAGGCCCTTCTGCCATTCTTCCTTCTCCATAGGCCACCACTTTAGCGCTTCTGCTGCCACCCAGCAACTGCCCAGAGGAACTGCATGGATTTCAGAAAATTAGAATTTAAAGAGATATTTGAAAATTTTAGGAAGCAATGAAAGGAAAACTTTGTTAAAGGGCTCTTCCCTAGCAATAACGCTAGACAAAGGTATGAGGGATTAAACGCTGGGATCATGTCAAATTTAAAACTCTTGATATCCGTATAATATGATTTCTGTAAAACCACCTGATCCTTTTCTGTTTTTGCTTCAGTATATCACTATTATTATTTTCTTAAAGAATACTCAGATAACAATTTCAAATTATAGAATTTTCGTTTTGAAAGACACCTGGAAGATTACAGACTGCTCTCTTTGCTCTACAGATGTTTAAGGAACAGTCCAGAGAAGAGAGACTATATTCAATAGAAATGTTAGGAAGCTCATTTATGGAAAGTCAAAGCTCTAATTCTGCATCTTCTATCTTCACGGCCAATGTGTCAGTCATTCCCCAGATGCTTCTAAAAAGCAGAGTCCCTGTCTTCTGATGACTTGCAGAGAAGAAAACCTAAAATGCTAGAATTTACAGGCATACATCAATGAAAAACCTCTTTGGTTATTCTCCTTCTTTAGGTTCTGCTCTCAGCTTTGCCACTGGGGGTCTCAGATACAGTCTCCTAAGACCACAGTTTACATCTAAAAAATGAGGAAGATTGAACTAGATATTCTAAATTACTCTCCAACTCCAAAAACCTATATTTTTTATCACTCATGTATTGAATTATGATAATAGCACGCACTTTGAAAGAATGTACATACATCATAATTAGCAGGTTCTTCTGCATCAGAAGAAACAAATCTTGAACTTTTGACTTGGCCAAGTGTCCCCCAGCTCCCCCCCCCTCCCCCCGCAAGTCATTCCTCCAGATGGATTTTCACCAAAACAGACCCTACATAGCCTGGGGGATCAGCCCAATGGGCTGAACAAGCCTCTTCTCACTTGTATTTAAGCTGGTACACATGGGTAAGGTTTCTACTGTTTTATGGGATCTATGTCAGTGGATATCCTAATGAAAAGTGGCATCCAAAGTGCTAAAAACAAACAAACAAAAAATAATATATTGCTGGTGATTAAGAGATGATTCAGAAAATCATGAGGAGAGTTGCAGCTTGTGACTTTGATGCCACAGGCTGTTAAGAATGTGTGTTTAAGATGGATCTTGATAGGAGGACCAAAAACAGTGAACCTTGACCCCGAACTTTAGAGTGATAGCCTTTTTACTTGTGTTTGTGCTTAAACCTTGTTTTTTGCTATGTGTTTTCCTTTGTGTTTTGATCTGAGTGCTTAAAAAAACTAAAGATGTTAATGAAGATTTCCTAAAGACAGATGATTCCCCCAAAAAGTTATAAGATTTAATTGCTGAATCCTAATAGTCTCATTCAGTGAAAATGGAAAGAAAATACATAAAATAAAAGGACTCTCCCCATAGAGAGATCTTAGGAGAAGACCACAGGAAAAGTTAAATTGGTGGGGCCTGAAAAACCAACATTCACACATTGATTATGAGCAGCAAGATCAAAGTCAAGAATGTCCTATGTCTGAAAGATCCAAATTCTCTAGCTTCCCAGACTCTGCAGTTAGATTCCAGAAAGAACCAAGCTCTTTTTCAGAGAACTGATTTTTCTCTTTAAAGCCAAATCCCTAACTCGAATTCTGTTTGTGCTTCAGAATATTGCCATTATGACACCGAAGACCAGAAGCATTTCCCTTGAAGAAATGCAGTATCTATAACACTGATAGATTTTCTTGTTCGCCGAGCAACAGAGTTTAGAGAACCTCAGACTGGATGCCCCACACTAAGTGTGTAGTGAGTACAGTGTAAGTTTTGGGGTGGTTCACAAACATTTCCCAGAAGGGATAGGATCCTGCCCTCTTCAGGAATTCCTAGGCAATAACTTCCTAAGGAAGTATTTCTCATTTAAATATAACCTCCTGGCAACCAAATATTTATCTAGAAGAAATTGGGAGTGGCCTTGTCCAATCAGGCACCTGGGTTCAGTCCATTTCTCAAAAATAACAGTATTGTGGCATTTGGGGAACGCCTCTTCCCAGAAGTTTGCCAAGAAATAGTTCAGCAAAACCCCACCATCCACCCATCCTTGTCAACACGCCTCCCAGGGCATTATGAGTGAGTGAACAGCACCGCACCCAAGATCAAATCCAGGGCATTCTTGGCATAGGTCCCCAAAGGCAAAGTCAAGAGCATGTGTGACAAAATCCTTGTCTGCTGCCCAGTTCATCATACTATGTGAGGTAAGTTGATACTTGCTGAGGATAGTAGGTCCAGAAACCCCAAGCAATTCTGCTTTCAGACTTCATCTCCATTTAAGCAAATCTCAAGTGACTTTGCTCCATTGGAGTCTGAGGCCACTAATCAGTGTGGCCTGCAGAGTATGGTACTCAGATTCTCATTTAAGACTTCTCCTTTCCATACCTAGGCCAAGCATCCAACACCTCTCACCAGGACTGAGTCAAAGATCTGATCATATGTTTTTCAGTGTTCCAATCCATCCCACACACCACTACCTAGTCTGGTCATGTACTCACCATTCACTAAGTACACAGTGATGTGCCTGCCACATACTAATGTTCCACAGGCTGCAGGGACACAGATATCCAGAAAACCTCTCCTGCAATGAAAGCTTTTTGACTCCCACTAGCCAATCAAAATATATGCAAACCTCCTTGTTCTGCCATTTACCATTCTCCATGAACAGGCTCTCCTTTCTCTTTCCTTTCTCCCACCTCTCTCCCTACCCTCCAGCCACCCAGGAGACTAGTCATGGTTTCTGAAACAATGTTTTAGGCTTTTGCATCATCATGCCTTTTGATAATACTCTCCCCCTAGTCTATAAGGCACTGTTCTCTAACAAAATTCATCTGTCTCTTGAGCAAAAATTACCAACCTTAAAAAAAGAAAAAAAAAAGCCTCAGAATTGCTTCAATAATACATTGCTTCTATCTTTCACTTAGGGTTTATTGTGTCAAGTGTTCTGTGAAAATTAGTCTTCTATATAATTACTCTCCCTGTTCCCAGTTAGAGCTCAGGCTATCTGAGGGCAAGACCAATATATAACTCATCTTTTTTACCCTACAGAGACTACTAGGCACTGTCTTTCATTTGTTGAATCATCACATTAAAACTACTACAGTTAAAGCTTGTTTCCTGAATCTAGGCGCAGCAATATCCAAATTACCTAGAAAGAGGGGGAAAAAGTGCTAGGGAAACACATAAAGTCTATGTGTGAGTGCTACCTCACTTCAGTCATGTCAGACTTTTTGAGATTCTATGGACTATAGCCTGCCAGGCTCCTCTGTCTATGGGATTTTCCAGGCAAGAATATTGAGTGGGTTGCCATGCTCTCCTCCGGGGTATCTTCCCCCAAGGACCTCCTCCAAGGATCGAACCCAAGTCTCTTATGTCTCCTGCATTGGCAGGCGGGTTCTTTACCACTAGTGTCATCTGGAAAGCCCATAAAGTCTGTAAGTAACTATGTTCAATAGCTGAAATGACTTTTTAACTAAAAAATCAAAGACTATTAATTACTTAATGTTCTTAATTATAATTCAGGTTTTATGTTAAAATCAGTTTCCTCTGCCTATTGCCCCATTACCAAATGGTATTATAAAAAATATAATACTAGGTGTTTCAGGTGGCCAGGCATTGCATTTAATGTCACTTCTCTATGCAAACCTGTAGAGTCATCCCTTCTTATACATGTCTCCTGCTTGGTTTGAATTGGGGGCAGGTGGCCAGGGGTACTCTCTTGTTCCTAGGAGCATTTTAACATGTGCTTTCCCTGCTCCCAGAAATAAACCCGAACCACCCATTAACAGGGCTTAGGTGTTTTCAAACCAACTCATCAAGTTCCTATTTCCATCAGAAAACAGGTTCCAGGTCTTCGTTAGTTTGCCATGAAGTAACAGGCCTTGAGTAAAGCAAATGATCATCAGTTCTTTCCTGTGGAATTTACAGCATAGACCTGCAGCCCTAACTGCCCCACTCAGTGACTCAGTAGCTTTTCAGGGAGTAGCTATCTATTGTTGTTGTGTTCAGTTGCTCAGTTGCATGTGATTATTTGTGTCTCCATGGGTTGTAGCCCACCAGGCTCCTCTGTCCATGGAATTTTCCAGACAAGAATACTGGAATGAGTTGCGATTTCCTTCTCCAGGGGATCTTCCCAACCCAAGGATTGAAACTGCATGTCTTGCATCTCCTTCATTGGCAGGCAGATTCCTTACCACTGCACCACCTGGGAAGCTCCTAGCTATATATTAGCATTTTGCAGTACTATAAAACATGTATGGAGAGTGTTATCTTCCTAATAGAAAAAAAAATCGGAAAGCAAAAGGAAACTAATATGTTTGGAGTGTCTATAACAGTCACCAGCTTGGCTCTTCTCAATGTTTTCATTTAATCCTCACAACTTTATAGGGTGGATATTATTAACTCCAAAATATGAACTACATGTCTGTATCTAGGGAGTTTGGACTAAGAGAAGATCAAGGAGTAAAAAGAGGAGAAAGAAGAAGAATATGTCAGTCGAAGCTAGAAAAATTGTATCAAACACCAACTCTTGCCTATTTTTTCTCCGCAGTTTTCATCTTTCCCTAGGGTCTGCAAAATAAATGCACAAAAGTTCAAGTTCTGCCACCAATGCTAAACTTTCTCAAAACAACTGTCATTGGTCACAATATTCCTTCTCTGTCAACAAGTTCTTATATTTTCTCATTTCACAGGAGAAACAGTGGAAAGATAGTTATAAAATTACTGGCCCACAAGATGGCAGAGACCTTGAAGATCATCTGATTTCACCTGTCATGTTACATGGGGGTAAAATAAGGCTCTGGAAGAGGAAACAACTTTCTTTCAAGGACACACAGAACATTGAAGACAAAATAGGGATAAGAATTCAGACTTTCTCATTCCCAGCCCAGTAAAATCTCCATGTTGCATTTCTAAATAGGCACATTCATTTGACAGATTGACAAATGGCAAATGCCCTTTATTTTCAGAGTGAATGAGCTAAAAAGAGCACTTCCCATTCTTCACCCTACCTCTCCATGCCTATATCCATTCCATCCACCTCTCAATACTCCTCCATTTCTTAACCTAAAACCCTCCTCAAGAACTCACGTGAACTTCCTAGGCCTCTTAGTTTGGAGTCAAATGCCATAGCATCAAGAGTCACATCTGATCTTATCCTCCAAATCTGTTTCCGTCATCACTAATAAATCCTTGTGTTTGTATGATACCTTTCCCCAAAAAGCCTCGGGTGATTTATGAACATTATCACATTACACAATAAGTAATTATCCTAAGAGATAAGTGGGCAATCTGATTCATTTTATACACTTGAATCAGAACCATTTCCCAGCAGTACCAGACACAGTCCCACAGTTTAGAGCAAGGGCTTTCAAACTAGTTTTAACTCTGAATCTCTCTAGGGAATGCCTGCCAATGCAAGTGACAGATACTAGTTGAATTACTCTAACTCTTCCAAATGCCATAAGCTCATCAGCATCTAAATTTGAAACTCATCTCCACATTGGTGTCCCTTGGGCCCTCTTGTTGACTTGTTTATGGTTCCACAGAGGTACCAGGCTCTCTCTGTCTCTCTCCTTTAAATGAACTATTCTCTCCCTGGACCACTCTCCATAACCTCCTTCACCTTGTCTGCTTCAGTCTGTTTCAGAAGCCCTTCCTCCAAGAAGCCTTCCTTCATCTTCACCCTTCGACTTACATCTAAATTCTCTGATAAATGTCCTGATCACCTTCGTGTGGAAGCTGCTTGTTCAACAGCCTCCAGTGTCCACCTCCTGACCTGCTTGCCCTCAGGTGACAGCCACCACTTGAGTGTGAGCTGGACTTAGTGACTTGCCTCCAATGAATACAACATGGTCATGAAC
This sequence comes from Giraffa tippelskirchi, assembly GCF_054371585.1. Classification (NCBI taxonomy): domain Eukaryota; kingdom Metazoa; phylum Chordata; class Mammalia; order Artiodactyla; family Giraffidae; genus Giraffa; species Giraffa tippelskirchi. The sequence continues at coordinate 157,225,550 of NC_137276.1, read as the reverse complement.
TGTCCCTTCCAAGAGTAGGTTACCTAAAGACAGTAGCATCTGTCTTGCTCAGTCTCTCATGTTCCTTCTCACTCTTTCCCTTGTTCCCTGTAAGGAAGACCAGCAGCCATGTATGTTGTCAGTAGTCTTAGAGAAATGCTCACATGGCAGGAACCCATCTCTCTGGCCATCCGCCAGTGAGGATTTGAGCCTGCGGACAACCACTCGAGTGAGCTTGAGATGCCATGGGCCCAGTGATCTGAACCACAGGACCTAGCTAAGGCACACCCATACTCCTGACCCAGAAGCAGAGAAATAATAAGTGATTCTTATGTAATGCTTTGAGTGAGTTGCTACACAAGTTTTGAGGTGAGTTGCTACACATCAGTCTATAATTCACACAACCCATATATCTCTTCTTCAAAGCACTTTCACTGTTATAATTTTCTATGTATCAGTATGATGATTTGACTGCCCCCTTGACTGTGAACTCCATGAAGGCAGAAACTCTCTCTCTAGCACAAGGGCATCACAGTGCCCAGCCTAGCAACAGGTAATGCCAAGTGCTCAGTAAATGTCAGTGATGCAAACAGTTTGTCCCAACCATCGACTTTTCCCTGCTTGAGTAGCCAAGCAGCCACCCTAGATAATAAACATGAAGAGTGTCTTCCAATTGTAGGCTTACAGCCCTTCCCTCTCACCCTCTCCCATACCAAGAACACCCAATTCGTCCATCACATGCCAGAGATTCTACTGCAGCCAAGTCTTCACACCTATGCCCTCCTTTTCACATCCACTGGCCCAGTTCAGGTTACTATAATTTCCCAACTCTACCCTCAGAGAATCTAAGTGGCTCTCCCTTAGCCAGCCCTTTTTTCCAGTTCTGTCTCTTCCAAACCATCTCTTATATTGTTGCTCCCCCCTTAACTTCCCAAAGAAAAATGCCAATCATTTCATCTCTTCTCCTAAAAGTTTCATCATCTCAGATCCTAAGATGACTAAAACCTAAACACCTCATATTAAAAATATCAGATAATATCACTAACATGTGGAATCCTTAAAAAAAGGGGGGAGGTACAAATGAACTTATTTACAAAACAGAATTAGAGCCACAGATGTAGAAAACAAATTTATGATTACCAGGGGTAGAGAGGGGGAAGAATAAATTGGGAGATTGGGATTGACATATATATATATACACACTGTGTGGTGCTAAATCGCTTCAATCATGTCTGACTCTTTGCAACCCTATGGATTGTAGCCCACCAGACTTCTCTGTTCATGGGATTCTTCAGGCAATAATACTGGGGTGGGTTGCCATTTCCCTCTCCAGGGGATCTTCCCAACCTAGGGATCAAATCTTTGTCTTTTTCATCTCCTTGCATTGGCAGGAGGTTCTTTACCTGGGAAGCCCACAATATATGCACTACTATATATAAAATAGACAACTAATAACAACCTGCTGTATAGTAAAGGGAACTCTACTCAATGCTCTGTAATAGCTTATAAGGGAAAAGAATTCAAAAAATGAATATATGCATACATATAACTATTTCACTTTGCTGTACACATGAAACTAATGCAACGTTGTAAATCAACTATACTCCAACAAAATTTTTTTTTCAATAAAAATAAACACCTCATATCATTATCCAAAACGATTCGAAAACTTCCACTATACCTTCTTAACAGCTGGGACCCTGCTCCACAGGAGACCTGGCAAGATCACGCTAGTTGGGCATTTGTCTGCTGATGCCTGGACGACTCCTCGCTATCCCTCTGCCCAAATTCTGTTCATCCTATAAAGACCTGCTCAGATTCCACCTTCCCTCTAAGACCTTCCCATATCTCCCAGGATAAATTCTCTCCCCCTCTCCTGTGCCCATGGCCCTGCTGGCTTTTCACTGGAGCACTAATCAAAGCCTGGTTAAAACATTAGCGCGTATGTGTGTCTGCCGTCCCATGAGATCATAAACATCCTGGGGACAGAATCCAGGTCTTGTCACCTTGTCATCATCACGCCTGCCACGTGGCCGGAGCTCAGGAAGGACTTGCTGAATATAATCGAATTACTACTTGGAAAGAACATACATTTAGGGAGCCACTTTTTATTTTCAAAGTGCTACTGGGAGGGCAGATGATTAAATCAGTGACTTTTTCTTTCTTTTTTTTTAAGCAAAGAGACCACAAACCACCTTTGAAGCCAAGAAAAAGATGTGATTGGAGGGAAATGAATCGCTATATTTAATCCTCCACTGAGTTTGGATAAACAACAAAATGCCAGCTCCCACCAGATCATTTCTTTTTAATTAAAAGTTAACCAGATTCTTTTGGAGCACTCAGTTTTCTGGTCAAGTCAACAAAAAGTTACCAGTGCCATCCACTCTCTCCCTTCCCCTGTCCTTCCACCCCCACTCCTAGAGTTTGGCAACCCTTGGGAGCAGCAAACACTTCAGCTGTTTGCTCTGCGCTCATAATTAGATTGTCTAGACAGGAGATGTTGCTGGAGCAATAGGAAACTATTTCACAAGGTGTTCTGCAGAACCACTCTTATAACAGTGATTAGGATGCACTGACAGACGCGAAGCCAGCAGAATCAGCCTGGGCCACGAGCCGGCTTCCCCCAGAGCAGAGGAGAGGCCCTTTGAAGCTCTTGTCTGAGAAAGAGATGCCAAATTAGGACCCTGGGGGCATGGAGCAGCTCTCTGGTCTCTGGATCCAAAGGAGCAAGATTGAGGTGATGGGGTAACGTCTGGAATGCCCTCCTCCCTTGTGCCTTCTGCTATACTAAGTCAACAGGAGGCAGCCCCTAGCCCTTGTTTCCACAGCATCTCTACAGACAGTATGAGGGGTGACCACATCCAGCAATTCCCAGCACAATGCAAATTTTAAGCAGCACGGAGAGATAAATGTGTAATGCCTACTCTTGCAAGGAGGCATCTCTTGGCCTGACCATCCCCCTCAGCTTTTGTTGGCATTTCAATGTGACAGCAATAATATTTTCTAGCAGAAAATCTTTTGGAGACATTTTTCATTGGAGTAGTTGATTAGGTAAAATCATTCAGCCCTCTAAGATGAATGACTTTGGGAAAATTGCTTCATCAATAGAATACTACAAAAGCACAGGATTTCAAGACCAAAAGGAAAAAAGAGCCAAAATTTTTTCAGAGATTTAGGAACAAATTGAGAGTTTAGGGTTAACATATACACACTGTGGTGGTTGTTTAGTCACTAAGTCGTGTCCAACTCTTGCAACCCCATGGACTGGGGCCTCCCAGGCTCCTCTGTCCATGGGATTCTCCAGGCAAAAATCCTGGAATGGGTTGCCATTTCCTTCTCCAAGGGATCTTCCCAACCCAGGGATCAAACTCAGGTCTCCTGAATTGCAGGCAGATTCTCTACCGACTGAGCTATGAGGGAAGCCCTCATATACACACTACTATATATAAAACAGATAAGCAATAAGGACCTACTATATAGCACAGGTCACTATAGTCAGTATTTTGTAAAAACCTATAAGGGAAAATCATCTGAAAAAGAATATATATATGAATCACTTTGATATATACCTGAAACTAACACAACATTGAAAATCAGCTACACTTCATTAAAAAAAAAAAAAAATCTGAAACATTTGTAAGTGAGGAAACTGAAATTTAGCATGGGGAGGAGACTTTTTTGATCAAGAGAATGGATCAGGACCCAGATCCCTGAATCCTAAACCAGTGTCTTTCTCCCAAACTTATTATAGAAGCTCACATCTGTCAAGTGCTTATTACACACAATATATTTTTCTAAACATTTTATATGTATTATCTCATTTAATCCTTAACATAGACTGAGATAGATGCTATTACCCTCACCAGTTTCCAAGTGAAGAGACAGGCACAGATTGTAGTGTGGCTTGCTCGAGGCCACCCAGAGCAGATCTAGATTTGGCTTCCAGGCAGCCTGACTCCAGAACCTGCTCTCTAAGCCCTAGGCTATCTAAACTCTTAACTCCTCATTACAGACTTCAGATAGGAACAAAGGTCATGACATGGAGGCCATTTATTCACAAAAATCACAGTGCATTTGATAGCCAGTAGGAATTACCTGCATGACAAAGGATTTGTCAGACCTCACCATGGGCTTCCCAGGTGGTGCTAGTGGTAAAGAACCTACCTGCCCATGCAGGAGATGTAAGAGATGTGGGTTCGATCCCTGGGTCAGGAAGATCCCCTCTAGGAGGGCATGGCAACTCACTCCAGTATTCTTTCATGGAGAATCCCATGGACAGAGGATCCTGGAGGGTTACAGTCCATAGGGTCCCACTAAGTTGAACATGACTGAAGCAACTAAGCACACACACACACACACACACACACACACACACACACACATCATGTACCTACATGTTAACATACAAGTCACTTGACCACTCAGTTTCCTCATCATTATCTCTTGTGGGCATGTTTTTTTAAATGGGAGCGTTATCAAGTAAATGTGGATTTTTAGAACTCTTTTAGTAATGATTATTTTAATACTTAATAATTTACAAAACACTTTCATATCCACCATTTAAATCTATACTGACCTATGAGTTAGTACTGACATGGAGTTTTATTATTGACATCTTATAGATTGGAAATTGAGAGCCTAGGAGTTAAAGTGAGTTGTCTAAATTCAGACAGTAAGAAAATTGGTGCGGTTAAGATTGGTCATAGTTTAACCTTATGGTTAATTTCATAGAAATGGAGTCTTCGTCTCCCTCCTCCACTTTTCTAACAGGTTACAGATACAAGATTATGAAAATTAAATTTTAATTAAAATCTGGGAATGAATCCAATTATGATAGAAATAAGATTTAGTGTTCTCATCTCAGATAAGGGACAATAACAGAAGCTATGTACTAGCAACTGGTTAAGGCAGTTACCCTGTAAGATAAGCCAAGCCTTTTGCCATTTCCTGGTTTTCTGTCTGATGAATGCTCTAATCTAAAGAATATCTTCCTTCATCTCACACATAAATGATCTTTAGCCTCTAGTTGTCTCTTCCCATCACCCTCTCACTTCACATTAAGCCAAAGGCAAAACAGTGACTAAAACAAAACAACTCTTTTGTAAGCACCAGTATAAGGGATATGCTGGAACATGTTCTGCTAAGTTCCAAAAGACCTCTCTGTGGCTTCTTAAGAGAAGAAGCTATATTAACAAGAGAGGCCGTCTTCACCCAGAGGAATAGATAGGAGGAAAGGAGAGGAGAGAGAATAAAAAATACAGAGGCAAGATCAAAGGGAGAGAAACAGGGGTGGAAAGAGAACACAGGGAATGGGAAGGGGAGGGGAGGAGATGGGAGGGAGGAGAGAGAAAAAAGGGATCTAACATTATTTATTAAAAGAAAGGAACACTGGACAGGAAGTAGGAAGAATTGATTTTGAAACCCACCTCTAATATTAAATAGCTGTTGGTGCCTGAATCTCTGCTTACCTCTCCTGGTCTCACTTCTCTCATCTCTAAAATGTAGTCAGTCTGTACTATTTATTCTTGGTGTTGAAGGTCAAATGGCACAGGGGAGGTAAGAGCTCTTGGTAAATAAACAGTATCAGTATTACCATATACATCCTTCTCCAGGGGATCTTCCCAACCCAGGGATCAAACCTGGGTCTCCTGCATTGCAGGCAGATTCTTTACCATCTGAGTCACCAGGGAAGCCCTCTAATGTTAAGTCATTTACATTTTCTTATAACAAAACAATTTGCTCACTCTGTTCAGGCTTTCCTCTGAAGCCAGTTTATGATTATTTAGCAGCTGATTTCTTTTGCCTCTTCTACCTTTTCCTGCCAGCTACTGGCTGACCTCTGACTTTAAATTAGTGACAATGCCCAATCAAGAAGGGCCAACTGACTTGGAAATAAAGGTAACAATCAAATTAATCTACTTAGTTCCAGTCTAACAAAAACTTGTATCTGGGAAAAAAAATCAGAACTTGTTAACAGTTGATGTCTCTGAGGCATATTGCAAAGTACTTCCAAACCATCTCATCAGAACTCTGCAATAAGGCTATTAATAAAGCAAAGTGACAATATGAATGACTTTTTGATAGATGAGGAAACAAAGTTAACCATTGTAAAATTAGATCTGAAATCCAGGACTCTACCCCTAGTCCAGAACTCTCCCATGGATGTTTGCTAAAAAACTGAGCAGAACTTTAAAAACCATCCCTTCATCATACTGTTTCTACCCCAGGGTCCCAGAGAAAGACCTTTAACTTTTAACAACATGCCAGCTGCTGGCACAAGCTTTCTTACTCTAACCCCAGAATGCAAATCTGAATAAAACTGCACAAGTTAATTAGGAGGGCTGGAATTACACCAACTTTCTATGGTAATAATTGGATGCCTCATAGGAAATCAAATAAAACATGCCATAAAAAATGAAATTTGTCTGAGAAGACTAATGAAAGAAGGGAGGTAAAGGATGAGAGAATGTGAGAAGAGTATGAATATATAGATTTCTTATGTTTCACAATGGAGATTTAGTATACACTGATGAATACTTTTTACATAAACATGGCATAACTAATAATGGTAATTTTAAGCAACTTTAAAAATGAATGATAGATATTGAAATCATACAGAGTCTGTTCTCTTGACACTGTGGAATTATGTTAGAGAACAATATCAAAAGATATTTAAAAATGACCATCAAATTCTTGCACCTGGTCTTATGAATTGGATATGTTCCATTGTCTCTTAGTTTATAGTCTATGGGAACTTGAATAGAATTTTTATCCTACTGTGGTGTGAAAATTGTATAAATCTTAATTATATTGAATTGGTTCATAGTGTTTTTCAGGTCTACTATATCCTTTGACTTTTCTGTATATTCATTCTATTAATTTTTGAGAGTTTGATATTGAAACTTCAACTAAAAATCTTAATTTTTCTACTTAAAAAAGTAATTGTAATATATAGTGGAACTACATGTGCCTTGTTCTGTATTTTCCAGGTCTCTTGTAAATGTGTTAGCATATTTTCATAATTTAAAAAGCATTTGTAAAAAAATGATAAGGAAATATAAAAAATGATGAAAAGTAGATTGCTAATGTAAATGAGTTTATTATTGAGAAGAAAACAGATAATATTCAAAAAAGATAGAATTAAGAATGCTATAAGTTATAGTCACTAGTAGAAAACATCCACTTATAGTCACTAGTAGAAAAAAGCTATAAACTTTCTTGCTTAAAGAAAAATACACTCAATGGAAAGCAAAGGAAATACAGAAAATATGGTAATATATTCAGAAAAATACAATAATACAAAAATCAAGATGGCAGAACTAAGACTGTAATGGTCATATTAATATGTATAAATGAGTTAATCTTACCAATTAAAAGAAAAGACCCTCAGGTTGGATCGCAAAGTAAAATTCAATTTATGTTGCATACAAGAACACATCAAAAAAATAACCCCTCAAATTTAAAGTAAAAATCAGGCAGAAATATATGAAGAAAATTTGAACAAAATGGTCATAAGCTTCACTATACTCAGCAGACAAGATCAAAAACAAGGAAAAAATTAAAGGAAATAAATTTCCTAATGAAAAGATTGTAATCTAAAATAAGGATTCAACATCTATAAATGGTCCTACATCAAACAAGACAACACAAACATTCATAATGTAAAGAAACAAAGTGAAAAAAACAAAAAAAAGAAGAATTGTAATTAAGGAAAATTTAATTCTCCTCTTTCAGTCTATGACAGATCAAGTGGCCAAAAAATTGACTAATAAATAATAGGCAAAGACAGACAAAACACAAATAGTATAATGATAATGGATATATAGAGTAATTTATCAAATTCTACACAAAAAAAGCAGAGACTGCACACTCAAATATTTATGAAATGTTGATATAAATTAAGTATTGAAATGTAAAAATATTTAGTAAATCCCAAAGAGTAGAAATAATAGAGAAGACATTTTCTAAACAGTGTAATAAAACTGGGAATTTATAGCATAACTCAAGGGAGCAGGCACATGATAGCAAAACTTCTGAAAGTTAAAGATCAGGGAAACATTTGAAAGCATTTAGAGAATATACAGAGCAACAGCAGTTCAAATAATTGTGGACTTCTCTTCAGAAATTATGGAGGCCAGAAGACAGTGGAACATCTTAAGAATGCTGAAAGAAAAAAATGTCAAGTCAGAATCCTCTAACTAAAGAAAATACTCCTTAAGAATAAAGGCTAAGGTGGGTGGGGGGTCCAGGAAGGGGAACACATGTAAACCCATGGCTGATTCATGTCAATGTATGGCAAAAACTATTACAATATTGTAAAGTAATTAGCCCTCAACTAAAATAAATAAATTTATTAAAAAAAAAAAAGAATAAAGGCTAAACAAAGATTCTCCCCACCCCTCAAAAAATAAGAATTTTTTTCATAGTAAATTACATTACAAAGAAATGCTAAAAAGTAATTTTTCATGTATAAGTAAAATGACATCAAGGAGAAACTTAAATCTTCTGGAACAAATAAAGAGCATAAGAACTGAAAACATGCTTAAATATAAAAGATAATTTTGTTTTCTCATTTCTTTGAAATACATATGATTTCTTAAAGCAAAATTTATAGTATTATCCTTTGGGGTTTGAAATGCAATAAAAGTAATATACATGAGAACTGCAACATAAAAGTCAGTGAGGAGGGGATGAAGAAATAAAAAATAGAAGAGGGAAACTGAAAACAAGTTAAGGTAGCCTTAACTTCAATCATATCAACATTACATGAAAGGTGAAGGGACTAAACACTCCAGTTAAAAGGCAGAGACTATCAGAACAGATTAAAAGTATGACCCAATTTTGTGGTCTCAAAAAGAAAAGCATTCTAAATATGAAGAGAGAAAGAAAATAAATGAAAAAATATACACTAAGCAAAAATAAGTATAAAATGATAGTGTCTATAATAATAAGAGATATAAAGGAGAGTACTAAAGAGAATATTGCCAGAGATAGAAAATAACATTTTATAATTAAAACAGGCTCATTTCATCAAAAAGACATACTAATCATGAATGTGTATTAATCTAACACAGACTCTTAAAATACATGAAGAAAAAAAAAAAAATTAAAGATACAAGAGAAAATCTCAAAATAAAAGCAGATGTTAACAGTCTTCTTTCAGTTCAGTTCAGTTCAGTCGCTCAGTCGTGTCCAACCCAGTGTGATCCCATGGATCGCAGCACTCCAGGCCTCCCTGTCTATCACCAACTCCTGAAGTTTACCCAAACTCGTGTTCATTGAGTCGGTGATGCCATCCAGCCATCTCATCCTCTGTTGTCCCCTTCTCCACCTGCCCCCAATCCTTCCCAGCATCAGGCTCTTTTCCAGTGAGTCAACTCTTTGCATGAGGTGGCCAAAGTATTGGAGTTTCAGCTTCAACATCAGTCTTTCCAATGAACACTCAGGACTGATCTCCTTTAGGATGGAGCGATTGGATCTCTTTGCAGTCCAAGGGACTCTCAAGAGTCTTCTCCAACACCACAGTTCAAAAGCATCAATTCTCTGGCGCTCAGCTTTCTTCATCATCCAACTCTCACATCCATACATGACTACCGGAAAAACCATAACCTTGACTAGATGGACCTTTGTTGGCATAGTAATGTCTCTGCTTTTTACTATGCTGTCTAGGTTGGTCATAGCTTTTCTTCCAAGGAGTAAGCGTCTTTTAATTTCATGGCTGCAGTCACCATCTGCAGTGATTTTGGAGCCCAGAAAAATAAAGTCTGACATTGTTTCCCCATCTATTTCCCATGAAGTGATGGGGCCAGATGCCATGATCTTAGTTTTCTGAATGTTGAGCTTTAAGCCAACTTTTTCACTCTGCTCTTTCACTTTCATCAAGAGTCTCTTTAGTTCTTCTTCACTTTCTGCCATAAGAGTGGTGTCATCTGCATATCTGAGGTTATTGATATTTCTCCTGGCAACCTTGATTCCAGCTTGTGCTTCATTTGGCCCAGTGTTTCCCTGATGTACTCTGCATATAAGTTAAATAAGCAGGGTGACAATATACAGCCTTGATGTACCCCTTTCCCTATTTGGAACCAGTCTGTTGTTCCAAGTCCAGTTCTAACTGTTGCAGGTCAGGTGGTCTGGTATTCGCATCTCTTGAAGAATTTTCCACAGTTTGTGGTGATCCACATAGTTAAAGGCTTTGGCATAGTCAATAAAGCAGAAATAGATGTTCTTGTGGAACTCTCTTGCTTTTTCGATGATCCAGCGGATGTTGGCAATTTCATCTCTGGTTCATCTGCCTTTTCTAAAACCAGCTTGAACATCTGGAAGTTCACGGTTCATGTATAGTTGAAGCCTGGCTTGGAGAATTTTAAGCATTACTTTGCTAGTGTGTGAGATGAGTGCAATTGTGCAGTAGTTTGGCATTGCCTTTCTTTGGGATTGGAATGAAAACAGACCTTTTCCAGTCCTGTGGCCACTGCTGAGTTTTCCAAATTTGCTGGCATATTGAGTGTAGCACTTTCACAGCATCATCTTTTAGGATTTAAATAGCTCAACTGGAATTCCGTCACCTTCACTAGCTTTATTCGCAGTGATGCTTCCTAAGGTCCGCTTGACTTCACATTCCAGGATGTCTGGCTCTAGGTGAGTGGTCACTCCATCATGATTACCTGGGTCGTGAAGATCTTTTTTGTGCAGTTCTTCTGTATATTCTTGCTATCTCTTCTTAATATCTTCTACTTCTGCTAGGTCCATAGCATTTCTTTCCTTTATTGAGCCTATCTTTGTATGAAATGTTCCCTTGGTATCTCTAATTTTCTTGAAGAGGTCTCTTGTCTTTCCCATTCTACTGTTTTCCTTTATTTCTTTGCACTGATCACTGAGGAAGGCTTTCTTATCTCTCCTTGCTAATCTTTGGAACTCTGCATTCAAATGGGTATATCTTTCCTTTTCTCCTTTGCCTTTCGCTTCTCTTGTTTTCACAGCTATTTGTAAGGCCTCCTCAGACAGCCATTTTGCTTTTTTGCATTTCTTTTTCTTGGGGATGATCTTGATCCCTGTCTCCTGTACAATGTCACGAACCTCTGTCTATAGTTCATCACGCACTCTATCAGATTTAGTCCCTTAAATCTATTTCTCGCATCCACTGTATAATCGTAAGGAATTTGATTTAGGTCGTGCCTGAATGGTCTAGTCGTTTTCCCTACTTTCTTCAATTTAAGTCTGAATTTGGCAACACACTACAATGCATTTAAAAGGATTAAAGTCAAAGACACTATGTTCTCTGAATTAAAATTCAATAATATTAAAATATCAAGAAAAACTCAAAATATTTGGAAATTTGTCAATACGACTTCTAAAGTATCTGTGGGTCAAAGAAAAAATCACAAGAAAAATTAGAAAATTTTTCTAACTGAATGATAGTATAAGCACAACATACCCAAATCTGTGAGATGTAGTAAAAGCAACGATTAGAAGGAAATTTATAGATTTAAATGCTCACATTATAAAAGAAGAAAAGCCTAAAATCAATGTTTTTGGGTTTCAAACTAAAAAGTTAAAAAATAAAGTAAACCGAAAGTAAGTAGAGGAAAAAATAGAATAGTAAAAATCAATTAGAAATCAAGCAATCGTGGTAATTGACAAAGTGAAAAGCATATTCTTATTAAAAGCAACAAAATCAATAGATTCATTCACAGAAAGAAAACAGAGACTGCAGATCACTGATATCAGGAAAGAAGACATTAAAGGGATAATAATGGAATAGTAACAACTTTTTGCCTTTAAATGTAAAACACCTTAAACAACAAATTCCTGGAAAAATACAATTTACCAAAATTACCATAGAAGGAAAAATATGAGTAACTCAGTATTTATAAAACAAAGTAATTTAGTATCTAAAACTGTCCCACAAAGAAATCTCAGGCCTAGAAAACTTCCCTTGTAAATTTCAACAAACATCCAGGGAAGAGATAACACCGCTTATATATAAAGTCTTTTAGAAAATAGAAGAGAAGGGAACACTTTCCAACTTCTTTTATGGGACCAGCATAACCTAAATACTCAGCAAAGACATTACAAAAGAATGAAAATAATAGACTAATATCCCCATGAACATAAACACAAAACTCCTTAATAAAATATTAGCAAACTGAATTCAACAACATATAGAGAAGATAGTACACTCTAACTAAATGTGTTTATCTTAAGACTAAACGGTTGATTTAATATTTGAAAATCCTATTAACAACAGAATTTTTAAAAATTAAGTAAGCTCATGGAGAAATAAATATGCATGAATAAACAAATTCTTTAAAAAAGATTAATAAGGTGAGAGTAACTCTAGCAGATATTAAAGTGGTAATAAAGTGCTTTAATAATTAAAAAGTATTTTGTACTCTAATAAAGAAATAAGTGAAATGGGTGACTCAGAATAAACACAAATATACATGGTAAAATACAATATTTATTGATAAAGGGGAGAATTGAATAAATGATGTTGAGAAATCTACTCTGCCATCTGGATAAAGAAATAAAGTTGATGGCTTATCTTTTTCCTTAAGATAAATTCCAGATGAAATATAAATTTAAGTATTTTTAAAAATAAAATTCCTTGGTGATCCAGTAGCTAAGACACCATTTCTCAATACAAGGAGCCCAGGTCTGAACCCTGGTCATGGAAGTAGATCTTATATACCACAACTAAAGATCTCACATGCCACAATGAAGATCGAAGATCCCGCATGCCTCAACTAAAGACCCAGCACAGTCAAATAAATAAACAAATAAATATTTTCAAAAAAATTTATAAAAACACTTGAAGAATACTTGGAAATATATTTTGTAATTTCAGTGGTGGAGAAAACCTTTTTCAAAAAGAAATAAACTTAGAAACTTGGAAGAATGATACGTTTAACAACCTAAAACTCAAAGACAGTAAATATAGCATTAGAAAGTTAAAAGAAATATGATAAATGGGAAAAAATATTTGCAATAATATATGGCAGAAACAGGACCAAGTTCCTTCATATATTAAGATCTCTTATAAATTAATTTAAAAAGATCAATTTTTCAATAGAAAAAAAATATATGTAGTATGGCCAAAAATAGGCAGTTCACAGAAATATAGATAAAAGTACTTTCTAACATAAGAAAAACCCTCAACTTCCTTCAAATTCTAGTGATGGAAATTAAAATAAAAATATTTTTCTTCATCTCACTGGCTAAGAAAGAATTTCATAAAACACAATCTTGCTGAGGGTACATGAGAAAGGATTCATACTTATGGGAGCATAACAAGCTGTCACCTGTTTAGAAGGCAATTCAGCAGCATCTATCATTAAAATCCACAGGACTTTTGTCCTAATATTTCCACTTATGGAAATTTACATTACAAATATATTTGCATATTTATGCAAAGTTCTGTTGTTGTTGTTGTTGTCACACTCTTTGAGATCACACAGACTGTAGCCCACCAGGCTCCTTTGTCCATGGGATTTTCCAGGCAAGAATACTGGAGTGGGTTGCCATTTTCTTCTTCAGGAGATATTCCCAAACCAGGGATCCAACCCTTGTTTCCTGCATTGGCAAGCAGGTTCTTTACCACTGAGCCACTAGGGAAGCCCGTAGCTTTGCTTGTCGTAGAAAAGATTAAATGCCCATTAATATGGGGCTAGATAAATAGATTGGACTTGAAATTGAATATTCTGCAATATTAAAAAGTCTGAAGTTAATCTTTCCATGATTATATAATAGTGTCTCCAAGGTATATCTTTGGGTAAAATAGCTTGAAGCAAAGCATTTTACGGTATGTGTACCCATTGTAAAATAATTTGTGATAAATATTTGCATTGATAAATATTATAAATATATAAAAACATACATATATGCATGAAAGACGATTTTATCCTTATAAATACATAAGATCACAGATCATTTCTCAAAGCGGAGAAAAAAACATGAAACTGTTGATTATCTCCTATGGAGATAATTCTGGAAAACTCAAGGTTTGGGATAGGAGAGAGATGCTGACAGTAACTAATTTTTGTGATTTTGAAATATACATTTACAATATGCATATGATATTGAAAAATCCACCAGTTCAAAAAGTTAGTGAACTGAATCAATTGTTTCTAGCATCCATGAAAAGAAGAAATTAAAAATAGGTCTTTGATATGATATGCTTTATGAAAAGAAAACCAATCACTTGACCTACCTATGTTTTTTTTCAGTATTTTAGATTTTTCAGTTCTTACTACATACTAGGCCCAATACCAAGTACTTAAAGAACAACAATGACAATAACCAAAGATACCTGGCCTCAAAGAGCTTACAGTTCAGAGGAAGATGGCTATCCTCTGGTTCATACTTAAAATGTGGAAGAAATTCAGTTCCTTCTGAGCCCATCACAAGAATTTACTCCGTTCAGCAGCCCTCTGCCATAAACCTCATCAGGTCTCCTGGTAACTGTCAGTATCTCCAAGAGAGCTGGTGTCTCCTCCATTAAATCTCTAAAGAGACTTCTTTCAAGAAGTGCTATTAGCTCTCCGTCCATTACGCTTTAGAGAATAATTTGATTTCCTAGAGGCATTTCACTATTTCCCACCTTCATTTCTTTGATGTCTCTCTTCCTTCTGCTTGGCATATTCTTAAGCTTTTGTTCTCCTGTGACTGATTCCTACCCCAAGTCAAATATTGCAAGTGCTTCTCCAGGAAAGCTTCTCTGATCTCTGTCATATGAATTAGGTTAGTAACATTTCTTCCATATCCCTGCAGCTCTTTCCACTCTACATTCAACCATTCACTCACTTCTCAGGCACTCATATTAAAGTACTATGTAAATTGTGAAATGTTAAAACTTTATCTATGAATATCTGACATAAAGTAGGAACTCGGGATTGTTTGATAAATTCAACTACAGCTTCCCTGTCCTCCCCTGGCTTCTCCCAGGTTACAGTACTGAATTGAACTTTGTGGTCGTTTTCCCTGCCTGCCCCACCCCCACTGCACCACTTTCCCAAGTCTAAGACATCACACTCACTTGTCCAGGGACATCACAGGGAAGGAAAACTTGCCCAGGCAGATGCGATAGACAGCACTCAGGGGAATCCGTTGCAACTGCACACAGCAGAGCATGATGAAGTCATATTTGCAAATCAAGAGAGTCTTGTCTGTGATCAGCAAAATCCTCTCCTTCTCATTGTTCCAATGGTCTATCCTGTAAAAATCACCACAGAGAAGAAAAGTCGACGACATAATCTTTCCAAATTAATTGTCTTCACTGAAACATCTCTACTGACACAAAAAATGATGAGGTTTATCACCTTAGAAGAAAGAGGAGCTGAAGAAAGTCATCCTCTCTCTCTCTCGTTTTGGCCCCTTGACCAAGGAAGGAGGGAAGTAGAGTATCACAGGAAAATGTTTTATGCCCGCAGAGCTCAGAGATGATTAACCTTGACAGGTTCCATTGGGGGAATAGCAAGATTGTATCACATTGACAGTCAACTGATTCATGTTCCTCCACATCTTCTCAGTTCTCTAGAAAACCTTCAAGAAGCCCATCTTTCTCAAAGGACACAAAAAATATCTCTTAATTTCAACTCAATCTGGACAACTAAGCATTGGTTTATGCTAATCTTCAAAGGTCAAATTGCTGAATGAAGATAAAATGGAGACTTGAATATAGGTTCACTGACCCCCGCCCAAGCTATTCTATCATACTGAGCTCACTTTATCATATTCCTGTGGTGGAAATACAGTGAAACGAGTGAAATATGATTCTTATGAGTCAAAGACAAAGCAGACACTAGATAAGTGTTCACTGAGTTGATTTGCTTCAGAGTGCAGAGTCTTTCAGGGTATGCAATGAAATATTCTGAGAGTTAAGACTCTATTCAACAGAGAGAACAGGAAAGGGTGAAAGCAATGGCTTCTGATTTTAAAAAAGTGAGCATGGTCTGAAATTCCTCTGACCCACAACATTTGCTACCTGTCTGCTACAGCCTTTGTATATAGCACTGCATGACTTGTATTATAACTTTTTCAGTGCATATTTTGTCTTCCTAAGAAACTGGAAAGGATGATTGGGCTTCCTTGGTGGCTCAGATGTTAGAGAATCTGCCTGAAATGCAAGAGACCCAGGTTCAGTCCCTACATCGGGAAGGTTCCCTGGAGAATAGAATGGCTACTCACACCAGTATTTTTGCTTGGAGAATTCCACAGACAGAGAAGCCTGGCAGGCTACAGGTCATGGGGTCGCAAACAGTCAGACACAACTGAGTAACTGATACTATCATTTTACTTTCAAGAGACTGAAAAGAATGATTTGTGACTGATACATATCTGAATTCCCACTACAAATCATCAATCTAATGTAAAGATTAAGACTGGTCACCCTGTTCCCATCCATTCTCACACAGAACCTCAGTGCTATTCTTAAAATACAAAAGGAGTGATGTTACTTCCCTGTTGACTTTATTAAATGGCACCTTTTTAATTTCAGGATCAAATCCAATGGTCTGGCGTCTGCCCAGCACCATCTCATATCAGGCTGAGAAAACTCGGTGTCCAAGTCATGGCTTGAATGCCTCATTCAAAGATTTCTTAAACTCCTATGTAAACTTGTATCCCCATTACATTTTTTCAAAGCATTCTGATCCATTTTCATTTTCAGCTCTTACCATCGTTTGTAAGAAGGAATGATATGATATGTAAGAGGTTTATTAACTGATACCGTGTGAACCTTGACAAGTCAGAACGGACACCGAAGTACAGAGGCTAGGGCAGTGCCAGTGATTATGGTCTAAGAATCATCCCTACGTATGTGTGTGTTTGCGCACTCTGTGAGGGCAGAGACTGTACAGGGCTATTTACTCTGTTCCTGTCAAATAGCCTGCAATAAATAAATATCTGTTGTGATAACTGATTGCCAATCATAAGTCTTTTGGAGGCCTTTGGGCTGGCTGAGCGTGGGGGTGAAAACATCCAGCTCTACTAATGACAAACTTGGTAAGATTGGACACCGAGCCTGTCTGTAGCTCACATTCCTTGTCTGTGAAATGGAGACAGTACCAGTACTCATCTCATAAGTTTGGGGAGAGGATTCAGGGGCAACTTCTCAATCAGTGGTTTGTAAAGGAGCTGTTACTACCTTTGGCAGGGAAACGGCAACCCACTACAGTATTCTTGCCTGGGGAATTTCATGGACAGAGGAGCCTGGCAGGCTACAGTCCATGGGGTCACAAAGAGTCAGACACTACTGGGCGACTTACACATGTAAGTGACTAGGTGACCTTGGGCAACCCAATATATGCCCTTCCTCTATATAGTTCAAAGACAGGCAGGACAAAGTTAGGAGTTAAATCAATGGGGGGAGGAACAGAAGGATACGTGAAGAAGGGAAAAGGGGAGGTGAAGGAGGAAGAACTATTGAGAAACAGACAGAAAGAAAGAATCGTGACGCTGTGGCCTTATTACATTCTGGCCATTATGCACGTACAAGTGTTAGCTTTGCATCTCCCCACCACCCTTGGAAGAAGGTCACACCTAAAGTCATTCAGCTAGAATATGGAGGTAGAGTAAGTGATGTAGAGTCAAGAGATCTGGTTTAAATCTTGGTCCTATGGCTTCCATCCACTTCAACAATGTTGCAAGACTCTACTTCACCAAGAGAAGAGAAAATTCTCGATAATCTGTTTAACACTCTGTCTTAGGCAGAAAAAGATGAGGATTCTGAAATGTTTTATCAGCTATCTACATAAATTTCTCTAAATAGATTGTATCTACTTAGCAGCAAGTTATAAGCTGTGCCTAATAAACCAGGCTTGTTTTTAGTCTAAAATATCCTCAGATTTTGGTTGAAGGTTTTACTGAAAATGTCAGCACTCCATAATGAGATTTATTTTAAAAGGTAAAGGATGAATTCAGGGGAAAAAAAAAGAGAGTTCTTTTTAGGAACACAGAGTGCTCTGCTGTGACACAGACTCTGCATAATTTTCATGTCGGGAAAGTCGGAATCCAAGTAAACACACAGGCTTATAAATAGTTTGGGGCCACCATCTCTAGCTTCTGGGTGGTATATTTATTTATTTAGACTTCAATCACACCTTTTCTTCCCAAAGAACTGTTGGAGAAAACACTGAATTTTATAGTCCTAGTATTAATGTAATTTAAGTTTGGTGGTAATATTCAAAACAAATATAGGAGTAAGAATATCAATAATGATTCTGTGCAATTCATGGAGGATCACAAAGCCCTTGAATATCAATGCTTTTGTTTAATCTTCCCAACAATCCTTTGGACTAGATGCTATTGGCCTCATTTTAAAGATAAAAAGACTAAGGTCCAGAGACCATTACAATAAATGACTTGCCCAATGCTTTACATAGAACAAAAAGTAGTTCAAGGACCTGAAATAAGTACGGAGACAGCAAATCCAAGCATAGTGTTAGCTTTCTCCCCAGGACCATGAACACTCAAATAAAGGACTTTTCAGCGTGGTGTACAAGTGTGGTAAAAGCCACCTCTGGAAGGAGCTGATGTGATGATCTATACCCACCCTGGAATCATCATCTCTGTGAAACAGCATCCATGACCATCCCCTTCAAACCTTGACTTCTTCCAGCGTTCTCTATCTTAGGGGGAAATCCTCCTTAAAGACTCCTCAGAAAGATTTAGGAGTCTTTTTTCTCTCATTTCTTCACCTCACATGCTAAGTCCTAAATATTCTACTCGTCAAATGCCTCTCAAAACCGCTCACTTCTCTCCATCCTGACTTTCAACGTTCTAATCCAGTCTTCTCACATCTCCTGCAGTTACCATTGCAGTTACCTTCTCACTGGGCTTGGGCTATTAGCCATCTGGACGTGGTTTATCTACACATTTTAGTTCCTTCCCAGCCTCATCATGATACTGCAATGAGGCAGACAATTTTAAGAACAAATTTGGTCTTTACCTCCCAACTCTGGCTTCAAATACTTCAATATCTCTCCATGGTTCTTAGGAGAAATAACAAAGAAAAAAAAAATCACCTAGTCTGAGGTTCTGCAGAGTTGGACCTTACCTCTTTCTTCAATGTCATTTCAGGCCAAGTCTTTGCACTCCTTTCTCTGGGATCTTTTTTTCAGTTTCTAGGACTCACCATGCCTAGTCCTACTGAAGGGACTTCGCCTGTGTTATTCCCTCTGCCAGCCATGTTGTTCCTGATCTTCTTTACCTACTTAACTCCTACAGTGCTGAGCTCAATTACTCCTTACTCTGGCAAGCTTTCCCACCTCCATGACCACTTCTCCTGTTTCTAATATGTATTTTCATAAACTTCACCTCTCTCCTTCACAGCACTTATCCCAGATGCGATTTTATAGTTATTTCTGTGATTATCTAATTAATATCAGTCTCCTCTCCTATACTGTAAACGTCATAGAGTCAGGTCTTATCATTACGTCTCCAAGGTAGTAGCTTTCCCCAAAATAGTTCTGAAATGAATTTGTGAAGAAGTAGCAATTCCTTGATAGAGTAGCACTGAAACACATACATTACCCTTTGTAAAACAGATAACCACTGGGAATTTGCTGTATGACACAGGGAGCTCAACCGAGTGCCCTGTGACAACCTAGAGGGGTAGGATGGGGTGGGAGGTGGGAGGGAGGTTCAAGAGAGAGCAGACATGTGTATACCTATGTCTTATTCGTGTTGATGTATGGCAGAAACCAACACACTATTGTAAAGCAATTATCCTCCAATAAAAAGTAAAAAATTTTTTGGAAAGAATTAACAGTTCTTGTGTAGTACAACCTGTATGCTTTGCCTCATGCTGCTTGAAGAATCTTATCCTTTGATTCACACATCAAAATACTTCCCCATAAAATTGCACATTTCCAAAAAATAAATAAATAAACCAGTAACATTGGGAAAATGTTCATACCAAAAGGATGAGGCAGAGCAGGATACAAAATAGCACCTTCAGTGTACTTCCAATTTTGTAACAATGATGACAAAAAAATATGCAGATCAAAATGTGAACGCTAATCATTTCTGAGTGGTAGGATTTCAAGTGACTTTCCTTTCTTCTCATGCTTTCGTTGATGATGATGATGAAAATCACTTAGTTGTGTCCAGCTCTTTGCGACCCCATGGACTGTAGCCTGCCAGGCTCCTTTGTCCATGAAATTCTCCAGGCAAGAATACTGGAGTGGGTAGCCATTCCCTTCTCAAAGGATCTTCCCAACCCAGGGATTGAACCTGGGTCTCCTGCATTGCAGGTGGATTTTTTACTGTCTGAGCCGCCAGGGAGGCTCCATGCTTTCATTAATCAAAGTTTAATCTTTATGATAAACTTTCTACTCATATGATAAAAGAGATATATGCTTTTAATTTTCACTGAAATATAGTTGATTTACAATATTGTGTTAGTTTCAGGTATACAGCAAAGTGATTCAGCCACACACACACACACACACACACACGCACACATATATATATTTTTACATTCTCCTCCATCATAAGTTACCACAAGATATTGAGTGTAGTTCCCTGAGCTACACAGCAGGTCTCTATTGACTATTCATTTTGTGTATAATAGTATTGTGTATTTTAATCCCAAACTCTTAATTTATCCCCTTGTCACTATCCTCTTTTGTAACCATAAGTTTGTTTTTTATGTCTGTGACACTATTTCTGTTTTGTAAGTTCATTTGTATCACTTTTTTAGATTTCACATATAAGTGATATCATATGATATTTGTCTTTCTCTGTCTGACTTACTTCCCTTAGTGACATCTCTAAGTCTTATGACAATTTCTAGGTCCATCCATGTTGCTAGAAATGGTATTATTTCATTTTTGTGTGTGTGTGGCTGAGTAATAATAAGATACTTTTAAAAAATAAGTAAAAATCACCTATCCTTCAAGTTTCCATATTAAATTCTGTCCGTTTAATGGTGCCTTCCCCTCAGTTCCTTCACCCCCAGTAGATGTTATCTCTCTTGTGGCGCTAGTGGTAAAGAACACACCTGTCAATTCAGGAGACATAAGAAACAAGTGTTCAATCCCTGGGTTGGGAAGGTCCCCTGGAGAAGGAAAAGGCAACCCACACCAGTATTCTTGCCTGTAGGATCCCATGGACAGAGGAGCCTGGCAGGCTACAGTCCATAGGGTCACAAACAGTCGCACACACGCTCTTTAAATACACACAAGCATTTAGCAGTGCCTCAGTTGTGGCCGTAGTCACAGCTTTCTGTACTTGTCATTGCATTTTCCCCAAACTTGATGGGAGACCCTCTGGTGTAGAGACAGTGACTGAGCCCTGTGTGGGTTCCCTCGCTGTGCCCAGCACAGAGCCAAAGAGAGAGCAAAGTCTTAGCAAATGAGCAGAATGTGAAATAAAAAGGTAGAATCATAAGATTCATCCCGTCAGTGACGAGAGCCTGTCTCTGCTGGCAGTGGATTGGCCGCATTCTCCCACCGCCACTGTTCCTCGGCACTAACTGCATTTTCCTTCTGCTGGGGAAGGGGCCCAGACCTCATGGAAACAGAGATCCTAGTTGCTCAGGGAGATTTGCAGTTTCCTGGGACTACAACAGTTTGGCCAGCAGAGGGCAACAGCGAACCAGCAATAACAGGCAGGACCTATCGGAGCAAGCTTCTAGGACCCCATTACTCAAATCATCCCAGATGCCTTGCCAGTGGCCACAGCACTATGCCTAACAATACTCTCAGCAGCTCTTTTAGGGCTGTCAGATCAATTTGTTATTTGGAAAACAGCTTTCTCCCTAAAATATTTTCTTATATTATTCCCTCAAACACATATAATGTGCACACACACACTTATACACACACATACACACACATACCCCACTCACTAGAGTCATCTTCCCAGATATTGAATAGAGTGATTGTACCTGATTTATAAATCAGTCTTCTTCCCCGTGTCCTTCTAGCCTCTTAGCATAACCAGCCCTTGAAAGAGGAAGACAGAATCTTGGCTAGTCAAGAATCAGCAACTCAGAAGGAAAACACTAAATCATTCATTCCACACATATTCCCTAGCACCCATTGGGGTTCCAGGTTCTGAAGAGAATCCAATTTGGGTTTGCTATTCAAACACAAACAGATGAAAAATGCATGGCATTGAAGCAAAGCAATTTCCCTCCCCCTGAGTTAGATGAAGTCTTATAAAACCTTTAGCTAAATAACCCACATGCAATTCTTTCAATCATTTGGTTACTCTCTCCCCAGGCCTCTCCAATTTGTTTAAAATAGGGGACCCTCCAAGTAAACACAGTATTCTAATAAAAACCCGATGTCCACAAACATTCTCTGTTCCCGTCCCCTGACTTGACTTCCTGTGGTTCATTTTTTCCCACTATCCTATACAGCCAGTCATGAACCAGGCCCTGTGCTTAGCTACTGGGAATACTGAGAAAAGCATTCAGCTCTTAAAGAATACACAGTTCTCCACAATGTGGGGGCGAAATTGCCTAAGGAAGAGTTCATATGCTGTGAGGGGATTGGACCATGAGAAGACAAGTCCACAGACTCAGATGTCTGGATTCTCAGCCCATTGTCCATGGGGATGAGGAGAAGGAACCTCAGGCATCTATTTGATGCCCTTAAAGAAGACTCTCTTATCAACTTTTCATTCCCTGCTGTTTAGTGAAGGTCTCTCAGTGTTGGAAAACCACAAGTTGCAAGGTACGGATGATTCTCCCAAGGTGCACAAAAAAAGGGTCTCAGGGATATTTAGTCATTTCTCCAATATGTCTTTAACATGTATCACAATATTTTACCCCCCTGAGTAAGAGAAGTCCTACCATGAAACTTCATATTGCTCCAACTGATTGCTTCCCTGGTGGTTCAGTGGTAAAGACTCTGCCTGCCAATGCAGGAGGCTCGGGTTCAATCCCTGGTTTGGGAAGATCCCCTAGAGAAGGAAATGGCAGCCCACTCCAGTATTCTTGCTTGGGAAATCCATGGACAGAGAAGCCTGGCTGGCTATAGTCCATGGGGTCGCAAAAGAGTCAGACACAACTCAGCAACTGAAGAACGACAACCACCACCAGTTGATTGCAGAAGAAAAAAAACAATGGTCAATGATTTTCCTGGAAAACAAAGTCCTAAAGATGGGATCCATCATGTTTTATGAAACAATGAGGAAGCCAACATGACCAAGGCAAAGGGAACAAAGAGGAGAGTGGAAGGAGATTTAAACAGAGGCCACATCATGTGCAGAAATGACCACAATTTCTTTGCAATTTGTGAATACTTCGCATTTCAACAGGTTTCCCTGGTAGCTCAGACAGTAAAGAATCTGCCTGCAATGCAGGAGACCTGGGTTCTATCTCTGGATCGGAAAGATCCCCTGGAGAAGAAAATGGCAACCCACTCCAGTATTCTTGCCTGGAGAATCCCCATGGACAGAGGGGCCTGGCAGGCTACACAGTCCATGGGGTCACAAAGAGTCGGACATGCCTGACTGACTAACTCTTTCACATTTAAATGGCTAATATCACCACTTTTCTGGTGGAGGAACCAAGCTCCAATAAAGTAATGTGCATCTAGTACCAATGATAGAGCCATCCGACCCCCAGCCCAGGCCATGTACATTTCATCTAGCTGCTTCTCCCACTTACTCTCCCTACCCCGCAGGCAAATGTGCCCTCCCTAGCACAGGACAGTCAGTAAGAGGATATTTTAAAAGCCACACAAAAGAGAAGACTCTGGGCACACCCCATCCTTCTCTCTTTCCCACACAAGGACTGAATAGCTGTTGAATAGCTCCGTCCTCCAGGGCACACCAGGCACTAACAAGAGGCCCACCCCCTGGGGGGCTTCTCTCCTCCCCTCCTCCCCCAAGTTTACTTCAGGCGATTCACTTGATCCAAAGATAAAAAAGCTGGCAGGAGAACAAGGACTAATTCTGAGGAGGCGGCAGAAAGGGAAGAACAGAGGGACAAGCTACAACAGATGCTCACATCTTGCCACGTCCATTGTTTTATTATTTTAAACGGGAGAGATATTTGCTTACTGTATGTATTATTATAGTTACATCTCCTTGGGTAGAGGAGACACAGCCCACATCAGGCAAGTCCAGGAAGAAGAGATGTGTTATAAAAATACTCTGAGGAATCCCACAGAAATTCAAGAACAGGAACCAGAGCACAGTTGGGTTTTAGGAAACCTGGAAAGTCATGAGGAATGACATTGACTCTCTGGGGAGCTCTCATGATGTCTGTGTATCCTTCTACACATCTCATCTGTTTCCTACTGATTGGTGTGCTCCTTCTGCTCACTGTCAATGTTTTATTTTTTCCTTTTTAGTTCTACCTTGCCTGTGACCTTTAATTCTATCCTAAGTCCTGACGATACATGAATTTTCAGGTCCACTCTCGTAACTAACTGGCTTCTGTAGCCCTAATTCTCCCAGTTCAGACTCTCAAGGTAGGGGCATCTTTAGTCCAGGTCATTCCTTTGGGTCCCACATCAGCTAACCAGTTTAGTTTCTATTTCTCCAATCAGCTCTGGCCAGGGGCTGGAGTTATGTAGGAGAAAATAGGAATTGCCAATGAGAAACATTTTATTCTTCTTATGGATATGGTATTTAGATCTTTGTTTCTTTTATTAGAATTTTGTAGCTTTCAGCATGTAAGTCCTATATATATTTTACTAGATTTACACTTAAATATTTCCCCTTTTTTTGTCATTATTAATGTTATTGTATTTTTATTTGTTTTTGCTCTAATACATAGAAATAAAATTGATTTTTTAATTTTTATTGAAATGGTTTTTATATGTTGATTGTATATCTTTCAAACTTATTAAACTCATCTATTAGTTCTGGAAAATTTTTGGTAATTCTTTGGAATTTTCTTCATAGATTATTATGCCTTCTATAATTAGGGACAGTTTTTATTCCTTCCTGTTGGACCTGTATGCCTTTTATTTCCTTTCCTTGCTTTATTATGCTGGCTAGAACTTCCACAACTATGTTAAATATTGGTAGTGAGAGTGGACACACCCATTTTGTTTCCAGTCTTAGGGAGGAAACGTTATCTCTTTCCCAAAAGTGTGATGTTAATTATAGGTTTTATGCAGACTTTCTTCAACCAATTGAAAAGATTTCCCTCTGTTATTTTTTTTTTTCTGTTTTTGTCATGAATGAATGTGCTGAATTTTGTCAAATGCTTTTTCTGCATCAATTGATCTGATCATATGATTTTTCTTCTTTAGCCTTTTAATATCATGGAACACACTGATTAACTTTCTAATACTGAACCAACCTTGCATCCCTGGAATAACCTCACTTGATCATGGTATATACTTACATTTTTTATATTGCTGATTTCTGTTTGCTAATGTTTTGTCAGGAATTTTTACATCTATATTCATGAGGGGTATTGGTCTGTAGTCTTATTTTTGTACTGTCTTTGTCTGAATTTAGTATCAGGTTAAAACTGGCACCATAGAATGAACTGGGAAGTGTTCCTTTCTCTTCTATTTTCTGGAAAAGAAAAAAAAGTGAAAGTCACTCAGTCATGTCTGACTCTTTGCAACCCCATGGACTATACAGTTCATGGAATTCTCCAGGCCAGAATACTGGAGTGGGTAGCCTTTCCCTTCTCCAGGGGATTTTCCCAACCCAGGGATCAAATCCAGGTCTCCCAAATTGCAGGCAGATTCTTTACCAGCTAAGCCACCAGGGAAGCCCAAGAATACTGGAATGGGTAGCATATCCCTTGTCCAGTGGATCTTCCTGACCCAGGAATCGAACTGGGGTCTCCTGCATTGCAGGGGGATTCTTTACCAACTGAGCTATGAGGGAAGCTCATTTTCTGGAAGAGATTATGTAAATTGGTGTTCATTCTTCTCTAAACATTTAATACAATTCTCCAGTGAAACCATCTGGGCCTAGATATTTCTTTGGGGGATGGTTTCAATTACAAACTTAGTTCCCTAATTGTTAAATTATCTATTTCATCTTGGGTGAGTCATGGTGGTTTGTGTGTATTGAAGAAATGGTTCATTTCATCCAAGCTGTCAAATTTATATGTGTAGAATTGTTAGCTGTAGTTCTTTATTATGTCTCTGTTTTTTATCAGGTCTGTAGTGATACACCCTGTTTTATTCCAAATATTGGTAATTTGTATCCCTTTTCTCCTTTTTTTTAAATTTTCTTTGTCATTCTTGCTAGCAGTTTGTGAATTTTATTAAACTTTTCAGAGGACCAGATTTTTGTTGATTGGGTCCTAGTATTGTTAAATTATTCTAAATCTATGCTGAATTTCTGCTCATTTTTATATCAGTTATTGAAAGAATGGTCTCAAAGTCTCCCAGATAATCATGGATTTGTCTATTTCTCCTTTCAGTTCTATCAGTTTTGTTTCACATATTTTCCAGCTCTATTATTTGGTGCATGCACATTTAAGATTGCTCTGTCTTCCTGGATGAAAGGATTGACCTTTTCATCATTATACAATTTTTCTCAATTTCCCTGGTAATTTGATTTGCTTGGAGGTCTTCGTTTTTATTAATTCACATAGCACAACATTTCAGAAGCCACAGTAATTCTTAAACTTGGTAATTCTTTCTATTGAACATATAGTGGAAGCAGAAGCTCTTTTCTCTTTGCATTGATTACTCTTTCTAGACCCAACCTACTTCCCCTACATCAGGGAATTTTGGGATAACCTAGGGACCCCAGAGAGTGGAAACAATTTCCTCTTTGTGAATCAGGCAGCATGTTTATTCATAAAAGACTAGAATAGTTGTTTGTGTAACAGCTGTAGTGACCTAAATGGATTGATAGCCTCCATATTAAGGTTGAGGTCTTATTTTTTTTCTTTACTAAAACATATATTGGCAGTCCCCTAAATAACCAAGACTAAGTTTAAAAAGAGCCTCTTGATGAGGGTGAAAGAGGAGCATGAAAAAGCCAGCTTAAAACTCAACATTCAGAAAACAAAGATCATGGCATCACTTCATGGCAAATAGATGGGAAAAAAGTGGAAAAAGTGGCAGGTTTTATTTTCTTGAGCTCCAAAATCACTGTGGAGGCTGACTGTAGCCACAAAATTAAAAGACATTTGTTCCTTGGAAGAAAAGCTATGACAAACCTAGACAGCATATTAAAAAGCAGCAACATCACTTTGACAACAAGTGTCTGTATAGTCAAAGCTATGTTTTTTTCTGTAGTTGTATACAGATATGAGAGTTGGACCATTGAATTCCAGTGGTGAAGACTCATGAAAATCCCTTGGACAGCAAGATCAAACCAGTCAATCCTAAAGGAAATCAACTCTGAATATTCACTGGAAGGACTGATGCTAAAGCTGAAGCTCCACCTGATGTGAAGAGGTGACTCATTGAAAAAGACCCTGAGGCTGGGAAAGATTGAGGGCAAGAACAGAAGGGGATGACAGAGGATGAGATGGTTGTATGGCATAACTGACTGAATGGATACGAATTTGATTAAATTCTTGGAGACAGTGAAGGACAGGGAAGCCTGGTGTGCTGCAGTCCATGGAGTCGCAAAGAGTTGGATTCAACTTAGCAACTGAACAGCAACAACAAGTTTAAGTTACCGGGCAATTATTTCCAAAATCTACCGCCTTTCTAATAATGTGAACATCTTATGTGATATCCAATAA
This sequence comes from Giraffa tippelskirchi, assembly GCF_054371585.1. Lineage (NCBI taxonomy): Eukaryota > Metazoa > Chordata > Mammalia > Artiodactyla > Giraffidae > Giraffa > Giraffa tippelskirchi. Next base: position 157,197,937 of record NC_137276.1, on the reverse strand, counting down.
GACAGAAATGTTTATACAGTGATCATGAAGGAAACAAAAAGGCAGCGGTGTGTTGTAAATGGTAAGCATATTCTAAAATAATAATATGAATAATGATGATGCCCTGATGTAATTTCCTTGGGATAAATTCTTCTGTCATGACTGATTTCAAGATACCAAGGTGAGGTCACAGGAGCTGGGATTGGAAGAGATGCATACAGTTGGCCATCTTGAGTGGGAGAGCTGAGCACACAGAACTGCATCAGGGGATGAAGAGGAGCCAGGGGAAGGCAATGGGAAGTGACAAGGTGTTGGCAAACTGGGAGCATATACTCTAACTGAACACATTCAAATTCAAATTTTAAAAAAACTGAGCAGGGTGGAAATGGCTTCAGTTCAGTTCAGTTCAGTCGCTCAGTCGTGTTGACTCTTTGCGACCCCATGAACTGCAGCACCTCAGGCCTCCCTGTCCATCACCAACTCCCGGAGTCCACCCAAACCCATGTCCATCGAGTCAGTGATGCCATCCAACCATCTCATCCTCTGTCGTCCCCTTCTCCTGCCCTCCATCTTTCCCAGCATCAGGGTCTTTTCAAATGAGTCAACTCTTCGCATGAGGTGGCCAAAGTATTGGAGTTTCAGCTTCAACATCAGTCCTTCCAATGAACACCCAGGACTGATCTCTTTTAGGATGGACTGGTTGGATCTCCTTGCAGTCCAAGGGACTCTCAAGAGTCTTCTCCAACACCACAGTTCAAAAGCGTCAATTCTTCGGCGCTCAGCTTTCTTTATAGTCCAACTCTCACATCCATACATGACTACTGGAAAAACCATAGCCTGACTAGATGGACCTTTGTTGACAAAGTAATGTCTCTGCTTTTTAATATGCTGTCTGGGTTGGTCATAACTTTCCTTCCAAGGAGTAAGCGTCTTTTAATTTCATGGCTGAAATCACCATCTGTAGTGATTTGGAGCCCCCCAAAATAAAGTCAGCCACTGTTTCCACCGTATGGCTCTCTAATTTGTGACTCCAAAACGAAATATATGATCCAGACTCCTTAGTTTGCCCTTTGAAGTTCTTTTCTTTCTGGTTCCTTTCAAGCCTTTCTAGCTTGTTTTTAGTCCTCTGACTCTTGTTCACTGTAATCTGGCCACATTGAGCTGCTTATGGTTCCCTGAGCCTGCCTCAGTTATTGCACAGATTCCCCTCTTTCTTGGGATGTTCTTTCCCATCCTATCTTTTTGGAAATTTCTTTTCCTCCCTTAATCCTGGTTATCCTCCTGACCTATGTCAACAATATAGACAGAGTGAGTTCTGCTGCTGCTGCTGCTGCTGCTAAGTCGCTTCAGTCGTGTCCAACTCTGTGCGATCCCATAGACGGCAGCCCATCAGGCTCCGCCGTCCCTGGGATTCTCCAGGCAAGAATACTGGAGTGGATTGCCATTTCCTTCTCCAGTGCATGAAAGGGAAAAGTGAAAGTGAAGTCGCTCAGTCGTGTCCATCTCGTAGCGACCCCATGGACTGTAGCCTACCAGGCTCCTCCGTCCATGGGATTTTCCAGGCAAGAGTACTGGAGTGGGGTGCCATTGCCTTCTCCGGTGAGTTCTGCACTCCCACAAAATTATTTGCCAGATTGTGTATCAGCAAGTATCGTACTGTGCTGTGTTTCATTTACACATTCTCCTTCCCCACAAGACTGAGAGTTTCTTGAAGATGGAAATTTTGTCTTAATTATTTCTTTATTTTCATCATTTAGAGCAGAGTTGGGCTTATGTAAGGAGCTCAGTAAACACATAAATGTATATATACATGAGTGACTATTAATAATAATAATTATTATTATAAAAGCAAACTCTTGGGTGGCACATACTATATGGCAAAAAATTAGTGTAAGCATTGTATATATATTAAATGATTGAATTCTTAAATTAATATCCTTCTTTACATACCCACTTTATAAGTGGTAAAATTGAGGCTCAGAGGATGTAAGAGACTTACATATCAAGGTCACATCACTAATAAGTGTTGGAGCTGGGCATTTAGCTGCATCAGACTTTATCCCACCTCTTGGCCTTTCCTGACTCCTCCTTAATTCTTTAGCAGTCTTGGAAAAACAAAAACACTTGCAAGTATGTTTGTGACTGAAGTAACTAAATGCCCTCACTGTCCTGTAATTCAGGTTACTCAGGACCATTAGCTATCTGAATGAGGCTGCTGCCATGGAGGAATTTAGAGAGAAAAGCAACATGTTTAATTAGGTGGTTGTTAATAACACTGACCCAGGATAAACGGCGACAGAGGTGCTTTTGTTGCTGCCAGAGTCCTGCCACAGGTCATTACCATCTTGATAGATTTGAAGCCCTTTTCAGCCCGAGTGCTTTCACCCAAGGATGGAGGAAGTGTCATTGGGCTTTAAGCTGCTTGGCGGCCCAGGGTAATGGAGGCAGGACTCGATGGATGGACCCAACTAGTGTCAGTGAAGAGTTTCAAGCAGTAGATGTCTCTACCCGAATTAGATACAAGTCAAGTCCATGTTGGATTCTGAGTCCTACCACATGTCAGACACTGTACTAAGTACTGAGAGGTGGGCAGAGATGGGTTTGGACAAAGGTGAGTCAGAATCAGGCCCTGACTTAAGCAGTGCTTTCCTCAAAATGAACTATATTATGTTGTAGAAGGTGAGCACAGAGAAGGAAGAGAAAATTATTCTCACTGAATCACTGTGGAAAGGTTTTATGGGCATAGTATCCCTGAAGGACAGGAAAGGTCTGAATGAACAGGAAGGAGAGATAGTATACCAGATAGAGCAAAGTAGATGAGTATGATCATGAGGCCAAGGCCATTGTGTCAGGAACTTTGGGGGATCAGCAGGCAGTTCCATTTGACTGACAGAATTTATGAAGGGGCATAATAATAAATAAAGCTAGAAGAGGAAATTCAGTCTATGACATGTCCTAAGTGAGAGAGAAGAGAACACAGCACTGTATCAGGGGATGAAGAGGAACTAGTGTAAGGCTTTTAGCCAGTGTAAGATCTTAAAGATGCAACAGAAGGGCATGTAGGCAGTGAGAATCCACTGATGTCCTCAGAGCATGAGCATGAAAGTGATCTAGACTGATGCTTCCCAGAGGTTAATTACAGGAATCAACTGGGAACTCGGAGAAAATGCAGACTCAGGTTCTACATGACTGGGGTGGCCCTGAGTGTCAGCATTGCTAACAAACTCCTAAGTACCACTGCTGCTGTTGGGGTGATTCTAAGACCACACTTTGAGTAGCAAAGTCTAGCAGAGATGGAAGTATGCAAAAATGAGTGGGGTTGGGTAGGAGATACATTTCAGATTGTTAATTTGCATTTCACATTGATTATTTCACATTTATTATTCATGAATGAAATGTTCAGCAATCCCTAGTTTCACAGTTTGTTTATTTTTTGTTTTGTTTTGTTTCACTTTTTTTTTTTTTTAATTATTAGCAGCAGTGCTCTTCATTACAAAAGTATTTCAGTGCTCCTAATTAGACTGTGACAAGATGAAGCACAATTGACCTTAGCCCAACAGCAGCAGCCACCATTCCCTATAGGTATCTGACTTTTTAGTTGATTCTGGGGAAAAGACTAAATAAGATCAAATGGACAGCACAAGGCCAGAAAGTTCTGGAGAGGAAAAGAGGGAAAGGTCTCGATCCTGCCGGGCAAATCTCAGTCTTCCTGCCTGCTAACAACAGACAATCAACAAAGAAATAAGACACAGGCCCAAAGATCATTTAACCAATTTAAACTGTGGTGATGACTGTGTCAGGAGATGAAAAATCATAAAAGGCAGCAAGAGCAGAGCAATGAGAAGACAACCTGGCTGGGAGAGAGGTCCCGTGAAGCCAGGTCCTCCTATGACCCTGAACAAGTGGTTGCCTTTAGATAGGTCATTTAATCTCTGGGTTTCTTCATCCATAAAATAAAGCCAATAGTTCCTCCTTGCTTTCTCCCGCGGGTCTGTTTGAGGATCAAATATGAGCTCAGGTGTGAAAGCGAACACAGGCACTGCTTTGGGGATCAGTGAACTCAGTGGCACCCTAAACCTAAGAAATGGTTCCTGATCTCCTGGGCCTCAGCGATGCTTTGCTCCCAGGACACCTCACCTTTTATATAAACGTACAGCATGGTTATTTCTTCTGGGAAATCATTCTAAATTAAGCAGAAATGCCCTGCACACTTCCACTCACCCCACCAAGCCCAGGAAATAGAGTTGAGTTTATTCATTGAGTTATAATCTGATAAGGGGCACACATGCAATCTGAGCACAAAAGCAAAAAAAAGAATATTTTTGCAAAAGTCAGAACAGCATAATGCATTGGAGCCCTATCTCTGCTACTTTAGAGCTGTGCTATTCTTTTTTAAATTTTTTATTAAATATAGTTGATATATAATGCTATGTTAGTTTCAGGCATACAGTAATTCAGTTATGTATACACACATATGTGTGTGTGTAATAACCTATAATGGAAAAGAGTATAAAAAATTACATATATATATATATTCCATTATAAATTATTACAAGATACAGAGAAGTCAATGGCACCCCTCTCCAGTACTCTTGCTGGAAAATCCCATGGACGGAGGAGCCTGGTAGGCTGCAGTCCATGGGGTCACTAAGAGTCGGACACGACTGAGCGACTTCACTTTCACTTTTCCCTTTCATGCACTGGAGAAGGAAATGGCAACCCACTCCAGTGTTCTTGCCTGAAGAATCCCAGGGACAGCGGAGCCTGATGGGCTGCCGTCTATGGGGTCGCACAGAGTCGGACACAACTGAAGCGACTTAGCAGCAGCAGTAGCGTTGAGTATAGTCCCTGTGCTATCCAGTAGTCTTTGTTATTTAAATATTTTATATGAATTACTCTTCTGAACTTTGATTTCTTCATCTGCAAACTGCAGGTGATGTTTCTACCTAAGACAATTGCTATGAAGATTGAATTAAATGAGTAATTTTTAAGCTATAAATTATTATATAAATGTTACTTATTATTTTTTGTCAAAAACAAATGGAGAATGTCGTATATATTTTCATTTCTCTTTCCAGCTGTGAAATATTACTCTGGCCTACTGGTAAATATCACTTACTCAGCATTTCAATTTTAAAAGAATAACATAAACCTCTACACTGTTGTAGCCATTCACAGTTTAAAAGTAACTGTCTAATACTTTACAAAAATTACATGATAACTGAGAAAAATATGAGGAAAAACCTAAGAAAAATTCCATTTAGAGATCATCAAAATTATATAAATTATAGCAATATAATGGCAAGCACACAGAAAGCACTTATCACAAAGTACAATTTAAGTGCTCAATAAATGTTATCTATTAATATTATAGCAATCATTGACAAAAATGCATGGAGAAGAGCTGGAATGATATATACCAAAAATTAACAGTGTCTGTGCTTCTTTCAAGAGCAGAGGATTTCTAATTGATTAAAGACTGTACTAAAACAAATTCACTAATTTAAAAAATGGAAAGCCCATTCAAGTTCACCCAGCTGCACTGATCGTAAGCAGCAGAGTCAGGGATCAAGCCCAAGTTTTCTAATTCCAAATTCAGGACTCTTTTTATGACACTAGGCTGCTTCCTTGACTTTGCCTCATTTTATTGTCTATCTGTCCAACATGGAGAGCTGGATTTGACTAAAGCTGTGGATAAAAACCCACATGGGTTTTGGGAGAGGTAGACTATGAAACATGCTGAAAGTATTTTCCATGAAGATGAAGACCAAGAGTTACTTGATCCCAGCCACTAGAGGCAAGTCTTCTCATTCAGGAATAAGAGGAATAAGAACAACACCCCCCACCACCACTTCACACTAATGTGTGTGGAGTGAAGATCCCATCTCTTCCCACCTCCCTAACCACCGCAGTCAAAGACTTCTTGAGTACTTTTGACTCAAGAGCCACTTCATTGCCATTGTATCACACTTTTTGAAACTCCATAGAGTGTCAAGTTGTTCTCTTGGGGCTGGCTTAATGGATCACTTCTAAAAGGGTATACACTATTTATTTAAAAAGTCCTTTCCCAGAAGGACCAAGAAAGACAGTGCAAGGAGGAGATAAAGTTGAGATAAACATTATCCTGTCTTTATAGCTATAGAGGCTTATACAGTTACTATACCAGTTGGGCTGAAAACTTGAGTCTCACTTGGAGTCTCCTTGCTTCATGCTGTGCTAAGTCATTTCAGTTGTGTTCAACTCTTTGTGACCCTAGGCACCGTAGCCCGCCAGGCTCCTCTGTCCATGGATTCTCCAGGCAAGAATACTGGAGTGGGTTGTCATGCCCTCCTACAGGGGATCTTCCCAACCCAGGGATCGAACCTATGTCTCTTATATCTCCTGCACTGGCAGGTGGGTTCTTTATCACTAGGGCCACCTGGAAAGCCCTTCTTGCTGCTTAGTCGCTTCAGTCGTGTCCGACTCTGTGTGATCCCATAGACAACAGCCCACAAGGCTCCACCGTCCCTGGGATTCTCCAGGCAAGAACACTGGAGTGGGTTGCCATTTCCTTCTCCAATTCATGAAAGTGAAAAGTGAAAGTGAAGTCACTCAGTCGCATCTGACTCTTAGCGACTCCATGGACTGCAGCCTACCAGGCTCCTCCATCCATGGGATTTTCCAGGCAAGAGTACTGGAGTGGGTTGCTGTTGCCTTCTCTGAAAGCCCTTCTTAGGGCCTTCTTAATGGTTTCAGCTAACTGGGATCTCGCTGGAGTTGACTGCATCTCTCATTTTCCTTTTGGTCTCCTTTTGGTCTCTCACCCTCCTTGTATTCTCTACCCAAGTGCCTTCAAACTTTTGTTTTTCCAATTTTGCTCAATGATATATTTGTATAAGTTTAGAACATCACAAAGAAGCTCACCTGAACTAGTTTGAGTGATATCCCCCAGAAAATGCCTTGACTGGCTTAATGTGATTTCATGCCCTTATTTCATACATAGATAGACCTTCTGCAACCTTGCAGCCTCTGTCTGGCATTCATCTTTCCTCAGTCACCTGTCCAGACTTCATCCATTCATCAGTGAAAAGATGACTCTTTTGCCGAATTGGATAACAGTTTTTGAATACTAGAAGAATATATTCTGAGCCTTTTTTGTGCTATGGCAATATCGTAGCCACATACACACTTTAAAACTTAATCTGCATCATTAGCATATCCTCCACTACTTTTTTAAGTTTAGACAATTAACAAAACAATAAAATCAAACTCTGATCTCTAGAGTTTGCTTATTTCCATGGTATAATTGCTGCCACCAATTCCAAGCCACCAGCATGACATCACTGAACATGCAGTTGGTGAAAGATGAGCATGCTATCATATATTATTTCCACCACACAAATAGAATAAGTAAAAATAACCCCAGGTTTCCCAGGTGCCACTAGTACTAAATAATCCACCTGCCAATGCAGGAGATGTTAGAGATGTAGGTTTGATTCCTGGGTCAGGAAGATCCCCTGAAGGAGGGCATGGCAAACCGCTTTGAGATTCTTGCCTGGGAAATCCCATGGACAGAGGAGCCTGGTGGGCTACAGTCCATGGGGTCACACAGAGTCAGACTCGACTTAGCAACTAAAACCATCACCACCTATACTCCCTGGACAGCAAGAAGATCAAACAAGTCCATCCTAAAGGAAATCAACCCTGAATATTCACTGGAAGGACTGATGCTGAAGCTGAAGCTCCAATACTTTGGCCACTGGATGGGAAGAACCAACTTGTCGGAAAAGACCTTAATGCTGAGACTGAGGGCAGGAGGAGAAGGGGGAGGCAGAGGATGAGATGGTTCAATGGCATCACCAACTCAATGGACATGAAATTGAGCAAACTTAGGGATATAGTGAAGGACAGGGAAGCCTGGTGTGCTGCAGTCCATCAGGTCACAAAGAGATGGACATGATTTACCTATTGAACAACAACAACCTACACTACATTAAAAGGCTTTTTACTATTCATGATTCTGAAGATGGAATACTGATTTGAAAGCAGACATTCTTTAAAGCACTGATGAGCAACCAAGGATTTCTCATCTCCCCAGAAGAAACTGAAAGTTGTTGAACACAAAGCCCAGTCATTTTTGTCACATACGAAAAAGTGTTATGCTTGAAAAGAGTCTTGTGTGGTTGGTAAGATTGGGGAAATTGGTCTATATTACAGCCCCTGAAACTTATAAGAATGAATGGTCTTATTCCATTAGAAAAACAAGTAAAGGGGACAAGAGTAGCCCCGGGCTCTCACCTTTCTGGGCCCATGTATTTATACATTTGTTTTGTTTAGTCTTGCTGTTGTCATTTTGGAGGTGTGCTTTTAGTTTGATTATTTTTGCTGTTTTGTTTTGGTTTTTTTTGCTGCACTACAAATGGACAGAAGAGTTAAGTGTGATAAGTCATTCAAAACCTGTATGCATGTCTTTCTTTTGACAAACAGCCTCATATCTTCTGCTTGAACAGTCACAGTGTCTGGGACCTCATTCATTTAGTCCAGATGCCTGAACATCTTTACAACTGGCCCCTCTTTCCATTACAAGTAGGCAGTCTGATCAAGCTATAAGGATTAACAGGCAAAGGAAAGTAACTGGCAATGTCTTACTCTGGTAGAAATGACTGAAATCAGATCTTCTCTTGAAACTTGCTTTTGAAGGAGGGTCATAGGAGAAGTAAAAGAATTTTAACAGAGAGGATGACCAAAAAAGAACACAAAATCACTACCATTTAAAAAGGAGAAATGGGTTTCAATGCACACGGGAAGAAAGCCTGACAGCAAATAAGCAAATGTGACTGCTTGAAATTCTACATGCATAGGATACACACATTATTGTTGTCCTTAATATAAATGGATACCACAAAATGAAAGCAAAACAGAAAACCAGTTGCTGGAAAGTGCTTACCAACTCTTTGAGCTTCCTATTAGGTTCAGAGCTAGGTACAACACTTGAGTCTTTGCAGTAAAACTGTTCATATTTATCTGAACACTGCTTGGTTCAGCATCCTTGTTGATATTAAAGCAAGCACACAATTACGGAGCTAAGCTTCAACACAGATCACACAATCAGATTTATCTCTGGACAGTTGACATCTACAGGTTATTGTAATCACTAAGCAAAAGCATTCAAACAACTAAAAAACCAGGTCAGATAAAATCAAACAAAATAGGCACTATTAAAGAAATGAGAGAAATGAGAAAGTCGCTCAGTCGTGTCCGTCTCTTTGTGATCCCATGGACTATAGAGTCCATGGAATTCTCTACGCCAGAATACTGGAGTGGGTAGCCTCTCCCTTCTCCAGCGGATCTTCCCAACCCAGGGATTGAACCCACGTCTCTCACATTGAAGGTGGATTCTTTACCAGCTGAGCCACAAGGGAAGCCCATTAAAGAAATAACTGACACTATTATTAATATGTGAGAGTTCACACAAACATCACCACTGAATTTGAAAGCCCACATTTGTGCATCCTTTCTTATAAATGAGATACATTGTAGAAATGAATTAGTTAAGGGTTTACCTCTGATGTGACCTTCAGAATTTAAGTAGACATCTATCCTAATCAAGGCAGGCTTTTTATTTGCATAAGTCATACTCTACTCTGAGAATGAGAGGTAGAGAGTGGAAAATGATGATGATAGAGATGGAAATGGATAGATAGAAATAAAAGTAGAGGCTACAAACAACAACAAAAACTAACTATTGTCTTACCAATAGTACTTGTGAACAGAGAAAGGACACTGATATGCATTGAAAAGTCATATGTGCTGGGGACTTTGCTAAGAATTTTACATTATCTCATCTAGTCATCCTAACACACCATCAAGTATACATCATTATCTCTAATTTGTATATTAAGACACAAATGCTCAGAAATTGTCAGGTTGGTTTTCAAAATTCATTTTAATTCAAATATTGGAACCCATTTGAAACAACAATATCATGTGGTGGTCAGATAGATGGAAACAAGTTATTTGGTTTTGCATTTCATTGATTGAGGGATTTATTCTGCTTACCTGGATGATTAAACATTCCAGAGTTTCCCTCTTAAAACTTAATCAAAGAAGATGTCCCACCCAGAGGTAAAAGACTAAATGATTCTTCACTCAAGGTATAGAAGTTACTGAACTTTTCTGCTGAAACCTCTGGAGATCATATTACCAAGAAAACTTAGTGAACAAATTAGGTATCTGAAATGGAGTTCTAACTGCATTCTCTTCTTAATATTATGGATTCTGCAGAAGAAAAGACATGTCTCTTACCCTTATTATGTGTATATTTTACCTATTATTGTAAAGACCATGACATTCCTAATATTTGCCTGGTGGCTAAAGTAAAGGTCACATAGACACTAGAGTTTGGGGGGGTAACCATCTTCATGGTGTCTTTTGCAACAAAAACCCCTGTAGCTAAGATAAAACTTGAGAGTGAATAGAGCAGTCAATAAAGTGACAAGGACTTAAGTGTTAGATTTGGTTTTTATCCTAACTCTGAACAGGTGGCCTCTCTTTTTTTGGCAGTGGTGGGGGAGGGGTTATATTTATTTATTTTTAAATTTTTATTTTATGTTGGAGTATAGCTGATTAACAATGTTGTGCTAGTTTCAGGTGTACAGCAAAGGGACTCAGTTATACATATACACGTATGTTCTTTTTCAGCTTCTTTTTTTCTCATTTAGATTATAGAGTACTGAGCAGAATTCCCTATGTTATACAGTAGGTCCTTGTTGGTTATCTATTTTAACACAGTAGTGTGTACATGCCAATCCCAATCTCCCACTCTATCCCTTTCTACCAGGTGGCCTATCTTTATCCTACATGATTTTTCCTAGTTTTTTGCTCAAAATTCACATTGTATATGTTGACCTCACCCATCCTCTTTCCCAATCCTCCTTTCCACTGTATCCAGAGTGGGATGGTTAGTAGCTTGGTATGATTAGTGAGAGAGTGCTTACAAGAGACAGGGATTGGAACCAGAGAGCTCAATTAGGAGGCTAATGCAATGGTCCTTGTGAGAAATGGTCATGCCCTGAGTTAAGGTAATTGCAGTGATGGTTGAGAGAAGCAACTAGCCTGGAAAACAGTTGTAGAAGTCAAACTTGGACATAACATCAGCCATGGGGCACCACAAGACTTTACTCTCCAGCAGGAGAGTAATTGATGATCTCTCTGTAACCAGACGAAATTCTTCTAGGAATTCTGTCCATCTCCTATTGTTTTATGGTGTTGTCAAACAAAAGGCTAGATTTCCACTGCCCTTCACTTAGTCATAATTACTCACTCTGTCAAGAGCCAGAAGCCTTGAATTGTCTCTCCAGAAGTCTTGGTAATATGGCCTTTCAAGTCTTCCATGGCAGTCTCAATGGCCCCCGGCTGAGTAGGAAGAAGAAAATACCTAGTTTAGAGAAGACTGAGTCCCCTTCGTGCTTATGATTAGTTACTATATCCCAACAACTCCTCCTGAAAGTTGACCAGGAAAGATATTTCTTGGAGTAGCCTGTTGGGTTGTTGGCACTGCCTGCCAGAGAGCTTAGTCTTGAATTCTGGTATTTACTAAGCTGCTCTCCTTGCGTGGGACAAAAGTGATCCAGGTCCTATAAGCCTTTCATAATCTTACTCTCACTTGTTCAAATAAATTAGGATCGCTGTTTTCAGAGGGCCAGTTTTTCTGATAAACAAATATGTTTGTAATGAAATTCAATGCATTTAGCAATATGTACTCTTTTTTAAAGTCAAACTTTTCTCTCTTCAAATAGTACATGGCAGTAAAACATAAAGGAAAAACCTTCCAATGTTCTGACTGTAATTCTGGTTCTGGGAAATGAACTTTTTTAGTCTCCTTACCTCTCTTTCTTCACCATTCTCCAAGCAGGTATTTCTACTATGAGCCTTCCTCTAGTTTAAAAATCAATTGACGTTCCTTAACAAGAATTTCACTTTCCTAGTGGCTGAGCATTAAAGAAGCCTCCTGCTAATGCAGGAGACATAGATTCAATCTCTGGGTCCGGAAGATCCCCTGGAGAAGGAAACGGCAATCCACTCGAGTATTCTTGCCTGGGAAATCCCATGGACAGAGGATCCTGGTTGGGGAGGGGGTGGGGGCAGGTGTGGCACTGTAGTCCATGGAGTCATAAAGAGTTGGACACAACTTAGTGACTAAAGAACAAGAAATTCATAGACGCTCGAGCCTAGTGATTCTTAAACTTCAGTGCACATGAGAATCACCTAAAATGTGTTTTTAAAACACAGATATCCGGGCACTGTCCCCAGAGTTTCTGATTCAGTAGTTCCGAGGTGGGCCTGAGAATTTTCATTTCTATCGAATTCCTGGGTGATGATATTGGTGTGGGACTCTACTGTAAGAACCATTGTTCTCTAGGCATTCACTCTCAGCCTTTGTTACTCATCAGAATCACCAGGAGAGCTTTGGAAAATTCTAATGCCGAGGCTGTACACAAGGCCAATTATATCAGATACTCGGTGGGATACGCATAACAGTACCTCGGTATTTTTAAAAGCATCTTGGGTAACTCCAGTGTATAGAACCACTACAGCTCAGGGCTCATCAATTATAAGCCATTTCATTTTATAGGTGTGGAAACAGGGGTCTGCATATGGAAGTAACTTGTCAAGTTCCCTCTGCTAAGAGGCGACTGACACAAGACAAGAAACCTAGACATTCCACCTCTAGGCATACAACACAGTGCTGATCTCATGCCCAACCCTGGAACAAGTATGTTACAAGCTCTCATATAGTGTCTATGTTATAGAGATTTACACTAAACACCTAATCTTCCATAAATATTAGCATTCCTAATCCTCCTAGTTTGAGACCTTTCCTAAAAGGAAACAGGAACACTAGCCTGGCCAAGACCCAACCAAATATATTTTTCTCCCAGAGGTGAGTAGGTTGTAGGATTTGGGGTTGCTTGTTTTCTCAGTCTTTGATAAAAGGCTGTGAAAAATGTTGACCATAGAGTCCATTGGTTAAGAAAAATCTTACATGAGTCCACATGTAAAATGTAGGAAAAGAAGTAAAGACTCTGCCTGCAATGTGGGACACCTGGGTTCTATCCCTGGGTTGGGAAGATCGCCTGGAGAAGGGAAAGGCTACCCACTCCAGTATTCTGGCCTGGAAAATTCCATGGACTGTATAGTCCATGGGGTCACAAAGAGGCAGACACGACTGAGTGACTTTCACTTTCATACTTTCACTTTTTCCCCTCCCTTCCAATTCATTCCACACAGTCTAAGTCATCCTAGAAATGGACAGGACAAATACTCAGAGTTGGGTGACCTGGGTTCATATTCCAGATCTGTCATGAATAAGTTCTTTGACCTCTAGACAATAATTTACTGCCCTTGGCCTCCATTTCTTTATAAGACAGATGAGTAGACTGAACCAAAGCTTTCCAAGCCAAGCTGATGATCAACACTTCCTGGAAATCTTTAAGAAAATATAATCACAGCCTTTACACCGAGGGATTCTGATTTCTCAATTTTAACATGTTTCCTGTTGAATTGGACCGTCAGCCAGTAGACTGAATGATTTCTGACTCTTTTGACATCCTCTGCTGCTGGTTACAGAGAAGGCAATGGCAACCCACTCCAGTGTTCTTGCCTAAAGAATCCCAGGGATGGGGGAGCCTGGTGGGCTGCCGTCTATGGGATCACACAGAGTCGGACACGACTGAAGAGACACAGCAGCTGCTGGTTGAAGGGCTGTCAGAAAGCTAATACAGCACCACAGGCCTGCTGAACCTGATGCATCATGAAATCAATAAGTTCTGGGACATTTATTAAATATGCTTTTTGCTCCATTGACACAGGAGGTTGTATCAACATCACTGATCCAGTCCCTGGTGGCTCAGATGGTAAAGAATCTGCCTGCAATGAGAGAGACCTGGGTTCAATCCCTGGGTTGGGAAGATCCCCTGGAGGAGGGTATGGCAACCTACTCCAGTCTTCTTGCCTGGAGAATCCCCATGGACAGAGGAGCCTGGCAGGCTACAGTCTATGGGGTTGCAAAGAATCGGACATGACAGAGTGACTAAGCACAGCACAGCTGATAGGACCGGTCTATGCTTCATGGAAATTTCCTGGGATTCTGTGACAATTCTCTCACTGCTCATCCCCAGCTCTCCTTGATGTAGCCTGACTCTACCAGGCTCGATGGTCAAAGTTCTCTGAAAAATGATACTATCTTTGATGATTCATCATGGCTATTTTTCCTGTCTCTCCTCCTGTATCTGTGTAATTTCTTCTTCAAGGTAATATAACTCGGTGGTGAAACTAGTACTTTTCAGAAGAAAAAAAAATTAGAAATAGAATTGGAGAATAATGAAATAATCCTGAAATAAGCATTTTGTTGAATACTTTTATACCAGGCACTTTGCCAAAAATATGTAAAGACAAATAAAAGAAGGTAGAATTTTTCAAAACTTTACTTTTCTTTTCTATGAAAAGCAATCAGCAAAATCTATCAAAATGATCTATCCTTTGATCCACACATTCCATTTCTGTGAAGTTATACTACTGACATTCTTGCATATGTACAAAATGACATATGCATAGTTTCCTCTGCAGCCTGGTTTGTGGATAGCAAAAACTTGGAAACCATGCAAAAGTCTATCAATAGGAGACTCATTAGGTATATCATGGGACACATACATGCAATGAAATATGATAAATATGTAAAAAATGAAGAAACATACTATGAAGCAAGGGTAAATATGTCATAATTTGTGTAAAAACAGGGAGAATGGATAAGAATAAGTATTTTTGCTTGTTCGTACACACCTAAAGTCACTCTAGAAGGATATACAAAAAATGTTAACAGGCGTTCCCTATGGGTAGGGAAGGAACGTGATGGTAGACACAGTGTATAGAGGTGTCGTTTTACTATGCATCCTTGTGTGGATGCTCAACTCTTTTCTACCCCATGGGCTGTAGTCCACTAGGCTCCTCTGTCCATGAGATTTCCCAGGCAAGAATACTGGAGTGTGTTGCCATTTCCTACTCCAGGGGATATTCCCAACCCAGGGATCGAATCCACATCCTCCTGTACTGAGCCTCCTGCATTGCGGGTGAATTCTTTACTGCTGAGCCACCAGGGAAGCCCATTGTTTTATTATACACCTTTTCAAAAGTTAAAGGTTAAAAGTAAAGTGGATTCTGTAGAGAACAGTTTGGAAATCTCTGAAGTCCTGTTCAGGTACTCACTGCATGAGTTCTCACCTTCAGTAGAAACATCAATCACGCCTTTATGGAACAGTTATGCATCATGTCCTGATAAAGTATTTTACTCTTCTCCATTTGTTACTCTTGGTTACTATGATACATTAACTTCAGCCATTTAGTGTCAAAAATACAATAAACTGTGTGAACCTTTTGACTTGTGTCCAGGACAAGGTTTTAAATCTCAGCCTTTCTTGTTGCTATGAGACCCTCGTCAAGTCACCTTGTCATTCCACAAATCAGTCTACATGCATTTGTTAGATAGATGAGATACCATTAACTGTAACAGAGCTGTTTGGAAATGTCAAAAACATTGATAACACTGAAGAATAAAAGACTCTATTATTATTCTTCTTGCTAATACTAAATAGAAGGGAAACCTTTGTACCAGGATCAGGGGATCAGATGATTACTGCAGGGCAACAATTAGCTCTGAGACTCTTGCAGCCTGAGACTCAAAGGAAAGTATATTGGAATGATATGTACTCATCATCGGATCAAAGAAAGCTTAGCAAGAGAGTACATATACATTTCTAATTCTAAATTTTAAGAAAAAAATCACTAGGGGGATCCTTATTTTTAAGTCACTACATGACATAATGAGCAATAACTTCTCTGATGTCTAGCCCTAAATAGCTTCAGTCAAAACAAATGTACTGAGGAAAGTTCAAGGACATAAGTATTTGTTGTTGTTGAACTTATTTTATACTGGAGTAGAGCTGATTAACAATGTTGCGATAGTTTCAGGTACACAGCAGAGTGACTCAGCCATACATATAAAAGACATATGCATTTGTCTCCTTGCATTTCCTTGAGCTAGACTAGCCTGGGAGCCAAATGTCACACAAACAATATTCATGTCTGCTATTAATATTTTCCCTCATAATGGACACTTTAGCCAGACAGTGAGAAGAAAAGACAGAGTAGAAAAGAGTGCTCCTAGGGACTTAGACAGTCGGCTCTCTCTCGCTGGAGTCATCGTCCTCAGAAAGGGTTTGCTTTGTGGTAAATTCATAAGGTACAAAAACCAGTTCTGAATTGGACCTGATTCGTAAAGCCTAGGCAAATGAAAGAAATGCTTCTTATCTCATAATTGTTAAGGATCTATGCTCAGATAGAAACATCAACTTTTATTACCATCTGCAAAGCATTTCAGTGTAAGGAGGGGAACCCAGAAACCTTCTGCCCAGTGAGATATATAATTTCTAAGCCACAGAAGGAAGCTCACACAGACAATAACAATACAACTAATATATTTAGTTGTTCCCAGTACAAGAGCAAGACACGGGGAAGCCTATAGTAAGAGAAGAGGGAAAAGGAGAGAGTATGGAAGCCAAATTAGTGTCATGAAGGCAATGACATCTTGCCACACAATGGGAAGTCCCAAACCTGCTTATTAAAGTCTCGTTCCTCACAATAGAACACAGGCTATAAAAAGGCCACGGGGAACCATTAATTAAATATTAAAAGATCAAATAGTTTTAGTCCCATTAGTTTGTATGTAATTTACATTCTCAAGTATAAATTTAGAGATAATTCCCCTTCTCTAATCGCTTTCAACTTTCTGATAAGGTATCTGCAAATATAGAGTCCTACAGGGAGTTTAAATATATCTTTCTCCATGCAGATCAAGTATTGTTCCTTTCATAAGAAGTTGCTTTTGAATATCACTCTCCACAACTAAAGTGATTATCATAATATACCTCAAGTTATTAGCCTTGAGGGGTACTTTTGTTGAGAGAAGGCAGTAGGCCATTTTTAGACATGTCTAAGCAATAATAGCAAATGAACAAAAATAGGAGGAAAAGGTTATCCAAGCAGACTGATAGCAGCTGGTTCAGACCCTCATTATGTGACTCCTCATTCATTGTCCAAGGTCAGAGGCAGTGAATAGGTAGCACAAAGTACCAGGAATCCTGGGTTCCAGGCCTGCCATGCCCCTAAGTTGCCAAAGAAGAGAAATCACATCAGCTTTGTGTGTTCTAGGGGTAGGATTAGATATTCTCTGAGGCCCTTCCTGGCTCGAAGCAAGAATGTCACTAAGCCATATCGGAAGGGCGAAGTTGCAGTAAATAAACACTTGTCTGGAAGACTGAGGAAAGAAAGCAACAACACAGAGTGACCCATGAAAGAACATAAGAGGTTTAAGGGACCAGATTAACTTGTTTATGACCAGATATTCAGAGATGTGATTTAATCCACAATGTTATGATGATAAAAATGACTCTGGTTTGTCCTAAATTGTCTTATATTTCCGTACCCAACTTGAAACTCATATAATTGATCCTCCCTCTTATTATAACATTAGGTGTCCACACCTGGCAGCTAAGAAACTGAGTCCATCTGCCTCAGTGAGCCAAGGAATAACTTTCCCTTCCAAGTTAAAAGATGTGAACAAGAAACAGCCTAAATATACAGCAAAACTTAGATAAATTACACTACATTTCCATGATACTCCTCTGGTGGCTCAAACAGTAAAGGATTTGCCTGCAATACAGGCAACCCGGGTCCAATCCCTGGGTTGGGAAGGTCCCCTCGAGAAGGGAATGACTACCCATGCCAGTATTCTTGCCTAGAGAATCCCCAGGACAAAGGAGCCTGGTAGGCTACACTCCATGGGGCTGCAAAGAGTCGGACACAACTGAGCACACACAGCAGATGTAAACCTATGTTTTGCACAATAAAATGTACATGTAAGAAAAAAGTAAGAAAGGATATTCACCAAAATGTATAAAAGCATATTTATTTATTTTTGTTAATTTTGAGCTGTGGAATTATAAACCACCTCCAGTGAAATTACTTTAAAACCTTATAATAAAATGCAAAGCCAAGAAATTTTTCTACTCAGTCTTACTACTCCTCTGCATTTGCAGCATAGCCTTAAAATTCTTACACTGTAATAAACTGATTTCTTTTAAATCACTTCATGGGATCAAGAACTATGAATGGGAATTGGGAAACATCAACTCTAAACCCAACTTTGGTACTTATTAGCTTCTTGGGCAAGTCAGTGTACACTAAGTGTTAGGACTTCAGGTGAGCCACTGCCCCTCTCTGGAACTTAGTTGCCACTAAAAACGAGAGTGTTGACTAACAACTTGGTGTTCAAAGTGTGATCTGTGGACAGAAAGCAAGAGTATTTCCATAGAGTGCATATAAATGCAGAATCTAAGGCCTCATCCCAGACCTACTGAATCAGACAATATTCTAACAAGCTTTACAGGTAATCTGTTTGCATGATAAAGCTGAGAAGCACTGCACCAGATCATCACTGGACTAGATCTCTTTTCAGCTCCAAGAAGTAATACCTTGTGATGTGATGAATGTTTCATACGTCTGAGTCATTCACAGTCCTGGTCTGATTTAATTATCCCTTGAGAAAATGAGTTAGCTTCCTTCATTTAAATCTCTTTGCTGCTACAGACCCTATATGTTTACATTTATATCTTACTTTAGAGGTCATGGTGAGGTCATAGGCATCTTAATACCATTCCTTATTACCACTTACAGAAATGTGAATGCCAAATTAATCAAAAAAAAAAAGAGGAAGAAAGTATTTAGAATAGCAAGAGATGCTGTTTATGAAATGTTAATAGATGTATCTTACACTGTACTAAGAACACTTTAAAAAGTAGCTTATTTTAACTCTCAGATAAAACTGACATTTTATCCATACTTTGAAGAGAAGAAATTTATATATACATATACACCACACACACACATCTCCTCCCATTTCCTCACCTACCACCACATCAGCAGATCTGTGGTTTACAAGGTAGTAAAACCGGATCATTCCTTTATTTATTCAAACTAATATTTATCATTGTTTCAGTTGAACCAACAATCTAATTTTCATTATCCTAGAATGCATTAAAGCACATTCATTATACTCATGTGCTAAAAAAAAAAAAAAAAGAAAAAAAAAGCCTCTTCATATTTTGTCTCTTAGTCTGAAGGAAAGTGAATGCTGACTGACTTGGGAATGTAGTCCTCACAGTTACCTCCTAAAGAGTCTTCGCGTCTACTTTAGACTCACTGACAAAATTAGAAGAAGGTTTTCCTTCCCAAGCTCTCGAAAACTTAAAGTTGTTTTCTATACACCTGGTGGAAAAGATGTTCTTCACATGAATCAGAGTCAGTAATAGAAAACCTTTACTAAAACATTCTAAGTTCAATTGTACTTTATGGTAGAAAGACCACCAGACTTAGAAGATACAGAGTCCAGCTACAGCTCTTACACTAATATCATATGACTTAGTTACTTAACTCCTCTGAAGCTTCAATGCATTTACTCCTAAAACAAGACCGATAAGCCTTTCTCTGCCTACCTCACAGTGCTGCTCCAGGGGACGGTCTCTTATAAGCTACACAGAGCCACACAAATAAAAGCATCATGTAAATAAGTAAATAAAAGCTCTGTTGTAACTTTACAAGAATTTACAGAATCCTTGTAAACCACAGATCTGTGTCAATTTAGCTAAGCTGTAACTACATTTTCTAGAATTCCCTTTCTTGTCTGTTTCCAAATTAGTGTTGGCCACAGCAGACATTTGTGTCAGACTTGAAAGGCAGAAATGAAACATCAGTCGTGTTCTTGCTGAAGATCAGGGCAGGCCAATCAGACCCCATTGTTCAGAGCTGCTGATCTCTTGTTTACTTGATGGCATGAAAGGGGGTGGGGGAAGCCCCTGGACCTATAGCTTCTTTTGTTACAATCAGACTTCCTCCCTCAGATCCTCCTTCCCTGAACTGAGTAAGTGTGCAGCTCACTCGGTGGAGAACACTGGCTTTTTCTGAAAATGACTCACATCTTCAAGTGCAAACTTGGTGGGAGACCAACACAGGTTCCATTTTTCTGTGGTGAGTGCTGCTGGGTCAAAAGGAATTCTAATTTGTCCATGTAGTTTCCCCTGTTCCCTAGTTCTACTACACAATGGCCAGTTGGTTGATGTATAGCACCTCCAGACCCATCAACAGATGCAAAGACAAAGCTTTGCATGGATTTCTCAGGCACCTCTCTTAATTGTACCAGCTTCCAATGATATATCTCTTATTCCATACCATTCATCACTGTTCTTCTCTCATCTAAGCCTGATAGATACATCATCAGTATCAAAAAAATGGACATTTTAAAGGATGCTTTGATTTTTATCCCAGATATATCTTACCACTAAACTTTGCATATTTAAAAAAGTTAACATGCTTTGGAAAATAAGCCATTTGCTTTACATATGCAAAAACACACAAACACACACATTATAAGGAACATGCCAGCACTTTGCACACATGAGTCACTGGATATAGCTAAGACTCACTGAATATAGGTAATGTGGATATATGTTTAAAAACATACACACACACACACACACACACACACACACTCTGAGTCTCTTTAGTTACAACTTTATCTTAACCAAAGATTTACTTTAAAAGCTAGGAAATCCAAGTTCATTAATTAAAACATTATAAATAGCCTCAAACTCTTAGCCACCACTTACTTAGGAGGTTGAGTTGAAAAAAAAGTCAGGAAAGAGATGTTCCATGTACACGTGAAAATTCAGGTGGTCTCTGCTGCCACAGTGTACAATCTGCAGTTTAGCCTCCAATTGTTTATAGCCTATGAGCTCACTGCTAGTGTGTTGACAAGAAAGTTAAAGGATTGGTAAAGCAGATCTATAAACAGGAAGGAGAATTCAAAACAGAGGTAGGTACTAGAAACCAAGGATGTTTCTATTTGATCCAAATGTGAGAAGTCTGAAATATTTTTAACATTTGGATATATAAACCCCACCCTCATTATGCACCCATCTATTTACTCCCCAGCTTTGATGCACAGGGAAGAAGCTGAGTTCCAGACGGCAACTCTATATTTTGAATGAAGTGCCTGCCCCTACACTGTACTACCAACATGCCGTTGTACCCTTGAGGTTCAGGTATTCTCAGCAATGCTTTCTATTCCATCACTCATGTCTTTTCCTAACATAGAGCAAATACTCCCTCTGGGCTCCCAGCTTTATATTCTTCTAGCAAGTCTGGTTTTCATTTCATGGAGCATTAACTTATTGAGGTCAGGTTTAGCAGGAATACAAAACTGAGGAGACAAAGACCCATAGGAGCTGGAGGACCTGCTTCTCTGGTGGTCAAAATAGACCTATAACTTCTCTGAAATTCAGATCCTTCACCTGTAACATTGAGACAAAGATGCCTACTTCACAGTTATTGTAGCTATTACATGAGATAACAAATGTGAAAACAGTTGATAAAATGTGGTATATGGAAGAATATTAGGATTTTAAAGAGAAGTCTTATGCAGTATTTAAGAACACTAATGGTTTTATGATTTTACCCGAGTGACGAAGTACTTCCGTGAGAGATAAGGCTTGTGATAGGGATTGGGGTAGAGAGCTGATTCAGTCACACTTGGCAGCCTTGAAATCTGCTTTGGCACTGGAACCTCTGTGTCTGGCTCCCTCTCCTCCACGGACAGCTGATCCGTCTCAGAAGGTTGGTCATCTCCCTCTTGCTTCAGAGACACAGGCTGGAATTCCTCGAAGCTCCCAATTCTTGACATTTCTTTAGCCTAAAACAAAGAAACAAAATTCTCAGGAAAAAAAAAAGTCACCTGTGTCTTAACTATGGCAAAAAAGCCCATGCTGAACGACCAACACTCCTGAAACTGACAAACTTAGCTCACATTAACTGAACAGACGCACTGATGGACGGAGTTCAGTAACACAGACTCTATGATCATTAGGGAACATTTACCAGGGAACAGCAGCAGAGACTCTCTGGACAGAAAAAAAGAAGCTACAAGCAGTTCCATTTTCCCCATCTTTAATTCCATGGAACCAGAAGGTGAACAAGGAAAGAACAATATGAAATTATTATCACTAGACAATTTCTCTTCAAGTTTTTGTAGTGTTTTTTCTTGAAAGTCTACCAGCCTGTGAGCTTATTTAGGAGTTAAAAGCAATGATAATGCACTTTCTTATGTACTTCTTATTAATAGGGCACAGAAGCACTTAGAACTGAGTGCCTTTTTTTAACTGAAAGATTGCAATTCTAAAAATGTATCCTCAAGGACATATTGTACAACACAGGGAATATGACCTGCCAGAGTCCTGCTCCAGCGGGTCCAGGAGTACCCAAGGGATGAACGGTGTCGGCAAGAGGAAAGAATCACACAGAGTCTCTTGAAGATTCAAAGATAATCTCTCTTTATTGCTTTTAGTTTCTACTTACATAGCACATGTTTTTCTTCGTAATGACTCTCGTAATATTTTTCCATTTAGATCAACATCCCCTGATTCTAAGATGTGTTGAAGGTTGTTTTTCCTGGTCCTTTGTCACACTTTGGTTACATGTTTACCGCGAAACCTATTCTTATTCTACTAAAACATGGTCTACAATGTCGTGAATCATACTGTTCCATCTGCTTATTCCATACAGTCGGCTACTTCAGTGAATACAGCGTCTCGCTTCAGTGAATAAGCACTATAGCAGCATCTAAGGTCAAGAGTTTCTCATAGTACAGCCATTGTCAGTGGTGGTCTGTTTACCATCTACCCACATAACACAAGACTGTTTCTGGCAGGGACAAGTCTTCTGCAGTTTACCTAGAAACCATTTACAATACAATTCACATATTTCTTTCCATTTACGCTTAGATTCTAAGGGGCACAAACATCTCTAGCATCCCAATCTTTATGAGAAAAGGCAATTGGCTTGGTTTCTGTAATTTTCCCTGACACATGACCCAAGTTTTCCAGTTATCAATAATAATCTCCTCATGAGGCTAGGTCACAATAGGCTTAGGGCTTGTTTTCCAAATGAACATGGCCATATTCCCTGGCTGAGTGTTAGGGACCCATCAGCCAGGGGCCTCAGTAGGCTTAATCATTTTGGGAATATTTCTTTGGGACAGAGGATCATTTTTCTTTTCCCTGGGCTCTGGTGAACTCACTACAGAAGCCCCTTCAAATCCTGCCAACAAAGAAAGAAACACAGCTAGCCACAACAGAAGCATAGAAACAGAAAGGAGTGAAGGTTCCGATCCTGAAGAGAAACCACTGCGCAGTTTCTTCTCGAGTGGTGCCGTGACTTTGTCATCCGGCAGTAGTTCCAGAACAGCTCCCAACAATGACCAATATTCTATAATAGCTATAGATGAAATATAATCTTTAAAAATTGTGAATCACTACATTGTACACCTGCTACATATAACATTGTACATCAACTATACTTCAAAAAGAAAAATTTTAAGTAAAAAATAAATTAAAAAATTAAAAATGTATCCTAAAGAAATAATTTAGACAAATGCCTAAAGATGTAAATATAGAAGGACATGCATTACAACATTGTGTCTAATAGCAAAAAAATACATAACTTCATGTCTAACAGCAAAATATTGTATGTAATAGCAACATTAGACACTCACACAACATTGTGTCTAATACTAAAAATATATACAGTGAAACTAAGTATCCATCAGCAAATATTTGGCTAAGACAAGTTATACTGCACAAATACAATTTGATCATCAAAAATGTGAGAATATATTTTTACTACAGAATGATGTCCAAAATGTAATGCTAATGGGAAAAATAAGTTATAAAATATTATGAAAAATGTTATTCAAATTTGTTACAATAATTCAGAAAGAAGGAAGGAAGGGAGGATGGGAGGGAATGAAGGAGGCAAGAAGGAAGGGAAGAAGACATAATACCTGAACTTGCATACGTATTTACATGTATGGTAGGACAGAAGTTAGAAAAAATATCTGGAAAGAAGTGAAATAAAATATTAACAATGATCACCTCTGAAAATCTAGTGGTTACCAATGGGGAGAGGGAAAGGGGAAAGGACCTGATAGGGGTAAGGAATTAAGAGGTATCAACTACTATGTATGGGCTTCCCTGGTAGCTCAGTTGGTAAAGAATCTACCTGCAATGCAGGAGACACCAGTTCAATTCCTGGGTTGGGAAGATCTGCTGGAGAAGGGATAGGCTATCTACTTCAGTATTCTTGGGCTTCCCTTGTGGCTCAGCTGGTAAAGAATCCACCTGCAGTGCAGGAGACCTGGGTTCGATCCCTGGGTTGGGATGATCTCCTGGAGAAGGGAAAGGCTACTCACTCCAGTATTCTAGCCTGGAGAATTCCATGGACTGTATAGTCCAAGGGGTCACAAAGAATTGGACAAGACTGAGTGACTTTCACTTTCAACTACTATGTATAACATAAAGAAGCTATGAGGACATATTGTACAGCACAGGAAATATAGCTGATATTTTATAACTATAACCGGGGTAACCTTTAAAAAATTGTGGATCACTATATTGTACACCTGAAATGTATATAATATTGTATATCAAGTAGACCTCAATTGAAAAAAGACAATGATTGTCTCTGGATGATAGAGTTACAGATGATTTTTATTTTCTGTTTTCATAAGTTTCTGGATGCTTACAATGACTACCTCTGAGTTAACATAAATAGAAACACAGTAGATTCACTAATATGTTGTAAGTTAAAAGAAGTATCACAAAGCAAAACAAAACAGAAGCTACATGCTAGCCTAGCAAAAGGTATCCTCAATCAAGTGGCCTTTCTCAAGCTAAGGCCACACATGCTGTGCACACATGCCCAATGCTATGACATAGGAGGTTCTCATGCCCAGTGTCACCATGGGACTGGGAATGCCATCTTAGTCTTAGGGCTCCCTCCCACAAATTCCATTTCCTTCCTCCTTGTAAAACAACAGAAAGTGAGAAGCAGCGCCTACCCACAACAAATTTACATTATTGAACTGGGAATAATTAGAGTAGTCAAGGGCGGTAAAATAGTACCAGCATATAATTTATTACCTAACCCTGGATACTTCTGAGCGAAAAAAGTGCTATTAATACTTATGCTAGGATGATAGCATTGTCTCAGGCAAATGCAGACATATACAGTCACCCTGAGGGGCTTGAGTGGAGGGAACACATGGCTGGTCAGAGACTCACAAGCAAAAAGCCCTCTGCTGATCACATTACAGATTATTTCCTCTGATTCTCCCAGCAACCCTAGAATGATGGATTTGTTTCCATCTCTCTGAGGATCCCAGAGTTAGTGGGATGCCACTCCCCCACCCCCACCCCATCCAGTGCTCAGGTGGTGCTAGTGGTAAAGAACCTGCCTGCCTATGCAGGAGACATAAGAGACACTGATTTGATCCCTGGGTCGGGAAGATCCCCTGAAGAAGGAAACGTCAACTCACTCCAGTATTCTTGCCTGGAGAATCCCATGGACAGAGAAGCCTGGCGGTGCATAGAGTCCATAGGGTTGCAGAGAGTTGGGCATGACAGAAGCACCTTAGAAAGCATACACACATGCACGCATGCATCCCAGGGCACACTTGGAGAGTAGAGAAAGCACCTGGACTCCCACTCAGGACTCCCAACCACACTCGAGGTCAACAAGCCTGCCATGATGCACGCTGTCTTACAACATGAAGGGCTTCGCTGAGTTTTCAGATAAGTGTTTCAAGTTATTGGCCTGTGAGAAATACAAGGAGACGCACGGAGAAGCAGGAGAATTTTAGTGTGTGTGTGTGTGTGTGTGTGTGTGTGCGCGCGCGCGTGAGAGCGAGAGTACGGAGGCACTGTAGCCTCCCTGGCAGTTGCATGCTCTATTTTTGCAGGTCTGCCACCTCTTACAGAGGCTTTTGGAAGGAAGTGTGTTTCTAGAGTTCCTTGTAACCTGTGAAGGAAGATTTGTGCCTTTGGGAAAGGAAAGCCTGCTTCTGTATTTGCCATGCTGTGTGAACCGGAGCCTAACAACAGACATCTGTGAAAAGCTCCAGTGCCTGGAAAACAGAGGGAGGATTTAATTAGCACCACTTCCTTCCCTCAGGCTGTCTTCTCTGGAAACACTTGGGGATGAGAAGCGAAGCACTTAAGAGACTGAGCTTTTGAGGTCCAGGAAAGAAGGAAACTCTCCTTCGCTCCAGTTAAACTCTGACAGCCGTGAATAGTGGAAAAACTAAGCCCAGCGACCTCAGTCCAGAAGGATTCCAGCTCTGTTTCTGGGGACATCTTCGCAAGGACAATGAACTTACCTCCCTTTAACAACTTCCAGGATATAAGAGGAGTGCCACGCATTGAAGCAGCCCCCTCCATGCCACCTGCCCAGACACTGTTTATTCCCTATTCAATAAGACATTCCATCCTATCTCTGCTTAACCATACTATATACATTGAAATACTAAAAGCTTTGTGCCTGGATAAATTAGGCTGCCTCACAGCAGACCCATCCAGAGCCATTTAGAGTTGAATAGGATTGTTCCTTAAGATTGCCTAGTAAATTGAGCTTAGCTTGTGGTGGTGCCCAAGAGAGTCAAGGCAGAATAATTTCTAAGGGAAGCAAAGGGTCAAGGTTTAGAAAAGAATTTCATCCATGTATTTTGACCTGATTTTCTCATTTTAGGGAATTCATATCAAAGGAGGAAACAGACAGAACAGGCTCCATCTTGAAAGCAGGACTCCATCTTGGGCCTGACTGTGGACTTTGAGCTATATACCCAGTACCTATGGAAACGACAAACCAACTGGAAAACCAGACTGCCCACCTCCATGGAAGAGCCCCAGGGCTCGTACCTAGACTCTCCGTCACCTAAACGAATACCTAATTATCTGTGTAACCAAATAGAATCATAAATTCTATTATGCTTATTAAGGTATGATCACAGGCCTATTGATAATTGTCCACTGTTAACTACGTAGGTTTAAGGCATACAAATCATGGGTTAACTTTGATTGTATCTTTCTTTTCCTTTGTTCAGACTAGTTTCAGAGAATTTGGGGAGGTGGGTTTGAGCATGAACACTTAGGGTATATAAGTTTTTCACAAAAACTGGTCGGGGTCCTAGGCTGAGAGAAGACTCTGCCTTGGGCCCGCTGGTGTAATAAACTGTACTCCACTATCTGCACTGTCCTTCTGAGTGAGTTTGTTTCTCAGAACACATGGCTACAACAAAATAATGAGAGTTACCCTAAAAAAAAAGAAAAGAAAGAAAGAAAGTAAAGCCCTACAATACTAATTGAATGTTCTAGACAGTAATGAAAAATTGGAAACCCACTAAACACCCAATGGTCAAGGAATTTCCTAGCTACCTAAATGACACTAAGCAGACCCTTAAAATAACAGCCCTTAAAATAATTTGTACAAGCACTACAGCAGCATGGAATAAATAAAGGATGTATCTTCTTGGGGCAAGAAAAGCAGAGATTTTCTGTGGTAATGATTGAATTGTTTTTATGTTGGTAAAGACTAGAGGGAAAATATTTGTGTTTGTCGAGATAGAGGGATCATAAGTGAATATTTGCTTTTTTTTTTTTTTTTAAAGTTAAATCGTGTTAGCACTCCTTTTGTAATAAAATATATGAATAAATCTGTTGGTTCACAAAGTCAGGAGCTTCCCTGGTGAAATCTGAAACTGGCCCCTGTGCAGAAAGGGCAAGAAGAGACCAAAGAAAGAAGGAGACCACTCCAAATTGATTGGTGGCAGAATTCATAAGCAAGAGAACTTACCAACCAGGCTTGTCTTGGGTGACCACAAGGTGAGTGAATCTCCACACCTACCTGCCGGAAACTTAAAAGCTTATAGAGAGGCCTTAACTGGTCCAGCCACATCTTCAGTCCAGATGGTCTCAACACCACATTGCTCTCTCAAGGCTACCTCTGGACAAGGGCTCCCACTTTGGGGATGGTGGGTGAAAAGTACATGGTACATTGCAAAGATGTGGTGGGGAGTGGGGGAGATGAGGAGCCATCCATTGCTCAGTTCACTTACTGGTCAACTAGTCACCATGTCCTCTGGATGACCTCCTCCAACAATGCCAAATAAATATGTAAAGAAGTGCCACTCTCTCTCTGGTCAGACAACAAGAATTTTATATTATTTCTCAGCTGCCAGAAATTTCAGAGCTAAATTTAATATCATATTGCAGTAAATAACTTATTTCTGGATCCTGGTCTACGTATGCCTGCCTCCTTTGGTACCTGCTATCATATCTGAGACTTTTTCTAAGAATATTTCAGAAGCGTATAGAGCATAAGTGATAGCTAGAGAATTGTTGCCTAGTCCAGTTCCTTCATTTTGCAAGGTTTGGAACACTGATGTAAAAGACTTGCCCAGGGCCATACAGCTAAATAGATTCAAAACATGAAATCAGACTCCAGGACTCTAGTTCATAGCTACCCATTGTAACATTTAAAAGAGAAGCAGTTATCATACTTACAAACTGGTAAACTGAAAATGCTTTTACCAACTGTCTGCAGCCAGTCAGACTTTGCTCTGGGATGGGAGAAACAACTCCCACGAATCATGCTTCTCCCAGCTTTTCCCCATCAGCAGCCCACAACTAGCCCTGCAGATGAAGCTTCCTCCTTTGCCTGGAATCAGACTAACCTATCCATAGGCATAGGGGCACAGTGCCTGGATCCACAAAACTTGTAGGGGCTCAGGAAATGTTTTAAAGTATTTTAAAATCATAAGCAGAGACATCACTTTGCTGACAGAGGTACGTATAGTCAAAGTTACAGTTTTTCCAGTAGTTATTTACATTTGTGAGAGTTGGACCTTCTTTAAGAAGGCTAAGAGCCAAAGAATTGATGCTTTCAAACTGCAGTGTTGGAGAAGACTCTTGAGAGTCCCTTGGACAGCAAGGAGATCAAACCAGTCAATCCTAAAGGAAATCAACCCTGAATATTCATTGGAAGGACTGATGCTAAAGCTGAAGCCCCAATACTTTGGCTACCTGATACAAAGAGCCAGCTCATTGGAAGAGACCCTGATGCTGGGAAAGATTGAGGGCAGGAGGAGAAGGGGACAACAGAGGACGAGATGGTTGGATGGCATCACCAACTCGATGGACATGAGTTTGAGCAAACTCTGGGAGATGATGAAGGACAGGGAAGCCTGCCATACTGTAGTCCATGGGGTCACAAAAAGTTGGACATGACTGAGCAACTGAACAACAACAAAAATCAGAAGAAAAAAATTAAATTTCTTGGTCAAAAAATTGTTTTCATTTTTTCTCATATCAGAGGAAAAAATGAAGTTTGTAGGCCACCTGAATCTATTGCATTTTGCCTAAAAAGCAAACTAGATTATGTAAGTCATAAGATGCTGAACTATGTACAGTTATAAAATCATGTTTTAATAGTAATATTATTATGGTAGAGACATTCAAGAAGGCAAAAGTTTTAGGTCCACAGAAGTCATAAGGTGAACCTGACTTGACTCTATAGTCTACTACTCAGATTTTCTGCTTAATAGTTCATTCTGGGGCTCCATACTGGACTATCGAAGCTAGAAACATCCCCCACATTCTAGCACTTTCCAATCTCCTTATGAAACTGTGGGTAATCAATGGCAAAACCATTTGCCCTGGCTTCACTAATCAAGGTTGTTTAAGATTTGCATGTCCTCTGAACAGCATGTAGCCTATGTAAAAAGTGGTTTGCTGAGATGTTTTCCAGGAACTTAGAGTCAGTTTTATCCAGTTCAAGTTGAACTGGATGGGACCGGCTAGGACCACTAACCCTCCAACCGGGCATGTGCAAGGGTCCATCCACCTGGCGATCCTCTGATGCCAGATGCCCCAGGACTCCACCCTCAGATTTGGGCCAAGTGCCTCCACTGTGAGCATGCAGTGGCCTGTAGTCTAGTTGTGTGTGTGTCTGTGTGATCAGTCACTCAGTTGTGTCTGCTTCTTTGTGACCCCATGGACTGTAGCCCGCCAGGCTCCTCTGTCCATGGGATTCTCCAGGCCAGAATACTGGAATGGATAGCCATTCCTTTCTCCAGGGGATCTTCCCAACTGAGGGATTGAGCCTGAGTTTCCCGTATTTCCTGCATTGCAGGCAGACTCTTTACCCCTAAGCCAGTAGTGTAGCTGCTTGTGCACAGAATGTCGATTGCTGCACCTTTTTCCGGTCACCTTTCCCCACGTTCCTCATAATCCCCACATCTCCAACTGCCCCACTTCTTTACTCTTCATCACATAAATACTCAGAGCCCCTTGACTTGGGGAGGCAGAACTGAGTCTGGCTTGGCTGCCTTGTGAATAAACCCTCTCTTTGCTGCAAACCTCGGGGCATCAGCATTTTTTTTTACTTGCTTCGTGTCATACAAAATGAACCTGTCTCTGTAATACTTATTCTGGAAGATTCTATTCCACTATCCACTGAAAGATTTCTGTCCTATAGACAAACTGTACAATCTTAAAGTAACTATTTTTGCTTTCTTGAAATCAAAAGGAGACCCAGAATTAATCACCCTCTAATAAATATATGTTTCCCAGAGAAGTGGATGAATAATCATCCTAAGAACTTATAATCAGCTTGAAAGGAGTCACTGGTTACACTGAGTGGCCACAAAGCCAGCCAGAGGTGAAGAAAGGGGGAGTGTGGGGGTTTTTTCCCTCTCAACCCACTCCACTGTTCTTGCCTGGAGAATCCCAGGGATGGGGGAGCCTGGTGGGCTGCTACCTATGGGGTCGCACAGAGTCAGACACGACTGAAGTGACTTAGCAGTAGCAGCACAAGAGTTTAATAAAGAACAGTTTGTATGTAACAAAAAGCATCATATTCTTTAAAAATTTTTATTTATTTATTTGACTGCTCTGGGTCTTTGTTGCCATACTCAGGCTTTCTCTGTTTGTTCTGCATGGGAGTTACTCTTTAGTTGCGGGGTGTGGGTGCCTCATTGCTGTGGTTTCTCTTGTTGCAAAGCGTGGGGTCTAGGGCATGCGGGCTCAACAGTTGTGGCTCATGGGCTTAGTTGCCCCATGGCATATGGAATCTTCCCAAACAAGGGATCAAATCCATGTCCCCTGCACTGGCAGGCAGATTCTTAACCACTGATGCCTGGGAAGTCCAAAAAGCATCATATTTCATATTTCTGATCAAGACAGCAGGACTGACATTATATAGATACTGGTAAAACTCAGGAGTGTTTCATGGTGAACCACTTCCTAAGGTCATGTACCCTCCATTATCTCAGCATGACTTTTGCTATTTGTCCATCTAGTTTTCAGAATTCCTTCTTGGCTTCCTGCTTTCTCTGCCACTCTAGAGAACCTGCACAACCAGCCAGCCTCTCCCTTGCTTCCTTTACTCTCTGTCTCCTAAGATCTCCATTAAGTCTCCATGGGATTTATTTATTTATTTAAATTTTTAATCCTATGCATCCCTAATGCAATGCTATTGCATTGTGATTTCCACAAAGTTTTTGAAATATTAATAGCTACTTGAGTGTTCCCAAGACCACCCCTCTGGACCCTTGGAAAGATAGATCACCTCATTAGAGAGCACCAATCTATTCTAACCTCCACATTTTGTAAATAAGGAAACTGAGGCCCTAGTGGATTATGTGTCTCCTGAACCCTCAGTTTAGTTAATTTTTTGAAAATTAAAGACAATAAAGAAAGAAGTTATGGCCACCACAGTATTAAAACTATAGTATCTCAAGGAGTGCTTGTGGACTAACCAGAAGCTTAGAAAAGTCTATGGTTTGTTAATAAGAGCTGCTTCCCACGTGCAGGTGAGGTGCTACTGGGCTGGGGAGGAAGTTCACACTTGAGTTCTTGTGGCTTGGGTTGCATTCAAAGATATCAACTGTGTTTTTCTGATGGTGACATTTCTACCCACAGGAAGGGGTTAACATTCTCGAGGCACAGCCCCAAAATAAAAATCTGCTTTTAATTCTGACATTTCGTAAAGGTAATTTATGTGAATTTATGTGTGCAGCCTTTCCTGAGTCTCTGTGAAGAGCCAAGGGATGTGCAGTGGATACACAACAACTAACACCTTAAAACTCTCCAACAAATCCTCCCCTGTGCCAGTTGAGATAAGAAAATTGGCAAAGAGTTCTTCACAATTTCACATTTTGCACATTAGTGATAACATGCCAGCGGGGCTGCTCTGTGTCCTGGGGGAAAGTGGACTTGATGGAGGGTCTCTTGCCTCTCAGCTCCTCCTCTGCGAGGCAGGGCTCTCTGGTCTGTTACTGGAGCTTTCAGTCAGTGGAGGGGGGAGGGGAGAATACAAGATCAGGATAAAGAAACATGGGTCCCCACTTCCTCGCTGGTTAGTGATAGTGAAAGTCACTCAGTGGCATCCGACTCTTTGCAACCCCATGGACTACACAGTCCATGGAATTCTCCAGCCAGAATACTGGAGTGGGTAGCCTTTACCTTCTCCAGGGGATCTTCCCAACCCAGAGATCAAACCCAGGTCTCCTGCATTGCAGGCGGATTTTTTACCAGCTGAGCCACAAGGCCCTGAGCAATTTCTTCCCCTTCCCTGCATGGCAGTTTCTTCATCTACAAAATGAGGGGCCAGACTTTATGGTTGGCAAATGTGCACTCTTGAAAATGATTAACCGATTTCAATCAAAACAGATTTCATTTATCTGTTTCTGGATTTCTTCTGAAGCTTTCATTTCAGGGGAAAATATATTGAAGTCTGAAAGCTGTTGGACTAAATTATTCCTTCTAGTGCGATCACTCTACAAGATTTAATTTTTCTCCAGTGCTCAGAAAATTCCAGATCTAAGCCTACAAATATTTCATATGGTTTCCCCTACCCCCTCTTTAGCTGAGCATGTTAGTTCCCTGTGATTCAAACGTGAGGTCAAAGAAGAAGGTTTGGGAAGGTAGTTATGAATTTGGGTGCCCATTGTGGAGAATCTGAGGTGTTTGGCCTCTGACTTCTTCTAATGCAAGTGGGTATACACAGTGACCGGAGATGCTAGGGACACCCACAGTGGAACATTGTACACTAAACCTGTGTCAGGGCCAGCGATAGCCTCAAAACTTATTCTTGCATTTTAGAAGGAACACATTTAGAGGTTTTCTGAACTTCTCACACAAAATATTAATTTTTAAAGATATTTCCTCAAAAACATATGGAAAAATTGATAAGGATAAGGAAATTGATTAGAGAACTTGGGAAAATTAGATTCCTTGAAATTAACTTTGCTCATTTCCATAAACCCTCCACCATTCACCCAGTCCAGGTTACAACAGTGCTGGCATTCTTGACTTCTGTAGTGTTTATCACACTGCTCTGTAATCACCATTTACTCTCCTGTCTTCACTCCTGGGCTGTGAACAAGTCTAGAGCAGAGACTGTGCTACCCTCCTCTTTAGAGACAGCATTTGTCATGGGATGAATGAGTTCTCAGATGGATGAATGGATGCCCTGCTTGTTTCTCTATTAGGTCTGAGATCTGAGGGCAAGTCTTATGTCTGATCCAGTGTTATTGGTACATCGCCTCATATGTCATCCATGAAACTGAAAGTGAAGTCACTCAGTCGTGTCCAACTCTTTGTGACCCCATGGACTGTAGCCCACCAGAGTCTTCCATCCAGGGGATTCTCCAGGGAAGAATACTGGAGTGGGTTGCCTTTTCTTTCTCCAGGGGATCTTCCTGACCCAGGGATCGAACCCGGGTCTTCTGCATTGCAGCCAGACACTTTACCATCTGAGCCGCCAGGGAAGCATCCATGAGTGCTCAGTAAATGCTTATGGACTGAGTGATGAAACTCTTTGCGAGGCACAAATGAAAATGACTCTGTACACATCCACTTACACTCAGACACACATCAAAACACATGCCCCAGCTCAGAGCCTAGTGGAGGTGATGGAAAGGGAAACGGAAAACCGCAGACTGGCACTATAGAGCCGGAATAGGAGAATGTGTACAAACACAATGGAAACAGAAGATGGAAGTAACAGGGGTGAGTGGAGAGAGAGGCTGGAGAGGGCGGAAAGTTAGAGCTATGGAGAAATGTGCCTCAGGGCTATCTGCATCTTAGAGGATGGGTGAGGACATTCCTGGCAAAGGTGCAAAGGTATGAGGTGTGAAGAGGAGGATGTATTTGAAGGACAGAGGGTTATATGGTGTGTGAAACTCAGATGTCAACTGCCCGCCTCCAGCCTCTACCCTGGAAGAGCTGGCTAACACTTGGTTAAAACTACAGGGCTCTCTGACAGGATGGAAGTCTGAAATCCTCCTCACATATCCTCTGTATTCCCTTCTCTCTGCCATTATGCCTCCATCCCTGCTGGAATAGGTCCCCCACAGTCACCCCAGATGCAGTCTAGGTTCAGCACTGTAAGATTCCACTGGCCTCAAGAACTTCACGAGGTTAACAGCTTCCTTAAAGATTTAGAGCCGTCATGGAGTGGTGAGTCACATTGTGTATAGTCCAACTTTGCTACATTCATCTATTCCTTCTCTCTTATCAGGATAACAATTTTTTCTTTGTGTGTGTGTTATATTTGAAATATTCATGTATTTTGTTACCATATAATCCTGCAATCCCACTTCTTGGCCTATATCCAGAGAAAACTCTTAATTCAAAAAGACGCATGCACCCCAATGTTCATTGCAGCACTATTTACAAGAGCCAAGTCATGGAAGCAGCCTAAATATCCAGTGACAGATGAATGGATAAAGAAGATGTAATATACATAGATACAATGGACTATTGTGTGCTGTGTGCTTAGTCTCTCAGTCTTGTCTGACTCTTTGTGACCCCGTGGACTGTTGCCTGCCAGGCTCCTCCAGGGAAGAATATTAGAGTGGGTTGCCATGCCCTCCCCCAGGGGATCTTCCCAACCTAGGGATGGAATCCAGGGCTCCCGTACTGCAGGCAGATTCTTTACCATCTGAGCCAGCAGGGACTGGATCAGTGATGTTGATACAACCTCATATATCAAATAGGTAACCAATAAGGACCTACTATATAGCACAGGGAACTATACTCAATATTTTGTAATAACCTATAAGAGAAAAGAATCTGAAAATTATATATATATATATATATATATTATACACACATACACATGTGTATAACTGAATCATTGCGCTGTACACCTGAAGCTAACACAGCATTGTAAATCAACAATACTTCAGTTTAAAAACATGAATGCCTACAATTATGTCATTTATAAATATGCATTTTTCGTTAAAACATACCTATCTATTTTATTCACATACCCAGGTTTTCTCCCTCAACATCCCCAAATAAATGGAATTCCCCCACCAAGATGAATTCTGGAGGTAGCTATTAATATAAACCTGTACAAGGATTTGTGATTCTGGGAACACTTGACTGGATTTATATGTCTGAAAAAGTAGAAGAAAGCCAAGCAATAAGCCAGCATCAAGGACAGTGACTTGTCTCAGGTAGGAGCAGAAGTGTCTGATTTGCCCTTGGCCCAACCATGAGGAGGCTGGGGCAGAGAGGCGACAGAAAAGCAGCAGCCTTGTCCTCCTGAGGAGAAGAGTGGGTGCATGAATGCTAAGTCACTTCAGTTGTGTCCAACTCCTTGCGACTCCATGGACTATATAGCCTGCCAGGCTCCTCCGTCCATGGATTCTCCAGGCAAGAAAACTGGAATGGATTGTCATGCCCTCCTCCAGGGGATCTTCCCAAACCAGGGACTGAACCCAGGTCTCTTATGTCTTCAGTACTGGCCGGCAGGTTCTTTACCACTAGCGCCACCTGAGAAGTCTGAGGAGGAGAATAATAAAGTCTAAATCACCAGCCTCCCCACTCCCTCAAAAGAAAGAAAAGAGAAGCACTTCAGGAATTAACCAGGTTAAAGATGTACTTTGGGGATCCTAAAGCACTATACTAGTTTTTTTTTCTCTGTACAAGTGAAAAAGAAAGGAGTACAGAATTGAAGAGAATCAACCAAGGCCAAATCATTCAGCCTGCAAAAGCTCTACTTTTTTTCTCTCCAAAGTAATAAGATCCCAGATTTTGAATCTGCTGATTGAGAATGCTTAGAATTCTGGTGACAATGCTTAGAAATTATAGCCAGCCTCTTTCTCAGTTACTGGGACATCCCAGGGGAGTGTGTGGGTTATGTCTACCAGGGATTATTACCTATCCAGCACTAATCCTGGTCCAGGGAGGGGCACTAGCCTGCATTCCTCAACCAGGTATTCCTAGCTGGAGCTCTGTTTAAGGAAGTCACCCCAAAACCTGGGTTTCCTGCTAAGCTAACTGTGACTGCTGCTAACGAATGGATTTCATGAAATTCAAGGAAAGACATTCAACTAAGTGCTGACAACAGTCTCCCCCACCCTCCCTACTACGCAGCCTTTGTTATTTTAACAGCACTTTTATTATAAACATTTCTATTGAAGTAGGACATGCATTCAAAAACTCATAAATGTGCAGGTCAATGAAGTATCATAAAAATAAACACACCCGTAGAACCATCACATAGGTCAAGAAATATCATATTACCGGCACCCTGACGGGTGATGGAATCCAAGATCACTGCCAGACAGTTTAAATATCATCTAACTCAAGACCCTCATTTTACAAATAAGGAAACAGATGCTCCCATGGGAGCAGGTAAGTGATTCCTCTACAGGTTTGTAGGAGTTCAGATCATGAAGGTCTTGCCTACCATGCTCAGGAGTCAGATTTTATTTAGAGGGCAATGGGTAAGTCGCCAGCGACATGATCCAATTTGTATTTTAGGAAGATGAGTCTTCCCTTTGTGAGCTGCATACAATTGAGAGAGCAATACTGAAGAGACATCAGTTAGTAGACCTTTACTATGATCCTCAAGAGATGAATTAAGGCTTTGGCAAGGAGTGGAACAAAGTAGAAAATTCAGTACCTACTAGGGAATTAAAAACTGTAGGACTAGGTGCATGATTGGTCAGTATCAAGCAAGAAGAGGTAATCAAGCAGCTCTCTGACCTGGGAAAATGTAGAGCTGTGACTGCCTTTACTGAGGTTGGAATAAAAAGGAGAATCGTATTTATGGTAGAGGTAAAAAGATAACAAGTTAATCTTCAGACAAGAAGAATTAGAAGTACCTGATGGCTAACAAAGAGGATAGATCTAGTAGACAGTTGCGTAGATAGAACTGGGGCTTGGAAGAGAGATATGACTGTAGATATAGATATGGGAGTCATAGATTTACAAATTATGATTAAACAATGAAAGCAAAGGAGATTGCTTATTGAGAGCATCCAGAGTGATTTCTGGCAAACATCACCATGTTAATCAATATAACAGAATTTATCATCCCTTAGAATAGTACCTGTCAACTTGCCTTAACTTTCACAGTTTCCTCACTAGCACATAAACTCCCTGA
The DNA here is from genome assembly GCF_054371585.1 of Giraffa tippelskirchi. Lineage (NCBI taxonomy): Eukaryota > Metazoa > Chordata > Mammalia > Artiodactyla > Giraffidae > Giraffa > Giraffa tippelskirchi. The sequence goes on along the minus strand of NC_137276.1, from coordinate 157,160,521 downwards.
TGATAAGGACAGGGTGTTTGTTTGTTTGTTTGTTTTCCCCTCCACCACAGTTACCTTAGCACTGAGTAGAGCACATGGAAAGCATTAATTATGTAAAAACTGAACAAATGGATCCATAATAAATATCCATACTCCATGGAGTATGCATGGCAGAAAACAGAAAGGAGATTCATCCTAAAGAGTCTCTCTCCTCAGATGTGATGGCACCAGACCTAACAAGGGATGATTTGAAACCCTTTCTTCTAAATCAAGCTCCAAACTCATCAGTTCCTTCAAGCAACTTAGAAATGCAATCTGTCCTATGCTGTCCAGACACCACGATCTTTTCTTGATCAACCAGTTTCTTTAATCATTGCTTGTAACTGGTCTCCATGAGCAGATCGTGAGCTCCATGAGTGAAGGAACTATGCCCATCTCTGTCCCCTTGGATGCCCACAGAACACTGGACCTGTGTTTGGCACAGTGATCTCAGGCACAGAGGGTGTCACAGAAGATGTTGGTACCATGCTAAACACAGAACAAGGAGAAACTCACTTCACCTGCAAATACTCCGTGGAGTAAGTGACAAATATGAAACCTTCTCCTAAGAGCTGGACGGAGGGAATAGAGGAGAGCCTATCTGAAAACCAAAGGGCAAAATTCTTCCAGGAGCAGACATTTGAAAGGGGCAGAAAAAGACCAGAAAGGAGAGCCTCTAGTGTCACAAAAACAAGACTGCTACCTTCCCATCTTGTGGGTCACCACGACTGAAGGACAATTTGCATTTTCAAAATGAAGTATACATTGAATTCTTAAAATGTCAAAAGTTAAAAAAGACACCTCATTAGACAATAATAAGGGATATAAGAAAGTGTTAGAGAAATACTCTAAGGCGACTTTGACTCGTTTTCAGTCCTCCTAGTGAGAATATAAACACCTGAAATTCAGTCTGTTCTACAAGGTGCAAAAAGATCTACATAGGTCCAGAGAGTTCCACCAGGGAGAGAGAGAAGATAAGAGAAGTAGAACAAAGGAGTAGCTCTGATGAAAATAATGAGGGCCAGGGAACAAGTATGGAGCAATGAAAGCAGTTCTGTCTCAAGAGTGACATTCAGATTAACTATAAATTACTTAAGTGGACAGTTCAGAATGCTAAAGAATAAAAACTGTTCATTCTTTAGCATTATAGTGTATGTATATATATATATACATACATACATATATATATATACATACATACATATATATATATATACTCTCTATGGGCTTCCCCAGTGGTTCAGCAGTAAAGAATCAACCTGCAATTCAGGAGACACAGGAGACCCAGGTTCAGTCCCTGGGTTGGGAAGATCCCCTGGAGAAGGAAATCCCCTGGAGCAACCCACTGAAGTACTCTTACTGGGAAATCTCATGGACAGAGGAGCCTGGCAGGTTACAGTCCATGGGGTCACGAAGATTTGGACACGACTGAGCACACGTGCATACTCTCTATATATGCACTGTATATATAATATGTATATACTCACTATAGCATATTTTATATATAGGTTTTATTCTATTCTATTTTATTCTATTATCTTGCTGAAGGTAATTAGTTAGTAGACACAGATGAAGAACATCAATCAAAAAAGATCTTTTCTTTTTTCTGTATTTCAGCAAGAAAATAAAACAAAAAATATGTGCCTAAAAAATAGCATTATATTCACATAGAAGTGTATTATATTAGAAAGTGAGGATAAATGTGTATTTATGTGTGACCTGCTATTGTTACTGTTAAAGTAATAAGCCAGAATAAGTAGTAAATGCACTGAGAAAATTAAAATGCTATACCTTGATAATCAGATTTCCTTGGTCCTGTGAATGTGTATCTCAATGCTGGCTTACTGGTTAGACATAATGTTTGGTTTTGATCAGCCTTTAAATGTATGGCTTTACTCAGAGTGATCAAGAGAGGAGTAGAGTATGGACCAGGGAAACCATGATTAAGTGTGGTCAGTAATGTCATCTTCATGTACAAGTGTACACATATGTAGTAATACTTTACTACAACTTCTTTATCTGTGAAAATGTGCATGAGGAGACCTGCCCGACTTACTATCTGAGATTTTTTTGTAAAGGTCAAATTTAAAAAAAAAAGTTGTGAAAGTGTTTTGTAAATGATGGAGTGTCTTGCTCTTCCATCTTCTGAAGAGCCATTAGTATTTTATCATAGAAAGAGAAGGCAAGAAAATAATACTTAAGCAGTGTTGTTGGCAGTCTCTGAAAGATACCAAAGGGAAAGTAACATTGCCCAAAGGTTTTAGGGGAGGTTAAGTCTATATTGACAAAGTTGAAACCATTGGCAAGATGTGGGGTGATGGTGAGGAGAGGCCATGTATTTACATGAGGGATGTTCCAAACTATCCTGAAAGGCCATCTTCCCACTCAACCCTGGGGACCAGATGGAAACCAAAGCCCACAGGGCCGGAATTTGATGTTATCCAAGTTACTTGTACACATACTTCCTTATGTCAGTTCCTGCTCTAGAGTATTCCTTCAGATGTAAAAGCAGTGAAAAAACATCTGTGGCTAATATACGTCCTATTTGTAATGGAGAAATTCAACTCAATGGATAAATTTGGCCACTTCTTTGAACTTCTTTGTTGAGATAAGTGTCACCGAAGTAGGTTAGTTCAGAATATTACTGTTAGGCAGTATCTCTGCATCTAAGAACTTCAACCATGACACTGCATGGTATTTAAAGAGATCACTGAAAAGTTTGACACATCACCAAAATATATTCCCTGTTATCTGCAAGGGAAGTTCCATTTTTCTTTCTTTATGAGCTGGGACCAATCTATAACATGCAATACGTTCTAAATTTATGTTACCCATTACTTCTTCTCTTGCATCTCACTGAAAATATTAACAGGTAATGCCAGGTTCCAAACACCATTAATGTCTGACTGTAAAACTCGGTAATTCTCCTACTAACGCCCAGCCAGCGGATAAACTTGCTAGACAATGCTACAGAGAGGGCTTTCCTGTTGAGAGTGACTGAGAGTAGAATCTTGAATTTAAGAGTGACCTTATGTAGCTCAACATTACATCCAAGAAGCATCTCTAAACTGGTTGCTTTGATTCTCAAATAATGTTACTTATCTATAGACTTAGGTCTCATGACCAGGGAAGTGGAATTAGTCGGTACATCATTAGAAACTGCACTGGTATATTTTAACATATGAAATAAAAAGATCATTTAAAATAAGTGATATATCTAGCTATCTTTTTAACTCATCATCTTCCTGTAGAGACTCTAAGTACATTCTTTATGCCAATGCCCTTTGTAAAATAGTGACACTATTTTATTTATAATTTATTTTTAATCACTGAACTACCTAACTGTAGTTTAGATAAAATATTTTGTAACTGTTATAATTAACACTGTACAAATACAATAGAAGATACCCAGTATATTTTTTAAAGTTATAAAATAGGACATAGCATGATTTAATTTTTATCAAAATAAAATATGGTTATGTATAACTAATACAAATGTATTCAAGAATATCCACAAAAAAATGTTAGCAAAGGTTTTCTCTGGGTAATTTGGATTATAGAGGTGTTTTTTATTTCTTTTTTACTTAATTATATTTTCTACAATGAAAATGCTATAAAGAAAATGAAATAAGAAAAAAAATATTGATACTAGTCAGAACATTTGAAAACACAAAGATTTTTTAAGTACTCACATTTTCATCACAAATTACCTGTTCTCCAGTAAAAGGAAAAACTAAATTGTTTCATAGAGTAAACACATCAAAATTTGGCCCTTAGATATTTTCCAAAAATTAAAGTCAAAAGACTAAAATTCATACCCAAATATTTCCCTGTACGTGGATAGTTGCATTTTGGGGCAGTGACTTTCACCTGCTTACTAGTATGCCAAAACTACATTCAGGAAATAAAATCAAAGAAGAGAGATGGAGAAAGAGAATGTATCTTGGGCACGTTTTATCACAAGAAGTTATGAAACTGCTATGTGGGCTGAGAATTTAAAAACTCTTTATGTAAATTATGTAATGAAACAAGGTGGGAGAAATATTTGTCTTAGAGAGATAAGTTCAATGTACCTCCAGTAAACAGATCTTCTGAAAAAAAGCCCTTAGTTACAGAGGGACTGGACAGAATAATTTGGCAGAAGTTCAAGTTTTCCCAGCAAAGGGTCATAGCAACCGACGTGGGGTTGGAGAGGGAAGGGGTGGCAGTGACCCTGTTTCAAAGGGCGGTCATTGAGGGGCAGTGGAGGGGAGCCATTCCACAGCACCCTAACCTTGACCTAGGCCAGCTTCAAAAGCCGGTCTGAAACAAACTAGAGTAAAACAACTTTCCCTTTTCCTCCTGTGTTATGCCAAAAGAATTATAATCATAAAATAGCCCATCTTTCTTTGAAAAAATGTCAAGAGCAAATGCCTGGCCAAGGGAGTACATATCCCAAAATAGAGCCCTAACTTCCTTTTAAGCCTGCTAATCCTTCCATGACTTCTCTGACATGGGTACTTCTTGAAATTCGTTCTCTCTCTTAATAGAGATGACACTACTTATGCTGACCAGTTTTTTTTTCTCTTTCTTTTCCCTTCATGCTTTTTCTTCAATTTTTGCAAAATTTTGATTTTGTTTGTTTTCCATTAATCCTGTTTGGGAGTTCAGCTAATCAGTAGGAGCAGCTAAGCCATATAATATAATTTCTTCCATTGGAACCTCGAAGGTGTCTTCACTTTTGATTTAAACAACTTTGTGGGTGATGTGTCAAAATCACTCACCTACAACTCAAAGACATAATAATGTTTGGAGAATTAATTAAGTCAACCTTTCCACAAGATAATGGATAAGGAAGAGGAAAGACATAAATTGATTCATTTCATGTAATCAATCCCTGTATTAGGAAATAGGCTGGCACAGTAAAGAAAGCTTTGGAGTCAGACAGATCTGGGCTTCAATCCAGACTCCACAACTTACCAGCTGCCTAAGGTTGGGTAGCAATTTAAAAATCTTGAGCTTCAGTTTTCTCAAACATGAAATGGATCCAATGTTTAACTTGTAGGATGATATAAAAACTAGAAGAGCTAATGGATCTAAAGATTTGGCAAAGTACATAAAATATAGTAGGTTTAAAAACATAGTTTTAAATGTTTGAGGAAAAGGAAGGCTAGAAGGAGTCTAACAATCAACTGAATCTATGATAGAGCAACTTGAACAATTGGAAGAAAATTACATGATAATCGTGATGGTGGAAAATGCCTTAAAGTAATAGGAGTCAGGAACCTGGATTTAGATGCAAGTCATTTCTTCTCTCTGGGCATTGTTTTTTCACCTATACTAGGAAAGTACTGAAAACTTGGCTCCCATGTTTCCTTCCAGTAGTGCTAGTCTAGAATTCCACATGGACCTGATGGGAAGCCTCCATTCTAGGAGGTTATCTACAAATACCAAAAATAATGAGGCTAGAATATATTTAATTTTATCACATTTATCCCACTGGAAATCAAAACTTTCTAATCCTTTGTTGCATGTTTAAAGAAAAGTGCATCTTTAAGAGCATCCTAGATAAGAAATCAATAAAAATAAGCCCAAGTTAATAGCTTATTTTTGTTTTTTGTACTTAACAGGCAAGGAACACTGAATGATAGGAACCTCTTGCTTGGTTTCATTGGCCATTTCCTCTAAGCAATGAGACTGGCACTTCGGAGAGGACTGACCTTCCTAGGCTGGGGCATCATCCACCCAGCTGGTCCACCCAGAGTAAAAACTTCCCTCCCACCCAACCAATCACCACACTGTGAGTAATCTTCTCCAGTCTCTGAAATAACCCAGTCACAGCTTCCTAGATCCTTGAATATCATAAAGCCTTCCACTTAGAGTTCATCTCATCTAGAACAAGGGATTTTATCTTTGTCAGTTAACTACATGACCACACTTCAAAGAAGAATTAAAACTAGATCTTCTTGCATGGAGTTTAGAACCTAGAAGAGATTATGATTTAAGCATCGATCCTAAATTAGAGATACTTATTCTATCACACTATGTGCACACACTCAGAGTGGAATATTATGCAACTCTTATAGATCACATGTTAAGATATTAAATGACAGATAAAAATTCATAGAATAACACTAAGTGAAAAGTAGGGTCCTAACTTGCACATTCTCTATGGCTTTATTTTCAAAACCAACATTTTATATAAATAGGCAAAGAAAAATATTAGAAATTAACATATTTAAGTGTTAAAAGGAGTTTATCTTTAGGAGGGAGTGATTATAAAAGACATCATAGAGTAGGGATTCTCCAGGCAAGAATACTGGAGTAGGTTGCCATGTCCTCCTCCAGGGGATCTTCCCAATCCAGGGATTGAACCCGTGACTCTTATGCCTCCTGCAATGGCAGGTGGGTTCTTTACCACTAGTGCCACCTGGGAAGCCCTAGAAAATATTAACTGACATGAAAAGATATATTATTATAAAGCAGAAATGTAGCTTATAAAATGATATTAAAAATCACCCACACATGCATTGGAAACACATGCACCAAATGTTATAAATGATTAGCTCTGCATGACTAGCTTATGGATGATTTTTACTTTCTTTTTTATATCTTTCTAAATTTTCCAAAATTTTTGGCACTGAGCATACATTATACTTATGAATGAGGGAAAAAAGTTTTTCAAGGAAGTCTACCAAGTGAATATAAATCAAAGTCACAGGGTTATGGACACAAAAGAAATTGATTGAAATAGAATAAAAATCAAAGACCCCAAAAAGTGGTGGATAAAAAAGCAATCGTACAAGAAATTCCATTCAAAGGTAATGTGACAGAAGAAGCTTTGGAAGGGCTCCATCCTAGTCAAGAGATTACTATTCCTGTGGGCTATGGAAACATAGTTGCTTTTAAAGTCTACCTAATAATAGTTCAGCCCTACCTCCTTAAAGAAGTTTTCCCTAGCTACCAAAACTCATTTGCAACACAAGGACCTTCTCAGCAAGATGAAGAACCTCAACATGATGATGAAATGGACACTGTTGAGGTAAAGGCCCTTTCCTCCCAGGGCACTATAAACTCCTCTAGGTAAGAAACCATCCTCTGGCTGCTTATATCTCACCCTTCTGCCACCGTTGAGTGTTCTGAACAAAACAGATGCTTAGCATATGTTTATGATATACATGAGCTAGGGTATGGCAGAAGGACAAGGATAGAGGAGCAAGGGAGACCTGGAGGTAACCAACTGGGTGCTACCAACCATTGGATATATGGCCTTAAAATAGTATGAGAGATTTTGGTGACTTGACAATAAAGAAACAATGATAACACAGGCAAAGAACTACTGAATTGATAAATGTTCATTTATCTACGGGAGTGGATGTTAATGATTCTTTGGACCCATTTAACTTTTCTTATTGCATTATAGGCCATACATAAAAGCCAAAGAAATAAAAGAAATCTTTCCTTAAACCTACCATGCAGAGAAAGTGAAAGTGAATCGTTTTGATGTATATCCTTTAGGACATTTTCTACATTTTCCTGTAGATAATGTCATTTTTTCTACTTTGAAAACTGAGTTATGCTGTAAATATTATTTCAAAAGCTGTCTTTTGCACTTTATGCATCGACAATGATGCTGACAGTGACAATGGTAGCAATGTTTATTAAGCACTGACTATGTACTGAAACCGGGTTTTAACAGCATTGGCTCATTTCACATTCACTAAAGCCCTGTGGTCCAGGTATTACAATGATCTTCATTTTACATATTAGTACACTGAAACTTAGGCTTCCTAGATGGCACTAGTGGTAAAGAACTCACCTGCCAATGTAGGACATGAAAGAGACGTGGGTTCAATCCCTGGGTTGGGAAGATCCCCTGGAGAAGGGCATGGCAACCTACTCCACCACTCTTGCCTGGGAAATCCCATGGACAGAGGAGTCTGGTGGGCTGCAGTCCATAGGGTTCCAAAGAGTCAGACTGAAGTGACTTAGCATGCATGCATGCACACTGAAATTCAGAAAGGTTGAGAAATTTGCTCAAAATTGCACAGTCAGTGATAAGAGCTTTAAGTTGGTCAAAGATCTCTCTGGTCTCAAGCCCCTATTTTCTACCACTGTGCTATACTACTTAGTTCATAAACAATTTTCTACAACAGCACATTAGTGATTGTATAGGATTCCATTATATGATCATCCATATTTAACTCATCCCTTACTAATCACTAATTGCTTCACTGTTGTAGCGACTATGCAATGAGGATCCTTGTAGGTACAATTTTTCGTAATCCTTAATTTTTTCCTCTGTTTAAATTCCTAGAAATGAGAACGCTGGGTCAGAGAATTTGTAGATTTAAGGTTCTTGATGCTACCTGCTAAGTCACCTCATGAGAAGAGTTGACTCATTGGAAAAGATCCTGATGCTGGGAAGGATTGGGGGCAGGAGGAGAAGGGGACGACAGAGGATGAGATGGCTGGATGGCATCACCGACTGGATAGACATGGGTTTGGGTAAACTCCGGGAGTTGGTGATGGACAGGGAGGCCTGGTGTGCCACGATTCATGGGGTCGCAAAGAGTCGGACACAACTGAGCGACTGAACTGAACTGAACACAGATATTATCAATTGCACACCATAAAAAGTGATACAGCTTGTCATTTCTATTAACACTGAAATAACACAAAATTTTAAAGCTTCTATAGCATAATGCTTTCAAGGGTAATCATCCATGATGTAATATGTATCAATCTTTTGTTTCTTTTTAGGGCTAAATAATTATTCCACTGTTTGGCTAGGCCAGATTTTGTCTGTCCATTCATCCATCTAGGTTTACCTGGGGCTGGGGGGAAGTGGGAGTGGGAGTGATGCTTAATAATTATGGATTTCTTTTTGGGATGATGGAAAAGTTCTGAAACCAGATAGACAATCGTTGCACAGCACGTAAATACATTTGATAGTTAAATGTTAATTTTACGTTATGTGAATTTCACTGCAATTAAAAAAAAACTCTAATAGTACATGAAACTTCCAAGAAAACTGACTTCAAAGAAACAGAAATCAAAATTAACTTATTTAAGTTCCTCATTTGATAGACTTACATGTACTCTGATCTTTTTTAACCTAGAAACTAGCATCACTGGTATGAACCGTTAGAATCTCATTGTGTTTACTTTAAATCCATCTGCTCAGTTCTCCTAATTGTATCTTATATTCATAGCAGTCTGGATTAAACTGTTTTCAAATGATTTCTGAGGCTTTCTCACCTCTGTGTCCTTACACATCTGCTTGACTTAGAATTTAGAATGCTGCCATACCAACCATCAAAGACCCACATAAATACCATTACCTGGTCATTACTAGAGTCAGATGTAAATATCACTTTTGATACAACTTACTGTATAATTCTTGCCCCGATCAGAAAACCTCTCAGTGTTTCCTCATTACAAACCAAACTGAGTACAAAATTATTATCCTGTCATTTAAAATGATTAACAATCATGCCTCACCTTTATTCTCCATTATGTCCCTTCATATACCATATATTCCATCCAAACCAAACTGTCACCATTCCCGAAATGTGCCCCATGCACTTCCACACTCAAGCCTTTTCTCAGGATGTTCCCTTTACCTGGAGCTCCTCCATCTAGAGGAAGCCTTCCCAGCTCCAGGAATATTCCCAACTGACCTCTCCGCTCAACTTCTTCCAGCCGTCACCATCCTGCCACAGCTCAGGTGCTACCTGCTTCGATTTTGACCCTTTACATTCTTTCACCTCTTTTCCAGCATGAACAGTCTGTCTCATTGTCAAATTATTTCCAGACTGCGGAAATATACATTTTAATCTGGGAACTCTTTGAGAGAAGAACTGTCACATTAATCAACAGTAAGTACCATCATCCCTGGCATATAATAGGTGTTCAATTAACATTTATTTCATGGAAAGGAATGCCATAAAATGGAAAAAATAAAAGGTAAAAAAAACCAGGTAAAGAACCTAGACACAATCATTGCATTTAGCCCTACTGTCAGGATTTTGGCTTCCCAGATGGCTCAGTGGTAAAAGAATCTGCCTGCCAATGCAGGAGACACCAGTTTGATCCCTCAGTTGGGAAGATCCCCTGGAGGAGGAAATAGCAACCCAATCCAGTATTCTTGCCTGGAGAATCCATGAACAGAGGAGTCTGGCAGGCTACAGTCCATGGGGTCGTCACAAAGAGTCGGATATGACTTAGCAACTGAGCACACATGCTTGTCTGGATTTTGAGCCTAGAAAATAAAATCTTTTGTACAGTCATGACACGGGAAGAAAAAATTGGGTTTGCCAAAAAGTCCATTTGGGTTTTCCATAAGATGTTATGGAAAAACTCAAATGAAATTTTTGGCCAACCTAAGAGCTGGTGTGGAGAGGCAGGCAGATGTGGATAAGAAGAACAGAAGGATGAACTTACTTTTTATTAAGCTGAGAGGGCAAGCGCTCTGCTGGGCAGTTGATGTATTTGTATCATTGGGTTCTCACAAGATCCCTCCATTTGATGGCTGAAGAAACTGAGGAGAAACAAGAGGGAATGAGTAAGTTGCCCAAGGTCACACAGGTAGTCTAACGCCTGTCTCCCCACACTGTGCTGTCTCCCCAAACCACACACTGTTTCTCATAACAAAAGAAAGGGCAGAGTGGATGTGCCAATTCCCTCTAATCTTGCCCTCCATGGTGATCTACCTCAGCAGTTACATGCAATTTAAAAAAGTAATAATAAAGTCTAATACTGCTTATATATCCACCATGTACTCAATGAATAGGTAATTTACACACGCTGTCCTAAATTTTCCAACCACCCCATGAGGTGGGTATTATACATATCAATATGAGGAAGGAAACTGAAGTTGTTATATGTTCAGGGTCATGCAATAGTACAAAGCCAAAGATCCTACCCAGATCTGTATGGGGGGCCTCTTCTCCATAGATTCTAGCCATAAGGGATTCTCAAAAAAAAAAAAAAAAAAATTACCCTAGATTGAATCAGTGCTTTGAATATGAAAGACACAAGAACTTTCCATTTGGTAATCTGTATGTTTATCCCCAGAGAAGAACATACATGGAAACAGGTCTGGCAGGTGAAGAAGTTGGGACAACACCAGCATCCCAATGCTTCCTCTGAGCTTTACCTTTCCCTGGAGTTCTTTTATTTTGATTCCCGTTGCCACCACCAAGTTGAGTCCCCATCTCCTAGGGCTGTGGAGGCAGAGAGGATGAGAGAGAAATACTTTCCTTCCTTTCCTCTTAGCTCAAGGTAAACATAATCTTTCTCCTTGTTTTTCCTCGCACAACTGAGACAGGCTGACATATTCAAGATGAAATTTATCAAACACTAAGAAAAACCTAAATGTAAATAAAGAAAATAAAAACAGCACAAAATAATGACTGGTCCTAAGACTTTTAATGAAAGAAGGAGTTTACTGAGCACCAAAGTCTATTGCATTCCCAAACCTTATCATAAATAATAAACCAGTATCAGCACATTGCATGTGGTCCCACCCACTTGATGGCCAAGTGGCATTGTCTTCCCACTGTGAAGAAGAAATCACCCAATCAAATCCCCAGAATCAACTCACAGATTGCCTAGGGGCCTCCCACTCAGTTTTATTTTTCTTTCAGAAAAAAAAGAAAGCAGATCTGCCCATTCCTTCTTTTGTCAAGAGGAACTAACTGTCATTCTGGACATATGTAAGTCCCAATGAGGTCTGCAGCCCTTCTCAGTTGGGGCTGACAACTCTACCCACTTCCTTCTCAGCCTTCAGTTGACCCCTCCGCCCATCAGCCCACCCATCCACCAGAGACGTGTTCCTTTGAAATTTGAATTTTAGAGTTTATTATGACATGAAGCAGAGAGTAGCAGTATCTGAGAAGGCCACCTCCTACACTCCTTTGCAATGCTCACAAGATTTGTGACAGTGGATCTTCACAGCTCACAAATTCCATGGAAAAGCATTCTCTCAAAGCATCACCTACCACAACAGTTTACCCCAGGACTGTGGGTATGAGTCTGCAGGGGCTGAGAGGAGCAGAAATCCTGCTTCTCATTTCCCCACCCACATGCACTCCTAAGACCAAGAACAACAAGAGGACTGAAAAGCACCAGCCACTGAATCAAATCATTCTTGTTTGGGACTCATGGCTGACTTCAGGTTGTTGGTAATAACAATGACAAGAACATGCAAATAACAGTATTGGCATGAGCAAATACTGCTGCCTTATATTAGCCTATGGAAGCTTCTCATCTCTCATCTCAACTGGGCTTGCTGTCAGTTCTAAGGAAACACCAGAATTGGTCCTTCGTCTTACCAGCCTAGTCTTCCAGAATTCTCTCTCACTTTCTCCCATCTTTCCCTTCTCTATGACCCTGACACACCATGCTTGCATATGTTTCCCTATTCTTGTCCATCTGATTCCATCTACCTGAAACACCACCTCGATCTCTTCCTTTACCTGATGAAATATGCCATCTTTGGAGACCTATTCCCTGAAAAGCTTTTGTAATTCTCAGAATTGGTTCTTCCCTTGCCATCTCTTTATCTAGAAAGCTGGATAGAAGCTTTATTATCTTTTTTAAGTGCATTGCTCAGATGAAGTACCATTTTAAATATTTTTGAAGAGTATACTTTGATTTAACATTGAAGCAAAAAGTTGTGAGCACAGAATGGCACAGACCCAGGGCAGTAGGGTGCAAATGTGGTGTGAGTGGAGTACATTTTTTATCATTAAAAGAATAACTTCCAGCTACTCTGAAGGAAATTTTGGAGACAGTAAACTTTATTATCTTAACAACTTTCACAATAATTCTTTTTAAGAAGAAAATTGCCTTTGTCTAGGGCAAAAGGAAAAAACACCTTGATAAGCTCTTAGTATAGAAAATGTGCTTTTGAGGAGAGCTTCAGAGAAGTGGGCAAACATCTACAGTGAAAATGAGAGTAATTTGGTTTTATTCTTCAGGAGAGGGAGAGAGAAAAGAAGACAACAGAGCTGTGAAATGTTGGAGAAAAGACAGACCCAACAAGATAGAGACAAACTTTTAATTTTAGTAATTAACTATTACTAAATAAAAAAAGCCAGTGTAATTCTATGTTGTTGGGAATGATGGTTTAAGAAAGGTAATGCCTGCTCTTCCCATTTGATGGTATTAAAAGACTTTAGGTCCACTTGATTTCTAAGAGCGCCAGTTTCCCTAGTTGTCCAAGGGAAATAACAATCAAATCTAGTTCACAAGGGCTATTTGGGGACTGAGTGATACACATTAGTAAGAACAGTTTGAAAACCAGGAAATAATGATAGTTACTATTTTCAATATGAGATGGTTTGAGGGACCCTCTGATGGTGATGGTGAATGACTATGACATGACCACACGATTTCCCTTCCATCATAAAAGTTTTGGGCAGAGTCTTGGTGTTATAAATGTAGTCCCTGAGAACCAAAAGAGTGATGTCACATTAATAAAGTCCTGCAGTAATTAGATCATTTCCTTTTTGTTTTGTTTTGTTTTTTGCCATGACCCACGGTATTCGGGATCTTAGATCCCCAACCAGGGATCGAACCTGAGATCCCTGCAGTGGAAGCACAGAGTCTTAACCACTGGATGGCCAGGGAAGTCCCTGAATAATATACTTTTAATCCATTTGCTTATTTATTCAAGCTTTATTAATCGATATAATATGCATTGCACAATACACAGTGCTAGTAACTCAGTCTTTGGTGTTATTAGATCAGGTTCCCTAGAACCAGAAAGGGGAGAGGATGGCAGAATTTATGAGATCTTCTGCCATGGAGACCCAGCAGGCTCCGACTCATCAACCTGGCCCAGGGAGGAAAACGGAGAGTACATTCACAAAGCAGATCTGCCCATCTTCCTGGGATGCAGCAGTAAGGTGATTTGTTTGTGCTTTATTTTCATGGAAACGTTTTCCCACAGGGTAAAGGATTTCTGCCATACTCCCTAAGCAGTATAATCACTTCCTTCTTTGCTTTTTCACCAAAAGCATCAACAAGCAACCAGGACAGAAGGTGGCCGGAACCTGCTCTGTGTGTCTGCCTCACAGAGCCGCAAACCAGAAGGAGGGTGCCCCTCACTGAGTTCCTGGCATTTGATGTCCAGTCTGGAAAGGAAGTGTAGCCATCTGCCCCGGGCTCTATTGAATAGATAGAGCTCATGGACCAGTTGCAACAGAAATAAGCCCTCTAATGCAGCCTAAGAAATGATCGCTCCAGTGTCAGAATAAAGCCCCATAGGATGGCGGAGAAGAGAGGATGAGAGGAGCAGGTCAGTGCCTGCTCCTCAGGACCCAAGGCAGAGCCATGGCTGGCTGAAGCCGTGTTCAGGTTTGTCTCTGACTCACCGCTGGTACTGGTGAGAACCGGAGAACCAGGTTCAGGGGGCCTCATGGATTGGCTCCCGTGTCTTTCATTTACAGATGAGGAAACCAAGGCTGAAAATGAGAGAGTGACAGCAGGTGAGAGGGAGAGCCAGATCCAGAGGAACCTGTTGCTCCTCTCACTGCTCTAGTAGGAGTCTTGTCACTGGGTAAGGATGGTCAGAGAAGGGCGGTGGGGATAAGTGACCATCTCAGTGATGTTCTGTGTAAGGAATCATTCCCACAGCCTGAGAACCCCATCAGCAGACCATCAACAGGCCTCCAGATAATACAGTTTATGTCAAAACAACTTTTATTTCCTGAGTGTTTTCTCAGCTGTGCCTTAAAATAAAATATATGTGTCTAATCTCATCCAGCTCTATGCTGCCTGCTGCCATCAGAAAACAGTGAGGAAGTGGTGATAGAGAGAGGCTGCGAGAGTGTGAAACTGCTGGGAAACTAGGGGAAGGGTGACAGCAGCGGAGAAACCCATCGGACAAGCTGAGCTGGGTGCATCTCCCATGAATGTCATCCTGGCTCAGCTCCTGGGCATGTAGGAGTGGAAAGGGTGTGGCCAGATAGACCTGGTCTCATTGTCACACAGAGCAGGTGTTCCCCATCACTATAAAGGACATCCTTTCAGTGGCTCCATCACATACTTTTAAAGGTATCCCTGACTCTCTTTGTCTCCCATTTTTCATCCACTCCATCACTAAACACTGTTGGTCTGACTCCATAATAGACCCTATGTTGGTTTCCTGGTGGTGCTGTAACAAATCACCACAAAGGTAGTGGCTTAAAATACAACCCGATTTCTTTTGTCTTACAGCTCTGGAGGTCACATGTCTGAAAGGATACATTCTGTATGCAAGCTCTAAAGGAAAATATTTTCTTTGACTTTTCAAATAAGCTTATAGAAGTCATTTCCATTCCTTCTTTCATGTCCCCTTCCTCCACCATCCAAGCCAGCAGCAGACCATCTACTCTTCCATCCTTATGTTGTCTTTTCTCTTTCTTATTCTGCTGTATCCATCTTTAAAGACCCTTTGATTACACTGGGTTCATCACATAATCCAAAATAATCTCCCCACCTCAAGATCTTTAACTATATCCGTAAAATTCTGTTTGTCATAGGCTTTAGGGAATGGGACCAGGACATGTTTAGGGGCCAGTATTTAGCCTCCCACATAGCCCAACTCTGATTATATTCTCAGCATCTCTACAGCTACTAGCCTAATCTCATCCTCCATTATCACTCACCTAGTTTATTGCAGTGTCTTCCTAATGTTTCTCTGCTTTTGCCATCCTTCAACCAACACTACTCTTCCCCGACACACATGAGCTCTTCTAGAAACAGCAGTTAGATGATTTATTTGAAATGTAAGTCAGGTTATGCCAAACCTCTGCTCTGTGTGCTTTCTGATCTCCAAGGCCCCTGCGATCCAGCCCTGTGATCCAGGTAGTTCCTCTGGCCACTCCCTCCCATTGCTCACTCTTGTCCAAATCCACTGGCCTCCATGTGGGTTCCTTGAGCTTCCCAGGTGGACCTGTGGCTCATAGCAGCTTGCACTCACTGTTCACTCTGCCTACCACATGCCTCTCCAGATTCTCCCCTTATGTCCTTCGGGTCTTTGATGAAATGTCACTGTTTTAGTGGGACCTACCTTGACCACCTAACTTAAAATAGCAAAATCTTCATAATACAGCCACTTCTTTCCTCTCCTTCCCTGATTTATTTTTCTATTATTTGTCTCAAGCTGATATACTGCAGGACTTACTTATCTGTTATTTTCTGCCTTGATCTGTCCCCACCACACAGAAATATACACTGCATGAGGGCAGAGATTCCTGCCAATTTTGCTCACAGCTGAAACACTAGCCCCTAAAAAAGTACCTAACACATAGTAGGCACTCCACAGACATTTGATGAATAAATGAATGAAGGTTCTTAACCTCTCTAAGTCAATGAGTGAAGTTACGTCTGAGCCAGTCTTCATACTTATAAAGTGGGAATAACAATATCCATTTTGCACATTGTTCAGGAGGTGTTTTACACATGCCTTCTGTTTTCTGTCCAGCCTCCAACCCTTCTTCTTATTTCTAAAGAATATCTCATGATATGAGTTACGGATGAGATGAAGTGCCTTCTCCCCATCCAAGAAAAAAAGTCTCCCTCTCTTTATTTCCAGGCATTTGTAATGAACATATGACCGAGATTTGGCCAACAGATGCTTCTAATCAGAGACCCAGCTTTGGAGGGATAATGGGATTTACTCACAGTCGCTCTGGTGTGGTCCAGGATTATCTAGACATGGTGCTGTCTTAGTTAGTCAGTTATGACCCTCCTTGCACCGAGGGTTTTCTAATACATGATCCTCTTGGCCCTCTAAGACTGCCTTGGCTTCTGCTGATGGTCCAGATCCGGTGCTGCTACTTTTCAAATCAGTCAGCCCTCTCTGGCTTCCAATCAGTTCTTCCTTCACCTATGCTAGTCAGAGATTTTGTTGCCTGCAGCCAAGCCCCTGTAGCAGACTCGAGGGGGAGATCTGGAATAGATGCTACTGGCACCCAACCCAGATTTAACTTGCTGACTGGAGCACCCAGCTTGCAGCTCCTGAAGGTATGTAGCTAACAGCTTACACACAATGGTACTCAAAGAACTTGCCTGGGCTGATGGGAGCTGACTCCCCAGAGATACTTGAGAGGTTATCCCATCCCTCGCCCCTTATGTCCAATGACTGATTGGTCCAAGGGTCAAGGAGCCTAGACTTCTTGCTTCAGTGTGGAACCACTCTCCTGGGTGAAGTATCCTGAATCAGACTGACGCTTGATGTCACCTGAGATCATATGTTGCCCAGCTCTCCTCTTCCCTATCCTCTCTCCTCATTCCTTTGGAGAGTTTTGTTTGTTTGTTTGTTTTTCTGAGGAGCATGCCTTCAGTTCACCACATGCACCCAAATTCCTTCTCAGTTTCTGATTCCGGGGAACCTGAATCAAGACAGATCTCGACTAATAGCCAGATGAAGAGAAATGAAATATTTATTTGGAGCAATCCTAGCCAGTGCCTGGCACAGAAAGGCCCAATCAGTGCTAATGACAAAAGTCAAAGTCTGGCGATGGTAAACTCACTACCTGATATAACCTCACACCCCATCTATATTGTGCTCTGATCATCAGAACAAATAGTTTCCTTAAAAGATGTTTCCCTATATACATCACGGACCTTTGCTCTATTTCCCTCTTCTAGAGTCTTCTGAGCCACACCTGATACCACTTTAATAAGAGAGCAGTGCAAATAATAGAGCAGCAATCCTGCTCCTTCCAAGGTGCTCTCTTCACTGAAGGAACATTCCCAGTCAAGCAGACACAACTGTCCCCCCATCACACAATCCTTTGTAAAGAAAACTGCCCTTGTACTATCTTCATTGAGTGATGGAGGTTCCCTCTGGGTTTAGGAGTGGTTGTATTTATAGGCTAGAACCTGCTTCTGGCCAAAGATGCTAGATCAGAGAGTACCCACGGCCTAAGAATTGCCAAAATATAGGCCAATAAGCAACTATGGAATGACTTAAGAACACAATCTACCCAACCAGGGATGATGTTGCAGATTATATGACATGCAACAAATGATGCAGCTTATAGAATGCAAAGAATAGACTCTAAGAGAAGCAGAAACTGATAGAGTAGCTGGGTTGCATTGAAGATAAAGCACAAATCAAGTTAAGTGTGTCCTGGCTCCCACAGTCCTTAGAGCAGATCCAAGTCACTCTGTTGGATGCAGACCACCTTCTCATTTCAGAAGCTGTATGGACTAATGGTTAAGGTTTGCCTAGCTTCCAGTAAACCCAGAGGCCTATTGCCATGTATGTATATGTCCTTAAAAATTTTCTTCAGTGATCTGATCTAACTGGAGAGGTTGGGTTTCCTTTTTTTTTTTTTTTTTACAGCAAAGAGAGCTTAATACCCTCAGTTGTTGTTCGGTTGCTAAGTGGTGTCTGACTCTTTGTGACCCCATGAACTGCAGCTCGCCAGGCTTCCCTGTCCTTCACTATCTTTGGAGTTGGCTCAAACTCATGTCCACTGAGTCAGTGATGCCATCAAATCATTTTATCCTCTGTTATTCCGTTCTTCTACACACTCAGTAATTAAATACAGAGTAATACCCTATTGTAAGGCCCTTTGAAATGCTGTGGTTTTAGCTATATTTAGGGTGAGTTTTGACTTCATAATACATCTCCAACATACTTACATTAAATAGTGAGAAGACTGCTGCTGGATATCAACTCTACCTCTTAAGTCAGCTTCTTCTGCATGGGTGCGTGCTTAGTAATACAGTGTCTGGGAACTGTGAAACCCACATGCTCCTCTGAACGCCTGAACTAATTGAACCCCAAGGACAAGCAACACTAAGGGACTCCTTTTGGAGACATGCTTGCCATTTGAATCATCTGTGCTGATCTTTGCCCAGACATCTTGAGAAATGAATGGGAGCCAACATTGGACTTTTACTAACTGAAAATTGTTCAGCAGTTCCCATCAAAAGATTGGGGCTTTTTGTTGTTGTTGTTCCTGAGACAAAACAGAAATCTAAGGCACTGTCAGAGATGGAAGGTCCTAGAGAGTCAGTGTCCTCATTTCGCAGGTGGAAACATGAGATTCTAAGATGAGTGACTTAGCCAGGCTCAACTGTGTGGGAGCTGGAGAGCCAGAGCTCTAATACAGATGTTATAACCTCTAGTCTTGCTCTCTCCATCAATATCCACTCCTTCCTGCCCCCAGGGATCTATGGAGGATGCTGAACAATCCCAGACTGTATGTGAGCACCACTGCACTGTGTTTGGGCTTCCCAGGTGGTGCTAGTGGTAAAGAACCCACCTGCCAATGCAGGAGACATAAGAGATAAGATTGAATCCATGGGTCGGGAAGATCCCCTGGAGGAGGGCATGGCGACCCACTCCAGTATTCTTGCCTGGAGAATCCCACAGACTTACTGATTTTCATTTGAAATTAGCTCAGGGGGAAAAAAAGTTGCATCTTGTCTTAAGGAAACTTTACTGAAGGCCCATATGTCTTCTATATCTGTATGGGTTCTTATAAATATATTGAAAATCCATTGAGGAAAGTAATTATTGATCATGTACTGTGAGTCAGGTTCCAAGCCAACACTGAAGGTTCCTTCCTCCCTTGACAAAGGGAGACAAGCATCAAAACCAGTTACATCTGAGTGAGGTAAGTAAGCAGTGGACAATCATTCATAGAAATCCACATAGTGTGCAAAGACCCTCCCACCTCACTGCTTTTCATCAAGGACTATAGGATAAGTTACACTTCCTCTCTCTCTAATGAGACATAGAACAGCGAGCCCCAATCACTCTAAAGTGTGATATTCACTCAGCTAATTTTCATTGAACTTGGCACTGAGTACATAAAAGGACACTGGCCACTGGGTCCCCAGGAAAATAACAATTTAACTTAAACAATGCAGGTGAGAGTCGGTGCTGAAGTAGTTGTTCAACCATGTGGAAAATTCTGTGTACATAATCAAGTCCTGGGAAAAGTCTCAGTGGAAGTTAACATCTTCTTGTGAAAACCTCCAAGAAAAGGTGGGGGCCTGAGTTGGAAAGATGTGGCAGATGTCAGCTGCCAGATGGCAAGAAGGAGGCAGTTCCGGACACAAGCTTGAAACAGAGAAGCTAGTGTGGGAAGGTGAGAGCAAACTGACCCCATCATGCAGAACGAGTGGGCAAGGCGCGAGGAAAGACAAGGAGCAGGAGAAGAAATGAGAGGAAGCACTGTGGAGTGGGTGGCATTTGTGTTTTGCCTCTGAACGTGTAGATCTGAAAGGGCAAGAAGATAACTGCTTGGGGGGAACAAAGCAGCTTTTGGCTATGGGGAGCCGTCACTCTTGATCAATTCTCCCACTGAAATCCCTCTTCTTACAGCAAATGCCATCCAGGGGCTACAAGGCTTTACAGAACAGCAAGACAAGCAGCTCTCCGTAATTCAGCCACTCATTGCAAGGTCTTGACTGCTTTCCCAGAGTGCAGTTCTCAGAATGAAGGCAACAAATTACATGCCATTAGTAAGAGCCAAACATTCCTTCTCAAAACTCCATCATAGATGGTCTGTGGGCCGAGGATGGCATCTGTGCTGTATATACCGAATGTGAATTTGTATATTGGGCAGCAGATAAATGATGCTTAATAGACACTGCAGAGATGACTGGTCTCTAGTCACCTTCCAACATGTACCCTCTTGTAACGAGAGCCAGGGACCAGATGATATAGGCTTCGTGTTTAAGAAAGTTACTTTATTCATATAGTGGGGGTTAGCATAAAATAAATTTTAATGTAAGCACCTCTAATGACATAGGAAAGAAGTCAGTCTGAAAAGGCTACATACTATATATGATTTCAACTCTATGACATTCTTGAAAAGCAAAACTTGGGAGACAATATAGAGGTCAGTGGTTACCAGAGAGTGGAGAAAGGGATGAACACAGAATGTTTTTAGGGCAGTAAAACTCTAATGCAAACTCTGTGCTTTGGTTGATTATGATATGTCAGTGGAGGTTCATGGGTAATCAGTGGTAACAAACATACTCCTCTGGAGACAGTTGTCAGTCAATGGGGGAAGCTATGCATGTGCAATGGCAAGGAATACATAGGAAGTCTCTCTATCTTCCTAATTAAGCTGTGAACCTAAAACTGCTCTAAAAAATAGTGTCTTTAAAAATATCAAAATTAAGTAACATAATTTTTGTCATTAACTTAAAATAAAGGAAAATATTTAGGACCTAATATATGAGACCCATATCATAGGAAGGACAGGACATAGTTAGCTCTAGAATCAGAACAGGGAAGGTCATGTTAGTGAAGGGACTGTCCACAGTGATAGGTATTAAAGTATGTTTTGCTGGGCTTTAATATTGTCCCAAAGCATCTACATGTACCAAGGAAGGGAGTTGGAGGTTGGGAGACAATTCTTCAGGCTCTCGACTGTCACTTCTGCTTCACCCTGAATATCTACGGCTTCAGCTAGTTTACATATGGGTTCCGTAGGAGACTTCAAATAACTAAAGGGTCTAGAAGCTTGAAAGCATATGTACAGACACTTGTCCTGATTACTTTACCACTGAAACCTGATCCCATATTTTCCTGCTAACTCATCTTATATGGACTCATTCCTTACTCAGACATTCAAAGTCTTTCATGGCCTGGCCTCAACCTTCTTCCAGCTTTTGTCTATAACTTCTTTCCCACATTCCTTACTTACAAACCAGACTATCTAACAGTTTACACTCTTAAAATGGTGCTTTTTAAGATACAATTACTTGCTAACATATGAGGTTCTTCCATTAGACTGGGAGCTCTTCAAGTTGTTGTTCAGTAACTCAGTCATGTCTGACTCTCTGTGACCGCATGGATTGCAGCATGCCAGGGAAGGGAAGGCTTCCCTGTCCTTCACTATCTCCCAGAGTTTGCTCAGACTCATGTCCATTGAGTCAATGATGCCATCTGACCATCTCGTCCTGTCGCCCCATTCTCCTCTTGCCTTCAATCTTTCCCAGCATCAGGATCTTTTCCAATGAGTCAGATCTTCACATCAGGTGGCCAAAGTATTGGAGCTTCAGCTTCAGCATCAGTCCTTCTAATGAATATTCAGGACTGATTCTGTTTAAGATTGACTAGTTTGATCTCCTTGCTGTCCAAGGGACTCTCAAGAGTGTTCTCAAGCATCACAGTTCAAAAGCAACAATTCTCTGATGCTCAGTCTTCTTTATGGTCCTTCTTAATGCTCTTCAAGGGCAGGAACCATATTTTGTTCATTATAGGGAGAAAAGTGGTCCCCTTCTCCAAGTGTTGGTTGAGCAAACGGTCTCATTTAAACTGTAGTGACCAGCAGTTCCCACCAGATGGCAGTGTGCGGACACTTTTCCCTTACCAACCAGAAGGGAGGGGGAAGGTTAGGGCAAGTTGCCTTTCATCTCTGTCCTTGCAGACTGACAAACAAATCTCCGCAGACATCAGAGCTTGTGACTGGGCAGGAGACGTCACATCGTGAATCAGAACCTCAGGCGGCTGCTGTATTCCCTCGATACCGCCTCTCTCTGAAAACTTTCCTGCTGGAGGCTGAGAAAGGATTATTCTTGTCTCTGTTCTAGGACGGAGGAACTTGGAGTTGAGTTTGATTGTCACAGGCACACGATGACCATCTTTTCAGCACTTAGGAGCAATGGCCACCAACACCCACTGATTGCCACCATCTGTTGAGGTTTGTTAACCTCCTGCCCAGCCCCACCTACAAGGCCCAGACAGCAAACAGAAGTCAGCCAAACATGCTGGCTAACTTCTGAAGACAGTGGCTTCCCCAAGTTCCTGACTTCTTCCCCACTTGAGAATCCTGGATGATCAACTCAGGAGACCTTCAAGTGCTCTAAGCCTGCAGCCCCTCACCTCTTTACGTGGGGACTCTGTGCTCTGCTCTGGAGTGTCTCAGAAGCAAAGGGCTCCCAAATAGAGGACAGCCCCAGACCAACTGAAAAACAATGAGAAACATCTCCAAAGGACCTTTCAGACTCTAAGTGCTCTGGCGCAAAAAGGGCCTTACCTTTTCACTTCCTTCTCTTTCTGTAGGCCTCTGATCTCACCACAGTCCAGGAAGGCAGGACCCTTCCCTTCTTGCTACTTTGAAAGCTCCTTTGTTGTGTCTCCCATCATCCAAAATGCTCTAGCCCCTCTAAACTTGTCCTGTTCCTACAGACTTCTCCTTTTCTTCACTGCTAGAGTAGAGATTATAATTGGATATAAGTCAAGAAGATTCTGGAGAGTTCAACTTCTTTTAATCAAACAAGGTCCCAGTTCTAAGGGGATCTCCCTGAGTTGGGTCTCACTGCTAACTCTGCCCCAGCTTGAGCAACACACCTCCTTCAGTGGATAAAAGGGTAGTTAAGACCCAAGCTCTGGAGTCAGCAGACGTGGGTCAAATTCTACCTCTGCCACATCCTAACTACCTGACCTTGAGTGAGCTGTTCAGCCTCTCCAAATCTTAGCTTCCTCGTCTATAGAATGGAGGAAGTATCTACATATCTCAGAGGGATGTTGTGCTCATTAAATAAGGCTTGTAAAATATTTAGCACGGTACCAATTCAAGGGGCATTAAATAAATGCTCGGAGTCACTATTAGCATTAACAGAAATACCCTGCATAAGACACAGATCCCTAGAAGTAATCCTTGGTGTTACATTCTGGAGAAGGAAATGGTAACCCATTCCAGTAGTCTTGCCTGGAAAATTCCATGGACAGAGGAGCCTGGTAGGCTACAGTCTATGGGGTCACAAAGAGTCGGACACGACTCTTCACTTCACTTTACATTCAGCAAAGCTGCAGAAACATCTAAAGACTCCAAAAGCTTTTCATAAATCCTTTTGGGACCTATCCCTTAAATGAGATCCGCTTTGCTTTTATTTGTTTAGCTTTTTATTCAGTAGGATCGAACTGAGCTTATAAGCTGTGGCAAGCTCACAGGAGGCCAGGAAGGTACCTATGAGACACAGTCTCTGTCCTCAAAGAACTCAGAGCACATTGAGGAGCCCACCTATAAGCAATTATAATGTAGTGGGATCTGTGCTTTCACCTGGGTAAACACACCATCCTGCAGATGCAGAAGGAGGGAGCCTGAGATCCGACACACCTTGCAAGGCATTGTCAGTCCTTCATGCTCTAGCTCTAGCCTTCCTGGCAGTGTCTAATCCAAGAAATAATTGTCTTCTTGACAGTACACTATGGTATCTCAGATCTCCAATTGTGGCACTGACTGTGCTCTCTTAATGCAATGTCCACCTGCCTGGAAAACTCCTACCGGTCCTCTAAGTCTCTGCCTAAAGAGAGCCACCCGAGAGAAGTCTTCACCCTAGAGAGACTTGAGGGCTTCTCCATAGCAACTGTGAGCTCACTGAAAGTTGGGGCAGCATACTTTTACCTTGGTCTCTAGCACTTGACTCAGTGGCCAATGCAAAACTGGCATTCAGCAGTGATGGTGCCCAAACAAAGAAACCTGCCTCTATGCACCACGCCCCCCAACCCCTGGCCACCAGCACTGCCCTCATTTCAGCCAGTACAGGGGAAACCAACCCATTGAATCAAAGGTCTACTGTCACCCAGATCCATTATAGGAACTCTATACTGTTACAGAAAAGTTTCTATTGTCATCCAAAGTTTCTTTCCTTTTAATGTCCACCAGTTTGGGCCTGGTTTTACTCTTTAGAACAATTCAGAATAAATATGTTCATATTCTCTTCAACATAGCAACCCTTCAAATATATGAAGACATCAGACAAATATAATATCAATATAAAACCCTCATTTGTGTTTTTTCCTTTTCAAACACACACAGCTAATTAAGTCATCATTAACACACATTTTTAAAGTGCCTAACATATGCTGAGTACTTCATAGAAGCTTTGAGCATCATAAATTTAGTCTTGATATCTTCAACACCACCACCATATACATACCTATGTTTTGATTTATTTCCTCGTTTTGGTTTCATTTCTGTGTTCTAGGAATCCTAGATCATTTTAGATACTAATGCCTCATTATTATTATTAATATTGCACTAATTTATTAAAATATATGCCATGTATATATTTATATAGGCTTCTTTTTAGATACTCATATTGAGCTGAAAAGGTAAGCGACCATCTTGCTTTTTTACTGTAATGAGATTGAACCGTCAGAGATTAACCCCTGTTCAATGTTATCTTGCTGATAGGGGTCAGAGACAAAAGACAAGGTCAACTCAGCCTTCCTCCAAGGCCAGGGCTCCTTCCACTGTATGTACAATGCCACTTCTTGGTGCCAATCTGTGGCATTTGCTTTTCATTTTAGTTTGGTGTCATCTGCAAATTTGGACATTTCTCCTTCTAGAGAACCTTTGAAATCATGAGTAAAAAATACTGGCCAGAAAAAAAGGCTTCAGTCCTTGCCAGAGATTACTTTCTAGCTGACATGGAGCTGTTAGCAACCCTTAAGAGACATTTTTATTACCCAACTGTGAAACCAGTGAATACATGACATGATCCTGCTTATATGTCACCAGCTTATGCAAGAATCACTTTACAGGAGGCAGTGTGAAATCTGTTGCTAAAACTTCCTCACCCTACTGATTTACCAATGTAGTGGCACAATAAGAAAAGGAAATGTGGTGTGTCTAGCACGATCCGTTAGTGGTAAACTTGAATGAACTTCTAGCGATCAGAGCCTCTGCTTCAAAATGCCCAAAATGCCCACAAATCAGTTGTGCAAGGTTGCAAAATTTCAGCAGGAACTTAGATAATACTCATATTCCCATCTTCAGTGTTTAGTCCTGTGTTATGATGCCAAGTAAACCCCTTTATTCACAGGGAAACCCTTGTGAACTTGTCAGAATGTGATCTGTTCCCAGGGCTGTTGACAAACATCCTCAGTGACACTGACTGCTCAGTTTGATGCAGAATGTCCTACTTCTTCATTTTGGTGCATGATGTTACATCTGTATTTCATGTTCCTTTTTCTTTCATTGCTTATATGTCACCTGGCAGGCTGTTTGGCTAAAATTTCCTAAACCCCAAATTAAAGGCTAAAAGTGACTTCAAATGGTAGGAATAAGTTGTTGCCTAAGAGGTATGTGGATCTCAGAAGTTCACTTACAGGAAACAGCTTTCTTGCCCCCTGTATTCCCAGTGCCAGGAGCATAGTAAGCGCTCAAGATGTGTTTGTTACAGCAAATGGGGAGGAGATACAACTGCTGCAGACCAAAAAATAAAAGCATGAAAATATGTATACCTTTAGGAGAGGGAACTCAAAGTTTAAATTCATACTAAAATGTATGTGACTGATATGAGAGACTTTCTAGAAGCTAGGTATTGTTGGAAGACTGTAGGAAGAGTTCCGGAAGATTTTTAAAGGAGGATGGAAAAGCCTCAGAGAGAGGAAAGGGAAGGGAAGGGAAAAGTAAAAGGGCCGGGAGCTACCCTGAAAGCAATAGAATAAGTTATAACGTTGGAGACAGAAGTCCAAGGTTCAAGCTCCCGGTGTCTACTGTTAGCTGTTTGCCATTGAATAAGTTTCACACCTTAACAGAGCCTCAATCTTGAGGGATAGGACAGAAATATGAAGTCACATATCACAGAAGTGTGTGAGCATCTAATGAGATTAAAAATATGAAAGTACTTTATCAAATCGGCATCACTTATACCCAAATCTGTGTTGGGGTCAGCCTGAATAAAAAAGCAGTGGGATCACAAGAATATTGTGAGGATGGATTAAGAGATTGCTGTGTAACTGAGCTTTCAGGCAAACTTGAAATGTTTCCCACTTAAGAAAAATGTTGATCCTTACCAGGTTGAGAAGCCAGTGCTTATGCAATATTGGAGCAACTGAGAAATAAAACCATACAAGCATTCCTCCAGCTCCAAGTCCTCTAGTCAAATAAAGCTGAGCACATCCTAAACTGAACTTAGAATTTTTTGCAGAGAATCAGCCATTCTAATTCTGTTACTGATAGAACTGTATCTTAAGCCACTTAAGCCTGAAATCTGTGTCTTGATTGTTAACCCTCTACCAGTTTAAGGACGGTAGGGGTGGAGAGAATTGATGCATGTAACTTTTATCCTGAGACATCTTTTCTCTGTGCTGACTCCTAATATTCTCATCCGTTGAATGGAGACAATTCCACCTGCCTTACTGAGTTTTAGCATTTTATGAGAATCAACTGATTCATGTTAAAGTTTTTTTAAAACCGTAAAATCCTCTGAAAATAAAAAGGTATTTTTAATATTTGCAATAGTTTTAGACTAATCCTGGGCTTCCATGGTGACTAAGTGTGATAAAGAATTCACCTGCCAAGCAGGAGATACAGGTTCGATCTCTGGGCTGAGAAGTACCCTGTAGAAGGAAATGGCAACCCACTCCAGTATTCTTGCCTGGGAAATCCCATGGACAGAGTAGCCTGGCAGGCTACAGCCCGTGGGGTCTCAAGAGATTCGAACATGACTTAGCAACTATATAACAAGACTAACCCTAGAAGATTGACTTTGTCTAATCTGCACAAAGTAAACTGAGCCCCAAAATCTGCCATTTAGTAATACCAAAAGATATTGGTTCAAAAAATTCTGGGGACCACTTGTGTAATTGTTTCACTTGTTGTCTAGCTAAATAGCTTGAATCTATGGAGTTTTGATGCTGAAAGAATTAAGGAAATCATTACCACATTAAAGGTGCAAAAATTTTTTAAATATATTAATGAGGTGGTGGAAAGTGCGCTGACAGTGAAGTCGGTCTGGAAGCTTTGGTTTCCCTAATTAAATGGAGCTAATGAGTTTCTCCACGGAGCCTGAGCACTGGGCTAAACAGTCTAACAAGCCTTGAATTTCTGTGATCTCAGTAAGAAATGACCAACTGGCAGCTGAAAATAACCTGCATTATGGAATGACTCATCCTTCACACCTTTGGGTGGAAGCTCTGCATCAGAAGGCAGAAGGAACTCGCAAGCACTCTGCGGGGCTGAAGTCAGATGCTTTGGGGTCTTCAGAAGCTGCAGACTCCTCATGACAAGGGATCTTAGCATCATGTCACGATGAAGCAAGGAGAATCGTAAAGTGAAAGCTACCCTAGATCACAGATCAGGGCTAGGAAAAAAGTGACAAAGAGGAGATGGAGTTAAATTTAATCAACATTCATTGAGCCTGGAGGTGCAAAGTAGTATACAGAGACATAAAAGGTATACCTCTGCCCTCCTCAGACAAGCTTTCTAACAAGTTAAGGAAATAGATATGATTTTTAGAAACTAAAAGACAATTTAGAGCATCCTCAGTGCCTCCATGGTTTCTCCAGGTATAATCAATTTCTCAACATAGATTATGAAGCTATTTAAGACATAGCCCTGCCTTGAGCTTCTCAGACATGGCGTCCTCTCAGACGTGTGTGTGTGTGTGTGTGTGTGTGTGTGTGTGTGTGTGTTTATACACGCACGCAGCCCTCTTTGCCTGAAATGCCCTGTTTTTCCCTCTGGCCTTGGAGAACCAAGCTTAGTGGGGCTGCCTAATCTGTGAAGCCCTTCCTGATCACTCTTTCATGTCACTCTGTTTCTCCCAGTTCCTCAAACTCTCCAAACTCTCTCCTGCCTACCAGACTTTGCGCTTTCCCATCTCTCCCATTCTTATTCCTACTCAGTGCTCAGGTGTCCACTTAAACACAGCACAGAGAAACATTGCTTGATGTCCCACTGCATCTAAGTCAGGGTCTCATCTTATTTTCTGCTAGAATCCTGTTTTCTTCCTTCATTACACTTATGGCAGCCTTTAACTGAGTAATAAATAATAAATTGTGGCTTAATGTGTTTGCCGGCTTCTTTGTGGCAAGAATGGATTATTCACCACTACATCCCTGGTGCATACCACTGTGTCTGGCACATAAATAATTTTTAAGAGAACGAATGAATTTCTCCATGTTGCCCTGATCCTCCAAAATACCTTAGAACACTGAAAGAATATTATCTTCCAGTACTCTGGTGTCTCAGTCACTATGCAAGTGATTCCTGCCTGGAGCACATCCAGTAAAACTCATAAAAATTTCTGATTTACAGAATAGTTGCACAATGAGGGTATCAGCCTCCTTGAAGTAATGATTTTCTCTGCAAAATGATGCAGATACCTGGAGGCATGAATTTTCCCTTCCCCACTGAACTGAAAGCATCACATGATTCATTGAAAATTGCTATCTATGAATTTCCCAAGGAGAGGCTTTTTAGTAAAGCTCTGTGAAGTCTGGTGAAACATCAGTCATCATCAGGTAGGATCCAACCTGGTCCTATAACATGCCCTCTCCAAAAAGTGTGCTCTATGTGATACAGACACACCTAAACGAGTTCGAGAAGAGGAGCCAGGCTAGTAAAGAAAGGGACTCACTGCTGTACCAGACAAGGAAGCTGAAGGCACTAAATGAGAGGAGAGAGTGTTTGCAGGGTGTCCAATAGCCTCTTATTGCTCAATTCAACTTTGGTAGTGTATTCCAGAAAAAAAGCTCCAGGTTGGGGAGAGGTTTATCTTTATTTAATATGAGGAAAAACTGTTTCACAGAGTTGTGCAGAAGAGAACGGGCTGCCTTAGAAAGGGCTGACATTTTGCACAGAAAGGATGAAAGATCAAAACAATAGAACAATGGAGGTTGACTCTGTAAGAGACATGACGTATCTGAATGGACAATGGGGATGGTATCAAACAGGTGATGAATACTAATGGGCATCATTGATTGGATCAGGTGTATGCTTAGATATTTAACCTCCACAGTATCTTAAGCTGCGAGATACTCCTATTACCCTCCACTTCACAGATGAAGAAACTGAGGCACACAAAGCTTAAGCATGGGCCTTAGGTTACCACACCAGGAATGGAATCAGGATTCAAGCCCAGGTTCATCTGACTTCAAAGCCCATGGTCCAAAGACTGCTAAAATCCCTCCCAAATCTAATATTCTGTGACTTTTTGCGTATTGAGATATCAAAGAAAAAATTAATAAACCAGTCTGTAACATAACTAATGAAGCTGAGTCTTTTGCTTTCTCCCTTCCATTGTCCTCCATTGTAATTCGTATGCTTGTGAGCACACAGCATCTAACCGGGTTTCAAGTTTCCTATGTGTCTCTGTGTGTATGTGTGCACAGATCTGACAGGGCTAGTTCATTTCAAGTAACCGAGTATGTCTTTGGACAGCTCTTGTCAAGATCCAATAGAAGAGCCAATTCCAAAAATATGTTCCTTTAGTGGTTTTTTAGGGTTCTCTGCTCTGCACGGATTGACAATGTGGTAACAAGAGACATTCTGGAGACTGGATTTAATGCAACCATATGCTAGACAGAATGAGAACCCATATTGCAGCAGACCAGCCGGTACATTTCCATGTTAACAGAAGCTTGATTGCAAATTACATTTAGTCTCAACAGCTCAGTTCACTGCACACAGATGCCATGGGGGACTGTAAAGTTAGTGAGATGTGGGGGAGTACGACTAACATTTTTTTTTTTGAAAAAAAAAATCCTTCAGCTGATAGAATGCCAAGGAGCATCAGCGCTGATGCTGAAAAGAAAATGCTGCTATATTTGTTTTGCCAGGAAAGGAAAAATAATCATTGTCGCGAGTTGTTAGTCAAATTATGAATACGAGCTCGGCTGGTAATTGTCTGATAATACAAACAGTGATATTAGGGCTGTCAGAAGCTGCATGCGCTGTTTGACAGCTAACATGTACATGCTCTCTGAATGAGGAGTTGGTTCACTGATTCCAAAAGTTAAGCAGACAGAAGGGCGGGTGATGGAGGAGAGTTTCCCCAGGATCCTGGCTTTACATCCAGGACTGGATCTGGGTCAGCTTCCCAAAGTGTGGCCAGCATCTCCCTCATGCAGAGATGGATTTGCAGAATTATAGGAGAGCACAAAATGAGTCTGGGTTGCAGGTCTGTCTCTTACTTTCTGTGCAACCCTGGGTAAGTCATTAAACCTCTCTGGGCATAGGTTTCCCCACACCAAAAATGGGGCTGATAATACGCCAACAGGTCCTCTTCCCAAGGATATGGTGAAGCTTGTGTGTGAGCATACAGTAAACACATGCTGCTCTATAAATGTTGGGGCTATAAGTTGCCTACTTGGCTGGGTTTCTTTTTGTTCCCATTTTAAGAGTCAAGCTGAAATGATTTCTTGTCCATTGTCTCATGGCTGGAGCACTGGAGCAGAGTTTTGTCTAGGCATGAGCACTTTTCAGTTAGAATCATCCATCTACTTTCTTCGAAAAGTCTAGACACCCTGCACCTCTCATCTAGAGCCTATCATTGACTCTTTTATAACATTCATTTCCCATCAGGAAGCTAGAAAGCTTTCATCAAATTCCATCAAGGATGCTGCTGCTGCTGCTGCTAAGTCGCTTCAGTCGTGTCCGACTCTGTGCGACCCCATAGACGGCAGCCCACCAGGCTCTGCCATCCCTGGGATTCTCCAGGCAAGAACACTGGAGTGGATTGCCATTTCCTTCTCCAGTGCATGAAAGGAAAAAGTGAAAGTGAAGTCGCTCAGTCATGTCTGACTCTTAGCGACCCCATGGACTGTAGCCTACCAGGCTTCTCCGTCCATGGGATTTTCCAGGCAAGAGTACTGGAGTGGGGTGCCATTGCCTTCTCCATCAAGGATGCAGGATGCCTTTATTCTCTCCACCCTCCTGTTCTCCAGGTTCCAAGCTGCTGTAGAGACTATTCTGCTCAATAATACACGTTCTCCCCTGAGCCACTAATTCCCAGAACCCCGTTGCAGCTATGAGTGGCCATGGGCTAGGTTCTGGCCATAGGAACATGAGCAGGAGTGAAGTCTACGGCTTCCTGGCCTTACCTTTAATCTTCTTGACTCATTCTCTTTCTCCATCCATTAGCTGAGTGGCAAAGACTCAAGAAGCTGCAGAAGGACAGTCACAGATGGAAGTGAATTGGGCCCCTGAATGACTGCCTGGAGCATAAGTCCCTGCCAATCTAGTCTAGGCTCTGAAGTGAGTGAGAAAATCTGCTCTCTTCATCCACTGAGGTTCACAGGTTGGTTGTTAAAATAGCTAGCCTGTCTTAAAACCCAAGTGGTCATCTATTTTATCTCACTATACAAAATGTGCTGTTATCAGAAACACAGTGAGCATCTCATCAAATACATCCTGAACACTCCATGCCCTTTTATACCTCTAAGCCTTTGCTTATATGTGATGTTTCCCTCTGCTTCCCTCACTCCTCTCAACTCCACCTGTATACTTTTCTACTGAGCAAGCTCTCACTTTCAGGGTTCAGCTCTGAAGAACCCACTCATATGGAGTTAATTGCTTTCTTTCTTTGGATTTTCACAAAATTTGTATATGCCCCTTGTTGGATTATGGGGCTTCCCCAGTGGCTCAAACGATAAAGAATCTGCCTGCAATTCAGGAGACCTGGCTTCAGTCCCTGGGGTAAGAAGATCCCCTGGAGAAGGGAATGGTTACCCACTCCAGTGTTCCTGCCTAGAGAATCTCATGGACAGAGGAGCCTGGTGGGCTACAGTCCATGGAGTCACAAAAGATTCGGACATGATTGAGCAACTAACACTTGTTGGCTTGTAATGGTATTACGCTTGACATATATCTCCCTTCTCTTAAGGCAGAGAATCTGTCTCATCAAACCCTTAATGAATTCATCTTTCCTCTTTTACTTCTATTTTCTTTCTTCCACTACATGTGGGATTAGGTGCCCTGGAGCTGTGTCTTCAGCTTAAAGATGGAGGGGCACAGAGGCAAATGTAAGCACCTCTTAACTTTATGAGCTCTCCTCCTGTAACTCAGGAAAAGAAAGATCACATCTCCCTTTCTACACATCCACCTTCCAAGGCCTGCACTTGATACCTAAAGAGATTTGAGGAGGAGGATCCTGGCCTGAGAAAAGTCCACAGAACATGTGGTGAGTATGAAGGATGCCCCTATGAATGGAGGCCTCCTCCCTCTCCCTGATCATCCTGCCGCCTCCTTGCTACCCCACTGGGATCTCTACTGATGATCCTTCAAAAAGCAATAGGCAAAGTTATGGCCTCTTCATGTCTGAGTCCAGCTCAGCCTGTCAATCAGGGCCGCTTGCAAGATACAAATGTAGAGTTCTGTTCACAGCAGAGTGAGATGTTCACATCAAACACCGCTTTGTACCACTTAAGGACACCCTGCTGAGTTCCAGCTCTGAGGGAACAAGCCTGTCTTGTTTTTGTTTTCCAGTGACTGTTACTCTTGTTCCTTGTTTTAGTTTGGAATCTGTTTCCCTCCTACCACTTTGGAGTTTTCTGAGACTGGTTTATTTTCTTACCTTCTTCTATTTGTTACTTAGGGTTTTTATATATGTCGCTCTCACATCCATCCACATAGGCACTAGCTATTTATTTTTAGTTAACTCCTAAAGAACGCTAGGGGATTCTCCATCAGCAGCGAGCCTACAGGATGACAAAAGTAGGGTCCTGGTGTGAGAATGAACAACCCAGCTGAGTCCCAGCTCTAGCACCTGGGACTAATCATTTCAGCTTAGTCTCTTGGTCTCTAAAATAGGAATAAAAGTATGAATGTAGTTCCCTAGACTGTAAGCTCAATCAGAGCAGAGATCATACCCATTTTGTTCAAAACTGGACATACTCAGTGCTTGGTATGTTGTAGGTCCTCCATAAAGGTTGTTCAGTGACTGACTGGCTGTTGTCTATTACCAAATAAGGTAATAGACATTAAAAAAAAAAACTATAAATCCTATAGTGCTACACACAGGAAAGTGTCAGTATTGCACAGATGGGGAATGCATGGACTGTCCTCAAACTGAGAGCTACTTAGCTATTTTAAGATATTGAAAGATACTTTAGTTAATGTGTTTCAAATATGCATAATATCCTTGGTGTGGCCCAGGGATGCAATTCAAATGGTAGACAAGGCAGAGAGATAATTTCTGAATCTCTTAACAGAGATGAAGAGAAGGCAGCCTGTGTTAGAGAAGACTGTAATGTTCCTAAGCAGAAGAATTACACGTCAGAGGGGAACCTTATGCTCACTTGTTCTAGCAAAACAGGTTTTACTGGCTGGCCAAGGTCATTGGAATCTAGAGTTGGAGAAGAATTCTCTCAAAGACTCATTATTGCTTAATGTGTTTTATATTTATTCATAACCCCACCAAGTCTGAAAAATGACTTATGGCAGAACTTGTCCAAACAGACAATCCCAGCTGACATTTGAGCTGGTCCCATCTCTCATCTCATAGGTGAGGGAATGAAGAAGCTGATGTGTCCAAGGTAACTCACCTAGGTAATAGTCACTGCTAACTGCATTCAGGACACAACTTTCTGAATCACAGAAAGTGAGAGCTGAAAACACTGATACTGGCTGAGAGCCAGAAAGAAGAGTAAAGCAGACACACAGAGAGAACCAAGGCAAAAGTAGAGCCTCCTCTTGGGTTCCCTGTGGCTCTCCATCCCTGGGTTCCAGTTCAGTTCAAGACCTAGTGAATTCTTTGCCTAGGGTTCTGACATCCCTATGTCTTTAAAATAAATTTCTCTTTGTAGCCAAGTGAGCAGAGTTGGATTTCTGTTTATAGGAACCAGGAGTCTTTACCAACCCAACTACTTACCATATGCTCCTTGAGGGTTCATGTGTCCCCAAAGCTCTGACACAATGCCCTACACAGAACAGATGCTCAGTAAATATGAAAGTTGATACTGAAACTTTGAGAATCTTCCCTAATATCCGCTCTCCAGGAGTGACTCTGCTCTCTCTGATCTCTCTCATACAGATCTGGTACTATAATTGATAATATACTCATCACATCTCCCCTTCTCAATGCTTCCCTGTCCCAGCATAACCCAGATGGGTTGTCATCTACACCAGGTAGTAGTGGGGGAGGTGAGGAGGCTGGAGACTACTGTCCTAGAACTGTAAGCTTGTGTACTGCATGAAGTTCACTAAGCCTCCACCATAATATACCCAATCAATACTGAAGGAAGTGAAAGAGAACAGAATTACCATTCCAGACTTGGGACAGAGAAATAAATAAAATGTAGTCTCCAGCTCTTTAGGAGCTTAGAATTTATTGGCAGATATACACAAACACACACAACTAGGATGTAATTTGAACATTATAAGAGACTCAAGTACACAGTCCTCTGAGAGTTCAGGCATTATGCTGGGACGTGGGATCAAAGAAGACTTCAGAGAATAGGAGATATTTGAACTGGGCTGTGAAACATGCGTAGGATTTCCCCAGATGGCCAGAGTTAGGGAGAAGGGTGCTCTAAGGAGACAAAATAACAAGTTCAGTGACCAAGAGAGATGGACACATGTGACAATGATAGGGGGCTACAGTTCATCTGGGATGATTACCTAGCATCTTCCAGGAGATGCTCTGGGTAAAAAAAATGTTCTATGGCCAATAATTATGGGAAATGCGTCCTGTATTCCCATTTAGAAATTTAAAATGCATATTTGTCTATCAAAAGCTCTGAGAAATAAGTTAGGGGGCTACATAGCCAGTCCAGAGAAATATGGTGGAAGGCCTGAAGAGGGATTGTGGCAGTGAGTACAAAAAGACCTATATGTGAGAGAGATTTCAGAGGATAAAGATCCAAGACTTACTAAATGCAGAAGAGGAATGGATTTAAGAGGACCTGGTTTTAACTTGTTGGACTGAATAGATGGCAGCACAATTTGAGAAGTTTTTGAGGAAAATAACACAGACCTTGTTTTAGTCCTGTTGAATGTGAGCTGGCTATGGGGCAATCACATGAAGTTAGCAGAAGCTGACAATTCAGGTCTAGGTTCCTGAGATGATTCTGAAGTTCAAGAAGATGCTGGACAGCCATTATAACCTTTATGGAAAAGATCAAGAGCTGGACAGGGCATTGGATTGGATAAGATCCAAGATCCCTTTTGACCCAAAGGTAGCATGACATTATAGCCAGAGGACCCTGATGAGGAGTATAGACAGTCCAGTCTCTGCCTAATGATAAAGTCCAAGAGCATAATCTCTTGCAGCTGGTCATGGAAGTAATGACTGCAGAGGAGTTTGACATTGGCACACATCTCAATGAACAGAACTGGTTTTAAAAGAAATGTCTTTCACTAGTAAAAGTCTGCAATGGTCCTGTAAAATGGCTCCATTTCTTTGATCTTAGCCTCACTGGGGAGAAACAATGGAAATACAGGATATGCAAGAAAAATCATGGAAACAGTGTGTCCCTTGCAAATGCACTTTATTGACCTTTCCTAGTATCCATGCAGCCTGGGAGAGTGGAGACAGTCCTGGGCTGAAAGTCAGGTAGCCAAGGTCCTGACTATCTCATTAAATCACTTTACGTCCTGTGGAAAGTTACCCACCTGCTGTGTATATCTATGGGCTTCCCAGGTGGCTCAATGGTAAAGAATCTGCCTGTCAATGCAGGAGCCATCAGGAGATGAGGGTTTGATCCCTGGGTCAGGAAGATACCCTGGAGGAGGAAATGGCAACCCATTCCAGTATTCTTGCCAGGATAACCCCATGGATAGAAGAGCCTGGAGAGCAAAGAGTTAGACACGACCGGTGACTGAGCACACGTGCCAATGTTTCTATGCCTCAACAAATCTGTAAAATACATTAAAATAACGTTATACCCAATGTTTATTCCTAAGTTTGTCAGGAAGGTTCAGTGAGATAGGTTTGTTTTGGGGTTTTTGTGTATTTAAAAGGATATATTTTTAAAATTTTTATTTGAGTACAATGTTGTGTTAGTTTCTGCTATACAGCAAAGTGAATCAGCTATGCATATACATATATCCCCTTTTATTCTTTTTTAATTTCTTTTTAACTGGAGCATAATTGCGTTACAATGCTGTGTTAGTTTCTGCTATGCAACAACTTATAACTCCTCAGCTATAAATATACACATATCCCCTTGAGATGGGTTTATTTTGTGGAAGATAATATTAACAATGGAGATCACCTGTTCTAAATATACATCTTAAACTATCGTAGTCTCAAGTGGCCCTGGACACTGAATCACAGGATAGACTCACTTTGCAGATGGGAAACCAAGTCCCAGGGAGGACAGGTGACTTAACCAAGATCAGACAATAGGAAGCTGAGCAGAGTCAGCAGATAGGAACATGTTCTTCCTTCTAAGTACGATGCTATGCTATGCTATGCTAAGTCGCTTCAGTCGTGTCCGACTCTGTGCGACCCCATAGACGGCAGCTCACCAGGCTCTGCCGTCCCTAGGATTCTCCAGGCAAGAATACTGGAGTGGGTTGCCATTTCTTTCTCCAGTGCATGAAAGGGAAAAGTGAAAGTGAAGTCGCTCAGTCGTGTCCGACTCTTAGCGACCCCATGGACTGTAGCCTACCAGGCTCCTCTGTCCATGGGATTTTCCAGGCAAGAGTACTGGAGTGGGGTGCCATTGCCTTCTCCGTTCTAAGTACTAGTGCCTTCCAAATACCAAGAGCTGGGGCCATGGATGGAAAGAAACCATAGGCTGGGGAAAAAATGTAGTTGAGTAGCCAACCTATAATATTCAGAACCCCAACCATTAAATCAAGTCTACAGCGCAAGAAAGCCAGCTAAAACAATTTGCCCCATATTTCTATAACGTGAGCAATCTTCCTTTGTTTGTGTCAAACTGGGTTTGCCACAGCTGAGTCTCTCTGACCCCTCAGCTCAATGTCTTCAACAAACAATAACATGTTCTATAATGGTGAGCATTTTTATATTGATAGCTTCACTGACTAGATTAGGCATTTAGACATATGAACTTCACCTTCTCTTGTAGATCTCCACTCTAACCCCAGAGGGAATGTTCTAGATGGAGAGCAATGAGCTGTATTCTGATACCAAATATCTGTGGGAGGATTTCCCACACCAACCCATTGTCCAGCTATCTAATGCTAATGACTCAGGGTCATGGTGGACCCCACAGGTTAAGAGATCATTTCCACAAGACTGTCCCCAAGTCAGGTGCCAGTTTTACCATGCATATTTCTGACCAAACAGTTATTAATTCAGGGGGTTCCCACAACCCTCTCCTCATGTTTAATAATTTGCCACAATAACTCACAGAACTTAGGAAAAAACTACTTACTATCACAGATTTATTATAAAGGAAACAGGAATAGCCAAATGGAAGAGATGCATAGGGCCAGATATGGGGGAAGAAGCATGGAGACTTTCTGCCCTGTGTGTGTGCTACCCTGCCAGTACCTCATCGTGTTCACCAGCCTGGAAACTCACCAAACCCCATTGTTTAGGGGCAATTATGGAGGTTTCCTTACATTGGTATGATTAGTTAAATCATTGGTCACCAGTGTTTAATTCAAGCTCTAGACCTTCTTCCTGTTCCAGAGGTTTGGAGATACGTCTCAAAGTACCAGGACTCTAAAGATATCTAGATCTCTTCCCAGCAAACAGCCTCCATCCCAAAGCTATCTAGGGACCGCCAAACACCAGTCATCACATTGAAAAAAAAGAAGACATTCCTATCAACTAGAAAATTCCAAGGGATTTAGAAGCTCTGTGTCAGAAGATCAAAAGATGCTCTCATTACTTCTATCACTCAAGAAATTACAAGGGTTTTAGCAGCTTTATGCCAAGAACCAGGGGCAAAAAATAAATAATGTATATTTCTCATTATGCCACAGTAGCCACACTTGATTTAAGCAAGTGTCTCCCAACTGACACTTCTGGATCTGGTTCCTCTTTCAACTTTTCTCCCCACAGGCATTGTTATCCTCCTGTAGTGTCACTGTTCCTCCCCCTCCTCAATCCCAGAGCAGACAGCTACTGCTACTGCTGCTGCTGCTAAGTCGCTTCAGTCGTGTCTGACTCTGTGTGACGCTATAGACGGCCCCCCACCAGGCTCCGCCATCCCTAGGATTCTCCAGGCAAGAATACTAGAGTGGGTTACCATTTCCTTCTCCAGTGCATGAAAGGGAAAAGTGAAAGTGAAGTCGCTCAGTCGTGTCTGACTCTTAGCGACCCCATGGACTGTAGCCTACCAGGCTCCTCCGTCCATGGGATTTTCCAGGCAAGAGTACTGGAGTGGGGTGCCATTGCCTTCTCCAGAGCTCACAGGGCAAGATCCAAATCTTCATCTTGGCATTCAAAGCCAATGCAAAGCTTTTGGATCTGGTTGCAATCTGTCTTTCTAGCTTTATTTCTTCTACTCCATTATTTGTATCCCGCATCACTGGACTCACCACTGAATCCTGAACACATGTAGTCCTTAGTCTCACAGTCTGGTAGACCATTCATCTGTTTTCTTTGCACTCTCATAGTCTCATGTTTTTCCTGTTTTCAGGCACACATTTTTTTTCATAATATTGTGATGTGTGTACTTGTGTACTTGTTCCACTTCCTCATTAGATGGTCCCCATGTCCACCCCCCACAGCACTCGGCTCAGTGCCTGATAAAGTCTTAGTCAGAAAATAACATGTTGAGGGGGGAAAAAGGTGCATACGTTGCACCAAAACTAAAGACCACCACACGCAAAAACAAAAACAAAAACAAAACACCATTGGCTAAAGATGAAAGCATTTTCATGTAGCTTCAAATCAGAGCTGAGTAACTAGTTCTCCAGACAAGCACTTGGAAGAACTGTTTTACCTGTTCTCTCTCTTGTCTGTTCAGTTGCCTAAGTTGCTTTGAAGTCTGTAAAATGGCCAATATCTCCAATCAGAGCAGTGTTTCCTTTCCAGACAGGAAGACTGCTGCTAAGGAGAGAAGCCACGCTTGTTTTTGAGGTCTGGGCTGCAGCGGTGACTCATCCAGTAAAGCCAGAGGCTGTCTATTTTGATCTTTCTATGTTCAGAGTCTATTTACGGTTGTAATTTTCTTCCTCTCTCTCTCTCCCTTCCCGCCTCTGGTGACTTATCGGAATGGTCACACACATTTGACAAACGGAACCTGCATAAGGAGAGAGTGAGCAGGATGGAACAGGCTTTCAGCTAAAGCCCAGGAATGAATGCTTGTGTTTACAGCTCTGATGATAGGGTTCCGGTAATGACTTGGCCTTTTTCTCCTTGATTGAATATTCCCCTGGGCCTGCCAGTCTGGGCTCCTGTTATTTAATGAGGACATTGGAGCACAACCTCAAGATGTCTGCAAAAATGACCTTTTCTTTGGGCTTATTCCAAATGCAAAGAAAACTAGAGCCCCAGTTTAGACAGGCACTTCTGGAATACAGCTTTGGAATCCACTCTTTCTCCCAGAAGCTCAGAAGCTTAGAATCATACTCTCTCAGAGCCAGAGCGAACCATAGAGATGATATGGTTACCAGTTTTCATTCCGCTGATGGAGAAATTCAGGACCAGAGGAAAAAAGCAAGTCATCATAAATCACCAGGCAGGCATAGTCACAACAAACTCAGGCTTGGGACCTGAGACTCTAAGTTGTAGTCAGTGTACTTTTGAATGGGTCAAGATAGAAATTAACAGCTGGCTAAATGGTGGCGTACAGGATGGAAAAGCTTCTCTTAATTTCCCCTGTGTGATACCATGGCAGCATTGCGCTCTCCTTCAGCTATGCTCACAATGAGAGACTAGTGGCACAAGCCAAGGAATTAGCCTCTAACTATAAACTCAGTGTCACAGCTTTAAAAGCCAATATAGAATCAGCAGAAAAGTCAGTTGTGTGGAGTCTTAACTAGGACAACCTTTGAGGTCCCAGACCTTTCTTATTCACTCTACATCTGCATTTTGGCTTCACCTGCAAAATGGGGAATTCACTTCCTGACTGTGAACATCCTTATAAAGTTTAAATGATAAAACATTGTCAGTAAGTCCTTGATACTATAAAGCTCTGCTCTACTTGTGAAAAGGATTATTATTACGTTGTTAGACTCCTACTTATAGGCTCTTATTTTTTTCACCATGGTGATTTCATAGTCTCCTATGAAAGAGATCCCTTAATTCTAAATGAGAGAATTTAAAGATAATTTTTTGCTACAGATTTTCCCCATGCTCGTTGTAGACTACCTGGAAATCCAGAAACATATTTGTTTTTAAATCAACTATCTCATTACCCAGCTATAGCCACATGCTTTCCCTAGGTCCAAATTATTATAATTTTGCCTTTTTTATGAGTTTTTTCCCAGGTCATTAAATATATATAGTATATAGTTTGTAATATATATATTTGCTTGCCTTTCCATCAGAATGCATCATAATACATTTAAATGACAATTATTTTTTAACATTTAAGTAGTTTATTGGTGATTTTCTTAACATAAGTTTAAAGATTGAATGCAGCCCAACTTGGAATTTCTCTGAGCCGTCCTATAAATAGGGTGACCATATGTTCTCTGGTCCAAAACAGGGCATTTTCTTGGAGTAGAAAGTCATACTATTGATAATTATGGTGTGACAAAAAGCATAAATCTGAACTGTTTTGGGCAAAGTAGGACATATGGCCATGCTAAGTACAGTCATAAAGAATTTTAGAAATATCACTGTCCACAGGCAACATTACATAAGGTCAAAAATATGCACACTCTAGAATCAGGGCATTTGAGTCCAAGATAGAGATCTACCATTGTTAGCAAAAATAACAGAATGGTGCTGAACTTCAGTTTCTTCATTTTAAAATATAAGCTATTATCTACATCTCAGACTTAACCCGCATTTGAGTAAGAATGTAAATGAAGGTCTGTTGTAGCTGAAATAAACTTGATAGTTCAGAAGGTTTTTTATTAATGGTATTAATGCAATGGAGCTGGGTTTTCTTCACATCAGCATTCTTCATGGGGTGTCCTAAACAATTCACATTCTTCCTGAATATGCAAATGATTCCTCCAACAGGATATAGGATAATAAACCACTGACCCACACAAGGAGACTCTACATTTGCCCTTAGATGGATCTCATTACACTCCACGTAAAAGGACAATTAGAGTTCTCTTTAAAGCTGTCCTTTAGCTTTATTGATTACTGGTTGAAGTAATAGGTTGCAGCTTAGAATTCCTTTGGCCATGTGAGTTCTTTATCCTCTGATGATATCTGGGTCACTGGGATTATACTTATATGGCCTTTTCTAGTCCCTTGTTAAGAAAGAAAGCACCAAAAATACAAGTTTAACTTTTCCAAGTATCCATACTATATTTGTTATTGTTGTTCAGTTGCTCAGTCATGTCTGACTCTTTGCAATTCCACGGACTACAGCACTCCAGGCTTCCCCATCCTTCACCATTTCCCAGCATTTGCTCAAACTCATGTCTATTGAGTCAGTGATGCCATCCAACCATCTCATCCTCTGTCATCCCCTTCTCCTCCTGCCTTCAATCTTTCCCAGCCTCAGGGTCTTTTCCAGTGACTCGGCTGTTTGCATCAGGTAGCCAAAGTACCGGAGCTTCAGCTTCAACATCAGTCTTTCTAATGAATATTCAGGGTTGATATCCTTTAGGATTGACTGGTTTGATCCCCTTGCTGTCCACGGGACTCTCAAAAGTCTTCTTCAATACCACAGTTCAAAAACATCAATTTTTGGGCTCTCAGCCTTCTTTATGGTCCAACTTTCACATCCGTACGTGACTACTGGAAAAACCACATAGCTCTGACTATACAAACCTTTGTCAGCAAAGTAGTATCTCTGCTTTTTAATACATTGTCTAGGTTTGTCATAGCTTTATATAATTTCCAAATTCCTAATGAGGAACAATGCCTGAATTCACCGAAGCCTCACAGTTTCTTTCAGCAGGAAAGGAACTCTGGGTCCCAAAGGCAGTCAAATGGTTGTCTTTTAGTTGAGTTCTTTTCTCTGTGAATTAGGAGAGACTATGGTGCTTATAGTTGGGCTTCCCAAGTGGCTCAGTGGTAAAGAATCCACCTGCCAATGCAGGAGATGCGGGTTTGATCCCTGGGTCAGGAAATTTCTGTCCTTGGAGGCAGAAATGGCAACCCACTCCAGTATTCTTACCTGGGAAATCCTATGGACAGAGGAGCCTGGCAGGTTACAGTCCGGGGAGTTGCAAAGAGTCGGACATGACTGAGCATGCACCTACCACTACGGTGCTAAAAGTCTATAAACTAAGGCATCCAAGATCTGTACATACATCATCATCATAGAGCTGACCTTTGCAGTGATGGCTTGATTACTGCATTGTGAATACACCTGTCCTTGCCATAAGCATCAAAGTATCATTTATTAGTTCAATGCTCAATTCAAAAGTTTCACTATCACTTTTATAAAGAGTGCCTTAAGTATTCGTCTTTATCAGCCTCCTTCAGGTATATGTACATTTTTCTTTTCTTCACAGTGCCTCACACAATACTTTGTACAGAAAGAAGTGTTTGATCGATTCTTGTGAAATGAACAATTAATTTCCATCTCCTCTCCATTGCACATTTGAAACAACCACACTGCCACTGCTGTTTAGTCTCTAAGTTGTGTCCAATTCTTATGACCCTATACACTGTAGCCCTCCAGGCTCCTCTGTCTATTGGATTTCCCAGGCAAGAATACTGAAGTGGGTTGCCATTTCCTCCTCCAGGGGATCTTTCAGACCCAGGGATTGAACCAGCATCTCCTGCTTGGTAGGTGTGTTCTTTACCACTGAGCCACGTTGGAAGGTCCGAAACAACCATACCTTTACAGTAACCCAAACTCTTTTCCTTTCTCCTTCACCTGGGCTTTAGTGACAGGGGCAATAAACTCGAAATTACAACAACTGGGTTTAAATGAGAGTGAAGCTACAACTTTTTCCTACAGAAGAATTTCAATTAATAAGTGTAGAAGGAATAAGAAAAACAGAAAATGGCCAGAATACCACAATAATCATGTAGGCAAGAAAGACCAACCAAAAGATGCTAAAATTAGATGGTGAAAGTTTGAATGGTATTTGAAAGAAACATGGTATTTATATCTTCTCATTTACAGTGGAGAAACCCAGCAGACGCCATAGTTACCAAGTGATCAAGGTTAATGCTTCCAATAGTACCTATCAATGTATTCTGATATGTCTTGAGAAAAGTACATCACCTCTGCAGTATCCTTCCCAAGTATGGCTTCAGTATAATAACA
Organism: Giraffa tippelskirchi; assembly: GCF_054371585.1. Lineage (NCBI taxonomy): Eukaryota > Metazoa > Chordata > Mammalia > Artiodactyla > Giraffidae > Giraffa > Giraffa tippelskirchi. The sequence continues at coordinate 157,116,540 of NC_137276.1, read as the reverse complement.
AGAAAACAACAGACAAGCCAGAACTGAAGGCTATTTCTACAAAATAACTCACGAGTACTCTTCAAAAGTGTTAAGATCATGAAAGATAAGGGAAGACTGTGAGGAACTGTTCCAGATGGCAGGAGACGAAGGAGACGTGACAATGACAGTCGTGTGGGAATCAGAATTGGATCCTGGGAAGGCAAAAGGACATTCATGGAAAAATTGGTGAAATCTGAATAAAGTCTGTACTTCAGTGAATAGTACTGCACCAAGGTTCATGGCTTAATATTGATTATTGCTCTATGGTTATATAAGGTGTTAATTAGGGGGAGTTGGGTGAAACGTGTACAGGAATTCTCTATAGTATTCTTGCAACTTTTTGCAGCTGAAATCATCCCAAAATAAAAGTTTTAAAAAATAACTGAACTTGAGTGCTAACACTGCTACCATCCTTGGCATGTCCTTGGGTAAGTCACCTAACTTCTGGGACCCTCACCTTTCATCATCTCTAAAGTTAGAAGAACAGCGCTCATATTTTGTTAATGTGAGTTCAAAAAAGAAATAAGGGAACTAAGAGCACTTTTACAATTACAAACTTCTTCTTTTAAAAGGTATTTTTAATATCATTTACCACCACCACCACCACCCCTCCCTTATACTTCTCTGCCTCATCCAGCTAGGGTTGCCAGAACAATACAGGATGCCCAGTTAAGTTTGAATTTCAGGTAAATAACAGATTTTAGTATAAGTATGTACCATGTGATAATTAAGATACACTTAAAAACCACATGTTTGTTTATCTGGAATTCAAATTTGACTTGGTATCTTGTGTTTTCATTTACTAACTCTAGCAATCCTGCCTCCACCCAGCTGCCATACTCTGTCCCTTTCTTTAAAACAGCTCTTCCCTCCTTCAGTCTCTCTTTCTACAATGCCAGTGCTCTTGGCTCTGAGCAAGGATTCCACCTGTGCACTATGGCAGTCCATGCTCCAGGAGAAACCTATGAAGGTTGGTCAGTAATGGAATTCTGACTCTGGCAAAGCAAGCTCATGGGGAAGGTACACTCAGAGGAATCTCCTCTCTCTGACTTGTAATGGTGAACATTTTTAACTTGTTAGGGTATTTTTATGATCCACCCCTCACAACAACCCAGTGATAGTCTGATGCACATTTCTAAGCCACAAGGAAAAATTGGAACCACCAATAGCCCAGATGAAAGACTACCTCTTGGGACTTGTGGTGTGGTTTTGGGGAGGGAACAAGAAAAAGACAGCTTTTGAACACAACATTTGCACGTACATCAGCTCACCATAGGGGGAAGCATGACTGCTCTCTCTTTGCTGAGAAACTGAGGCTGAGGGAAGATGGAGAACTCATTTGCTCTCAAACTCATAAGGAAATGACCATCTTTTTGTTTTAGGTCTTTCATTGTATTCACTTCTCATTCCTCTTCCATAGCATCTGATCATCAAGGTTCTGATCAAGGGCCACCTCTTTCCATGAGTATTCATCCATGATTCTCCAAAGCAGGTTTTTTTTTTTTTGATTCTCCACATTACGCTGAAAGAATTAAGACCTTTACCTGAAGTATAGGCACATACGTCCACATTTGATCTCCTTTATTGGCTTTGAGGGTCAAGATTGTGTCATGTTCATGTCAAGATTCCCTACAGTGCCTCCACGCAAAGGTAAGGCTTTCTAAATTAGGGGTTGATTAACCAGGTTAACAGGTTGCTAACCTGTTCAGATTAACCAGAAACTTGGCCTATTGGTAACAGAACTACTTCTATAGGTACAGTTTTAACAACAGTAAATAGCACCTGTTTATTCACATATATAATTACCTACACAGTTTCTAAGATCCTTCTAGTTTTTTGACACACTGTGCTCCAGGACCTTGATGTCTGATGGAGCAGGCATCTAAGTAATGGTCTTGTGCTGTAAAACACCTTCCTGGCTACTGATAACAACTTCCCATATCACAATCTTTCCTGTTGGCTGAGACTCCCACATTCCTTCTCCCAAACTTGGAGGCATATCAGAAACATTAAAAGCAGGGATCATCTGTAGAGGATGTCCCAGGCTCCTAGGACACTACTGAGTGAACAGTAACAGGTTTTCCATGAATCTGCAGCCTGAAATCTCAGGGTATCTTTTCCCCCAGATCAGCTTTAGGAAAGATGTTTGCTGCCTCAAAGGGAAGATATAGTTTAATTCTAACCAACAGTACTCACAAACTTTAAGTTTATATGTTGCTTTACAGGATATTACTGCTAGATTTAAGGAAGGTAATACATTTTGTCTTTTAGGGTTTTATTGTTGTTCGGTTGCTAAGTTATGTGCAACTCTTCACAAAACATAGACTTCAGCATGCCATGCTTCCCTGTCCTTCACCATCTCCCAGAATTTGCTCAAACTCATGTCCATTGTGTCAGTGATGCCATCCAACCATCTCATTCTCTGTCACCCTCTTCTACCCTTGCCCTCAGTCTTTCCCAACATCAGGGTCTTTTCCCATGTGTAGGCTCTTTGCATCAAGTGGTCAAAGTATTGGAGCTTCAGCTTCAGCATCAGTCCTTCCAATGAATATTCATGGTTGATTTCCTTTAGGATTGACTGGTTTGATCTCCAAGGGACTCTCAAGAATCTTCTCCAGCACCACAATACGAAGGCATCAATTATTCAGTGCTCAGCCTTCTTTATGGTCCAACTCTCACATCTGCATGTGACTACTGGAAAAACCATAGCTTGGACTATACAGACTTTTCTTAGCAAACTGATGTCTTTGCTTTTTAATATGCTGTCTGGGTTTGCCATAGCTTTCCTTCCAAGGAGCGAGTATCTTTTAGTTTCATGGATTCAGTCACCATCCACAGTAATTTTGGAGCCAAATGGAAACCATGTGAAAAAGAGCTGCTCTTCTTTCCTCACACTGTTAGGGAGACATCAAATAAGACACAACTAGCAACTACTTATAAAGTGAACATCACCAGCTAGGTACCAAGCCCTTCTCATGTATCATTGGATCCAGATACCCTTGTAATTTTGGTATTACAGTTCCCATTTGAAGGATGAGGAAGTCCATGCTCAGTAAGTTTAAGCAAATTGTACAAAATCATACATCTAGGAAATGATTGGACTGGGATTCAGACACACTGTTGTTCCACAAATACTTTTAACTACACGCTCCCCACTTCTTACATGAAAATGCTTTAAAATCACACATATGAAAGAATTTTCACTTAATACTAACAACACACTAGGGGATATAAAGGCAGATATTTTTATCTCCACTTTATAAATAAATATAGATCAGACCAATTTTCGTCCAGCTAGTAAACTGCAAAATTAGGAGCCAAACTCATTGCCTGGTTCCACAATCAGATTCCATCAACTAAAGAAAGAGGCATACAGCTCCCTAGGCTATACAGTCAGACCTTGTTGTTTATCTATTCTATATATAATAGCTTGCATCTGTGTATAACTGAATCGCTTTGCAGAAACTAACATACCATTGTAGATCAACTATACTTTAATGAAAAATTTTAATGTAAAAAATGAATAAAAGGTCTTGCAAGAAAGAAAGGCATAACCTTCAAGTGCTGTCTGAAAGTAAAAGGGTACATATTTTTTAATACTAGAAGAAGGTCATGCCACCTTACAAGACTATGGCTCTTCCATCCATGTGTCTTCTGAGTCAAATTGACTTATTTCATCTAGAACAAGGAATTTCCCCAATGTCAGCACCTCATAGTCCAGAATGGGTTTTTTTGTCTCATGTATCATCCCCCAAACCTAAATTGCCAGCAAAGTCCTGCTCCCAGAATTTTTATTATCTATAATGATGCTCTAAACTAAGGGAAAGAGCCGAGCTCTGTTCCAGGCATCAGCAGCGCTCATCACGCTGGCAGGGAGAAATTCACCTTTGTCAGGAAAGTTAATCTGATATGAGACAATAAAGATGAACACCACGAGGGGTATGCTCCTGCAGAAGCACTTTGCTGATCATGAAAGACACTTTAAACATAAAACAAAATAGAACAGCAACAAAAAACAAACCAGAGGCTCCATTTTCTGGGCAGATAATGAAATCTCTCCCTGAAGAAAATGTAAACGTCTGTCGTGAAGAATCCTACAAAAGAAAAGGGTGGTCTTCTCAGAGATCTGAGGTCCTAGAGCTCCCAGAATGCTAATGTGGAGCTGGAAGGTGCTGCTTCCTTTGTGCCTTGTGAGTAAGAAGACACACGAATAAGGAGGTCAAAGAAAGATTAAGTGGGAGAGAAGCTGCTTACAGGAAGCTGTAGCTGTTCATTTTGTTGCCAAACCCCACCCCCACCCCTCACTATGGGCCTAAAAAGCAGGAGAAGGGAGAAGGTGGGAATTAATCAACTATAAACAAACAACGCTGGAGAAGATCATGTGGTCTGGCAGGCCTAGGCCTCAACGAATAATAAGCACTTTCATTTATGTAACACTTTACAGTTCAGAGTACACTTCCAGTTAGATTATTTCTTTTGATCCTCAAAAAGAATAAGGGAAGTCAGCTGGGATTAGAATCCTCGTTTCCTATGAAAGAAAACTGAAACCCAAAGAAGGAAAGAAACTTGGCCAAGGTTACACAACTAGTTTGTAGCAGAATAAGAATTTGAGCCACATTCTCTGACTCTAGAATACAGGTTCCCCCCTCCTCCCATATGCAGCATTATTATCATAAAGTAAAAGCTGAAAACAGGAATACCCATTGTTTGAGTACAAACACACTTCTGTATATAGTTGCATAGAAATCAGTTAAATGAATAATGGTAATGGTAATCTACCTTTACCATCTAAGATTAGAAAACAGAAAGCAAAAGCAAACATTTAGTACAGGCAGGTACCTAAAAGATCGCCTACTGAAATAAATCAGAGTGAATCATTTAGGATCTCATTGCTAGAGCTATTGTTGCTTTGTTAGAAAGTTTATTTAACTTTCAAGCTAACAAACTAAATGTCACGATTACCTCAACACAGGTCTTCTATACATAGATAGATCTAGTCACTGCCACTGTTGACCCGTTCAACAAATATTTATCTTGCTCTGAGCCACTTGCTGACCTTCCCAAATTGAACATAAAAATATTTCAGTAGGTAGGTTCCATGGAAGAAGAATTAAGGATTATTATTTTTAGCACTGACTACAAAATAACAAATATTTAAGATAAATATTTTCCTCTCTGTGAAATGGGAAGGACCTTGCCTCTTGCTACCAGGAGTTAACAAAGACAACTATTATATTGTTTGCCTGTATTTTGTATAAAGTCTTTTGCTCTAAGAAACTCAAGAAATGTGTATTTATGAAGCAAGTAAAAGAGGAAATCTTCAGCTGAGGGAAGGGGGCGGCTGGGGTTATACATGAGTAATCCAAGCCTACCTGGTCATTGTCTCCAGCCCTCTCCTGCCAGAGCCCACTTAGGGAACTGCTGTTTTATTCCCTGTTCAAAAGCAAGCTCCCATCCTACTCTGAGCTCCCAGTGTACATTGCACCTGCCTCTCTTCTAAGCTACTGAGTTTTATTGTCAAAAGAAATTTTCCTGCCTGATCCCCTCTCCTACCCCACTAGACTGAGCACTACTTGAGGACAGGCCTCATGTTTTATTTCACATCCCCACTCCAGAGCCTTCCCCTAACTGTCTCTGACACTCTGAAATTGACTAATTAATGTGTTCTGAATAACTGTATGAGTTAGCAACTGAGCAAATGAACAATAAGTATCTTTAAGAAGGAGGCAATATTTTTGAAAACTCTGATCAGAACAAATACAATGAAATAAAGATAATATTCTGTGGCATCTAACACATCTTGAAACCTAACCATCATAGGTTAACGTCTCTATTTTGTAAATGGAGGAGACACCAGCCTCAATGGTCCTGCCAAGACCAGCAGGTCAGAGTCTGGACGAGAGGGAACCAGAAGAATATTTCCCAGGCACATTTTCAGTCCTTAAGGAGCATGGCTGCTGTCAAGTTGATCAGTCAAATCCTCCTGATTACCAGAGGTCAAGAGCACAGGCAGCAAACCATTTCTCTGCTGGCTTGGGCCAAAAAAAGGCTTGATAGAGTGCCAGAAAATCCAATGAATGCTTTACCTTACAATGCTGAGGAGACAACATGTTCCTTTTAGCATTAATTGCTTAATTCAAAAGAAGCCATTTAGAATCTGAGTCTGGTCTTTTTCCTTGATGAGCAATTTCAGGCTGCCTATCCAAGCTTTTGTTTGTTGGGAGGAGAGAGGAAGAGAAAGCATTTTGTGAAGGCATTTTAATTTTCATATTTAATGAAACAGATTGGGTACCAGGTTCCTTTGATTTTATTTTTCTGTTCCCTGAATACCTTCGTGTGTATTACATATTCTGCTGGAGCTTCCTGCAAGAGCTTTTCGACATTTCACAAGTTGAGGCTGTCAAATGTTACCCACGGAATCAAATATATTTCTTGTGCCAATATTCGGTTGTTATTATTATTGTAACAGACCTATCATAAATCTCAAAGCTGAAGAGAAAGGGAACATGTACTGATGTTTCCCCATATTCTCTTGAGCACATAAAATTATATAACTCTCTGAAGTCCTCTTTTTATTGCTGCATCTAAAAGGCTTTGCATTCTTCAGAGAATAAATTTTTTGAAGGGGTTATTTCCTCTTATTAAAAGAGAATCAATCAATAAATCAGATATTTCATCTGTTTTAGTTGTTTAACAAAAACATAGAGAAAAATGCCACTGGATTGAAGTCAGGAGTCAAGCTCACTCATTTGAGCTATTATTTATTATAGTGCTTTCTCTCTCTTTCTCCTTGATAAAAGGAGGGCAAAAGCTTTGTCTGTTTCATTCATAATTAGAACAAAACAAGAACAGTGTCTGGACCACAATAGGGGTTCAATCAATATTTGTGGAATAAATGAATAAGGTAATTCAGTGATTTGACTTGGTTTTTCTCAACTTCCTCATTTGTGAGAATTCCAGAAGGATTAATAGTGTCAGTGTTTTCCAGCTCATATAGTTATCATAAGGATCAAAAGAGCTAAATGATGGCTTTGTGAAACTGTTGAGTTATGCATATAATTAAAGAAGCAGCATTATTAGTAATAATAGTGGGTCTGCATCTAATCAGCTTCTGTGACCTTGGCCAAAATATTCCAGTTCTCTATGCTTTCATTTCCTCATCTATAAACAGGCAGGATTGGACTCAATGATCCCTAAATTTCTTTCCAGCTCAATCAAGGTCTTTAAACCAGTCAACAAATACTTATCTTGTACTCACTATATGCAAAATACTTTTCTAGGAAAAAAAGAAAAAACACCAAGGAGTAATAGAGATTTCAAAGAAAAATGAAAACACTAACTTTTCTAAAATACTTCTACCTGGTTGTTTGAAATATAAAAGCAGCTACTGAGGGAAGAGCATGGGAAGATGTGAAAAGCAAATTTCACAAGAAGTCATTTGGGGAAATCAAAAATCGAGTTTGCTGCTGGTATGTATCTTGTGGAGATCATTCTGACTTTACAAATGGCTTCTGCAACAAACTTGTATTTGACATTTGATGTTGGATTTTACCATCTACCTAATGAGAAATATCTTTCAAAAGAGTAAGAGTATGCTGCATAAAAATGTTCAGAAAAATGTAGATTTGTAGGGAGGGGAAGCCAAGGAAAAAGCGGCATCAATATGCTATTGTGATTTAAACAAGCTACTTCCTTGAACTGTGTGGATAACTCAAGGCCATTCCAGGCACAGAAAGGATAAGCACCTTCACAGCTCTCAGGGAAATTCACTGAATCAAAGAGTCAGAAATCTCTTCCAAAATTCAGCTGAGCTGTAAAGGAAACAATCCATCAACAAATGGAGGTGTTACATAAATAGATTCTATAGTAAATTAAACATTTAAGACCACAAGTATATACACAAAATACCCTCAATGATATTTATAAGATTATTCATGATATAAAGCTAAATATTCTTCAAATATAACATGTCCAAAATTAATTTCATACTTTTAATCCTCAAACCTACTCATCTCAATTCACCATTTTATCTATACAAACTGAAAAACACAAAAGCTTTTCTTGATTTCTGCTCCCTTAGCTTGTATGCCCAATGACTTATCAAGCTTTATTTTTGTAAATGATCCTCACAAAATCCAAAGAAGGGCACAAAAAGACCTCTAAGTGGAGAAGTGTATTTGTCAGAACACTCCAGGCTATGCCTCAAATACAAATAACCCCTGGAATATCAGTAGCTTAACACAGCAAACATTTACTTCTTGCTCATATTACAGTTTGATGTAGGCTGGCTCTACTCAGTGGTTCTCCTAAACCATGATTCAAGAATTCAGTTGCTTTAGCTTTTTAGCATGTTGTAGAAAGGGAGACAATATATGAAGTATTTTCACAGGCCAGGCTCAGAAGTGATTTACATCTCTTCTGCTCACATTCTATTGACTAAAACTCAGTCACACAATCTTCATTTAATCCTTAATCCTAATCAGTCATTCAGTCCTAATTTAACCTTAGGGAGGCTAAGAGATGTAACCTTAAGTTCTGTGGTAAACTCGGTCACAGAGACTGATAGAAAAATTATATTATATTATTATATTATCATATAAAAGAGATTTTTCAGGCACTAAGATTCACAACACTCAGGGTTCTATACCTGCTGACAAAATTCACTCCTAATTAAACTCTCCCAAAAATCCTTGTGGTTTCATCACATAAGAAAATAAAAATACTGTCTTTACTGTCACCTCATTCTGAGATAAAAGATTTCTGTGCATACAATTCTGTGCAATTCAGTAATTTACCTTTAGCATTCCCACAAGTGTTACCCTTTCTACATCAACAGTTCAGTTCAGTTCAGTTGCTCAGTCATGTCCAACTATTTGCAACCCCATGGACTGTAGGAGGCCAGTCTTCCCTGTCCATCACCAACTCCTGGGACTTGCTCAAACTCAGTTCATCGAGTCAGTGATACCATCCAACCATGTTATCCTCTGTGATCCCCTTTTCCTCCTACCCTCAATCTTTCCCAGCATCAGGGTCTTTTCCAATGAATCAGTTCTTTGCATCAGATGGCCAAAGTATTGGAGCTTCAGTGTCAGCATCAGTCCTTCCAATGAATATTCAGGACTGATTTCCTTTAGGATGGACTGACTGGGCCTCCTTAAGAGTCCTCTCCAACACCACAGTTCAAAAGCATCAATTTTTTGTCTCTCAGTTTTCTTTATGGTCTAACTCTTACATCCATACATGACTGCTGGGATAACCATAGCCTTGACTAGATGGACCTTTGTTGACAAAGTAATGTCTCTGCTTTTTAATATGCTGTCTAGGTTGGTCACGGCTTTTCTTCCAAGGAGCAAGCATCCTTTAATTTCATGGCTGCAGTCACCATCTGCAGGGATCTTGGAGCCCAAGGAAATTAAATCCATGTTTCCATTGTTTCCCCATCTATTTCCCATGAAGTGATGGGAGCAGATGCCATGATCTTAGTTTTCTGAATGTTGAGCTTTAAGCCAACATTTTCACTCTCCTCTTTCACTTTCATCAAGAGGCTCTTTAGTTCCTCTTCACTTTCTGCCATAAGGGTGGTGTCATCTGCATATCTGAGGTTATTGATATTTCTCCTGGCAATCTTGATTTCAGCTTGTGCTTCATCCAGTCCAGCATTTCACATGATGTACTCCGCATATAAGTTAAATAAGCAGGGTGACAATATACAGCCTTGACATATTCCTTTCCTGATTTGGAACCAGTCTGTTGTTCCATGTCTGATTCAAACTGTTGCTTCTTGACCTGCATACAGATTTCTCAGGAGGCAGGTAAGGTGGTCTGGTATTCCCATCTCTTGAAGAATTTTTCACAGTTTGTTGTGATCCACACAAAGTCTTTGCAATAGTCAATAAAGCAGAACTAGATGTTTTTCTGGAACTCGCTTGCTCTTTCAATGATCCATTGGACGTTGGCAATTTCATCTCTGGTTCTTCTGCCTTTTCTAAATCCAGCTTGAACATCTGGAAATTCTCGGTTCACGTACTGCTTGAAACCTGTTAAAGTACTGTTGAAGACTGTACTGTCACCATTATTGTCATTACCCCTACCACAGTTTGGCCTCAGGCCGAAAAACCAAAAATGTGAACATATGTAACTTTATGTCGTAGCATTTTTCTCTTATGACTCTAACTAAATGGCGAACTCTTGAAGACAAGAACTAGTTTGTGTTTCAGTGCATTTCTCAATACTTCATTCACTCTCTTATGTGTAGTAGGATTCCTGAATATGTGCTATAGACAATATACTCTATAAACTCATGCTAAATTGGGATAGATACCACATACAGCAGAATTTTATATCTGGACCTATAATAGAATGTTATATCTTCAAATCTGTCCTGTGTCTCCATGTTGATTCAAATCTTATCTTAAAGTCTCTATTTCCAATCTGTCTCCCATTTCACATAGTTGTTTAGGAATATTGGTGACAAAGAGTTTATAGACCATCAGGTGAAATGCATGACTATTGGCAAATTCTTATTCCATGTGTTTTATTATTCACCTCTGGAAGTAGAGTTTGGCAAACCTGTCATAGCAAATCACCAGGTGGTATATAACTCAAATTGGATATTTTTTATTGTCACACTTATAGTAGGGGAAAATATTTTAACCATTTCACAAGCTTTATTACAAGCCACCTAAGGCAGACTAGCTGTTCTCTTTGAGGGAAGATACCAGAAGACTCTTGGGGGTAATTCACCTCCCACCTTCATGAGAGCTACCATCAATCAACCAAGCTACTCCTTTGTGTATCCTCTGGAACCAAGGTGGGCAGTTTAACTTTTGCCTATAAAATACTGAAATGGGTAATAAGAGGAATTCATGTTATACTGTAGATCAAGCATCCTCTTGTTATTCTAAATTATTCCCTTTAGCATCATTCAATACATATAGAGACAGTGAAATCAAATGTCAAAGTAAAGATTACTTTCAAAAAATTTAAATTGAAAATATTCCATATTTTAACAATAAGAATTTCAATCTATTATCAAATTCTCATAGAGAAATCAAGGTCCCAAAATTAATATCCTTTATTATTTTAAGTTTTGTGCCAAGAGACAAAATCTTCACTACTGCTTTTTCATTTCAGCCGGAGGGTCAGTTGGCTCAGAACCCTGGACAGATCCTGAGTTCCTGTATCATCCTCAGCCTGAACTCTCTGCTAGCAGAGTAAGACAGATCCTTAAATGCCTACCAAATTAAATTAATCTCATTAAGCCTTTCTCATGTCCCATAAGTTTAAAATACCAGAAAGTTAATAGATACAAATGTTATCACAAGGTCTGCTCCACACTCTCAAAATTTGAAAACCACAAGCAAATTCCTAGTCCCAAGAACTAAACCTTTCAGTCAAAATGATGCCCTAAATCTCAAGGTACAGAACATTGAGACATGTAGGTGTTGCCAAGGCACAAACAGGTAAACAGGATCTCTGAGTAGAGGAAAGACAAAAAAATAGCATCCACACCTTTCAGCCTTACCAATCTCTTTGTCCAGAGTCTACTCTGAAAAAAACTTGCAACTTACACTTGGTCAGAATAAAAATCACAAAATTAAGAATAAGAGAACTTCTCTGGTGATCCAGTGGCTAAGACTCTGCACTCCCAATGCAGAGGCCTGGGTTCTATCCCTGGTTAGGGAACTAGATCCCATATGCTGCAACTAAGAGTTTGCATGCCACCACTAAAGATCTTGCATGCTGCAACTAAGATCTGGCACAGTCAAATAAATAAATAATTTAAAAAAAAAAGAATAAGATATTTACCTTAATTGCCTATGGGGACGATTCACTTGTGTATACTCTCAACTTTTCTTTAAAGACTGCCTTTCTTGCTTTTTCATCAAAGTTTAGAAATTTTTAATGGTAGCAGCCCCAGGCATCAGTCATTGAGTTTGTTTGTTTGTTTTCTTCAATCCAACATACTAAACTTCTAAAAATATCCAACTTTACCTTGAACCTATGCTCCTGATTTGTCGGTGCTGGATGGAGAGCTGACAGAGCCTCCACTCTCTGTTTTAAGCATAGTGGCTATGGCCAATGCCTCTGGCAATAACTGCATGTCCCATATTTTGCAGTAAGCACCTTTGCTATAGACATTTTGGCCACAGACATTTCACTGCATAATTAATTGGTCTTAAGGCGGTCTTGCTGTGAAAGATAAAATAATTGATTGACAGTTTTTGGTTTGACAGTTTGGTTTTAGCTGGTTGAAATGTGTTAGTATTTCTTCCAGTTAGTAACTTTATTGATGGCTTTACTGAGCTGATAGATTATGATGATTTAGACCAAGAGTTGATTTCTTATTTTGAAACACACTACATTGGAAGAGAGAGGCCCAGGCCTTCAAATGCTCAGAGTTGAACTCATATTTCCCATAGAACTCCAGAATGTCTGTCAACAAACATGTGACAAGATGCCAAGAACAAACAACAGAATACAAAGTTCAGTTACAAACATGCATCCTAGTATGTGGGACTGATATCTCTCTCAATGAAAGAAGAAATTTTAGTGAAAAAGAAAAAGTGCGGTATCAAAACAGGAAATAAATAAATAAGCCAAAAAAAAAATTTTAAACACTATGAACAAAAGACTTGAAAGACAAATGCCCTCAAGATAAAACTATTTATTTGTATGATATTGCCGTGAAATTATACACATTGAATGTATTCATATATTATGTATTTTGCAATGGAATCCTATATATTTTGTTATTCATATTTCATGTTCCATTACATTCTTGTTAATTCCCTCTTTTACTTTTCATGACTTTCTCTTTTACAGCAAATTAGTTATGAAGCAAAAATGCTTACAGCAAAGATGCTTATGGAGAAAGTACAAGAACCCAAACATTGACATTTGAGGTGTGTTACAGCAGCTATCATCACTTACCCTTACCAACATAGGGACCCCATCATAAAGAAAGTTATGAAGTCATGAGTTCTGAGTTTTTGAACTGCACTTATTTTCAACTGAATCTGGTCTGTCCATATCTCCCAGCATTTGAACATGCTGTTCCATCAGATTAGTATTTATATCAAGCCTGGACACCATCTCTATTGACTTAGTATTTTTTCCCTTAATATGACTCTGTGTCTGGCACAGTTGAAATGCCCTTTGAGGTCTCACAGTTTCTCACTTGTCTCCAAGATACTCAACTCTGGTCCAAGGAGAGCTCGAGATGCCACTGCCAGCTCCAATAACTCCTCATCTGTTAGCATGGCCTCCACTCTGCCTGCTGTATCCAGAGCTCTGCAGCCAGGCCACAGGTTCCTTCTACCACTTCCAGACTTGGATGCAGTGCAAACCCATGGGGTATGGAACCTGGCTTCCCCAAGGACGAAGTACAAGAGGGTGTCTCTGTAATGAGAAGTTTGAGTGACAGGTGATTGTAAGGAACTGATTAATTCCTCTCCCCTCCTCCTTCCAGAGGTGACCCATGTGATTGAACAACCGCTGGTGATTATTTATGAAAATGTGGACAGCTCAGTCACTCCCACTTGGTATTTGCTTACCCTCTTTTCCTCTTTTTCCTCATTCTCTCTGCCTGAGATTATACCTCCCAGTGAAGTATTTGTATTAAACTTTGCCTCAAGTAAAGGAAGCAAGACTGTTTGAACTGGAAAAAGAGAGATTTCTTTAAGGGAAAGTTTGAGATCTTGGAGGACAGTCAAACTGATAGGAAAGGAAAGGGGGATCCAGCCAACTCTAACTTCTCTTTGAGAAGCATATTTTCAGTATTTTTTTTATTCAATTGCGTTTAAAATATGTAAGACATAAAATTTACCATCTTAAGTGTACAGTTTTTAAGTGTACAGTTCAGTAGTGTTAAATACATTCACATTGTTGTACAACCAATCTCAGAACTCTTTCCATTTTGTAACACTGAAACGCTGTACTCACTCTCCATTCCTCCCTTTCCCCAGCCTCTGGCAGCCACTGTTCTACTTTGTCTCTATGGATTTGACTACTCTAGGTAGCTCATATAAATGGAATCATAAAGCATTTGTCTTCTTGTGACAGGCTTACTTCACTTAGCAAACGTCTTCAAGGTTCATGCATGTTGTAGCATGTTTCAAAATCTTTGCTTCTCTTTAAGGGTGAATAATATTCTATTCTATGACTATACCGCATATTGTTTATTCATTTACCTGTTAAAAAACACTTGGGATGCTTCCACTCTTTGGCTATTATGATTAGTGTTTCCATGAACATGGGTGTACAAATATGTCTTTAAATCTTGCTTTCACTTCTTTTGGGTATATACCCAGAAGTAGAATTGTGGGATCATATGTTAATTCTACATTTAATTTTCTGAGGAACTTTCATGCCATTTTCCACAGTACCATTTTACATTCTTACCAACAGTGCACAAGGGTTTCAGCTTCTCCACAACCTTGCCTTAACTTGATATCTCTGTATTTCTGTATTTATTTATTTTATAGTAGCCATCCTAACAGGTGTGAGATGGAATCTCAGTGCAGTTTTGGTTTGCATTTCCCTGCAAGGGATTTTTAAAAGAGCTTTTTCAGTTGTTAGTAGATTCAAAGAAGTAATGAGCCCAAGGAAAGTCTCACAGAGGAAGAGAGGGGTGATAGTGAGAGTTAGAATTTTATTCTCTTCTTTATCCCAGAGCCAAATTCAATTTCAAAAACGATAAAGAGTACCAGAATTAAGGGAGGGTGATCGAATCCTAAGGCTAACACCTAACACGATTTAGACACCATGTCTCACCTACTGTAACTTTGTGGAACTTAGTTTGAACTTCTGTAATTTTAAAGCCTAGACCAATAATCTTGGAAAAATACACAGTGCAGGGAACCATTAGTCAACTATTAATACTTTAAAGGTTTGTGTAATGAAGCACAAATGCACTGAAAAATCTATGCCTTCTTCAGTCCAAGGTAAACTGTACCAGTGGGAATTCAGCTGTATGGATAAAACATAAGCCAGTGCCAATCACTCGAGGCAGCTGCACACAAGAATTTGGCTTATCAAAGTATCAACGCCTACACCTATTGCCCTAGCTATTGTGTAAGGCTCACTTTCTCCTGGAGGCAATTTAAATAGGCTCATCTTTTCAACAAAAAGTCCTGAAACAATTGGATGTCCACTTGCAAAGAAACAAAACAAAAAGAGCCTAGATCACAACTTGCACTTTATACAATATTTAACTCAAAATGGATAATAGACTTAAATGTAAAGACTATAAAATGTCTAGAAGAAAAAAAGGGGGGAGGGGAAACCTTTATATTTTTGGAATAAGCAAAGAGTTATTAGATAAAGCATAAATGGTAAAAAAAAATTTGATATGTTGTACTTTATCATCTGTGGGAGAAAGTGTTTCCAAATGATATGTCTGATTATGGATTTGTAGCCAGATTATATTAAAAATTTTCAAAATTCAACTATTAAACTAAAAAAAAAAATTTTTAAAGGGGTAAAACATTTGAACAGATAGTTTACCAAAGATGCAAAAATGGCAGGTAAGTCATGCAGATTAAAATCACAATGTAATACCATTACATACTCATTAGACTAACAAATTAAAAACAAAACTGACAATACAAAGTGGAGCAGGTCGGATTCCTCACATTATCATTGATGAGAACGTGAATTGTTAGAGCCGCTTTGAGAATTGATCTGGCAGTATCTTATAAAGCTAGACATAAATCATACAGTGCAGTAAACCTATCCCAAGGTAATTAACCAAGTAAAATGAAAATCTGTGTCCACACGAAAACCTGTGTATGAATGTTTATAGCAGTTTTATTTGCAGTCACCAAAAGCTGGAGACAACCATAGTATATACATATGATCAAATACATACAATCAGTAATTAAAAGGCACAAACTATGGATACATGCAATGACACAAATGTATCCCACATGAGTTATTCTAAGTGAAAGAAGCTAGACTCAAAAGGCTTCAATAGTTTTGATTCCATTTAAATGACATTCCTGAAAAGCCAAAACTATAGGGAGAAAAACAGACCAATAGTTGCCAGGGGAGAGGGATGAACTACAAAAATACACTGGGGAATTTGGGGGAGTGAGAGAACTATTCTATACAGTGATTGTGGTCGTGACTAGAGACTAAATGTTTGCCAAAACTTGCAGAAGTGTATACTAAAAGAATGAATTTCACTATTGTAAATTTTACCTTAACTTTTTTTTAAGTGAGCAAAACAGTTCTTGATTGTAGAGCAAGTATGCCTCTCAGTCTAGTCACTTACGTGTGAGTGCATGCATGCTCAGTGGCTTCAGTCGTGCCTGACTCTTTACGACCCTATGGACTGTAGCCTGCCAGGCTCCTCTGTCCATGGGATTCTCCAGGTAAGAATACTGGAGTGGGTGGCCATGTCCTCCTCCAGGGGATCTTCTCGACCCAGGGATCGAACCTGTGTCTCCTGTATTGCAGACAGATTCTTTCACCACTGAGCCCACCAGGGAAGCCCTCACTTAGGTGTACTATAATATAAAGATTCATTTTCTATAATTCAATTTAACATTCCTGTCCCGAGTTTCTATTCTGCTAGGTTGGTAGACGAACTTATTGTCATCCTGAGACTTATCTCTCTATCCATGTCTCTCCCAAGCTCATGCCATAGTTAGGACTCCATATACAAAAGCGAGGTGAGAGGACAATATGAATTACAGTCATAAGTCCACAGCAGTTGCTATATCTATTGTCACATGGTGCATGGCTCATTATAACTATTTAACTCTCCATTGTTTCCCTGTCACTCTTGGGGAAAGGGAATTTTTCTTATAAGACTAACTGGGTACCAATTTTCACACTGTGTTCTACACAGGAGGTAGCCGTTTCCTCTTTAGGATCTGGTTACTGCTCCACCAGCACTGCTGGGAAGCAGCAGGGAGGGGTCCTTCTGCCCTCTGGATGATAGCACTCTCTGAGTCATGCTTTCTCTCTCTCCATCTCCCTTTTCCCTCTTTCTCTTTTTCTCTCTCTCCCCTCTGTCCTCTCCCAGCCCACACAGCCTCACAGGCTTACAAAGTGCCCAGAGGAATACTCTGCTCTCTCCTCTGCCTGCTTCTGGCCAAAATACTTTGTATATATCTTTAAATACCAACCTTTTACCTACTCCACAAAACTCTCAAAGTTCCCCTGAGGGCTTAGGCTTTTCCATGACAAATGTCAGAAAGACAAGCAGGCTATTTCTGAGTTCAGCCCTTTTCCTAACTCCCCTGGGGCCATCAAGTACTGACTTAATGACAGAGGTGCAGCAGGAGGGAGGGGAGAAACACTGGTGGGGGAGGGGAAGCAGATTGAGAGCTTAAAATATTACTCCACCTCACCTGGATAAAAAAAGTTTAAAAGCAGTACCTTTATTGTAGTTTCCTTTACAGGAAGATGAAAATAACTGAGTGAATAACATCATTCTACAAGGTGCCGTAAAAGTTGGGATTTGATTTGACATGGTTAAAATTACATTATAAAATTATATTATTCTACAGAATTCAGAAACAGAATCATTTTTGAATGTAAGGAATGAATGTGTGAACCAACAAGTGAAGAGAATGTGCATAAAATCTTACCAAGAAAAACTGTGGTTCTATCAGCATTCTGGACAGTTGTTCTGAACCAAAAAAAAAAAAAAAAAAGAAAGAAAAAAAAAGAGAAACAGATTCTAAAAGCTAAAATTTATGAAAACTGTGCTGCCAAATTTTAAGTAAAAAATAATCAGTGAAAAAGACTAATTAATTCACATATTACATGTTCTCCTTTTTTAATCTTTCCCAATGGTAATCATGTACTTTTGAGAGGGACATCTGGAAACCTAAGCTAACTTAAAACAATCTTTTTCTAGCAAGCAACTGGCCAGGAATCTCCATATTCTGAAAGTTGCTGTCAGCTTACCCCTGCCTCCAGCCCCAGATGAAGTCAGCCTGCCTTGGTAGCAGACAGTCCAAACAATCCACACTGGCTCTGTGGGCAGAGCACCATCTCCAGATGCCCAGGATTCAGGAAAGATACTGTTCAGACATAATGAAGTCACATACTGTATAAGCCAGTGACTTGCCAGTGGGTTAGAGGGACCACATTTAGTTGGGTAGGCAACCATCCTGGTTTCCCCCTGGGTGTATATGGTAGAAGTGAGGTGGTGACTTCCCCGTCACACAAAGTACTCAAGCAGGCAACAGATGAGTTTGGAGGACACATTGCAGAGGAGAGTCAAAGGCGGTTGATCTAAATGACCCATAAAATCTCCCTCACCATAAGACCTTAGGAGTCTATGAAATTCCTTGCTTACAAAGAAGTGAGAAAAAAAAATACTACGTGATGAGAAACTCTCTTTCTACTTGAAGCCTGGCTGATACCATACAGAAATGAAAATAAATGATACGATATTCAGGAGTTATATAATCTGAGATATAAATAAGAGTGTACAAAATAGGGAATATTTTTTAACTTTTTATTTTATATTGGAGTATAGTTGATTAACAATGTCATGATAGTTTCAGGCACACAGCAAAGTGATTCAGTTATACATATACATGTATCTATTTTTTTCCCAAGGGAATATTTTTTTTTACTATACATCAACTCAGTAAAATACTTGTAGTGATATATATGATTCTTCATTTGAAGTAAGTTTATGTTCTATGACTGTTCTGGGATTTTATCATTTTCTGAATGCAGGAGAACAAACAACAGACCTTATTAATGTGTGTGTGTGTGTGTGTGTGTGTGTGTGCTGTCATGTCTGATTCTCTGTGACCCCAAGGAGCCCTCTGGGCTCCATTGTCCATGGCTAAAAAGTCGTATGACTCACTGGGGGAAAAAGGCTAACGTAGGGAGTTTCTATAGAGGAATGATACTGCATTGCTTTTAAGTCTTCATGTTGTTGCAAAGGTAATGACAAAGTAAATCAATAGAAAAAAGTGTAATTTGTAATAGATATATTATGAAGCAAAAGGCATGTTTAAGAGTATTTTTAATTTTTTGAGCCACTGGGTTGAAAATAACTAGTATTTTCACTTTGACCAATTGCTCTCATAAGAAAATACATTAAATGTATTCAGACAGAGACACTGTTTCCTGCCTTTAGTCAATATATATTATATACAGCCTGTGTGAAGTTCTGTGAACCCCCCAAAATGCGATCAAGTCAGTGAAATCCTCCCTTTACATTCTTCTCTACAATAGGTCACGGGAAGAAATCAAATCTTGAAAGTCATGGGGTGCTGCCGCGGTGTGTGTGCTTGGTCGTGTCCGACTCTGGTGACCCCATACGCCAGAGCCTGCCAGGCTCCTCTGTAAAAGTCACGGGGTGGTGGTGGGCAAATGGGAAAATCTCTGTATCTTTTTGCTCAATTTTGCTGTGAACCTAAAGCTGCTCTATTAAAAAAAAAAAAGTATACTCAAAAAAAAAAAATTTCAGGAGATTTTATTTTACCTAGATCTTTCTAGGAAGCGGATACTATTTTTTCAAGTTAAAAAAAATTAAATTGTGGGCATTTAAATCATTTCCAAAAAAATCTATTTTTAAATATTAGTAATAGAAGAACATTAGGGAAAAAATTTTTAAGAACAGCAAAAGAAAATGTTAATTAAAAACAACCAAGAACTAGACTGAGACAACAACTCCACATGCTACCAGCTAACTAAGTTTGTGTTATCAGCTCCTTTTTCTAGACTTTAGCTTCATTAGATGGAAATTGGGACAGTGATGACCACCTTTCTCTACCTATAATGACAGGAACACAAAAACCTTTTGAAAACAACAAGGCCATATACAAATGTAAGTATGGAAGAAAGGAAACAGCATGCTTTAGGGGTTATTCATTCATCCAACAAATATGTGAATTCCCAACATAAGCCAGACTCTCTGCCAGGAGCTGGGAATTTCATTATAAATGAAGCAGACAAAATTGCAAACTTTTCAGTTTACAGTGTAATGGAGAAGATAGTTGCTAAATAATCATACAAATAAATGTATTTAAAACTGTGATGCTAGCCACAAGGAAGAGCTAAAGGCAGGTTGGAAAATATATCATGATGGGTGACATGATTTAAATGGAGACTGGGGGTCGGGGATAAACGAATCAAAGAAAAATTTCTCAGAGACTTGAAGCCTGAGGAGCTGGCAGGCAAATGTTTGAGGAGAAGATATTGCAGGGAGTATTCCAGGCAAAAGAGAAAGTGTGCAAATGCCTTGAAGTAAAAAAGCTTGACAAATTCAAGGCACTAGCAGAAGGCTAGGGTCACCACCACTGGTGGTTTTTGTATTCTTGTTATCATGATAATAATCTCGTACTATTTTTGAGAATGGGCTTCCCTGCTAGCTCAGTTGGTAAAGAATCTGCCTGTAATGCGGGAGACCCCAGTTCGATTCCTTGGTCAGGAAGATCCCCTGGAGAAGGGATAGGCTATCCACTCCAGTGTTCTTGGGCTTCCCTTATGGCTCAGCTGGTGAAGAATCCACTTGCAATGCAGGAGATCTGGGTTCAATCCCCAGGTTAGGAAGATCCCCTGGAGAAGGGAAAGGCTACCCACTCTAGTATTCTGGCCTGGAGAATTTCATGGACAGTCCATGGGGTCACAAAGAGTTGGACACAACTGAGTGACTTTCACTTTAACATTCATTTTTGAGAATAAGCTAGAATAATTATGAATATTGACACACTAATTTCTACTTAGGCTAAACTTCAACAAATTTCCCAATTTAGAATATCTCTATATCCAAGGCAAACTCTGAAAGACATTTGAGATATCCTCTATTTCGTAGGCTTCAAAGAGAAAGTCAACCTGTTAGAATTAAGAATTTTAAAAAGAAAATTGATAGACCAGAATCTATCATGAGAAAAGCTAAGCAACCCAAAACTATAACACATAAATAACAGCTGAAGTTCCCAAGGCTGGTGGTGATGAAAAAGAGAAACAAAGGAGACACAATCTTGACTCAAGCTTTCATGTGGATAAGAGGAAATGTCGACTATTTTGAATAGACACCAAATGAATCACAGTTAAAGTTTGCAGGAGGGCAGAATGTTCCTCTGGCTTCTCAGGTGGCACTAGTGGTAAAGAACCTGCCTGCCAAAGCAGGAGACATAAGAGACACTGGTTTGATCCCTGGGTTGGGAAGATCCCCTGGAGGAAGGCATGGTAACCCACTCCAGTATTCTTGCTTGGAGAATCCCATGGACAGAGGAGTCTGATGGGCTATAGTCCATAGGGTCACAAAGAGTCAGACACGACTGAAGTGATGTGGCACTCACAAAATATTCCTCAGTATATAAGAAAGAACTGGATAAGAATGGGAAATGCCTAATTGTGCAGAGGGAAGAAACTGGCATTCCTCTGGAAGTCATAAATAAATCATAAATCTAAGTACAGATTATATTGCTCCTTGGGGACACTTAGAAAAGATTCAGATATCTTTAAAGACCAATGTAGTAAATAACCTCTAAAGTGTCCTCCAGCACTGAGAGATGCCATTGAAAAATGTCACCTTAACAGAAAGATATAAGAAACTATTCTCAGTAAAAGAGAAGTCTCATCTCCCAAAACTCTTAATCATTTTTTTTCTTTTTAAAATTTATTTATTTATTTATTTTATTAAATAAATTTATTTATTTTAGTTGGTGGCTAATTATAACATTGTAGTAGTTTTTGCCATACATTGACACAAATCAGCCATAGGTTTACATGTGTTCCCCATCCTGAACCCCCCTCCCACCTCCCTCCCCATCCCATCCCTCTGGGCCGTCCCATTGCCCCAGCCCTGAGCATTTATCTCATGCATCGAACATGGAATGGTGTTCTGTTTCACACATGACAATATACATGTTTCAATGCTATTCTCCCAGAATGTCCCACCCTCACCTTCTCCCTCAGAGTCCATAAGACTGTTCTATGCATCTGTGTCTCTTATTCTGTCTCACATATAGGGTTATCGTTGTCATGTTTTAAATTCCATATATATGCATTAGTATACTGTATTGCTGTTTTTCTTTCTGGCTTACTTCACTCTGTATAATGGGCTCCAGTTTCATCCATCTCAATAGAACTGATCCAAATGTATTCTTTTTAATGGCTGAGAAATATTCCATTGTGTATATGTACCACCGCTTCCTTATCCATTCGTCTGCTGATGGACATCTAGGTTGCTTCCATGTCCTGGCTATTGTAAACAGTGCTGCGATGAACATTGGGGTACATGCGTCTCTTTCAATTCTGGTTTCCTCAGTGTGTATGCCCAGCAGTGGGATTGCTGGGTCATATGGCAGTTCTATTCCCAGTCTTTTAAGGAATCTCCACACTGTTCTCCATAGTGGCTGTACTAGTTTGCATTCCCACCAACAGTGTAAGAGGGTTCCCTTTTCTCCACACCCTCTCCAGCATTTATTGCTTGTAGACTTTTGGATAGCAGCCATTCTGACTGGTGTGAAATGGTACCTCATTGTGGTTTTGATTTGTATTTCTCTAATAATGAGTGATGTTGAGCATCTTTTCATGTGTTTGTTAGCCATCTGTATGTCTTCTTTGGAGAAATGTCTGTTTAGTTCTTTGGCCCATTTTTTGATTGGGTCGTTTATTTTTCTGGAATTGAGCTGCAGGAGTTGCTTGTATATTTTTGAGATTAATTGTTTGTCCGTTGCTTCATTTGCTATTATTTTCTCCCATTCTGAAGGCTGTCTTTTCACCTTGCCTATAGTTTCCTTTGTTGTGCAAAAGCTTTTAATTTTAATTAGGTCCCATTTGTTTATTTTTGCTTTTATTTCCAATATTCTGGGAGGTGGGTCATGGAGGATCCTGCTGTGATTTATGTCGGAGAGTGTTTTGCCTATGTTTTCCTCTAGGAGTTTTATAGTTTCTGGTCTTACGTTTAGATCTTTAATGCATTTTGAGTTTAGTTTTGTGTACGGTGTTAGGAAGTGTTCTAGTTTCATTCTTTTACAAGTGGTTGACCAGTTTTCCCAGCACCACTTGTTGAAGAGATTGTCTTTTCTCCATTGTATATTCTTGCCTCCTTTGTCGAAATTAAGGTGTCCATAGGTGCGTGGGTTTATATCTGGGCTTTCTATTTTGTTCCATTGATCTATATTTCTATCTTTGTGCCAGTACCATACTGTCTTGATGACTGTGGCTTTGTAGTAGAGCCTGAAGTCGGGCAGGTTGATTCCTCCAGTTCCATTCTTCTTTCTCAAGATTGCTTTGGCTATTCGAGGTTTCTTTTATTTCCATACAAATTGTGAAATGATTTGTTCTAGTTCTGTGAAAAATACCATTGGTAACTTGATAGGGATTGCATTGAATCTATAGATTGCTTTGGGTAGTATACTCATTTTCACTATATTAATTCTTCCAATCCATGAACACGGTATATTTCTCCATCTGTTTGTGTCCTCTTTGATTTCTTTCATCAGTGTTTTATAGTTTTCTATATATAAGTCTTTTGTTTCTTTAGGTAGATATATTCCTAAGTATTTTATTCTTTTTGTTGCAATGGTGAGTGGTATTGTTTCCTTAATTTCTCTTTCTGTTTTCTCATTATTGGAGTATAGGAATGCAAGGGATTTCTGTGTGTTAATTTTATATCCTGCAACTTTACTATATTCATTGATTAGCTCTAGTAATTTTCTGGTAGAATCTTTAGGGTTTTTTATGTAGAGGATCATGTCATCTGCAAACAGTGAGAGTTTTACTTCTTCTTTTCCTATCTGTATTCCTTTTATTTCTTTTTCCGCTTTGATTGCTGTGGCCAAAACTTCCAAAACTATGTTGAATAGTAGTGGTGAGAGTGGGCATCCTTGCCTTGTTCCTGACTTTAGGGGAAATGCTTTCAATTTTTCACCATTGAGGATAATGTTTGCTGTGGGTTTGTCATATATAGCTTTTATAATGTTGAGGTATGTTCCTTCTATTCCTGCTTTCTGGAGGGTTTTTATCATAAATGGATGTTGAATTTTGTCAAAGGCTTTTTCTGCATCTATTGAAATAATCATATGGTTTTTATTTTTCAATTTGTTAATGTGGTGTTATTACATTGATTGATTTGCAGATGTTAAAGAAACCTTGCATTCCCGGGATAAAGCCTACTTGGTCATGATGTATGATCTTTTTAATATGATGTTGGATTCTGTCAAAACTCTTAATCATTTAAGAGACTGGCACTGTGATCAGGAGTGAGGTGGCATTAATACCATGGTCATTAGAGAGTTGTAGAGAGCTTTGTAAACCATAAATGGTTTCAAAAAAGTGTTTATCAGTGGAGAGAAATTTTTTATTCATCAGAAACCTTCTTTAGCATTACCCAATATGGGTTTGGAAGAAACAGTTTTATGATGAAAATTAGGGTAGGAGGTAAGAACCCCAGGTGGTTGGCTTGAGCAGAAAAGTTCTGTAACAGGTCTGGGAAAAAGTTGTTTTATAATTTCTAGAGGTGGGTGGGGATGGGACAGAATTAGAGCAGGTGCTGAAGGTGAAAGAGGTATGCAAATGAAGGTAGTGGGGCAGAAGAAGACATTAGTACGAGATAAAGAGCAAGGGTGACCCGAGAGAGAAGGTATGTTCAAGAAAGTGCAAGAATTAATTGTTTTGTTGTATGTTGAGTGAGCTAGTCTGGTGAAAAGGTAAGCTTTGCTCATGAAAAAATAAACACTGATCCAGTTCTTAACCTTAAGTTCTTGTTAGTCTTCTGATCACATGAATATAGTCCTTTATTGGTACAAATGAGGTATTTGTTCTGGGATGCCCTAGAGTTTTTCTTAAAGAATCTGGCAATTCAGGATGAGCCAAGGACAAGCCCTGACTTTATTTATGTTGTCTCAAGTATGATTAGGAGACAAGATGGGATATAGAGATTAACAGAGATTTTATCAGGTCATTTTGTTGATGAAATTTTTAAAGGTGATATGCTATGTCTCTCCTTAAGTTTCCCTCCCAAATCCACCCCAGGTGGGGGATTGGAACATTAGGTAGTATTTACTGAGTGTCTATTATCTGCCAAGTAGTGCATAAGTGTTTTGTTTTGTTTTTCTCAGTGCAAAGATAAATATAAGATAAATGCTGTTCTCATCTTACAGCAGCAGAGGTTAACTCCTTTATTCATTTCATGTATTCATTCATTTATTGAGTCAATATATATTAGTTAAGCACCTCTTATGTGCTACTATGGGTGGGGACATCTACCAGGTACTCTATAGGGGGAACCTGCCAGGAACTACTATAAAAATCAACTATGGTATCATCTATCCAGTACCTCTTTTTATGAATAGTACCACTTCTATTTTGGGAGATCTTCTTCTTTCTCCAGTCTATCTATATGTATCACTAAGACTTCCATTTTCTCATCTACCCGCTATTCCCTGACCACAAGAAATAGCCAACTAAATATTGGGATTTGGAACTAAGAGCAAATCAAAATAAGGCCTGGTCGATAGCTGAAAGCTATGAGATGAAATATTGAGGAGCTGAAATGGGCCATAATTTTTGCCAGCTGGAGGAAGTCCATAGTGAAAGGGAAAACTGAAGCTGACAAAGCGACAAACAGCAGAGACATGAGACAGAGACTGGGTCCTGAAGGTAGTCATAGATCTGCTCCACTGTATGCCCATTTCTAGGCGTTCACTTTTTCCTGAGAGTCCATGAGTATATCCCAAAATGCTTACTGGGCTAAATATGGAAGATATAGAGATGAAAAACTCACAGTCCCTGCCTTATAGCACTTTAAAGAGGTGCTTCCTAAGGACACATGTGTGGGCATGAGTTATTACGACATTATCAGTGGGGTGAGGAGGTGATGCCCTACATTGTTTAGCTGAATCATCCAACTACTCCTCCTTTGCAAAATCTTAATCCATCTCCTCCCTCCACACAAGGGCATTTCTGACTAAGAACCTGGCTATAGGGATGCACAATAATTGATGCAAGTTCAAGAGATTTGAAAACATTTTCTATAAGGGACCAGATAATAAATATTTTGACTTTGTGGACTATATAGACTTTGTCACAGCTATTCAGTTCTGCTCTCATAGTGCAAAATCAGCCAATATTTATGTAAGTGATCATGCCTGTGTTCCAAAAACAAATCATCTCCACTGGATTTGGACCATGGGCCATAGTTTAACAACCCTAGCTCTAGGTGTTTGGAGCAAAGTGAAGTTCAGAACCATGATGTGCAGTGTTAATTGATTGGTAGAACTATGTGTCAAGTGCTGCAGAAATTCAGATGAAGTAACATACTATGCCATGAGTATCAGGAAGGTGAGAGCTGAGCTGAGTCTTTAAAAGGAACGCAAGGTGGAGTTAGCCAAAGCAAGAAGGGACTTGTAGGAAGAGAAGCATTTACAAATGCAATGAGCTTTCAGAGACCCTGGCACTTGAGAGACTGCCAATTGTTCCCTACCACTTAGGCAAAAGTAAAAAGTTAGGAGAGTAGCAAAAATAAGAAAATGGACAAAAGCAAGAATATTCTAAAAAAACTAAACATACTAAGGAAATTAAAGTTTATCCTGAAAGTCTTAGGGAGCCACAGAAGAATTTTAGGAAGAAATCATCTGCCTGAAATCATCAGTCAGACATCATCTGATTTTTTTTTTCTTTAATAATCTTTCAGGACTATAGAAAGTAGAGGCAGGAATTTTATGTAGAAAAACATTGCAATTGTTCAGATGTGAAGTGACAAGGGTCTGAATTTAGACAATGAAGTCAATTGAAGCTTTAGAATCTATAGGATCCAACTTGGAGATAGGTTACACGTAAGACCAAGAGAAAAGATTACTCATAAGGCAACTGGGTGGAGAAGAGGGGATAGTCATCAATATTGAAACATTTAGGGTATGGTGAGTTCAGTTTGGGACATGCTGTGAATAAGATGCCTATGGCAGATTCAAAGAAAGAGTTACCCAGCGTCTAGGAAAGGAGATCAGCTTTTACACACATCTGCTTACTACATATGACCCTATGAGGTAGGTGCTGTTTTTATTTCCATTTTGCAGATGAAAAAACTGAGGTAAAGGAGAGGCCGGGGAAAATGGTTTTCACAATCATTCCAACTGGATTATAGAATTAGGACCTAATATAGGAGAAGGGCTTCCCTAGTGACTCAGTGGTAAAGAATCCACCTGCCAATGCAGGAGACATGGCTTCAATCTCTGGTTCAAGAAGATCCCTTGGAGAAGGGAATGGCTACCCACTCCAGTATTCTTGCCTGAAAAATCCCATGGACAAAGGAGACTGGTGGGCTACAGTCCATGGGGTCACAAAAGAGTTGGACACAACTTAGAGACTAAACAACAATAAGAAGAAAATATAAGAGCAGGTGACAAGTTCATTTGGAAAGAGTGTGTAGGATGAGAAGACTGAGGCTGAAATCCCAGGAACAAAAACTTACAGTAGATGAGGACAGTAGTGACTGTGGTTATACCCAAGAGCCAGAATGTCTGAGTTCAAATCCCAGTTCAGTTGCTTATTAGCAGCTGCATGATTTGAACAAGCCATTTAGACCCATCCAGCCCAGTTTCCTTATCTGTAAAGTGAGAATAATATAGGCCCTATCTCCTAGGTTGTATGCATCAAAGGAAAGAATGTACATAAAAATCTGACCAGATAGGATGGCAATAGTGAACACTCAAGAAATAATTGCTGGGCTTCCCTGGTGGCTCAGTAGGAAACAATTTGCCTACCAATGCAGGAGACACAAGACTCACAGATTTGATCCCTGGTCCAGGAAGATTCCACATGCCACAGAGAAATTAAGCCTGGGTGCCACTGCTATTGAGCCTGTGCTCTGGAGCCCAGGAACAGCAACTATTGAACCCACATGCCACAGCTACTGAAGCCCACATGTCCTAGAGCCCATGCTCCACAATAACAGAAGCCACTACAATGAGAAGCCCTTGCACTGCCAGGAAGAGTAGCCCCCACTGGCCACAACTGGAGAAAAGGCCTGTGCAGCAACGAAGACCCATCACAGCCAAAAATAAGTGAGTATAATTATTTTAAAAAAAGAAATAAAAAATAAATGAGTGGTAAAATAGAAAATGTAGGAATAGGTACAGTCCCAGATGCTAAGGAAAGAGAAACTTCAAGAGACAGGAAATATACAAAGTGTCAAATACTACAGAGAGGTCCAGAAAAACAGGTCTCAGATCTGTTTGATTTGCCTCTTCAAGGTCACATGTGGAGGCAGCAGCTAGATGGGCTGGTTGAAGAAAGAGTAGGTAGTGAAGATGTAGAGTCAGTCATAGCCAAGTAGCCAAGTATGCTCTCAAATGGTTTGTAGGTGAAGGAAGCAAGGACTCTTGGCTAAAGGAAGTATCAGTGGAATGTAGTTTTTAATAAATATGGGTTGCATAGGTAGGAGAGATAGGTAATTTTCTATGCTGAAGGGGAAAAGCAAGGAGTGAAGAAGATGTTGAAGACAAGGAGTAGGAGAGAACTGTTAGAACAAAGGGCTCGAGGAGAAAGAGGTAAATAATGAAATCCAGACCTTGGGGGGAGCTGACCTGGAGTGTAAAGAGACAGCTATTTGACAGAGGCAGGTATAGACAAGATAATGAATGATCCTACATACAGTTCTCATCTGAGAACATCAACATCATCATGAAGATATGGCACATTGCTGAATGATAGAGCCGTATGATAGAGTGGTTGAGCCTCTAAAAAAATCCTACAATGTCTATTGTAGTAAATAAAAAGAGGAAAAATTCTGGGTACATTAAAGACTTTATAGGTGTCACTAATGACTAGACTGAGGTTGAAGCCACGAATTTATAGTGGCTTCAATTTATGATTTTCCCCAGTTAGTTCCATGGTCCAAGTGCAGAAACAGAGGAAACAGAGTTGATCAGAATGTACAGTGGCCAAGAAAAGGGCTGTATGATACTAACAAGAATTGTCCCCTAGACTGGACAGAATGATGGCCAGGAAAACAGAGAACTATCAGGTGAAGGAAGGTAGGCATCAACAACCAAACGAGTGTCAAAAACCTCAAGGAACAGATGCAGTGGGCGAGAGGTGGAAAGATAGAGGTTTGTGGTCAAAGGATGAGATGCTGACATTTGTGAAAGTCAAGGAATTGGAAAGCCCTCTAGATAGTAACCACTCATGACCAGGGTAGGGCCCAGGGAAGGAGGGAGAACAGCCAGTTATGTGCCTAAGTCTCCAACAAACGTGCAGAAAAATGAATATGGCCATAATTGGCAGTAAGGGTGAGGGTGGAACGTGAAGGATTTGGTGGTGTAGCCAAAGACTATGTTTTTTGAGAGAAAAAGGAAATAGGAAGAAGAATGATTTGGAAGCAGCAATGTGGGGCATTGGAAAAAGTTGCATTGCTCTAATGTTAGGGTAAGAGTTAAGGAAAATGTGTTGGAAATTCAGGTAAAAGAACTTCCAGGCAAGTGGTACCCCCTGGGGAGACAACTTTCAGTAAAGACAGAAGATAGAAAACTCAATAAAGAGACTAAAAATATGAGTTTGTCAGCATGGACAAGCCAGCTTCAAGGGAGCAATGCAATTGTTTGGAAGGGATAATATTCTACAGGGAAAGGGAGAGGAATTAAAGGAGGACAGAGATGCAGGGATGTGCCCAGACGGGCAGCAATGACCCAAGGGCATGGTTGCCAAGGAGAGCCATGATGTGAACACTGGCAGAGCTTACTGCCTTCAAATGTCCAAAAGAAACTTTGGAATAAACTTGTTTTGATGCTAGAAAACCATGGCATTTGCTCAGGGTTCCAAAAACCCTGTTGGTGAAAATATGATGCCTCCAAAATAATCTTTTTCTGTGTGTGCAGGGCAGGATTTTCTTTTACCAAAAACAGAGCTTGTGGTAGAAACTGCAGTGATTTCACTACCAAATAAGAGGGCACAGATCTCTCTTGGTGGCACCCGCTGGACTGATTCAGCCAAGTGTCCCAGCTTGCCCGTGCTGTGCTGTGCTGTGCTTAGTTGCTTAGTCATGTCCAACTCTTTTCAACCCCATGGACTATAGCCCACCAGACTCCTTTGTCCATGGGGATTCTCCAGGCAAGAATACTGGAGTGGGTTGCCATGCCCTCCTCCAGGGCCCAGCTCATCTAGTCACCAAATAATAAAGCATATAAAGCTTATTCAAACCCTTATCTAATGGAATCAAAGTCTGTGATTTTTGTATTAGCTTGCCTCTATCTTAAGTAGACTAACAATAACTATCTAGCTGTTTCTCACAGCCACTATAGAGAAAGAACAAATGAGTTAATGCTTGCAAAAGTAATGAACTGTGCTAGCAGAGATACACTGTACAAATATTAGTCACTATCACCAAATGGGGCTTCCCATGTGGTGCTAGCAGTAAAGAACCCACCTGCCAAAGCAGGAGACGTAAGAGATGTGGGTTTGATCCCTGAGACAGGAAGATCCCCTGAAGGAGGGCATGGCAACCCATTCCAGTATTCTTGCCTGGAGAATCCCAAGGACAGAAGAGCCTGGGGGTCTATAGCCCATAGGGTTGCAAAGAGTAGGACATGACTGAAGCAACTTAGAACACAATCATGAACTATCACCAAATAAATTCTGATGTGACAGTTTGAGATACATACTATAAACAAAATATGAAATGCAAAAGAGTCAGATAGAGAGGTTGGGCCAAGAGTCATGAGGAGTGACTCGGCAAGGGTACTTGGAGGAGGTAAGATTGGAGCTAGCCATTGAATGATGTGTTTCATTTTCCCCAAAGATCCCTCTCTTCTATATTCCCAGGCATACCCTGCTTAACTCCATTTCAACCAAGCTGAAGAATTCTGTCCTTCAGTAGAGAATAGGAGGAAAACCAGAAAGGCCTCCTTCTGCTCACTGGAGCCAGATATGGGATGGGACAGCAGAGCCCACCTACCTCACAGGCCATCATCTTCCCTTGGCAAAAACACTCTATGCTGCTCCGGCCCAGCTCCTGGGGCCTGACCTCTTTTCCAAGCCTGTGGTCAGCCTGCTTATCGGGCCTGACCTCCTCCAGCTGGATCTTGTTTTCGACTTGGCTTCTTTCTTCTCAGCTGTTTCCATTTTAGGTCTCTGTTACTGATTCTTGAAAGCAAAGTAGCCAAGCTCCCTCCCTCTGCCCAGGTCAAGGCAAAGTGATTGTATTTGGGCACCGTGGACCTAGGTGGGACCATGGTGTCCATCATTGGCCCTCTGGTAGAGCCTCACTGGAGTACTGCTGGGCCTCCTCTAGGATTCTAGAGCTCAGAATAAGAGGCTAGATAACCTAACTTGGTAAGAACAAAACAAAGAGAGACTCAACATGAGGGAACTGCAAAGACCTTGTTTTTCCAAATAATGGTTAAAGGAAATGCAGGGCCAGAGGGTGTAGATCCCTGAACAGCCATTGTCCATCTTCCTTCCATTTTGAGCAGTTGAGCTATCAAAAGGCATTACTGTACAGCTTTTTTCCAGCTCAAGCTTCAGCATAGACAGAGCCAGAAGCTCATCCATCCTGTCACGTAAACAACAAAGACACACAGAAACCTCTTCCTAAATTTTTGTACCACAGATGTGGGGATGTGTCTCTACCTCCAGGAGCAAGTGGCTTCCTGGAAGACTTGAGGGGATTAAGGAAAGCAAGACTGATTCTCCCTTTAACCCAGTGTCACACCACCGCCCTGCCTGCCCTCCCCCTTCCCACCCACAACCCCTCCTACTCCCCAAGGGGTGCCATTTTGGAGCCAAAATCCACTTTGTCAGCGCAAGAGCAGCCCTGCCTTCTCTTGCTCCACACACCATGTGACCCTGGAGAACCTCCAGGGCATATTTCATCTGGCATCAGTAACTAGAGGTCACCGTGACCCAGGACTTCCTGCATTCTCAGGCCTGGCAGCGCCTGCCAAAGCCAGCCGTCGTGGGGGAAGCGGAGCGCCGCTTGGGGGGGAGCTGACCACGTGTGGTGTCGCCCGCCCCAGCTGCCAGCAGACAGCAGCACTGGTTTTCCACTGCCGGCCATTCATTGGACTTGGCCAGCTTCGTTCCTTCCCTGGGACCAAGTCAACAAGCTGAGACCAGAGAAGCTGCAGCGCTGGCATGCAGAGTAAAGCCATTTCTGTTTGCGTGCACACCGTGGGCAGCAGCTGTGCTCCATGGCCCCCAGAGATGCTGATTCCTCACCAGTACTACCTGCTGGGCACTGCAATGGGTCAAGGTTCAGAATTCCCAGGGATTTTTTTTTTTTTTTTGTCCCTACATAAGAAAAAACAAATCATTATGGAGACCAGAGATTTCATGTTCAAAGACAGTGAAGGTGAACGTCTAAGGCCAGGCCAGGAAACAATTTTAAAATCAGTTTACAGAGTCCCCTTGCATGCAACAAACATAAAGTTTTAGGGCTAGAAAAGATGATAAACCAACCAAGTCGGTGGTTCTTCATCCACTTTGGTAAAGAGACTTTCGAGTGATGAAAATAACTCCCTTCCTGCCCTAAGATAACCCATGGACACACAAGACTTTGCTTACAGTTTGGGGAGTGCAGGGACTCCTGGAGCCCATCTGTGGAAGGTCTTGTCAGCCTCCAGCACCATTTCTTTCCCACTCAGCCCTCTCACTTTGCAGAGGGAAAATGTTAGGTCCAGGGAGGATGTTGACTCTTGCAAGGATCAAGGCTAGAAGTGGTTCTACCGAATCCAGACCTTCTTCTATTCAGATCTTTCTAATAGGTTGCATCATGCCCTCTCATTCTGGTGCCCTTCTTCTATTTTTTTTTTCTTTACTCCTTTTTTAAAGTTATTTATTT
Organism: Giraffa tippelskirchi; assembly: GCF_054371585.1. NCBI lineage: Eukaryota > Metazoa > Chordata > Mammalia > Artiodactyla > Giraffidae > Giraffa > Giraffa tippelskirchi. The sequence continues at coordinate 157,083,752 of NC_137276.1, read as the reverse complement.
GTAACTGAAGGATAATTGCTTTACAATATTGTGTTGGTTTCTGCCATACATCAACAGGAATCAGGTATAGATATGCATATGTCCCCTTCCTCTTGAACCTCCCTCCCACCTCCCACCTCATCTGACCCCTCTAGCTTTCTTTACTTTCATTGCCTTTCTTTTTCTTCATTTTTTTCTCTTTTCACCTCCTTTCTTTAGTCCTTCTCTCTTTCATTCTCAAATTCTTTCTCTTTAAACCTGTGTCCTGTGTGCTTTCTCTGACCCCACTCTCTTTTCTTACTTTCTGCCCTGTTCTTCAGCACTCAATCACTTGATCAGTCTTAGCTCTGGAGGCCTCTGAATAGGTCGCCAGCTCCTGATGAATCCAAAGATATAATGTGTAAACCAAGGAAAGAATGGAGTTGTAGAAAGTAGTCAAATCAAGGAAAAAATATCTCTCTCCAAATCTTCAGGCTAGATCTAGCACAAGTGGGTCTTTTCACTCTTAGTACAGACAAGATTAATACAAAGGGGGAAAAATATAGAAACTAATCCTGTAGACCAGTGGTTCTCACAGTATCATCCTAGGACCCCTAGGGATCTCTGAGACTCTTAGAGGGGGTCTATGAGGTCAGACTTGTTGTCACCATAATGCTAAGATAGTCTCCATCATTTTCACTGTGTTAACATTTTGAATTGTTAACAAACTCAAAATTTTCTGCAGAAACCACAGTTGTTAAAAATTTCTGAGTTCTTAGAACATATCAGGGCATTGAAGCCAAATTGGATTCATGGTGACCGTACTCTTTATTGCCGTGAAAAATAGTTTTTTAAAAAAGTAAATTTTATTTAAGAATTTCCTTAAAGGAACAATTCAACTTATTTACTTTATTAGATTTATAACGTTGAGTATACATCTTTTTCTATGCCATGACAAAATGAGAAATGGGTATAAAACATTTCTGCTGCTACTAAAGCAAAGTAGTTGTCTCAAAGAAATGTAGTTAGGCAACTGGGATGTAAGCTATACCAATAAACCTTCCAGTTTGACCTGGAAGAATGACTGACAAACTGTAGTTGTTTAAACCTTATTGGCAGATATTTTCTTAAAAATGAACAAAATGAGGATGTCACTTCAAGGGCAAAATTGACATGCTTTTTGCCAATCATACATTCAAGCTTTTGATCAAAAATTAGAATGTTGGGAAATGTATATCCACCACCATAAACTTAACTGCTTCACAATGCTTAAAACTTTTCTGAGGACTTCAGTGGGTAAAAGTAACAAATGTAACTACTTGAATTTTGGAATAAAATTGTCAACATTTGAAAAATCGGTATAAGTCAGTAAACCAATGTTTTCCAAATGACCAATGCATGATGTTACAGAATCATGCATGGGAAAAATATCTATTTGAAATGCAAAATAGATTAGTAGATTTTAATATATCTGAGTACCAAATGTTCGTTAATATGGTTCCAGATTCCACAATGCAACTAAACTTTAAGAAACTACCATATATCAAATTTTTGATGTAGTAGCAAAGAAAAATGTCTACACTTATCTGAAAACTCTGCTAAAATGTTCTACCCCTCCCCAGCTTCAGAGTTTCCTTCATCTACTTTAACTAAACAACATATTATTGCAGATTGAATGTAATAGAAGATAAAAAATCTACCTATCTCAGGCCAGCCTTTAAAGAGCTTTATAGAAATGTAAAGTGATACCATGCTTTCTATTGGAAAATATGTGATTGGTGAATTTTAAACAATATCTCAATTTTAATTTCTAATATGGTCATATGAATAGGTATAACCCACATACGCAAAACCTCTCTAGAGTCCTCAATAACCTTAAAGAATACAAAAGAATCCTGAGGCCAAAATGTTTAAGCGTCACTGCTATAGACTTTCTAGGAGGGAGGAGAGATACACCAAGGCAGCACTCATTTGCTGAGCATCTAATATGGGCAAGGCTCAGTGCTAAGTACTGTGGGGGATCCATCTCTCACAGACCTCACAGTCTGGTGGGAAGATAAGACTTTAAGATCCATAACTGCACTAGGACCACGAGAGTACCACTGGAGAGGAGAGATGAAGTGCCACCAGAGTTCTACTTGCGATAGAAGGAAGAGGATCTAGAAAAGTCTTCACAGAGGCCCAAATAGAAACTGAGCATTTAAAAAACAGAACCAAAAAGAGGTAGAGGGCTTGGGGAAGGGCTGTGCCTGCCAAGCAGAAGGAAGAACAGGGGGATAGGAAAGCTGAAGTTTATTGGGTGGAAAGTACACATTCCGTTAGGACCAACTGAGATACATTGTACAAAATCTCATAGGAGAAGTCACTTATGCAGTTGGTACTCTTTAAATGTTGGTCCGATGAATCTCCATATGAAAACAATGATTGACTAAGCCATGAATGGCCTCAGCTGTGTCTTATCCAGCCCACTTCCCACAGTTTGGGGAGAAATTTTTATGGATAAAGCTGCTAGGAGGCCAAGAGAAGTGAGATAATTCATACGAATGGCAGAGCTGGGCACTAACCAAACTCCCCTCTCCTGGCTTCAAGTTCTCCTTCACCAGTCAATTTCTCCTAAACTCAAGTACTGGCTAGAATTCCTCTGTCCCAACTTGGAAATGACACTGAATGAATAAAGACGAGACAGACATAAGCTTTGAGATTTATCATTTGAAGCACTTCCTCAGAACACCCACACCCTGAATAGGAGCAATGAGAACTCAGAAATGAAAACACACTGCTCCTGTCCTCATAGTCTCTTGAACAAGACGTTCAGGGGAGAGAGACCCATCTGACTATGACTCAGAGAGAACAGGGCTACTCTGTGTACAGAGCACAGAAGGGACCTCTGTCTAAAGGATGATGAAGCTTTCAAGAAGGGTGGAGAAGATGGGAACCATTCAAGAGACTTTTAAAGGATGAAGACTGATTAGATACTGTACAGATACAGAGCACTCATTCACCAATTCAAAGACTCCTGAAGAGCTGTGAGTCTGTCTTCTTTGTCCCTGGGTCCCTAACAGTCAGCATAGTGCCTATCACAACAGAGGCATTCCGTAAACGTTTGATGAATTACTATGAATGCAAGGGTGAGGAAGAGCTATGCTACCAATTCTCAATTTTTTCCACCTTTATTAAGGTATTTTTGATATATATGTAAGCTTAAAGTGTACAACACGATTTGATACACATACATATTTCAAAATGATTAACATAATAAAGTTAGTTAACACCTCCATCCCCTCAGATAATTATGATTTTCGTTACATGCAGTGATAACTTTTAAGATCTATTCGCTTAGAAACTTCGAAGTATGCAATACAGTATTGTTAATTATAATTACCATGCCATACATTGGATGCCCCAAACTTGTTCCTCTTATCGCTGCAAGTTTGCTCTTTGACCACCATCTCCCCATTTCCCCCACCCCTCAGCCTCTAACAACCACAATTCTACTCTCTATTCATCTGAGTTTGAGTTTTTTAGATTCCACATATAAAGGAGAATGTAGAATATCTGACTTACTTCACTTAGCATAATGCCCTCAAGGTCCATTTATGTTGTTGCGAATGGAAGAATTTTATTCTTTTTTATGGCTGAATAATATTCCACTGCAAATATATATCACATTAATATCTTGATGAACAATTAGCTTGTATCCATGTCTTGACCAAGGTAAATAATGCTGCAGTGAACATGGGAGTACAAATATCTCTTTAAGAGAGTGATTTCATTTCCTTTGGGTATATACTCAGAAGTGGAATTGCTGGATCATACAGTAATTCTTTAGCATTGCCCTTCTTTGGAACTTGGATGAAAATTGACCTTTTCCAGCCCTTTGGCCATTGCTGGGTTTCCCAAATTTGCTGACAGGACTGGAAAAGGTCAATTTTCTTCCCAATTCCAAAGAAGGGCAGTGCTAAAAGAATGTTTAAACTACCACACAATTGCACTCACTTCTCATTCTAATAAGGATGTGCTCAAAATCCTTCAAGCTAGGCTTCAGCAGTACTTGAATTGAGAACTTTCAGATGTACAAGCTGGGTTTAGAAAAGGCAGAGGAGCCAGAGGTCAAATTGCCAACATTTGTTGGATCATAGAGAAAGCAAGGGAATTCCAGAAAAACATCTACTTGTGTTTCACTGACTTCGCAAAAGCCTTTGACTATGTGGATCACAACAAACTGTGGAAAAGTCTGAGATGGGAATACCAGATCATCCTACCTATCTCCTGAGAAACCTGTATGCAGGTCAAGAAGCAACAGGTAAATCCAGACATGGAACAATTGACCGGTTCAAAATTGGGAAAGGAATGTGACAAAGCTGTATATCATTACCTTGTTTATTTAATTTATATGCAGAGTACATCAAGAAAAATGCCTGGCTGGATGAGTTACAAGCCAGAATCAAGATTGCTGGAAGAAACAGTAACAACCTCAAATAGGCAAGTTGATACCTCTCTCATGGCAGAAAGTGAAGAGGAACTAAAGAGCCTCTTCTCTGCATACTGAGTCTGTTTCACCTTCGAGTAGTCTCTCTTATCTCCTTCTCTCATCATGCAAGGGCCTAAAGAACTGCATTGAGCCAGAGTGCAGTTGAGAGTAGACATGAGCCAGCATCTCTGCAAGAAATGTTATAATCAATATACTTGACACAAGACTGATATAATACCCCGGAACTGGGGAAGCAGCCTACAGAGCTGATGCTGATCATCTCCTAAAGTCATGCACTACGCTCCTTCAGGATAGATGAGAATGCTCCCCACCTTGACCAGAGCGAAGAGGAAGGTTTCAGTAATGGGTTACAGCAAGGGATTAGCACTCCCTAAAGAACGTATATTGTGTATTTCTCTCACCCTATCTATCAACACTGTTATGTGCAGAGATTCTACTCTACCCATCATCTCCAGAAACACTCATATTTAAAAAACTTTCCCCTTCGGGGGTTTGGCTGCCAATACAAGTGACACCATAAGATAATTAATTACACCTGGATGAACTTTGGTGCCATAATGCACAGAGCTGTGTTCCTCAGAACAAATAACACAAACTTAAGATACAAGCAAGAGTCAGTGAGGAGGTGGTGAGATTTCAACAGGATAAATGGCAAGCCAGTTCCAATCCCATGGACTTGAAACAGCCTAGTCAACTCAAGGCATACGAAGCACCATTGAAAGGGGCATCTCAGAGCACTTTCAATAGATTTTTATCAACAAAGCTTTAAAAGGGAGATTCAGAGGTATAGCGGAATGAATAGGAGAAGCAGAGTGCAGTTATGGAGGGCTTGAGAACTTATAAGCAAGAACTAAGTGTCCTGAAAAGCATCTATTTATCCCGTGAGATTCAGGTAGAAGGTTACCTGTCCTGGACCCCTACTTACTCAGGTGGAATGAGGCCCATCTTAGCTCATCTCACATGATACCATTTGCACCATCCTCTTATAACACACATAATGTGTCATAGTCCTCTATTTCTAAGACTGTCTCCCTATAGGACTCTGATGGATCTTGAACTCAGGGACTTCGTAGAATTATCTTTGTGTCCCAGGGTTGGAGCCTAGGACTGGGCCTGTCTAGTAGGAGCTTAATACATTTATAGGCTGTATTTTAAGTGAAACTCAAGTGACAAATTGAAAAATGAACAATCGATTAGAACTGGAAGTAAACCTAAACAAAACCAATGTCCCAAGGGCTGCTCTGACCATGTCTTTCCATTGGTCTGCTTTCTTCAGCAAGAATGATGCTGTTTCATCTTAATTAAAAACAATTAGAACAGCTCCTGGTGGCACAGTAAATTTCAATGACTAAAGAAATAGACTTTCCTAAATATAGAGAACTGAGGTTATGTTTCTTTTGTAAAACAAATACCTTTAAAAACAGGAGAGATGTTTTTAAGTGTGTGAGCTTCAAAATTCCCAGTACCCAACATATTGGAAATTAGTAGCCTGAACCCAAAATACAGATGGTTTCACCCATCTTTCATTGTCCATCCACATTCTGAAAATTATAGGAAAAATTCCTGCAATAAAAGATCACATTAAAGCTGCAAATTCCAATCAGTCAGGTCCCAAGATTTAAATGGGTTCCTCTTTGGTTTCTAGGTAAATATTGCCAATAAAATCCCTGTAAGCCCTTAAAATAAGAGACCATTTTATTCACTTCACAGAAACAAGCCATACAACACACAATAAACTGTCTTTCCAATAAACTTATGAAAATTTGCCTTTTTATAAGCCAATATTACCATTCCCCTGTTCTCCTGGGTTATGTCTGTAAGGTCACTCTAGCCAGAGCTCTCTCCGAATGTCAAGGGCTACTCAATTAATCTTCTTATTTGCAGAGATTTGAAAGAATTTTAGCAAGGTTAAAAACTAACACTAAGCAAATGCAACTCAACTCCCCACTCTTGTGCAAATTCCACCTTCATTCTGTTCCTCTTTCCCCTTTCCCTATCTTTTCATTATTGGCGCTTTGTCCCCAACTTCTCCTTTTTATTTCTTCCCCTTCTCTTCCTTTCTTTCTCTCTTTCTTATTCACTTTGCTCCATTCCCATTACACAGGGTTTGGCTTTGGGGTATCATCCAATTACCCTGGAATATTTGATCTATTTCATCCAAATGACTGGGTCTTCAGCATCCTTCCACTTACTCCCAGAAGTGAAGAAAGAAAAGAGTACATGATGAAAAGAAGGACAAACTGTGTTCCTCAATCTAAGTAGGTTGGCAGGACTAAACATACAGGGAGAAAGTTGATGTGGTTAGATCTTCAGTTTGACAAGTTCTACCCATTAAATAAATTAAACCATGTAGCACTTCCTTTCACGCTGCAGACACTTAAAAATGTTAATTGTTTCTATTATTTTAATCATTAGCTATGCTGGTCAGTCCTAGCCCCAGCTTATGCTAAACAGTTGGTGGCAGTGGTTTGTTTATATAATAAAGCAGTGAATATTCACTCTGAAGCTGGGGAGGAGACTGGATATAGAACCCTCAGTCTGCTGTACAAGACAGTGCACTCCCCTGAGCAGAAGGCCCACTCCCCATCCACCACACAGGAGCAGAGAAGCAGTAGGTAATTGACAAGTATCTTAAAAAAAAAAAGAAGAAAAAAGAAAAAAAAAAAAAAAGAAAGGTAAGGGAAAGGAAAAGAAAAGAAAGGAAAGGAAAGGGAAAGATAGAATTTGAGGAAAACCAACATTAGAAACGAGAAGCCACAAACTCAGCAAACACAAGTATTAACACCGAGGAGTTGATAGAGGATACGGACATTGAAGATTAATGATTCATATCTTTAGAAAGGTTAAAGAAGCTATCACCTCCATGAAAAAGTAGCAGCTAGAGACTTGGTTCTCAAAATGCAGTTCACATCACCATGACCTGGGGGCTTGTTAGAAAATGCAGAATCCCAGGCCTGCCCCCAAAATGACTGAAATAGAATGTGTATTTTGACAAGATGCACAGGTGAGTTGTGCACTGCCTTGGAGCACTGTGCTAGAGGGCTTGGCAGGTGAAATTTTAATCATTGGAAGAAAATGATTAGCAGGCAGAAAGGAAGAAATAGATTTAGCTGAATTGAAAATTAGTGAGTCAAAGTCCCAATGGAGATGGTTTCTTTCAGTACTGCATCTGAGCGCTCATTGCCAAAGCTAGACATTATAATAGGTTAAAGGAAAAGGTAATTTTCTTAGAACCCTGTACTTAGTATGTAGTTGGTAGTGAAATAAGAGAGCAAAATAAAGACATATTTAGGATCACAGAGATTCATAAAAGTTACTCTGGGGAGCAGGGGATGGGGAGTGGATGTTGATGAGGGGAAGAATTGTGTGAAGCACAAAGAAAATGAATCAAAGACTAAACAGTATATAAGATACAAGAAAGAGTGGTGAGTAAATGAAGTAGAAATCTAAATTAGGTTTAAATAACTCCTGATGTATGATTTTAAAATATTTATAACTAGAATCCCACATAATCTCAGAATGGAAGTTGGCAGAGGGGAAAAAGGATGAAAGAAGAAAAAATTACTTAGATTCAGGTCCCAACTAGGGGAGAATAAAGGTATTGAGTAACTAGAGAGTAATAGCAAAATATGTTTAAAAGTATATGTCACAAAAGACTTCAGGCTGTATGATTGCTTTTATATTTAACTCTAGAAAAGACAAACTTAATCCAAAGCGGCAGAAAGCATAATATTGATTACCTGGGGCTGGAGAGCGTTAGATGGAGTGGGAGATGTATTATATGGAAAGTGGTACAAAGTATTTTAGGAGTGATAAAAATATTCTATATCTCAATTGTGTTGAAGACTAAATGTGTACGTAAACTTGTCAAAATTCACCAAAATATTCTACCATTAAAATGCGTATATTATATTCTACGTAAATGATACTTCAATAAATTTGTTTTTAAAAATTCATGGTGTCACATATACAACTGCAAAGAGTAAGTGTTTAAAAATTAGACGTACCATTTCCAAAGCACAAGAAGAATAAAGAGGGTAGGAGGCATCTTGATTAACTCAACAAATACAACTGGTGAGAAAAAAATGCATAGTGACAAAAATAACTAACATTTAGTTGGTACTTACTCCTTCACAGGCAATGTTTTAGATACTTTACATATAATAATTTCCTAATCCCTGCAGCAAGTGGCTCAGTGGTAAAGAATCCGCCTGCCAAGCAGGAGATGCGGGTTCAATCCCTGACTTAGGAAGATCCCCTGGAGAAAGAAAATGGCAACCCACTCGAGTATTCTTGCCTGTGAAATTCCACAGACAGAGGAGCCTGGCGGGCTACAGTCCATGGGGTCACAGAAGAGTCAGACACGACTGAGTGACTGAACAGCAAAGGGAGGTCAATGTATTTAGCCTAATTATAGTTATCCCATTTTATTGTTGAAGAAACTGAGGCACAGAGACCTTAGGGAACTTCGCTAATGTTAAACGTCTAGCATAAGAGAGCTAAGGGTCCAAGCCAGGTCATATAAGATTTTCCTCTACTGCTTTTCATAGGAAAGAAAAACATAAAGCAAAATGAAGGGAATGATTGCAAAAAAATGTCATTAATCAAGCAAAAGAATGCATAAGAGATTCCAATCTCAGTATAAATACTTACTTTTGTTGGTCCAATATTTAAACCTACTTTCCAGATGGCTCTTAAAGAAGCTGAGGAAGTGAGTTCCTAGCCCTTATTGGGAGGAGACTATGTATTGGGACTCCCAAAAGTGGATGAACCAGAACCAGAGCATCAACAACCATCCACTGTGAGTGAAGGAAACACTAGACTGGTCTGAGCTACAGCATCCAGTTCCTGGAACTCCATAGCAAATACAAAGATACACACACACACACACAATGTGCAGAGCATCCATGCAAACCACGCCTGTCACCAGCAGCCATCTTTCCCTTTTGTTCCCGGGTACAATGGGACATGAACTGTCTGTCTTTGGACAGTGAGAAGAGCTCACTCCGGAGTGGCTCCTGGATGGAGTTACCTACCCTCAGGCATCACATAGCCTCCATACTTCTCCACCTGTGGGGCCATAATTTACTTTCATCCCACTTTCCAACAGAGCCTGTCACTGAATTTTTGCTTTATTTTTTTTTGTTTTTGAGTCTGCACAGTACTACTTTGTGATTTATATGACTGTGGACAAAATCACTGCATCTATGTGTTCTCATTTGTTAAACAGCATCATAACTCTGCCCTTACAGAATTGTCATGAGGAAAGTGCTAGCAGCTGTGCTTGGCAATGTGTACATCCATACTATCTCTTCCTGCTATGTAACATTTTTATTAAGCAGCTAATATTTATAAGGTGATAGAAATGACAAAATTGTGGTTACCTTCCTCCAACGATGTAAAGTCTCTCCTGAAATATTTGGGTAAGATCATCATATTTGTGGGCTTCCCTGGTGGCTCAGATGGTAAAGAATCAGCCTGCAATGTGGGAGACATGGGTTTGATCCCTGGGTTGGGAAGATCCCCTGGAGAAGGGCATGGCAACCCACTCCAGTAATTCTTGCCTGGAGAATCCCCATGGACAGAGGAGCCTGGCAGGCTACAGTCCATGGGGTCACAAAGAGTCAGACACAACTGAGCAACTAAGCACACAGCACATCATATCTGTAACAACTGTGTCGATTTACTAAGTACCCTGTCTTCTCAGCATCAGGTAAATTTATCACAATAAGACAGAGAAATAACAGCTCTATAAAACTCACCTCAGCTTAGACCATGTCACAGCATTCTATCTGGAGGGGGAGGGATGAGAGACCTGAGAAAAGTGAGGAGAGGTAGCATTCTGAGAGCCATACAGGACGAGGCAGAAGCCTTAGCTTAGGAGAAGCTTTCCCCAGAGACTGATTATAAATGAAAGAAGTTGCATTTAGCCTAATTAAGCAAATGTTACTTTAATTAAGTTGAGGAAAATACGAATTGTAAAGGTGGAGAAAATGCTTGGACTTTCTTCAGATTCTTGTCAGAGAAAGGGATGAGGAGATCTCATTGAGAGAAGCATGGGGAATGACAACCTGAGAGGAATTCTGAGGCAAGCTTAAATAATAAAACAGCCAAGTGCACTTTACAAAGATATCTTCTTATTTTTATGATAGATTATATCTTCAGGAGAACATTTTTTGATTTAGCAAATCCCCTTGACAAGCTCAAGTTTATGGGTCATGTCTATTTGTACACTTTATAAAGTTACATTTTTATTAATGGATTGATAGGGTCTGTTATTAGAATATTTAATTAAAAGTACACTTACAGTGAATACCAGTTACTGGGCACCTACTATGTCCCTGCCGTGTTGTGTGTTTACCTTTAATAACCCTGTCAGAAGGTGGCACTATCCTCAGTATACAGATGCGGAAGCTGAGGGCCATAGAGGTAAACAAACCTGTTCAAAGTCACATAGGCAATGAATAACAAAAACAGAACTTGAAGCTGGACCTGTGTTACAGGCAGTGACATGTTTATGATTCCTTGTTTAGAATTTGTCATTAGTGACTTGACATAGGGGCTTCCCTTTTGGATCAGACAGTAAAGAATCCATCTGCAATGCAGAAGACCTGGGTTCCATCCCTGGGTTGGGAAGATCCCCTGGAGAAGAGAATGGCTACCTACCCTGGTATTCTTGCCTGGAGAATTCCATGGACAGAGGAGCCTGGCGGGCTACAGGTCACCATGGGGTCACAAAGAATAGGCTGTGACTGAGTGACTAACACACACATATACAAACCTGGCATAGGCATTTGGGAAGTAGTTGTTTAATTAATTGGCAAGAAAGCAATACATTCAGGAGATGAATGTTGTAATGTTAAATTTAGGAGATTATTTCAGATCAACTCCAAAAGCCTCATTTCCCAGAGCATAAAACTTAGATATAGAGAAGAGTGACCCATCTAAGGAACAAAGTCAGTGGCAAGCTGATATGAAAAGTTAAATCTTGTGATCCCAGCTCCAGCTGTTAGAATAAATCCTTGGACAAGACCATGCACCGAGCCCATGAACTAGTCTTTCAGCAAGAGTGATCATGAGGTGCCCACCCTGCCTTTCCCTCTCCTTCTCTGGGTTCTGCTAGTTCTCCTCTGTTGCCTACAAACCCTCTAGAAGAAGTCTCATGACTGCTGCTCTAGCCCTAGTTAGAACCCGGTGTTCCAGCCAGAGTCATCAAAGTTTCCAGGCCTCTGTCTCCAGGGCAGTGCTGGTTTCCAGGCAGCATCAGTGAGCAGCGTCTCCTCCCCAGCTCAGTGCCACCCTTGGTCACCTGGGCCCCAATGGTTCAGCTTATGCCAAGAATCTCACAAAATATTTTTTAAACAGATCTGCCAGCTTCTACCACCCTCTCCCACCCCAGTCCACAGTGAACCCCAGTGCTTTTATGAAAAAAATTAAAGAATAAAAAATGCCACCTTCTCTCTTTTTCTTGTCTTTCTTTTCCCAGATCCTGTCCCCACCCAACTTCATCTCTCTCCCCCTAGTTATGTATGTGATAAGACATAAATACAGATAGATATTTGCTTCTTGTGTGTGTGCATGGATGTGTATAAATGCAATAAGGATGTTGTAAGTAGTCAAACATTTTGTTATGCTTGCTATTAATTTGAAGGACTTTTTAAGGGTCAGTCACACAGTTAATGGCTACTACAGCTGCATTTATAAGTGTTCTAACCACCGGAATTTATCTCTCTGAGCTCAAGAAATTCAAAGTAAATTATAAAGCTTGAAACAGAATCTATCCGACCAAATTGCAGTGAGTGATGGAATACCTGAGAGTATATGTCTTTGTTTCTCAAGTCCCATAAGATGTCGCAGGTCTTGAACTAGACTTGAAATCAGTTGTAGAGGCTCCATTAACAGGGATGTGTACAGATAAAGCCCAGAAGACTTCCTGCAACCTTGAAGAGTTAGGCAGCAGAATTCACCAACTACTATCTGGCCTTCTGACAAGAAATCTAACAGGTTTCTAGGTTCTTGTGTTCCTGGATGAAGTATATTTTTAAAAAAAGTTCCATACATTTATCTTTCCTTGGTTGATCCTCTCAAAAGCCATGTAAGGCCCAGGAAGGTTAATTAATGATCCATCCAAAAAACATGTATCCAGGGATGGCAGAGTCAGGCAAGGACCCACATCTTCTCCTTTGAAACAGCATAGATTTCCTGTGTATGTACTTAGGTGCAGATTATCTTTTCACATATGAAACACATCCTTTCTTATTTTACCCTCGAGTATCCCTTTCTTGTCCTCACCACTAACAGACTCCTCTATGAAGAGACATATACAGTCTACTGCAACCCGCCAGACTCTTCTGTCCATGGAATTCTCTAGGCAAGAATAATGGAGTGGGTAGCCGTTCCCTTCTCCAGGGGATCTTCCTGACTGAGACATTGAACTGCTATACAGGTCTCCTGTATAGCAAGCAGATTCTTTACCATCTCAGCCACCAAGGAAGCCCAAGCTTATTATCAATTGGCCTCCAACTCTTTACAAATGAGTTTAATCCCCTCCTAAATCTCTTTTGATCTCAAAACAGAAATTAATTTAACCTAGATGACTCCCAGGCAAATTCCAACCTCTACAGACAGATAAATAATGCTACAAAAAGAAAGTGTCATCAATATGGAATTGCAACCAAGAAAACCTAAAACACATAACACCATTTATGTTCTAGGACACTGTAAATTTCAACATACAGTTTTCACAAGGAAAAAAATAGTGGAAGAGAAGAGAGTTATATTGTGTGTGTATATATGTATATGGTAGTTTTTTTAGTGGAAAAATATTAATACATCACTACATTTTAACAAAGCTTGAGAATAGAGAGGTAATCTTTGTTACTAAAGGATACAGAGATACAGAGTAAATCCAGTGATGTCTTCTTAGTCTGTATTTTCATGAAATTTTCTGTAGCATTTAAGATTTTACAACCACACTTTCTTTTTTTTTCTTCTATTATTTCATTCAATCATGAATTTTGGATTGCTCATTATATGAGGATATCTTACCAACTGAACTATATTTCCTGTACCTGTACAATGACTCCTCAACCTGCCTTGACTTGTCTTTTCACTTTCCTTCTTAAATTCTACCTGTCTTCCTACCTCTTCAATTGTACTCTGTTATCTTTACTCATTCCTTCTTTTTTTTTTTCTCTTGTTTCTTCAATGACATTAGCCAAGGCTAGTTGTTTGCTCTCACAATAATCCCTCTCCCATGCATTCTCCTTCCAGCCCCTATCTACTCATTCTCCTAGCTAGTTGATGACGTCCAAAGAGTCAGACACGACTGAGCAACTGAACAACAACAAAACCACATTGCCTCTTCTCTTCTCTCAACCATGTACCAGTAGTTTTTTTCCTAGATTTGTCCATTTATTTCTTGCCATTATCTCAAATCCAGCTCATCCAAAGTGTCTCATCACCTTCTCTCATCAGCTCATCTCAGTTACAGTTATTCTTCCAGTTAGTCAGCCTGAAAAATTGGCATCATTTCTAACTTACTCTTCATCTTCACCTCTTATGATGTGAAGTTTGCCAAACACTGCAGTCTGTTTATTTCTCTATATGCCTGCTGCCATTACCTTGTGAAAACTTGCTGGTCCATGTGTGAATTGTTGCAATGGCTTGCTTTGTGGCTTCTTTGTCCCTGGTCTTTTATCACTGCCAGAAATTCTTCCTTCAACACCATTTTCAGCATGTTACTCTTCTGCTCAAATATCTTTAATGCTTCTTCCTCTCTTAAATAATTCTGAAACTCCCTGCCAGATTTTGAAAGCATACCATATCATGATCTAACCCTGTTGACTGGTTTAATCCAAATACTACTCTACATGCACTTTCTGATCTATCCAGAGTGGCTTTTCTAGTCCATCATAATTGTGCCTCACACCTCTTTGGTTTTGCTCACATAGCTCCGATTTTCTGGAAGTGCCTCATTCTTGACCCTTGAAGTTTTGAAATTCAATGTATCCTTCAAGACTTAACTCATGTTCCTCTTTCTTTAGGAACCTTTCCTGGTCAGTCACCAGTTTGCTCCTAGATCCATCCTCTCCCTTCCCTTGTGCTCTCTGTATCATTACTAGGGAGCTAGACTCCTCTGCCCTCTATAGATTTTAGGTAGTTTTGGTACCCATGACCCATAGAAAAAGAGTAAAGGGGGAGAGGAAGACAAGCAGTGTTTTTCTTTTCCTTATCCTATGCTTCCTGTGATGTCTCCAACAATGATTACATCCCCTCCTTGGCTACAGCTAATATGGACAGTCCCAGCTTCGTAAGTCTGGAAACAGCAACTTCTTTCTTTGGTCCTATCACTTGAAAGGTGGTTCTTGTTCTTTGGGTTGCCTCAACAGCCCCTGTTTGGTTTCTCAGCTCTTCTATCACAGGTATAACTAATTCCCTACACTGAAATTCCCTCTTTTAAAATATTTAGCATTTCTCTTTCCCTCTCCAGACTTAAGCAAAGTTGAACTAGATAATATGAAATATCCTTTCTTGCTCTAATAGTCTTTGTTTGTTACCACATAATGTAGCCCTTTGCTATACGGGGGCTGGAATTGTGCAATATGTTTTCCTCATTTATTCACTCATTCAACAGATGTCTAATATATACATATAATGTGCATTCAACCACATCAGATCTTGGAGATTGAAGGGAGGGCACAAAAGACTGTTGGATACAAAGCATTTATACTCTTGGAAGTTGGGAATCATATCCACAAACAAGTTAAGCACCAACATAAGGTAGTACTTGGATAAAGGCAGGGTGAATGCAATAGAAAATGATCATTGTCCATATTTAAACTTTTTGTCCTAAGAGAGGAGGTTTTAAATATGTGCTTAGAGGATGAAGTTTATGACCAGAAGGTCATTAAATATCAACTGGTTTCTTTTCTCACTATAGAAATTGCATATGGTATTACTGGGGGATGGGAAGTATAGAAAGTCAACCAAAACCAAGAAAATCAAAAAGCTTTTAAAAATGAAACTCCAAATAATCCTTTCAAAAATTATTATTAGGATGCATTGCTATTGAATTAATAATGAAAAGAGATCCCTAAATTGAAAAAAATATTTATTCAGCATTTATTTTTAAACTATGCTGGGTGCTTTTGATAAAAAGTATAAATCATGGTCTTTGCCCTTGAGACATTTACAGTTTAGTATGAGACACAAACAATTAAAAAAAAAATAACATATAGCATGATAATGATAATTATGGCTGCCTACTATGTACCAAACATTACACTACTGCTTTACCTAAATTATCACAACAAACATTTTTGCAAACATTATTATTATATATCACATATTATGTTACAGAAGAAAAATAAAAGCATAGACTTAGAGAAATTGAAACCTTGTTTAAATGATACAGCTAGTGTGTGCTGGAGCCAAGGTATTTAAACCCAAGTACGACTAAATTCAGAGTCATGAATTACTAACTACATAATACCACAGAATATATCTGTCACTACCAGATCATTGTCCTTCATACAACCATGAATTTATACAGCAATAATGGGCTTCCCTGGTGGCTCAATGATAAAGAATCCTCCTGCCAATGCAGGAGACTCAGGTTTAATCCCTGGGTCAGGAAGATCCCCTGGAGAAGGAAATGGCAACCCACTCCAGTGTTCTTGCCTGGAAAATCCCTTGGACAGAGGAACCTGGTGGGCAACAGTCCATGGGGTCACTAAAGAGTCGAACATGACTTAGCGACTAAACAACAGCAAGGATTTATAGACTTAGTAAAACAAAGGAGTTTAGACTACAACCTAGCTGGGGAAAAGAGTTTCATGGCTAATCTCATTTTTCTTCTTCCTTATTCAGTAAGGGGTATGTGGGAAATTAAGAATGCATCTGTAGGACATTCTGATTATAGAAACAATTTTTTTAAAGAAAAAGGTTTCAAGAGAAATGTAATGAGAACAACAGTGTTCTTCAGAGTAGGTTAGCTGGAGAAAGCTTCTGTGGTCAACTTTGTTGGGAATCTGTATAGGCTTTGCTTAAGGAATATTGCATTAAATTTGAACCCACTATATGTTTGGTTCTGTTCAGATGCAAAGCTGACAGTGCAATTTCTCAGTTCCCCAACTAAAACAAAGTCCAAGAAAATATCTAGTAAGAGATACTTTGCATTTCAACTAACTCATACTAAGTGCTTGAAAAGTATAAGGTGTGAATATTTCCTAGCAACAGACAGACTTGACTGGAGCTTATGTTTCTCTATAGCCACTTTTAAATTGAAGTATAATTAACAAACAATAAAAAGTAGAAATCTTAAATGTTCAGTCCATTCACGCCAATGAGTTTTGACAATTTTATGCACATGTATAGTCACTCTCCCAAATAAAATATTGAATATTTTCACCATCCTAGAAAGTTCCTTGTATCATTTTCCAGTCAATTCTTTCCATAGAGGAACAACTTTCTGACTTCTAGCACCATAGATTAGTTTCACCTATTAGACTTTGCATAGAATCAGATAGCTTTATATCCACCCATGTCGTTACCTTTCAGAATATTTCATTATTTTTTATTGCTAAGTAGCATTCCATTGAACAAATATACCACAATTTGTTTTCTCATTATCCTGACATGGACATTTGCATTGTTCCCAGATTTTAGCTTTTATCAATCAGTTTACTAGAAACACTGTTGCTTTTTAAGTTTTTGTGGACGTTTGTTTCATACATATTGAGTAACTATGTACAGATGGAATTGCTCAATCATGAGGTAATCTACGTTTAATTTCATAAGAAATTACAGAATGTGTCTCCATAGCCATGTACCATTTTACACTCTCATTAGCAATGTAGGCGATTTCCAGTTGCTTCACATCATCACTGACATTTATTATTGCTAGTCTTCTTGTTTTTTGCCACTTGTAGCTTATCTTGTTGTGGTTTTAATTTGTAGTAAGCATGTGATTATTAGCTAATAATATACGTTCTTTTGTGAAGTGTTTGCCCATTTTTCTACATTTTAGAAATTTAACTTCTTTTCTAGTCTGATTCAATGTCACGATATTTAATATGATAGCTTAAGTATTCATATATTGATTCCAGAATAAACAGTGATGGCCTAGGTGGCCCTTATAGTGTCTCCTTGGAAATTAGTGGGCATGTTTTGCTTAGGTACATTACTTTCCCACTTTCACTAATAATATGCACATTTAAAAGCCAGAAAGAAGAGACCATTAAGACCAGGGCTCAACAGAAAAGTTCCATGTGGAATCATTAAATCACTTACTAACCAGCTGCGCGTGGTGATGAGCCCATTCTGTTTTATTAGAGAAGGTTTTTTGTAAAGAACAGTCCTGCATGCATGCTAAGTCACTTCAGTCGTGTCTGACTCTTTGCGACCTTATGGACTGTAGCCTGTCAGGCTTCTCTGTCTGTGGGATCCTCCAGGCAAGAATACTGGAGTGGGTTACCATCCCTCCTCCAGAGGATCTTCCAAACCCAGGGATCGAATCCATGTCTCTTACCGCTCCTGCATTGGCAGGCAGCTTCTTTGCCACTGGCACCACCTGGGAAGCCTTCATAGTCTTAGTGACAGATAATACATATATCTTAAAAATAAGTGATATATAATCAACGATCTAGGGCTTGTTGAGAAAGGGGCAAACTAAAGGTGATTCAAAGACCATTACAGGTATATGGAGGTTTATGAAAATGAAAGTCGCTCAGTCGTGTCCGACTCTTTCCGGCCCCATGGACTATAAACCTGCCAGGCTTTTTGTCCATGGAATTCTCCAGGCCAGTATACTGAAATGGGTAGTTGTTCCCTTCTTTGGGGGATCTTCCCAACCCAGGGATCGAACCCAGGTTTCCTGCATTGCAAGAGGGTTCTATACCATCTGAGCCACCAGGGATGCCCAAGAATACTGAAGTGGGTAGCCTATCCCTTCTCTGGGGGAACTACTTGCTGAGCCAGGAATTGAACCGGAGTCTTCTGAATTGCAGGTGGATTCTTTACCAGCTGAGCTGGGAGGTGTATACCAATACACAAAAGTCTACTTGAAAGTACTCCCACTTTAAAATCTAGAACTATTTGAGTCCCTATTAAAATTAATAGAGACTGTTGTGGATTTTAACTAATTGAAGATAAGAATCATCAGGCCATACTAATAATAAATAGGTAGGTGGATAGATAGATATAGATGGATAGATGGAGGGATGGATGGATGGATGGATGGATGGATGGATAGTCAAATAAATAGGAGAAAAGCTTCCTTAAGAATGAATGCCACCTGGTAAATATAGAAGAAGTGATGATGTTAGAAAATAACAATTCAAAACCATTATAGTAAGAATTAAATTCAGGCAAAAAACAACAACAAAATTTTGCTAGAGGAAGGCAGTCTTGTAAGTAGCAGCAAGTCATTTACAAAGTCTGCAAGTGAATAACTACAAGTTATTTACAAATTGAAAAAGGAAAAACCTGGAGAAACTGAACATTTTAACCAAGTGATCAAAATAAACACTACAAATGAAGGGGAAACAGATATCATGTGTTTCTAGATGTGAAGTACCCCCAAGAAAGACACAGTATTATTTATAGAGTAAATGAACCAAAAGGAATATTATCATGAGGAAACATCTGAAAAATTAACATTGGGGAATAATTTTTGAAACAACTGACCTGTATTTTTTGAAATTATCAGTTATAGAGAAAAAACGAGCAACTGAAGATTTGTTCCCGATTAAAAGAAAATAAAGAGCCTTGACACCTAAATGAAATGAATCTAGATTAGATCTGGAACTGGGGGAAAAATAATAGTTATAAACAACATTTTTAAGGCAATTGACAATTCTGGAATATGTTAAGGCAACTGACAATTCTGGAATATGATCTGTAGATAAAACTATTGTATCAATGTTAAATTTCCTCAACATATTGAAGAAGGGAAATCCTTGAGTAATAAGCCTATTTTTTATGCCTTTTCTACAGCTTTTAGAACCCAAATTCAGTGAGAATATTAAATACTCATTTTCTCCCTCCATCACTAACCAGTCTGCCTGATGAGGCCCAATATGGCAACATTTCACTTTCCCTGATCACCACTCCTCAACTAATTGAGGCTAGCTTCTTTCTTCACGTACTTGCCAGGGAGGAGAGCGATGGTACCAGGCTTTAAGAGTCTGTGGCCTCCCTGAACTCAGTTCCATAAAGACTCTTTCATAAAGATCTAGAAACTGATTATATTTGTGGGAACCGAAGCTGGATTGAATTGAGTATACAACATAATTAACAGATTTTGAACCTTAGAAACCTTCATTATGCTAAAAATCCCACATCATCTTCTAAAGTTAAAAAAAAAATAATGTATGGCTCTATTTATTAATTTATTGCAATAACTGCATCATCTCTGCCTTTGAATACTCTTAGGCTAATGGAGTGCCAAAGCATGATACAGAGAAAGATTCATAATAGTTTTTCTTGTAGGGAAATCTCTGCACGTAGACATGCATGCCACTGTGAATGAAATTTTCTGTACCTGTGTGATTGCCTCTTTCAGCACTGTGTGCCTGTGTAGGGCTGGGTGTGTACAGACACAGACTGGTGTTTGTGGGTGCAGTTTCATGCTTCTGTCCCGGTATGTAGACACCCCTGCATTGCTGTATTTCTGCGTGTACAATAAAACTTACACACTGCTGAGTATAAAGTCGATAAACAATATAAATATTAAGGATCTAATAATTGCAAATGACATTAAATCAAACTGAAAATCATTTAAGTGAGAAAAGAAATTTACTGACTCATTTAACTGAATTGTACAGAGTTAGCTTTAAATTCCCATTTGGGAAAGGGAGAAGTCGGGAACCACACGTAGTGGTGACTAATTCTCAGCATAGTGCTGCTAAGTAAGAATGCCTAAGACTCCCTGACCTAGAGTTCTTGCTTTTGGTTAGCTGATCTGGGAGCCTTCACTGAGTTCCCAATTCAAAACAATGGCCACCCAGGGAATCAAACTTCTTTAAGCCTTAATTTAATTTCCTGCCGTATTTCTTGGGTCATTGGCTTGGCTCTTATTAACTGTAGATAAGGGAAATCTATTATTTTTTTCAACACTAAAACTCTGGGGTCCCTAAGTACTCGGATATCTTAAACTTTAATCCACAGGTAGAGCTAGTTTTTAGAGCTAAACTGTCTTGTCATTCTCTTTCCTCTTTGTTTTTTTTTTTTTTTTTTTTACTGTATGTTTATATAATTTAAATTTTTATTGAGATTATTATTGATCCACAAATGTTCATACACAGGGATATCCCCCAAGATACTTTTCCCATTTTCCCCATTAGTAACATTTTGTAAAATTATAGTGTATTATAATCAGGATATGGACTGTGATATAATGTGCGAATCTTATTCCAATTCCTCCAGTATTACTAGTGATTATTTTTGTGGTATGTGGTGTTTGTGTGTGGGAGGTGTGGCAACCTTTCTTCTATTTAAATTCCTTTACCTTCCTCACTTTTAAATATTATCACCCTGAGTTTTAGACGATGTTAGAATTTTCATTCTGTTATCCTTTATGATTTAGAAAATTAATGAAGAGAGGGATAGTCTATTCTATGTACTCATATTTTCGCTCTTTTTGTTATTTCTTTCCTCCCTAATACTCCCAAGAATTTTCTTTTTTTCTGGCTTCCTTTCCGATTGAAGAAATTTCTTTAGTTGATCTTTAAGAGTAGGTCTACTAGCATCAGATTTTCCTAATTTTTCTCCATCAGAAAATGTCTTAATTTCTTATTTTTTTAAAGGATAGTTTCACCTGATAAAAAGTATGCCATTGACAATGCTTTCTTTTAACACTTGAAAAGTGATATGCCTCTATCTTCTGACCTCCATGGCTTCATATGAGAAATCTATGGCCATTCGGATCAGTGTTCCTCAGTAAGTACTGCCTCATTTCTCTCTGACTACTTTTAAGGTTTTGAAGTCATTTTGAAAATTAGAGATTTTGTTTTTAGCTTCCATTTGTTTAATTGTGAAGTGTCTGGTGTGGATTTGGGGGAATTTATCCTGCCTGTGATTTGCTCAGCTTCTTGAATCTGTTTTAAGTTTCTGTTTTTGCCAAATTTGGAGACTTTTAAGTTGTAATGTCTTTGAATACTCTTTCATGCTCATTCTCTTTTCCTCTTCTCTGTAACTTTGATGTTATCACTGGTGGTATTTTTGTTATTGTCATACAAATTCCTGAGGCTCCATTTTGTTTTCTTATTTTCAAAAAAAAGTCAGAAATACTGATTTCTGTTGTTCAGATTAGGTGAATTCTATTGATCTGTCCTGAAGTTCTCTGATTCTGTTCTCCATCACTTCCTTGCTTCTATTCAATTCATCCAATAAGTTGTTTTTGTATGTGTCTGACATTTTATCTTTCAGTTCTTTAAATTCCACCTAGTTCTTTTTTGTAAATTCCATTTCTTTGTAGAAGTTTTAAATTTTTTCATTTGCCTCAAGAGAATTTGTAATTGGTGTTGTGTTACTTTTGTGTGGCTGCTTTCAAATCTTTGTCAGATAATTTCAACATCATATTCATCTCCAAGTTGGTGTCAGTTGATTGTCTTTTTCAAATAAGTTGTGATTTTCTAAATTTTAAGTATGATGAGTAATTTTCTATTTTACTCTAGACATTGTTTTTATTATGTTAGGGGAATCTAGGTCCTATTGAAATCTTTTTAGATTATCACTTTGTGTAGATTAAGCATGCTGGTAGGTCCTGGCCTACTTTTTTGTGCTGTGGTTCTAGCACAAAATTATTATTTTGTGATAACGCAATTTGCATAGTACTTTCAATGCTACTTTTGTCTGTTCAGTTTATGTGACGTTATTGGGGTTGGTCCCTGCTAGTGCTGCCTGAGATGGTAGATTTCACCAGTCTGGGCCACTGAGTGCCTCTGGTGAGAGAGGGGAGTTTCAAGCCTGCGGACACCAAAAGGGTCTCCTGTCCAGGCACTTGTTGTGGTAGGACCCCACTATTTCCGTGCTCCTCAGCCCCCCAGTATTTCTGTGCAGGAAATGGGAGTCTCAGATTCTTATTCTTAAAGGCTTCCCAGGCAAGGCCTCTTCTTTAGACTGAATTATTCTTCCTACTTCTTCCCACCCACCCTGATGTCCCTGGGCAAGGGAGGAAATTCTCAAGTGAGGCTAGAAAGCCCACTTCCCTCAGTTGCTCCAGATCAGTCCCTCTTGCTGGTGATGTCCAACACACCTGATGTTGTCAGAGAGACTCCTATTTAATCTAGGGAAGAAGAAGCCTACCTCTGGGCTGCCTTCTGTTGCTAAGGTTGGAGGTCAGGAAATCCTGGGACTCCTTCTTCTGTTTCAGTGGAGGGGGTACTGTGTAAGGAATCTTTTCACTGTGTTTTTTCCTCCAGTCCTGGGTTTCTAAATGAGTTCGGCTTTTTCTTACCACCTTTCAGAGCTCTCCTTTTGGTTGCCTCTTACTAAATAATATAAGAGGGTTTACACGTGTGCTTAGCGATGAGGAATACAATGGATGCCATCTTGTCCAGGTGTCATTCTCTTTTTACCAATAAACTGGCTTTAATCTTAGCTGGACCCACTCCAGTGTTCTTGCCTGGAGAATCCCAGGGACGGGGGAGCCTGGTGGGCTGCTGTCTATGGGATCGCACAGAGTTGGACACGACTGAAGCAACTTAGCAGCAACAGTAGCAGCAATCTTAGCTGGTCTCTTTATTACAGAGCTTTGATAGAGGCCACATGTTAGCCAGTAGACTTTAACATCATGAGAAGTATCATGTACTTCCCAGAAGAGTAAAGGAACTTTCTCAGCCTTTCATCCAACTCAGCCGTATCTACTTTTTGTTGTTGTTGTTCAGTCACTTGCAACATCTCACTTTCTGGATTAATTTCTATATCCCTTAGGACCATGACATAAGCAAAATGAATTGGTTAACTAAAAATTTTTAAGGATTTTATTGTAAGAAGATGGATCATTCTCAGAATTGAAAAAAAGAGGGGAGCATGTGGAAGAATCAGATTTGATACATCGTAAATAGGCAACCCAGAAGTCTCAGTAGGACAAACATCCTGAGAACTTCATCAGTCTCACCACTGAAATAAATGAAGAGGAAACTTTTTTTTTTCTTTTGGGGGTTAAACTGTAAGACTCAAATTACCAGAAAAAGGAGACCTTTTGTCTATATTTGTCACAAACTTAATCCTTGATCCAAAGAAGGCAGAGCTCTTTGATTAACAGCCTTTCTAAGATGATGCATGATGCAGGAGAGATAATTCCTTAAAAGAATTTTACAGGGCCCCATCAGTCCCTTACACTCACTAATTAGTTCTCTTATTTGTAGTCTTGTCTATACCCCTAAATTCTGCCACTACATTTTCTTCTATAATATAGTCTAACTAATTGATCTTGTCAAGATTCTTTACATTCCAAGTGATAGAAATTCAACTCAACTTAGCACAGCTAAACAAAGAAAAGGCATTAACTTAGATAACCAGGAAGTTCACAGGAAAACCTCAGCCAGCAGCTGGCTCTAGCGATTCAAATGAAGTGACTAAGATCCAGCCACTCCTTCTCTCCAATGCTCTCCACTCCTTGACTCTTCCTCAAATGTAGGATAAGTTCGCTCCTTACCATGATTTCCTATCACAAGATCTTCATGACTTGGTACTCCTCTAACCTTACCTCGTGCATTTTATAAATCTGACTTCCGATCCTGGCAACTCAGACTCCACATATTCCACAAAGATGCTGTACCCGGAATCTTTTGTCTACCCAGCCCTGGAACCCGTTGCTTACCCTGCTAACTCCTTTGATCCTCTCCTTCCTGAAGCTGGGGAAACTCCCCTTCCTCTATGCAAATTTGTTAAATTATGAGTTATTTCTCATGAAATTTACATCATGTCCTAATTTGTCCTTATGTATTGATCTAAGGAGACAATGACAATAATAGGTAATGTGTAAAAGCCTCTGGAGCCAGACTGTCAAGGTTGAACCCCAGCTACACAACTAGACTATATGACATTAGCAAAATTATGTAACCTTTCTGTGCCTCAATTTCCTCATTTGTAAAATTGAAACCAGCCAATCGTAAAGGAAATTAACCCTGAATATTCATTAGGAGGACTGCTGCCAAGGCTGAAGCTCCAGTACTTTGGCTACCTGATACAAAGATCTGACTCATTGGAAAAGACCTTGATGCTGGGAAAGATTGAAGGCAAAAGAAGAAGGGAGTGGCAGAAGATGAGATGGTTAGATAGCATCACTGACTCAATGGACAGGAATTTGAGAAAACTCTGGGAGGTAGTGGAGGACAGAGGAGCCTGGCATGCTGAAGTCCAGGGGGTCTCAAAGAGTCGGGACATAACTTGGAGACTCAGCAGCAACAACAACAACAAAACTGAAACAATAATACTATCTCTGTCACAGAATTTCTTAATTTACTTGGTTTATACATGTGAAGTGCTTAGAACTGTGCTTAGTAGTCTTTATTCTAATTTATATCATTAAGATCTCCTTATAAGCTAGACACTTGGCACTATGCCATGTAATACAACAGTCTTGTGAATTAGATAATATCATTATCCACATTTTAAATATCAGGAAACTGAGGCTTGAAATGACTAAATAACTTGCCTGAGGTCACAGGGCTATCAAGTGATAAAGCCACAACTGGTACTTATCTGTTCTGGGACATCCTAATGATCTTGGAGTTTCAGTGCCAGTGCTCAAAGGGGCAAAACTAGATATGCTCACAGAAGGAGGATTGTCTACACAAGACTTTCTGAGTCTGTTTGCTACATCTTACTCGTGAACCGTTGCCTGCACATCTGAGAAATGGACTGAAAATAGATTAACTAGAAGACACACTCGGAGGCTTTGAGTGTGTCTTCTAGTTAATCTATTTTCAGGTCCATTTCACCAATTCAGCCTGAGCAGCAAAACCATGAATCACCCACCTCTTCCCCAACCTAAGGGATAAAAACTGAATGTATGTTTTAAATACAGCTGTTGTTAGTTACCCACATTCTGGATAAGTTAGCGTTACAGGCAATCTATTGCTTTCCCAAGGAAGCATCAGCTTAAAAAAAAAACAAAACACAGCACTAAGGATTAGTTTTATTAGAACAGTTTCTTGATGTGTGCCTCTTTGTTGAGGATCCTTGTTTGTGGAGACTGCATCAATCCTAATAGTACCTTGACCCTCCTAAATTCATTGATCCAGTATGACACTTCATGAGCCCCACCAAGTTGTCCATACACAGATATGTATGCATACAGAGTAACTGAGTCAGTTAGGTTGGGTGTTTGGTACTATGTTTTAATAGCTATCAAAATTCTTCACATTCTACCTGACCATTACTCTGTCAACTGAGGCCAAACTACATTGTGGAGACTTTTTGTGTTCCACAATTATACTCCTTGAACACACAGAAGGAGTCCATTATTAAAATGGTCAGAGCTGACTTCAAGGAGAGCGAAACATGGAAAGATTGGGTGGAAAGATCCCAAGCTTCTAGGTTAAAACCTTGGCCTTTAAATCACTTGTCATCTCTGAGGGTGGCACTAGTGGTAAAGAGCCTGCCTTCCAATGCAAGGGATGTAAGAGACATAGGTTCGATCCCTAGGTTGGGAAGATCCCTGGAGAAGGAAATGGCAACCCACTCCAGTATTCTTATCTGAGAAATCCCATGGACAGAGGAGCTTGGAGGGCTACAGTCCATGGGGTCACAAAGAGTTGGACACAACTGAGCAACAAGGTGAGGATATATTCAATTCAGTTCAGTTCAGTCACTCAGTCGTGTCCAACTCTGCAACCCCATGGACTGCAGCATGCCAGGCCTCCCTATCCATCAACAACTCCCGGAGTTTACTCACACTCATGTCCATTGAGTCGGTGATGCCATCCAGCCATCTCATCTTCTGTCATCCCCTTCTCCTCCCATCTTCAATCTTTCCCAACATCAGGGTCTTTTCAAATGAGTCAGCTCTTCGCATCAGGTGGCCAAAGCATTGGAGTTTCAGCTTCAACATCAGTCCTTCCAATGAACACCCAGGACTGATCTCCTTTAGGATGGATTGATTGGATCTCCTTGCAGTCTAAGGGACTCTCAGGAGTCTTCTCCAACAGCACAGTTCAAAAGCATCAATTCTTCGGCACTCAGCTTTCTTTATAGTCCAGCTCTCACATCCGTACATGACTACTGGTGTATTAGGTAATCTTGAAGGCTCCTTTCTGGTCAACGATCTGTGGGTACAGAACTCACCATCCTGGTAATGAGTAGCCCAAACCAAATGAGCTTCAATTAATACTTTGAGGGTCAAGAGAAATTCCTGACATACATATATTCTTACATTAATACACATGTAGAAATATGGACTGTGCTTCAGAAATGAGAATAACTGTTTTGTTTTTGTTGTTTGTGCTTTTAATTTATTGAATTGAAATATAGCTGATTTACAATGCTGTATTAATTTCTGCTGCACAGCAAAGTAATTCAGTTACATTGGGTTGGCCAAAAATTCATCTTACAGAAAATCCTGAAGGAACTTTTTGGTTAACCCAATACATATACCTATATATATATTCTTTTTCATATTATACTCCATTATGGTTTATCACAGATATTGAATACAGTTTCCTGTCCTATACAACAGGATCTTGTTTATCCATCCTATATACAATAGCTCACATCTGCAAATCCCAAAGTCCCAATCCTTCTCTCCCCAACTCTACTCTTCCCCTTGGCAACTGCAAGGCTGGAGAATAACCCTCTCTTGTCTTCTATCAGTGGGTCCATTTCTTCTGGCATTGTATTTAATTTTTTGTTTCAGTGAAATTTCTGCCCATAGCTGTTCACACTTTCTACCTTGGGCCACACAGAAGAGTGGTTGAAGAATTCACAGAAGGTGATGGGATTGTAGAAATGAGGCCACAAAATGTGTAAAAAGCAATCCTGTCTCTGCAAGAAGTACGTCCTCTAGCACGTGTCATCTAATTATCATTCTTGATGATTTTATTCTTTTATTGCCTCATGTCTAGACAAAATAAAACTGCTGGAGGATTACAAAATAATTTCCCATCCAAAAATCTTTTTCACGGTATAGCCTAGAGGAGATATTTTCCACTTTCATGATTTAGACCCAAAGAGATATGGTACACAAGCAAGCACCTCTTGGCTGAAGCATACATCATATGCTGGCAACACATACAGCAATAAGCCCATGGCCTCAAATGCCACTGTGTATGCAACATTTTTGGATTCATTCACTGATTTCCAAGGAATATTTTCTTCCTCGGCCTGTATTGTGCTCCCAGCAACTCCCCAGTCCTAATGGGCCTAAAAGAGCTTACAAAAAGCATGATAAATGTGATGTCAAACCATTTATTTAGCAATGCTCCAAGGAGGAAGCTAAAGTGATTAATTCTTACACTTCAAAAATTATCTTTCTGGGTGGGGCAAGAGGGGGAAATCTCAAGACCCTATAGGGAGAGTAAAGAGTGAGCAGGGATAAGTCTCAGGCAGTTGAGGTTATATGTCTTCTTTGATATTCACATGGCACTGATGCTTTCCAAAAGTTCTGCCATCATTTTGATTAGTAGTTTCAGACAGGGCAGCCCCAAAGGAGTAGATGTGAACAAGAATAAAAACTAAAAAATCTGCCCTGGTCCACATATATTCAAGCTGTCCATCTGTCGGTATTGAGAGAATGTTTCAACCACTCCGATTAGGCTTGTCTGGGCCCCCATCATGTTCAAAAACCCATAGTAGACTTCGTCATGAGGAATTCAACATTATAAACCAGCAGGAAATTTAGCATATGCATTATTCCCTTGGACTGCAAGGAGATCCAATCAATCCATCCTAAAGGAGATCAATCCTGGGTGTTCATTGGAAGGTCTGATATTGAAGCTGAAACTCCAATACTTTGGCCACCTCATGCGAAGGGTTGACTCATTGGAAAAGACCCTGATGCTGGGTAGGATTGGGGGCGGGAGGAGAAGGGGACGACAGAGGATGAGATGGCTGGATGGCATCACCGACTCAATGGACATGGGTTTGGGTAGACTCCAGGAGTTGGTGATGGACAGAGCGGCCTGGCGTGCTGCAATTCATGGGGTCGCAAAGAGTCGGACACGACTGAGCGACTGAACTGAACTGATTATTCCCTGGTGACTCACATGGTAAAGAATCCTCCTGTAATGCAGAAGACCTGGGTTTGATCCCTGGGTTGGGAAGACCCTCTGGAGAAGGAAACAGCTACCCACTCTAGTATTCTGGCCTGGAGAATTCCACGGACAGAGCAGCCTGGCAGGCTACAGTCCATGAGGTTGGAAAGAGTCAGACACGGCTTATGAATATCCATTAATTATGATTCAAAGGAAATTATGTCATCACAGAGAGTTCATAAGAAAGAGTTACTTCAACTGCAAGGCATCTTGGAGCTCTATTCATTCATGTTCTCAGCATTTGCACATGTGCATGCGTGCTCATTTGCTCAGTCGTGTCTGACTCTTCTGTGACCCCATGGACTATAGCCCATGAAGCTCCTCTGTCCATGGAATTCTCCAGGCAAGAATACTGGAGTGGGTTGCCATTTCCTCCTCCAGGGGATCTTCCCGACCCAGGAATCAAATCTGAATCTCCTACATTTCCTGCATTGGTAGGCAGACTGTTTACCACTGAGCCACACAGGAAGCCCTCTCAACATTTACTGAGGCCTATTTATTGGGCTCAGCTCTCCTCCAAGAAGGAATTGCACCCAAATGAGAGAGAGCGGGAGAACAAACTGCCATACCTCTAGTATTACAACAACGGGAGTATGCATGAACTGTCCTGCTGGGCCTCCTCTCCTTCTGTGTCCTACTATGTCCTCTCCTTCTATGTCCTCTGGTTGCCTCTGGGAACACTTCCTTAAAACTGGCTTCTTGAAAGCCGAATTTTTGCTGTTGGGTCTACTTTGGGGATCCCAACCCAAGTGGGGAACGTTAGGAAGGTTTTAGAAAGAAGATGGGAAAGGAGATGACACTAAAGGTAAGTCAGTCTGCTGTGACATTGGTGCCTTTATACTGGAATTTGGGAGATACTATCCTGTAGCCAATTGGCAACCTTGGAGAAGTACCTCCTACTTCTGTCCTAAGTGTCCAAACACAGAACTTTTTATTTGGTCCAAAGGAACTACATAACTCAATAATAGGTAAGATTTCACTAGGAAAGATAGCTTCAGTTCAGTTCAGTTCAGTTCAGTCGCTCAGTCGTGTCCGACTCTTTGCGACCCCATGAATTGCAGCACGCCAGGCCGCTCTGTCCATCACCAACTCCTGGAGTCTACCCAAACCCATGTCCATTGAGTCGGTGATGCCATCCAGCCATCTCATCCTCTGTCGTCCCCTTCTCCTCCCGCCCCCAATCCTACCCAGCATTAGGGTCTTTTCCAATGAGTCAACCCTTCGCATGAGGTGGCCAAAGTATTGGAGTTTCAGCTTCAACATCAGACCTTCCAATGAACACCCAGGATTGATCTCTTTTAGAATGGATTGATTGGATCTCCTTGCAGTCCAAGGGACTCTCAAGAGGCTTCTCCAACACCACAGTTCAAAAGCAGCAATTCTTCGGCGCTCAGCTTTCTTCACCGTCCAATTCTCACATCCATACATGACCACTGGAAAAACCATAGCTTTGACTAGATGGACTTTTGTTGGCAAAGTAATGTCTCTGCTTTTAAATATGCTATCTAGGTTGGCCATAACCTTCCTTCCAAGGAGTAAGCGTCTTTTAATTTCATGGCTGCAATCACCATCAGCAGTGATTTTGGAGCCCAAAAAAATAAAGTCTGACACTGTTTCCACTGTTTCCCCATCTATTTCCCATGGACAAATAGATCTTTATAAAAAATCACACATATGCATATGTCTCGGTAATATGCATGTCAAATCTCTTACTTTGATATCAATTTTTATAGCATGCTTCTCCATCTAGTTGGCCTTGACATAAAGAGCCATCTGTATTTTCATAATAAAATAAAATAGAACTGCCTGGATTCCAAGATCTTTGCCCTGCCTTAAACAGGGTTTGTGTATGTTCTAGTCCTTTTTTTCCGTTCCCTCTGAATTAAACAAAGACTCAGGTGTTTTTGTATCAGTTTTTCTTAGTGGTAGCCTGAGGTAATGGTGAGGCAGGCAGTTGAAAGTGTTGACTAATAGCTATTAAACCAAACTTTGCCTTCCCTGGGCAGCTTCCACCTCAGGGAAAACAGAATGGAAAATATATTTAAACTTCAAACTTTTTAGAGAAACCAGTAAATCTTTTTGAGAAGCTTTAAAAAGCTTGTTGTGATGTTTCTGTTACACAATCTTTGAATTTTCCCTGGTTTGTCAGATGAATCATTCCATTTTCACTGTATTTTCCTGCTGAGTTTTTGACTTAAAGAATTCCCTGCATAGCTACTCCCTACAACTCATGCCAGGAAATTTTTCCTAGATATTTCCCAGAGACACAACTAGCTCTGTCTCACATGTTTAGTTGTTGGATCTTTGCAAGAGTCCTGAGAAGCAGACTTGATCATGCCTCTTAGGGAACTGCATAGTGTTCTCTGAGTCCACACAGGCTGTGGCTAACTCAGTGCCCAAGAGTAGCAGAATTTACCAGTCATCTCTGTCTGCCAACTGGTGGACCCTGAAATTAAATCTTGCTGTCCCTGACCTGGAAACTCAGTGTGCAGACAAGGAACCACTGAACCCCAGCCAAAACTCAACTGGGCTTTTGCCTCAGTTTCCTCAACTTGCTGGTCCCCACACCCTGCCTCTTCTCAAGGCCCTAGGAGTCTGCTGACCTCCTGCCAGTTCCATTCAGCCCTGGGCTCTCTGGATCCTGCCTCTCCACCTGACCTCAGGCAGCATCATCCTGCTGCTGGATTTTTCTCTTACTGACCCCACCTTCCTACTTAGCCTTCCCTTTCTACCTCGAACCGCTGCCTCAGCTTGGTGTGGCTCCTGGACACTTGAAGGCAGACCACAACCTGCCCAAATGCCAGGCCCGTACAGCAGATGGGTTGTCTCAGCCTCCAACCATTCAGTCCCAGGTTGGTTCCCTCAACTGTAATCCATGGATTGTGATGAAGGTATACCCAGGAACCCAGCATTGTTGCAGCCATCCTACAAATAATGTTTCCCTATATGGCTATGCA
Organism: Giraffa tippelskirchi; assembly: GCF_054371585.1. Classification (NCBI taxonomy): domain Eukaryota; kingdom Metazoa; phylum Chordata; class Mammalia; order Artiodactyla; family Giraffidae; genus Giraffa; species Giraffa tippelskirchi. Next base: position 157,052,085 of record NC_137276.1, on the reverse strand, counting down.
ATCTAATATTTTGGGATTAACAGATGTAAACTCTTATATAAATGCATAATTGAATCACTGTGCTGTACACCAGAAACTTTCACAACATTGTAAATCAACCATACTTCAACAAAACATTTTTTTAGAAATTACCTGGTGATCCAGTGGTTATGCTTCTCAGGTGGCGCAGTGGTAATCTGCCTGCCAGTGCAGGAAACACAAGAGACATGGGTTCTATTCCTGGGTCGGGGAGAATCCCCTGGAGTAGGAAATGGCAACCCACTCTAGTATTCTTGCCTGGAAAATTCCATGAGTGGAGAAGCCTGGCAAGCTAAAAGGCCATGGAGTCACAAACAGTTGTACACAACTGAGCGCGCGTGCACACACGCACACACACACACACACACGCTAGTCGTTAGGACTCCAAGCTTTCACTGCAGGGACATGGGTTCAATCCCCAGTCAGGAAACTAAGCGCCTATATGCTGCGATGTGGCCCAAAAAGTAAATAAAATTAAAATTAACAACAGAAAAATGATTAAAATTCTATAGTTTAGCAGAGAGTTATTCTCTGTTGACTCCTATCCCATGCACTATACACATATTTTCCCATTTTATAGATTAAGAACTGAAGTTTAGAGAGATCAAGAAATCTGTTCCTGTATTTCCATTATAACTCACAGCCAAAATTGAATCCAGACATCTAATTCCAGTATCTGTCCTTTATCCCATTTATACCACAAAATGTATAAATTCTGATCTTATTATTTAGAACATTTTGAGACTTATAGCTCTTCTTTCTCCTAGTGGGGAATAGCAATTATACAAACCATTTGCCCATGAAGATGAAATGAAAAACTTGATCTGGATGTAGATAAATCTACTGTAATTCTTACAATAAAATGCTGTGCAATTGATAATTAGATTGCATCACTGCTGAAAATAAGATTATATTTGTTTGGGAAGTCCTTTAGTGTTCTTAGAACTGAAATATCACATTTGCCATACAGGATGTTTATCCGTAGTAGCTCAAATATATATATATATATAAGAATTGATTTAAAATAGACCTTAGCCAATGAGGGGCATGGTTAAATAAGCTCTCTAAGGGTACCTTTCTGCGTAGGTTAGATAAATGAGATCTCCCAGGGTAACAGTTTTATTTGGTCATTTTCCAGAAATATTAATGAATAACCTGATCGCCTGAAAGAGTTCATTTTCTTCACCCAGGATGAGTATTACACTTTCAAAGAGCAAACACACTTTGACATAAAGTATAACACAATGGCTCTTTTACAGTGTACTACCCTGGTGGCTCAGCAGTAAAGAATTTGCCTGCCAACGCAGGAGACGCGGGTTCAATCCCTGGGTGGGGAATATCCCCTGGAGAAGGAAATGGCAGCTCACTCCAGCATTCCTGCCTGGGAAATCCCATGGACAAAGATGCATGGCGGGCTATAATCCATGACGTCTCAAGAGTTGGACATGACTTAATGACTAAACGCCATTATAGATTTATAGGAATGCACTCTAACCCTTTGTTCTGATAGTAGTCTGCTCCACTCTCAACACAAGTCCAAAGATTCTGGACTAGATTCATTCTAGTTTCTTCTCAAGACCATGACCAACTGACATTTTAGGACTTCTTTTCCACCTCATGTATTCTTGACCATAACTCTCTTCTACATACAATAGTTCCTTCCTGTCTTTGCTATGCCTTTCTTAACCTGGGTCTCCTCTCCTACTCTTTACCATTTTTACAAATAAAAAACATACCTGTCTTTCAAGGCTCAACTCAAATTCCTTCTTTTACGTGATGTTCCATTTAATCTCTCCAGCTCTGATGTTCCTATGATACTTAGCTATTTCTTATAGTACAGGTCACAGGCTACCTCGTATTTGCTCATTTATGTTCATGTCTCCTCTCTTTCTTTGCTGTTAGTTCTTTGAGAAGACAGACTGATTTTAGACATGAAGATTCATTTATTTTTCCAACATTCCCTAGATATCCGCCTTGTACCTACTAATTATAGAAAACATAGACACCAGGAAAACACTGATATTGGATCATGAGAAAGAAAAACGAGACAGGAAAAAAGTTAAGTTCCTTGTGTATGATCCCTCTCCACGGTATCGCTCAAATGCTGTAGATGGCACTCGCCATTCAGAGACCTCATTATTTCGAGAGCGAGCCGGTTTTCTCCTCTGGTAACGAAAGTCACTTCTCGTAATGACATCCTTGTGGAAACTTTTGGCTCCAGTCTGCAGCCATCTTTGGATCACAACCCAACTACTAGTTTTAAAGGGCAATTCAACCACTAGCCCCAAGAAGAAATGCCAATGTCACCGTGCCCTTCTCCAATTCAAAAGAGTGGGCGTCATAGAATTCCAGGGCCATTCCAGCACCGAAATTGAGGTGGTGAATGGCATGCTCTCAATATACACAAGCCAGTCCCTGGAGGAAGTTGTCGCCCAAAAAAATTTCAACAGGCTAAGCACAGGATTGACTTTGGTGACAGTCTGCTTCTTAGTAAATCAACAAATTGTTCTTTCACCTGGGGAAAATATGAAAAATAGAGAACACTTAATGTCACAGAAGGTCAAACCCCATAAAAGGCCCATGTGATATGTGATCCAAACTTGCCATGTTGGCAGACGGAAAAACTGAGGTTCAGTAAGAAATGGTTTGCTCCGGGTCACAGAGAAAGCCAGGGGAAGTGTTGAGAGCTGCTCCACCACCAGACAGCCCTGAGTCCTAGTCTCGGGGTCTTTACAGTCTTCTTTTCATGCCTCTTTTCATTTGTATCTTCTCCACATTTTTTCCTCAGAGGCAGAATCTTATTTTTGTAAAAGCTCAGACTTTATTATTCCCTATTATATTCAAACCAGTATTTTACGCTCCAGATTTACCTTATCTCCTATTTTGGATTTAGTCTGTGTATACTCTTGCCTCTTTATACGCTTGACCCATTTAATTGTGATCTTAGAAGCCAGGTGAAAGTAGAAAGACCTTACAGTTCGTAGGTGGCAAAGTATGCTCTATGGCCTGACAAAGGAGAATAAGCAGTGGATGGACGGTGTGATCAGTGTCTCTAGGCACAACTGGTGATGGGAACCAGGCCGGCCCTGGCTGCTCTCCATTGTTCCTCTTATGTAGGTCTTTGGGCCAAGACTACGGTTCAGTGCCATTCCTACTGGTGAACCCCCATGCATCTCATGCAAATAGCTGCCCTTCTCTCTGGGCATCTTCTGCTTCTTCCTTTGCAAAATAAGTTTCCTCCTAGCCATGGCAGATTATCTGTTATAATACCATGCTTTATCTAAATGCCAAAAGAAACTATTTCATTTTCTATTTTCTCAGGCAAGACTGAGTTCATTTTCACCAAGGATTATCAAGTGTGCTGTCAGCAGCTGAGATATAATATAAAGAAGCAGTCAGAAGACCGGGACCTGAAAGCCCAGGTCTGACACCTGCCAGCCACGTAACCTTTCTGGGATTCTATCCGCTGCTCTGCAGACATAAGATGACAGACACTTTTCTCTTTGTTCTTCATTCAAAACCCACTTATTGAAAATCTACAGTGGACCAGAGTTGGCATGAGGTTTTTGAGATGTAGCTATGTAAACAATCAAAGTTTACATGTAATCAATAATTACATGTAATCAATCTATGTAAGTTATGAAACACCCTATAGATGGAAAATATTACCAGTATTTTTATTCACCTCTCACTTAAAACTTTTTATATGGCTAGCAGACTTACATGACCCAAAGGGGGATAAAATACGTGCTAAGATAGTAGAAAAATAAATGCAACCAAAAAGCATGAAATTAGCAAAGAAATGTATTCTTGATATTTCAAAAAATTCATAAAAGTTATCATGTCATCAAAGTTCATCCTCTTTTGACTTCCTGATACTTATTTTATGGCCTAAGGTATTTTTCAATTTCTAAAGACGAGAATATTTTAGTTTTGCAATGTTTAGAGCCTCTTAAGGACATAACCAGACCTGACAATCATAACTTCACTGAAACCCACTCAATTCACTTCAACCTTTGTTTACGGAGCACCCCACTGGGTCAGAAATAGGCCTTTAAAGTTGACATTAATGACCCAGATGCTTCTGGGGAGGGGACAGTGATTTTTATATCAGAATCCAAATTATTAGGCTTGAGATTTATGTCTGGTTTTATATCTGACATTCAGCAGTCTAAGGAAATAAACAGACCTTTAGCAACAAGGACAAGATGATTCAGTGTATAAAACAGAGGACTCCGTGCAAGGCAATTGCAGAATCTGCTAAATTTGTCTCCCACTTGAAAGCCTACCAGAGAGCAAGCTCAGGTGGCCCAAAAGAAATTATACTCTCTTCTGCCACCAGAGGGCCCCACCACCAGGTAACAGGATAGAAAATTGCCAGCATCTGAGTGGACTGCTGAGACTAGGGGGATCCACCTAGGAACTTGAAGGTGGCAATTGATGCCATGATCACTTCCCCTATGCCCTCTGCATGATTTTGGTTTGCTCCCTAGTTAAAAGCAGAAGTATCTCCCACACATTGGATACTCATGACATATATTACTTAATCCTTACAGTGCAGGAGTGTGTGCTCAGTCATGCCCAACTTTTTGCAACCCCATGGATGATAGCCCACCAGGCTCCTCTGCCCATGGAATTTCCCAGGCAAGAATACTGGAATTAGTTGCCTTTCCTACACCAGGGGATCTTCCTAACCCAGAAATCAAACCTGCATCTCTTAAATCTTCTGCATTGGCAGGGGTTCTTTACCACTGGTGCCACCTGGGAAGCCCCGATCCTCACAGTAGTCCTGCGAATTAGGCAGGCAGTATTGCTGTTTTCCTCTTACAGATAAGGAAACTGAGACTGAGCGTGGTTAACAATTGCCCAAATCACACAGCTAGGAAGGGACAGATGGGGATTTGACCAAAGACTATCTGATTTCACAGTTCAAATTCTTAGCCAAAATGCTGTTTTCCCTGTTACCTGAATAACTCTAGCAGCTTTTAGTTCATCATCTTAGATGTGGCATGAGTTCAGAAAATGTAATGATCATGCGTAGTGAGACTCCAGCTTGTGGAATGATCAGTTTCTAGGGGAAAGAGTGCCTCCTTAACCAAGTGAGAACAAGTAGAGAAGGGAGGAAGGGAGAGGCAGGAGAGGAGACCAGTGCTGTCCTGAAATAGCTGTGATGGCCCGCACTTCAACATCCCCTCCCCTACTCAGTATTCACCTGTCACATCTAGAGCTGTGACGTTATCCAGATAAAGGGCAAAGGGGTCCCAATTTGAGCTGCAGCTGCTTTCAGCCTAAACTTGAGTCAAGTCTGGATAAGCCCAAACCTATACAAAGAGAATGCTCAGAACTGAACAAACCCAAGGACTCGAAGGAATAGTTGCTAAAACCTAGGCAGAAATGCCTGAAACTGCATCTGAGCTGGAGAGGAGGAATAATATTGAAGACCACTCAATGTCTTCCTTAGACTCTTCACTCAGCTCAGTCCCTAGTGATTTGTGCCCACAGCCTAGGGAAAGAAGAACTGCAAGTAAGCCTTTAAAGGCATTTTCACCCATTGTCACCATAGGGCTTTGGGTGTAAGGGGTTATACCACTGTAGGAAGAGGTAATAGACATTGGCACAAAGAGGGGTAGGGATTTTCTCTATCACTGAGACATCAGCAAGAGTAGCACCAGTAGCAGTGGTGGTACCAGCTTAAGAGGGCAGGCACAGAAGTGCTCTTAATGGTGAACTGAAAGGATTTTGATTCCATTGGTGGATGCCAAGGACCTTAGCCACAGAAAGAGGATGCAAAGCAGTGGGATTTAGAGGACAAGAGAAGAGTCCAAGAGAACCCTTACCATAGCTCTCTTGGCACCAGCCACAGGGCATACCAGCAGCAAGCACAGTGATAAAACTGCCAGGGAAACGGGCACTTTGGCAACCAAGACTGAAGACACTTATTTTTGCATCTGTGGGTGTACCTCTGAGGATGCTTAAAATAATTGGGGGATGGTTAGAGAGGAGGAGAGATTCAACATCTCACTCTTCTTGAATTTCTAGGGAGAGACAAAAGTCTATTTAATCTTCATTAAAATTCATTTTATTTCTCACCACACTGAGGGCATCCAGTAGAAGATAAGATTTATAAGAAATGTGACCTCACTTCATGGAGGGAGGTGAGATCCAAGTGTGACAACCGGCTTCCAGGGAAGCGCTCTTAAGGATGGGATGGTATCTCTTAAAGGAGTGATTAATGTCCCAATTCCAGTAGATTCTTGAGATTAACTTATTAGGGAATGGATGTTTGTGGAGAGAATTTCACAACCATCTAGAGTTATGTTAGTTAGCAGGCTAGACTTCTGTCAATTAAATTTTTGGAAGCCACTTCCAGCTCTAATGTTCTGTGATTCTTTGAAAAAGTAAAAAAAAAAAAAAAAATCTGGGATGAGAGGGAGATATCTGAGAATGCTCTTCTTTCTGACATTCCATCTAAACTGAGACAAACCTCCCTTATTTTCCTGAACTGACAAGGAAAACAAGTGAAAATTCTCTTAATTACTTGGTATTCAAAACTAGAGTTCTGCTAATATTGTGAAAACTGTAGCTCTTGGAACATGTTTTCACAGCCATATTCACTTATGGGGTTGCTTGCCCTTCACTATGCAAAGGGAAAAAGCAGAAGGGGTCTCCAGACTTCCACGGGGCCTCCAAATGTTTGCACTCAGGGATGTCATGGATATCTCTTATTTTCTTATTTAGCTGTCACTGAAACTTATATTCTATCTATTCTTATATCTATAAGAATAAACATATTCTGTCATTCTCTGGGTTAAGAATTGCCTCATCCTGTGCTAACAACTCTTTTTTAAATGCCCCACTGTATTCCAGGAAAGATTACTGGAGTGGGTTGCCACTTCCTCCTCCAAGGGATCTTCCGGACTCAGGAATCGAAATTTTGTCTCCACATCTCCCACACTGCAGGCAGATTCTTTACCACCAAGCCACCAGGGAAGCTCACACTCCTAACACTTTTGATATATTTAACTTCCTAGATAGTGTCTACAACAGAGCCCTGAGAAGGTTGGAGAGTATCAAGGAAGAGAAAGATTTGGGGCCTTGAAAATGCCCTGAGACTGAGGTAGAATAGGACAATTTCATTCTTACTTAAGGAAGAGATTCAGCAAGGAATGCAAGCCTGCAAACTCAAGCCAGCCTGCTAGAGCTTTACTAGGCTTTGTTTCTTTGTTTCCATGAAGTAACATCTCCCAACCTGAAGGATAAAGCTCTATCCTTCTATGTTTCATCTATGCCTCCCTGTAAGTTTCTCTAGGGTATAGATCCAGAAGAGGAATTTTTGGCCTTGAGATTTCCACATGTTTAATTCTTGACAGATTGCTCTCTAGAACAGCTCACCAGTTTACCCTCCCACCAGCACTGCATGGGGATTCTCATTTCCCCACAAATGTGCCAACAATGGTACCATCTGACTTTCTAATTTTTACCAATCTGATGAGTGTAAAATGAATTTCTTTGTGTTTTTAATTTATATGTCTCCGATTGCTTGTGATGTTGAGGATCTCGAGGATCTCTTCATGAACGTGTAGGTAATTTGAGTTTCCCCTTCTGTGAATTGCCTATTCAAAGTCTTAGCCAAATCCTCTCTTTTTGCTGTTGATTTGCAGGAATTGCTTAATTATTCTAGATATTAGTTCCTTGTCAGTTATAAATGCTGTAATTATCTTTTCCCAGTCTGTCTACCATCTGTTACCTTTATCTGTAGTGTCCTTCATTGAAAAGAAATTCTTAATTTTAACATAGTCAGATCCATTTTTCCCATTATGGTTTGGACTTTTTTGGGTACTATTCAAGAAATATTTCCCACCCAAAAGTCACCAGTCTTCCTTCCAATATTTTCTTACTAGCTCATAATTTATCTATACATTTAGGAGTTCAACTTGTTGAAAATGTTATCAATTCTTATTTTTCTCTATTCATTAAGCCACTTTTGGCAATATTAGATGCTAAAAATATCCATCTTTCCCTCACTGATTTATTATATAAATCTAGTATATATAAGGTAGAGAAGGAAACAGCAACCCACTCCAGTACTCTTGCCTGGAAAATCCCATGGATGGAGGAGCCTGGTAGGCTACAGTCCATGGAGTCGCTGAGAGTTGGACACGACTGAGTGACTTCACTTTCACTGTTCACTTTCATGCCTTGGAGAAGGAAATGGCAACCCACTCCAGTATTCTCGCCTGGAGAATCCCAGGGACAGAGGAGCCTTGTGGGTTGCCGTCTATGGGGTCGCATAGAGTCGGACACGACTGAAGCGACTTAGCAGCAGCAGCAGCAGCAGCAACAGCAGCAGTACATATAAGGACATTTTATAATTTATAATCCAAACTGAGAGACATCTGAGAGTAAAAGGAGATACTATTTATAATTTTACTAGGCCAACAGACACTAAATTAAGATTTTCTAGATAAATTGGAATTATCTAGTCACCTTTATCTTATATTATGTATCATAAGAAACTGTTTATAGTTCTTTAATCTGTTACATTATTCTATTTATCTGTTAATGTAATAGGCCACATTGTTTTCCATTATGGTTATGTAGTAATACAGTCTACAGCAAACATGCCCTTTTGCTTTGCTTTTCCAAAATTGTCATTTACTTGTGGACTTTTCTTTTTCAAAATATATGTAAGACTCAGTATTTCAGATGTCTTTGCAGAAGTTTCAATTACAATTCCAAGTGCAGTCTATTTAATCTGGGAAAATTTGACATCTTTACAATGTTAAGTTATGTCATCCATGAACATAGTATAACTCTACATTTATTTAGATCTTCTTGTATGCAATTAGATAGACAGATTAATTTCTCCAAAATCATTTTATATGCTTTGTATTAGGTTAATATATTTATATTTTAAAGTTATATTGACACATCGTGAATGACAAATACATTTTAATTATTTATGCCTGTGTGACATCACCAGATGGTCAACACCGAAAACAGATTGATTATATTCTTTGCAGCCAAAGATGGAGAAGCTCTAACCAGTCAGCAAAAACAAAACTGGGAGCTGACTGTGGATCAGATCATGAACTCCTTTATTGCCAAATTCAGACTTGAATTGAAGAAAGTGGGGAAAACCACTAGACCATTCAGGTATGCTGCTGCTGCTGCTAAGTCGCGTCAGTCCTGTCTGACTCTGTGCAACCCCATAGACGGCAGCCCATCAGGCTCCCCCGTCCCTGGGATTCTCCAGGCAAGAATACTGGAGTAGGTTGCCATTTCCTCCTCCAGTGCATGAAAGTGAAAAGTGAAAGTGAAGTCGCTCAGTCGTGTCTGACTCTTAGTGACCCCATGGGCTGCAGGCTACCAGGCTCCTCTGTCCATGGGGTTTCCCAGGCAAGAGTACTGGAGTGGGGTGCCATTCAGGTATGACCCAAATCAAATCCCTTATGATTATACAGTGGAAGTGAGAAATAGATTTAAGGGACTAGATCTGATAGATGGAGTGCCTGATGAACTATGGACGGAGATTTGTGACATTGTACAGGAGACAGGGATCAAGACCATCCCCAAGAAAAACAAATGCAAAAAGGCAAAATGGCTGTCTGAGGAGGCCTTACAAATAGCTGTGAAAAGAAGCGAAGCGAAAAGCAAAGGAGAAAAGGAAAGATATTCCCATCTGAATGCAGAGTTCCAAAGAATAGCAAGGAGAGACAAGAAAGCCTTCCTCAGCAATCAGTGCAAAGAAATAGAGGAAAACAACAGAATGGGAAAGACTAGAGATCTCTTCAAGAAAATTAGAGATACCAAGGGAACATTTCATACAAAGATTGGGACAATAAAGGTCAAAAATGGTATGGACCTAACAGAAGCAGAAGATATTAAGAAGAGGTGGCAAGAATACACAGAAGAACTGTACAAAAAAGATCATCATGACCCAGATAATCACGAAGGTGTGATCACTCACCTAGAGCCAGACATCCTGGAGTGTGAAGTCAAGTGGGCCTTAGGAAGCATCACTACAAACAAAGCTAGTGGAGGTGATGGAATTCCAGTTGAGCTATTTCAAATCATGAAAGATGATGCTGTGAAAGTGCTGCACTCAATATACCAGCAAATTTGGAAAACTCAGCAGTGGCCACAGAACTGGAAAAGGTCAGTTTTCATTCTAATCCCAAAGAAAGGCAATGCCAAAGAATGTTCAAACTACCACACAATTGCACTCATCTCACACGCTAGCAAAGTAATGCTCAAAATTCTCCAAGCCAGGCTTCAGCAATATGTGGACCATGAACTTCCAGACGTTCAAGCTGGTTTTAGAAAAGGCAGAGGAACCAGAGATCAAATTGCCAACATCCGCTGGATCATCAAAAAAGCAAGAGAGTTCCAGAAAAACATCTATTTCGGCTTTATTGACTGTGCCAAAGCTTTTGACTGTGTAGATCACAATAAACTGTGGAAAATTCTGAAAGATATGGAAATACCAGACCACCTGACCTGCCTCCTGAGAAATCTGTATGCAGTTCAGAAAGCAACATTTAAACTGGCCATGGAAGAACAGAATAGTTCCAAATAGGGAAAGGAGTACATTAAGGCTGTATATTGTTGCCCTGCTTATTTAACATATATGCAGAGTACATCATGAGAAACACTGGGCTGGATAAAGCACAAGCTGGAATCAAGATTGCCAGGAGAAATATCAATAACCTCAGATATGCAGATGACACCACCCTTATGGCAGAAAGTGAAGAAGAACTAAAGAGCCTCTTCATGAAAGTGAAAGAGGAGAGTGAAAAAGTTGGCTTAGAGCTCAATATTCAGAAAACTAAGATCATGGCATTCGGCCCCATCACTTCATGGCAAATAGATGGGGAAACAGTGGAAACAATGGCTGACTTCATTTTTGGGGGCTCCAAAATCACTGCAGATGGTGACTGCAGCCATGAAATTAAAAGATGCATACTTGGAAGGAAAGTTATGACCAGCCTAGACAGCGTATTAAAAAGCAGAGACATTATTTTGTCAACAAAGGTCCATCTATTCAAGGCTATGGTTTTTCCAGTGGTCATGTATGGATGTGAGAGTTGGACTGTGAAGAAAGCTGAGCACCGAAGAACTGATGCTTTTGAACTGTGGTGTTGAAGGACACTCTTGAGAGTCCCTTGGACTGCAAGGAGATCCAACCAATCCATCCTAAAGGAGATCAGTCCTGGGTGTTCATTGGAAGGACTGATGTTGAAGCTCAAACTCCAATACTTTGCCCACCTGATGGGAAGAGCTGACTCATTGGAAAAGACCCTGATGCTGGGAAGGATTGAGGGCAGGAGGAGAAGGGGATGACACAGGATGAGATGGTTGGATGGCATCACCAACTCAATGGACATGAGCTTGAGCAGGCTCTGGGAGTTGGTGATGGACCGGGAGGCCTGGTGTGCTGAGGTTCATGGGGTTGCAAAGAGTCGGACACGACTGAGCGACTAAACTGAACTGAACTGATGCCTGGTATGAAGAATGCTGTTGGTTGTTGCATCCATCATTTATTCAAGTTATGAATCTATACCAAATCACATAAAAGATTGTATCAGTTTCCACAGTTGGTTGTGTAACCTGAAACTCTTTCTCCTTCCAATATTGATACTTTATTGTGTTTCTTGCTTTATTATATCAGTTTTCTTCTGTAGCATTAGGTTAACTCGGTGGTAACATAAGACTTTCTTGTCTTACATGAAATATATCTTAAGTTTCTTCTTTAAATGTGGTATTTTCTGGAAATATTTCATATGTAGCTTTTAGCTAGTTAATGATGTATTTTCTATGTCTATCATTGTGAAAAAATTGTACCACATATAAAATTTGAATTTTATCCAATCTCTACCTCTGTTGAATTAAACATATGACTTATTCTTAATAACTTAATGTGTTATTTACATCTGATAATTTTTGATATTACAAAATACTTGCATTATTGAGAAAAAGCATATAAGGTCATAATGTGTTATTTGTTAAAATATTATACAGTTGTGATGTAATAATGACTTTGGATGTTGTTAAAGTGCTGCTCTCAATATGGCAGCAATATGGAAAACTCAGTAGTCACCAGAGAACTGGAAAAAGTCAGTTTCATTCCAATCCCAAAGAAGGGCAATGCCAAAGAATGTTCAAACTACTGTACAATTGTGCTCATTGTACATGCTAGCAAGGTTATGCTCAAAATCCTTCAAGCTATGCTTCAGAAGTACATGAACCAAGAACTTACAGATGTACAAGCTGGGTTTTGAAGAGGCAGAGGAACCAGAGATCAAATTGCCAACATTTGCTGGCTCATAAAGAAGGCAAGAGAGTTCCAGAAAAACATCTACTTCTGTTTCATTGACTATGCTAAAGCTTTGACTTGTGGACCACAACAAACAATGGACAATTCTTAAAGAGATGGGAGTATCAGACCATCTTACCTACTTCCTGAGAAACCTGTATGCAGGTCAAGAAGCAACACTTAGACCAGACTTGGAGCAACTGAACGGTTCAAAATTGAGAAAGTAATACAACAAGGCTGCATATTGCCACCCTGCTTATTTAACTTCCATGCAGAGTACATGATGCAAAACATTGAGCTGGGTAAATCACAAGCTGGAATCAAGATTGTCAGGAGAAATATCAGCAACCTCAGATATGCAGATGATACCACTCTAATGGCAGAAAGTGAAGAGGAAGTAAAGAGCCTCTTGATGAGGGTCAAAGAGGAGAGTGGAAAAGCTGGCTTGAAACAACATTAGAAAAAAAAAACTAAAATCATGGCATGCAGTCCCATCACTTCATGGCAAATAGAAGGGGAAAAAGTGGAAGCAGTAGTGAATTTTATTTTCCTGGGCTCCAAAATCACTGCCAACGGTGATTGTAGCCACGAAATTAAAAGACACTTGCTCCTTAGAAGGAAAGCTATGGCAAATCTAGACAGCATATTAAAAATCAGAGACATCACTTTGCCAACAAGCATCCTTGTAGCAATGGTTTTTCCAGTAGTCCTATATTGATGTGTGAGTTGCATCATAAAGAAGGCTGAGAGGTGAAGAATTGATGCTTTTGAACTGTGGTGTTGGAGGAGATTCTTGAGAGTTCCTCAGACAACAAGGAGATCAAACCAGTCAATCCTAAAAGAAATCAACTCTTAATATTCATTGGAATGACTATTGCTGAAGCTGAAGCTCCAATACTTTGGCCACCTGATGCAAAGAGCTGACTCATTGGAAAAGACCCTGATGCTGGGAAAGATTGAAGGCAAAAAAAGGAGGTGGCAGAGAATGAAATGGTTATATAGTGTCACCAACTCAACGGACATGAATTTGAGCAAACTCTGGGAGATAGTGAAGGACAGGGAAGCCTGGCATGCTGTGTGCTGTGTTCTATAGCCCATGGGGTTGCAAAGAGTTGGACACCACATAGTGACTGAACAGCAACAACAACAATTACTTTGAGATTTTTACATCTATGTTTATAAACAAAATTGGCCTTTTTTTAACACATAATATTTTTATACAGTAAAAAAGTCAATGCTACACTAGCCTCGGAAAATAAACTCCCGATCCTTTTTAAATTTTTCATCATCTAGGACACCTTTTTTAGAAGTATTATGCTTTTTTATATCTTAACTTAAGAAATTCCTTATAAACCACTTAGTAGAGGATGGAGGTTGGAATGGAGGAGTGCCTGACAACCCACTCCAGTATTCTTGCCTGGAGAATCTCCACGGATGCAGGAGCCTGGCCGCCTACAGTTCATGGGGTCGCAAAGAGTCGGACACGACTGAGTGACTAAGCACAGCACAGAGGCTGGAATGGGGACGTTTTTGGTAATCATTTCAGTTTCTTTCATGGTGTTGGAATTTGAAAGTTTTTAATTTCAAATTTTCTATCTCTTCTGCTGCTGATTCAGAAATTGTTTTCAAAAATTTATTTCATCTAGGTTTATCATTTTGCAGATCTGTAATAGTACTTACTGTTTTTGTAATCTCCTTTATATTTATAATTATATATTACACCTATAGTCATAATCATACATCTGCTCGTTACATCTATAATTGTATCTTTTCATTTTGTATTTTCTGACTTTTTCTTCTTTTATCAGTATTACCAAGTATCTACATATTACTTATTATATCGAAGAATTAAAATTTATTTGTGCTCATTTATATATTTTTATTATTTCTTATTTCATTATTTTATTTTCCTTTTTATTACTTCTTTCTTCCTCATGTGTGTGAGATAACTTTAGGTGGTTGCTGTTTTTCTTCTTCAGTGGAAAACTTCTTTAAGTTTTTATTTTTATGTTGTTGTTTAGTTGCTAAGTCATGTATGACTCTTTGCAACCCCGTGGACGGTAGCCTGCCAGGCTCCTCTGTCCTTGAGATTTCCAAGGCAAGAATACTAGAGTGGGTTGTCATTTCCTTCTCCAGGGGAGCTTCCTGGCCCAGGGATCAAACCCATGTCTCCTGCATCCAATCTGTTGTAGGCAGATTCTTTACTCGTGAGCCACCAGGGAAACCTTTTTTATTATTATAAATGTTTTTAAAGGACCAAATTTCCTTCTAAATCCTGTTGTTTCAATCTTTTAGTTCTTTTCTTCTTTTCATCGGTTGTAATTAAGTTTTCAAGGACTGCTCAACTCAAGGTAGGGTTAGGGTTAGTTCTGTCAGTTGTTGCTTTATACATTTGAACATACATTGTTATGTTGGAAGCAAATATGTTTATAATTGTTATACATCTTTATCTGTTGTTTGGGTTATAGTATATTACATCTATTGTTTTTTCCTGATGACGATTTTTCTCCATTTCTAATTTCTTCAAGTTTGAAACTGCTGTTCTGACTTACTACGAGATTGAGATTGCATTTGTTTAGCATTTTTTATTTTTATTTTTTACTTTTTTGGCTTCACTGTGTGGCATGTGGAATCTTAGTTTCCCAACCAGGGATCAAAACTTGTCCCAACTGTGAAAGTGCTGAGTTGTAACCACTGGGCTGCCAGGGAAGTCCCTTATGCCTTTATTTTTAAACTTCTTGTATACTTTTCTTTATAGATAACACAGAAGTGTTTTTAGTCCAAACTGAAAAGGTCTGGTTTTGGTGGGTGAGTACAATCCATTTATACTGATTATAATTGTAAGAACTTAGAGCTTTTTTGTCTATAAAAATTTTACTTGCTTCCTATTTTTCCTCCCAATATAACTATCATTAGGTATATCAAAATTTCTTCTGGTTGCTTGGAAATTATATATTCTATTTTTAATATCCTGAAGTAATTCTTAACTTTTTAAGACATATACCTATATTTAAATCACTAAAAATTTAAAAGCTAATCAATAATTGTATATTTTCCTCAACCAGATCAGTTCCTTAAAGTGCTCTCATGAACCTTTGTCTCCTCCTCCCTAAGCCTTAATGCTGTCATTAATAATCTATACCTATGTTATGCTATACCTTTTTTCTTTTATTAAGAGGAATAGCAATTTTACTGTTACTTGCTTAGTGTTATCAGTAGTGTCTGACTCTTTGAGACCCCATAGACTATAGCCCGCTAGGCTCTTCTGTCCATGGAATTCTCCAGGTAAGAATACTGGAGTGGGTTGCCATTCCCTTCTCCAGAGGATCTTCCCAAACCAGGGATCTAACCCAGGTCTCCTGCTTTGCAGGCAGATTCTTTACTGTTTAAGCCACAGGGAAGCCCCTTAGCTGTCTTAGTTGTGTTACTTGCTTAGTTGTCTCCAATATCTATTCTCCCTCTTTTCATAGTGAGTGAGCTCCTGGCTTTAATTCAGCACACAGTTACCCAAAATAAGGCTAAATTTCCCAGCTTTATTTGCAGCATGACTATGTAATAAAGTTCTGGCCAAAGATATGTGAGAAATAATGTGTGCAATTTCTGGAACATTTACTCCAAGTGAAGAAACATGATTAAATAAGTGATGCTGGGAAAACTGGACAGCTACATGTAAGACAATGTAATCAGAACATTTTCTAACACCATATACAAAAATAAACTCAAAATGGATTAAAGACCTAAATGTAAGACTGAAAACCACAAAACTCCTAGAGGAAAACATAAGCAGAATACCCTTTGACATAAACTGTAGCAATTTTCTTTTGAATCTATCTTCTAAAGCAAAGGAAATAAAAGCAAAAATAAACAAATGGAAACTAACTAAACTTAAAAGCTTTTAGACAGCAAAGAAAACCATTGACAAAACAAAAAGACAGTCTACTGAAAGGGAGAAATTATTTGCAAATCATATGACCAAAATGGAGTTAATATTGGGGTTAATAAATAGGCATTTTTCCCAAAGAGGAAATGCAGATGGTCAACAGGCACATTAAAATATGATCAACATCACTAATCATCAGAGAAACGCAAAGCAAAACCACAATCCAGTCCCCTCACACCTGTCAGAATAACTACCATCACAAAGAACACAAATAATTAATGTTGGTGAGGATCAGGAGAAAAAGAAGTCCTCCTACACTGTTGGTAGGAATGTAAATTGTTGCAGCCTCTGTGGATAGCAGAATGGAGATTTCTCAAAATACTAAAAATAAAGCTACCATACAATAAGGAAGTTGTGGTACATATATACAATGGACTATTACTCAACCATAAAAAAGAACAAACTTAAGTCAGTTCTAATGATGTGGATGAACATAGATCCTGTTAAACAGAGTGAAGTAAGTCAGAAAAACAAATGCTGTATAATAATGCATACGCATGGAATCTAGAAAAATGGTGCTGAAGAACCTATTTGCAGGGCAGAAATAGAGATGCAGATGTAGAAAACAAACTTGTAGACTCAGTGCGGGTAGGAAAGAGTGGGACAAATTGAGACAGTAACATTGAATCATATACATTACCATATATAAAATAAATAGCTAGTGAGAAGTTACTGTATAACACAGGGAGCTCAACTAGGTGCTCTGTGACAACCTAGAAGGGTGGGATCGGGTGGGGAAGGAGAGGAAGGTTTAAGAGGAAGGGGATATATGTGTACTTATGGCTGATTCACATTGTTGTGTGGTGGAAACAAACACAACATTGTAAGGCAATTATCCTTCAATTAAAAAAAAAAGAAAGAAATAAAAACTACCATATGGCCCAGCAATTCCACTTCTGCATGCTAAGTCACTTCAATTGTGTCCGACTCTTTGAGACCCTATTGTCTGTAACCTGCAAGACTCCTCTGTCCAAGGGATTCTCCAGGCAAGAATACTGGAGTGGGTTGCCGTGCCCTCCTCCAGGGGATCTTCCTGACCCAGGGATCAAACCCATGTATCTATGTCTCCTGCATTGGCAGGAGGGTTCTTTACCACTAGCACCACCTGGGAAGTCCCTCCACTTCTGAATATATATTTAAAAAACACTAATTTGAAAATATACATGCACCCCAATGTTCATAGCAGCACTATTGAAAATAACCAAGACACGGAAGCAACTGGATCCATCAATAGATGAATGAATAAAGAAGATGTGGTATATGTGTGTATGTATATATATATATACGTATATGTGTATATGTACGTATATACATGTATATATGTATGTATACATGAATAAAAAAGAACAACAAAAAAAGAGCCATAAAAAAGAACAACATTTTGCCATTTGTAGCAACATGGATGAACTTGGGGGGCATTATGCTAAGTGAAGTAAGTCGGACAGAGAAAGACAAATATTGTATGACATCACTTATATGTCATATACAAATATCAAAAATAAAGCACTAGTGAATATAACAAAACAAAAACAGACTCACAGATAGGGAGAATAAACTAGTGGTTACCAGTGGAGAGAGGCAAGAGGGGGAAGGGGCAAGACAGAGATAGGGATTTAAGATGTACAAAGTATTAGGTACAAAATAAATATACAACACGGAATATAGCCAATATTTTATAATAACTATAAACGGAGTATAACCTTTAAAAATTGTGAATCACTATGTTGCATCCCCATAACTTATATAATGTTGTACATCAACTATACTTCAAAAAGAGAGAAAAAGAGAGGGCATGTGCTTTCTTTTCCTTTTCTTTCATCTAGCTGCTTGAAACATATTTTAGTTGTGAGACATTTTTGACCATCTATGTAACCAACATATTTAAGAGGAAAGATTAACAAGATATAAACTGTCAGGCAACCTGTGGAGCAAAACTATCCCACCAATCTTGGACCACCTACCACTTGATACTTTTGTGAGAGAAAAAACAATTCATCCTTTGTGTATTGGTTTCCATTGCTCCTGTAACAAACTGTCACAATCTTAGTGACTTAAATTTATTATTTATACAGTTTTGAAGATCAGAAGTCCTAAAGACAAGAGTAGACAGGACTATATCCCTCTGGCAGCCCTCAGGAAGAATCTGTTTCCTTGCCTTTTTCAACATCTAGAAGTTACACGCATTCCTTGGGTCTTGGCCCTCTCTTTATATCATTCCAATCTCTCTTTCAGGCATCACATCTCCTGTTGTGACTCTTAGCCTCCTTCCTCCTTGTATTGCACTGGACCCACTCAGATAATCTATGGCAATCTCTTGATTTTTAAACTTGCAATATAATCCCATCTGCAAAGTCAACTTTATCGTGTAGTAACATACTCACTATGTTAATGGGCTTCCCCAATGACTCAATGGGTAGAGAATTTGCCTATAATGAAGGAGACAGGAGAGAGATGCAAGTTCAAGCCCTAGGTCAGGAAAATCTCCTGGAGGGGGAAATGGCAACCCACTCCATTATTCTTGCCTGGGAAATCCCATGGACAGAGGAGCCTGGTGGGCTACAGTCTACGGGGTCGCAAAGAATCACACACGGCTGAGCACAGCACACAACATATTCATGAGTTACAGAAATTAAGATATACACATCTTTACAGGAATCATTATTATATCTACAATACTTTGGATCAGTTTTACACATAGCTAGATTTAAATTCTAATATTCTCATTTCCCAAATTTTATTATTTTCTTGTTATTGCTTATATTTATTATTTTCATTCTTTATTTTCTTGTTAAGACACTTTTCCCAAGAGTGCTTGCAGAGACTGTTGCTTGAAAAACTCTCTTTAATACGTCACATACAACCCCTGCCTCCCTACTTCTCAAAGAAGGGTTGCCTAAAACTTTCTCTCTTGGTCTTGACTACCCTGCCACAAACCATTCATCAATAATATTAATAAAGAACCCAACCTTGTGCATATCTATATTTTAAGCACCTAAAACAGGGCCTAGAACACAGTATTTACTCAGTAAAATTTTGCTAAATGAAGCACTGAGTTGGTTTTTATGTGACATCCACAGCAAAATGAGAAAAACCAATAACATAATAGTTATGGCATAAGAGACAGTAGAGAAAATATTCATTTACCTCTCAATATTGCAAGTCTTGACTTCCAAATATATGCACATCTATGAAAAGGCTTGACACTAATGTATAAATATATATAAGATCATTCATGCACATATTGGGTGTATGTATACCATATATCCTGTAAGGTAGATAGGAGTTGTCTTACCCACTTTTCAACTGTACACAATTCTCAGTGTCCCATTTATTTTTTTATTAAATGTTTTCTCCAGCAATTGATGATGGAATGCTGACACTGATGAGAAGAGCCTTCTAATATTTTGGTTAAGGGCACATTACTGGAGTTCAGACAGTCTGGGTTTAGTTGCCATGTTTGACTTTTACTAGCTGTGTGATCTTGGTCAAATTCTTCAGCTTTTGTGTGCCTTAGTTTCTTCATCTGCAAAATTCGATGATGGTGATAATAGAAGCTAATTGATAGAATTCATGAGCAGATTAAATGAGTTAGTAAACATAAAGTTGTTAAATAGTTTCTGGCAAGTAGTAAGCTTTCTATTTTCTAGCTATTATACTTAAAAGAGAGTGTTTATGAAGACTTCAGTCGATTTAAAATGAATAAATTAATCATTTTTCCCTTATTCTTTATTGGGAAGTTTGTATGAGCAGCAACAACAAAAAATGTTTTTAATTAAAAAAAATGAAATTCATCTCATCCCATGAGAGACTGTCACAGATAGTAATCTGCCATTAACCATTCTTATCTCTAAGATAGGGGGTCCACTCCACTCTCTGGGGTAGAGTAGGGTAGGGTGAGGCATAAGAGCATGTCTGGAATAATCCTTCCAAATCCCTTCTTTGCTTCTTCCCTGCAGGGCATCGCCTGCATTTATTTTTTAATAATTTTAATTGGGAATAATGGTTGGAAGAACGGGAAACTGAATTTGGTTTTAACTCAAAACCAAATTACCCAATCCAAATTTATTAGGGAAAATAAAAACTGAGCCCAGTATATTTTGACTCTTGAATCCAGTGCCTATTCAAAACTCATTTGAGAAGAGAGTATGATTGACACCTCAGAGATACTGTTGCCAGATAAAATACAGGATGCTCAGTTAAATTCCAATTTAAATTTAACTATGTGCTTGTTTTGTTTTTGTTTTTGTCTTTTGCTAAATCTGACAACTCTACTCAGAAACTCCAATAATCATTTCACTCAATTCCCTCATTTTAGGATGGAGAATCTGTGAAATTGATGATGAAATAAAATCTCTTCCATCTAGCACGTGGGACCCAAGAGTCAAACCCTGGTCTTATGATGTCTTTTCTTCAGTGAAGCACAAAAAAATGTCCGGAATATTGAGGTTAGAAACCAAATAAAAGGGGGAGAAACATCTCTGGTTTCTACCCTCTGAGCGAGTTAACCTAAAATTATCTTAAATTCGGAGTCCAGCTTCCCAGGCATTTGTGAAGCCCCATCCTACTTTACTGCCGTTCCTAAAATCATTAACCCGTTAATTAAGATCACGGAGACTTGCTCTGGAAAAGCTAATTGAATTGCTTTTGTCTCTTCTACAATAAACAACAGCACAGAGGCAGTTTGGCATTAATTATGTTAAAGCCCTGTTCATCTCTACTGATGTTAGCTCATATCAACATTTTATACTGTTTATTCCCTGCTCTTCTTTTTTTATCAGAAGCAGCAGCATCATAAAACACTGCACCTCTAAGTGAACTTCATTTCCACATGCCTGTTTTCAACTTTGAAATCACATCTCATACATAAACGGATTCTCTTTTTTTCTCCTTGAATAAATTTGAATTTCGATAAAGAGGTATTATTTTTTTCTGGATCCCTTAGCACAGGCTAGTGGGCATTATCATATTAACAACTTCAGAGTAGGAGAAAAAGGTTTAATTTTCATTAAACTCTTCCAAAACTATTCAATCCACCTAAAATAAATGTTCACGTCCAACTTACTAAGGCACTTTGTTTTTTCCATTGAAAATGCTTATTCGATTCTATCTTCAACAAAAAGTAGACCATGACTGGGGACATGAAGAAAGTTAAATTAGTCTCTTTTGCTCCTCTGTTGTAAGATGCTTGGTGTTTTCTCTAAAACACTTGCCATCATCTGCTCAGTGGACAAACTATTTATGCATATGTCTGCCTTGTCTGCTGGAATAAAAACTCCCCGAGGGCAGGGGCTATGCTGAATCCTAACCCATCCAGTAAAAATAAATTATACTTGTTTATCACTTCTCTGTTCACAGAGACAAATGATTATGCTAAATGCCATTTATTGAGCTTACCACACTTCAGGCAATGTGCTCGACATTTTATCCAAACTACATCAAAACAAGACTGAGCAGAAATATTAGCATACCTCCCTTACAGGTTAAAAAAAAAAAAGAAACAACTGAGTCTTGAGGGGTAATTCAAAGCAACAAGAAAATGTTAGAGCCAAAATTTAAATCTAGATCTCTTTGCACCAGAAGTTCTTTGTTTTCTTCATTGTTAGTTATTATGGGTAAAGACCTCTGATGTGAGACCATGGTCGTGATCCTTCTCCATCCTTCACTTAGTACCAAGAAGTGAAAGAACAAATGCATGCTATTCCAAGAGCAGCAGAAAGTGATGTTGTGGTTCTGGAGATGAAATCATTAAGTGATACCACTGGTCATCTTCCAAGGCTTGATAATCTGGTCTTTCATTGTACTTCCCCCTTTGCACAGTGGACAGTAATGAAGAATGCTCACATGTCTTCCTCAAGCACCAGCATTACATGGCAAGTAGGCCATGGAATGGGGACCGGGGAGCTGGAAGCCTGGTCCTGATGCTATCATTTACCAGAGTTTCTCCATCTGTAAAGTCATGAGGTCAAAATTTCCTTCTAGCTGTGTTTTCCTGTAATCCATGGGAATATGAGTTTCCTGAGAAACCCAGGATGTGGCATACAATAAGTTCTCAATAATAAATATCTGGATATTGTAATAAACACATGAATGAATAACAAAAGTATGGCTCTTACTCCAGTTCCCAGGAACCACAAATAAGGTTTCCCTTCACATCAATGTGTGAGAGAGGATGGGAGCTCCTGTTTGCAATGCTGATGTTCTTATGCCTTCCAACACACTTCCATCTGGCCCTGGTTTTCCATTTTCCCAATTTGGAACAACTTTTCCCATTCATTGGAATCACTTTCTTTCTTATGTTTACAAAACAGATGATTTGGGGATTTTACATAATTCATCCTAAACATAGACTAACTCAAACTGAGTCCAAGTACCATCCAACAGGCACATGGAACATTGCATTGGATGTAAAAAAAAACATGATTCTGTATGCCTTTGAAAAACTAGTAAAAACTGCAACCTGATAATATTTTAAATTACAATAACACTGCTTCTGTGAGCTTGTCCTGCATATACCCTGCATGTGTTTACATTCCTACAGGGTTTATAGTGTTTTGGTTCATTACATTCTGGTTGTTCGAATGAATGCAGAAAAATGACATTTTTAAGCATAGTTCTGACTTTCTACTTACACACCTTACTTAGTCCAGTTGTAACCTTTCAGAACTGCTGCATCCCTTAGATGCAAAGGATTTATTGGTTGCTTATGTGGATTCTGAACTTTGGTCAGGTATATTTTGGGTTTCTCTTGGCAGGATCAAGGGAGGCAGAGTGGAGCAAGCTGATATCTAACTGCTTACAAAAGTAGGCCTGAGATATAAATGTAGTAGAAACCACAGGCACCATGAAGTAAAAAACTTTTATTTTCAAGTTGGTCAAGGGGAAAGAAAGTGCTGATTTTGGACGTCTGTCTAGTGTTTTCCCACCTTCACCAGATAAGCAAACAGTTATAGAGGACTGCATGCACCATACATTTCTGAGCACCTTACATAAACACCTTACATTTACTCCTCATCTAAAACTCATAACACTTTGATCAGCCATGCCTTTCTTACAAAGAAACAAAAGCCCAGAGAAGTAATGTCATTTGCCTAAAAGTACTCAGTTATAGAAGTAGCATAAATTAGGTTTGAAACCAGACAGCCTGGCTCTAGAATTGATGCTCTCAACAACCATACCATACCAAGCTGCCTCTGGAGCATCCATTCTAATTTTGGTGGCCTCCTAACCAAGCTCTTTACTTCCCATCCCTCCCACTTTCCAACTTATCCTTCACCAGTGTCAACTGCCTATAGTGCAGCTTTAACCATGTCCTTCCCCAGCTCAAAATTCTTTACTGGCTCTTAACCATCTTCTCAAATCGAATGATACATCCTCACTTAGCTACTCCAAGGCTCTATAGCTTTGTCCCAACCTTCTTTTTCAACCTAATTTCTGTATCTCTACCTTCACAAATCTTATGTTCCTGCTAGACTTAAACTCTATGTGCCATTCCCAAAACATGGTTTTGACTTTTCTGTGTCCATGACCTTGTCCATAGCATATGGAAAACCCTCCCCAATACCAAGGCTAATATAAACCTCACCTGTCCTCCAATGAGCAAAAATCAATGCTCTTTTATGGGCTGAATTACATCCCCCACAGTTCATATGTTGAAGCCCTAACCCTCCAACCTGACTATATTTTGAGATAGGGCCTTTAAGGAGGTCTGCCCTCGTGTAAGGGCTTCCCTCATAGCTGGGTTGGTAAAGAAACTGCCTGCAATGCAGGAGACCCCAGTTTGATTCCTGGGTTGGGAAGATCCACTGGAGAAGGGATTAGCTACACACTCTAATATTCTTGGGCTTCCCTGGTGGCTCAGCTGATAAAGAATCTGCCTGCAATGCGGGAGACCTGGGTTCAATCCCTGGATTGGGAAGATCCCCTGAAGAAGGGAAAGGCTACCCACTCCAGTATTTGGCTTGGAGAATTCCATGGACTGTATAGTCTATGGGGTCACAAAGAGTCGGACACGACTGAGTGACTTTCACTTTAAGGAGGTAAGTAAGATTAAATGAGGTCATAGGTTGTCAGTCAGTCAGTGTTAGTTACTCATTCATGTCCAACTCTTTGCAACCCCATGGGCTGTAGCCTACCAGTCTCCTCTGTCCATGGAATTCTCCAAGGAAGAATACTTGAGTGGGTTGCTATTCCCTCCTCCAGGTAATCTTCCTGACCCAGGGGTCGAAGCTGGGTCTCCTGGATTGCAGTCAGATTCTTTACCGTCTTAATCACCAGTGTCTAAATCCAATATGTCTGGTGTCTTTACAGTAAGAGGGAAAGGCACCAGGGATGCACACACAGAGGAAAGATCATGTGACGACCCAGCAAAGAGGCAGCCATTTGCAAGCCAGGAAGAGAGGTTTCCTCAGAAACCAACCCTACTGACACCTTGATCTTGGATTTCCAGCCTCCATGAGTACAAAAACACAAAGAAATTGCCTTTGTTTTAAGCCACCCATTCTGTGCTGTTTTGTTACAGTAAATCTAGCAGACTAACGCACTCTCCCTTACTCCTTAAGGTAAGGATTCTCAATGTTGTGTTCAATGACTGTTTTTAAGCCCCTTAAATTTTGGTAATGTCCTAATAGCAAACCAAAACAAATTTTTTTAACAAAAAATCACTATTAAAACAACATAATCACTTCTGAGGAAGAACAGTGTCTTTGAATGTTTAAATATCACATTTATTGAACTTTTCTGGGTCGTTTTACAGAACTGTGTTTGTTTTTATTTTAGACATGTTGACTGATCTGATCGTGCATTCTTAAATATTTGAAAGACAACACTCTTACATATTCTAGAGAACATTCCAGAAAGCAAGCGCAGGCTTGATTATACCAAGTCTTCTCTCTCACTCTCAGTACATTTCTCCCTGCTCTTACCCTTATTTCAGGTGAGATGTCAATCACTGGAGTGTGTGCGGTCACTTAGACCACATTTTAACTTAACACACTGTTCACATTTCATCAGAGAAGTGAATCAGCAAACCAGTTAAGAATTATCACATATGGGCAATGACCACCTAAAAGTCACAGAATAACACTATAAGTAAATTAATATTTTTAGACAAAAATAATTAGATTTATTTCCCTTAGCAAAAGATTTTGCATTGATAAATGAATAGAAATAAAAGGACCAGAAAGTGGTGGTTGGTAGAAGAAAAGATTACGGGGTGATTTTAGTGTAATTTTCTTTTTTTAATGTTTAATGTAGTGTCTTTTTTTTATGTTTCTTTGCATTTTAAAATGTTCTCTGGTGATCAAGAGTTACTTTTTTAGAATTATGGGGGTGGGGGCGGAGAAATTTTTGCTAAATAGAATTTCTAACTATCCAGTCTCCTAGGTCATTCCTTATAGGATGTCAGTGGGTCTACCTCCGCCAATTAGAATCATTCTTGCCCTGATCCTTGGTCTAGTGCACACTCTTAAGCATCATTTATATCCACCAGATCAGTGTCTTTTCCCTTAGGTTAGTCAAATAAATTGACCATATTTATGGGAGCTAAGGAGTTAATAGGGTTCAGTGTGCTACAATCCTAATTAATATATTTGAATTTTGATCATGCTTTTAAAAAACAACCCCCCCCCCCAAATTTGGACTTTCTAGCCCTGGTGCTAATGGCAGGAAGCAAAGAGGAAATAAAGAGCCTCTTGACGAAAGTGAAAGAGGAGAGTGAAAAAGCTGGCTTAAGACTCTACATTCAAAAAACTAAGATCATGGCATTTGGTTCCATCACTTCATGGCAAATAGATGGATAAAAAATGGAAACAGTGACAGACTTTATTTTCTTGGGCTCCAAAATCACTGCAGATGGTGACTGAAACCATGAAATTAAAAGACCTTTCTCTTTGGAAGAAAAACTATGACAAACATAGACAGCATATTAAAAAGCAGAGACATCACTTTTCTGGCAAAAGTCTGTATAGTCAACGCTATGATTTTTCCAGTAGTCATGTACGGATAAGAGAGTTGGACCATAAGGAAGGCTGAGCACCAATGAATTGATGCTTTTGAACTGTGGTGCTAGAGAACACTCTTGAGAATCTCTTGGATGGCAAGGAGATCAAACCAGTCATCCTTAAGGAAATCAACCCTAAATACTCTTTGGAAGGACTGATGCTGAAACTCTAATACTTTGGCCACCTGATTCAGAGGCCACTTATTGGAGAAGACTTAGTTTCTGGAAAAGATTGAGGGCAGGAGGAGAAGGGGAAGACAGAGGATGAGATGGTTGGATGGCATCACCAACTCAATGGACATGAGTTTGAGCAAACTCTGGGAGATGGTGAAGGACAGGGAAAACCAATATGCTGTAGACCATGCAGTTGCAAAGAGTCAGACATCACTTAGTGACTGAAAAAAACAAAGTCTTGATGCTAGACAATGGTCCATGAAACTATGATGAGGCTATACCAGGCTTCTAATCACTAACCAGAATGTGGTCACTTATTCAGTAACTCTTCTCTGTGCTGGAGTAAATTGTTAATACTGTGGTATCCAACAGATGGTTACAGCACCACATCAAATTGCAAAGCCTTAGTTTATTCCCTTAGCTTTTCTCATAATCCTCTTTGCTTATCCACTCACTCTCAATCTAGAAGAGTCAAGAGGCCTTAGAGATGGCGGTCCAGTGGCTATGACTACATACTTCCTATGCAGGGGTCCAGGTTCGATCCCTGGTCAAAACTAGATCCCACATGTCACAGCTAAGAATTTGCATGCCACAACTAAAAGATACTGTGTTCTGCAACAAAGACCCAGTGCAGCCAAGCAAATAATTTTCTTTTAAAGAAAGCCTTAGAGAGAGAAAAGAAAGTTAGTATTGAGATGGCTATGCCTTACCTTGCTAGGAGACAATATAGCATAATGCTAAGGACTCAAGTCAAACAAACAGAGTTTGCTTTATTTTACTTATTGTTTTATTTTACTTAGCACATCTTAAATTCCAAATGAACTTGCCCCATGACTCTTCCCTTTACCATACGCATCTGATGCCTTCCAGGGTCCATAAACCCTGCTCTCCATCACGCATGGAGCAAGAACAATCTCTGACAGCAAAGAGCAAACCCAAAACAAGAATGTTTACTTTAGAGCCTCTTAGACATCCTCCTAGCCCAAGGAAGACAGTAAAAATTCTTGCTTTAGAAAGAGGAAGGCATAGGATACCAATTAACTTCTCATTGAGACATTCCACTATCTAGTTAAAATAATAGTGCCAGAGCTTGAGTTAGAACTATATTTCAGAAACCCAGGCCAGGGTTATTTCTACTACGTTAATTATTCTCAACCTTGGCTGTGCATTGGAATCACCTATAAAGCTTTAATAATTACCAACGTCCAGTCACACCCCAAGAGATTCTGATTTAATTGGTATGGAGTATGGCCTGCGTATCAAGAACTTTAAAAGATCCCCAGGTGACTCTAATAGGCAGCCAAGCTTGAAAACCACTGATCACAGTGGACTACCTCCCCTAGTGACTAATGGCCAACCATCCAGGTCCCATGGACAGTGAATGAGGAAACATACAGCACCCCATCTTCCCCTCACTGCCCCCTCTTCCTGCTTACACATGTGCAGGTACATACTTAACGAGTTGTTTATTTAACCAGTGCAGTGACTGCTGTCCTCATTTAGAGCAGGAACCTTTAAACCTTTTCTTTAAAGAGCCAGAAAGTAAATATTTTAGACTTCTCAAGTCATAGTCTCTGTAGCACACGCTCTACTTGTACTATTATAGCAAGAGAAGAAACCATAGAAAATATGTAAGTAATGGACATGGCTGTATTCTGATAAAATTTATTTGCAAAAATAGGCACTCAACCCACAGGCTATGGTTTGCTGACCTCTGATTTAGAGTCTCTAAGACATATCAGGCAATTACTACATTTTTGAAAAATGGGCTATGATGATTCTGACACCAGTGGTCTTTAGAGGTCTATTACAGTTGTCGAAATGTATTTATCTACTGCAGAATACTCCTCCTTAGCCTGTTTCTGATGTTGAATAGAGTCATGGCTGCTTCCCTAGAGCCCATATCCACATGTTTATTACCTTCCTGATATCCCAACAGGGAGCTCTCACCATCTGGACACCTCTCACTCCTTCCCTGTACCTGTATTGCATCACGTGGCATTTTTCACATTACTATGTTACATATTCTATTTCAGATTTTCACATTCTAGAGCATAAGCAATGGGAGAATAGCTGCTGTAAATATTACTACTCATTATTATTGTTATCATTTACATGTGCATGGTACTTGACAGCTTACAATCCCTTTCACGTCCACTGGACCCTTTGATCGGAACATCTTCTGGGAGACAGATGGAGCCATGAAGATCATCTCACATGGATGTTAGGAAAACTACGACTCCACAAGATTACTGCACATTAAGAGGCAAAGTTTAAATTTGAATCTAGATCTCATGATTGCAAGAAAGTATGTTTAGTGGAAGTGGGAAACTGCATATGGATTCAGGGAGAGTTGTATTCAAACTTACCTGGTGGGGGAATGAAGAAGAGAGGTGACTATAGCATACTTGCCTTCATTGTGGATGTCAGCGTCAACAAGCACCCAATCAAACAGGCTGTGAGGAAGCTACATGACATTGACATGGCCAAGGCTAACACCCTCTGAGATCAGACCTGATGGAGAGAAGAAGGCAAATGTTTGCCTGACTCCTGACTATGATGCCTTAGATATTACTAACAAAACTGGGATCATCTAGACTGTATCCAACTGGCTATTTCTAAATATAAGCATTTTAATGCCAAAAAAGATTCCGTTGATAGTTTTGTAAACTCGAACAAGTCATTCAACCTCTCAGAATTTTTGTTTCTTCAACCATAAAAATAGGAATACTAGTAAGTACTTACCTTTTAAGATTGCTTTCAGAATTAGAGATAATCTAATAAATGCTCCAGAATTAGTAAGTACTCAGTAATGGCAGCTACCATTACCATTACTAATAATACTGTTGTTGTTGCTGCTGCTCCTTATCCAGAATTCTTTCCATTTTGCACATGATTCCATTCACTGTTGTATGTGTTATTGTATTTGGTACAGTGACTTTAATAGGTGGCTAATTAAAGCTGAATAAACTAAACTAATTAGTTTATTAATGATTTGTTTATATAGGCCTATATTTAAAATTTCCTTCTACTATAGATCTTTTAAAAGTAACAAAAATACCCTCAAGGGCAGAAGAAAATTAGATGACTTATTTATAAAAAGACAACATATAAAGGGAATTTCCTTCCCAACACAAAGTAAATCTCCTTAGCCAAGGGCACATGCCCAGAAAAACTTCTATTAACTACTTAAAATAAGAGAACATAACTCCCAGCTGATTTATCTTCCTTATATAATCAGTAATGCTTAAAAGTCCAAAAAAGCAAAGCTGTCAGCAGGATTTTCCCCGATTAATAGACGCTCAACTTTGGCTGAATCATCAGTAAAAATGGTAATTTCCTCTCGATTTACAATTTTTCTTGGAGTACGCCTCAAAATACCCCTGGAGAGCTCTGAAGAGGGTCAAAAGTTCAGCCTCAGAACTTGATTGGAAGATTCCTCACCCTAGCTTCCCAATCACCTCTCAGCTGTTCCACTAGGAAATTGATAATCAGTTAAGACGAGACCCCACGATGCATCAGACATTTCTGGACACCAAGATGATGAAAGATCTATGAATTCTAGTAATTTATGATCTGACGAGTAAGAACAGATGTACAACTCTGAAATGGACTGTAAAGTATTTGATGGGGTGTTGGCTTCAAATTCGAGAGAGAGAGAAATAGAGTAAGGTAGGCCAGAATAGGTAGAGAAAGCTTCCAAGGGCAAGTTACCAGCTCCAGACTTCTAGTGGTACATGTATTTGCACATGAGCACTGGCCTCTGAGCAAGCATCTGAGGAAGTAATGTGACTGGATGAAGAGGAAGAAGCTTTACCAGCTGGCTCAAAAGGAAATCTGAAGAGCAGGTTCCTGAAGAGCTCTGCTACATGCAGTCATTGAGGGCTCTGTGGATACTGTGACTGTTCCCTCCCCTACACTCTGGGTCCTCATCATTCACCCAGAGGGTGAGTGCTAGGAGAGACCAAATCCACAAAAAAAGTTTCTAAGGGCCAAGTCAGGAAATGGACACATCACTTCTTATTCCGTTGGTTGTAACTCAGTCACTCTGAACCACAGGGAAAATGAGAAACATTTATCTGTAGAGTCAGGAAGAGGAGAATAAGTCAATAGTAGAGAGCACTAGCAGATTCCACCACAATGTGCTGTCCTGGCCATCAGATTTCCAGTTCACTCATTTTTTCAACATACTGAACACACTTACATCCTCCCCTAAGCATCCAACACAAAGTTCCATCCAATCACTGCACCAGACTCAAAGTCCAAGATGTCTGAATCAATCCTCTCTGTCTAATTTGGGTACATGTCTTTATGGTCCAGCAACCTATGAACTTCATGGAATATATAATGATGGAATAAGGAAGGATAACCAAAATTGAAATGTTTTTGTTTTGTGTATGCTCAGTTGTGTCCAACTCTCTGCAACCCCATGAATTGTCACAGAGGACCAGGCTCCTCTGTCCATGGAATTTCCCAGGCAAGAATTTAGGAGTGGGTTGCCATTTCCTCCTCCAAGGAATCTTCCTGATCCAGGGATCAAACCCATGTCTCCTGCATCTCCTGCATTAGCAGGTGAATCCTTTACCAATGAGCCACTTGGGAAGCCCTATAACAGAAATATTCAGAAGAAAGAATGGGAGACATGCAGTAGTGATGGGTCTATATAAATTCCTAAGTCCCTCTAGGAAGCCATTTTGAAAGCCTCCTACTATAAGGGTGGGGAATTAGTTGACAAGATGTTGATGCTGCCCTTGGAGGAGCTCTCCTGTCTCTTTGCTTCTACGGCTGCTGATTCCCTTCTGTGACGTTCTTCCTTGTCCTCTACCTCTGGCCCTATATGAAGTGAATGTTTGTTCTTTTTTGGAGCAATCTCAATTTCACAGCCAATTTTCTGCTGGGTATAAATATGAAAAACATGAAGAAAAGGGAAGAGCATTTTCAGTCCTTGATCTCAGTTTCTCTCACATTACAATGCACTGGAAAGTTTGATAGGTTTATATTCTATTTGTTTCTTGTCAGTTTCTTGTGCAAATACACTCACTCTAAGTCTTTCCTAGATGGAAGAGAGATGAATGTTAGTGAGCATTACTGGTTTCTGCTATAACTACCCAGTATGTTAAAAAAAAAAAAGAAAGAAGAAATAAGAATATGCATTTATATTTACTTGTCATTTTAAAAATAAACAGTAAAATGGGAAGTGCAGTGAGCAAGGAAAAACAGAGTGAATAGAGACAGGGTGGGAGCCAAGTTTTCAGTTTATATCTGTTAACACTGTATGGATTTTTGAAACATATTACTGTGTCACTACAATTATGCAAAAATGTATTACTATTTCTAAAAAATAGAAAATTTTAAAATGTACATAAAGAAAACCTGGTGCTCATACACATCACAATAGCCTGTCTTCCTTCAACTCTTCAGAAGCATCAGTTCTCTTTGTGGGCTTCATTAATAATGTTTATTTTCACTAAATTTTGCTTAGATAAAAATATGAGCACATTGAATCAGGGGCAAGAATCAGGTGGTAAGATTCACTCCTAGATCTAGTCTAATAATCTCTCCTATTCCCTAGAGGAGTGATGGCAGATAGCAATGCGCACGTGCATGCTCAGTTGCTTCAGTCCTGTCCTACTCTTGGTGACCTCATGAACTGTAGCCCGCCAGGCTCCTCTGTCCATGGGATTCTCCAAGCAAGAATACTAGAGTGGGTTGCCATGCCCTCCTCCAGGGGATCTTCCTGACCCAGGGATCGAAACTGCATCTCCTGCATCTTCTGCATTGCAGGTGGATTCTTTACCACTGAGCCACCTGGGAAGCTCCTTTCTATTTAGGAATCTTTATATACACATCTCCTTTCCCTAAATCTTCTCAAGACTTCCTCTTCCTCATATTTCCAGCTACAGCTCGTATTCTACCTCCTCAGTCTTGTACTTCATGTATATGTGTTGATTGTCTACTCCCACAAGAATGTAAGTTTCATAGCAATATCTATTTATTTTAAACCATCAAACCCCTAGAACGTAAAATAGTGTCTGGCACATAGTAAAAAATCCACACATGTTTAGTTGATCAAATGAGTGAATAAATGAATGTGAGTGAATAAATGAATGTTAGTGAATATAAATTTTTTTGGTTATCCCTGAATTGTTCTCACTCACAACACTTCTGACACAAAATGTGTGCTTTTTTTCCCTCATACTAACCAATTCTGACACCAACTGAATGTCTGACATTTCAATTCTAGCAATAACTACTGCAAGTTAGCTCTAAGGGCTCAGTCCCACTAGACTGTTCCCACTTGAGTTGCCAGCCATAGATATGAGATCCTCAAGTTACCCACACTTCCGTCTAACTTGGTTACAATATTAAGGATTCCCATTTCTACCCCACCCACCAGTCCCTCGGACAGCAAGGAGATCAAACCCGTCAATCCTAAAGGAAATTAACCCTGAATATTCATTGGTATGACTGATGCTGAAGCTCCAATACTTTGGCCACCTGATACAAAGAACTGACTCATTAGAAAAGACCCTGATGCTGGGAAAGATTGAGGGCAGGAGGAAAAGGGAGTGACAGAGGATGAGATGGTTGGATGACATCACTGATTCAATGGACATGAATTTGAGCAAACTCCAGGACGTAGTGAAGGACAGGGAAGCTGGCAAGATGCAGTCCATGGGATCACAAAAGAGTTGGACATGACTTGGCAACTGAACAACAACACCACCCCCCATACCCATCCCCGTACAAGTTTCAATATTTACTAGAATAGCATACAGGATGCAAGAAAAATTTTCACTTACTATTGTCAATTTGTTATAAAATGTACAACTCAGGAACAGCCAAGTGGAAGGGTAGGGTGGGAGCAAAGATCTTCAGACTTTCTCTAGGCACATCACCCTCCCAGCACCTTGTTGCTTTCACCAACCTGAAAGCTTTCTGAATATTATTGTTAAAAATGTTTATAGAGCCCAGTCTCCAACCCCACCCTACCCTTTCCTAGAGGTTCATGGATGAAGCTGAAAGTTCCAACCCTCTCTTTTCTTGGTCTTTCTTATGACCAGTCCCATCCTTAGGCTATTTAGGAGCCCTATCCTAAATCTCTCCATTATCGTGAACTCAGATGTTATGAATAAATAAAAGACATTTCTATCACTCAGGAAATTGCATGGGTTTTAGAAGCTCTGTACCCAGTGGCTCAGATGGTAAAGAATCTGCCTGCAATGTAGGAGTCCCAGGTTCAATCCCTGAGTTGAGATGATCCCCTAGAGAAGGAAATGGCTACCCAATCCAGTGTTCTTGCCTGGAGAATTCCATGGACAGAGGAGCCTGGCAGGCTGTAGTCCATGGGGTCGCAAAGAATTGGACACAACTGAGTGACTAACACTTCACTTTCACCCAGGAACTGAGACAAAGACCAAATACATTTTTATATTTTATCACAGCCTCTGAGAGTAAAGTTAAATCTCAGAAAGGGTTTACCTCTAAGGTAAAGCCACTGGGGCAGAAGAAGAATCCTACAGCTCAAACCAGACAGTGGAGGGGTGGGAGCGGGGAAGTGATGGTGTGAGGAGGCCAGGAAGATTCTAGATGAACTGTAGTTCATCTGCAGAAGTCTCCCTCTTTAGAGGTGATGACATAGGCAACAAGATGCAGAGGAGATCACTCCTGGATTATGGTCATTCAGATGTTCCTTCCCTGGATATATTACCAGGAAGTAGAGAAATAAGGATTCTTTTCAAGAACCTGAAAGCTTGTGCTAGTTCTTTGAGGCTGGAGGCTAAGCATCTTAGACAGTGAACTAATTGAGTGAAATCTAGGGTGACCAACACATCCCAATTTACCTGAAACTGTCCCAGTTTTAAAACTGAAATTCCCATGTCCCAGAAACCACCTCAGCCTATGATAATTGGTCACCCTAAAATCAGAACTTTGCACTCTACTCCCTAAACAAAACTTTATATTTTTCTTATGTCTGATCTATAACTTTCTTCAGATTTTGATAAATTTAAAAATCCCAGGAACAACTCTTTGCACTCTACAGAAATTAAGAGAAATTAAGAGTGCTTAAATGGTAAAATGCTTTAAATGCTTAAATGATGGTGTCAGTGTGGTTACAGCAAGAGAGCCCCAGGGGAAAAGTGACATATAATGAAACAAAATTGGTGCTTCTCAGCCTAGAGATTCTCCTACCTATGCCAAATCTTGAAGATGTTTTGGCAAGAAAAAATAAAAATAAAAGAATGGAGAAAGGGTGAAAGAGAAAAAACATAAATGATCTGAATTAAAAAGCATATAGAACTGGCATTGATGAACCTTAATTCCTTTGAGTTATGTTTTCCAGCAATATGGAATTCATGCCAATTAATCTGCCTTCTCACACCAGTCCCTCAGTGCTCATAGGTAAGAGATGCCAGCAAGACCACCTTTTCCAAGTTTAAGATTGAATTTCATTTGAAAATGTATTTGATAAATTCCAACATTCTTTCCAGATTAAACAGTATAATAAAATCAGAAACAGGAATAGATGGATATACCATTTTGATTTCTGATCCCTTGTATGTGACATTTTCTATCATCTATCAGCTTTTAGAAACTTCTGTTTGTCCCTGATGTTCAGGGTCTTTTTTCACTTGTTGTGATACACACCACAAGTATGCTTCCATTCTCAAGGGTCATGTCTTTTGGATTAAGGGAGATTTGACAAAATTGTTACTTGAATAATTTCTTCTCTACTGTTTACTCTGGTCTTTCTGGAGTTCCTAGTTTTTGGATTTAGAATTTATGGTTTGATCTTCTGATTTTTTTGGTTTTGTTTTCTCTTGTATTGAAGATCTCTGTGTTTTTATTCTAATTACTGGCTTACTTCCTTAATTTCATATTTCAACAATTTTCCAGACATTTTTATTGCCATAGTTTTAATTTCTCAAAAGCTCTGTTTTATTCTCTGATTGATTATGTGTATTTTGTCTTTAAATATATGAAACCACTTTTTCTTATGTCCCAGATGCTTTATTTTATCTTATCTCTCTGAGAAAATCATTTTTAATATTTCATCTTGGCTTCTTCCATTAAGTCTGCTTGTTTATTTTTTATTTTATTTACTTATTTATTCTGTTTCGTGAAAGATTTTTCTCAGTTGTTTTTCCTTTTTCATGGAATTGTCTGTTTCGTTTGCCAAATTTTCTATTAGTCTGAAAATTTTTTCTTGTTGCTATTAAAGAACTCTTTACATATTAAGGATGTTAGATTTACTCTTCAGTGTAGCAACCATTTTCCTACCAAATAGTCATCTGTCTTATTTGAGTATCTGTATAAATTTTTTTTAATTTTATGTGATTAAATTTAGTGGTAATTTTATTTCAGAAGTTCAGGTAATATTGAGCCAAAGCTTCTATAATCCAAGATTATATTTTACAAAATGTTGCATTTTTTTCTAAAACATTTATTTTTTAACATTTGTTACTCCATCTACGACTAATTTTGGTGTAAAAAGTGAAGCAAAGGTTCTACCTTGTTTTTTCCTAAATGACAAGGTACATGTCCTAACATAATTTGTTGAGAAATTCACCGATTTGAAATGGTATTGATTTCAGTTAAGGTTACATTTATCTGAATAGCTTAGAAACCTGATCAAAGTGATCAGATCAAGCAGATGTGTTCTTTTTTTTCCCCACATTTAACCAAAAATCTGAAGATAAGTCTTGGACTGGGTTTTGTACTGCCATTAATATCCTAGTCTCTTTCTATTCTTCTTTTCCTTGTATAATTTTATTCTCATGATTGCTTTATGTCATATAAAGACTGCCTGATCCCTTATATAAAGTCAGCATATTCAAGAAGGAAGGAGGTAAAAAAAGAGAATAAAGAGAAGGAGAAGTATCTCATGGATCTTGAGTATTGTATGACCAATATTTGCTGCAAGAGAGGCTAGTAAATAATAGTTAAGATATACATATTGCTGCCCTAAACCAATATTAGGCTCCTATTAGTAAAAGAGAATGACAGAATAAATGTTGGATTCAAAACTAACAGTTTGGGGTACTAAATTGTTACATGTGGACTTGGTGGATAACCTAGAGCATTTGGCTGCAGATAAATGGATTTCTCCAGGCAAGAATACTGGAGTGGGTTGCCATTTCCTCCTCCAGGGGATCTTCCTGACCCAGGGATTGAACCCAAGTCTCCTGCATTGCAGGCAGGTTCTTTACTGTCTGAACCACCAAGGAAGCCCCAAAATAATAGTGAAGAGTATTTTATGAAGCTATTAGAGTACATGGGGATTAATTAGATACATGTACTTTAAAGTGAAGAAAATTAATACGGCAATCATTAACTCCAGGAAAACCAAAGAATTGTACAAATCTCAAAGGATTGTGATTTACTATTTATCTCAACAAAAAATCCTGTTTCTATAGTCATGATAATATAAATACTGAAGTCTTCTGACTTCAGAAGAAAAGAAAAATTATTTCAAACAGACTTTAAAGTTTCCATTTTTCCATCCTTGCTCATCTCCTGGGTGCCAGTTTACAATGTATCAAGAACTTCCCTGAGGAGACTAGTAACAAGAGGCCCTTCACAGACCCTGTGAATTCAAGTGGATTTCTCGTCAATTAAAACATCAACTTAACTTTACAATATCCCTGATAACTGGTTACTTGGTCTCTGCTTGAACATATCCACTGACAGGGAGCTCACTACTCCTCCAGACAGTCCATGTAATTCCTGGACAGATTTAATCACTGCCAAATCATTTCTTATAATTAGGTTAAGGTCCACCAAATTCTACTTCACTCTATTCATCCTTTTCAGCTCCCTAAAGTTTTACAGAATATATTCACTTTCCCCTTCACAAGAACATTGGTGTCAAACTACTCACTCATAATCCTCCCCATGTCATATTCTTCTCCAGGCCCAACCATTTAATATGGTTTCACATTCCAGTGACATTTTGGACGTCTTCTTTTGGATATATGCCATCTGGTTAATGTCCCTCTTAAAATATGGCACTAGAACAAAACACATGATTGCCAGATGGAGGCGGAAAAATATGAAATACAAAGTTTCTGAATTTCACATTATATTTGGAAGGTACCTTGTAACATGCTTCCTTTTGGGGTCATTTTAGAAATCTTTTGGCAAAAGATAAGACTGCCAGTCATTACAAAAATTTATGGAAAACCATGAGTTTCATCTCCTTGAGTTTTTCCAAAGACATTTGTCCCCATTCACTATCTACAATGTTAAAAAAAAAAAAAAAGACAAAATCTAGGCACCAAGTAAGAGAGAATTGGGTCTGAATGAGCCATCATCTCTTTCAGGGATCAAAGAATTGTAAACTGGGATTTTTTTTTTTTTTTTAAATAATGCCAAATATCAAAGAACTCCAGGACAAGATCTTTTTCCAACATCATGCCCTAGCCACAAGGAGACCGTGTCCCAATTTGCAGGATTCAAACAGCCAGGCTCTGCTTCTGATCTGCAGTCTCTATCAGTATTCTTCTTCTTTGTACCTACTCATTCCTCTTTTTTATATTCAGTTAGAATACACTAATGGAAGTAGTCTGCCACGTGGCTTTCTTTTTTGCCACTTTTTCTTGGGAAATGTGATTAAAGAACTTGGAGTGGGCTGTTTTACACACATATATTCAGACAGTCTCTTAGCAATAAATGGCTGTCGCTTCTATTATCTGTCTGGCTTTGAGTTCTATTATCTGTTGTGAATTGGTGCAGGGCTCTGTAAAACAGTTTTTAGGCAGCCTCATTACTCCCTTCCACACCTTCTGCTCCATCTGAAAGTGCTGCGGCTGTGATTGCTGGGTAATGTTTGCCATTAGACAAGGCACATAAAAGAATCAAGCTATGACTAATTCACTTGATGGCAGTGTGCCCTGTGTCATGCTCATTAACACCTCTCGACTCCGTTATTAAAGAGAATCACAGAGCAGATCTCAGCGGGCTTACATTTATGCTATAGTATGCTATATTTTTCCATTTGAGCCACATCCTTATCACCAACTTCTCCTGATCACCCTTACCTTCTACTACAGGCCTATTCCACCCCACCACACTTAACTAGGTCTTTCACTGAATAAATACTTTATGGAAGTCTGTTGCCAAGAGAGGCCTTTAGATTATCTGGAAATGTGAGTTTATCCCTCTGAAGAATCAGCCAATCAGCTTTCAACTGAAAAGTCATCAGACATGCTTCTGATGAAAGTCAAAAAGGGAAATAATAACAACTTAAAATATTAAAGTATTCCCAGTTATTTCATAATCGTTATTTCATTTAAGGATTACAACAACCTTTTGTGACAGAAGGTATAAATAGTGCTCTATCAGTAACTTCAACACTAGATTTTCAAACTCTGAAGAAATATCATATAAAAGACAAATAGTTTATCTACAGTTACAATGCTGGGAAAAATAAAAAGCAATAATGTTATTTATGTTTGACTTTCCCAATTGTAGTGATCAAAGTAATGGCAAAAACAGAGAGAAAGAGAGAGTATTTTCCTTAGTACTGACTCATAATGTTCTGATCCAAGACTATAAAGGCATCATATTTAGCTGCCTTAATCATTAACTCCAGCTGAACAGTCATAAGTTCATATGGTAACTATTATTATTGTTCACCATTATCTAGGTATCCTCTACTTCTGAGTTCATGGAGGATTGCACTAATCCGCCTCTTGAAGTCAGGCAGAGCTTTGTGATTTGATTTGACCGTGAAATATGAGTGGAAGTAACAAGTATAGCTTTCATGTGGAAACACTTACTTGCACATGCTTGAATCTATAGCTTGGCTCTTCCTTTGCCACGGGAATTATGGAAGCATGAAAGTATATGGAGATACCTTAAGGTCTAAATAGCCTAAGATACTGAGTTAGCACATGGGAGAAAGTTGCCCTGGAGAAACATTTGGACTTTCAGTAGAATTTGAATGAGCACTAGATAAAATTTTGTTGTGATAAATTACTATGATTTTGGAGCTGTTACTATAGCATAAACTAGTCTATACTGACAGATGAAGTTATCATTTGCTCTAGATAGCAACGCACTCTAGTACTTTTGCCTGGAAAATTCCATGGACAGAGGAGCCTGGTGGGCTACAGTCCATGGGATCACAAAGAGTATGTCATGACTGAGCATGAGTACAATGAGATATATCATATAATTAAGCCACTTGTGAATATGAAAAATAGATGTAGCATGGCTGAAGGTAAAATGAAATAACTGAACTTAAGATCAAAAGTTCAAATTCACTGAACTCTGCCAGGAACCATATAATGGTTGCACAAGGACACCATCTGGTAAGAACAAGTAACATCTGAAATCCAGCTCATGCTTTTCTCATCATGGTTCAGTGCCATGCCCAAGAGCAGATACCTTCCTCCAATTTACACGAAAGTGCTTTAGGTGAAAACTGATCTTACTTTTTGAACGTCTTATAAGACATCACTTAAGTTCTCTAAAGTTTTCATTTTTTCCCCTCATCTTTAGCATATGAAAAAATTTTATCTAGTGCTTTACCTCTTTGTTTGTTAGGAAATTTCAATTAAAAAGATATATGATGAGTACATATATAGTATCCACATCATAGACTAATAGCATTCAAACCTGAAGTGTTGGCTCTGATTGTTGAAAGATCCCTTTATAAAATGTGGAGGTAATATTTGCCAATAGGACAAATGACTATGTTCCTAAACTAAGTGGTTTGGGAAGCCTCACAACTGTGAGTTATGCTGCATTTGTTCCAATGTTAACGATAGTATGTGTTTCCAAGGGACAGAAATCTGATTTGAACTAATTTAGTAAAAAAAAAAAAAAGGAAGAAGAAGGGGTATGGGGGAAGAGAATGGCAACTGGTTCACATAAACATAACAAGATTTAAGTAAGTAAACCGTTAGCAGAGGAGAGATGAGAATGGACTTTGGAACAACTAGAATTAAGGACTTGAACATGACCACACCCCTCTTTTTTTCACATCTTTTTCTTTTTTATGTGTCACTTTTCTTTCCTCTTGCTGCAAACTGGCTTGTTGCAGATAACAGGAAAAAGAGCTGCCAAGATTTCTTGAATTTTCCACCAGGAGACAAAGACTTACTTTCTTTCTCAATTACATTTCAAGAAATTCTAGAAATAATTCTGATGACACAGTCTGATAAAGGATCCATACATAGATCAATAAATCGTTTCCACATAAGGAAATACCCTGACTGTCCCAATTTGAGTAATATGGTATCCATGGACCAATAAACTGTAGCCAAGAATGAAATCAGGGTCATAGAAAATCTTGGTAGCCCCAGCAAAAATCAATAGGTTGGAATGGAAGAAGAAAGAAAGAAATGAAGAAATAGATTAGAAAATATTATAGATGTCCAGTTTAGATAGTAATTTAAGGTGATCAGTTGGGTAATATGAAAATAATAAAAACAAATTCAACATTCTGATGAGAAAGGGAGATCAAACTATCTCTATCATGGTTTCAGTGGTGGAAGTTGGCAATGTGTTTCTAAAGGTTTGAGTAATTTTCCAGAAAGATAAATTGTCTGGCTAACTGGGTGTTTTTCCATTCATTACTTCTCCTATTATGGGCAACTGTTCACTCATCAGAGAGATTTAGAAGCAACATAGCTACGTTTCTAAGAATCCCCTTTGTTATATAATTATAGATAGAGTGTGCCAAGAAGAAAAACTCATATGAGATTTTGAAAGGCAAAAATAATTTGGGAGGTCAAGGTAGCCACACCGGTGGCAAGAGGTAAGTTACACAGCCACCTAGAGCTTTCTATGTGACTCAAGAGTCACAGCAGTTTCTTGGTGAAATTTTTGAAACTACTCACTATAGGGTTTCATGCTGCTCCTCTGATATTTTAACTGTATCCTTCCTAATCTTCCATTTCCTAGAAAATCTCTAATTCTTATATTAAAGTGTTATTCTATATTCCATGTAGAATTCAAAAATTCTATATGTTCTTTACATAATTCAATATTATATACAATTATATAGCATATAAAACATATTCCTGCATTGCTTAGACTGACTCTATTTTCCTGTCCTAACAACATTGGTACAGATGTAGACCCAGTTAAATACAAATAAAAGATTCTAGGGTAGTTGACCATAAATTGCCTTCAAAGATTGAGAATCAGGGTGAGTTTGATGAAGAAAAAGAATCAGGGTATTGATAAAAAAAAAAGTCTGAGTTAATTTTTTTCTTGTGCTACAAAGAATTTAATATAACAATAGGTAATTATAAGATTATATAATATCATATCAATATTAATTTCTTGACTTTGATAATGTACCGTGGCTATGTAAAAGACTATTTTTGCTTTCAGGACATATACATGAAAGTGTTAGATTTTGCAACTTATTCTCAAATGGTTTAAAGAAATTGGGTAGAAAGAGAGAAAAGAAGGAAAAGAAAACCAGAACTCTGAATTCTATCTAGCAGTAATGAGGAGCCCACCCACTGTGCATCAGTGGAGACCAGGTTGGGAACCTAGCTTCTACCCCCATGTGACAGTAACTGCAGTATCCACCTCTCCCGCTGCCTAAGTAGAGTCAGAAAAAGAAAGCTAAATTAGAAGGTTTGAGTAAGATCCAGCTTCTCATAACATAGTACCAAAATGTCCAAATTTCAATTAAAAAAAAGAAAAACTTATGCCAAGTGCCAGGAAGATCTCAAATTGAATAAAAGAAGACAATCAGTAGATGCCAAAGCTGAGATGACAGTGATGCTAGAATTATCTGACAAATATTGTAAAGTGGCCATCATAAAGATTCTTCAGTGAACAATTATAAACACAGTTGAAGCACATGAAAAAACAGAAAGTGCCAGCTAAAAAAAAAAAAAAAAAAAGATCTGAAATAGAAAATATAAAAAAGTTATAATTTTAGTTCTTAAAAGCACAGTAACTGAAATTTTAAAATTCAATGGATAGATTCAATAGCAAGATGGAGAGGATAGATTAATTAGTGAACTTGAATAACAGTAGAAATAACTCAACCTAAACAGAAGAGAAAAACTGAGAAAAATGAGCAAAGCCTAAAAGACCTAGCATTTATGTAACTAAAGTTCTAGAAGAAAAAGAGAAATGAAGTCAGGCTGAAAAATTCTTGAAGAATTAAGACTGAAAACTTCCTAAACTTGTCAAAGAAAATGAAAAAACACAAAACAACACATAAACCTCCAGATTAAAGAAGCTGAGCAAACCCAAAGACAGAAAATCCTAATAAATCCACAGCAAGACATACATACCATAGCCATCACAAAAATTAAATACAAAAAAAAAAAAACTTGAAAGCAGAATTTTTATCATTGACACTAGATGCAAGATCATAAGAGGAAACAAATGATACAGCAGACTTCGTCAAAATTAAACTCTTACTCCAGGAAAGACTCTGTTTAGGATATGATAGAACAAGCTACAGGCTGGGAAAAAATATTCACAAACCACATATACAACAAAAGTTTATTATCTAGGATACATAAAACCTCTCACAAAGCAACAGTAAAAACAACCAAGCACAGGAGGGACATCCATTGTCATTAACTAAGAAACATAAATAAATACTGTAATGAGATATCACTGTGCACCCATCAGAGTGGCTGAAATAAAAGTAGTGACCACACCAAATGCTGGCTGGCGAAGCTACAGAGAAACTGGATCACTCATATGTTACTGGTGGAAATGTAAAATGGTGCAGCCATTCTGGAAACATCTTGGCTATTTCTTTCAAAACTAAACATACAATTAACATATGAACCAGCAATTGTACTCCTGGGCCTTTATCCCAAAGAAATGAAGACTTGTATTCATTCAAAACCTTACATACAAATGTTTATGGCACTGTATTAGCTTCCAGTACTGCCATAACAAAGTAGCA
Source organism: Giraffa tippelskirchi (assembly GCF_054371585.1). Taxonomy (NCBI): domain Eukaryota; kingdom Metazoa; phylum Chordata; class Mammalia; order Artiodactyla; family Giraffidae; genus Giraffa; species Giraffa tippelskirchi. The sequence continues at coordinate 157,008,740 of NC_137276.1, read as the reverse complement.
CAAACTGGGTGGCTTTCATAACAAAAATTTATTGTCTCACAGTTTGGGAGGCAGAAACCCAAGGCCAAGGTGTTAGCAAGGTTGCTTCCTTCTGAAGGTTATGAGAGGAACTCTGTTCTGTGCCTCTAACCCAGCTTCTTGTGGTTTGCTGGCAATTCTTGGTGCTTCTTGACTTGTTGATGCATTGCCCCACTCTCTGCCTTCATGTTCACATAGTGCTCTCTCTGTGTGCAAATTCACCTTTTTTATAAGAAAAGTCATACTGGATCAGGGCCCATCTCAATGACCTCATTTTAACTTAATTACTCTTATAAAGATTCTATCTTCAAAAAAAGTTATATTCTGAGATATTACAGGTTAGGACATCAACATATGACTTGGGGGACATGCAACTCTGTTCATACCAAGCACCATTTTTGGTAATATCCCATAACTGGAAATAACCCAGATGTCTTTCAATAGGTAAATATTTAAACAAACAATGGTATATCCATACCATGGAATATTACTCAGCAATGAAAAGAAGCAAACCTGTTGATACATGCAACAACCTGGATGACTCCCCAGAAAATTGTGCCAAGTGAAAAAAGAGAGCTTCCCAAGGTTACATACTGAATGATTCCACTCAAATAACATTCTCTAACTTAAATGTTGTAGAAATAGAGAATAGATTAACGTCTGCCAGCAGTTAAGGAGATAAAGAGGCAAGCAGGAAGTCGCTATGGCTAAAAAGAGAACAAGAGGCATCCTTGTGGGAATTTTCTGTATCTTGATTCTATGAAAGTCAAAATTCTAGTTGTAAGATTGTACTATAGTTTTGCAAGGTGCTACCATAGCTAGAAACTGGGTAAAGGGTACATGGGATCTCTGTATTGTTTTTTACAACTGCAAGTCAATTTATCTCAAAATAAACTTTTAATAAATACATAAATAGAGTAAATATTTTTTGTTTGTGCTGTTTTTCCTCAGAATGCAATAATCATATGATAAAAGCTGAAGATAGAAAATAAAGGACAATAAATTGGGAAATATTTTAAAATCACTCATAGTATACATGTGGTTGGACTATTATTTCTAAAAAGTAGTGAAGTTACAATACATACATCTGAGATCACCAAGCCCCTTAAAATGTAGATAAGATTGAGTCAATTATATCCTGACTTCCATGTCCCTTTCAGTGTTCGGTAAAAATTGAAACAATCTCCCCAGATTTCTGTTCTTGCCTGGAAGCAGGAGGAGGAAGTGATTAGAACTCATGGATGTCTGAAGTCCCGCTTCAGTTGAATCAGTCCCATTTGCGGATTTTCTCCCAGTTTGTTCATGACGTATCCCACATATTGCAGCCCCACCTCTTTACGCTACTCTCTTGAGATAGGTGAGTATTAGTATCAAAGGAAGGTGACTGAAGAGAGAACTACATCATATCAACAAACATATATTCAAACTGAATACCAGATTTCTTTGTTCTAGAAAGCCTTTGATTCTCCCACAACTGGATATTGTCACTGTACGCTTTTCTCCTGAGGTCTTCAGCCTTATATTATCTTCTAATATCTTGTCTTTTTCCTCTTGTTCTTCTGCTTTTCTTCTTACAGTCTTGAATACCTGTTTGTCATTTATTCAAAGAAGTTTAGCTTTTTCTTTCATTGTGCTGACTCCTGGTAGCCCATGACCTCTGAGTATTACTTTTCCAATAAGCATCTTGTCAAGAATTTTTCTAAACCAAGACATTTTCTTTCTTAAGAGAAATCCCTGTACCATTTGTTAGGAAACCCATTTATTTCACTACCCACAGTACAAAAGTGTGTGCTCTCAGTGGATTGTGGCTGGCCATGTGTCAAGGCACATATCTAGAGACAGAGGTGATCAACCACACTGATCTTTAGTTTCTTTGAATCATTCCTAACATTGACCTCTTCAAAACTGGTTAAATTTGGGGTAAGGAAGAATCTCAAGTATCATCACATGAAAAAATAATAATGCTAGTGAGTGAGGATATCTGTTATAGTCCTTCTTCCTTCTTTGTTGTTAACCAAATTCAGTGTTGTTTGAGCAGGAATATGCCAAATCCCAAAGGATCAATCATGATGGATATTATGGGCTGAATTTTGTCCCCTCAGAACTCAGATTATATTGAATCCTTATTACCTCAGAATGTGACTGTATTTGGTGATAGGATTAAAAGAGGTAATCAAGTTGAAATGAAGTCATTAGTGCATTATAGTGGATCTTAGTCCCTTATGACCAGTGTCCTTATAAGAAGAGGTGATTAAGACACAGACACACATAGAGGAATGAACACATGAAGCACAGATAGAAGACAGTCATATATAACCCCAGAAGAGAGGACTCAAAAAAAAAAACAAAAAAAAAACCACACAGCTCTGCCGATATTGTGACCTTGGACTTTCTAGACTCCAGAATCATGAGAAAATGCATTTTTGTTGTCTGAGCCAGCCTGTCTTTGTTATGGGTGGCATTCTGTTACGGCAACCTTGAGGAACTAATACAATGGCCCCTAGTCAATCATGGAAAGGTGCCATTTTGCATACGGCCCAGTTATGAAAAGTTAGGTATAACAGGAAACCTTTAAGATCTTTAAAAAATATTTATGTTGTGCTTTAGACATTATTCTATGAAGATATGAGGCTTGGAGGGCTTCCCTGGTGGCTCAGACAGTAAAAAAAATCTGCCTGCAATGCAGGAGACCCAGGAGACGTGGGTTTGATCCCTGGATTGGGAAGATCCCCTGGAGAAGGGGATGGCAACCCATTCCAGTATTCTTGTCTGCAGATTTTTGTGGACAGAGGAGCCTGGTGGGCTACAGTCCATGGGGTTGCAAAGAGACAGGGATGACTGAGCAACAAACAGACAGACAGATGACGCTTGGAACTATATCAGCCAACTTGAAAGCACGAAAGACAGACAAAGAAAATTCTAGGAACATTGGCCTTACCCTTTGACATTGATGAATTGCTGATCCAACTCCAGAACTTCTAATCTCTGAATATCTTATTTTGTAAGTTTTATTAATAAATCTGAGTTATTTGGAATGGTTTTCAGAGTTATTCCCTATTTGCAACAAACAGCATCAAAACTGTTACATCTACAAACATTGCAACAACTGTTTTCAAGTGAAGTCAGTCCCCTTGTATGTCTGAAATCCGGAAGACTCATTGTCAGAAGTAGTATCAGTGTAGCAATCACCGGAATGAATTTCATCATATTTGAGAAAGTGGAGGGAAATGGATAGAGGTACACTAAGAAAATACCATTAAATTGTCTAAATTGTATCAAAAGCCTTTTAGTAGAAGGTACTCCTGTCCTAGCCTTGGTATATTAATTCCTTTATTCCAGAAACATTTCTGAGCATCATCTACTTACACCATGTTTTGCACCATTTCCATTGAAAGGAATATTGGGCTTACTTATACTTTTTCCTGATGCTGGTTCAAGATTGTTTATTGTGTATATGGAGACTAAATATTTTAGCAAGATCCATTTGGCTGACTAATAGAAGCAACTGAGTGAGGTAAAACCTGGCCTGGTGCCTTTGGCTCCCAAAGCAGCCAGACACTGTCCCTTCCACTTTCTGCCCCACATCATGATAGAGTGTCCACGGTGGTCCCATCAGAAACTTCCTGAAGAACCAATGTGAAAAGGCACAGGCAGCTGGTGGCCACAGAGGGATGGTGCAGCTGTGAGTCGCTGCTCCAGGGAGCAGCCCACTGGCACAGGCTGCTTTCCAGAGGACGATACCATTGTAAAAGCATGCTGGCACCACCAAGACGTGGTCAGATGCCATTCTCCCTGAGCCTTGCTGCTCCAGAGGTGGGAAACAGCTGACACAATCGGTGGCAAGTTAAATCATCCTTCTGAACCAAGCAATTCATAGCTGGAGGGAGGAGGGAAAAGTAAAATAAGCCTTGGGTTTTTGTTTTTGTGTGTATGTGTGTGATGACAGCCAAGGAGTTATTATTTTCCTTTCAGGTGCCCAATAACTGAACAGCCACTTTTGAGGGCGCCAATGCTACAGCTCAGTATTGTTGTTACCCCACTGAGGGGTGGGTAGAGGCTGGCAGGGAGACAGACTGTGTTTTAATTGGCCTCCTCTCGGAAGGGAAAGAGCCAAACGTTTGCGGGATGCTTATTCGAGCCAGTTTCAGAGTAATAAAAGTGCATCTTTGATACACAGAGAGTTTATGTTCTTCATAAAAATGCTAATTGCAATCTTTGCAGAAAGGAGTGGCTTGAATGCTTCCCCCTTCGGCTTTTTAATAAGAATACAGTTGTACTGTGTGGATGACCTTGCATTCATTAACAAGGGACAAGGCTTAAGTCCTCTCTGCAGCCTTTCAAAAACCCACTTCAAGGATACTACCCTTGTGAATCTAAGAGTATTCAAACTCTTTTCATGGAAAACTGGAAAGCAATCTATTTGTTTCTGTTTTAAAAAAATCTCCTAGTACAAATACAGAGGGGGAGCTTAGAATATTTTTTTCCTTCAGTGAGTATGTTTTTCCAAGGTCAATTTGGAGGTTCTTCCTATTTGGCTGAGAAAAACTGGAGCCCCGGTAAGCGCGTTCACAGCCCTCTCTGTGGCTTGGAAGTCTTCCCCACCTACAGATGCTACAAGAAATTGCTGATGTTTTTCCAGGGCCCCACTGTTTGCTTCTCTCGCTACAGAGAAGGAAGATGGAGTGATGAGTGAGGTTTTATTTATCCTGCGGGATGAGTCATTCAGCAAGAGTTTCCGACCCCGAATCCTTGTCTTTCTTTGCTCTATTCATCCCCACCCCCAGCCCCTTTCAGTTTTCAGTCCTTGGGCAGGTTTCATTTATCCTCTCCTGTCAATCTCTCCCTCCAATCTCAAAAAAATAATAAGACTTTTTTTAAAGTTAAACTTCCCACAATTGCACTCAATTTACTCTGGGAACTCATTTAAAGGGCAGGGGTTTTGAAACATGATCAACAAAATAATCAGTCTGGGTTACATTAAATAGCATCCTTCCAGACTGAGCCAAGCCTTAAGAGGGAAAACAGCTCCCTTCAATCCCTCCCACCATGAATGAGACTCTGTGTCTCAAAAACTTTTTATTGAATATTTCCCGAAATGATGTCTGTCTTTCCAACAGGGAGAATGCGCAGTCTTTCTCAGAACCCAGTCCCATCTTCAGTCCAGCTGCAGGCAGGTGTTACTCAACAGCCTTCGGCTGCTCTGCTGCTCGCAGTGTCTCCACAGCAGATACTCTGTGTTCTCAGGAATCCTGCTCTTTTTTTTAAAGGGGTGGGATGAGGAGACACTAAGTATAAGGGAATCAGTAGGCTAACTGGACCAGCAAAATATCACGTCATCTAACCAATTATCATTGTTGCTACACATCCAGGAAATCAACTGTCAAATTTTGGGTTTATAAAAACCAGTTTTTAATGTCTCTATCATCTTTTCTAATTCATTATAACACATACGAGATATTGTTCCTTAAATTTTGTCCTTTTCCCATCTTCAAATTGGGCAAAGAAAAACACAGAGCAGTAATATTTCTCATGAGATACAGCTGCTCAGCTTTATATTCTAGGTCACATAATAAAATATTCATATGAAAACTGTTTGTTCTGCCTGTTCTAGATCTGACACAACCCAGTACTGACCATGGAGCCCAGGTTAATAGTCATTTCTCTGGACTGCAGCTTATAAGAAGCAGGCTCTACCTAAGACAAGGATGGGAGAGATTAGATAAATCAAAGACTGTGTGTTAGGGAAAGCAGGGATCTTAAACTCAAGGACGATATTCTACAAATACTAAGTCCCAGGTGGCACAGCAGTAAAGAATCTGCCTGCCAGTGTAGGAGACTCAGGTTCAAACCATGATTCAGGAAGATCCCCTGGAGAAGGAAATGGCAACCCACTCCAGTATTCTTGCCTGGGAAACCCCATAGACAGAAAAGTCTACAGTGGGCTACAATCCATGGGATCACAAAGAGTTGAACATGACTGAGCGACTGAGCGCACACACACACACACAACATTACAGAACCAAGGGTTCACAGCTAAATTAATCATTATCAAATGCTATCATGCTCTTAAAAAGATACAGCAGGTACCTAACGGGTGGGGGGAGGGGATGGGGAAAAAGCTGGGGAGCATGGTATAGTTCTGTGAGGATTCTTAGAAGTGTTGTAACCTGCATTAATGACCTACCTGCCAATGCAGGAGACTCAAGAAATGCAGGTTTGAACCCTGGTTTGGGATGATTCCCTGGAGTAGGAAATGACAACCCACTCTAGTGTTCTTACCTGGAAAATCCTATGGACAGAGGAGTTTGGTAGGCCATGGTCCATGGGGTCACAAAGAGTTGGACATGACTGAGCATGCATGCAACACTAATTAACCAAGTGAAGAACTGCTGGGTGTTATAAGGTGAAAAGAAAGTAACAAAGGAAGAAAGAGCCACAATAGCAAGAGTATGGAGACAATAAACAGCATGGCATGACAGAGAAGCACATGAATATATAAATGATGAATGAGTGATTGGCATGAAGTGAGTACATAATGAAAAAGGGCATTAATGTCATTTGGGAAGGAAAGCTTCCCAGGTAGCGCTAGTGGTAAAGAACCTGCCTGCCAATGCAGGAGACATAAGAGATGTGGGTTCAATCCCTGGGTCAGGAAGATCTCATGGAGAATGAAATGGCAACCCACTCCAGTATTCTTGCCTAGAGAATCCCATGGACAGAGGAGCCTAGCAGGCTATAGTCCATAGGGTCCAAAGAGTCTAACAAAACTGGAATAACTTATCACATACATATGAGAAGGAAAACAACACTGTCAGATAAATAAATACAGCAAGAATTTGTTGCCGGATCTTAGCAGAGTCATAAGACAGAGAGACCTGTGACTTCCACTGTTTTACTCCTGTGGTCACACTAGGTGCATTTTCTAATTTAAAATTTTTAATGTATATCTTTTCCCATGAGGGCAGGTACAATTTTTTCTTGTTCATATCAGCATCCCCAACGCCAGGTAGCTGTCTAGCATATAGGAAATATAAAACCAGTTTCTGTGTTGAACTCAGAATATGTGGATGAATGAATATATAACAAGTAAAGAAATCCAGGGCAATGACAACCATAACACAGAGATAAACCAAGCAAGTCTCTATGAAGTGTTAAGATCAATAGCACTTGATAATTGATTAGATTTGAGGAACAAAGAGGGAGGAGTCCAAGGGGACAGTTTAGGAACTAAGTGCTGAGGGCACACCGTGGGTTTCGGTGGAGGTGGGAGGCTACATTCCCAGCACCCAGAGGAGGACCAGGTCCTGATGGAGGGAAGGCTGGCTTCGATCCTGCTGAGTTAGGGCAGTGATATGTCTTGCTGAAATGTCTAGAAGAGCTAAAAAAACAGAACTGGGGCTCAGAAAAAAGGTCAAACCTAAAGAGAGAGGTTTGATTTTACCTGTGGAGAGGAGTTTGTTAAAGCTGTGGGCTAGGAGGAACTTGTCCAAGAGGGAGGACTGAGAAGAAAAAGCAAAGACAGAGCCTTAGGGAGGGTGGCAAAATGCCCTGGGGTTTGAAGTTTGGGGACCATGCCTAGATCTCCTGAGTCAGTTATCTGATCTCTCAGTCACCGAGTCAATCCATAAGACAGCAGAGATCTTGTTCTACCTAGGAAGAGGAGGCTTTTAAACGCATACCGCATTCCAGCCTGTCACTACAATCAACAGTCCCTGCATTAACTGTTAAAAGCCACAGAGCAACTCAAAGATTGCCACTCGAGGCTGTACATTGCAAACTTTTTTCTCCCTCTGATGCTATTTAATGTCTGACGATATTATTAAAATGAAAGGAATATTTTTTAATAAGCTGGGAGGAAATCCACTTAACCAAATTGTTCGTAAAAGGAATAAAACACACCAAGACTCTGCTTTGCGCCAATCCACCAATATAGGATCCTGCAAAAAAAACTTTCTTGTGTAAATATTTACAAGGAGAATAAAAAAGGAAAGTGGTTTGGGGAGCAAACCAGATGGAATAATACAAGAACAAACTTGAATACAGTCAAAATGGGATTCAGCAACAACAGGGCATCCTCTCAGGAATCTACTATTGCCGGCCGGGGGCGGGCAGGGGGTGAGAAAAGAAGAATATAGAGTTAAAAAGAAAAGCAGCATCAGGGGAGCATCTCTTGAGCCCCATTTCAGCTAATCTCCAAAAACTGGGTTTTCATTTTTATTAGAATCTTCAAAAGCCTAATAATAATATGTATGAATTCAGTATTCAACACTCCTCTAGAACAAATTTCTACCCTCTCCAGAAGTTGTTCAAAAGATGCCCTTTTGGTGCTTGGGGGTCCACGAGCAAGAGTGGGGCCTCCTCTTCCGGGGTGACAGGAGGACTGCCCCGTTTCACTTCTGAGGTTGTTGAGTCTGCTCCTACTGCTACGCGTGAGCCTACGATGCTTTCTCAGTTTTCGCTTCTCCATCTGCCTTGGGTAGCTAGATTACAAAGCAGGGATCCTTAACAGATATCTCAATTGTAGAATGTTTCTGTCACTGCTTTCCTGCCCTCCCCTCCCCTCTCTCTGGCTCCCAAAGCGGCCCTCTTCCAACTCAGGGAACATTTGAAGCAAGCTTGGCTCACAATGCATTTTGCAAACAAACCACAAAATAACATGATTGTAAAAATGTGAGCTGCAAAAGTAATAAATAAGGGAATAAATAAGTGCGTAACCACAGAGGCTTGTCTGGCTCCTCGGCCCTCTGACCACAGCGGCCCTCTGCTGTCTGTACTCACGAGCCGGGAAGCCAGGAAACTCGGAAGACACTGCGGCCTTGCCCTGGGGGCCCAGAGGTGGCAGCTACACAGAGATTTTTTTTTTTTTTAATCTCTCTCTCATTGTGAGGTAGTTCTATGTCAAAGCTATCCAACAATGAAAAACATGACCACAGAGTCAGAGAGGTGGGCTTCTTGCCACCATTGTTTCAGATTCACCGACCATTTTCGAGCACATAATAGAGGTCAGACTGTGTGTTTCAGTGCCTTCACGGGACATCTCTGTAGTAAGCCAGGGAAGTGGATGTGATTAGTGTCATCATGTAGATGCAGAAACTGAAGCCCATCAAGAAACAAGCAGAGGTCAAATTACATTTCACAGATGCTATAAAACCACCCTAATGGAGACTGGAATAGGGTGAGGGAGCGTAGGAGAGCTATGTGTGATTTTTCCCCTGCTTTTAAGTCTGGCTGCTGAGACATCTTCATTTATAAGGATTTTGAGATTAGAGCACCCAAGTTTAAACCCCAGTCTTGACAAGGATTTTTTGTTTTGTTTTGTTTTTTTACTAACTTTTACTTTGAAATCCTGATGGCCCCAAACTCTTCTTCACCAGAAGACTTCTGTGGCTGGCAGTTTCTGCCAAGAGGATGACCAGTACAAGCCAATCAAAGATGAAAGGGGAGGCTGAAAGCTGGGCCTGAAACTGAATAGTACAGTGCAAAATTTTTGACTCAGGGCCCAGAATCCAGCATTCAATAATACTTTATGTCCCATGATAGGGCTTAAGTGTCAGGAATAGAAAACAGAATCCCTCATGTTTACTATTCAGAGACAGTGGGCTGCTAGGCATTTGATTCAGACCTCCTGCAAAGCACAGTATAGAGGACTCTGTTCAATATATGGTCATATGAATAGTGTTGGGCACTGCACATGACCTGCAGAAAATTCAAGAAAGACTTTCTTCAAAGAGACATGAGAAAAATCAAGAAAAACACAAACTCAAATAAGCTAACAATCAAATGAGGCAGACAGATGTGGATGCAAATGTTGCTTAGCGGTGGGGGTAGTTACAAGCACACTGTATAGACTGAGAATGGAACCACTGCTCAGTTTGCTAATGTCACAAATAATGCTTTTGGTTTTCACAACTCCATGAATAAGAGGTATTATCTTCTTTTTCCCAAATGGGAAAACAGAGTTTCAAAAGAAAGTGACTTTTCTAAAATCTCTGGCTCTTGGGGCCCAGGTCCCGAGGCCCCCACCTCAGAGCTCCTCCCTTGCCCCTCCCTTGGAAAAGCTGTAGAAGACACATCAATAGCATCACTGTGTCAGAGTCAGGAGGGAGGCTGCTGAAAGCCACAGTCGGGGAAGAAGGAAATGAAACCTTACAAACACGGGAGGCATCAAGATAATGAAAAGGAGACTGAAAGATGGGGGTGTGACATGGAATGACTCACAGTACTTCTGGATTTATTCAAAGTCAAACCACATTATTCCTTCTCTAGAAGGTAGCATTCCAAATGCTGAAGGCTTCTGGCTTTAATACAAATTTTATTCTAACTCAATTGGGATGAAACTCTCTCTAAAATCGATTATGCATTTGTCTACATTTTTTTTTTAAAAAAAAAAGCATAAAGAGTATAAATTAGCCATTTCTGAAAGGACTATAGGCTGTCACTTTCTTCAGTGAAAGTTAACGTAGGGTGACATTCCAGAGAACTCTCTAAATTTGGAGACTGCTTAACTTCCACACCCAATCCAGATTGCTGTGATCTTTCCTTTCTTGAGGATCTGTAGTAGGGCTTTGTTTTGATTTTCTGTCTCCTCTCTTGGCAAGCCACGTACCTTGTGCTGCTCTCCATTTTCAGGAGCCTGTCTGGAGTAGCCCCTTCTCTCACTTTTAACTTGCTGTTTTGGTCTCATATGCATTTACAGGCAACCAAATTTATTAGCAGCTTGTATAAACTAAAATTAATCAGACTCTGAGTGAAGGACTAGAACCCATCAGCAAACTTAAATACTGCTGCATAATATATGAGCCCTTCTCATGGCTGTCCTCATATCCTTTGCTCTTATATGCCAGGTTTACTTATGTTTTCAACAAGTGGCCTCTAAGACCTAACTCAAAATCTCTTTCAGAAAATACAATAGAAGTTTAAAGACATGGTTTGCAGTTTACTTAATATCTTCCCCCAACCAGATCTTTGGCCATAATTACAACATATGTGTTGTCCTTAAGGTGAGTTCATCCTAAAAGAAGGGGTAAATGGGAGGAGGAAAAAAGAGAAAACATTAGTGGGGAAGGAAGATAAGGTGGATGTGGGAAAGGGAAGAGGAGAAAAGAGGTGAAAGACGTTTTATTCTCTTAGCTCCATTCGTTTTCCCAAAGTACCATCAACACAAAGTTGGGCCGTTTCTGGCATCTCCTGAGTCTCTCGCTAGATTCTGTCCAGTGACTGCCAACCGATGTAGACAGTTGCCACAGAGCTAGGATGGAGGACTGAACATAGGCACCAAGATGAGCCCCCAGCAGGCCCGTCAGAAAGGACACCAAAGGCCAGGAGGCCCCCCTGCCTGGAGGCCCTCGGGAGGAGGGAGCTGACCCAGCTGGCAGGAGACAATCCAATCCTGACGCTGTGGGCTCTGCCCTTTCCTGCTGCCCGGCAGCCTGGCTCCATAGCGCGGAGCCTGTCCTGGGGTGAACTCGTCAGAGGCCCTCCCGCTTTCCGACAGGTATTCAAATGAGTGAATGTTTTATTTTAAAAGACTTTGTTTAGAAATATGGTCTCAGAACTTTCTCTGTTCCTCTTGCTCTCATGCTCACCAATGCCAGTGTAAGAAAACTGGGCCAGTTTGAAATCAACAAAATGAAAGCTATTAAACATTTAGTTGGACTCCCAATATATGCCCTATGAATATCCCCACTTTGGAACTTTCCACAATCTGTCTTCTTTCAGATTTGTTGTGGAGTGAATTGATATTCTGATTCACCATGGTATCTTCGCAACGTGTGCGGCATGGTGCTAAACACAGCGTTTGCCTTTAGGGCTCTCGTGGCTTGGATGCTGCAAAGTATCTCTGCTGTTTTGGCCTTTCCGGCACCTACTTTCCCTTGTTCTGGCAACGGTGCTTCACTTTTCCTTTAGAGAACCACCCCTCCCGCTTTGGATCCATGTGGCTTATGAGCATCTGACATACCCCTCTAGGCTGTGCTTGTGGAGCAGACCTAGGCTTGGCCAATCAGTATATTTAAACTTGCTGGCCACAGTGACCAGATTAGCGATAGGCACGTGCCTGTGTCACTCCATTGGGAATTAACTGTGGAATTTTTGCCAAAATCACTTGGGGGAAAAAAAAAAAACAACTTTTGGTTAAGTTTTTTGAACTGATAGGATATAAACCTGTAGCTGCTGAGAAACACCAAGAAAAAAAGATGCTTGATGAAGAAGCTAACACAGAGAAAAGCATAGCTGATGGAAGAAGAGAAGTATCATTCTGATTTTCTCACTTGATGTGTGATGCAGTTATTTCATTATGTGTCCAAAGTGTCATTTTTCATTTAGTTTACTCTGAGTTGAGTTTCTGTTTGTTGCAACCAAAAGCGCCCTGATCAGTTCAGGGGCAAAGACAAATGTAATCTAAAATTCCTATCTTTATAATGCTTTATATAGTCTGTGAAGTACATTATCTCATTTAAATGTCATAAAAATTCCCAAAGATGGGCATTATCATGTTCCCTATTTAATAGATGAGAAAACAGAGATTAATGAAATGACCTAACCTCTGGTAGCCAGTAGGTACCACAGTCAGGATTGGAATCCTATATTTCTGTTCTAAATCCAGTGGCACCCACCCCTGTTACAATCAAGAGGAAAAGGCACACTGAGCCCATGTATAAATCTAAACAACACAAAACCTGACAGTCCGTGCAATGGAGCAATATACCAAATGGGGCAGTATTTGTTTGTTGGTAAAATAGATGGTTCTGAGTGTGAATGATTTGTGTATTCAGAGGGGAGAGCCCCGAGGCTTGGCCAGCATTAGGAGAATGTATGTGGGGACGGGACTGCACTGTTGCCTTAGGGAACTAAAATTCCCTAGAGACCTTTAAGGCATCCTGGGATGTCACATTCATAAAGGCTTTTTAATTTTTTTTTCTAGTCCAATCACATCTTCCAAAAAAGGGAATAGAAGGACTGATAAGAGAAAAATATTTGTTATTGTTCATATTATTGTCTTGTTTGTCATTCATTGAAAATTTACTGACTTCCAGGCTCTATTTATGTTTATTATCAACACTGCAAGTTAAGTGTTATTATCCCCATTTTTCAGATTTGGAAAGCAAAATTCAAAATATTTTCCCTTGGTTCTTTTGTACAAGCTGTACTGTTATCTCAAATTATGCTTCCCTTTTCTATCCAAATGAAGAACACCTTTTTGTATTCCAGGTTGTCCCTGAAGACACCTTCTTCAGAGAATTTTCTGCCCTCCACCCTTTGCTGTACCCTCCACTGTAGCACTGATGAACCAATCAAAACACCATATTTCACTAGACTTAGAGGTCTTCATTCACCCATCCATCTCCCCTCTAACAGATGGTAGATTCCTTAAGGGTAGATACTTTTTTTTATTTATCTTTGTATACCCAGTGCCCATGTGTGTGTGTGCCTTCTCAGTCACGTGTGACCCTTTGCAAGTCCATGGGCTGTAGACCACCAGGCTCCTCTGTCCATTGGATTCTCCAGACAAGAATACTGGAGTGGGTTGCCATTGTCTCCTCCAGGGGATCTTCCCGGCCCAGGGATTGAACTCGCATCTCCTGCATTGGCAAGTGAATTCTTTACCACTGAGCCACCAAGGAAGTCCATTGTATACCCAGTACACAGCTTAAAAGCTGGCTCCAGAGCTGATGAGAGGGACAAGAGACTAAAACAGAGGATACAGCCTTAAATTTAGGGACATGCCCAAAGTTGGGAGGCTGTGAAAGAACTGAAGAAGGCCAGTATGACAATGTTTGAGAAGACCCAGAGTAATACTGGGTCTCAGGAAACACCAAAGGAAAGAATGCCAAAGTATGCAATGCTGCAGAGAGATACAAGAGAATAAGATTGGAGAGAAGGTCAGACAGTGGATAGCCACCTAAGTTTTGCAACCTGCTGGTAATTCCTCAGAAGAAATTATCAAGGGTTTTAGAATTATTGAGAGAAGTGCTTTATTCCCCAGGCAATCTGGAGGATTTATAAAGTTGAGCAATGGTGTAATTATACTTCTGTCTGGTTTGTCTAATGACTGAGGTTGAAAGACCTTTGGGGCGTCCGGTTTCTGTCTTCAGAGCAGAGACTCCTTGTAGCAGCTTAGCTCTCTTGGGGGAAAACCCAGCACAAAGGATAGCGAAGCACATTTCACATACTGAGGAAATTAGGATTCAAAACCAAAGTACAAGCCGAACTGATAATAAGTTTCACAAGGGTTTAATCAAACTCATAGGTGAGAAATCCTTAATGGATTACTAAAAAAAAATCTAGAAATATAGGAGTTACTCCCCTTATTTTGGTTGTTGCAGTCAGACAAACCAGACCCTTTTCCAGAATACCCTCCCTAGCTACTATCAGACACCCAGTCCTGAGATGGATCAGCCTTGAGTCTCTTCCCAGGGGAAGGAGAGAAGAATAAATTGGAACACCTAATTTAAGTGCTTCTTCTGACCAGAGGTGTGAAGGTTAGGCAAGGCATTTCCCTGCTCTGAACCTCAGTATTTTTACCTGTGGAGTGAGTAGTGTAATACCTAACCTACAGGACTGGTATGGGAATCCAATAAGACACTGGCCTTAAAAATTATTTGTAAACTCTAAAGAGCTATCCCAATACTAGAAATTTCCAGCATGGTAGAACTGTTCTCTTTACCAGTAGAAACAAATGGTAGCAAGAGCCCCAAAGTTAGGAACCCCAGCTCACACAACTCAATCATTTTTCCATGTATTTTTTGACCTTTAGGATTCATTCATCTCAGTATAAACATCTGCTGAGATACATTTTTATTTTCTCATTACCTATTTATTGAATACCTATTATACGCTAAACAGTGTTCTAGACACTGGAGAAATGAAGGGAAGAATAACAACAGTAATAATAAAAACAGCAACAAACACCCAGGATTCCTTGAGCCCTTTCTAGGTTCCAGGCTTTGTATTAAGCACTTGACATGTACTCCCACATCTAATCTTTATAACACACTATGAGGTAGGCATATTTATTAGCTTCATATCACAGATATGAATACTAAGACTTGAGAAGAAATTCAGTAATTTGACCAAAGTTAAAGTTAGTGGCCAAATGAGGACTAGAACTAGGACTGCCCCAGGCTGCCTGACCCTAAACCTGTGGGGTTACCACCTGTGCGGTTACCATCATGCTAGACTGCTGCCATGGACTGGGTCCTTACTCTCACAGAACTTACAGACTAACAGAGGGTGCAGGCAGGTCATCAGGAGATGAGAGTAATGCCTCCATGGGGAACACGTGGAAAAAGCAACCCCTCTCAGGAATAAGAACATGTACTTCTGTTGATCTGTGCCTGAGAGCCAGGATCTGATGCAAAAGGCAGCATCTAACTCTAACCATTGTTATTGTTGTTCAGTTGCTAGGTCACGTCTGACTCTTTGGTGACCCCATGGACTGTAGCCACCAGGCTCTTCTGTCCACGGATTTCCCAGACAAGAATATTGGAATGGGTTGCCATTTCCTTCTTAGAGACCAGGGATCTCTAAGAAGACCAAGTCTCCTGCATTGGCAGGCGGATTCCTTACCACTGAGCCACCAGGGAAGCCCAACTCTAACTGTATACTTTATAATGTACAGAATATATATAACCAAACATCCTTGAGTTTGACTTCTGTTGCTCCTGGGCATGTCAGAGCATTTCTGGGAATAACCAAACTAAACCATGGATTTTTAATTTTTTTTTGAGGCACAGGCTGAAACATGTTGTTATTCATCAAACTCAAAATTTGAATATGTGATCTGAAATGTAATATGAGTATTTTTACAATGACAATAGAGCAGACATCTGAGGAAACCTGTAAAATCCTGAACATACATGATGATCACCAGGAGGAGAGACTGTGGGAGGGACCGGCAGGCCAGAGGCCCAGACTGCAATCTGAATGCATGTCTGGAGGACTGGAGGCTCCTAGGGCAAGCCCCTGGACATTGTAACTGTGTAACTGAGAGCTACCAAAATTGCTACTCTATCCTCCAAGATATCCTTTGAAAAATACAGCTTATGATCATGATACTTGGCAGATCAAAACTAATACAAACCTACTTTACCAGTCAAGGAATTCTACTCAATACTTTGTAATGACATATATGAGAAAAGAATCTAAAAGCATGTATACATATGTATGTGATTCATTTTGCTGTACACCTAAAACAAATGGATGTGTGTATATGTATATGTATAAGTGATTCATTGTGCTCTACAGTGTTGCTGTAACAGAACAATGTAAATCAACTACACTCCAGTAAAAATTAATTTAAAAAATGCATCCCTTTTCATCTCATTCCAGAGTGGTCCACGCCCTTTGTTGCAGATGTGATTCCCTCCACCTGGAATGCCCCTCCCACACTTTTTCTCTCTGAGAAACTCCTACATCCTGATCCTGGCAAGCTCAAATGTCACCCACTTTGAGAACTTTTCCCTAACTACCAGTACGGTTAGTTGTTCCTGCCTCTGTGCTCCTTAGCACTTTGTTCATGCCTCCAGGCTAGCATTAACTGTTGCACTGCAATTTTTTACAGGTTTCTCTCCTCGGCTAGGATAGACTAGAATCATACCTTATATATAACCTCACTGTCTTACACAATGGCTGCACTTAAATGTTGTGATGAAATAAAGAAAAGAGAAAAAAGGAAAAAAGAGAAGGAAAAAATCAGGGAGGGAGGAAAGGAATGGAGAGGTGGAAAGGAGGGAAAGAAAGAAGGATTGAGAAGGAAACAGAAGAAACAATGAAAAGAATTCTGCTTTCCCAACTAATAATACTACTAGGTAATAGGAATAATCTCTCCTCCCTCTTCACAGATATGAAGAATCCATGTTTATTTCACAGTCTCTCAATTAAGTTGCTCATTTGGATCTAACAAGACATTTATTGATTCTTGGTTTTCTATTGATTCTGAAGAGGTCCTTAGGAAGATCTGATAAGTCTGGAAAAGATAAATAAGTGTACAGATAATAAACTCTAGATTACATAAGCAAACATTACTTAATTACATTCCTATTAATACACTGACTCTGTAATGAATTTTGAGGCATTTAATTATCAATTTGACAAGATAATCTAGGGGTAGTTAATGATTATACCAGTAAATTGTTTTTAAAAAATCACTGACAATTATTAAGTCTCGTAACAGACATCAAATTAACTTGCTGGAGCTGTCTGGTTAAATAGACAGCAGTTAATTATGAGGTACTTACACATGCCTCACATTTTAATGTGCAAGCCTTTTTAATTGTGTAACGTCAAAAATGTTGTGTAAGGGAACAGTTTACCCATAGGGAATATTCCTATTCTGGGCAGCGTGGCCACTGGACAAGCAGGAGCATGATCTGTGATGCTCAGTCTGGTGTGTCCCACTTCTCATCTCGGAACAGAAACACAGAACTCCCTATAAGAGACAAATGATTGTCATATGCAGTCGGGTCTGTGGGGCCATTCAAAGTCTCTCTCTCAAAAGGAATTATGAAAAAGTGGTCAGATGACAAAGCTTTTGGATAACAGTGGTAATATTTATTACTTTATGAGCACCAGCTATGCCAGACATCATGCAAGATGTTTTTACATGGACTGTCTCTTCTAATGGTTAAAAGGTAGAAAATCCCATCAATAGACAGGTTTCCTTCAGAACGCTTAGTGGAAGAGGAGAAATAAGAAATCAGGCCACTGAGATGACTTCCATCTTAGCTTATCATAGAGACTACTGGCCACATAGTCCGGAACTAGACAGAGAGCAATGGTCCCAGTGTAGAACACATAAACCAAAGATCATTTACTTTTCAGGAGTCCTGGGTACCTATTTTTCCAATTTGTCTCTTACCCAGACTCTGTGGTCACAAAAGTCCCCTATCTCCCCCATGGCTGCACCACTTTTTATTTAATGAGCAGTGGAAAGGTGAGAATTTACAAAGCACCTTTATTCTGACCCTCACGGTTCTAGATTTGACATTCTTCCTGGAGACTGACTTATTCACCCTATATTTTACCATCATCAATACCCAAGTGTCTTGGGTCCTACTCCTCTCTGTTAATGCTCACACTGCTTAAGGCAGTGACTGTGGGCATAAGTTCAATTCTCAAAAGAGTACTTCTTGAGCTGAAATTCCTTGAAATGAATAGAATTGGGTTCAATAGAAAGAGACTGCTTTGGATTGCATTGCATTGGACCAGACTATATAGAATTGAACCTTGTAAGGAAGGGGAACAGACTCTAGAAACTATGTTTCTTTATGTTTAGGCCAAGGCACACTCAATGATAAAAAAGCAGCATGAGAACTATGCATGGACTCTGTGGTTAGACTATAAAGTCCTAAATTCAATCTCAGCACCACCCCTTACCAGCTCTGTGATACAGAGCGAATTCCTTAATCTCTTGCACCTCCCTGAGTAGGACAATCATACCTAATTTATAGGACTGCTATGAAGATTTATTCAATTAATTCTTTTAAAGTCTTTTTGGAATAACGCCCAGCATATAGAATGTACTATATAGATGCTTTTAAAATAAAACAATTTTAAAAAACAAAATCACCACTTTGAATTGTATTCCGCTTTACATTTTACAGAGCCCTTTCACATATGACAACTCACACCACAGATGCATGGGTGGGATTATACCTATTAATCCTCATTTGCCAATACAAAAACCAAGGCTCATAAAAGCAAGAGAGGATCAAGAAATCAAGCAGGACATAAATCACCACAGGACTTGAGCTGAGTTCTGTCTTCTTTAAGGCATATTTTCAGTTCAGTTCAGTATGATATCTCAGACAATTTTCATATGTAGTCCTGACTGCAGTGTACGCTGTTAGTTACCTGATAAACAAGAGTTAAGTCAAATCATAACATCCTCAGTGTTACTGCAAGTGGTTTTTTCTTACCCAGTACACAGCAAAGCAAAGGATTGCAGCCTGGACTAGGATGAAAAGTCTGTGGTTTAGTGTGATAGAAATAACCTCAATGAAGGAGTCAGGAAACCTGAATTCTGGCCTCAACTCAACCACTAACTTTTGTTATACTGATAACTAACATTGATTGAGGGCTGACTCTGTGCCATGCACTATATTCTTATCATTTAAGCCTTATAGCAAACAGTGGGCATAGGGACTTTTATTATTCCATTTTGCAGGTGAGGAAACCAAGGTATAAAGCAGGTAAGTAACTTGTATAGGTCAAACTGCTAGTAAGTGCTATAATAAATGTTATTTGTAGAATGAGGGCATTGGACTAGTATGACCTCAAAGGTACTTTCCAGCCCATTCCATCCATAATTCAGGGAGTTCTTGCCTAATCCTCACTCCTCTGGGGGGTAATTCTGTGGTTCTGGGCAGCTCTACATCAAACCTCAGACATCTCAAGGCCTCCCAGGACACCAAGGTTGAAAAACTGGTGAATAGTTGCATAATGTGGGATTTTTCTAATCATCGAAAGAATGAAACAAGTGAAAACAAGCAAAAGGTAAAAATCCTAACTCTTCCCCATATTATCAATTTCATATATACATTTATTACATTTGTAATCATGAGGTTCATTCCATTTTGCATTTTTGTTTCTTCACTTAATTTACTATCACAAATGTTTTTTCAATAATTATGACCAAAATTCTTCATAATTACCATTTTCATGACTATACAGTCAGTAATAACTACCACATGATATTTGACCAAAATATCATAATAAAATGATTACTCCTTTACAAAATAATTTAAGCAGGTTTTGATATTTTTTTAATATACAATGGTGTAATGAATATCTTCGCACAGTTCATTTTTCTCCTATCAGGTATAATGTTTCTATAGCATGCATTCCTCACAAGGCAAGGCTAAGCAGAAGGCATACCCACATTTGTGGCTAATAAACTCTGTAAAGGAAGAGTGTAATGTTGATAGTGACTACACGTGACCTGCATTGTTGAAATCTTAACACAATGAACACTGAATATGTTTCCAGATTTTGAGTGAATACGGCCGATTTGCTAAGGTGAACAAACATTAATTTAATAGAAGTTTTGAATGCTGAATGCTTGGTGCTCGCATTCTGGGGGAAAGGTCTATAATAAGTGCTTGCAAGAAATAGACTTAAAGGAATACAGAGAAGGAGAAATATCATGTGACATCCCTTACATGTGGAATATAAAAATAAATGTTACAACTGAATACCTTACTTATTACAAAACAGAAAGAGACTCACAGACTTAGAGAACGAATTTATGATTACCAGAGGGGAAGGATGAAGGGAAGGGATAGTTAGGGAGTTTGGGACAGGCAGGTATACTCTGCTATATTTAACACGGATAACTAACAAGGACCTACTGTATAACACATGGAAATCTGCTCAATGTTATGTGGCAGCCTGGATACTGGATAGGAGGGGAGTTTGTGGGTAAATGGATACAGTACATGTATGGCTGAGTCCCTCCCCTGTTCACCTGAAAATATCACAACATTGTTAATCAGCTATACCCCAATACAAAATAAAAAGTTTAAAAAAGAAAGATCCCACATGATGCAATGAAGATCCTGTGTGCTGCAACTAAGACCTGATACAGCCAAATAAATAAATATTAATAAAAAAAAAACCTAGGAAAGAAACCCCCCAAAATTAAAAATAAATAAAATGGAAAACGAACAAGGACCTACTGTATAGCCCAAGGGGTTCTGCTTAAGGTTATGAGGCAGCCTGAATGGGAAGGGAGTTTGGGGAGAGAACAGATATGCACATACGTATTGTTGAGTCACTTTGCTGTGCACCTGAAACTATCACAATGTTGTTACTCAGTTATACTCCAATATAAAATAAAAAAATGTAAAAAAAGAAATAGATTTACAGGAATAAAAAGAGATTTTATGGGAAGTTTAAAAAGGCCAAAACTTCAAGACATTAGTACTCAGAAGACATAAGCAAGCCAGTTCTCTTGGACCTCACTTGGATAGTTTCATCTTAATACTAAAGAAACACACTGTCACCTATGTCAGATTATCAGAAAAGGTGGTTAAAGCTGGGAATCATCGGAATACTTATATTTTAATACAAGACATTGATTTGCCAGTCAGTATGCCAAGTCCTTTCTTTAAGCACGCATTTTCCAATTCTGGAGTTCCTTCTCAGTTTTTCTTGACTAACCCATTGCCATAACCTATTCTCCATCATTTCCAGTTTCCAGTTTTTGTTTTTATTTTGCTTGCTTTTGTTTTATTTGTCTTAACGAAGCAAGTCTTTATAAAAACTTGAAGAATTCTTCTAGATTTTAATTTTTGTCATCTTTTACAGTTGTTTCATCCACAAACTAATTGTAGAGTATTTTTTTAGCAACTTATCTCCTTTAAGCCTTTCCAAAGCAAATAATTTAATTTTCATTGAAATAATCTCTTATTTTCACATTCATACTTTATTTGTTTGTATAAAATTTAAGTAATATATTAACTAATGCACTTGGCATAAATAAGCTTTGTGAAAAAAATCAGTTGACCCCTGGTAAGAACACAGGACAAGAGGGCAGCCTCATAGCTAGAAATACTTAGTGTGCTATGGGCATCTGTCAGAAGGCTTTACAAAGGGAATGAAGGGCTTCTGTCAGTGAAGTGGAGTTACATCTAGTGACTAATGAGTGCTCCTCAAAATGAAAGAGAAGGAGAGAATGAGGACTGAATTCCTGGACCATGAATGCACAAGCAGTGTATACCTGCTGTCTCTATGTCAACATGGAGAAGACAATGGCACCCCACTCCAGTACTCTTGCCTGGAAAATCCCATGGACAGAGGAGCCTGCTAGGCTGCAGGCCATGGAGTCGCCAAGAGTCGGACACGACTAAGCGACTTCACTTTCACTTTTCACTTTCATGCCCTGGAGAAGGAAATGGTAACCCACTCCAGTGTTCATGACTGGAGAATCCCAGGGACGGGGGAGCCTGGTGGGCTGCCATCGTTGGGGTCGCACAGAGTCGGACACGACTGAAGCGACTTAGCGGCGGCAGCAGCAGCTATGTCAACAAGTGGCTAAAGAGACACTAAGTCTAACTTTATGAAAAGAGAGCTCGTGTCCTTCACTTTCTTGGAAACCTCATTCCAAGGTTAACTCAAGGATTTATATAGATTGTGAGGTGGTCTCAGACCCTTCTAATGACATCTAAGGAGGTTTTTCTGCAAGGTTTTTTTTTTTTTTTTCCTTCTCCAAGAAAATGCACAGATCCATTAACAACTGCACTTATCTTTAGAAAGCTCATAGATCTCCCTGTGAATCCCCCTCCTACAGGATTCTGAAGATCCCAGAATAGCGATGACTTTTCCGAAAGGGAGGAGTGCTTTTGTAATGGTAACAATGCCACCATTTGGGAGAAACTCTGAGCCAAGATGGGCTTCCCTGATAGCTCAGTTGGTAAAGACTCTGCCTGCAATGCAGGAGACCCTGGTTTGATTCCTGGGTTGGGAAGATCCCCTGAAGAAGGGAAAGGCTACCCACTCCACTACTCTGGCCTGGAGAATTCCATGGACTGTATAGTCCATGGGTTTTCAAAGAGTCAGACACAACTGAGCAACTTTCACTTCCACTTCACTGTGCCAAGATACACCATATGCTTGAAAACCTTAACCATTTGCTCCAGAACAGCCCTCAGTGATCACACAGGTCACCTCTGTCTGAATAAACTAGGACTCAGAGAGGGCAGCAGTTTGTCTGAGGTCATCTCTCCATGACACAGTGCTCAGAACAGATTATTTCTCTACACTCTGCTAGTTTAAGAAAATAGCTTCTCTTGAATCGCTAGTGAATAGAGCCGTAGGTATATTTGAAACCCAACTATCCAGCCAGAGTCCAGCTTCCAGGTTCACGGAAGGCGAAACTCTAGAAGATGTAGGAATTGGATCCTGAATCTTGAGTACCAGCAAAAAGTCCTGGGCTCTACTTCAAGCTTTACTACACAGTCACTCATGGTGGAAGTCATTTCTATTCATGTGGTTTAATTTAATTCATTAGATAATTTGACTAGGACATTTCTAAGCTTCATTTTGTTTGTTGTTGTTTAGTTGCTAAGTCATGTCCCATTCTTTTGCAACCCCATGGACTGTAGCCTAACAGCCTCCTCTGTCCATGGAATTCTCCAGGCAAGAATACTGGAGTGGGTTGCCATTTCCTTCTCTAGGGGATCTTCCCAACCCAGAAATCGAAGCCATGTCTCCTATATTGGCAAGTAGATTCTTTAGTACTGTGCCACCTGGGAACACCCCAATTTCCATTGCTGCTGCTAAGTCACTTCAGTCGTGTCTGACTCTGTGCGACCCCATAGACAGCAACCCACCAGGCTCCACTGTCACTGGGATTCTCCAGGCAAGAACACTGGAGTGGGCTGCCATTTCCTTCTCCAGTGCATGAAAGGGAAAAGTGAAAGTGAAGTCACTCAGTCGTGTCCGACTCTTAGCGACCCCATGGGTCTGCAGCCTACCAGGCTCCTCCGTCCATGGGATTTTCCAGGCAAGAGTACTGGAGTGGGGTGCCAATTAGCAATTCCCAAAACAAAGTCTGGGTTTTCCTCATTTTCTTGGCCTTTTCTCCCTTTGGCGCAACACAAAGATGATGACCACTAGGGGTCAGACTTGCAAGAAGGTATCCAAGTCATTTTTTTGTTTGTTTTGTTTTGTTTTTTAATTGGGAGGAAATGAGAGGTCTTCTAGCCCAGCATGTATTGCCACATTTAAACACTTTCAACATGGGAGACTCTTAAATTATTAAAGATTTCTAAGAAACAGAGGTTTCACAACCCTCTCTTCCAAGAAAGTCTTCCTTATATTTAACCTAGATCTCTCAAATATAATTTGAAGCTATCTCTTATGGTGGTTCAACAGTACACGAACCAAGAACTTCCATATATTCAAGCTGGATTTAGAAAAGGTAGAAGAATCAGGGATCAAATTGCCAAGATCCATTGGATCACAGAAAAAGCAAGAGAGTTCCAGAAAAACACCTACTTCTGCTTTATTGACTGCACCAAAGCCTTTGACTGCATGGATCACAACAAACTGTGGAAAATTCTTAAAGGGATGGGAATACCACACCACCTTACCTGCCTCCTGAGAAATATGCATGCAGGTCAAGAAGCAACAGATAGAACCGGATATGGAACAACAGTCTGGTTCCAAATGGGAAAGGAATATATCAAGGCTCTATATTGTCACCCTGCTTATTTAACTTATATGCAGAGTACATCACACAAAATGTTAGGATGGATGAAGCACAAGCTGGAACCAAGATTGCCAGGAGAAATATCAATAACCTCAGATATGCAGATGACACCACCCTTATGGCAGAAAGCAAAGAGACACTAAAGAACCTCTTGATGAAAGTGAAAGGAGAGAGTGAAAAAGCTGGCTTAAAACTCAACATTAAAAAAACTAAGATCATGGCATCCAGTACCATCACTTCATGGCAAATAGATGGGGAAACAATGGAAATAATGACAGACTTTATTTTCTTGGGCTCCAGAATCACTGCAGATGGTGACTGCAGCCATGAAATTAAAAGACACTTGCTCCTTGGAAGAAAAGTTATGAACAGCCTAGACAACATATTAAAAAGCAGAGACATTACTTTGATGACAAAGTTCCATCTAATCAAGGCTATGGTTTTTCCAGTAGTCATGTATGGATGTGAGATTTGGACTGTAAAGAAAGCTGAGCACCAATGAATTGATGCTTTTGAACTATGGTGTTGGGGAAGACTCTTGAGAGTCCCTTGGCCTGCGGGAAGATCAAACCAGTGAATCCTAAAGGAAATCGGTCCTGAATATTCATTGGAAGAACTGATGCTGAAGCTGAAACTCCAATACTTTGGCCACCTGATGCAAAGAACTGACTCATTGGAAAAGACCCTGATGCTGGGAAAGATCAAAGGAGACGGGGATGACAGAGGATGAGATGGTTGGATAGCATCACCGAATCAGTGGACATGAGTTTGAGCAAGCTCTGGGAGTTGGTGATGGACAGGGAGGCCTGGTGTGCTGCAGTCCGTGGGGTCATAGAGTCAGACACGATTGAGCGACTGAACTGAACTGAACTTATGGTGGTATCTCTGGGAATACCGGTAATGCTTGGCTATGATCCTCTGGGTAAGGTAGGTGCTCTTCTGAGCAAGCGTCAGTTTATGTCTCAGTTTCCATATCTGTAAAATGGGAGCCAGGATTGGAGTCACTCTTCCACTAAATAGCACCTAAGTACAGGCTTCCCAGGTGCATGCATGCTAAGTCACTTCAATCGTGTCTGACTCTTTGCGACCCTATGGACTATAGCCCGCCAGGCTCCTCGGTCCATGGGATTCTCCAGGCCACTGGAGTGGATTGCTGTGTCCTCCTTCAAGGGATCTTCCTGACCCAGGG
Organism: Giraffa tippelskirchi; assembly: GCF_054371585.1. NCBI lineage: Eukaryota > Metazoa > Chordata > Mammalia > Artiodactyla > Giraffidae > Giraffa > Giraffa tippelskirchi. The sequence continues at coordinate 156,983,322 of NC_137276.1, read as the reverse complement.
ATCGAACCTGCATCTCTTACATCTCATGCATTGGTAGGCAAGTTCTTTACCACTAGTGCCACCTGGAATTCACCTGCAAATGTAGGAGACACAAGAGGTGCAGGTTGATTCTCTGGGTCAGGAAGATTCCCTGGAGAAGGAAATGGCAACCCACTCCAGTATTCTTGCCTGGATAATTCCATGGACAGAGGGCTACTGTCCGTGGGGTCAAAAAGCGTTAGACACGATTGAGCATGCACGTACGCACTGTAGCTGTCATTGTTTACAGGAAACACAGACATGGACCAGCCCTTAAGGAGTTTTGATGATCTCCAAGATCTCTGACATTGGCTCTAAAGTTCAATGATTAAATGAGGTTACTTGTCATTTTCTTAAGTAGGGCCGCATTAACCTTTCAAAATAGAGGACGCCCTTAATGTTCCTTAAAGCCACTTACAGGAGGGTTCTATGGTTCTACTTGCTGGGCTTTTCCAATCCTAGTGGCCTTCTTTCAGAATTCTTTCTTTCAACCATCTTAATTATGCTTTATACCTTTCTTTCCCCTCAAAACCTGTCCATATTTTATGGCTCAGATGCACCTTTTCACTAAGTATACTTCTCATCCAGATCTTACCATCTCTACCCATTTTTGAGGCTCTATTCACCCCAGGGGTATGGAGGTGAATACAGAGGGAGTGAATACAGAAGTGAATATGGAGGTATGGCAGAGGGAGAGCCCAGATGCACATCCCTCAACCTCTTCCCATCCCGCAAGGAGCTTAGTTCCCTTGTTGTTTTGTTTTAAAAATACTTGTTCTATATTTTTAATCTCTGTGTGCGTGGGTGCCTGAAATTCAGTCGCTTCGGTAGTGTCCGACTCTTTGTGACCCTGTAGACTATAGTCTGCCAGGCACCTCTGTCCATAGGATTCTCCAAGCAAGAATACTGGAGTGGGTTGCCATGTCCTCCTCCAGGGGATCTTCCTGACACAGAGATCGTGCTTGCATCTCTTATGTTTCCTGTGTTGGCAGGTGGGTTTTTTACCTCTAGCATCGCCTGGGAAGCCCCTTTTAAACCTCTATATATGTGTGAAAATTTCATCCAATATGAAAATGTCTACATTCAAGAATAAAATTCCCCATTTCTTCCTCTTGCTTCAATTGTGTGTCTCAGAGGTAAAGGCTATGTGTGGGTTGGTGATTATCCTTTCAGATTTTCACCTTTTACACACACATATACAAGCTTTTTGTTTTTTACCAACTCAGTATTTTCAAAGAGGTATGCACATCACTTACTAAAGGTAGCTTTATAGTGGGAATGAACAAACTGCCAATACATCCAGTAATGAGAATGAGTAATTGAAAACATTGCATTGAGTGAAATTAGACTTATACAGACAAGTACATACAGTACTATATATTATTCCATTAGTATGAAATTCTAGAACAGGTCAAACTAATCCATGGTGAAAAATATCAGAACAGAGTTTTCTCCTAGTTGGGGAAGACTGTGATTGACTCCAATGGGATATGAGAAAATCTTGCATGTTAAGATGTTATATATCCTAATAGGGGTTCAGGAGGCACAGATGTACTCATTTGTCAAAATTTAGTGACTGTATAATAAAAACTATTCATTTCATTGTATAGAAATATATATTTTTAAACAGTCAACAAATATTGATCTCCAGCAAATGCTGAAGAATTTAAGAAGTGTACTGTTGCCTGTAAATTACTTTGAAATATGTAAAATGTGGGTTGGTGGATGGATAAAGGAATGGATAAATAATAAAGCAAGTTCTGTAAAATGTTAATGGTAGAGTCTAAAAAGTGGGTCTATGGGTGTTAAAAAATTTTCTCATCTTTGCTACAGATTTAAAATTTTTCACAATAAAATGGGAAAAAGTGCCTTGAAGAATTTTAAAAACATACAAATAGAATAGACTATTATTGATCATTGATAATTATTATTAATAGTAACAATAAGTCATCACATTTTGCAGCCCCTAGAAATAGCATAAGGGTAAGGACCTAATGCTGTCCTCTAGATCCTCACAAATTAGTAACTATATCATTCATATAGGCTTCTCTGGAAATAATAGTCATAGATGATATACCGGACACTCCTACATACCATAAGTTTCAAATACAGTATGTCACTAAATCCTTTCACTTTAAAAAATATTAGTATTCCTAGCTTAAGGAAAAGCAGGATAATAAGGCTTGGACTTAAGACAACTAATTCCAAATCACATGACAAGTGAATGGCTGGGCCAGGATTAAAACTTAGTCTTACATAACCCTGAAGCCCATGCTCCGCTCACTAGAACACACTGTCTCTCAAACAAAGCCCCTCCTGGTCTCTGCCTGCCAGGGAGAACCACAGACCTGGCATCAAGGAATGCAGAGGATGCGGATGGAGGAATCCCCAAACTTGTCATGGAGCAGTAGCTGCCTTGGTCACCTGGACCTCCTGGTGATGGCTGAAGTTAGCTCCAGAAGCCCTCAGCGTCAATCAGCACAAGCTTCAACACGAAGTGACAACCTCCAGGCTTTGTAGAGGGAGTTAAAGGCAGTAAACTCTAAGCCAGCAGTAAAAATCCAATGTGTTCTGATGTGTCAGATCAAAACTTGGAAACCTCAAGGGTTCCACCCTCCCCACCTCCCCCTCAACAGCTGCAAATGTTTGTTTTATTTCTCTCACATCTGGCCAGCCCATGTGTAAACAGAACGAAGGGTCAGAGTGAGGAAAGGATCTGAATGCCTCATTTCTTAGCCTCTTCAGTATATAGTGAGATGGGACAGAGACTGAATTAGGAAATTTTTTTTTTAATTTCATTGAGATTGAGGCAGTAGTTTATGAATGCACATTAGGATTTCTTACTGATGGGTCCTTTTTCATACCTTTGTAAGGAGGCAGCTGGGGAGTGGTGAAACCTCTAGACTGAAAATTAGATGACCCAGATTCCAATATGGGCCCCTCCAATAATTAGGAGCAAATTTTTTTCTTTCTAGGTCTTATTGTACCATCTGGCTTATAACAGGGTGAAACCTTCTCTAAGGTTTCATCCAGCTTTAGTATTCCATTTTTTCAGCATAATTTCAGTGTTCACCATATTACTGCCTCTGTTTATTCAATAAGTATAGTCCTAGCCAGTGTCTTTCCATTACCTATGTGTGTGCTAAATCACTTCAGTCGTATCCGATTCTTTGCAAATCTATGAACTGTAGCCCGCCAGGCTCCTCGGTCCATGAGATTCTCCAAGCAAGAATACTAGAGAGGGTTGCCATGCCCTCCTCCAGAGGATCTTCCTGACCCAGGGATTGAACCTTCATCTCCTATGTCTCCTGCATTGGCAGGCAAGTTCCTTACCCCTAGCGCCACCTGTCCATTGTCTACACATGATACTTCAAATAGTATTAACCCCCTGAACTTTTTAAATGTCCAAGAAGTTTTACCTTGCTTCCCTCCAAAGAACATGTTAGGACTAAACTCAATGCTAATGATAGGATTCAATCTATCAATTATTGCTTCTGTTTGAAAAGCTAATTATTTAAGCAAGGTCTTTTGCCTTGTTCAAAATTATAAGCAGATTAAGTATTTGCTGAGCCTGATTTTTAATGTGAAATGTATGCCTTTGATATTCAAATATACTTTTAAAAATTTCAATACATTTTCATTTCCTAAAAACTAGATCAAGGTAAAGTTCTTATTTAAAATAAGCATGCTATTAGCCTTGATAAATGAAATGCAAACAAAATCATGCATTATGAATTTATAAATATACCTTGAACGTAAGGTGAAGACTGTTGACTTAATTAAATGAGCAATGAATGACTGATGAAAGTTTTTAACCTAAGGAGTAATACAATCTGAGATTGGAAGTTATTTTAAGAAACTGCTCTTTGTAACCCCACCATTAGGCCTCAAGAAAAAGGTAGAATTCCTAATTTTACGTCCATTTCCCTAGATCCCGTTTCCCCAAATCATATGTTTCCATTACAAGATAATCTTTTAGGCTGAACTGCCACAGCAAATTCTTTCTGATCAACAAGATGAGACAAAACAAAAAAATTGAAATAGAAGGAATGAGAAATGGGGAGACAAGAAGACCTCATGGAATGGATCCATCTTATTTTGAGCTTGTGTTTAAGCAGGCATAGCACAGAGCTTCCCTGAAGGGGAACCCATGTCTCAAGGAAACCCCAATCCTTTTTCATCCTTTCCGAGTTCCTGTTGGCCCCATTTCCAAGAAGGTCGAGACTGCTGGAGCCTGCTCCAGGCCAGCAGAGGGCACTCTTGGAGCAGAATTAAGGACCTTGGTGGGAAACTCTGGGAGGACAATCTCAACCTTCTTCACCAGAGGGCTGGCTGGTGTTATCTGAACCTTGTGTGCTGACCTGAAAGACAGATGATTGGTCCTTCTCGCCTTGTCTTATAGAATTCTGCTCATAGTCCAGTTAAACTGCTGAAGACCCCATTTTCCAGCTCAAGCTTTCTTCCCACTAACAAGAAAAAAAATGACTAACTGATCCTTCAGAGATAAGGAGTCAGGAAATGTGACACCTAAGCTCTTGCACAGCAAAACTGCTAAGAACTGAGAAATCAGGAAAAGGTTAACTAGGTTCAAAGTGTCAGAGATAGTCAAAGCAGCTTGAGCAAGATCACCTGTCTGCCTCTCCCTACCTCACTATCCACCAAGGAATATCTACTTAAAAAAAAAAAAAAAATGGTGGCAGATATAGATGAAGCCCAAATAATGACACAAAATGAACCTTAAATTAGGAGTGGGTAGCAGAAATCCACAAAGGTTTTTTAGCCCAAGGATGATGCAATTAAAGCTTAGCAACTGGGTCGCCTAGCAAAAGATTTATCCATTGCAACTCAGTTAGTAGCAAAAAATAAGCACCAAGGAATAGTGCAGATTCAGAGTCCAGCCCTGACTCTGAGGCTTCTTGGCTCTGTGTCTTGGGCCAAGTTCCATGAGTAAGACTCTTTCAGCCTCAGTTTCCTCATTTATCAAGTGAAGGAGTTGAACCACACAATCTGTCAGATTCAGTTCACATTTTATATTCTGAGTCTGTGGGTTTCTAGCATCTTAGAAATACAATTTAAAATATTTTTAGAGAATCTATGTAACACAGGCAAAGGATAGCTGTCCATTCATTCAGTCACTCATTGATCAGTGGACATACACGTCCTTCGGGGAGAAGAAGAGCTTATGTCAAACTTCCAGCGACATCCCCACTTCCATCCAGATAGGCCCTTCAGACACCAGCAGTGAGGGTCTGGTGTGAGGGCTACAGGAAAGGGAGAGAACATCAGTTTCTCAGCTGGCTTATAGACTTCAAGGAGGACTGTGGTGATCCATCAGTCAACTCACGTAGACTCTGACTTGTAGGCAAAAAGAACGTGAGGTCTACAAGAGACCTCAGAACTCAACTGCACTCCGCCCTCACTTAATAAACGCTGAGTCACAGATCTCAAGACAACACAGTAATTGACAGAATCAACCTGGTTTATGGTGTCCTTGTGGGCTACATGTCACTCTCACCATATAACCTTCACACCAGCTAATCTCTTAACCTCACCGGATTATTTATATTTTCTTCTAATTATTATTGGGTTCTTGCACTGCTTACAGAAAATCACAGTCCCCTCAAACCTTGTCACATGAAGCTTCAACTCAAACACTGGAGCCCTAAGACAGTAGTTTGAGCAAAAGATGCTTTCATTGGTGATGCTCTGAAAATTGGATCTTTTGCTTCAACTAAAGTTACGAGGACCTCCATCAGTTCACTCATCACAAGTGGATTTATTTCTCTACTTCACACAATGTCTCGGGTCCAACTGAACCTTTCCTTATTTATTTACTTATTTACATAAACCTACATGGATAAAAAATTGAGAAAGCTAACCAAAAAAGGATAAGTAATTTTTAAACCAACTCTAAGGAGCATACATATAATTATCCCTGAAACTAAGGGAAATATTGCAAACCCCCAAATGACCCCAAAAGCCCACTTTTAATGATATATCCTTCTTTACCATATGAGTTCACTGAGGGTTTTCTGTGTGAGTCTTTATATAAAATCCATTAAATAACAACAGACGATATCTGGATAGCAGTTTCACAATAAAGAACCTTCTACGTGCCAGTCTTACAGTGTACCTTGGTAAATGTCAAGGCATATAGTCAAATTGTATTTTCAAGGGAGAGTTCTGAGGCCCCAAACCCTGTAGTCTTGGATGGTATAAGGCTTCCTGGAAACCTCATATAGGAGAGGGAGCGATCCAAAGCATCTTGAGGAATAGCTGTTTAGCAGGAACCTCAATGCAGTCTTCTCAAATATCAGCTGCCGCAGTCCGACTAGGAAGTAGGCAGCAGACAAGTCTAGACAGAGGTTGCTGACCAGGCCCTGAGTACACATGTGCTGTGCTGGGACCTGAAGAAAGATCTCTGAGCTCTGGACACACAGGGAGTCCTTGAGCTCTGGAGACTGGTCAGGCTTCCTCCCTGAAGAGCAAGGCTGCCCGACATGGCTTTGTGTTAAACAGAGCAGTGAGAGCCTCTTACACACACACACACACACACACACACAAGCTATCTCCTTATGGTCTTCACTGTAGCATCTGCTGTGCGGTGCTTAGTTGCTCAGTGGCATCCTACTCTTTGCGACCTCATGGACTGTAGCCCACCAAGCTCCTCTTCCAGGCAAGAATACTGGAGTGGGTAGCCTATCCCTTCTGCAGGGGATCTTCCCAACCCAGGAATCGAACCAGGGTCTCCTGCATTCCAGGCAGATTTTTACCAGGTGAGCTACCAGGGGACCCCATGTTAAAGTTATTTGGGGTACCCATTTATTTTACAAAGATGGAAATGGAAGCTCAGATGGAGGGGAGCTACCATTTCCTTAAGGCCAAACTGGGATGTGACAGAGACTGCCCTCCATCTGACATATGTGTCACTGAAATACACTGCAGATCATGCTGTGCCCTCAATCATTCCCTTCACTGATCCCCCAAGGCCCTCTGGAAAGAATGCAAATGTCCCCACCCAGCAATAAAGCCCTCCAAGCATTAAAGACTCCATAGAATAATCTTGTTTGCTCTTTGTTCCCCAGTTCCCCTTCTTGATGGCTCAAGTGACTCTCACTCCCACTCAAACAGCCCAGACTCATTCCCACCTCCATCTTGAGACTGATTCTCCCATCCATTTCCAGTTTCAGAGAGACTGTTCTTAGTGAACTGAGGTGTCCCAGACACTAAAGCAGCATTCTAAAATGGCTCACACTCCCTCCATGCATGCCCCTCCAGAGAGTCCAAAATACACTGACAGTGCATTTTTACTTTTAATCATATTTTTTTGTATAATTACCAAGGCCTCTTAAAGCCTCAGCCCCCTCCTGTGTGGTAGGAATGGCAAATACGCCCATTTTATAGGGGAGATGAAGGAAGTGAGACCCAGTGCCGAGAAAGGGCGTATGATTCATGCTCCAGAAAGCAGTGAGTCAGAAGAGAAGGAGAAAGAAGACCCAGGCTTCCTGACGCTGGTGCTCCATTCTCAGAGCCAGGCATCTTGCCTGCTGGTATTTCCAAATAATTGCTATCTTTAAAAATAAGTCAACAAGCAGCCTAATAGGCTTACTTTTGAGAAAACTCATGATGCAAAAGGGCAAGGGACCATGTCTTTCCTAACCTCTGAGCCATACCTAGAATGTTAATTACATATTTTGTAATAAAGCAGCTCTGAGCCTTCCAAGTTATGATCTCTTAAGGCAACTACATAAATGAAAGTAATTCTGAAGAGCTGGACTGTTAAAGAAATTGGACAAGACTACAAATCCAGTTGAGGTTGGAAATGAGGACTTCATCCCATAAACCTTCTCTAGCGTTGTATACCTATTTCCAATATCTAGCAGCTGTCCAACTCTTGAGAGGCTGAAAAACATGGGAAGGGTTGAGGTAAGCCACTGCTAGTTGGGTCAGAACATTTTTGGGTAATCCTGGAAAGGCTTGTCAAAAAAAGAAAGTGGTAGTAGGTCCTTCTGTAGTTCTTCCTCAGAGAAGAGGAAGAGAAACAAATGTGTCCAGACTGAAGAAAAAGGTCTGAAAAATGGCTGAAGGCCCCTAGGGAATCAGGCAAGAACTAGCTCTTACATGTTCTCCACGACAGTTCACGACATTTGGGTCGTGAACAACTGTTGTGAACAACAGTCTACTCACATCCCAGGTGCTTGGATAGAAACCCTCAATAAGATGACCACATAATTTATCATCCAGACCAGAGCACTCCAGGGTAAAAGAGGAAGACATTAATTATATCAGGGCAACAGGCATAAAGTAGGAAGGCAAACCAGGATCTATGGCCACCTTAACCTTCAGAGTTGAGGTCAGCAATGAAGGGTTCCTATCCATAGACAAAAGTCTACTCCACAGGAAGGATGTAATAAGCACAAAGATGGTTGGTTACACTGAGACAGTATTAAAATGTCCCAAGAAGAGTTGAAAGAGAAAGACGTCACAGCTAGAAAGAGGAGTTGGCATTTAAGCTGTGTTTTGAAGGAAGCAAAGGATTTGAATGTGAGGTCATGAGAGGTCAAGTAGTCTTCCAGGTAAATTTAAGAAAGAAGCTTCAGGCAAGGCCCAGTGGCAGGGGAGTGTGGGCTACATGAGACATGGTGAGGAGGCAGAATGGATCTGCTGTGGCCACATGGAGGTCAGAGTGAACCCCAGCAGGGACGGGGCAGGAAGAATGCTGATGCCTGGTTGGACTTGGTTCTAATTCTGTGAACACCACCAGGGATAAGCTGTCCTCTTTTCCTGAGTGGGGTTGTATAAATCAGCTTTCCCAGTCCTGGACTTGAGGTGAGACAACCCAAATGTCCAGACTCACAGGGCATATAGGCTGCTGCCATTCTCACCAAGCCAACTGTCTTCCCTCCCTCCACCAAGTAAGCTGGTCTCATCATTTGAGGAACTGCACCATCTCTTTGGGTTTCAGTGCCATGCACTTTCTCTCTCCATCCAGCCGTGGGAGAAGTGGGTTTGGACGTCTGGGGGAAGTGTCTGTTTGGCAATCCAACAGGGCTAGACAGTTTGAGAGGGGTGGATTTTAGGGGCTACCCCCTTGTGAGTGTTCAAACCTTTGAAGCTTCATGGTAAGACTACTTTATATTCCTATGTTTTTCAGGAGTATACACAGATCCAGAAGAAGTTTGGACTTTGGGGCTTTCAGAGGAGTCAAAAGTCAGTGACACTAAGTCAGTGACAATAAGCAGAGCTTTGCCGTTTATAAGTGACATTCACGTTTGAGCCTCACCACTTTGCTAGATGGGTCAGGAAGGTGTTACTGTGACCAGCAATTGACATATAAGGGAATGAAGGAGCAGACAAATGGATGACTCATCCAAGGTCACACAGTAAGTGACAGAGCTCAAGTCTCCTGGAGCCAGCCACGTACTCAGACAGCCGCCCCACAGCCTGCTCTCAGAAAGGAGACAAGAGAGAAGAGAAAGAAAGAGAAGGCCAAGTAGGAGGAGGGAAGGAGGCAGAGGGAGCATCGCAGAAGAGGAATGGCAAATCCTTCCGCCTAGTCCTGGGATCTGGGATGGACCTAGAACTTTTAATCCTTCCCCACCCCACTCCCATTTCTCCTCCAGAACCCAATGAAATGGGCCAGAGGCTGTGCGGTAGGCAAGGGCTGCCGGGTAACATCTTTCCGGAGGCGCGAGCTTGGCCCCGCCGGGTGGCCCGGCCTTTCAAAGGCCACTTGTACACTGGGACGCCGCGCAGGGGCGGCCAGAGAGCCCGGGCCAGGAGGAGGGGCTGGGCCTGCCTTTGGTGCCTAGAAATCAAAGCAGCCAACCTTGGGCTTTTTCTTCCCCTCACACTGAGGCACTTTTATTGGCGAGATGAAGGGAGGCAGAGCGGGCCTACAGTCCTCGCTTTGCTTTTGGAGGTTAATGACCCAGTTAGCAGCTCTTGGCTGCGTTTCCGACATTTTGCAGACATCAAGCCCCGCGTCTCTGCCAAGTACATTCTGTTCCCTGGAGCTCATCCAATGCATCTCAGATTACTATGTAATGCGACAAAGAGGGAGAGGTGGCTGGGAGGGGCGGCGGGGAGGGCGGGGGAGCAGGCGGGAGCGGGGAGGGCGGGACGCCAGAGTAGCCGGGTGGAGTGAAGGGGGATGCCACCCCAAATACAGCCACCCTTCTTGACAGGGGGCCCCAAGGTGAGGGTGCGGAGTGGGGCTCCGCGTCCAGGCAGTAAGTGAAGGAATCCTGCGGCTGAAAGCCAAGCCCCTAGCCTGGGGCTAGTGTGGGCCGAGGGCTGCCGGAGACTCGGGGGGCGGAGGGCGGGGAACAGAATGGAAAGGGGTGGGGCTAAGGAATAGGCCCTGCCCCCTGCAGCGCCAGCTGCCTGCGCAGCGCGCTCTCTAATTATAGACGTGAATGGAAAGCGGCAGCTTTTGAATGATTGTGTTGCTCACGCTGCCTTTGGAGGCTGAGGAGCAGGTGCTGCCCCGCTAGATACAAAGTGATTCATTTAAAAGCCCTCTTGTCACGCACGCACACTCACCGACGTACACGAAACCTCTGGCTTTATCCCACTACTGCCAGGCAGTGGTTCCAAAATTGGTTTAAGAGGCCTGGGCCCTGGGGGTCTGGGGCAAAGACTGGGGTGTTTTTCTTGTCTTTTTCACTCATCCGTCGAAAACTCCTTGTGAATGAGAAAAACCTTAGACTTTTTCAACCTTTGGGAAAGTAGCATCTTATTTTACAGATGGAGAAACTGAGGCTGGGAGAGACGCTGGGGTGCCCTCGGGACATAGCATGAATCAGTGCAGAGCTGAGAGAACCCGATCTCCCGACGGCCTCTCCTTTCCCTCACCAGGTTGGAACCTGAGCAGCGTTCACTTTAGTGACATTAATTTCCAGGCGTAGATCCCAATTACAATTCATCTATCCTTCCCCGTCCTTTCTCCGGGCGCTGCTCCCCCATCCTAGCCAGCGCCTCCACCCACTCCCACACAAAACTTGCTAGTGCTGCTGATTCTCACTGGTAGGTTTAATAGTTCCAGAGCTGGAAACTGGGTAACAGTGAAAATCGCGCCCATCTACCCGTCAGTTATGTGTGAGTCAATCTGCTGTGCCTTCCATCCACATAACTGCCTCATGAGGAACTCCAGAGGAGGCAAAACCTAGACTCGTCTTCCTCAGCGTCTCACCTGTCTGTACATTTACAGTGGGCCAAGCACTCTCATGAACACCATGACCACGCAAGCACAGTAGCAAGTCGTACATCCATTTCACAGAGTCTTTCTAGAAATGGAGTGTCGGCGAGGGACATGACTTGTTCACAGTCATCTGCTGGTGAGTGACCAGCGTGGGGGCCAAACTTGGGACTCCCACCCTTGTCCTAGGGTGTGTCCAGTACTCATACTGTGGTCTTCCTGGGGAGCAAAGATCCACCTAGTCATAGAGAGGAGTTGCTCAAAGTGACCTGGGCATCTTCAGCATGGCCATTGGCCTCCCTCCCTATGGCCTTGGATCACTACCCCCATATTCTCACCTCTATCCAAGTCCAGAGTATGAAACTGGACACAAACAGCTGCTATTTTCCCTGGTGCCAGAAGTCTCCAAGCCCACTCGTTGCTCCTGGCTCCAAAAAACAAGGCCAGCTTCACTCACTTCTGGGACTAATCCTAGCCCCTTACCTTTGCTGACCACTCTGGACTTAACTCTAGGTCTGTCTCCCATGTGCCCTCAAGATCTCCATCAGATGTATGAATAAAGAAGCAGCAACAAGTAGCACACTGGAAAAAAAAAAAGAGAGAGAGAGAGAGAAGGAATAGGTAAGCAGAATATTTTAATTGTTTTGTATTTGCCTCTTTGAAGCAAGGGCTTCCCTGGTGACTTAGTGGTAAAGAATCAACCTGCAATACAGGAGATGCAGGTTTGATCCCTGGGTCAGGAAGATCTCCTGAAAAAGGAAATGGCAACCCACTCCAGTATTCTTGCCTGGAAAATGCCATGGTCAGAGGAGCCTGGCAGGCTACAGCCCATTGGGTCACCAAAAGATTCAGATGCAACTTAGCAACTAAACGACAACAACTTGGAAGCAAGGTACTATATCTTAGTCTTTTTAAGTCCCTAACATGCCCAACAAACACAAAGTCTAGCCCAATGCACTGAGCAGAGCAGACCCACAGATATGTTAAAGAATCAAAAGACTTTCAAGTGGCTGAAAAAATTCGTATAAACCTATGCTGGCCCTTGTCATGAGCGGTTCAAGAACATGAGTTTTGTATGTACAACACCAGCTCTGCTCTGATCATTTGTACAATATTAAGAAACTGTTTAATCTCTCTGATTCTCAGTTTTTTTTATCTGTAAAATGGACATGATTATAGTTTGTAGAATAAAGGTTCAGTACACATGGCTATCATTTTCAGTGAGGGACTGAATGGTGTAATTTATGGAAAGTCCATAACCTAATGCCTAGTAGACCAACCTAGATAGCATATTAAAAAGCAGAGACATTACTTTGCCAACAAAGGTCCGTCTAGTCCAGGCTATGGTTTTTTCAGTTGGTCATGTATGGATGTGAGAGTTGGATGGTGAAGAAAGCTGAGCGCCAAAGAATTGAGGCTTTTGAACTGTGGTGCTGGAGAAGACTCTTGAGAGTCCCTTGGACTGCAAGGCAATCCAACCTGTCCATCCTAAAGGAGATCAGTCCTAGGTGTTCATTGGAAGGACTGATGTTGAAGCTAAAACTACAATACTTTGGCCACCTCATGTGAAGAGTTGACTCATTGGAAAAGACCCTAATGCTGGGAAGGATTGAGGGCAGGAGGATAAGGGGACGACAGAGGATGAGATGGCTGGATGGCATCACTGACTCGATGGACATGGGTTTGGGTAAACTCTGGGAGTTGGTGATGGACAGGGAGACCTGGCGTGCTGCAATTCATGGGATCACAAAGAGTCGGACACGACTGAGAGACTGAACTAAACTGAGTAGAGTGTCAGCACCCAGTAGTAATAATAATTATTGTTATATCCTCATTTATAATGTGAGACTGATGGCTCCTCTTACACAGGGTTGTTTTGTGAATTAACTTAGATAATATATATGAACACTCTTTGTGAAACTATAGGACTGTTCATATGCCTTATTATTAACTTTATTATTGGGGCACTGATTCAACCCTTATATTGTGTTAACTGCACCTCGTATTTGAGATTCTGAGGTAAATTCTATCCATGTGTTCAAAATGCAGATAAGTAGGTAAGGCCAAGAGTGGGTATAACTAATGTAACTATCTCACAGCAGGCAGGAGGTGATGAGCACTCTGATTAGCACTATAAAGCAAATGCCATGAGGCATCAGGGAAGCCGGCAGCAGGTAAGCAGATACCTTGAGGCAGAAAAAGGAGTTTAGGAATGGCTGCAGCAAGGATATAGTAGCATAAGAACCTGGATGAATAGTGAGGATAGTGAGAGAAAGACATTTCTGGTAAAGGGATCAGAAAGAGCAAAGGCCCCAAAGCAGGAAGAGAAGGGGGTAAGTGGAGAACTGCAACCACATCAGTGTTCAGAGAACACAGTCTGACAGAATATGGCTGGGGAGGTGACCTAGGAGGCCAGGCAGCAGAGTCCCAGGCAGCCCAAGAGGACCCTGAGCTCTTCACTGATGACATGGAGGGACGATGTGCTGGGGACAGTCTAGGGATGATGATTCGTGGTCAAACTGAAGAATCTCATGTAGCAGAAGTGCAGACAGAGTAGAGGAATTCTTTTCTAAGGCCAAAGCTGAAACAGCAGGAACTGGGGTGGTTTCATAGTTCCTTCGTAGAACCTCTCAGATTTCACAATTGTATATTGACTTTTGTGTTTTGTTCTTTACTCTGACATATAAGGCTCCCTGAGAGATGAGAATAAAGAGTCTTTCTTATTTATCCCCAGTGTCTGCCACAGTGACTGACACATATTAGAAGCTCAATAAAGACTCACTGAGCAAATTAATGCTCCCTTGATTCCAAGGTCAAAAGGACCTCTCAAGTATTTCAAAAGTGGTCAAAGGATTCTCCAAGCTTTACCTTTTGCTTCAGCAAACAGGTGTCCCCCGGGTGAAAGAGAAGAGTTAAAAATTCACTGGACAGGAGAGCAGGACTTTATGATGATCCTTCTGATAATGTCTATTTTCAGAAAATAAAATCAAAAAGAACTGAAAAAAGGAACAAGGATAAACCGGGAACTGGATCTGGAATAAAATTTCTTCTTCCTTTCTTACTTAGTTGCCTTAATTAGCCATCTTCTATTTTTAGTCCACAATCTCTAAAAACATAAAAAAAGACGAGAAGGAAGGGGAGGAAGAAAGAGAGAAGAAAAGAAATTACCCAAAAATGTGATGTATGAGCAACGGGTTTTGTTGTTTTCTAAAACCCTCTGTGACCTGGATCCCTTCCCAGCTCAAGTTAGAAGCAGAAAAGAAATCCAACTGGTTTTATTTGCTAAGGATTTGGGACAAGCATCTGGCTGATAGAAGCTTTGCCTACTCTCTCATCTTAGTCTTCTTTTAAATATCAACGTCAGTACCTTTCTTCCTCTCTCTTGGGATGGCAATTTGGTGCTATGATTCCTAATCAGGGGCTATAGAAGGCCAGAGGTGGAACAAACAGAACCTAGAGTTTATTTGGTTCAACTCCTTTATGTTATAAATGAGAAAACTAATAAAAAGATTGAGGCAATGAATTGTCCAAGGTCATCCAACTCATTTGTGATGGAGAGCAAGACCCAAGAATTCTGATTTCAAGTTGAGTACTCTTTCCAAACTCCATGACACCCCCTTTAATGAAGTAGCATTCGCATAATAACATATAACATTCACACTTCTCTGAAAAATGAAAAAAAAATAACATTGGAAAAGTAGATCTGGGTTTGAATACCAGCATATAGTAGAATTGGGAACAAGTTCTACTATACACTAGCTGTATAACCTTAGGCAAGAAGCCGGATATTCTATAATAACAATAGCCATCATTGCTAAGCATCTATTAATATATTGTGTCAAACTCAGAAAAGTTAAGAAATTGGCCAAAGGCAGTATGAGTTTGAATCCAACTTAGTCTGTCTTATTCTAAATCCCATAATTTTTTCCACTGTAGTTTTCACTGCTTCTCTATGCTTCAGATTTCTCATCTGTAAAATATGAGATATTTTAAATAATAAATGAGATTAAAAGTGCCTAGTACAGTACTTGATGTAGGTGCTCTGTAAACAGCACCTATTGTTTTGACAACACATCTTTAACACTTGTTACACCTGAGGTGTTACCATTTTGATTATAGTATGTTACTCAAGAATGTTAGCTATTATCAATCATCATCACCATATTCGCCAGCCTCTACCCTCCCAGTCTCAGCTTTCCCCTGATGTGTTCTCTCAAAGGGTTGGGTTCCAAACATGGAAGATCTAAGCAGAACAGGTAAGGCAGGGTGGGACCTGAACCCGCCTACTGGTGCTGGAATGCTGAGCAGACAGGTCAGGTCTGGCAAGAGAGCTACATTTATTCACAGACCAGGCAACCGAGTATCGAAGCACAGATGTTCTGGGGGCCAGAGTACAAGGATTTGAGATGGTCAAAGCCAAAGGCAAATGGACCACTGTTTCAGAAAGGCCAAACCAAGGATAAAGGTCCACGTTACCATTTCTGTCAAAAGCCAGACAAGACATTAGCTAGTAGGAAATAGCTGGGTAGGAAGATCGCCAGAAAAAGAGCATAAAAATCAGGCTTAAAGCAAAATCCAGTTGGAAAAAATAAAGATTAAAATGGACCTGAAGCTTCTGAACATGACAGATGAGTCTTTTTTATCCCTCTGATTATCAGTCAGTTCAGTAGCTCGGTCATGTCTGACTCTTTGCGACCCCATGAATCATAGCACGCCAGGCCTCCCTGTCCATCACCAACTCCCGAAGTTTACCCAAACTCATGTCCTTCGAGTTGGTGATGCCATCCAGCCATCTCATCCTCTCTTGTCCCCTTCTCCTCCTGCCCTCAATCCTTCCAGGCATCAGGGTCTTTTCCAATGAGTCAATTCTTCAAATGAGGTGGCCAAAGTATCGAGTTTCACTTTCAACATCAGTCCTTCCAATGAACACCCAGGACTGGTCTCCTTTAGAATGGACTGGTTGGATCTCCTTGCAGTCCAAGGGACTCTCAAGAGTCTTCTCCAACACCACAGTTCAAAAGCATCAATTCTTCGGCACTCAGCTTTCTTCACCGTCCAACTCTCACATCCATACATGACCACTGGAAAAACCATAGCCTTGACTAGATGGACCTTTGCTGACAAAGTAATGTCTCTGCTTTTTAATATACTCTCGGTTGGTCATAACGTTCCTTCCAAGGAGTAAGCGTCTTTTAATTTCATGGCTGCAATCACCATCTGCAGTGATTTTGGAGCCCCCAAAAATAAAATCTGACACTGTTTCCACTGTTTCCCCATCTATTTCCCATGAAGTGATGGGACCAGATGCCATGATCTTAGTTTTCTGAATGTTGAGCTTTAAGCCAACTTTTTCACTCTCCTCTCTCACTTTCATCAAGAGGCTTTTTAGTTCCTCTTCACTTTCTGCCATGAGGATGGTGTCATCTGCATATCTGAGGTTATTGATAGTTCTCCTGGCAATCGTGATTCCAGCTTGGGCTTCCATCCCAGCGTTTCTCATGATGTACTCTGCATATACGTTAAATGAACAGGGTGACAATATACAGCCTTGACGTACTCCTTTTCCTATTTGGAACCAGTCTGTTGTTCCATGTCCAGTTCTAATTGTTGCTTCCTAACCTACATACCAGTTTCTCAAGAGACAAGACAGGTGGTCTGGTATTCCCATCTCTTTAAGAATTTTCCACAGTTTATTGGGATCCACACAGTCAACGGCTTTGGCATAGTCAATAAAGCAGAAATAGATGTTTTTCTGGAACTCTCTTGCTTCTTCAAAGATGCAGCGGATGTTAGCAATTTGATCTCTGGTTCCTCTGCCTTTTCTAAAACCAGCTTCAACATCTGGAAGTTCACGGTTCATGCATTGCTGAAGCCTGGCTTGGAGAAGTTTGAGCATTACTTTACTAGCGTGTGAGATGAGTGCAATTGTGCGGTAGTTTGAGCATTCTTTGGCATTGCCTTTCTTTGGGATTGGAACGAAAACTGACCTTTTCCAGTCCTGTGGCCACTGCTGAGTTTTCCAGATTTGCTGGCATATTGAGTGCAGCACTTTCACACCATCATCTTTGAGGATTTGAAATAGCTCAACTGGAATTCCATCACCTCCACTAGCTTTGTTCATAGTGATGCTTTCGAAGGCCCACTTGACTTCACATTCCAGGATGTCTGGCTCTAGGTGAGTGATCACACCATCGTGATTATCTGGGTCATGAAGATCTTTTTTGCACAGCTCTTCTGTGTATTCTTGCCACCTCTTCTTAATATCTTCTGCTTCTGTTAGGTCCATACCATTTCTGTCCTTTATTGAGCCCATATTTGCATGAAATGTTCCCTTGGTATCTCTAATTTTCTTGAAGAGATCTCTAGTCTTTCCCATTCTGTTGTTTTCCTCTATTTCTTTGCATTAATCACTGAGGAAGGCTTTCTTGTCTCTCCTTGCTATTCTTCGGAACTCTGCATTCACATAGGAATATCTTTCCTTTTCTCCTTGCTTTTCACTTCTCTTCTTTTCCCAGCTATTTGTAAGGCCTCCTCAGACAGCCATTTTGCTTTTTTGCATTTCTTTTCCATGGGAATGGTCATGATTCCTGTCTCCCGTACAATGTCATGAACCTCTGTCCATAGTTCATCAGGCACTCTGTCTATCTGATCTAGCCCCTTAAATCTATTTCTCACTTCCACTGTATTATCATAAGGGATTTAATTTAGGTCATACCTGAATGGTCTAGTGATTTTCCCTACTTTCTTCAGTTAAAGTCTGAATTTGGCAATTAGGAGTTCATGATCTGAGCCACAGTCAGCTCTTGGTCTTGTTTTTGCTGACTGTATAGAGCTTCTCCATCTTTGGCTGCAAAGAATATAAACTAGTAAATAAGCATGAAAGTATCTTGGTTATATAAATAACTATGATATTATTTGTGGATACATTCTCTTGTAGTGAAAGTACTAAAACATTCATGGGAATGATACCTACCAAATTCAGATGGTATTTTCCTTGATAGAGAGTAGGTGGGAAAGAAGGAGGGAGGAAAAGGAAATAGAAGGTGGGGGCTTTAACTATGTGTATTACATTTAATGTCTTTTAAGAAAAAAGAGATTTGAAGCAAATATGGCAAAATGTTAGCAGCTGTTAATTCTGATGGTGAGTACATGACATCTGTTGTATCTTTTTGGTATAGTTATGTATTTCATAAATTAACATAAAAATATAAAACAATAAATATATTTAAAAGCTAATAAATTGTATTAATATTAGCATGTAATCATTGTAGAAAATCTGGAGATTTTATGAAATAATAACACAGGTAGATAATGTGTTCTAAAAGTTATGATGTTGGCCAGGTGATATGATATTTCTCAGGTAAGACAATAGGTCTTAATCCAATGCGATTCATAGAAATTCATAGAAGTTTAGGTTTGTACCTTGACAGTCCATATGTGTTTGTTAAGAGGAAGATTTTAGAATTCTCCAAATCATACTATCTGGCCAATCATTCCAAAAATGCCCAACTGTTGATCCCTAACCTGACTGGACAGAAAGTCCCATTTTATCATAAGAACCAAGGTCTTACACTCTCATATAGAAAGAAAATCTACAAAGACTTCTGGATGATCAAAGCTAAGGTTACAAACTTCACAAATTAGAATTCATGGGTGGAAACCCAGTAAGTATGAAGACAAGAACAACCCCATCAAGTACTAGATATGATTGACATTTATATAGAGCACTCTGCCAAACGAGAGCAGAATACACCTTCTTTTCAAGAGCATTTGGAACATTCACCAAGATGGACTACCTCTGGGTCAACCTTCTAGATGTCTCCCATAAAGCAAGGACCTTCAGACCCTCACTCAGAAGCGAGTCTCATTTTACAAACAATTGATAGGCCATCTGGAGTCTCTCTGACCACAACATGACAGAAGATGAACCATAATTGCTTCCCAATGGGCAATATTCATCAGTAATAGCTGGCTGCCAAGCCATTTGGGAGGAGACAAAAGAGCTATAAAATACAGACACAAGGGCCCAGAACATAGCAGTCTAGGGCCATCTAGTTCAGGGGCAAAGCATAACAGGCCCAGAAATCCATCAGGCACTCCTGCATTGGTACATTCAGTAGTTTAGTAGAAAGAGCATGGGAGTCAGCTGAAGAGGGTTTGGGCCTGGCTCCACCACGAACCCACAAGAGGCAGTGAGCTGGTCCCTCTCACTTCTCCTTTCTGGGAACTGGCTTCCTCTTGGGCAAAATGGAGTCACTAGAATCTAGTGGCTAGGTCTCCAAGATGATTTCTACTTCTACCACTCTGTGATGATTTTTGTGTTCATTCAAATACCCTCTGGGTCTTCAAATACATGATGAATAATTACTGGTGATGTTTGGATTCGAAGACAGGGGGCCGTGTGAGACCTCAGAAGGCCTGTTTGCTTTTGTGTGCTGGCTTGTTCCCCTCCACAGTCATGGGTATGCTCAGAAGTGTCCTAAAGGGTCCCACAAGGACATATTTACAAACAGCTTCCCCAAAGCAGTAAAATGGCAAAAACAAGCCTTGCAAGAGAAATTCTGTATACCAGACAATTTAATTCTGAACAATGGACCACATGAGGATGTATAAATAACTAATTACGCTGGACAACATGAACAGCTTTAGGGGATGATTGCAAAATTGGAGAGGAAGGAAATGTGATGGGTATTTATATATTTGGGCTTCAGTCAAGGATTTCATATTCACTCTTAAGCAATTTGACTTGCAAAATTAGCTCAGACCAGAACACAGTCAAACGACTTGAAACTGGCAACAAGTCTGCTTGTCCAAGGGGGATGTTTATTCCAAAGCCTCCAGGAGACTGGAGTAGAAGGCTGGGTCCATACCCCTGCTGTATCTGCAGAATGTTCCATGAGAGATGCTTTGGTCTCCACAGTGACCCTGAGGTGAAAAGACTGTTACAGGCATTTGTATTAAATAGTTTCAATGGGAAGTCATGCTCATCTTGTTGTAACACAAGCACATATTCCTGGATACTCAGTTCCACATTTTTCCTGAATTTGTACTGTGTGACCAGTACTCTGCCAAGTCCTGGAGTTACAGAGACTGGATTTCTGCATCTAGAATGCCTCATTCACCACTGTATGTCTGGTGTCTACCTCTGCCTCTGGTACTCATATCCCAGGCATGCATAAATAAGTTGGGCAACCAGTGAATTATTGAATGAAATAAGTAACACACAGTCCTTACCCAAACAGAATCCTCAGTCTGATGGATAACATAAAATTGGGTGGTAGTAGTAGTGGTGGTGAAAGTTGCTCAGTTGTGTCTGACTCTTGGATTGTATGGACTGTGCATAAACTGTAGCATGACTGTAGCATTCCATGTAGCATGGAACCCTTCAGAACACTTCTGAGCATACCCACAACTGTGAAGGGGAACAAGCCAATGCATGACCCCATGGACTGTAGCCTGCCAGGCTCCTCTGACCATGGAATTCTCCAGGCAAGAATGCTGGAGTGGATAGCTGTTCCCTTCTCCAAGGGATCTTCCTGGCCCAAGGATTGAACCCAGGTCTCCTGCATTGCAGGCAGATTCTTTACCATGTGAGCCAACAAGCCTTATTGGTTCTCTCTAATATACAGTGGGTGTCAATACGTACGATTACCAAGGTGCTAATGCTCTGTGAACACAGAGGAGACAGAGCAATCAATTCCAACCTTAGGGCTTGGCAGGGCTCTTTCCTTCCTGTTGCAGGGTCCTCACACAACCATTTCCCCATTGATACTCTCTGCTAAGTCCTGTTCATTGTCATAATATCACTTCCAGATTTGAGCAGAACCTTGAAAAAGATTCTAACAAAGAGGGATTTAGGAGAAAAATACTCCAGGAGGATAGAGCAGCATGACCAGAAGCAAGGACAGGGAAAAATGCAGATAAGAGGAACTGAAATGGTCCCCAGGAGCAGACCAGTGTTCCCCACAAATGACACATTGAGGAACCATTAACAATTTTTGAAAAGAAAGAAAGGTACTAGAGCTGGAACTTCAAAAAGAGGCTCAAGAAGCTTTCTGAAGGATTGATTGTTGGAAAGAGAAAACTGGAGAGAAAAAGATAATTAGAAGGCAGTTCAAGTGATCTGTGGGAAAAGGGATGGATGGGGGTCTGACCAGGGCGGCTCTAGTAGGAATGAAAAAATCAAAGACAAGGATACAGAATGATTGAAAGGAATTATGTGAGACAGGAGAAGGAGAACACCGCAAGAACTCTCAAGTTTCCACCTGGGAGACTGGCTGTAGGGAGAGGAGCTGTGAGCAGAAATCACAAAGGCAGCAAAAGGTTGAGAAGTTTGGGAATGCAGTAAGAAAGTTCAACAGGGACATCTGGTGTTGAAGGTCCTGAGGAGCCATGAATGGTTCACCTCCAGACAGAGGAGGTCAGGACTAAGGTGTGGATTTAGGCAGCACCTGCCCAGAGTGGGTTTGGGTTCTCTTGTGGCTTAGATGGTAAAGATTCTGCTTGCAATGAGGAGACCTGGCTTCAGTCCCTTGGTTAGGAAGATCCCAAAGAGAAGGAAATGGCAATCCACTCCAGTATTCTTGCATGGAGAATTCCATGGACAGAGGAGCCTGATGGGCTATAGTTAATGGGATTGCAAAGAGTTGGACACAACTGAGCAACTAACACTGCCCAGAGTGGGTACCAGAGTTGATGACTTAGATGAGAATCTCTTGGGACATACCCCCTCCATTTTCCCAGCAAACAGCTCAGTCTGAGCCTTAGAGGGTGACCCCAATCCACCTGGATTCTATAATCCTCTTTCTGTCTCGTTTGCTGGCAAGAGCAGAGGCACATCCTGCTCATCATTCGGTTGTTGGCACAAATGTAAGTTCTGTTCATGGTTCCTGGAAAATCACCTCTCTGACTTGAAGAACTTTTTGACAGTCTCTCCTTCCAACCAGTGCATATAACCTGGGCTCTCCCATGCCACATTTCTAGTAGATAGGATGGGGGCAGGGCACAACCAGTAAAAGAATGACACAACCACTAATAACAGGATATGACATAAACTGGTTACAGCCAACGAGGTCCAAGATGGCAGAAGATTCAACTTCCAGTGGACCTTCAGCCTCATTATTCACTCATTGTAATACATGCTAAATGACACATTCACAGGCACTATGACAGTTCCAAGGCTGACTTTAAAAAGCCAAAAAATAGGTGATTCCCCAATTCCCAGAAATTCTTGCCCATTCCCCAAGGTTGTTAGAAATTTTCTCCCACTTCTTAGCCTATTAAATTACCCAGCCTGCAAAAATCAACCATTCCGTATTCTGGGCCCGCCTCTTGTCTTCTGTGATGGCCCATTCTCTGCCTGTGGAATATGTATCTCTCTGAATAAACCTGCTTTCATTTTACCATGGCTCACTCTTGAATTTTTTCTTGCACAAAGACAAGGACCCTCTCTTGGCAGCCTGTCTCAAGGACTCACCCCAGACCTGGGACATGACCATCTTCTCACTCCCTAACTTTTCTGCAACACAAGTAGCCAAAGCTAAATTCCCCCTCATCACATTGATCCCTGTGTCCTGATCAAGGAAGAGATGGACTTGGGAGAAAAAAAAAACACAAGCAAAATCCCCAAACAGCGCTAGAAAAGATTATCTCCCAAGTAGAAACTTCAGCTCTGATTGAGGAAAGATTATACTCCTTAGTGATTCCAAACCTAAATAAAGAGAAAACGCAGCCGATGTGCTCGATAGGTGTAAAGGAATTGCCCAAGGTGAGGGGCACAACAGAGAGAACACTTTATCACCAGTCATGCAGGATCAGGCACGGGGGGCTGGGGGGACGGACTGATGCAGACACACTCAGCTCTCAAGGAGTTTTTCCTTGAAAGAGAACAACAAAGGCAGGATGAGAACTCCCCAAGCTGCTTCCTCCTGGAGACCTGCTGTGGCAAAAGTCACCCCTCACAGATCTGCCAAGAAGGAAGCTTTGAAATTACTGACAAGGACACAGGGTCAGAAGTTCCTAGAATTACTTCCTACATGAATCAAAGAAGCACAGGGAGTGGAGAGGGTCCTCCATCAGATGTGAGTGATCTTGAACCTGAGCACAGACTCCGATCTCCTTCATTCCCTCCTTCCCTCTGGAGTGAAGGGGGAATCCTGCCTTGTGGCTGACAATTGACCCAAGTCATTTGCTTCTTTTAAGGCCCTGAAGCATTTAGTTTGAAACTTCTTGTGGCAACAAGGACATTCCTGCCCTAGAGTAAGACCGCAGCACCCTCCTCCTGCTCCCAAGGGATACCCATTATTTTTGTCTTAATTTCAAAAGTATTTCTCTTGTCTTTGATGTTGGTATTTGCCTTACCATGGGAGGCAGCAAATTTGGGTTTGGAAAAGGGCCGAGATTAAAGTCTGCTCTGCCCTTGGACGACCTCTGGGTCTCCCTGCTGAGCATTCTCAGATTGAGGTTCTGAGGAAGAGACTATGCACGCACATGGGAGAGGACTTCGTGCGCTGACGCTCTCCACACATCAGAGATCTTAATCCCGCACTAGCTAAACCTGTTGGGTGGATTTTTTTCTCCCTCAGTCACTGTTCCGTTTCCCTTGAGGATCATGCAGCATGGTAAGAGGCCATCCATCACCTGCCTTCTTGGGCAGCTTTCTCTCTGCCTCTGTCTCCAGTGGAACTGACAGATCTATGGAGCATGAGGCTACTCAGCATCTCCAGTCTGTGAGAGCTGTTTACATGGCTGACGTTAGATCAAATAAGACAGGAAAAGAAAGCAGACTGATTCCCACCATTAATGTAATCCATGACAAAGCACAGACACCTAAGCAGAGAATCCTGGATCAACCAACCTGTCCTAGAACATTCTCAGATAAAGGAGTTCATTCTGATGGATGGGGACTTGGAACCCAGTCGTCCTCAGACGACTTGGTGGTTCTGGCTTGGTGGTTCTGACCAGGGTACCTGACTTCTCACAATGTCCTTGTTGATATATTGTGGTTCTTCTCTGGTAGCCCAGACAGTAAACAATCTGTCTGCAATGTGGGAGACCTGGGTTCACCCCCTGGGTTGGGAAGATCCCCTGGTGAAGGAAATGGCAACCCACTTCCAGTATTCTTGCCTGGAGAAACCCATGGACAGAGGAGCCTGTTGGACTACAATCCATAGGGTCCCAAAGAGTCAGACGCAACTAAGTAACTGAGCACATGGTTCTAGGAGCCTTATTTGTGTGGAGTTAGTCTTCACAACTGTTTCCATCCTCATATGATGAATGGGTAAACTCAATGAGATTAAGCATATATTTGAGGCCAAGTAGCTCACGGGGCAGAATCAGGCTTTGCTGCAGGCAGCCTGGTACTCAAGCAGCATGCTCCGCATCAGGCTCTATTGCTCCCCTTGACTATGGATCGTAACGCCCAAGACCCTTTCTGCTTTGTTCTGAGATTTGATACAGAGGCTTTTTCCTTCTCCTTAATATGGAAAGGCTTTCTAGAAAATACATATTCTAATTAGCTTTTTAATATTGCAAATGCGTTTTCCTGTCATGTATAATGACTCAGCTTCTGACAAGCTTGTTAATTGAATGTTATTTTTCCCCCCACCTAAACCTCCTTGGCAAAGTTCACATGCATCGTGCAGTTATTTATGGTTCAAGGAAGAACAGCCTATATGTAAACTCAAGTATGTTTATTAAAGTTAGAATTAACAGTGATTGATTTGATTTCACTGATTAGGTGATTGGGGAAATGAACAGGTAATTTGGTATTTACAGAAGAAGGTCAGGTGTGGTTTCTGGGAGAGGCCAACAGATCCCTTCTAGAAGCCACTGTTCAGCCTTATCTTCCCCCAAAAACCACCCCACTGGAGAGCAGGAGTGGAAAGACTATCTCTACATTTGCTTCTGGGTCATTCACTTTTGTCACTGTGATGGGATCTACTCTGTCACCTCCAAAGGCGCTGTTGTCTGCAGAATAAAACCAAACCTCAGATGGGCCTCAAGTGTCCTCCATACTTGTCCACTATTCCAGACTCCTTCTCCAAAACTCTCTTCTCCCACACTTCAGACCCTGTTCTTCCCCTGTCACTCACTGAGCCCTCCTTCCCCTGGGCCTTTGCACAGGCAGGTCCTGCGAACTTCCACCCTGCCAAAAGGTCTCGTACAATTTCAACACTGTTTATTCTATGCTTTCCCCAAATGTATGTCCCAGATAACTGCAAATCAAAATTAGTTTTTCTTGTTTGAGTTTTCCACTGCATAAAACTTTGCTACCATTTTAGAATTGGTCATCTTGAATTAAATTTGTGTGTGTGTGTGTGTGTCTGCTCCTTCCACTAGTGTGAATCCCTAACTGGCAGGATGAAGATCACATTCATCTCTAATCACCCTCACAGTCCTTCATCAACACAATTCTTAGTGAAAGGAAGCTTTCAATAAATTTGAGTTTACCTGGGTTGAGTTTCTCACCCAGTAGAGTGAAACCACTTCATGCCCATGCTTGAGCTGAGAGCCCAGCCCCAGAGGCTAAACCAGCCAAGGAACTTTTTCCACAGTCTCACAGTCACATCAATCTCGCAGAGCCAGAAACAAAACTCTTCTTCAAGCATCTGGAGATTTATTTAACTAAAGGAATCATTCCACCAGAATGTATGATTGTGATTTCTCTTATTATCCAGAGTATTAATGAGTCATTATCATGATAAATTAGTGGCAGGAGTCATTGATTTATAAAAAGGAAAATTAATAATGCACCATGAAATTGTATTTATAGAATCTTATTCAGGCATTCTTTGTACTTACTCTCTAAAGATAAGAATTCACTTTATATTACTTTACATCAATGTATGATTGTACAATTGGTACATTAGTGTATGATTTCATCCACATACCAAACCAGAGAACCTGGAGGCCGTATCAATTTACAGATAAGCAAATCAAAGTCCAGGCAGACAAAGAGACTAAGAATTATTTAGTGCTAGAATTGGGCCTCAAACTCAGGACCTGTGACTACATACTGGGTTCCCTTCTGGGCATTGTGCTGTAGATGGAATGGGCTTGCTCCCCCTACAAAATTTGTATGTTGAAATCTAATCCCCAATGTGATGGGAGGTGGGGCTTTGGGGAGGTGATTGGGTAATGAGAGTGGAACCCTTATGAATGGGATGAGTGCCCTTATAAAAGGGACCCCAGAGAAACCCCCTTACCTCTTCTTCCAGGGAGAAGACAGCCACCTACAAACCAAGAAGCGCCCCTCACTGGACACTAAATCTGCCATTGCCTTGTTCTTGGACTTCTAGCCCCCAAAACTGAGACATAAATGTCTTGCTGATAAGCCAGCCAGTCCACGGTTTGTTTGTTAAAGCAGCCTAAACAGACTAAGTCACA
Source organism: Giraffa tippelskirchi (assembly GCF_054371585.1). NCBI lineage: Eukaryota > Metazoa > Chordata > Mammalia > Artiodactyla > Giraffidae > Giraffa > Giraffa tippelskirchi. The sequence continues at coordinate 156,956,717 of NC_137276.1, read as the reverse complement.
GTGCCAAGGGTCCCAGGTACCTCCCAAAGGTACATTTGTCAGGTGAGCAGCTTCCTCTCCAGACATGGAGGTCCTTATCCAAGGCCTGTATGTCTTATATCATTTGTGTCACCCCAACCACACTCGGACAAGTGCCCTAGGAGTCTTGATGCTGTGAGATTGCTCACCCTGGGGTGTTTCACTATCTATGGTTCTCCAGGCTTCTGATAACATCTCAGGGACTTACTTTCCAGTTTTGTATCCAAATCCCCTACGTTGAAATAACATTATGACTTTACTCTCTAAACCGTAACTTTTCCCTATCACCTTCACCCCTCACAATAAACTGCCTTCTTCTTTCAAATATCTTCTTTCCAAATGAAATTGGAACATAACTGTACCCAGAGGAGGGGCTGTTCTAAGTGAGCTAAATCCACATCTAATTTGATAGAACATTAGTTCACAATATAAGCTCTCCAGTTACCTAGGCGAGAACTTGGCACAGAGAAAGCCCTTGGTACATATCACTGCTGAAGAAAGTTAAACAAACAAGAAATAATAATATTAATAAGCATGTTATTTAGATTTGTGGAGGTAATCCAATCAAAATTGAAGCCAAGATTGTGAACAGTCCTCGATTTTGCGTTAAATGGCTCATGGTGGGAAGGACATAAATCAGGAGCTTACTGCCTTTATTATGTGCCTGCCAGAGTATTTAACTTCTGGGAGGAGTCAGCGTAATCCCCACAGAAGTCTTTTCTTTGGGCTTTCTACCTGTTAACTGCACCTTCCCCACCTGAAAATTGAAAACTCCCCACTGGGAACCCGATGTCTGCACCTGTTTTAACCATGTGTGGTTCTATCAACTTGAACAAAAATTCAAGCGTTCAATCTATGTTACAAATCAGTCCATTTATATGCTTTGTGTTTGTGGTTTCTACATTGCATAAACAAAAGAACAAAAAGAAATCATCCCCCCTCCAACCCTCAACCAGTCCTGGGCAACCCTTACCCTGCACAGGGCACAGTGAGGGTCCCTCCAGGGTGGTCTCACAGAAGGAGCTCAGGACACATGCATGGGACTTCTGATATAGCCTGATGTTGAGGTTCCATGAGGATGGCATGCCATATTGGGAATGACACAATCTAAGAAAAAGCCCCAGATAAATATTTAAGTTTGAAATTAAACAAGAGAGACAAAGAGCAGTGGGTAGAAGGAAGTTGTATGTTCTGGGCCTGCCTCTGCTGCTCAGTGGCTGTGGGTCTCTGAACAAGACACTTCTCTGGACCTCAGGCAGCTACTCCTCACTAAATGAGGACGAAACCTTGCCTTGCCAGTCTCATAGAGTAGCTGTGATCCTCAGAGAAGATCCAGGGTGTTTAAAAGTTTGGGGAGCTATACAAGCATGCGTGCTAAGTCGTGTCCGACTCTGTGACCCTATAGACTGTAGCCCGCCAGGCTCCTCTGTCCATAGGATTCTGCAGGCAAGAATACCAGAGTGCATTGCCATGTCCTCCTCCAGGGGATCTTCCTGATCCAGGGATTGAACCTTCGTCTCTTATGTCTCCTGCATTGGCAGGCAGGTTCTTTACCACTAGTGCCACCTGGGAAACCCCCTTTGAGGAGCTATAAGTTTCTGGTATATTTTGAAAGCTTTCTGTTATCATACATTGGGCTGGAAAGAGAAGAAATTATTTTACTTTTCCCTGGTCTAAAAAGCTTCGGATCACAAAGCAGCTAACCTAAGCAGCTTTGGGGCATATCTAGGGGAGGAATTCTGGCCTCCTGCCTCCTGTCCTAGTTGCTAAAATCCAGCAAATTGCTTGAGAACAGAATATATCATATAGACATCAGCTTTAAAAGCAAACTCAGAGGGGCCAAGGGCTGCTCTCCAGGCCTCCCCACAGGACCCCAGAGAACAGTCACACTCTCTGAAACCCGTGCTTTCTCCCCAGGCTTAACCTTTCAGAGCCAGGTTCAGAAAATTGGCATTGAGGGCCTCCTGTTCTGGGGAAGGTTCATGGCATTTAGCTGAATCCCAACAACCATGTGAGGCAGGTGCAATTATCACCCGCTTTTCAAGATGAGGGCTGAGGTTGAAAAAAGATGAAGTGAGTTACTCAAGCCTGGAATTCCAGGCCCAGATCTCCTTCACCTGAGCTCCTGGGCTTTATGGTGTTTGGACATGGGGCCAGGAAACCACGTATGTGTATCAGAACCCAGCTATAGGCTAGGCTGGGCCAGAGTGAAGCGCTCACTCTTGAGATGTTCTAGAGGCTTCTGGGAGGAGCTTCTCTAGCCAGACAATAATAGTGCTGCCATCCTGGTGGAGACGTCAAGAGGACCTGTCCATTCCTGGTTTCTCCGCTCGAGGGGGTCCCTGCAAAGGGAAGGTTACACTTGGGACAAATCTCCAGGGTCTCTGTCTGGCAGAGGACCCTCTCTGGTGACCCACTCACATAGCACACTCAGGTTCAGCAGGCATGCCCTGCTCTGGTTCCCAGCCAACCATAGCCTTGTTTGAGAACATCCCTGTTCTGTGTAAGTGTGTTCATTTGCTCAGTCATGTCCAACTCTTTGTGACCCCATGGACTGTAGCCCACCAGGCTCCTCTGTCCTTAGGATTCTTCAGTATAATACTGGAGTACGTTGCCATTTCCTACTCCAGGGGAATCTTACTGACCCGGGGATTGTACCCACGTCTCTTGCATCTCCTGCACTGGCAGATGGATTCTTTCACACTGTACCACCCATTTCTCTGTGTATTAACCTGGGACAATTACAGTAGGTTCTGGGAGGGGTCCCTTGATCTCTAGCCAAGACAGGACTCAAGAGAGAGGTCTGTAACCCTGAAGGTGAAGCAATCATTATATTCTCTAAAGATCTCTGGAAGCCATACAATTTTTGTTTCAGGGTTTATTCTGTCCAGCTCAGGCTTAGGGATATGTTCCAGCTCAGGATGAGGGATAGTGATTCCAGGATATCCTTAAGCTAAGAATTTCTTTAAATGGGGACAAGAATTGAGCAGAGATTCAAGTAGTGATGTGGGTTGGAGGAACCTGGAAGCAGATACATGTTCCCACACATGAGCCAGATTTGTGGGGCAGGGGGGCAGGCCAGGTCCTGCTAGGATGGGAAATGGGAAAAGTCAAGGATATCTGCCAGATGGTAGGATTCCATTAAAGAGTTTACAAAGGCAGGGTCTCATACTGAGGAGGAGCAAGATGGGCCCCGGGAACTAAATATAGGCAGAGGAATCACAGCACCAGGGCCAAGGTGTGGACTCACCATGCTGACCTGGTACTTATTTCCTGGAGTTACTGAGCCAGGGCTTCTTCAATTCTAATTGATTTTTCCCTTAATGAAAATAAGATTTATGACAACACTGTAAAGTGATTATCTTCCAATTAAAAATTAAAAAAATAGAAATATAAAAAATTTTATTTATTTATTTTTATTTTTTTAAATAAATTTATTTATTTTAGTTGGGGGCTAATTACTTTACAATATTGTAATAGTTTTTGCCATACATTGACATGAATCAAAAGATCCCACATGTCACAACTAAGACCTGGTATGGTCAGATATCTAAATATTAAAAAACAATATTTATGCACTAGGGAACCTAGGGCCAGGCTATGCCTTTACAGGGTCTACATGAAATCTGATACAAGTTACGGGAAAGAGGCTGGAGAGCTCAAATTCATCACTAAATCTTGGACCTTTCATAAACCCCATCACCTCCTTAGGCCTTAGTGACTTGCAGTGTAAAATGCGGGTGTTGGACCACAACAGAGGTTTCCACACTGTTGTCTGTAAAGCCCAGCGATTTGGGGTCAGATAAGAGGGAAGCTAGAAAGGGAGGCCAGATGCCCCATAACCTCAATTGCCTAGAGCACATCCATTTTTAAGTTTAATATGCTAGATTTCTGTTTAAGATTTTTTTTTTTAATGTGGACCATTTTTATAATCCTTATTGAATTTGTTACAATACTGTTTCTGTCTTATGTTTTCTTTTTTGTTTTCCTTTTTTGGCCACAAGGCATGTGGCATCTTAGCTCCCAGACCAGTGATCCAACTGGCACCCTCTGCCTTGGAAGGCAAAGTGCTAACCACTGGACAACCAGGGAAGTCCCTGTTGGGAGTTCCAAACTGATCATTCTTATTTTTGCCTTGTGCTACAAGCAGACAGATAGCCTGGGTTAGAATTCATGGAATTGCTGCATTGCATTATGCAATCTGGATGGTGCCTGATGGATAATCTCTAAATAGAACAACTGTTACAGTTTGCTGGTTGAAAGGAATTTGAAAAGAAGGGCACAGATAAATGATGGGTACTCCATTAACCAAAAATCAGCCACAGAGGCAGAGGACTATGATTCCAGCCAGTCTACCACCTTTTGGGTAGTTGGAATTTCTCTTCACAAATTGTTTTAGCTGTTGTCATTCAGGTTTCTACCACACAGTTTACTTATCCTATATTAAACTGTAAAGTTCCCAAGGACAGAGGGTTGTTTTTATATTTTGTAACCTTGAAGAAACTACTAAAAAAATTCCACACACAATAAAATCATGAGATAGAAACAAACAAAAAAAAAAAGATTTTACGTAGACACCACAACAAGAAAAGGAATGAAAGGGAAAGGAAGGGGACAATTACAGACTAGCAAAAGAAACAAAGGAGGAGAGACAAGAGTTCTCAGCTGGGTGATCTCCACTCTCTTTCCATCTTCTCCTTCTCTGACTCACCATCATGCTCTCCTGCTCACAGTTTCAAGAACCACTTCTGTTCCTTTCCGCCATCCTCTCAGAGAAGCATCCATTCATAAGCCCAGAAAAAGTCACTGGTGAGATCTCGTTTCCCAGCTCAGAGGAGTGCTGGCCCGCAGAGGAGGAAATTGGGGGGTTTATGTGGGCGGGGAGTGAGGAGATTTGAGGCCCTGAGCTTTAAATCAGGCTCAGAGGTTTGGATTCCCCACAGCGTGACCTTCAGATGCCCCCTCCACTCCAGAAACTGGCCCGCTAACACCCAGGCCAAGGGAAGCGTGCCCAGCTCCCGGGCTGCCCCTGGAATCTGGGCCCACTCTCAGGAGTTGTTTTGATTTTTCAGGAAAAACTACTCCAAGCCAAATCTTCCCTCCCAAGAACAACACAGGCATGGATTTTCGACGTGCTCTGGAGATGAAGGCTTTGGGTGGCTCTAAACCATCGCCCAGCCAGTGAGACCCACAGACAACATCCTCACCTGAGTCAGTACGTACGGCTCCTAATTGCTATCTCTTTTTATTCCAAACACCTCCTGCCCCTACTGAGTCTCGGGATGTCCTATTTTAAATACCTTTGCTCTCCCATTTGCCAACCTGACTGTGTGGTTGCACATCCCTCAATACCCAGCCCACAAGCCCAGGAATGCCACAGCTGACTGGAGATGTGGCAAGTCCCTCTTGAACAGGGGACCTCCTTTGTGTACTCACAAGCCACCAAGTCAGGGAACTCTGCTGCCCTCTCACACAAGAAGAGGGTTTGTTGAAACTATCTGAATGTATAGGGTGGTGGGATAAGATACAGGAATCAAGAGAAAAATTCTCTGGAGCCATCACAGCTAGACCCTCTCTCTGTGTGAGCTCTAGTGGGTCACCTCCCCTTTCCAGCCCTGTTCCTTCCTCTGTGAAATGAGGGGGACCCCTCACTCACTCAGTCAATACTTACCACCTGCCTGCTTTCCAGTGAAGTGGGTCTACTTGACCAAGGTCAGAGCCCAGGGAAAGGCATGGAAGCCACATAGGTCAAGTTAACTCTGCAGTTCAGGAGGGTATCTGATGTTAGGGCAGTTCTGCTTCTGTAAAAGAAATGAATTAGATGTATTCTTATCCCTGGGAAAGCTCACAGTGTAAGGAAGGAGAGTGTGACATCAAAGGATAATCACCTAACAGGGCAGTAAATGCTCTGAGAGGCTGGTACCTACAGTGTGTCCCAGGCAACATGACGACTAAGTTGAATTTTAAAGGCTGAGCAACAAGCTGGGGAAAGGAGATGAGGAGAAGAATAGGGAAAGAAAGAGGCGAGTTTTGAGAATTTCAAGTAATTAACCAAGGACGAGCCCTTGTGGAGTGAAAAGGCAGAGGATGTAAGAGATGGCGTCAACCATATCCCCAGGGGCCTGTCTCCATCAGGCTTTGTATATTTCAGGTTATTGGTGTTTCCTGAAGGCAGTGGGGAAACACTAAAATGCAGGGGAATGAGATAATCAATTTGTAGTTTAGAAATCTCACTCTAGTTCTTTTGTAGGACATGGTTTGGAGAGGAGGAGAAAATGGAAGGCAAGGAGATCATCAGAAAGCAAGAGCAGGAGGCAATGGCCTCACAACCCATGTCAGGCAGGGTGGGAGTAAAGAAGGAAGCAAAATCTAAGACGAGAGTAAGGACTGTGACTAGATGTGCATCCTCCATTTCTGACTTTCTAGGACTCGACAGCTAAAGAAATCTCTCGACACACATTCCACCTCCCATTTTTATCCTTCCCTGCTCCCACCACCCACACACCCTGAAGTCTGGCCGGACCCTCCCACTCCCGGGCTTAGATAATAGGCGTGGCACTGGGCCCAGGAGTTCCCGCCATCCCCTCCACCAGCATGTTCCGCTGCCTGAGCAGTTGGCTGCTGCCATGAGTGTTAATTGGAGAGACATCTGAAGTGACCAGACTGGTGACGCCGCCGCCATGATAGACGTACTCCATCTGCTGCAACAAGGCGCGTCTCCTGCACACAGGAGGCCGCCCCACTCTTTGCCCGGGACTCGTTAGAAGTGAGACTCATGTTAGATTCACTGGCTTTTAAACTGAAAACTGCCTCTGAGAACATTGAATCCCAGCCCCTTGGTTGATGAAGAGGAAACTAAGGCTCAGAGTCATCCAGGGTTAGTCTCTGAGCTCAGGCCCAGGGGGTCTGCTGCCCTTCCTTCCTAGGTGGATAAAGTAGGAAGCCAGGGACTGAGCTTCTAAAATCACAAACTGATCAGTATGGTTCCCTCCACAGATCTGCTCAAACTATTCATAAACTGCTAAGTGTTATGACGTGACTTAAAGGTGAAATTTTCATTGCACCTATCAATTTCTTGGAAAATTTTTTACTAAAGCTTATTCTATGATCTGACTGGAAGGGCTTTAGAAATAATCCAATCCAGTGGTTTTCGTACTGGTGTTCATGTATTTGGACTTTGTTCTCTTTTGTCTTAGTAGTAGAGCCTTTTTCAGATAACGAAACTGAGGCTCAGAAAAGACAGCACTTGGGCAAAATGACATAAGTATAAGTGAAGAAGTTATAAAATGTGGCTGGAACCAAGCTCTTGGAGCCCCAAGCACATGGTTCACATCCATTTCCTTATTTGGTCTTCACAACTCCCACTGCTGCCCACTCCCAGTTCCACCACTGATGGGGACAGAGAGGAGGAAAGTTTCATGATGAATAAGTGTCTGTCTTATTTTAAGCATGAAAATCTTCCAGAACAGACTATTTTAGTATTACCTGATTGTCATATGGCATTTTCTAATTAAATATTCACATCCACATATATAACCCCATGTTCACTGTGAAGACTGTTGTGTATGCCCATTTTACAGAAGGCACAGAAAATAGACGAATGAATTACCACATAGTCAATAAGAGGAAGGGCCAGGATGCTGCTGTCTCAGTGTTCGGGCCCCCATGCAGTGATCCCCATACTCAGGAGTTACCGTCATCCTGAGAGTACCCACGCCCTCCACAGTTGTCTTTTGTGGATTGAACTCCAGGGTGTAGGAAGAGAACTGCTGTTGCTAAGATTCAGCATTACAAATAACACTGCAACATCCTTGATCATGGTTCATCTACAGGGAGATAGAAGTCATTAAAGAGACCAGTCTGGGATCTATAATTAACTAGGAGCCAAAGTGTCTTGAGGAACCAGCAGCGACTGGAGGTCTCAGTAAAGAGAAGAAGGATGTTTCTTTCTGAGGGTCAGGCAACACCAGGAAGCCCAAGCTCAGCCTCCACTGCTGTCCAGGTGCTGAGGGGATAACTATGCTGGCCCACCAGAAGGACAAAAGCGAAGCTGGGTGGCAGGCCCTCACATCCGCAAGATGGGCAGTGCAGATAAGATTGTGTGCCAGGGGACCAAGAAGGTGATCCTAGGAGATCCTACTCATCTATTGGCCCAAGGCATATCCTCCATCTGGGTGGGGGACCAAAGACCGTGCCTAAGAGAGAGGGTCAGGACTAGGTCATCCCCTCTCCACAGACATTTTCAGAGTAGGTTAAATCTGTCTATGGTGACCCTGAGAGGGAGAGAAATGCAGTAGAAAATGCAGCTCTAAGCAGGGCCATGGTTTTTTATGGAAGGGGGGCTTCAAAGACATTCTAATTTCGCCTATTTTTGGTCATGCAGTGATTGAGTCACTTGGCAATGACAGCTGCCTGATTCTTGGAAGCAGCTAACAACTCTTCCACGACGATAATAGTGATAAAAATAACAAGAATAGCAGTGGTAATTATTAGTATAAATATATATTAAAATAACTACTATTACTTTAAGGACAGTTAACAGGACATAAACAGTTTTTAGTCCTCAATAGTCTTTACTGTTCATTATTACATTTGCTTTTCACAAAACCCACAGGTGGTAGGCAAGTCAGGAATGGTAACCACACCCATTTTGCAGAGGAAGAAACTGAGGCCCAGTGACTAGGAGTGGGTTGCTGAAATCACACAGTAAACTAGTGGCAGAGCTGCCAGGATTTGGAAGTGGGAGAAGAGAGGGGAAAGTTTGACTAATCTGCGCCTGCTAAGTCTCAGTGAAGAGGATGCAGGTTTCCCTTTGGAAGGGATGCAGAGTTTTCATCATCCTCGGCACAGTGGCCTTGGGAGGATACACTGTTGAATGGGAAGACAAGACTCCCAGAGATCCAGCTGTGTGTGTGGAATGTGTTTTCAGAGGAAGACTTGAAAAGGGGAGATTCCCAGAACTCCCCTGGTGGTCCAGTGGTTAAGACTCTGTGCTTACACTGCAGGGAGCACAGGTTCGATCCCTGGTCGGGGACCTAAGATCCCGCATACCACGCAGCACAGCTAATAAATAAATAAAAGAGATTCCCATCTCAAGGCCTTGAGCACAGATTGCACAACACTCACAGTTATCTGACTTCACTTACATGACAGATGCCACAGAACAATGGAATAGAATGAATAAGCTGCATATACACACCTCCGGCATTGCTCTTAAAGATCTTGCTTACTCCCTGCCCTGTCTTTCAGCTCCTGATACTCTGATGTGAGGAGCTTCAAAAAGTCCAAGACTTTTTTCTTCTTTGTCCTCGGAGCCTATTATATTGCCAGGCACATAGCTGTGATCAGTACGTGTTGAATTCACATGTGTGTAGAGGAATAGATGGATACATCAAAAGGCAACTGACTTGGGAGCTGCGGAGACATGAAAGGCAACTCTTAACTGAGATAACCTGCTTCTTGGGACCAAGAATTTGGTTTCTGTGTGTCTTCCCCTCTGAGACCACTAATATTTACTCTCTTGAAAAGTTCAATGAGAACAAAAACAACGTGGAATCTGAAAAGACAAAAGGTTAAATAGTGGCAGAAACCCCAAAGCATCACTGACAGGCTCTGCTTAATAAATACCACACAGATGCACCCACCACCACATTAGGCCTGGCATCATTTCTAATCTGATGAAAACCCAACCACCTGAAATGATGCCTGTGTAGCAGTTCCAGCCCACCTGGCTTTTCATGTACAAATTTTAATCTAGTTCTGGGACTTCACCCAAAAGACTACTTGATTTAAATTCAATTCTCCGAAGAGGGCATTTGATTTAAATTCACAGACAGAGTAGGTATCTACATGTGCAGAGATCTGTGTTAGGTACCCAAGGGATAAGACCATTAATCTGATTGGTCCTTGCTCTCAAGGATTTTACAATATTATGAAGGACAAGATAGACAAAGCAAATAATACATAAATGCTAAGTACAGAATATTAGTTTCTTCTTGCAGCTTTAAAAAAAAGCACCACATAATTACCACACTTAATGGCTTCAAATAATACAAGTTCATTATCATATGGTTCTGGATGTCAGAAATTTGAAATGGGTTCACTGGGCTTTATTCCTTCTGGATGCTCCAGGAGAGAATCTCTCTCCTTACCTTTTCTAGCCTAGAGAGGCCACCTGCATCCCTTGGCTCCTGGCCTACTTCCTCTATCTTCAAAGCCAGGAAGGTAGTAGCTTCTCCCCTTGCTGACCTCCTTCTGCCCTTGTGTAAGGACTATTGTGATTACACTGGATAATCTAGGATAATTTTCCCATATCAAGATCTTAACTGTGTCTGCAAATTTCCTTTTGCCATATGAAGTGACATGGTCACAGTTTCTGGGAATTAGGACATGGGCATTCTAGGAGGTCATAATTTCGTTGAGCATATAAAGGAACAGTTAGGAGCTTTGGGGTTACAAGGAAAGCCAGGGTGAATTCCAACAAGAAGCTTGGGGATCAGAAGGGTGTCATGACGGAGGTGACTTTTGAACTGGTCTTGAAGAATAGGTAAGATTTTACAGGGAGAGAGGACAGAAGAAACCATGATGCATAATCTGGTGAGAGTGGAATAGAATATCTATGGGAGGGAAGCATCAGGAGAAGAGGCTGACGGTATTGTTTACACCAAACTGAGGAGCACCGCCAGTGCCATAGGAAACCATTTGTGTTCTGTATGCAGGAAGACCTCAAACATATTTTATGTCCTGTCCTTCTGAAAGATCATTCTAGCAACAGCATGGAGGACATACAAGAGAGGGAGAATATACGAGAGAGGGTAAGGTGACCAGTGTGAAGCTGTTGTAGTAGCCAAAGCAATAAATGATGACCTTGGCAGTGGTCTGAAAAGAGGGGAAGATGTAGAGACACTGAAGAAGTAAATCTGTGAGGACTTGGTGATTAAGTGTACGTAGACGGTGAGGAATCTGGAAGAGATAGAGCTATAAATGCAATAACTTGAACTGATACCCTTGTATTGATTGTTAATTAGATGAACCATTAGCTGAAATATATATGGGAAAAGAAGCAGGTTTGGGGAAGGAAAGGGATGGGTTCAAGTTTAGGACACACTGCCGAATCCAAAGTGCCTGTGGGGCTTCTAGGTGGAGATGCCGACAGGTCAGTGGAGTTTCAGAACTAGACAGTGACTGAGAGATCAAGACCCCTAACATCTGGCTGCCACCTATTTGTCCGGTGCAAGGGTCATAGCTAACATAAGTTTTTGAAGTGAATTGTTGAGAGCTGTCATCACATGGCAGAAATTCCAGCTCTCAAGATTGAAGGAAGCATGACAAGAAGATCCACCACCCTTCCCAGGCTAGTTATTCTCAGACATGAGATTTCCATAAGTCGCCATGAGGGAGCAACTGTGGGTACTGTCCTCAGAGAAACAGGAACAGAGCCTCTGTGTACCCATGATCAAAGCCAGCCTGGGTGGGGGGCGGCGGAGGCGCACAGTCAGGCTATGAGCAGAGGCAGAGAAGAGTAGTGGGTGAGAAGACGGAGCTCTCTACAGTGGCTTACTCTCCTCCGTTTATATGTGTTCCGCTCAACTCTCCTTCTACTTTCCTGTCTCCATGATTTCTCACGTCTGTTTCCGCTTAGAGCTGCTTTTTCACCTTCCCATCAAGGTTCAGCTCAAATACCACTTCCTCTGGGAAGCCTTCCATGGTATACCTCCAAGGACATAATACTTTTCCCTACCATGGGTTGTATATTTTTTATGATTTTTCTGCTTATAGTGTCTATTACAGTCATCTATATTATAAGCATTACAATTATTATAATAATCTGTAGATTTAAGGCTTTCTTCCTCACCCAACTCAGAATTTCCTGAGAGTGCAGATTTTGCCTGATCTATTTTTGTGAGCATGCTAGCACCTTACATAATGCCCTGTATACTGCCAGTGCTCCATAAATGCAGGATAAATAGGCAAAAATTGTTTGGGGGCATTTATGTTATTCCCTCCTCTCTCTCTCCCACTCTTTGATAAATAGATTTTGAGTGACATCATTATGGGCAAGGGTCAGTTTTTACTCAACTCCCAAAGCATCTCTTATGGATACCTTTCAAATGACTGGAAATCCATCAAACATTGTTGAACTCAGTTATGTTGATGACTTATTGCTTTAGCAAAGAGACATAGAATAATGAGGCCTGGGAAACACTTATTGAAAGAATATGCCATGAGACATATTTAGGGCAGGAACTCTGCCTGTCTGATTCTTATCACTAGCCTCATATTTTGTGTTTGTTGTATTCTAGGTATTCAATATTTGTTGAGTGTTAGACTACCTATGAAATGGAAAAAGGTTGGGGAGTAAGAAGAGATGATTTCTAAGAAAATTCTGTCTCTCCAACGTGTACAATTGTACATTTCATTCTGTATACCTCTGGTATTCTTATAAATTCTGCAGTGAAATATAAATTGATGTCTCCATAATTATTCCAATGACATGCCCTTTGGCATATAGTTGGTGGTCCAATTCTTTTTCAAGCCTCTGGAAAATTCTACCAATAACATCCTTCATTTTTGTTGAGGACTGTAATTTAAAGTGCATTTTCTCACTTGATCCTACAACCACCTATGAGGAAAAGTATTATTATCCTCTTTTACAAGTGAGAAAACTCCGAGCTCAGCAGGGTGAAGTGATTAGCCCAGGGTCACACAGCTTGGCTGTTGCTGAGGCTCCCAAATTCTATGTTTGATTTCTAGTTCTCTGGTCTCTTGATCCCAGGTTCTATGCTTTCTTCCTAGACCTCACTGCATTTTAGCCATCAATAAGGTAAAGCTCTATACTGTGTGAAAAACAGTATACATAAGATAAATTCTCCAGTTTGCAGTTGCTCCCTCTCCTGTGATGGCATAATCAGGTAGGTTCACTGGGCTATTTAATTCTTCTCTCTTTCAATGAAAGATCAGTCCAACAGTGTCAATATTCTGGGCTGTGAGGCCTAGACACTAATTACAGAAGTAGAGAATGTTATGGTGAAAAATAGAACAGTACCTAGATATCACCAACCTTTACCTTTTTGCAAAGAAGTGGAGAAACTGAAGCACAATGGAGAAGTGACATCCAAGTTCTCCTGAGTCCAGATCTTTAAGTCATTATACCGTAACTTCTCAGTGTCTCATGAAGACACAGGGCAATCAAAACTGGATTTTCTGCTTTAGGAAAAAAGTGAGCCTGGCCCGCGTTTGCTCAGACCTGGTGGGGAAAGCCTGAATTAATGAGGTGACAAGGAATAAGAGCCCCTTCTTTCCAGGAATAAAGGAGAGTGCAACCTTAGTTCCTTCAGAGCAAATCTCACAGCTAAGATGCTCTGAGGAGCTTGGGGGACTGGAACCCCTGTCCCTTGAGGAATGTGACAATCTGAGAGTCTCGGCTCCAAGCTACAAGCTGTTACTGCCTGTGAGGTGGGCTGGAAATGGTCCACCTGAGTGGTGCCCCCAGGAGAGGACTTGCCTCAAGAACCCTAGATCTAGATGGTCTCCAGGGGACACAAGATACAGGACTTGATTTGCCCCTAAACTCGCTGAGAAAGACAAGCTCATTTCCTCCATTTTCTCCTCTGCAGAGCATGGCAAAACAGCCAAGGGAATTCAAAGTGATTTACTCATTGACAGATCCTAGCCTATTGGAACATTATTGTTTTATCTTTATTTCTAAAAACAACAGACCACTCAACCAACAAACAAGGCAAGAGAAAGGTGTTTTCTGATTTGGGGCATTCCACAGGATTTTCTCCATCAGTGCTTAAAGTACTCTGTACACAGTTGAAGTGAAAGTGACAGTCGCTTAGTTATGTCCAACTCTTTGCAACCCCATGGACTATACAGTCCATAGAATTCTCCAGGCCAAATACTGAAGTGGGTAGCCTATTCCTTCTCCAGGGGATCTTCCCGACCCAGGAATTGAATCAGGGTCTCCTGCATTGCAGGCGGATTATTTACCAACTGAGCTATGGCTTGTTGTAATTTATTAAATGTTTTCCTATTCATTATGTCACTCCACCCTGCTTTATCACTCCACTTCCTCTGTGGGGGAGACAAATAGGTACTCACTCATTCACTGGGGAGTTAGCAGGTAATGATAAGACTTTGTGTCAGCAGCTGTGTTTGATGCTGGAAACATTGTGCATAAAAGGTGACAGGGGGGGAAACCAAGGCTCAGGAAGATGATGTGATATTTCTTAGGAGTACAGAGTTACCCTGAGGGGAACTTGATCCCAGAGCCAGCTTTGCCATGTGGCTTTTTCCTTGTCTACACACACCTCACCGCCCGTTTCTGCACACAGAAATTCAAAAGGATGATATCTCTCCTGCTTCCTTTCTTCTCCTAATTTACATATTGCTAAATGATGAAATTATACAGTACATAATTCCACAGCAACTCTGCTGCTTAAAAAAAATTGGGAATGGAGTAATTAGGCAGAAAGGATTCTCAATTAGGCAGTGGATTCTGTTTCTAAAGCAGTAAATGGGGAAGAGATATTTTTTAACTGTCTCTTGCATATATTGCCTCAGAATGATTGCTGCCTCAGAGAACAGCAATGCGGCTCTGAAATGGAGCCCTCTGGTCTGGCCTCCAAGCCGTATTTTGTATCTGAGTTCCCTGCCTAGCTCCAGATCCTAAGATTTCAAAGGTAAAAACACTTTAGGATCTTCGGCACCAAGACAGACAGCCAAGACCATCACCCAATTCTAGGTGTCGTCTCTAGTTTTCCTTGTTTGAGATAAGAAATGTGAGAAGTCCAGAGGTTTTGTCAGGATCCTTTGTGCTGGGAAATAGCAGAAAATGATAGAAAATCTCTGGGTTTTCCAGGGCTGGTCCTGACTTCCTAAACTAGGACCTGCTTGAAGGTTCTGACAACCTTCAAGTTGGATGGAATTGTAGAATTCTACCTCTCTGAACTTTAGCTCTCTAGACTAATGAGCACTGGGTAATTCCAACCCCATAATAATAGTGAGGATGATGTGTGCTTGTGTGTTAAGTCACTGCAGTTGTGTCCCACTCTTTGCGACCACATGGACTGTAGCTCACCAGGTTCCTCTGTCCTTGGGATTCTCCAGGCAAGAATATTGGAGTGGACTGCCATTCCCTCCTCCAGGGGATCTTCCTGATGGAGGGAAGAGATGTAAACTGCATCTCGTACATCTCCTGCATTGGTAGGTGGGTTCTTTACCACTAGCTCCACCTGGGAAGCCCCTTGGGAGGTAACAATAGGAACAGGCATATGGTAGGAGTTAAATGAAAGGTTCATTCCCCTCCCCAAGAGGGAATGTTCACTATGTTCAAATCAAGAAAGGGTTGATCCTGGGAGAAAAAGGCAGGTTTGTTGAATTGACTTATTGTCCATGGCATCAGAGAATGTAACTAGAATCAGTGACTACAAACTCAAGTGACTTGTATATATAGCTCACCATTAAAAAAAAATGGCTTTTTTTTTTTTAATAAATTTATTTATTTTAGTTGGGGGCTAATTACTTTACAATATTGTAATAGTTTTTGCCATACATTGACATGAATCAGCCATGGGTTTACATGTGTTCCCCTTCCTGGACCCCCCACCCACCTCCCTCCCCATCCCATCCCTCTGGGTCATCCCATTGCCCCGGCCCTGAGCCCTTGTCTCATGTATCGAACATGGAATGGTGTTCTGTTTCACATATGATAATATACATGTTTCAATGCTATTCTCCCAGAACGTCCCACCCAAACCTTCTCCCTCAGAGTCCATAAAATTGTTCTATGCATCTGTGTCTCTTATTCTGTCTCGCATATAGGGTTATCGTTACCATCTTTCAAATTCCATATATATGCATTAGTATACTGTATTGATGTTTTTCTTTCTGGCTTACTTCACTCTGTATAATGGGCTCCAGTTTCATCCATCTCAGTAGAACCGATTCAAATGTATTTTTTTAATGGCTGAGTAATATTCCATTGTGTATATGTACCACAGCTTCCTTATCCATTCGTCTGCTGATGGACATCTAGGTTGCTTCCATGTCCTGGCTATTGTAAACAGTGCTGCGATGAACACTGGGGTACACGCGTCTCTTTCAATTCTGGTTTCCTCGGTGTGTATGCCCAGCAGTGGGATTGCTGGGTCATATGGCAGTTCTATTCCCAGTTTTTTAAGGAATCTCCACACTGTTCTCCATAGTGGCTGTACTAGTTTGCATTCCCACCAACAGTTTAAGAGGGTTCCCTTTTCTCCACACCCTCTCCAGCATTTATTGCTTGTAGACTTTTGGATAGCAGCCATTCTGACTGGTGTGAAATGATACCTCATTGTGGTTTTGATTTGCATTTCTCTAATAATGAGTGATGTTGAGCATCTTTTCATGTGTTTGTTAGCCATCTGTATGTCTTCTTTGGAGAAATGTCTGTTTAGTTCTTTGGCCCATTAAAAAAATGGCTTTTTGTAGAACTGTTCAAAGTAGAGTTCAACAGAGACTGAGTTTTCCATCACTGGAGATAATCAAGCTATGGCTCAACAACAATTTGGAAGAGATGCTTCAGAAAGGATTCCAGCTGCCAGTAACAGCTGAACAATTTGACCATTTAGGGCGTTTCCCAAGCTGAAGTTCCATCATTCTGACTGTGGTCATTTGTGGCATAAGGGAAAGACCAACACCTATTTTATTTGCAAGGGATTGTCTCTTCCCCAAGGAGAATGAGTCCAGATATACTGACTTTTAGGATCCTGGCCTTCCTCCTTCAGCATTACTGCTATGCATTGGATTAATACAAACAGTATCTCATTCTGTCTATAGGTTATGATTTCCAGGAGAATCATAGAACAAGTTTAGACTAAAGGCAAGGGAGAAAGTCTCTTGGTTTCCTGTGGTTTTTTTTCATGCAAATTAAAATGTGAAAGATCCCCATAGTTATTCACAGTGGGATACTGCTTTTCTGACATTTTATTTACTTGGTTGTTCCCTGGAAGATAAATCATTTCTTGGGTATGAACACCAATAAGGAGACCACTGTTCTTTGTTCCAAATTCCGCATGCTCTGGGAAGGACTACATTTTTGCCACAGCGGCAAGTAGAATCTGCCAAGTGTCTTTAATGGATTAGCCTCACAAAGCTAAATGGATTTGATGCCAGACTTTGAGTGAACTAGAAAAAGTAACTAACCCTCTGAGGTTGACACATCTTCATATCTGCAGGGAAATCATAGCTTTTTCCTATGAGTTTCTTGGCAAGGTTCAGTTAGACTGAAATTCATTCTAAGTACATGATGGGAGAAACATTACAAGAATAATCCTTCATATGGGTACTTACACAGACATCGCTTCAAAACTTGTTTAATTAAAAATGTATGTATATCCCCATTTTATTGCTGATTACATGACTTTCCCAGGAAGGGATTATATAATCCAAATATAAGAACCCAAATTATCAGAGATCAGTTATGGTTTACAAAGAGATCTAGTAAAAATGTGTGCTTAGTAGCTCACTTGTGTCCGACTGTTTGCAACCCCATGGATTGTAGACCACCAGGCTCCTCTGTCCATGGGTATTCTCCAGGCAAGAATACTGGAGTGGATTGCCATGCCCTCCTCCAGGGGATCTTTCTAACCCAGGGATTGAACCCAGGTTTCCCACATTGTGAGTGGATTCTTTACCATCTGAGCCGCCAGGGAAGCCCAAGAATGCTGGAGTGGGTAGCCTATCCTTTCTCCAGGGGATCTTCCCGACCCAGGAATAGAACCAGGGTCTCCTGGCAGATTCTTTACCAAATGGTTTAGTGTAATTAGCAATGCACCTTTTTGTGTGTGTGAAGCTTGATATCAAGTCAACCCCATATAAAAAGAGGTAAATGTGGGGCTGCTTTGGTGTCTATAGGTGGAAGGTCAGAAATTTTTAGTTGAGGAAGCTGAGGCATCCAATCCCAAATGACTCATTTGGGATTATATAACGACATGACCCGGAGAAGGCAATGGCACTCCACTCCAGTACTCTTGCCTGGAAAATCCCATGGACGGAGGAGCCTGGTAGGCTGTAGTCCATGGGGTCGCTGAGAGTCAGACACGACTGAGCGACTTCACTTTCACTTTTCACTTTCATGCATTGGAGAAGGAAATGGCAACCCACTCCAGTGTTCTTGCCTGGAGAATCCCAGGGACGGGGGAGCCTAGTGGGCTTCCGTCTATGGGGTCACACAGAGTCGGCCACGACTGAAGCGGCTTAGCAGCAGCAGCAGCAGCAACGGCATGAAAGAATTGAGACCTCTACCCACTTGGATAAACATAAAGGAACTGAAAAAAGTGAAAAATAAGAAGGAAGCCCAATCCTCAAATTCTTGGGCTCTCCAACCCTGAGAATGTATCACACACTTCAAAATTCTGGACCCTAGGCATTTCTCTGATAGTCCAGCGGTTAACAAGCCGCTTTACAGTGTAGGAGATGGAGGTTTCATCCTTGGTCAGGGTACTAAGATCCCACAGGCCACAGAGCAACTAACCCCACTTGTAGCAACTAGAGAGTCTGTGAGCCACAATGAAAGATCCCATGTGATGCAATGAAGCTCCCGTGTGCCACAACTAAGACCTGACACAGCCAAGTAAATAATGAATAAATATTTTCAGAAATTCTGTACCGCAGCTTTTGAACATCCACTGGAGCGCAAGGAAGGGAACCTCAGTCATCAGATTTTAAATGTTGACCTGGTCAGGCTGAGGAGAAGAACTAGACCACCAGGGAAGAACATGTCCCATAGCAAAAGAGGCAGCCAAGCCCCATAATACCAGACAATCCACAAGTGTTCTTGAAGCTCTTTCTCTAAACAGTAGTAATGATGTGTTACAGTCTCATTAATCTGTAGTTTTCAAAGGACTTGAACATTCACTATTTAGTTTGATCTTCCCACCAATCCTGTAAAGCAGTAAGGGCTGGTATCATTATCCTCATTTTACAGGAGAAGAAACTGAAGCTTGGAGAAGCCAAGTGATATGGCTGTGGCCACAGTTAGTAAATGTGGTTGGATGATAACTTGACCCTGAATCTCATGTGGTTCTCTTTTTACACCATGGTCTCATGTTGCTTTGGGTGATATAGGCAAGCATGAAGGAAGATGTTAGAAATCTTTCTAAACAGGTGCAGGGGAGAGCTCTGATGTACTGGGAAGTTTTACAACCCTGCGTCATTCTTGCAAAGCAGAGGAAGATGCTGGTTAAGATACTTTCAACTGGTGACAAATCACATGGCTTCCATGAAAACCAAGGCTCTCTTGCCTTTTTCCCCTCAATGTTATTACAGGAAAAATGATGGAAGAAAGTCAAACAGAGGCATATGGGAGCTGGACTTCCATGAAGCTCATCACTTTTTTTTTTTTTTTTTGGTTTGTATTGTGGTCTGAATGTTGGTGTTCCCCGCTAAAGCCATGTGTTGAAATCCTAACACACAAAGATGATGATATTAGGTGATAACATCTTTGGGAGGTGCTGAAGTCATCACAGTGGAGCCCTCATCATGCTGCTACTGCTGCTAAGTCGCTTCAGTCGTGCTCATCACTTTTTAAAGTTTATGAACTTTGGTTACATTCTTCCAAACAGGAATACAAAACTCTATCATCCTAACAGAACATTTGAAGGAACTGAGATTCTTACTCTAGTTGAAGGATACACAACAGGCAATTAACTGTCACACTGAATGAAGTAAGTCAGAAAGAGAAAAACAAATATTGTATATTAATGTATATACATGGAATCTAAAAAAATGGTACAGATGAACCTATTTGCAGGGTAGGAATAGAGACACAGATGTAGAGAAAGGACATGCAGACACAGAAGGGGAAGGGGAGGGTGGGATGAATTGGGAGATTAGGATTGACATATATACACTACCACATGTAAAATAAATAGCTAGTGGGAAGTTGCTGAATAGGCACAGGGATTTCGGCTCAGTGCTCTGTGGTGAGCTAGAGGGGTGGGATGGGGAGTAGGGTGTGATGAGGCATGGGGTGGGAGGGAAGGCAAAGCGGGAGGGGATATATATATATACAGCTGATTCATTTTGTTGTACAACAGAGACTAACACAAAATTGTAAAGCTTTTATATGCCAATAAAAAAAACAATTGCAGACTATCTATACGATATGTATATGAATAAAAATATATATGTGAAAATTTTATATGCAGGTAAGGTAAATAGTTCCCATGTGAAGATTACATATTGCACTGGACAAAGTAATCAATTCACACTGATTATGTGTCAGTATTAGATATTTTATGATATTATATAATATTTATTGACTTATATGGCAGGCACTATACTGAAGGTTTTTCATATTTAATAATATTAATAATAATAATGAGAAATTCCATATTTTCTTTAACCACTAGCCTTGTAGTAAGTATGAGGATGAGATTTTATTCCCAAACTGTCCTTTCCTGGTGTTATCCTCACCTGAACATCTACGATTTCCTGTAAAGTTCTCTCGAATTATTTCTGGGTGGCCTGAGGGAGTGTCTCACAAGCTCTCGTGTGTGCTATGGCACGTTAGTCGTGTCCAACTCTTTGCAACTCCATGGACTGTAGCCCTCCAGGCTCCTTTCTCCATGGGATTCTCTAGGCAAGAATACTGGAGTGAGTTGCCATTTTTTCCTCCAGGGGATCTTCCCCAGCCAGGGATTGAAACTATGTCTCTTATCTCTCTTGCATTGGCAGGCAGTTTCTTTACCATTAGTGCCACCTGGGAAGGGCCATGCTTTCACACACAGCCCCATTTGGAGAATGTCATTTTGCCTCTTCAAGATCCTTCTTTTGACTCTAGCAGTGAACTGAGGCAGAACCTCCAAGCTGCCATCCCAAATTGAAGTTCACGTAACTGTGAAAGGTGCAGACACCACTTGTAATTGTACCTCAGAGCACCAGAGCTACCTTGTGCTGCCTCCTTCTCTGTTTTATAGGATGATGTTTCATGGGTCCCATATTGGAGCTGCCTGGTGTTCCTAATTTTTACAGCCTTTAAGGAAACCTTCCATCAGATTAATTTAAGTGGCCATTCTCCTGACTTCTGACACGAATTGAGGCAGCAGGCAGACCTGAGGTGAATGGATATGATACTCTGGGAATTGTCTTTCTCCTTTCCCAAGAGTCATTCTCTCTGGTTCTTTGTTAGAGGCCTCCACACTCCCTCATCTCTTAGAAGCCTTCCCTCTCAACAGGTTTCTTGGTCACCACTGCAAGCAGTCACCTGCTGACCTACGCCATAGACCTTCAGTCCTCTTCAGACAGACCTGCATCTAGGCTAGGATGAACTCAACCTAGCTGCTTGTCAACATTTCCACACAGCGGATGTCCACACTACATACAGACACATGTACATATACATACACACAAACGAATACATGTACAGTAAGTCTCCTACACACAAACCTTTAAGTTGCAAATTTTCAAAGATGTGAACACGAGTTCTCACTTCCTATCCCATAAGGTAGTTCACATGTCTGGTGTACATTGTCACACACGTGCATCCTCTACAAACAGCTGTGCTTTTGTAAAGACTGTACAGCACTGTCTAGATTACGGTAGCACAGTATCTTTATTTCAAGCTCAGGATGTCTGGAAGCCAGTGTAAATGCAGTGGCATTGTAGCTAGTATCTCCTGTTACTGATGATGCTTCATCTCTATCGTCTCCCTTCTTTCCTCCTCCAGTTCACTGGATGTCCACTTCTGGATGCCAGCTGTTGTACTGTACTACTTTTCTTTTCAAGGTACTGTGTGTGAGATTTAAAAATGCTTTTTAAAAATTTTTCATTTGTTTGTTTTTTTATGTATTCTTTGTGTGAAAGCATTATAATCCTATTACAGTACAGTACTATATAGCTGATTGTGTTAGCTGGGTATGTAGGCTAATTTCATTGGACTTATAAACAAACTGGACTTAGAAATGTGCTCTTGGAACAGAAATTGTTTATATATAGGGAACTTACTGGGCTTCCCTGGTAGGTCAGCAGTAAGGAATCTGCTGCAATGCAAGAGCCACAGGAGAGGCAGGTTCGAAACCTGGGCTGGGAAGATCCCCCGGAGGAGGGCACAGCAACCCACTCCAGTATTCTTGCCTGGGCAGTCCCATGGACAGAGGAACCTGGAGGGCTACCATCCATAGGATCGCAGAGCCAGACATGACTGAAGAGACTTAGCAGGCTCGCAGGGAACTTACTGTGTAAAATCCACAGATTATAAATTGTTAAACTGTGCTGTACTGGCAACTGGAGGATACAATGTAGTTGACTACAAGTAACTATGAGATAGATTTTTAGACTGTCAGGCTAAAGTTGCTTTCTCTCTGACCTTGAAACGTGCAAGAAGCCTAGGCTATTCCAGGGACACAAAATGGACCCGAGCTGTACTGTACTCTTCCACATAGGAATGCCACCATGTGAAATCATTTCCGTAATGCAAATGCTCAAGCTAAAGGCTGATGCAGCAGCCTGAACCTCAGCAGCACAGGGACCTTTCTGAGGTGGGTCCTCTCGTTTGCAGAAGCACTCAGACATTGCTTACCAGACCAATGGCCGTCAGCCAAGCCATGCTTAGCAAAGTCTGCAGTGTCCTGCTTGGAGATTTTGCTCTTAGAAGGTGACGTAGCAACTCCTTAAATGAAGAGAACCAAAGACAACAGATCACTTCCTATGTCCATTTCACAGAGGAAGATAATATTTCAAGGAAGCGGATGTTTTACATCTACACAGTTTTCCACTTAGCTTCTGACCTCTTCTACTGCTGCTGTAAATCTGAGGACTGCCCAGCTGTCAGCCTTCCAGATGGCATTTCTCTCCAATGCTTCTTTAGGAGAAAAAAAAGTGCAACAGAGGAGAGAGAGAGACTGTCTCAGGCAAGGACTGTGAACAAAGCCCATGGTTGTAGCATGAAATTAATGAGAAGCTGAAGGCTTCTTTCTAATGAGAAGAAAGGGAGTGTGAGTGTGGAGGCACACATGCAGATCTGCCTGCACCTCAAAGTTCTTCTTTTTTTTTTTTTAATATGAACCATTTTTAAAGTCTTTATTAAATTTGTTACAATTTGTTGCTTCTGTTTTATGTTTTGATTGTTTGGCCACAAGGCGTGTGGGATCTTAGCTCCCTGACCAGGGATTGAACCTGCTCCTCCTACAGTGAAAGGTGAAGTCTTAACCACTGGGCCACCAGGGAAGTCCCCTGGAAGCTGGGTATTTCTAGTGATCTTTTCCTCTTGTACCTCAATTTGAGTTGGAATTGTTGCTTAGGAATACGATCTGAGGTTATATTAATGGAACAATTTTGTTTTCAAACACTTTATGATTTCATAATTGGATTGCCATCTTTTCTCTACCACTAACAAAGTGACCTTAAACATTTTATTTAACCCCTCGAGTCTCATTTTTTTCTCTTTTTTCCATAACTGAGAAAACATATATTTATCCCACAAGCACATATGGGGCACCCATTCTGTACCAGGCTCTCTGGTAATTGTGTGTGGAGGGTAGAAAGGGGGAGAAAGAAAATAAGCCACATGGTCCTTTCTACCAAGTTCTTACTGGACTGGTTAATTCTTTTCTGTTTGCTTTTTGTGTTTCATTTTTCATTTTTTCATTGGAGTATAGTTGCTTTATAATGTATTAGTTTCTGCTGTATAGCAAAGTGAATCAACTGTATGTTTACATAAATCCCCTCTTTCTTGGATTTCCTTCCCATTTGAAATCACCACAGAGCATTGAGTAGAGTTCCCTGTACTATACAGTAGGTTCTCATTATTTTATCATCAGTCAGTTCAGTTGCTCAGTCGTGTCCAACTCTTTGCGACCCCATGAACCGCAGCACATTAGGCTTCCCTGTCCATCACCAACTCCCAAAGTCTACCCAAACCCATGTCCATTGAGTCGGTGATGCCATCCAAGCATCTCATCCTCTGTCGTCCCCTTTTCCTCCTGCCGTCAATCTTTCCCAGCATCAGGGTCTTTGCCAATGAGTCAGCTCTTCGCATCAGGTGGCCAAAGTATTGGAGTTTCAGCTTCAACATCAGTCCTTCCAATGAACACCCAGGACTGATCTCCTTTAGAATGGACTGGTTGGATCTCCTTGCAGTCCAAGGGTCTCTCAAGAGTCTTCTCCAACACTACAGTTCAAAAGCATCAATTCTTCTGTGCTCAGCTTTCTTTATAGTCCAACTCTCACATCCATACATGACTATAGGAAAAACCATAACCTTGATTAGACGGACCTTATTTTATACATAGTATTAATGCTTAGTTCTTTTTTTTTTTTTTTTAATTTATAAATTTATTTATTTTAGTTGGGGGCCAATCACTTCACAACATTGCAATAGTTTTTGCCATACATTGACATGAATCAGCCATGGGTTTACATGTGTTCCCCCTCCTGGACCCCCCACCCACCTCCCTCCCCATCCCATCCTTCTGGATCATCCCATTGCCCCGGCCCTGAGCCCTTGTCTCATGCATCGAACATGGAATGGTATTCTGTTTCACATATGATAATATACATGTTTCAATGCTATTCTCCCAGAACGTCCCACCCTCACCTTCTCCCTCAGAGTCCATAAAATTGTTCCATGCATCTGTGTCTCTTATTCTGTCTCGCATATAGGGTTATCGTTACCATCTTTCAAATTCCATATATATGCATTAGTATACTGTATTGTTGTTTTTCTTTCTGGCTTACTTCACTCTGTATAATGGGCTCCAGTTTCATCCATCTCAGTAGAACCGATTCAAATGTATTTTTTTTAATGGCTGAGTAATATTCCATTGTGTATATGTACCACAGCTTCCTTATCCATTCGTCTGCTGATGGACATCTAGGTTGCTTCCATGTCCTGGCTATTGTAAACAGTGCTGCGATGAACATTGGGGTACACGCGTCTCTTTCAATTCTGGTTTCCTCGGTGTATATGCCCAGCAGTGGGATTGCTGGGTCATATGGCAGTTCTATTCCCAGTCTTTTAAGGAATCTCCACACTGTTCTCCATAGTGGCTGTACTAGTTTGCATTCCCACCAACAGTGTAAGAGGGTTCCCTTTTCTCCACACCCTCTCCAGCATTTATTGCTTGTAGACTTTTGGATAGCAGCCATTCTGACTGGTGTGAAATGATACCTCATTGTGGTTTTGATTTGCATTTCTCTAATAATGAGTGATGTTGAGCATCTTTTCATGTGTTTGTTAGCCATCTGTATGTCTTCTTTGGAGAAATGTCTGTTTAGTTCTTTGGCCCATTTTTTGATTGGGTCGTTTATTTTTCGGGAATTCAGCTGCAGAAGTTGCTTGTATATTTTTGAGATTAATTGTTTGTCTGTTGCTTCATTTGCTATTATTTTCTCCCATTCTGAAGGCTGTCTTTTCACCTTGTTTATAGTTTCCTTTGTTGTGCAAAAGCTTTTAATTTTAATTAGGTCCCATTTGTTTATTTTTGCTTTTATTTCCAATATTCTAGGAGGTGGGTCATGGAGGATCCTGCTGTGATTTATGTCGGAGAGTGTTTTGCCTATGTTTTCCTCTAGGAGTTTTATTGTTTCTGGTCTTACATTTAGATCTTTAATCCATTTTGAGTTTATTTTTGTGTACGGTGTTAGGAAATGTTCTAGTTTCATTCTTTTACAAGTGGTTGACCAGTTTTCCCAGCACCACTTGTTAAAGAGATTGTCTTTTCTCCATTGAATATTCTTGCCTCCTTTGTCGAAGATAAGGTGTCCATAGGTGCGTGGGTTTATCTCTGGGCTTTCTATTTTGTTCCATTGATCTATATTTCTATCTTTGTGCCAGTACCATACTGTCTTGATGACTGGGGCTTTGTAGTAGAGCCTGAAGTCAGGCAGGTTGATTCCTCCAGTTCCATTCTTCTTCCTCAAGATTGCTTTGGCTATTCGAGGTTTCTTATATTTCCATACAAATTGTGAGATGATTTGTTCTAGTTCTGTGAAAAATACCATTGGTAGCTTGATAGGGATTGCATTGAATCTATAGATTGCTTTGGGTAGTATACTCATTTTCACTATATTAATTCTTCCAATCCATGAACACGGTATATTTCTCCATCTGTTTGTGTCCTCTTTGATTTCTTTCATCAGTGTTTTATAGTTTTCTATATATAAGTCTTTTGTTTCTTTAGGTAGATATATTCCTAAGTATTTTATTCTTTTTGATGCAATGGTGAATGGTATTGTTTCCTTAATTTCTCTTTCTGTTTTCTCATTATTGGAGTATAGGAATGCAAGGGATTTCTGTGTGTTAATTTTATATCCTGCAACTTTACTATATTCATTGATCAACTCTAGTAATTTTCTAGTAGAGTCTTTAGGGTTTTCTATGTAGAGAATCATGTCGTCTGCAAACAGTGAGAGTTTTACTTCTTCTTTTCCTATCTGTATTCCTTTTATTTCTTTTTCAGCTCTGATTGCTGTGGCCAAAACTTCCAAAACTATGTTGAATAGTAGTGGTGAAAGTGGGCATCCTTGCCTTGTTCCTGACTTTAGGGGAAATGCTTTCGATTTTTCACCATTGAGGATAATGTTTGCTGTGGGTTTGTCATATATAGCTTTTATTATGTTGAGATATGTTCCTTCTATTCCTGCTTTCTGGAGGGTTTTAATCATAAATGGATGCTGAATTTTGTCAAAGGCTTTTTCTGCATCTATTGAGATAACCATATGGTTTTTTTCTTTCAATTTGTTAATGTGGTATATTACATTGATTGATTTGCAGATGTTAAAAAAACCTTGCATTCCTGGGATAAAGCCCACTTGGTCATGATGTATGATCTTTTTAATATGATGTTGGATTCTGTTTGCTAGAATTTTATTAAGGATTTTTGCATCTATGTTCATCAGTGATATTGGCCTGTAGTTTTCCTTTTTTGTGACATCTTTGTCTGGTTTTGGAATTAGGGTGATGGTGGCCTCATAGAATGAGTTTGGAAGTTTACCATCTTCTGCAATTTTCTGGAAGAGTTTGAGTAGGATAGGTGTTAGCTCTTCTCTAAATTTTTGGTAGAATTCCACTGTGAAGCCGTCTGGTCCTGGGCTTTTGTTTGCTGGAAGATTTCTGATTACAGTTTCAATTTCCGTGCTTGTGATGGGTCTGTTAAGATCTTCTATTTCTTCATGGTTCAGTTTTGGAAAGTTATACTTTTCTAAGAATTTGTCCATTTCTTCCAAGTTGTCCATTTTATTGGCATATAGCTGTTGGTAGTAGTCTCTTATGATCCTTTGTATTTCTGTGGAGTCTGTTGTGATCTCTCCATTTTCATTTCTAATTTTGTTGATCTGATTCTTCTCCCTTTGTTTCTTGATGAGTCTGGCTAATGGCTTATCAATTTTGTTTATCTTCTCGAAAAACCAGCTTTTAGTTTTGTTGATTTTTGCTATGGTCTCTTTTGTTTCTTTTGCATTTATTTCTGCCCTAATTTTTAAGATTTCTTTCCTTCTACTGACCCTGGGGTTTTTCATTTCTTCCTTCTCTAGTTGCTTTAGGTGTAGAGTTAGTTGATTTATTTGATTTTTTTCTTGTTTCTTGAGGTACGCCTGTATTGCTATGAACCTTCCCCTTAGTATTGCTTTTACCGTGTCCCATAGGTTTTGGGTTGTTGTGTTTTCATTTTCATTCGTTTCCATGCATAATTTTATTTCTTTTTTGATTTCTTCTGTGATTTGTTGGTTATTCAGAAGCGTGTTGTTTAGCCTCCATATGTTGGAACTTTTAATAGTTTTTTTCCTGTAATTGAGGTCTAATCTTACTGCATTGTGGTCAGAGAAGATGGCTGGGATGATTTCAATTTTTTTGAATTTACCAAGGCTAGATTTATGGCCCAGGATGTGATCTATCCTGGAGAAAGTTCCATGTGCACTTGAGAAAAAGGTAAAATTGATTGTTTTGGGGTGGAAACTCCTGTAAATATCAATTAAATCTAATTTGTCTATTGTATCATTTAAAGTTTGTGTTTCCTTGTTAATTTTCTGTTTAGTTGATCTATCCATATGCGTGAGTGGAGTATTAAAGTCTCCCACTATTATTGTGTTATTGTTAATTTCCCCTTTCATACTTGTTAGTATTTGCCTTATATATTGTGGTGCTCCTATGTTGGGTGCATATATATTTATGATTGATCCTTTGATCTTTATGTAGTGTCCTTCTTTGTCCCTTTTCACATCCTTTATTTTAAAGTCTATTTTATCTGAAATGAGTATTGCGACTCCTGCTTTCTTTTGGTCTCCGTTTGCATGGAATATGTTTTTCCATCCTTTCACTTTCAGCCTGTGTGTGTCTCTAGTTTTGAGGTGGGTCTCTTGTAGACAGCATATATAGGGGTCTTGTTTTTGTATCCATTCAGCAACCCTTTGTCTTTTGGTTGGGGCATTCAACCCATTTACATTTAAGGTAATTATTGATAAGTATGATCCCGTTGCCATTTACTTTGTTGTTTTGAGTTCGTGTTGAAACATCCTTTCTGTGTTTCCTGTTTAGAGAAGATCCTTTAGCATTTGCTGGAGAGCTGGTTTGGTGGTGCTGAATTCCCTCAGCTCTTGCTTGTCTGTAAAGCTTTTGAATTCTCCTTCATATCTGAATGAGATCCTTGCTGGGTACAGTAATCTGGGTTGTAGATTATTCTCTTTCATTACTTTAAGTATGTCCTGCCATTCCCTTCTAGCCTGAAGGGTTTCTATTGAAAGATCAGCTGTTATCCTTATGGGGATCCCCTTGTGTGTTATTTGTTGTTTTTCCCTTGCTGCTTTTAATATTTGTTCTTTGTGTTTGATCTTTGTTAATTTGATTAATATGTGTCTTGGGGTGTTTCGCCTTGGGTTTATCCTGTTTGGAACTCTCTGGGTTTCTTGGACTTCTGTGACTATTTCTTTCCTCAGTTTAGGGAAATTCTCAACTATTATCTCCTCGAGTATTTTTTCATGGCCTTTCCTTTTATCTTCTTCTTCTGGGACTCCTATGATTCGAATGTTGGGGCGTTTCATATTGTCCCAGAGGTCCCGGAGGTTTTCCTCATTTCTTTTGATTCTTTTTTCTTTTTTCCTCTCTGCTTCGTTTATTTCCATCATTCTATCTTCTACCTCACTTATCCTATCTTCTGCCTCCGTTATTCTACTGTTGGTTCCCTCCAAAGTGTCTTTTATCTCCTTTATTTCATTATTCATTCTATATTGATTCCTTTTTATTTCTTCTAAGTCCTTGATAAACATTTCTTGCATCTTCTCAATCTTTGTCTCCAGGCTATTTATCTGTAACTCCATTTTGCTTTCAAGATTTTGGATCATTTTTATTATCCTTATTCTAAATTCTTTTTCAGATAGATTCCCTATCTCCTCCTCTTTTGTTTGGCTTTGTGGGCATTTCTCATTGTCCTTTACTTGCTGAGTATTTCTCTGTCTTTTCATCTTGTTTAGATTGCTGTGTTAGGCGTGGCCCTTCTGTATTCTGGTAGTATGAAGTTCCTCTTTGTTGTGGAGGTTCCTCACTGCGGTTGGGGTTGGACAGGTGGCTTGTCAAGGCTTCCTGGTTGGGGGAGCTTGTGTCGGTGTTCTGGTGGGTGGAGCTGGATTTCTGCTCTCTAGAGTGTAATGGAGTGACCAGTATTAATTTTTGAGATGTCTATGGATTTGGTGTGCCTCTGGGCAGCCTGTATATTGATGCTCAGGTCTATGTTCCTGCGTTGCTGGAGAATTTGCGTGGTATGTCTTGCTCTGGAACTTATTGTCTCTTGGGTGGAGCTTGGTTTCAGTGAATTTATGGAGGCTATTGGATGGTCTCTTATTAATTAATGTTTCCCCTGGCTTTCAGTCTTATTCTTGCAGTAGCCTCAAGACTTCTCCTTCCATACAGCCTCAATAATAAAACTTTTAGGTTAATGGTGAAAAGATTCTCCACAGTGAGGGATACCCAGAAAGGTTCACTGAGTTACATGGAGAGATGAGGTGGGGGGGGGTGGGTTGAGGTGACCAGGAGGGGAAGAGGGGAATTCAAATGTGGAGAGAGCAATCTAGCCAGTAAGCACTTCCCTCTGTGCTTTCCACAGTTTGGATCCCTCAGAGTGATTCACAGAGATACATAGAGAGGGGGGAGGAAGGTAACAGAGGTGAGCATGAGTAGAAAGGGAGGAATTAAGAGGGGAGAGAGAAATCTGGGCAGTATCCTGTTCCTGAAGTGTTCTCCGGTACCCAGAACACCCTCAGAGATTCACAGAATTGGGTTGAGAAGAGAAGGAGGAGGGTGGGAGATAGAGGTTCCCTGAGGGAGAAGAAAGAGCATCAATAGGTGGAGAGAGTGATCAGGCCAGTGATCACACTCCTGAGTAAAAGTGGGTCCTAAAGATTGGGTTCTTAAATGTACAAAGTTGATATCAAATATGTAAAACAAAGATTAAAAATCTAGAGTAGAGGTTAGACTCTTATAAAACTTACAATCTAAAAAAAAAAAAAAAAAAGAAAAAAGGAAACAGTGTAAAAAGAAAAAAAAAACACAGTAAAACAGTAAAAAAAGAAACAGTAAAAAAATGTAGAACAGGAAAAAAACATTAAAAAAAGAAAACACAAAAGGTATAAGATATATATATGTAGTTTGCTTCAAAAATAGGGTTTTTTTTTTTTTTTGCAAGTTAATAGTGGGTTATGAAAATGAAAGTTAAAGGTGTAATAGAGGACTTGAAGAAAAAGGAAAGAAGAGAAAAAAAAATTTTTTTTTTTAATTAAAAAAAAAAAATAGTAAAAAAAAAAAAATAGTAAAAAAAATATATATCCCGGACTTTCTCTGGAGCTGTTGTGAGCAGTGTGGGATCTGCTCAGTTTTAGATAGATCCTTATTCCTGCTTATACTTTTCAAGATCTATAGGTCCTTTTCAATGCAGTCGGTATTAACTACAGGGATCTTAATCTGTTGGCCTGTCCCTTCCAAAGCGCTTCCCTCTGTTTATTTGGCTTCTGTTTGGAGATCTCTTCAGTATCTAATTTCCGCCCTGCAACAAAGCGGTGGAGGTGATCTCTTTAGGTTCGCTTGTTCAATCGTGCTGTGGGGAGGAAGGAACACTGCAATTCTGGCGTGCGTGTGGTAAGCTCGCAGTGTCTCGGCCGCACTGGGTTCGCCCCCGCTCACGGCGTGTGTGCTTTCCCCGTCTACCCTGCTCAGGCTTCAGGTTACTCGGCCGGGGAGCGGGCCCTGAGCTGCGTGCACTTCCCAGGTCTAAGCCGCTCAGGTTCAGGCTCCCGGTTACTCCACAAAGGCGCAGACTCGGTTTCGCCCGCGGCTTGTGCCGTTCCCGGTCGGAGCTGCCCAGGCGGCCAGGAGTTTGGCGAGGGCGCTCTTCCCTGTTGGGGCGGTGCGGCTTATCACCTCCCTGGTCCCCGCCTCGGTTTACGGGCGCGCCCGGCTCCGGTGTGCTTTGTGTCGGTTCTGGGGAGCTGGTCTCTGGCTGCGACCCTCCCGGCGGCTGTCGACCCTCCGGGATCTCAGGCAGTCTTTGCTTAGAAACTGGGAGCCTGTTTGCAGTTTGGTAGGGGGTGCCCTCTCTGGAGCCGAGTTTGCCCCTTTCCGGCTCTGGCGGGCCCCGCCTGCCCGCTGTGTCCGGCGGGGGATGGGGCGGTCCGCAGCCGGCTAGCTCTCCTCTGGTATCGCTCAGTCCTTTGTTCTGTGAGCGGGCCGGCAGTGCCTTAGAGTTGGGCTTTTCGCGGGATAGTTCTTTCTCTCTAGCTGTCCCACAGTTTAGGTTACTATCTCACGTTAGCTCCCTCAGATTGCCCTCGGGGCACTCGGGCCCGGTCCTTACCCTAGGCAATGCCGCCCGCTCCTCTCCGTTCAGCCCCCACTTGCTGGTGGCGGATGATGCGAGCGTCTGGGGTTCTTTGCTGGGAGTTGCTTTAGGCACGTAATCTGTGGATTTTATTTATTTTTTCCTCCCAGTTACGTTGCCCTCCGAGATAAAAAATCCTCCCCCACACCCGCCGGTGAGAGGGTTTCCTGGTGCTTGGAAATTCCTCC
Organism: Giraffa tippelskirchi; assembly: GCF_054371585.1. Lineage (NCBI taxonomy): Eukaryota > Metazoa > Chordata > Mammalia > Artiodactyla > Giraffidae > Giraffa > Giraffa tippelskirchi. The sequence continues at coordinate 156,924,667 of NC_137276.1, read as the reverse complement.
TCTTTTACGACTCCCTCCCCGGGACGGGTCTCCGTCCCTAACTCTTTTGTCTCTCTTTTTATCTTTTATAATTTCTCCTACCTCTTTTGAAGATAATGCGCAGTTTTTGTGGAAGCCTGAAGTCCTCAGCCAGCCTTCAGAAGTAGTTTTGTGAAGTTTGGTCAGCGTTTAGATGTTCTTTCGATACATTTGTGGAGGAGAGAGTGGTCTCCCCGTCCTATTCCTCCGCCATCTTATCCCCGCCCCCTAATGCTTAGTTCTTAACAGTCTCCTCTCTTGGCTTGCATGATGGCCACTGTCTTTCTCTGTGATCAGACTCTGTCTGGCCCCACTTCCATCTCATCTTTCCCTGCACAAGCATCTTCCATGTACACACCTATAGACTCTCTCTACCTCATACTACCTTCCGTATTCTTGCTTTCCTGAACTAGGAGGTGTGTGTGCTATTTAGATTGCCCAACATTTTTCTGTAGATATATTCCCAAAGAGCCATTTCTTTCACCTTCATAGGATTAGCAGTTATCATTTCACCTTCATCTTTATTCTTTAATTAATGGCTATCTCACCCATTTGACTGCAACTTTCATGTTAGACAAGACTGACAGCTGCTCTTCTTCACCATTCTATCTGCAGAGTCTAGCATGTCCCCTGATGCTGAGCAGGCACTGAATATTTGTTAGAGGAATGAAGTAATGAACATTTGGTTTCTACTCTGCTTTTCCATAGATTCTCCTCTGGGCTTATTTGGCCCAATTGCCTCATTTTACAGATGAGAAACCCAGATTCCTGGGAGGAAGAAGCTTGCTCAGCATCACACAGTGCCTTAAAGGCTGCCACAGAACTACACACCAGATTTTCTGGCTCCAGGAAAAGAAGACAGGGCTCTTTCCAGGCTGTTCTTCTTTTTCTTTCAGAGCATAATTAAAATGCTTCAGGACTTACCAGTCTGGGACTATCAAAAAACAAAGAAGGGGGGGCACTTATTTTTACTGACAGTATGCTAATACAAACTACTTGCCTGATCGCCAGAAAGTAGTTTCCATTAAGGAATCTGCCATCTGTACTTGGGAGTCCCCAAAGAAGAGGGTCACAGAGAACCACAAAGCAGAGTGTCAGCAACAGCCACCACTCAGCTGCCCAGGTCTTTGCCTCTCGCTTCACTTGCCTACGACTGATTACTGCAGAATGAATTGTAGAAGTCTCCTAGTTTTCATCCTCCATGGCAAGAGCATCAGTTTTGCCATCAAGGATTCTATCTCCAGTGTTTCTGGTCTGCAGGATACAAAAACGTCCCTTGTTTCCCGCAGAAAGAAGGACTGCATCTCTTCCTCCTGCATGCCTTACGGACTGTTGTCTGAGCTCAGTCTCACTAAGGTTTGTGTAAATCCTCCAGATCCTATCAGTGTCACACCCTTCTCTCTATAGGAGCCACAAATCAGCCCGAGAACCAGTAAGGGATGGTAGGTACCACTGATAACCCTGGCTCACGCTCGCCTGCACAAGTCCCGCACCAAGTCTCTGAAGGGACCTTGATGGGGACTGGGGAAATGTGATGTGATGTCTATACTACCTCAGTCTGAGCTTGGCAGTAGAAATGTAAATTTCCATCAATACCTTGGCAGAGCAGCACAGAAACTCAGATGCATAGACAGCAAAACTGATGACCTTGCTTCTCCTTTGTAACAAAGGCATTTTGTTTTTTCTTTTACTGAATTCAAAGCATCACAAGTAAAACTATCTATTATCTGTCAGGGGCTTCCTTTATATCGTATTATGTCTCTCACTGAATGCAGCCCGCTGTGCTTATTGTGGAAGCCCCCATAATACATGTGCTGTATGTTTATATCACATCCTGCAGGCTCTCTCAATTGTTTTGATGCCGCAGATTTTGTCAAAATGAACACTTGGCTAAAAATCATATGCCAGGTCGAAGGAGAGTGAAATGGAACAAAGTTCTCCTTGGTCTCTTCTAGCAAGATCCTAGAGGGAGATGGCATTTCTCTGCTCTTTCCTTCACCCTTTCATTTATTCATTCATTAAAAATTATTGAGCTGGGATCTGCGGCTACCAACATAGACCCAGGTCTTGGCCTCAAGGTGCGTTTGATGTCCAATGTATTGGACACATGAACATGGAAACGATCCAGATTGCAGCGTGGTACGTGCTGAAAAACTGCTGGCCATGGGGGTGTCTGGGGAAGAAATGGCTGGAATTCAAATTTCAGGGGCATGCATGGGTGTTCATTCGCTCAGTCATGTCTGACTCTTTGCAACCCCGTGGACAGTGGCCTGCCAGGCTCCTCCATCCATGGAATTTTCCAGGCAAGAATACTGGAGTGGGTAGCCATTTCTTTCTCCCAGGGGATCTTCCCAACCCCGGGATGGAACTCGTGTCTCTTGAGCCTCCTGAATCGGCAGGCAGATTCTTTTACTACCATGCCACCTGGAAAACCCAATATCAGACGATATCAGAAGAACACAAGTTAATTCCAGAAAGATCTGAAATAAAGAGGAAAATGCCAAAAGAGGAAATTGGCTATAATATGGACAAATAAAGACCAGGAAACTGAGTGAGGTAGCAGATGGCTAAACAGGTCCAGACATTAGGTAAGATCACTAAATGATGTGTATTTGGGCAGCAACCACATCAAGCCAGGAGGAAAGAGAGCACACACAGGGTCAAGGCATCTCCTGTCCAGGCAGGCTCCTGGGGAACCCAGGCTGACATAGCCCTGAAAACTGAGGGGCAGCTTAAACTGTCTACTGAGCCTCAGAGACCTTTTAGGACCCTCTGCTGACTGGAATTAGATGTGACCCCAGCTTTACGACGTTCCAGTTTAGGGAGGCAACTCTCAGTCACTTGACCAAGGTCATAGCAAAGAGGATTTAAGGCTAAAAACAGGGCCCCCAGACTCCACAAATTCCCCTAGCTGTCTGAGGACTCGCAGTTTTGCAGAATTCAAGGCCCAGAGCTCCCCTCAGAACTACGGATGTGGTGGGGAAGTGGAAACCGAGCCGACATTTGGTGTGTTTGTAGCGTTCCCAGCTCTGGTTTAACACAAGTGATGTGTTTCGCTCACAAACTGGCACTGAGAGCTCATTTACATTTAAATAAGAGGCTTGTTAATGCCAGCAGGAGGATGCTGTCAATGCCAAGCCTGGCTCAGGATTCCTGCCAAGGAGTTTCTAAGAGCATTGCTCTAGGAAACTCCCCCAGAAGAGAAGCAAGCGTGCCTTCTCATTAAGACAACTCCACCACAGTGACATTTGCCTCAGAGCGGCAAGCCTTTGGCTGGGCTGGAAGCAAGTTGAGTCTTAGAAAGTTACCTGTTGCCAAGACAGTCTTTTAGTTCAGCTTGGCTCCATACATACTCCGAGACCACCTGGCACATGTCTGGTGACCCGGTCAGGAGGGCGGCAAGTTTGATCCTGACTGCTGACCTCTCCAGTCACGTGGGGAGTTACTGAGAAACACGTGCAGATAATTTGAGATGTAAAGAGAGGACCTACGCCATTGTTGGACAGCTCTTAACATTGGAAGTTCCTTCCTGGCACTGGCAGAAGAAATGCTGGTCTCTTGTAAGGATGATGCTCTCAAATGCCTGAAGATGCCCAGCAGGGAACACAGAGGATGAGGCGTGCTGTTTATGAAACCGTCCAAAATGGTTGGGAGCTTTGCTGTCTAGTCTGAAGGTGAATGAGCTACTCAGCGAGAACTGATTCAGGTTTTGTAAACATGAATCTTGTTCTCTGTGGCTTAACGACTATTGGGGAAGTCAGGTAATTAGACAAGAATCACAACACAATTAATGGCTACTATCTTGGGGAAGTAAAAAGTGCAGGCAGAAGCACATAGAAGTGATAGAGGTACACAACGCAGAATTTAAAGGTCATAAAGGGATTGAGGTTTTAAGTTCAGTCTGAAGAATGAACAGAAGTTACCCAGGCATAGATGTGTTGGGAGAGAGGGAGGAGCAGGTACCAAGGTCCTGAGGCTCTAGCGAGAACAAAGTACCTTAGAGAACATAAAGAAATTTTGCATGAGAGGAGTTTAAAATTAAAGGGGAGGGAACGGATGAAGAGGTAACTAGGGACTAGATTGTGCAGAGATTTCCAGCCCCTGAAAGAGTTTAGGCTTTAACCTAAGAGCAATGAGGTTAAGCAGAGGAGTATCAGGATCAGGGTTGATGCTGGCTGAGTCTTCTAAGGGCAAAACACCCCCAGTTCTGGTAAAAAGGGGTTGCACAGTGGATGGAGAAGAGCTCAGAACTTGGAGTCAGAAAGCTGTGGGTTATAGGTCTAATTCCATCACTTTGTAAACATGGACAACCTCACATATCTCTTCTGTAAAATGGGAAGAACATATACCATTGCTGTTGAAATAACGGGGCAGGGAACTGTTGCACTCTGTGTGTGATATGGTAAAGTCATAAATTATTGTCAAAATCTTGTCAGGACTGTTTGACAGCATGTATCAGAAGAATTAAGAATATGCATTCTCTCTAGAAAAATGGTACTCATGAACCTATTTGCAGGATAGAAATAAAGATGCAGACATAGAGAATGGACTTGAGGACACAGAGGGGGAAGGAGAGAGTGGGACAAATTGAGAGAGTAGCATTGACATATATACACTACTATGTGTAAAATGGATAGCACATGGGAAGCTGCTGTACAAGGAATTCAGTCCTTTGCTCTTTGATGACCTAGAGGGGTGGGATGAGGAGGGAGGTAGGAGGAGGATCAGGAGAGAGGAGGTATACACTTAAATACTTATATATGTGCCTATGTACTTATGGCTAATTCAAGTTGTACAGAAGAAACTAACTTAACATTGTAAAGCAATTATTCTCCAATTTAAAAATGTATAAAAAAATCTAGTGAATTTGTCTGAACTCAAAAATAAAACTTTTTTAAAAGGCAAAAGAAAAAATAATATGCATCCTCTTGGATCTAATAATTCCACCTCTAATATTTAGCCTAAAGAAAAAGTTAAGTATTGTTTGGAAATATTTAACAACAATGGTATTCTATGTAGAGTTGGTAAGAATTACAAAAAATGTAAGTGTCTGCTGACTGGATATTCCTTAAAAGTCCTTTATCCTGCTGAAGTCATTTTGGCGATTAATATTTAAGCAAAATTGGCTCAGGGACTCATGTCATATGCGTGGAAAACCTTGTAACCCTGATCTGGCTCTCTTTTTCTGAGTTGACTCTGCCTCCAAAATCTGTTTGATTCTCCATCTGCACTGTGTACTTTACACTTGCCCCAACTGTCCTTTTTCTGCAAAGTACCCTTCTGTGTAATGCAATTCACCCCAAATACCTTTCATTCCCCCATGCACTTTGGCGAGGAATACACTGCAAGGAGTGTGATTAAGCTTTACTAAGCGTTGGGGTAGTGAATGGTTTGATGTTCAGCAGACAACCACCTGCCTCAGTACCACCTCCCCCCGTTCTAAGCTTTGTCCACCTGCTGTCCTCTTTGTCAGGGTCCAGCATTCTTGGACTCTTTTTCAGATACCCACTCCAGGCCATCTCCCTTCCGTTAAACTTCTCAAACTCATCTGACTCTCTCCTCCTCATTCCCTACCCCACTAAGCAGAGACTCATGAATGCAGTCTCTTATCCATTAACAGCGCAGAGGAGTCTTAAAATATTCTCCCCAATGGTGTCTATGAGTGAAAAGACATAGTAGAAAGATTTATGTCCTCATTCATATGCATTATTCCAACCTCTTCCCATATTAGAAAGCAAAAGAGGCACAAAGAAATGGCTTTTGTTTTCATAGTCTTACTACCTTGGAAAAGAATCTCCATGTCCTCAGATCAGGGATGAAATCAATAATGTTATAACTGTGCAATGGAGCAAAATGGGAAAGTTAAGACAATATTGTAAAATAGACATCAACATAGGGAAATGTTCAGGAACTTCAGTTAAGTGAAAAAAAAATGAAAATAAAAACATATGAATTACACCGCTATTTAAAAATATGGATCACTTGTTTGTATACAAGAAAAAAGACTGGAAAATGACATTATTATCTCTAGAGTTTTAATTTTTGTTGGGAATAATTTTGTTGATAGGGGGCATAAGACAATATCTTGTGACCTGTTTGTTGTTCCAATTTAAGGTGGAGGAGAGTGTGCTACTGGCATCTAATGGGTAGGAGATAGCAGGATGTTGCTAAACATACTACCACGTGCAGGCAGCCCTCACAGCAGAGGATTACACAGCTCTCTTATGTCAGTAGTGCTGAGGCTAAGAAACCCTCCTCTACATGATGGGCTTGTAGAATACTACAACTTTCTTACTTGCTTGTTTTTATTTTCTACAGTGAGCATGCAGCTCATGTGTAGTTTTTGTTTTTCTAAAATGCATTGAGAGAATGCTTCTGAAGAAGATCTGGAGCAAACATCTATATTTTGGCTATAAGATAATTCACGTGTAAGTACTTGGCACTGTTCCTCAGGTCTCCTCACCACCATGGTGCCATTCTCTAAACTCGTTCCTTTAAATTGGGGCCAAGGGGCAGGGGACCCAGAAGTAGCAGACGACTTTCCCCAGATGTGATTCTGGTCATTCCCCATCCATGGCCCAAGCCTTTGGGCAGTGTCATAGCACAGCTGACCCAGTGAACTTGCTATTCCCAAGTGTATCACAAGTGGTCCTCAAAGGTATCTCAACAGAACTAGAGGTGGAGCAGGGCTCTGACAGAGGAGACAGGGTACCTTGCACATCCAGAGTTCCTGGCTACCCATTCTCCATTCACGAGGCCACGTCTTGAGGATGCTGTTACCTGGGAGAACCTTTGCCAGCGAATGGTTCTTGTGGTAATCAAAGTGTGCTTTCTTCGCAGTTTAATCACTAGAAGAAGTGGTTTATTGCCCCCACAGACTCCTCTGCTGTGAACATTAGTCCTAATTAGTAGCTGAAATAGTGATGATCTAGCAGAGCCTCTCTATATGATGGCTGTGGTTTCTGGGCCACCGATCACAGTTGAAAAGAAAACAGCAGTCATCTCTGCCTTGTAATCTCCTTCATCCTAATTCCCAGGGAGCTGAAAGGCCCTGTGGGGATTGGCTTTTCCTTTGACCCTAAACTTAGTAGAAGCTCAGAGGTTGAAGAAATGACTCACACCCTGATAAAAGTGAATCCAGCAGCTAGGAGGGGCTTTGGGGAAGTTTTGGAGGGGTGCTGGCCTCCCTGTGAATGCATCCAGCGTCTTGCAGAGAAAGGAGCAAAATCTAAGAGAGGGGAGATTTTCCTCCTTGCCCAAGGATCACAGGCTTTCTCTGAATATATAGCATGGATAGTCAATCCCCTCTGCCACCAGACTGGCTAGGAGAGAGGAGAAACTGAGTGGAAACTAGTAGGGTTAGCAACCTGGGGAAGACGGGTGAGGCTTCTGATGTTTTGGAAGGTGAGAATCAGTGGAGGAAATATTGGAACTGAAAAGCTTGGGTTAGATGATTTCAGCTCTCCATAATCTGCCATGATGAGGGAGGAGGGACTCTTCTGATCTTCCAAAGGCACATTTGATGGATGTCCTTCCTCTCTGTTTCCACTCTTTGAAGACATTTCCAGAGCTGTGGTTCCACTCACATCTCCATTTTCCCTCTGACAGAAGTCATTACCTACCTGTCTAGTCATCTAGCCCACGTGGAACAGGCTTAGAATATTTTTACTCTCTGCAAACACTGCTCTGCACAAAGAAAACGTGCCAGAAGGGAAAACTAAAAGAAATAGTCTATAGGGAGATGGAAGGAACTGCTGGCAGCCTGAAGGTGTGAGGATTTGTTTTGGAAAACACAGAACTCTGGAACAAAGAAAAAGAGTGTTTGCATGTCACCTGATGGGGGGTGGGGACTGTCTTGGTGTCCCAGGGAACCTCAGATCTCACATGGGCAAGGAGACTGTTGACTCCTCACTAGATGACCTGGGAAAGGTCCTTTCCAATTAGGATTTGGATATTCTTTGCTGTGGGCTTCCCTGGTGACTCAGTGGTAAAGAATCTGCCTGCAATTCAGGAGTCACATTTCGATCCCTGGGTCAGGAAGATCCCCTGGAGGAGGGCATGGCAACCCACTCCAGTATTCTTGCCTGGAGAATCCCGTGGACAGAGGAACATGTGGGCTACAGTCCATGGGGTCACAAAGAGTCAGACATGACTGAAGTGACTTTGCATGCACGTGTTCTTTGTTGTTTCTGTGAATAACACAGGACAACAGAAACAATGAAATCTAAGAACAAAAAGCCATTGCTAAACTTAAAGGAATCCCTGGGAGGTTTTAAAAAATTTTGTTCCCTCCTCCACTTTCCCCCACTTTCTCAATTGGTTATGATGAGCAGGAAATCATTCTGTCCAGACAGCAACAGAGAACAACAGCCTGGAACACTTCCATTCTACTGATTCAAAAAAAAAAAAAAATTGCCAGAGGAAGTAATTTTAGTCAGTACTTAGTCACACTTGAAAACAATGGAATCGTTTAGGTTGGCTTCACATCACACATTTGCGCCTGGTTACGGCCAAGATGAAGCCCTTTCGGTGGGCATATTTTGTTCCATGTTTGAAGGGATTCCTCTCTGCCCCTGGATTATGGTGAAGTATACAAAATGGTTCTTAACAGCTCCTGAAAGAAAAAGGTTTGCATACAAGCTCAGAAAAGACTTGGGAAGGAAAAAAAAAAATGGAGTGGAAATTCTCAGTGGCAAGAAAGGGCAAGTCTGTACCAGTTCATCTTCCTCTCCTCCTGGAGAAGTGTAATTACTCTCCTCCTGCTCTACAGCCATACCTCAGTCTCCATTTCCTTTAGGGACAACTCTAGAAAGAGGGCATATCTTAACCCTCACCACCCTGTAAAGAAACACTCATTCGTTCATTCATCCAACCTCCTCCTCATACATCTGTATTCCAGGCCTGTTAGATACGTGGCTCAAGGCATGCAGGGATGAGTAAAACATGATCTTCAACTTTCAGGGTTTTAGTCCAAATGAAAATATAACTAGAAGACAAGAAAGAAAAATTTGCTTTAGTACAATAACTATCCTACTGTATGTCTGTTTGAAGTTGTGTGGGCTTATGTACGTAAGAGTCAAATATCACAGTGGAGGTCAAGGAAAGGAAAATTCTTGGAGATGGTAACATGGGGCCTGGGTCTTGGAGTGTGAGTTGTGTCAGAGGTAAATAAATCAGACATTAGTTAAAGTGGAGGAAATGGATTTTATTCTGTCACTAGTGATAGGAGGGCAAAGAGCTTCCTGTTTGCAGTGTTGACTGGGCATTTTATAGGGAGGATGAGGTAATACGGAGGGGAGTGGACAGGAGCTCAACTAGCCCTGGGGACATGGAAAATTACAAAAAGCAAGTAAGAGGTTTAGTCAGTAAAATGTGATCAAGCCAGCTATGTCTGCTGCCAGGCAACCATTAGAGTTAGGAGTTTATTCTCCTACAGAGACTGAGAGACACAGATCCTTTACTTCCTGACAATTACATTTCAAAGGAATGGCTTTCACGTCCTGAAGAAAGACTCTTGGGTTGTAGGATATATATGGCTTCCCAGGTGGCACTAGTGGTAAAGAATCCGCCGCCAAGGAGGAGACATGAGAGATGCGGGTTTGATCCCTAGGTCAGGAAGATCCCGTGGAGGAGGAAATGGCAACCACTCCGATATTCTTGCCTGGAAAATTCCATAGACAGAGGAGCATGGCAGACCACGGTCCATGGGGTTGCAAAGAGTCTAACATGACTGAGCAACTGAGCACATAGGCACATGTGTGTGTGCGTGCATCCACACACACAAACACACACACATAAAATATCAAAAGGACAGAGGAAGAATTTACAGTTGTCAGCTTTTTAAAGTAAATTCTCTAAGAAAGAGGTTAGAGGACTATTGTCAGGTGTTGGCAAGAACAAACAGTAAATTCTTTTCACAGCCTTGAGCTTTTGCAGACAGAATCTCAAAAGGGAGTTGGGTTGTCCCAGGAATGTGCCCTCAGGCTCCCAGCATTCGTGCTGGAGTTGATCAAGTCTCTTAGTGTGGGGATTTGGATGGGGTTCTGTGCCAAAGGTCTTTTGTAGTTCTCATTGGGTGCCACTGGCAGGAGAGGAAGGGGCAGTTTAAACACAAGAAGTGAACATAAAGGCATGGAGAAGGGAGAAGTCATGTTCTCTTTGGGAATGGTGCAGTTTACTGGTTGGTATGTTGGGCGAGGCTAGGAGTAGATAAGTGTAGGAAGATAACCCAGAAAAATTGTCAACTAATGGTCTTAATAAAATTTAGACCCTCAAACAAGAAACAAACAAACAGATAACCTAGGATCTTCAGGGTCATGCCAAGGAATTTGGATTGAATCCTGAAGGCAATGGAAGGACAGTAAAGACTGGGATCAGAGGAGCAGGGAGGTCCTATTTGTGCTTTGGAAATAGGCTGGCCCCAGTGGAGGATGGTTTAGAGGTGGTGGTGACGAGTTAACAAAGACTGAGATAGGGAGGGAAGTGTTGACTGGTGATTTCCCAATGGAATAAAAGCCTGGAATGAAAGTAAGGAAGACAAAGTGAAGGAGATCCAATTGTCAAAAGGGAAGGCCCAGCATAGGAAAGCCACAGGATGAGGAAATAAGATGGAGGAATTTGGGACAAAATTGAGGTCTGAACCCTGAGCGACCCTAAGGACATGGCAGCTTTTGGTGACATGGCCATCCTGTGTTTGTTTCTCCTTTTTTCCTGTTTACCTGGCCCATTTCCTTCATAAAAGAGTTGGGAGGGAGGAAGCTCTCTGACTTGAATTTAGGAATCTTGTCTGTGATACTTCATGCAGAATTCTCTACATTGTTAGTTTTATAACCCCATAGGGAAGTAATGAGTATTTTATTTACTTCCTGACTGTAATAGCCAAGGCAGAAAACAGTGAAATGCTCTGCTTTGAACATGAATCTGGGGTGAAATTGAAAGAGGATCAACTTAATTCCACTGGATAATAATTTATTTAGGTTCTGTAATGTGCCAGCCTGTGTTACTTTGTTGTTGCTGTTGTTGAGCTGCTCAGTAGTGTCTGACTCTTCCCTAGAACCCATGGACTCTAGCCCCCCAGGCTCCTCTGCCCATAGGATTTCCCAGGCAAAAATACTGGAGTGAATTTCCATTTCCTTCTCCAGGGGATCTTCCCAACCCAGGGATTGAACCCATGTTTCCTATATCTCCTGCATTGCAGGCAGATTCTTTACTGCTGAGCCACCAGGAAACCCCAAAAGATACTTTAGTAGCAACTAAATTAACAAGATCATTTCCTTCCCAGAAAAAATTATGAAAATTGTTTGCGTATGGAGGTATTTACATAACTGAGGAATGGTGGTATGCTAATTTGCACTGGAATGGGAATTTAGAAGAAGGACTTAGTCACTTTCAATAAAGAAAGCAGTAAAGGCTTCACGGAAGAAAAGTCTTCATGGAAGATGCCAGGGGTGGAGAAGTGTGGGAAGAGAGAGAGGAAGTGTCTTGTAATTGCGTGGCCCACACTGTGAGCTTTGCTCTCCATTTTCCATTCATTGACATCCACATTTTCTAAAGTTACTTCTAGTATTTTATGTAAGAAGTGCTGAAACATGCTTTGCCCTCTTCTAAAGCAGCCTTAAGGTCATTAAGGATGTACTGAGCACTTGACTCTGCACCAGAGTGGAAAGAGAGTTATCAGAAACCTTGTCTTCTAGAATTCCCTGGATATCCAGTGGTTAGGACTCTGTGCTTTCATGGCTGAGTGCCTGGATTCCATCCCTGATCAGGGAAATAAGATCCCATAAGCTGTGCAGCATGGTCAAAAAAAAAAGCAAAAAAAAAACCTAAAAAAAGAAAATTATTATACCATGAAACATATGATAGATATGCAACACATAGTATAATGTATAATGATAAAATGAATCCCTATGACTTCAATCTAACTAAAGAAAACTAATACTGTAATAGTAGCCCTGAAGATCCCCTGTGCTATGTTTTTTACCAGTCACATTTTCCTCTTTTATTCTAACTCCACAGCATAATGTTTTTCTTGTTTTAAAATTTTGTATTGTTACGTAGTTAGAATAAGAAAAAGGAGCCCAGAATGGTGGTGGTTAAAAGATAAGGAAGGGAAAAGCCCATGAAAATAGAACAAAGGAAGATCTGAGGACCAGAGCGAGGACCTCAGGTAGAACAAACAGTACTCCTGTCTAGCCCAATTTACATTAGGCAGGCCCAGGGGGAGGAGGAAAACAACAACAACAACAACATATAAAAAGAGGAGCCAAAGGGCCAGACACTCTCTCTCTCTCTTCTCTTCACGTCTTTTGGGTAGTCATGCCCTCACACCTCGAGGATGTATTTTCCTTTATTTTCTAAATAAAACTGAGCTGTAACACAGAGCTGTGACACTGATCTGTCTGAGGGCTGTAACACTGGTCTGTTGCTTCAAATTGTTTTGTTGTGATGAGACAGAACCAAGGAAATTACACACTCCCCTGACACAATGTTAATTATTATTTTATACCAATCAGATCAGTAAAAATCTAAAAGGCTGTTGATGTCAAGTATAAGAGATAACATGGTGAAATGAGTATTTATTTACAGTATTTTGGGAGTATAAATTTCTAAAATCACTTTGGAAAATAATTTAGCATTATCTAATAAAGATAAAAATGTGGAAATCCCATGACTGACAATCCTGCTCTTGCCCATGTAACCCAAAGATATGTACAAAGACATATAGAACAGTACTGTTTGTAATGACAGAAAGCTGAAGATAACAAATATCCATCCAAGGAGAATTGTTAAGTAAAAGTACTATATTTCTACAACAGAAAACTCTATAACAGTAAAAATCAATGTTGTTGAATAAATCAGTATAGTCAATTCTCAGAAATAAAGTTAGAGAAAAGAGCACAAAAAGACAGCAAAAGCACAAAGCATAAAAGAATAGATATACCCATACCACATCATCTATACTGTCGGGAGAGTGAGTAATTTCCTCAGTTCCGTCTCATCACAACAAAAATTTGAAGCAACGGACCAGAGTTATAGCCCTCCTATGGGTCAGCGTTACAGCTCCCGGACAGCCCAGTGTCACAGCTCTTGGACAGACCAGGTTTACAGCTCCATGTTACAGCTCAGTTTTATTTAGAAAATAAGGGAAAATACATCCTCGAGGCCTGAGGGCATGACAATCCAAAAGATGCAAAGAGAAGGGGGGGGGCATGTGCGAGAGACACCTTGGCCCTTTGGCTTCTCTTTTTATATATTTTTTTCCTCCCCCTGGGCCTGCCCTAGGTAAACTGGGCTAGCCAGGAGTACTGTTTGTTCTGCCTGAGGTCCTCATTCCAGTCCTCCTTTGTTCTATTTTCACAGGCTTTTCCCTTCCTTATCTTTTAACCATCGCCATTCTGGACTCCTTTTCCCTATTCTAACTACCTATCAATTAGTTTTCAAGGTGGCTCAGTGGTAAAGAATGGCCTGCCAATTCAGGAGACACGGGTTCGATCCCTGGGTCAGCAAGATACCCTGGAGGAGGAAATGGCAACCCACTCCAGTATTCCTGCCTGGAAAATACCATGGACAGAGCAGCCTGGCAGGTTACAGTCCATGGGGTCTCAAAGAGTTGGACAGGACTTAGTGACTAAACAACAACAACAAATGACTAACATAAATGTGCTTCCATGTGTCAATTGCCTATTTATATTTCCTTTTCTGTGAAATGCCTATTATTGTGCCTATTTTTCTATTGAATTTTCTTTGTCTTAAGAATTCTTTGCATATTCTAGAAAGTAGTCTTTTTATTATTTTTATGTGTAGCAAATAGATTTTTCCAGCTTGAAGTTATTATGTGTCTTCTGATTAACTACATTTCTTAATCTTAATGGGGTTTAAATTATTAATTCTTTTATTTACCACTTTAATGTTTTTTGTTTAATAAATCTTTTTGTAACGCAAAGGTTTTTTAGTGGGCCTTAACATTTTGTCTGCATGAGGTAGGCATTGGATGTTATTTTTTTCCACATGAGAAACCAATTATCTCAGCGTCTACCCTTGCCACAGTGATCTGCCATATTATTCATGTCATAGATTAAGTTACCATAAATGGGTGGCTTTGTTTTAGGATTTTCAACTGTGGTCCATTTAAGCTAAATATGTCCTTTTCTTATACAAATAATACATTGCTTTAGCCACTATCACTTAGAAAATTTTATCTGCTAAAGAAAATTATCTTTCCTTGTTCTTTAAAAATTTCTTGGGTATTTGGCATTGGTTTTCTGAGTAAATTTTAGAATCAGCTTGCCAAAGTCCATAAAAATTCTGCTGGGACTTGGATTAGCATCCCATTAAATCTGTGAATCAATTTACATTTTTATGATATTATTTTCCTATCTTTGAAGATGGTATATCTTTCTACTTATTTAGATCTACTTTAATATCTTTCAGTAAAGTTTTATGATTTTCTTCATTTAGGCATTTTATATCTTAAAAAAGATATTCTAGGGTACATTTTTTTGGTCACTATGATATATGATTTATTAAAAAATGCATGTGCATGCTCAGTCACATCAGTCGTGTCCAACTCTTGGTGACTCCATGACTGTAAGCTGCCAGGCTCCTCTGTCCATGGGATTCTCCAGGCAAGAATACTGGAGTGGGTTGCCATCCCCTCCTCCAGGGTATCTTCCCAACCCAGGGGTGGAAGCTGGGTCTCCTGCCTTGCAGGTGGATTCTTTACTGCTGACCCACTGGGAAAAGTATATTATCAAAAATACATTATCTGACTTCTTGTGGCTATTGCACTGAAATAAAATGCAGTTTGGGTATATTAATGTTATATCTAGCAAAGTGTTATGTGATACTGATTTGACAACCAAATATATTAAGAAATAATCACCAAATAAGTCTGGTAACCATCTGCACCATACAAAATTATTAGTTACATGGACTATATTCTTTATGTTGTACCTTACATTCCCATGACTTATTTATTTTATAATTGGAAGTCTGTACCTTTTAATCTCCTTCATCTATTTCACCTAACACCCACCAGTTTCAGTCACCAGTTTGCTCTGTCTATAAGTCTGTTTAATGTTAATTATTTGTATATTATTTTGTAAATCTATAGTTTTCTGTAGTTATATCATCTATGAGTAATGACACTTTGGCTTCTTACATGCTATTTCTTTATAACTCTTACGCATGTTTTTATTATAACAGTACAAGTTAGAATTTTCAGTGTAAATTTGAGATGTGTTGATAGTGAGCATACTTTTTATAGTTTAAAATAACTACTTTTAATTTTTCAATATTTGTGGTGATTTTTGCATAGATAGACTTTACTTAAGGAAGCTTCTTCTTATTTCTAGTTTGCTAAGGGGTTGTTCTTTATTATGAAAGCTTTATTGTGTTATGCTCCTTTCCTGCATCTATTGAGATACTATGATCATAACACTTTTCTATTTTGTTCAGTGAAAGTGGTGTATTACATTAAGGCATTTCTAATGTTCAACTACTCCTGTATTATTGGGATAAACTCAGGTTATTTGAGATTGAACTATATGATTGCCATTCTCTTTGTTCAACATTCTTTATGTGTCACTGATATTCCTTCCTGGTTTATTTTGCTTATGAAATAAGTCTTTTAGAATTTTTTGTTATATTCTCTGTGTGTGTGTGTGTGTGTGTGTGTGTGTGTGTGTGTGTGTGTGTGTATGTTAGTTGCTCAGTCATGTCCAAATCTTCGTGACCCCATGGATTGTAGCCCACCAGGCTCTTCTGTCCATGGAATTCTTCAGGCAAGAATACTGGAGTGGGCAGCCATTCCCTTCTCCAGAGGATCTTCCTGACCCAGGGAGCGAACTCAGTTCTCCTGCATTGCAGGCAAACTCTTTACCTTCTGATCCACCAGGGAAGCCCTGAACATTTTATTTTCTTAGGCTCCAAAATCACTGGACAGTGACTGCAGCCATATTACAAGATGCTTGCTCCTTGGAAGGAAAGCTCTGATAAACCTAGGCAGTGTATTAAAAAGCACAGATATCACTTTGCCAAAAAGGTCCATGTAGTCAAAGCTATGGTTTTTCCAGTAGTCATGTATGAACGTGAGAGTTGGACCATAAAGAAGGCTGAATGCCGAAGAATTGATGCTTTCAAATTGTGGTTCTGGAGGAGTCCTGAGAGTCCCTTGGATTGCAAGGAGACCAAACCAGTCAATCCTAAAGGAAATCAACCCTGAATAGTCACTGGAAGGACTGTTGCTGAAGTACCAATACGTTGGCCAGCTGATGTGAAGAACTGACTCACTGGAAAAAACCCTGATGCTGGGAAAGACTGAAGGCAAAAGGAGAAGGAGGTAGTAGAGGATAAGATGGTTAGATAGCACCACCAACTCAATGAACATGAATTTGAGCAAATACTGGGAGATACTGGAGGACAGAAAGGTCTGGCATGCTGTAGTCCATGGTGTAGTAAAAAGAAAAGACTTAACAACTGAATAAAAATGGCAACAAACAGTCATCAAGACCTTTTAGCTTTTGGTCATTTTTAAATTGTCTTTTTCCTAGAAATGGAAATTACAGATAGAACTCTTTTTCTACTCCCTTCACATTATTAAAGTTGTTAGTATGATAGCACAGGACTGAGGGTCATGTCAGGACACAAGATCCAGCTTTGCAATTAAATTGCATTGTGACCTTAGGTAAATTCTTTCCTATCTCTGGGACCTAGTATTCCCTTGAAAAATCAGAAAACATGCTCTCTAAGGGCCCTCCCAACTCCCACACAATGAATAGGGACAAATAATATTTGTGCAGTGTTAAAATACAAAGCAGAAGGGGGCTGACATAAAGTGAGCAATTTGAGAAAAATAGGGAAAGAAATGCCAATGTTACATGTTATATGCCCTTCTTTTTTTTTTTTGCCCTTCTTTGTTTACAACTTTCTGGCAAGAAGTTATGAACTCCCTGTGCCCCAGTTCTATATCCATCATTTGTTAATTCAGAAACACACCTTGTGTCCAGCATCTTTGAAAATGGTGGCCTCTTGTTGGACTCTCAGCATTAGTAAGCTGGAACATGAGGCCGAAAAGATAAAACCAAAAGCCTAATTGGGAAGGAGAAGGGATATCCTTTTCTGAATTTCATAGGAGTTTCATGTACCCTCTAGTTCTACTCACTCTTAAGTTTTAGACTGGACTAGGGATCAGGGTACTGGGTTAATTTGAAGGTTTGTTTAAAAAATGAAAAACAACTGTTCAGTGAATGGTGATCTTGGATTGTTACCTTTGTTTCTCATATTCTTAGCATTTTCACATAGAAAATGAAGGTAGAATCATTGTGGACCACAGATTATTAAAAATGATATGATGAACTGTGAAAAGTTTTGAAAATCTTGAGTCATACTCTCCCAAGTGTCTGATTCTTTCCGTCTTCTTACCATAGTTATTTGTACCAGAATCCATCAGCTTTAGCTTTACTAGATCATAGACTTCTTCAAAGCAGGAACTATGACTGATTTATATCTGTATCCCTCAAGGAGCCTAGAGCAAAGCAGATTCTCAATGTTGGAAAAATATGCACAGAACAGATGGAATAAAAGTGTGAAAAGTCAGCCAGCCATTAGTGATGTGAGTGGAGAACTCCCCATCCACCACCACCATCCCCCTCTCCCACCACACCCACCCACAACTCAGGAACTGATTTGCTTGGATCCAACTTTAAAAGGGGGAAGTTCTTTACTTGAAAGTTTAAGACAAAGTGGTCAAGTAATTCTAGAACATATCTAACCTTAAGATGTTCTGTGCTAACAGTGGAAAAGAGTGGGTGCCTTCATATTCTTGTCGGCATCATATTTCTTTTGAGAGACATTCCCTTTCTCAGAAGACCATATGGAAAGTAAATGATGTAAAAAATGAATCACAGTAAAAGAGGTTAGGAGAAAAGAGACAGGGATTATCAAGCTCAAAAAGAATTCCACACATAGGCAAGTAAATGTAATAACTTTATTGGATTTCTAAATATAATAACATAGTTGCAATTTTTTAACAGAAAAAAGGAATATGATTTTCATATTTATTCTTATAGAGCATTGGAAAAACATAATTGATAGAAAAAACTGATAGACGGTAAATAGAAACATGATTTAATAGAGGTGGTAATGTATAAATACAGAAGAAAATAACCCAAATCACTTGCTTATAACAGATTTTATTCTCTTACTTTTATAAGGAACCACGAGGGCTATGTTGGATTTGTCAGTGATGGTTCATGATGTAGAGGAGAGATGTAATTTGCTAAGAATAAAAAAGAGAAGTCTGCATTTTGGGAATACCATGGCTCTGTCAGTATTATATATATGAAAAAAGGCATATTCTCTACATGTTTTTTGTGTCGCTTTCCCTAAGTCAGAGAATGCTGTTCAGATTTGTAGCGATCATGGTGGGGCTATGATTGTACTTAGTAGGAAGTTCTTGTTCTTTGACACATTTAGCATAGAGAAAACCTGGCTTATCCCCTCCTTTCCTTGATCTATCTTTTTGTAAATACCACTCAACGTTGACATAAAACTCTCTCATAGTCATGATCAGACTGAAACCTGGAGCAAAACCATGCTGTCTCTTGTTTCCAAGGAGGAAAAACTCTGTGGTGTTCCAGTGCCCCTTTTGATATCATGGAGATTTCTGAACTCTTATCTAGCACATTTTTCTCTAAAAAAATAGAAAATGACTAGTGTTAAACTGAATAAAGTAAAAACATAACAAGAACATGAACAGGAAGAGTAGACAGTTTTAGAGAAGAGCATCCCTTTCTTCAAGGAGACAAGTCATACCCTAAAATGAAGACAACTAAGGAAAGGTGGTCCACACTCTATTAGTGATAAAACCACGATCCATTCTGCCCTCCTCCCTAGTTTAAGTAGTGGAGCCCCTTAGATGGAAAGCAGAATGGTGACTGATGTCGATGACATGGGGGGCATCTTGCATTGCTTGTCTCCCTTTACTTCCTGTTGGTGAAACTGGGAGGGATAGGAGACAACTTTGCGACCAAGAGGACGGCAAGAGCTTCCTTGGGGAAAGGCTTTACTGGAGGTACCTTGCTTTTCCAAAGCAGAGACAGAATCAAGCAAACATGGAGCTAACTGACTTCTAAGGGAAGAGAGCGACTTGGCAAGTGCAATCTGCCAGCTGGTTGAGTCAGACGACACATTGAGAAAGATCTTTTTTGGAAGCACGTCCTCCCTTCAACCCTTTTCCTAAAATCATACATAGTCTACTTTGCCCTATTGGTCTGGACCCTCTCCTATTGCCACAGCTGAGTAAGAATCCAACTTTATAGGCTGAGCTGCTGCTCCATTGACAATATCTACAGTTGTTAAATCAGTGACAGAACCATGGAAACAAAAGCCAATAAATAACATGTGCTACTATTTTTAGGAGTCAAAGTAAAGATGCTCTAAGGATCTGGCAAGGGCATTTGGCCCCCTGAGCCTCCAATTGTCAGAGCCAAGACTTTTCTTTAGTTTTCACTGATGTGAGCCTGAGAGATAAAAGGAGAAGCAATGTGCTGACATTCTAAGCTCACCAATGCTTAGTTTATAAAACACACATATGACACATACCCTAATAGAGACCCTGGCTCATTGATTCTCTTAAATAACTTTTTTTTCCTGACTAAATGTTCCAATTCCATGAAGCATAATCTAGTCCCTTGAAGTAGAGTACAGGAAACCTCAGCAATATGCCACCATCCAGTAGGATAAAAATATAAAGTGGCTGTATCAGCAAGGAATGCTCAGGAAATGTGCTTGCAGCCTGTTTCATGGTGCCACTCGGGAGGGGATATTGGAAATGAGTGACTTTCTTCATTTGGCAAGGTTTCCTTATCTTAGCACCTACTCCTTTCGATGGTGTGTTTTTGAAGGCTGCACGGTATGACTCTGGGTACCGTGTGTACATACATATGTAGGAAGAACGTCTATGTTTCTCAGAATAGGCACTTTTTGAAGGCAGTAAATCTAAAAGTAAAGTTAATAGAGCCTATATTTAGTGCTCATCTTCTCACTTTGCTGATGTGTATGCTGAACAGAAGATCACAGATTTGAGTCAGTCTCGCAAAGAGGCCGGAGTCGGCAAATGGCTATATTCAGAGCTGGGGAAGTCTTGCCAACTCAACTGTAGCTGTTAAAAGGCAGACTTGGAGAAGGTGCAATCGTTTTTCTCAAAGGTGACAGCACAGAAGGAGAAAAGCCTGTGACAAAGCCATGAAATAAAAGCTGGTGTGTACAGCTCAGAGAAAATTACTATCCTCCCGCTTTGCATCTTTGTGTCACGTCTACTTCATGGCACAGATTTGTTACCAGAAAGTTCATTCTTTTTCCTTTCTTTTTTTGTGGGGGGGTGCATCTCATAACTGCACATGCTCCCAGTAGAGAAGGAGGCAGCCCTAAGTCTGTTTAACAAATGATAAAGATGAAGTTTAAAAGACAAAATAAAAAGCAAAGTAATTAATTGCATAGATAACATGGTAAAAGTTCAAAAAATCCTGCTGTGAAAGTTTTACATTTTGCTTAAGGCACATTAAATCGCAAAATTTTATTTGTGTTAAATAATCAGACAATCAATGCAGTCTCTAATTCTATTTGTTTTTTCTTATGTTTCTTAAAAATTAATGAGGACAAACTGAGATTTTTATGGGGGGGATATTCTATTTAATACGAATTAATTCTTGGATAATTTGCTCATCAGCTTTCCCAAGAGAATAAAAGGGTACCAAAAAGAAGAAAGTTATTTAAAAATGATTTTTCAAAGACTTCATTATAAACTACCCTTGGTTCATTTCAACCATTTCAACCCTTGGTTCAGACATTTCAGTTAAGTAAGAAGGCTGGCATGGTTTACCCCAGTTTCAACTTGCTATCTAGTGAGGCAGGTCTAAGGCACTTAACACTTTTTGGCAATTTCATCCTGATATGTTATTGTAATGGCATTCATCTAAAAACTAAGCAGAAGGCACAGAGAGTTAGTGAAATGCAAACACTGCCCAAATATCAACTCACCTTTTACTGTGACAAAGTTAAAACATGAGGCCATTCCCATTATTTGCATTTAAATGATAAAATCCCTTTTCCTCTCAAAGTCTGAATTTGAAGGAATGAAACATGTTGGCAGATACATCATAACCTGGCTATGCTATTCTACTTCTAGTTTATAATTACTAAGTGATCATCAACTGTCACCCAAAGAGAAAGAGAGATGAAAAGGAACTGGATTTTTTTCCCTTTATATTTGTCTCCTGAGAAAGAAGAAAAAAAGAAGAAATGTATCCAAGAAAAGCTAGCTCTCCCTCTTTTGTACTTTCTAAACTAGTTCAGAAATGGGGTGAAATGATTTGGTGAGGGAAGACATTCAGGCTTAATATTTACTCCCTCTTGATGGAGGAAAAGGAGTTAAAAAAGCAACTCTTATTCTTACACAACAGTAGGAAGGAAAGCAGGCACTGGACAAAGGGGCAACACAATGTATCAATAATAATCACCCAAGAATTGTTCTTACCGGACTCCCAGCAGATAGATACAGAGACTCCAGCTGCATAGATAAATACCTTAGTTTCCACCCCCACCTCAAATTGCTCTGGCATACTCTAAGAGATAAATGGATCTGTACAAAATTTAAATAGCTTTTTCTTTTCTTTTTTGGCAGTCATTAAATTGGGTCAGGTCTAGGAATTATTAGTTTCTTGGCTTGAAAAATCCAAGTGTTTTAAAATAAGATTTCCTTTTTGAAGCATCAGCTTTCTTGGAAGATGTGTGTGTGTGTGTATGAGATAGTGTGTGTGAGTGTGTGAACATGTGTGCATGCAGGTGCACGGGTGAGTGTTCTGAAGACAACACAATTGTATTTTTCCTAGTTATGAGGAGTAACATTGTGTACAATGAAGGAAGAAAAACATGCGTTCACAGTTTCCTTTACATTATGTAAAGATAAATGAGTTTATGGCCGTCTTTATTTTTTTTTAAAGAGCTGCTTTTTCATATTCACAGCCTCACTGTCCTTTTATTCCTTGTCTAAGACATCACAGGTTCCACCCAAGTGAGTCTCAGCTCAGGCATACCTACCTAGAAAATTCTGAAGAGTTCTCAAAATGCTTCCTCTGCTAACCCACTCCCGTGTGTGTGTGTGTGTGGGGGGGGGGGGGTACATCATTGATTTTACAAGAATCATTTTCCACTCCATCAATCATAACATTAATCAAACCTCACTGGAAAATGAGGCTCCTTCCCGGTGTCTGAATGTCATCTCAGCCAAAGCCACTCAACTGCTGCCCCCCCTGGCACCACCTGCATTTCCCAGGTGGGCAGATTGGAAAGGGGTGAGAAACCACTTGTTATTTAACTTGGCCCTCATTAATCCCAGGGAATTTAGCAGAAGGATAATGAGACCGATTTGATGGATGGAAGCCTCCTGGGAAAGAAGATGCCTAGAAAGCATATTAGGTAAGCTCATTTAAAGGTTCCCTACAGTAGATTTAACTCAGATGAAGAAGGAATATTTTTCAGTTAACAGATTTTAACTTCAAGTCAAACAACTACAATGAGAAATGAGAGGAACTGAAAACCCAAGAGGGCACATCAAAAGGCACTGCTTCCAGACAGATGCTGCTCAAGAGGAGGCATACCCAGTTGTTGAACTGCCAGATTTCATGTTCTAGAACATACAGGCTGGCTTCCAAGAAAGCATTCTGGAAACAACAGTACCAACCCCCCCCCGATAAGCCCACAGGAAACACAAAATGACAACAGGAGGGGAAGCCCAGGCTCTCAAACCGCAAAAAGCAAGTGGCAGAATCACGATCCATCCCACAGAATTTTTTCTTGGACATTTCAAGGTCAAGGTTGCTTGGTTGGCTTGGAAATGCCTGATGCTAAGACATATACTTGGTGGGGCCTTGATAAATGTGAGCTGAGAGAGAGGACAACATGCATTGTTTATCTGCAGGAGTTCCGGCCTCTGTGGGGCATAAATCGTAGCCCACATAAGAGAAAAATGTCTTAAGGATCAAGTCACTTCTGTGTGCCACTGAATTCTAAATGTGTGGCCTCCGTTGATATTCAGAGCCTCACAGTTCCAGAGAGTTTTTCAGTTAATGTAAAGTAAACCAGAGTCTCTGGGGAAATTTGTTGCAGTGTACTGGAGTACCAGTGTTTGCTCTTTGTGGTGCCCTTCCTCACCAGCTCCGTCACACTGCCAATCAAACAGACTGCCTAGCAGTTTCCCACAAGAGGACACAGAAAATGCATGCATGCTTTGAATGGTATCAAACCCCACAGCACCCATATGCCTCTGCCACCTGATAGCTGGGTGATCTATGTGAATTTCTTGGATGCCTTCAAATAGGGGCCCCAGGGGTCTGTGAGAAGCATCCAGCATGCTCTGAGGTATTTGGTGCCCTGAAAGCAGCCACTGGAGAGTACGCTGGACTTGCCAGACCTGAGTACGTCCCCAGGTCTGCCACTTACCAGCTCTTATTGCTTTTGGCAAGTCACTTAACGATTCTGAGCCTCTGCTTTCTCTTTCAGGATAGGGCTGTTAATAACCTTCCTCCCAGGGCTGTTTCATGTGTGAAAGCAGTTTGTAAACTATCTTAGAAATTATTATTTTAGAGCTTGGAAAGACATCCCCCACCCCAGGCCTGCCCATGAGACTGATGACAGGTTCTGCCAATAGGGCTCTTGGATTCAAGGCTGGGGTGGAAGAAGCTGCCAAGTCTTATCCTCCCAGAGACCACTAATATACGGCAAGTGCCTGGTATAGTGTTCTGGCTGTCTTTCTACTTCCCATCTATCTTCGGTTACAAATGCCTTCGGGACAAGCATACTGTATGGGTTTAGCCAGCATCTTCTAAATAACTTTTGAAGTTTTGAATTTAGGATTTTGAGACATGTGGCATAAACTTTAATTAACGCCATGCTTCACCTGTACTGAACTTGTGTATACATTTCGATATAAAACTGCAACATAATGTAACCTACTTCATTTCACACAGAACAACTGGCTAGAGGTAATGCTTTTCAACAGAACCAGCATCTTCTGCTTTTGACGTTTTCCTTTTTAGAAGTGGAAATCACACGCAGACATTTCCCAACATTTTAAGGTCATTATCAACAGCCTGGATAATAGGAGAGTGCTTCACGGATTAGTTAGTGGGGGAAGGCGTGAAGCTGTGTAACAACTGTCAGGATAGTTTGTCTTTTGAATAAGAAAGTAAGAACTGCAACCCAAAACTCATACTCTTAACCCTGACCTTCAGAAAACCCTTCAGACTATTTTTAAGGATATATAAAGCTTTTTTCAAAATAATCTTCAGCTAAAAAAAAAAAACCCCCAAAACACAGTTTATTTTTTAAAGAAATGTGTTGCCAAAAGCAAAATAGGTTGGGAAGGAAAACAGGGAGGAAGCAATGTTTTATTATGTACTAAGATTAATTTTGTGTGGCACCAAGGAGCACCTAAGCCCCAAAGACTGGTTCTGGGAGCTTGGAACAAAGTACAACGGAGGGAATGGAAGAGCTTAAGAAATAAGAGCTCCCTGATGCAGGTGATGCTCAAGCAGAGCATGGATTTTCACTTATCAGTACATCCATGAGGGAATTTTAAC
Organism: Giraffa tippelskirchi; assembly: GCF_054371585.1. Lineage (NCBI taxonomy): Eukaryota > Metazoa > Chordata > Mammalia > Artiodactyla > Giraffidae > Giraffa > Giraffa tippelskirchi. Next base: position 156,900,011 of record NC_137276.1, on the reverse strand, counting down.
AGCAAGTGGAATAGATAAATGTGGAGTCCTTTACAATCATGGACCTAGAAGCAACAGGAAAATAGAGGTGTCCTGCTTGTCATACTGTAGAGGCTCAAAAGATAGGGGTGCTTGGTGCAAGAGTAGATTACGTAGCTAAGAACTAATGAAAATGTACATTTTGCACATTACCAAAAAAGATTCCTGCTCATACTGTCTGTGCTGGATTATATTTTGACAAATTTTCCTATCTTAAAATTACACAGAGATGAAAAAGCAAACTGAATCAATCTTGCTGTATGTCTTTCCCTTCTCACTGACCCTGAATATCTGGAAACCTTTTCTCTTGTGAAGGACATTCTAGAATGTGTTATACTTAGAGTAGAGGATCTTCTCTGAACATAACCTATGCTTTCCTTTTGTTTCTGGTGCTTTACACACTCTTCTCTAAACTTCTAAATCAAGCCAATCAATCAAGATTTCTTAAGTTCATTGTTCCATGAAGACTTAACTGATGTCACTGGGAAGAATTACTTTTCCTGAAGCTATATCACTTCCTATGGAGTGCAGACTGAACCTATCTGATTTTATTGCAGTTGACTTCAATCAAAGTTACTTAGGAGATGATTCTCTTAAAGCGATTATTAAACAGAGGGTATGAGCAAGAGATGAATTTGTTAGAAAGACAAAAGTATAGAGAAAACATGGACTCCTCAGGGTAGGTTTTAAATGATTGAGCGGTGAAGTTGCTCACTTCATCAAGAGTATAACAATTCTAGCTACTAACACTTGAGCTGAGAAGAATGCAAGCAAATCTCAAAAACCAAACTAGCCAGAAATATTTATGTGGAACCTATCAAGAGTCCAGAACTCTTTTTGCATATTCAGTATAGGAACATGGACAAGAAATGTTTCATTCTTGAGAAGACAAGGACAAAGAGAAAGGGTTGAAGAGTATTTATGAACATGGACCAAGAGGTGGGAATCTAATGGATGCCATATGTAAATACCAGCTCACTCCCTATGCTGACTTTGGTAACATCAAAAACAGTGAAGTGCACAGAGTAAGAGGACGGTTTTACACACAAGGGAGATCTAACCTCATCCAGTTTTCCCTCTCCTGGTCTGAGTCCTTGGGGGAAATTTCCACATTGAATATCAGTTTCCTTTCAATGATTCCAATTCCATTTACTTTCAACCCTGAAGAGGGTGTTTTTACCTAGCCTGACCCAAAGAGCTGGCTACATTTCACTTAGTAGACTGAAATAAAATTAGAAAATATTGTTGGGTCTAACTGTTCAAAGGAGAAGCAAGTGGATGATTGAACTTGATACTATGTTGATAAATGAGGAAAAGTTGAAAGAGTGATATCTGACCTAGAGGCAAAGATATAGACCTTAGACTTCCTGCGCATTGCTCCAGAGCCTGAATTTTAACATGAGGAAGAACTTTGGTCAAAAAAAGCTGCCCCAATAGTAGAAGGGCTGCCATGTATAGTACTACAAACTAGCGAGTTCTAAAAAGATGTGGAATGGTGACTTGTTGGGAAAATAATAGGAGATTCAGATTCTTAAAAGACCCATGAGCCTATGTTTTTCTAGCAACAGCGCTGAGGCTTGGGGTCGGCCATAGCCCTCTATACTGATGTAGGACAGAAGATGACGTAGTGAAATCTGTGTCAATCTTGGTAGATCATTCTACTCTTGGGGCTGAAAACTAAATTTAGAAGCTACAGTTTTGTGTAGCATGTGTGTGTCATTTAATAAGACTTCTGTTTGGGTCTATTAGGTCAATGTCTAGCAAAGGTAGGTGAATGATGTTTTCACTTGCCCATCAGTGAATGACTTTATTGGAAAAAGTAGCAAGCACACAGTGGGTAAGGATTAATGCAGCCATCTTAAAGTATTACAAAGGACTCAGTTACGGGTTTCCCTCTTCTTTTTAGTATATCTAACTTTTGCTTATAGAATGTTACAAAACTTGTGTTTATAACAAGGGTTAGAATGAGAGATATTTATTAGGGTGGTTAGAAACTGTTGTAAATTATGCAACAGTCAGAAATAAAGAAAAAAGATTTTAGCAATTTCTTTTTTGTAACTTCATGGGAGAAAAGTCAATGAGTTTAATAAAATGTATCTTCCACACAACTTTCCACAAAATAAGCCACATGTATGTTGGATAACAAAAATAGTGTCTATAACTTTTTTGCACAGGGGCCAGGAAAGTAAAATAGAGAAAGGAATAAGGGTCCTTCCTTTTCTATATTGATAGGAAAATATGCCATCTTATATTTATTCTTCTTTGAACTTAGTAATCTAACGTTAGTTTTCTGAGCTTGCAACTAAAGAGGAGAAAAGGTACAAATCAATTCCAGTATAGCTGTTTAAGCAGGGCATTATAGAAAGCGCCTGATTGGATTTGAACAAGAGACCCACAGACCAAGGCAACTCCTGTTTACTATGCTCACCAGGTACCTACATTGGAAAGGATGAGATACTCGGTGTGTGAAAACAGAAACCTCTAACCTTCAGAGATGCTTAGGGTGTCGTGCAGCTTGCCGAAGACTATGTAAGAATAGGCATCGCCATCTGTCACGGGAGAGTGAGCTATGGCCCTCTTGCAAAGGGACGAAGTGACATATATTATAGAATCTTGTGTGGTTATGGCCATGCCACAGGGCTGAGAAACAGCTCTCCTTTTAATTCTCTTCTGACAAGGGAAAAATACTGTGTAAGCCATAGTGATTTTTAAACACCTCATAAACTTAGAAATATATTTTACTTGTTTAAAAAGCTACAATTGCCAATCCTTAAAACCTCTGTGAAAATTCTGAGTTACACTCTGTAAGAATCCTCATGTCAGTGTTTGTCACAGTGTTAATTGTGACCTTCCCCTTCTCTCAAATTCTTCCTTCCCTCTGCATTCCTCTCTTCTTGGAGACAAGTTAGAAAACAAAACAAACAAACAAGCAAAAAAACCTTCTGTCTATTTATCAAAACAATATATTCACTGTAACTATTATTATTAAAACTGGGCAAGTTCATTCGTGTATTGAGTTATGTATGTATTAGATATGCTTTCACTTTTCTCATATGTGACCCTCCCAAAAAGAAAAATCAAGGTCAACTCGTAGACAACGTTAAGGACAGAAATCAAAAATGGAAATCCGTTCCTAGAATTATAAGCTTTTTCCAAACAAATTTATAAAAAACAGACACAGAGGGCATGTTTTTGATCAGTATTAGCCAGAGTTCAAAAGAATCTCAGACTCAAATTTTAAGAAAATGCGTTACTGAGAAATCCAGATTGTTCTTTTCAGGTTGATTTTTATAAACAGACTACAGGTCTGTAACTAGTGCTTCAGGCAAAACTGTTGCTGACCTACTCCCTGTAAAATACTGTGACTCAGGTATTAGGGTTTAATATGATTGTCATGGGAAAAAATGCTGATATGTGTAAAAATTCCAGAAGGATAATAAGGAAAATTCTCAAGTTTCATTGATCTAAAATAACATGCCATCACTTAAGAACACGATTGTCTTATTGGTCAAAATGCTTTGGATTAAAAAAAAAATCCTTAAGCTAGTCTTAGAAAGATCACTGCCTATAGCTGAGAAAAGTAGGCCAGTCATAAATGAATTTGCCAAGAACTCTGTGATCTGAATCCCTGATGAATACTCATTAAAATAAAACCAAAAGACTCTATTATCTCACCTCACTTTATGAATAAACACAGTCTGGAAAAATATGCCTTTCTAAAGAAAGGATTTATGGATGCTGCATATATTTTGTGGTACAGTTCTTCTCCTAATATGATCATAATTCCATAAGGATTGTAATGTACTGATTTAATTTATTTATGAAAAATCCAATCAGGGTAACATTAATGAGTATAAATGTTAAGGAATAAGGAGACAAGGAGGGAGAGGGAGAGGGAGAGGGAGAGAGAACTCTCACCAGGCCACACAGCTTTAATCAGATCACTTTTTAAAGGCTGAAATAATAAGTGAACTAAACAACAGCCAGGCTTCCCAGGTGGCACAGTGGTGAAGAATCACCTGCCAATGCAGGAGAGGCATGAGAGACATCGGTTCGATCCCGGGGTCAGGAAGGAGGAGGAGGAAATGGCAATCCATTTTAGTATTCTTGCCTGGAAAATTCCATGGACAGAGGAGCCTAGAGGACTACAGTCCATGGGGGCACAAAGAGTTGGACACGACTGAGCAACTGAACACAGCACAGCACACAGCCAACAACAGCCTCATGAGAAAAGTTACCTGTCAAGGAAATAACTTGACCTGATATATTCATGATTGCAGCATAATAATGACTCAGAACCAAGATCCTCAACTGGTTCTGTATACTATTAAATTAAAAAAACAAATATCCAAAAGACTGTGGCAATTAAAGCGGTATGCTGAATAGATATTAAAGGCTCAAGTGGAAGTATGTCTTTATTAGCTGACTAAAACTAGAGTAAGACCACTAAATAAGACCATTTACTCACTAACAACACCTAAGACATCACCTTGTGGCATAAGAATGCTTAAAAATGTTTTCCTAATTTAGGAATCCATAAGGTACTTCCAAGAGATGGTGAGAACAGAAATACTGCTAGACTACATTAAGATGAAGAGTTCAGACTTCTTTGGATTTTGAGTTTTCAATGAGTACATCTTTGAGATTTGGGAGGGTTACTTATGTGAAGACTCTTCAGAGGAGCATTCATAGTAGTGTAAAGTTTTCTTTAAAAATAAGGCACAAATACATGCTGCTCTCTGATTGTCTCCCCGTGAAAGTGCACCAAAAGAGCGATCTTAGGAAATGAACTTGAGGCACATTTTGCAGAGGTATATCTTTTCCAGCCTCCTGGTTTCCTACAGATGGCTAAAGCAGGGTATGGAACATGCTGTCATATTTCATTCATAACACACATGTACTGAAGCTCTAGGCAACAGATGGACAATCGCTTGTTTAAACTACAAATGTGAAATACTAAGGTAGCATAGCAATATTTCTAGAAATGTATATGGAAAAAAAGCCTTTCCAAGCCAAGAGAAATGGTGAGAGGCTGTGAGGTTACATCAGTGTTTCCCTGATCTTCCTAGCAGCTGCCATAGTTTCCCCAACACCCTTCAAAACTTGATAATGGAGGGATCAAGGGGCAGCCCCAATGCAGATTTGACAAGAGAAGCCTAAACCATATCAAATAGAAATAACACTGTTATTCCTGGCTGGTTCACATTAATAGGATTTTTATTAACTAGGAAAACTGTTGGGAGTTGTGTTTTCAGAGTCCTGTCTATATTCCATAAACCCTCTTATGACAGCCCCATGGTAAAATGCTCTCTTCCTTCCCCTGAACCCAAATACAAAGTACTTGTTTAAATGCAATTAGAATTTTATATACTTGAAACATCATCACAAACATCTCTGCAGAATCTAAGATGGTGAGGAAACAGTTATAGTGTTGATATCTCCACTGTATTCATCAGCATACACACAATGAAGTCATTTTGATCAGAGAAGTTGCTCCGGTAAAAACAATTTTTTAATGAAAGGAAAAAGAACCCACATTGTTGAGCTGCAGAGATGTCCAGGATCTCAAAGCTTTGATGCATTTTGCTGAAACACATGACTTATTTTGAGTTTTAAAGGCCAATCTGTTCACAGATGAGACTCCACACTGAGTCAGTATGAGCTGGGGATCCAGGCGATGGAGAAACCTAACCATGAAACAATCTGCAGAGCCCAGGACATAGTGGGTTTTTTCTCCTTTTCCACGTCTCTCATGTTACACGGAACTACCAAATATTTCTGTGACAATTTTTTTTAAACCAGTATATTTTTTAGTATATTTTTACAAACGTTTTCTTATAGACTCTATGATTTTTTCTATTATCTATGTATTTAAATGATAACAATCAAGACAATATATCATAAGACAGTAGAATTATAATCCTTAAGGCACTAGATCTTTATATCTGTTATAGGCATCATTTCATGTAGCTAAAACAGTCAAGAGTGATTTGGCATTGCTGATACCAAATGATTAATAGAAGACAAGAAGGCAATATAAATCATATAATTAAGAAATCCTGAAATAAAATATTTTAGGATCCTTTCCTTATTATACCTTGTGAAAGAAAAAAATCTAAATCTAAATATTCTGTATATGTAGGTGTGCACATTCATTATTATAAAAGTATGATAAGTCTATATTAAAAAGAGATTTACTTTAAAAATCTTTGGTAAAGATACTCTGAGGTTACATGATAAAACACACTATAAAGATTGTAAGCAAGCACTATTCTGGCAGTGTCACAGTGAGGGGCCTGTAACAGCCTTTTCTTATAACTCTCTTTTTTCTTGGCATGTAAACATTCAGTTACATAAGAACTTAAATGTAACCAACAAGTAGAATGTTACTGCATTTTTATAGTATAAATATTTCATAAATCCTCCCTCTTTTGGCAAAATTCATAAGACTGCATTTCAAGAGATAAACTCCACCCCTCAATAAATTGGGCTCTTTCCTTTTGACCAAAAGCTGATTTTTCCCCAAGTATTTCATAGAAAACAAATTGCCGAAGCAACTCAAGCTGATTATAGATAGATAGTCTGATAGTCTAACCGTCCAATTGTCTAATAGTCAGTACTCTGAGGGCATTGGCATGGTCTCCCTGTTCATTGTGAAAAGTCAGTGATACAGTTGCCACTGTATCCTAAAATCCACATGCTGCCCAAAGTAGATCTCTTGTATTTCACATTATGAGAAATGTGAGGTCAAGGACAAGGGAAACAAGGTAAGGAAAGCACAGTGGTCAAAGGACCCTTTGAAAAGCTCTAACTGTGGTGGTTCTAAAACAAAACTGCTTGGTAACCAAAGCAAATGAGCCACAGAATGACTTAGAAAAGCCATAGGCTTAAGAATATCTTATTGGAAAAAAAAAATGAACCACCTTTATGATTATTCCCACTAAAGTAAAATAAATTTAATTGGGATGCTTGAGGTCTGGATTGCAATGCAAAACATTCACAAATAATTTTTCATTTCTGAGTGTTACAATTAAAAACAAAAGTCAGACTAGAAAAGTTTATCACTTTCTAATCATGAAGAAGATCTTTGTGGAATCAGGGAAGTGTCTACAGGGGAATGTAGCTATATTTGTTATATTTGATTTCTTAAACTGGGTATCACAGAGATCCATTATATTATTATCTATATTTTTGTTATATTTAAAATACTTTGTAATTTAAAAGTATATACTTGCAGAAAGTTTTTAAAAAGGTTGACTTAATCTTAAAAAAGATTTGAACAAATCTTAATCCAAAATACCAATTTACAAGATGGTAACCTGCCACTAAGAGAAGGGTCCTTCCTTAAAAGAAACATGTTAGAACATAAAAAAAAAATCTATGTGGTTCTGCAGTTAGCAGGAAAGCATTTCACTGCCCCAAAAGAATCTGACTAAAGATTCCAGGCTCTGCATATTTTTAGTTCAAAAAGGCAATTTCTTTTCAGTGATTGTCTATGAAAGTGTGGTGTAAATGTCACATCAATGATATGAAAATGTCTCCTACAATATGTATTTTGAGTTGCAGAAGAATTATAAGAATAATGAAACTGTGGTTTCACAATCTTTTCAAGTTTCCTGTCTTTTTAAGGTAAACTAAACAAAACTAAGACAATTTTATGTGCCCTGATTTGCAATTGTCAGGTAAAATGGACCTGGGCCTGGAAAAAAAAAAAAATTTAACAGTTCTTTATAGATATCTTCCGCTAGAGGAATACAACTACACAATTTTGGTAGTTGTGTTTGGATGTCCTTCCTACCAAAACAAAAAAACAAACAAAATGTTGCAATATATCTGATATGAAAAGTGGAACAGTATTGGAAGTTATATTCTAGAGAAAACCAAGTTTGTCCATATTATTACATCCAGGTAGCATGGAAAAAGAAAATTTTAATATTTGAGGCATAATAATGCCTTTTCAAATATAACCCCAAAATGCTTTATCCAGCATACCCCATCTGTAATTTCTGCAGAAAAAACATTGAAGTTTGGTTCTCTCTCACCAATATCTATTTTCAAATGAGCCCCACCACTGGTCATTATAGATTTTGAATTTGGATGGTTACAAATTCAGCTTCTTTCAATCTATGTAATTTACAGTTTAAATCCTTTATAACCTGATGTATAATTGTGCATTTTTTTCCCAAGGGACATGACTAGTTTAGAGCAATAAAAGACTATTCTTTTCAATACACAGAAAATGAATGACTATCTTTTATGATCGCTGGCAGTGTGGAAGTGATAGAATGGAGCCCTCAAGCCGAAAAGCACCTGGGAAGTTGGCAGACTTCCCCAGGAAAAACTGTGTGACAGCAAATACCACACTAAAAAAAGCCATTCAACCAGATGAAAAGTGAGACAAACATAGGGATTAAAAGTTAAAGGAATGCAGAAGTGAATGGGATGGAGCATAATCTGTGCAAAAATGTGCAAGTCCTTGGGAACAAAGGCCTATCAAGGTTCTACATGATTAACTGTGAAATGTGTATTATAAGAACTTAAAAAATCTCATATTCTAGGTGTTTCTAAAGAAAGGTTAATAGTGGATGAAATAGAGACCATCCCATAGCTTGATTGCCTTTCCTCTCTTTTCCTATTTCTCTTCTCATATTTTTCTTGCGTTTCGTCCTTCTCGGAGCCATCAACTAACCGCTAAACAGGCGACTGGATTTAAAGGTCAGTGCTGGCCTTGGCGGTCAACACCCTGATGCGGGCAGAGTTGCAGGTCTTGCAGAGGATGTGTCCATCTAGCGGGTAGCAGCCTTGGTTATCTCCTTCAGACAGGAGACCACCACAATCCTGGAGAAAGGAAGGCAGAGGGAAAGGATGTCAGTGAAAACGGAAACAAACTCCTCTTTTCATTCAAAGCTTCCATAAAAAGGCCAATTACTACCTCTTCTCTTCCCCAGGACATCATATGATATGTCCTGCATTAAGCTGAAGCAGAGGCTGGGGACATAAATAAGAACAGGGTAAAATGACCTTCCTGAAGTCACGCAATAGGAAATACAGGTACAGAAGGAGAAGAACCTGAAGGTCTAGGCTCCCAAGTAGTTTGCTCCCTTCACCCAAACAATAAGAACAGGGGAGACTAGATCTTTATTATTGATTTAAAGATTTTTCAAAAGTAATCTACAAGCGCAAGGACAGAATCTCTTGGTAATTCCAGGTCAGAGGCTAAGTTGCAGAGTGACTCCTGCTAAGCAGCGGGCCACCAACAGGCTCCGCATACTCACTCCAACTTTAGAAAGAAAATAAAATCCTAAGGTCTGGGGTGGGTGGGGGGAGTGGGGAATGATCCATTGTCCTTTCTAAAGGATACAGTAGAGGAACGAGTGCAGGATGGGGGGACAGCGCCCTTGGGTACCACCATTAGTTCTGCTCCTGCCTCTGTCACTGCAGGCAAGGCCAACAGCCACTCTAAAAATTATTCCCACAATTCCTACCTCACTGAGCTGTTAGGAGGATCAAAGAGGAAAACGGATATGATTATACTTTGAAAAAAATGCCAAGAGCTACATAACTGTAAAGAATTATACTACTGTTAATAGTACCTGAGCATCCGTTTTGAAAACTGTTATATGACAGTTAAACGCTGACCTTCACCTTTAGAGGAAACAGAAATTTCTTCGGAAAAGAAAAATATAGTATTTCATTTTGTGGTGTGTGCCCTTGCTAACTGTTGTAGAAACTCTTTTAGAAGGTCACAACTGCTGTGTGCCTCACCTCTGCTGTCTTCTATGACAGCAAGGGGGGGGTGGTCACTGAGGTTCATATCTGAATTTGACAAATAATGAAATTTAAGTTCAAAAAGGGTGTCACCCAGAACACAACAGCAAGAGCAGCAGCAGCAGCAGCGATGGCACCTATAGTTATTCTTCCCAAGAAGGCCAGCTTTATGAATGAACAAGCAGATATTCTGGAGATCTAGAGACATTTGGGGAAACTGAGTGACGGAATTAAACAGAATCTTTTGATCATAATAAAAAGAAAGAAATTACATAAATGACATGGTTTTAAGCGTTTAATGACCTAACATTAAGAGTTACCTGGGTACCCTAAAGACCCCAGAGTCGACTGCCGTGTTGAAACTCAACTATTAGCACCTTGAATCTTAGAGCCAAAGGAGCCAATACTGGGGCATCCAGAACAAGCCTGTTTTACAGATGGGGAAGTGAGCTGTGGAGAGGGAAGTGATTTGTCCAGGGTGATGGAGGTCTGCCTCCTTTTAATTCAGGGTTCCTCCCATTCTATAAGGCTTCCCTGGTGGCTCAGAGGTTAAGCGTCTGCTTCTGACACAGGAGACCCGGGTTCAATCCCTGGGTTGGGAAGATTCCCTGGAGAAGGAAATGGCAACCCACTCCAGTATTCTTGTCTGGAGAATCCCATGGACGGAGGAGCCTGGTAGGCTACAGTCCATGGGGTCGCAAAGAGTCGGACACGACTGAGTGACTTCACTTTCACTTTCCCATTCTATAGTCTTGATTCTAAGACACATGTGCAGTACAAATTTATTTTGTACTGCTATCATGTCATCCGGGAAGAGAAAAGGTACATCTCATACCATTCTTAGAACAAACAAAAAAACCATGAAAAGTCAAAGCCTGTTGGCACATAGAGCAGGTGTGTCTAGAAACACTGGGAAGCCTGCCTCCACTGAACCTCAGTTTCTCCAACTGCAAAATGAACTCTAGGTTTTCCACACTTACAATTCAGGTCAATTCTAAGGCTAGACATTTTTATTGCTCTTTAGTCATAACACCCAGTGTAAAAGCTGGAAGTTTTTTCTATTCTCTTTGCTCACATTAAGGCCAGAGAGAGGCATGCAACTGGGGCTGTAGGACTGAACAAAGCACCCTGCATAAACCAGGTGGTCAGCTATAGCTCAGGCGGTAGATGGAATTACTGCAGTCCTAGAGACTAGGGGCAGCCCTGCCACCCCCACTCGCCCATGTCTTGGGAAAATCTCCTCGTGGGACTAGACGAGCCAATGTCATGAGGAGGTGGTAATAAGATAGTTCATATTATCTCTCGCAGATAGAAGGGGGAGCTGCTAACTGCTGCACTCAGAAGGTCTGCCAGAAAACAAGAAGGCTGCTTCAAAAGAGGGGCCCTGGGCAAGTCATAGGACTAGGATAACAAAATGCTTTGAAATCATTTTCTGAATGTGGTGTCCTTTTGATACCCAGATTAGAGGAGAAAGACTCACTGCCGTTTGCTATATACATGATGACATGGCCTTCGGGCAAGAAATCTCTTGTCACTTCTAACTGGGGTCACAGGTCTCTTGTAAAACCCAAGTTGAATGAACATAGGCACTAAGGGCTCTCCTAGATTTAATAATTGTGATATTTATAAAAATCTGGGTCTGATGGGCCTGGCAGGGGGTGGGGGCGCTGACCACAGACCTCACACCGGTAGCAGTGAACATGGAAATCACGATCCAGAGCCACAATCCGGACAGTCTCCTCCTGGCCAGGGGCAGGCATGATAGGCTCCTTGCACACAGAACAGCGGGGAGCAAATTTCCTGAAAGAGGAGAGACGGTTCTGGTTAGATATTGAACTTAGACACTAGCAAAAGGTGAAGACAAGAGAAAAGAAAAGGTGCAAACCAAGAGCCAGGAAATCTGGCCTACCACCTTGTGTGACCTTGAGCAAGTCACCTTCCTTCCCTGGGTCTCCTTCCTTAGCTAAAATAGGGGATTTATACTCAATGACTGTTGAGGTTCTTCTAGCTCATAAACATTATGATATTTGGGGAAGTGGAAGATAAGTGTGTGAACTGCATCTGTACCTAGGAGCCACGGGCCACTCAGTGTGTGGCGTGGCATTCACCTGTGGAAAGATTACAAATACAAATCCTGGGCTGGATCAATCAAAGGGAAGAATGAAGGCCTTGGCAGCCCCTACTTGCTTCTGACTTTTGCTTCTAGACTTTGTATGTGCTTACTGGGCTCTACCCAAATTTCCTGATGTTGGTAAGTTTGCCTCACTCCCAATTATTAGAGCGTCTTTCTTAGAAATGTGTATGTATATATATATATATATATATCTCAATATATATACACATACATATGTATGTATGTGTATATATAAGTGTGTGAAAGTGAAAGTCACTCAGTTGTTTTCAACTCTTTACAACTCTGTGGACTATACAGTCCATGGAATTCTTCAGGCCAGAATACTGGAGTGGGTAGCCTACCTTTCCCTTCTCCAGGGGATCTTCACAACCCAGGGATCGAACCCAGGTCTCCCACATTGCAGGCAGATTCTTTACGAGCTGAGCCACCAGGGAAGCCCCATATATGTATGTCTGTGTATATATATTGATATATATACACATGTTTTTGAGGTCAACTATTGGTGAGAAATTTTAATATTTCCTAACTCTTAATATTCCTTACTATGACTAATGGCCGTAACATTTTTTTTTTTTCTTATAACAGATCAATAGGCTGCAAATACAGGCCATGCATCCATCTGTATCTTCTAGAAATTAGGTGTGCCATTTATGAATGTGTGAAATGAGATATGATTTGCAATGGACACAGATAAGAACTGAAAAGATTGAAAAAGAAAGAAAGACTGTGCAACTCAGTTTTTTCATGGTAACGCTTTTAAGATTAATGATGTTAAATTTTATCTATTTGTAGAGAGACTTAAAAAGAAATAATGATAGTAATCTAACACTTTGCAGAGTACTTTATGGTTGTCAAAGCATTTTTACATACATTATACTCTATATGTACATATTAATTTTCCTGGCAGCGCCCAAAAGGCATCTGTATGGCTGCAATCTAAATAAATATGAATTAAGCAGCAGATCAATTGATTGCTATGAAAGAAAAATTAAAAAGGATCATGGTACAACTGCAGCAGTAATCAGAGTTGTTATAATTGGCATTTTATGCAAGAAGTTTATACTCAGTGGCAAAAAAACTGCTTTGGACTACCTGATTATTTTTGAATCTGGGTCATCATAGTGAAATAAGCAGGCTTCTGGAATCAGCTGCAAAATCTCCTTTCCCCAAATCTACTGGGACCATAAACTTTGTGAGGTCAGAGAGTGTCTAGCCTATCACTTTATCTGTGAGCCTTCCCCAATGTCCTCAAGTAGGATTACTTACTCCTTGAGGATAAAATATCTTTCATTGAGTTTGCCTATTTTAGTAGTAATTATTTTCATATCTTTGGAGACCTCAAAACTGTGAGCTTCCAAAGGACAGGATTTGCTTTATTTCTGAGTTTCTAGAAATAACTATTGTGACTGGTGCTGAAGATAAAAATTCAGACAATATCTAATGGAATGAAGTATTTGCTATATTCTGCATAAAAAGATGTTGCTTAGGCCTTTATGTTCAACCTCAAGGTCTTTCCTCTTTGGAAAGGTATGAACAGTATTCTTGCTGAGTAATGATTCTTTCTTACCAACTGGCCTCATTAGATGGGAAAAGGTAAAGGGTAGAGACTGGAATGGCTTCCACAGTCCCCGTGGTATTCCCTGGCCAGCATTTTAAGGACTCTGAAAACTCCCAGGTGGTCTATTTAAAGACTTGGCTCACTAAGCAGATAATAATAATAAAATTAATTCAATAAAAAACACTTCTGATGGTTAAAATACCTACCATTTATTGTGTGCTTATTGTATGCCAAGTCTTGTTAAGAACTCTATATACTTGACCTTATTTTTTTACTGATAGCAAACATTTTGAAGAAATACTTTTTATCATTTCTGCTATATAGCCACTGGAGCCAAAGCTCAGAGAAGGATAGTCTTATTCATTGGGTCCTGGAACATTTCTAGCAATCCACAAATGGATGCTGATTAAACAAATAGATGGATGCATGTAACATCCCTGATAAGAAAGATCAGACGGTGGAATAAAGGCTCAACACAATGAAAGGATGATTTAAATAAATCTGCTTTTCTGAGTCCACTGTCTTGGAACTAGGAATACAGAAATAAACTAAGACTCCAGCAGTCAGACTGGTGAGGGACCTCTATATATTTCTGTATTTGTTCAGTTAACATATATGCATATCCTATCATACTGCAAAAATGATTTAAGGGGGTTACTGTAAAATTGTGTATGTGCATTTTTTTTTATCACTAATCAGGCTATGTTAAGTGCTATCTATAGTGGATTTACAAAACTATAAAACATAGAGAAAGAGATCTAAATTCAAACATGGGGCTAGGGAGAGTTTGAGATCAGAGGAAGCTTCTTTGTGTGTACTGTGCTCAGCTGCGTCTGACTCTTTGCAACCGCATGAACTGTAGCCTACTAGGCTTCTCTGTCCATGGAATTTTCACTAGATGATAATTGGGCTGGGCCTTGAAAGATGGCCATTTAGGTGAAATGGGAAAGTAAGTCTGTGTGTGTTTGTGTGTGTGTGTGGTGTGTATGGGTGTGTGTTGGGGGTGAGGGTGGGATATAGGCAGTCTGCCAGGAAACTTAGTTTGAGCAGTCATCTGAAATGACACATGGGAAAGAGTTTCTGCTTAACAGGATGGGGGATTTGGGCCAACCCTGACTGAAGGTGGTTATGGAGGGGATGGCCCATTAGCAAGGCTTTAAAAATAGCATTTCAGAAGCTTGTTACTCAGAGTGCAGTCCAAGACCACCTCGCAGCTGGTCAGAAATGCAGAATCTTAGGCCCCCACTCCAGATCTCCTGAACTAAACTTTGCAGTTTAATAAGATCTGTGACTGTAAGCACACTCAAGTTTGGGAAGCACCAGTTTAAAGGATAGGATTCTAAGCAGGGGAGATAGATCCCTTCTCATGGGCCTCCTGCATCTCACCATAGCTTCTATTCCCAGGCTGCTCTAGCTACAGCCAAGCAGAACTTCCTTGAATGCAGAGAAGCCATTCTTCACTCTGTGCCCTTCTTTAATGCCTGAGTCGTTCCTTCTGTCAGTAATCTCCATTTCCCATTTAAAACACTCTGCTTCCAGAAACCTACTCAGTTCAGTTCAGTTCAGTTCAGTCGCTCAGTCGTGTCCGACTCTTTGCAACCCCATGAACCGCAGCATGCTAGGCCTCCCTGTCCATCACCAACTCCTGGAGTCCACCCAAACCCATGTCCATTGAGTCGGTGATGCCATCCAACCATCTCATCCTCTGCCATCCCCTTCTCTTCCTGCCCTCAATCTTTCCCAGCATCAGGGTCTTTTCAAATGAGCCAGCTCTTCGCATCAGGTGGCCAAAGTATTGGAGTTTCAGCTTCAACATCAGTCCTTCCAATGAACACCCAGGACTGATCTCCTTTAGGATGGACTGGTTGGATCTCCTTGCAGTCCAAGGGACTCTCAAGGTCCCAGTAATCTCTTCTGGCCCTGACAGCTCAAACCCTTGCCTGTGCCTCACCATGTCACCTTCATAGTCTTTTTTGCCTGATCTCACACATAACCTGCACTTCTTCTCTTCCTTCCTCCTGTCAAACTCCTTGCTGATCGGGGCTTCTCTCTACGAATTTCTACTTATGCAATTTCTTTCCTTTACCACTTAGCACAGTAATAGGCACAGAGAGGGCTCTTCATAGATGTGGTTGAATTGAATGGAAAGGCATTTCCTAGAAGCTCACAAATGTGAGATCTGTTCAGAATGACCAAGTATCTGCAGAAGGCAACTGCGTCTCCTCTCTGTAACCCACTTTCTTTAGCCATGCAATGTCTACCCTGGGTTGGACTTACAGCTGCTTTCTGTTCCAGTCTTTCAAGACCCAGAAAC
The DNA here is from genome assembly GCF_054371585.1 of Giraffa tippelskirchi. Taxonomy (NCBI): domain Eukaryota; kingdom Metazoa; phylum Chordata; class Mammalia; order Artiodactyla; family Giraffidae; genus Giraffa; species Giraffa tippelskirchi. Next base: position 156,884,219 of record NC_137276.1, on the reverse strand, counting down.
AGAGTTCTTTAAAATATATCTTTTATTTTTCTTTTTGGAAATGGGGAAAAGAGCAAAAAGCTTCTCCCCCTGCATAGCTGCCAATCATGCAGATAACATTATTTTGAATAGTTTGCATTTTAACTTCCCATTGAATTAGCAATGGTGGGGACCGTAGGGGGTTTTGGATTCTTTTTCCCTTTTAATTGCTCAAGTGTGCCTTCCTGGAGTGTTCAGACCCACACACATGTCACCAGTCACAAGTCTCTAATTATGCTCCCCACTCCTCAAAATGAAAGATAAATGGCATAGATATAAACTTACATTTGTCAGAATTGATTTCCTGTTTTAATTGAGGGGTGTAACATATCAGTCTTTTCCAGCAACAGAAACATGTGTGCTCTGATTATATCTATCAGTCTTTCTTGGATTAGAGTAAGTCTAAGAAAGGAGAGAAACAGTGACAGAAATACACTCCCCATTGGTATCTTTTCACTTCCCTTAAATAGATGCAAGTTTTTTTTTCATGTGTAATTAGAAGCTAAAAATATCAATAACGTGAAGTACAATTTATGCTGTGACTGCCCTTTCAAAGTGAGCCAGCCCTTCCTTGTCTAATACAGGTTGAGAATTCATGCCTCTGGATTTTTTTTTTTTTTTAATTCATTCAGCCTTTTCACTGAAGGCTGAGGTTTTCACTTTCTCTGCGATTTGGAAAGTGGTCAGGAAATCCTTTTTTTAAAATATGAATTTTAGGTACCCAAGCTGCTTGTAGCAAGTACCTCCCAGTTGTTGACAATAGAGCAATGAAAATTAACCCAAAAGACTGTATATCTGGAGGGCAATAGAACCCAAACTGGTGAGCCATACAAGTTCATATCTTTGCAAGCCTCAGATGATTCTTGTGTTTGCTGGGCAAAACTTCCCTGTCTGCCATTTATAAACCACACCTAGAGCTGTCATATCGTTCCTGGGAATATGCAACAAATGTGATCAACCAACAAACTGGGTAAATAAGACTAAGCAAAATGCAAAACTATACAATTTTCATGATCACTCCAGCTATAATAAAAGAGAACTTTACAAAGGAGAGAAGTGAGGAAGTGGGGATATATTTTTCCAGGCCCATCAGTTAAGTGGTCTTGATCTTGAGGTTCTACTTTCTAATTGTCCTTAAAAGATTAGAAAACATCCTGAGGAAGAGAAGACCCGGGGGAAGAGCTTAGGGGAGGGTATATATATGTTGATAATGGCATAAAACCACCTCCAAATATGCAAGAGGCTTGCTTTAGCAAGAGGGGCTGAATTGTTCTCTAAACAAGTCAAATTTCTCCCCCTATAACTTCCTATGTGCAGAGTGGAAAAGACATGGCTCTAGAGAGAACCCTAGGCTGTTCTGGATGGGAAACTGGTCTGGTCTAATGAACAAACTGAAGAGCTCAGAGAAAACTGGGCAATTTGTCCACTGGCACACAGCTTGTTCACGTTTAGGCCAGGGAGAGCTACCCTGTGATCCTGTCCCTTTCCAGTAATATGTTCTGTGGCTGACTCAACTTTCTCACAGTTAAGGTGACACAAACACGTGATGGATAAGCCCAAGGGAAGCTTTGAAGCAGAGGCCACGCTGGAGGACCACACGGATTACCTGATATCACTTCCTGCATTGGAGGAGGGAATAAATAACTTCTTTCTAAGGTCCCACCAAATCTTGAGATTCTATAGCTTGGAGAGAGAAGAGTAGCCCATATGCCAGGCAGTAAGACCAGACCCCAAGAGGACCAACGGGCGGCGGAAGGGAGAGTAGATCACCTACTTGTGGAAGTCCTCAATGCAGTGGATGAGGCCACCAGCGTCCACGGTGAATGGGATACCATCCAGGCTGCGGTGGCACATCACACAGGTAAAGCAGTGAGGATGATAAGCCTTCCCTGTGGCTCGGAGAATCCGCTCCATGATGGGCTTGGAGCAAACACTGCATTGCTCCAGGGTATTCTAGAGAGGAAAAGAAAAAATGCCAATGTTAGGCTGGGATGTAAGGAGCTCCGCTTGCATAGTAACTTACAGCATGACAAGCAATGTTCCAGAACATATGGGCTCATATGCTTTCACATAGTATTTGACAGAAGGTAGAGTGTTTATTACAGAGAGAGAATGAAATAGATGGATCAAGTGGCTCTTCTAAGGCCATGCAGATGTGTTTTGTGTTTTAGTCACTAAACTCTGTCCAACTCATTAAGATCCTATGGACTGTAGCTCTCCAAGTTCCTCTGTCCATGGGATTTCCCAGGCAAGAACACTGGTGTGGGTTGCCACACCCTCCTCCATGGGATCTTCCTGGCTCGAGGATCGACCTGTGTCTCCTGGACTGGCAGAAGGATTCTATACCACTGAGCCACAAGGGAAGCCCTCTGGCTTTGTACAGCAACTCAATTTTGCTGTTGTGGCAGGAAGGCAGCCACAGACAATGTGTAAGTAAATGATCATGACTGTGTTCTAATAAAACTTTATTTACAAGAGCAAGCTGGATTTGGCCATGGCTATAGTTGTGCTTCCCAAGTGGTGCTAGTAGTAAAGAACTCGACCGCCAATGAAAGAGACCTAAGAGGAGCAGGTTCAATCTTTGGATTGGGGAGATCCCCTGGAGGAGGGCACGGCAACCCACTCCAGTATTCTCACCTGGAGAATCCCATGGACAGAGGAGCCTGGCCCTCTGCAGTTCATAGGGTTGCAAACAGTCAGACACAACTGAAGTGACTTAGCACATAGATGGTTAACCTCTGAACTACACAATCTGGGTTCTCTACTGGAAGAATACTTCTCTATTACTTATAAAACTTGATTAATCATCAAAATCTTACCAGGATCACTCAGAACCTTAACGTTTTAGAATGGTCTCTCTGATGACCCAGACTCGCAGAGAGCATGCTGGTTATAGAACCCAATGAGACATCAGTATAATCAATGATGTTTTGATCATTTAAAACCTTGATTCAAACACCATCTCCACATTTAGTGTTGTGAACTCTTGATGGAAATGTTGAACCTAGAAGATTTTGAGTCTAGAGGGTTTGTTGAACCTAGAGGGTTTCACTTTTGAGAAATAAAATAAGAAAGTTAAATTTATTTGGCTTTAAAAATACATTCAGCTTTAAAAATAAATCCTCCTCCCGCCTTTAAAATGGATATCATTTATTGAGTCAGGACTTAGAAAGATTGATAAAATTAGTTGTTAACTTTCCATCCTTGCCTAGAATTGTATGCTCTCTTACCAGACGACAGAGTTTCACATGTAATATGCAATATTCTAACTGAGATGTTTGGTCTGACTCCATGAGTTTACAATCTAGAATAAACCTGGGATAGGGATCTGATTAGAAAACTGCAGAACTGGAAGGGATGTGGAAATGGGAAGAAATATTTTCCTCTTACCACTGGAACTTTTAAATGGGCCTGAGGCAAGGCATGTTTGTTGGTAGATAACCAGTGTGCTGGTGACAACTAGAGCAACAGTGCCTGACCGGCTTCTTGTTTCCATCTCTCCTCCTGTAACACCGGCCCATCCTCACACTGACTTTCAGTTTCCTTTCTAAAATACAAATGTGATTAAGTAGCTTTCCTGCCTTTTTTTTCTATGGCTCCTCAATGTGAAAAGAGCTAGCTCCTCACCTGACATGCAATCTCCTATTTTAGGCTCAGATTTCCCTAATGTTTCAGACTGCTACTTTTGCTGAAACCAATGAGAAACTTCCATACTTCTGTGCATTGTCATGCCTAGAAGGAATCACAGTTTGCTGTTTTGATCTCTCAAGGTATGGACCAGAAGGCATCTCCCCAGGCAAGCCTTCTTCAGTAACTTCAGTTGGAATAAACTGTTTTTTTCTTTCCCTTTCCTAAGCACTTAATTCATGTTGCTTATAGCACTTATAGTAGTCACTGTATTACAATTATTTGCACATATAGCTATTTCCTATCAGTTCAGTTCAGTTCAGTCGCTCAGTCGTGTCCGACTCTCTGCGACCCCATGAATTGCAGCACGCCAGGCCTCTCTGTCCATCACCAACTCCCGGAGTCTACCCAAACCCATGTTCATCGAGTCGGTGATGCCATCCAACCATCTCATCCTCTGTCGTCCCCTTCTCCTCCCGCCCCCAATCCTACCCAGCATTAGGGTCTTTTCCAATGAGTCAACTCTTCACATGAGGTGGCCAAAGTATTGGAGCTTCAGCTTCAACATCAGACCTTCCAATGAACACCCAGGATTGATCTCTTTTAGGATGGATTGATTGGATCTCCTTGCAGTCCAAGGGACTCTCAAGAGTCTTCTCCAACACCACAGTTCAAAAGCATCAATTCTGCGGCGCTCAGCTTTCTTCACCGTCCAACTCTCACATCCATACATGACCACTGGAAAAACCATAGCCTTGACTAGACGGACTTTTGTTGGCAAAGTAATGTCTCTGCTTTTAAACATGCTATCTAGGTTGGCCATAACCTTCCTTCCAAGGAGTAAGCGTCTTTTAATTTCATGGCTGCAGTCACCATCAGCAGTGATTCTGGAGCCCAAAAAAGTAAAGTCTGACACTGTTTCCACTGTTTCCCCATCTATTTCCCATGGAGTGATGGGACCAGATGCCATGATCTTAGTTTTCTGAACGTTGAGCTTTAAGCCAACTTTTTCACTCTCCTCCTTCACCTTCATCAAGAGGCTCTTTAGTTCTTCTTCACTTTCTGCCATAAGGGTGGTGTCATCCGCATATCTGAGGTTATTGATATTTCTCCTGGCAATCTTGATTCCAGCTTGTGTTTCTTCCAGCCCAGCGTTTCTCAGGATGTACTTTGCATATAAGTTAAATAAGCAGGGTGACAATATACAGCCTTGACGTACTCCTTTTCCTATTTGGAACCAGTCTGTTGTTCTATTTCCTATACTATACTGCAATTCTTTAAGGGCAGGGATTATGTCTTAAGAATGTTTCTTTGTCCCATGCTTTTCCCCTGGTGGCCCAGATGGTAAAAAATCTGCCTTCAATGCAGGAGACTCAGGTTCAATCCCTGGGTCAGGAAGATCCCTTGGAGAAGGAAATGGCAACCCACTCCAGTATTCTTGCCTGGAGAATCTCATGGACAGAGAAGCCTGGTGGGCTACAGTCCATGGGATCACAAAGAGTCAGGCATGACTGAGCGACCAACACTTTCACATACTACCTGGAATAAAAAGAATCCTAGGGTGAACATATGCAAAAAGAATGAAGGAAAGAATATTGTTTACATCCCACTCTGGCATCACAGTGCTGGCCCGAGTCCTCTAACTCTGGAATCCAGAGGACGGTAAATCCATCACCATTCTCTCCTCCAAGCTGTGGTTGTTGGAGATTCTGAAATTGCTTAGTATGCCTCTGGTCACAGTCTAAACTCATGGAAACTATTAACCTATTTTCCCCCCATTTTGAAGTGGTGAAATTAAAATAGCAGAAGAACATAAGATGAGAGTCTGGAGATGATGATGGTCTGGACAATGAAGGCCCTGGTTCTTTTCTACCCTGGTGATCTGAGCTAATGTGGCTGGAAACTGTCTTCCCAGGGTTTGTGTTTTGCTCTTCTGTGGGTTTTAACTTTTTCTTTTTTAAAGCCAACCCTGTAATGGAGTTGAACAAACCAGAAAATGCTTGACCAGAAAATGTTTTTGTTTGCATTGAGGCTTGGCTGCAAGATTCAGCCCATTTACTCAAAACCAGCAGCAACATATAAAGTTGAGTCAGTTTCTAAGGAAAGACTTTATGGCCCATGTTTAAAGGGCAGGTAATTGGAACATTTCTGCTACAAAAGAAAGTGTAAAATATTCCTAAAGTGAGACTGCAGCAAAATGCCCCCAAATCAGAAAATAAAAGCTCCAAGAATGCATCTGACTAGAAGCTTGGATTAGCGAATGGTTGAGGACATATGAACCTTCTTGAGCCAGTTTCCTTTACTGTATTCGTCTCTCAGTCCCCAACTGGTCCACTAGGACCTTTAGACATATCTTCTCTTAGAGAAAGGATAAAGACTCTATAAATGTCTGGGAGGAGGATTCTGGGAGTTCCTCTAGTCCAGGCCTCTGATTTCACAGGTGAGAAAACAGGCCTGGAAGACTGACACAGCTGGGACCTGAGTCATGGAAATGATTAGGAGTAGAGGATGGGCTGGTACCCCAGGTTCCTGACTCCCAATAATTCAGATAGGGATCTGATGAGTTAATTCTGTAGTCACAGAAAAAACAAGTTGCGGGATGAAGAAGATGAATTGTCCCTCTGGATTTGTCAACATCTACTGTATAACCTCAGGTAAATGATTTTTCCTCCCTAGACCTTGGTTTTCTCATCTGCAAAACAGTGACTAATTTCAGCTCTGCAGTTTTATTAGTCTGTGATACATCAGTGTAGTCATTCAGTCATGTCCGATTCTTGGCGACCCCATGGACTGTAGCCCACCAGGCTCCTCTGTCCATGGTGATTCTCCAGGCAAGAATACTGGAATGGGTTGCCATGCCCTCCTCCAGGGGATCTCTCCAACCCAGGAATCAAATCCAGACCTCTCGCATTGCAGGCAGATTCTTTACCATCTGAGCCACCAGAGAAGCCCCAATATATCAGTATTAACAAATGCAGGTATAGGTCAATATTTCCATTACTAGAGATATACTAACAACAACTGAATGACCCTTCATCCGAGCCTTGAAACGAGGGTTCGTGTGTCAGAAACCTGGACTCTCTAACCTTTACTTTACTTTATCACTTGGAATTCCAGAAGTTACTAAAGGCAGAATTTTAAGCATGGTAGAAGAAGATCTTTGTGTCTTCTTATAGAGGTTATTTTAAAGTCAGACTAAAAGATACACATTTTATAGAAATATGAAGTTTTTCTAAATTAGGTTAAAATGAAATGTTTGTTGGTCAGTCATGCCCGACTCTTTGTGACCTGATGGACTGTAGCCCGCCAGGCTCCTCTGTCCATAGAATTTTCCGGGCAAGAATACTGGAGTGGGTATTCATTCTCTTTTTCAGGGTATCTTCCCAACCCAGGGATCAAACCTGGGGTCTCCTGCATTGCCAGCCAATTATCATCTGAACCACTAGGGAAGCCCATAAAATGAAATGGTTAATAAATAAAATTGTATTTAATAAAAGAGAAAAAGAAATAACAAGTCTTCAAGCAAACAAGCAGAAGATGGGTGTCTCAGTATCTACTCAAATTGCATCTTGTCTGTGAAGTAGGGGCACCAAGTTTGACAGATAGGCGTTAGGAAGGAAGAGAACACTCCAGCCTAATGCCCTTAAAAATGAGTAGAGGGCTTCATGGCCTGACTCTGGACCCATCTGTACTGCTCTTTCCCCTGGGCCCCACCTGCTAGCTGCCACACTGAGCTTTCTGCCACATCTTTAATAGCTGTGTTCTTTTACAAGCCCAGACGACTCACATTCTTCCTTCTCTAGAGAATACTTACTCATTCTCCAAAGCTAAGCTCCAACGTTACCTCTTCTGCAAAACCTTTCCTAATTCTCCCTTTGTTATACTCCAAGAAAAAGAAGTCACTTCTACTCCTATTGGATTGTATTATGCTTCTTCAATGACACTGAATAATAATGTCCTTGATTTAAAGGTTTATGTCAACCTCTATGACCAAACAGTGGCCACCCTGCTCTCCTGGTAGGGAGCCATAGTCATAGACTGAGTTTCCTAGGAAACACTTTCTGAAACAGAGATTTACACAAAAGAAGTTATTGAAGAGTGTCTTTGAGCTCATACCTGTGGGAGAGAACAGGCAGGCTCTGGAGAGAGGGAGGAATTGAACTACAGTGCAGTTATAATAAAGGTTTCTGATGATTTCATGGAGAACTCTGGAGTTAGGACAACTGTGCAAAATTGTCTTTCCCTGAAGCTAGAGGGTAGGACATTTATACTCTTACATCTGCCATCTAATGGATACAGGCTGCTTGCAAGGGGGAAGAATGATGTTGGGATGAGGATGTTCCCTTCACTTCAGGTTAAATAGGGGGTCTGGGCAGTGCACTACAGTATCCATAATAGTAAACATCTTTGCCCAGAGCCTGCATGGTCCATGATACACATTAGGCAAGAGGGAACCAGGTGTAAAAGGAGGCTTCCCAGGTGGCTCAGTGGTAAAGAATTTGCCTGTCAATGCAGGAGACATGGGTCCGATCCCTGACCTGAGAAGATCCCACATGCCTTGGAGCAACAAACCCGTGAGCCACAACTAATGGGCCTGTGCTCTAGAGCCCATGCTGTGCAACAACAGAAGCCACCACAATGAGAAGCCCGGGCACGACAGCTAGAGGGTAGCTCCAGGTCTCCCCAACTAGAGAAAAGCCAGTGCAGCAATGAAGACCAGCATAGCCAAAAAAGAATCCTAGGCTTGTTTGAAGATTTTTAAGGAATTTTTGAAAATACTTTAAGCAGGTACTCAAATGAAAGTATCATTAATGAGAGAAGATGTTAGAGTAGCAGAAAAAAAATAAGAAATTATTTAACTGCTAAAAGGCACAGCTTATAAACTTTTCTGAAGTGATGGCAATACAATTGAGATTAAAAGCAAAAAGTGAAAATAAAAATAAAATTGTCAACAAATCTTGTACACAAAACTCCAAAATGCAACTGTTTTTAAATGAGAGAGACAATCTGGTTGTATCTTTTCTATCCTTGGATAATGTATAAATAACTTCTCTAATTCACAGGCAGAAGAGCCGGAAGAATCATCTGAATATAAATGAAGGATACAGGTAACACAAGCATTGACTATTAGTTAAATGATGAAGAAAAGAATATTTCTAAAATTTATGTATTCCTTAGGTGTATGTGTGTTCCCTGTTGCAGATTAAATCAAGAGACATAAGTATTTGAAGATTTGGAAGACTATAAAGTACTGCCATTTAGAAATGTTAAAATTTTCATTTCATAAAATTAAAATGTGATCTTATATTCAGTCTTTATTGTTTTTTTTTTTTTTTCTTTTTAGGTACCAAAGCAATACTGGAACAGAAAAGACTCTTGGAAAGAGAAGGGTGACATCTCATGTTCTAGATACAGTTTTGGTGTTGCTGAGCTAAGAATAAAAAGAAAGAAATGAGGAGAGCTAGAAAATATGAGACTTTTACAAGTCTTTAGAGATTATTGTGGTCTTGGAGTTTTCAACTCCCCACTTCCCCTCAACTTGTCCCCTCTTCCCCAATTCTTTGTTCAGGGAAGCAATTTATCAAGGAAGCACATCCAAAAGAGTCCAAAATCACTTCTGCATGGAGAGAGGAGAGGATGAAGCCTGTTGGGAGGTGGTACTTACAATACAGTTTAAAACCCATCCATCTGGTCCCAACTACCAGATTCAGAAGACTAAAGGGCAGCAAGGGAAAACAACCAGTGGAAGATATGTAATTAGAGGATAGGTTTAATTCTCCATCCAGTGGATAACCCCACTGCTACATCACAGTGTACCTATTCGATATTTCAGTTGACATACTCCACATTACAAATAAAAGGCTGATGACCTGCAAGCTACATGCATATAAAACAAAGAGAGGAAACATGTTGAGATCTTAAGACAGTTCGTCTACTGTCAATTTCATTGGCTCCCACAGGGTAAGAGATAAAACTCATTGTTGGATCCCTAGCATCTACAACAGTATCCTTGCCTAAAACTAATGCTCCATAAATATTAGTTTCATCATGAATAAGCAAACTCTGGATATTTGACATAAAATGAAATGCAATCTATTTAATCATGCAAAACAAGTCTCTAGTCCAAAGCTTCTCAACTGGCTTGCTAATACAGAGTGCCTCAAATGGGGCCCAGGTGTCCCACGTTTGGAAGGGTCAGAAGGGGCCAGAGGTTCTATAGTCCCTGAAGAGTAGTTACCTTGGGCCAGGAGAAGCCTAATCTACTCACTCCAGTGTGCTAACGAAGGCTATCACTTTTCACATGAATCATGATGTAAAAAAGACTGGAAAGCATAACCTAAGTGTAGGCATTCCCAACAGAATAGCAATGTAGTACAGTAAGAAGAGAACATGGCTATGACTCAGCAAGCGTCACTGAAATGCCACTGCCATTATTTAAATTCAAATAATTGTATTATCTACCTTAATTTGGGAATAAAGACTTATTCTTGATTCTGACAATCAAGGCTTCCCAAATAATGACAGTACTTTTCGGTTTCCTTCACAGATGAAGACATCATTTTTTCTTGTTAGCTTTTCAGATAAGCCCACAGTATATAACCATCAAACAGCTCTGCCTCCCAGGAAGGCATGTATCACTCATTGAAAGTTCTCTTGCATTTTCCAAGTGTCCTTCACCTATATCTGTATCTTAACCTAAATCTCTACTGTGTTTATATCTAATATGTGTTTCAAAAAGACTGAGAATAACAATGGTTACCCTATGACTGTGATTTTTCAATTAGAATAAAAATTCCTACTTGATAGATGAGAATTCTAATTTTTTCAAAACAGGAAAAATTTTGAGTCAATTTAGCAAATGGCATCAATTCCTTAAGATGTATTTTCTGTTGATGTCATTACCTCCACACACAAAATGACAGCTATGAAACATGTCACTGGAAATTCAGTTAAAGAACTTCAGAATTCTTATTTTTGTCACTTTGGTTCATCGTTTTGAGCATAACTCTTTGCATCCCGTGCCTATATTACCTGCACTTTCTTATAAATCCCTTTTAAAGAAACTTTTCACATGATTTTCTGATGAGCAGAGCTGTCTGCTCCCTTAATCTAGCATTACAGAAAGCCTCAAGAGTAGGACAAAACATTCAACATTCTGGCAGGTACAGCTGAAGAGAGAACAGACAAAGAGACCATCTTTACCCTCAGAAGTTCCCACTGTGGGGGGTGAGGGAGACACTTCTATAAATAACTGACTGGAGGCAAAGGGCACAACAAATTGCTATTTCAGAGGAATGAGTAATATGTGATGGGAACACAGAAGAGAGTAGTTACTTATGAATGGTGAGGGAGCAGGCAATGGGTGGTGATGTATGATTCTGGGAATCTATTGTAGGTGGGACTTGAGTTGGCTCTTGGAAAAAAAACACATCAGAACAGTTTTTGGAATTAATCTTGTGCTAAAACAAAAGTCTTCATTATGTAAGTCCCAGATATGCCTACTCTGAGACAAAATTCATTCCACAAGTATTGTAACAAAATGAGCATATTGGGCAGCATTGGTAAAGGGAACTCGACATTGCTAGAGATGAGTGTCTATGTGTTAAACTAACACAAACAAAACATGTGAATATTAACAGCATTTAGAGGAAACAATTTTTATAAGATTTTCTGTTTTTATTTAGACTAAATAAATTGGATTTAAAACTAAGAAGTGTGTCTTAAAACCACAAGGGAAAAAGCCAACAGAAAGTACAAAAACAGACAATTAGATCATTTTATTCAATTTTACCATAAGCCACAAATCACATTCTTCACAAAGTAAATAAATGGTGTGGTGTTTATTCTGAAGCACTGGGGTTAGGATTACAATCTGAGCTTTAGTGAATTAAAAAAAGACACTCCATTGGAGGGCATTTAGCTTGTCTCTACCTTCAGGCTCAGAGAGGTACTATTTCACCTTAAAATGTATAGCCTTTATGGAACACAGTTCTTTCAAAACAAAAACACTTATCTTGAACATCTCCTAAGCCTTGAGAAATATGATGGGGGAGCTGGGACTCATGAGCATCTTAGATCTTTATGCCAGGAGCAAAATTAAAAGATCACAGCACTCCATTGAGAGTATTGTGAGAGGAGGAAAGAGTGGAATTCCTTTCTTTCTAAGCTAAGTCAGATAGATGATAGAATTGCCTTTACAACATCATCAAGGTACAGTCTGTTGGGACTTGTTAACTTTGGAATCAGAGAAGAGTCTGCTTATATGGGGTAAAAGAACTATTGGTAGCTTCGAGAAACCTGGGTTTCTTGAATTTTCTATGCAAGTTTCTTGACGTCTCTGGTCGTCTGTTTCCTCATCTGCTATACAAGGATGAAAACATTTACACTGCAGTTCTGTAAGAACTAAATGAGCTCATATATACGAAAATAAGACACAGAGCCTGGCTGTATAATAAATGCTAGTTTTGTGTAATTCTTATCAATTTTAGGGGACTAGAACATACATTTAATTAATTTGACATTCTTCGAGTATTTAATTAAACTATTATATTTAAGTACGACATTTCTAATTTTTGCTTCACCATCAATATCGTATATTTTATATCTTTACTAAAAGAAATGGATTATTGAAGGAATTCTGTGTATGATACTCTAGGAAAACTGGATAACATAGTAATATAAAATGGGCTCTTGGATTTCTAAGATTCCTTGCTACATCCACAAGAATTTTGTGGAAGAGCTGTTTTCACTTTTATGTACAATTTTTATATCCCAAACCTGGAAATACCTTAGTTCTTCATAAAAGTAATTTGTATCATTTTATACTCTCAAAATAAAAACTGACATCTTGCTTTGGTAGAGTTTTTAATGTTTAGTAACTACACAACCAGGGCCTCATTTGATCTCTGCAAAAATCTATCAGAGTCAGTAGAATGGTAGAATTCTTTTCCCTGGTATATGTCACCTGACTATACACGTGGTCAGATTTGAACCTCTATCTTTAAAGTCGAAAGACAAAGTTGTTCATTCTGCTACTTTACACTGTCCTCCAGTTAACAGATTTTTCCTATATATTGTTATTAATATGTAGTTCCACATAAAGGCAATTACATTGAATGCAGATATCAATCTTTAGCAAACTGATATGCTACAGCCTTTCACAAATACAGTTTGCTTGAGCCTGAAAAACTTATTAAAATCGTCTTGTCCAACTTGCTCCCCTTATATACTAGGACACTGCATTCAGGGAAGTTGGTTGCCTAATGAAAACTAGTTAAAGAGCTAAGGTCAGGACCCAATTGCCTTGATTTCTCTACAGTATTCTTTCCAAACCCCATACTAGGTGACTTTTGGAGCACCAAACCCTCTCTTTGGTATTCTGGCCCTTGTTAACAATAAGAATATGACAACTCTTGTTGATTAATTGTTGACGATTATTTATATTACCAATGGAAAATCATTAGGTTGAGTCTGTTGCAACTGTCAAAACTAGATTGTCTCACACTTGGTTTGTAATAGAGGTTCTCTGGCCAATAACTCAGAGGAGCTAATCCTAAACTCAGCAACATGGCATGATGTCTTGCATATGCATGCATGCTCAGTTGTGTCCAGCTCTTTGTGACCCCATGGACTGTAGCCTGCCAGGCTTCCCTGTCCACAGGATTTTTCCAGGCAAAAACACTGGAGTGAGTTGCTATTTCCTCCTCCAGGGGATCTTCTTAACCCAGGAATTGAACCTGTGTCTCCTGTCTTGGCAGGTGGATTCTTTATCACTGAGCCACCTGGGGAGCCATGGTGTCTTTGGTCCAGCTTTTATAATGCCTGGCATTTGCAACTTGTAATCAGAGGTTATTAATAGACACTCAGACCGGTTTTACTGAGGCAGATGCTTTTCAGAGTAGCTAGAATTTCACAGTATCTTGGACAAAATTCCATAATCTGAGTATCAATTTTTTCATCTATAGAAAGAGATATAATTACTTGTCCTGTCTACCTCTCAGAATTGTGATAATTAAGTGAGATAAGAAACGTAAGATGCACTTTTAAGAATGTAAACAGATGTAAAAATATTATTATAAAGTTCTTTTCTCTGGGCAAAATTACTGTTCCACATGAGGAAAGACTTTAATTATTAGTTCTTTTTAGTCAGCTGAGAGGCTGATATATATTACTCTTATTACTGAAGAGAAGAAAATATGATCTGCATACACAGACATCCACAATCCTATGCATACTGGCATACTGAGTTTGAGAAAATGCAATATGTTTTTTTCTCTCATTCTTGTTTTTTTTCAACAGATATTTTTATTATTATATTTTTATATACCTGGAACACCTAATATGTGATGGACCAATTATCTGGTATTTAGGGTATACAGAGAAACTTCATGGAACATGTAGCTTATCACAGATACACCTGTCAGGGTCTCCAACAAAGCCCTTGATACTTGTGCCTATGAGGTACCCTCTTAACCATTCTCAATCCTATGATCTTCAATTTAGAGTAGACAGGAGGCCCTGATGGGGAAAATAGCTATCTTTGGACCCCAATGCTAAGGCCAGCATTATTTGAAACTAGAATTGTTAAAATAGATGTTTATGGAAATCCTGCATGGTACAGTAACAGAGAGAAATAACCCAAAGCCAAGGGCGTGCTCTAGTCCCACAAAGCTGAGCCACTGGCAGGACGCATGTGCAAAGCATTTGTTTCTCTGGGCCTAAACTCCTTCACCCATACAATAAGAGAAGGTGAAAGTCACTCAGCCCATCTGACCGTTTACATCCCATGGACTGTAGCCTGCCAGGCTCCTCTGTCCATGGGATTCTCCAGGCAGTCATACTGGAGTGGGTAGCCATTCCCTTCTCCAGGGGATCTTCCTGACCCAGAGATGGAACCCAGGTCTCCTGAACTTGCAGGAGGATTCTTCACTGTCTGAGCCACCAGGGAAGCCCCATAAAATAAGAAACTTGAGTTAATAGACTTCTTGGTCCCTTGAAATTCTGTGATTGTTTAGAGGGCTGAGCAAAATTTTTAATAAGGCAGGGCTCATTGTCTTGTCCACTGTTTCATTCCCAGTTCACTGAAAAATGACTGGCACATAGAAGAAATATAAATATTTTATTAAATCAATAAATTAATGATTGGGAATGAATATTCCAAAGAGTCATCCTATTCTCATAGCCAGACTTGAAATTCTACCATGATCCTCAGATGGCCTTTCATCACCACCGTATGTAAGCACCCCCCTCTCCAAAGCCAGACTCTAGCTCATGATTCTGCTACTTTCTTCATACTCCTTATCTCTACCTGGTGTCACCTCCTGCATTCAGTTGCTGACGTAGTGCTTATCTCCCCACCAGTCTGTTTGATACACAGCTGCATTCACAGCCTTTGGAGCAGTGCTTAACACATAACAGACACTTAAGTATTTGTTGAATGAAAAAAAGTAACTGACATTCAACTACCTAGCATCTAAGGTCTCTTCCAACTCTTGGGTTCCTTGGTTCTGTCTCAGCAAGAGCATGCCACTCAGAAAAATCAGTGCTACAAATTTCTCCAAGAATATAAATGATCTGAGGTTAATTACACAATATGGTAGGTAGGACAACACTCTTTTTACTATAGTATCTGTCTTCTATGGGTAACTGACCCACCCAGGGGTAAACTCTAAAACTGGGTTATAAGTGATGATGTTTTTAGCTCCAAGTATACACAGCCATGACTGCCCGCCTGTGCATTTCAGATCAGAGTTAAATCCATTGTGAATCATCCATTAGAATCAAGAACTGCAAGCAGAGACTAGAAATGTTCCCAATACCATTCTGCTCACGTGTCAGTTCCCTTCAGAGCTGCCTGAAACTCAGCTCTGCCAAGATGTTTATTTTCTACCTGGCTTCATGAATTGCAATTACTTCCTAAATTACAACAAGCCACAAGTGGTCTGAGCCAAACAACCAGGGTCACAGAAGGTCTCTCCTTGTACTTCTGGGGATGACAGAAAAACTTGTTTGAACCAAAATTACTCCTCTTTCAAAAGAAAGAAAACTTTAAGCCTTTAACTCTTGGGAGTGGCAAAGGGAACAGCCAGAACACCATGAGCTAACTTCATTTCTCTAGAGATCTGTTGAATAGATTTGGCAATGATTTGGCTTCTGTTGAAAACAAGCCCTTCTAATTGTACTTCTGCCAGTGGAAGACAAAAGACAGCACCGAAGCTTAGAAAGGCCATGATGACATGCCAAGATCATGACTGTGATCATGCAGTGTCCTTCTGAGTAGAGCACTGTGGATGTGTGTGTATCTAACACTGGGCTCTGGCACCCGTGGACAAGAACATGACCTTCTGAAGAGTACGAAGGGGAGCCAGTGAAGTGACGTGCTTCCCTTCAACTTGATCTTGGCTGTAATATTTTCTGACAGTAGAAATGAAATAATTCCACATTTTGGTTCCTCTTTCGACCCCCACCGTGCCAAAAGTGGTTTACATTAAGTAGGTAAGGATGGCAGAAATAACGAGTACAGGGTTTTCCATTCTGTACTGTGAAAGACAGAAAGGACAGAGAATACAGATGTTTTTGCTGCTGCAAAACGGTGGTGGACTAACTCTTTCAGTGTCTCTGGAATGCAAATTTTCTCTTCACAGTTTAGCAGTCTTTTTTGGATTTCAGCACAGTGAACTAACACTTTCCTGGATTCCAAGACCTCCAGAGAACCAGATGGATGAGAGGAATTGGAGAAAAAAGAACCCACGCTACTTGAAAAAGGTATGAATTTCTCACTCTGCATCTAGCCAAAAGCTCTGAAAATTAGAAGAGTGAAATCACTTTGAGTTTGTTCAAATGCATGCCATCCTAGAGTTGTTTGTGGTGGGAAAAAAAAAATCTAAAATGATTTGATGGTTTAGAGTCTGTGTTCAGTTTAATCTAGGAAGCAAACTTTAACAGAGATGATATGTTTACTATCAAAGGCAGGAAAGAATGTGGATGGAAGACATTACACAAGAGCATCATTCAATAAGTTTGTGCTCTAAAACCAGTCACTGCTCCCCAGTGCCAAACTTTTTAACTTGACACTCAAGGCCCTTCAGGATATTGTCTTTCCTCCCCTTTCCGGCAAGTACCCTACTATTCCCCCAACAGAGTCCTGATCCTGTCAACCCAAACTGTTTAACACCTCACATGCCTTGCTCTTGCATGCTTTTACATCCATTGCTGCTTCTGCCTGGAGCATTTCTTAACAAATGTGATGGCTCACCTTTTAAGGCCTAGGGCATATGAATATACCCTGCCTTATTGATCATCTCTCTACACTTCTGTTCTTTAACAGCATTGTTCATATTTTCATTCTAGCAGGGACTCTGTGTAGAGTGTGATCTGTTTATGTGCTACGGGAAATGCTATGACAAAGCATACTTTCCAAAGGTGAAGACATAAACACATGTCACATCCCATATACTTTTCTTCTAATGTGGTCCTAACCGTTCATCAGGGGAACAAGGATGCCTGGGAGGACATTTGTAACTTCCCGGACAATGGAATGTGGTAGAAATGATGCTGTATGACACCCAGTGCTACTCATAAAATAAGATACGGTTTTCTTTTGAGACACATACTTTTGAAGCCCCGAGTTGCCAAGTTAGAAACTTGCTGAAGAGATTATATGTAGATAGAGGGAGATGCCTGAAGAATCCCAGTTGTTCCAGAACAACTATTCAAGTATTCCCAGGCTGGGTACCAGATATACAGGTGAGGAAGTCTGTGGAAGAACTCAGACTCAGGAATCTTGTGAGGGACTCCTAGCCAGAATCACTTAGTTGAGAGGCTATCAAATGCTTGATCCACTAAACTGTGAGAGATAATAAATGATGATTGTTCTTTTTAACAATAAGTTTTCGAGTGGTTAGGTGTGTAGTCACAGTAACTGAAACATAAGCACAGATTCCATATTTTGAGTTCTTCAAATACAACGGTTAAAACTATGTTTCTAGTGCTAAAGTGGGTGAATGAAATATGGAAAAGACTTTATTGAATAAGTACTTGAATGAATTGAATATTAACTTTCAGACCATGGCCACATAAATTAATGTCCTATAACTTTATGAGGCCAGTTAGGTTTATTCAGCTAGTGCATTCTAAGTAACAATAATGCTCAAACCATATGAAAGCAAAATAAACCCTCTTTCATATAAGGTATAATATGTTTTTCAAATTTGGCAAACTATTGTTATTCCCAGTGACAGCATAAGAATAAATTGGTACAGGAATATGTATAGAATTCTTTTTCTTCAAAAGCTTCTAGTACTATTCTTAACATCTCTACATTTGAAAAGACAGCAGCTTTCTCTTAGTGCTGGCATCAATTAGTAAAGACATATTATCTATTTAATTGTACTATCAAAAAAATTAAGGGATTAGAATTTCACACACAACATGGAGTAACATTAAAGTGAGAATGACCTTAGGGACCATCTGTCCCAGTCAATCTGATACATAAATTCCCTCTGTAACATCCTCAGTCAATCAACATTTGTCCAGCCCCTGGGATTGCTTGTGTCATGTCTGGTCACAGCAGACTGTCTTAGAAAGTTTCTATTTGACCAGTAGGTATGATTGTCAGAATATTCTTTACTATTTCAATTTAAATACCTGCTACCTCATTAATCCTACTTCCGCCCTCTCAGGACAAGTCTATTGCCTTTTCTATGTAACAGCCCTAGAGTACTGAACAAGTTGTCCCTCCCCTTATTTTCCTCTTTATTGTGATAAACACCTGGATTCCTTCAACAATTACTTATGGGACATGATTTCTGTCATCTTACCTTCCTGACCACCCTCCTCTGCACAAGTTCCCTTCAATGTGTGGAGCTCAAGAATGAACACACCACTCTGGGAACTACTGTCTCCCCTCTTCTGCAAACTCCTTTTTATATAAGTGCTGCCAAAGAGTGCATTTACTTTGCTATGGTCCTATTTATTATTATTGATCTTGGGTCAACTTGTCTCCCTTATAAGTCTTTTTGTTTTTTACATGAAGATCTGTCAAATTAAATGATTCTCATATGTACTCACAGAGTCAATTTTTAAAGCTAAGAATAAGATTTGACTTTTGTCCCTCTTATATTTTCTCTTGTTGGATTTCAGTTATTGTTCTAGATAACAAAAATTTTTAGTAGTATTAATGATCATGTTTTACATATTTTCCTCTCATCCTTTACCTCAAACTAGTAAGTTCAAGTTAGATAAATTTCAAGAGCTACAGTTTTGCTACTATTAAAAGATATTTGACAGCAAAATCAGGATAAACGTTCCTCTTCCTACATCCCATCAGGCACCAAGTTCTATTACTTTCCCCACTAAATATTTATATTACATCCATTATTCTCTCTCTCTTTTTTTTTTTACCTTATTATTCCATCATTTCTCATCTAGGTAACCACTAACTGGCCTCTCAGTCTCCCCATTTCTCTCTAGTCCAATCTACTACCATACTGATCTGTCTACAACACAACAGCACAGACTCATCCCTGAGTTGGAAAGATCCCCTGGAGAAGGGAATGGCAACCTACTCCTGTATTCTTGCCGGGAGAATTCCACAGACAGAGGAGCCTGGAGGGCCTCAGTCCACGGGACTGCAAAGAGTCAGACACGATTGAGCAACTAACATTTCACATCGAAAGCTTTAAAAACTAAAGATTCCCAGGCCACTCCCAGACCTATTTCATCATTATCTCTGGGGCCGAGGCTGAGGCATCCATAACTTTTAAAAAGTTCTATGACATTGCCAGATCTTTCTGATCTTTCAAGATTGTCTGAAAAGTGCAAAAAAGAACTGACAATGCATCTAAACAAATCTATTGTGAGTATCTGGAGAAAAGTTTTGTTAAGGATTTAGATTCCTTGTGAAGACTTCCTAGGAGATTGAGGTGGTCTCAGAGGAAACCTGAGGACGGTAGGAGAAACGAGATGGGAACTAACATCACAGCCCTAGATACATATTCCTTACTCGGCACTGGGCTAGGTCTTCTTATGGATATTATCCCATTTAATTCTTAAAATAATGCTAGTAATAAAATAGTGTCACTATTTTAGAGAAGAAAAAAACTGAAGTTTGTATTTTTAACCCATATGCACTCAAAGTCATAAACTGGCACACAAGAATTAAACACGGGTCTGCCTGACTCCTATCTTCAAAACCTAAGGATTAATAAACACAAAAATGTCTTAGGCAAAAGAGAACACTGCATATTGTATGGACACATACAATGATGAATTTGTATCTTCAGAGTGGTCTATTGGCTTTAATTAAAGATCGCACCTCTATGAGAAAATTCTAGAGTAGGAAACAGAATACTAGTCCTGAAAGTGTCCCTAGCTTGTGGTGGTCTGCCTTGATAGTTATTGTCCTAGAACTGCTCTTCCCATCTTTCTTTAGAACTTCCCAATTTTAGCTAGGTACACAGCTGCTCAGAATAAACAGTACATGTTTCAGCTCTCTGTGCAGGTAAGTTTGGTTGAAGACTTGAAGGTAGAATGGAAGTGTCCTCAGAGGGAAGTAGTCTAGCTTCAGTGCACTGAGATGCAGGAGCCCCCATCTGGCTCCCCCAATAGAAGCTACAAACTGAATGTGGTCAAGGAGCCCATCAGGAGACTAGGTCCTCGCCTACCACTGTTCTGGGGCTCCTACTTCCCTCCACAGAGAGAAAAGAACATTGTCTTCTTGCATCACTGCTTCCTGTCACTCCAGCTGAACCTAATTCTAATACGGTTGCTTTGTGATTCTGTTGTTATCCATGTTCTTTGTGCTTTGGTTTTCTTATGTATGTAGGAAGAGGTTGGATGACACCTAAGGTCTATACCACTTTCTCTATGACTGAATGAGATGCTGTATAGAAAAGATTCTAAATTGAAATCAGGATCTCAAAAAGCCAGCTGCACTTCCATGTCCACTATAGCACTATTCACAATAGGTCATATATGGAAACAATCCAAGTGTCCCCTGACAAATGAATGGATAAGGAAAAAAAAATAATATACGTACATATAAATGGAATAAATGTGGAAAAATACACACACACACACACACACACACACACACACACATACACTATACAATGGAACATTCAGTTCAGTTCAGTCGCTCAGTCATGTCCGACTCTTTGTGACCCCATGAATCGCAGCACGCCAGGCCTCCCTGTCCATCACCAACTCCCGGAGTTTACCCAAACACATGTCCAGTGTGTCGGTGATGCCATCAAACCACCTCACCCTCTGTCATCCCCTTCTCCTCCTGCCCCCAATCCTTCCCAGCATTAGGGTCTTTTCCAACGAGTCAAATCTTCACATGAGGTGGCCAAAGTATTGGAGTTTCAGCTTCAACATCAGTCCTTCCAATGAACACCCAGGACTGATCTCCTTTAGGATGGATTGGTTGGATCTCCTTGCAGTCCAAGGGACTCTCCAGAGTCTTCTCCAACACCACAGTTCAAAAATTTCAATTCTTCGGTGCTCAGCTTCTTCATCGTCCAACTCTCACATCCATACATGACCACTGGAAAAACCATAGCCTTGACTAGACGGACCTTTGTTGGCAAAGTAATGTCTCTGCTTTTAAATATGCTATCTAGGTTGGTCATAACCTTCCTTCCAAGGAGTAAGCGTCTTTTAATTTCATGGCTGCAATCACCATCTGCAGTGATTTTGAAGCCCCCCCAAAATAAAGTCTGACATTGTTTCCACTGTTTCCCCATCTATTTCCCATGAAGTGATGGGACCAGATGCCATGATCTTAGTTTTCTGAACGTTGAGTTTTAAGCCAACTTTTTCACTCTCCTCTTTCACTTTAATCAAGAGGCTCTTTAGTTCTTCACTTTCTGCCATAAGGGTGGTGTCATCTGCATATCTGAGGTTATTGATATTTCTCCCGGCAATCTTGATTCCAGCTTGTGTTTCTTCCAGCCTGACATTTTGCAAGATGTACTCTGCATATAAGTTAAATAAGCAGGGTGACAATATACAGCCTTGACGTACTCCTTGTCCTATTTGGAACCAGTCTGTTGTTCCACGTCCAGTTCTAAGTGTTGCTTCCTGACCGGCATACACGTTTCTCAAGAGAAAGGTCAGATGGGCTGGTATTCCCATGTCTTTCAGAATTTTCTACAGTTTAGTGTGATCCACACAGTCAGAGGCTTTGGCATAGTCAATAAAGCAGAAATAGATGTTTTTCTGGAACTCTCTTGCTTTTTCGATGATCCAATGGATGTCGGCAATTTGATCTCTGGTTCCTCTGCCTTTTCTAAAACCAGCTTGAGCATCTGGAAGTTCATGGTTCACGTATTGCTGAAGCCTGGCTTGGAGAATTTTGAGCATTACTTTACTAGTGTGTGAGATGAGTGCAATTGTGCGGTAGTTTGAGCATTCTTTGGCATTGCCTTTCTTTGGGATTGGAACGAAAACTGGCCTTTTCCAGTCCTGTGGCCACTGCTGAGTTTTCCAGATTTGCTGGCATATTGAGTGCAGCACTTTCACAGCATCATCTTTGAGGATTTGGAAAGGCTCAACTGGAATTCCATCACCTCCACTAGCTTTGTGATGCTTTCTAAGGCCCACTTGACTTCACATTCCAGGATGTCTGGCTCTAGGTGAGTGATCACACCATCGTGATTATCTGGGTCATGAAGATCCTTTTTGTACAGTTCTTCTGTGTATTCTTGCCACCTCTTCTTAATATCTTCTGCTTCTGTTAGGTCCATACCATTTCTGTCCTTTATCGAGCCTATCTTTGCATGAAATGCTCCCTTGGTATCTCTAATTTTCTTGAAGAGATCTCTAGTCTTTCCCATTCTGTTGTTTTCCTCTATTTCTTTGCATTGATCACTGAGAAAGGCTTTCTTATCTCTCCTTGCTATTCTTTGGAACTCTGCATTCAGATGGGAATATCTTTCCTTTTCTCCTTTGCTTTTCACTTCTCTTCTTTTCCCAGCTATTTGTAAGGCCTCCTCAGACAGCCATTTTGCTTTTTTGCATTTCTTTTCCATGGGGATGGTCTCGATCCCTGTCTCCTGTACAATGTCATGAACCTCTGTCCATAGTTCATCAGGCACTCTGTCTATCAGATCTAGTCCCTTAAATCTATTTGTCACTTCCACTGTATAATTGTAAGGGATTTGATTTAGGTCATAACTGAATGGTCTAGTGGTTTTCCCTACTTTTTTCAATTTAAATCTGGTGATGTCCATGTGTAGAGTCTTCTCTTGTGTTGTTGGAAGAGGGTGTTTGCTATGACCAGTGTGTTCTCATGGCAAAACTCTATTAGCCTTTGCCCTGCTTCATTCTGTACTCCAAGGCCAAATTTGCCTGTTATGCCAGGTGTTTCCTGACTTCCTACTTTTGCATTCCAGTCCCCTATAATGAAAAGGACATATTTTTTGGGTGTTAGTTCTATAAGGTCTTGTAGGTCTTCATAGAACCGTTCAAGTTCAGCTTCTTCAGCATTACTGGTTGGGGTATAGACTTGGATTACCGTGATATTGAATGGTTTACCTTGGAAACGAACAGAGATCATTCTGTCGTTTTTGAGATTGCATCCAAGTACTGCATTTTGGACTCTTTTGTTGACCACGATGGCTACTCCATTTCTTCTAAGGGATTCCTGCCCACATTAGTAGATACCTTCTATTCACACCAATATGCATAAACTTGGAGGAGATCATGCTAAGTGAAATTAATCAGTCATAGAAGGATCAATACTCATGATTAATACTCACTTACATAAAATATCTAAAATAGTCAAATCTCAGAAGCGGAGAATACAGTAGTGGTTGCCAGGAGCAGGGAAGAGAGGGAAATGGGAAGTGGTTATTCAAAGAGTATCAAGTTTCAGTTATTCTAGTAGAGTGGTTTTTAGAGATCAGCTCTACAACATAGATGCCTGTAGTTTAACATGGTACTACTACTTAGAAATTTGTTGCTGCTACTGCTACTGCTAAGTCGCTTCAGTCGTGTCTGACTCTGTGCGACCCCATAGATGACAGCCCACCAGGCTCCCCCGTCCCTTGGATTCACAAAAACACTGGAGTGGGTTGCCATTTCCTTCTCCAGTGCATGAAAGTGAAAAGTGAAAGTGAAGTCGCTCAGTCGTTTCCAACTCTTCGCGACCCCATGGACTGCAGCCTAGCAGGCTCTTCCATCCATGGGATTTTCCAGGCAAGAGTACTGGAGTGGGGTGCCATTGCCTTCTCCGTTGAAATCTGTTAAGAGAGCAGATATCATATTAAATGTTCTCACCACAAAAAAACAAAGCAAGGCAAGGCAAAAAAAAAAAAAGACAAAAAAAAAAAAGGCATGAGGAAACTGAGACTCGTTGGATGTATCTATTACATTGATTGTGATGATAGTATCATGGGTATTTTCATATGTCCAAACAACAAATTTTACATGTTAAATATGTGCAGTTCTTTGTATACCAATTTTTCTTCAATAAAGCTATTAAAGGAAATAAATAATCCAGTCCTAATGTTTCAAACAAATTCTTTCCTCTAGCACCCTGACATCCTGACCTAGTGACTGACTCTTCAAAATTTGTAAGAAGGCTCCATCATCATCAGTGGAAGCTATTGGAAGACAGGAATCCATCTGGTGCAGAATGCCAGTATATACAGTTATCAAGCAAGTGCCTATCGCTGAATATTCTACTGATATTCCAGTTTCAGCCCCACCTGGAAACTCATGAGACAAGACTTAAGGCTTTAATAGTGCCCATAGGTCTAAACCTAGAGTTTGTATCACTCCTCGGTGGAGACATACATGAAACTTAGACAAGATTATTAATCGCAAATGATTAATTGCAATCAATGTCCATGAACTCTCATGGAATGGAGAATAACATTTTATGATTTATGATGATAAATATTTATGATGTTTATTTTCAAAATCTCCCTATCAGGGCCATAAGATGAAGGAAGTGAGGCAAAGAAGGAGCAGAACTTAAGGAGGTACCCATATTTAGGATCCTGAGTCTGAGAATCTCCTTCACTTTGCTTCCCCAGAAGCCTCACTTCTCTTAGCCTCTCCAGGCCCTGCCTCATGTCTTGTATGAACATTTTTTTTTTTTTTTTTGCCCTAAGAAATCCTACCTAATGTCTGTAACCCATTTTCAATCTGCATTTTTACATGACCCGTTTCTTAGGCATTTGGTACATCCTCATTTCCTTACTTGTTCTCTTGATTTCAAGGACAGATATTTGCCTGACAACTTGTTAGAGTTGAAGATAGAGTGTATAAGACAGACAATGAAAAGAAATTTACATGCCTGCTTGGGGCATAATGATAAGCTATCCTCTTTCAGCACAGTACCAGTGAGGCTACCTACCTATCAGTTTATGTCCAACAGAATTAGCAATATTTCCCAAAGCCTTGAACTGCAAAGGGTCGCACTGAATACACTGCCATCATTCCAAAGCCTTCTATTCCACCTGTGTTTCTGATTTTATGGGAATCCTAACTCATGTATCATCTAAGATAAAAACTGGAGAGTCTTCTTTGATCTCATTGTCTCTCTCATCCCTTAGACTTCTAAGCAATCAGTCAGTCCATCCTTGTCCTCCTCTCCACCCCACTGCCCGCACATGATTCAGGTTCTCATCATTCCTGGCAGTCCAACTATAATATCATCCATCAAGGATCTTTCTGACACCAGGTTTGGATTACTCCAGAAGTCTCATATTCAAATACAAGACCCAGAAAGACACCATTGGTGAGTAACATGCTTTGGGTGTAAGAAATAAACTGGAGTGTACTCTGGTAGATCACTGAATGCATGTCCCAGCCCCTGATGAAGATACTTCTAAGCTCTAGCTGATTGTTGCTGGACAGAAATTGGAAATTCTGATTTTTAGGAGAAGTAGGAGAAGTTTGAAATTGGGTAAAACTTAAAAAAAAATCTTTTGTATATCAAATAAAATGCATCTTCTAGAATGTGATGTGAAAGCAGCCAGCACGTGACCTCTGCCCTACTTAATATGATCACCTGTGTTACCTGTCAGAATGGATTTCTAAAGCACAGACAGCATCCCATCTCTGCCTTATCTAGAAACAACAAAAAGACCCCCCCCACCCCATGCGAACACGAGAAATACAACCTCTTGCAGCATCAGAAGAGCCTTTGCAACTCTGAATGGCTGGACACAGCCATTCTTCCTCTGTAATCTACATTCCAGCCAAATCAGATGCTTCTTGTCTTCTGAACATGCCCTATACATCCCCCTTGGTGTCTCTTTATATGGATCATCCCACTTTATCTCAACCTGGACAACATCAGACTCCAGCCAGATGTGCCCCTCTTCTCTGTAGCCTTCCCTGAGTTAGTCCTTCTCAGGCAGAATTGGCTGCCACCTCTTTCTTCATCCATAAAATATCTACAAGTGTACTCTTGTGGCATTTTTACACTGCATGCTTGTTTTGTGTATGTTCATCTCTTTCACCCTATTTTGAACTTCTTGAGAAGGGACCAAGTCTTACACATCTTTTGCATCTCCAGCACAGTGCCTGATACAAAACAACAGGGATACAATAAGAGTGATTTTGCTAATTAAAGCTCAAATGCAAAAAAAAGTTTTAAGTTGATTTTGTTGAGGTTAACAATGTGAACCCTCCTCTGGTTTAGTAAAGACTAAAATTCATAGAGAAAAGTTGGGTTTAGAAGACAAAAGGAATAACCTGGAAGTGTGGGCAGCAATTGTAACCATTTTCCTTATCTGAGGCAAGCACAGTAATAAACACTTTGTAGTTATGTAGCATCTTTCTGGGATGAGCTCTCAACTCATCCTGGCAGACGTGATCTTCTTCACCTTGTGTTTGAATCAACTTGCTCCAAGGTCACTGAGTCAGTCTTTGACAAAAACAACAAATGTGAGAGTTCTTGGTTCCCCTGTCACTACTCTGAATTCCACAGCACACTGTCTCCTTTAACAGTGTTCTTGTCAAGGATATGTGGCATATATACCCGGGGAAATTTATGAAAGAAACTGGCTCTAAGACCTGCTTAGATATGCTTCTCACTCACTCATGTTCCATCAAGGAAAACAAATCACAGGCACTCCAAACAGTAACCCGAAGAGAGAACCATTTCAAAATTCTAGATAAATGATGTGTCTTTTGCACGTGAAAATTTACTTTATAGTATGGATTTTGTTGTGTTGTTGTTAATTCACTAATCCTCCCTCAAGCTTATTGAAAGTTTTAATCTCTCTCAAGCTTTTTACCATCCTCCCCCACATTTTCTAGTGACATGACAATGATTTCTAGATTCTGGGCTGTCTGTCTAAACATCAGCAGCACCATCAGGAGACCTTAGCCATAAGGTCTCTCTGCAATGCACACAGAGTGTGGTCGCTTAGATTTAATCAGAATGGTCCCAGTCTTCCACTGGAAAAGGGCGTGCATGAGGCCTTTAAGATATGATTTTCTGGATCTAATCACAGCTTGGTAAGATATAAGGCAATAACTAAAAGGTCTCAGACTCTGTGAGTATGCACAGGAAATTTATACTTCATTTTGGAAGTTCAAAAGTTAGAGATGAAAACTTTGGGCTTTAATTTTGATATTATAATGAGAAGCAGCAGAAATGACAACTCCAAAGTAATTGCATTACCACCTTTATTGGGTTCATGCCTCAGGTGCCATGAATTTTATAAGTATTATCTAAGAACCTCAAAACAACCTTGAAAAATAGAGACTATTATTCCCAATTTACAGATAAAAATACCAAAACTTAAAGAGGTTAAGTGATTTTCCAAAATTGTTCAACTGGAACATAGCTGGGCCAAGATCAGAAAATTAGCCTTTCTGACTCTGCAAGTCCATGTTCTTTCTCGTCTGATATATTGCAAAGAATACACCCAAGGAGATGGCTAATAAAAATGATAGATACTTCCCAAATCCATTTTTGCTTAGAGATGGAATTTTGAATTTTCCACTATATATGGGTAAATATATTAACCTCTAAACTCCCTTGGTATCCAAAATAATTATATTACTTTGACTTGAGAGAAGCTGGAAAAATATCCTCCTTCTCTGTTCAATTCCCTCTGGTTTATTTCAATCTAAAGATAGATATTATTTCTTAAAGTGAAGCAAAGTTTGCCTTTGAAATAAAAAATTCATAGAAAGCATTTCCCATAGAGAGGATGACTGTGTTTCAAAGACCCCCCTTTTTTCTATGAATTGTGAAGAGAAGAAGAAAAGGTCTTAATAAGCTGTGTTCTGAAGTAAAACAGACACTGTGA
Source organism: Giraffa tippelskirchi (assembly GCF_054371585.1). Classification (NCBI taxonomy): domain Eukaryota; kingdom Metazoa; phylum Chordata; class Mammalia; order Artiodactyla; family Giraffidae; genus Giraffa; species Giraffa tippelskirchi. The sequence goes on along the minus strand of NC_137276.1, from coordinate 156,856,293 downwards.
AGTGAATAACATAAGCCCAGAACTAGTTGAAATGTAGGTAGGCCAGCACTTTGACTATCTGGTACCTAAACTCAGAGGATACAGCTATTACTACAAACAGGAGGAAAAAAACTAAAGTCAAGAAGTCACCACCAAGAACAATGGTTCTTTCTCTGGGAGCAAGACAGAAAGGACAAATCCACAATGTAGTCCTGAAGTAAGATATAAAATACAACAAAGTATGATGTCGCTGATTAGCCTTACAAATTAATAATATTTGAGTCAATCCTAAAGGAAATCAGTCCTGAATATTCATTGGAAGGACTGATGCCAAAGCTGAAACTCCAATATTTTGGCCATCTGATGTGAAAAACTGACTCATTGGAAGAGACCCTGATCCTGGGAAAGATTGGAGGCAGGAGGAGAAGGGGAGGACAGAGGATGAGATGGTTGGATGGCATCACTGACTCGATGGACGTGAGTCTCAGCAAGCTCCGAGAGTTGGTGAAGGACAGGGAAGCCTGGTGTGCTGCAGTCCATGGGGTTGCAAAGATTTGGACACAACTGAGTGACTGAACTAAACTGACTGAAAACTTGACAAATAGGTAAAACTTCAAGACCCAACACTTTTTAGGGAAATCTTTCTTGTAGCAAGGCTGCAGACAACATTTCTTCTCTGTGCTCCAAATCTAGAAAAGGTACATGTGGGGCGTGGAAGAGGAAAAGGGACCAGAGATATTTCTCGAATGTTGATGCTCTGGATACTTCACCACAGAGGTGCAAAAGAGTGAAATCCCAGGACTGACTGAGGATGAGCCATCTAGAGCCCAGGGAAAAGATTTGCAAAGAACCATGGGATCACTAAAATGAAAGAGCTGAAGGATTATCCAGTCCAACCAGATCACTTTACTGATGGAGAAATTGAATTTTGGAGATAAAGTGGCTAGTTCCATTCCTGAGGAGGGGCAGAGCAGCTGTCTGAACACAGGTCTCTGGACTCTCAGGACAATTTGAACTCCTGTCTGTCAAACTCAGCAGCTCTACTTCAGGTACAAGATGTAATTTAAGTAGACACTTAGAGACAGCCTTCTTCCACTTATATGCTTGAAGATTTGTCATTTCTTTTTCTATTTTCTTAAGTATTATTTTATTTATTAACCATTTCACTGATCTAATTTAGAAAATCCTCATGTTTATATAAAGTGTGTATCTTTGAGTCTGGCTTTAAAATAACTTCCTATAAGAAGACACAAAGATCTTCCACTATAGTGTTTAAAATTCTACAATTAGCAATTTCTGGAATTCCAAGTGGTAATGTAAAGTGCAGGTTTGAGAGTCCACACTAGTGGGAACAATGAAGACATAAACTGTTACCACGAGAAGCAGAGCTGTATGCCTGTTGGTTTGGGTTGGTGTCAGGTGACAAACGCCTGAAGCTCTTGGGCCTGAATAGAAGATGGATTTGACCCAATGATTCAATACTTATATCTCCATCTTTTCTACTTACATAAATTCATGACCAAACCAAAAAAGAGGAGAATGGATAAAAGAATTCATAAAAGTATAAAAGTATATTTATAATATATGATAAAAGTATATTCATACAACAGAATATGCTTAGTAGGGAAAAGGAATAGATTGATGTTGCAACAGCATGGATGAATGGATGAATCTCAAAAATCTACATGTCTCATGAAGAAGCCAGATACAAAAATAAACATGGTATGATTATATTTATCTGAATTTTTTATGGTGACAGAAGTTGGAAGGTAGTTAGTTGCCTCTGAGGGTGGCAGGTGGATATTGTTTGAAGAGAGTCATAAGAAAACTTTCTGGGGTGATATGTACAATTGTCAAATCTCATCAATAGTTTAGAGGCCCCCAACAGAGACACTCATGATCTGAGTATTTTTCTTGCATGTAAATTATGCCTTTAAAAAATGAGGAAAAAGCACAAAGAAAGCAAGTAATAATAACAAGTGACATTATAAATAAATGTTATACAAATATACAAAATATAAAAAGACAAATAAAATGAGAAAAACATTAATTTTTATAGCCCACTTACCATAATGACTGTCCTAACCAGGCAAGGGTCTAACTCTCAGCAAAGAAAGAAACTAAAATGGTGCTTTCTCTTTTTTTTTTTAAGGATGGACATTATTAGAAAGGGATGCTCTATTTCTTTGCTGCCTTAAATAGCTCCTATTCATAACTTAACCTTTTTTTTTCATAATGAGATCTGCAGCTCTTTCAATCAATTCCTTACTTAGAAAAGTTAAAGAACAATTTCAGACAAGGAAGGGATGTTTGAAAATATCTGGTTCAAACACACAACTGGGAAATTGAGAAAACAGATGCAAAAAGGGCAGGTGATTTCACCAGAAGAGGCAGGAGGCTAGAAGTTAGGTTGCTAAGTTTTCAGGATAAGCTCTTTTCACTGTACTGCACTAGCTCATGGCCTTGAGAGAGGCCTTTAAGTCAGCCTGCATTCAGAAATTCAGCTTTCTAAAGCCCTGTCCCCAAGAATATTAAACACATACAAGTACAAATTATAGAGACTGCTTTTCTAATGTGTCTTCCATGTGTGTGTGAGTGTGTTCAGTCGCTCAGTCATGGACTGTAGCCAGCCAGCCTCCTCTGCGTGTGGAATTCTCTAGGCAAGAATACTGGAGTGGGTTACCATTTCCTTCTCCAAGGGATCTTCCAGATTTAGGGATTGAACTTGAGTCTCTTGCATCTCCTGCATAGGAGGGAGGGTTCTTTACCATTAGCACCATCTGGGAAGCCCAATGTGGACTGCCAAAAAGAATCCACAAAGATTGTGACTCACAAGCACACGTTATCACTAGACACATCCTAATGAAGAACCCGTAGTATAACCACATCTCTGGTGCTCTCCTGTTTCTCCGGATGGTCAGGGTCAGTCTGAAGACTCCACGGCCCACAACAACCCATGTACTGGGACCTGAGAAGAAGACAAGCACGTCCAAAAGACAGCACCCTATTCCCATGGTATCTGGATGCTGCCACAACAGACTGCTTCACCTTTAGTACAAACAGCCTGAGCTTCATCTAGGGGCCTGAGGGAACCAGAAACAAGGCTGGAGATGGATATGTTAATGATTTCTGGAACAAGCCAGGATACTATTACTGGCTCATGTAATTTCATATCATGGGCAAGTTACTTCACTGCAGTTTCCTTATCTCTAAAATGAGGATAATAGTGAATCTTTGTGGGACATAATACAAGTCAAATTTGCCTTCTATAAATGTGAAGATTCACTGTTATAAGCAGTGGCATGACATCTTTCCCTTGCCTGGGGAATAGCAATGTGACCTTCTTTCCCATACCAACATCCGGTCCTCTCGGTTTGAGAGGAAGACATGGTTGTGTGCAGGTAAAACACAGCCTGAAACACAGTTGCACACTCTTGAATTCACACATTCTGGCTCCCAAATAGATAAGGGATGCAACAAAGACCTGAACATATCAATCCCCACCTCCATCAACAGCTGGAAAAAGGAAGGGATTCTTGAGTTTCTTAGAATATAAAGAATAGGAAAACATATGGTGGGGGAAATGCTACCTCCTTCTAGAGAAAGATCTTTATGCCTTTGAGTATTCTAGGAACCAGGACTGGAATAATACTGATTATATTAAATTAACTTGATGGGTGCATTTTTCTCACATCAGACTTGTAAAGCAGACACTTATAATTTACTCTTTGTGGATAGTAAAACTAAAGTTCAGAAAAGTTAAGTACCTATCTTGGATGGCCTGTACAACAGTTAAGTGTTGAGGCTGTGTTTCATACTCAGGCCTGTCTGATTCAATCCTATGGCTTCTTCCCCCGTCTCTTGCTATTGGCTCAAATAAATAACCCTTTGAGCAGATATCTGGGCCTAATCTTGACAATGACTGATGCATTTACTGCTAGTCCTAGAAGTGTTGTGCAGAATGTTTGCTGCAGGCTTGGGGGCTCTAAGTACAGAATAAACTTCAGTTATCCTTGTTGGCCTCGTAAGGGAGCTGTGGGCCTTGAAATCTAACCTAGGGTAACAGCTGACACTTGCCGACAACTTCTAGATATTTAGATAAGACTCTATTAAAAGCACCAATAAAAACTTTTCCCTGTTTATACAACAGACCGGCCACTAGCTTCAGAGTTTAAAAGAGGCTTTGTGTAGCCCAAATGCCTTTCCTTACTTGTAGGGGCAGTCATGTTTCTCTCTCCTAAAGAATTTTAGGTAAATGAGGACATCCTCTTTGGTGATTCTTATCAAGTTGTGAGCAGACAGAGGTGTGGGAGACACCACTGTAAATTGTGATCCCATCCCCCAGCTTTAACTTCCAAGTTTTATAAGAAATCGCATTTCACATTTTTTAAATGTGAAATGAAAACCACTCACATAAAATGTAACTTCTTCCAACCTAAGGCTATATGTTTTCAAGGAACAAAGTTCCTTCTAGAATATATTGTGAGAAAGAGGAGACAGAGAGAGGTGAGGGGGTGGATAAGCCAAGGCTTTCTGACTCTGATCATGTCAAATGTTCAGAACCTTCATAGTCTTAGAAAGAACATGGGTTTAGGAGTCTGAAAGTATGAGTTTGAATCTCGTCCATTATTCAGAAGCAAACTTGTGTCATAAAGTCCTTTATTTTCCTACAAACTCTCTTTTTTATCTGTAAATATAGACTATGATACATTACACATTCTACTACATTCTGTTATTGAATACATTCTAGATTTATATACTATATATCTAATCAATATACTATATATCTATATCAACATATTTTATACATATCTATATTAATATACTCTATTATTCAGTAATAGAATACTAACGTAAAAGAATATTTATTTTAATACCAGAATAACACTAAGTAATATTAGCAATAATATAATGATAAAATAATAAACTACTTTGTAATTCATAAAGTGTTAAATAAATATTGGCCATCATTTGAGATGTTACTCATGAGAAGCTATCTGACCAAACAAGATTCTGAATAGGAACCACTGCAGACAGTGGTTTTTAATAATATGTGCTCGCATAAGTTAATCCCTGGTACAAAGTTGTTGTTCCACACTTTCCTACACGAATTAGATAGGGAGACAAAATCTCCAGAGTTCCTGATGTTCCTAAACTCACAGAAGGATTCAGACCGGTATCTTACAGAACCAAGCTATGCTCTCCTAATTTCATAGCCATTCTGCCTCTTTTTTTTTTTTTAACTCCAGCAATATCCCTTCATATTTCCTAACTTATTATTTTTTTTATTTTTTTCCAGGTAATGACAATATTTAGAAAGACCTCAATGGTGAAAAAGATTTTAGAAAGCAGAGCTTCAGGCACAGCAAAAGCAAGTGATGGCTTTAACAGTTACTGGTGATCAAACTTGAAATAAAGGCAATTTTAAGATTTGTCAGAAAATATGAACATGGTCAGCAGAACAGACCGAATTTCTCAGTTGGTTATGAAAATGACTATTGTTTTCTTTTTCTCTGACCAAAAGCAACCTCAGGATGTACGTCTTGCCTGACAGTGAGAACAGAATCACTGGAAGTGAAGCAGGCAGCCCAGGTTACTTCTTAGCTCTTCTCTACCTCAAGAACCAATCAGTCTAGGAACAGTCACAAAATAGACATACTACATTTGTATTGAGAAACATATTGTGAATATACACAGAGTATCTTGATTGAGGAGAATGCAAACTCCTACTTCATTCCCTAACAGTAAAGAATGCAAACATGTTAGCTTCCGTCATCTGTAAATGATACAAATTTAGATAGGATCTCTAAAAGCCAGTGCAACTCTGAAAGTTTAGGAATTTAGGCCACATGAACACAAAGTTAGCCAACCAAGCTGGCCATGAAATCCAGGAATCGAGTGATATTTTGTGGGAATACATTGAAAAGCTTAATACTGTCATTGGAAATATTTTAATTCCATTTGGGCTCTAATGAAAGTAACACAAACCATTGATTTAGGCATTAAAAAGCAGTAAGAAAAATGTACCAGCTAAGTGTTGTGAAAACTTAGGTGGTGCATCTAATAGAATTAAACGGCTCTTGGAATCAAACTGAAAATTCACCCATGCATTCATTCACACATTGAGCCACTATTGTGGTGTGCAAAGCATAATTATCAATATAAGGCCCACGGTGATAGAGTGAGGAATTAAATCATGGATGCCACCCTTGTCAAGTTGTTCACACAGAAACAATAAGAAGGAAATACATAAGCCTAGAAAGTTGACAAAACTGAAAAGTCATGGAACACCAAATGCTCACTGTATAAGTCTAGGGCAAATATGAAAGCCCTAAGACTGGCATCAAGTTTTGCTACAGAACTATGAACACACAGAAATGTTTAGTGTTTGCCCACCTCCGAGGCTGTAGACTAAAGAGAATAATCTTTCATTTTATGCTTAAAGGGACAACATCAAAGAGTTTCAGGCTCAAGATGTGGGGAAGCCAAAGCTCACACAAAGAGAAATCAAAACAGTAGTTTGGCAGTAGAAGCTTTTGATACATTTTTCTTTATTCTTCCCCTTCTTTAAAGAAAATTAAAATAAACATTTCCTGGAGTTTCAAAAAACTAACATGACCCTACAGTTCTAGACAGAAGTAATGTATGAAATTCACCTGAAATAAAAGGCAAAATTGCCTGAAACCATTTGTGCTAAATCCTGGCAGACAGGTGTTCATAAGATAGGTAACAAAGTCCCTGTTAACTTCATCAAAATTGCAAAGATGTACACAGGAACAAGATGCACATGGGAGATGATTATAACAGTTTGCCTGAAACATAAACTATTGTCCTTGCCTATGAAGACTGGGTAGAGGCTTGTCCTTGATTTAAGAACTGCTACTTTACTTCTTCCGTTAGGTAGGAATGGGCACAGCCACCTGCCCACACATACTCCACTGATATCACAATGGATGGAGCTTTTCCTCACAGTAGCAGATGTCCTTTCTTGTAGACACCACTGATGCTGCTGGACTCTTTCTTGTTTGCCTTATTTCCTATTCTCTAGTGGGGCCAGGACTCATGAATTATTATTTTATGTAACACTGGATTAAATAAGTTTCCTTGTGGGCTAAGGGATGCAACTAACTGGTTTATGTGTCTGTAATAAAATGAGGACAGATAATAATGAAAATCCACAGAACCAGGCAGGAATTAGTTCTACCACAAACTCTTCCCAGGACTTTTGGTGAGATAAAGCCCTTTTTCAGAGTTGAGTTGCCTCGTCTCTCAAAAGGGAAGGCTGCAATGAATTCAGTCAAGGACTATGTTGTTTTTTCTTTTTATCATGACATTTTTATACAATGGAATAGTACACAGAAATCCAAAAGAAGAAGCTATTTCTACACTCAACAACACAGACAATTCTCATACACATAATGCTGAGCAAAAAAGTCAGACAAAAAAAATTCATACTCCATTATTCCACAGTCAAGGTCTATGAATTGGAATACTCATTCCTCCCTGAACAACTGGAACATAATCCATCTGTAATTTGGCTACTTCCCACACAGATTGTCACTGGTCATTTAAATCCTTTCACTTGGGGTCCCAGATGCTATGGCAAAATTTAAGACTACATTGCTGGTCCATGAGAAAAATGTAATAGGAATAGCCATCCACTTATGAAATAAACAGTTTTGAAACACTGGCTTTCTGCATGGCTTTGTGCTAGACACTGAGGCTGTAATGAACCAGACAAGGAGGTTCTCTGTACTGCTGCAAGAGCTTACTACCTAGTGGGGGAAACTGAGGAATTAAGAGATAAATTAAAATTTCAGCAGAGGGATTTATGGTAGATTGGTAAAAAGTTCTCTAGGATCAAAGATGAGAAAGCAAGTAAATTCCCTGGTGAGGAAGGCTGGCAGAAGACATCTGAACAACTAAGATAATCAGCCAGAGGAGCCTCAAGACACCAGGCTCAAATATTTCATTCTAGCATTCAACTTAGCACTGGATTTTAAGCTTAGATTGGAAAACAAAAACAAACATAACAAAACAAAAATCACAAACCCAAAACAAACAGAGAAAACAAAAAATTAAAAATAAAATAAAAAGTTTGATAAAGGGTGAAGACACACAAAGTAGAACTGATAGCACATTTGCACCTGTTCCTGCCACTAGCTACCATGACACATATGCATTATTAAGCTGACAAGAGAACAGGATGTGTACACAGGCAGGTCAAATTCAGACCAAATGTAGGACATTTACGTGGGACCAAATATAAAATGCTATACAGATTTGGCTGACTAAATATTTCTTAATCTAAGTTTTTAGAAGGAAGGGTTTGTGGAGGATTTTGGCTTTAATAATGAGATCTTGGTTTTATTCTTCCTAAAGTGGGCAAAACAATAAAATATCACTACAACAAAATAGTAATACTTTTAATAAGTACAGTATAAACATGGATATCAAATAGACCCTGAAAAATACAAGTATAAACATATTTTTCTCTTCCAAATGAAAAGAATCACAATATACATAAATAGTTAGTACAAAAAGAATTAGCAGTGCTTTGCTATGATATCCTTGAATGGACAGATTAAACAGCTTCATAATTTCTTGGGCTCTTGGGGATTAATTTACTTCATTGTGGCTCATAATTGTAGGAATAACTCTAAAGAAAATAAATGAGTTTAGGACTGGCTGAGAGTGTAAAGTGGCCGGACTTGTAAGTGAAGACATTTTGCTTAGTGAAATTTCTCATCAGATAGACTGCCAAGACTCCAACAGACCTTCAAGAACAGACAAACATGTTCAAACCAGTTTTGCCCACAGACAGAACACTAATTGCTTTACCCAAATTCTCTTGACCCTGCCTGCATGCAGAAGCATTCAAATAGTTAAGCTGTATACACTGCCTCTAGGATCCAACTCTCCACCTGTGGAAAGGAATTCAAGTTTCAACTCTATCTCACTGCCACAGGTTTTCTTTGGAGCCTAATTACCAACTAAGTTTGATGACAACGTAACTGGCTCCAGGGCCTTCTTGTTCCTTCCAAACAAAACAAAAAACAATTTCTTGAAGCAAGACCTGAAATGCACCGCTGGGAATCCAGGATCAGTGATGAAATTCCAAACAGGGGGCTGGTCTCCCCTTTATCTTTGCATCGGTAGCTTCCATGGAGAGCCTGTCTTCATCAGTGTGGGCCAGCTTTGACAAATATTTACTGACAAATGACTATTATTTTGATAATAATAATTTGCAATCATTTGCTGATGTACAGCCAACAACATTTTCATAGACACTATCTCACTTGATGACCATAATTCTATAAGGAAAAGATGCAGAGCAGGGCTTACTAACTTATTTAACTGGATGAAACTTTATACTATTACAGAGCAGTGGGAGCAAGAGTTCCAGTGTTATCTACTGGTCACATGCATTCTCCTTCAGTAACTTCTTCCATGAAAATATATGGCTCTGGACTGATAGCCACTTGGGAGAGTTCAGACCCAAGAGAACCAGTAACCCCTCATCAGCCTACCTGAACCCACGGCATGTCCTAAGCCATGTCTGCAGAGTGTAATACCTTCACAAGAGCTGAACTTGATAAAATGCTAACCTGTTTAACTCTGATACAGGCTTCCCTATGAGATGGTAGCTCCGTGCCACTGAAGATGTTTAAGCAGAACCTTGGTGACCACAGAGCTTGACAATAGTAGAGGGGACTCCTTCATTGGGTGAAGCTTTTCTAAATAGTATCTGTTTCGAATTGGCTTCCCTTGTGGCTCAGTGGGTAAAGAATCTGCCTGCCAGTGCAGGAGACACAGGTTCAACCCTTGTGCTGGGAAGATCCACTGGAGGAAGAAATGGCAACCAACTCCAGTATTGTTGCCTCAAAATTCCATAGACAGTGGAGCCTGGTGGGCTACAATCCACAGGGTTGCAAAGAGTTGGACATGACTGACGTGAACATGCATGTATCTGTTTAGAAGACTATAAAGAGTAGTGCACTAGCTTTCAATTGCTAACTACCATTCTTAGTGGCTTAAAACAGCATCATTTATTATCTCATGGCTTTTGAGGGTCCATGTATAGTTTTTCTGGGTCCTCTATGAACTCTTATAACCTATAACTGAGATGTTGGCTGGGATGCATTCTCATCTGGAGGCTTGACTCAGAAAGAATCTTTTTGTAAAGGATAGTTGATTTGTGATGCAACAGAAATAACCCAAAATAATCACAGAATTTGAATAGGTTTCTGGACTCTTTAATGAACTTGGCCCATAATGCTGAGCCTCTTACTAGAACAAGACAAGTCAGGCTTCCCTGTAGGTCAGTGGTTAAGAATTAGCCTGCCAATGAAGTTATACGTTTGATCCCTGGTTCAGGAAAATCCCACACGCAGTGGGCAAGTAAGTCTGTGCTTTGCAACAAAAGAGGCCTGTGAGAAGCCTGTGAACAGCAACGAAGAAAAGCCCCTGCTTGCTGCAACTAGAGAAAGCTTGTGACCAGGAACGAAGACGCAACAAGCCAAAAATAATTAATTAATTTTAAAAAAGACAAGTCAACATGCCACTTAACATCACTGAATTGTACAGATAGATATAGAGAATTCTAGGGTTTGTCCAGAAACAATCTTTTTCTCAACCACAGGTGTTCACTGGGAGAGGGGCTATTTTAAATGATATTTAAACTCTGGAAGTGAGAGCTATACATATACTATTTTTTTGGCCTACAGGTTTTAAAAACACTTTCATAAATTCTATATTCTTTCATTAGTGTCAAATACTAGATATGCCTGAAAATCTGAAGGGCTTCTGTTTTTGTGGTGTGTGTGGAAATTACAAAAGTGTCCATTTCTTTCCTTCATGTATATCAGTCATTATATTTTCACAGAGTTGATTCATACCCCCTGACATTTATTCATGGCAACTTACATTTTCTGAAATTTCTTAACATGAGTTTTAGTCTTCAAAATACTCCTGTGAGTCAGGGAGGGCAAGAGTTACTTTTATTTTACAGAAGTGAAAACTGAGACTTTACAACATTTTCCAGGGTCATAGGGTGAGTAAATGGCAAAACTGGGGTGAGAATTTAGGTCATCTGAGTGCCAGACATAAAACTTTTTCAAACTTAGTATTATTGCTTCAGAGAGCAAGAATTCCGGTGTTAACTCGGCCATTTTTAGCCATGCACACTTGGATTCTTCACTTCACTCCTCTGAGCTTGTTTCCTTATTAGAAACACGCAGCTGATAATATCTGAAATCTGTACCTCACACAGTTGTTCTAAAGATCAAATGAGAAAAAGTGTGAAATTGGTCTTTTACTTTTAACTAGGAAATGTTAAACAGCTGTAGAAGAGTATGATTACTAGAGGTATAGGCATGCATATGGGTCTTGATAATGGAGTGGCTGACTCCCAAAAGAGAGAAATGCTTAAGACTGTGTGAAGGTGGAATGAGGAACTGGCTGGATCCACAGTAAAATGATCTTCCAAAAGCTTCTGTGAAGGAGTGGAGGGGTGTGTGAGTCAGGGAGACAAGGACCGTAAGTTTGGCCTCCTGTAAGACGTGGGAAGGAATGGTGATTAGAAGGTAGCGAGGGGAGGAGGAGAGGATGCGGCTCATGTTTAGATGTGATATGAGAATGGGGAGAATGAGAGCAGGATTCTAAGAACTGGCTTCCAGGAAAGATTACTGTGTCGAGGAAAGGGATATCCTATTTGCTTCTAATTTAACAAGCAAACAGACCCCTCGATGTGTCAGGAACTAAGAAAGACACAGAGATCAGCAAGAGGTGGGTGTCGTCTTCAAAAGTTAAGTACGGTGGGAGAAAGAGACACAGACAAAAATATGGGTATTTTGAGAAAAATGGAAAATTACAGGCGTGAAGTCAGATAAGAATATTATACACACAACACACACACATATACACTATGTACATAATATTTATATCTTATACAACATATAACATCACACTAATAATGATACAAACAATTATTAAGTATTTATAGGGGTTCAGCCTCTGTGTTGAACACTTAACAAGCATCATCTGAAGTAATTACCACAACAACCTAAGAAGATACCCTAGGAAGATTTCTCTTATGATCCCTGATACAAAGATCAGGACACTGAAGCCCAGTGCAGTCTGTTAACCTGTAGGCCTGGGATGGATGGAGCTGGCATTCCATCGCCAACACACCTTGACTCTGTGCTGGAACTTTGGGTCCCTGTTCCTCTAGAATTCCCTCTTCCCTCCCAGTTTATTTTTCTTCAACACTTCTTATCTTCCCAATATTCTATGTAACGTCCAACTATTTCATTTATATTTTGTTCTCTGTTTGAATGGGAGCTCCACAAGGGGAGGAATTTTTGTGTCTTTTGCTCCCTGTTGTATCCTCAACAACTAGAAAGGTACCTGGGACCCATGTCTTGTTGAGCAGATACATGAATACATGTTAAAAGATCATATCTTACTGTGGGTCTCAGAGCTAGGGAAAAAGGTGACCAGATGGAAACATTTGGAAGAAGAATGAAATGGACCATGAAAAGGTAGATGGATAGGAAAGTAAGAGCATGGAAAAAGTTATGTAGATAAAGAAACACTAAAAGCAGGTGGTGGTGAAGCAGATGGGAGGAACTGGGGTTGTTTGCAGGTCAGTGAGGAAAAGGACGATGAAAGAGATTTACAGTCCACATTCCAGCAAGCGCTCAGCTCAGAACACACTCAAAGCCCTGAATTCCCTCACGTAATACTGTTATATGGTTGGAGAAAGGAATCTCGCCCCCCTTCCTGCCCCACTATTTGGCTCCCACCCTCATCTCCTCCTACTGCTGAAGTGCAGAACTCCCAGTATTTTCTTCCTGTCTACTCCTTGCCCCATTGTGGGAATGTCAGCCAGCTCAATTACCACTTCCTTTCTTGCTGTCAATGACCTGACTGCCTGAACTTCACTCATTAAGTCATTTACCAAGTACAAAATTGAGTAAGACTTGTCTTATCCCCATACCCAGGGTTTCTGATTCAGCTGCACAGACCCATCATATGATGGAAGTAGTCATGTTTCCCTCTTAAGTTGCTGCTATTTGGTTTGTACTAGTTATATCAGCAAGGAAATAAATGTAGGGGGTGATGTGCTGTGGGATGGGAAATTATCTTCCCACAATCATGTGTCCTGGTCCTGGCCACAGTATGTTTATGTCACTATTATTCTAGCATTGTTTCAAAAGAACAACTTGAGTGGTGGCCAGATCTGAGTTACAATCTTAGCTTTATTATTTCCTTATTGTGTGATCTGTACCTGTCATATATAAATTTTAGCTTCCTCAGTTGAAAGTGAAGATTAGTATGGTAGGGAAGGTGGTAGGTTAGACTTTGAAGTTCCAGACAACTCTAATATTCCATCCCATTATGAATAAAGTTTCTCAAATCTCCTATACCATCTCTTTTTAATAGTCCTAGTCAATGGAACAACTCACTCCAGCATTCTGCAGATGGGTGAGGAACTAAGCCTCCCCTAAATCTAATTAGGAAGGGGACAGGAAGAGATAAGATGGGGACCCTACCAGCATATCAAGGCATTTCATATCCACTGGAGAGATAATGTGTATTCCACTAAGAAACAAATGAGATAAAATGTGGCTGAAGATATCTTGGGAAGTACAGAGATGATAGTTGAAGTTCAGGATAGGACTGTCACTTTCAGCCAGGACAATTAGGGCAATACTTTTTCAGAGGAGGAGGTATTTGAGTTGGCTGTTAAAAGATAGGATACATATCAGTGGTGGTGATGGTGATGGTAGGGATGGTGGTGCTGGCAGTGGTGGTGTTGGTAGTAGTGGTGAGGGTGGTGAAGGAATTCCAGACAGAGACAGCAATACAAGCAAAGACACAGTGGTGAGAAAACCTACGGCTAATGTGAGAGGAGTAAGAAGGGACTGAGGAGACACCGAGTGAGCAGTCAGACCATGGAGGACCCATAATCCCAATCCAAAATATCTACATAGTATTTAATAGATGTTATTTAGGGTTTCCCTGGTGTCTCAGATGGTAAAGAATTTGCCTGCGGTGTGGGAGGCCTGGGTCTGATTCCTGGGTCGGGAAGATCCCCTGGAGAAGGGAATGGCAACCCACTCCAGTATTCTTGCCTGGAGAATCCCAGGGACAGAGGAGCCTGGTGGGCTATCATCCATGGGATCACAAAGAGCTGGACACAACTGAGTGACTAACACACACAACAGATATTATTTGCCATGGTGCATTAAGCCACAATCCTGTCTGCATGTAGTCTTCTACCTATAAAAATGTCTATCCTAATACACACTACTCAAGTAGGACTAATAAGGCAGAACTTGCCAGATGAGACCTTGAATTACTACTGAAAGTTAATAGGGCAAGAATGAACACTGAGGATAGCAAGATGTCCCCAGTAAGTAAATATACAGAAACCATAGAGTATTTTGTTAGTGTCCCTACCCAAACCAAGCATACGTTGGATGCATCCAAAAATGGTAAAAACCCCTCAGTCTACAAGATCGCCTGAGTCACTCTCTCAAGAGGTAAACTGTCCATTGGAGAGTCTGGAAGTGTTTGCAAGTGTACTGTTTTCTTCAGTTAGTCTTCTGGCAGCTGCTTCTGAACCAAAATAAGAGACAGGCTACAGAGAACGAGCTGTCCTCCCCACAGAGTGGCACATAAAGACCCAGGGGAGGAGAGGGTGAGAGGAGACTCGAGGGGGTGGAGAAAAGCAAGAAAGGCTAGGTAGGATTATGTTAGCAGGTAGCCTAGGTAACCAGAAAACATCTTGTATTCTGCTTGAGAGGTCAGCAGCATGTGGAAGAAAAACGTGCCCTACTTCTGTCAACATCAACAGCATGGGAACAGGACATCTCTGGGCCTCAGTCAAGGTGAGAGCAGAGATTTCCAAGGTCCTTCAGTCTTAAGCATCTGGTGGAAAAAACAAAACAAAACAAAACAACCAAACACACAGAGTTGAAGTATGTGTGTGTATGTTTTGGGGGCTGGTATTGGCGGGTGGTGGTAAAGAAAGCTCTCAGAATGAGAGGGAAGTATTTTGAAGTCACTGACTATGGAGGTTACCTAGTTCTGAAGGCAGTGTCCTATTGACTCAAGGGTTGAGTGGATTTCCTCCAAGGGAAGGGCTCAGCCCAACTCTCCAGAGGACAGGACATGGGGACACCTTGCTGTGATCCTTAGTTTGGCAGACCACAGGTTTCTGGGTGAGAGAGACTTTGTAGGTTCATTAATGATCATATGAGTGTCCTAATAATTATGGCTAATTCATAGCTAATACTTAATAGGGGCTTCCCTTGTGGCTTAGCTGGTAAAGAATTCACCTGCAATGCGGGAGACCTGGGTTTGATCCCTCAGTTGGGAAGATTCCCTGGAGAAGGGAACAGCTACCTACTCTAGTATTTTGGCCTGGAAAATTCCATGGACTGCATAGTCCACGGGGTCTCCAAGAATCGGACACAACTGAGCGGGAGAAGGGAACGACAGAGGATGAGATGGTTGGATGGCATCACTGACTCGATAGACATGAGTTTGAGTAAGCTTCAGGAGTTGGTGATGGACAGGGAAGCCTGGTGTGCTGCGGTCCATGGGGTCGCAAAGAGTCAGACACAACTGAGCGACTGAACTGAACTGAACTGAACTGAATACCTCATAGCACTTATAATGTGCCAGGAACTGTACTGAGATATATGTATGTAAATATACAGATACATACACAAGCATATATGCAAATAAATATATATGTATGAATATACAGGCAGCCCTCAATATCCGAAGGTTCTGCATTCACAGATTCATCAAAACATTCAGAAAAAAATTCCAGAAAGTTCCAAAAAGCAAAACTTGAATTTGGTGCATGCTAGCAACTATTTACATAGCATTTACATTGTATTTACAACTACTTATATAGCATTTACGTTGTATTAGGTATGTATTAGGTATGATTAATCTAGAGATGATTTAAAGTGTATAAGAAGAGATGAATAGGTTATATACAAATACTATGCCATTTTCTATAAGGGACTGAGCATCTGTGGAGTTTGGTATCTGTGGGGGGTCTTGGAACCAATCCTCACACATATATTTGTAGACACATTCTCAGTTAATCCTCATACAAATCCTGTTATAGAAACTCTTACTACTGTCACCGTAGATACAAAAACTATCAGTAAAACACAAAGAAGGTATGTAACTTTGCCAAGACCACCTAACAAGTCTGTGGTGAAACTGGGAATTGAACAGACAGTCAGTTCATGGTCCATGCTGGGGGAAGAAAAAAGGTGAAAATGCCATGCATAAAGAAAAAATGTACTTTCACACATATGTGAGCTCTAGTGTGTGTGTGTGTGTGTGTGTGTGTGTGCACGCACACACATTCAGAGAACTCAGGCATCACTGCACCTATAGTGAAATGAACTTCTGATTGTAAAGGTAGCATAGATGATCATCACTCTATGACTTTATCATAATGTTTTTAAAATATTTGATGATATTAATAATCAATCTTGACTTGGGTATATGGTTTTATAGATCATAAGAATTTTCAAAATTCTATGTTTGCATAGAATGTAAATGGTGGCAAACCATAAGCAGAGGGGGCATATATTTTCTGCTTATCATGCAGCTGCTTCTGGTTACTTAAGATGAATTTCTACCAAGTAACAGGATTCTCAGTTGTCCCCTCTCTTCTCATTCCCAAAACCATTATTGTGTTTTACTGCAGGTTTCTAAAGCCCAGTACATCATCCTCACCTTGCCCTTGGATGACTAAATTCATGAAGGAGACTGTGAGGTTTCATTTTGGAACTCAAATGAAGCCACAGAAATGTGCCAAAGATGACACCAGATATATGGTACTTAAAAATGATTCTAACAGAATTCAGAATAAGCATGCCCACTGATTTCACATCTGTGGTGATGCAGCTGACATGCCATTCAGCACCAAGAAACCACTCCCTTGTACATGGCAAGTTCACAGTCTTGCATGCAGTTCAAGAAGGGATAGAGTTCTTTGACGCTGGACTATTCCCAGTAGCTCACAGGGCAACTCAGATCGATACCACCCACACTCAAACAGCAATTCCCAACACTCTGAAGAGGTTGTCATTCTAGATCAGTGCCATCCAACAGAACACTCTGTAGTGATGAACTCTCTGCATTTTCAGTATGGTAGCTACTAGTTTATGTGACTCCTGAGCATTTGAAATGTGGCCAATGGGCTGAATTTTTAATTTTAATTAATTTACATTTAAATAAGCCACATGAAGCTGCTGCTGCTGCTAAGTCACTTCAGTCATGTCCGACTCTGTGCGACCCCATGGACAGCAGCTCACCAGGCTCCGCCGTCCCTAGGATTCTCCAGGCAAGAATACTGGAGTGGGTTGCCATTTCCTTCTCCAGTGCATGAAAGGGAAAAGTGAAAGTGAAGTTGCTCAGTTGTGTCCGACTCGTAGCGACCCCATGGACTGTAGCCTACCAGGCTCCTCCATCCATGGGATTTTCTAGGCAAGAGTACTGGAGTGGGGTGCCATTGCCTTCTCCGAGCACATGAAGCTAGTAGCTACCATATTGGACAATGCAGTTCTGGTTCACCTAGACCAATATATTCATTTTACTTCTTCTGTGAGTCATCTCCTTTAGACCTGACATCACCCAAATGAGTGAATGCACTCTTCAGAAGACAACACTTAGGCTACAAAGGATAAATGACTTTCTTGAAATTGCACAGGCATTCTACAGTAGATCCAGGATTATAAAATAAACCTCCTGATTACTGTGATTCTTATTCCATTTAACCACATATTTCTGACATGAAATTATGATACAAAGAAATAGATTAGTATGAGTCAAATCATGATCATCAACCTCTTGTCTTCTCTTTAACATTAGACTTTGGTGCAAAATATCCTTAAGATCTAATGGTTTTAAGAAATATCAACAGCAAAATAAAAGAAAAAAAGGTCCGCCACAAAGATTGAGTAGACATACCAAGGGCAGAATGTAAAAGTTTATGACTAAAAAATGACAAAACTAGTGATTTAAAGATAAAATTTGAAAATCCTAAATTAAACATTATTATTAATAGCATTAACTTTTCGGACCAATAAAAAAGTGCTAAAAACCCCCATTAGAATCTTTGCCAGCTGATCACTATAGCCCCACAACTTACCCCTGCTGTTTGCTAACTTTGTTTACCTTCATTTTTCCTTTGTCATTCTATACTAAAGCGGATATGGATTGTCATAAAATCCGAAAGTATTCTGGAGTCATGGGAATGCAAAAAAGCCTCTTCAAAACAAAACATTTGAATTTGTTTTACTTGTTCTTTTTTTATTAACATTTACAACATAGAAACTGTGTTTGTTTTTCCTCCCCCCACCAAAATCTGTACCCAATAAAAAATGTTTCCAAACTGGGATGCCAAGTTTCCATTCAAATCCCATTTTATTTTATATCCCTGGGTGAACCCTCCTTAAAACAAAGCTTTACACCGAAGCTTGGATGAACTTAAAGTTGAAATAGTGAGATCAACCGTCCTGTAGCCATCTGAGTCCTCTTGAGCCTTGATGGCACTTGGGGAGGAGCCTTCCAAGGAGAAAGGCCAGGGTCAGCAACATCAGGGATGCTTTCTCTTTGTCTAGGACGGAAATAACCCTGAAGCTATTTATTCTTGCTCATCTTTTTTAGAAAGGCTGAGAAACCTCACACCTCTTTACCACAGTATCTTGATGATTATCTTGGCTTGCTCTCTGGGCTCACAGATTGGCTGGAATTCTGAACAGGACACACAGAAGGAAGCATGTAACTGAACTATAAAATGTCCAAGTAAGACCTTTACAAAAAGAGACAGGCCATCTAACCTGCACTCAAGACTTTGTGCAGGACTGTTCCCCTCTCCAGAAAGCTACTGTAATGTGAGGCTAACAGTTTCCTGTATATATGTGAATGTGTGTGTATACACACACACACATGTGTATATGTGTATGTATATCATATGTATATGTGTATGTATATATATATATATATATATATATACATACACATATACACACAAACTATGAAGGGGGATTTTATTTTGGAGGGATTTCACATTGACATAAGAAAGAATTTCCTGTACATATGGTCCCCAATTTTAGATACAATGCATTCCTGGAAATTGTATCATAAAGCAGATCACCATAAGGGAAAGCTGTGATTGTGCCTGCTTCTTTCATTCAACAAACATCTACTGAATGCCCACTATGTCCCAGGCACAATGATGATCTCTGTCCCATTAACATGGTTTTAAAAATGATGCATGCATCAGATTAGGTAAGACAGTAAGAAGAGAAACAAGTGTTTACGGAGGCTGTCTCAAACGAAAGAGCAGCAGAGTGCTCAAGAGTAGGGACTTTCAGGACACTCTTTGGACTGCTGAGCTCGGAACCTAGTCTTGTAACACCTGAAACCACGACTTTTCACGCAGACTGACAGCATCCTGTGAATGACTGCCATGTCAAACTTAGGTGACCCAAGGAACCATGGAATTTCAGTGCTCTCATCAACCTGCTGCTTCCCCTATTACTCTTGACTCATTTCTCTCAGAATTTAACTCAGCCCTTCCTGATGCCTCAAGCCTGCAAACTCAGGCTCACTTTTCCAAGTCTAAGTAGATGGCCTCAACTTATTATTGGCTTGGCCAAAAAGTTTGTTCAGGATTTTGGTAACATCTCACAGAAAAACCCAAATGAACTTTTTGGCCTACCCTATATGTCAGAGAAGATAAAGTTCAGATGCCACATGTTCCCCAATATTTTTCCACTTCACCTCAAAGAGTCCTTATTGTCATTTCATGACCTGTATTTCCTTTCTCAGAGGAAAGAGTGTAGCCAATCACTTCCCAGATAACACTGTCAGTTAGCAGGGACTCTTTCATGGCTAAGGCTCAATGCTTCTAAAACCCAGGGCATTAAGTTCTAAGTCTTTAGGAAGAGCAGAAAATAACCATTCTTTTAAATGCCAGAAAGAAATGGGGTACCAAGGAGATTTCAGGGAGCTACGATTCTCCTTCCTGTGGGAAAGCATCTCACATAGAAAGGCATCAATAGATCACTTAATGTATTCCCAAGGTAAAGATTAGATTAATGCCCACAAGTTGTTTAAGGATCTGTCGTGTAATCTTAAGGTATAAGAATACGAGAATAAGCAAATATACTACATGGTATAAGCAAATATACTACCTGGTATAATCATGTAGTAGAGGGCATGACAACCCACTCCAGTTTTCTTGCCTGTAGAATCCCATGGACAGAAGAGCCTGGAGGGCTATAGTCCATGGGATCACAGAGTCAGACACAACTGAGTGACTAACACAACAACCATAAATGTTACACAAATGTTAAGAACTAGGTTCTTGGAGAATAGTTTTGGGAATATATGAGAAAATGTGCCTGGAAATAAAAGAGATATGAAATAAAGCCACACACATATAATGAACTTACACCTAAATATGTAAATGGATATCTGATTGTAAGCATAAATTTTATATAATATGTAAGCATAAGATCACATTACATATGATTGCAATTTTGTTTAAAAAAGACACAAAGAAAAAAATTAGTAGGGAAGCTATTACAAATGTTTATAGTAGTTAAATAGTGAATTATGGAATTACAGGTGATTTGAAATTTTCTTGTCTTTTTAAAAACATGTTTCTGTAAAATAAATGTTGAACATCATAATAAAAAAGATTTAAGCCAATAATTCCTCACACTGCTGCTGCTGCTAAGTCGCTTCAGTCGTGTCCGACTCTGTGCGACCCCATAGACGGAAGCCCACCAGGCTCCCCCGTCCCTAGGATTCTCCAGGCAAGAACACTGGAGTGGGTTGCCATTTCCTTCTCCAGTGCATGAAAGGGAAAAGTGAAAGTGAAGTCACTCAGTCGTGTCCGACTCTTAATGACCCAATGGACTGAAGCCTAGCAGGCTCCTCCGTCCATGGGATTTTCCAGGCAAGAGTACTAGAGTGGGTTGCCATTGCCTTCTCCGAATTCCTCACCCTGGAATCACCTAAAGAGCTTTAAAAATTACTGATGTCTAGAATCCACCTTCTGTAAGTGGTCTGGGATGCAACCTGGGTATCAGAACTTGAAAAGCACATAGGCACATCTAATGTTCAGCTGAAACTAAGAATCAGTTTTTTAAAATGTGCTTCTTTTCAATCATATGTTTTACTTATCTTAAATATACATGTTCAAGAAAGAATCTGACTTGAATTACAAGCAAAAGTCACATTCATTAAGGTTGTTGCAAGGAAAAAAAATCAGAGACTACAGAGAAGGGAGGAGAGAACTGTATCAGAAATATAAAAAAGTTAAGTTTCTTACACTAACTTCTTACAAAAGCCAAAGGTAAAAGTAAAAGCAAAATATAAAGTGCTAAATATTAATTTTGTGAAACATTTCAGTGGTGGACTGAGCTAAATGGTCCAGGCTTACTGTAGCTGACAATGTGTGTGTGTGTGTGTGTGTGTGTGTGTGTGTGTGTGTGTGTTAGTCGCTTAGCTGTGTCCAACTCTTTGCCACCCTATGGACTGTAGCCCGCCAGGGTCCTCTGTCCATGGGACTCTCCAGGGAAGAATACTGCAGTGGGTTGCCATGCCTTTCTTCAGCTGATGTTTTCATTTACAATAAAAAGGATTATTCAAGAACACTGAAAACTAAAATGTGTATCTTTTTCATTGAACTTCTATATATCTATAACACAGAAGATAATTTCTTAGTTTAGCCCTTTCTGATCTGCAAATTGACCAGATATTGGAAATTTAATTTGGGGCTATGTTGGGGAGTGGGGTATCTTGGGGAGATATAAATACAAAGAATAAAATAATTCAAATCAGCAAATATGAAAGTAGGTTTTGAGGGAATAATATTTGATGTGAACTTTCAAGAACTGTTTCCCACCTTTTATACCAATTAGCACACACAGACTCAGCTATAAACAAAAAAGATGTGCATACTTTTGTATTTTGGTAATAACTTTCAAAATATATTTATAAACATTTGACTCAAAATAACTTGAGAATGTCACCTTGAGTCTCCTCTGATCTTTACTCAACCGTGTGTGCATACACACAAGTTTATAGGAGAGCACAGTAGTACAAACTAGAGAGTACAGCAAAAAAATTCTACAGGGGAAAATTTTTGACCTTTAACACAGAAGCTGTGATTTATTGCTAACAGTACTTAATGTGAGGGCTTTAGAAATATGCTTACCACACTTTCTTGGGAGAATCTGCTAAAAACAAAACTGACTCTATTACACAACAGTGAAAATAATTCAAGTCTTGTGGGCTCCACATGTGTAGCTGAAGCCACAGACACTATGTAACCTTTAGAAATCTCTAGTCTGCTTCAAGTTAGGGCACAAAGCTTCCTTTTCTGATATGATGGACAAAATTTATACATATTATATATATATATAAATATATATAAATGATATGTGAAAGTTGAAGTGTTAGTTGCTCAGTCATGTCCAACTCTTTGTGACCCCATGGACCATAGCCTGCCAGGCTCCTCTGTTCATGGACTTCTCCAGGCAAGAATACTGGAGTGGGTAGCCATTCTCTTCTCCAGGGGATCTTCCCAGTCCAGAGACTGAACTCAGGTCTCCTGCATTGCTAGTGGACTCTTTACCATTTGAGCCACCAGGGAAGCCCCATAAATATATATATATATATATATATATATATACACACACACCCATATATATAAACTACAATTTAATATAAATTATACATATTAAATTATATATTTTATTGATATATATTATGAATAAATTATTAATATATTAACATAATACAATTTAGTATAATATATACAATTTAATCTCTTTAGGTTTCAAATTGATGGCTGGCAGGGTTAACTGCTTAAAATCTGGTTTTGTTACACATTCCGCTGCTCACATACCTTCCTGTTGACCCCCAGAAATGAGTACACCATTCAGGACTCTCCATGAACCAGCCCTAAAAGATTCTTCTACCTTCATTTCCTACTTCTGTGCTTTTATGTTCCTGCCCCACTGGCTGGAAGATCAATACCCATGTACTGACCTTTTTCCACTTCTGATCCTTAGCCCAGGCTCTATGATCTTTCTTTTCCTTTCCATCCAACATTATCTGCAGAAGACTACTGGGTATATGCTGCAACACCCAGTTATTACCTATTCTAGAGATTATTCCCTGATCACCTAGCTACAATAAATCCTTTCTCACCAAATTTCATATTTCTATTACAACACTTTTCAAATTTAACTTTTATTTTTTTTGTAAACAACTTAAGCTTTTTCTCTTCCTTTTACAAACTCCCAGAAGGCAGACCTTCTTGTGTAGGTCTTTATAGCCCCTTGGGTGAGGTGTACATAGGTATTCATTGCAGATTTTCAACAATACAGTTGAGCTTTTAAAACCTAGAGACTAATCAAATAGAGCCTAGAGGAATAACAGAGATGGCAAAATTTCATAAATTATACACATATAGAAATAACATGTGTTGCAACTCTTTAGAGATGAAGGAAAACAAATTCTTAAATTAGCTCCAACTGAATTCTCATGACAATTATCAGACAATTATCTTCATGGCAAATTATCTTTTCTTCCTACAATCCAAGCTGGGTTGAAAACAAGGCTGGGAAGGAAGCTGGTATGTATTATGTGTTTACAAGGAGTCAGGTACTTCACATATGTAATCCAATGGAAACACTGCAAGGAAAAAACTTATCATCTCTATTTTTTTATTTGAAGAAACTGAGACTAAGAAAGGCAAAAAAAAAAAAAAAAAAAAAAAAGCCCAAGGCCACACTGCTACAAAACAGGATAAACCCTGGGCTGTAAAATTACAAAATTTATATTCTTTAACTCCACCAAGCTGCCTTTCACATATATTAATATATAGTAAAGAATTTAGCTGAAGATGAAAAAAAGAATGATTCTCATAGTACCTTACAAAATTTTTGCACGGGCAGCAACACCTGTCCATGGATGTGGAACTACAAAACTCTGGCATTTGCCTAGAGACGTAGAGAAGACATAGCTCAAGAGAGAAAATAATAAATAGAAACTTTTATAGCACTCGGGAGAACTCGAAAATTATTTAAATGAGGATGTGTACTTTATCGACCATCAAATAGTTCTATTAGATTACACACATTGTATGTTATCATTCACACACACACAAAAACATATATAGATGTACTGGAAAAACAAGTAGAGCATTGATTAGGATTCATGAAATATGTCTCAGTACAGAAACCATGGACTTGCCAGCTGTATCTGGTGTGAGTCTTTACCTTAGGTGGTTTGTTGTTGTGGTCTATTTGCTCAGTAAAGGAGTTGATGACATGAATTCCAATGACCTCTTTGGTTCTGACATCCTGTGAGCCTGAGCCTGCTAACTGATATACCTACAAGATACCACTAACAATGAAGACAGACTCTGCTCACGCCCGCTCTCTGAACATTATTTGATGTGCACTGAATTAGGATCCACACAACTTTCCTAAGGGTGATAACTCATTGTTGATGCTAAGTTAAGAATTTGAGGGAAGAGCAAAAATGTGAATGCCTAAAACAGGGGCCTGACGGTGATTTCCTCACTGTTTTTCTCTGAATGGAGGCCAGACACCTCACTGTACTGTAGCATCTGCTTCTTCACTTCAGGTTAGGACTTGGAATTTGTTTGGAGACAAACACAGGATCTGGTTTTCCATTTTTGTTCTATATACAAAGCAGAGTTATAACCATTTCGAATTCAAGCAGAACTCCTCTCCATCCCACAAGCCCACAAGAATTCTAACAGGGCTGGGCTTTATTTTGAGGTAGGGAATGGCAGGAGCCACAAAAATACTAGTAAAATGGAAGAAGGTGTGATACATTGCAGAAATGAGATGAGCTGCCAGGAGAAGCGAGGATGGAAAAATTTGGCATCTTAACTGAAACAGCTGTGGAAGAGGCATCTAGTTTGTTCTGTTCATTTTATGTATCTCTACAGTACAGACCTAAGTGCTTGAACAGCTCTTTTGGAATCTGAAAATGGGTTTTCCATTCATTCAGAGTTCTACATTGCCTCAAACCAGCTCTTGTTCAGAAAGGTCATCTGGAAGGTCATGGTCCATTGTGTACCAGAGTCTGCATCAAACTTTGACAAAGTTCTAGGAAAACAAGGTAATTGCTGCTGGGAGAATCTATAGAGCTGTAACAACCTCTGCTCCCCACCAGACCATGCTGCTAGCCAGTGCCCATCATACAGGACATTCTCACAAACAATTACAATAATGGAGAGATGACAGGAAATTGATTTATTGGCTCTAAAGACATTGTGTAGGTTTTTGTGTTAGTTCATTTCAAACTTACTTGGAAACAGTCCTGTCTTTTCAAGGAGCCACATTTTCCCCTCCCCATTATTTGCAAATGCCTGTTTCCATGCAACAATCAAAGAGGCAAAGGAATGGCTACTTCTCTCTGTTTAGTTCTAAGGGAGAAAAAAAAGGAGATTGAGAGTGGCTTTTCTTTTTCTATTAATGCAGGAGTTGCTATCAATGTTTAATTGCAATATTTTTTGTACCCCTACTGAGTTCTTAGCATTATGCTAAGTATTGGGGACTGTATATGAATTTTACAGTATTTAGGAACACAAGATTAGCTATTTTACATACTGATCTTGGCTTCCCAAGTACATTCAAGCTCTGTTCACTTTCCACTGAGTAAATAAAAAGCATAGATTTATTTGACACTGAGTCCAAATGGTACAAGGTTTTAGAAAAGGGCAGTCTCAGGAAAGGTTTGATTAACACTGATTTCAATATATATGAAAGGGGGTATAATCTCTGCCTGATTTTAGGAGGTGGGACTGGGAGAGTAAATTAGAAAAGCTTCCCAGTAGATGAGGAGACACTTGACATTTGATTGACATCTAGCTTAGATAGAGAATAGAAGCAATGACTGTGAGGTACCAAATATCTATGGAGCATTTTGTATTTTATCAATCATAGTTTCTGATTTCATATCATATCTGATTTGATTTCATTAGAAGACAAGGTCAAAAGTGGGCAGAAACTTTACTCATTTGAAAAACAAAACCCTGCAAAACTAAAATATAATATGGGTAGGATATAGGTTAACTAAGTTTTCCTATGAGATTTACTTTTGGATTCTCTCTGAACACAATAGACATACGTGATGAGTGGTTGATACAAAGACCTTAATAATGAAATATGCTTCCCTGTGGCCTGTAGGAGCCTGCCTGCAGTCTACCATTGACTTGAGGCAGAGAACATGGCTAGTCTACCCTGAACAGTTGCCAAGGGAACAGCCAGCAATTTATGACATCATGGTCTGATTAGGGTGAAATAGAAGGACCCCGTAACAATGCCAGGAGATGACAAGCTTCTTGGAAAATCACAATGCTTATCCAAAGTCATCTTTCAAAACACATATGCAGCAACAGAAAATCCAAACCAACACATACAACCATGAAAACAATTACTTTTTTCAATAAATCCATGGTGGAGTCCTGGCCTAAACATATAAGTCAAATACTGTTTTGTTTTTTTTTTTAAGCAGTTAAAGTTCACTGTTATCTAACAGAAAAACCTGTAATCACTTTTTAAAATCCAGATGCATATCAGAATTATATTGAAATTTTTTGAAAAATAAAAACAAAACAAAACAAAACAAAAAAAATTCACTGTTATTTTTGTCTCATTCAGAGATATAATCTTAAGTCCAGACTAGATTATTTCAACTGACAACAGCCCCAAAGGAAATGAGTTCATGTTGAAGTATTTTAATAGCAAACCTATACCTGGCTCTATAGTCCTTGAACATCTTGGTTTTTCCTTATAAAATACTCACAAGAATAGATGCAAAGCCTATATCATATCAGTGTATTTAGAGAAAAGCTAGAAAAGCTATCCAGGTGGTCTAGTAGTTACCTTGAGTTCAAGGGATAGGGTTAAGTTTGGAAGAAAACCCAAACGGCATGAGGAAGCTTGTTATAAATACGGAAGCAATCAGAGTGAAGCGCTAGGGGCACTAAATTCTAGCTCATCGAATACGTATCTATTATGAAGTGCCTGGATCTTCAAAGGTGTTTAATATATGTTGGCTGAGGTTAATTCTTGGAGTAGGTTGCCATTTCCTTCTCCAGGGGATCTTCCTGACCTAGTGATTGAACCTGGGTCTCCTGTATGTTGTGCATTACAGGTGGATATTTTACCCACTTAGCCATCCAAGAAGCCCTAATAATAACTAGTGTTCATTAAGTCTTATTGTGTGTGAGGCACTGATTGGCATGTATTTTTTCCTTTAATCCTCACAATCAACTAAAGGGAGGAAGACGTATTATCATTGTCCCCATTTACGGATATGAGCATGGAGTCTTGGGGACGGGTAATTGGCTTAATGCATCACAGCTCAAACGCAGGGACACCTGTCTCCTGAGCCCTGCCTTTAACCACTCTGCTATCTTGCCTCTCAGCTGAGAGACTGAGCAGTGCAAGGCCCAACTTCCCACAGTGGGTGACAGATGAATCATATAGTGTTTCTATCTTCTAAGAGCTTACTAAGTAGTCTGTGTTTTAGTGTCTGTGTCTCTGAATGTGTGATGGTGGTTTACTCGCTAAGTCATGTCTGATTCTTGTGACCCCATGGACTGTAGTCTGCTAGGCTCCTCTGTCCATGGGATTCTCCAGGCAAGAATACTGGAGTGGGTTGCCACTTCCTACTCCAGTCTCTGAATGTGTATTACAGTAAAAGAGGGGTGGATAATAAGCTGCAGAACCAAATATGGAGTCAGGGACAACATGGAGACAGTCAACATGGGTGCAAAAAGAAAAATTCACCTGGCAGGAGTTTATAGCTCTTCTCAGAAATTGGCAAAGGACACCAGCCAATCCCCAAATGCCAAGTTGGTTCAAGCCATTTCTGGACATCTTTGTACCCCTGACTCTGCTTCTCTGATCCCAGTAAGAAAGAAAACCACTACATAGAGAAAAAACTTGTGGACATGGTGGAAGGAGAGTGGGACAAATTGATAGAGTAGCACTGAAACATATACATTACTATATGCAAAATAGATAGCCAGTGGGAATTTGATGTATGACACAGGGAGCTCAATCTAGTGCTATGTGACAACCTAGAGGGGTGGAGTGGGATGGAGGGTGGGAGGGAGGTTCAAGAAGGTGGCGATATGTGTATATCTGTGGCTGATTCATGCTAATGTATGGCAGAAACCAGTACAATATTGTAAAGTAATTATCCTCTAATTAAAAATTTAAAAAAATAATAAAGAAAGAAGACCACTAGGCAACCTGTCAGCTGAAAAAGCCCAATAACTTCCCTATTTGTCCCATACAAATCCCTTAGCCTGTGAATAACTGGGAACTCATCAGTTCTGTAGCCTTGAGTTTCCCCAGCTTATAAGTCAAAAGCTTTGTAATAAACTCATGTCCCCGCTTTGTTTTATTCAATACGCAGAGTTTGGGTTTTGACAACATACATGTGCAGACAAATCTCATCAAAGCCAGAACAAATGTGCTACAAGAGAGGAAAGAAGAATTTGAGGAACAAAAAAAGAGGAATTTTAATCCCTTTTGACCTGGGAGAAGCCATGTAGATTATTTGAAAGGGAATATAGGAAATACAGGTGAGGGGGCAGTTGAGTGAAATTTCAATGAAAAGTAAATAAAAAAGTCAATAGAAAAGCTTAATCTTTTAACCCAGAGCCATTTCCCTGAGAGTGGACTGTAATACCATGAGGGTATAATAAAGAAAAGGAGAGGGGAGATTTTAATATTACTCCTTTGGTACTAATTATCTTTACCTCTATTTCTAAACTGAGTCAGTGTCATATAATGATACTAGTAAAGTGAGGTTGTAAAATTGCTCCAAAGTTAACTCTTTATTGTGGTTTGTCTTCTCAGTTACTATCTCAGTGTATAGTTTTGGGCATCTTCTCATCTACTCCTTGAGAGAGCTTGACTAGAAGATCTCCCAAGTCAAGTCCCTTTAGCATCTCCTAAGGTGATATTGGGATGCACTGCTCATTACAGATAGTGAATGAGCACTTTGTTAACCAACTTCAAATGGGGAACTAGCTCCTTTGAGATAAGCTAGATTTTGCTCAAGTGGATCCCTGAACTCTGCAAGAGTATTAACCTTGTGAAGCCTGTTAGTTCCAAGGGCTGGGCTGTTGTAACCTTTGGATATCTAGTGTTATTTGGCTGAGAGATTATAAATGCAGTGAGAAGAGGGCCTAAAACTCTGTCTGATACATCAAATTAATGAATGAATACTGATTTAGAATTCTCTACCACTAACCTTTTAACTTATCAGTGACCTACTTTTCTCATTGGATATCAAGTAACTAATCATAATAACGGTACTGGTTTAAAAGATCATCGATACGGTTAAATAAGATCTAGCATGCAAAATGCTCAGCACGAAATCTAGCACAGAATAACACAGGCAGTAGGTGAAATTATTGAAGAACTCAGAGGGACATGCATGATTGAATAAACAGGTGTTAGTGTTGTTGCAATTAAATAGTTAAGTTTGTTAATCTCACTGGAGGTTAATAAATTCATGCATGCAACTATATGTAGTATATAATTTCCATTATTCAAAGACCATTTTTAAAGTTAATTCATGAATTCTGAATATATTGGTGTGGCACAAGTCTTTCAGCTTTCAGTGCTCATCTGTGACTAGGACTGGTTCAGAAGCTATTTTGTCATAATCACCAATCAATTCCTCTATTTGTCTAGGTTTGTTCTCCTCTTCTCCCCCTGCTTTCACTGATTGATACTTTAACTTAAAGAGAAAACATAAAAAAAGAGAGAGAAAATATAAAGGACCCTAAGAGAAGTGCAAAGTTTTCTCTTGAGTCAAATCTGTACCTAGAACAGCAGGCAACTGGAGTAAAATTTATTAGGCATAATATGCAAAAACAATAAAATATAATTGGGTCCTGGGGTGGAGAAAATTTTAAAAATTACCTGCAAATAAGCAAAAAAAAGTCACTCTGGGGTTAGTCCTTTGAATTACTTAATAATCACATCTACAAAGCACACATGCATCTACTCTATCCGTGAACACTCGGGAACTCTTTGGTTGGTTTTTAGAATATAATCTTAAAAAATCCTCAATATGCACAAGAGAAATGAGAAAAATAAACACGGATGTGAAAGAAACAAACTGAATTGTGCTTTTTTGGATCCTACTAGTCATCTTTGCAAATTCCTTCAAAATATGCATTTAGATCTTTTTCTGTTCTGATTACACTCACCATTAAAACATTGGGTAAAGTCCACCATTGCTACCGTTGTGGAATTGGAGGTTTATGCTAACTACAAGAAATAAGCTTTCAGAATTATCTGGTTGCATGAAGAATGCTGTTTGCCCACTGGCACTACAAGTACCAATTAAAGGAATTGGAAAGAATCAAAATGAAAAATTTTTTACCTGAGATACACAGAGGGTAGAGAGAGTAATCAGGAGTCTCCAGGTTTTACTTAATCCTCTTTTGCCTAGATTACCATCTGTATAAACTACATTTGGTTTCAAACAGAAAATCATATTCACAAAATATATACAAACTTGCTCACTCTTGCCCTTGAACAGGCCAGAAGGAATGTAAGGGAATGCGAATTCTTTTCTACAACCACCAAGTTCACTACACAAGTTTTCCTGAAGAATAAAAAGATGAGTAAGACAATGGTTCCACCACTCAGAACTTTGAGTATAGCTGAGAGATTTCAACAAGCACATATCTCAACAGACTGCAACCTGGGAAAGTTCCTTCCTCTCCGTGGGCATCAGTTTTCTCATCTGTCCGTGAGAGTTGTAGACCCAGTGATGCCTAAGATTCTGCCATTTCTTAGTGAACAGTTCTAAGATTAGTTCATCCAGGGGCAAAAGATCCAGATATCCTCGATATTTCCTATAAAACAAGGTCATATGTTCCATTCCTGACATAATGACTCTAAATTTTATGAACTCTCTGAAGAAGATGACTGTAGGATGATGCTGATAATGATGATGGCAGTAACATTTCTTGAGCACCTAAGATGTGCATGATGGTGCATCATTTAACTTCCATTGCTATTATGATTATTCACATTTTACAGAAAGAAGAGTGAGTTTTACCCAGCTAGGATGTGCAGAACTAGGATTCAAGTCCAAATCTCCAGATTCCAGTTCTTAGCTGATATTTATACTACTATAGTTGAAGGTCCAAGTCAAATGATATTCTCCAATATGCTTTTCCTGATTTTCCCAGTCATGATTTCTCTCTCCCTCCTCCATTTTTTTTTTTATTTGTACAAAACTTGATCACATCTTATCTTTTAAGCTCCTTGATGGCAATGACTTCTTCAACTTTCATTTCCTAAGTGTTTATTATGTTAACGCTTTCTCAGTTAATGTTTGAGCATGTGAATATCTACAGATCTATCATATTACATTTTAAAAGATGGCCTATGATCATTTAAGATGAATGTACTTTTCCATAAGTTATACTTCATAGAAAATTTTTATAAGGGTAATTTATAAAATTATACTTAAATATCTTGTTGTTCAGTTGCTGAATTGTCCCTGACTCTTTGTGACTCCATGGACTGCAGCACACCAGTCTTCCCTGTCCTTCACCATCTCCTGGAGTTTGCACAAACTCATGTCAATTGAGTCAGTGATACCATCCAATCATCTCATCCTTTGTCACCCCCTAGCATATATGTGTGTATATGTACTCTAACTCATCAATTCTACTCTTATGTCTCTATCTCATAAAAATATTTATATATGTGTGCCAAAACACATGTGATCACAGAAGCATTATTTGAAGTATTGGACTCAACTCTAAATGTCTCTCAATGATAGAATAAAAAAATATTTTTTCATTCACTGGAAAGCTATACCTACAAGAAAATGAATACACTGAGATGGATGGCCTCTGAATAGGATGAAAAAAAATTGGAAAGACCAAGGCTTCCATCCTTTCAATAATAACAAAAGCCACTCCAGACAGTCTGCAAATCCACATATTTGGAAGCTACTAGAGAATTGAGGCTATAGGGGAACCAACTAACCTGAAATTTATGGAAAGAAAGATACCTCCAAAGAGAGACAGGATACCTGAGACAAATGCCTCTGAAAGCCACACACTCTGGTAGGAATTCATCTAAAATTATTAACACATTGTTAAAGGCTGATTGTGGACTAGTATAAAAACATGGAACTCTTGGGCAGTGCAGCTACAAGGGAAATTTGATTCATGCCCCTCAGAAGCCCTTTGTAGGATCTTCTCCACATGTCTCATCAGACTCTCATAAGAACTGCCTGAGTTAGGGTGAAAGTCCTGATAAAGTGTTTGTCCTGTTGTAAGCCTAAGGAGGGGAATAGCAGCAGCCTTGCAAAAGGCTTAAAGCCCTGCCTAGATCCTTCTCCCATATTTCCCTTCAGAACAAAAGCCTTAAGCCCTTGGGTAAAGGGCAGTGAATCCTGTTGCCCTTAGAGCACCCATGAAGACCCACTGGCTGGAGAAGGAAACAAAATGAGACTAGTCCTGGGGAAGATGCAGGATCATCAAGACTGGCTCCTAAGACCCAGAGACAGTGTTGCCTTAAAACTGAGATTGAAATCCATGCACCTATGGACACCTTATCTTTGACAAAGGAGGCAAGAATATAAAATGGAGAAAAGACAATCTCTTTAACAAGTGGTACTGGGAAAACTGGTCAACCACTTGTAAAAGAATGAAACTAGGACACTTTCTAACACCATACACAAAAATAAACTCAAAATGGATTAAAGATCTAAACGTAAGACCAGAAACTATAAAACTCCTAGAGGAAAACATAGGCAAAACACTCTCCGACATAAACCACAGCAGGATCATCTATGACCCACCTCCCAGAATATTGGAAATAAAAGCAAAAATAAACAAATGGGACCTAATTAAAATTAAAAGCTTTTGCACAACAAAGGAAACTATAAGCAAGGTGAAAAGACAGCCTTCAGAATGGGAGAAAATAATAGCAAATGAAGCAACAGACAAACAATTAATCTCAAAAATATTCAAGCAGCTCAATTCCAGAAAAATAAACGACCCAATCAAAAAGTCGGCCAAAGAACTAAACAGACACTTCTCCAAAGAAGACATACAGATGGCTAACAAGCACATGAAAAGATGCTCAACGTCACTCATTATCAGAGAAATGCTAATCAAAACCACAATGAGGTACCATTTCACGCCCATCAGAATGGCTGCTATCCAAAAGTCTACAAGCAATAAATGCTGGAGAGAGTGTGGAGAAAAGGGAGCCCTCTTACACTGTTGGTGGGAATGCAAACTAGTACGGCCACTATGGAGAACAGTGTGGCGATTCCTCAAAAAACTGGAAATAGAACTTCCATATGACCCAGCAATCCCACTGCTGGGCATACGCACTGAGGAAACCAGAATTGAAAGAGACATGTGTATCCCAATGTTCATCCAGCACTGTTTATAATAGCCAGGACATGGAAACAGCCTAGATGCCCATTAGCAGACGAATGGATAAGGAAGCTGGGGTACATATACACACACAATGGAATATTACTCAGCCATTAAAAAGAATACATCCGAATCAGTTCTAATGAGGTGGACGAAACTGGAGCCTATAATACAGAGTGAAGTAAGCCAGAAAGAAAAACACCAATACAGTATACTAATACATATATATGGTATTTAGTTAATCGGTAAAGATAACCCTGTATGCAAGACATCAAAAGAGGTACAGATAAATAGAACAGTATTATGGACTCTATGGGAGAGGGCGAGGGCAGGATGATATGGGAGAACGGCACTGAAGCATGTAAATTATCATATGTGAAACGAATCGCCAGTCCAGGTTCGATGCATGATACAGCTCAGGGCTGGTGCACTGGGATGACCCAGAGGGATGGGATGGGGAGGGAAATGGGAGGGGGCTTCTGGAAGAGGAACACATGTACACCCATGGTGGATTCATGTCAATGTATGGCAAAACAAATACAATATTGTAAGTTAAAAAATAGATGAATAAACTAATTTAAAAAAAAAGAAAAAAAAAAACAACAACAAACTGAGATTGAAACAGAATGGAGAGTACCCCTGGCTTAATGAACATCAAGCAAGACATCACAGCAACGTCATTGGTAGAGAGACAGGAAAAGACTTCTCTAAGGTATAGGCACAAAGACCTGAATCTTAGGGTGGGGCAGATTCTGAGAAAAATCCCTTTGGCAAACTATTCCCCACTGCAGAGACAACATTAGAAGGCATGTGAAACCTATAGTGCACTGAGGGTAACCAGAAAAAAAGATCAAAAGCACCCCAAGCTAAGGGCAACTCATGACTAGACTGACTCAAACACCCTACACTAAAGGCCTGACAGAAGAAGACATGTCTATTCTGAGGCACAATATATATTGGCCTAAGTCTCTACTATCCTATACCAGATGACTTTCAAGAAAAATTACAATGCATCAAAAAATAAAACTAACATTACATCTTATAATGCATATATATGTGGTGTAAATATATATATGTGTTATATAACTCATCAATTACACTCCTATGTCTATACTTATAAAAATATATTTATATGTGTGTGTACCAAAAGACATCTGATCATAGAAACATTATTGTATTAATAGACTCAACTTTAAACAATATAAATTTCTCTCAGTAATAGAATAGAAACAATTATATTATTTTTTATACAACAGAAAGCTATACCTACAAGAAAATGAATAACTGAGATGGACGGCTTATGAATTGGATGAAGAAAGCTGGAAAGACCACTGCTACCATTCTTACAACAAGCAAAAAAAAAAAAAAAAAAGCCAGACAGTCAAAAGACAAAGCAAACTGCGAAAACAGACTCAAAATACTGACATCAGGTCTGTTAGGGAATTTAGAACAATTTATTAATATTAAAGGGTTTAGTGGAAAAGGCAGAAAACATACATGATCAACTGAGACACAGAGACTATGTCCTATGAGACTATGTCTTGTCTCTTATGAGAATACACTGAAAATGCTGGAAATGAGAGACACAGAAAAAGAAAAATGCTTACAACAGACTCATGTGTACTCTCAACAACTGGGGGAAGAATCATCAAAAGTGAAGATAGGTCAATAGAAATTATGCAAATAGAAGAAAAGGGTGTAAAAGAACAGTGCACCAAAGAGCTAGAGGACAATATAAAACAGACATGTAGTTAGAATCCCAGAAGGAGAAGAAAGAGGGAATGAAGCAACAAACAAAACTTGAAGAGGTAATGGCTGAGTATGTCCCAAATTAAGGACAAACAGCAAAGTGCAAGTCTGAGATCCAAGAAATTAAGGGACCACCAGGTAGGATACATATAATAACAAAAATTGAAACTAAAAATAGGAAATGAAAAAATCCTATAAACACATCTTCAAACTGTTGAAAAACAATGAAAAAATCCTGAAACTGAAGGAAAAAAATATATACTGCACAGAAAGGGAGGATGAAAAATTTTACAGAGACTTCTTGTCAGACACTATGCAAGTGAGAGAATGATGGAATGACATCTTCAAAGTGATGAAAGGAAAAAGCTGTCAATGTAATTCTCTACATAAAACTATTTGTAAAATTGGAGGAGAATTAAAAACAAAAATTAACAGGGAATTGATTTCTCACAGATCTACACTGTAAGAAATGTTAGAGGAAGTTATTCAGGCAGAAGGAATATGACACCAGACAGAAACCTCATTTATATACACACAAAAGGAAGAGTGCTAGAAAAGCCTAAATAAAGTTTTTCTTATTTTTAATTGCTCTAAAAACTGTCTAAAGCAAAATTAGCATCAAAGTGCCATGTGTTCATAGCATATCCACAAATAAAAAGAAAGACAAGAGCTAAAGAATGGCAAGGAGAATGGGAATATACTATGAGAACGTCCTGACACTGTACAAATAGTGACATAATATTACTTGAAGGTGGACTCTGATTAATTAAGATGTTGCAAATCAAAGAACAACACTTAACATAAAAATCAAGAGTATAAATAATTGAGAAAGAGTAAAACTAACAGCTATGAAAAACACAACACAAAATAGAAAATTAAAAAAAGAATCCAAATATTTAGAAATGAAGTTATATTAATTACCCATGGGCCGGGTTTCCCAGGTGCTGCTAGTGGTAAAGAACCCACCTGCCAGGGCAGGAGAATAAGTGAGGCAGGTTCGATCCCTGGGTCGGGAAGATCCCCTGGAGGAAGGCATGGCAACCCACTCCACTATTCTTACCTGGAGAATCCCATGGACAGAGGAGGCTGGCAGGCTACAGTCTAGAGGGTTGCAAAGAGTCAGACACAACTGAAGTGACCTAGCATGCACCCATGGGTCAAACCAAAATAACAGAGACATTAGAAAATATCTTGAATGAAAATCAAAGCACAGTGTATCAAAATTTATAGGATGAAGTTAAAGCAGGCT
Organism: Giraffa tippelskirchi; assembly: GCF_054371585.1. Taxonomy (NCBI): domain Eukaryota; kingdom Metazoa; phylum Chordata; class Mammalia; order Artiodactyla; family Giraffidae; genus Giraffa; species Giraffa tippelskirchi. Next base: position 156,819,766 of record NC_137276.1, on the reverse strand, counting down.
TTGTTAATTAAATTTTATATTAGAAAATACAAAGGACCTCAAAGCAATGATTGAAGATTTAACTTTAAGGAAATAGAGAAGAAGAAATTAAAACCAAGGCAAGAAAGAGAAAAAATAATAAAGCAGAAATTAATAAAAGAGAGAGCACAAAAACAACAGAGAAAATACTGATGATACCCAAATCTGATTCTTCAGAAAAAATAAAAATCAAAATTGCTATACTCTCTCCAGACTGATCAAAGGAAAACAATTAGATAAGACATAAATTTAAGCATCATGAATAAGAGAGAAAATGAGTAAGTATCACTGTACCTACAGACACTAAAATAATAACGGACTGTGGTTTTTCCAGTAGTCATGTATGGATGTGAGAGTTGGACGGTGAAGAAAGCTGAGCGCCGCAGAGTTGATGCTTTTGAACTGTGGTGTTGGAGAAGACTCTTGAGAGTCCCTTGGACTGCAAGGAGATCCAACCAGTCCATCCTAAAGGAGATCAGTCCTGGGTGTTCATTGGAAGGACTGATGTTGAAGCTGAAATTCCAATACTTTGGCCACCTCATGCGAAGAGCTGACTCATTGGAAAAGACCCTAATGTTGGGAAGGATTGGGGGCAGGAGGAGAAGGGGACAACAGAGGATGAGATGGTTGGATGGCACCACTGACTCGATGGACATGGGTTTGGGTAAATTCTGGGAGTTGGTGATGGACAGGGAGGCCTGGTGTTGCGATTTATGGGGTCGCAAAGAGTTGGACACAACTGAGCGACTGAACTGAACTGAACTGTAAAACATCATTGTACCTATAAATGCAGTCACTTAGAATAAATAGACCAATTCCTTGAGAGACAAACTATAAAAGTTCACTTAGAATAAGCCAAATTTGTAGATAAAGCTTTCTAACAAAGAAAATTCCAGGTCCAGATGGTTTAACCAGCATATTCTGCTGAATGTTTAAGGAATAATGTCAATTTCCACAAATTCTTCTAGAATTTGAGAATGGAACACCTGTCATTATGCTTAATGATAACAAATCCGGACAAAGACATTACAAAAATAACAGCAGAAACAACAATAAACTATACACCAGTACCCCTCATGAAGACAGATGCAAAAATCCTTAACTACTAGCAAATTACATCTAACAGTTCATAAAATGTTTAGCACAACAATACCAAGGTGGTTTTATCTTGGGACAGTAAGGTTGATACTACATTAAAAAAACTCATCAGTGCCACCCATCATATTAGTAGGCTAGAGAAGAAGAACATTGTCACGCCAAATGATGGTACCATGAACTACTAAGGATCTGTCTCCTCTTCAGTGATAATTCAGCCAACTATATGTTTATGATTTACAAATTATCTGCATGTATTTCATATAACAGTAACACTTTTATTATCTTTGTGACTCAGTTCTTCTATTTGAAGAACTAGACCATCTTGGCTCCTTTCTTTGAACAAGGTGATAGCTTGATGAATATTTTTCTTAGGTTAAATTTAGTTGGTTTTATATCTTATATTGATACTTGGGATTGATGGAATAAATAATCTGCATTTCTCTCATTGATTCTGTAATTTGTGATGAAGAATCAAACCTCACATAGTATAAATAATATGCTCATTAAATGGATCCTTAAAATGCCTCCAAGGTTCTAAATGATCAGTGCTCTTTTCCCCAAGTTATCTCTATGACATCTGTTACTCCCCAACTCACTCACTTCTCTATGGATACTCCGGATGCTGATGTTCCTCTAGCACTGAAGGCACGCTCCTAGCCCAGGGTCCCCGCCTCGCCATTTCAACTCACTATTCAAAGACCATCTTCTCAAGTCTGACCCTGACCACCCAATTAAACATTGCAACCTCCACCTGTACTTCACTTTTGATTCCCATCACCTTGCTTTTTTCTGTTTTCATTGAATATATCATTTTCAAATATGCTACATAATTTACTTTTGTGTTAGGTTTATCATTTATTGTATATCTTCTCCTGATAAAATGTAAGAACAAGGAAAGCAGAGATTTATGGTATTTTGTTCTCTGATGCCTCCAAAGACCCTAGAATATTTGCTGAAAGAACTGAATGAATAATTGTGGATTAACTCCAGATACTGTATACTTTTAAAGGGATAAAGAAGATTTCTGAGTAGGCAAGAATAAATTATCTTGTAATACAAATATCTACCCCTTTCCCATTTAAAAAAAAAACTATTTTGAATGTCTTTGGATTAAGCCATTATACTAAGTCTTATTTAATGAATAAACTGGTATAAAAGAGTCCTGTAGATGACTGCAGAAATTAGTCCCTTCTTAAAAGAACCAACAGAAGGAGGCATTCAATAGAATGCCCTCAAGCTACTACCTGGACCATTTAGAGTCATTACTCCACCCTTATTTCAGAGAGAATGAAAGAATGAGAGTCATAACTACATCTTTTTATTTTTTCCGTTCAAGTCTAAAAACCTGAAAGTTGGAAAAATCAAGTCCATTTCAGAGGAGATGAGTGCTAAAATATCAACGCTAGTCTACATGCTATGCTGCTAAGCTGCTGCTAAGTTGCTTCAGTCGTGTCCGACTCTGTGTGACTCCATAGACGGCAGCCCACCAGGCTCCTTCGTCTCTGGGATTCTCCAGGCAAGAATATTCGAGTGGGTTGCCATTTCCTTCTCCAGTGCATGAAAGTGAAAAGTGAAAGTGAAGTCGCTCAGTCGTGTCTGACTCTTCGCGACCCCATGGGCTGCAGCCTACCAGGCTCCTCTGTCCATGGGGTTTCCCAGGCAAGAGTACTGGAGTGGGGTGCCATTGCCTTCTCCGACATGCTATGGGGATATGTTAAAAAACAAAACATTTAATTACTGCAGTTCCTGTTCAAACTAGCAGTCTGTCTTTCAACACCATAAGAAAGGGTAATAGATACTTGGATTATGCCTCACGTTATTGTAAGGTACTATGCTACACTCAAAAGCTAAGAACATTTATCATGCCTCACAGTACCCTAGTCAGGATGACAATGCATGCATTAGTACTGTCAATGTAAGAGAGAAAAAAATAACTGAAGTTTGGAGATGTTAAGAAGATCTACCCAATATTAACCAGTAAAGAATCATAAAGTAGGTAAAAATGCACTGCAGTAGGGTCAGGACTCTAATGATCTGGGTGCTGCTCTGGTATTAACTGGCTGAGGGGCCGCAAAGATTATCTCTTCATTTACAGAACTGAAAACTTAGCCCAAATCAGCTACTCACAACTGTGGGCAGCAAATTTCTGCTGGGCCTGGAGTCAGCCAAGCCCTTGGATGAATGTACCATCTATGGACTACACAAAGTAATAAGTGATAAAGAAATCATCAAAATAATAAGTCCTGAACATTGTCCGTAGTCATACGCATATTTTTAGTTTCAGGTATATGTTGATGCTATCATGAAAAATAAAATACTTAGCAGTATAAGGTATTAAGGAATTCATGAAGGCTATCTCAGCATCTTATGTATGCGTGCATGCTAAGTCGATTCAGTCTTATCTGACTCTTCGTGACCCTTTGGTCTGTAGCCCAGCAGGCTCCTCTGACTATGGATTCTCCAGGCAAGAATAATGGAGTTAGTTGCCATAACCTCCTCCAGGGGATCTTCCTGACCCAGGGATCAAACCCAAGTATCTTATGTTTCTTTCATTGGCAGGTGGGTTCTTTATCACTAGCACCACGTGGGAAGCCCATTTTATGTATAACAACATATATTAATAGCATAATTTACATGCTTGATTTAGGTGTTTATGATGCAATTGGAACTGAACATTTACTCTCTAAGGGCTCTTCCAGTTTGAAAATGCTAAGTTGTAGAGCCTGAGACAGACACTTGATGACAAATCTAGGGCTCTTCCTCCCATTGCAATGATTTTTTTTTTAAACATCTTTTTAGCCCCAGGAGCCTTTTTAAACTCTTGAGCCCAAAGCTCAACATGAACTGCAGGTAAAGACTGGGCTACTCTGTTTGATCAGTGTCTCTGTGTGGTTGGAGAAAGAAGGAGGAGGTAGTACTCTAGAGCCAGCCAGGCCACTTCTTCCTACTCAGGGTCTTCTCCAAGGAATTCACAGGGCTCTGTAGAACAGCTTTCAAATAACCACCAACAAAAGGTTAAAACTCATATAACTTCTGATATGTCCACAAGAAAAACATGAATAACTCAACCAAAAAAACAGACAAAAGGCGTGACTAGGCAAATGGCTAGCTACTAAGCATATGAAATGATGCTAAACCTGATAAAAATTACAAAAACGGAAAAGAACCTCATTTTGAGGGGAAGAAATTTAAAAGATGAACATGCACAAGGTCAGGAGGGTATATGGAATCATGTATTCTTATACAACATTGAGAAGAATGAACCAGGACCACCTTTTGGGAGGACTATTTCAGTAGGTATCAAAATGGAAATGTACATAGACTTTTGACTCAGCAAGCTCATTCTAGAAATCTATTCCACAGAAAGTCTCACATTTCCATAAATATGATGGCACAAGGATATCTGTTCTTAATGGCAAAAAATGGAAACAATGTAAATATCCACTCTAGAGATATGACTAAATTATGATCCATGCATCCTATAGAATACTATGGCACCATTACAAAGTCAAAGGTAGACCCATATACACTATCATTTTCAGAAAGATATTAATCATATATTGGGGAAAAACAAAAGTGAGATGTAGGATATTATGTATGCTGTGTCTGTCTGTGTGAATACGTATGTACACATACGTGATTATAGAGTATAACAAATTCTGGATTCTGGACGTAGAAACACAGAACTGTTAACAATGGTTTCTTCTACAGGGAAGCATTGGGAAGAATTTCATTTTTTATTTAAAATCTTTTTATTTTTTACTAGATCAATTACTTTTACAATTAAAAAAAGAACTCTACTGTATAGCATGCTGCTTCTCTACATAAATATGGCTTGAATGAGGAAACATAAGCCTTAATTACACATGAAGTGCAAGAGACAATTCTGAACTTCACTCCCATACCTTTTTTTTGATGAAGCCCATAAAAAGATGGTGACAGACACACTTCATGGGAATTTTAGTTCTTTATACATTCATTAAGTACTTCTAATGATGGAAAGAAAAAGATTTCAACAGCAAGAAACAAATGATTTAGTTGCATTAATAAAGACCTTTGTTAAAACAGCAAGCCACGGGACTTTCCTGGTGGCCCAATGGCTAAGACTCTGTGCTTCTAATGCAGGGGGCCTGGGTTGATCTCTGGTCAGGGAACTAGTTCCCACATGCCTCAACTAAAGATCCAGCATGTTATAACTGGAAAAGATCCCACGTGTCGCAACTGAGACCCTGTGCAGCCTAATTAAAACACAAAACAAAAACAACAAATAGCCCCAGCAAGTCACTATTAAAATAATCAGTCAGGCGAAGAGGATGTGGAAATGGAAGGCAGTGAAGAGTGGAGCCCAGAAGTTTGCAATGACCCCCATGTCATGTTTCCACAACTCTTGCAAGACATACCTCTGAGAAAAATGGGAACAACATACAAACCCATAAAAAGAGAGGTTTAAATCTTAAGTGGTTTTGCATCTGTTGTGAATACAAAGATTAAATGGGTATTAAAAGAGCTGTAATTCTTTTTTTTTAATCCAAAGATAGAGGAAAATGTTCAAAATGAAGTAGAGACTTTATTAACAGTTGCCGGAGATGCTATGAGAGTTTAAAAAAACCTCACTCCTGAGTGGCAGGGGAGGGTGGGGGGTGGGAGGGCACTTCTTTTTTATTTTATTTTTTCAGCTAAAGGTGAGGTTGTAAAATTGGAACCTTCTTGCTGCACCAGACTGAAGGAAAACCTGTGAAAAAGCAAGCAGTTGACTAATTCTGGATTATTTTTTATTATTGAGAAGACTTGGCTTACATTGCAGGAGAAAGAAGCAAAACAACTACACACATGTAGCTGAACTGGCAATTAAATAATTATTCATCACAAATGGTTAATCACCCTTCTAAGTGGAGAGGGTGGAACCCAACTGCAGCTGTATTTTTATACACTGAGCAATAACATTCACCAGCAAGTGACAGAGTTCATGAAGCCTAAACCTGGAGAGGCTTCATCGAGGGTGAAATCTCCCTTCTCTTAAGCATCCTTCCCTCATTTCAATCGAGTATCTTCCCAGCATGGGCCACCCAAGGGATGAGTGAGGGCTTGGCCCAAGCCAACAAGTGGCTACTTCGCCTTCTCACTAAAGTGAGTTCTTTGACAAAGCTCTTTGACACCTGAAGTTATGTCTTCTATTTCTACCACCACTCTGAGCAGCATTTCAAAGCAGCTATACCTTATATTTTAAGGGACACATAAAAGAACTGGAGCCTGTCCAGGGCAGAGACCAAGATGAACACAGGGAGAGAGCAGAAAATCTGACCTGTGAAGAAAGACAGGAGGGACTTGGGCTGTTTACCTTGCAGAGCACACAGTGGACGGGGGCGGGGGTGCCAAGATTTATCATCAAATGTTTTAGGGCAGTGAACAGACTTTATTATGTCCCTGGGCAGGGCTGGATTTATGAGTTTCATTGTCTATTTAACTGATAATTCAGCTTGGAGAAAGTATCAAGAAGGCGGTGTCAAGAGCACAGGTTCTGGAGTCTGACTGCCTGAGTTTAAGTTCCAGTACCTCTAACATCTGTGCCAAGTTTGGATAAATGACTAAGCTTCTCTAAATCTCAGTTTTCTATTTTATAAAATGGGATGGATCAGTGTACCAATCTCAGTGGGTGAAATGCACCACATAAATAGTTACTAAATATTAAAATCATTATTTATTGATAAGGTACTTTGTATTTTGTATAAACATAACACACCCACTACAGACATATCACTGTCATGCAGGATATAAAGCAGTCTCTTTAAATACCTAACATAACTAAGTCCCATTCCAGGAGTTCTCCTATGAGTCTTCTTGTTTATTCCTTACCAATGAAATTCTGCTAGTGAGGAATTCAGGAGGTTTAGATAGGTTAAGAAACCTGTCCAAGGTCACAAATAAATGTTTTAGTCATAGAGCTTTATTTCTGAACTAAATTCTTACTGACCTCAAATCACTTTTTCCCACTAGAAGGAGCTCTAGGAAACACAAATACCAAGAAAAGTTATACACCCTTCTCGCAAAAGCTGCTCTTATAGTGAATATGACATATGCATATAAAGGCATAAGCATATAAATAAAAATGATCTATGTCATAAAGTGAGCAGGAGAGAAAGTGTTCACTTTTGAATCATGAGACAAAAGGAAGCTTCAAGGATGAGGCAACATTGAAGTTGGCCACGTAGGATTTTAACATAAAGATGAAGGGAATGGCATTTCAATGCAGGGCACAGAATGAACCAAAGCAGAAGGTCAGAAAAGGGTGAGAGATTTTGAGGAATACAAAGCATGTCAGGACAGCTAAATGTAGGATGTATGAGATGAAATGAAATTATCTGCGTTTTGATAATTCAGGTCATTTGCAAGACTTTGATCTCTCCAACTCTTCTCTATCTAGAAGTCTAGAAGAATTCATGATTCTAATCTTTAGGCAACACTGAATCTGTAGGAATGAGCATTTATCAGGGAACATGGATAGGATGGACGGGATTAACTGTAAAATGCCCTACTACCATTCTAATCACCCATGAACCCCAGCCCTATTGCACAGGAAGTAGTACTATGCCTGGATCGTAAAACATGGGATGTATCAGCTCATGAATTAACAAACTGAGGAAGAATGCTCAATAATAGCTTGATCATGGTTTTCCAGCAAATCCAGGACAAATATAGACAGTTTTTCTGAGTCCTGTCAGTTTCTGTCTTCTGCTTCATTAAATCACCAAATTCCACTTTACCCACTCCAGAGCCCAGAGTTATGTTTTCAAGAAAAATAGCTGAAGAGAATTCCCTCAAGGAGGTTTTCTATTCAATGGGTGCTAGTTGCTCAGTTGTGACTGACAGTTAGGATCCATGGAATGTAACCCACCAGGCTCCTCTGTCCATGGAATTCTCTAGGCAAGAATGCTTGAGTGGATAACCATTGCCTTTTCCAAGACATCTTCCTGACTCAGGGATTGGGCCTGAATCTTCTGCACTGCAGGCAGATTCTTTACCACCTAATCCACCAGGGAAGTCCATTCAGTGGGAGGAGAATAAAATCAATGTATTTGTCCTCTCGGCAGATTTTGTGGAGATGAGAGTCTTGAGTTCCAATTTTAGAGTTAGTTCCAGTTTTAGAAGGAAAGGAAAGGTCATCTCAGTGGTGAGAAAAGGGGATAAAGAGTAAGTGACCTGGTTCAATCAGAAGGAATGTTTTAAATATTATGGAGAAAGAAGACTTATAATTGGATCTGTGTGGAAAAGTGGAAAGTATACTGGACTAGGAATCTGAAGGCTGTAATCTAGACCCATTTCTGAAAATAGTTGCTGATAAAATGGCACTGGCTGGCAGAGCAAAGGTCTGGAAATATGACTTCAAATTCATTATATCTCTTTACTGAATCATGTAGTAGAATATGCAGACAGGGATCACATTTGGAAGAGGAAAACCTCTTCACTTCTCAAGTTGGTTTCCTAACTAAGCCATGTTTCCTTCAAGTTTGTCTTACTCTTAGCTCTAGGAAACAATGAGGAGAATCAGAGAAATGGAGAATGCATGGCATGTGGCTAAAAACCACAGCACTTAGGAGAAGGCTCCGCCATTCACTTACTCATGGTGTTGCTTCCACATCTCCAGTATTGCCAAAGACCTTTCAGGAAAAGCTGTGATGGATGAGTGGTGTAAGAAGTAATGAAATGGTGGTGCTTCCTTTTATTTTTGGGAGAATGGCCAAAATCCTTTAGCAAGGCCTAAGGTCCCTCAGGGTCTACCCCTGAAAACTTGCCTTACATCATGCTTCTCCTTCAGCCTCTGAGCTCTGACCACACTGGCCTTCTTTCAGTTCCTCAAGTCAGTATGCTTCACCATCTGAGATGGCCAAACCCCACTCACTCTTCCTGCCTCAGTGAAGCAGCACTGCCTCAGGAATGCTCTCCTGACTCCTTTGTCTAGGTCAGCTTTCTCGTTTTTAATTCTTGTAAGACAGTTCCTTTTTCTTTTAAAACACTTTGTCCAGCTCCCTTCAAGGAACACAAGCTTCCTGGGAGCAGGCTGCTTGTCTTGTTTTTGGTCACCATTGAATATCCAGCTGCTAACACGTGGTAGGCTCTCAATATTTGTTGAATAACTAAATAAACATTTTCTTCCTCAAAAAATAAGGTACATCCCTCAACTGTGGACATAAAAGAGGTTAAATTATCTAGTTGGCACCCATGGAATCTATTTGTTAGTCATTATTTTAAATCAGACCAAGACAGAAAACACATACAGGAATAAAGATAAATTATATTATGGAAACGTATCTTTTATATATTTTGTTAAGCTTAGTAACCCACAAAGTTTGATTTGTAAAATTCCGGGAAAGTATACTGGTGATGATGGTGATGATGACAACTAAAGCATGTCTAGATATACCCCAAACCACTTCCTCTTCTTTGGGCTACATTTCCAGGCATTCTTTGCAACTGTAGCCAAATGACTGACGCCCAGCCAATGGACTATGAGTAGAATGGAACATTACACCACACTGCCCAGTCTAACCCATGACAATCCTTACCACCACCTCAGGAGATCCTCAATGCTCTCTCTTCCCTCATCTGCCAGATGGTAGAGAACCTAGCATAAGACCTGCAAACTCTAGGAAATGGTGGAGCCAGTGGATGGAATGAGGTAGAGCCCTTGACTCCCCAGATGGAAAGCACCTGCCACATATCTGATTTTATTACAAAGAAATAAATCACTGTGTTAAATCACTGAGATTTGGGAGTTTATTTGTACAGTAGTCAGCATTATTTGCCCAGACTAATAACATAAGACTTGGCATTAAGAAAATTATATGTTTAAGTTATCTTTCTCTGTAATATTTGATGTGGGAGCATAAGGCTAACCTACTTTCTGCCCAATTCTACCACTCTATTTATTCAGCTTGTTGTAGATTCCTAGGGCTGGACAAGATCCCAGGGTCCTTTTGGCCAGCTACTAGCCAACGCAAAAAGAAATCTTTGTCATCAGAGCTCATCAACAACCCCAGCCAAGACTTTCATAATAGAGAAGGCAGGAGGACCCTTGAGTTGTATTGCTACAAAATCCTTTCTCATGCTAAATCCCAAATCTCCTCTATGGCTTTTTCCAATGAATTCTTCTTTTAACACTTCAAGAAAGAGGTTTAGAAAGCCATGTGCTCCTCCTTGCCTTCCAATATAAATCCAGTTAGATATAAATTGGGAGCAAGACAGAGCAGTAGGGGGACAACCACAGTCACTTAAACTACAGTTGTAGAATACTCCAGAAAGTTTGAGAAAAGAAATCTTAATTCATCTGTTCTGCTGGAGGCACTTGGGAATTGAGGAATTATTTTTTTAATACAGACAAGCTGTTAAAAGTCAGACTTTTATGGGATATTTGACTATTAATGACATATATTACCAATGCCTAGGCCTTACTTTTTCTGAACGTTGAGCTTTAAGCCAACCTTTTCACTCTCCTCTTTCACCTTCATCAAGAGGCTCTCTAGTTCTTCTTCACTTTCTGCCATAAGGGTGGTGTCATCCGCATATCTGAGGTTATTGATATTTCTCCCGGCAATCTTGATTCCAGCTTGTGTTTCTTCCAGCCCAGTGTTTCTCATGATGTACTCTGCATGTAAGTTAAATAAGCAGGGTGACAATATACAGCCTTGACATACTCCTTTTCCTATTTGGAACCAGTCTGTTGTTCCATGTCCAGTTCTAACTGTTGCTTCCTGACCTGCATACAGGTTTCTCAAGAGACAGGTCAGATGGTCTGGTATTCCCACCTCTTTCAGAATTTTCCATAGTTTATTGTGATCCACACAAAGGCTTTGGCATAGTCAATAAAGCAGAAATAGATGTTTTTCTGGAACTCTCTTGCTTTTTCGATGATCCAGCGGATATTGGCAATTTGATCTCTGGTTCCTCTGCCTTTTCTAAAACCAGCTTGAACATCTGGAAGTTCACGGTTCATGTATTGCTGAAGCCTGGCTTGGAGAATTTTGAGCATTACTTTACTAGCATGTGAGATGAGTGCAATTGTGCGGTAGTTTGAGCATTCTTTGGCATTGCCTTTCTTTGGGATTGGAACGAAAACTAACCTTTTCCAGTCCTGTGGCCACTGCTGAGTTTTCCAGATTTGCTGGCATATTGAGTGCAGCACTTTCACAGCATCACCTTTGAGGATTTGAAATAGTTCAATTGGAATTCCATCACCTCCACTAGCTTTGTTCGTAGTGATGCTTTCTAAGGCCCACTTGACTTCACATTCCAGGATGTCTGGCTCTAGGTGAGTGATCACACCATCGTGATTATCTGGGTTGTAAAGATCTTTTTTGTACAGTTCTTCTGTGTCCCAGATGGCATCTGGTTCCATCACTTCATGGGAAATAGATGGGGAAACAGTGGAAACAGTGTCAGACTTTATTTTTTTGGGCTCCAAAATCACTGCTGATGGTGATTGCAGCCAAGAAATTAAAAGACGCTTACTCCTTGGAAGGAAGGTTATGGCCAACCTAGATAGCATATTTAAAAGCAGAGACATTACTTTGCCAACATAAGTCCATCTAGTCAAGTCTATGGTTTTTCCAGTGGTCATGTATGGATGTGAGAGTTGGATGGTGAAGAAAGCTGAGCACTGCAGAATTGATGCTTTTGAACTGTGGTGTTGGAGAAGACTCTTGAGAGTCCCTTGGACTGCAAGGAGATCCAATCAATCCATCCTAAAGGAGATCAATCCTGGGTGTTCATTGGAAGGACTGATGTTGAAGCTGAAACTCCAATACTTTGGCCACCTCATGCAAAGAGTTGACTTACTGGAAAAGACCCTAATGCTTGGTAGGATTGGGGGCAGGAGGAGAAGGGGACGACAGAGGATAAGATGGTTGGATGGCATCACCGACTCGACGGACGTACGTTTGGGTAGGCTCCGGGAGTTGGTGATGGACAGAGGCCTGGCGTGCTGCAATTCATGGGGTCGCAAAGAGTCGGACACGACTGAGTGACTGAACTGAACTGAGGCCTTACTTTTAAATATTCTGTTTCACTGTTCTGGAGTGGGGACTTAACAACAGAGTTTAAAGGAATTATCTAATTTTTAGGTGATTCTAATGCATAGCCCAGGTGGCACTAGTGGTAAAGAATCTGCGTGCCAATGCAGAAAATGCAAAAGACAAGGGCTGGATCCCTGGGTGGGGAAGATCCCCTAGACGAAGAAAATAGCAACCTACTCTAGTATGCTTGCCTTAAAAATTCCATGGACAAGAAGAGCTTGGAGGCAAAAGTCCATGGGGTTGCAAAGAGTTGGATACAACTGAGCACCTGAGCACACACACACACACACACACAATGCACAACCAGAGTTGAGAAATAGATACACTTCTATCAACTATCAATATAAATTATCCATATAGGAACACTGCAGGGAATAAAGTGTAAGACTGCTTTCAAAGATTCTTATCTAAAATAACCCCCCAAATCAGGCTGGATTCATCACCTGAAGAAAAGAAAAGCATCTTTTCCTGTCATGATTTTTCCTCATTATCCAAGCCCCTTGGGGCTCACTGGTGGCACAGTGGTAAAGAACCCACCTTCCAATGTAGGAGAGATGCAGATTCAGTCCATGGGTCAGGAAGATCCCCTGGAGAAGCAAATGGCAACCACTCCAGTATTCTTGCCTGGGAAAGCCTATGGACAGAGGAGCCTAGCAGGCTACAGTCCATGGCATTGGAAAAGTACTGAAACTGAGCAACTGAGCAGCAACAATTGAAGCCCCCTAAATCGGAGGATGATGATAAGTCTTGATGAGAAAGGCCTGGCTGGAGGTCAACTAAGACAAGGATTTATGTCCTGTAAAGTACCTCCAAAAGAAATTATGCTAGTCTGTCACTATTTATTACACAGGAGAAGCCCAAAGCTCCTTCCAGACATGGGACTGTGAATTCCAGGAGGGCAGGGACCAGTATATCTTGCTCCTAGTTCTAATCCAACATCCACTGCACTGGCTCCCAAGCACCTAAGGGTGTGAATTCTTTTTATAGGTTCTTTGAATGATACTGAACCCAGCTGAATAAGAAACAAGATGTCCACTCATTCACAGGAAGAAGAGAATAGTTTCCAAGCGACCTGGATACCCTTTTGCTAACCAGTGAAGCTCATACACCCCGGATGAGCAGGCTTCATTTAAACAGCGGGCTGGTAGTCATTGTAGCTTCGGAGCATCAGTGAAATAATCACTGATCAGTTATATCTCCCCTCTGGGCCTCAACTTCGCTATCAGTACAATGGGAAAGGGAAATTTGAGTCCTTTATCTTGACAATCTCTTCCTTCCGGAATTCTCAATAACAAAAGAGTCTCTGTGCCTCTGACTGCTGTGCGCCAGCCCCTCTGAAGCTAACAGACACTACAGCTGGGCTCGCTGTGATGTGGATCAGTGCCCACCAGAGGGACTAAAGAGACATTCACTCGCAGTCCACAGCCCTGACTTCTTCCCCTCTTCAGAAATTTCAAGATGTTGTGGCTTCTACTCTTTATAAAAATCTTCCCTCACACGAGACGGTGAGGAAGTTTGAAAGTAAATGTAGCATCGTCTTTATCTCTCACTGTCCCTACAGCTGATACTTGAATGCAGGGCCTCATGCATTCCAGAGGTTTTATTAGCAGGGTAGGGTGACTGAGCAGAGGAATCACTTGGATTTTACCTGATGTCTGATTGCAACAGGCACTATGAGTGAGCAGGGAGGAGGAAGAACAGATTCATCTAAACCATTCTTGGTTGCTTTTTGCTGTTTTTCCTCTGCCTCAGAGTCAGCTAGGTAGGTTTGTTTTCTCCTAGAAGAAATCTGAACTTTTAGATGGTTTCTGCTGTGCTGTGTCAGAGAAGCTGGTCTAGCCAGAGGAACAGGAGCCCTTCAGAAGAAGAGGGAACATGCAATTCTAAAATTCTGCCAGTGCAAATCTGAATTCTTGTCTTAAGACTTTTAGTGGGAGGTTGGCTGAAACTCTAAAGAAAAAGGTAGGATTCACAGCCCCACTTATCACCAGTGGCAAAACCAGTAACACCCAGCACAGAGGTGGAGGCAGTGAGCTAACGTTAAGTGGGAGGAAAAAGGGGTATTACGGCACCATTCTCCAAAACTGTAAATATTGACTGACACATGCTAAATCCTCTGACTGGAGCTGAAACTAGGAAAGACAGAAAACAATTCTCAAAGTGAGAATGATTCCAAGTATTCTATTGCTTCCTAATTAAACAGAATCTTGAAGAACTTTAAACTGTCAACTCCTTGTTGTTGATTAGTCGCTAAGTCGTGTCCATCTCTTTTGTGACCCCATGGACTATAGCCCGCCAGGCTCCTCGGTCCATGGGATTTTCCAGGCAGGAATACTGGAATGGGTTGCCATTTCCTTCTCCAGGGGATCTTCCCAATCCAGGCTTTCCTGTCCTAAAAACTCCGAGGATACACAATAACTCTGGGCACAGTGTTCGGGCTGTGGGAACAGAACACTGGGAAGACGGTGGGAAGAGAGCTTGGCATAGGAGCAAACGCAGGGTGCTCAGGCTCAGAATACCTGAGGTCTGGCAGAGCTAAAGCTTATATGTGTATTATGTGTCAGGCACCAGGTGATGAGAAGGAATATAATAGTGCCTTCAAAACAACTGGAGGACAGAAACTCCCTGTCCTTCAAGAGTGGGATGCAGACAAGCAAAGCCCAAATCCAGACTAAAAAGTAATAGGTGCTATGAAGGGAGACCCAGAGTGCTATAAACTGCACACATCAGCCAGACAAAGCTGTCTTGAGATGCCACAGAGGCTCCATGGAGAAAGTGAAAAGTCAACTGAGATCTGAAGGATGGGAGAGAATATTCTAGACATGGAAAGATGGTGCACCAAGGGCTGTGGGTGGACCAACCATGGTGTAGCTGGGAAACTGAAAGTAACCCAGTGTGATCAGAGTGGAGAGTGAAGGGATGAGGTTGGAGAGATACAAAAAAGTCTGCCTTATCTCAGGCACCTCTCTGGGCAGCTGACTCATTCAACACATGTGTCACCAGCTCCAGACCAGTGAGCAAAGGTCCCGTAAACAAGGGCATGTTAAAATACATTAAGAAGCTTTGTGTTTATGTACAGAATAACTAGCGACCAGGAGCACTGGGAAAAGGAACCTACTGAAGGGTTTGAAATAAAGGAGCAGCATGATGTGGTTTGGATTTCAGAAAGATCTTTCATTCTTCCATGAAGAAGATATTATGGTGTAGGGGGCAAGGGCATGGATCCACAGGACAAAGTGGCCAAAGGGAGCAAAGAGGGATGGACACTCATTTGTCTTGGATGCAGGGCCTTGATATGCAGAAGGCTATTGTGGCGAGGTGATGGGTGGCCTCTCGGGTCCTCCCACTCTGAGGCCTATACTCTGTGACAGCTGACAAATCACAAGGTGTAGGAAAGGCCACAGATTAATTACCTGCTTGCTATTACAATTTGGGGTGAAGGTGGGAATTCTGACTCGCTGAGTGGGATTGTTGATGTTTTTTTCTTTACAACTCACATAAATCTAAAGCTTCTGAAGTGGTTTTTTTTTTTTTTTTGTCTTTAAGGTTTTTCTATTTGGGTCAATTAAATTTGGGAAATCAATGAAAACCACCACAGCTTGCGAAAGTGAGAACTATCTAAGCCGAATGCTAACTTTTCAAATTTTTATCTGTAAATGGATGTATATTTATGTAAAATTTGAATTGGCACAGAAGGATAAAAAGTGAAAAATAAAACTCCATCCTAGAGGTAACCACCCAAAACTTGATGATTCCTACAATTTTTCTATGCTTCTACATAAATGGGCACACACACACACACACACATATACATTCACACATAAACACTCTTTTAAAATGTTTTTTTAAACACAAATGAGATCATTTATGTACTGTTCTGCCCACTGTTTTTTCTTCATCTAGCTTTTCTTGGGTGCATTTTATAGTACATACAGATTTATCTTATTCTATTAGTCTTCATGTTATTGTATGAATTTGCCATATCTTATTTTGTAATTTTATTTAACTAGTCTCTACAACATTATAAACAATGCCACAAGGTATATTTTTGAACAGGTACTGCTGTGCCCTTGTGGAAATCAAACAGCATACTGTTTTAAATTATAGTGTCAAAATATGGGTATAATTAAAAATTTGAAAGATGGTGCCAAGTTTTATTTCCAAAAGATTGTATCAATTTTGTTCTAATCAAAAACACACGACTACCTGTTCCCCACACCCTTACCAAAGGCAGGTATTAAACTTATAAACCGCGGCCATTCATATAAGTGGAAAATAGTATTTTAAACTGCATTTCTTTAAGTAAAATAAGGCTGAATGTCTTTTCATAGGTTTAGCTGTTATTTTTATTGCTGCTTCTGTGAATTGCCTGCTGAAGGCCTCACTCTTTGTCTAATGGATGATGCTTTTCAAATCAATTTTCATTTGATCTTTATATACAATCAAAATTGTTGGTTCTGCTGCATTATTTTTGTTCACATGAATAAGTCACCAAACCTCAGTTTCTAAGTGCATGAGGATTAAATAAGATAATGGATATTAAGGCATATTGAGAAGTGTAAAGCACTACCAACACGTAATTCTTATATTTTACAAGATTTCTTCACTGGAGTGTTTCAAATCATTGCACACATATAATCTAGCTATACAATGGGACATGATGAGATAAGTCTTTACTGCCATAAAATAAACACACCCTTTAAAGGGATGGGCACCTCAGATGCTCCAGGGCGGCCCCCTGGAGGATCCAGCTTCCCTGATTTCCAGTTTAATATACTTTCCACTAAGACAGACATGTTATGATAACTGTTAAAAACAACAATCCTCCCCTCCCCACGAATCACTATGGATGAGGTAACATATAAGGTGAAATAACCACGCAGGCTGGCGGGACCACATACTGGGGGGATCAGCTATGCCCTACTGCAATGGGCCAGTCGGCAGAGGAGCAGCCACTAAAACTGAGAAGGCGCACCAGAGACTCATGATGTCACACTTACAGTCAGCACTGGTTAGACCCTGAGTCATTCTGGCCTTATACAGTATGAGAACTTGCAAAAACAATTGAAAAGAGGGCTGGCAAGATTCACAGGAAATGACTAAAAGTTTTGGAAATCAGGGGCTGGCTGTGCAGTGGGGAATCATTCATCCAGCATGGGCTCATTGACCCCTAAGCTGCACCTACAGTATGGCTTTGTCTTTAGTGATCTCATCTTTGTCCAGTTCAGTACAACCCAGCAGGCAAGAGGCATGTGAGGACTCGCTATAGGATGCAATGAGGAACAAGATATCCCTGCCCTTGGGGAGAGTTTATAGTGGATGGGGTACATGAGAAATACCTGGGTCCTTTAAATACAGTCTACTATGTGGTAGGGTAGGGGGAAGCAGAAGATGCTGTCAAGTCCACTGGGGAGGACAGGAACGAGGACCACACTTTCAGTGATGTCCAAATCGAGGCCTTATGGAAGGTAATTCTTGGCTGGGTAAGTAGTTGAACATGAGAAAGTCACACACTCCAAGAAGGGAAAGTATTTCTCTTACCTTAGCCTCAGAGGTAAAAGAAAACCTCCCTGTTTTGGAAGTGTGTGTGTGTGTGTGTGTGTGTGTATGTGTGTGTATGCACATGCACGGGCATGCATATGTGGATGCAGTCTTTTTATATGCCAGTCTGAGCAGCATGAATTTATCATGAAGGCAGTGAAAAGTCACTAAAGGATTTTGAAGGTAAACATAAAGGAAGCTGAAGTGTTATATCAGAACTTGGTGAGTGAGTGGCTAAGAGGAGAAGGTGAAACAAGGGGCAGGATTAGGACAGTTTGTGCCTGTACCTTCCATCAGGGCAAACAAATGGCGCCACTCACCAAAGAGGAACAGAGGGAAGAGGGGGTTTAAAGGGGAAAACTGTGGGTCCTATTTTGAAAGTGTTGGGTTTGTGGGCCTATGAGCCAATTGATGAAGACTGGTAAGTGGATAGATACTTAGGCTGGAGCTCAGAGAGAAATCTCAACTGCAGATCTTGGCCAGAGAATTTTCAACACACAGATGTAGTCACGAGAGCAGATGAAGTCATTTAGGAGAGCGTGGAGTGAGACCGGAAGGAGGATTAGGGCAGAACTCAGAAAAACATCGAATTAAGGAATGAAGAAAGGAAATCTGTTTAAAAAAAGAAAAAAAAAGGAGTGGGGAGTTGTGAGTAGAGAGGTAAAAGAAAAACCCAGAGTGGATGGTGTCACAGAAGCTAAATGAAGAACACATTTTGAGGAGATAGTGTCAACACCTTTAAATGGTGCATAGGGCTCAAGAGAGATAAGGAAAGAACAATCCCCAGCACATTTGGCGTCAGAGAGGCCACTGGTGATGCTGAGGAATGAGGTGTAAGCAGAGAGGTTGGGACAGAAGCTGGATTGCAGGGGGTGAGTAGTGAGCAGGAAGTGACAGAGCAGAGAGAACAAAGCTTAGATGTGTTTATGTGTGCCTGCACATGCTTCTAGGCAATTTTATTACATGTACATATGTAATACGTGCACCACCACGGCCAAGATACAGGACAGCTTCTTCACCACAATGACCCCTTCTGTTGCCCTTTTATAACCACACCCACTTCCACCCATCCTTAACCCTTGACTCTTCTCCTCAACTGTAACTCTTGACAGCCACTCATTTGTTCACTATATCTACCACTCTTTCAAGAATGTTATATAAGTGGAATATACAATGTGCAACCTTCTGTGAATAGGCTTTTACACAGAGCATAATTCTCTTGAGGTTATGGTGTGTATCAGTAATTCATTCCTTTTTTATTGCTGAATAGTATTCCTGGGGAAGAACAGACCACCTGCTGAAGGACATCTGGATTATTTCCAGTTTAGGGCTGTCATAGATATAGCTGCTATGAACAGATTTTTGAGTAAACATGTCTTTATTTTTTTTTATTGGAATAAAGGTCCATTAGTCAACTGCTAGCTTATCAGTAGTTGTATGTTTCTTTGATTTTTAAAGAGACTCCCAAATTGTTTTCCAGCATGAGTATACCATTTTACATTCCCACCAGCAAACTATGAGTGATCCCAGTTTATTCACATTCTTTCCAGCATTCCACCACCACTGGCCATGGGGGAAATGCCAATTAAAACTATAATGAAATATCACTATCCACTTATTAGAATAGCTAAAATGAAAAAGAGTAACAACACAATCAAGGTACCTATTTTAAACATGACAGCATATTGACAGTACTTAGATGCTTGGGAGAAAATGAGAGTGACTACAGTGAGAACCGGGGAGAAAAGTAGCCAAGAGAAGGTAGACAATTTATGGGACATGGAAGAAGGAGCAAGACAGCAAAAAAAAAAAAAAAAAAAAAATCTGAGAAGTAGATAAATAGAAAAATCAGAAAGCTCAAAATGCCAAAGAGGCTAGGAGGATAGTTTTTTAAAGACGAAATGTCCATTCCCCACTGCTGAGATACCATGTCAGATGAACCCTGACATTGACCTATGGTTTTGGAAATGTGGAAGTAACAAGTCACAGATGTCCTCAGCCAAGGCAGTGGAGGTAGGAGTGCTGGGGAGAAAAGTCAGGCAGGAGGAAAGACAGAACATGAGATAAGGAAAAGGAGGCAGCATGTGTAATGAAAATTTTTCTAGTCTGGCTTTGATAATGCAACCCGGTGGCTCAGTGGTAAAGAATCTGCCTGCACTGCAGGAGATGCAGATTCAATCCCTGAGTTAGGAAGATCCCCTGAAGAAAGACATGGCAACCCACTCCAGTATTCTTGCCTGGGAAATCCCATGGACAGAGGAGCCTGGAGGGCTACAGTCTGTGGGGTTGCAAAGAGTTGGACGTGACTTAGGGACTAAACAACAACAACACTGCCATATCTAGGGAGAGTTGTGTACTCAGGGGGGGATCTATGCCATGCAAGAACACAACTCGATGCTGATGAGAAGAATCCAATCAAGAAGGACAGGTAGAGGGTCCAGGAGGAAGAAGAGATGACCTAGGGAGAGAAGATCCTCTCTGGATGGGGGAAATGAGATCAGGCTAATGGGCCTCGGATCATTTGGTGGGCTCTTCTGATATTGTAACAGAAGAAACAGAGAGGACAGGGACAAATTTGACAGAAGAAGATGAGGGAGGGTCACCTGGTCTGGTGGCTTTCATTGTCACTCTGGAGAATGTGGAGGAGGGAGTGGGGATGGGGGGCAGTGAGAAATTGGAGTAGAGAATGTATGTAATAGCTGAGAGCAGCGTGTAAGAAAGCAAGCTGTGAGTGGGGTCAAAGTGGGTCACAGTTCAGTTCAGTTCATTCGCATAGTTGTGTCCGACTCTTTGTGAACCCATGGACTGCAGCACGCTAGGCTTTCCTGTCCATCATCAATTCCCAGAGTTTGCTCAAACTCATGTCCATCAAGTTGGTGATGCCATCCAACCATCTCATCCTCTGTCGTCCCCTTCTCCTCCTGCCTTCAATCTTTCCCAGCTTCAGGGTCTTTTCCAATGAATCAGTTCTTTGCATCAGGTGGCCAAAGTATTAGAGTTTCAGCTTCAGCATCAGTCCTTCCAATGTATGTTCAGGACTGATCTCCTTTAGGATGGACTGACTGGATCTCCTTGCAGTCCAAGGGACTCTCAAGAGTCTTCTCCAACACCACAGTTCAAAAGCATCAATTCTTCAGTGCTCAGCTTCCTTTACAGTTCAGCTCTCACATCCATACATGACTACTGGAAAAACCATAGCCTTGACTAGACAGACCTTTGTTGGCAAAGTAATGTCTCTGCTTTTCAATATGGTGTCTAGGTTGGTCATAGCTTTTCTTCCAAGGAGCAAGCATCTTTTAATTTCATGGCTGCAGTCACCATCTGCAGTGATTTTGGAGCCTAAGAAGATAAACTCTGTCATTGTTTCCACTGTTTCCCCATCTATTTGCCATGCAGTAATGGGACCAGGTGCCATGATCTTTGTTTTTTGAATGTTGGGTTTTAAGCCAACTTTTTCACTCTCCTCTTTCACTTTCATCAAGAGGCTCTTTAGTTCTTCTTCACTTTCTGCCATAAAGTTGGTGTCATCTGCATGCATATCTGAGGTTATTGATATTTCTCCCAGTAATCTTGATTCCAGTTTGTGCTTCATCTAGCCCGGCATTTCGCATGATGTACTCTGCACAGAAGTAAAATAAGCAGGGTGATAATATACAGCCTTGACATACTCTTTTCCCAATTTGGAAACAGTCTGTTGTTCTACATCTGGTTCTAACTGTTGCTTCTTGATCTGCATACAGATTTCTCAGGAGGCAGGTAAGGTGGTCTGGTATTCCCATTTCTTTAAGAATTTTCCAGTTGTGGTCCACACAGTCAAAGGCTTTCGAGTAGTCAATAAAGCAGGAGGAGATGTTTTTCTGGAACTCTCTTTCCTTTTCTATGATCCAATGGATGTTGGCAATTTGATCTCTAGTTCCTCTGCCTTTTCTAAATCCGAGCAGACGATAAAAGTGGGTCACAGTTTATCATGATATCAATAGGTCTGGATGTGTACTTTTCTGCAGCAACACTCAGCTGCTTCAGTGAGCAAAAGACAAGTGGTTCAGTTCATCCAGATTACAGTATTGCCAGAAAAGAGTGATACAGAAAAGCAAAGGATTGAAGGCAATGTAAATTTCTATGGCATAATCTATTTTCCAGTGGAGGTATGGTATGGACAGGGAAGCTGGCATGCTACAGTCCATGGGGTCGCAAAAGTTGGACTCAACTGAGCGACTGAACAACAACAAAATGGTGTGATAAATGTCTTCGGGATGAATCTCAGCAACAACAGCTAGTATTATTAAACACTTGTTGGGAAGCAGGCACTGTGCTTGGCACTTATATGGAATCATTTAATCTTCCCAGTAGCCCAAAACAGTAAATGCTATCAACCTCCTTTTACAGACCAGCTTTAGAGAACAAATAACCTTGACTTGTCACAAAGTACAGAGTAATAGAGCCTGGGTTCAAACTGATTTCTCTTTGATTCAGTGTCTGAGTTTTGTGCCCTGCTTTGCAGCCTTCAGTTCAGGTACATGGAAACTGAACCAAGTGACAAGAATGGTCCTGAATGTCACGAGAAACTGAGTTTGCAGTTTTCATCTTGATATTTCCTGATGTGACTCTTCGGTTGCGGGTGAAGGTAAGTACCCTTTAACTGCAAAAGGCGTTCACTGGTATTGCTGTATTATTTCTATCCAGGGCACATGGATAACTCCACTCGCTACTCTTTCAAGAAGATAGGTATAACATGTGGGTTTGGGGTGCAGGCATGGCAGGGGGGTTATGGACAAACAATGTCCTTTTTCCTGTGTTTACTTTCATGTTAGAAAGACTGGTATAGGTCATTTTCTCCACTCCCCCTTCCTTGACAAGAGTCATCTCTGATGAGTGGTCATCTAGAACCTGACCTTTTCCTTTCAGTGGCAGGATGCTCCTGTTTGACATAGTGTGTTCATTCTCTTTGGAGATCTTGCAAGTGTCTGCTTTCCTTTTTTAGCATTCTTTTTTTTTTTTTAATTGGGGTATAGCTGCTTACAATGTTGTGTTAGTTTTTTCTGTACAACAAAGTGAATCAGCTATAAGTATACATATATCCCTTCCCTCTTGAGCCTCCCTTTCACCCTCTATCCCACCCTCTAGGTCCCACTAGTTATCTGTTTTACACATGGTACTATAGATATATTAATCCCAGTCACCCAATTTGCCTCACCCTCCCCTTTCCTCTGGTGTCCACCCGTCTGTTCTCTATTCCTGCCCTGCAAATAGGTTCATCTGCATCAAAACAATACTTACCTGTCTTTCTTTTAAGGCAGTTCAGATTGCTGACAGTTGAACATGACCCACAAATGGCAGTAGCCACTGTGCCAAAAAGTTCTATTTGATATTCACAAAACCCTGATGAATATTGTTATTCAGATTTTACATGAAGAAGAATGCGAAAACCCCATTTACCTCTCCCAGTGAGTTCTACCCAGTGAACTGTCAGGATCAGTATAATAACCTTTTTACCCAAAATCTCCCCAGTGCTGTCATAGTTAGGGCCCAGATGCCTTTCGGCATCCAGAAGCATGCTTTAAACACAACTTGAAAATGAGATTGCTCAAACTCCTTTGAAAGGGTGGCCATTGCTTAATAGTTGGAAGTGTCTCCTCCATTACTGGAATTGGCTGCCCAGTACTGGGATTACTGGAAAGGGCTTTATGGCTGGGACACTTAATCAAACATGGAAATTTTCAGGAGCATTCTGAAAGAAACCATGGGCACCTTTTGATAAAGATATGGATCCAGACACAGAATGGTGTGATGAGAAGGCTCCCTGGGCAATTCTGAGGTGGGATGGATGTGGACTGATAGTGGTGAGGCCAGGGAGGCAGTGAGGATGGTTTTCTCACTAGGAGGGAGAAACAAATAGAAGCACTGGATTTCTTACTATA
Organism: Giraffa tippelskirchi; assembly: GCF_054371585.1. NCBI lineage: Eukaryota > Metazoa > Chordata > Mammalia > Artiodactyla > Giraffidae > Giraffa > Giraffa tippelskirchi. The sequence goes on along the minus strand of NC_137276.1, from coordinate 156,796,125 downwards.
AGTCCAGATGAAGCATCAGCCTGGGCTTCTAGAGGACTGTGTCCAAGTGGCTGGAGAAATTGGCTGGAGCCTAGGAGCCCAAGTTTGAGTACTTTCCCTGACCTCATAGCTGATTTATTTCTAATCATCACTCTCTTCACTGAAGCATCATTTCTCCCACTTGTGCTTCAGAATTTGGATACAAAATGAGTCTGTTGCTGGGGACCTTTAAAGAGGTTCCATTTGCTGTCTCAGTTCTAGTCCTCACAGATCACTCATTCCCACAAGACACTGCAGACTCATTCTGGATGCTCTAAAGAAAAGCTGCTTTGATGCAGCTCCTAGAAATCCAAAAGATTTCTTTCAAATTCACCGAAAGCTTTTGAATTTGAATAACACCTCTAATAAGGGTATAGAAATCAAAGTTCTCTCTCTCCTAAAGCATTTAAAAACACATTCTACCCAGGCAAAAACCAAGGGATGGTACTAACAAATTCTCTGGTTTAAATGACAAAGTTTTAGAGCCACAGTGTCTTTTAGTCATATCCTCTGACCAGCTCTGCGTTCTTAAGACCCTTAAGCTTTCTGAGCCTTGATTTCCCCACATAAAAACAACAACAGCAACAACACAGGCACAGACAAGAACCAAAACCTGTACGTCAAACTCAAATTTAGATTGCAAATGTTTTATAAACTGCAAAGCCCTTGGAATTATTACTAATGCTCCTTAAGTCTAAACACTTAATGCACATCACCTATACCAAGGCAGTGCTGACTGCTAACGGTGCAAAGAAATGAGTAAGTTACTCCTAGATGAAGATGAAACACATACTTCAATCTAAGTAAGAAAGTGATAAATGTTGTAAATCTCATTTTACTTCTGCTTAAAATAGGTTGAAGGGAACCAGATCTAATATATAACCTTACTTTATTTCACTAGAGTTGGGAAATGGGTTATAAAATTTTCCTTCAACTTTAAGAAAGTGTTGTAACTCAGAATCTTTCTGTTTTTGTGTTGTTTTATATATTTATCATTTAAATCAAGTTCTACATATCCCAATACATTAATTTGTTTATTTAAGGTAATGGAATTTTTAAGTACTGCACTGGAAGAATAATATTGACATGCTGGATGAATCTAGAAGACAATGGTCAGCATGGTAAGAGGCCTTGATATCAGTACAGATAAACATGGATGGAGAATTTAGCCAGAAGAAGAGAAGATTTCAGATGGACTTGAGAACTTTCTTCAAATACCTAAAAGGCTTTCAAATGAAAGATGTATTTATTAGCTGTCTTCTTTGTGGACAGATGAATAGATGTTGTAAGGAAAGAGACTTCCATCCAAAACAAGAAGTAACTTTATAACCTTTAGAGAGTTCAACAAATGAACAAGCTGTCTTGAAAGCTAGTGAATTTCCCATCACTGGAACTATGCTTATTTTAAAGAATATAACGGTAAATCCATTGCAAAACAGCTTTCCAAAATCTATGGCAGAAAGACTTCTTTTGAAAAGTGAGTAAGCACGCCTCTGTTTGTTTCTTTCATAAATTGTTCACTTTGTTAACAGGCACAAAATGAAAGCAGACCTCCACAGGCCAAGACCCACCCAGAGAAAGAGAATCAAATGGCATACTTGATGAATTTGAAGGGGACTTTTAGGCACTACTCAACAGAGCCTCTGCCATCATGGGATCCCTGTGCTCCAACTTACCTACGTTGATTCACAACCGTTTCTGATCTTCTGCTGTCAACTGGACTAAACGAAATAATCCACTGTCTGTGAAGTGTGCTTTACAACCTGATTTTACTCACCAAGGGAATCTGCCTGCAATATGCACTTTCTCCAACATCCCTATCTCTTGACAACATTATCAGGTACTTTTCCAGAAGGGGAGGTGGCAAATTACTTCAAACTGCACGAATTTCTATAAGTGCAATAACATTCCTCAGTTTTTAAAGGGCATCTTTTTTTTTTTTCTTTTAAAGTTGTCATTTGAATTCAAACTCTTTGGAAAACATGCATAATAATCTTAATGATCCCATTGAGCAGTTTAAATTCAAATTGTGGAGCATTTGAAATACCATGCTGGCAGCACTTTCCATAAATTACTTTCAAATTCAATACACACACACACACACACACACACACACACATTTATCCAGTACTGCACTCAAAAATATTTAAATTATACTTTCTCTTTTCTAGTCCTATTTAAATTGTTATTTGGAAAAAAAATATTTGGTTGATAAATTAGTGCTGTAGTACCTGCTTATAAATTTCCCAATTATTTTTCAAGAAAATAAATTTGTGGTAGGCATAAATTTTTATTTCCCCCCAGGGTAAATGGAACTTTGTTTTATAGTAGGGTTCCTGGGCTTCCCTTGTGGCTCAGCTGGTAAAGAATCTGCCTGCAATGCTGGAGACCTGGTTTTGATCCCTGGGTTGGGAAGATCCCCTCGAGAAGGGAAAGGCTACTCTGTGTTTGGTAAATCAAGTCCAGTTTACTCATTTACCTTGCAATTCATTCTGTACACTATCATTTTTAGGAAATGCTGGGAGACAATCAAAAAGGTTACTCCTGCTAGAGAGGCTGCCCAACCTAGAATCTTTATAACGAGCTCCTATCTACAGTAGGATTGGACAAATTACATCTTGGGAATTAAATGATTAAAAGTAATTCTTAGATATATGAGGAAAACCTCATTTTGCTTTATTTCTAGTATCTTTGAAATTAATATTTGTTCACAAAGCTTGCCAGTTAAGATTTCAGAAACCAGGAAATATATATAAATGAGCCGGGAAATAATTCTGTTTGTAATATATGGTCAAAATAAAGCAATACAAAATGTTGGCATTGCGCAGCAGAATTCCAAGCTTGTGCAATTGACACATTTAATCACAACTTGGCTATGAGGGAAAAACTTCCCCATAATTTTGAAAATATGGGTGTTCTTTGGAACTGAATAGCACTGCAATCCATCCCCTTCCAGTGCGAAACAGTTGCAATGTTTGATACTACCGAAAATATCAATGAAGCAGTAATGATTAGATACTCGGGAATAATTAGAATTTTAAAGACTGATTAAAGGCTTTTTTGAAAGCCTAATGAAACTTACAATTCACTGACAGAAGAAAAGAACAGTCATATAAGTACAACACTCTAAATTGCAAATGTTGTGCAAAGGCTGGTTAAAACAGAATCATTACTATAGTTGAGTATGTTAGTATTATATTAATATTTAGCAGCCATCTCATAAAGTTGTTTATTTTTCTTAAAAGTGATTTTTAAAAGGCTAACTCAAAATTGTAAATTAAACTCTGTTACACCTAAGAGCCAGCAGGAAACCTCTCCAGGGTTGTGAAAATCAGAGGGAAAAATCATCAGCAGCATCATCAATAGATATTGACTCAATATTAGCAGAGTATGAGGCCTATTCATGGAGTCTCAGGGAAGATAGAGGCACATGACATAGTAAGACACTCACAGTCTAGCTGGAGAAACAGGACTGTGCCATGCTTAGATAAACAGCTACAAAACTATTCCCTCAATCTTATGTGTCCCCTCTTCCCTCAAACACCCAGTATGCATTTAACATGCTACATATTTGTTTGTCTGGATGGCTATCTCTTTCAAATGGGGAGTCACTCAAGGACTCAGGGTTGTATCCTCTTAAACTCTGTAACTCTAATGCCTACTACAATATTTGAAATATAGAAAGTGCTTATAAATACTCAGTGGATGGATTAATGACTGAAGACCATTTAGTCAGGCAACTGAGATGCTGAGGTAAGAAAACCAGACTCCTAGCCAGAGGATGGAAGTCAGAACATTTTTCAGTTTTTTAGCTATTGGGGCTACCTTATCTGAGCCTCAGTTTTCTCATGTTTAATCTAGGAATAACACCTGCCTTGTGGAATTGTGAGCATCAAATGAAAAACAACGATAAAAGTACTTTGGGCACATGCATTTAAGTGTAAGGTCTTATTAGGCTAAGCAATTGGTACAGGTGGTAAATGCTAAAAGATACATAATTATCATAGCTGGAAAACAGATTATTAAGGGAAGTTGCCTAATACCATCCAGTAGTAACTCAGGGAATTGGGAGTCAAGTTATTCTTTCCTAAAAGCCTAATCATTCTCTTCCATGTGAAGGTAACATAAATATCTAATAACAGACCACTGTTATAGGATTCAGGAAGTTTACTTGGCTCTGTTTTCCCTGGAAAAACTGCATTCTAATTTGTCTTCAGTTTGTTAATGTGCAAAATATGGGGCTTGTGTTAGAGTCTTCAAGGTCCTTTCAGGTTTCAATGGCATCAATATTGACTTCCACTCAATGCAATGAGCAAAATGGACTTAAACTGTCTAAAGATACATTAGCATTTTTCATAGCTTTTATGTGCTCAATCACTTAGTTGTGTCCATCTCTGTGACCCTATGACCTGTATGTAACCCGCTAGGCTCCTCTGTCCATGGGATTTTCCAGGCAAGAATACTGGAGTGGGCTATTTCCTAATCCAGAGGAGCTTCTTGACCCAGGGATTGAATCCATGCCTCAAGCATCTCCTGCATTGGCAGGAGGATTCATAACTATTAAGTGTCCACTTTTTCAGAAAAGGAAGAACAGTACCAACATGGCCTTCCCATTGGCTGCTATTTCTGGTGGTCTCAGGACAAAGGAATTTGGCCTCTGTAATAAATCTGATTAAGACCCATCAGAGGAAGGTAATGAGTCCAAGACTATCTTATTGCATATGCAGGAAAATCCATGAACCAGAAGATATTCTTTACCTCCCCTGCTCCCACTTTTTCTACACATTAAATGAATTCCCAACAGATTCTAATATATCAGCAGGCTGGTTTCTTTTTTTTTTAATCCTAGAGGTTTTCACCATGGAAAACAAATGTTTAGAAACTGGAATTGTTTTTGTGCATTCTTTCCCCCATCATCTCTGACTTTATTTTCAAAGTCTAGCTCAAGTGCTGCATCGTCTGGGAGGTCTTTCTTGGTGTTGGCCCCCTCCACATCCACCCTTTTCAGAGCTCTCATCACTGCCTGAGTCTCCCTCTCAGACAGATTCTGCCTTAATACTGGCTATGTGTCTGGTGCTTCTCCTTCATCTAAAGGCTCCAAGAGAGCAAGGATTGAGTTTCAAGGAGCTCATATCCCCCAGAGCACCGAACTCAGCCCTCTGTACACAGGAGGTGTTCATTCAACGGCTCTCACAATCAGCAAATAGTTTATTCTTCAGTTAAAAATATTCAAGATACATATATTTAAATGCTTACTTTTCCCAAGACTTGGAGACAGAAATCACCTCCATCTCCTGGATTCTGTTCTATAAAAACTCAGAAACACTCTTGAGCAAAGTCTGACAGCACAATTTCACAAAAGCAACCTTCTTCATTTTATTTTACTTTGAACTTAATTAATAGGAATGCTTAACCTGTCACCTCTTAATTACATTGGCAAGCTGGTGAGGCTTATTGATCTGTGCATGAGGAGTTAATTCCAAAAGAGACTTTGACATAAAGCACTTTATTGGAGAACACATCGTTATTCCGGCAGCTTTTCTGGAATGACCTGAAGACACTGCCTGGCCAGACATAGGCCAGTTTGGCTTCCTGCCACTTGTGCCAATTTCCAAATGATCTAATAAGAATGCACAATAAATTTCCAAAAAAACCAAGTCTTTCTCTTTTCTCTGACCTAAAAAATGAGGTAAAATCTAGTGGGTGAAAGTGCAACCTAAAAGGAAAATGCAGTGGGGCTATATAATGCTTTATTAATATGGTCCTACTGAAGGTCCACCCGAATTCTTTAAAGGCAAGAGGATACTCAAATACCTGTTAAATATCTCAGTATATAGCTTCTATATCTAGAAATACAGGATATTCTAATCATCACTCCATCAACCAGTACCAATAATGCATTTAGACCTATAGCCAAAATGTGGAACTCATTGCTATGGACTGAACTATTGTTGTTTAGTTGCTAAGTTGTGTCTGACTCTTTTGTGACCCCATGGAGTGTCACCTTCCAGGCTCTTCTGTCCATGGAATTTTCCGTGCAAGAATATTGTTGTGGGTAGCCATCCCCTTCTCCTGGGGTTCTTCCCAACCCAGGGATTGAACCCTCATCTCCTGCACTGGCAGGTGGATTCTTTACCACCAAGCCACCATGAACTACATCCTCCCAAAATTCATGCTGAAGCCCAAACTCACAATGTAATGGTATTTGCAGATGGCGCCCTTGGGAGACAATTGGTTTTAGATGACTTAAGAGGCTGGGGTCCTCGCTGTGAGATTAGTGTCTTTATAAAAGCAGACACCACAGAGCTTGTACACACACAATCTCTCTCTCCCTGCCATGCGAGGGCACAATAAAAAGGTGACCCTCTGCAAGCCAGGAAAAGAGCTGGTACCAGAAACCCACCATGCTGGCACCCTGATCTACCCACCATGCTGGTACCCTGATCTACCCACCATGTTGGTACCCTGATCTTTGATTTTCAGTCTGTAGCACTGTGAGAAATTTCTGTCGCTTAAGCCACACAGTCTATGGTATTTTGTTATGACCTGAGCAGATTAAGACATTTGTTTAAAAAAAAAAAATACTAGATACCCCCAGGGTGAGTGGTGTTGCTTTGGGCATTAATTTGGAATGTGGAGTAAGGTTTGAGCATGAAGAGGGGAAGGAGACGCAAAGAAGAACAGAAAAAATGAGCTCTCCTCTTATGAATCTCACATTTGCTATACATGTGGGTGAGATGATTTGCCAATATAAGGTTAAAACAAAGTGAATGATTAAAACAAAAGTACAGATGAAAACTCTGGGAAGACAGAGGAGGAAGTGCATATCTTCAGCTGGAAGGACATAGGGAAGGATTCACAAAAGAGTGGTAACCAAACTGAGACCAGAGGGCTGCAAAAAAAAAAAAAAAAAAAAAAAGCCATACTGATTAAAAAAAAAAAAGACCTATCTGATGACAGGCCATCTGTTAGTTTGAATTTATTTAAGAGACAGGTAGAGGCTAAGATTTAGAGTGCAGGAGCTCAGAGTTCTGCTCTAATCCTATGATAATTCCTTCTTTTCCAAAGCCCTGGTTTTTTAAGCCTTGATTTTGTTAATTTGTAGAAAGGAATAGCAACACTTCTCACTCACCTGTCAGAGTAGAAAAAGAATGACTATATGATATTAGGAGAAACTAAAATGTACACTATGACTCATGTGTTCTGGCCTTTTCCTCCATGAAGATGTTCTTTTTTAATTCCTCCTTTTTCCTCCAAATGTCTCTATTCTCTTTCCTGAGTTCTTTCCTCTGACATCCCAGCACATTCAGTAAGATCTATTGTGTGGAGAAACTATTTGTCTACTTGTTATGCCTTTATAATAGAATTTACTTAAGAGTTTTTCCTAAACTAGAGTAAAAAGATAAATGTTCATTTTTTGTGTTGTTGTTTAGTTGCTAAGTTCTGTCCAACTCTTTCGCAACCTCATGGACTGTAGTCCACCAGGCTCCTCTGCCCACGAGATTTCCCAGGCATGGGAAATACTGGAGTGGGTTGCCATTTCCTCCTCCAGGGCATCTTCTTGATTCAAGGATCGAACCCACATCTCCTGTGTCTCCTGCTTTGGCAGGCAGATCCTTTACCACTGAGCCACCATGGAAGCCCTTTATTGATGTTAATTGCTTCAAATATCTTTTAGCATTATTAAAGAGCCCATAAAGTAAAAATAACTTTTGTGGAACATGTATATCATCCAAAATAATTTTTGTCATTTAAAAACTCATCATAGATGTTTCTTTGCGATTTTCAGGTTTTTTAGTGTTCTCAGTGCATTCCTGACATCCTGAGCAACTCTTTCCCCCTCTCCTGGCATCTGATTTTACCATATTATAAGTGTAGGAGACTGAATTGTTAAATAACCTTCAAGTTAAAAAAAATACTTTTGAAGACGTAGCAGGTGTGCCAGGCCCTTATCATTATGAAGCCCTCAGAAAGAGTACTTGCCTTGATATAAGGAGTGACGCCAACCTCACCTGGCATCCCCTGACGCTGCAGGGAGGTGAGCAAAAAGGGAGATCCCAAAAGCAGGGTTTTTCTTTAAAGTAAGCCTGGCTGTGGGAGGGAATTACAGTGCCCCATTCAAAGTCATCAGAACATCAGAGAACGTCCACTCTAACTCCCTGGCAATTTTCATCCGCAAGTCGGGCTTGTGTATTTGACCTTGAGCGCGGCAGCTCTTCTGATGATTCTACAGCTGGAAGCGAGACAGCTGGCTTCATTCTCACATCCTTCCTTTCAATCTTTTGCATTTACATTTCAGCAATGACTGCTCACAGGCTTCCCGAGCCAAGTTCTCTTCTTTGCTTCTTATACACAGACTCCCCATTCCAAGGTATAGCAAAGAGCAAGGAGTCAGATTCTTAGGAGACACTGGGATCTAGAGGGGAAACCCAGTCCCTTTCCAGCCCCTTGCCCCAAATAAATATCAAAGTAGCCACAGACTCACATGTTGGGATAAGAACTAAGAAAAAGAAAAAAAATGAATAAAATGTGATAACCCCCAACCCCATCACACACACACACTCTAAGGGTTTCAAATCGGTAAGGAAATGTGCCCGAGTCTCAAATGACTATAGAGAGGGTTAAATCCTATAAGGGGCTGCCTGGTGGCTCAGATGGTTAAGAACCTGCCTGCAATGTGGGAGACCTGGGTTTGATTCCTGGGTTGGGAAGATACTCTGGAGAAAGGAATGGCTATCCACTCCAGTAGTATTCTTGCCTGAAGAATTCTATGGACAGAGGAGCCTGGTGGGCTACAGTCCATGGGGTCGCAAAGAGTCGGACACGACTGGGCGACTAAACCACCAAATCCTATAAGAGAAGGAGAAACAAAGACGTGCATATTCAGGAAAGGCCACATCAATTTGGGGAAGTTCCAAAAAAGCTTTTTAAGGTTGGATGACACAGATTTTCAAGTGATGGAGATGGGGAAAGGTACAAGACAGCAATCCAGTCTGGGCATGGAGAGAGAGAAGGCTAAGGCTAAGATAGCAATGGCTAGGGGAAGTGTCCAGTTTGGTCATGTGTTGTAAGGGAATGTGTAGGAGAGAGACAGGGGTAAAAGTGAAGTATTTGGGGACTACTTTTTACAGAGCAGGGGCTGGTGGTACAGGTACATGGATCTCAAACCTGGGCATACCTAAGAATCTGCCCCAAGAGCCTTATAAAATGTGCTAATTTCCTGGCTGTTTGTGCAGAAATTCTGGGGAGTGGTCCAGAATTTTACTTTTAATGAGGACTTCAGGGTGATCCCCTGGAGGAGGAAATGGCAATCCACTACAGTGTTCTTGCTTGGAGAATCCTATGGACAGAAGAGCTGGGTAGGCTACAAACCATGGGGTTGCAAAAGAGCTGGGCATGACTGTGCCACTAAACAACAACAACATGGTGATATCAAAGCAGGTGACCTGACACCTTTTGGGGAAACCAAGTTTCCAGAGTTTCATGGCTGGCCACTGCCCCTCAGACTCAGAATTCTCAAACCAACAATCTGTGGTAACATTCCAGGAACGGAAATGGTGATGAATAACTGACCTTTAGTGATTCAAGTTAGGCAAACTTCTCCTTTGCAGGTTTGGTAGGTATGTCCCTGAAGCTTGGTCTGTGCAGTTATTTACCGCTCAAAGCCTGCATACATTTCTACTAAGCCCTGTCAACTTCTCTGTACCCTCACTTAGGGGTTCAGACTTAAGAAATACCACTTTCATTCTACTTGTGATGAAATTTAAGCCAAACGAAATGAGGTAGATATAGCATGGTAGCTGGCCAAGCTGGGTGTGAATGAGGTCTGACTTTAAATTCCATATTCTTTCTCTAACATTATTTGCTGCCACATATCAGGTCCCTTAAATGAAGACTAGATATCTTATTTAGGGCTCTTGAACTTATTTTCAGGCTTATTTTTAAGACCAATTTGAAAGCATAAACACACACTCACACATACACACTCACTCTCTCTCTCTCCTCTGTCCAAACCCTTTTTCTTTTAATTGAAATGTATTTCATTTTTTCTCTTCTGAGGGTACAGAGCAGTTCAGAAGACCCTACTAACGCAGACTCCACGCTGTAGATGGGTAATTACCATTCCTTTATCCTTTAAGAGATACAAGATAAATATTAAAGAAAATGAGGAACAGACGCCTTCCCTATTTTCTTTCCACCCTTTTATCTCTAAAGTAGGAAGTTTACTGAATCACTGCCAACAATTCACTCAGCCTAATGAAGTGTATAAGTAATAGGATTAAATAATCTTAAGCCATTATTACAGTGGCCTGATGCTGACATTCATCCAAACTCTGGCAAACACCGAGTGGTGAGTTCATGCTTGATTTAAAAATAAACAAACTAGGGCAGTGGGAAGGTTCTAGCATAAAGTTTCAGAGGCATTTAACCTGGAAATCTGAGACTCTCCACCTTGGTTGGGGCTGAAGCAAATGCTGTCCTATTTCTAACCTCTCCAACCAGAATTTATGCAACCCAACATTTTCAAGGGATGTTTCTCTGGGGCCTCTAGCCGCATATGGTTAAACCTCTTCATGTCAGTCCCAAAGAAAGCAGGTAGTTCTTTGAAGGCATCAGCAAGGCTCATGGTTTCTATTCCTGCCTCTGACATTAATAAACTATATAACCTCAGGCAAATCAGTCAGCTTTCTTGGGCTTTAGGTTTTCTCAGCTATAAAAATGACTTTATTGAATTTCTGAGGCTCCTCCTGGCCCTTAAACAGCGTTCAAATCTATGACAACAGATCAGGATGGGAACTGGAGGAGAGGTTCTGTTCAGTTAGGTCTCTTTGTTGTTCCAGGCAGTCTACTTACATATATGAGCTTTACTACCCTTACCAGGGTAGGACTACCTTAGAGCTTTCAGGGATATCCGTGGTGGGCAGTAATCAAAATCAGCAAAGTGATGGGGTCTATCTGGGGGAAAAGGCTAAATAAAAACCATTAGCAAAGGACATTGCAGTAACTATTCCTCTTCCACTAAAAGCTGTGCTGTTGTATAATTACAGGGTGCTGATATAAATGCCTGTTAAAGTAAGAGGTGCTTTCCAAAGCATATTCAATCCCAGAATCATTTCACTCATGAGTTAATTATACCTGTAAAATTTTATAGCATTCTTCATTTAGATCATGTGTGCCTTTAAATGTTTGTCTAGGTGCTTTATATTTTTGTTATTTCTGTATAAGGATTTTTTTCCTGTTATATTTTCTAAACATAAATTCCTAATTTTAATGTTGGTAGGTGACTGAACTTTTGTTATTCTAATACTCTAGGTTTCTTCAGATTTTCTGCAACAATAATCATATCATCTGTAAATATTTATACATTCTAGTCTTATAATTTTGAGTAAAGAAGTCTCAGAAATATAGGCATGATACAATGGCATTCATTTAAAATTAAGAAACAATATATGCAAACAACACAATTATATGTACATGCATCCATTCTGGTCTTCCCTGGTGGCTCAGTGGTAAAGAATCTGCCTGCAATGCAGGAGAGACAAGAGACACAGCCTCGATCCCTGGATCAGGAAGATCCTCTGGAGAAGGAAATGACAACCCAGTCCAGTATTCTTGCTTGGGAAATCCCATGGACAGAGGCGTCCGTGGGGGTGCCAAGAGTCAGACACGACTTAGCAACTAAACACCACCACCACCAATACATATATATTAGACATATGTAGTAGAACTACAAATAAATGCATGGGTATAATAAAAAACAAACTTAGTATAGTAGCTACCTCTATACAGGAATCTTGAGAATGTGATTAGGAATAAGAACCTAAGAGATTTCAACTGAATTTCAGGTGTTTTATTCTTAAACTGGATAATGTATACATAGAATTTCATTTTATCTTATTTTTTTTATTTCTGTGATGGAAATATTATGTAATTGGCATATATATATATAAAACAAAGACAAGGTCATACATACATGTAAATATATATACATATATACACACATAGACTTTGTTTCTAAATTTCCATTACAAAGACCAGAATGTTAAGAATAATATTACTATAATAGCAGGAGTCCTACGAAGATCTAGGAAAATCTAGGAAGAAGGCTCACCATTAGTTTATCACATTTGTACATCTTCTTTTTTCTTCTATTTTACTTGTCATTTTTTTATTTTTATTTTTTTGAGTTATCGCAATTGTGTTTATTTTTAAACAAGAACGTGTGACAAATTTCATTAAGTGCCCTTTTGGCATCTATGAAGATGATTATCTACTTTTTTAAAAAATTTGATATAACAATACATTGACATCTTAAAAGATTCCCGACACTATTCTACCATTGGAATCATGGAGTAACCTGAGTTGTTTCATTATGTGGCATTCAATTTGCTAACATTTCATTTAGAATTTCTGCATTTATGAAAGTTTGATCAGCATAGAGTGCTCTTTTAGGAGCAACCTAGGTTAAGTATTATTAATCAGGCTCAGGCTGGCTTTTCAAGATGATATGGGAAGCTTATCTTCTCTTGCTGAGCTCTGAAAGTTGAAATAGCATAGGAATCAGTTGTTCTTCAAAGATCTGAAAAATTTTGTTAGCGAAATTTCTTGGTTCTTTCTCAGGTGGTAGCTCTGCATTTCATCCACACTTATGAGGTTAAGTTTCCTTCCCCTATATTTAACTTTGCACAGAAAATAGCCTCTTTTATATAAAATTTTAATTGCAATAATATTGAATGTCTCTAGACCTATCCTGAAAGCTTCTTTTTCATTCCTAATTTTCTTTAATTTTTATTCTTCCCTTTTTTCTTGATTATCTCCACTGGATGTTTCTTTTGTTGTGTTTTCCAAAGAAACATCTCCTGGACCTAAACATTCTAATATTTTTCAGTGTATAGATAACCGCCTTTATTTTAAGTAATCCTTTCTCCCTTTGGATTGATTTTGTTGTCCACTTCTAGTTTTTTAGGTTCATATATTTGCACTCTTTCTTGTTGCAATGAAAGATTCTAACTTTAAGTGAAATTCAACTTTGGCTGCATTGCATTCTCCTTTATCATTCAGGGTTATCATTATCACTACTTTCTAGAATTTTTTAATTCAAGTGTGTGTTTATCCTTTTATAGATTCCTTATCTTACTATACTACTGTGTACAACTCTGCCAGCCAAAATATGAACTATTTCCATTTTCCTTTTAGACTATAATATGATGCTTTTCTAAGTCTTCCATGAAGATTTGGAAAGAAGATATAACCTCTTTGAGTGTATGGATTGGCTCAATCATATTATTCAGCTTCCATAATTGTTTTGTCAGAGACTACAAGAAATGTGTTAAAAGTTTTATAAAGACTATGGTTTTCTCCTTGGAAGGAAGGTTATGGCCAACCTAGATAGCATATTTAAAAGCAGAGACATTACTTTGCCAACAAAAGTCCGTCTAGTCAAGGCTATGGTTTTTCCAGTGGTCACGTATGGATGTGAGAGTTGGACGGTGAAGAAAGCTGAGTGCCGCAGAACTGATGCTTTTGAACTGTGGTGTTGGAGAAGACTCTTGAGAGTCCCTTGGACTGCAAGGAGATCCAATCAATCCATCCAAAAGGAGATCAATCCTGGGTGTTCACTGGAAGGACTGATGTTGAAGCTGAAACTCCAATACTTTGGCCACCTCATGCGAAGAGTTGACTCATTGGAAAAGACCCTAATGCTGGGTAGGATTGGGGGCAGGCGGAGAAGGGGCGACAGAGGATGAGATGGTTGGATGGCATCACTGACTCGATGGACATGGGTTTGGGTAGACTCCAGGAGTTGGTGATGGACAGAGAGGCCTGGCGTGCTGCAATTCATGGGGTTGCAAAGAGTTGGAGACGACTGAGCGACTGAACTGAACTGAACTGATGGTTTTACCATTTTCAGGCCATATTTCATCAATATTTTTATATCATTTATTTCAATGTAATGCTATTTACTGAGTAAAGGCTCAGAGTTGTTCTTTGGGAACTCTGACTTAACATAATGTTTTTTGGCTTGTTTGATGGTTTTGTCCTAAAACTGCACTTTGTTATTAATATTGTAGTTAGTAGGTAATTAATGTTATTTTCCTTTGGTCTGAATTTGCCATTACATCTTTTATAATCTCTTTATTTTTAACTATTAGTTTTATTGGTTCATGGCTTATCACCATTTTATTTGCTGTAGATTTCCCACACATGTTTTGATTAATTTATTTGTCTGCTGGAATATTTCTTTGAGTCACTTTTTCAGCAAAGGGCATGTACATAAATACTCTTTTTGAGTGTTCATGGAATATTTAAAAGAAGCTATTTCTAATGAAGACAAAGTTTGATATACTATTAAGTAATAAAAGCAAGTTATGAATTAGTATGACCTCATTGTGTTTGTGTGTATGTGTAAACATTTGTATATTGGGTTGGCCAAAAGGTTCATACTGATATTTTCTGTAAGTTGTTACAGAAAACCCCAAATAAGCTTTTTGGCCAACCCAATAGCTGTGTGATTACATTTGCAAAGAAAAGAAATATGTGGTAAAATGTAAACTGTTAAAACATTTAGACAGGAGAACTATATACCTTTTAAAATATTTTCCAATTTTTCTCTAATAAGCAAATAATACTTAAAAACTGAGGTTTCACTGCTTTGATTTTTTTTTTTAGAGAATTACTACCATAAGAAAAAACAGTCTGAGCTCAATGTGGTAATAAAGAAAAATTAATAAGGAAAAAGGAAATATAGTAATAATAAATAAGATTTACAATTATTTGTTGGATATGTGGAAAGAACTGGATTTGAGAATCAAAAGCCAGAGTCAAGTCCTTGCCTTGCTCTATGGAACTGAGCAAACTAAGGTTTTCTAAAACTCAATTTATTACTACTGGGAATGAATACAATAATAATTGTATCTACTCTCTAAGATCATGAGAGAATGTACATGAGATACAAGTGCTTGAAAAAGTTAAAGCACCACACCAACACCAGTTATTTGTATATTGTTTTTAACCATAAGAAGACTTTTGCCTTAAGATTCAAGGCATTTCAAAGGCAGCAAAAAGTAAATGCTCAAGAAAAGTGAGGGGCAGCATTTTTACGTCAGTAGAAGTTTAGACTTTCAGGTTCTGTAGTACTGGAAGACATGATTCATGTGGTCATCAATAAAAATTGTGGAGATTTTAAGTCTATCATCCCAGGGGGCTGTCAGTAGCTATACATTTTTAGAAAGCTGAACACTCTTTTCAGGGTGGCAGTATGGATCCAGCAATAAAATGCAAGTTAGATCTGTTCTCCAGTCTTCACTTTGGCTATTACTTTGAAAACATCAAAACCACTGTAAACAGGACAAAGGATCTCCCCCTTGTCTGTTTCACAAGGTTCTAATAGGTATAGTAAGGTACAGTTACAGAGCTTAGGAGCATTATAAAATGCAAGGGCCTGTGCAAATGGAAGCGATAACTATTCATAGTAGTTAACATAGTTAAATCTCTCAAGAGTATACTTGACAAATTCTCCTCTTGCTTGAACCATCTTTCTCCTTCCTGGGACAGTGTCTGTGGGATGATGTAACATTAAGAAGAAAGTGTGAGTGTGTGTGTGTGTGTGTGTGTGTGTGTGTGTGTGTGTGTGTGGTGTGTGTATGAGAGAGAGAGGGAGAGACGGAGAGGAAGATGAGAGAGCAGAGATGGGTAATTAAGAAAAAAGAAGGGAAGTTCATGTGAATTTTTCAAGTTTAGTCTAAACTCTCAGGTCCTTTCCTAATACCCACATAAAGCACAGGCCGTAACTGCTTCTAAAACCTTTTATTAGGAGGAGTTGAGCATATAAAAGGAAAACTTCCCTGTGGAGGTACAAAACCTGCCTCTTAATGTAGCTTGAAAAGTTAGAATGTTTTGGCCATAGCCATTTAGTGACAGAGAGAGCAAAAGGCTACAAGTGTGTTGGCCACTAATGCGTCAAATTCAGGAACCTTCAAGTGTTTAGTCTCCTGTGGAGTTGGCCTCCGATTTCCTGAGGTCTTTTAATCACTTAGATTGTAACTGTAATAAAAATGTCTGTACTAACTTCCACTGCTGGAGAGTTAAGAGTTGGATTCCATCCACTCTGAGTAAGAGCCCTGGTTTAGGGAGAGATCCTTGGCTGCCATTTCATAAACAGACTTGCTGAGAATCTCTGATGCACTAGGTCTCTAGGTCCAGACTCTTTGGCGATGCTAAGAACACAGCAACTCTTTTATAAACCTGTACTTAGGAGTAAACCTGCCTCATTAAGGGCAGAAGGCCACATAAGTGGGAGGCACAGTTGCTGCCTATGCCAACACAAAAATCTTCTTAAGCAAAACATGAACTTCTTCTTCTCATATCTGTCCTCATGCTCTTTCTATGACATCTGTTTATTTCAGTATTTCCGTAGCAACTGCAGCTATAAAATTATCCCAAACTTAGAGGATTTCTAAATTCTATCAAATTAAGCTAAGGGAAAAAGCAACAATAATAATATTATTAATCAGATCAAGCCCTTATATTAGTAAACCACTTCTTCATGATGTACAAAATATTACACTTACTCACTCTTTCCTTTTGAAGAGAGGGAAGAAGTTATTACCTCCCTTTAATAAATCAGATACTGATGCTCAGAAATTAAATTACTTCTCTGACATCACACTAGGAGAGCAAGGACTAGAACCATGAATACCTATTTATATTACTTTTCTTCCCCAGGAAGCTTAGTGCTCTTAATTTTAATCTGTTCATTTATATAAATCCACAAGAATAAACCAAAACTAAGCTTTAAGAGATCTATCATCAAAGTAGAAAAGAACCTCATTGATTTTGCTAATTATAAAAACTCAAAAACCATTACATAAGTACCTATTAAATTGGTTCAAAACAAATATAAACAAACCTCTTCAATAGCAGATAGAGGTTATAGTTTAACATTTGGTCTCATTATTGCTCCTGGTTCTGAAAATTGGAAAAAATCTTCTTAAAGAAATCTAGTAAAAGTTCTCCAAATTGCTGTAAACTTGGTAACATAAATCAAAGGATTTATGTTTAGAAAGTAATTCAAAATAAAATAACATAAAACATTTTACTCAGTTATTTATAGGCATGTTATATACAATACTAAAAGACTGGAAAATACCCAATATCTTTCTAGTAGCAAATGTTTTTAAAATGTTGTATGTAAACATAATTTAAAACTAAACAAATAAAAAGCTAAAAATGGAAATGATTACAATGGAAAGCTATATATTTATATTAAATCAATCAATAGAAAATACAAAAGAAAGCATGTATAAAATTAGTAAAGAGGATTACAGTGCCTTAATGAATCAAATTTGTTTAATTACAGCTATATACATGTAAGAATTAAGGATTTAAGAAATCACTGGAAATTATAAATAACCATTGAATCAAACATAAAGCCATAACTGGTGTATTTTTACCTAAATTATGTAAATATTTGATAACTAATTTGGGCAAGAATAAATTAAATTATTTTAGACTGGTCTCCTTCCTGAACTCAGAACATCAAACCGGGTGGTCCTTACACAGGAATAATTATCTAACTAAACCGCTGTCTTCCCTATTCTGACTCCATCAATAACAACAACAAAAGGCACAGACTGAGGTCCAGCGATAGGCTTTCTCGGTTCTGTGCAGGACATTTTTCAGACCTCTCCTTTCCACTAATGGATCAAGAGGCAATTGAATGAATGACATTGCTGGTGCTTCCTGTTCTAAGGGCTTGGGCTCCAAGAGAGATACACACAGCCCTATGGTCCTCCTTTATACAAATTCCATCTTCAAAACAAACATTTCATTTTATCCTCCCAGCTCCCCCACCATCCTGCTGATGAGAACTCTTTACATTTTTAGTGTGGCAGCTTACTGGTCTTATGAAAGTTCAGAAGAAATTAAAATGCTAAAACATCCATCTGAGGGCTTGAGTGCTGTGCTGAACTCTGAAATCAATATCGAACAAGGGTCTTTGAGTACAGCTTAACTGAATTCTGATAAAAATTAAATTACATTTAGAGTCACTATGGATAGATCTCATTAAAGAAAAATCCTGATTAAAGTTTCTTTAGAGGGAATGAAGTCAAAAAGGATGGTAAGAATTTCCATTATTTGAATTCATTCACTTTTTCCAAGGATGTGATTAAATATCACCCAGTGTTCACTGTCATGAGCATACAGGCAACCAAGGCTGAAGGAAACACATCCTCAAGAATCACTCAGCTGCTATGCCTGAAATGGAGGCGGAAACCTTAGTCTACCAGAGCAAAAGCCCATATTAGCCAGCTTAGACTTTCTTCAGTTTTACTACACACTCAGGAGAGTAAGCAAAGCATTTAAAAATGGGAGGGGTGTGTCTGAGATTTCCCAGGCGTGATGCAGCTTGCTGCACGTTAGGTGCTCATTTTCAAAAGCGCTAAATAGGCCAGAAATTTTATCAAAATTAATCTCAAAGCAATATTCATCCCACTACTGTTCCCTGAGCCAGCAAAGTGTGCTTTACAAGAATTGCCACATTTCACATTCGTAAGTCTTGGGAAAAATCCTGCAATCGTCACCATTATATATGAGAAAACAGGCTTAGAAAGATCAAGTAACTCTCCCGAGGAGACAAAGTTTTAAGTGAGGTAACCAAATTCAAACCCATGTTCTTCATACTGTGTTACACTGTTTCCCAATATTGTCCATGTGATTCCTAGTTAGGAAGAGATCCGAGGAGACAAAGTTTTAAGTGATGTAACCAAATTCAAACCCATGTTCTTCATACTGTGTTACACTGTTTCCCAATATTGTCCATGTGATTCCTAGTTAGGAAGAGATCCGAGGAGACAAAGTTTTAAGTGATGTAACCAAATTCAAACCCATGTTCTTCATACTGTGTTATACTGTTTCCCAATATTGTCCATGTGATTTCTAGTTAGGGAGAGATGAAAACTGAAGGAGGCAGCCCCGGGGGCATCAGCCAAGTAGTGAGAATCAACAGTGCACTCCAAAAAAAGGGTGAAAAACAGACAAAAGAACTACAAAAATCAGTATTCTGTGGCCACTTAGTGTATGGACAAACAGCCATAGGTGCTTCTGGAAGCTCTGCTGACATTGCCACAGAGCCCACTGCAATAAATAATTTCACTGTGGTCCTAGATCATTGTGAATGACAATCCATACTACTTATTTACAAGGGATTTTGAGATTTTCTCTTTCAACAGAGATTTTTAAGAGTGATATTTTAAACATTCTTATTTCTTAAAGATGTAGATCTTTGTTCACTAGACTTTTTCTGATATGTAATTGTTTCTTCCAAATCAATGGGACATCACTGTGTTTGTGATATTCTGTATTCTGGATAAACTAAAGCCTTATTGTGTCTGCACTGAATACGAGACTAGTGTGAACCACTGAAGTTAATCTCGGCTCTGACACTAATAAAATGACATGTCATTTTCTTCCTCTCTGTATTCTCACTTCTAAAGAGAGGAGTTAGACAAATGATCTAAAGTTTTTTTCCAGCGCTGACATTGTGTGGCACTATAATGATGCTATATGTGACTAAGTTGCCTTTAGGGAGGAAAATGAGATAAAATTGAACTAGAGAGATGCAAAACAATATTTCGTCTTGCAAGATCTTAATCTCAAAGAGATTTCAGATCTGTGCTGCAGATTCCAGGGCTGCAGTGAGTTAGAGCTGTCAGATTATGGGAAAATCCCAATGAGGCCAGAAACTTCTGCAATAAACTTGAACCTCGGGGCTCCGCCAAGCTATGTATAGCTTCCAAAACCTTGCACCCGAGGTTTCTCTTATGTTGAAATGCTGTGGGGGCTGAGGGCCAAATCATGCCTCTTGTGTGGGTTTGCAAAAAAGCACTACTTTTTCCACTGATAAGCGTTCAACAGAGAGATAAAATCATGTAGAAGGATGGCAAGGAAATTTACTTTAGATTAAAAAAGTTTATGTTCATTTACCAAACTGCTCTATCAGAAGACAGCTTAATGTGTAGATTTAAGTAGCCTGGCAAACAGCTAAGATAATGTGACAAATATTTTATAGTCACTCAACTATGTTATTAAAATATAATTGTGAATTAAAAAAAAGGAAACAGCACAACTGTTTTCCTTTAAGGTACTCTAAAATATCAATAGTTTATCTAATTGCATCATTGAAAATTTGCTAGGTATGATAGGTAAAGGGCTTCCCTGGTGGCTCAGTGTTAAAGAATCCACCTGCTAATGCAGGAGACATGGATTTGATTCCTGGGTTGGGAAGATCCCCTGGAGAAGGAAATGAGGAAATGGCAACCCAATCTAGTATCTTGCCTGGGAAAACCCATGGACAGAGGAGCCTGGTGGGGCTTCAGTCCATGGGGTCCCAAAAGAGTCAGATACAACTTAACGACTAAATAACCACGACAGCTAAGAGAATTCTAGGTAGAAAGAAGGTGATTCAAGCGACCCAGGAGTTTGAAAGAGTACTTACAATTCCCAAGGCCCTGCCACATGTTTCTCTACAAATATGACATCAAATATAGAGTGAGGCTTAATAATAAGAGGTGTGACTCTGCTACTTGGGAAACCTGATGCTTCAAGGGGGAACATGTTAGCTTGTACATACATGCTTGTAAGCCCCAGGGCGCTGATCTTCCTGGCAGACCACTAACTGAATGGTAGCCCCAGCCAATGCACCTTTTGACCTCAGATGAACAAGTGGCATAGGGATAAAAATTAAGATATGCCAATCTGTACACTAGCACCATTTGAAATCTAATCAGAAGCAAAGACCTGAGGGCTACATTTGATCTGGAGTGATTGATATTTTGCCATAGAAGTCATTCTAGTAAATTAGCCGAGGACCGAATCTGAACTTACGATGTAGCAGGGCTCGCAGTAGGCTTTCTTCTCCACTGCGTAGAAGGGCTGCCCTCGGAGCTTGTTGTTACAGATGATGCAGGTAAAACAATCCACGTGGAAGACCTGATCCATGGCAGTGCATCCTGTCCCTTCCCCAACTACATTTTCCCCGCAGCGAGCACAGCGGCCTGAAAGAAAAAAGGGATTGACTGTAAAGAACACCTTTAGTTCTTTTAAGGAGAATAGCATGGGTGACACAGTACACTTGTCAAGTCAACAGCAGCAACAGGGTCACCACCACTGCCATCATCATCAAGATCACAGTGACCGTGGCAGCCATCATGAGGCCAGCACCATGGGGATTTTACGAATCAGCTAAGGAGCTGACTCTCACAGACAAGGTCCCATGGGAAGTGACCAAGCAGAACTCAGGTCTTCTGATGTGGAGGCCAGTTCTCTGCCTCTGATCTCACACAGAAACATAAGAGGAACTCGACTCAGGATGGTGGGAGTGGAAAGCACAGAATTCCTTCTCTTTGGAGCTACCATGAGGAGCTACCAGTTAGACTGTGAGGAAACTGGGTCCAAACTCAAACTTCAGCTTCTTCTACAAAAGCCTGGGTTGCAAAACCTCTGCATCCAGCCCTTAGTGACAGGCAGATTAAAAAAAAAAAAGTAGTTTTTTTAATTTCCAGACAGCACTGATTGCTTTTTCTCATATTGAGCTGGAATGCTTCCTCACTGTTACCCAATAGTCCCAGTTCTGTCTTTTAAGGCCTCAAGAAATACGTCTCATTTCTTACACTTGACACCCTTTAAGATATTACAACTCAGCATTGCCTCTAAATCTGTTTACAGTTTGAATATACCTTAATCATGCAACAGTTCCACAGACTGTAGGGTTCTGAGTCCCTCATGGTTTTGATTGTCATTGTCCAGCCCAGTGTTCTGTAAATTTTCAGCATTATTACATTGATTCCTGGGGCTCCTGACTACATACGGACATTGTGTTTAGCTTGAAAAAAAACTGCATTAAGTTTTTAATGAGAACATTAAAATGTAATTTAAAAAAATTATGTCATTGAGAGGCATTGTGCTGGCTACAGTCTGTATCCATAACTGGCTTCATTTTGGGAATCTTAAGCCAGAAGCCACAGTCACATTTATTTTCCTCTTCTTATTCTTTATTTCTATGAAGGCAAAAATTCTTAACAGATTATTACAAGTTCACTGGAAATGTCAGCAAGAATTGACAGACTTTTACAAATAAGCTTTAGCAAACCTAGTGCTTTTCTTGGTGCTTTACATATATTAACTTATTTCATATTCACAATAACTTATATGGCAAGTACTATTGCTATTCTTATCTTACAGATGAGGAAACTGGGTTACAGAAGTGGTTAACTACCTTCTAACCTAAGCCATCTAACTTCAGTGTTGATGGTCCTAACCACTCTGCTGTCTGGCCTCTGCTTAGTTCTGTGCATCAGGATTGCACACAGAGCTGACACTATGGAGAAATCTCTTAGTAGAGCCTGCTTTCCGTGCTCGATCACACTGGACTGACTACCATTAACACCTAAAATGGATGCTGGTTAAATATTTCAACTCAGGAGAAAAGAGGCAAAGGTGTTTCTAATTCCCTCTGGTTGCATTGGTCCTGGGAAGTATTTCTTAATATATTTTGCTGCAGAATTTGAATGCCTCTTTAAAGTATAGCCCAAACTAAAGAACACTTTCCCCCTAAACAATAGACCCAACTATAGAACATTTTCCTCCTAAAGAATAAGAAATGTTAAATGCTGAAAAAAATGTCAAACTCTTCAGCACTTGATTTTTTTTTTTGATGTCTTAATATCATATTCTTGACATTTGATAAACTTTAATAAACTGTGTGGCTTGATTTACAAATTTATATCCAAGAGTGAACTTGTATCTGTTTTTATTATAAGATGTATAACCTTAGAAAAGTACTTTAAAATTTTAGACTGTCATTCCCTTCAGTAACAAAGCTAGGACTACCATATGGCACCACTGTTGCGATCATTCAGAAAAAAAGAAAAAAACTCAACTGGTTTACTAGAAAGTTCACTATACTATGTTTAAAAAGGATGCTAAAAGTCTTGAGATTTTATGCCACTATCTGATAATATTTCATTACAAAGAACATACTGGAAATTGCAGGTGAATGGATCATCAATCCATAAAATATAATTTAAAAACTTACATCATAATCAAAGCTTTCAAAATTTTTTTTCTCAACTGCTTGTGCAAAGTAATCACATTCATTCCAGTGTACATAGATTCATTTTCAGTATTTATACTGGCATTGTGTTCACTAACACATTTTTAATATTTATCTGAAGTGATCTTTATGGTATTATCTTTATGACTATTTTTTCCACTTTAAAAGAATCATTCAAATCACTGATCTAGTCTGGAAAAGTGAACAAATAGTGTAATGAAATAATAATAATCCTTTTAAAATGTAGGTTTAGCAGCAGCAGAAAAACAATACTAATAATATGAAAATACTGTGAGATGAATGGCACTGTTAGTGAACATCAGTTAAACACCACCAATCCACACAGGTTTTGTGGTATATATGCAATCATTAACAATGTGATGATTCATTAAAAGCATATTGGATTCCTGTGAATATTATAATTTTACATTTTATATTCATTAAATGCAAGTCAACAAAATAATTATTTACTACTCTTTCCTTTTCTAGACACCAAACTGGACTTCTTGAGACTCTATCAGGGACTACCAGTGATCTGTAGACCACACTTTGGTAAAAAATTTGTTCTGGCCAAATGTTATTGACTATTGGTCATGGTGGGCGACGAGGCAGGTAGAGGTAGTAATTATGATTCCAGGGCATGGTTGCCCAAAGTGTCAAGTCTGGAATCTAAAGGCCTGAGCTTACACGGTTTATGGAGAGATTGAGAGCTACCCATGAGGATCTAGGGGAAAATTTCAATCACTGATTAACAGGAAAGGTCAGAGCAGAGCCCTGAAGGTCAGGATGAAGGTCAGCTAAGCTTTGGAATTCTCACTGTATTTAATAGGCATTCCTTAGCTATTCTCTTTTTGTCCAGTTCTATGATCTTTATGCTGTAGAAGGAAATGACAATCCACTCCAGTATTCTTGCCTGGAGAATCCCATGGATAGAGGAACCTGGCAGGATACAGTTCACAGGGTCGCAAAGAGTTGGACATGAGTGAAGCGATTTAGCACACAGCACAAAATCTGTAGGATACCTGGAAAGGAATTAGACCACGTCACTGCCTTTCACATTAATTGTGAGACTATATACGTCCTACAATCACATGACAAAATGTGGTGTCATCTGAGAAAGTGCTTTGGAGATGTGGAAGGAACACTACACCCGAGAGGGCTCAGGAAAGGTTTTGTGGAGAAAGAGGCATTTAAGTGCAACCTTAAAGGATGGAATTGTGACAGGTAGGGATAGAAGAGAGAAAAACATTCTAGTTTTTCCACAAGAGGGGATGAGTGGCTAGGCTTCCTGGATCCAAAACCTCTGCAGTGGCTGGGTGGCAGGACAACGAGGTTTTGTCCTCTCAGCTATGAAAGCAGATGGACTGTGTTCACAAGGAACAGTCTTCTTCTTTATATTTTGGAGAATATTCTTCCAGAGTGGGTCAGGCTAATATGCTAGACCCAGACATGACCAGCACTGCTGCTTCCTGTACTTTTCCTATTCTTGGGAGAAATCGGGGACACCAGGCTCGGGGGCAGTCAGTCTGGCACCTTTAAAATCACAGGCACAGAAAAAGAGCGAAGAACAAAAATTAAAAATAGCCCTTCACATCAGCAGGACAGAAAAGGTGCCCGAATGTTCTCTTTTTGTATTAACAAAAATTTACAAACTATGCCTTTTATGGAGGCATTCACAATGGAAAGAAAGTCACTCTAGCATAGTTCATCCTTGCTCCTAGAGGATGCTACACATCATTAAAAGCATCCCATGATCTTGCTACCCATCTTAGAGAGAAGTATCTCAGTGCTTTTAAAGGAGAAAAACCAGGGGAATGGTACCAGACTTGGAGGCATCAGAGCATGAAGGAAACATAATTGATTAGGGGCCAGTGGGAAGTTAAGGGTCAAGATCAGACCCAAGGCTGGTTGAGAGGAGCTTATTGGCAAAGCTGAGCATAGTAACCTAATGGCAGAGGGTTAGACAGCCTAGGGAGAATTTTGTCAGTGAATTGAGATGCCTGAACTAATAAAAACGTGTCCTGTATTTTTGTTTGTTGTACGTATGATTTTATATCGACCATGGAGTCAGTCGGGGATTCTTCTCACTGCTCCCCCTCCATCTCCCTTACCCCAGCAACTATCACAATCTCTGCAAAACCTCTTAAATGCTTCTTTCCCCTCACATGTCTGCTGACCACATTGGGCTTATTATCTTTCATGGGCCATTGCAATGAATTCTTGATTGTTCTACTCTCTCTGATTTACTCCCTCTTACAAATGTAAAGAGGGCTTCCCTGGTGGCTCAGTAGCAAAGAATCTGCCTGCAAATCTAAGTTAGATCCCTGGACCAGGAAGATCCCCTGAAGAAGGAAATGGCAACACACTCCAGTATTCTTGCCTGGGAAATCCCATGGATAGGGGAGCCTGGTGGGCTATAGCCCATGGGATCGCTAAAGAGTTGGACACGACTTAGCAACTAAACAACAACAGCGAATGGAAAGGCTTTATGGTAGTCTTACTACTTGAGCTAAGTCTAGAAGTTTAGTTTTTGAAAAAGTC
This sequence comes from Giraffa tippelskirchi, assembly GCF_054371585.1. Lineage (NCBI taxonomy): Eukaryota > Metazoa > Chordata > Mammalia > Artiodactyla > Giraffidae > Giraffa > Giraffa tippelskirchi. The sequence continues at coordinate 156,770,453 of NC_137276.1, read as the reverse complement.
ACTTTAGGAATGGCATAGGTATAAATTGACATTACAGGCAAATCTAGTTAAACTAGGGAGGTAAACTAGTGAGATCTGGGTTTTCTTTTCAATGTTTCAGCTTTCTCTTCTCGTCATGTGAATTTATTTTCTGCACAATATGAAAATACAATTTCATTTAAAAATGATGTCCTTGTGACAAGTACAGAATTAATACAGTAGATCATAGACCACCTTCTGTAAACCCTGCTTGTTTCCGAGGTGAGACCGAAAATATCCACAGTCCTTTTGAGAATTGGTGCCATGGCAAAGGAAGTTAACATACTCCCAAACTGAAGCCTATTCAACATCAAAGGTAAACTAGTACAGGGGCTTCCATGGCGATCCAGTGGTTAAGACTCCACTTCTACTTCACGGGGTGAGGTTTTGATCCCAGGCCTGGAAACTGTTAATAAGATACTGCATGCCATGTGGCACTCCCAAAAAGAATAAATAAAAAATTAAAAAAGAAAAAAGTAAACTAGTATATTTATGCAGACATGAAGCCAGGTCACATTTGTCTTAATATCATCCTTGCTAACTGACTTAGAAATTTCAGGCATAAGCAAAATTAATATTCTATCTTTAAACATTATAATGAAACTCTATATGCCAATTGTGTGATGTATATGTATCAGCTTTCTTACTAAGTACCTTCTAAAATATATTCTGAACAAAGTCCTGTTCCAAAAGTTCAATCAATAAGGTTATACCAGGGTAATGAAATGATAGCAAGTTATTCCTAGAAAAAAGCTTGCTCCATTTTACCCTCTGTGCACCCACTGGAGTTATCTTGCTAAAGTACAGCTTCTGTTAAACCTATTCAGAAATTATCTTCCACTGAACGTACAAAAAGATCATAGAACAAGTTTGTACTCTTCATGTGACAGGTCCATATCCCATTCACCGGAAGTTCTAGGATGATGGCACTTGCTATTCACCACAGCTTTTACTTTATGGAACCACGTAGTATTAATGCATGTAATAATAGACAACCTGTTTTTGTAAACAGCTTAAGTCCTAGGACAGTGATTCTCAACCTTGCTAGTATGTTGAAATCATCTGGAGAATTAAAAACAAAACAAAACACTGATCTCTGGGTCCCAGCTCCAGAGGTTCTGATTTGTGGTCTGTGTTGGGATGTCTTAGGATTGGACTTTTTAAAAGCTCTCCAGGTGATTACAGTGTTCAGCCAAGTCATGCTACTGTTCCAAGAGTGCATGTTTTTATATTGCTCGTCAGGATAACAGCTGATAGCTATCACCCAAACAATTCATCTGCATGCAAGACAGTTAGGGGACAGACTGTTAACCATGAGTTGGCTGAAAAAAAAAAAAAAGAAATTTCTGCGGCATCATAATATATCTTACTTTTCATGAACAACAGTAATTTCCCTAATGCTGTCTCTTTATGTCTTAGACTGAAGAGTTTTCAGTGGCTTTCCATCCATTGATAACATACATGAAGAGAATCAGTTAAGTTACCATAAAATAATTTGACAGCATTAAGCCAGAGAAAGCAGTTCACATATATTAAATACAAGCCTGCCTATAGAACAGGCTTCTTTTGTGCTGTAAATAAACTTAACATATGGCACTGCTATATGGCCTTAGAAAATACAAAACACACAAAGAATGTCCACCAATAGCCATTTAAGGTGTGATATCACATTCCATACATCATACATCAAATTGAGATTTACTATTTTTTTGGACTCTACCTTTAAATAATGTACCAATATTCAGTCTCCCATTGTTAGTGCTTTTTAGCTCTGTGAATCCTGAAATTCTTATCATATATTAAAAGCTGGACTGAGCACACATCTAGCTTTGTCATTGCTTGTGTGTAAATAATTATATTATACTACACTTCACTGTTATTGCTTAAATGGTCCTTGCAGAGACAGCTTGCAGACTTGATGGGCACATGGATGGGAAGGAGAAGGAGAGGGCTGATGGCTATTCTCTCTTTCTCTTCCCTGTTCTGTCTCTCTCTCATACACACACATGCACAGACAACAGGAAAAGGAGCAATGACTATAATAGCACTAGAACCTGTGTTAAATGTATAAAGCTTTTGGAAGGAGACACAATAAAAAGCATTTTAGTACAAAATAAGAAATTAAGCTAAGTAACAAGAAAACAAAATAGGTTCTCCAAATTCATCAGAAAGAATGGTTCAGGAATGGGTGAACAAAGGCCTAGGTAACAAATCTGATGAGATGGAGAACCTGGTGACTTACTGGTGAAAGTCATTACAAAGTCTAACCATGAGGTTATTTGTTTACAGATACCTATTTGCTTGGGCTTCCCTGGTAGCTCAGATGGTAAAGAATCCACCTGCAATGCAGGAGACCCCGGTTCGATTCCTGGATTGGGAAGATCCGCTGGAGAAGGGATGGGCTACCCACTTCAGTATTCCTGAGCTTCCCTGGTGGCTCAGCTGGTAAAAAATCTGCCTGTGATGTGGGAGACCTGGGTTCGATCCCTGGGTTGGGAAGATCCCCTGGAGAAAGGAACAGCTACCCACTCCAGTATTCTGGCCTGGAGAATTCCATGCACTGTATAGTCCACGTGGTCCCTAAAGTCAGACACGACTGAGAAACTTTCACTTCACATATTTGCTTAGGTTGGACCTTCAGGTAAGGAGGTAAATTGGGAGGGGGAGTCCCATATAGGGCTGCAAAAACAAGCATGTTTCACTAAAATCAATATACTGCATCACAAAGAAGCATAAGAAAGACATAAAAGAAAATTACTGTATTTTGTCCCATGGGGAAGACACTGCCTTACGTATTCTATACGCATTATCTCATTTAGTGCCATCAACCCTTCTTTAGTCTTATTTTATAGATGAGAAACCTGGGATTAAGTCACTTGGTCAAGGTCTCAAAGGCAGAAATGAGGTGAGACTGGGATGGGAATCAGATCAGACTTCTAAAGCCCATTTTTTTAATCAGCACAGGGTTTCTAGGAATACACTTCATTATTCAATCATAACTGTGATGTTTTCAGCATTGCTGAGGGACAGGATCTACTCCCACTCTTGGGGAAAAAAGAGCCAGTAAAGCATCATTTTTCCACTCCCTCAAGCCTCAGGAGAGCTTAGTGTCAGGATTGGCTACACATGCAAAAATCAGTACAGGTAAGGATCCTTCAGAGAAAAGCCTGAAATGTTGAACCTCAAACTCTGGCTTCCCACCAGAAACATTTTTAAAATAATGCAGATAGTCATACTCCACTGAGACACATTCTGATTCATTTGGTTTGGAGTGGGGACTGAAATAATGATGCTAATGTGCAGAGGGGATGGGGACCTTTGTCCTAAAGGAAACCACATGTTCATGTGTTTCACAAAGTGGAATTTATCCTAGAGTATGCTTAGAAAGTGGTGATGTTTGGGACCAAAGACCTGGCCCTCAGGAGCTACATCCTAGGAAATTGCAGAGGGAGTGAGTTAGCCACCAGGCACCCTGGTTCTAACCTTCACTAAGCTAGTATGCATAGGCACAGTGGTAAGGACAATCACTTTCTGACAACAACTTCCAGTCTCAGAAGGAGCAGCACAAACATAAATGAAAACCAGACAACACAACAAAAGCAAAACAAAAAAATAACACTGCTTTGCAATTTGGGATACAATACACGGTGCCCTTTGAACAAAATTGGGTATCCCATGGTAGAAAGGCAATCAGACAGAACTGCAAGTCTTGCCTTGTTACTCACTAGCTATGGGAGCCTAAACAAGTTTCCTAAATACTCTGAGCCTGAAGTCCCTTGTTTTTAAAATAAGTAGTTGTGTCATCTATCCAGTTATTCTTTCAACCCCTCAACAGATACACTTACTGAATTTCTATTGTGTTCTAAGTCCTGTGACAGTGGTAACCTTTACTCAGCCTCTATAAAAATGAATGGATAAACAACAAAGTCCTACTGTATAGCACAGAGAACAGTACTCAGCATCCTATGATAAGCCATGATGGGAAAGAATGTAATATATACATAAATATGCTATAAATATGTGTGTGTGTATACATATAAATATATATATATAGAGAGAGAGAGAAAGAGAGATAACCAAATCATTGTTGTATAGCAGAAATTAACACAACATTGTAAATCAAGTATACTTCAATTAAACAGATTTTTAAAAAGGCCATGACAAAGACTGCCTTGACTATCTGGTCACCAAGTTCAATGACAGGAGCAGCTACAAAGTGCCAAGTAGAGGCTTTGCTTCTTTTTCCTTCCAACTACAGGAGGCAGAGAACAACTTAAAATGAAGAGGACCAGAGGTGGATGCTCTGAATCCTCCTCTGAAGACAGTGGTCCATGTGGGGGTAAGAGGCAGCTTCATCTCTGAGGCAGTTATAAGATATTTACCAATATGGTACTAGTATAATTTAGTGCTAGAAATTCAATCCCAAACTTGAAAAAATTTGTGGACCCCAGAATGATGATAATCGTCAAGATTTATTCAGCACTTATTTGACAAGCACTGTTTTAAGGATTTAAATATTTTATCTCAAGTAATCCTTTCAACACCCTCATGATACAGGTCCTTTCATTATGTTCATTAGAGTATAAGAGATGGTTGCCTAGGGAGATTAGGTAACTTGCCCAAAGCCACAGAGCTAATTATTGAATCTAGAACTGGGACCCAGTCAGTCTGGACTTAAAATGCACTAAACCCCTCCTCTAACCTGGCTTTGGGCTTTAGAATTTGAAAATTCTGGCCTGGCAGATGTAAGCTTGCATAAGCCTTACAAAATTCCTAATAGTAATATTAGTATTTATTTTGGCTAAAGCATTATTTCAAGTTAATTTTTAAACACAGGCGTTTTCATATTCCGATTCTTAATTTTAATCTATTGTCCTATATTTAAAATTCATTTCATGATTGATCTGTTAACAAGAAAAAAATCAATGTTTACTAGTACAGTTAAAAAACTGTGACTGCAATGATTATTTTTGACTTATGATTAAAATGTGCTCTATGGTATCTATCATGAGATTTGCATTTCCCTCAGGCTCTACTCAAAGCTAAAAAACCTTTAAGCGTGCCATGTTACCTTGTAGTTTTATAGGTGGAAAATCTCCACATGTATTTTTGGTTATTTAAGAGCAAATCAACCACTGAGTGTTCCTGAAGCTATTGTATTTCAATGTCTAACAACAGCCATAATATTCTCTTTACAATATTATTAAATAACAAGCACTCCTTATATTTATATATGGGTTTATAATTGTAAATGTACTTTCTCACTCAGTGCTACCGAAAAGAGCAAAATGAACCCTAAAATTAAGGCTACTTCTTTTAGATTTCCAGTATATGAAGACTGAAAGAGATCCTGCAAGCTCACATAAAACTTCATCATTTCCATGTTCTTTTTTGAATCTTGTAATAACTAAAGGCCAGAGAAGACAATTATCTTCTTTTAACAAGTTAACCTAGGAATAATGCTGTGCATGACTTGACAGGTAGATAACAGAGCTGGAATTTAACCCTACTTCATCTAACCCCAAGTCTTAGTGATCTTGCTGGACCACACAACCTGCAAGCCTGGTGACGGGCCTAGAGATGGGTGATATTTTCACCTGACACTATGTCCCAGGGGAGCCATTCAGTCTTACTTGGGGGTTTTGGATTTTCTACTTAGTGCTGAAATGCTCATTATACATTGTTAAAGGATTTTAAAAATCCTAAAATGTAATAGTACGTGAAAACTTAGAAACCATTCAGTCCAACCTCATTTACAGATGAAAAAGCAAAGGCTCAGACAGAGGGAGTGCCTTGATGAAGATCCTACAGCAAATCAACAGCAAAGGTGAGACCTGAATCCAGGCCTTCAGGCTCTCAGCATAGTGCACTTGTTGTTTATTGTTGTTTAGTCGCTAAGTCTTGTCCATTCTTTGTGACCCCACGGACTGTAGCCTCTGAACCAGCACAACCATTCCACTTCTGTCTGAAACACCTGTTATACTTTGGATTTGTACATCTGAATGCTCTGAAAACGGAAAAAAAAGCAGCAGCAGGATGTGGGGTGCTGGGTTCTGCAGAGGTATCATTTGATAAAAGAAGGTCAGTTTCTGGTTCCTGTTTGAACAAAGCTGGTCTGAATCCATCTGTCTACTGGAGTTAATTATTCAATATTCATTTGATTGGCTTCCACTTTTATTTTATTTGTTAATATTAGGCCAAAAACTATTTGAGTGAAATAAGTGGCAGGTTTGTGGTCAGAAGAACTGAGTTCTAGTCCTGGTTCTACTACATATATATATATATATATATATATATATATATATATATATATCTGTGACTTTGGGCAAGCAACTCGGTGACTCAAAGTGTTACTGGGAGGAACATATATATATATATAAAGCTGTAAGTGCAAACAAAATGTAAGGAATTCCTTCAAACTATATCACTATAAAAGAAATTTTGTTATAAATATTAATGCAAATCACATGCACAATATAGCATAAAATATTTATATATCTGGGGCTTGTATCCGAGGATCATATTTTGAGGAATCCTATGCAAAATACAAGATGGAATGCAGTATTGGATGTGAGTAGATAGATTTGGAGGAGCTAAGCTTCTTGGAAATGCTGGCTGTGCTATTTATCTTCCCAGTGGAGCGGGCAAAGGGATGCCATGAATATTTGACACATGATGCTACATCAGAGCTCAAAGGCAGACCAACGCACTGCCTTAGACCTTTAGGCCATTTTTGCCCTTGCATGTCTGTAAAATCCTCGTTGCTAAACTGCAGTAGGCATGGATTCCATCTCTAGCACTTGCAGAGCAACACTGAGCTCTCTGGGCACTGAAGTGACGTCTTGGGAACAGATACTAATACATGTATGCATGCACACAGTATGTGAAAACATGCAAGATTGAAAGTGATTAGTGCATTACTCTTAGGTAATACTTCCCACCGAGATTATGCTCCTGGAAAAATTCCTCTGTTTCAAAAAGCTTGCACAATTGTCTGCTATCACTTGCCCAAAATGTTTGGGATAAAAATGGTGTTAAATTTAAGGAAACACACTTCTCAACTTTCTTTGTTAACATCTGAATAAAACATGAGAAGGTTCCTACTTTACCCCTCTCCTCTTTCATTCAGAGAAAAAGTCCCTTCACAACCTTGCTTTGTGTGAGAGAGGAAATAGTCACCCTTCTTTGCCACCTTCAAAATGGTACAATCACTGAGTTTAAAGGTAGAAAAGCTTAAATTCCATTCTAATAAATCCCACTGGCTATCATCATTTCTGAGGTGCAGCGCAATATTTTATAAAAAGAACAAAGCAAGAAATCACATATCTATCTGGTAGAGGCTTATGGTCCTGTGAGATCATGGAAGAGCAGCACAAGAAAGGCACAGAAAGTTCTACAGGAAGGATTTTGTTGGGACTGAAAGAATACGTTTATATGAGAGTCTGAGCAATAATGGAACATTTCCTTAATGCACCTGGGCTGAGGCATATATTGAACACTTTCTATCTCTTGCTGTAAAAGGAATACACTGAATCAAGTGATCTGAAGTGCTTTTCTAAGCACATCCTAGTCTTCAGTTTCTCATTCTAAGATAAAATTTATAAGGTGAATATGCAAATTGAAGTTAGATTAAGTCTGCCTGAGGGTAAGGAGAAGAAGTTCAATGATAATATTTGGACAGCTTTTCAAGACCCCAAATTTGTTGAAAAACTATAAAAGCTATAAACAAAACAAAACATAAGAAAACCAGACAATAGGCATGTTCTGTTTATGTCAGCAGAGAATTTCTGGGTGATTCCTCTTGTAATAATGTAGTTTCCACTTTTAGATTATCATATTCAGTAAACACTTAAGTTTTATGGAATAACTAATACCCAAGCATCTAATATCCAGTGAGATAAGTTAAGGGCTCTCCCTTAGCAAGGCGAGTATAAGGAGATCCCAGACAACAAGTAAATCCACAGAAACTGCACAAAACCAGATAAGCTCAGTAGTGGGTTCTTGCATCAGCTCCTGTTTATGTACTTTTATTTGTAGTTTTATCTTGGGCAAGAGACACCACACAAGGGGAGTGCAAAGTTGAAGGTCTTTAGCAAAAATTTGGACTGTAAACACAGCTTGGCATTATCAGCGTTCTGTTAAGTTCAAAGAAGAGAGAGTTAAAACAAATACAGCTTGCTTTATTTCTGAAACAAAACTGTGCACAGATTTGTGGCCACAATACTAATTAACCTGTAGATTGCTCCTTTCATCTATTCAATGTGTTTTTCTTCCCCCTGTTACAACATGTTGGGGTTATTTTTTTCCCATCTGGAATATTCTCAAACTGTTCTCTTAGAGGCATTAGAGAGAAGAACAGAATATGAAAATACTAGAGAGACTGACTTGTACAATAAGATTAGAGAAGCTATATATGTACATATAACGAGGCTAAAGGATGACTAAGGAGTGCCATGATGATGGTCTATAAATATTTGAAAGGTGTAAATGCTGAGGAATAATTTAGCTTGGTCCAGGTGGTACAAATGGAAGCGATGGTATATCTTGAAGAAAAGGGAAGACCTCTATTAAAGAAAAATGTTAAAATAAGTTGTTGTCCACGGGATACAGCAAAACTCAAACAGAATAGCAGTTGAAAAACATTAGCATAAAAGTCATCTGAGTTAAATTCGCCCATTCCAGTCCATTTCAGTTCATGGACTCCTAAAATGCCAATGTTCACTTTTGCCATCTCCTGTTTGACCACTTCCAATTTACCTTGATTCATGGACCTAACATTCCAGGTTCCTACGCTATATTGCTCTTCACAGCATCGGACTTAACTTCCCTCACCAGTCACATCCACAACTGGGCGTTGTTTTGCTTTGGCTCTGTCTCTTCATTCTTTTTGGAGTTATTTCTCCACTCTTCTGGAACAAGTGAATTTAACTCAGATGACCATTATATCTACTACTGTGGGCAAGAATTCGTTAGAAGAAACGGAGTAGCCCTCATAGTCAACAAAAGAGTCTGAAATGCAGTTCTTGAGTGCCATCTCAAAAACAACAAAATGATCTCTGATTGTTTCCAAGGCAAACCATTCAATATCACAGTAATCCAAGTCTATACCCTGACCAGTAATGCTGAAGAAGCTGAAGATGAATGGTTCTATGAAGACCTTACAAGACCTTATAGAAGTAATATCCGCAAAAGATGTCCTTTTCATTTTAGAGGACTGGAATGCAAACTAGGAAGTCAAAAGATATCTGGAATAACAGGCAAATTTGGCCTTGGAGTACAAAATGAAGCAGGGCAAAGGCTAATAGATTTTTGCCAAGAGAACGCACTGGTCATAGCAAACACCCTCTTCCAACAACACAAGAGAAGACTCTCCACATGGACATCACCAGATGGTCAACACCGAAATCAGACTGATTATATTCTCTGCAGACAAAGATGGAGAAGCTCTATACAGTCAGCAAAAATAAGATTGGGAGCAGACTGTGGCTCAGATTATGAAATCCTTATTGGCAAATTCAGACTTAAATTGAAGAAAGTAGGGAAAACCACTAGACCATTCAGGTATGACCTAAATTAAATCCCTTATGGTTATACAATGGAAGTGATAAATAGATTCAAGGGATTAGATCTGATAGAGTGCCTGAAGAGCTATGGACGGAGGTTTGTGACATTGTACAGGAGGCAGTGATCAAGACCATTCCCAGGAAAAAAGAAATGCAAAAAGGCAAAAGAGGCCTTAGGAAGAGGCCTTAGGAATAGCTGAGAAAAGAAGAGAAGTGAAAGGAAAAGGAGAAAAGGAAAGATATAACTATATGAATGCAGAGTTCCAAAGAATAGCATGGAGAGATAAGAAAGCCTTCCTCAGTGATCAATACAAAGAAATAGAGGAAAACAATAGAATGGGAAAGACTAGAGATCTCTTCAAGAAAATTAGAGATACCAAGGGAACATTTCATGCAAAGATGGGTTCAATAAGGACAGAAATGGTATGGACCTAACAGAAGCAGAAGATATTAAAAAGAGGTGGCCAGAATACACAGAAGAACTACACAAAAAAGATCTTCATGACCCAGATAACTATTATGATGGGATCACTCACCTAGAGCCAGACATCCTGGAATTCAAAGTCAAGTGGGCCTTAGGAAGCATCACTATGAACAAAGCTAGTGGAGGTGATGGAATTCCAGTTGAGCTTTTTCAAATCCTAAAAGATGATGCTGTGAAAATGCTGCACTCAATATGCCAGCAAAAATGGAAACTCAGCAGTGGCCATAGGACTGGAAAAGGTCAGTTTTCATTCCAATCCCAAAGAAAGGCAATGCCAAAGAATGTTCAAACTACCACACAATTGCACTCATCTCAGATGCTATCAAAATAATGCTCAAAATTCTCCAAGCCAAGATTCAACAATACATGAACCACGAACTTCCAAATGTTCAAGCTGGATTTAGAAAAGGCAGAGGAACCAGAGAACAAATTGCCAACATCCACTGAATCATCAAAAAAGCAAGAGAGTTCCAGAAAAACATCTCTTTCTGCGTTATTGACTTCGCCAATGCCTTTGACTGTGTGGATCACAACAAACTGTGGAAAATTCTTAAAGAGATGGAATACCAGACCACCTTACCTGCCTCCTGAGAAATCTGTATGCAGGTCAGGAAGCAACAGTTAGAACCAGATGTGGAACAACAGACTGGTTCCAAATTGAGAAAGGAGTATGTCAAAACTGTATATTGTCAGCTTGCTTATTTAACTTATATGCAGAGTACATCATGCAAAATGCCATGCTAGATGAAGCACAAACTGGAATCAAGATTGCTGGGAGAAATATTAACCTCAGACATGCAGATGACTCCATCCTTATGGCAGAAAGCAAAGAAGAACTAAAGAGCCTCTTGATGAAAGTGAAAGAGGAGAGTGAAAAAGTTGGCTTAAAACTCAGCATTCAGAAAACTAAGATCATGGCATCAAGTCCCATCACTTCAAGGCAAACAGATGGGGAAAGAGTGGAAACAGTGGCAGACTTTATTTTCTTGGGCTCCAAAATCACTGTGGATTGTGACTGCAGCCATGAAATTAAGTGATGCATGCTCCCTGGAAGAAAAGCTATGACCAACCTAGATAGCATATTAAAAAGCAGAGACATTAATTTGCCAACAAAGCTCTGTCTAGTCAAAGCTATGGTTTTTCTAGTAGTCAGGTATGGATGCGAGCGTTGGTCCGTAAAGAAAACTGAGTGACCTACTCAGCCATTAAAAAGAATATATTTGAATCCGTTCTAATGAGGTGGATGAAACTGGAGCCTATTATACAGAGTGAAGTAAGCCAGAAACAAAAACACCAATACAGTATACTAACACATATATATGGAATTTAGAAAGTTGGTAAAGATAACCCTGTATGTGAGACAGCAAAAGAGACACAGATGTATACAACAGTCTTTTGGACTCTATGGGAGAGGGCGAGGGTGGGATGGTATGGGAGAATGGCATTGAAGCATGTAAATTATCGTATGTGAAATGAATTCCCAGTCCAGGTTTTATGCATGATACAGGGTGCTCGGGGCTGGTGCACCGGGATGACCCAGAGGGATGGGATGGGGAGGGAGGTGGGAGGGGGGTTCTGGAAGGGGAACACATGTACACACATGGTGGATTCATGTCAATGTATGGCAAAAACCACTACAATATTGTAAAGTAAAAAGATAAATTAAAAAAAAAAAAGAATTGATGCTTTTAAACTGTGGTGTTGGAGAAGATTTTTGAGTCCCTTGGACTGCAAGGAGATGCAACCAGTCAATCCTAAAAGAAATCAGTCCTGAATTTCTTTGGAAGGACTGATGTTAAAGCTGAAACTCCAATACTTTGGCCAGCTGATGTGAAGAATTGACTCATGTGAAAAGACCCTGATGCTGGGAAAGATTGAAGGCAGGAGGAGAAGGGGACGACAGAGTATGATATGGTTGGATGGCATCACCGACTCGATGGACATGAGTTTGAGCAAGCTTCGGGAGTTGGTGATGAACAGGGAAGCCTTGTGTGCTGCAGTCCATGGGGTCGCAAAGAGTCAGACATGACTGAGTGACTGAACTGAACTGAACTGACTGAGCATAAAAGTCAGAAGACATGCGCTTATGGGTTGGCTTTACCATACATACACAGCTATGTGACCTTAGGTCATTTAAACTCCATGGGCCTCACCACATTTACCTGTTTCGAAAATTAAAGTATGAACCAGAATTAGAGATATTTGAAGTGTGCTCCAAAGAACCTTTAGGGTTCTGAGGATTCAGCTATGTGGGATCATTAGAACAGGAAGAAGAGTGGAAGGGAGAGATGATGACCTGAGCCCCTTTATCAGTGTCATCTCTAGGTAATCAACTTCCTCAGAAGAATTTTTCTGGAATTTCGTAAGTTAAAAACAAAAAGTTTGCACGAGAAGTTTGCCAACTTATGAAGTTTGAGAAAAGTACTAGACCAGTTTGAGACCCATTCCTGTCTAAAAGTCTCCTTAGAAGGCAGAAGACTCAATAAAATTATGCTTTCACAAAATGATTATTGAGCACCTACTGTGGGCCAACACCGCTGGTTAAACAGGCAGATCTGCCCTTGTGGAAGTCAAATTCATAGATGAATAGAGGTTTAACTCATTTAATTCCGTGTAAGACTGAAAATAATTCAACATTCATTGAGCACTTACTATCAAATCCTTAAGACTTATGATAGATAATACAGAAGGTAAACATTCAAATTCAGCCGCTATTGAGCACATACTGTATGTCAGGCACTGTGTGACAAACTAGCAATCTTCAGTTTCCATCCCAGGGGCTTCTCAGTTGCATGCCTTGTGCATAACCAATGAACACTGTCATGAGCACAGCCTGACTCCTGCTCCAACCTGCTACCATAGTCAGCTGGATTTGATCTTAAATCTACTCATACCTTTTGAACTTGTTATTGTCATTAAATTATCTAATTAAATATTATGTAGGTTAGCAAAAAAGTGAAAATGTTTTAATTTTTAAAAATAACATCTAAATAGAATGTTTTGAAAAAGTTCCATAGAGACATTTCACTTAGGGAAATAAAAATGTTTAGTATGGTATGGATAAACAACTTTAAAATATTAGGGAAAAAAGCTTAAAAACTGTAAAGCATTCTGCATTCACATAATTTCACAAGTTTCTTTAAATTCTTGCTCTCCTTTAAAGAAGTCCAAATTGGAAATTGTAAAGGACCCATGATGACATTTGTAAGGCCTCCTCAAACAGCCATTTTGCTTTTTTGCATTTCTTTTTCTTGGGGATGGTCTTGATCCCTGTCTCCTGTACAATGTCATGAACCTCCGTCCATAGTTCATCAGGCACTCTTGTCTATCAGATCTAGTCCCTTAAACCTATTTCTTACTTCCACTGTATAATCATAAGGGATTTGATTTAGGTCATACCTGAATGGTTTTCCCTACTTTCTTCAATTTAAGTCTGAATTTGGCAATAAGGAGTTCATGATCTGAGCCACAGTCAGCTCCCAGTGTTGTTTTTGCTGACTGTATAGAGCCTTCTCCATCTTTGGCTGCAAAGAATATAATCAGATTTCGGTATTGGTCATCTGGTGATGTTCATGTGTAGAGCCTTCTCTTGTGTTGTTGGAAGAGGGTGTTTGCTATGACCAATGCATTCTCTTGGCAGAACTCTATTAGCCTTTGCCTTGCTTCATTCTGTGGCTCACTGAAAAAGCAAGAGAATTCCGTAAAAACATCTATTTCTGCTTTATGGACTATGCCAAAGCCTTGGACTATGTGGATCACAATAAACTGCGGAGAATTCTGAAAGAGGTGGGCATACCAGACCACCTGACCTGCCTCTTGAGAAACCTGTATGCAGGTCAGGAAGCAACAGTTAGAACTGGACATGGAACAACAGACTGGTTCCAAACAAGAAAAGGAGTACAGTAAAAGGCTGTATATTGTCACCCTGCTTATTTAACTTATATGCAGAGTACATCATGAGAAACGCTGGGCTGGAAGAAACACAAGCTGGAATCAAGATTGCCGGGAGAAATATCAATAACCTCAGACATGCAGATGACACCACCCTTATGGCAGAAAGTGAAGAAGAATTAAAGAGCCTCTTGATGAAAGTGAAAGAGGAGAGTGAAAAAGTTGGCTTAAAGCTCAACATTCAGAAAACTAAGATCATGGTATCTGGTCCCATCACTTCATGGCAAATAGTGAAACAGTGAAAACAGTGGCTGACTTTATTTTTTGGGGCTCCAAAATCACTGCAGATGGTGACTGCAGCCATGAAATTAAAAGATGCTTACTCCTTGGAAGGAAAGTTATGACCAACCTAGATAGCATATTAAAAACAGAGACATTACTTTGCCAACAAAGGTTTGTCTCGTCAAGTCTATGGTTTTTTCAGTAGTCATGTATGGATGTGAGAGTTGGACTATAAAGAAAGCTGAGTACCAAAGAACTGATGCATTTGAACTGTGGTGTTGGAGAAGACTCTTGAGAGTCCCTTGGACTGCAAGGAGATCCAACCAGTCCATCTTAAAGAGATGAGTCCTGAGTGTTCATTGGAAGGACTGATGTCGAGGCTGTAACTCCAGTACTTTGGCCACCTGATGCAAAGAGCTGACTCATTTTGAAAAGACCCTGATGCTGGGAAAGATCGAAGGCAGAAGGAGAAGGGGACGACAGAGGATAAGATGGTTGGGTGACATCACCGACTCAATGGAGATGAGTTTGAACAAACTCCGGGAGTTCGTGATGGACAGGGAGGCCTGGCGTGCTGTGGTCCACGGGGTCGCGAAGAGTTGGACACGACTGAGAGACTGAACTGACTGAACTGAACATAATGACATTATGAACAAGGACCTATCAGACACAAAGCCAACATGCCTCATTCAAATATGTCTTGTTTGTATTTTAAAAAAGGTGAAAGATGTGTTTTGTTACTTATTAAAATAAACTTTATTGAGGTATAATTTACATGTAATAAATGAACCCATTTTAAATGTGCATTTTGAAAAATTTTAGGAAATTCATAGGGCTGTAACTATCACTGTAATCAAGTCTTAAAATATTTCCATTACCCCCCAAATTTCCCTTGTGTTCCATAAGAGTTAATCCTCTCCCTTAAGTTCAGAAAACCATTCACTGTTCTCCATAGATTAAACTTGCCTTTTCTATGATTTCATAGAAACTGAATTATATAGTAGACACTTTTGGGGTGCAGTGAGAGGTCTGGCTTATTTCACTCAGCAAAGTTTGTGAAATTTAGCCATGTTGTTGTACTTATTGCTGGTTCATTTCCTTATTACTGATGGGTAGCATTCCATTCTATCTATAGCACAATTTGTCCTTGGATCTGATGGGTATTGCAGTTGTTTCTAGATTTTAGCTATTGCAAATAAAGCTGCTATGAATTTTTGTGTACATTTTTTTGTTTCCTTTGGGTCAATATACAGGAGGAAAAATGCTTGGTTATATGGTAAATATATGTTTAACTTCTTAAGACACTACTAAAGTGTTTTCCAAAGTAGCTGTACCATTTTATATCCTCAGCAGAAATGTAAGAGCATTCAAGTTGTTCCTTCTATTAGTTAACACTCTGCAATGTCATTCCTTCAAATCTTAGCCATTCTAATCAATTTGTAGAGGTACCTCACATTTCAATATGTACTTCTCTGAAGACTAAAGATTTAGAACAGTTTGTATTTGCTTATTGGTTCTATACATTTTATTTCAATAAGTATGTTCAAATATTTTGCCAATTTTTTATTGAATTATTTGCCTTCAAGTAATAAGAGTTCTTTCTTACTACTACTTTGGACACAAGCACTTTGTCAGATACAGATATATCTCATTTACTTTCTCCCAGTATATGGCATGTCATTTCATTAAAAATTTACTGAGTTAATACTAGTTTATAAAATTATATAAGTTTCATGTGTAGAACATTATATTTGTACATTTGTATACCATAGAGAATGCTCACCACCAAAAATTTACTGATGGTCACAAGAGGGGTAAAATCATACAGTATTTGTCTTTCTCTGTTTGACTTATTTCACTCGGCATAACACCATTTAGGTCCATCCATACCGCTGCAAATGGCAAGATTTTACTTTTTTTATGGCTGAGTAATATTCCATTCTTTTTTTAATCCATTTATCAATCAATGCATCTAGGTTGCTTACATACCTTGGCTCTTATGAATAATACTTCAATGAACATTGGAGTGTATATTTCTTTTTGACTTAGTGTGTTTGTTTTCTATGGTTAAACACGCAAATGGAATTGCTGGATTGTATGGGAGTTCTATTTTTAATTTTTTGAGGAAACTCCATAGTGTTTCCCGTAAGTGGCTGTTCCAATTTACAGTCTCCCCAACAGTGTCCTGGGGTTCCCTCTCCTCCACATCCTTGCCACCATTTATTATTCCTTGTCTTTTTGATAATAGCCATTCTGAGATGTGTGAGGTGACATCTCTCATTGTGGTTTTGATTTGCATTCTCCTGTTGATTAGTGATGCTGAACATATTTTCATGTGCCCTTTAGCCATCTGTATTTCTTCTTTGGAAAAATGTTATTCAGATCTTCTGCCCATTTTTCAATCAGAATTTTTTTTTTATGTTGAATGGTGTGAGTTTTCCATATGTCTTGGAAATTCATTCCTTAGAAGAATACCATTTACAGATATGTTCTCCAACTCATTAAGTGACTTTTCACTTTGTTAGTGGTTTCTTTCATTGTGCAAACACTTTTTTTTTTAATTGATGAAGCATCATTTGTTTATTTTTGCTTTTGTTGTCCTTGACTGAGGAAACAGATCCCCCTAAAACACTGCTAAGATCAATGTCAAAGAGTGTAGTGCCTATGCTTATTTTTGTACATGGTGTTTGAAAGTAGTGGCCCAGGTTCTCCGAAAACATTTCTTTAAGAGGCTGTTATATTGTTATATTCTTGTCTCTTTTCCATACATTAATTGACCAGGTAAGTGTCAGTTTATCGATAGGCTCTTTGTTTTGTTCCAGTGTGTTGATTATCTTTGCTTTGTAGTAGAGTTTGAAACCAGGGAGTGTGAGAACACCAACTTCTTTCTCAAAATTTCTTTGACTATTTGGGGTCTTTTGTGGTTCCATACAAAGTTTAGGATTATTAGTTATAGTTCTGTGAAAAATGCCATGGGTATTTTGATAAGGATTGTCCTGAATCTGTGGATTGCTTTGGTAGTACGGACATTTTAACAATGTTAATTCTTCCAATCCATAAGCCAGGTATATCTTTCCATTTATCTGTGTCATATTCTTCTATGATCACTGCTTTTACCAACATCTTATAGTTTTCAGAGAACAGGCTTTTCACCTCCTTGGTTAAATTTATTCCTAGGTATTTTATTCTTTTGAATGAAATTATAAATGGAATAATTTTCCTCATTTCTCTGTCTGATAGTTGGTTATTAGTGAAAAGAAATGCAATGAAGTTCTGTATGTTGAATTTGTATCTTGCAGATTTACTGAATTTATTAGTTCTAATAGTCTTTTGGTGGTGTCTTTAGGTTTTTTTATATACTGTGTCATGTCTGTGCTTGGTCACTCAGTTGTGTCTGACTCTGCGATCTCACGGACTATAGCCCACCAGGCTCCTCTGTCCATGGAATTTTCCAGGCAAGAATACTGGAGTGGGTTGCTATTTCTTTCTCTGGGGGATCTTACCAGCGTCATGCCATCTGCAAAGAGTGACAGTTTTGTTTCCTCTCCTCCGATTTGGATGTGTTTGATTTCTTTTTCCTGTCTTACTGTCATGGCTAAGACTTCCAATATTATGTTGAGTAAAAGTGGTAAGAGTGGGCATCTTTGGGACTGCTTTACATGCAAGTGTAGATTTAGTGTGTCTGTGGGAGAAGGTAAGTTCAGGGTCTTCGTACACTGCCATCCTCTGGCTGGAACTTCATTTCCTTTTTAAAATGGAATTTTTTGAAAAGTCATAGTTTTATCATTTTTATAAACTCCAATTTGTCATTAAAATTTTTTTGACTTTTTTTTTTCGATATCTTCTCTAGGAAATCTTTGCTTCTCCCAGCATCATAAAGATTTTCTAAGTTTTCTTGTAAAATTTTTATAATTTAGCTTTGACATTTAGGTCTATGACCCAAAATATGTGCAAGACATTTATAATGAGAAGCATAAAACATTACTGAGAAAACTTGAAGAAGATCTACATAAGGAGATAAATATGCCATGTTCATGTATTGGAAGACAATATTGTTAAGGTTTCATTTCTCCTCAATTTGATTTATTAAATATAAATCCTATCAGATACTATCAGTACAAATTGGCAAACAGATTGTGAATTTTACATGGAAATGCAAAGAATGAATAATGGTCCAAACAGTTCTTAAAAGGACAAAGGTGGAGGACTCATGTTATCTGATATCAAGATTTGATCTAAAACTATAGTAGTTATGACAGAGGAATACTGGTATAAGGATAGCTATAAAGGTAAAAAATATTAAAAGTAAATTATATAATCTCTTTCTTAACTGGGATATCTCGAATTCCAAATGCACTTTGATTAGCTTAGTGGACCCAAATGCATTGAAGAAGGTTCTACTATATTTATTTTCCATAAAATTTCAGGGTTTTTTTTTTTTGCTTGTTTGCTTGTTTAAATAATGTTTAGGAAAACATTATGTTTCCTTTACTAATTTTCTCTATAAAGATACTAAAAATTAGTATTTTGATTTTTAAGGTTCATATCAATGAAACATAATAATGTCTTTTTATTTTCTCCTCTAGAAGAACTTTTGTATATATCTTATCAAATAAACTACAATTTTCCCTTAGATTTATTTGCTAAAAAATTGTATGGTCACGGAAACTGAGACGAGGCATATGATCAGTAGAGAGATTTTACATTTTGTCAAGAGATTATAATTAATACCTCATTTTGATGCTAAACAAACAAATAAAATACACATTTTTTTCTTTGTGGGAAGGATGATAATCATTTTGCAACTCACAAGAATCAAATTTAAAGGTGTTTCATTACTATGGAGCTATTTCTTATGGATCACTATATAAAGATATGAATTTTACAACCTGCTGAGCACATCAAATAAGTTTAACTGTATAATCAAAATCTGAAGACAAAAGACTTCTAAATGGTCCTTACTCTATGAATTCAGGCCTATTTTTCACTTCTTACCATTTATCGTGCCTGAAATATTTAAAGTAAGTTATGAGGGCCTGAAATATAAAGCACTCCTTATAAAGGAATATTCTTCCTTAATAAGTGAATTCAATTTTTCTAACTCTGTGGAATAAAATATTCATAATGGATTAATGTGAAAGGATAAAGACACAATTAAATGTAATTTCTCCTTATTAAAATTGATGTCAGATATTGGGTTTAGATAGGTATGTTTTAATAGAAAATGTGAATGTAGCAGAGCATAAAACATATTACTATATATTTTTTTCTTGCAGTCCTAAAATGCAAGAGTATCCTCTGAAGTCTGCAGGTAGTTTCATTAACTCATGGTTATATTTGTGAGCAAATTAAGGCCCAGAGCCCATTAGATATCATAGTCCCTACTGAAAAAGCAACCTTTAGTAAACAGAGTTAATTGGTTTGATGATGCCTGTGTTAATATCCATGTTAGCTCTCTTATTGACAACCTGGAGGAAATCTCCTTCTAGAGTCTGTTAGTACATAAGGAAATACATTCTAGCCCTGGATGGACAGAGATGACACACTTGCAGAGTTCTGTAGACTTTCAGCCTGAGAAGCAAAAGGCAACATTCTTA
This sequence comes from Giraffa tippelskirchi, assembly GCF_054371585.1. Lineage (NCBI taxonomy): Eukaryota > Metazoa > Chordata > Mammalia > Artiodactyla > Giraffidae > Giraffa > Giraffa tippelskirchi. Next base: position 156,750,618 of record NC_137276.1, on the reverse strand, counting down.
CTACATTTTAGTATAAACAAACTGAAAACAATGATGGCCACTGAATGATAATCACTGATCACTGGCCTTCAAGAAGTGTGAGATACATATGAAGACCTCAGAAGCAACTTTCAGAGATTATTATAAAAAGGTTCTGTTGTCAATCTGTTTATCATCAAGCAAGAGTGAGATTACTCCCATTCCAGCCTTTAGCAGGAGCTAAAGATAGGATGATAGCAACTCAAAAGGGCTTTTAGAAATTCTGGTCTTGCACTTCCCTGGTGGTCGCGTTGTTAAGACTCCATGCTTCCACTGCAGGGGGCACAGGTTCGATCCTGATCAGGGAAGTTCTAAGTGCTGCAGGGTGCAGCCAGGAAAAAAAAAAGGTATGAAAAAAATTTCTGGTAATTAGTAGGCTTATAGATAACACTGTTACATCCATGCAGAGCTGGTTAATCAGGAATATTTGTGATCCTCAAGTAACTAACTCACATCTTCAGTTATAAGCTGCTTCAATCCGATGGGAACAGATTTTCAGGAACTTCTAGATTTATCTTATCACCCCTTCCTCAGTTCCTCAGCATCCATCTCCCACGGAATTATGCAGTGACACACCATTAGAAATGAAAATCCTTCCCCTATAGTACTATAGAAAGTCATCCTTATACATCTCCTAAAAAACAGCATAGATCCTTCAACATTATAGGGAATTACATGAATTTCTCTCCTGACTTCTGTTTCCCAATTGTTTCCTGTTTTCCAACCTCTGTGCCTTTGTTGAAGTTACTTTTTCCTTCTCCATGCCTTGCATTTCCTTTTCTACAATCACAAAACAAATAATCGTCCAAAGCCTGTCTCAAATGCTGCCTTCTGACAGAAGCCAGAGAAAACCCAGTTCTTTCCTTCTCTCTTTCTAATAAATACTGAAATATCTACCCTTCTGTGAATTACCTGTTTAAAATTTTGACAGATTTTTTTCTGTCTGGTCATTCAGGAAACCTTGTTTTTATACTCCCAAAGTTCTCTCTTCTTCAAATTATTGTAGAAATTTTGACTCTTTTCAGGCAATCATATTAATTCAGTTTGTGTGACAGGGATTTACATAATTGACTGATCCCCATGATCGTGAGGAACCTTTACAGCAAAAACATTTATGTACTCCTAATCGATACCAGCCAATGTCTGATAATCAGGAAGATTTCAAGTAAGTACATACAGTGGTAAGTTATCATTTTTAAGAGAAGTTTTTAAACAATCAGGACAGCAAACCTTTGTAAGAAAGATGCTTGATATTTATGCCAGTTACCGTCCGCATGGTGAGGGCTGAAAAGTACGTTGTTCCTGTGTGTGCCGTGTTCAGTCACTCAGTCATGTTCTACTCTTTGCTACCCCACGGGCTGTAACCTGCCAGGCTCCTCTGTCCATGGGATTTTTTAGGCAAGAATATGGGAGCAGATTGCCATTTTCTACTCCAGGGGATCTTCCCCGACCCAGGGATCGAACCTGCATCTCTTTCATTTCCTGGGACGGCAGGCAGATTCTTCACCACTCCGCCACCTTGATTTCTAAGAATTATGTCTTGACAGCACCAAAGGAAGGAATACAATGGAGGTAACTTTCACAACAAAAGTAAAATAGACAAAGCACCAGGAATCCAATTAAATGTACAAAGTTAAGAATTAGAGGACACCAGAAAGCTTAGCTTAGCAACTAAGAAACTAGTTACATTTGTGATTAAAAGTGGCCCACATTCTATCAAGTGACTATGCTTGGGAATGGGATCCCTTGTACCTATAGAAATGACCACAGTAAAATAAAGAGCTTAAACTCATCACCAGGATAGACTAAAATCCTCCAGACAGTCTCGGTCACATTACTATATTTAGAAAGGAACACTTAGGAGCAAGGTTTCTGAAGTCAGATTATCCGCCTTTAAGATCTGGCTTTGTCATTTCACTGCTGTGTGTCCTTGGGCAAATCACCTAAGCTATCTGAGCATAAATTTCCTCCCCTGGTGAAGAATATACAATGTTTTATTATATAATAATGATATTATTACTAAGTATATCTTAAACAGATATAATCATACCTTGTAAAGCAGAGTTGCTGTGGGAATTACGCAAGTCAATGCATGAAGAGAGTGTTGCATAGCACCTAGCACAACTATAAATACAACTTTACTGCTATTGTTATTGCCAAAGAGTCTGTGGATTCCCTACATGGCTGATCCTTATCATTTGGAAATAACACTGCTGAGGACTTCTTTGTTATAAAATTTAATTTCCTTATAATAACAAGATCAAGATGCTGGACTAAGAACTAAGAAAAAAATGCATCCCCTGACTCTACTGAAATGAAAGCATACAGGTACCAAAAGTAATAAAAGTAAAAAGTAGGGGAGGCAGGAAAGGGAATAAAAAGAGAATTATGTTGGGGAGAAAGGTTATAACAGACAAGATATTTCTATTTATTTCTGGAATTTAAAAAAAAAGCAACTGAGAACAGGTTGATTGAGTGGAACAGGTCACGTCTTAGAATAAGGTAGGCTGGAGCTGAGAAAGAGGTAAAATGAAGGCTGAACTCCAGACCATTCTAAACTAAGGAGTTCTGGGACCTGATGACTACAATTTCAATCTGAATTGCAGGGTTGGAAAAAGTGGATTTAAGCTTCTTCAGTCCCATACTACAAGGCATCTTGATGAATGTGAAAGAGGAGAGTGAAAAAGCTGGCTTAAAACTCAACATTCAGAAAACTAAGATTATGGCATCCAGCCATTTCCCCATCAATTCATGGCAAATAGATGGGGAAACAATGGAAACAGCGAGAGACTTTACTTTTGGGGGCTCCAAAATTACTGCAGATAGTGACTACAGCCATGAAATTAAAAGATGCTTGCTCCTTGGAAGAAAAGTTATAACCAACCTAGACAACATATTAAAAAGCAGAGACATTATTTTACCAACAAAGGTCCATCTAATCAAAACTATGGTTTTCCCAGTAGTCATGTTTGGATGTGAGTGTTGGACTATAAACAAAGCTGAGCACCGAAGAATTGATGCTTTAGAACTGTGATGTTGGAGAAGAGTTTTGAGAGTCCCTTGGACTGCAAGATCAAACTAGTCAATCTTAAAAGAAAATCAGTCCTGAATATTCATTGGAAACACTGATGCTGAAGCTGAAACTCCAATACTTTGGCCACCTGATGCAAAGAACTCACTCATTGGAAAAGACCCTGATGCTGGGAAAGATTGAGGGTAGGAGGAGAAGGAGACGACAGAGGATGAAATGGTTGTATTGCATCACTGACTCAATGGACATGAGTTTGAGCAAGCTCCAGGAGATGGCGAAGGACAGGGGAGCCTGGCATGCTGCAATCCATGGGGACGCAAAGAGTCGGACACGACTGAGCGACTGAACCAAACTGAACTGATACTACGAGGGTGCTGCCACATTTCCTAAGGCTATTAAACATTTGAAAAATATATATAGGTATATTCAGCAATAAACCATAGCCAACACCAGTCAAAAACAATCACTCTGATGCTGAAATGGTATGTGGGTCTACAACTACCTAAGACCACAGATATTATTGAAAATGTACTCTGCTCCTCCCATCTCATAGCTGAAGTCAAGTGGGAAGAGGACAACTGGCATCAGTAATTTCTTACTTCCCTTTTGGGGGAGTGAAAAAGGATAATCAATGGGAAGGAGTTGGAAAGTTCATCCACGCAGGAGATTTAGTCTGGGCTACCTACTTTCTATCAGGGTTGGCAGGCCCACCAGTACACATGGAAGGGGCTCTTGGATAAAACTCTGGCCTACAGAATCTTTGAGCCTGAAGTGACCATTTCAAAAAAATCTCTCTGGATTCTAGAATCCAGGTCCCCCACTCCGAATCTAGGGCTCTTTCACTATCCCACTTCTAGCTTCCCTTCTTGTTCTTTCATTCTTATTTTGCTAGTTGGTTCTAGTTCTCATTTTTAAACATATTTTTTATTACAAAAATAACACATATTCACTGTAGATAATTTGAAAATTAAGAAACATTATGAAGAAAATAATAATCAGTCTAATTACTGAGAAATAACTAGACTGTTTACATTTTAATGTGTCTTCTTAAAGACCTTCTATACATATTTTTAACTTAACTTTGATCATACTAAATACACAAGTTTAAACCATTTCCCCTACAGCAGAGTTTTTTTCTAAATGTATTAAATTCTTCAAATACAGTATCTTAATATCTCACCATTTGGGATCTATAATATTTTATAAAACAAGTTCCCTACTTTGGGTCATTTATTTCTCATTATAAATTGTTCCTCAGTGAAAATTTTTGCAAACAGGTTTTGTTCAAATTTCTATGTCCTTAGGATAGATAGATGACATAACTGTTTATATGTACATCCATCTCCCTATGTGCACGTCCACCATCTATCTGCATTGAGAGATATGAAACAATTAAAGTTCTTAAAGAATATTACCAACTAATTTTCTAGAAATACTGGATTAATTTACTCTTAGCAACTGCAAATGAGAAGAGCTTTTTCCTAAATCTTTGCTAATTTCATACAGAAAGCTAGACTTAAATTGTTTTAATTTTCATTTCATTTTAGTGACAATAAAATTTTAAGTTAATCATCCACTGAATTCATCCTGTTAAGAATTGTTTACATCCTTTGTGTTTCCTTACTGGGATTTCTTCAATTTTAAAAAAAGTTTTCATATTATATATATTGCAAATATTTATCATATTTATCACAAATACGATTTTCATTTGTTTCTTAATTTTAATTTCTGACATTTATAAACACTTTAATTTTTTTCTCAAACCTATTGCTAATTTTTATTGCCATTATTGCTTCATAGGCATAAAATATAAAAAATATCCTTTCTCAAAACTAGATCAGATTAATTCAGATCTGATTATATTTCATTCAGATCACACTTCACCACAGGTTATTTTAAAATTGTTGTTAGTTTTTAAACATTGACTTCTTTAATTGATTCTGTATTGAGACTACAGTATGAGTTAAGGAACTTTTTTTTCCCTAAAAGCACTATTCTTTGGATAAGCCCTAACTCTTATTTTGCTGTTGTTGTTGTCCATTCGCTCAGTTGTGTCCAACTCTCTGAGACCCCATGGACTGCAGCACACCAGGCTTCTCTGTCCTTCACCATTTCCCAGAGCTTTGCTCAAACTCATGTCCATTGAGTTGGTGATGCCATCCAACCATCTTGTCCTCTGTCACCCCCTTCTCCTCCTGCCTTCAATCTTTCCCAGCATCAGGGTCTTTTCTAATGAGTAGGCTCTTAGCAACAGGTGGTCAAAGTATTGGAGTTTCAGCTTCAGCATCAGTCCTTTAAATGAATATTCAGAGTTGATCTCCTTTAGGATTGACTGCTTTGATGTCCTTGAAGTCCAAAGGACTCTCAAAAGTCTTCTTCAACACCACAGTTCAAAAGCATCAATTCTTTGGTGCTCAGCCTTCTTTACAGTCCAACTCTCACATCCATACATGACTACTGGAAAAACCATAGCTTTGATGAGATTGTCCTCTGTCAGCAAAGTATGTTTCTGCTTTTTAATATGCTGCCTAGGTTTGTCAAAGGCTTTTCTTCCAAGGAGCAAGCGTCTTTTAGTTTCATAGCTGCAGTCACCATCTGCATGGAACAATGGACTGTTTCCAAATTGGGAAAGGAGTACGTCAAGGCTGCTTATTAAACTTATATGCAGAGTATAACATGTGAAATGCCAGGCAGGATGAAGCACAAGCTAGAATAAAGATTGTGGGGAGAAATATCAATAATCTCAGATATGCAGATGATACCACCCTTATGGCAGAAAGGAAAGAGGAGCTAAAGAGCCTCTTGATGAAAGTGAAAGAGGAGAGTGAAAAGTTGGTTTAAAACTCAACATTCAAAAACTGTAGATCATGGCATCTGGTACCATCAATTCATGCCAAATAGATGGGGAAACAATGGAAACAGTGACAGATCTGCTGAAGAATTAGTCAGGCTATTTAGTTGCTTAAAACAAACACATGATAACCTCTGAGGAACAAGGTTAGAAAAGTTAAGGTTAGTGGCTTAACAAGAATCAGGCTCAACAGTACATTTAAATTTATACAAATGGATGAGTTGGACTAATTGCTTAAAAAAAAAACCCAAAGAATTCTGCTTGTAATTAAAGATTTGAACTACTCTAATTTGAACTTCATATGCATATAACTTTCAAGGGTGGAATAACTGAGTGCTGGGTTCACTTGCAGAGGATGACATTCTTGAATTCAGGGCAAAGGGTGACACTGGGTGGCTCCAATTTCAAGAAGGGCTGAATACCCTCAGGCTCTTGACCATATGCTCCCCAAACCTATCAGTATTTGTCCTGGACTCTTTTCAAATTCAGCAAATGCATCCTTTCCACTGAAGTCATTGGAATGGATGACAATCTTCACAGGTCATCTAATCCATGCACCTGCCTTTAGGCAGGCCTGCTCTTAAAACCACCCAAGACAGATGGTTCTTTGCCGTTCTCAAAATTCCCCAGGGAAGGAGGTTCTGCAGGCTGCCACAATAATCCAATCCCATGTCTCTCAGTCACCCGTAGGACACTGAATCCTAAGTATTTAGTTAATAGCAGGTGGCAATGAGACAACTCTTTGTCTCTCTTTGAGGAATTGGAAACTGGCCAAATTAGCCATAGGGCAATTGCCAAAGTGAACAGAAACCCCAATGCTACTCTGAGCTTTACAAATAGCAAGTTAAGTGGGGGTATTTAGTGTTCCCAGCTGACAAAATACCAAATCCAGCAATGAGTTGGGTACATTTTTATATTGCTCAGTCTGGAATTTATATGTCAGTAATAAATTTCAAGGCTTAATTTTGTTTGATTTAAAAAAACTAGAAAAATAAAAAGATGAAAATCACTTGGGGATAAATTTATAGCTAATTCTTAGAGGGAAGAAAAAGTGAATTACAAAACATTTGTAATAAATCTAAAAAGATATATCAAAAACTCATGGGATGCAGATGAAGTAAGGGGAGTATTTATAAAATTAAATGCTTTCATTATGAAACAAAAGAGATAGATGATAAGTGAAACAACATTTAGGTTAAGATGCTACATGATGAATAAATAAATGAATTAAAACAAAGTAGGAAGTAGAAATTAATAAAGCTACAGACCAAAAGTAATGAGCTAGAAAAAGAAAAAGAAAAACTCCTCATACACATACACCTACACATAAGAAAACTCTTAGAAGAGCTTAGCTAAAGGCAAAACACAAAAATTAGACAAAATTTTAAAAGAGAGAGATAAATATAGACAAAGATATTTTAAAAATTATAAGTGAGTAATATGCCTACATCATGCTAATGCAGTTAAAAATGTTGATGAAGTGGATGATTTTTATAGCGTTAGACATAAACTACCAAATGAATTCCAAGAGGAGTCCAAACACTTCAGCAGCCCAATGGTCACTGAAGAAATTTAAGTTTGTTAAAGATTTGCCAATAAAAAAAGATGACCAAAAAAAGAAGATCAAGTAATCCTAATGTTTAAGGAGGATATCATTTCTATATGAATCAGATGATTCTAGACCATATTAAAAAATAGGATGTCTTCAAACTGATTTTAGGAGATTGTTGTTCAGTCGCTAAGTCATGTCTGACTCTTTTGAAACCCCATTGCCTGTAGCCTGCCAGGCTCCTCTGTCCATGGAATTTCCCAGCAAGAATACTGGAGTGGGTTGCAATTTCCTTCTCCAGGGGGGATCTTCCGACCCAGGGATCAAATCCACTTCTCCTGCATTGGCAGGCAGAATATTTTTTATCCCTGAGCCATCTGGGAAGCCTTTTTAGAAGGTTCAGTTCAGTTCAGTCGCTCAGTCGTGTCCGACTCCCTGCGACCCCATGAATCGCAGCATGCCAGGCCTCCCTGTCCATTACCAACTCCCAGATTTTACCCAAACTCATGTCCATCTAGTCGGTGATGCCATTCAGCCATCTCATCCTCTGTCATCCCCTTCTCCTTCTGCCCCCAATCCTTCCCAGCATCAGGGTCTTTTCCAATGAGTCAGCTCATTGCATGAGGTGGCCAAAGTACTGGAGTTTCAGCTTCAACATCAGTCCTTCCAGTGAACACCCAGGACTGATCTCCTTTAGGATGGACTGGTTGGATCTCCTTGCAGTCCAAGGGACTCTCAACAGTCTTCTCCAATACCACAGTTCAAAAGCATCAATTCTCTGGTGCTCAGCTTTCTTCACTGTCCAAATCTCACATCCATACATGACTATTGGAAAAACCATAGCCTTGACTAGACAGACCTTTGTTGGCAAAGTAATATCTCTGCTTTTTAATATGCTATCTAGGTTGGTCATAACCTTCCTTCCAAGGAGTAAGCATCTTTTAATTTCATGGCTGCAATCACCATCTGCAGAGTGATTTTAGAAGGTTAGTCTATGCTTAATACCAAAATATAATATTGTTCAAAGAGAAAAGTATAGGTCAATCTGTGAAAGTGAAAATGAAAGTGAAAGTCGCTCAGTCGTGTCTGATTCTTTGCAACCATCCATGCAATTCTATACAGCCCATGGAATTCTCCAGGCCAGAATACTGGAGTGGGTAGCCTTTTCCTTCTCCAGGGTATATCCCCAACACAGGGATCAAACCCAAGTCTCCCGCATTGCAGGTGGATTCTTTACCAGCTGAGCCACAAGGGAAGCCCAAGAATACTGGGGTGGGTAGCCTATCCCTTCTCCCGGGGATCATCCCGCTCCAGGAATCGAACCAGAGTCTCTTGCATTGCAGGTGGATTCTTTACCAGCTGAGCTATGAGGGACCAGGATTCTAAATGAATTATATTAACAACTTGAAGCTATCAGTTTATTGTTGTTGTGTGCTGTGCTCAGTCATGTCTGACTCTTTTACTACCCCAAGGACTGGAGCCCAATCAGGCTCCTCTGTTCACGAGATTTTACAAGCAAGAACACTGGAGTGGATTGCCATTTCCTCCTCCAGGGAATCTTCCTGACCCAGACATGGCTGGAATACGTGTTTTCTGTGTCTCCTGCATTGTAGGCAGATTCTCTACCCACTGAGCCATTGGGGAAGCCATCAGTTTATTAAATAGTAAAAAGTATAAGGTAAAATTTAAACCAATAATGTAAGATGGATATACTTTAGGGATTCAACTAACATAATTCATGTACATGAATAAATAAAAGAAAAAAGTATAAATAATGTTGAGTAAACCAAAAACTTTAATAAAATTTAATGACCATTTCTAGTTGAAAAAAGTCCAAGTAATGGAGAAATAGAATGAAATATCCTATAATAAAAAAGTATTTGACTGAAGCTATGGAAACCATTATAGCAAAATAGGAAATGCTAAAGTCATACTGAAAAAAGTAAAAGGAAGAGATGTCCAGGTCCCAAGATGGCAGAGGAACAGGATGGGAAGACCACTTTCTCCCTGACAAATACATTCAATAATATTTCAAAAAACTATAGTGAAACCATAAGACAAAAAAAAAAATGACATAAGTGATATATTAATAAACACTGGAAAAGAGGAGACAAAATTGGATAACACCATATCCTTAAAAGAACCCGAGTAATCCCAACAAAAGAATTAGAGAACAACATAATTCAGTAATGCGTTTGGATAGGTAAGGAAACAAATAAGCAATTACCATTGAGAAATGGGAACAAATGAACAAAAAAAAATCTCACAATAGCAACGAAAGTTGCTTTATTTTATAGGAAAGGTACACAAATTAGATGGAGAAAATTATTTTTAAAAATGTACTGAAGGGCATGAAACAGAATTTACACAGAAGGGAAAATATCATGAGGAAGCCTAATTTAAAAAAAGTGATTCTAGTATAGCATTATGGGGCAACATGCAAATAGTAAATGACTTTTCAGAAGCACTATAGAATTGTTTAGTTTTTAATAGAGTTTTTTTTTCTTCTGTCTTTATGCATATTAACATGGACATATATATACATATATATATATACACACACACAGACACATACCTCCATGCACACATCTTTCATGAGGGAAAACAACATTCCTAAGATAGGATGATGATACTTTACTACAGATATAGGCAATCTGTGGCACAAAATATGGGCTCCCCTACTGGCCCAGCAGTAAAGAATACACCGACAAAGCAGGAGATGTAGGTTTGATCCCTGGGTTGGGAAGACCCCCTGAAGAAGGAAATGGAAACACATTCCAGTATTCTTGTCTGGGAAACCCTATGTAGAGAGGACCCTGGCGGGCTATAGTCCATGGAGTTTCAACTTTGCAAATGAAATACCACACCAGAAAATATAGGAATGTTCCCTTTGTTGTTGTTCAGTTACTCAGTCACGTCTGACTCTTTGTGATCCCATGGACTGCAGCACACCAGGCTCTCCTGTTCTTTGCAGTCTCCCAGAGCTTGTTTAAACTCATGTCCATTGAGTCAGTAATGCCATCCAACCATCTTGTCCTCTGTCATTTCCTTCCCTACTGCCTTCAACCTTTCCCATCATCAGGGTCTTTTCCTTTGCATCAGGTGGCCAAAGTATTGGAGCTTCAGCTTCAGCATCTGTCCTTCCAATGAATATTCAAGGTTGATTTCCTTTAGGATTGACTGGTTTGATCTCCGTGGAGTTCAAGGGATTTGAAAAAGTCTTCTCCAACATCACAGTTTGAAAGCATTAATTCTTTGGCACTGAGCTTTTTTATGGTCCAGTGCTCACATCCAGACATGACTACGGGAAAAACTATAGCTTTGACTGTATGGACCTTTGTTGGCAAAGCAATGTCTCTGCTTTCTAATATGCTGTCTAGGTTGGCCATAGCTTTTTTTCCAAGGGGCAAACGTCTTTTAATTTCATGGCTGCAGTCACCGTCCACAGTGTTTTTGAAGCCCAAGTAAATAAAGTCTGTCACTGTTTCCATTGTTTCCCTGTCTACATGTCATGAAGTGATGGGGCCAAATGCCAGGATCTTAGTTTTTTGTATGTTGAGTTTTAAGCCAGCCTTTTCACTCTCCTCTTTCACTTTCAAGAGGCTCTTTAATCCCTCTTCACTTTCTGCCATAAGGGCATTTGCATCTGAATATCTGCATATATACAATTGTGCAGTAGTTTGAACATTCTTTGGCCATGCCATTCTTTGGGATTGGAGTGAAAACTGACCTTTTCCAGTCCTGTGGCCGCTGTTGAGTTTTCATATTTGCTGGTGTATTGAGTGCAGCACTTCAACAGCATCATCTTTTAGAATTTGAAATAGTTCAGCTGGAATTCTATCACCTACACTAGCTTTGTTCATAGTGATGCTTCCTAAGGCCCATTTGCCTTCACACTCCAGGATATCTGGCTCTAGGTGAGTGATCACACCGTCATGGTTATCTGGGTCATTAAGATCTTTTGTGTATAGTTCTTCTGTGTATTTGTGCCACCTCTTTTTAATATCTTCTTCTTCTGTTAGGTCCATACCGTTTTTGTCCTTTATTGTGCCCATCTTTGCAAGAAATGTTCCCTTGGTATCTCTAATTTTCTTGAAGAGATCTCTAGTCTTTCCCATTCTATTATTTTCCTCTATTTCTTTGCATTGATTACTGAGGAAGGCTTTCTTATCTCTCCTTGCTATTCTTTGGAACTCTGCATTCAGATGGGTTTATCTTTCCTTTTCTCCTTTGCCTTTTGCTTCTTTTCTTTTCTCAACTATTTGTAAAGCCTCCTCAGACAGACATTTTGCCTTTTTGCATTTTTCTTGGGGTTAGTTTTGATCACTGCCATCTGTACAATGTTATGAACCTCTATCCATAGTTCTTCAGGCACTCTACTAAATCTAGTCCCTTGAATCTATTTGTCACTTCCACTGTGTAATCATAAGGGATTTGATTTGAACAGCCTAGTGGACTTTCCTACTTTCTTCAATTTAGGTCTGAATTTTTCAATAAGGAGTTCATGGTCTGAGCCATAATCAGCTCCCAGTCTTGTTTTTGCTGACTGTATAGAGTTTCTCCATCTTTGACCACAAAGAATATAATCTATCTGATTGCAGTATTGACCATCTGGTGATGTCCATGTTTAGAGTCCTCTCTTGTGTTGTTGGAAGAGGGTGTTTGCTATGACCAATGCGTCCTCTTGGCAAAACTCTGCTCTCCTGAGTCCTGCTTCATTTTGTACAAGGCCAAACTTGCCTGTTCCAGGTACCTCTTGGCTTCCTACTTTTGCATTCTAGTCCTCTGAGATGAAAAAGACATTTTTTTTTTTTTTGCGGGGGTGGGGGGCGGTGTTAATTCTAGAAGATCTTGTAGGTCTCTTCATAGAATTGTTCATCTTCAGATTCTTCAGTATTACTTGTTGGGGCATCTACTTGGATTACTGTGATAGTGAATGGTTTGCCTTGGAACGGAATTGAGGTCATTCTGTTGTTTTTAAGATTGCACCCAAGCACTGCATTTTGGACTCTTTTATTGACTATGAGGGCTACTCCATTTCTTCTAAGGGATTCTTGCCCACAGTATTAGATATAATGGTCATCTGAGTTAAATTCACCCATTCCCGTCCATTTTAGTTCACTGATTCCTAAAATGTCGATGTTCACTCTTGCCATCTCCTGTTTGACCACTTGCAATTTACCTTGATTCATGGACCTAACATTATAGGTTCCTATGCAACACTGTTCTTTATAGCATCAGACTGTAAATAACTGTAAATGCTCCCTTTAGGCTGTGCCTATTAACAGTAATAATGAGATTTGGGTTAGAATTTAGTTCTGCTGTAAAGGTAATCATCCCTAAAGCAACAAAGTTCAAACCCTCTGTGCACACAACTATTGCAGTAGGAGCTCAAAGATACCCAGTGCTGGCACTTTTTCACTAAGTCTGATTTCCACTTGATATTCTTCTACTTTGATACCAATGGCTAAAGTAGGGCTAGTCCAACTTTTCTCTGTGGCTCAAGTAAGAGAAAATAAATGATCTCTAACGTGAAACAATAGAATAAAGAGGAGCGGAAAGAAGTAAATTTACAACTCTAATAGTTTAAAGAACATTTTCACTGATAGTATTTAGTTTGATCTAAATCTGAATACTGTAGGAGACACATTTAATTGTTATTTTATGAAGAAGAAATATGAATCAGACACCTTAAAAATTGTGTCTTTTTTCAGTAGGATATGCTTTTATGATCAATATTGGTTTGTCTAATTGTCATAGCTAGCATTAATATAGCAATTTACAGTGCATTGGTTCCTGGAAGAGGGAATTTTGGATGTAAATGCAAGTGGATCTTGAGGACTATTACAACACATTTCCTTATTTCTCCTCCTACCCAGGTCTCAGACTATCTTTACTCATTCTGAGTTGTGTCTAACCTGATTCTTATGGTGGTATACATACATTTTCACTTGAGAGCCATGTTTGTTTTCTAATTCAGAAAGAACTTTTGCTTTGATAAACATATCCTTTCCCATCATATCAGGCATAAGATTCCTTATTTACTTTTAGTGGCTTCCATAGGGCTACTACTCAGTTGTGTAACTCCTGGCTTAACTGTTTCCAGGAAACACAGCAGTTTTATAGGATTACCTAAGATTGACATAGTGTTGAGGATAGAGATTCTTTCCCTCTCTCTTATTCTCTTTACCCAGATACTCTTTAACACATTTATTTCCCTCTCATATTTCTTCCTATAATCTTCTCCTTCCTTTCTTCCTTCTTTACTTCTCTGTAAATTAAAAGAAGGAAAGAAAGAAAGATAGGGAGGGATGGAGGAAGGAAAGAACCTAGATACAGTAAGAGAAGGGTTGGAAAAAAGTGATCAGTGTTGAGATAAACTATAGCTGGGTTTCTATTAATCTATAAGCTTAAACGTTCCATCAAAAGGATCAAGCTTACTGGGGAATCAGAAAATTGGTTTTAGATACTTCAGGACCTTTATATGGTTGTTTATGTCAGAATGACCTTTCTTTTCACTGCCACCCACCGCCCCCCAAGAGGGGAGATATCAGCACTTTAAAATTTGTAGGCAAATCTCAAGTTTTCCTTTACTCCAAAGCTAGAATCCAAAGGAAGAATTGGGCCCTTAAACAGATGAGCTTTGGGGGGCACTTCCATGAATGTCCTAAGGATGAGCCCAGCATTGTAATCTCTAGAAGACCATTATAAATTTACCAGAAGGGAATTTTGGTAGAAAGCATAATGGTTTCCATATCGTAAACCCTAGAACCTATGAATATTTAATAACAAAATATAACGTAGGACAAAAGGGAACTTAAAGACATGTTTAAGGATTCCGAAATAAAGACACTATCTGAGATTATCTAGGTAGGTCCAATCTAATCTCAGAGGTCTTAAAAGCACAGAACTATTCCCAGTTGTGGTCAGAGAGAGATCTGACTATGGAGAAAAGATCAGTGATGCTATGCTGCAGGATTTGAAGACAGAAAAAGAAAGCCACAAGGTAAGGAATGTGAGCACCCTCTAGAAGCTGGAAAAGGCAAAGAGGTTCTCTCCTGGAATCTCCAGAAGAGATTGGAGCCTTTGCTAACATACTGATTTTAGCCCTTTGAGACTTGTGCAACTTCTGACCTACAGAATTTTAAGATGGTAAGTGTGTATTGTTTTAAGCTCTTACATTTTTGGTACTTTGTTACAGCAGCAATAGAAAACTAATGTAGGCCTCATAAACTAATACTGACACAAACCCTTATAGTTGACAAAATACCCTCTCATGTCATATCAAATCAATTTGAGAACAAAGAGGGGCGGAGATGGCTTCATGTTCTCTCTTCCCATGCCCTGCCTCCTTCCCCTTGTGAAAGGTGATTTGAACTAAGGCTGCTATGGTAAAACATACTTCCTTAACAAATTCCTCAAATATTCTTACTGTTTCTACATTTACAAAGAGTACCAAGATATATTACCTTAGATAATTTACTCAATCCATAACTACCAAATACTTTGCAAATAAATGATACAAAAATGAGATTTCCATTTTTATAACAGATTTATCATAATGGAAAGAATCAAGTTTTAATCTGGCCATGGCTACTTGGTGGCTGTGGCTTAGACTACTGCTTCTCACTGGATATCATTTTTTTTTTAATCAAAAACAATGACAGAATTAGGAGATGACTTCAAGGTATTTTCTACACTAAACATGCATCTATTCTTGAAATGTTTTCTACTTGCATAAACAATAGACATGCACACACACAAACATATACATACAATGACTTTCTGTAGATCTGTGTATTTTTTGCAAGTTAAGAGTCACCTTTAAATCTGTAGGTTCATATGATGCACTTTTAAAACCTGATGGTCCTCCATCAATTGAATCTGGTGAAGCAGTCACACAGCAGTATTCAGCAACAGTATTGCTGATGTGCAAAAAGCTAAATACACACAAAACACACCAAAAACATCATTGACTTGACTTGCATTTTTGCATACCTAGGCACTTCCTGTTTTGAACTATAAGTAAAAAGAAAGCCATATCTTTTTTCTTACCCCACAAGTCACTTAAATCTATTCTCATGAAATTTCCAGCTCCATTATCCCTTGCGAACTGCCTCTATAAAATTATCTAGGCCGCTAGTAGTGTTACATGGAAATAAAAGTGGCTCTTTCCTCAATTTTTTATAAATCACTAAATCTGATAATGTCCTCCACTTAACAATAGTCAACAATTGCCCATTTTTCCACAGAAAAAGATACAAAAGATCCTTTCTATGAAAAACTACAGCAGATATTTCAGCAGGGACCTCTGGTTGTCTCTCCTTCATGCCCAAGACTTCTCACGCAACTGAACTCAGCTTTAGTCCCAGAGAACTTCTGATAGGAAGTCTATGACACTTACTGTTCCCAGTACACCCTGCTTTTTTATCTCTACTCTTTTAAATACGTTATTTCTTCTCTAACATCATCATCCCCCTCCTTTTCTACCTGGAAAAATTCTGTGCTGCCTTGAAGATGTGGATCCTGTAATCTCCCTAGTCACCCAAAGACTCCCAGACATTCTCATAGCCACATACAGAAAGCTCCTTTGTAACATTTATCACATTGTAAAAGGATAGGACACACAGGTTTGATCCCTGCATCAGGAAGATCCCCTAGAGAAGGAAATGGCAACCCACTCCAGTATTCTTGCCTGGGAAATCCCATGGACAAAGGAGCCTGGCAGGCTTTGATCCATGGGGATGCAGAAAGTCAGACATGATTGAGGGACTGGGCACAATAACAACAAAAAGAATCATTACATATTTTTGACTCTTCAGCCTATAGTAGTCTACAAATTTATTGGGAGCAAAGATCTCTGAATTTAATTCTTTACAGTACATTTTTTTCCCAGAAAGGATTTACAACAATTCGTAATTCAACCCACCTAGGTCAGTGATGGACATATAATAGGCTCTCAAAAATATCTAATTAACAAATAAACCAAATAACCTTATGATCTCCTGGGTCATTACTAGACATACTGATTCAATAGAGAAGAAAGATCACAGAAAATCTAGGAGATAGTTCTCCTGAGTTTTGTCATCTCTGATATTTGTTCTGTTATCAAAGGAATAGAAATTGAAAACATACACACAAAAAAAGCTATGTAACCCACAAACCTACTATTATGAAAATGTGCATTCCACATTGGCGCGCTGTTATTTAACTAGAACCAAGTGAATAGGTGGAGAACAGCATAATATAACAAACTTATCCTCTCGTGACCAACTGATTTGTTAACTCTGACAAATTAATCACTCCTTTTGTTTTGCCTTATATTCCTCTAGAACCATCAAGGAGGACATAGAGCATTCCACAAAGGCAGTTTTGAGGAATAAACAAGAAAATTGTGTAGTCCTGAAAAATCAGGGGGCCCAGGTTCTAACGGCCAATGTGACATAAATGAGCTGTTATCTCAGCTCATTGTTATTGGCATTCTCTGATTTTCAATTTTGTTATTGAGAGTTATTATCATTCTCTGATTCTCAGTGTTCACTGCATGAAAATTTATCAGTGATTCTCAAACCCTCTCCCCCTCCTTTTTTTCCTTTCCACCTCCTGGGGAACATGGCACACTTCATCAGCTAAATTTTCTCACAGTAATAGCATTTTCTCAGTAGAGGTGGCCCTAAGGTTATGTCAGAATCACAATGTATGTACAAGGTGGGTGTGTGTGGGTGTGTAATATAGTTCCCTCAGGTGATTCTTAGTCTTGAATTGAGAACCAGGAAACTCCCTCCAGATCCCGCCAGCAAAAACAACCTATGATTTTATAATTTTATGAATGAATAGTATGAATGACCTATAAAGAACAGTAGTATAAGATGCAGACTGCCTGCAGCATAAGTAACTACTTTATGAAAAAGTATCATCATCAAAAAGTCATGTGCTGAGCAAACAAGAACAGAGGCTGGTTTATGAAAATTTAGTCTGTGCTTCTTACTGTCTCATTTGCATGACCTTGGACAAGGTACTGAACTGCCTTTGGACTGAATTTTCTCATCTGTAAAATCCACATACACATGCCTCCCTGTAGGTGGATTAAGTATGATCAACTGTGTAAAGCAGTCAAGCATAGTGCTTGGAACATAGTCAGTACTTATTAAATGGCTGTCAATGGTTATGAGGCTAATCTATGCTAGATGCACATAAGTGGATCAGACGTTTTCCTGTTTTTAAAGGTTAGGGTGCCATTTCAGGTTTAGAATCTCATATAACTCAGCTCTAGAATGAATTATCTAGAACCAATGTGAGTGAAATGAATATCAAAGTTATTTTCATGTGTTCCATATTTACTCAGTGATCCAAAGGAACTTGTTAATATTTTACTATCTTAACTGGAAATTCCAGAAGAGCGTATGTGTGGCCATCATCAGAGATTGGCTTTAAGTTTATAACCAAACACACAAAGCCTAAATAACCTAATCTAATCCCGTTCTAATACCCTTAGTATTGTAATCATACAGTGACTATTTTTCTGAACACCAACTGTGTGTCAGGCAGTGCTGAGAATAATTTACATGAACTAATAGTAACTTATTTAATCCTAAAAAATGCTATCATAAATACCATTATAATCATCCCTATTTTGCAAATGAGGAAACTGGTGCAGAGAGGTAAAAATTGCTTACGACCACAGTGAAAAGTAGAAATTTAAAGCCAGCAAGCCAGATCCCATCCCAGATCCCAAACTTTGGGCCTGTTTGGTATGGTGGTTAATGGAAGGAATTCTAAATGAACTGTTAGGAAACCTAAATTCTAGACCTACCTGGGTGTCCTCAAGTAAGTCATTTTCTTTCTCCATCTAAATGAAAAGATTTGGATTAAATCCAAGATTCTTCAGCATTAAAAGTCAGAATTATTATCCCAGTTCAAATATTATCTCCTTTCTTTCTATGAATGTCTAATTCATACTATCCAGCATTTTGAATGACAAGAATTAGTGTCTGAGGGAGCCTCCATTTTTTTTTTAACTTTAAAAAAATTACTTTTTTGGCTGCTGTTTTCTTTTGTTGTTCCTGGCATGTGTTATGTTGGCAACACAAACCATTGTGTCTACATTTCTGTGTTTATAAATGTTTATGTTGCTATTGCTGTTTATTTCCTTTATTTAGGAGAAATAATAATTTATAAAACACAAATGGAAAGGAAACAAAATTAGGCAGACCAGATTTCACCAGCAAGAGGAACCTCGCAATTACATTTGTCACGTTATCTACTGTGTTACTTCCACCCCCACCATCACTGATGGATTCACTCTCCCCGTTCTTCCTCTTAGTTTTCCTCTATAGGATATATCACCATCTGATATACAATGTGTTTGACTTCTTTGTGTGTTGTCTTCCCTTACTAAAATGGAAGCCTATAATAGAGGTGCTATGTCTGTTCTGTCTTCTGCTTTCGTGTCAATGCCTACAACAGTAGGTGCTCACATAGCAGGTGCCCAAGGTAGGTGCTCAATAAGCACTGATAAATAGAACTACACTGCTTCCGGATAAGGAGGATCTTGGGGACTGGAAGCATGTCACTATCACTTACTGTCATTATCCACGAAGACAGCTCAGGAATAAGCTTTCACACAACCCTCTCACTCGCCCCTGAATCCTCACTGCATGACTATCTTGGATCTGGCTGCTTATCATCCTCTTAAACAAATGCAAATGACCTTCAGTCGCCCAAATCACCTCTTGTTTAGTGCCCACCCCCCCCCAAAAGAATCCAGCATGAGCTTTAATTAATGTCTATCAGATCATGTTGTTCCCTTGTTTAAATCCTTCATGGATTCTCAGGGACTTTAGCACAGACTTTAAGTCTCTTTAGTAGGAAACAAAGACTTTTAGTCCCATTTCTCCACTCCAATACCCTAGTCATTCTGCACATTTTTTAATTCTCTGTTGGTCTCTTTGTACTGAGATCATTGAATCGTTCATCTGAAATACCCTTAAATTTATGGCTTACCTGGAAAATTATACCATATTCAGCCCCAACATTATCTAAGGTGGAAAACTTCTCCCCACTTTTCCAATCACAGCAAGCCATTCTAACTTTGTTCCTCTTGTAAGACTTTTCACCTAATTCTAGTAATACATTGATCATATTGTAATT
This sequence comes from Giraffa tippelskirchi, assembly GCF_054371585.1. Classification (NCBI taxonomy): domain Eukaryota; kingdom Metazoa; phylum Chordata; class Mammalia; order Artiodactyla; family Giraffidae; genus Giraffa; species Giraffa tippelskirchi. Next base: position 156,731,019 of record NC_137276.1, on the reverse strand, counting down.
CATTTTTTTTTTTTTCAATTCTGTTTCTACTTTGTAGACCAATGTTTAATGGAAATGCCTAGCACAGTGCCTGGCACATAGTAGGCCTTCAATAACTATTGAATAAACAAATGAACAAGCAAACAAATACCATAAATGTCCTATTTAGAAATCCTTATTCTTCTTCTCATTTAAAGCATGTTTACAAATAAGTCAAATTCCAAATCCCTACCAACAAGACAAAGTTTACAATTTGCCTAGTCTTACCTAAACACATCTTGTGGCCTGTCTAGGGTATCTCTTGACCTTGACAGTAACCACAGTGCTGAGGCCATTTCTTCCATAGGTATCTTCTTACATGATTTCCAAATGAAAATACACCTTGATCCTAATGTATTTGTGAGAATGCTGCTATGACAGACACAACATGGAAGGCAACCGGATGCACACACCTGAGTTGTATTTCCTTGGTCAGCCAGAGAAGATCCGGAAGCAGTTGCATCCCTATACCACCTGTGACCAGAGATGTAGCTCAGGGGAGATTCCAGGATAGTAGGATGTGGGGTAGACTGTTCCCAGGATTGCTTGAGAAGCACAAGAGAAGTTTTCTTTAGCATCTGGGTGTCACAACAGCTGCCTGAAGACACCACCCATCCAAAATTAGGAGTGGGAATAAGTCGAAGAATCAGTTAATCAGTGTCTGGCTTCCTGAACCACCTTAATGAAATAAAATGCCAAAATTCACAGATACATTGACACTCCTTCTGACAGCCTAAAATAGCATCAGCTTCCGACTGAGTGAGCCAATCGCTAGCTATTGCATTGAACTCTTCTACCTGATGATATGTCAATAGGATGACCTTATTTTCAAGATAAGTTCCCTTCTCCTTTGCTCTCTCTCATTTCTACTTTGACAGTGAGACTGAACATGGCTTTTTCTAAGGCTCACTGGATTAGAAGATGCCCTTGTGAATGGATTGTTGAAAGTTACAAGTAACTATTTCCATGTGTGAAAGAAACTTCATCGATTGGGATGAAATGTTGGGAGAAGGGAGTTTCTGCATTTAGACAATGCTAAAATCACAAGAACCAGGTTTCAAATTTAAGAGGGAACAGAGGAATAGAAATATATTCTTCAAGTGCTGTTAACAGAAATAGTTTTTCATTTAGCATTTGCCTTATATTGTCTCAAGTAAGTGGCCCATGTGGGCACTATTATCCTTGTAGGGGAGCCAAGACGGTGCCACTGCAGACATCTGGTAGAGTGCCAACAGAAGGCTGGTCTGCAGGGATTTTGACCCGCTGCCTGGCCAGTGGAGGGACTCTTCAACTAGAGAAAATCAAATCATACTAAAAAAGTCCCCCAAAAGAAGCAGAGGGAGAAATAGAAAGGGATTTAGTAGAAAAGCCATATGATAAGCACAGGCTTTGTGGCCCAATCTTCTGCCAGGCTTAGTTAGCTGACCTTTTGCAAGCTATAGTCATTGACAAAGTATATACAGTGGTTAGGAGGAAGACTCTGGGTTCGAATTACAGCTCCAACAGTTACTAGATCCTGGACAAATTACTTAGCTTCTTTTTGGTTCAATTTTCTCATCTGTAAGAAAAATGAGTGCCTACACCTCACTGTGTTATAGTCATGAAATATGTATAATACATGTAAAACCTGTATACATGTAGTATATAATAAGTGCTCAGTGTATAGTAGTTTTATTGTAAACAGAACCATTAATGGGGATATTTAGAATCAAGTCAGACTAGAGAACCTCTGCTCCCAAGCAAAAGTCTCGATGAGTGGCAGAGAGAGATTTTAAGGATTCATCTAGCTCCATCTCTTTGTGTTACTCTTCAGGGAAGATGTGGTCTTTCTTCACAATGATCTTACAGTAAAGTAGAAGGTATAAACATATATTATGTATATTATATAGTATATACAACATATATACATATGTGTGTGCTTATATAGATGAGAAAAAAGGACAAAAAGTTATGAATAAAATACAACAGTAACAAACATTTATATGAAGTTACTGCTGACTTTGGAATTGGAGACTATGTCCTAAGGTAGGTTATAGTACTTTTCTATTTGTACAAAACCATTTTGGAAAAAAGCTTCTTTTGCAAATAAGGTAGATTATATATCTGGATCCTGGACTCCAGCAGGACAAAAATCTTCATTTTTCTTTAATCATTCACATCATAACCCAAGTAAGTTAAATTCAAGGAAGCAGCAATTCTACACTCTCCAGGTATTTGCTATTTTGCTGTCTGCCTGTTGCCTATTGAACTGACAAAGGAAACCGGGATCAGATGTGGTCCAACCTTGCACCAGCTCTGACTGGCCTCTAATTATTCAATAGAGATCACAGGTACATTTCTGAATGGTTTGGACAACAACTTCTGATGAGTCCCAAACTCTCCTGATTATAATGCTTTAACCAAAGGAAGAAAAAAAATCAGCAGACAAAGAAAAAAAAATTAACCATGTTTTCTACTATCTGCAATTCTTAGCCTAGAAGTAATATACTCTTTGTTCTGCTGAAAAACATTCTATATTGATTATGCTGACACTGACAGTAAAGCTGTGTGGTGGCTGGCTTTATTTTAATTTTTTCTCTTCACATCTCAGATGAGAAAGTGGGTTATGATTCATCCTGCACAATCTGAGTCAAAATTCATTTTTGTCTCTTTTCAATTAGTTCTTCTGCATTCCACATTAAAAAGCAAGAGTAGTTTGCTCAGCAAATGAGAATATTGTGGTATGCTTTGTGTGTTGCTTTCTCACACAATGACTGAAAAACATTTTTTTATAATGATATTCCAATAACAAGAGGACATCATAAGAAAACACAAAGTGTTAATTCAAATAGGGACAAACACTGACATTAAAAATTCAGAGCAGCTGATCATTACACACTAATCATAAGCGGCATAAATCAAGTTAGATGCTGCATTAGGAAGTAGTACCGACATCTCTTAAATTTTAAAGTTGTTATGGTTTAGCAGACATTTTCACATCTATTTCTTTAACTTACTTGTCACAACAATTATATAAAGTAGATAGGGATAATGTTTATTATTAGATGAAACAAGTGAAACTCAAAAAGGTTAAGAGGTTATATAAAGTTGCTTAAAGTACACATAATTTAATCCAAGGAGATCCAACCAGTCCATCCTAAAGCAGATCAGTCCTGGGTGTTCATTGGAAGGACTGATGTTGAAGCTGAAACTCCAATACTTTGGCCACGTCATGTGAAGAGCTGACTCATTTGAAAAGACCTTGATGCTGGGAAAGATTGAGGGCAGGAGGAGAAGGGGACGAGAGAGAATGAGATGGTTGGATGGCATTACCGACTCAATGGACATGGGTTTGGGTAGACTCTGGCAGTTGATGATGGACAGGGAGGCCTGCCGTGCTGTGGTTCATGGGGTCTCAAAGAGTCGGACATGACTGAGCGACTGAACTGAACTGAATTTAATCCAGAAAATGTACGATAAGAATTTGGCTCATGGACTTCCATGAAGGCACAGTGATTAAGACTCTGCACTTCCAGTGCAGGGGGCATGGGTTTGATCCCTGGCTGCGGAACTAAGATCCCACACGATGCACAGCACAGCCAAAAAAAAGATTCCATCTCTTAACCAGTCCTTTGATAAGCTGATTTCTCTGGCAAAATGATAACTCTAGTCTTAAAACTTATGAAAGAATGTTTTTAAACAATGCATGTGTTCTAAAGCACAATGCAAATGCCAAAAGTCTCCAGTGTCACACAGAGATACAGGACTTACACTTGGGTTTCTTGACTCCAAGTCCAGTTCTGGTTTCACTATGCCATGTGACAAAAGATGAATTATTTATTTTAATAACAGTGCTATATTATACACTGAAGACCATTATCACATTAATGGTTACAAATATTAATATTATTTATGTACTCAAAGTATAATTAGTGAACAACATATTAAACCCAGAATATTCTTAAACAGTGATGCCTGAATATTCAACTCAGTACATAGTGTTCCTTATATTCTACAATTTTATTTTATGTTTATTAACTGACAATGTGATGTGAACCTTCTCATAAACCTTGGGAAATGAGGAACAGTACTGAGCAGAGTGCAAAATAGTCTAGGAAATATAATTATCGAGTTTCTTTGGCAATTCTTCTGAGGCAACTAATGTTGTAATCTTACACAAGGCAGCTATTTTCCTACCTGCCTATGTTTTAACAGTGTATAGACAACAATATACGAAAAGTATTTGAGGTTAAGTAAAGAAAAAGGCCAAAGGATCCCAAGAGATCATGAAGTCTATGAGAGATGAGGTACATGAAAAAGGGACTGGCCTAAGATGTCACAAGATTATGGGACAGACACCAGCCCAGAATCTTTTCTCTGATTACTTGATGCCTGACTCTTTATACAACTACCTACACTGCCTCTCATGATAATATGATGATGCTGGGTGTAAAAATTAAAAAAATAATAAAACATAACTCAATTGATAACCTTGAGGACATCATTTCACCATGATGTTCCATCAGTTTATCTTCTGGTTGAGTTATACCCACATTTCTCAATATTTCGAACATTAGAGGGTTCATGGATGAACATTCTAAATTTAATTATGGTGTTTAGTTTCATGTCTTTTATGGGGAAAGCAACAAGTACTTAATCCTTAAAATCAAATCATGGATATTACTGACATGAAGATAAAATAGGTTAAAAAATAAATGAACTGATTTAAACCAAAATGATAGGCAAATAATAGATATAGATATATTGGGTGTGTGTGTGTGTTAGTTGCTTAGTCGTGTCCGACTCTTTGCAACCCTATAGACTGTAGCCCACCAGGCCTTTCTGTCCATGGGATTCTCCAGGCAAGAACACTGGAGTGGGTTGCCATTTCCTTCTCCAAAAGGAACTATAGAAAGAAAGAAAGTGAAGTCGCTCAGTCATGTCCGACTCTTTGCGACCCCATGGACCACAGCCCACCAGGCTCCCCCATCCATGGAATTTTCCAGGCAAGAGTACTGGAGTGGGTTGCCATTGCCTTTTCCAATATATTGCATATTTGGTGAAAATTATGATGGTGGCTTCCAATGACCAAGAAATGGGAAGCTTTCAAGTTGGGAGATTAGTGACTGGCTCTTTAACTGTGCCATGATCCTAGGGTTGAATGATGTGTCTATGTGTGTGGAGAGAGATTGACGGTGTAGCAGTTAATAATCATTTTCAGTTGCCTCCTGCCTACTGCAGCATCTTAATCTCCTTCAGCAAGTCACTCCTGTACAGTGTTTGTGTCCTTTCTTGTTGAATTTTAACAAGTGATGTTTACCTCCAGGTAGGAGTGAAGCCAGGTCCAGGACTTAGATAAATTGGAGTTTTGATAGAGAACCAAATGGGGACTGAGATCAGAACTGTGCAGTGCTGTAATGAAACTGGGAAAATTTAATGTAACATGACTGGCATCAGAATCAAAATTAGGAAGAAAATCAGGATACGGTCATTAATTTGGACTTGCTTCTTGAACTTCTCAGTTTACTGGCCTTGGATATTTTCTGCTTACTTTCCTCTTAAAGCATTCAACTGTCTTTGCTGAGAACTCTATCCACAAATAGCGCATCACCAATAGATCTCTTTCTTCCCCAGCAATAGGTGGACTCTTCTGGCATTTAATCTGGCACAGGTCAGGTGGCAATAGTGGTAAAAACCCCTGAATCTGGGTGAAAAAGTATGTATTTTCCACTGCCAGTCATGTAATTTGTTTCCTATCAAGGCTCTTTGTGCTAAAGGATTGAACAAATGCTTTCTCTCCTTGGCCATTATGTTACCTTATTTCTTTTGTCTCCCATAGCACACACTTCTATGATTGGTATATAGTAAGCACTCGATCAATCTTTGTAGATGAGTGAATCTGTTTAATTGAAAGTACAACAGATGTCTACCAAGTAGAACTCTGCAGATGTTCAAACAATGGGTTTGCTGACAGTCAATTAATTATGCCTTCTGACAATTCTAATGTCACTTCAAAGTCTGGAAGGAGATGATTATCTGTGTGCTTTAGAGAAAGTTGTGGGGAAAGTTCAGGTTGGGGAAAGGAGGGTGGTTTGGAGGGGAAAGGGAGTTGAGTTCACAGTTATCTGTATTGGTATGTTTAAGATCAGAAAATGCATAATAAGCACTTGTAGGTCTGGGTATCAGCTTTGCCATGTCTCAATAAACAACCACAATCTACGAATTGAAACTTTCTTTTGCCATATGCAATGTGTACCCCACCAGCTCTTTCTCTCTCAAGATATCAAGCTTATTTCCATGTGATTAGACAAAGGATGATTGATTATAAAGCAAAAATTTCTTTTTTACTTCTCATTCTTTGATAAACAGAATGGTAATCCCAATGCAACAAAATGAGTAGGTATCTATTATAAGTATGAAACACGGATCCTGGGTGATGCTTCCCGGTCTTGAACAGGTGAAATGTGAGAGAACCACCTTTCACAACTGTTTGCTATGGAAAACAAAAGTAAACATGAAGAAAGGATGTTTTTCCAATGTGATTCCCTGCTCATCTGACCCATTTGGATTAGGACAGAAGAAAATTGAGGAGGTAAGAGATTGTCTTGGGTTCCAGGGACCACAAAGGAACCCCAGAGTGAAAGAAATGTAACTTAGAACTTAGAACAGAAAATCCTAACTATGTAACCTATCCATTGGCCAATTTCCATCTTTAATTTTCACAAAAAATACATGCAAAATAGATGAATCAAGTTCAAGGGTATGAATCTAACTTTGACTGAAGTTCAATGATTGTAGCAACCATGTGCTGCTCTCCTTAAAACATTCTCTAGGGACTTCAAGTGATTTAAAAAGGAATTAGAAAGCTTGAGTTATAATCCATGGCTCTGTCACCAATTAGTTTGAAACTAAAAAACTCTTTTATTTTTGTAATCTCTAAAAGTGAGAGGATTTTCTTAGATAGGCTCTATGATTCCCTCTAGCTGTAACAATTTATGATTCCATAAGGTGCTAAATAAACATAGGTTAAATAAATGAAGTGTTTTTTTTTTTTTTTGTAGTTTATACCATGTCCTGACCCAGGGGATATGGAATGTCTGCTCACAATTTTTTTTATGGGTTAATTAATTAATTAAACATGAAACATCTCCTATGTATCAGGAATTGATCCAGGACCAAAGATAGAGATACAGTGGTATACTAACCAAAAACTACCTTCAATCAGACTTACATCTTAATGAGGTAAACAATAAATGCTACAAGTAAGTAACTTGATGAGTATGAGAAAAAGATATTGGCAATCTCTTTGGTTCATTTATATTTGAAAATCAAGTATACACAAATAGGTTCTAACAAGTTATTATCATTTTGTCATTTTTATGGGCAGTGGATTCTTTTTTTTTAATTGGAAGATATTTGCTTTACAATGTTGTGCGGGTTTCTGCCATACAACTACTCAAATCAACAATGATTATACATATATCACCTCCCTCCACTCCCCACTGGGCAATGTATTTTTAACCAAAGTTTGAATAAGGTGTAACCCAGTCTGGGTTCACAAAAATAGCAGGCCCAATCTACTTCTTCACCTTTGTGAACAGCCTTGCCATTCCTTTACTCACTAGCAGAGACTAATTTCTATCCTTTGTTCAGAAAGGGGATTTTGGCCATAGAGTTCAAAACAGTCTCAGCTTTACAACCTTGAACAAGTCATTTAGGCTTTAGTTTTCGGGAAAATGAAAGGTTGTCCTAGATAGTTTCTATGATTAAATGATTCTTTATGATACTACAAGACTAGGTTTCCAAATCAATGCTTAAAAATACACCATGTAGCCAAATTAATTAAAAATTAACGTGTACTAAGATAAAACACATAAAATGCTTAGGATTATTATTTATTTAGTGCTGTAATCATATATTGCCCCGAGCAAACGTTTTACCAGAAATTACTACCACAAAAGGAAATATATCTAATATGTCTCATTAACAGAAGACATTCTGTTCCCACGACCCATAGAGACCTTAAATGAAAAGATGGAGAGAAACGAAATCAAGAAATCCATTTTTCCCCAAATCAATACCACCTTTTCTCTAAACCACTTATTTTCTAGTTATTCTTCCATTGTGACTTTGGGGTTTTTAATTAATTAGGTCATTTTTCTGCGAAAATAAGGTCCTTAAGGCCCCAGGTTCCATCTGTACTAAAAGAGGCTCCCACTCGGAATCACTTTCTAGTTTGTAATTGACAGGAGCACTTTGGAAACCATTTTCTTGACACAAAATAATAATGATTAAAAAAAAAAAAACAGTGACACAAATTATTTAGAACCTGCCAGTTGAGACCCTCTAAAAACTTTTCAAAGTAATCATGTTTCTCCTTGTACTGATGAAGAAGCTAAAAAGAGAGTATATTCACTGATTTATCTCATAGTCGATGACCAATCCAGTAATATGGTGCTGAGAAAAGGTAATGGGTTGAAGAGAGAGCAGAATCTGGAATCAGTAGGCTTGCTGCTTATGGGAGCTATGAGTAGTAGGGGTGGTGGAGTGGGGAGTCCCTTAATCATTCAGGTTCTCTATTTCTTCATATACCAAATGGAAGCAAACACATTGTTTTGCAGGGCTGCTTCTTCCTTAAGGCTTCACTGGTGGCTCAGATGGTAAATAATCTGCCTGCAATGTAGGAGACCTGGATTCAGTCCGGGTTGGGAAGATCTCCTGGAGAAGGGAATGGCAACCCACTCCAGTATTCTTAACTGGAGAATTCTATGGACAGAGGAGCCTGGTGGGCTACAGTCCATGGGATTGCAAAGAGTTGAACACGACTGAGGAGCTGTCTCTTTCTTTGTCTAGCTTAAATGATATAACAAATACAATATAAAAGTGCTTTACAAAGCATTATATAAATGTTAGTTGTAATCACGTAGCAATAATGATAAATTGGGTAGCACTGGAAATTAGATGCAAGAGCTTGATTCCCAGGCAAGCTGAGATGCCTAAGTCACAGAATGTCAGAGTTGGATAATATTTCTGAAATCTAATCTCACAGTCCAGTGAATGCTTGAATACCTATCACCACTTCCCCAACAAGGGATTATTGGGCTTTGTCCTAGGCTCATCCAAAAATTTCCTTTGTCACTTAAACATGTTAATTCATTATACGGAATGAAAATTTTCCAGCTTCCCCTCACTTGCTTTTGTTGCTAACTTTGGAATAATACATATTAAGTCTAATTTCTTTGTGACATGGCAGTTCTCCAATAGGTTTCAAGGCTCCAGGTTTTCTTTTCTTCACTCCTTCAAATGTAGCTCAAATAGTGGTTTTCAGTTTCCTAAGCCTCTTAGTCTAAGTCCTCTAGACATGCTCATTTATCCTTTGCTCTTACTAGTATAGAAAAGAAATAGACCATCTTCTCATTGTTTGGGGCATTTTGCTTCTACTCACGCACATCCATGGGACCTCCATCTTGCTCTCAATTGAGGAGATACATAGTACCAAATATGGTGATGTGGTTTTATCAATAAAGTAATCATAGCAATGCCTATCTGAGTCTTTCTTCTCTTATGGCTTGATTCATGCCAGGTCCCCACTGCCTCACATATTTCACTCTTGTCCAACTGTCCTTTGAAGCAATAAAAGCTACTTCCCCTAGAACCAATTTCTGGCTTTATGAAAAATCTCAATATGTCTCACTAACAATATTCAAGAGATAAGCAAAAACAAAACTTAGATAAATGCCAAGTTTTATGAAGAGAATTTACCTAGTACTGTCTAAAGGCATAGGGATTCTTCAAATAGCTCACTAAACAATTCTAAGGCTCACACACTTCAGTCTTTTTTTTTTTTTTGAAGAAAGACTAAGACAACACCATGTAAACACTGCCAAGATAATTACAGCTTCATGCTTCAAAATAAGCGGGTAGATATTTTCAGTCCATCCTCAGATAGATTACATTATTCATTTCCAGATATTCTGTATTCCAAGACTACTGCCTTCTGCCTTAGGGTCTGTGCAGCCAGAACATCATTATTTTTGAGAGAGTCATGCTGTAGTCACAGGCTGAGACATGGAACCTCTCACCTACAACACTTTTTCTCTTTCAAAATGAATGAAAGCACAAAACTTAGAGGCTCTGGGTATACCAACCAACATGGAGAACACCTGGATAAATCCACTGACATGGCTGAAGGATATCTAGAGACAATCTCAACTGTCCTTTACATTTCCCCCTCAAAAATACCAGCAAAATATAAGCTCCAATTAGGGCTTCCCAGGTGCCACTGGTGGTAAAGAACCCACCTGCTGATACAGGCAATGTAAGAATTGCAGGTTCAATCGCTGGGTCGGGAAGATCCCCTGGAGGGGGATATGGCAACCCACTCCAGTATTCTTGCCTGGGAAGTCCCATGGACAGAGGAGCCTGGCGGGCTCTGGTCCATAGGGTTGCAAAGAGTTGGACAGGATTGAAGCGACTTAGCACACACGTATAAGCTCCAATGCTGGCCACTAGCCCTGTTAAGTTCCACAATTTTCTAGCAATAAATTTCTCCCCCATTAATTTCAATATCTGTTTTAAAAATACTCCCTCTATTTTAAGTTCTGAATTTCACCTTAAATTATAATTTATAGTTCACTACCCTTTGTTCTTTCTGTGTATCTACCCTGGCACTGAGAGTCTCTTCTAGCATAAACACGGTCTTCTAGTTGCCCAGAGAAACAGGTTGCTCCAAGATGCAAGCACTTGAACCAAGGCCTGTAGCCTTGCAAATGATTTGAGCTAAGGATCTGTTGTGTGGTTAACTGAATTAAAAGAGAACTTCTCCTATCTTCACCTTTCTTCTATATTTCCTCTCTCTCCCCTATAAAATAGTGATCAAGGCCTATTCAAATACACCCCTGCTAATAGAAAGACACTTGGGAATCTGATACAGCCAAAATTCAAGTCCAGTAGATGCAAAATGTTCAGAACATGAGAGGCTATCTTCCCTTCAAAGATCTGTACTGATCATACTGCTCTCTTATGATTCATCTTTGGTAGCATTTAGCTAATACTGTAATGTAGCAGTTACAATTTTTGATGAAGATGGCAAAGGAGGGACAATGGAACACTAAAACTAGCACCTTTTTGGATGAAATCATTATAAAAAAATCAGCTGAGATCAGTTGAAGGTTCTAGCTTGTAATATTTTATCAAGAAATGGTTTGAGAAAACAAGATGAGTTGTAGCTATCAGTAATTTGCTTCCTCTGAGGCCAACAGTCAACTCATGTGGTTGATAGAGCGGTATTAGGTGGGCTATCTCTCCAGAGTATGTATCTTAACAATGGCAAAAAGTCTATGCTTAGAGTCACACCAGTTAATTCAGGAGTTAAAGACAGTCAAAGTATATTGCCAGTGACAATGAAGTCAGAGCTACATAAGCCCTGGGAAAGAATGATAAGAGACAGGAGTAGTTAACTACAGGGACAGCTTACATCTTTTTGCAATGGTAACGCATCAGAATGAACTTAAGATGAGACAAGTAAGTCCAAATCCTAAAAGTTATGCTGTGTAACTTGAACTCATTGAGTCTCTCTCAATCTTGGTTTCTTCATCAGAAAAATAAAAACATCATTTTTATTGTAGTTGTTCAGTTGCTCAGTCATGTCCGACTCTTTGCAACCCCATGGACTGCAGCACATTAGGCTTCCCTGTCCTTCACTATCTCCCAGAGTTTGCTCAAACTCATATCAATTGAGTCGGTGATGCAATCCCACCATCTCATCCTCTGTCGCCCTTCCTCCTACCCTCAATCCTTCCCAGCATCAAGATTTTTTCCAACAAGTTGGCTCTTTGCATCAGGTCATGACCAGGTCTATCAGTCAGACCATGACTGTGAATAGCCTTTTTAAGCTTGGATAGCTTTAGGTAAACATCAGCTTTGGTCATCACCACCACAATGCTTATCATCTCACCAACAATAGAAAGGGTATGTGTCTAGTAGAAAATAATAGATATATAAGAAAGAGGAATTTTCAAACAGTCAAATTTAGAAGATACAGGAATGACTCTCTATTCCTCCTGCCCAAGGAAGGACTGTTAAGATAATTCATTTATGGCAATTCCCTAGTGGTCCCATAGTTAGGACTCTATTGCTTCCATACCAGGGAGCACAGATTTGATCCTTGGTTGGGGAACAAAGATCCTACATGCCACACGGCATGTATATAAAAAGATAATTCATCTGTGACAGGCTTCAATACTTTTGGGGAGACAAGGGGTGTACTGTGCAGTTATATTATCTCTAGTTGTTATAATCTGAAATGAGTCTGCCTTCCTCACAATATCTTTACATCTATCTACCTTGTTTCAAAATAATTTGCTGATATAATGACAGTTCACTCTAAATACTTCAACATTTGCTCCTGACAACAAGGATACTGTCTTATATACCAATGCCATTACAATAGCCACAAAATTGACACTGATGTATTATTATCTAATATATAATTCATATTTAAATTTCTATTTAACTTATATGCAGAGTACATCATGAGAAACGCTGGGCTGGAGGAAACACAAGCTGGAATCAAGATTGCCGGGAGAAATATCAATAACCTCAGATATGCAGATGACACCACCCTTATGGCAGAAAGTGAAGAAGAACTAAAGAGCCTCTTGATGAAAGTGAAAGAGGAGAGTGAAAAAGTTGGCTTAAAGCTCAACATTCAGCAAACTAAGATCATGGCATCCGGTCCCATCACTTCATGGCAAATAGATGGGGAAACAGTGGAAACTGTGGCTGACTTTATTTTTCTGGGCTCAAAATCACTGCAGATGGTGATTGCAGCCATGAAATTAAAAGATGCTTGCTCCTTGGAAGGAAAGTTATGACCAACCTAGACAGCAGATTAAAAAACAGAGACATTACTTTGCCAACAAAGGTCCGTCTAGTCAAGGCTATGGTTTTTCCAGTGGTCATGTATGGATGGATGTGAGAGCTGGACTATAAAGAAAGCTGAGCGCCAAAGAACTGATGCTTTTGAACTGTGGTGTTGGAGAAGACTCTTGAGAGTCCCTTGGACTGCAAGGAGATCCAACCAGTCCATCCTAAAGGAGATCAATCCTGGGTGTTCATTGGAAGGACTGATGTTGAAGCTGAAACTCCAATACTTTGGCCCCCTGATGCGAAGAGCTGACTCAGTGGAAAAGACCCTGATGCTGGGAAAGATTGAGGGCAGGAGGAGACGGGGACAACAGAGGATGAGATGGTTGAATGGCATCACTGACTCAATGGACATGGGTTTGGGTGGACTCTGGGAGCTGGTGATGGACAGGGAGGCCTGGCGTGCTGCGATTCATGGGGTTGCAAAGAGTCAGACACAATTGAGCGACTGAACTGAACTGAACTGAACCTTTCCCCAAATGCCCTGTTTTTTGATCCAGATCCAATCAAGATGTGTGCCCTGCATTTGAATGACATGTATTTTTCATCTTCTTTAATCTTAAATAGTCTCTTATAACACTGACATTTTTAAAGAATTCAAGACAATTGTCTTTAAGAATGCTGCTGCTGCTGCTAAGTTGCTTCAGTCGTGTCTGACTCTGTGCGACCCCATAGATGGCAGCCCACCAGGCTCTGCCATCTCTGGGATTCTCCAGGCGAGAACACTGGAGTGGGTTGCCATTTCCTCCTCCAATGCGTGAAAGTGAAAAGTGAAAGTGAAGTCACTTAGTTGTGTCTGACTCTTCGCGACCGCATGATTGCAGCCTACCAGGCTCCTCCATCCATGGGATTTTCCAGCCAAGAGTACTGGAGTGGCTTCAAGAATGGCATATCATCTAAATTTATCTATTTCCTAATGGTTAGATTCAGTTACATATTTCAGCAAGACTATTACATAGACAATGTTGTATACTTTCTACGACATCATATCAGCTGGCACATGTCAGTTTGTCCCAGTATTGGTGATGCTAAGTTTCATCACTTGGATTAAGAAAGTTTCCAAACTCTATTTATGAAGGTATCTTTTCTCCTTTGTACTCAAGTCATCCGTGAGGTGACCTTTTGCTATCCCTCCCCTACTCTGAACATACCATAGTTATAGTTCTTTAAATAAAGAAAACATGCTAAGACTGATGGGAAACTCCATAATGAAAAACCAAACAAAACAAAAAACCAAATATATTCATAAATTATTCCACTTAAGGAAAAAGAAACTAGGAGTTGCACAGAGAAAAACCAACATGACCACAGGGGAACGTTTTTCCATTGATGCCATTTATTTACATTTTTTTCCCTCTCACTCACTGGTATAGCTCATAGGAGATCTTTGACATGAAAGCTCTTAATGACCTTCAGCAAATCAGCTATAGTGTCAATGAAAATTTCAGCATTAAATAGGCAAAGTGATAGAAAAAGTGAGCAGTTGAGGTAAGGCTGGCAATGCTAATGCAAGAGTGAGAAATTCTTTTAGGGTAGTGATTAACAATGCTATTTCCAGCCCAGAATGGAACTAAGGTAAAATTCTGATAGAGAACAAGAGATGACTCTTATTCATCTCTCTTGGGTCAGGCCCTTCTGTTGCAAACACATGATACATAGCCTTCCTCCCCTCATCTTCAGACAGACTTAATTCTGTCTTGCATGCTCACATAGTGTCTCTGGCAGACCCAACCCAGTGCTGCACCCCTTGCCGCACTGATATCCCTAACATTCTTGGCTCTCTCCCATCCTTTCCCAGGAACTTGTGGGTCCCCTGAGGGCAGAGATCTTGCATCTGGTTGTCCCTAGCACCCAGCACAGAGGCAAGTGTGGAGAATGTGCTCAGGAAATATTTAATGTTTAAAGTGTAGAAGAGTAAACCACAGTCCTGTTAACTTGTCCTTTGCTTCCTGCTTTTACCAAGGTAGAAAAGGCATTCTGGCTTTGGAAACCATAGTCTTAACCACATTTCATGAAATAGTTCTCACAACCTTTTATCTCAACGTGTGGGACTCATTACATAAGATAAAATACTTGGTCTCTAGGCTATTGGTTCCAGCCTACCTCTCCAACCTTATTTCCCAATATCTTGTTCCTTCCCACATGGATGCTTCACTCCAGTGATTTTATTCCCTTTTATGTTAAAATTCTACTCAACAGAAATGACATCACTTCTCTACTATCACTGCACTTTCAAGTCTCTATTACCATAATTTAAAAAACAACTGAAAGTTTATCTACTCCATAAACACTTTCCATTCCTGCCTCATAATTTGCTCTCTCTTTCTTCTGTACTCTCAAAGGAATCTGGCTGAACTTTGAATAAGTTACTTGTCACTTTCTGCCTTGCCTTATAATTAAATGCCACAACACTGTACACATCCTCTATTAGACAATAAGCTTCTTTAAATACAAGACCCATGTCTATCTTGTTTCAGGTACATTTAACACCTACCCAGCAGAGTAGCCTGCACATAATAGGTTGTTCATTGGTGGATATTTTCCATATAAAGTAATTTTCCTTAAGTCATCCTGGCCTCAATTTATACTTTGTTCATCTATCTACTTGGTGGTGCTAGTGGTAAAGAACCTGCCTGCAAGTACAGGAGAAACAAGTTTGATCTCTGGGTCAAGAAGAACCCCTGGAGGAGGAAATGGCAACCCACAACAGTATTCTTGCCTGGAGAATCCCATGGACAGAGGAGCCTGGAGGGCTACAGTCCATGGGGTCACAAAGAGTCGGACACGACTGAAGCGACTTAACACGAACATAGAAGAGAATACCTTCCTCTTATTTTCCATTTGTCCAAAGCTAATCTCCTCCATAAAACCTTTCCTAAATATCCAGACTAAACTTTGGAAGGGATGGATATGTTTATTATCTGAATTGCTGTGATGGCAAAACACGTGTATCCATATATCCAAATCCACCAAATTATATACATTAATTATGTGAAGTTCTTTGTGTACTTCAATAAAGCTGTGGGAAAAGCTTTTAGAAGAAAAAAAAATGTATAGACTTGGATTTTGTATTCTAATCCACTCCTGCAACTTATTAGCTGTTGATATTGGGCAGATTACTTAACATTTCTGAGCCTTGGTTTTCTAATCTGGAAATAATAATACCATTTACTTCACAGGATTATCGCTTTTTCTGTAAGGATGACATGAATAAATTCTTATAAAGTACATGGTATATAATAGTCCTGCCATATTGTAAGCACTCAATAAAACTTAATCATTATTCCACATTCCCTTTCGTGGTTTGTAACATTCATTTGGCAATGATTATCAATTGGTGACATATGTTCTAGTTTTGCTTGGAACTTAATTTTAAATCAAGCATTATTAATGGATTTTTAATGGGCATATTTTGTTTTCTTAAGTAAAGCATGGGATAACTTTGATTACTGAGCATATTTCTACATGCCAAGAACTTGACTAAAAGTGTTTTCTATAAATATTTCATTCAATACTCACAGTAACAGCATAAAACAGCCATTATTTCCATGTTATAAACACAGCAAAACAAAATGATATAGAGAGTAAACAATTTGTTTGCATTGTCTAAGCTAGAAAGTAGTAGAACTGGGACAGTTCTTGAAGACAAAGATAATATTTAATTATATGTTTCCCAGAGTATTTAATATATATTCATTAATACAGTCACAACCTATGGTTAATGTTGCTTATTTCTATTTATTTTGTTGCTATGATAATTGAAGCATACATATTTGGCATGTTAGCTTTTTTTTAATGTATCTTTAATACCTCATAATTGGCATATAAGTTATAAATTGACATTACACTAATGGACTAGATGGATTAACCATTGATAATTATTCACAGGTTTTGAGGAGAAGTAAAAACAAAACAAAACAAAAACAAGATAAACTCTTCCTAAATAGGGAAAAAAAATTAAGGGCAAAGAGTTCAGATACCACCCAATTCCCCATCTTGTAAATGAAGATCTTCCATTTCCCTGAACCCACACAGAAACTCTATCTCTGCCTAATGAGAAGCTAATAAATTGCTAAATATTAGCTTTTAAAATAAGATTTGAATTCAAGAAACTCTGCATAACTCCTGAAATTTTAGTCCAAGCTAAACAGATATCACCTTTAGAGCAGTTTCACAAAGCTGTTTCCAGAACACTCAGGTGTGTGCATGTGTGTGCCTCAAGATCAAAGCCTCTACCAGTGGAGCTGATACTATTCCTAATTACTGATTAAGGAAAACAGAACAGAACAGAACCTTTACTTTGGAAGTCAGTCCTAGACCCCACTCACCAAAGTATTCATCGGCGGGTGGATTTTCCATGTCATATAGCATCTTCTTGGTCAGGTGCTCAAGCTCATCTTCAGGGCGGAATGAGGAGGGTGCAGCTGGAGGTCCCATGGGCCCTGTTTGTCCACCCTGAAAAGCAGAAAACAGAGTTCTTTAAGGGCAATCTAGACACAACCAAGGCAGCCAGGTAGTGTTTGCACTGGACAGGGCTATTAGAAGGCCTGGGTTTAGGATTGATTGGTTTTATCAGCTACTCAGGGTCTGACCTTGGAGGTACCACTTTATTCACTTGCCTTATCTAGATAAGCCATCTATCAGGCTTTAGAAATTCATGTTTACAAAGAATAGAGCTGTATTTCATTCAACAATTGCGAGCAGTCAATATGTGCCAGTTGTATGTTTGTAAAAAGAAAAGAAGAAAGGATGAATATATTCAGTCTCTTCCCTTACGCAGCTTACAGTCAAGTGAGAGATATAGGCACCCTAATAATAACGATAAAGCAGTTGTAGAAAGTGCACAACTGGGGCACAAAGGGGACTCTGGCATGAGAGGAAGAATTCCAGAGAAGAGGTGTCAACACAGATTAGGACTCATTCAGCTGAAGGAGAGGAAACGTACGGGTTGAAGTATCTTACATTCAGGTGAGGAAAAAACCAGGTGGCTTAAGGAGCTCCTGGCAGTTGTATATTTTGAGACCATGTGTAAAGCTTGAGATAAGAAAGAAGATGAATATTATTGGATACATGGGGTCCAGAATGTGAAGGAACTTGTGTTCCAGTTAAGGAGGTTAAGTGCCTCCCCCCTGCCTCCACCCCACTAGACCACTCCTGCACTGCAAACAAACATATCAGATGAGAAAGTAAATCACCAGCATTAAACACTGGATTGGTGTTCAATAGATGGATGCACCTGAATGAAAGCAATGTGAGGGAATCGAAGGTCAGGTGAAAGAACACTTGAGGTGATCAGCCAAGAACCTACCAGACAGAAAATAGCTTGCACTATGTAAATAAGAGGGAATTTCTTATATTTTCCTTTGCCTAAATTCTAACTTTGACCATTTCCGATAGCATACCCCAGTATCTTCAATCAAAGTATTAAAAACAGAAAGACTGTTATAAGTTTAGAAATAATGGTGATGATGTTCCCTGTGGCTAAGGGGAAGAACTGAGATAGGGAATGCAGTTCCTTGATGTTTATCCAGTCTTAAAATTGTTGACCAAGTTTCTCCTTTCATGAATAGTTTACAAGAATCAGTTCAACAAAATTTGAAGCTGCATATTCATTCACTCATTGTCTTCACTATACCAAATGAGTACTTGGATGTGAAAATTCCTCGAAGTACATATCTCCATACAAAAGTTTCATTATTATAATATTACCAGAATTTATTTCAACAACCAAGAGGGCTATTAATTATTTGTGTTATGTCTAAGGCATGAAATGCCTTCTAAACTAAATATATGTGAAATTGTTGATTGGTACGTATTTGGCCTTTTACTCTATAATTATCTTTCATCTGGCACCTGCAGAATCATTACTTCACTACTCATTGTGAGGTAAAGAAATTGATGCCCCAAAAGATCAGGGCAGGGCTAATTAAGGTAAAGCCAGGACAAGAGCCCATCTTAGATTTACTCATTTATCCTAGAAACATTAAATATTATTCTCAGGGCCTCCTCTAAACTGCAAGCAATGCCTGTCCTATAGAGTTAGTGTGAGGTTAAAGCAGCTCTTGACTCATTCACATTTCTTTTGATTATTAGTTTATCCACACATTCTTACAGGGTCTTTTTGTGTACCCTCCACAAGCATCAGAGAGGGACATAAAGATATGTTAGACACAGTCTTTGCCTTGAGAGGACTTGAGTCCAGTAAGGGTGAGAAACACACACAAATGTTTCTTTACAAAAAGCACACTATATTGGTGGGAATATATGCACAATACGAACATTGGAGCGATTTGCTAGTATTATTAAATTTCAAATTGCTCATATATGCTCCCAACTTTTAGGAAAATTTTACAGAAATATTCATATAAGAACATAAAATTACTGTGGCCAATGACAGTGAAGGAATATATGGCATAGCAGTGGCATTATGGTTGGAGATAGAGCCTTAACAAAGTGAGCCTGTGAACTTTTCTGAACTTCAGATATTCTTCTGTAAAATGGGCTTGGGAATGCTACCTAACAGACTTTGTGAGAATTAAGATAACTTGATTTTTGGGTTTACCTGGTGGCTCAGTGGTAAAGAATCTGTCTGCAATGCAGGAGACACAGGAGATGTGGGTTCGATCCCTGGATCAGGAAGATCTCCTGGTGGAGGGAATGGCAACCCACTCCAGTATTCTTGCCGGGAAAATCCCATAGACAGAGGAGCCTTGTGGGCTACAGTCCATGGGTTCACAGAGAGTTGGACACAACTAAGGTGACTGAGGATTCATGCAGGCAACTTGATTTTCATGCTAAATAGAGCTTAACTACTACTTTCAAGTCATGGTAACAAAGGGACTCTGGATCCTCAACCTGCCTCAGAGGGAGAGGACTATCCCCCCCACCCCCCCGTACAGGTGACAACAATGAAGATGAGATAGGAAAATTATCTATATTCTTTTTTTTTGCAGGTCTGCAATTAAGAAAGAACTTACACACCAAATTTGGTATCACCTGGCTCTAAAACTCTATGCATTTTTTTAAACCAAACATCACTTTCCATAGAGAAAAATGGTAGAGAAGTATGAAATATTAATGGTGGTGGCTGTTTTAATTTAAATCAACAACTAGTAAAGAAAAACTAATAATTCCTGTTCCCAGCCCAACCCTCAGAGAATGGACACAATTTATCATTGTTTGGCCCTAATATCTGCTTGCTTTCCTTTTCATATAAACAAAGAAAGAAAACCAAGTTTGTCCTCTGTAAATCTAAGCTAGCAGTTCAGATTCTACCTTTAAGAACATACATTTCAAGCAGAGGTCTAATTTCAAAGTACTTACCATGTCAGTGTTTCACTGATTTTGAGGGGGGAAAAATGTGTCTATTATTTCTTTTATTCTACAAATACTCCTTCCTATTTGTTTTTGATATTGTTTCTGAAGTAACACATTTGGAAAGGTTCTTTTCTTTTAGATTCTAATCTCATATAATGACTATCCTGGAATCCTAGCATTTCTTGTGAACAAAGTATTTTCCCACATAGCTCAGTTGGTAAAGAATCTGCCTGCAATGCGGGAGACCTGGGTTCGATTCCTGGGTTGGGAAGATCCCCTGGAGAAGGAAATGGCAACCCTCTCCAGTATTCTTGCCTGGAGAATCCCATGGACAGCGGAGCTTGACAGTCTACAGTCCACGGGGTCATAAGAGTTAGACACGACTTAAGACTATCTTTCTTTCTTCTTATGACTAAAGACCTCAAGAGATCATCTCTTTCAGTGTTTCTGGGCCTTACTTGGCTATAGAGCTCTCCACATGTGCTGTCTCCAGTGGGTAATGCTCAAAATCTGTGGAAACATACTGGTAAAACCTCATGTTCTTCCTAGTTGTCTCTCATAGCCAGAAAAATACAGCTCAGGACTTTCTTCAGGGTTCAAGTCTCAAAGTAGTAGTTTACAGTACTTTTCTCATTGGGATGAAGAGACCCCTTTCAATTTCTGTCTTGCTTAGAACTCAACACATTCTAGGAAAAATTAATAACTGTCTGATTCTTTTTTTTTTTTTAAATAACCAGCTTCTAAAATTGTGTCTGGGCAAGAGACCACAATTGAAAATTTTTAAGTAGAGGTGGGGGAGGGCTGGCAAGGTATGTGATGCATTTTTTGTTTTTTATGTCTTCAAATGTAGAAATGTGAATAGTATCAGCAGTATACTCATTGTGACATAATAATTCCTTGTATCTATATGACCTTTCTCAAAGTGCCTGCTTCCACATATATGTAATCTCAAATGTTTACACAACAGGCTTGTGTGATATATGATCCCTTTTTATGGATGAGGAAACTGAGGCTCAGAGAAGGTAACTGAGCAACCTTGTGTGAAATACCAGCTCTGAAAGATAGCAGAGCCCTGTCTGAGACCAGGTGTGTTTCAGCTCTACTTCATAACCTCTCTGGGCTTCGACATTGTTGTCTCCAAGCACTTCTAGCTCTATTATTCTATAGTCATTTGGATTTTAATCTACTGATTGTATTATTTAATAAGCAAACATGTTTTTCAGAGTGGAGGCTTACTGCTAAATAGTGAAACAGAAGCACTGCAAAACAAGTATAAACACACTCTTAAGCCTTTTCTAGGGAAAAGACATTCTTATAAGTATCAATATTAATCACTAACATGTGTTCTTTGAAATGCCTGGACCTCCTAGTAAAGGTGAAAAAAAATTACATGATCCACAGATGAGTTATTGAGAAGTAAACTTCAGAGAACTCCTTCAAAATTCTCTTAACATACCTTTCCTAAGGAAATGCCAAGTGCTAAGCACTATCATTATAAAGTCAAATTATTCAGGATTCATGCCTCTGACAACTTAGTTTAGGAAGAAAGAGACATGAAAATAGGCAATTACAGTAAAGTGTAAGTATGAAAAAACAGGTACGAATTCAGTGTTCTGACATAGCAGAACACTGCCAGAAAGGAGGTGACTATTTAGTTTGAGATTAAACTGGATTTCACCGGGTGAAAAAAAAGGAACAAATGAGAGAGGGAGAGGGGAGAGAGAAAGAAAAGAAGAAAGAAAAGAGAGAGAAAGAAAAAAAGGAAAAAGGAGGAAAAAAAGTAAAGATATCGCAAGAACAATATGTACAAAAGACCATGAATATTAGCAAAAATGTTAAGAAATAGAGGAAGAACAGAGCTAGGATGAGGCTAGAAAAATGGACTGTGGTCAAACTCAAGACTGTTTCAGGCAATAGACAACCATTAGGAGATGGTTGGATGGCATCACCGACTCAATGGACATGAGTTTGAGCAAGCTCTGGGAGTTGGTGATGGTTAGGGAAGCCTGGTGTGCTGTAGTCTATGAAGTCACAAAGAGTCAGACACGACAGAGCGACTGAACTGAACTGAGGGGATTTAAAATGGTCTCTCTTTTTTTTTGGTCTTTTATATTTTGTCCTACCTCCTTTCAAAGAGAATGGGCTGCCTTTCTGGGAGCCTGGTGTCCTCTGCCAGTGTTCAGAAGTTGTTTTGTGGAAGTTGCTCTCAGCATTCAAATGATCTTTTGATGAATTTGTAGGGGAGAAAGTGGTCTCCCCATCCTGTTCCTCTGGTATGCAGGTCAAGAAGCAACAGTTAGAACTGGACATGGAACAACAGACTGGTTCCAAATAGGGAATGGAGTATGTCAAGGCTGTATATTGTCACTCTGCTTATTTAACTTATATGCAGAGCACATCATGTGAAACGCTGGGCTGGGTGAAGCACAAGCTGGAATCAAGATTGCCAGGAGAAATATCAATAACCTCAGATACGCAAATGACACCATCCTTATGGCAGAAAGCCAAGAAGAACTAAAGAGCCTCTTGATGAAAGTGAAAGAGGAGAGTGAAAAAGTTGGCTTAAAACTCAACATTCAGAAAACTAAGATCATGGCATCGGGTCCCATCACTTCACGGCAAACAGATGGGGAAACGATGTAAACAGTGAGAGACTATTTTTCTGGGCTCCAGAATCACTGCAGATGGTGACTGCAGCCATGAAATTAAAAGATGCTTGCTTGCTCCTTGGAAGAAGAGCTATGACCAATCTAGACAGTTTGTTAAAAAGCAGAGACATTACTTTACCAACAAAAGTTTGTCTAGTCATGTATGGATGTGAGAGTTGGACTATAAGGAAAGCTGAACGCCGAAGAATTGATGCTTTTGAACTGTGGTGTTGGAGAAGACTCTTGAGAGTCTCTTAGACTACAAGGAGATCAAACCAGTCAATTCTGAAGGAAATCAACTAGGAATATTCATTGCAAAGACGGATGCTGAAGCTGAAACTCCAATACTCTGGCCACCTGATGCGAAGAACCAACTTATTGGAAAAGACCCTGATGCTGGCAAAGATTGAGGGTGGGAGGAGAAGGGGACAAGAGGGGATGAGATGGTTGGATGGCATCACCGACATGATGGACGTGAGTTTGACGAGGCTCTGGGAGTTGGTGATGTACAGGGAAGTCTGGCGTGCTGCAGTCCATGGGGTTACAAAGAGTCAGACACGACTGAGTGATTGAACGGAACTGAAAATGGTGGGCTGACTTTACTAAAGTCATGCTTCTGAAGTATCTTTGGTGAACACCTCAAACACCAACGCCAATGATTCCTTAAAAATTGCAACCAGACATCATGCTATTTCTGAGCAATTTAATGGTTAATATGCCTTAAAAGAACTATTATTTACTAAGTAAATTTGCCAACTTCTCACCAAAATGTGTTTTCCCTTCCTTCCGAGCTCATAGCTAGACTATTTTCCACTCTCCCTTGAAGTTAGATATGACCATATGAAATATAGGAAGGAGGGGAGCTCACTCCTGGAGGAGACTCATCCACTGACTAGGCTTGCCTGCCTCTAAGTTACAGAAGGGAGACTGGAAAGATATACACTCAGAGGTTAATGGTTAAAAAGTGATGGGCCAGTGGTTCACAGTCTTTTTATTTATATTTTTCATTTGTCTACAATGAAAATTTTTTCTTTAAATGTGAAAAAAAGTTTTTTTTTTCCCTGACACAAACATGTCAGGAAACAGAAAATGTCCAAGTATCTATATCAGGCTCTTCTCTGCCACGGTTCTTGTCTTGCTAGGAGCCCAACTACTTATCATTTCAGGGAAGGCTTAATATGAATATGGCAGCCAAATTTGGATCTAGGCCCCTGGTAAAAGGTTATGGATGACACTGTGAAAAAACAGGGACAGTTTCTGCAAACAAAATGCACATGGACAGAATCTGCTTGGTGAGCAAAAAAAACCTCTGCCACATTAAGAACAATACAATGATAGTATCTATCATATTTGTATAGCTCTTCATCATATTTGAAATGTTTTATATTTTCTTATATCAAAACCTATTAAGTACAAAAGACCTATTTATTTCTCTAATCTTAGTTCCACCTTTAACTTGTCCAGTCATTTTGATCAAATCATTTCTATTCCCTGAACCTCGGTATCTTTATGTGTAAAACGGTGTTTTCAAAGATTCCTTTGAGTCTAACTCTATCACACTTTTGCGCCCATAATATGAAAGGCACATATCATTACAGATACTTATAGTGAAATCACAGATATTCATATTTATGGATACTTTGTAGTTTATAAAAACAGACACACACTGAGTAAGTGGAAACCTCATTATTACAGAGATTTCCACTTACAGGAGGACTTAAACTACTTGTCAGCATCTCCTGAAACAATCTAGAACTTCATTCAGCATTCTGAATCTGACTAAGCAGCTGGCAGGTCACAGGGTTTGTGCAGCCTACAGAACTTTCACTACACATGGGGCATGAAATCAAGAACATACAAAGGTTAACCACCCTTTCCTACCACTACTCCTCCTTGGGTAGAGAAAGCAGAATTCTGTCCCTCCTAAAGAGAAAAGGAAGCATAGTAAACAGCATGCACTAAGGTGCAAACAACAGAGAGCTCTAGGAGAATACTTGCCTCCTTGAATCTTTGTTATCACCAGTTTAATTATTTCAAAACATGTGCTAAGGATCCATGTTACAAAATGGCTACCTAGTTAGTCATCATATCAGAGTCTGAGTTACTCTGATATGGACCTCAGCATGGGCCATTTTTCTTCCATGAGTCCTTCCCTGATGTTGATTTCCTAGTCACAGTGTGCTGGGTAACTTGAACCTTACCAGAGAAGCACCGCCCAGGCAGATATGACAACAGGAAAAGGCAGCCAAGATATTCAGAGAGACTACATGATAATGAATACTCTATCACTCTGGGTACCAGAGCTGTTCACTTTTCTTGTCCATTTGCAATGATGTACAAGAGGTTCCTTCTCTCAGAGGGAAAATAACTTCAATTATGTGTTCTTGAAAAAAGAAACATTGAAATTATCTTCTTTCAAAAGGTAGAATTAGCCCCGTTTTGGAGCTGAAAGCCTGCCAGAAAAAATATATTTCTGATATTTTTGCTCTTTTTTCTCCCCCTATTTAACTATGTCAAGTTTGCAGTTTGTAATTTCCTGAGGCTGCTTCTACTTTCTGACTCTCACTGAATTATCACACTCTATGCTCAACATCTCACTGCTTAGTCAAAGGAGCACCCCCCCTTCAGGCCAAGGGCAGAAGATGGGCTGAACACCCACCCTGCTTCACATTTAAAGCAATGGATGGGTCACAGAGAAGGAAGGGGCAGGAGAAGAACTACCTATTAACAATTAGAAACTCACAAGTGAAACATTCCTTACAGCTTCATGGGAGCAGAAAGGCATGCTCTTAGCTTTTCTATTCCTAAGGCCCATTTTCTTGGAGAATGAATGGTTAAATGCACAAAGAAGACCACTAGAAAATCTGACTTTAAACTTTTGATTCTAGCTTGGAAATCCATGCCAGTTAGTTCTCAACTTTCAAAAACTTGGTTTTCTTATAACCTCTTTTTCATGCTCCTTTTCTCATGCCATGTATTGATTCCCCTAAATCACTCTCCTTAGGCCAAATTTGGAGACATAGGCAAGGACTGATGATCCTGAATGATAGCAAGGTGAAGTTACTGGATGTCATTGAATCCTGGGGAAAGTGCTGAGTGTCCACTAAGGGCCCATTCTGTTTGCAAACCAGGGCATTATGGTGATGTAGCCTGAGCTGAAAGTGGCTTCCCTCCACACCCATCCCTCCCAGTCCCCATGTGTCAGGGTGACCTCAAGAATGCCCGACTTTGAGCATCTTTATTGCTGGGCCTGAAGTCTCGGGCACCATTTCAATTCCCCACAGATTTGTTTCTCTATTAGACTTTTTCATCTATAAACTGGATGATAATAACATCTAAATCATATGAAGAAGCTTTATGAAATATTAAACATAATATTGTGTTTAAATGACAGTTACAATTACCAGGAGGGACAACTTACAAACCACTAACTAAGATGATTTTCTTCTTGGAAGTGGAATGCTTGTAGAGTAATAGTAACTCTTCAGTCTCTTATTTGTTGATAAATTACTCCAGTCTGATCTAGTCTATTTGAATTTCACTTTAATTATTGTAGCGAGAGATGTAATTCCTCCGTCTTTTAAACTATAAACCTTGAAATACATGACATTTGGTGAAGGTATGCTATGCTGGCTCTCCAAATTGTTAAACTGTTGACATCTTAGCCTTTGGCATCAAAGATAAACGGTAAAGCAGAGCTCATGTTTGGTTATTCAGAAGGAAGTAGCCTCCTTATGTTTTCCTGCCTAGATGAGCTCCAAGCAAAAACAGCATGTCCATGGATGCTCTCCCACTTGGTAGGCTGGTATGAAAAGTGAAAAGCAGGAGCCCTAGATACTCAGGGTCAGGAAGAAGGTAAAACAAAGATCTCTTGCCAACCGGTTTCATAGTTCTCATTTCACTGCTCTTTCTCTTCAGACTCCCATATTCTCCATACTTTTATCCTTTAAGAAGGCAGCCCTTCCTTAAAGGAGAAAGCCAGTGGCCTCTGTGGCAAGTGATAACATCCCTAGCAACCTGATTCCTACACGAGGCTAACGGAAATTATTTCCACAGCACTAGAGCTAAAACCTACCTGCATTTCTTTGCTCCATTAATTAGGCTTTTTGTGTGTTATGCAGAAGGGACTTGACATAACAAAGGCAAGGCAATGACAAGACGTTATTTCCATTGGTAAGTTTCACCTCAGTGGGACTCAACGAATAGAAGTTTGATGAATGGGATGAACTATAATTCAAGGTTGTGTTTTCAAACAAAACCAGGTCTTGGTCTTTGCTGTGCTTCACTAGTACCCGGCAGTGACTTTGGCTGTAAAGATGTTTCATCTTTATTTGGTTGCCTGGAACAATGCAAAGGGCTAGTTGCTCCAACATCAGGAAGGAGAGAGTTATGACAATGCACTGCTTTCCATGCACTGTCCACAGAAAAGCCATCCTCAACCAGACATCTTAGTGTTTTTCTTACCAGGGCTCCGGCCTTGACCAGGGTTCTAATTCACTAGGGCCTTATCAATTTATTATTGTTACATATTTAGATTGTTTCACAATTCTAGTCATTATCACATTAAAAAAAAGAGGGACATTAAAATAGAAATCTTCCCTTGTGGCTCAACGGTAAAGAATCTGCCTGTAAGGCACGATACATAGATTTGATCCCTGGGTTGGGAAGATACCCTGGAGGAGGGCATGGCAACCCACTCCAGTATTCCTGCCTGGAGAACCCTATGGACAGAGGAGACTGGTAGGCTACCGTCCATAGGATTGCAAAGAGTTGGACATGACTGAAGAGACTGAACATGTACTCTGATGATAACAAATGTATATAAACATATACATAAGAGTGCCAGTGTGTTTGTCTCTGTAAGTATTTAAAAAAAAGAGATACTGGAAAGAAACAAATATGAAAATGTTAACAGCTTATGTTAGGATGATGGGATTATTGAGTCAATATTTTTCTTTAATATTTTAAAATTAAATAGAATATAGTAAAAAATGAATGGCCCCTAAAAAATTAACAACTATACAAGACGTGAGATTTCAGTCTTATCTTTAGCATTTTCAGATACAAAGCCAGAAGAGAAAGAACGTGAAGTGGGGACAATTTGCTTAAAAAAAAAAAAAAAGCGGCACCTAGATTTTCAGTCAGATATGCACAGAAACACTTTCCTACTATACAAGCTGTTTCTATCTAAGTGGGCTTGACAGATGCCTGAACGTGACACAAGACACTGAAATAACATGCAAATCAGTTTTCGGTTTTAATATGCAATTATGACGCTTGGCACATCACTTTCCATGCCTGAGGTAAATTTCTGTTTTTGAGATTTTCGTGGGAAATGCACGCCGGCAAACAAATGGTTAACTCCCCATATTTCACCTAACACAAGGTGGTTTTCATTTGAGTCAGAAAGGTTCTCGCTCAGCGATCCAAGGCACTTTGGATGCAAAGGAAGGGCATGTGTTTTGTTTGGTAACAATGTCACTGGCAGCAAACAAGCTCATACCCTGACAGATGCACTGATCACAATGGATTTCTGGGCCTCGGTGGGGCAGGCACCGTGTCTTTGGGAGAATAAAGAGAACAGGGTTTTTACTTGACCTTTGAAAACCAAATCAAAGCAGCTCAACATGGTGGAAGATTAGCTTCTGGAGACAAAGGGGAAGGAGTCAAAAGTCCTTGCTTCCAGGGTACTGAAGCAGTGTCAAAAACTGTAGCCTCATGAAATCTACATTAAATTATCCACAAATACTAGTAATTAGGCATTATGGCAATCATCAAGATAATTGAGGTATACTCAATACCTCAATTACTGGAATTGAAATTCCAGTTTAAGGAATTTTTAATTCAGTCAAGAAATCAAGGCACATGAGGGAAAAATAATGAATGAAGCAAAACACTCTTGATGCTAACCAGTACGGTTTAGATACTTCAGAGTCTAGACTCCAGGAGTTGGCTACCTGCTGGGGTTCAAATTCCACATCCTCTACTTGACTCTTGGGTGACTCAGGGCAAGATGCTTCATGTTACTAAATATCAGTTGCCTAAACGGTATCATGGAGTCAAATAGCATTTATCCCCTGAGTTAAATGAGATGGCCCATGGAACTCATTCACTACCAGCACTGACTAAGAGTTTATTCTTATCCTTAAAGACACGCTATACCATAACACAGCCATTCCCAAACTTTTACTGGTTTCATGGAAGACAATTTTTCCATGGACTGGGAGGATGTTAGCGATGGGGAGCGGCTGTAAATATAGATGAAGCTTTGCTTGCTCACCCAAAACTTAATTCCTTCTGTGCAGCTTGGTTCCTAACAGGGAACCCCTGTAGGTTGGGAGCCCCTACTGTAATAGATACCATTGTGAATATAACAACGGATGATATGGATTTAGAGGAAAGAGTTTATGGAGGACTGGGGCATACCAAAAACACACCAGGGAGGATAAGCTGGCTTTAGGATTCAAAACAAAGGAAGAAAAGCCTTTGCATTTCCATGATCCTTTACAGGAAACAAGGAACTCCAGGGCAATACTCACACATGCTACATTTCATTTAATACTTTTTAAGGCAGGAATGTGTGTTTTTTGTACAAAGAAACAATCATGTTAGTGACTTAGCCAAAATCACACCCATAGTAAGTGGCAGAACCAGGAGTTAAACATGAGTCTTTTGATCCAAGCTCAGTGTTTTTCCACTAATTTACAGCTGCCTCTATATATTCATTTAGAAATATGAAACTTACATGATCTGTCATAAAGGTTAATCAAGACAGTCAACCTCACTGATTAAAGCATGATGCTAATTATACCAGAGGTTGGAGACCAATGTGGCCCCGTTTACTTTCAGAAACATTGATTGTGGTGTAATGGAGAAAGTGTGGGCTTCAGCAGCAGAAAAAGCTGGTTCAAACACCAAGTTATATTCCTTATTTTGCATAACATTTCACAAGTTTTAAAAAATTTCTCTTGGTGTAAGCACCTTCATCTGTAAATGGGGTTAAGGGGCAGGCAGGGAAGAGGGAATGTTTCCATTTCAGGGCCACTGTGAGTAGTAATACCTAAGGTGATACATGGCATGTGCTAATATTTAATAGGGGCTCATGACTTATGTTAAATGCTCACAAACAGTCTGTCAAATGTGAGCTATGGCTGCCTTTCAAATGTGGCAGGAAGGTGGATGAGGGACTGTGAATGACTCAGTGCCATTCATCAGCACCGCAGCAGAGGGAGAAAAAGAGCATGCCCTGACAATGAATCTAAAGGCCAGCAACACTGAATATTTCTAACCGGTCAGCAACTTTGATTCAGATAATAGCAATTCTATTGAAGAAATATCCCCTTTCCATAAACTCTGAAAGGCAGAAATATATACGTACTTAATGTATGTATTTATTGATTTATAATTGATGAGACTGAAAATAATTAAGGTATCTTGAGTAGTTTAGCATGCACTAGACAATGTTCAAAATATGTTAACTCATTTAATCACTACAGCAGCCCCATCAGATTGGAGATCCGATTTTACAAATGAGGAAACTGAAGCACAGAGATCACCTTGATGGTACCTGGGAACTTGGAATCTGAACGCTGTCATCAATCCAGAAAGTACACGTTTAAACATCACCCAACTGCTCAGACTCTCAACCCATCTACACGTTGTTTCAGAGGGATTTTATGACCTATCTACTATGTTTAAGAGGATTTAATCTTCTATTATGTCTTAAACTATCAAGGGAAAGTTCCTTAGTGACAAAAATTAACAATTTTATAATTTACAATGTTGTGTTAGTTTCTGGTGTACAGCAAAATGACTGAGTTATTTATATACATATATGTGTGTGTACGTGTGTGTAAATATTCATATTCTTTTTCATTATTGTTTCATATTCTTTTCCATGATAGTTTATTCCAAGATACTGAATATAGCTCCCTATGCTATACAGGAGGTCCTTATTGTGTATCTCTTTTATATGCAGTAGTTTGTATCTGCTAATCCCAAACTCCTATTTTATCCCTCCCCGCTTTCCCCATTGGTAACCATCAGTTTGTTTTCTATGCCTGTGAATCTGTTTCTATTTTATATAGTATGCACATGTATAGTATTTCCTCTGTGTAAAAGATGGCAACCTAGAAAATAACAAGTGTCCTGGGTCATTCTGATGTAGATGGAATGAGAGACTTAGAGAGATAGTGCTGGTTTTGGTGTTTTCACTCATGATTCAGCAAGGAAAGTAGAACTTCCCCTCAAAAGATTACTTCCTTTATCAGTCTCTGATACCAGCTGGAGAGGTACTGCTAATTCTTCAGACAGAAAAAAGAAATGATAACTAGCACTGTACTGGAGGTGGACAAGGGGAAAAATCATGTAAAGGGTCATTGATACTCTAATACAAAAGACTAGGTGTTAATACCATTCCCAAGTGACTACAGAAATATTTTTTTTTTCCTGTTGGGTTATAGTACAAGCATGAATAAAATACTATGAAATATTCTATTCTATAAGAACTCAGGCCTCACCAAAATGTGCCACCCTGTAGTCTATTTGGGAAGTAACTGTAGATCCTCTGCACTCTCTGAGCATTCCAGAAACAGAAGACACGTTAGAGAGGTCATTCGGTGGGAGGTGAATCCCCACATTTATCATGAGAACACTGAGAGTCAAAGAGGGAAACTGAGTTGTCCCAGGTCACCTAAACAAGTGAGTGGTAGACTCCAGAAGGGCTCGAATCAGGAAAGCAGGGCTATTTTGAAACTAGTTCTTTTTTTCGCCACCATGAAAGATGCACTCAGCAGAGTGATGCATTCTCAGTGCCCTGTGAAGTATGGTCCTTCTTGGCACAACGTTGGGAGCCCTCATCTCCATTTATACAGCATTCTGAACTCCCAAGATGGAAGCTTCTGTAAAGTGAAAATCAGTGTGTTATTCTCGGCCAGCCTACACAGACTGACAGCAGCTGGCACACACAGATGTTGTCCGCAGTGGAGTCTTCAGGCTGTGCTGCTGCCATTCCCCTGCCAGTCTCCCCTTCCTCGACGTAACAAAGGGTGGTTCTCTTCACACTGTGCAGCATCCGTGAGCCACTTTCTGTCACAGGTGAGTCCAGAGCCCTAGGGAAGTTGGCCTCAATCTCTCCCCTCTTTTTTCGTCTGATCCACTGTTTTCTAATAGACTTGGCTGCTATTAATATACCGTGTGTGGTACCAGGAGTGTTGCATTGTGGGTGTTCATTTTCTCTTCTCTGTTTTCTAAACTTTTGGTGGTGTCATTATGTTGCTCTTATAACTGGAAATTAATATTTGTTAATCCAAATTGTATTTACTGAGCAGGCACAAGGTGGCAGACCCTGCATCAGGCATCACTTTGATTAGAAAGGTGAGGATAAAATTAGAAATGCGAACTACCCCATGACACAGTAGCATAAACTGACATTAAATGTAGCTGATACTATTTCTTTATGGAAAAGACGTGGATTGAAGTATCCTAAAGGGTAAGAAGGGGCTTCTCCAGTGGCTCAATGCTAAAGATCCATCTGCCAATGCAGGAGACACAGGTTTGATCCCTGGGTTGGGAAGATCTCCTGGAGCAGAAAATGGTAACCCACTAAACTATTCTTGCCTGGAAAGTTCCATGGACAGAGGAGCCTGGTGGGCTATAATCCATGGGGTCACAAAACAGCTGGACATTGACTGAGCAACTGAGCATGCATGCAAACAGTAAGAAAAGGGGTCTTGGATGAAGATAAATAGAGTGGTAAGTGGCAACCATATATACCAACTAAAAATGTGCAGGAATTGTACTCAATCAATTTTTTACACATTATATGAAATGGCATTAGATCTCTTTCTCCAAATGAGGAAAGCAGAGGCCCAGGAAAGTTAGGGAGACTGTCTGCAGTCTTGCAGGTAGTTCAGGAAGAGCCAAGATTCAAATCCTGGTCTCTCTGGTTCTCATGGTTGCATTCTTAATCATGAAGCTACCTCTAGGAGAAGAAGAAGGGTGTGGAAGGAGAGCAGAATGTTGTGACTATTCTCTTATCCTACCTGGTTCTGACTATAGGGATTTCAGTGAGTATTTATAGAACCCATCTATATTTCACGCTGCTATTTATCAGCCTTCAAAATGTGCTATTGCTTCTGCTTGAAGGGAACATAAAAATTAGGACAGCCTCTCACTTCCAACTTGTAGATTCAAGAAACCTAGAACATTTTTGAGGACATTAAAAAAATTATAAGTAAAACTGGGGAACAAATGAAAACTTATCTTTAAACAAGTGGAGCGGTCCCTTTAATAAAATAATAAAGACAATAATAAAGAAGGCTGAGTACTGAATAATTGATGCTTTTGAACTGTGGTGCTGGAAAGACTCTTGAGAGTCCCTTCGACTGCAAGGAGATCAAACCAGTCAATCCTAAAGGAAATCAACCACGAACATTCATTGGAAGGACTGATGCTGAAGTTGAAACACCAGTACTCTGGCCACCTGATGCAAAGAGCCTACTCATTGGAAAAGACCCTGATGTTGGGAAAGATTGAGGGCCGGAGGAGAAGGGAATGACAGAGGATAAGATGGTTGGCTGGCATCACCAACTCGATGGATATGAGTTTGAGCAAGCTCCAGGAGATGGTGAAGGATAGGAAAGCCTGGTGTGCTACAGTCCATGGGGTTCCAAAGAGTAGGACACGACTAAGTGACTGAACAACAACAAAGTCCCTTTAAAGCCACAGATTTATCAGTTTGAAAGGTACATCATACCTGCATTACTGTGGCAAACTTTAAGGCTTATAAGTTTAGGTTTACCAAATTCTAACTTCCAAACGGAAAGCCTAACCCATGGCAAACAACAGGCAGGCCAGATGGAGGCTGAGATGTCGAGCACAGACACTGTATACAGAGGCCACAGGACTTAGGATTTCAGCCTATAACTACCCTTGGAAGTATGATATAAATCTTTAAGAGTTTGGTAAATGTAAATATTGACAATATATTGAATAGAAGACATGATCTATGACAGAATAGGTTTACCTTGGGATCAGTCAGGAAAGAGACACAGTGATTTCAACAGGTCAGAGAAACATATCAATCTTAAGAATCCCAACCAGAAGTTCCTAAGCTCACTCAGCTAAAGAATGAATTCAGATCTCCTGATATACCACCATGTGTTAACTAGATCAAAAAATGCTTCTTTCTCACAGTTTCTCTGATGTCACAACAAACATCTTACAAACACATAGCACAAGGAGCTTTATGACTTCGGATAAGTCAGTTTACTTCTGTGGGTCTCAATCTCCCTGGTGACTGAATGGATAGAAGTATTCAAACCCCTACCCTGTGGACCTCAGAGAGATTTTATTAGGAATGAGTGAGATCATGAATTGAGAAAATGTCCTGAAAACAACAAAAATGTCAAACAGAGGCCAGGGACAGCCAACATCACTTTTTTAAGCCACTGTGAGAAGGACTCACTTGCAAATACAATTATAAGCACAGACAACTCAACTTCTCCTGCCAAGAAGATTTGTTGCCCTTGATGAAGTGATAGCATTTTGGCCAGAGAGAAAATTTTGTCACTTTCCTTTGACTTTGGTTCTGACTTTTGCAAGATACATGCCTGGGATTCAGGGACTGAGGATCCAGAAAGCAACACAGGTCCTGACTAGTTCAGAGTCTGAGTAAGAAACTTGATCACTGAGCAAGCAGAGAAGGGATCTGCCAGTTACAGATCCCAGGCTGAAATCTCCCCAACCCTCAGGTACCAGAGTACACAAGCCTTCCAACCAGCCAGACAGCAGAAGTCTACTTCCTGAATTCCTACCACGTGCCAGGCACTGTGATACAGAAAGAAACAGATTACAAAGCTCCTGCCATGTCAAATGCATCCTATCATCTCTTTTAATCTCTCCACATCCTCAGTGAGGCAGGCACTAAGAGCCCTGATTTACATATCAGTGAACTGAGGTGCATACAGTAAAAATAATGGAGCTGCAATCCAGGTTTAATCTGAAACTTGCACTTTTTTTTTTCCAGTTGAACAAAAGTGCCTGCCCTCCAGGAGCTCTCAATCTAGTGGGAAAGTCAGAAAGGCAACTCAATAGACTGTGAGCTCCTTGAGGGCAAGGACCATTTTTTATCTTTCTTGTATCTTCAGAGCCAAGCGTGGTATCTGCCAGGCAGAAGGTGCTTAATTAGTGTCTGCTGAATGGCTAAACCATAATCAGATGTTTTCTCTCTTAAGATACAAATCTATCTATACTATTTCTCTGTTCTCACACACCTCTGCTGGCTGCTCTCTGTCAACCCCTGAGAATTACTTTACGAAGTTCTTTGCAGTCCTGTCTTCATAGCCTCAGCTTCCATGATTCATTCCCTTGCACATGCCCTGTGCATCATTTTCCTAACCTCCAACCACCTGAGCACATAGGTGGCATTCAAAAATGTTTACTGAATGAACACCCAAATAAGAGAAGGGGAGGATCAGTGCTATCTATGTATGAGCGTTGAGTACAATAATGTTTTGTGAACACTATGGTGAGATTTATCTATGAGGATACTTCAAAGAAGACAGTTGATTTGGGACATCTAACTCTAAAATCTCAAAGGCTAGATGACATTGCATAGGAAAAATTCAGTCTTTTTTTTTTTTTTTTTTTTTACTATTAATTAGACAAGTGACATCAGAACAAGACATTTTTCTTTAAATCAGAATATGAGCTGAGCCAAATTCTATCTTCTCTTAAAGGATATGGGTGCAGGCCAAAAGCCCATCATATACATTATTGTTTTTCTTCTCTTAAGTACTTAGGGAAAATTAAGTCTCATTTGGCATGCAGAGGCTTTCAGCAAGGTCATGGTTCTTCTGCAGTGATGCTTGGGGCAGTTAAGGTGAGAACTACGTTTTCAAAAAGAAGAAACGTCAATCATGTTTGAAAATAAGAAACTTGGTTAGCCAGGATGGCAAAAGAATATTCCAGGCTTTGGTCAAGAAGACAGAAAGAGTCAGTAAGAAAGCTGGAGACACTTGTAAGTTAGCCCTTCCATCCTTGAACTCTCTATTGAGTAGATGATCATGGTGCACTGCCCAAGAGACAAGAGCTGTGCTCCCACAGGATTGCAGGATGTCAGACACCACTCAAGCTTGCTCATCTCTAAAATGTGGCAGCTGGAACCAAACGAGATGACTTCCCGTAATTTGGAAACTAGAAATGAGAAAAGATGGAGAAAAGAGATAAGCTGCAACCAAGCATATAAATCCAAAGACTGATAAGAAAGCCACAGAATTCCTTTATTATTTTGACAGCAAGCAAAGCTAAGAAAACTGTCCTTTCAGAGAGCCTGACGCTGAGGCACTCACATTAGTACATGTATTTCACCTCTGTATGCACATACCAGGGGCCTTCGCTGGTCCCCAAGCTAGAGTCTTAAAGCCCCTGCCTAATGCCTATTTGAAGATTAGAAGCAACTTTCACATCCTTGATGTTGGCATCCCCCTACCCCCACTGTTTCTGTACTGCCCGAACATGTGGCCTTGAGATAAGAGATGCAGCAAAAGCAAAGCGCTTGGTGAGCCTTTCTCTCCCTGATTCTTCCTGTGCTTGCCTTCAGAGCATTTTATCTCCTCCGTCGGCTCCCCCATCCTCTTAGTTATGGGTTCTGAATCCCGGCTGCCCATCAGAATCACTAGGGGAGCTTAAAAAAACCGTAACACCCACTCCCCACCCGAGAACAATGAAATCAGTATCTTGGTGTGGTTTAAAGGCTCCTCAGATAATTCTGACCAGCACATGGGAATGAGAATGTTAAACATTGGACGTCAAACACAAAGTTTAACTTCTCTTTTCTGCTTTCTGGCATTTCTCATGGGAATTGTCTATCCCTCTGGCATTCATGTGGCGCTAGCTTCCCAGGTGGCGCTAGTGGTAAAGAATCCACCTGCCAATGTAGGAGACTCAGGAGATGTGGGTTCGATGCCTGGGTCAGGAAGATCCCCTAGTGGAGGAAATGGCAACCCACTCCCGTATTCTTGCCTGGAGAATCCCATGACAAAGGAGCCTGGTGGGCTACAGTCCATGGGGTTGCAAAGAGTCGGACATAACTGAAGCGACTTAGCATGCATGCATGCATCAGAGCCATTGATCAGGGTAAGAGTTGCAAAAATGGCTATGGGGAAAAGATGTGGAGTCATCTTAGTTTAAAGGAGCCTAGAACTTTCTATACCTTCTCCTTATCATCACTGTCTTTGGTATAGGTTGATGGCTACATAAAATAAAAACATCCAGAGAAGAGCTGGTACTTTGACTGGTATGACTCATCCTCAAAGCTTCATGTTGTTATTTACTGGACACATAGAGTGCACAGGAACTGGGCTAAGTATTTTATATAGATTAATGCATTTAATCCAAAACCTTCTGTGAGGTAAGTACAGTTAATATTTACAGATATGGAAACTGAGGCTCAGTGAGGTGAACAAAGCATGACACACTCTGGCCCAGGGCTGCCTTCCTTCGAAGCCTGTAATTATATAAGTTAGGCTGTGGTGATACTCTGACTTTATCACTGTCTTCACAAAGATGGAGGGAAAATGAAGCTTTCAGTGTGGGAATGTTTGACTCCAAGTGTAAGAAGTCATCCTTTGGATCCGACTCTGTGCCTAATAATGCCCCTGACACTGGCCTAAATAGTAGCCAAACTGAGTGAAGAAAAGGAAGGTGGTGGTTGGTAGAGGAAAGAGAATCTTTAGAGGAAAATCAGTTGGTAAATTAAAGAATTTAAGCATAGGTGATAAACTCAGCATGGCAGCTACACGCAGTGCAGGCTGTGATATCAAATGTTTTTCCAAGATTTTAAGCAGCATCTGGAAAAGTGAGCTGTCCAAATCCCAGGCAGCAGGTTCGTCTTGCTAGCTGATCAAACCAGCACTGTGGAGAAGGAAGAGGAGCTGCAACTGTGTGAGAGCCACGGGAACTGATGCCCAGGAGGGCAAATATGCTTTCCTAGGCACTTGGCCCTGTCACAGGGCGCCCCCTTCAGGGTGCTCTTTACTCCTGTCTATCCTTCTCTTGGTGGAAATTAACCCTACCCAGGAAGAGGTGTGTGTGTGCATGCTCAGTTGTGTCCAACTCTTGGCTCCAACGGGCCATGGGTTGAACTAAAACAAGTGGGTTGAATTTGTGATGCTTCCTTCACCAGTAGAGAGGTGAATACCTCTTAGAGAAGTGGTCCAGGTTACTTAATCGGGTTTCTGCATCCAAGGGTTCCCCGTCTCAGGATGGCAGGAGTGAGCAGTTAGCTTCTTGACCTCAAGCAAAGCGTGGAAGTAGACACAGGCATGGTCTGGTTGCCATGCTGGTCTTATACCTATAATTGCTGAATGGCCCCACACAGACAAATGAAGCTACTTTTCTTTCAGCAAGACCACAGAGGCCATTTTCCTCTTCAAGTCCACCACCCATATTTATGTCCACTGCTGTGAATGCCAAGAGCCAGACCTTCCCAAACATTCTCTGAAGGGTCAGTGCCACTAGTCTAACACTTCAGATGTCTCATTCCTTGATCTTGAGCCCAAAGCAATTTCTTCTTCCTCTCAGATCTCAGAGCAGAGCACAGTGTTTATGAGCACACAACTGGAGTCCACTGCCTGGACCCACTGCTCCTGGCTGTGTGACTTTCAGCAGGTGACTTACCCTCTCTGTGCATCAATGCAAAATGGAGATAATCACAGCACTCATATTTTTCACAGGGCTATTTTGAGGATGACATGAGTTAATAAAGTACACAGAACAGTGCTTGACATACCGTAAGTACAATGTAAGTACTTGGTAAGTGAATAAGTATCCTTTCTGGAGCACCAATTATTATCTAGCCAGTTGGATAGTTATATGCTTTTAGCACATTATGGGAACTCTTAAGTGTTTGTTTCATTAATAGTGTCCATCCTTGCTAGCATGGACCCAACACCTGACTCAGAGAAGGCAGACAGCAAATGTTCACCAAATTGAATTGTGTTGAACTACTGAATATCAAGGCCACATTCCTATGATTCTGCAAACTGAACAGGAATAAAAAAAAATGAGGCTTTGGCTGAGTTTGGGCACCTCTGTTAGCCTATAGCATGTTCTTGACAGCACATAGAGGAAATCAGTAAAAAGGAAATTTTGTTTTCCTTTCAGTGTTGTATAATTTTGGTCTCATATTAACATGCCTCAGGGAATAAAATATGTATTTACATAAAATTTCTGGTAATGGCATCTTGAGAAGTAATTACATGAAACAACAGATTCTATGTGCTGAGGGCTCTGTTTCTAACATGAGGTGGGTGACGATGTTCTGGAATATGACCTGGTCAGCTGCTCCCCACAGTCTGTCCTTGAACCATGAAGGAGAATTCAGCTCATCTATGACTTCAGGAACCCAGAACCATCTTAGGAATATGCAAGACCTTGGTGGGTGTTAGGACCACTGACATAACTCCCCGGGCAAGGTGAACATAGGTGTTCCATAAATATGAAGTCACGCTTTCTTCTCCTTCCCTGCCACCTTTAGCTCCCCAAAGAATTCGGAGAGAATTTAATCTAAGAACCTGGAGGAGGTTTTAGAAATTGTCTAGGTTACTGGTTTTCAACCTGTTGCCGTTAAAAGCCTGGTGTGCCCATGAAACCTGTATCATGTTGATTTCATGATACACTTTGACTTTAGATTTTCAAAAACCTAAAGCATACAAGCATGTACCTGGGGTTATACTGTTTATTGATAGATTGTCAACTCAGTGCAGTGACATTGGTTAGGTCACTCTACCCAGTCCTGGCTGGTCAATGTATATGTGCAACTGGCAAAGAATGCATATTTCCTTAATAAATGCAATTGTTTGGCAGAATCTTCAGCACAAGGGGGTCCTAAATCCTTAAGTAAAATGAGGTTCATGCGGTAATGAAAGGGGGGTTTTAGTGGCTCAGATAGTAAAGAATCTGCCTGCAATGCAGAAGACCAGGGTCTGATCCCTGGGTCGGGAAGATCCTCTACAAAAGGGAATGGAAACCTACACCAGTATTCTTGTCTAGAGAACCGCATGAACGAAGGAGTCTGGCGGGCTATAGTCCATGGGGTCACAGAGAGTCGGAGTGCTGGGCTACAGTCCACGGGGTCACAAAGAGTGGCAATGAAAAGATCCAGCCTGAGATTAAAATCACACAAAAACTTAGGTTTCCTGACTTAAAGTCTAGTGTTTCTTTAACTACAACATAGCTGACACTTTTGACTGGACGGATGGCCCTTGCAGGGATGTTACTGTGTCTATATCCATATTTTATGTGTAATGTCTTTGCACCTATAAAATAAGATTTCTTGACCCTCTTACCGTTCACTTACACTGGCTTCCTTATTATCGTAGTCTATAAACACACAGACAACTAGAAACACAGAAACACAAACTGCCCTCCCATAACCATGATTTCCTAACTGACCATTCATTTTCCTAAAACTTATTTTAAAGAAATTTCAAGGGGTTTTCCCTCATTTTGGGCTTTGCGACTTTCCTGTCATGTTGGGTAATAATTAGAGTGCACAATCAAACCCAAGCGGGCAAGGTAGATGGACAAAAACCAGCAGTTTGACAAGCTGTTTCCCTAGGAAACCAGGCAAAAAAGCAGGATTTTGACCAAATATAGAATCGACAGTCAAAATGTGGAAATAGAAACTTCAAGTTGTGGACGGGTGGGAAACCCCGACAACCCATCTCTGCAAACCACATACAGGAGGCGAAATCAAAGGAGAGGCGGGTTTCACTGGGTGAATCCAGTAAGCTTAGAGGACATGCACTTCCACAGTGATAATTCCAGGAAGAGAAGCTCACATGGGTTTCCAGTGAGTCTCCTGAGTCATTGATGAGAAAAGGGAAAGAAATGAGTCCTACACTACACTGAGCACCCCAAGTTCATGGACAACAGCCTGACTCATGGTCTAATGGAGAATCAAAGTAGTGAATGTGTAGGCATCCCTCTCACCCCATGATAATCTGTCTGAGTAAAGAAGAAAAGAGGCCTTGAGGAGTTCATGGCCTGCTCACTGCCACTGCCACAGCGTCCGTGACTTCAGATTTCCTTTGTACGGTTTTTTACTGACTCATCTCTCCCCTCGTGGGCTTCGGATATAAGCAAATGCTTGTTTTCTCTTGCACTTTAATGTAGGAGCCTGTATCACTGTCTGCCTTATTCCCCTTTGTAGTCATCCTGTTGTAAGATAAAAGCAAAGCAGAGTGGCGCCTGAGAATAGAAAGTGACTGTTGCTACACCTCAATTTGCTGCTGAGTGTCTCTAAGTCCTTCCACGCATTAGGGCTTTAAGGGACGTCCTCTCCTGATTGATATGTAGGTTTCCAATCTGCTGCAGGGGGAGACAGCATGGGATACTTGGCTTCTGTTTCAGCAAAAAATGGTATTTCGTTTGGATTTCATGGTGATTATTGACATCCCTGGACACTTAGTACAATTCAGTAATCTGCATGGATGTTTACTATAGCTTCCCTCATGGCTCAGCGGTAAAGAATCCATCTGCCAATTCAGGAGACACAG
Source organism: Giraffa tippelskirchi (assembly GCF_054371585.1). NCBI lineage: Eukaryota > Metazoa > Chordata > Mammalia > Artiodactyla > Giraffidae > Giraffa > Giraffa tippelskirchi. The sequence continues at coordinate 156,689,567 of NC_137276.1, read as the reverse complement.
GTTCAATCCCTGGGTTGGAAAGATCCCTTGGAGAAGGAAGTGGCAACCCATGCCAGTAATCTTGCCAGGGAAATCTCATGGACAGAGGACCCTTGAGGGCTACAGGATCATGGGACTGTAAAAAGAGATGGACACAACTTAGCGACTAAACAACAAAAGAAAATTACTGTGTTTGCCAAAGTGAGCTACAATTAGGGTGAATATAAACTTCTGACAACAACAGCCCAGCCTAGTCCTACTCCTGAAATGCCTGCTGTTCTGCTTCCTTCAAGCCCTTTGGACTGGCCAAAGGGGCCATGACAAACCCTGCTGCCTGACACTTGACCTTGACCTCACCAAGTCATAGCCTTGACAGGTACTGGGGATGGTCAAGGCAGGGAAGGCCTGCAAGAGGAATTAACAAGGGACTGGAAAAGTACAAGCTGAGAGCTACTGTGTGTGTGTGTGTGTGCCTGCACACTGACACATATGCTAATAAAGGAAAGAGGATGGAAAAGAAAGACTTTTCCTCCTAAAAAAATCACACAATCTGTGTTATCATTGGATTGAAAAGTCAGTAATTTCTTGTGTACGCATCATGCATTTAAATTTGGAAACAATTTTTCCTTGTGTGACTTTTCTTGCTTTGCTACTAATATAGCAAATTCCCAGAAGACAGACAGAAAAGGAAATGGAAACAGAAAATCTGAGTTCAAGTCTTGGTTTTTCCCGTGACGAGCTGTATGACCTTGTGTGTACTCAAGGCCTTAGTTTTGGTATCTGCAAAAACACGAAGACAAGCATGATGTAGCATTTACCTCACAAGGTTACGATGACCAAAGAGGTAATATTTGCATTCATTCATCTAACAAATATTTAATGAGCTTCCCCTCCTTGTCAGGTACTGTTCAAGGAGCTGGGGGTATAGTCATGAAGTCAAGAATGCCCTTGCCCTCAGCAGGCTTTTGTTTTCATGTGCACACAATGCACATTTGTGTGTGTGTGTATGTGTCTGTAAGAGAGAGTGAGGGAGGAGCAATATACATACACATTAAAAAGACACACATGCAGATAGACACTAGACACCATGCACACAATATCAGGACAGTGATGAATGCTAGGGAAATACATGTGCAAAACTGTACATGCTAAAATGGCATACAAATCAAAGGTATTATTCATCATATTATAATACATCCCTGGAAAAGACCCTGATGCTGGGGGAAATTGAAGGCAGGAGCACAAAGGGAACGACAGAGGATGAGATGGTTGGATGGCATCACCGACTTGATGGACATGAGTTTGAGCAAGCTCCGGGAGTAGGTGATGGACAGGGAAGCCTGGCGTGCTGCAGTCCATGGGTCACAGAGTTGGACATAACTGAGCGAGTGAACTGAACTGACTGAATATGACCCTAGATATAAATTTTCTGTAGTTGCTCCTTTCATCTTTCCCACCTTCACTTCTTCTCTCCCCTCTTTCCACAAATATTGGTGAAAAGCATATTCTGAGAACTGCATTGAGGTGCAGGTTCCTAAGGGAAGCAGATAAATTAGAAGCAGCACCTGCCCACGGCAGGGCTTCTCTGGTGGCTCAGATGGTAAAGAATCTGCCTGCAATGAGGGAGACCTGAGTTCAACCCCTGGGCTGGGAAGACACCCTGGAGAAGCGCATGGCAACCCACTCCAGTATTCTTGTCTGGAGAATCCCCATGGGCAGAGGAGCCTGGCAGGCTACAGTCCATGGGGTCACAAAGAGTTGGACGCCACTGGGCAACTAAGCACACACTTGCCCACGGGAAGCTTGCAGATGTCATAAAGATAAGGCATTAGAGAAATTACTTTCATCCTAGATACATCATGATCAAAGTCATCTCAGAGAAGAGTAGGTCTAAGCCCACAGAGATTTCCCACAGAGAGATTATTTCCACTCGGAAGGCAAATAGCTCAGGAAGCACCTCTTGGAGGTGAGCAGGAGGCAGAGTTTGGGGTAAGGAGGGGTGTCCCAGGCAGAAAGGAAGGAGGGAGCAATTGGAGTGTGTCCTAAACATGAACTTGTGACACTGGCTGGCTCCCAGGACCTAAAAGGGAAATGAACCTGGGAAGATGCAGTGGGGATCCATTAGCCCCCCACTGTGGAGAGTTAGCCTACTTTATATTCTTAGCTCTATTTTCTCTGTAACAGGAAGTCCTGACTTCTGCTGGGAAACTGAGTTCTCCAGACTCCAAGTTCTGGTCTTTACCAGAGTGAAACAAGATCTGTGTTTCACAATGAGATTTTCCCTAATTTCATAGTCTGGGTAACTATTACACAGGCTCCTTTTCAGTAACAATGACACAATGATCCTTTCAGAGATGACTTCTAAATAAAATGATAAGTACAGACCCTCTATTGGGTCTGTATCTCTACTTAACTTCCTAAAGATAGATTTTCAGGAAAGCTGAGGCCTTTCCTATAAATTGAAGCAAATGATTCCTTTTTTTCTTGTTGCTGTTTGAGTTTGAATGTGTCACCATCATTTTCTCCTGCTCAATTGGGGATAAGGCTGGGTAGTCAGGAAGCATTCTTCCATTACTGCAAGCATCTGTAATATGAAGTTAGAGAACTAAGTTATGTTTTTCTGGCTTGATTTCAAATACCCTTCTTATTATGAAGGGTGTGAACTGGAAATAAAGATGTCTTCTTTCATTTGAAAGACTGAGCATTCCTGCTTGATAGTCCAAATAAATGGATGAAAGCTGCCAACAGTATGAGGCTTCAAATCAGTTTGTTCTTAAAGCCACACGAGGAAACTGAGATAATCAGCTGTGATCCAATTTAGAAACACTCCTCTAATTGTTGTGATTGAAGAACAAAATCCAAGCAGAGGGGAAGGAAGCACACAGTCAGAGTTTCCCATTTCACTGGAAGATGGAAAAGAAAAAGATAATGATGATGATGAAGGAGGGGAGGAAAGAACAGCCTCAGCTCTGTGTTAGTAAAATAGTGATTTAAAAAGATGCCAGGATAGAATGATGGATGCTCCTCTGGGAACAATAAGCATTCAGTGCTTATTGGCTGATATTCACCAACAATTCTAATGACCATTTTGCTGCTGCTTCCTCACACCAGAAGAGATTAGAACCAATAAGCACTAGAAGCTGGTGGGAAAGGCTCTGAGAGGCAGTGCAGTGACAGCAGAAATGGCAGCTGACAGCCTGGGGGGACAGGAGAGACAGATTCCTGCATTCCAGCAGAATGCAATAATAGACGGTCACAACGATGACCTTGAGTCATCAAGAGGTTTCAAATGCTTAGAAGGGCCTCTATGGAAGGAGAGAAATATGAAATGTTTTTGAATAAGGTTTTCAAAATAAGCCATTTCAATTGTTCACCATTATTATTATTATTAATTTTGTTTCTGTTAGAAGAAGAAGTCAAGTGTAAAGTACAAAGTGGTAACACAGAGCACAAGCACACAGAAATTCACCAATTCCTCATTGAGGCCAAATATTTCTCTCTCTCTCACACACACACACAACACTATTCAAAATCTTGATAAACTAAAGCAAGATTATCACAAAGACTAAAATGCACATTTTTTCTTGGCTACAGTGGACACCATAATAGCCATGAATTTAAAAACAGGTGAAAGGACATAATCTTAAAGAAAGTGGCTGCTAATGTATTCCTGATAGTAAAAAGACAAAAAAAAAGATCTTTCCCATAGATTTTCATGATTTACAACCAGCCTGTGCTGTTATCCGCAGGTTTTCTAACCATCCTGTGAGGTGCGTCTTCCAAAGATCTCCACTTTACATCTAAGGAGCCACAGGTATCTCAGGAGTTAGTAGTCAACCCGGGGTCACAAGCCAGTCACAGGGTGACTGGAGTTCAGGTCAGCGAGCCCTCTTTCCACATGTCTTCCCTCTGCCCAGCAAGACTCCTCCCTCAGTCAGGGGCCTCTCTACCAAATGTACCCCAAAGCTCAGGTTGCTACTCCTGCTATGGGTTGTCTGTTCAATGCCAGCCACGCCCCACGTTTTCTCATTCAATCTTTTCAATCTCCCTGACCAATCTGTAAAGCAGATTACTAATCCCCATTCTTCACATGAGGAAGCAATGCTCAGAAAGGTCAAGTTATCTACCAACATCAGCAGATTTATAATCTAACTGCACTCACTTGAGCCTGGACTTCTTTTGCACATCTTTTTCTTCCCTTCCACAAAACCCAAAATTTCACTTCCTTAATTATCTTTTTTCCTTACAAAGGCAAGTTCTGGGCCATATTTATCTGTATTCCTTCATCATATCTAACATGGTACATGAGACATAGCAGATGCACAGAACATATTAGCTGAATATATGCCTGTGCATAAAGGAAACAATATAAAGTTTGGAATCACGATGACTAGGATTTTTATCTCTTCCCTGCTATTTCTGAGCTTTGTGTCCTTGGGAAAGTCTTCATAAGCCTCAGGAGTTTTCTGCTAACTAGTTATGCAGAACTCTATGACATATTCTGAACCCAGAAGATAATCAATATTTTCTTGGTTAAGTTACAATCAATTGATTTCCCATATTCTTTTGGGTTACCCATTCAGAATGTTTTAGAAATAGTTCAATAAAATGCTTAACCCATAAAATAAATCTGAGCTATATGTAGCTACACCAAATGTAATATCCCTCAAGGGAAGAAGAGAGTGGTTTGTCTTTTATTAACATTAAACATCCTTATCTGTTCATTCATATTCTTTTTCACTCATTCATTCAAAATGAGGTGGACTTCCCTGGTGGTCCAGTGATTAAGAGCTGGGTTCAATTCCTGGTTGGGGAACTAAGATTCCCACATGCCGCATAGTGTGGCCATAAATAAATAAATAAATAATAAATGATTTAAACATGCTATAAGGCAGCACTATGATGGAAATGGAGACTCCAAGGAAGAGGAGTTAAAAATCATAAGTGGAATAGTGGAACAGAAACTAGAATGATGTGACGAGTGTTATAAAGAAAGAAGTATGAAGTACTGTTTCTAGGAACTTTCCAAAGAGCTCTTCATCTTCCATTTGGTTGGTCAAGAAATGTTAGAGAGCCTATTTGAGGGCTTGGTAATTTCCCATGTAAGTCAGAAGAGGCGTGACCATACTGGGGCTACTTCAGGGCTACTGCTTATTTCAGAGTATTAGGATCCTCTGTCATTTCCAAACTGCCAAGTTCCTGTCTTCCAGCAAACTATAACCAGGGGCCACTTGAGCCCTGACGCCTGAGGGAGGTCAAAGAGGTGACACTGATACAGACACATTCTTCTTTTGGCCAGTCTGGGTGCCGGCCTCATGTCCCTAACATTCTTCAGGCTCAAGAATTACCATGTAAAATAGTGGCTTCATTCTAAGGCTTCTATTCTCATGATTTTTTTTTCTTTCTTTTTTTTTTAATTAGTTTATTTTCTATTTTTTAACTTTACAATATTGTATTTGTTTTGCCTAACTGAATTTCACTAGAATGCAGATGACAGAGAAGCTCAAGGAATGGTTTCCACACCCCATTTCCCGGCAGGAGAAGTTCTGATATACCACCTATGGCATAGCCACAGAAAGATTTAAAAAGCCACTCTCTGAGAAACTCACCATCATATAATTCAACTGGATTCAGCAAGGATATATTGATGATTTTTAACCTTATCCAACTTCCTTACAACACAAACTCAGAGGCCATCTCCTTTGAAGAGATACCTGAAACTGAGGAACACATTTAAGACCAATACAAAGCCACAGATAAGTCAACTCTTAAATAAAACAACCCTAACGAATATGAAGATGGAGCTACAAGCTACTTTCACTTAGTAACTATTCTGAAGAGACTGAAAGATGAAGAAAATGGTGGATTCTAAAAATAACATGACTGTTTCAACTATTACTGTATAACAATAAAAACGTAGTGACGTGAAACAACATACATTTATTACCTCAGTTTCTGTGGGTTCTGAGTACCATCATGGCTTAGCTGGGTCCTCTGCCTCAAGGTCTCAAAGGCCTCAAGCAAAGTGTCCCTCAGGGTTGCGGTCTTACTGTTAGGTTGAACTGGGGAAGGATCTGCTTTCAGGTTTACATGGTTGTCAGCCACGCTTAGTTCCTAAAGGCTGCTGGACTGAAGGCTTCAGTTTCTTTTAGCTACTGGCTGCCCTGAACTCCTTGCACGTGACCCTCTCCCTATGGCAGCTTACAACATGGAGGATAGTTTCTTCAAAACCACCAAGAGAGTCTCCTTGTAGGACAGATATTACAATCCTATGAAGCATAACCCTGTATAAGTAATCTTGTACATGCCATCACCTTTGCTTTATTCCACTGGTTAGAAACAAGTCAGGGCCTGATCACTCTCAAGGGCAGTGCCAAACACAAAGGCATGAACACCAGTAGGTGGGGATAATTGGGAGCTACCTTATCTGCCTGCATGACATTTCCTGCCTTCTGCATAAATATCTGTCTTGGAGGCTGCAATCATCTTAAATACAAGAGTGGGGTTTACATTTTCTAACTGAGAAGGAACTGTAGGTGTTGAAGATTTTGCCCTGTCTTGATTTGTCTGTTACAGAACATGCATTTTTTTTCCTCTGTTAAGCAAAAAGATGTGATAAAAGATGGAGAAAACATTTTTGTTGTTGTTTTAAATCCTTTACAGTATAACTTCTGGACAGAGTTAGAAAACGCAAGGGTTTCTCTAAGACACATTAATTCTGTTTTGAAGTCCAGCCCTGGACTCAATTTCAGTGCTAATGGTCTGTCCTATACCCACTTCAAGTTACCTAAGAGGTGTGGAAACACAGAGTAGATGAGTGAAAACATTTAATTGAGAGTTGGTACAACCTGCCCTTGGGATAAAATGTACCTGTTGCAACAATTTAGTGTATTTTCTCAAAAAGTATAAGGCAGGATGTTATCTAGACTATCTCACGAGTAGACAAGGGTTGAAATCCACTAACATATGTAGTGACTGCTACCTACCCTTTCTCTAACATGTTCCTGTTTCTAATGCTTTCCTCTCAAAATATTACCTTTTTATCTAGTCTATCTCAAATTCTGAATTAGAGATGAGTAATCTTTCACCCCTAGTAATCTTTCTCTTTAATAGGGGGATTTCACTCACCAAAACTTAAAACTGGCTTCCAGTGTAAGAGGGAAGAACACACAAAACTTAAAACTAGTGTTTACTGTAAGAAAGCAAAACTGGTGTTTACTGTTTTCTTTATTGTCAGAAAGAGTAAAGCAACAGACACATTAAAGTACAAAAAGGAAAACCCAAACTTAAGAATTTTGAAAGCATGATTCCAGAATTTTTTTCTAATAACACAGTCAGCCTTTAACATCTTTGAGTAGAAAGAACACATCTCTTTTGATACATACTAAATAGCTAATAGTTAATGGGCAGTTAAAGCACACTAAAAATTGTAAAATCAGTAAATGCTGGAGTTGAATTAGAACTTAATGATCATTCAGCCTAACCCCTGCAATTCCAGAAGGATACTGCGTAGCTGAGAGATTATATGACTTACCTAAGGCTACACAATAATTCGATGGTAGAACTAGAACTAAAATTGGTATACTTGACTCCTAAACTTAACAGATTTAACCACCACCACTTTGTGATATGTTGTCCTTCATACACAAACATCCATACACAATCCAGGAAATACCAATTTGAAGATATTTCCCATATTTGCTGGAGCTACTCACAGTCACCCTCTTTCTCACACTCTCTTTTCCACTCTCCTTCTCTTCCTTTTACCTGGTTTTTTTTTTTTTTTTTTGGTCAACTTTTTAAACAAGTAAGGAAGTTATATGATGGAAATGGAGATCCAGGCTACCCATTCAGATCTTATTATCCCTCAAAACTGGTTAACACTGACACCCTCCTTCTGCAAGGCTCTCATTATACGTCAGCAAAGTGACTTGACACACTGTCTCATCTCTCTAAGTGAACCTAATCAGTGACGGTTACTTGTTTCAATTCTCTCATCTTTTTATCTGCCATTCAGAAGGAATATTTTTCTCCTTTTATACTATACAAATAACTGAGTCTAATGCCAGGCATGTAGAAATGGCTTAAAATATTTTGATTATTCTGATGTCTACATAATCATAATTATTTTAAATAGGATCAGAATGGCATCAAAGGTCATTTTGTCAATGACTTACACAACAGAATACCAATATTTCATTTATACATCTCTAGTTGTTAAGGTCGGACATGACTGAGTGACTTCACTTTCACTTTTCACTTTCATGCATTGGAGAAGGAAATGGCAACCCACTCCAGTGTTCCTGCCTGGAGAATCCCAGGGACAGCGGAGCCTGGTGGGCTGCCGTCTATGAGGTCGCACAGAGTCGGACACGACTGAAGCGACTTAGCAGCAGCAGCAGCAGCAGTTGTTAAGGTAGGATGCATGCTCTGGGATTATAAACTTTGAAATAATAAATATGTCAAAACCTCTGAAGGCTCTATCTTGATTTTCTGTATGGTTTTCTATGAGGTAGAAACAGTGTGGACTCTGAAGTCAGAGATGGCGGACTGATAGCTCACCTTAGCCACCTACCCTTGGGTAAAATAATTAATATCCCTGGGCTTCAGATTCCACATTGTAAAGCAGAATTGTAACCCACAATTAGCAGGGCTACCATGAAGATTAAATGAGAAATTGTATAAGAAGAAGCGTAGCCCAATGTCTGTGGCAAATTAGGTATCACGCAATGGCACCCCACTCCAGTACTCTTGCCTGGAAAATCCCATGGACGGAGGAGCCTGGTAGGCTACGGTCCATGGGGTCACTAAGAGTCAGACACGACTGAGCGACTTCACTTTCACTTTTCCCTTTCATGCACTGGAGAAGGAAATGGCAACCCACTCCAGTATTCTTGCCTGGAGAATCCCAGGGACGGCGGAGCCTGGTGGGCTGCCATCTATGGGGTCGCACAGAGTCGGACACGACTGAAGCGACTTAGCAGCAGCAGTGTATGTTAGTTTTCCTTCTTTATCTTCACTGAGTATATATTATTGAGCTAACTCATAACTTGGGCACAGCACTGTCAACAAAACCAAGTGGGGTTTACAACGGAAAAGTTTCCTAATCTAAATCATACTGTGGTGTGCTAAAAAATTTAAGAGCATTACTGTGTATCCAAGACAGGATGGAAAAGAGAGTGGAAAGCCAAGCCATTTCTGCAATGAATGAAAGTGAGAAGAAAGAAGAGAAAGAAATCAAGCATAAAATAGTAAAAATTTACCCGAAGTGCTCATAGAAGAGAGGCTGGGAAACAATGAAATGAAGAGAAGTAGGAAGAAAGATTATTAGGAACTTAAAAGCTGGGAACCCCTTTGTGCCAAAATTAAGAGTTACAGAGTTTCCAACCGCATTTTTGTAAACCTAGTGTCCCTGAATGTACTGAGTGAACACAGCCAAATATGATTGGCTCAGAATGGGGCAATTCAATAGGGAGGGCTGTAAGACTAATTCATCAAACCAAGAGCTAAATAATATATTCCAGAAAGTGGTGGTGTTTGTTATGACATGCTCGTGGTTATAATGGGTGGGGAATGTTCTTCCTTACACTCTACAGGAATGAGATGCAAATAACCCAAGGGGTATATTTCATCAGTCATCTCCTGGAGAGACTGACTCTTACTCAATCTTCTTTGATGGCAAAACAAAGAAGAGAAAAATAATTATTTGAAAAAAGAGAGAGAGAAAAAAGAAGAGGCGCTAATTTTCCTCAAGAGTTTGGGTGTTGGTCTTAACCATATTCCAATTTACCTCCTTTCAGTCACTCCACCAATATACTGCTCCCACTCAGTTTCAGTAAGGCATGCTAAGTTTTCATTTCCTGTCCTCAATACAGAGAAGCAGCAATGTGGTCCATTTCTTCAATGTCAGGAGGGGCAGGAAAGTGCAGATTCCAGAATTATAGCTTCAAGGAGAGCTAGGTTAGTCAAGATCAGCTGGTTAAATTAAACAATCAACCCTTAGCTGATAAATGAATTCTGCCAAATGATCTCTCCCCTTTGTTGTTGTTCAGTTGCTCAGCTGTGTCCGACTCTTTGCGACCACACGGACTGCAGCACGCCAGGCTTCCCTGTCCTTCACCATCTCCTGGAGCTTGCTCAAACTCATGTCTTTGAGTCGTGATGCCACCCAACCATCTTGCCTTCTGTCGTCCTTTTCTTCTCCTGCCTTCAATCTTTCCCAGCATCAGGGCCTTTTCTAATGAGTCGGCTCTTCACCTTTGGGAGAGCTAGTATAGTCAAGATCAGCAGGTTAAATTAACCCTTAGCTGATAAATGAATTCTGCCAAATGATCTCTCCTCTATGATGTCTTAAAAGCCCCAGAGAGAGAAAACATGAATCTAGTTATCATTGATATTACAGATCCTAATTTAAAATGGAGAAATGTCAGAGAGAAAGTGCCTTGTCTATTAATTATAGACTATGGTATCAACTCATTTTATAAATATTCAATATTTCTATAAATGTTGATAAAGGTGAACACATTTTTCTATTTCTTTGACACTATTCTATACTTGTTTGTCTTCACATGCAGGGCCCTCATTCATTCAAGAGACGATGTAAACTGATCAAGCTCACTGGGGCCCTCATGATGAAAAGAAGAGAAGAGGGCCTTCTTTATCATGAATTTGCTCAGCTAAAGTTGAACTTTTCCTGACTAGTAAAAGGTTTTCACTTGGACCTCCACAGCTTGTTTTCTGTATACCTCCCTAAGTATCCTCATTATTTGTAGAACAGTTATTTACATGATATTTCATTTCCTAGGAGGTATAAGATAGAGGCAAGGGTGTATTGTACAACACAGGGCATATAGTCAATGTTTGAAATAACTGTAAATGAAAGTAGCCTTTTAAAATGTATAAAAATTAAAACTAAAAAAATAAGAGCCTAGATGACAAGGTACCAAACTCAACACGGTAAGACCCATGGGATGAAGGAGGCTATGGGTGCTTTCCACTTTTCCTTTCATATATTTTTGCATTGGTGATTTAAAAAATAACATCTTTTACAACAATTTAAAGACTAGTGACAAAAAACTCACCCTAAACAACATTTGGAAAATAGACCACCTTTTATGAAGTACCATGAAAGATTATAATAAACCTGAGTCCTGCCTTCCAGGAATGCAAATAGCTTCCTCATTTCTTCTCCTCCCAGTTCTTAAATTTTCATACAGTCAGTTCAGACTCATTTGGTCCCTTGATACTGACAGTGTGAGCAGGAAAGCATTCAAAATGCAAAAATGAAGATTAATGGAGGCTTTTCAAGCACTTCTATTTAAACAACGTTTTGCACAGAGTGCGTTCTTGCTCAGTGCTGCTAGAGACCACTGAAGAATACTTACCTTTTTTCATAATTAGATGTCCCACAAATGTAGTAAATGATGCAAAAAGAGCACAATGTTCAGAAACTGTCATTTATAGTTAAATAATTAGTTGACATTACATTCAAATGCTACCTCTGGTATTACAGCTTGAAGGGTTCTGTATTTCATTGAATGCAGGGACCTTTTCCAGTAATTTGTCTAAAATAGACTCCATGCTATCCAGAGAGAATGGGTCAATCCCTCTACACCAGCTAGATTTCAAAATGCAAATAAAAAACAGCAGAGAATTAAGTAGAATCCCCCCCCATAACATATGCAACTGTCTCTCAATGGCTTTTCATTAAAAGCCATTATTTTCATTATTTCTTTTATTTAACCCCCCCCACATGAACATGTATGCACACACATGAGTATGCACACGTATGCTCAGTGAAAGTGTTAATTAGCTTATCCTCACCTCAGAAGCAAAATCAGGTTATGGGACAGATTGGGGCTTCCCAGGTGGTGCTAGTGGTACAGAACCCACCTCCCAATCCAGGAGACCTAAGAGACGCAGGTTAGATCCCTGGGTCGGGAAGATCCCCTGGAGGAAGGCATGGCAATCCACTCCAGTATTCTTGCCCGGAGAATCCCAGGGACAGAGGAGGTTGCAAAGAGTTGGACACGACAAAAGCAACTTAGCACGCATGCACGCACACGGGATAGATCACCAGGCAACTCTTTTGAAAAATAGATGAATATGGATATTCAAATTAATTCACTCTTTCATGAGATATTTATTGCATCTCTACACGCAGAATAGCTTGTGCCATATCCACATGGGAAATCAAAAGATACAAGTGACACCAGTCTGTGCAGAAATATACAAGTACAGGGACGAGACAGTAATACAAGGTTTAACACAGACAGTCTATGTGCTATAGCTATGTTTTAGTCCCAGGATCTTTCCAAAACTCAGTTGTTACTGGTAATACTAGATGTAAAATTGTAGGTAATCTTAAATATCTATGAAAATGCTACAGAAGCTCAGAATAAGAAGGTACTCTGCTAGTCACACAGAAAATGGTGACATCTTTGATTCCTGTCTCTCCCATCACACACCCAATCCAATAGCAAATCATGTCAACTCTACCTTTGAAATATACTCACAGGAATCTTAACACCTCAGCTATGACCTTGTTCCAAAACACCATTAGCTCTTGACCAATCTCTTAACTGCTCCCTTGCTTCTGGACTTTACCCCTACAGTTTATTTTCTGCAGGACAAAGTCATTTGTTTAAAAATTGATCAGCTTTTGCCACACTTCAGCTCAAAACATACTATGCCTTCTCAGCTCATTCAGCATAAAATCCAAGTCCTTAGCATGGCTGATAAGACTCTACAGCATCGGGTTCTTGGCTGCCTTACTGATCTCATGTTCTACATCCCTTCCCCATGATTGCACTTCTGGCACTTGGCTTTTCTTGTTCCTGCAGATTTCAAACACAGAAATCTCAGAACCTTGGGCCTCAGAACCTTGCATTTCTGTTCCCTCTGCCTGGCATGCTCTTCCCAAGATCTTTCACACATCCTACATGTCATTCAAATCTCAATTCAAATGCATCTAATCTAAACAGTGCTTCTATGATTTACCCCTACTGAATCTGCACTACATTTTCTTATTCTTTTTCTTCCTAGTATTTAATATCATTGAACTCAGTGTGTGTGCGTGTGTGTGTGTGTGTGAATTGCTTTTTTCTATCCTCTAGAATTTAAGTTCCATGAGATCAGGAGCTTTAATTTGTTCATTGCCAGGGTCAACACTTCAGCACCCAGGACAATGCCAACCATAAACTCAAATTATGGAGAAGGTCTTTAAAGGGTACAAGGATCTAGACATGATGAGGATGGAAGCCATATTTAAATTATTCAACCACAAACATAAATCAAGATCCAGTGCTTTGAGGACACTCATTCATTCAAGCTATATTGAAGGGAAACTTTTTGTGAGGTAGTGTGGCACTCTATGCATAAAAAAAGACAAAATGGAGAGGCTGGGAGATGTAAGATACCTCTTGAGGTCTACAATGTTAGTTATCACCTAAAAGGAGAAGGCTAAGATCACTTGATTTATTGAGAGTGATATCAGTCCAATCAATAAGCTCACTATCCTTCCCACCTTACAAAGACAGAGCTCCACAGACCCTCAGTGACCCTCTTGACCAACCTTCACTTTAGGTGGTATGAAAGTTATATTTTCAGAACATATCACTTTCATTCTATTGCCTAATCAAGTAGATCTGATGGAGAAGCTATGAAATTTAACACTGATCAGAGCTGCCCTGAGTCGAGTTTCATTCCAGCACCACACAAGTTTGAGGAGTGAGCTGAGCTAGATTCTTATAAATCATGAATTTATGAATAACGGGGGCAATGGGACAAGCTATTAATATTCAAAAAGATGTTTCTCCTTTTATCTTCCTATTGCTATTTTGAAGGAAAAGGGGAGGGGAGGGTTAGTCAATTGGATCTGTGCTTTTTGTTGAGAAAATAGCCAATTTTTATTTTTCAATTTCAATGAAGTAAATATTGAAACATGATAAACTTAAGAAAATGCTGACAGATTTTCCAGCACTTCTTATGGCAACTTTTCTAGTTTTTAACCTGATTGCGAAGAAAGTCATGGAAAATTTTAGGGATAAGGGATATTATGCCAAAATAATTTATTCCCCCTATATTTATTAAGTGAAAAAGAGGCAATGTTAGGTTCAGCGGAGATAGTAACTATGAATACAAACTATTTTGCTTTTCAAGATTTCAATAGCTAGTGTCAGTATAATAACTATAATCCAAGGTAGACTTTAATAAATGCCGTAACAGAAGCAGAATCATTTTAGCCTGGGTGGTGCTTGATTTGAAAGTTAGAAGCTGGAAGGATTTTTAAAAGGTAAAAACAGCATCCCAGGAAGAGCTAAACTGCATGAAAAAAGGTGTCAAGAAAAGGCAACTGATGTGGAGTATGTGTGGGGAGGTACTGAAAGTGGTCCATTAGCTTAGAAACATATAACTGACAAGTAGCAGTGACAGAAGTCAAGGCCAAAAAGGTAATAAAAGACAATTATAGAAGGCTTAGGATGGCAACGGGGCCAACAGTAATAATGGTACAGACTGATGAGATGTGACAGTTCAGAACCCCTTGACTGCATTTTGTTCCCTCCTACTCCCATTCCTATCCAGCAGGGAGGCAAACGAAGCTGCATCCAAAAATAAGTATCATCTTCAAATATGTCTGTGGTAAAGGTCTTAGCTCTAACCACATGTGTTAAATCCAATAGCAAAATTATAAAGGGGAAAAGGAAGTAATATGTGTGCCAACATGGAGGTGAATTTAGTTCAACAGGAGATCCCTGTCTCAAAAATGCCCTCATCTGGACTTGGTTCAAACCCCCAAGGCTGGCCTGAAGTAGCCTTGGCTAACAGTGGACACAAATATGAAACTAAAAGGGTGGAGACTATTGGCTTGACTAAAGTCAACCTAGGTTCTCATCTTGTGTTTTCTATTAAATAGATTATTCCAATGGTCCTATGTGAGCACTGGAAATCCCTTCTTCACCCAGACTCTTGCTTTTCTCATCTGTGGACAAGGAGCTTTGACTAGACAGAGCAGGCATCTTTTAACTCTAACGATCTGATTTCATATGCTGAAAGGTATAGCACAGAGTCTACATAGGTAAGACTCTACAACCACCCCAAGGTGGACATGGAATTAAAATGGCCTTTTCTTTATCATGATCCCATTGCCGCTGTTCAGTATTAAAAGGCTCCCTACTTCCCTTTGTAGTTTTCCTAAAATTATACCTTTAACTGTTCCTTCTCTCCCAGTCTATATATCACTGAAGTATCCTGCTGAACTTATGTTTTAATCTGATAGAGCTTCTAGTCCAGTATCTTACAAGTAATGTCCATTTAATAAATATTTGTGGAGTGGAAGAATGAATGAAATGTCAGAGTTTTTGAGTAACATAGCAGATTATATTTCCGGAAAAATCTTGGATGAAGTATTAACAATAAATATCAAGGAAAATTACACAGTGTTGCTCTGATTATTATTATTTTTTACTTCTTGATATACCTTAGGCAACTGACCCCAAAAGAAGTAACTGTCCCATGGAAAAATCAGAAAATCACTCAGCAATAATGCATGTCTGTGCCAGATTGTGATTCCTAGCTAAAGTCTTTATCCACGCATCAAAGAAGGGTGAACCCTGAGGATCTACCTTCTAGGCTTGCTTTTTACACTCACAAACCTATTAAAGAGGCCGATTACATCTCATCTGTCTCAGTGCCACTGGTGATTCTGGAATTAAGAGTCATTCAGCACTGAAAATTACTTGTTGGTGAGTAATTACACACACTGCACTTCCTAAGTCCTCTAACAACTATTTAATACTTGGAAAGTTACATAGTTCACAGAAAAACCGCACCACTGAGTTAGGTGTTTGCAATAAACACCTTCCAACACCCATCCCACATAACACAAGGTGGACGTAAACTAAATGACTTCCTATTGTACACTGTTCATGTCACGAGCATAAAATTTTAAGAGTTTCCATCTTCAGAATTAAAAAAAAAGGAAACAGGAAAAAAAAAGCCCCTAATTTAACACATCATCTTTAAGAATAAATGAGGTTACAAATCTACATTTGGAAGAACAGAATCCAGTCCATATGTACCAGATACCATTTTTTTTCAAACTCAAACTCCGGATTTCAAAATGTATACTCTCTCTGTATACTGAGGTAACAGCTTGTCAGAAAAATGTGGCAAGCAACAGCAGGACTAGCACAGCAGATGGGTAGTATTTTTATACTGGCTTTTAAGTGATAATGTGAGTTTACATAGGGTCATCCTAAATATTGTTTAAGTGCATGGAATGACTTGAGTCACTGTCTAACCTTGAGTAGGCTGTTTTGCTTTCAGTTTTTGTCTAAATTTGCTGCCGTCAAGGCTTCATCGAGAGAAGTCTATCTTTTCTTCGGAATAAGAGCTACACAAATGTCTCAGAAACCCTCTTTTCCGATTCTCGTATATGTTTTAAATTGACATTAGGAACACAAGGAAGAAAACAGTTATGATAACTTCTCTAGTTATCAGGGGACTAATTTAGTCTCTGCTCATCGGTCACAAATGACATATGTCCTGGGAAGAAAAACATAAAGCGCTGGATGGTGGCTGGGGACCCTGACGTTTCATATCCTCTCTCCCCTATGAACTGGCTTCACAGCATCTCTGAGCCTCAGTATCTATATCTGGAAGCTACGCTTGTCAATAACTATTGCAGAGTTGCTGGGGTGAGAGGTGTCAAAAACCAAAGAAGCATCCACCAAGGCTTTCAAGGTTCACATCCTTCCTTTGTGCCGGAATCTAGCTCACTTTATGAAAAAATGGAGGGAATGGTCTTACTGACCTTCAAATTCAATTTCAAAAGACTTTATGGATTTTTAAACAATCTTATGTAGTCAGAACAAAAATATCACATGGTTCATTCACAAGTAATGTACATCAATCTTAAGAAAGCCTTAGGATGATAACTTTTATCAGTACCATTTCTGTGTGGCAAACCCGAGGGACAATAGCTAGAAACAGTGGCTTCCTTTAAAGTGAGACTTGTCAAATAAGGATGCGTAGAGTGGAAGAGAGTAGAGTGGAGGTTGTAGGACTTTGGCAAGGTATTAGCTACTAGTTCCTTTGACACTAGTTCCTTTGAACTGGGACCCCCAATATAATACCATCAGGATGTAAGTACCCAGTAAGCAGGTATTTTTATTATTGTGTTCAATACTGTATTTCCAGTGCCTCAAAAATATGTATTAAATTCAACAGATAAAAAGCCCATTCAAGCATATTCTGTTCCTTCTTCCCTGCTGAAAAATCATTATCCTAAATAGATCTGTGAGGTATGCTCTTTTTCCCAAATAAGAAAATATTTGTTCAGAATTAAGCGTCTTATCCGAGTTTACACATCCAGAGAGTGTCTGAAGCAGGATGTCACCCTGACTTACAGTTTCCTATTCTTTCTCTTAAGCCAGGCTGCCTTGATGAATCTTCTAAGTTGAAAGGCATAGGTCAAATCATTTGACCAAAGATGAGGCTGTGAATCATTTTGATCTCCAAGTCCCATCTCTGTAAGGATGGGTTAATAATGTAATACACTTCAGAGAGTCACTGGCTCAAAAGACATCAAATTGTAAGTGAGCAAATGGTGAAATATGAATGTGTTCTCATGTCTCTTGGGTACAAACAGGAATATGTGACATTGCTTTGGAAGTTTTAAAACACTAGAGAAATATTAATAATTGCTGACTTTAGGAGTCTCGGTTTATAAGCTTCTTTAGTTAGGGCACTTACTCAGATATTCGTGAATGAACTGGCCAACACTTGATAAATAGTGCCTGGCAAAGTTGGCATTCTGAGATTGAATGACTGGATAAATGAATAAGAATGATAAGATCTTAGCGGAATTAATGTAAATGATTGCATTTCTGATAAAACATTAACTGTGGAATTATAGGATGGGTCAGATATTTCCAAATAAGACAGAGGTTAAGATAAAATTATACACGGATGCAAAATTGGTAGGTTTCCACTTACTTCTTCAACAAAACTGATCCTTGTTGCAAAGGAAAAGACATGCTGGCCTCAAGACATGTATTTTTAAAATTTTATTTAGGAACAAAATAATATGCTAGCTATATTTAGAAAGGAAATTACAATTTTCTAATAAAACAGTAACTACTCAAACATGAATTGTAGGAACTATGATGAAATAAAGTGTTTTACCAGAACCTTTCTTTATTTTGTCCTAAAATTTGTCCCTTCAGATTATCTGGAAATTTTACATTTTCTAGAACTTAACAATATTCAGCACAGACAAAGGACATGTAATATTTACAATAGTATTCGACACACTCAATTCCATTAAAATGATAGTTTGATAGGCCAAACCAGGCACACAGTAACAAAATCTGAATTTGAGAGGAACCAGAAAAAAGAAAAACCCTGCACAATTCTCAGGCAACCCTTTATCACAATCAGTCTTAGAGCTCCACAAATCCAGACAGTGGTTCTCCAAAGACATAGGAGTAGGAAGATAGATTCCTCCAGCGGGCTTAATGCACTGGGGGTGGTTTTAGTGGTCACAGTGGCACTCTTCTCACACGCTAGTAAAGTAATGTTTAAAATTCTCGAAGCCGGGCTTCAGCAATACGTGAACCGTGAACTTCCAGATGTTCAAGCTGGTTTTAGAAAAGGCAGAGGAACCAGAGATCAAATTGTCAACATCCGATGGATCATCGAAAAAACAAGAGAGTACCAGAAAAACGTCTATTTCTGCTTTATTGACTATGTCAAAGCCTTTGACTGTGTAGATCACCAGAAACTGGAAAATTCTGAAAAAGATGGGAATACCAGACCACCTGACCTGCCTCTTGAGAAACCTGTATGCAGATCAGGAAGCAACAGTTAGAACTGGACATGGAACAACAGACTGGTTCCAAATAGGAAAAGGAGTATGTCAAGGCTGTATATTGTCACCCTGCTTATTTAACTTATATGCAGAGTACATTATGAGAAACGCTGGGCTGGAAGAAACACAAGCTGGAATCAAGACAGCTGGGAGAAATATCAATAACCTCAAATATGCAGATGACACCACCCGTATGGCAGAAAGTGAAGAATAACTAGAGAGCCTCTTGATGAAAGTGAAAGAGGAGAGTGAAAAAGTTGGCTTATAGCTCAACATTCAGAAAACTAAGATCATGGTATCCGGTCCCATCATTTCATGGCAAATAGATGAGGAAACAGTGGAAACAGTGGCTGACTTTATTTTTCTGGGCTCCAAGATCACTGCAGATGGTGACTGCAGCCATGAAGTTAAAAGACGCTTACTCCTTGGAAGGAAAGTTATGACCAACCTGGACAGCATATTAAAAAGCAGAGATATTACTTTGCAAACAAAGGTCCGTCTAGTCAAGGCTATGGTTTTTCCAGTGGTCATGTATGGATGTGACAGTTGGACTATAAAGAAAGCCGAGCACTGAAGAATTGAGGCTTTTGAATTGTGGTGTTGGAGAAGACTCTTGAGAGTCCCTTGGACTGCAAGGAGATCCAACCAGTCCATCCTAAAGGAGATCAGTCCTGGGTGTTCATTGGAAGGACTGATGTTCAAGCTGAAACTCCAATACTTTGGTCACCTGATGTGAAGAGCTGACTCATGGGAAAAGACCCTGATACTGGGAAAGATTGAGGGCAGGAGGAGAAGGGGATGACAGAGGATGAGATGGCTGGATGGCATCACCGACTCAATGGACATGGGTTTGGGTGGACTCAGGGAGTTGGTGATGGACAGGGAGGCCTGGCGTGCTGCAGTTCATGGGGTCGCAAAGAGTCGGACACGACTGAGTGACTGAACTGAACTGAACTGCATGTGTGTGTGGCGAGGTGCTACTGGGTGAGACCAAGCATGTCATTGTGCTGCCATGCACTAGACATTTTCAAACACTGAGGAACTCTCTTGCCCTAAGTGTGAATAACATCACCTGAAAAGTACTAGCTGCTGCTAAGTCGCTTCAGTCGTGTCCGACTCTGTGCGACCCCACAGACGGCAGCCCACCAGGCTCCGCCGTCCCTGGGATTCTCCAGGCAAGAATACTGGAGTGGGGTGCCATTTTCTTCTCCAGTGCATGAAAGGGAAAAGTGAAAGTGAAGTTGCTCAGTCGTGTTTGACTCTTAGCGACCCCATGGACTGTAGCCCACCAGGCTCCTCCGTCCATGGGATTTTCCAGGCAAGAGTACTGGAGTGGGGTGCCATTGCCTTCTCCGGAAAAGTACTAGACTATGCCCTAATTCACTCCTCAGCCTTCCGTAAGTTTCATCTTTGGTATCATTTCTGTGGCTATTCTGATGGTTCATTTGATGTGTCAACTTGACTGGGCTAAGGGATGCCCAAGTAGCTGCTAAAATATTATTTCTGGGTTTTTCTATGAACGTGTCTCTGGATCCAATTAGCATTTGAATCAGTAGACCAGAAGATTGTCCCTCACCTGTGTGGGTGGACCTCGTCCAGTCCACTGAGGACCTGAGTAGGTTAAAAGGTGGAGAAAGGGCACATTTTCTCTCTGCTGGAGCTGGGACATCCATTTCCTTGGCCCTCTAGTATCAGTGCTCCGGGGTTCTCGGGCTTTTGGACTCAGACCAGGACTTAAGCCATCAGTTGCCTCCCCACCCCCAACCCCACCCCCCTCCATTCTGGATTCTGACTTAATTATACCAACACCTTTCCTGGTTCTCTAGCTTTCAGACTGCAGACTGTGGGACTTCTCAGCCTCCATAACTGCTTGAGCCAATTCCTATAAAACTATATGGACAGCCTGTTGGATCTGTTTCTCTGGAAAATCCTAATATACCTTTCACTTGAAAAAAATTAATCATTGGCCAAAAAGAACACTAACATAACAGACAAAACAGAAGATATTAACAGGCTCAAAATTAGAGATTTTATTTTTTTCATAAACTAGAGGACATAGCCAGTAGGTCAATGGATCTCTCTCACACACATACCATTTCCCTTTCTCTTTCTCAAATGAAAAAGGTAAGTTAAATTTTAAAAAAAATTGTTCTGATAAGGCCACTGAGTATATTAAAGTGTTAGAATACACAGGCCTTGAACTTCAGTTTTAATAATGGACATCTTGATAAATCAAAGAAATAGGTCAGCTTGAAACATGTTGTGTGATTTTCTTTGTTCATTCATTCAAATAAGGTTATGGAACGCCTTCTAGGTTTTATGCATTTAGCAGTATATCAACATGAGTCACTAAAAAGCTCATTTTCATGGAGCCTGACATCTAAGAAGGGTGCTAAGACATGCAGATGACTAAAAGAAGCAGGAGATGAAAACTTACATTACAGGTGTATGATCAAGGGTAAGAGGAATTCAGAGTGGGGCATTCACTCGTAGCTCAAGATCTGAAAAGGCTCACAGGGCAGGTGACACCTGAAAACAAAACGTTCCTCTTCTACTCACCCTGTCACTCTGAGTATGGCATGTGGTAGTGATGCACAGCTTATAATGGAATGAGTGTGCAAACCAGGTATCATTTGATGGTATAAATGCTGCAGTCAATGTTATTATAGTACCTTGCAAAAGCACTATCCCCAATTACAGAATTCAAAAAAATCATCCTGAAGACACAAATGACAATAGTTGCCTTTTTCCCACTTATGATAGTTTTTTACATTGAATTAGAAAACAAGGTCATGGCATGGTGTTCTGAAAATGCCTGTAATATTTATCATGTGTACATATACCACATGTAATAGCCATGTTACTTGTAGCTTTAAGCACTAACATGTGTGATACTTAATGTGACAAAGTAAGGTGGAGAAGAGAATAACAAAAACTTCTTTGAAAGAACTTATCTTTAATTTATTAGGAGCAAAGGGATTTAGAAGGCAAAAAAAAAAAAGTGTCTCCTGTGGAAACACTTCATTTACTCAACAGCTTGAAATCTTTACTGAGGATAATCTTTAATGTGAAGTTCCCCAGCCTCTTTTTGGAGTCTGTATACTACAATTAAAGGAAATATGAAGCCTACCAGCCAGGGACACCAGGGCCTTTTAACCATCCAGACCTGAGAGGCCTGAATTTAAAACAAGAGTGGGACATTCACATACAGGTTCATGCTCAGATAGAGACAATTTCCACTAATTTTCATCCCACTCCCAACACTTGTCCTAGGTTCTTTCTTCTATCTTGCTTCTGCTTTCCCTATGTTCCCCCCGCCCGCAACCCCCAGGGGACTTATACTGGCTTCTGTTCCATTTGACAACACCTTGTCAATTAGATGCATTCCATTCAGTTCAGAAGTTCATTAAATTCAGATAACACACCATTCTTGCAAGCTGACTGATGTTTATTAATGTAACATGCGAAATGAGTAATTCACCAGAGAATGTGAGCCTTTCTTTGCATTGCTCAGACACCTAGAACAATGCAGTCTGTCTGGAATTCTTCAGGGACTTAATATTATTTACATATTTAAAGAATCTTGGAAAGTCCCATGCCTTTGAAAAATTCAGGAATGTGTGCATGTGCAAAGATAAATTAGATAGAGACAACATGATGACTCACAGCCCTAAATAGCTTTAACTTTTGTGTCTATGTTGTGAGGGGTGGAGAAGGAAAGGGAACAGGCAAGAGGCAATAAGAAGTTCTTAACGTAATTAAATGTTGGGGTTTTCAAATAATGTTTGAGATTATTAACAGCTACAAAACTAAATTTAATACTAACTGCAATTTTCAGAGTTATTTTTGCTTATGTGTTTTGTCATTAACCTGGCGTTTTCTATTATGCTTTTCAGAAGAATAGATAAATAAACATAAATGAAACAAATTTTAATCGATCTGTCAGTCCTCAATCACATAACCTTGCCAGCAGGAAAGATTTCCAAGTTACATGGAACTGAAAGAACTGGAACTCAGGGTAGGGCATATATTCGCCACTCAAATCTTTATAATGTGATGATGAGCGGAAGCCCAGTGATGGCATATCACTTCAGAACAAGTAAAGCTAAGCAGTTTTACCTCAAGGAAAATTGTTTAAATGCCTACCACCCACTGGGTACTCTTAGACTCTGAGATAAATCCCTTTCTCTTTGGGAATTTACAGTTTAGGAAGAAACCAACAAGTATCATGTGTGTGTAACTGAGAGCCATTATTTAAATATTGCTAATGTTCCATATATAATCAGAAGATTGAGCTGCTGGTGCTCTTCCTTTCTCTCCGCTCTCTCTCTTTGATGACACTAACGGCAGGTGTTGAAATATCATCGTGTGTACAAGTTTGATTACTGCAGCAATGGTCAATAACTTTACTATAGAGTTAAGACAGAAATCAAGCACCGAATTCAGAAATCACTGAATTTCTCTCTTAAAGAAAGTAGGGAAAACCACTAGACCATTCAGGTATGACCTACATCAAATCCCTTATGATTATACAGTAGAAGTGAGAAATAGATTCAAGGGATTAGACAGAGTGCCTGATGAACTATGGACAGAGGTTTGTGACATTGTACAGGAGACAGGGATCAAGACCATCCCCAAGAAAAAGAAATGCGGAAAAGCAAAATGGCTGTCTGAGGAGGTCTTACAAATAGCTGAGAAACAAAGAGAAGCAAAAAGCAAAGGAGAAAACGAAAGATATTCCAATTTGAATGCAGAGTTCCAAAGAATAGCAAGGAGAGATAAGAAAGCCTTTCTCAGCAATCAATGCAAAGAAATAGAGGAAAACAACAGAATGGGAAAGACCAGAGTAGAGATCTCTTCAAGAAAATTAGAGATACCAAGGTAACATTTCATGCAAAGATGGGCTCAACAAAGGACAGAAATTGTATGGACCTAACAGAAGCAGAAGGTAATAAGAAGAGGTGGCAAGAATACACAGAAGAACTGTACAAAAAAGATCTTCATGACCCAGATAATCACGATGGTATCATCACTCACCTAGAGCCAGACATCGTGGAATGTGAAGTCAAGTGGGCTTTAGGAAGCATCACTATGAACAAAGCTAGTGGAGGTGGTGGAATTTCAGTTGAGCTATTTCAAATCCTGAAAGATGATGCTGTGAAAGTGCTGCACTCAATATGCCAGCAAATTTGGGAAACTCAGCAGTGGCCACAGGACTGGAAAAGGTCAGTTTTCACTCCAATCCCAAAGAAAGGCAATGCCAAAGAATGCTCAAACTACCGTGCAATTGCATTCATCTCATGTGCTAGCAAAGTAATGCTCAAAATTCTTCAATAGTATGTGAACCGTGCACTTCCAGATGTTCAAGCTGGTTTTAGAAAAGGCAGAGGAACCAGAGATCAAATTGCCAACATTCGCTGGATCATCGAAAAAGCAAGAGAGTTCCAAAAGAACATCTACTTCTGCTTTATTGATTATGCCAAAGCCTTTGACTGTGTGGATCACCAGAAACTGTGGAAATTTCTGAAAGAGATGGGAATACCAGATCACCTGACCTGCCTCTTCAGAAATCTGTATGCAGGTCAGGAAGCAACAGTTAAAACTGGACATGGAACAACAGACTGGTTCCAAATAGGAAAAGGCGTACGTCAAGGCTCTATATTGTCACCTGCTTATTTAACTTATACACAAGGTACATCATGAGAAATGCTGGGCTGAATGAAGCACAAGCTGAAATCAGCATTGCCGGGAGAAATATCAATAACTTCAGATCTGCAGATGACACCACCCTTATGGCGGAAAGTGAAGAAGAACTAAAGAGCCTCTTGATGAAAGTGAAAGTGGAGAGTGAAAAAGTTGGCTTAAAGCTCAACTTTCAGAAAACTAAGATCACGGCATCTGGTCCCATCACTTCATGGGAAATAGATGGGGAAACAGTGGAAACAGTGTCAGACTTTATTTTTTTGGGCTCCAAAATCACTGCAGATGTTGACTGCAGCCATGAAATTAAAAGATGCTTGCTCCTTGGAAGAAAAGCTATGACCAACCTAGACAGCTTATTAAAAAGCAGAGACATTACTTTGCCAACAAAGGTGTGTCTATGCAAGGCTATGGTTTTTCCAGTAGTCATGTATGGATGGAGAGTTGGACTATAAAGAAACCTGAGCACCAAAGAATTGATGCTTTTGAACTGTGGTGTTGAAGAAGACTCTTGAGAGTCCCTTGGACTGCAAGGAGATCCAACCAGTCTATCCTAAAGGAGATTAGTTCTGAGTGTTCATTGGAAGGACTGATGTTGAAGCTGAAACTTCAATACTTTGGCCACCTGATGTGAAGAGCTGACTCATCTGAAAAGACCCTGATGCTGGGAAAGATCGAAGGTGGGAGGAGAAGGGGACGGCAGAGGATGAGATGGCTGGATGGCATCACCGACTCAATGGACATGAGTTTGGGTGGACTCAGGGAGTTGGTGATGGACAGGGAGGCCTGGCGTGCTGCAGTCCATGGGGTTGCAAAGAGTCGGACATGGCTGAGCAAATGAACTGAACTGAACTGAACAGTTATTAAATACCTAGATTACATTTGCTAACAAAGACGTATATATGCTGCCAGCTCTGTGGTCATAAGAGCACCTTGTATTTCTTGTAAGACCATTAAAAATTTTCAAGTCATTCTATCATTTCTCTTGCAACTTTCAAGGCTAAGTGTTGTGTGGAAATACGGCCCTAAAGGATCATCAAGTAACTCTTTTGACTCAAAGGCAAACATAATCAGCCTAAAACACCAGGTCAGCAGTGAAGTCAGCAGCAAGCAAGGACTTCATTGTCACAGTTTTCTGATTTTGGAAGGAGAACAGCTAAAGTTCCCCAAAGTAAGAGATGCTGAAACATCAAACACACATATAGATGGCACACTCATATCTTTTGTATTGTTAGTCCACAGAAAATCTCTGAACTTCATAAATCCTCAGATAGAAAGCATGCCTTAAAAAAAAAAACAACACATGGAGCAGTACAAATGCCAGGGAGAAGCAGCTAAACGTTATTTGCAGAGTAGGACTGGAAGATTGGAGAAGGGTGGAGCATAAAAAGGATATTGTTTGTTTTACACCTATTAGTCCTACCAGACTTGTTGAACTAGAAAATGTATTATTTAAATTTTTTTAAAAAGAGAAAAAGCTTGAGAAATATGGAGCATCTAAATGACAAGATTGCACAGCAAAGGAAACCATAAACAAAACAAAGTGACAGCTGATGGAATGGGCAAAAATAATTACAAATGATGTGATGGACAAGGGAATAATTTCCTAAATATAGAGTTCATACAGCTCAATATAAAAAATTAAAATAAAAAATTTGGCAGAAGTCTTAAATAGACATTTTTCCAAAGACATATAGATGGCCAACATGAAAAAATTCTAAACATCACTAGAGAAATGCAAATCAAGACTACTCACATGGGTCAGGATGGTCACTGTTAAAAAGTCTACAAATAATAAATGCTAGAGAGGGTGTAGAGAAAAGGAGAATCCTACAATGTCAGTTGGAACATAAATTAGTTCAGCCATTATGGAAAAGAGTATGGAGGTTCTTTTAAAAACTAAAAATAAATTAAAACTACCATGTGATTGAGCTATCCCACTCCTGTGTATACATCTGGAAAAGATGAAAACTTTAATTTGAAAATATACACGCACTGAAATGTTCATAGCAGCACTATTCACAATAGCCAAGGCATGAAAGCCACCTATTAATACATGTCCACTAACAGAGGAATGGATGAAGAATATGGGATACACACAATGGAATATTACTCAGCCATTAAAATGAATGAAACAATGCCATTTGCAGCAACATGGATGGACCTACAGATTATCATACCAAGTGAAGAATATAAGACAGAGTAAGACAAATATCAACATGATATCACATATGTAGAATCTAAGAAAATGACACAAATGAACTCATTTATAAAACAGAAATCTACTCACAGCCATAGGAAACAAATTATAGTTACCAAAGGGTAAGGGGGAGAGGGATAAATTAGGAGTATGGTATTAACAGATACATACTACTATACATAAAATAGATAAACAAGGACCCACTGCATAGCATGAGGAACTATACCCAGTATTTTGTAATAACTTAAAATGGAAAAGAATCTGAAAATTATATATATATATACACATATACAAACAAATATATAACTGAATCACCTTGCTGTTTACCTGAAACTAACACAACATTGTCAGTCAACTGTAATTCAACAACAACAAAAAAATTAAGATAAACATCACTTACTTATTTATCATCAGTCACTGTGCTGATTAATAAATATATAAAGTGCGAAAGTGCTAGTCATTTGGTCACGTCTGACTCTTTGCCACCCCATGGACTGTAGCCCGCCAGGCTCCTCTGTCCATGGAATTTCCCAGGCAAGAATACTAGAGTGGGTTGCCATTCCCTTCTCCAGGGAATCTTCTTGACTGAGGGATCGAACCCAGATCTCCTGCATTGCAAGCAGGTTCTTTACTGTTGGAGCCATATAAGATAACCCCAAGGAGGTCAAGGAGATCAAAGTTCAGTAGGAATATTAAGACATCCTCCTGTCAGGTGCACCATTACATGTTTTTATATGTCACTGTTTAGTTTACAGAGCTATTCTCACAGGGCTCTAAGAGAGGTTCCGTAACATGCTGCGGGCATACAGAGGGAGAAATTATTTCCATCTGGAGGAATCTGTGAAGGTGTCACAGAGGTGGTATTTTTGAGCTTGGCTAACCTAGATTTTTTTTTTTTTTTAAGAGTATTCTTCACAGAGAAACAATTTGATTAAAGCAGAGAAATGGATGATATAGGTTAGTATGCATAAGGACCAGCTCTTAGAGCATTGGGTAAACTGTGGGGATTGCGAAGAAAAAACTGGAAAAGATAACAGAGAGATAACAACAAAAAGCCCATGGACATTAGGCTCTGGCAGTCAGGCTTCTTTCCATTGTTGTGGGAAGCTGTTCAAAGTGAAATTAATGAGTAGCAAAGTAACTAAGCAAAATGAAAAAGCATATAAAAGATAAAGTTAGTAGCAGTAAGGCTAAATTTATCTCAGCCTGTGATCAGTGACTGAGGAAGGCCAAGTGTTGCAACTAACGTCAGGGCAAACATTTTTGAAGTTATAGTTATAATAGCAGTCACCAAATTCTTTGACATTTTATACTGTGTTTTTTACCCAGATCAAAGTAAAACCACTGTAAATAAGTATCTTATGCACTTTGTTTTTGGGTGTACATGCTTTGACAGCTCTGGGAAACTAATATATCACTAGAGAATGAAGGAGAATGTGCAGACAGGAGGGGAAAGAGCAGAAAATAACTGAATTCAGATATGATATCCTGGGACAACTTAAAGCCCGCAAACAACTAGGCAACTAATAAAATATCCAAAAACTTGCAAAACATCCCATGGAAATGGGCCAACTCAGACTCTATTTGGAAAGTCCTGTGAGAAAGTAGGAATCTGGCATTCTCTTCAAAGGAAGTAACAGAATCTCCTTTTGAACAGCTCTTGAATGTGTGGTTAGCTCGAAGCAGGATCATGTAGTAGAAAGAATAGGTGCTGTGATATCGGAAAGCCTGGGCTTGACTTTCTCACTTTATATTTTACTGGTTCTGGGATCTTGAGAAAGTCTCTTCCCCAGTCTCCTCACCCCTTTCCTCAGAACTACTGTGAACCTCCAAGGTCAATGTTAGGCATTTGTCACTAATATTCCCTCCAGCGGAGAGTTTGCTTGGAACCTCCATTCCAAATGGAGAAAATGAGCTTGATTTGCTCGATCTCAAGCCTAAGAAGAAGGGCTCCAAAACCCGTCCAGATTTAACTACTAGAAATGGCTCACTGGCCAGTACACGTGGTCTGATGTCATGGGCTGTAATTTGGGAAAAAACAGAAGCTTAGCCACGAGGCCTTGGCAGGTGAGCAAAAAGGTTGTCGCTGTGCTTTCCCACCACACTTTGTTTTTAAATGTAATTGTTTGTTTGCTTTTCTTGAGTCTGCACAATCTGTTCTCTGATTTGCGATCTCAAACAGTTTGCTACTGCTTCACGGCTTTGAAGATCAGCTTCAAGAAACGACACCAACGAGCTGTCACAGACAGTGAGCATTAAAGCTGCCAGTATCTGCAAGCACCACCAAAGGAAGGAGTCCTCAAGTGTGTCTTCAGGACGCTCACGTAGAGGCCTGGTAGCACCTGGATATTCCTCGGCATGGGGCTTCTTACATCAAAGTGTTTTCTAAGTGTGAGAGTTTTACTGCTTGTTATTTGGGCGAAGAAACATCAACATCACAGGTTGATGTTTTCTGAAGTCACGGTTAAAAGGCGCACAGAGTAAATTTTGCCTGAAAAGTTCAGACCAATGTCAGGATTATCTAAGATAAATAAATTTGTAGTTGAGCCAACTCTCTCTAACTGCTGGTAGATATCTTTCTCAATTCTTTGAGAAGAACTCATTTCATCTACTAGAAGCCTAAGGCTGGAAACAACCTCCATGGTGCTCTATTCAAGCCACAATCTCTGCTTCCTTTGATGAATTCCCATGGCAATCTTCCAGTTTCTCCAGAGATGGAAATCTCATTCCTTTCAAAAGTAATGGAGCCTTCTTTCAGATGGCCATGTATTGGTCTTCCTGTCATTGAGCTAATCTATGTGTCTTCCATGTACCTTTCACTTATCACTATTACATAGTGATGCTTATTAAGTAATCTCCCCAATTCTCTCTGCCAGTTTTGCCTTATTCATTTTGTAAAACCTATCTTAAACTTCATTTCTTCTAGAAGCTCAGCAAGACTATTCGACCCTTTTTGGATATCCCTTCCCTCATCTCAAACCTGATAATGCTTACCAAGCTCTGGGCTCTTTCCCCCAGGCTAGTAGGAACTAGATCTTCTTTTCTGGACATTCTTACCCTGAAGAGAGGAACATGGGGCATATTTTAGACCCACACAGATATTAACATGACTGGATCATGCAGATGTGTCAGTGAAAGGGATAGTACAACAAACCCTTCAATGAAGAACAAAACATAAGCCTACGAACACTTCATTTTGCATCTTCTGTTCATAGTTTACTTCCCAAAGATATTCATGCCTTCACCCAATGAATAACTTCCACCATTTTATTTTACACACACACACACACACACACACACACATATATTTTTTTCAGATAAACTATGTCTCCTCCTACCCAACCCCAGGGCTAATGTCCCCTTCTACAGGAGGCCATCCCAACACTCTGAAATCCCTGGACTGTCCTCCCCACTGACTGATTAAAGGGACAGCAGGCGGACATGGTCTAAAGCTCCTCTGTGAAGGGATCTTGGTACTTGTAGATGTAGATTCTCCCATCCTCAGCCACCAATCCAGGCAGGGGCTGGCTAAGCTTTTGGAGACCATGAAGAAACCCAGCAGGACTGAGAAATATTGATGGATTTCATCATTTTGCTGAGTGCAGCGCTTAAGCATGTAGTTATTTGCAGAAAATTGCAGAAAATTGCTCCATTTGGTATTGTCATTGATTTGTGGAAACATGTGGAGTTTGTGTGTGTGTGTGTGTGTGTGTGTGTGTGTACAGACAAATCAGAGAGAGAGAGAGAGTTTGACTGTCTGCATTTTGAGGGTTTGCTGATTTTCACCCTAGAGTCTGTGGGAATCTTGAAGTAAAACATGGCTACATTCATAAGAAGTGCCATTTTTAAGCCATACTAACAAACATAGGTAGATTTAATCTGCAGAATTCCCTACCTCCCTAAGTGCACATAGCATTGCTGACATAATGGAGATGAATATGAGTAAACTCCAGGAGACAGTGGAGGACAGAGGAGCCTGGCATGCTGCAGTCCATGTGGTTACAAAGAATCCAATAAGACTTAGTGACTGAACAATAGCTAAGTGTACTCATACTAATTCCTCTATCAGGAATGCCACTCTCCTAAAACTCCCTGTCATGAGGTCACTAATTGCCCAAGTTCAGTGGGTAAGACCCTATCAATACCACTTTCCTCTGGAACCTCCTTTCAACTTCCAAAGGACATTGCTCCTCTTCATGGACCTTAATATACTCTGGTTTCTAATCCATTTGTATATTGATACAAATTGATTGGATTTATCTTTTGAATAAACCACAATATTCTTGCTAGGTCTAGGCACAGTATGAGGTCTTCAGAAAACCTAGCATAACTTTTATTTGTAAAGTATAAAATAGGGGCCATGGACATTTAATAAAGCAAGCAATGAAATACCTTCTTGAGTCTAAGCTCACAGAGGACAGGGGCTGCTGGTTGGTATGGTAACCTCACACTCCTTTCCAGCACCAGGCAATGGCAATAGTGGCAAATCACTATCTGAGCTCAGTTTATAAGCCTGAGGACAGATATAATAGGACAATCAACTAAAGACATATCAGTTCAGTTCAGTCGCTCAGTTGTGTCCGACTCTTCGTGATCCCATGAATCGCAGCACGCCAGGCCTCCCTGTCTATCACCAACTCCCGGAGTCCACCCAAACCCATGTCCATCGAGTCGGTGATGCCATCCAACCATCTCATCCTCCGTCGTCCCCTTCTCCTCCTGCCCTCAATCTTTCCCAGCATCAGGGTCTTTTCCAATGAGTCAGCTCTTTGCATCAGGTGGCCAAAGTATTGGAGTTTCAGCTTGAACATCAGTTCTTCCAATGAACACCCAGGACTGATCTCCTTTAGGATGGACTGGTTGGATCTCCTTGCAGTCCAAGGGACTCTCAGGAGTCTTCTGCAACACCACAGTTCAAAAGCATCAATTCCTTGGCGCTCAGCTTTCTTTATAGTCCAACTCTCACATCCATACATGACCACTGGAAAAACGATAGCCTTGACTAGACAGACCTTTGTTGGCAAAGTAATGTCTCTGCTTTTTAATATGCTGTCTAGGTTTATAACTAAAATCCATGAGCAGATGCTATCCAACTACTGACTGTCATTTCTTAATTAGTGAGAAAATAGGCAAGGTTAAAATATATATAAAACAAAAACCAACAAAGAAAATACATTTATTTCATAAACCAAATGATTGGGGACTGTATACATGACCGTGATTGGTTGCACTGGGGTAGGTGCTTTAGAAATGTCTATCTTTTTTTTCTTGCGGATGCACTGGGTCTTCCTTGCTGCACATGGGCTTTCTCTAGTTGTGGCCAGTGGGGGCTACTCTCTAGTTACTGTGGTATGTGGGCTTCTCATTGCAGTGGCTTCTCTTGTTGCAAGGCAAGGGCTCCAGGATGCGTGGGCTTCAGTAGCTGCACTCAGTAGTTGTGATGCATTGGCTTATTTGTCCTCTGGCATGTGGGATCTTAGTTCCCAAACCAGGAATCAAACTCATGTCCCCTGCATTGCAAGATGGATAGGGAAGTCTCTAGAAACGTCTATCTTTGCAGACTCTGTTATCTTTCACCATCATGTTCCTTCTTCAAGTTAGACCATCTCTTATGAACAAGTGACTTTAGTCTAAGAGTTTCTCTGTAACTCATTTTCCAGAAATCAGGAATTCATGCTTTCATAAAAAGTGAGCTAATTGGAGGTTAGACTCCAAGGCTAGTCCAAAAATTCTATTAAACTGATGATCATGAGAATCGTATTTTCTGAACCCAAAATAGAGAGATGGTATGAAAAGTTCAAGGAGAAGAGAAAAATAATGATAATAACAACAATAACTAAACCTTGCACAGTCAAGGACTGTCCTGAGAACCTATCATGCTCTCACTTAATCCTGATAACAGCCCCCTCAGGAGAGCCCTAGCCCAGAGAAGTTGTGAGAGGTGCTTAAGGTCCAGGCTAGGAAGTTAAGCAGCGAGGTTGGAATCCTTACAGGCTCATTCCAGAACCCATCTCTTAACCTCTATGTTTTATGACTTCTGATTAAGAAAAAATGGACTGAAAGCTCCACTTATTTTTCCCAAGACTATACTTGTTAGGGTAAGAATTTGCAGTATAGTCTGTTCCTTTAGCTGTGAAGGATCATAGGGAAAAGAGAAATTTCTAACATATATTTATAATACAGTGTTAGAGGTTTCCATGACCCAAATTGGACCACTAAAGAGAAAGAGAGGTTTGGGGGGTGCAGAGCTTGAACATTTGAAGCTGGAGATCTATAGAGATGACTGAGCACATAAATGTAAAAGGAGCCTCTGGAATAGGATCTGGTAAGGGGAGTGGACACAAGGATGGAGGCCCATGATGACCAGACTGTGAATAACAGAACTTGGTGAATGGTGGGATTTGAGGCTCCTTTCTCTTCTCTCACATTCCAGGAGGTGTTGGCATTTCACCAGATTCCCCACTCTCTGTCCAAAGCTCCCTTAGTTGAAGGAGGGAAATGTGACATGAGAGGGTGCACCTGGTATAGAGGGTCTATGAGCTGGTATCAGCAACAAAGAAAGGAAAAAGGAGAACAGACAGTAGAGAAAACTCCAAGTGAACAGAGAATAAGAGAAGTCAGTGACAATCTAATGAGATCAGCCATACTTATACAAGAGGAATGCATAGAGAGTCCCAAACATGGGTACTTCAACCAGCAGCATGTACAATAATGCTGGGTGCAACAACATTTCCTGTCAATGTCTGAAATAAAGCAGGTTACTCTAGGGCAGGCAAAGTCAAAGGCCCTTTTCTCTCATCTTTCAGACCAATTACAAGTTCCAGGGAATATTTGTAGACTTAAGTCAGGGAAGTTTGACTCAGGGGGGACAGTCTTGTGGCTTTCGAACCAGAAAAAGTCGAGTCAGGTCTGTTTTACTGTTTACAAGTAATGGAAATTTGAACAAGTAACTTATCTGTCCTGATCAGCCCTCAGTTCTTAATAACATGTAGAAAATTATTATAATCAACTTCTGTTGTAAAGACAAACAAATTATGGATGAATAATATGTCATAAACTGTGATGCAGTTACTAGCATACCAAATTATTTCAAGGTAGAATTGAAGCTACTAGAAATAAAATCTTTGTTTCTACCACTGATCAACTATCAAGGCCCATTCTTCAGACACAAGTGAAATTTTAACAAGCCTGTGATATCTTTCCCAGAATTCCAAGAAGGCAGGGCGCCCCTAGTCTATGCCTCCTCTCTGCCTCTCTATTTTATCTCCCATACAGCATCCATCACTGGGAGAAGCATTTGCTGATTTGCATGTCCCTCTCTGCTAACAGACTGGGAGCTCAGATTGTGTTGTATTTGCCTGAATATCCAGCATCTGGCAGAAATTCCTGAAACATGCAATATCCTTAGAACAAATTGGTAGGAGATGAGGAATTACACTCTATAGATTTCTTATCCATCATTTCTTAGATTAGACTTTTTAATCTTTTTTTTTTTTCTTCTTAATCATTCTGAGTTTTATTCACAGAGTCAGGACCACAGGTTGCATAAATGGAAAAGTATGATTAGGGACATTATAGTTTTGTCCTCTGCTTTCCTTTAGAGATTCATAAGTTTCCCTAGATTGGCAAACTTCTTCTGTAAAGAGCCAGATAGTAAATATTGTAGGGTTTGTGGGCCATTTGGTCTCTGTCGTAACTACACAACTCTTCTGTGCAGAGAGAAATCAGCTCCAGACAGCACAAACAAACGGGTATGACTGAGTTCTGATAAATATTTACAAACACAAGTAGTGGACCAGATTTGGCCCACGAGCCACAGTCTGACCCTTGTCCTAGATACATAACTCAAATCTTTTTTCCTACTATTTCCAGCAGTTCCAAGTCACTCAGATAATGTGAAACACTATGTATCAAATGTCCTATTGCTCCAACAACCAATCCTAAGTTACAACCAAGTGTGTAACACTTGTGAAAATGCTTGTGTCTTGATTTTCAGTCTTTAATCTGACAGCACCTGATATATGTCCACTGAAACTCATCCACAAGGATGGAAGATAACAGAAAAGACAAACAGTGCAACCAATGTGCACATCTCTTGGCTAAGATGAGCAGAAATAAAGATGCAATCACAATGGCGAGAGCCCAGGATTAGAAACAATGTCTCAGTAATAGCAGAAGAATGTATGTCCCCACTTTACCCTAATACAGTGTCCAACATGGAATGAATACATGGTAAACACCCAAAAGATAGATGATGGGGAACCGTGATTCTGGCCCACAGGCATTATTCTCAATAGGAACAGCTAGATTTTATAACGATATCAACTTTAAGAAGTTCTATATGTCTTTTTCTTTAACTCTTTCATGGATCCATAACACTTACTCAGTTGTTTTTGTCTCCATTACCAAATAACAAGTTACTTTCTAGCCAAATTCCCTATCTCTATAAGCATATAGCAAAACATCTGTCATATTGAGGGCATTAACTTTTGCAGAATGAATGAATGGATGGGTAGATTGATAGATGGATAAATGGATAGATGGTTTCAGAGCACCAGTCAGACTATCAAGTGAGGAATTTTTCTGAATATGAAACATATTAGGTGGTAAATTGATAGATAGATAGATAGATAGATAGATAAGTTACAAATAGTAAATGACCACACAGATAAAGAAAAAGGACAAGGCAAAAGTGAAATTCATAATTATTACCTATGGCTGAGGCAAATTCCTTCGGGAAGAATTCATCAAAGTCTCCTTTGTGCTTCCTCGGTATCCTGTTCATTACACCTAGTTCACAAATTTGGAAATAGCAATTTACACATCTGTCTCCATTCCTCGATGATGAGCTCTCTGTGGATAGGAATCATAGATGACTCAGGAATTGATTCCTCTTCTATCTCTGTCTCAGATGCTGCTTCATTTCTTCTGTGGCCCACTGATCTAGGAAAAACCTCCATAGTTCTCTGAAGACTAAATGCTTTTGGATCCCTGACAGGGAATGTAGGGGTTTTGCTGTCACCTCAGTACTAAAACGATGGTCTTTATGTAGGTTGCAATTTCACCTGTGGTTATCACCTCTCACAGAGGGGTGGGTTTCACTGCAGGAGCTCTGAGTTCTCACAGGGTCAAGTCCAGTCTGGGACTTCACAGGTGGCTCAGTGGTAAAGAAACCGCCTGCAATGCAGGAGATGCAGGAGCTGTGGGTTTGATCCCTGGGTCGGGAAGATCCTCTGGAGAAGAGAATGGCAACCCACTCCAGTATTCTTGCCTGGAGAATCCCATGGACAGAGGAGACTGGCAGGTTACAGTCCATGGGATCTCAAAGAGTTGGACGTGACTGAGCACGCACACATTCAAGCCCAGTCTCCTTTGGAGTGGTTAAGAGGAGGGCTGGTTTGGTTATAAATGTTGAAACTAGAAAAGCATTAAGTCAAAGTGCCTCAACTGTTATCTAAACCTGGAGGCCACTCTGGCAGATAGCCCCGTCCCCACTTCCTTCAAGGATGCTCTTTTTTTTTTGGCTTGAGTAGTGACAAAGTAACAATAGTCTGGATGAAGCATCATCGTTCGCCTGTAAATGGTACTGTCTCAGCTAGATTCATTGGAAGTTTAAAGCTATTTTAACTTTAGGGTTTGGGAAACTCTAATTAACTTTTCATTGTCATTTTCTAATGTAAAATTTCCTTTGTTGAATTTACTTAAAATATGGAATATCCTTGATACAAAGAGAACATTCCTGCTATTAAGCTGGACATGACAATGAAATAGCACTTTGACAAGGTAACAGGATGATAACATTTTGTAGCAAACACTTCATATGCCAGAATTAGAATCAAGCAAACACTCCTTTCCTATCCTGAAGCACAGAAAAGAGGGAAGATGTTTTCAGAGAGAGAGAAAACATATTTTTTTTGACACGTGCATCTTAGCTTGGTTACAAGAGCTAAGAAACTGACATAAGCTAGCAACGTGCTGGCCTGAACTGGCTAATAATAAAATAGAAAAGCGAAAATATAAACCCCCAGTGCCAGACCCACCTCGGGTGGAAATTTTCTTGGTACTTGACCATTAAAGTCTACAGTTAACTCTGGAGAAATCTGCCAGCCTCAGGAATACTGAAAACAAATAACTAATGAGGGTATCATTTATGTAAAATAACGGTACCATGCGGAAAATGGTTCTAGAAGCATGGGGGCTAGAGAGAGCAATGGAAGGAAAGGGGGGAAAAAAAAGAGTAGGACAAGAAGACAAAGTTTTCACTGCAGTGGGTCAAAGCTGATATCTTGATGAAAGCTGAGTCAGGCCTACGGTTATCTCATGGTTCCCTCCCCATCCATATTCCTTCTTGAATATCCATTATCTGAAAAGAAGGACGCCACAAGCCAGTCATGAGCACTCACCAGGATCTATCTTCCCATCCTGATTTGGCATTAGGTGAAGCCCTGCTGGCTCAGTGCATTCTCAGGGGCCTGTGTTCATCACCTATACAGTAGAAATAAGGCACTGCCCTTTGGGAGATCATGCTGGTGTTAGAAATAAGTCAACGTCCTTCGTCTAGCTTGCATAGCCTCTATAGAAATAAACACGTAGGCCATTTTCTCCAAGTAATTCTTAGGGAAAGATTAATCTGAAGTCGATGACATCATGTGCTAAGATCAACGCAGAGTGCCAATTTATTAATGGAACGTGAGAGAAGTCCAATACAAATTTTCCTACTTCTGTAGTACTCTAT
The DNA here is from genome assembly GCF_054371585.1 of Giraffa tippelskirchi. NCBI lineage: Eukaryota > Metazoa > Chordata > Mammalia > Artiodactyla > Giraffidae > Giraffa > Giraffa tippelskirchi. The sequence continues at coordinate 156,652,082 of NC_137276.1, read as the reverse complement.
TGTCTATGAAGCACTTTCTCACTGAGTCTCACATTTAAACCTCACCATAGCAGAATGAAACAGGAAAAATAGAAGTACCCTGGATTTCCAAATCAAAACACTGAGATCCAATGAGACCAAATAACTAGAGTCCTATCTTCTGACCGTAGGCCCTGTGTTCTGGCCACAGACTGTGTGGCTCCATTCACCAGTGTTGCTCATCCTTAATTATGAAAGAGTAACACTTTTCGAGAAGTGAATAATATGCTAGAGTAGCCAAGGCAGAGCAGAAAAGGATCAGTCAGGACGACGGTGACACATTCGGGAAATGACCGGCAGTGACCCTTTTCTTGAAAGAATGTGCTTGAGAGAAATTTGGGTGCTCAGATGGTCTCTATTAAATCCTTGTAGCCAGAGTGGAGGCAAAATACTTGCTCTGAGGACTCAAGTGAACGCACACTCTGTCTCATGCCCACATGCCTTTTATTATCTCCTACGGATGTCCAAAGGGGGATGGGGGACGGCAGAGAAAGGCTTCTCTTAGCCTTGGAAGAGCCTCAGTAGCAGCTGTGTCCTGTGGTGTAAACACACTAAATTAAACAAAAACTAAAAGAGGGCAAGAGAAAAGGAGCAAGTGAATCGAGTCTTCTCTTCTGTTTACACTCCTTCCTGACAAATATTTTGTCACTAATGAAAGATCCATTCATGAAGCCCTATCTTCTAATTAGATGCTTCCAACCAGATCCTGCAGCAGAAGCCCCTTAGTCAGATCAGGCCAGGTCCCCTGATATGAAGCACTGGATGAAGATCACAGTTAGGGTCCCGAGGAGGCAGTGGCCTCCACAGGACAGACACAGAGCTGTCATGGCAGGGCTGGGGGTGGGAAGGGCATTGTGCTCATCTCCAAGTGGGGATACACAGGGAAATCCAAAACTGAATAGCCCGAAATAGCAGTCCTAACTGCATAAGAGGAGGGATGAGGGAATGGAAGGAAGTTTTAGCGGAGCATCCATTACAGGCTAAGCACTAAGCCAGGCACTGATATGGTATCTCAATTAATAAAGGCCAGCACCCTGCTTGGCACGGATTATTTACACTAAGGTTCAGGAAGGGGAAGCAACCTAGCTCTACAGAAATATCCAGGAAGTGGCACTGAGATTTGTATTGAGGTCACAATGATTCCAAAGACTGCCTTTGGTCCTTTTCCAGTTGCCTGAGGATTTCCTGGGTTTATGTTTCTAACTCGCAGCACAATGTAATATACAGAAGACATGGGCTTTGTTTCCACCCCAGGAACAATTTAGCCGCCTTCTACCAAGTGAGGGCATCAGACGATATGATTTCTAAGGAAAATTTCAGATTTGATAAGGTAAAAATTCTAGGGAACTCTAGGGGCTTTCTGCACCTAAATGTGGCAAGCTACCAGTGGTTTTGAGGTCACGCTTCACATGCCAGCTAGCCGTGGGTGGGTCTACTTCACATCCTTACCTTTATAAGCTAAAAGCTACCTGACTTCTATGGGCTTCAACTGCCTCATCAGTAACACAGAGACAATAACAACCCTGCTTAACTAACTCAAATTTGCAGGGAGGATCAAGTGAGTTTACAGTACTTTATACACAGAGTCACTTTGTAAATATTATCAGCACTCCTGCTCATCCAAGAGTTAGCTTATAGGATTCCAGAATTGCCTCAGTATGTAAGATGCTGGGCAAGGTTTTAAGACATTGCTGCTCCAGATGATGGACTGAGCTTCTAATGGCCCTTGTTGGCCACTCCCCTGGGTAAATTCTACAGGAACATGGAGGGCAGATAGATATTAGGATCCTAAAGTGAATGACTGAAGCTATATAGTATAGTTCCTCCTCATAATGCCTTATCATAGCAGCAATATCATTCTTTCCTGACAAAAATTCTCTATTTTAAGGAAAGAATATTTTCTCAGCAGGTGAGGGGACAAATATAATGTCAAAATCCGAAGGCATATCAGAAATTATTTAGTTTTACTTCTTTGTTTAAATTTAGGGAATCTGAAAACCAAGTTTTGGGAGATATGAACAAAGGTGTAAGATATAAAGATGTTTGGTACTTAACATTTACCTAATGGCTAGATATTTCTGTTTTCTGCCAATTTTGCTTAGAACTGCATTCATTCTTTTGATCTAAATTACTTAAAGATTTTTTTTGGTGGGGGGGATGGGATTCCTTTCCTTTTTTGTTGTTCAAGGAAAGATATTCGACATTGGTAAAGGAAGCACACAAAACATTTATTCTGAATGTACTGTCCTTTAGGAGACATTTTCTTACGACCAAGGAAGGAAGAGCTCAGTAGGTTTCTCTGAAGCTACACTCAATTACAAGGGACCACACAGCAAAACTGATTGAGAAAGAATGGATCCAGTTTTCTACAAAACAGCTATTAATGGGCACCCACCACCTATAAGAAGAAAGTGACACTGCGCCCCATCTGTGAGCTCACGCCTCAAGGATAGCATCTATTTTGAGTTAGGGATGAGGGCAATATCCTGAATACATATGTGGTCCTCAAAATCATATTAATATAGAATCATTTAACAATAGGCAATGGTCACCCAGATGGAGAGACACTGAAGGCACATGTGAGTATTGTCTTCAATATACTCAAAAAAAGCCAGGTAGACAGGTATGCTTTTCCTTCCTTCTGCCAATATCAGAGAAAATGTTCAAGGGCTTAGAAGCAGGGACCAGAACTTAGAGATTTGTCAGCTTAATAAAAGCAGAAGAGATCTATTCAAAGATGGGATGAACTGTTTTGGAAGGTAATAAGCATCTTATCACTGAGAACAATTGAGTTTATGGTAACTAAAACAACTATACAGTATGTGTCAAACTGGGCTAACTGTTGACATGTATTTTCTCATTTATTCTTTACCACAATCCTATAGGCATATGGTATTAATATCATTTTTGCAAGCAAGAAAGATAAAGTTTAACATCACACAGTGAATAGAAGGGAAAGAAAAATTTTGAGCCAAGTTCTGCCTGATTTCAAAATATACACTAACCTCTTCCTGTTCCTTTCCTTCTCTGCTCCCTATACCAGGCCACAACCACCTAGGAATGAATCTTTCCAATAAAAATAAGATTTAGAAGAACTGATTTTCCTTTTGTTGAGGTAGTTGAATCTCAGTTGGTTTTATGCCATCCATCACTCATAATGCATGGCGATTCCTCCCAACTGTTGAGTCCCTGAGTGAACGACACCATCATGCCATATGGCAAAACTTCACAGATGAAGCCAACATAGCCCAGATCCTTAACATAAAACGTTAACCTCCTAAAGGGAGACCTTACCAAACACTGCATGAGGGCATTTATTCCATTTCTTAGTCAGGCACTGTGTGTGGCTGAAGGAAAGTTGTTGACTACTAAATGCTAACCAAACATCTTATTTTTAGAAGAATAATTTAGCTCCATCTTTATAGTGTCTGGACTTGTAACTACCCATTTCTCTAACATTAAGCTGAGCCACACAAGAAAATTGCTACAGTGATAGTATTTCCAGGGCACACTGAGTCACTGTCCGATGTCTAAAATGGGAAATAAATAATTTGTGAAGATTTGTTGGTACAATGAGGAGGAGGATACTCTACGGTTGGTGTTCTGTAGTAAACCTCAGGGTTTAATGTAGGGGAAATGATCTATTCTCCCCAAAGAGGGTGCTAACTTTAAAAAGAAAAAAATAGTTCAGGCTTAGGAATAAGAAATTAAGAGTGGGCAAAGGCTAGTATCACCAATAATGATCAAGCTTAACTGCTGTAAAAGCAAAGATGTGGTTTGCTCCTGACAGTAACAGGCCTTTTGGGGAGAATGAATGATCAGGGTCACCCTACCCAGCAGCGAGCCAAGAGCAAGGCCAAGGTTCAAAGCCTTCCAACATTCAGATCTCAGGCCACACAGAAAGAAAAGAGTTCTATCAGAACAGGACAAATGTACCCTCAGTTTACATATCCTGGTGGATACATATGCAGAAAATTTATCCCAAATGAGGTCAGGTCATGGTGAGCTCTGACTAGCTATCAGAAAGGTTTAGATTTGATCTGAATTTGGGCTGGGGAATCATATGATCCTGGGCAGATGAGTGATCCCATAAAATTTGTGTTCAAATTGTGGGAGGTTGCCCTATCCCCATGTGAATTAACAGAAGCCTTGTGTCTGTACTCCATCCATCCGAAACCTTCCTTTGCTGCCAACTTTACGTCAAAAGGAAAAAAAAAGAAGAAGAGAAACAAAACAAGCCCAACTGATTATACAGGCAATGGTAATGTACCTGTCTTCACTGCGGCCAACACTATTTTGATCAAGCCTAAGCTTCTTTTAAGATCATTCTCCAACAAATAATTCTCTTCAATTTTCCTCTTTTCATAGGTGAAGAGAAAGGAAAGGATAAAAGAAACAAACAAAACTCAAAATACTATTTACTCTCCCAGCAGAGCAGCATGGTGTAAACAGAAATAATAGTTACGCTCCTGGTTTCTGAACCCTCACAGGGTTGCTGTAGAAAATAATTTTAATGGAGAGCCAGAGAGTCTTGCAAAACATATAACAAAGCCATAATAAAATGGGATACTTATCCTGCTGCTCCGATTAGACCACTTCCATTCAATGGTTGTAACTAATGGCTTGTTTTTCCTCTGATATTAGGAGCCCTATTACTGTGCTGAACACAACATACCTCATTTTGTTTTCCTAGCCATGCTTGTCTCTTTCACTGATGACTGCAATTTGATATTTATGAAATCACATGAAAATAATGTATAATCTTCCCTATTACTCCCTCCCAAATTGTATAAAATTATTCAGAGGACAATAGATTAATGTACACTCCAATGCATGTGCCCTTTTTTTTTCTAACCACTTCTAACTGACAGTCTCTCTCCCTTGCTCACTCTCTCTCTCTCTGGCTGGAGAACACACTGTACTTTGGAGATAATTGACTGTGGAATATGATGATGTTTATTCAAAAACAGGTCACACAGACTGCAATTTGAGAGTCTTCCTTTATCCTCCTTACTTATTCTCATCCAAGGGAAACGCATAATACTGTTTCCTGCAAATCAGAAATATGGAGTCTTAATTACTTCTTTAGATTTAACCTACTGAGAAAGAAACCACTGCAAATGTACCACCTCCTTGGAGACCGGCAAGGTTTAGAAAACACTTCCGATTACTCATGCAGAGCAAACTGGGATGAGATAGACGGTGCACTTGTATCATTTTAATAGTCTGTTCTACTGTTTCTAAACCAGCACATTATGGCATTTAGACTTTGTTTTCTCAGGAATTTCACAAATGGACAGTAACAGCTGGGTGGGAAGGTGTTGCGTGGTGGGGGAATTTCGAGCTATCAATAACCTGGGGCCATGGCATGGACATGAAGACCGGTCTTTGACTTGACGGTAGAACTTTTCCTCCTGTCTACTGCCAGCATATTCTGACTAATTCAAGTAAAAATATAGAGTTGTCCAAAAGGCAATGGGAATTCTGTCTCTGAGAGTGTACTTGTGTAAATCACTGATTCTGTACAAAGAAGCAATCATGTTGAATTGGTTGAATTTCACCCTAAGGTGACTTTCATGGGGATCCGGTTCTCTATCTGTAATACATTCAAATTTCACGTCAAAGATGTAGACCAGACACGGGGTAGAGCAGGTGACTAGTTGCATATTGTGTCCTCTACCCCCCACACCCACTGCCCACAAGAGTCTATTACTTCCCTGCCACATCTCTATGGAATCCAATACAGGCCTGTGTTTAGGAAATGGGTGCGTGCTCAGTCGTGTCCGACTCTTTGTGACTCCATGGACTGTAGCCTGCAGACTCTTCTGTCCATGGGATTTTCCCAGTAAGAATACTGAAGTGGGTTGCCATTTCTCCCTCCAGAGGATCTTTCTGACCTATGGATTGAACCTGCAGATTCCTTACAACTGAACCACCAGGGTAGCCCTTAGGAAATGGGGGCAGCTCACAATCACAGTGATTTCATTCACTGAAGTCATTTAATAAATGTTTATCATGTCCCAGGTGCACAGAAATACACTAAATCTAGAAACATAAACCTGGAGTTCAGTTGAATGAAGTTAAGAGCTATGGCTTAATTTGTCATTTGACACATCATTATTGATATGTCCTTGGTATCTACTTAGAAAAATTATCAATGAATTTGTGAGCTAAATATTAAGCATCTTGCTTCACAGGCTCTTCAGGAATTTGTAAAGCGAAAGGAGTCCAATCTCCTTGTTTTGTAAAAGTGAGAAAAAGAGAGATAAATGACTCATCTAAAATGACTTATGGATTATTAACTGGAGCTACCACATAGGATTTCTGATGCAGGAAAGTTTGCATTCCTATACCCCACATTACTTCATTTTTTAAAACCAGCTTAGTCACTTAGATATGGTATTGACTTAACAAATGTTTACTGAGTGTTTACTGTGCCATCTGAGATCTTCTAAGTTGAGGAATAAATGTTCATTATTTCAAGGGAAGTACACATCGTTTTATCCCGAGGCCGCCTCTCATTTCCCATGGCATCGGATTCCAAAACAGAGAAATTCTGGATTCCAATATATGAGCAAAGGCACATGGGATGTTGGTGTACTGAGGCCATTTCCAGTCCCTGCATACTCGGAGGGGAGCACCCCAGGGACTCTAGCAGTGGTGTCTGTATTTCCCTGGAACGCACATGTTCAGCCTGCACGTGGTTCAGAACGCCCTCTCTGAGCATGTCAAAACAGTCTGACAAAGCCTGCTCTCACCATATTGGTGGGGGGCTAGAACCAAACGTGCTGGGAACCTTTTGAGAACAAGTTGTCTTATGAGACGCACACTCCACAATTCAAATGAAAGCACTAGAGAAACACATCCAGACTCTGTTTGGGTAGATGCAATGCAGGCTTTCTAAACTGTCACTACTGATGGCCAAGAAGCACAGTTAAAACAGAGAACCTTTCTAACAACCCAGAATATGAGATTACAGATTTCTGAAAGCTCAGAATATGAAGAAATCTATCCTTTCTTTTTCCAGATGTCTATGAATTATTGGGGCTTTGCTGGAGGCTCAATGGTAAAGAATCTGCCTGCGATGCAGGAGACACAGGTTCAGTCCTTGGATCGGGAAGATCCCCTGGAGAAGGAAATGGCAACCCACTCCAGTATTCGTGCCATGGAGAAACCCATGGACAGAGAAGCCTGGCAAGCTAGTCCATGGGGTCACAAGAGTCAGACATGGCTTAGCAACTAAATTACCATCACTATGGAATCAATGCTGAACACCGACCTTCATAGTTTAAGCATAAAATTTTAACACAGAGCCTGTGAAACTTGCAACCAGGAACAAGAATAATTTCAATCCAGCTGCAGATTCTCCGTGATGTCCCAGGTTAGGAGGATAGAGTGGTCATGGAAAACCAGAACTAAGTGGTAGGCTGGGAGACCTCGAGCTAGTCTCCATTCTATCTTCTATGCCTACAAGGCATTGAGCACAGGGCTCTAAGCATTAGTTTCCTTGTCTATTTCCTACCCAACTGACATCTTCAGGAGCAGGGACTGTATCTTCTCTATCTTGGAATAGGCAGCCCCTAGCACAGGTTTGGAGAAGGCAATGGCACCCCACTCCAGTACTCTTGCCTGGAAAATCCCATGGACGGAGGAGCCTGGTAGGCTGCAGTCCATGGGGTTGCTAAGAGTCGGGACACGACTGAGCAACTTCACTTTCACTTTTCACTTTCATGCATTGGAGAAGGAAATGGCAATCCACTCCAGTGTTCTTGCCTGGAGAATCCCAGGGATGGAGGAGCCTGGTGGGCTGCCGTCTATGGGATTGCACAGAGTCGGACACGACTGACGCGACTTAGCAGTAGCAGCACAGGTTTGGCACATGGTAAGTGTGCACTTACTCTGCACACTCAAAGTGTGCAGAAACAAAGGCTTGAACTTGATGTTATGTAAACCCTTCTCTAGCACTCGTTTAGTTCACCCAAGAAAACATAAGGGTGGTTGCTTGAACGTCTGAGAAAAAGGATGATATAAGGAAGAAAGCTTTGATTCCAGAATCTGAGGCACTGAGTGCTTCTGGGTACTTGCTTTTTATTAAGGTTTATGGAATTACACTTTGTATGTAACATTTTCATTCAGCCTCTTCTACAGATCCCCTTAAAATATATCTTGTGCTGAACCGCCAGACTGACTGAAACAGGTAGTACAGTTCTGGCCTAATCAAGCTACGAAGTTTATCTGATAGTTCCATGGCAGACAGAATGTCTGGAACAGAGCAAAAAATGAGATCACAAAGTAAAAAGGCTTCAAATTAATTCTCATGACCAAAAGCAAAAGAGAGAAAAAGAAGAATGCAGTATCACATTATATAATACTTCGATGAAGCATCAGTCTAAGACAGACCTGTGATAGTTTCAAGAATTACTGTATGAGAGATATACAGATATAGTTTTCAATTATATCCCTGCCATTTTACTTGTAAATATTGTGACTGCATTACTTGCCATTTGTCAGAAGACTGATTGATTCTTTTTATTGGCATATTCCTCTCACCCCACACAATTTTATTTTAATATACTCACACCATTAGAATAAGTTATCTGGGAAAAAAATCAGCACACAGAGCAAAATTATGTGATATCTAAATGTGTTCAAGACAAGTGTATTCATTCACTAGAAATGGAAGAGTAGTCTTTGTATGCATGCACGTGTGCTCAGTCGCTTCAGTCATGTCTGATTCTTTGCAACCCCATGGACAGGCTCCTCTGTCCATGAGATTCTCCCAATAAGAATACTGGAGTGGATTGCCACGCCCTCCTCCAGGGGATCTTCTAGACTCTGGGATCAAACCAGCATCTCCCGAGTCTCCTGCGTTGTATGTGGATTCTTTACTGCTGAGCCACTGGGGAAGCCCAGTCTTTCTATAATCTTTTCTATTATTATACCTAAAAACTCAGTACACAGATAGTCATTCCCACTGGAGAGTAATATTAATAGTGCTCACAAGACTTCTGTCTGTCATCAGGAACCCTTACAATACCAGGCATCTTAGCAGCAGATTCATCATTACCTTTACTCCTGAAATTACAGTAAGAAGGGTTGTGGAAGCCATGACAAAATCAATACAGCATTTACTGAACGTGCGTTCTGTGCAAAGAACCGTGTTTCTGCAGTGAAGTGGGATGCAACTTTCTATGGGTTCTATTTAGATGGATTGATGCTACCAGCCACCAAGATATTGTGTACTTTACTACAGGGATGATAGGGAAGAAACGGGATGTCCCTTACTCTCAAGAGATTCACAATCTAGTATGTTGATAGCAAAATGCTTTTTCTCACAAAGATTAAAAGAATCAACAGATCTATATGACTTAACAGAATCATGAAAAGATGACTGAACGTTCAAATATCCCTACTGGTTTCTACTGGTTCTGTCCCGAGGTCACACTGGGTGATTCTGGGCCAACTACTTGCCTCAGATAGTGTGAATGAGACACTTTTCTAGACTTTTCTCCCTCTGGGTCATGAAAAATTCAGAAAGAAGGCCATGCCTAGACTGTCTTCTACGGGAGTGAGAAAAGCCACTGGAATAACCAAAGCAAAGGAACAAATGGGCGTGGGGGGGGGTAGACAATACAAGCAAATCCTAAATATTGGAGAGAGCTTTAAACTAGCGAGAGAAACAAATAGCCAGACAAACATGGAGCATCAACGTTGCCACCAAATATCACTGGAGAATGACTTGGGTTTGACCCACGGGTCGGGAAGATCCCATCACTGGAGAATAGACTCTATCTGTCCCTGAGTGCTAGAATTGAAACATGGGGTCTTTGTGAAAGGGCTGTTTGAAGTCTATTTCTGGTGAAGTGGACAAAGCTATTAGCTTAATTCCTTCAGATGCTGTCACAGAAATGACTTAAGGGATCCCACAACAAAGATGTGATCAGACGTTCTGAACCTTGAACCTTGAACATGGCATCAAACTTTGAAGGGCATTTCACAAAAGCATGGAGATTGGCCACCATGTCAGGGATTGCCCCTTATTTCATTTGTCTTGACCATGTAGCCAAATAAAACTTTAAATGTTACAGACACAGAAAATGTCCTGTAAAGGTGCAGCTATATATAGCTTCAGTTGTCTGGAAGGTCCTTTTGTATCACCAATACAAATCCCAGCCATCCTTTAGGCCAGATCAAATGTTGCTTCCTGATCACCCAGTCTTAATGTGACCCTAAATCATTTGATACCAGTAGATTTTATCTTTAAAAGCTCTGGTTGTGTGCATGCATGTTAAGATGCTTCAGTGGTGACCCTATGGACTGTAGCCTGCCAGGCTCTTCTCTCCATGAGATTCTCCAGGCAAGAATACTGTAGTGGGTTGCCATGATATTCTCCAGGAGGGCTTCCCGACCCAGGGATTGAACCCTGTCTCTTACGTTTACTGCATTGGCAGGTGGATTTTTACCACTAGTGCCACCTGGGAAGCCCATTAGCTTTGGTTATCCATCACTTTATACCTATGCTGTAGACATCATCATATATGTCTTACCCCTCCCAACATGGGGTCTGGAATATGGTATACACAGAATAAATATGGAAGGAGGGAAGGAGGGAGGAAAGGAAGGAATAATTCTTCCCAAGCAAATACCTAGAGTAGAAGATATAGTTTTAAACAAACATGGATTGACAAGAAAAAAAGTTTCAGCCCTCTCACTTCTTTTGGCTCCTTCTAAGATCCTGGGGGACCCAAGCAGTATGCTCCCTGCTGCCTCTTCCCACTCTGACTGACTTGTTACATATTCACGTGGGACACTGTTGGAATGGTGTCAGGAAATTGGGAGTTTGGTGAGGGGAGGATGAGTTTTGACTACATTTAGTTCAGTGAAGTGGGATACATTTACATGGTTTGCTGCCACTACAATGTGTGCATAAGGTATCGCCAATTATCATGGTTAGGAACGACTAGCTGGCATACTTTCAATGCCCCTGGGCCCACTACTTGCCTAGCTTTGGGACTCAGGGGTTTGGAGCCAGAAACCCTGTGACAAGAATGTGTCCTACAACATCTAGCATGTGGATGATGCAGGCAGAAAAGAGAAACAGGGTGTGAAATGTATGGAGCATAAAACTAAATCAGCTGAAAGATCTACCAATTGTCAGATGTATAAAAGTATACACAAAAGGAAGACTACTCAGCACTCAGTGATGCAAAAAGAGATGCTTTCTCTTATAAGGACTGTGCTCATGATGTATTAGAAGCAATTTTTAATGCACCACTGACTTCATTCTCTTTTTCAATGTGGATTTCACAAAATAGAATTTATCAGTGTATGAACTTATAGCAATAGTACAAGTATTTTTGTAACAGCTTTCAAATAAAAGAAACTCTATATCAGTTTCCCCAAATTTGACAACCATCTGAAGTTTTAGGACATTACCAATGAAAGTTACACAGATTAAAGGAAGTTTTCCAAACTTTTCATCATAATAATAAAATAAATTTCTATCAACCATTTAAGAGGAAAGAGTAAAATTATTTTTCTATTCTCCCAGTAGGGAAAAAAAAAGTATGGTTAGGTTGCATGGAGAGGTGACCAGAGAGCATGCAGCCAAAAAATGAAAGAAAAAGTCACCAGACATTTAATTAATTAGTTAAAATGATATCTTCCTGGATTTTGTGATTTTTGTTAGATTTCACAGATTTTTAAAAATCAATTTATGTTTTATTAGCTTTTCTCATTTGAAATAAATATTCATTTTTTTGCATAATTGTTTTGGGATGAGTTACATCCATCCCAAATTCAGACGTTGAAGTGCCCTAGTACTACAGAATGTGATTATATTTGGAAACAGGACTTTCAAAGAGAAACTGAAGTTAAAATGGGATTGTTAGGTTGGCTTAGGGGCTTCCCACGTGGCGCTAGTGGTACAGAATCCATCTGCCATCACAGGAGACATAACAGACACAGGTTCAGTCCCTAGATCTGGAAGATACTCTGGAGAAGGGAGGGCAACCCACTCCAGTATTCTTGCCTGGAGAATCCGATGGACAGAGGAGCCTGGTGGGCTACAGTCCATGGGATGGTAAAGAGTCAGACATGACTTAGCATGCATGTACAGGTTGGCCTAACCCACTGATATTCCTGTAGGAAGAGGAGATCAGGACCCAGATACACACAGAGGAAAGACTAAGTGAAGACACAAGGAGATGTCCATCTATAAACCAAGGAGAGAGGTCTCAGAAGAAGCCAACCCTGTTAGCACTCTGACCTCACAATTCCAGCCTCCTGAAACAGGAGAAAATACATTCCTGCTGATTAAGCCACCCAGCCCTATCAAACTCATGCAATAATTTTCTGGTCAAAATTTTGTACTTTTTACAAAAGTCTCCGCAAAATGATATACCTCAAAGCTTTATGCCCCACAGAATCTGAATATATCTCAACACACACACACACACACACACACACACACACACACACACACTGTAATTGCACTCTTCACTGTTGGGTGTATTAACTACAGAGTGAAAGGCAAGGCAATGTTTTGTTGGAAATCCTTACTTTTTGTACATACTTCTTTATAAAAACTTTTCATCTTAAACAGCTGTTTATATTGTAACTACCAAGTGGTGAATACGATTCAATCATTTAATCAAAAGGTTTATTCGGCTTCTGAGATTTGTCCAATCGGCCCATTATCTACAGACCCTTCTCAGAGGGAGTACTGAAGAACACCTAGATATCACTAGATATCAGTCCACATCTTTTATTCCTGTCCTGTTTAGTGAATTTCCTATTTTTCGATCGCAATGTTAAATGACTGCAGGGGGCATTCTATAAACAGAAAAGCTAGGAATTGAAATTCCTTTTAGGTTCATGTTATATGATTTGGATTTTATAGACAAGGGACAAGGATTTTATGATTTATATAGCGTGCAAAACTGGGGAAGTGACTTCTTTAAAATCGTGTCATCATCTGTAAAAGAGGATAATAGTCCATTCTTTGTCCATCTCGACAAGTTTTGTTTTGTTTTCAGGAACAAATGAGACAATGGATATGAGAATGTATTACATTAAAAAGTTCACTGTTACTTTATCAGAGGAGATTATAAAGGACCTATCAATGTACATGTAGGGTTGATCTTGATCTACCAAATCTAGAGATTTAAGGATTGTTTTTAGATCCTACCTGTGAAACCTTGGACAGTCATTCTCTGGGTCTTAATTTCTTATAAAAAGACAAGATGACTTCTTGGGAAAGCAAAGGAATACATTTCATTTCTGACAGCCTAAAAATCTTAAGAACTCCCAATCACTGAGAACATTTCTACAGTGATTATTATGTTCCAGAAGACTACTGGAAAAGCTCATTTTCATTTCTAGGACTTCTTTTTGACACTTAATTGATTAAGACTTGAAAGAAAACCAGACTTCTGTTTTTAATAGAGAATGCTAACATTTAGCATGGATATAAGCATGGAACCAGAGGATATAAATGGAAAACAATGACTCACCTAAAAAAAATTAAATTAAAAAAAAAAAACCTCCTGCTAAAGGAAAGGGTCCTTTATGAACATGATCAATGCAGTTTAAAAAAAAAGGAAAGCAAGCAGCAGCACAAACTTGTGCTTGCCTCCCTATTAATAGCCTGGTACTAGAACTCGTAGAACTGCCACAGAAGGCCAAACAGTCCTGAGCGTCGCACGTGATCAAGTTCACACTTCCATGGTTCACTAAATAAGGCTTTCAAAACAAACTTGGCCTAGGCTCACTCATTTGGCATTTCTCCCACAGGAATGCAACTCAGTATTCTACCCAAGGATTTCAAGAATGACAGTTCAGGATTTTTATTGAATGATTTAATCCTCTCTCAGGATGGACTCATTTGGAATCAATAGCAAATGTCACGAGTCAATGGGACATTCACTTTGCCTGACTTTCTACTTTGGATATAAATGGGCTGAGTTTTACAGATTATTTTAACTTTTTCTTCCCCTTTACCCTTTACTGATTAGCTCTCCAATGACAATGTCAATTACTTGTGTCAATGTACAAAACAATGTTACTCCTGGCATTTTGCAAGCAGGTCACATGTTTGGGGGACATTATATCACACTTGGGAGAAGGCAATGGCACCCCACTCCAGTACTCTTGCCTGGAAAATCCCATGGACGGAGGAGCCTGGTAGGCTACAGTCCATGGGGTCGCTAAGAGTCGGACACGACTGAGCGACTTCACTTTCACTTTTCCCTTTCATGCACTGGAGAAGGAAATGGCAACCCACTCCAGTATTCTTGCCTGGAGAATCCTAGGGATGGCAGAGCCTGGTGAGCTGCCGTCTATGGGGTCGCACAGAGTCGGACACGACTGAAGCGACTTAGCATAGCATAGCATAGCATATCACACTTGAAAAGCTGGCATTCTTGGTTTTGTTTCAAGTCCTTCCTTCTCACGTGGACACATTGTGCTGATGTCACACATTGACTCTGAGGAGGCCTTCATCTTCATGCATCTTCATGTGATTTGTCCCGCATCTCTTGTAGCTCAGTAGTACTTTCCTCACTGAAGTTCAAGGCTATTGGCTAGATTCTTGACTATGATATTCCACTTAGCTCCATTCTGTAGCCCACTCATCACACCCCTAACACTGATGCTTCATAAGTGCCTGGCAGGACAGACTGGTAGATGAGAAATGAAGAGATGAACTTATGTCATCTGTTAGAAAAATTATTACAAACCTTTCCTAGCAGGTAACATCCTAATAAACTCGACGCTAAGAAAAGGTATCCTCAGCAGATTAACATATGGGTTCTACACAAGATCCGAAGAGAACTTGATTTAAGATTTAAGGTGGGGCTGCTGCATACCAGGGAGGATTTCTGTTTACATCCTTTTATAAAGAATTTGCGTAGTATCATGGCTAAGAGCTTGTCATGTGGTCTTGGGCAAGGAATCCAATCCCTCTCTATCTTAATTTCCCACTTAGTAAAAAATCAGGGTATTAACACTATTTTCTTTTATACTTGCTGCCAGGACTAAATGAGCCAATGCACATGAAAGGATCATAAAGAGAGATAATAACTCATCTTGGGTGATATCTGGCACTCATACTTGAAAGCAGGTTTTAAAACTTCAGAACACATAGACATTTTGCCACACTAGATTTTTAAGCATGTGCTTGCTAAGGGGTCATGAGTTCCTAATAGGTAAAAATCACTATTGTTAATATACATCATGTATTAGTTATTACTTACCAACTAACTTTGACAAGAAACAAAAGGTTATGTTACAGACTTCACGATGCATGCTTGTCTTTTGTTGCTGTTAATTTTTTTAAGAAAATTATTGAAATGTGGTTGATTTACAATATTGTCTTAGTTTCAGGTGTATAACAAAGTGGTCAGTTATACAGATTTTATATATATATATATATATGTATGTAAACATATATTATCTTTCTACATTTTATCTTCCATTATAGGTTATTATTGATACCAATGAGTATAGTTCACTGCACTATCTATACAGCACATGCTTGTCTTTAAGCTATCACATGTAAAGATACAGGTTGTGAGCCAGCCTTTAAATTGATCTTATGTTTAGAGGTAAATGGCTAGAAAAATGAAGAATCAGAATGGCAGTTAATTGATACTGAAATAAATCTAAATTAAGAAAGAACTTTTGATTCTACAGCCATTAGAGGCTCCGGACGATTATACAATCTAATCTTGCCTATTTTCCAACCCTTCATTCCTACTGATTCAGAACTAATAGAGATCACATCCTACCTGAAGCCTTGCAAAACTTAAGACAGCTACCTCTTCTGAAGATCACTAGAACTTTCTCAAGGCCTTTCTTTTAGCATTTACAATTCCTGTGAACTATTTATCCTTAAGTATCTGATTGTAGGGGAAAATGTTCTATTCTCTAAACAAATGGGGATGTTAGCTCTTTTTGTGTGTGTGTATAATACTTAATGGGGCTTCCCTGGTGGCACAGTGGTCAAGAATCCACCTGCCAATGCAGGAGACGTGGGTTTGATCCTTGGGTAGGGAAGATCCCCTGGAGGAGGAAATGGTAACCCACTCCAGTATTCTTGCCTGGGAAATCCCATGGACAGAGGAGCCTGGCAGGCTATAGTCCATGGGGTCACAAAGAGTTGGACATGACTCACAGTCTAAACAACAACATAGTACTTCACACTGATCAATAAGAAGGTAGCAGTGGTCAGAGGCTCCTCAAGTGCCATTTAAAGAAAAAAAAATATATATATATATATATATTTAGCAGTGTCATACTATATCTTTATGGGGAAGTAATTAAAACCAGAAGGTTTTGAAAAACAGTCAACTCTAGTTCATCTCCCAAATGTCCTGAACTACCATGGTTTCCATTACTGCTTGTCTGGGGAAAACTTGCCCTGCCACTTGTGAGAGAGTAAGTGGTGTGTCTTTGATATTTCTACTTCTCATTCAACAACCATATTCTTCTAACTGCCCTTAGAGCTAGAGCCTGTGAGTCTGTTTAAATATACAACTGTAAGAATCTGGAGCTATAAACTCCATGCTCATAAAGTGGCCCATACCTTCACAATTCTTGACATAAAGCTCTTCTATTTGCAAATAAGAAAGTTTATAAGCCCATCTTTTCAATAGTTTTAAGGGAAACCACAGAAGCAGCAGAATAGAACAAATCTTCCTACATCTACTTTGATCTTACACAGTGGCTGGGGTTTTCTTAAAACAAAACCCGACCTATTGCACCCTTGCTGAAATGCTCCACTGGACTTCCATTTCTCTTAGAATCAGGACAAACTTCTTAGCATGGTCCATAAGATCTGGACCTTATTCACCTTTCTCATCTCATTTTATTCATTCTCTTTGACTAGCTTGCCTGGCTTTCTTTCTATTCCTGTAAATGCCAAGCTGAGAGGGTTCATCTTTGTTGTCGTCTGCTTGGAATTTTCCTCACACAGATCATAGAAGAGCTGGCTCCTGTGCATTTTTCAGGTTTAGGCTCAAAGGTCATTTCTTCAACATCTTTCCTGAGTTGGCTACCTAAACTAGCCACTCTTTATCCCACTGTTAAAATATTTTGTCCAGAGCAAGTTGTTGTTGCTGTTATTTAGTCACTAAGTTGTGTCTGACTCTTTGTGACCCATGGACTGTAGCCTACCAGGCTCCTCTGTTGAAGGGATTTCCCAGGCAAGAATACTGGAGTGGGTTGCCATTTCCTACTCCAGGGGATCTTCCTGACCCAGAGATTGAACCCGTGTCTCCTGCATTGGAAGCTAGATTCTTTACCACTGTGCCACCTGGGAAGTGGATATTCAAGCACCTATCACTGTCTAAAATTATGTCTTACTGCTTCTCTTTTGAAAACATTACTAGAATGTAAGCTTTAAGAGGAATGAAACTATTTTCCTCTTTCTGACTCTAACCCAGCACTAAAAATGAGGTTGAGTAATTTTTTAATGAGTAAATGTACAAATGAAGCCATGTGTTTTGTCATCCAATAAAGACGACCTCATTGGCTTTAACTCTTAACTTTGTTTATATTAATGAAAATTTATAAAAGAAAGGGCTTCTGGATTAAGAAAACTACTTGATGTCTCCATTCAGTCTTTGTCTGCAAAATGAAAATAATAACACTATCTACCAGAAAGTGTTACTGAGAAGATGGCATGAGCTAATCCATGGAAAGTGCTTCGCACAGAACCTGATAGAAATATTTTATCAATATTAGCAGCTATTGATCCATATGGCTTTAAAATATTTAACAGCCGCATCTATCACTTAAGATTTCTAACTACCCTCCTTTATTCTAAGTCTTTCCAAATATAACAATAACATTTCAAATAGGTGTGGTACTTACAATCAAAGAGTACTTGCCCATCTGTCATCACATAGGACATTCCTTGTAGTTTGGAACTCAAACCTCAGACTTGATGTCCAATATTAGGATCTATCTACAATGTCAACACTATCATGGAGCTAAAAACAGGGCCGGGGAGCTTAGGTAATAGAAGGCAAGTGGGATGGGCAAAATACATTAATCATACATTAATGGGGAAATCATACATTAGTGAGTGCCATATATTTGAACACAGTATGTTCAATGGTAATAAATATTACAGAGAAAATGAAGTCAAGGTAGAAAGGGACACCTAGAGCCAGGGGAGGGATTTTAGGGTGGTCAGGGAAGACTTCCCTAGCAAAGTAAGCTTAGAGTGGAGTTTCTCGGGAGGTGAGAGAACAGGCCAAGTGGATACCTGGGGAAAGGCATTTCAGGCAGAAGGCACAAGCAAGGGAGTGTGGCTGAATTTCAAACAACACATTATTTACAAAACCAGGTGGCAAGTGAGATTGGCCCATGGGCTGCAGTTGGCTGGGCCCTCATCCATGTTCCCCAGCTGCCTTCTTTAACTCTTCTCTGGTTCTCCACTGGTCACTAGCAATTTCCCTGTCGCTACAGATATTATAGCCTCAGTTATCTCATAGAGACTGCTCAATACTTTGTGTCCTTTGGATGGGATGAGTAGCAAGATTAAAAATAAGGTTTCTTCTGGTAGATTATTGTTGTTTTTAGCTGCTAAGTGGTGTCTGACTCTTTTGCCACCCCATGGACTGTAGCCCGGGGGCTTCCCTGGCGGCTCAGATGGTAAAGCGTGTGCCTACAATGCTGGAGACCTGGGTTCGATTCCTGGGTTGGGAAGATCCCCTGGAGAAGGAAATGGCAACCCACTCTAGTACTCTTGCCTGGAAAATTCCAAGGACGGAGGAGCCTGGTAGGCTACAGTTCATGGGGTCGCAAAGAGTCAGACATGACTGTAGCCCAGCAACTCCTTTGTTCATGAGATTTCCCAGACAAGAATACTGGAGTGGGTTTCCATTTCCTTCTCCAGGAGATGTTCTCGACCCACGGATTGAAACCATGTCTCCTGCTTGGCAGGCAGATTCTTTACCACTGAGCCACATGGTAAAGATTATAAATATCGTCTTTATAGTAATTCTGTCCAAATTCATGTTAAAGATTGCATGCATGCACCATGAAATATATATTTAGCTAACAAATACATGAAGAATACAAAGCACATCTCTACTCTCTTATCGCTTTTCATAATAGTCCCTAAAGATACACCCTAAATAAGCAAGGGGTCTATGTTTGAGCAATCAATGTACCAAACATTTATAAAGACAATAAAAGGTGTTTGTTATCTGGAACTTATATTTAGTATATAGTTTCACCTCGTGGACTCTTAATATAATGTTGACTGAACCCTGGGTTTCAAATGTTAAATAAGCTATTAATATGTCCCAGAAATACAAATCTAAAGTTTTAATCCCTAAACTGTTGGGCCCAAGGAATATTTGATGTTTGGATTTGTACAGTGAGCTAACACAGGTAAACACAGACAGCAATGAATGGAGACAAGTGTCATGTAGTGGAAAGAACACTCTGGGGCTGGCAGTCAGTGACCTAAGAGCTCATCCTTCCTTTGACACTGGGTGTTGGTATGATATGAGGGTGTTGGTATACTTACTAGGTAAGTTGCCTCCAGATCTGTTACATAGTTTTCCCCACATATGAAAGTGCTTGGTAAATTGTGTAAGGGGTTATAAAAATGCTAGATGTGGTTGATCTTTCTAGTCCTGAATTCTCCATTTCTTTATTCCTCAATAAGGGAAAAGCAATGACTTCCTTTTAATTAGCAATTTACCCTCCTTTAAGGTCCCCACAGGGACAACCCTGCAGTACAACCACCCTTGGCCAAAACCATGGATCCAGAGCCTGGATGGATAAACCCAACTCATGCCCCAGTGAGTGAAGGTTGCTCAGTCGTGTCCGACTCCTCGCAACCCCATGGATTATACACTCCATGGAATTCTCCAGGCCAGAATACTGGAGTGGGTAGCCTTTCCCTTCTCCAGGGGAATATTTCCAACCCAGGGATTGAACCCAGGTCTCCTGCATTGCAGGCAGATTCTTTACCAGCTGAGCCACAAGGGAAGCCCCAGGAAGGGGTCATATAATGCTCTGATCCCAATCTGTGTTAACAAAAAATGCTACACATTATTATTATATAAGTTGTTATATTTAAGTAAGTAAACTTCTGAAATAAACTATATTACATTTTCTAAAGAACATTCATAGAATTCCAAGGATGAAATACAGCAAACATCATATTATTTGCTAAGAGTGTATCTGAAAGTTGTTTTCTACATTCCAGAAAATCAAAGAGCTAACAGAACATGTAAATATTTCTAAGGCAGTAGCATTTTGGGGAAGTCAACTATTTGACTTTCACTTTGGGATACTTCCCAATACTCTGTGTGTAAAATCTGTTAAAATTTTTATGCTCACCACTAATTATTATACATTGATACTGGTCAAGACTCTTTGCTTGCTGGGGAAGGGAACAACTATATGCTGTCCTTTGAAATAGGACAGAGTGAGTGTTTGCAGCTGGCCAAGAAGGAAAGGAGATTTCTAGAGGGACAAATCAGTGATTCCATATGCAATATGAAGTGAATTCTCTTGCCCTTAAATACAAAATATCACATAGTACTAAAGATATTTATTAAAACTATCTGATTTTCCAAAAAGATTAGGGACCTGGGATATCTTCAAACATCTGAATCTATGAAAAAAGATTAGACAAGTGTAATGAATAAACAATGTTCACAGACATGTCTTGGTATACCAGAACATCCATCCTCATGGTAACTTAAAATTGGGGGTCAGTCTGTCATAGAGAATGAAGTAAGTCAAAAAGAGAAAAACAAATATCATATATTAATGCATATGTGTGAAATCTAGGAAAATGGTACAGATGAACCTATTTCCAGGGCAGGAATAGACACACAGATGTAGAGAATAGACATGTAGACACGGTATGGGAAGGGGAGGGTAGGTGAAATAGGAGATTGGGATTGACATGTATACACTACCATGTGTAAAATAGATGGCTAGTGGGAACCTGCTATAAAGAACAGGAAGCTCAGCTCGGTGCTCTGTGATGACCTAGATGGGTGGGATGAGTGTGGGGCAGTCCATGAGGGAGAGGATATATGTATATACATATAGCTGATTCACTTCATTGTACAGCAGAGGCTAACACAACATTGTGAAACAATTATACTCAAATAAAATCAGGAGAAAGAAAGATGATGGGCTGAGTCAAAAGGATATAGACCTTAAGAACTAGTTATCTCAAAGGAACATCTGTGAGCCTGAACTAGGAAGACCAGATGGATGCCATTTTCTACTATGAAGGAGGCCTAGAGAGTAGTATGGAGGCCTAAGGCTGGGAGAACAGCTGTTTTTAACAGGGGTTATTATACCTTTTAACTGTCCTTTATACTTCCGATCTCACTGGTCTTAGAACAATGAAGGGAGAAACTGCAACTAAAAAAAAAAAGTGCTAGTTTCTACTCAAATGTGCCACTTATCACTTGGATAACTGATGCTTCAAGTCACTGTAACTCTTCACGTCTCAGTTTTTTCCTCTATAATTTTAAGGAAGTATAACCTAGTGATACTGAAGAAAACTTCTCTAAGAGTTTAAACAGGCTGGTGTAGAGACAGAGGAAACAGAGACCAAATTGCCAACATTTGTTGGATCATGGAGAAAGCAAGGGACTTCCAGAAAAAACATGTACTTCTGCTTCACTGACTGTGCTAAAGCCTTTCACTGCGTGGATCACAACAAACTATGGAAAATTCTTAAAAAGATGGGACTACCAGACCACCTTACTTGTCTCCTGGGAAACTTGTATGTGGGTCAAGAAGTGACAGTTAGAACCAGATATGGAATGGACTGGTTCAAAATTGGGAAAGGAGTACAACAAGGCTTTATATTGTCACACTGCTTATTTAACTTAGATGGAGTACATTGTGTGAAATGCTGGGCTGGATGAATCACAAGATAGAATCAAGATTGCTGAAAAAAATATCAACAATCTCAGATATGCAGATGATACCACTCTAATGGCAGAAATTGAAGAACTAAAGTCTCTTGACAAAAGTGAAAGAGGAGAGTGAAAAAGCTGGCTTAAAACTCAACATTCAAACAACTAAGATCATGGCATCCAGTCTCATCATTTCACTACAAATAGAAGGAGTAAAAGTGGAAGTAGTGACAGATTTTATCTTCTTGGTCTCCAAAATCACTGTGGACGGTGACTGCAGCCATGAAATTCAAAGACGCTCCTTGGAAGGAAAGCTATGAGAAACTTAGAATATTAAAAAGTAGAGATGTCACTTTGCTGACAAGGGTCCATATAGGCAAAGCTATGACTTTATCAGTAGTCATATACTGTGAACTGGACCATAAAGAAGGCTGAGTGCTATAGAATTGATCCTTTCAAACTGTGGTGCTGGAGAAGCCTCTTGAGAGTTCTCTGGAGTGCAAGGAGATCAAACTAGTCAATCCTAAAGGAAATCAACCCAGAATATTCTTTGGAAGGGCTGATGTTGAAGCAGAAGCTCCAATACTTTGGCCACCTGATGAGAAGAGTCAACTCACTGGAAAAGACCCTGATTCTGGGACAGATGGAAGGGAGCAAAAAGAGAAGGGAGCAACAGAGGGTGAGATAGTTGGATAGTATCACCGACTTAATGGACATGAATTTGAGCAAACTCCAGGAGACTGTGGAGGACAGAGGAGCCTGGTGTGCTGCAATCCATGAGGTTGCAGAGTCAGACATGACTTAGCAACTGAACAATAGCAACAACAACAGCAACAGCACTGCATAGCACAGGGAACTCTATTCAATAGTCTGTAATGACCTATATGGGAAGAGTCTAAAAAAGAATGGATATATGAATACATACAACTGATTGACTTTGGTGTACAGCAGAAACTTACACAATATTGTAAATCAACTATACTCCAATAAAAATGAATCTAAAAAAATTAAAAAAACCATTTATGATAGCATCCAGAATAAGAAATAATTTAACAAAATATGAGTAAAACAATAATACATTGTTGAGAAAAATTAATAAAAGCATAAATGAGAGATATACCATGCTCATAGTTCGGACTCAGTATTAACTGAGTCTTCTCAAACAGATCTATAGATTCAACAAGATCTCAATTGAAATCACAGCGAGCAATTTTGTGGAAATTGACAAGCTGAAGCTAAAATTTATACAGAGATGGAAAAGACTTAGAATAGTCAAAACACTTTTGAAAGAGAATAAAGATGGAAAGCTTATATTGCCACATTTCAAAATATTTTATAAAAGAGATGAAGACTGTGTGGCATTGGCTTAAGGATAGATATATAAGTTTATAGGACAGAACAAAGCCCAGATGGACTCACACATTTGTGATCAATTGATTTCTGTCAAAAGTGTCAAGGTATTTCAACAGAAGAAAGAGTCTTTTCAACAACTCATACAGGAAAAAGTGTATATACCAATGGGGGCGTGACCTTTGACCCCTATCTCACACAGTACACAAAAATCAACTTTGAAGTGAATTGTAGCCCTGAATTTACCTGAAAAAAAAAAAATCTAAAAAAAACAAAGGCATAGAAAAAAACTGACTGTGACCATGAGGAGGCAAAAATATCTAAAGACACAAAAAGCATACACTGTAGAAAATAAAAGTGATAAACTGATTTTCATCAAAATTAAATACTTCTGCTCCTAGGAAACAACATTAAGAAAATTAAAAGTAAAGTTACAGACTGGGATATTGGCAATGCACATATCTAAGGATTCTTATTCACAATATAAAATGTTCTCTTGCAATAAAAAGACACAAAGCAATTAAAATGTAGGCAAAATTTTTTGATAACACTTCACAAAAGAAGATATACAAATGGCCAACAAGTGCATGAATAACAAGTGTTTCACATCATTAATCAAAAGTAAAATGTAAATATAAACCTCAATCAGATATATCTATAGAGCATGAAAAATATCTAAAATTAAAAAGGCTGATAATACCAAGTGTTTCTAGGGTTAGGAAGCAACTGGCCCTCTCATACATCGTTAGTGAGACTGTAAAATGGTACATTCAGGAAAATAGTTTGGCATTCTCTTACCAAGTTAAACAGTTTCCACATGAGCCAGCAATAACTCTGCTAGGTATTTATCCAAGAGAAAATTATGTTCATATAAAGGCTTGTGCATGAATGCTCATAGCAGCTGTTTTCATAATTCAAAGTGGAAAAAAAAATGCCTCCAAACAAGTGAATGGGTAAACAAAATATAGCATATCCATACAATGGATGCATAGACAAATAAAGCTCAAAAAATTATGAGTAAAACCAGTCTAGATGCAAGACTGTATACTATTAATATATGATTTTATTTATATGGAATTCTAGAAAAGGTAAAAATAACCCATGTTAGAAAGCATAAAGGTTGCCTGGGGCTAAAGGTAGAGGGGACTGACTGCAGGTAGGCCTGAGAAACCTCCATGGTGAAGGAGAAATGTTCTCTATCTTGATTGTGATAGTGGTTACTCAGGTGCATGCATTTTATTGCATATAATTTGAACCCAAAAGAGATAACTGAAGAATCCAAATCAACAAAGTCTATGGACATTTGGCAAATGTAGAAAGTAAAACACACTATGCACATGAAAGCATAAACATAAACACATGTATTCCAGAAGGAGGGTAAAATATTAGCACAAATGTGAACATGAGAAATTGCATAGCTACTTTAGATATTAAGCTGCTGATGTGACAACGTGTGTGTTACCGAGTTTGCCTAAGCTGATTTGGTGGTGTAGGTTTGGTTTTTGGCATTTTGATGACCAATCTGCCATGTTTTAAAGCAGGGCTTACTCCTTATTTCACTAGGACATAGGATGCTTCTTCAAGCATCTTCATTAAACAAGAATGTATTATGTACTGTCTTAGTTATTCAGTAGGAAACAGTGTTCAGATACCATCTGATTTTTATCCTCTAAATCTTAGGTAGGTGGGGCTTCCCAGATGACTCTAGTGGTAAACAACCCAGTTAACAATGTAGGAGACATGAGAGTCACAGGTTTGATCCCTGGGTTGGGAAGATCCCCTAGAGAAGGGCATGGCAACCCACTCCAGTACTCTTGCCTGGAGAAACTCACTGAAAGAGGAGCCTGGCTGGCTACAGTCCATGGGGTCACAAAGGATCGGACATGATTGAAGCACGCATGCATAGGCTGGTGGAAGACAGGTACATAAATGATTCTAGTACAATAAAAGTGTGGAACTTTCCACGAGAGAGCAAAAACCACACAGCTTAATTTTAGAAAGACAAAACTTCACAAGAGAGATGACCACTTTAGCTCAGTCTTAATGGGTCACATTGAATATGCAAATATTTAATTTGCAGGATGGTCTGGGAAGGCATTCAAGAAAGAAGGTGCTCCATGACAAAAGCTACCAAGATGAGAAATATCTAGGCAGGTAATTTCTTAGCTGGAAGCTGGGATGCTTAAAGGGGGAGATAAAACTGGAATCTAAGCTGTAGTTTCAATTCATCCCATAACTGGCTTGGAACTTCTGACGATTTTTTAAAAAAGGCAGTTAGTGACAAGCGCAGAGCTGTAGAGTAGAAATATTAATCTGGTAATATGTACAGAATGAATGAATGTGGAGAGAGACTAGAGGTAGTGTATGCAGGCATGCACGCTCAGTAGCTCAGCTGTGTCTGACTCTTTTGCAAGCCCATGGGTGGTAGCCCGCCAGGCTCCTCTGTCCATGGGATTTCCCAGGCAAGAATACTGGAGTGGGTTGCCATTCCCTTCTCCAGGGAATCTTCCTGATCCAGGGATTGAACCGTGTCTCTGACTAGAGATAGAGGCACCCATTAAGAGGCCATTTCAACGGCTCAGGTGGGACAACCGAACCAGGACAGTAGCAAGGGGGATCTCAATAAGAAAGGAGAATTGAGATATTGTGAAGGTAGAAACACTGGGATACATTGTACATGGGTGATGAGGAAGAGGAAGCATAGTCCCACAATGCCAAGGCTGTGTGCCCATCAGGGGTTCAACTGGTGCTTCCCCCTCCAGCTGTTAATCTCATGACACAGCACCACGACCGTCAGAGCCCACTGATGTGTCTGCCTGTCAGGAGGGCCATAGCAGAGCCACATACAGTGGCTGGTGATGCTGATGTGGCACTCATTGCACCCAAACACCAAAACAACATCCACAGTTTACCAGGTGGAGAAAACAAGAGGACAGCCTTCCAAAAACCTTATTTGGAACTGTGGCTCACCCATGAATTTGGTATATGAACTTAGGGGAGTGACTGTCATTACTGAGCTTTTGAATCGCCATCAGTAAAAGAGAGACAAACACCTCTGTCTGTGCTTATCACTCAAGTCTTTCTGTGAGATCCACAAAGCATTTTGGAAACAGAAAAGCCCTGTGCAAAGAGGAATTACTAATATTACAGTCACTGTCCTTTACAAGCAATCTCCTCCATCCTGAGCTTTATATAGATCCAAGTATGACTAGCATCTGACCCGAAACCTGTATCTGTATCCATCTCTCTCCATATCTTAACTATCTCTTCTTTGTTTCTCTGATCCTAGAACTGTGTAATATTTAGTAAGAGGATTACCCTAAAGCTTTCTCCCAAATGCCACCAATTCTCTGCCACACACCTGATCTATACCACCTTCTCTTTTCCATAATGAAAGGAAATTTAAATATTTTGATATTATTTGGATATTTGAAATGCTACTATATCAACATTCTCAGATATTTTCTTAATCTCAACAATTCCCAGGTCTTGGGAGCCTGTCAACACTGATCCCAGCAGTTTGTTACCTTCACTCTCCTCTCTGAAATGTTAAATATCCTCCAGTTTCAAACACTAAATAAACAGCAGTGATCTGTTCTGACTGTGAATAAACCAACACAAAACTTTGTGTTGGATTTATTGAAAGGTGGTTTGTTGATCTCCAAGTTCTCCCCATCCTGAAAGATCTTCTAAGGAAATTTTACCAGATGATTTTAGAATGTAACCTAACCCCCACACTAGGTGGGCCTCCACAGCTTTCCTGAGATGCATAGTACCAGCACTCTTCATATTATGGAGCAAATGCTGAGTGCCAACGAATTGATGTTTTCAAACTATGGTGCTAGAGAAGACTCTTGAAAGTTCCTTGGACAGCAAGAAGACCAAACCAGTCAATCCTAAAGGAAATCAACTCTGAATATTCTCTGGAAGGAGTGATGCTAAAGCTGAAGCTCCAATACTTGGGCCACCTGATGCAAAGAGCTGACTCATTGGAAAAGACTCTGATGCTGGGAAAGATTGAGGGCAAGAGAAGAAGGGGGTGGCAGAGGATGAGATGGCTGGATGGCATCATCAACTCAATGGATATGAGTTGAGCAAACCCTGGGAAATAGTGAAGGACAGGGAAGCCTGCCTGCTGCAGTTCATGGGGTTGCAAAGAGTTGGGACACGACTGAGCAACTCAACAACAATAACAATCTGTCTCTTCACCAGAGCCAAGGATGTCATAGATTAGGTTTATGACAAGGAAGTGGAACCTTGAGGTCCTAG
Organism: Giraffa tippelskirchi; assembly: GCF_054371585.1. Classification (NCBI taxonomy): domain Eukaryota; kingdom Metazoa; phylum Chordata; class Mammalia; order Artiodactyla; family Giraffidae; genus Giraffa; species Giraffa tippelskirchi. The sequence continues at coordinate 156,624,534 of NC_137276.1, read as the reverse complement.
CTCTGGGGCTTTCAAGCTGACTCATCTCACATGAAAATTAGAGAAAATATGCATCCCGTCTCACAAGAATGTGAAGCTAACACACAGGACAAAAGTTCTGTGAACAACACAGCAACTCACAGATATAAGCTTTTATAAAAGGGCAAATAGAAGAGATTCCACTGTGACTTTAAGAGGATTTCCAGTGAGAAGGGAACGTCTCTCTTTAAAAAAAAAAAAAAAAAAAACTTGCTTATAACAATATTTTTCAAGGAACTCCGCTCAGATGGTCCAGGAAACACATTATGGTCTACCGTAGCATGCAAATTCATTGCTCAGCACATTATGGAAACACAAATATAATCACGATCCCCTAAGCCTTGCAGGTTCTGATTTGGGCTTCTCCTTCCTTTCTTCATTCTTTTTTTCCTTTCTTTTTCTTTTCCTTTTCTTTCCTATTTTCTCCTTCCTTTCTTCTACCTCCTCTTTTATATTATACCACGGCATGGAGAAATTAAAGCAGCTTTCCTCAAACATAAAGGAGATTCATTTCTTTCATTTTTAAAAACCTTTTTCCTTAATGGGTTAAATGCCAAATCCCTAAGAACTTCTCGAGGTAACAAAAGATAATTGTTTTAAGGCACAGAGGTATATTTTCCATCAGTGCCTAAAAAAATTGGAAATAAATGAAAGCCAGTGTAAAAGCTGAACCCAAGTCCTCACTTGGCAATTATTCAGCCCTTGGAAATTTCCAGGCCCTTTGCAATCATTAATTAATTAGTGAAGATGACATTCCACTTTACCGAGGCTGAGAGCGTGACATAAAAAGGTCTAGAGGCTTTCCTCAAGCTGAAAGAAGAATGTCAAGGGAGGAACTGGGATTAGAATTAGGAGCTCGTTTCTCAAGCCAAGAGTCACATTGCTTAGCCAAGCCAAGTCACTCTCTGAGACAACAGGGTCCTCTGTGCACAGGTGCAGTTGAATACGGTAGTGTTTTGCTCAAAGATCAACTGTGAAAGAGACCACCCCTTCATCCATCAATGCCCCCCAACACACACAGACAATATCTGTAGCTTCATCAGCCTCTTTCTCATTTCCCCAAACAAAGACAGATGGCTAAATATCAACCTCTAACCACTCTCCTTAATAATCACTGCAAAAAGTACATGATTTGATTTTCATTTTTTAAATGTACAGTATGATGTTAAAACACATGACACTGTTGAAATACAAATATTTCAGAATTTTTTTTTTTAATGACATGAAATCTACTGATATCCAGGATCTTCAATAATGGAATAGATCACCCTGAATAATTATCTTATTCCAATAAGGAAAATAAAGTTTCAAGCTTTCTGGAGAGTGGTTAATAGAAATTCATTCTGTCATCTCAAGTAAGTTGATGAAGACAGGACCAAATACTAGTGATGTGTCTGGACCTAATAGTTTAGATCCAGGTCTTGCAGTGGGCGCTGATTCTTTTTCCTACTTCACTGGATTGGTTCCAGATTGCCCAGAGACATGGTGGGAAAACAGGAAACTTGAATTTGGGTTCAGTACTCCTCACCAGGTCATTCTCTCCACCTAGACATACTTTTGCTCTGTCTCATGTCTGTTTCCCCAGGTTGGGTAATAGGATCATTAAACAACTCAGGCCTGAGTCCCCTGCCCTTAGGATGATCACCCAGTAATCCTATTACAGTCAGGCTGCTTCAGACAGGGCAAAACTGCATAGCTATTTGAACTTAAACAGGGAAGGCCATTGTCTCAACCTAAACTTTCAATCTTCTATAGGAGAATTTGTTGTGGTTGTCCCAAAGTGAGGTAAAGTTGAATAACCCCATTTTTTTCTAAACAGGTCGCTTCAGGGCCAGGAGGGATGAAAACAAATATACTGCAATGTTAACAAAGGGCAAGGCTGTCCAAGTTGGCTATTTTGAGCAATATTTTTTTAAAAAATAAAACAGAAAACCCTTAATAACATTTCTTTTCATAAAGAGATTTTTCAAAAGAAAGCCTGTCCAGGAGTAATGTCTCAAAAACACTTAACACTTTTGTCTGGAGTCTTTATGTTGGAAAATAATCATGGCTGGTCTACTTCCATGTAATGGGCATTCGTAAGATAGATGGATATCTCTAGCTATCCTCAGGCCCCACCTGCCAGGAAGGGCTCCTTACCCCTAAGAAACCTAAAATCCATCTGCACCAGAGCTGATGCTTTCATGTGAGAACAGTGATTGAATAAACTCCCTGGAAGAGTAAGGACCTCACTAATTTTGTTATAATGTTGAAAATGCAAATGGATATGTCTCGAAATCGACAATCTCAAATATGTAAAGGGTTAAATATATATGATACAAACTTTTATCCACCCAGGTTACCAATGAACTTCTATTTAATCCAGGCGTCTCCAATTTCTGATTTCTCACGGTTCTAACTAAAGGGAAGGGAAGGCTTGGTTTTAACACAATGGCTGGAAACTAGATTTGTTTCTCCATCTCACTCCTTCCAAGTAACTCTCCTTGATTCCTCTTTTCATGGTGGGAGGAAACATCATGTTGGTTCCAGCAGTCAAAAAAATCCAAGCTGTAGGTGAGTAGGTGTGCACAGTATTGTATATTGCCTATTCATAAGAAGTTCATAACTAAACATGTTGACTTAAAACTCATACTTGCTTGAAATTAAATCAAACAATAAACAAGAAAACTTTCATAAAGAAATTTCTTAAGTTGCCTAATAGAATTAAAGTTTGGAGAGTAATATTTTTCCTGGAGGATCACTGATGTAGATAAACAAGGGCCACTATACTGCAGCCCCCTCCCAAAGAAAATTAGACAAGGTATCTGTATTACCTTAGCCTCAGCTGTCTCCTGGGCTCTTATCCATTTGTTCTTCCCTAGCAGTCACTGTGGCACCAACTTTGCCTGGAGTGTGACCACCTTCACAAGAGCCCAATCTGACAGCAGTTCATCTTGTGTTGCCCTGAGCACCTCTCATCTCCACACCTAGGGATTCCCTATCCCTGCTAAGACATCAGGTGCTTCAGATCTATTTAGTGACCAAGTAAATGCAACATCTAAGTGTGAGGAAGTCTCTAACCCATGGTAGAAGGCTTTGATCAACAGGAAACAAGAGCTGGAAAATAAATGATTTTTCCTTCTTTCCCATGGAAGAGATTATCCCAAGCTGCTATGGTTCATATGGTCTTTAGGAAGCTGGTCCTTCAAAACTGAACAATTAGTTGTACTTGATACTTAACAGAATTCATATTGGTAACACTCTCCCATATCCCCAAATAGGATCTCCCCATTTCCCTGCCTCTATCCAAGCACTTCCTTCAGACTGTACTTTTTAATGAAATAAAAGTAGCACATATATTAATACTTTTGCCTTAGGCTCTGCTTTCTGGGAAAGGCAGGCCAAGATAGGAACCCTTTTATTCCCACCATTGTGTTCATAAGTTTCCTACCTTTGGTTGCAGTGGTGGTGCACAGGGGGCTGGAACAGGATCTGTGATATAGGTCTTCTTGGGACCAGCAACTGGATACATCCCAGCAGGGTTCTGGTTCCCAGGGCCAGAAGGAGTATACCCTTGTTCCCGCTTCCAGGTATTTGGATGGCCTTGTTGACCATAGGAAGGATCAGAGTCATTTTTGCCCCCATAGCCAGGCCCCACTGGGCAATAGGGTTCATAATAGCGTCCTTGGTTAGGGGCATACCCATACCCAGGCTCAGGCTGAAGTCCTGGTGGTGGAACATATGCATAATCCATGCCTCCCCTTGTAGAAGGAGGTGGACCCTGCCCAGAGATAGGAACTGGTTGAGTGTTATAACCTTGGGCCCCTGGCCCTGAACCATAGAACTGTCCTGGTGAAGGAGCAGCCATGTAATGAGAGCTGGGCTGGGCTGACTTCACCTGCACATTGAAGGTAGGTCTTGAAGGGGTGGATGCTGTAGTGTAAGATGCTGGTACAGGCTGAGGCTGGGGTTTTAGTGTTCCAATTGGAGCCACAGGGATTGGTCCAGCCTGGGGTGCAGGCTGTGGCTTCAATGTAGACTTCTTAGTTGCTGTCAGAGGGGGTTGGTTTGGTATGACCATTCTCTTATGTCCTGTGACAGGGGTGGAGACTGGAGGAGAAGCTGTTGAACTAGTAGTACCCTAAAGCAAGAGAGAGAAAAGGAAAAAAAAAAAGACAAAGATTACTGCCAATGAAAAATAATATACATAAATAAATATTAATAAATGTTATTATATTTTTGTATTAACTCTGCAAAACATAAAGAAGGCATGGCTCCTGCTATCTAAGAATTCACAGACTAACACAAAAATCAGTTGTGCTTCTGTGCAATGAACAATCCAGAAAAGAAACTAAGGAAACAATTCCACTTATAATAACATCAGAAAGAAAGAAAGAAAAAAACTTAGGAAAAAAGAAACAACAGCTTAACCAAAGAGGTGAAAGAACTACACACTGAAAAGTACAAAACACTGCAGATAAATTAAAGAAGACACAACTAAATGGAAAGACATACAATCTTCATGGACTGAAAGACAATATTGTAAATACGTTAATGAAATCCATAGTAATTTACAGATTTAATGTAATCCCTGTCAAAATTCCAACTGAACTTTTCTGAAAAATGGAATCTCAAGAGACTGACTAGCCAAAACAACCTTAAAAGAAGACTGAAGTTTCCACATGAAACTTCAAAATTTATTACAAAATTATGATAAGCAAACAATGTTCTACTGGCATAAAGACAAACATAGACCAATGAAATAGAACAAAGAACCCAGAAATGAACCCTTGCATACATGGTCACTTGATTTTTGTCATGGGTGCCAAGATCAATTGATGGGGAAAGGATAGTTTTTACAATAAGTGGTGCTGGGAATACTGGACATCTGCATGCAAAAGAATGAGGCTGGACCCTTACTTTACACCACATACAAAGAATAACCCCAAATCAACATGTAAGAGATAAAGCTCTTTTTTAAAAAATAGAGGAAAAAAAATTATGACAGTGGACTTGGTAATGACTTTTTAAAATACATACCGAAATAACAGAGCCAAGAGAAAATAAATTGAACAATATCATCTCAAACAAACTGCCCAAAGACTTGATCACCATAAAGTACGATACTAGAAAAAGAGAGAGGAAGGGCTAAACAGAGGGAACAAAAATAAAAATGAGGAGCATTGAGAGGAATAAACATATACCCCTGGCACAATCAAAGAAATACTAAATTTAGGATCAAAGATTCCTGTTAAGAGTGATTTACTAAAGATAACACAAAAGCAGCCTTCTCCTTCCTTTATATCTTCTATTTCTGTTGCATTCATTTGTTCAATTCAAAAATACTTGCTGAATATCCTAAAAATGACCTAAGAGCACAAAGATTAAGAGACCTTTTGCTTAACCGTGAGAGGTCTTGGTTAGTCTGGGAATAAGTAAAAGCTTGGAGAAGGTCTGAAAATTCAAACATTCATCCTGAGGCACTGATCTATTAGAGATCTGTAAACATGCCAGTAACAGGATGTTTTAATTTTGCTCTTCCCTACTATGATTAGATTTGTTAGTACAAGAAATGAATAACTACACCCTATTTTGGTTGTTCATTAATTTCCAAAATTCCAATACGTATAAGAAGAAACAATACAAGACTTTGTATTATTCTAGTGTCATTTACCCACACCAAGCCATTAGACAGATATACATGGCAAGGGGGCAGATGCTGCTAACTGCTTTCTCATACACACTCTCCTTCTTCATTATTCAAAAGATTTCAGTTTTATTAAGAGCAGCAATATGCTCACACTTCCCTAGATTACTTTGCATGCAGGAGTTGCCATGTGATGCAGCTCTGGTCAATGAGATGTATGCAAAGCATTTCTGGAAAAACTAGAGCTCTCCTGACATATCATCATCCCTTCCTAGTTTTCCCCTTTCCTCCTTCCCTCTTGGGATGTGGCTGTGGGGCTGGAGATGGTACAGCTATCCTATTCTCGCCATAATACCCAAGTAGATCTATTTAGATATATGGCTTTCTGAGGATAGCTTTATGGTGATCTCATCCAGAGATAAAGATTAAAACAATCCCAGGGACATTTGATTAACATATAGTGGTTCTCAGCTGGAGAAGGAATCACCTAGTGACCAGGGAGACATTAGAAATGTGTGGCAATGCTTTTCATTGTCACAGTGATTAGAGGATGCTATTTTCATTGAGCAGGTAGAAGGTGAAAACACATCAGTGTTAAACCAAAGAGGACAACAGTGTCCCTGTCGAGAGATACTAAAAAACTCTTGAGTCACATTTCTTGCAGCAACCTAATTGTGATGTCCCCAGCTATCAGCCAAGGAGAGTCACTGATCCTTTCTAGGATCTTTCTTCTACAACACTCTCTTCTCCTATTCACAGTTAACTGCTCCCCCACCCCTTGGTCCTCTTGAATGTACAGGATGACAGTTCTGACTCTGCTAGCCCCAGACTATCATTTCGTCCCTAATGGCTTCTCTATACCCAAACGGGCCTATATACACAGACATTTATAAATCAGCTCCTTGGAAGGGACTGGTTTCTGTGTGCTATCATTTTTATTGGGTTCTGACTGTGACAGCTATCTTTTCCTATCATTTGTGATTTGTCTCAGCTGAGTTTCCCAGAGATTTTGTAATTTTAGATTTAGTTTTCTGTTAAGTTACAAGAAACTGTTGAATAGAGTTATCTTTTTTCCCCCCTTTTTTGATAGCCTCTCAGGGGGCCAACTTGTCATGTCTTTTTGTAATTTAAGTAACGTGAAAATTCTTGTCTTGGTGGAGTAGCATTTCCCTCTCTAGGAAGGTGGTCCCAATAGTACCCAAAAGATGTTATTTCCACATTAAGCAATTTGTTAAAATACATATCATGAAAAAACTTCAAAATAAATACTCAGTAAGGTCCTGATATTCTGAAGAAGAGAGTACAGAAGATTCAGGTTGAACCTAAAAACATATAAGGTTAGGTTTTTCTAGTCAACCACGTCAATCTTAAAAAATGTCTGCATGGATGGAATTGACTATAAGAACGAATAAAGCTTTTCTTTTCTTTGATGACTCAAGATCAGCAGAAACCCAGAGTTCCTATTTTAAACACTTTACAAACCCAACTATAAATGGAGACAGTGACGGAGCAACTGGGTTAATGGCAGGCATACTCTGGACCGCAGCTGGAAAGGAGTCTGCCCCCAAAACAGACACTTAACAGTAACATTCTTTGAAGATGAAAACCAGTCATATTTATAAAGTAAACAACAAAGAATTAATCCTAATCCTTAGAAGCAACTTTTTTCAACCAATTTCTCTTCTTCTTTCTTGGTGAACATGCACACATGTGCATACACATACACTGCTTAAAGACTCCTAAAGTCTTTGAAGGAAGGCATCAGGGCACAATTTCAGGAGCCATTGCTTTCTTCTAGGAAATAGCTCACTAGATAAGAAGGTTTCTCACAACTTTATTATAAATTCTGCTGTGTATGTGCCGGCATGTTTCTGAGTGTTTTCTATCTCATAGTTACGTGTGTGAAAATAGCACATTTAGCTATATATTTTTTTTTCATTTGCAATTTAAAATTCTTTACCTCATTGGAGGTGGAAGGGGGTAAAGAACAGGAATCATTTTAAAGCATATTTATTTATGTTCTTCATGGTAAAAGAGAGCTATGGCAACACTTTCCTGGCCCACATATTCAATTAAATACATAGCGAATCTTTTCTACTTACTGGATTAGAGATGCTTCCAAATATTTATTTTTGGCATTTCATTTCTTTTTCTTTTTTTGCAGGAATTCTTGAAGTTTTATCATGATTTAACATTTTAATTTTGAAAATCATGCACATTTTAGATATCACACACACACACACACACACACATACACATATATACATATTTTTTTCCCTGAGACTCGAATCTCTGTAGCAGAGATTAATTGATGGTTATTTGTCCATCAATCATTTTCTAGGCTTCTTCAACATGGAAAGCTTGGCAAGGTTAATGGGAGGAGAATAGTATCCCAGGATGAAGAGGGCATGTCTACCTGCCCCCCAGGAGTTTGTAGTCTGGAGGAAGGACTGATAAATAATCAATAACTGTTGAAAGAATATCTCCACTACCAGAAAGAACTGGCTGTGGCCAAGAGACAAAAACAGACAAGGGGCTATATGAGCACATCTCGTGCCCACCTTTGGGAGCAAGCCCTCAAATTCCTTTATGCCCAAAGTGGAATAACAACTTACATTCCTCTACCCTTCTCACCCGTGACCCACCCATTCCCTAAACAGCCCCCCACATGTGTACATGTGCACACATGCTTCTAATCTAATCTACTACCATGTCTTCTACATAAGCCCGAAATATCTCTGGCATCCCTGTACTTTACCCTAGTCTCACTTTCTCTCTCCGAGATCTGGCTTTCATCATCACTTTTCAGAGCTCTTTATGATCATGATCTAACCTTATTTCTCTCCCATATCTCCTCAATACTGTCATAGTGATATTACCTCTAATGTGAATACTTGATCCTGACTCTCTACTCATCTACATTTGCAAATGATTGCCTTGTGTTGAACTCTTTTTATTATTCTCTCTCCCTTTTTTAAATACACTGTATAAGGACTCTCCAATCCAGCCCTTGCCTTTCTGTCCAGCCACCTCCTTATTTCCGCTATCACTCACAGTATACATCCAATATTAGGCTTATGTAGAGATAAGAATAGACCATACACTCATGTGTCTACTCAGATCTGTTAGCCAGGACCTCCTTTTACAGTCTATGACTTGTTCTTTATAACTTTCCACTATGTTTTTCCTTTGTTGCTCAGACACAGCCATCTTCTGCTTGGCAGTTGCTACTAACCCTGCAAGTCTCAGATCAAGTGGTGCCTCTTCTGTAATGTCTTTCCAGAGGTCTAGAGACCTTCATTCAATAGTTACTATGTATTCAGCCCGTACCAGATTATAAGCTGCTGGGGAACAGGGAGACATCCTAAGATACTATCCTCTTCCCAATAGCTTACAGAGATTTACATGTTGATGATATTCACAAAATGCTTAATAGAAAAATAAAAATGTGAGAAGACATAAAAATCACCTGGAAGGACTTCTACAGTACTTTAGTTATAGCCACAATGGTCTTTGTAAAGACCTCCATTAAAGCAATTATCTTACAGTGTTTTAATAACTGACTTGTTTTTTTTATAAGTTGGGAAGAAGTCAAACTGCAAGCTGAAAGTGAAAGTGTTAGTCGCTCAGTAGGGTCTGGCTTTTTGTTACCCCATAGACTATAGCCTGCCAGGCTCCTCTGTCCATGTAAGAATACTGGAGTGGGTTGCCATTCTCTTCTTCAGGGGATCTTCCTGACTCAGGGATTGAACCCGGGTCTCTCACATTCAGGCAGATTCTTTACCATCTGAGCCAACAGGGAAAATCAAATCATCATGGTCATAGATAGAAATTTGTCTTCTGTAATAGAAAGGGCAGTCAAGAACCACCATGTCTATTCAACAGTGACAGCAAGCACCCAGCCTCTTTATAGCTTTCTGCCAAAAGTACTTTTCCAATATTTCTATAAAAGTGCTACTGACAACTTGAGTCAACATGTTGTCCAATGGCCCCTGAATAATGATCCTTTTTATCTGACACAGCACCTCCTCTCCTTTCTCTCTATTAAATCTCTCTAGAACAATGCCCACAACTTGAAATACCTTCTCTGTATGAACACTCTCCTGAATTTCTATCTGCAGAACCCATCTATACTTGAAATGCCAGGTCCAAATATTCAACTGTCTATTTCTTGTGTTCACTTGGATGTCGCATAATGCTCTTCAGCCTAAAGATGTTAAAAACTGTTTCAGCATCTTCCTTGAATCTGCTTTTCATGCCTTTCATTTGGTTTTCTTGTCCATTCTGGTGTTTTTCAAATGAGAACACTAGGAGTCATTCTTGAGCCTCTCCCCCTCACATCCCATTCAAGCATCAAATCCTGGTGATCCTATTCCCTAAATAGGCCACATCTACATTTCACCATTTCCTCTATGGTAAGCCAACTCCAAGACACTAGCACCTCTCACCAGGACTTATCCAACAGCACCAACTCTGGTCCCCCGGTGTCTATGCTTGTTCCCCTTTAGTGAATCCTTCATTCTGTAGGAAGAGTTAAGTAAGAATGGTGGGGTGTGCATGCTCTCTTGTGTTTGTGTGACTCCATGGACTATGGCCCCCATAGTGCTGGAATGTGCTGGAATTGTCCAGGCAAGAATACTGGAGTGGGTTGCCATTTCCTACTCCAGAGGATCTTCCTGACTCAGGGATCAGACTCTCATTTCTGGCATCTCCTGCATTGGCAGGCAGATTCTTTACCACTAGCATCACCTGTAAGAGGGTATAGGAAGAGTGATTTCTCCCAAATGCAGATCTAATCACATTACTTCCCTGCTGAAAAGTCTTCAGTGCTTTAGGGGAGTGATTTGGACCCAGTCTATCTCTTCTGCCTCTCCTTGAGAGCTCAATGTCATGTCACTCTCTGACACTGACTTCCTTTCATAGTTGACGTGCCAGACTCTCGGCCATCTCATGGATTATACCTCTGTGCTTCCCCACCTCTCTCTGGATTCTATATTGAGCTAATTTCTAAGAACCCTTGAAGTCTCAGCCTGAGTGTCAGTTCCCTCAGTGAACCATTGTCCAAATCCTCTGGCACAGTGAACACTCTCTCTCTCCTCTTCTACACGTATCACGCTTGTGTATGTCTCTTTTCATAGGGTTAGAGACAGTCCCTTTTTACTGCTGCTTTTCACTGTCTTTTTCATATCATAGCACATAATAGGCATTTAACAAATATTTGAATAAATGAATAATGGCCTCCCAAGAAAAATGCATTTCGCTTGTCAGATTGCAAAAAAAAAAAAGCAAAATGTAAGTTATCTCATTTCTCTTTATTACTTGACAATCAAGGAACTCTCATATGTTTAATGCATGCTTAATCACAGTAACCTCATTAGTCTCTTCCTCCCTCTAAATAATTTAAGGACTTTACTATTGGAATTTATTAATTACTACTATCTTTCAAAGAAGCATCTGAAGTGCTTATTTTCATTTTAATGGTCAGATTATATATGTAAGTTTTATTTGACACTCACTCAAATCCCCTACATAAACAGCCAAGTGGCAAATTTTAAATAACTGTACCAGTGACAAATAGATTTAAGGGACTAGATCTGATAGACAGAGTGCCTGATGAACTATGGATAGAGGTTCGTGACATTGTACAGGAGACAGGGATCAAGAAAATCCCCATGGAAAAGAAATGCAAAAAAAGCAAAATGGCTGTCTGAGGAGGCCTTACAGAGAGCTGGGAAGAGAAGAGAAGCGAAAAGGAAAGGAGAAAAGGAAAGATATTCCCATCTCAATGCAGAGCTCCAAAGAATAGCAAGGAGAGATAAGAAAGCCTTCCTCAGCGATCAGTGCAAAGAAATAGAGGAAAACAACAGATTGGGAAAGACTAGAGATCTCTTCAAGAAAATTAGAGATACCAAAGGAACATTTCATGCAAAGATAGGCTCGATAAAGGACAGAAATGGTATGGACCTAACAGAAGCAGAAGATATTAAGAAGAGGTGGCAAGAATACACAGAAGAACTGTACAAAAAAGATCTTCATGACCCAGATAATCACGATGGTGTGATCACTCACCTAGAGCCAGACATCCTGGAATGTGAAGTCAAGTGGGCCTTAGAAAGCATCACTACGAACAAAGCTAGTGGAGGTGATGGAATTCCACTTGAGCTATTTCAAATCCTCAAAGGTGATGCTGTGAAAGTGCTGCACTTGAATGCCAGCAAATCTGGAAAACTCCGCAGTGGCCACAGGACTGGAAGAGGTCAGTCTTCGTTCCAATCCCAAAGAAAGGCAATGCCAAAGAATGCACAAACTACCGCACAATTGCACTCATCTCACATGCTAGTAAAGTAATGCTCAAAATTCTCCAAGCCAGGCTTCAGCAATACGGGAACCGTGAACTTCCAGATGTTCAAGCTGGTTTTAGAAAAGGCAGAGGAACCAGAGATCAAATTGCCAATATCCACTGGATCATCAAAAAAGCAAGAGAGTTCCAGAAAAACATCTATTTCTGCTTTATTGACTATGGCAAAGCCTTTGACTGTGTGGATCACAATAAACTATGGAAAATTCTGAAAAAGATGGGAATACCAGACCATCTGACCTGTCTCTTGAGAAACCTGTATGCAGGTCAGGAAGCAACAGTTAGAACTGGACATGGAACAACAGACTGGTTCCAAATAGGAAAAGGAGTACGTCAAGGCTGTATAGTGTCACCCTGCTTATTTAACTTCTATGCAGAGTACATCATGAGAAACGCTGGGCTGGAAGAAACACAAGCTGGAATCAAGATTGCCGGGAGAAATATCAATAACCTCAGATATGCGGATGACACCACCCTTATGGCAGAAAGTGAAGAAGAACTAAAGAGCCTCTTGATGAAGGTGAAGGAGGAGAATGAAAAAGTTGGCTTAAAGCTCAGCATTCAGAAAACGAAGATCATGGCATCTGGTCCCATCACTTCATGGGAAATAGATGGGGAAACAGTGGAAACTGTGTCAGACTTTATTTTTTTGGGCTCCAAAATCACTGCTGATGATGATTGCAGCCATGAAATTAAAAGACGCTTACTCCTTGGAAGGAAGGTTATGGCCAACCTAGATAGCATATTGAAAAGCAGAGACATTACTTTGCCAACAAAAGTCCGTCTGGTCAAGGCTATGGTTTTTCCAGTGGTCATGTACGGATGTGAGAGTTGGATGGTGAAGAAAGCTGAGTGCTGAAGAATTGATGCTTTTGAACTGTGGTGTTGGAGAAGCCTCTTGAGAGTCCCTTGGACTGCAAGGAGATCCAATCAATCCATCCTAAAAGAGATCAATCCTGAGTGTTCACTGGAAGGTCTGATGTTGAAGCTGAAACTCCAATACTTTGGGCACCTCATGTGAAGGGTTGACTCATTGGAAGAGACCCTAATGCTGGGTAGGATTGGGGGCGGAAGGAGAAGGGGACGACAGAGGATGAGATGGTTGGATGGCATAACCGACTCGATGGACATGGGTTTGGGTGGACTCTGGGAGTTGGTGATGGACAGAGAGGCCTGGCGTGCTGCAATTCATGTGGTCACAAAGAGTCGGACATGACTGAGCGACTGAACTGAACTGAAAAGAAAGAAACTAAAACATTTAAAAATAATCTCTAACACGTATTGAAAGGAACCAATTTTGAATTAACTATCAAATAACTATAATACCCCAATCCCATAAAATTTAAATAATCCAAAGTATCTATTCAACAAAAATTTACTGAAATTCTGCTATGTGTTAGGCACTGAGCTAGTTGCCAAAGCCACAAGAAGACAAAGGAAGTCAAAGCTGCTGCACTAAATAATTCTTCATTCAAATTTTTGACAAAAATGTTTGTAGTGAGCAAAAATGACTTCTATTTGGAACGAAAACTTTCTAAGGTAGCAGAAAGGGAAAATATATAAAAGCTAAAGTCTGACATATACACAGCAACATAAAACTCAAATCCCCTTCCTTAAATTTGGTTCTAGGTATTATAAACACATGAAAATATGCTTAAGATGTTAAATGAAAATGTAAATATTAAATGAAAAACACAGAATGTGAAATCAATGATATGTACAATACAACTGAGGCTACACAGAATGGTATTTCCATATGGGCAAGGACTAGACAAACTATGGAAAGAGTGATGGTTGATTTGTTAGAAGATAGGGTTACAAATATTTCAGCTTCAATTTTCTTTTCATGACAGTTGTGTAAAGTTATTTGAACAAAACCTAATGGCCACTTGTCACTTGGTGTTATCTATTTCGTCTGTGTATCTTTGTGGCAGGAAAAACAAACTAAAATACCAGCTGGTATTTTTTAAAAGATATAATAATAGTAAACACTTATAAAGCATTTACTTTGCGTAAACATTTTGTATCCAATGCAGTTTATACTTACTCCTCACAGGTACCCCTGAGACAGAATCTATTACTTATCCTTAGTTTTCAGATGAAGATACTGAAGCACATGTATCTTTAACATGTATTTATGCAAGGTTACACAGCTAGCAAGTGGCAGGCCTAGGATTCAACCCAGGCAGCCTAGTTCTGTTCTGTAGTTTGGAGTTTTAAAAACCATTCTACCTCTTTTCCCTGATGGCTCATGGGGTAAAGAATCCACCTGCCATGCAGAAGACATAGGAGATGTGGATTCAGTCCCTGGGTCAGGAAGATCCCCTGCAGAAGGAAACGGCAACCGACTCTAGTATTCTTGCCTGGAAAATCCTACGGACAGAGAAGACTGGTGGCCTACAGCTCAAAGGGTTGTGAAGAGTTGGACACGACTGAACAACTAAACACTATTATCATTCTTGGGTAAAGAAAAAGTAAAATAAACCACATATGAGAAACTCACGAAAACAAACACAGAGGCCTTCTCAATTTATGTGGGTACAGAAAAATATTTCTGTCGTAGAAGAAAACTAATGGACTAAATGGTACAACAGACAGCAAGTGATACTTAGCATTGTTATCTGGGAAACAACAGAGTGACATGAACTGTATAAAATAAGAGTCTGTGGTGTGAGGCAGCTGCTGTACTGTGCTCTACCGTGTTGATTATTGCTGTGTGGAAAATGGATCAGAGGTTCCTCTTCTGACTTTAAAGCTATGCTCTTTTTTTTTTTTTTGCAAACATGAGGAAGCCAAATGAAGGATTTTTACAGGCCAATTGTACTGCAAGAGGTGCATTTTCCAACTTCCATTCTCAGTTAAGGATATTGGCAGATAGAAATATTGCCCTAGAGGATGATCAGTTAAGTTGAAGGGTCATGCAGGAAAATTCAGGGTCAAAAAATCCCAGCTTTGCCACTATTTAGAGCTGAGTGACACTGGAAAATTCACACTTCAGATTGACTCTAGCTGAACAACAAACAAGATCTAGTAATACTGTCATTTCATCCTCCTTTTTAAATGAGTAGTCTATCTTATTCTTCAAATAAAAGTCGTTCTATAGCAATCCCCAAAAAAGGAGCTTCACTGCTCAAGACACAGACTTGAGGGGAGTATGCTCATGTCTCTTTTCCTTCTAATACTATCCTTATACAAAAGAAGTCATAAGGACATTCAAAACCCAGTGTTTCCAAGAGTAAATTCTGAATATTTGCAATGAGTTTTACTGGCCAAAAGAAGCTTGATTTTATCACTAAAATTCCACACCAAGTAGGTACGTAATAAACCATGACAGGATAAATGAATGGACAGACCTGGTGTCTGAGTTTACATAGTGCAAAAAAAAAAACAGAACCCCAGCTTACATGCCATGCATCCATTTTTTATTTTTTCGCTACTTGTTTTTTTGCTCAAGAAAAATTACTTACTACTTTCTCCAAGCCCTTAATGTAGAAAATGACTTAATTTTGCTTTCTTGAGTCCCCTCACTGATTGTCTTCCATTATTCAGGGTTTAATATCCATGGCTGCATTCCTTGCTCATCCCAGTCACACACTTTTCATTTGACAGATGACCCCATGAGATAGAAAACAATCCAACAGACTAAGAGTACAATGTATGAATACGCTTCTACATATCCAGAAGTGCTTTTCAAGTCTGACTGCACAACAGAATCACTGAGTGCTCTATAAACACAAAGTGTCTTTCACTTAAAGCTTTTTAGATACAAATTATCTTAGACCTATTACTTGGGGAGTGAAATCTGGAAATTAAAAAGGGCAGGAATAAATGATTTTCTGTTGAAACCAGAGTTGAGAACCACCTATTTAGGTTAAAGCAGAATAAGAAATTATACCTTGGAGTTGGGGGCTATGTGTGATGGGAGGGCGTTATCCCAACTGTCTTCAAAGGGAGATGTTCATATAATTCAGACTTACTTAGGGACCAAGGTAATATTTGTTTCTATAAACTTCTTATGGGTAATTTGAGGGCTAATTTGGTGATATGTGTCAGAAGTCCTAACAAAAGCCATACCTTTCATTTTTAAGAATTTAACCCAAAGAAATAATCATAGATGTAAACCTTCAGTTTCAAGATATGTTCTTGGCAATGTAATTTATAAAAATAACAGATTATGTGCAACTTAAATAATCACTACTTGGGGACTGGTTAAATAAATGATGGTACATTCCTTTAATGAAATATTGTATTATTAAAATGTTTTAAAACATATAAACAATCCAGCAACTCCACTTCTGGATATCTACCCCAAAGAACTCACAACAGGGAAGAACTCTTAACAAGTATCTGTATACTCATGTTCATAGCAGAATTATTCATAATATCCAAAAAATGTAAGAGCAACCAAAGTGTCCACTGACAGATGAATGAGTAAACAAAATGCAGTATAAACATACAATGCTGTAATATTCAGCCTAAACCAAGAAAGAAACTCTGAAACATGCTGAAACAGGAATGAACCATGAAAACATTAGGCTACGATGAAATAAGTCAGTTAAAGAGGATATATACAGTTGAATCCAATGATATATGATATCTAAAGTAGTGAAATTCATGAGGACAAAGCAAAATATGGTTAACAAGGAGGTGGGGGGGGCATGTTGAGTAATTATTTAACCGATGTGTATTTTCAGTCTGGGAAAGTAGAAAAGTTCTAAAGGTGGATTATGATTGCACAACTACGTGACTATACTTAGTGCCACCTAAACGAATCTTTACAATGATGAAGGTGGTGAATTTTGTTATGTATCTATTACTACCGCAGGAAAACAAAAAAATCATGGGAAAGAGGCAGGGAAAAGAAAGGAAAGAAAAAGAAAGTTATACATTTAAAAAACAGATTAGGGAACACTGTCTTATCAATATATGCATCTATCTACACCTCTCATATACACATACACACATAGCTAGAAGGATCTATTCCCAAAATGATTCTTTTGGGAAATAATGGTTATTTAAGTGGTTGTTTTAAGGGGATGATTTTAGAGTATATACTTTTCTAACACAATCATATACTGTGAAAGATATAGATCTTCCTCTGATGTGTGTATATATTCACACATACATATACATAAAAATATAATTTTGAATAATACATATGAAATAAATAAATTATTTTAAAATTTTATACACACCAAAAATATTGTAGTATCCCAACTTCTGTGTGTGTGTTTGCACAGTTAAAAAGGAAGGGACATAGCAAAAATTTTTAAATGATTTTAAAATACTTTTAAAAGGTTAAAATGGCATCAGCTGATGCAATTAACAGAAGTTTTTATTTTCATCTTCAAAAGTTTCTGTATTTTCTACATTAAAGAAAAAATTACCTCATGTGTGGTAACTGAAAACTGGTGAATGGTTAAAATGATCTCAAGGATTACTTTTGAAATTAAAATCACAGGATTTTAATCAGGTTCACTGAGTTCAAAACAGTGCTACCAATACAGGGACACTACTAATATGATAATTTTCATTCATTGATGGACTTCTAAACCACACACACACACACACACACACACACACACACACACACACTGCCTGACAAGTCCTCCAAAGAGTTCTTGTCAGAGAGACATAAAGATGTCTTCCTTTCATCATTGTATCAGCCCTTGTTCGTTTCACAGTTTAGTGCTCTGGCTTTGAGAACGTGTATTGACAGCTAGCGAGGGGCTATTCTTCATACCTTCAGGAGGCTGAAATCGCAAAAACAGCACAGTCTGGTGTTGTACTCCAGATCAGCTTTTGTCTTTGAAACTTCTCCACTTACTTAATTCTCACAGAATTCTGAATGGGTATAAGATACTTTGAAGACAAACTGCTCCCTGGACGTTGAAGACATGGATGCCAGTATGTCAACTTCTTTTCCCAGAAATAAAATTAAGGCAATTGGGAGCACCAAGATTCTGCCTGAAGTCTTCCTTTCTTAACCCCTAATTATTCAACAGAGAAGCAATGACCCAGGGGAGGCCCTGCACTTATTCACTCATAAAACTAGCATATCATCATATGAACACCTAGAAAGCCAGTATTTTAGGGAGTTTTTTTCCCCCAATAACCATCAAATGAGATGGTATGTCATTAATATTGGAGAGTCTCCGAGGCTTCAATTTATACAAATACCCATACAATACAGAACACTTAGTCCCTAGGATGTATGTGACTAGTGCTGGAAAAAACGGCATTGTGGTGAAGGTTAATTCAATCTGAGTGTGTTCTGTAATCTAGGGATGTAACAAGAGGAGAGTCTACTTAAAAGCGACCTCATAACACCGAGTCATCGCCTCAAGGGCCTATGTGCTTTTCTTCAGTCAGGCCAGGAGTTTACCATAAAGTGCCTGGTGTTGAACTAACAGGTCAAGAAATAATAAAACACAATCTCTGTGAGAATATGCTAGTGAGGGTGCATAATTATATGACTGGTAAAACTGGAAGTTGAAACAATTTCTCTGGTGGGTAAACTGGCAATGAAGAGCTATCAAAATGCCTGTAACTTACACTGATTGTATATTTAAAAATAAATTATTAGGAGATGGTTGAGAAAATCATGGTGCATTGTTCTGATGGAATGTTATGCAGCTGGTAAGCAAGGGAATAGGTATTCAAAATAATGGTCTAACAAAAAAGTAAAATAAGGACGCATGTGTATACTGGTAAAATTTTGTAAAATAGTAAATTTTAAGGTTAAAAGTATTTCAAAGGATATAGGTATTTTAAAATGATGTCTTACTGATCACTAATACACTTTCTACGTTGCAATCAGAATATTCCTAAAATCTAAATTAATTGCCTTCCTTTACTAAATCTCCCAAAGGGTCTCACTGCTCTTAGGATGAAGTTTTTTTTTTTTTCCTGATAGAGTAATCACTTTGCTTCTTAATCTTCTCTCTCCATTCCCTCCCCCCGAAACTTGATGCTCCAGCCATTCTCAAGTTACCTGACTTGAATGTTTTCCAATCTGCCCCACCGCCCAACTCCTAACCAGTATTCATCCTTGAGGTTTCAAATGAATGACACTCTAGAAAGCCAGACCTGAGTATCCATGTCTTAATAAGGTGTCCAACAGTGGTGTCCTTTTAAAACACCGTAATTTGCTTAATGATAGCACTTGTTCACTGTTTTGTCATTCCTTCTTTTTTATTTTTGAATTAATTAATTTTGGGGTGTGTACCCTGCAATGGGAGCACAGAGTCTTAACCACTGGATACCAGAGAAGTCCCTCAATTACGTCTTTAATACTCTCTTCTCCTCTAAGCTTCACACAGGCAAGGACTTTTTCTTGTTCAACATGATATGCTTCAGTTCAGTTCAGTTCAGTCGCTCAGCTGTGTCCGACTCTTTGTGAGCCCATGGACTGCAGCACACCAGGCCTCCCTGTCCATCATCAACTCCTGGAGTTTACTCAAATTCATGTCCATTGAGTCGGTGATGCCATCCAACCATCTCATCCTCTGTCGTCCCCTTCTCCTCCCGCCTTCAATCTTTCCCATCATCAGGGTCTTATCAAATGACTCAGTTCTTCACATCAGGTGGCCAAAATATTGGAGTTTCAGCTTCAACATTAGTCCTTCCAATGAATATTCAAGACTGATTTCCTTTAGGATAGACTGGTTGGATCCTTGCTGTCCAAGACACTCTTGAGAGTCTTCAACAACATCACAGTTCAAAAGCATCAGTTCTTCGGAGCTCAGCTTTCTTTATAGTCCAACTCTAACATTCATACATGACTACTGAAAAAATCATAGCTTTGACTAGATGGGCCTTTGGTGGCAAAGCAATGTCTCTGCTTTTTAATGTGCTGCCTAGGTTGGTCATAAATTTTCTTCCAAGGAGCAAGTGTCTTTTAATTTCATGGCTACAGTCACCATCTGCAGTGATTTTAGGGCCCCCAAAAATAAAGTCTGTCACTGTTTCCACTGTTTCCCCATCTATTTGCCATGAAGTGATGGGACCAGATGCCATGATCTTAGTTTTCTGAATGCTGAGCTTTAAGCCAACTTTTTCACTCTCCTCTTTCACTTTCATCAAGAGGCTCTTTAGTTCTACATCGCTTTCTGCCATAAGGGATATGCTTAGAGTCCAGCAAACACACTCCATATATACTTATTCAGTGAATGAAATCATTTTAAGAAAGCATTATTGACAAAATCTACAAAGAGATATTCAATGAAATAAAACAAGAATAGCAGTAGTTGGCTAAATGACCACCCCTCCACACTATTTTACTTTCCCCATCAGCTTTGTGAAGCCAAACCTGTAATTATTTATCCAAGAAGTATTTAAGCATGATAGAGGGTTGTATAATTCAATCTAATGTTTAAAAAGTATTCTGAGTTACTTTATGAATTTTAGGTTTCTTAGCTGTAGTTAACAGGAAATATGGTGAGCTTGGTTCAACAGCTCTTGTTTATAACCAACTACTACAATAGAACCAACCATTCCAGTCTATTATTGCTACTCAGAAGCCATCAAAGGACAAAAAATGTAAAAGAATGCAATCCCTTCTCTCAAGTCCTACAGGGGTTTCTCATTGCTGAAATTTGCCTGTCGGGGTGAAGTTAAAATGTGGCCAACTTTGAAAGGCAGTCTAAAGAGAGTTATCTGGTGTAGATACAGACATGAAGGAAATTTTGAGACAGAAAAAATAAAGTTGACTTATTTGTATATCACTAAATATTGTTTACAGAATCACAGACTATTAGAGCTGAAAGGAATTTGTAGGTCATAAATTTCTACCTTCTCCTCAAGGACACTAGGCTTAGGAAGGATTCATCCAAAGTGATAAAGCCTTGAGAGATCAGAAGTAGAATCCAGATTTTCTAAGATCACTGTTGGGACTCCAGTACCAGCATTCCTGCCATTATACCAGAACGCCCAGACTTAGTAACAAGCCTACCAAAAGGCAACAAAACCCAGTTTTGTTTTTTATCAAAAAGTGAACCTCAGTACATAGACACTGGGCAGCATTGCGTGGAAATCACCCACAAGGCTCAATGGGGACAGGTTGGGTTGCTGTGTTTTCATACAGGAGTTTCCAAAATAGTAGTGGAATTCACTGAGGGAAGCCACCAGTGTGAGCAAGTGACTATATTTGCTTCAGCGGAAACAAACAGACCTTCGTTCACATATGTCCAAGGTAGTTTGGGTGACCGAAAGCAAAGTAAAAAAAAAAAAAAAAGAATAGGTGGTGCGTTACAATCCTCAGACAATACAGTGAGCAAAAATCTGCCAAGTCCTATCAAATATTTCAAATAAAATGCTGCAAGGACACTATATTTACAGCACATTAGGCTCATAGCACAGTCACTAGATGTTTGCTCAGTATTTTTTCCCCCTTTTGCAGAAAACATGCTTTTTTAAAATGATCATTATATTCTTATTATTTGAATCTGCATCATCTGCATTATCTATTATATGAGAAAATGAAGTTTCTCTTCCCCTAACATATTTGTTCCCAGAAATGGAGGCTATTTGTCCACTTACTGTAGATGGATAAAAGGGCTGAATCACAGAAGGGTATAATTTCGAAGGAGAGAGCACTTTTGCCACATAGTAGGAGAAAGGGTGGAAAATGTTTTTATAAAAGGCGACTACTAGAGACAAATAAGAGCTCTATTCACCAAACCTGTACATATCCCTTTATCCTTGTAAAACAAGCTATGAAAGCGCATAATGACTAACTGCAGCAAAATTACTCACATTCTAACTTTGCATAATCGCTAAAATGGTTCTGGTTTTTTAACCCTCCCCCCTCAACAATTCTGCACTCTTAAAAAAATTTTTTTTTCAACCACAGCACAAATGGTTATAGCAAACGAGTGTACCAGGCACATCTGCTGTTTCAGAAAGAATTCACTCTCCCGTGCCAAACCCATGTCTATCGGAAGAAATAAAAATAAATTGTGAGCAGGTTCAGCAAATGCCCAGATAAATCCTGCAATGACCACATGGGGTAGATTCATTTCTGCTCGTTGGTATGACCAAAAAAGGAGGAGGCGATGGAGGAGCCGATCTGGAAGCAAAGGTTTGTCTCACGCCTGTCTGTGTCACTCAGTCACTGAACAGGAGTTAAGGTAGCTCCCTTCTTGCTTTCTCTGGACAACTATTTAGGTAATAGGATTGAGTTTTACAACCTTAGAAGGGAAATTGGCACAATGTTTTGCAATATATGGATAGTCTCCTTAAACACACCAATGGCAAGAACAATAGTCTTAGTGTGAATGGGCCCCCAAACCACCCTTTGCTATTTTGTCCATTCGTATTTTTTAAAACTTGACAGATAGAGTTCATTTGATATTTTAGATCATGTAGTGTAGTAAATGTGCTAGATTGTGAAGTAGTAAAGAACCCATTCTTTCTTCTAGACAGACACTGTCAGTTGGAAATCTGAAGATGGCTTATGGGAGGGACCACCATTATTCTGGCCATGGCACGTGGTGACCAAGCTCTCCTGATGAGCAAAGGAACGGTGTCTGGGCAAGGTCAGAGTATGGGCACCACTTCTGGAACCTTTCAATAGCTGAAATCCTACAAATGGCTGACAGAGGTCAATCATCTGGGGGCTCACTTCAGTGGAACTTCCTTCTGAAAGTGAAATGAAGAGTTATGTCATCCTTCTTTTCTTTTTGGGTTGAAACAAATTTACTTCTGCTGTTCTCTGAGTCTCAATTTTCTCCTTATAAGATAAGAGGATTTGCATAGAAGAATTCAAAACTCTCTGGTTGCATAGAGCATCTCAGGAAAGCCTTTGATTCCATAAACTATGATACCTGAGGTCCTCCGGAATGGTGAATAAACTGAGACATTTCTCATGCTGGTGCTGTTTTCAACATTTGCTTTGATAAAGCTCAAGACCTATATATATTACAGTATGCTAACTCTCTTATCTGGAGAAGGAAATGACAACCCACTCCAGTACTCTTGCCTGGAAAATCCCATGGACGGAGGAGCCTGGTAAGCTACAGTCCACGGGGTCACAAAGAGTCGGACACGACTGAGCAACTTCACTCACTCAGTCCTATGTTATGATGTTACAAGAAAATAAAAGAATGTAACGTAAACTTGCATATATAGCATGATTTAATTCGAATATCTGATTAAGAAAAAACACTTTGTGACTATTATTTTAAAAAATAGGCATTTTGTCCTTTCTCCTCTTTCATTTTAGTTTACAAAATGAACATGGGTACTTATATTTAAGATATAATAGCTTTATTTACAGAGAAAAAGAATCGTAGATTCAAATATCTTTTCCTTTCAGAAAAAAACAGTGTATCTTCCTAAGCCATCCAATAGCAAAGAAATACATTAGTTGCCTCTAAATATATGACTTTAGAATTTTTTTTAAATGGTGTCATTCATACAGTCATCAACCATTAACTGACCACCTTGTAAATACCAGGAATTTTGCCAACTGCTGGGTAACAAGTTATGGTTTCTAGCCTCAGTGAATTCAGTGATAGGGGAAACAGGCAGAAAACCAGTGGAAACTTTTCAGATTTCCAAAATTCTGACAAACTCTACTTGGAAGACACTACTCTACTGCAACCCACTCATTTCTTAAACATAGAGCTGAGTTCTAGCCAGCCAAATAGCACTGTCTTAAGAGGCCAAGGACCAAGGTCCTTCATTCTACTCTGTAACCATTGAAGATGTTAGGCAAGTTGCTATCTTCTCTGTTTCTCAGTTCCTTTTCCCTTAAGGTGCTGGCTAAACATGTTTCTTTTCTGAACATCACACAAGCAGCTGAATTCAAATATCTTCCTGTTTAAACATCTAGCCTATTCTTTCTCTGTATGTCAGATAAATATCATCTAGGTAATTCTCATGCACTCTCAAGATTGAGAACTGTGGTGCTAAATAAGTTGAGAGTAGGGACTGCATTCTAATATTCATCTATCCATCCTTTCATAACACTTAGAACATTGTAGCATAAAGATTAAGACACAGTAGGCTATCAAAACATTACCAAGGAACAAATGCATTAATAAATACTTTCAAGTATGAAGTAAGTATGAACTTGTCCCCCATTTTCTTAATTCTGTGGTTTTGTTTGTGTGTGTGTGATGTTTGTGTGTGTAAACCTTGTGAGTGCTAGGTATCATCTTTATCACTATTTGGTGATTAAAAAAAAGTAAAGTTGTATAAATAAAAAAGGAAAAATTATCACAAATGATCCCAGGCATCAGAGATGTAGTCTATAGAGCTTCTCATTTTATTGCTAGATTTCTTTACTCAATATCCCAGTCATTTAAAAATACAAAACATACAATTTCCCAGAAATACTGTTCATAGATGGCAGGCAGTGGCACTATTTAAGATTTTCCTTTACTATTATAAAAAGATAATTTAACTTTGACTATTCTTGTGTCACTCCATCATTTTTTCAAAGATGTTTGAACAAAACGATGCCATTCACTCTGCTTGGACTTGTGAATGAGTGTGCTACATGAATCTTCAGGTAAGTTGCAGTTTCTTCATCAAAGCAGTAATACTCATTGTAGAAAATATGGGGAATATTAAAAAAATTAATAAAGGAAATGAAAAACCTTAGTGACAGTAAACTTCTGGTTAATTGCCAAGCTTTATTTTCCCTATGCATTTACATGTATATTTGTGTATTATGTTTGCATGTATATTTCAGTAGGTTTGTGTGTGTGTGTGCACATGTATGCGGCTAGTATAGATGTTGGTGTTTAAATGTGAACCCTGTTTATTACACAGTTTTATATCTTTCATTTTATTTTAGCATATCATAAATGACAAATTTAAAAATTCTTCAGAAAAACTGTTTACATGTGGTAACCAAGTAGTCAATCTGCTTTAACAGATATGAACACTCAGACACAGTCGTCTCCTACTTAGCATACATGTTTAATTGTGAAACCAAGAGCAGGAGGATGGAAAGCATTAAGATTTTCCCACTGTCCTGAATTATGCTATATTTTCTTGACAACGCAGTTTGTTTCTGATAACAAAGGTTTGAGGAGATGCAATGGTTTATCAAAACACTAAGCATGCACTTCTAGCAAAACGTCAACTCCCCACCCACTCACTTCTCATGTATATCAGATGATCTTTCAATCAGCCACACTATACACATGTAATTCAGATCCACAACAAATACCTCAATGTTAAACCCTCTGATATTGAATTACAAAACCCTGTTGTCTCAAGACATTTGATATTTGGCATGGAGCATTTAAGAGCATTCACTAATTATTATTTTATTACCATTATTATCATGATCATTACATTCCTTTTATCTGTATAACAAGTGGGCTTCCCTGGTAGCTCAGCTGGTAAAGAATCTGCTTGCAATGCAGGAGACCCCAGTTTGATTCTTGGGTGGGAAGTTCCCCTGGAGAAGGGATAGGCTATCCACTTCAGTACTCTTGGGCTTCCCAGGTGGCACAGGCAGTAAAGAATCTTTCTACAAGGCAGGAGACCTGGGTTTAATCCCTGGGTTGGGAAGATCCGCTAGAGGAGGGTATGGCAACCCACTCCAGTATTCTTGCCTGGAGAATCCCCATGGACAGAGGAGCCTGGCAGGCTATAATAATCCATGGGGTCACAAAGAGTTGAACATGACTGAGCGACTAAGCACAGCACATCTGTATAACAGGTAGATTGTTATGAAGCTACATGTAGACTGACATGACCAAGCCTGTGTTGAAGAAATATTAATCTAGAAGCCATATGTTTATGAAGGACATAAAGGAAGACAGAGGAGAAGCTATGACTATGTTCCAGGCAAGAAATGAGAGGCCCAAATGAGGGACAAAGTTTGAAAGTACTAACTAGAGAGCTCATAGCGGTCCAAATTCTGTCCCGGCAGATCTTTTTCCAGCATCTTTTATTTTGTACAATGTTGCTTCCAAATATGAGTAGGTATGGAGAAAATGGGACCCACTGGTGTGGCAGATTTGATGGAAACCAAGAAAATATAATTCAAATGATCATTGTTCAGACACCTAGGGTGTCAGAACAGAGAGAAACAGGATAATGGAATAAGGTTGCTAAAACTGAAGGTCTGAAGTCTGGTAGTCAAAATAGGTGATATTATTCACATTAAGTAGTTTATGATTCCTTTAAGAGAGCGGGTGATTTGTTTATTTTGGGAAATACAAGTATTACAGTAGTCATGTATTTATCTTAACAGATGGTTAGACAATTTTGTGGGGCAGCACAACATATATGTCCAAATGTCCTAAATGATTTGTGCTCAGTTGCTCAGTAGTGTCCAATTCTTTGCGACCCCAAGGACTGTAGCCCTCCAGGCCTCTCTGTCCATGGGATTTTCTGGCAAGAATACCAGAGTGGGTTGCCATTTCCTCCTCCAGGGGAATCTTCCCTATCCAGGGACCAAACCTGCATCTCCTTGGTCTCCTGCCTTGGCAGGCCAATTTTTTTTTTTTTTTTTTTTTTTACCATTGAGCCACCTTGGGAAGCCCCTAAATAATCTGACTGCAGCCAAAATCCAAAGATCCAATCTTGCCTCTGATTTGGAATGTTATCTGTTTGTAAAGATTCCTATATACTATAAAACTTCACAGGGGAGGAGGAAAAAACAAATTCAGTTCAGTTCAGTTGCTCAGTTGTGTCCGAATCTGTGCGACCCTGTGGACTGTAGCACACCTCCCTGTCCATCACCAACTCCCGGAGTTTACTCAAACTCATGTCCATTGAGTCAGTGATGCCATCCAACTATCTCATCCTCTGTCATCCCCTTGACTGTATTTATTTCAAAACTTCTTAGACTTTGTCTAAATAGTTCAACCAAATTGGGACTTGGCATTAGAAAAGCATGATCAAATTGTTTTTTTTAACTAAAGCACCGAACCCATCCTTCTCCAGTGGTGTCAAATCTCACAGATAAAGTCTTAGGAGCACAGGCCATTTATGTAGAACTTGGTCCCAGGGAGCTGTAAACACTGAGCCTGCATTGCTACATGCAACATGGCTTACAGATGCCACGCTCCTCATCATTCCCTAAGTATTTCCCAATCAGAGACTAGGTGTCAATTAACCATTTATCTTCTGTGGTTTGGCAGCACTGGTGGCAAAGAACCCGCCTGCCAATGTAGGAGACATTAGAGACAGGGGTTCGATCCCTGGGTCAGGAAGATCCCTTGGAGGAAGGCATGGAAACTCACTGCAGTATTCTTACTTGGAGAATCTCATGGAAGGAGGAGCCTGGCAGGCTATGGGGTCCATAGGGTCGCAAAGAGTTGGACACAACTGAAGTGACTTAGCATGCACAAGTACAAAGGATAAAGTGAATTACCTCTTATGTAATAACCTGTCTATTTAAAAAATGGGAAAACTATTTGCTTTAAGAAATATGGAAGATATGTAAATTGCTCTTAGGTATGCTCTCTGTAAATGAGAAATATCTAAAGAGAAAATCTAACCTAAAATGTCATTATGAAACCAACCATACTTTTTGGTCTGCTTTGATCACTTACCTGAATCTATGATATGGAGATTACCACCCTAGAACAAATGAATTATCATTCAGCACTGAGGGAACATAGAGGTTGTTTAGATACATGTACAAGAGTGAGGTGCAATGCAACATAAGCAAGAAGCAAATACGGAAACACTGTTGCAAAATCAAAAAATCAAGGACAATAGAAAACAAAAGTAAAATCAAGCAAAAACTGCTGCAGATAGTAAAACCTTTGTATTCTCAAGCAAGCTATACAAGCTATGTATTTCACGTCTTTAATTCAGAATTTGTTATTTTTTAATAAAGTCTATAGTCTTTGGGACTTCCCAGGTGGTCCAGAGGTTAAAACTCTGCCTTCCAATACAGAGGTTGTGGGTTTGATCCTTAGTCAGGGAATTAAGGTCCCACAATGCTGCAGGGTCCAGCCAAAAATTTTTTAAAAAAACAAATAAATAAAAGTGGCTGTACCATTTAAAAGTGTTTAAAAAGCCTACAGTCTTTAAAAAGTCCAATAATAAAATATTTCCCAATAGAATTTGCAAAATTGTTTTATGATTTGTTTTAAAATACAATCAAATAATTTAAATGTATAAAGATTAAACTATTTTAAGCTTCACAATTTTCTAGCAGTAAAGAAATAACACAGTGTAGTTTCATCATGGAATATAGAGCGTTAAAATATTATTTCAGAGTATAATATTTTTAAAGACATAATGGCATTATAATTTCCAGAATGTAAGTGTTGGTTTATAACCCACATGAACATCACACACAAAAAATATACAGGCCCAGGGAGTTTCTTACAGTTTTCATAAATAGAGTATACACGTGCATTAATGATATATACTTAAATATTCTAATTATCCATTGATAAAGAATGTCATTCATATAATAGAAGTAACAGATCTGCTTTCATTTTCCTTTAATAAGGAATCTGTCATTCTTTTGCAAAACTATTAAGAGCCAAATGCAGGAAGGAAACACAAGAGGAACTCACATATTGCTTAAATGGGCTAAATGTATTTATTTTTGTTCCTCCTAATTTTCTGGCTTTTGCCAATGCCCAGAAGTGATAGACTTAATGCAAAAATGCATAATACATCATGTACACTGGGAAGTATTTCAAATAAGATATAAAGAAAAGCACTCTTAGATAAATAATGATCACAGGTCACAAAGGAAATAGACTCTTTAGAGCAGGGAAAAATTCATCACAAGATTTCCCTGGATTCCAGGAGTTCACATACCAGCAAAACAAAATTACACTACCATATACTTGTAACAGTTCAGCATACTAAGACACACAATAGAAAGTTTCAGATGGATTAGCCCCAAACTGGCAGACAGAGAGGGGCTCTCAGAGCTGTTCTGTGGGGTTTACAAAATTAGAACACGAGGATGGCTTCAAGTTGTATGCTTGTATGTGCCTGCCTTGCAAGAGGAGGGTAGATTCTGCTTCAAGCAGAAAATGTGAGCAGAGACACAGACAAAAGTACAGGAAGGAACAATTAGGTTGTTTGGCAGGACCTTAATATTAAACAGCTGAGATTATCCTTTGTGTCTGTCCTTATCTAAGTGCTTTACATACAACAGAGGAAGGGCCTGTTATTCCCATTTTACCGATGAGGAAACTGAGGTCTAGTGAGCTTAAGTTATTTGCCCAAGGTCACAGAATAATATAATATTGGTATCTGAATCTACACTTTGTGATTCCAAAGTTGTTCTGTTAGCTATTTCGACGCTAAAAGAAAGTACCTAAAACAAGTCTGCAAAATTAGATCAGGACAGACTGTGAAGGGTAACAGCTGCCTTTAATTTTAGTTGACAACTAACCTGATAGAATTAAAGGACAAGTATTAGGGCAAAAGAAGGGCAGGAGAGGGACTCTCAGTGCTGAGAGAAAAATACATTGCAAGGAGAACAATTACTTTTTGAAGAGAGACTGCTGTTTCATTAACAGTAAGAACAGACACACACACACACACACACACACCCCTCTGATGCAAATTACCTCTGTTTAGCTGAGAGTGACATTTTCAAACAGTCTTGAAAAAAGCAGCTTACAAAATATTTTTTTTATTAAAATCCTATTTGCACAGCTAGATACACGATTCTGTATCCACATACAATCTTAGTTTAAAAGATAATATTTTTAAATACCAAAGATTTTCCTCTACATGCGGTGCCATTTCAAACTCCTTCCTCACAGGACACTGGAGGAATTTAATTATCATGTTAACACATTGTGAAAATTAAAACAATATCAATGATGGCCACAGAACCAGAAGCATGACTTTCCATTTACTAGGAATCATCACAGTGTAATGTACAGTAAACTACTTGAAATTAACATTGTTTGGTATTGCTTAGAGTTTTTAGAAAGAGTTAAAGGGAGGGAGGGAGCATAAAGCCAATAAAATGAATTATCCTCTAAATATCTTGAATAGTGAGCCCATTGAAAAGCAAGAAACCTCTTTTATTCTAAAAGAAGAAAAATCACAGAGGATCCCTTATTAATGTAAAGTCCTGAGTACATTGCAGGAGATAATACTGGCCATCAATCTCTTCATTTAATTCAAAATTCAACAGATACAAAGCACATAACCACTTCAGGAATGGCTGTTTCAAAACACACTGCCTTTTTATTACCTTATTATACAAAAATTATGGTAATTTCTTAATAAAGTTATGAAAACAGGTCACATTATTAATTGCATTGCAAATATAATATTTAATTAAAGATACATTATGTTGATAGAATTTAGCATCTGGCACTCAGGCTTTGCAGACCATGTAGAGTAACAACATGAAAATAATCACTATCAATGCCCTCTTGTGTTTCAGTCCTCAGTAGAGTCAACCTTCTTTAGAACAACTGTTAAGGTTTATTATATTTTGTGGAAAATATCTAGGACTGAGGGAGATACTCGCAGGGTTCCCAGGTGGCGCTAGTGGTAAAGAACCCACCAGCCAATTCAGGAGAACTAAGAGATGTGGGTTTGATCCCTGGGTTGGAAGATCTCGTGGAGGAACATGGCAAACCCACTCTAGCATTCTTGCCTGGAGAATCCCATGGACAGAAGAGTCGCAGAGTTGAACGCAACTGAAGCAACTTGGCACACATGCACACAGGGAGGGATTCACTTACAGTGGTCACATATTACATCACCCAGTGCTCCACGGGTACATTTCTCTTCAGAGATACAAACAGCTTTTCTTCAAGCACATGTTAGTGACATGGGGGCCACTGTGTGGACACTCATGCACAATCATTTTTTAAACAGATACTCTATAAAGATTTATATTAGTGTAATGTCAAGCTTTCTGGTATATACTTCCCAAGTTTTCCAGAATCTTCCTAATGTCAAATATACATAGTCAATGGTGGACTAATGAGACCTATTTAGTAGCAATTCATCATTTACTGCATTTGTGCTGTTCCCTACAGGGCTGTATTTCTCCCACTAAGCCACAATCATATCTCATTACTGTTGCTTCATGACTACTTTCTGGTCTAAATTTTGTCACTGGCATTTGGTTAAGAAAAAGACTTTTCCATAAAATCTAAAGAAGTTTTTCCATTTAAAAATGTCAAGTCAAAGTGTTCCTAACTTAAAAATACTACAGTCAAATTAAGACAATCTCAACAACAACAATAAAAACAACAACAAAAGAGGCCTTTATTTCTCCTTCTAGCTTGAAAGTTATTCCACATTGTCATGAAAACATGGACAAATCTGCACACAGCCACTTACGCAAGTAGCAGTGACCTTGATCTGCTTAATAGCAGAATGTAAAAGCTCTCCACACTTCATCCTGCCCCAAGGAGGCCCCCTCCAAAAAACTGTAATCTTTTATTACAAGATGCAGTATGTGATAGCATTTGGAGACGGATTAAGAAACTGTAAGAGTGTTATCTAATAATGCTGCTCTTTATGTAGATTTATATATGTATATAAATATACAGATATGTGTTTATGTGTGTGTTTGCATATATTTCACACACATTTAATGAAGGAACAGAAATAATCTTGGCAGTTCAGATATAAAACAAGTACATTTACAAGTTCTCTGTTTTTTTTTCCTCATGAAATACTGATATAAATATACAGTAATAGCAGGTTTTCAGTGGTAAGTCATTTGGACATTTTCAACTTCAGAATTTTAAAACCTGGATTTGTAGCCCAGGGACAAAAGCCATATGCACATCCACACTTTAGGAATGAAAGAAGAATGCAAAGTCTCCTAGACTGGTCCATCTGGGTTACAGAAGGGACCATTTCTCTGTCTCATGGGAGGCCATGCATCAAGAGTTGTGAGAGAGCTCTCTCTACTCCCAGGAATCCATTCAGCTGCCAAGGGAATGGCTCAAGCGCAGAAGTCAGTCTTCAAAAGATAAGGAGAGGAAGAAGAAAAAGAGAATAAGCTGACATATCCTAACACAAAATGGTGAACCTTCAAAGAACTAAAATGCATAACAAAACACAGAAGTTCAAGCCCATGCATTTTAACAACCAATATGAACTTGTTATATATTTTTAAAAAACAGGCATTAAAATATGCAGCAAATTTAATAAATTTCTCACGTGTTATTCTACCTTCTTGAGGACTTTCAACCCTCTAAATAAGTCACTAGTTCTCCACGGAATTATAAAAAAGTTGACTTATGCAATGTGATTGATTTGTTTGTTCCTTTAGGTTGCCAGCTGAAATGTGGGGTCCCTAGAGAAAGGTTCAAATGACATGTATATTTGCCAGAACTCAATGGAAAAGCTTTACATCTCAAGTAAATAAAACATAAAAACATATTTTCAAAACTCTTAAGGCAATGATGTCTCATCGCAGTTGTATCAAACAACTTTTGTACAAGTTTTTTAAACTTTTGCAAAAATGTTACATGGATGAAATTTTTCAGAGAGGGAGAAATTTATATCACAGAAAGAATGCAGACCATCTTTACCAGTTTTATGTTAAAAGAAGTTGGTAGGAGAAATCTGGGTTTGAGACATAAGATGATGTGTATGTAGAGTATTAAAAAGTAAGACCCAGATATAGAAATATGAAAGAAAAAAATGTTGAGGGAACAGGATGTAAAAATGAATAATTTAGATATAAAACATAAGGCATGAACCATGCCAATAAATAGCATAATTTAAATAGAAAATGTCCTGTGATTGTTTTAAGCCATGACCAAATTCACACAGACGCAAAAAGACCAAAAGTAAAAAACAACACCAAAACCTATTTTTTCCTAGTCTAAAACTGGAAATAGGAGCTTACTTTATAAAGAAAAAAAAAAAAAAATCCCTCATTTAATTCTTGTTCTTATCAGAGAATCTTCTTTGTCAGTTTTAACAGCAGATTAATCACTTTCACAACCTACAGAAAAAGTTTTCTGGAAAGCATAACAGCCTGCAAGTGTAAATGACAGTATTACTTTTCCTACAGCTCAGCCGCCTACAAATTCTCTCTCATCCATGACTCAGCATGAGGTAAAAGGAGCTAATGAAAAGGGCCACATTTCCTTTCAAAATTTGTGAACTTTCTTTCAGCATGCAGAACTGTTAAAAAAAAAAAAAAAATCTCCACAGAAAAGTAAAGCAGCTCTCCATGAATGCTTGTCAGTTATATACCTAGAAACTTCCTTCCAAGTAATGCCAATATTGAGTTTGGTGCTTGATGTTCCCCCCACTCATCCAAGGGTGCACCTTATAATCTATTGGGGATTTAGTATAAACATATTTCTGTATTACAATGCTAGGATTATAGGTGGAGGATAAAAATGTTGCTTTGCTGAAACCGAGATTTCGAAAGGAAAGTAGAAAACATAGAACTCTGTGGTCAAGACAAGGGAGTTATCCTGGGGCTTTCCCTCCTAGCAAAATACCATTTGATTTCATTGTGTAAACAGCTCTCTAGACAGTCAGGTTCCTAGGGAGCCATCAGAGGCAGGGGGATTATACGTTATGGTATGCTTTCTCCCAAAGAAGAAACAGTGAGATCACTTTGTTGGAAACATAAGTGAATTAGTGAGACCATCTCATAAACATTCATTGAATATTGAACAAGTGCCCAATCTCTGCAAGACTCGGTGCTAAGCTCTGGGCAGCAGGAACAGGAAGCTTAACAACATGATCAGGGTCAGTAGCCAACGTCTGCATGGCACTTACAGTGGGTGGACAGTGGATGATCAAGTGGAAGGAGGAGGCAGTGAGTAAATAAGCATTTACAGAACAGGGTAGAAAGTATGGTGATTAGGAAGTTCAAGGAAAAAGATATAGGGGCACATAGCAAGGGCACCCAAACTACATGGGTGTGGAGGAGGTTGTTGAACGATTTCCCAAGGGAAATGACACCTGTGTTGAGATAAGGCAACAGAGGGCTTGGGGGCTTGGATGATGTTCCAGGTAGAGAAAATAGCATCTGACTGTCTAGTGGGCAGCTCAGTGCCTTTGGGGATATGAGAGAAGTCTAGTGTGCTTCATGGAACACAAGAGGGACAGAAGTAAAAGAAGTCAAAGGGTCAAAGGGCATAAAACACCTTAAAGAAACAAGGGGGAGAGGAGAGAAAAGAAAATAACTGCTATCACTATTCCTATTTTATATATGGAAACAAACCAAAAATTGTTACTTGTCCAAGATTACATACCATGAAAGTGAGATTCAAACACGTTTCCATTTGATTTCAGGGTCTGTTTTCTTAGTCAGTTATATTACCAGGCTAAAAATATAAGACCTTAGACAGGGGATTTCTGCAATGAGATTTGCATTTTAGGAACAGACTGGGAGGCAGGCAAGGGGCTACAAGGAAACCAGTTAGGAGTATATGACCAGTGCCATACAAATGTGGTACACCTGAGATCCTTCCGAGGCCATGCAGATGGGGAGAAATAAAAAGGTTTGTGAAATTTTTAGAAGCTAAAATTGACAATATGGAAAAGAGAGGAATGTAAAGGAGCACTCAGATTCCTAGCTTAGGAAAATGGCTAGATGGCAACACCATTAAATTTAACAACACAAGAGGAGAAAGAATTCCAGAGATAAGTTGATAAATTTATTTTAGACATGTTCAGACTAAGTTTTCTGTGATATATACAAATGCAACTGGCCAATAAGCACTGAGAAAGGTCTGGATCTGAAGTGCAAGAAAGCTTGCTGAAACACATCTATAAACAAACTTTACAGCACAGGTACTTGAGGCCATGGAAATAAGAGTCTCCAAACCAAGTGTGGGAAGTAGAATAATAACAGACTTGAGGAAAGATACCCCCACCCCTGGCCCACTTTACCGCCACCACCAAAGAAAACCAACACCTAAGAGAAAGCAAAAGAAGAACAGCTAAGGAGATCCCTAGAAGTGGAACTGTTCAGAAAAGAAGGCAGAAAACCAAGACAGCATGATACGTAAAAACCTAGAAAAGTTGGCAAGATGGCCTAAGCATGCTGTGGGTTGAAACAGGGTAGGTATACAAAGTGAAACTCTGGGAAAAAAGTTCACTGAAAGAAAGTCAACAGTGGAAAGAATGGGCTGAAGTATTGAACAAGAGAATCTAAAATGAGTAAGAAGAAATACAGTCAGGGGCTGACGCGGAAATAGAAATAAAGACAATGGAAAGCAAAGATACTGAAGAGGAGTCGAGTAGGGGGTGTCTAAGAGCTGGAACAATCCAGGGCTGGGGTTTTGTTTGTTTTGATTGTTTGATTAATGAACCAATCAATGCCAAGATCCAGGCTATAATCTTGGGACAGGTGGCTACAGTTGAGTGGAGAGAAGAGTCACAGGAGATAAGAGATCAAAGGACTAAGAAGCCAGCAAGTTGAGGCCTGAAATCTTCCAACAAGACTGAGAGCCTGGACCCAGAGAACAAATAGTGAGCCATTTGCCAAGGGTCAGTAAGTGACCACCAGGACCAGGAGGTAAGGGGATGATAGCAGTGTAAAGGAAAAGGCATTTTAGCAAACGCTTTCGATACTGAAGAAGCATACGAATAGGTTACTAAATTTTAACTCAGTAAAGAATGAAAAAGAACTACCATCAACTCTGCTGTTTGGAACTTAGAACCAACAGGAACTATTTGACAAGCAACAGTGCTATTCCCAGAGCACGAAGGCAAAGCCTTTTCAGGTCTCAACAAGCATGAGGTAGAACCCTCGTCTGTCCACATTTACTGTCCCCTACATCTACCATCATTCCCAGCCCCAATCTTGATGATGAATCTGGGATTCTTGAGGCTCCTCCTCCATCATTCCTGCTTTCCCTGTTTCTGACCTCTCAGTGCGTACATTTTGTCTACCATAGATTTATCTATTGTAGAAAATAGCTGGCCTTCTGTGATAATCAGTTTTCTATGTCAGTTTTGCTACACTATAGTCTCCACAGTTATTCAAACACTAACCTAGGTATGGCTGTGAAGGCATTTTGCGTAAGTGATTAAAAGTCCATAAATCACTGACTTTAAGTAAGGGAGATTATCCCAGATGATGTGGGTTGGCCTGATTGAAGGCTGAAAGGCCTTGAGATCAAAGCTGAGACTCCTTTAAAGGAGAAAATTCTACCTGTGGACAGTAGTGTCAACTCCTGTAGCAAAGTTCCAGCCTGCCCCTCCTAACAGCCAACACTACAGATGTTGGATTGCTCAGCCAGCCCACTCAATCATGAAAGCTAATTCCTTGCAATGAATTTCTTATATGTATCTCCTACCAGCTCTGGTAAAACACTGACTAATGTACCTTCTATAGGCATCACCAGTCACATTGGATGATCTTTGACTTTTGGTAAAAAACAAACCATTCGTAAGGTCTGCCAAAATTGCTGCAAGACTACACGTAGACCATTCTTGCTACATTCTGATTCGACCCTAAACAAAACTGTAAGGTTGCTTCTGAAAAGAGATGCCTTCCTACTATAAGCCAAGAACACTAGCAATATATCTCCCCAGGGGTTGTTCATGATGGGGACTTCCTGGAACCCTTGGAAAGTTTCAGCTGTCCCACCAGAAGAGGGGCAGCGACTACAAGACAAAGAAAGCTAACACAAATTCTTCATACTCTACAATAAACGGAAGTAATTAAAATCAGGGAGAGAGTAGAAATGGATAGCAATAACAATGGAGAAAAACATACAATTGAAGAGAGAGAGGTTTTAGGCATTACTGATACTTCAATTCTTTATAGGTTTTGTCTGCTTATAATTATTCAATTCAGTTCAGTTCCGTCGTTCAGTCGTGTCCGACTCTTTGCAACCCCATGAACTGCAGCATGTCAGGCCTCCCTGTCCATCACCAACTCCCAGAGTCCGCCCAAACCCATGTGCATTGAGTCGGTGATGCCATCCAACCATCTCATCCTCTGTCATTCCCTTCTCCTCCTGCCCTCAATCTTTCCCAGCATCAGGGGCTTTTCAAATGAGTCAGCTCTTCACATGAGGTGGCCAAAGTATTGGAGTTTCAGCTTCAGCATCAGTCCTTCCAATGAACACCTAGGACTGATCTCCTTTAGGATGGACTGGTTGGACCTCCTTGCAGTCCAAGGGCTTATAATTATAAATAAACATTAAATGTTTTGGGCCTTATTTTTTAATTGGGAAAGGAGGATTCTATTGAGAAAAACAATACTACAACAGTTGTACTATTACTCTCATAAGAAATATGAGAGGAATTTTGGTAAAATAGCTCTTGGTGCCTTGTCAGTCGCAATGCACATAGTACTATTGTTTGCATAAGCCAAGCGCTTGAACTTGAGTTCTTAATTGGACAAGGTCTTTAAAAAATATTAGATTCAGAATTGTTGTACGTTGACTAACTAAAAATACTGTATATATACTTATTTTTCATTTTTTAAAAATGAGACTGCTTTTGTTCCTGTTGTTTCATTTATTTTAGTTTAGTTAACTCGGTGACATAATTAACATGCATGGCCTTTCTGTTACGGAATAATCTAAAGCACAGGATATCAATGATGAAAGAAAGATCTTAGTCTGACATCCTCATTTTACACATGATAAATAAAATGCCTAGGAAGGTAGGTAACTTTTCCAGTACGATGGCGATTACATGATTCCAGGTCTAGAATGCAGGCTTCCCTGGTGGCTCAGATGGTAAAGAATCTGCCTACAGTGTGAGGGACCTGGGTTTGATCCCTGGGTTGGGAAGATCCCCTGGAGGAGGGCATGGCAACCCACTCCAGTATTCTTGCCTGGAGAATCCCATGGACACAGGAGCCTGGCGGGCTACAGTCCATGGTGTCGCAAAGAGTCAGACACAACTGAGTGACCAAGCACAGCACACAGCACAGGTCTAGAATGCAGGTTTTCCAGTTTTCAGCCAGTGTTCTTTTCACCATGCACTGCCAGTAAGAAAATTTTAAAACATATTCACATACACACCTTCATATCCCTCACTTTCCCTAACCTAAAAAGTATCCCAAGGGAAGCTTTTGGCAGGATTCAGAGATTACTTTGGCAACTCTAACCACATTCCTGGAATCCATTTGCAAATGCTGGTCAGCAGAGCCTGCTTCATTCCCTTTTTGGTATTACTCACTCAGTAAAGGTTAAGCATATGTGAATTATCATAAGTTTATTTTTATTCTCCCCCCCCCTTTTTTTGGTAAGTGATCACTGACTACCAGGCACAGGAAATACATTTCACTGAATGATTTTCTAAAATCAAAACTCCATCTGGGTTGGAACTGAGACAGACTTAGAGACAATCATTTATAACATTAATACCAGTTACAAGCAACTATTCAATGATCAGAGTAAGGAAAGGCTCTTCACCTTTTCCTGAAAGTCCTTCCTAAGCTGAACCTTGAACACCCCATGGTTTAGTGTGCCATGTGCAAGAGTGCACAGGCAGCTGCTAATCGCATTGTGACTCAGTGCACCTTTGGGAGAGGGGCCACAGGAGGACTCACTCAAAATGGTAGAAGGTAAGTATCAACTAGCAAGTACTAAATGTGATCTCCTTAGTTGGACAGTTCAAATTGAAAAAAGAAAAAAGTGAGAGGATGGACTGTGAAAGCCAGTTTCCTCAAGTGAGAAATAATATTCCCCTTTAAAAAATTCAGAGACACATACAAGTACTTGCTTCCTTCACTGGATTAAATTCATATCTTAATAACTAAAATGAACAGCATTACATGAATTGACAAGGGAAACACTATATAAAAAAGCATAAATAGAACAAGGTGGTTCCATAGCAGACACCTGGAGAGGAAGGGAAGAAAAAAGAAAAAGTGTATAAGGTTCAGTTACTCGGACCCAAACTCCTGGCTGCTACAAAAATAACCAACCAGGATCTTACAAACTTGAAAAGGAATAGAAATCATCATGGCCACTGAGAACCATAAAAGGCACTCAACTTTGTCAAGTGCTATCAGAACTACCAGACTTGTGTTTAAGTGTTCTGTTCTCTCTCATCAGGGTGGTTGGGAAAGGAAAGTCTATTCACTAAAGATTGAAATTAGTGTTAAAAATCATAGTTCTACTTCTGTTTTGAGACAGGTTCAAGTATCACAATGATATGTGGATACAAGGACAAGATATCTCCTTTCAAAAAACACATTCAATTTTTCTAACACGTTATGTTTAAAAGCAAGATTATTTTCAGTTTCTATTCTAAAAGGTGCTAAAAAGGTAAAAGGTGCTGGGCAGAGACAAAAGAAAGAAGAAAGTAGTGGAGGGAAGGTTAGATGATAAATTAATAGGCTGATGGAAAAAAGAGGAAGAGAAGAGGGGGAGAAGGGAAAAGGGAGGAAAAATTTAATAGTTTAAAAATTTACCCCCCGTACATGTTAATTGGGTTTATTGGGTTTTATTTGGGAGGGTGGTGGGTAGTTGTTTGATTTGGCTTTTTATTGGCTGTTCTTTATCTTTGTGGCGGCCTATGGGTCTTCTCTAGTTGTGGTGTGCATGAACTTAATTGCCCCTAGACATGTAGGATCTTAGATCCCCTACCATTGCAGGTAGATTCTTTACCATCTGAGCCACAAGGGAAGCCCTACTGTATGTGTGTGTGTATTTATATATACATGCATATATTTATACAAAGTTATGAAATATTTATATACATCTACCAAAACATTTATATAAATTACACTATACATGCAAAACAAAATAAAGTAGATTAATTATAAAAATTTTAAAAACATGTATAACTATAAGAAACAAGTCTTTTTCCTGTGACCCCAAAAATTACTGTTAGTGTATCTGTAACTTTAAATCTTGTAAAATATGCACATATACTAGTATATTTATGAAAATATATGTCACAATTCAAATAATATATAGATTCATATCTAATTAAAAGAAAATATAACAGAGGTTTCAAAGGCATTATTTCTCCTTTCACATGGGGTAATTAGAGAAGAATTTGCTGTCAGAGTAATAACACCAAGAATTAGTATTTTAAAATGAAAGTTGCTACAGTTACATATAAGGAATATCAAAGATACTCTCAGATTAAGTTTTAAACAATCAGACAATATTGGGGTAGAGAGGTGGATTGCTGGGTAATCACAAGAGGAACACTACTACCTTCCATGAGATTACCTTTCTTGCATCTGAGAACATAATTATTACTCATTTCTTTGCAACCCAATATACTTATCCAATATTATTAGTGTTCCATTTTTCTCACAGGGAAATAAGGACTGAAGGCACCAACCATACTAGTTGAGGTAACCAGGCCAGTAAATGGGGAAGCCAGAACTTCAGTGAATGTCTTTAATTACTGACAGGTGAAAAAGCTAACACAGACTGTAGAATGCTTTATAAAGATGCATAATTCTCTTCATCATTTTGAATTTGTGATTCAGGAGACCTGCTCCCTGGTAACAGAGAGAGTCATGGGAATATCCCTTCTCCAGAGTACATAGTAATATGCAGTCC
The DNA here is from genome assembly GCF_054371585.1 of Giraffa tippelskirchi. Taxonomy (NCBI): domain Eukaryota; kingdom Metazoa; phylum Chordata; class Mammalia; order Artiodactyla; family Giraffidae; genus Giraffa; species Giraffa tippelskirchi. Next base: position 156,584,135 of record NC_137276.1, on the reverse strand, counting down.
ACTCTCCTCCCTGGTTACCATCCTTCTAGACAGGATATGCCCACACTCTTTTCAAGACAAAACCAGTTCTGGCATTAGAACTTTAAAAATTCAGATTCAGAGAAGATCGACCTTGACACACTATGGTATAAAGAAAAACACTGGACTGCAAGCTAGGAACTGGTGCTCAGAACTCACCATCATAACCTCAGAACCCTGCAAATAAGCAGGCCATTTGTTCTAACTTTTCCTTTACCTCCTTTATAAAAGAGAGCTAATAATAGAGCTGATGAAATTCACCAAGGTAATAGGTAGTATGCGCCTGGCGCAGTACATGATAGGTGGAAGAAAGTAACACAGCATTTTGCCAGCCTACCAGTTACCATCTCAGGAGCTGACAGCCCACCTGCATAAAGAGCATCATTTCCTCCAAGCTGGTGTCACTGGGCTAAGCACTGACTATATTCAACACTATTTAAATTCGATGTGCTTAAAGGAAGTTCATCAATAGAATCAGTGTCCATCAAAGCAAATTCTTGGTCCATCAGAAGTCTGTAAAGGGCCAAAGAATATCAAAGAGCTGCACATTTTCCTGAATCAAGTCTGGATATAACCAACAGGCTAAGAACCACAGAAAAAGATGACCATGAGCCTCCGCCACTCATATCAGAGTCCTAAATCAACAGACTGTGGTGGAGTGGGAGTGGCTACTCAAAGGGCAGGCAGAATCTAATTAGGCTTCTTTCCATGCACTTCCCTACATCTTCATCCACCTCTGAAAGCCCATGGTCAAAAAAACAATCCCAATTTATCTCTCAAATTCAATCCATCACCCAAAGGAGGATTTTTTGTCTGTTGGTTTGGTGGAGTGGAATAATGACCCCAAAGGGTCCTAAGACGTAAGGACAACTGGTGAGAACCCACTTCTGAGCATCCTTCCATCAAGAAGTCCACGTCATCAGCAATGCTAATTTAATAAAACCGGAGCAGTGGTGCTATAATTGGATTGCCATTCTAGCTAGTGGGTTTCCAGGGTAACCGTGTTCTTGCCACAGATAAAATGCACCTAGTAACACAAAGATTAAGGGTTTGGGGAGAGTCCGCATCAAACAAGAGGTCAAGAATTGAGGCTTAAGAGAGCTAGCTATACCAAAAGCAAATTATAGAAAGTGGTCTGGATTCAAAATCCTGGACTTGCCATGTCTAAGTTGCACGAATTTAGGAAAAAATAAAAATAAAAAAATAACTTCTCTAAGCCTTGTTTCCTCATCTGTAAAATGAGCATAATTATGGCATCACTCTCCTGGGTATGTTGTAAGGATAAAACAGAGAACTTAAACCAGTACATTTAAACTCTAATGTTTAAAAAAGGGGGGGGGGGATATGACAGATGTCTCTAAACTAGATATTCAGAAGCCTAAAAAACTAGAACAGTAAGTTTTGTTTTCTTTTCAGTTTAGTGCTTTGGAGGGAAAGTCCCTGAAAGTTTCCCAAAGGATCCTGGAATGGCTTAAATCCACATTGTCTAATGGTTGTGCTCATGTTATTCCTGCCTCTGTAGCCCTGACTTCTGGGAATATGCTGCCATGTCAGAGTCAATCCAGCAAGTCTTAAATGAAGAGGGACAACAGCTTTGCAGGCCACAAATTAAGGATCGGGAAATTGCCCTTGCTTAGTGGGTAGCAGCTAACTGGAATGGTTCGTGGTCATAAATACAACAGCTGACTTAGCCTGTTTCCCCTCAGGGAAGAGACTCTGCTGCTGCAGAAGTAAGTTATGAAGAAAAAGGGGGAAAGGGAAATTTTCCATTTGAAAGAAAAAGTCAATTTCAGGAGCCAGGGATACCTTCCATTGTGTCTGTTTCAGTTAGAACAGGTACCTAGAATTAAGCTCAGCTACAAATCTCCTTATGCTGGGTCCCCACCCCCACCACCCTCACCACAAACACAATGGGAAGTTAAGCTGGAAAATGAAAAAGAAAACCACTAATAAACTCCTGTGTTCATGCTCACAAACTTCCAGGCAACCAACAGCAAAACGGCGAGAAAGATGAAGTTTGAGAGCAAGAACATGTACGCACAAAAAAAGTTTCTGTTGTCCTCAGCTTAAATGCTGAGGCAGGAAGAGATACTATTCTTGAATCAAGTGAGAAAAGATGGTAAAGTGTGATATTAAAATGCAGCACACTGGAATAAGTTTGTCTCTATAAAAACTGTTATGTTCTGTATGTGATTTAAATTAATGCCTATATTTGTTGGAGATAAAATTAAAATGAAGATAAACGGTGCCAACATATAACGTGTTTGCTGGAGCAATAAATAAGGCAGTGAAAGGTACTTTACATTTCAGTCACATCTATCCAAGTGGGGAGCTCACAGCATTTGAGGAACATTTGTTAATTGAATGTTATAAGAGGTTTGTAAGGCCCCCGAATGGTTAGTATGTGCGTCTTTTGAAGGGACAGAGAGGTTGAATGATCCAGGGCCCTCTGGATATTGCTGGTTTGGAAGCCCAGGGCAGTCAAACAGTGTACTTTCTCGTTCAGAGGATTCTCTGACAGTAGGGCCCAGAACACAGAGCTCCCCTGCACTGCCCCATAACAGACATCACCTGCCACTCTCTCCGTTTATTAACTAGCTCAGTGGTGAATAAGACTACAGTTTTAGCTGGGGAGAAAGGCAATCATTTTGACACACTTTAACAACAAATCTCTCCTTTCCCCATTTACCTTGCAAGAGTATCTTATGAATGATTAAATACTGTCACATCATTTATCCTCAGCTTGAAAACTTGTCTAAAGTATTGATTAGTGATGCCCTCTCTTCAAATCAATCTCTTCAATCACATCCTCCCCATGTCCTCACTAAGCCTACTCATCACAAAGCTGCCAACTGGTCACTGGCTTTCTGTTTTGGAAGTCCTGTTCTCTGAGCCCCACAAACTCAAGGAACTTGGTCTGTGTTCAAACGTCTACTTGACAGATGGCCAGATTAACTTAAGAAGCTAAATCATGCAAGACTGGGTGGGCATTGATAACTGTATAAGGATAACTGATCATTTGGAACACTGGGTTCACTATAATCTTCTACTTACACATATGTTTGACATTCTCAAATAGAAAGTTCAAATAAGTCAAAAGGGGAACATTCCCAGAAACACTGGCAGCTCATTTACTGGGAGAATGCTCCTCTCCTGAGCTAACAGAGAAGTGTGCTGGTCAGGAGAGGGCCCATGGCTTCTGAAGATGATGCTGCAAAAGAAATAGGGAAGTCACCTTTCCTGCAGGTCATTTAAGGATTCAGGTGAAATTTTAGGATGCCTTAAGGAGCACATAGTCCACTCTCTCATTTTTCAGAAAATCTCAACTATATCTTCCTTTTACAATTTAAAAAAATACATTCAATTTCATTATAGTTTGATATACATATCAATGCCACAGATCCCATAAAAGCCCTGCTCTTCCTCTTCTGCAGAGGTTAATCTATCACTTTTCTGCCCACTTGTACAATGGGGATCATGAACATACCTACTTCACGAGCGCTAAAGAACTCCACACCTGAAAAGCATTAAAAACAGTTCCTGGTATATAGGAGCCGCAATTATTATTATTATTATTATTACAAACTTTGTGGTAGCCATCAATGCTGCTTTCTAAGTATTTCCAGCTCTGCTTTCTGGCAGCCTTATGGCTAGATGGAGCCATATGAATAGTTTTGGCTGAAGTGCTGTAAGTACAAGTCTGCATGTGTTACTTACAGGCCAGAGTATGCAACTGCCAGGTCAAAACCCTCAGAGGTCTTTTACTATGGGATGCGGGACAGCAATGTTTGAGATGGTGGCTATTCCATCAGTCTGCAAAGAAGTTCTGATCCAGAGTGAACAAATAACAGAAGCAAAGAAATAGCTTTTGTTTGAAGAACTGAGATTTGGAGAATAATTGTCAGCATAGCACTGCCTGACCTATCCTGATATTTCTTAACTTTGGTTTACAGAATGCTTTCACTTCTATTATTCAATTTAACCTTCATAATCAAGAGAAAGGGGAAGTGTGTAGGTATTTAGAAGATGTGAATTTCAGCTTAAGTTAGCACAATATCCAAGTCTTACTGATATATCTGTATATTTGTGGCAAACACAAAATATTCTTTCAACACACTTGACTCCGAAATTAAATGCCTTAAGACCATTACCTTTAACAATGTACACACATTAACCTCAACCCAAATACTAATTAGAACTGTTAATGTTTTCTGGGTGCTTGCAGTGTCGCATCAAAAAAGATGTCACTGATTATAAAATGTACCGTTATCGCACCAGTAGAAACAAAAAATATTGTTACTTAAATTATAACAGTGTTTTGTTATTAGATAAGTTATTATATGTTATTGAAAGAAACATTCTTAAATTATTTAGACAGTCTTTTAAAAAATGTCACTCCATTGCACATATGCATATGTGTGTGTATATGTGTGTGAAACAAACTGAAGCATTCTAAAAGCTTCTTCACACGTAGAGTTCCACTGATTGAATCACCTTTCAATGAAAAATCATGAAAGTTCTATGAATTTTGCCATAATACTCTTCACTGAGTCATCAAGAGCAATGACAAAAGAGGGTTCCACTATTACCCTCGGGATTTTCTTCCAGCCATTTGAAATCAGGAACTGAGGCATGGAGAGATTACACTGCCTCCTGAAGGTCACACAGCTAGTAAGTGGAGAATTCAGAGTTTTCCATCTAAGGTAGCTGCCTACTTTTGAGTAATTGCTCTTAGCCACTATATAGTACAGATTCTCATTACAGCAATAAGATCAGTACTTTTTTTGGGGGGTGGGCAGTAGAAGTTCAAGAATTACAAACTCAAAGAAAGTGCTCACACTTAAGCCTCTTAAAATTTACACCTGTCTGTCTTGTTTAAAGCAAACCAACACTTATCACTGCCAACACTTTAATACATTAAATGGACAATTTAGCAGAAGTCTCAACCTCGTTTTGATTATCTTCAAAGAATTATTGAAAAAAATCTGCATGTAGCCCTATCTTTTTAAAATTTTGGGATGTAAGATCAGTGAACACAGGTATATAACATCTATACTTACACAGACATACTCTTAAAACATATTTTAATTGCATTTAGTTCTACTAATGTCTATGTTTCTACATGGATATTATCTTTGGAAAGCCAAAGAAATCACCACTAGTAAACATTTGAGGACCAAATGTGTGCTTGATCCTTGCAGAGCATGAAATTAGATTTAATCTATGCCCAGAGGGGGAAACCTTACTGAACAAGTATAACAGCTGATTTTTTTTTTTTAGCAGTTCTTTATCTCCTCTCCTTTATAAAGGACAGTTAGCACAACTGAACAATTACTTAGGAGGTATGATACAAAGCTTTGAGTCTAGCTCTTTATATACTGATCAAATGAGTATTATAATTTGCTATAATTCTCCCTCTTGATTATATACAGTAGCTATTTCATTCTCTAAATAATATCTTATACCTTTTTTTAGAAGTTGGTTAAATTGCTTAGGAGGAGAATATTAGGCTCAGTTTCTTTGAAGGGTAATATAGTGGGAGTGACTGTATAATTATCTCTACCGGGCTCTCACCCACTATACAATGTCGTCTACTCTATCTATTGCTTTCCTGTTGAGAACTCCAGTTAATCCTAACTAACTAGCATACAAGAAAATGAGGCAGGAGGATTTTATTTTTAACTTGGGACTGAGAAAATAAGAAAAAGAAATGCTAAGATTGATCAAATCTGGTGCATTTGCAATTTTTATTTTAAGCCATTTTAGATATACGTGCTACCAAATAGGTACAGTAATTCAGGGCTTACAGTTACTTGTACAGCCACATCCTATCTAGTACTCTCTGCCTGAGACCAACTGTCCTTTAAGTCACTGCACAGCTGGGCTATTTCATGTCTGGCAATCACTACTCTATTCTGGATGGGGAGTTTTATTTTTTCTTAACATCAGTGTGGATTTTATCCTCAAAATGCCAAGCAGTCCAAATGCTTCATACAATCTAGATTTTTATAAACAAATCAATGGCTTCCAGCAGAAAGAAGTTTAACACAAGTCCTTCAACAAATATGTCAAGATTTCTCAACGCAGTCCATTCTCCAATGTTGTTCAATTATGTGTCTATTTCTGTGTCAGCATCTCCAAAAGACATATGAACTCAAGTGTGGGGCCTGGCGCAGTCTTACTCATGTGCATATGACCAATGACTGACACGGGGCTGGCACTTTTACACTTCTTTGCCTAAATTAAGAACAGAGAACATTGCTCACATGCAGATGTTAGAAATTATAAGTTCAAACTATGCTACCCTCCTGAGTTACTGAGTAAGGCTACCAGATTGCTACTATTCAAAGTAGACTGTCACTAAAGTGAAATCACATTCACTTAAAGACTGACCGCCACTAAGGCAGATACAAGGTTACAAAGAATTGGAGGTGAGAATAGAGAGTGACTCCAAATGGGTATGAAATTTCTTTTTGAGATGGAAGAAAATTGCTAAGATTAGATCGGGGTAATGGTTGCAAAAATCACTGAATCACTGAGTCGTAAAAAACAAACAAAAAAAACTGCACCCAAATTCCTCATCAACATCATTACTGTTAGTAGTTTTGATTATGCATTCATCTGTCAATTCTTATAATTAGGCCTAGGATCTAGACTGTTGTGGCTCAAACACCAGCTCTGCCACTTAGAAATTTCAGGTTTCACCTCTCTAGACCACTATCTCATCTGTAAAATGGGGGCGAAATGACAGGCTTCCTCATTGAGTTGTTCTGAGGACCAACAGAATTAATACATGGAAGTGATATAGTATGTTTTCAATGAATGTTGGCTATCATTTCCATATCTTTTAATTATAATTTCCTAATATTAGAAACAGTTGACCATTGCTGCAAAGGGAAACTGACAGGTAGAATTTATATAAAATGTGAACTAGATAAACACTACACTAAACAATAGAGATGGCTTACTCCTACTTTCATTCACAACCCAGGGCTCCTCCGATTAGAGTATAGCCAGAGTTATCTTTCGGAAGCATACTTCCAATTTCTTTTCTGATTTCTTCAATATTCCAGTCTTTTCTTGAACTTCAGCCCCTACTCCCCCAGCTGCCTACAGGATGAAGAGCACAATGTACAAATTCACTGCGTTGCACAGAATTCATTCATAAGCTACCCTTCAACCCTCACCAATGTAATATTTTGGCTCTATTCTCTCTCTGTTTCACTTACCTCATCTTCCAAGTCCTTCGAATTCCTTACCCAGTGAAAACACCATTCTTTTATTTCTACAATTGCAGTTCCTTATGCCTGGACTAACTGTAGACTGCCTCAAAACCCTCCTAGACATCCTTTGTGACTCAACTCAAATATCACATCCTCTCACTGACCTCATCCTCCTTTGTGACCTCAAAGTAAGACACATACATTTCTATGAAGGCACACACTGACAGACTCTCAGACCTTCAGACTCAACACAAACTGTCCTCATACCATCCCCTCTGCTCTAACCCTACTGAACTGCTGTGGGTTACCTATGTCACACCTCTTTGTGTGGGCAGGTTTCTTTCCTCTTCCCAGAACATTTTCCCCTCTCTTTGGTCCCCTCTCATCAACCTAGGAAACTCTCAATAGACTTCTCAGATTCTGTTTAGAAATAACAGCCTCTCAGAAACCTCCCAAGGTCTCCCCAGAGTGTGTTTTCTTTGTCCCTCTGTTGTGACCCCAGCGTACACTTGCATGCATGCCCTCTAAGTCACTTCATTCATGTCTGACTCTTTGCAACCCTATGGACAGTAGCCCACCAGGCTCCTCTGTCTAGGGATTTTCCAGACAAGAGTACTGGAGTGGGATGCCATGGCCTTCTCTAGGGGATTTTTCTGATGCGGGGATTGAACTCAAGTCTCTTGTGTCTCCTGCACTGGCAGGCAAATTCTTTACCACTAGCACACCTGAGAAGCCCAGAGTACCCTTTGTTGACACCAAATGTTGGACGTCAACACTATATAAAAAGTCTGTTAATAGACCCACAGATATAGAAAACAAACCTACCTATATATAAAATAGGTAACCGACAAGGAACTACTCTATAGAGGGAACTATACTCAATATTCTGTAATAACCTTTAAGGGAAAAGAATCTGAAAAAATAGATAAGTATGTACACAAAACTGAATTACTTTGCTTCACACCTGACACTAATGAACACTGTAGATGAACTATACTTCAATGAAAACAAATAAAATATTCTGTTGATGGACATATTATGAGAAGCTAGGTTTTGTAGAACTACTGTCAGTCTCTCTAATCCCAACATCTAAACAGTTTTCCTCACACACAGTAAGTATGTTCATAAAATACTTGTTGAGTAAATGTAGTAGTCATCTCCTTTAAAAATCATCTGAATCAGTGAATTGTATGGTAAGTGAATTATATAACAAAAAAAAATCTGTTATAAAAAGTCTGAGTTAAAAATCTATGATTTTCACTGTAATTTAACCTCTCAGTTGCTAGGACAGAGGTCGTATATGCTTTCATCCCTATTGTGAAGCCTAGTACCTATAAGATGTTCAGTTATATTTAACAAAATGATTTAATAAAAATGAAAATGTTAGCCAAATTCTAAACCACTGAGCCACTTACTATAAAAGCCTGCTTTATATGAAGTTTCTCGGTAGGTGAATTAATAGTGGTATTAAAAATCCACATTTATAAAATGTGGATATTTCAACATCCACATTTTATAAGTGAAGAATCAGGCAAAATAAAAGAAGCAAATTACTCAAGATTGTGTGGATAGGTCCTAAAAGAATGCTTCTTCCCAAATCAACATTATTAATGGTGTCTGAAAGATGCATGTCATTGCTGAAATCATATGAAGAGTAATGAGCATGGGCTATGTAAGGACAAAATGTTGTTGTTAAAGCTATGTTTGGGAATAAATATATCACCAGTTTTTTTTTTTCTTTTATATGATCAGATTAAACAGGTGTTGGTAATCTTGAAAAGAGAAATAAATAAACTCTTGGCTTGACATGAGTCATTATTTGATGGGGTATTTCAAGACAGAATTGATATTTCTAAACAGCTGATACCAAGGGAGATAATACCTAAGAACAACAGGAGCAGCGGTAAAAAAAATCACTAATGATTTCTTTCATAGAAAAATTCCATACAGTGTGAAAATCAATCTTTATGGATTTCTAGTATTGGAAACTTCCACTTGGGAGAGAGTGTAGGCTTTTAAAACACTCAAAAATTTTATGCGAGACATCAAAAGAGACACAGATAAACAGAACAGTATTATGGACTCTATGGGAGAGGGCAAGGGCGGGGTGATATGGGAGAATGGCATGGAAGCATGTAAATTATCATATGTGAAATGAATCAGCAGTCCAGGTTCAATGCATGATACAGGGTGCTCGGGGCTGGTGCACCGGGATGACCCAGAGGGATGGGATGGGGAGGGAGGTGGGAGGGGGGTTCTGGAAGGGGAACACATGTACACCCATGGTGGATTCATGTCAATGCATGGCAAAACAAATACAATATTGTAAAGTTAAAAAATAGAAAATAAACTAATTAAAAAAAAAAACTGACAAAAATATATTTTAAAGAACAAAAAAAAACACACCTAAAAACAAAAAAAACACGTCAAAAATTGACATCTAGGCATATGTATGTGAGGCAACTAGATATCACTTACTTTACAACGTTAGAAAACTAACTAGGGAAAATCATTTCATAGCTTGTTCTTCAGTGTACTCATCTCGAAAACAGGATAACGCAATCCATGTTCTCACATCCCTCTCTACACTATAAGAACTTCCCTAAAGCACCAAAAAACTGTAAGCTTATAAGGTATGGTAAAAGATGTCCAAATCCTTTGCTCCTGAGAGTCAAAACTCAGCATCTGTTACTGAAGCTTAAATCACAACTACCTTAGGACTGTAAGCATCTGCACCCCTGGTCCACCTCAGCAAATTCTAGCTTCCTAAATCATCCAAGTTCATTTCTGTCTCAGGTAAATGCACTGTTCTGCAAGTGCAAGTTCTCAACTTGACATGGAGCTGTCACTTAAGAAGTTAATCCTTCAGAGAAACATTGCTTGACCTTCTCAGCAAACATCCTGCCAGACACTCCTATCTGCACCTTTTATCTTGTTTCATCATGTAGATTTGTTTACCAACTCCTTTATGTTTTACATTCCCCTCACCACGCTTCAGCATTTAAGGTCAGGGGTAAAAAAAAACCAAAAACCGCATCTGCCAAAGTTACCTCTCATCCCCAGTACCCGAGTTCATACAGTGCTATTGCTGTTCAGTCACTAAGTCGTGTCTGACTCTTTGCGACCCCATGGACTGTAGCACACGAGCCTTTCCTGTTCTTCACTATCTCCTGGAGTTTGCTCAGACTCATTGAGTCAGTGATGCAATCCAACCATCTCATTCTCTGTTGCCTCCTGCCCTCAATCTTTCCCAGCATCAGGGTCTTTTCCAATGAGTTGGCTCTTAGCATCAGGTGGCCAAGGTATTGGAACTTCATCTTCAGCATCAGACCCTCCAATGATATTCAGGGTTGATCTCCTTTAGGATGGACTGGTTGGATCTCCTTGCTGTCCATGGTACTCTCAAGAGTCTTCTCCAACATCACAGTTGGAAAGCATCAATTCTTTGACATTCAGCCTTTTTTATGGTCCAACTCTCATATCCGTACATGATTACTGGAAAAGCCATAGCTTTGTCTATACGGATCTTTGCTCTTTGTCATACAATGTGGGAGGACTCGATAAAGGTGAGACAAATATAGTATAAATAAAAGAAACCTCAGTTCATGGCCTAGGTTTTTCACTTAACAACTGTGAGATCTCTGGCAAATATTCCAGGCTCTATTGACTCAAGTAAACATCAGGAATCACAAGTATATCTGCCTCATAGTGTAGAAGTCAATGAGATGAGGTACACATGTCTTACAAACCACAAATATGGTCTTTAGACCATGATAACAGTATCACTCTGTAAGACCTATCTGACCAAAGGCCAGTGAAAAAGTGCAAGTGTTAGTCGCTCAGTTGTGCCTGACTCTTTGCAACCCCGTGTACTGCAGCCTGCCAGGCTCTCTGTCCATGGAATTCTCCAGGCAAGAATACTGGAGAGGGTAGCCATTCCCTTCTTCAGGGGATCTTCTTGACCCAGGGATTGAACCCAGGTCTCTTGTATTGCAGGCAGATTCTTTAAGGACTGAGCCACCAGGGAAGCCCCGAGGGTCAGACTCTGTTCTAAAAGCACTTTATACATACAATACGATGCCTTTGATAGTAAAATGCATTGTTATTTTTTTACCACTAAGGAAGAAAGAACTCCTGCCTGTAAATCTGTAACACAATTAAATCTTATGAAATCAACTACAGTATACATATCAATCTCAAAGAAATTGAACCATGAGGGAGAAAGGTGCTTCCTAAAGTGGAAGAAATATAATTTTATACATTGAATGCTCCTAACAATCCTATGAGGTAGGCCCTATTATCATTACATTTTCCAGATATGAAAACTGAGGCACAGAAAGGTTAAGTAGCTTGTTTAAGGTTACCTAATGAGTTTTAATTAAGACCAGATTAACAAGGACTCATGAAACTCTATGGTTTTAGCTAGCCATAAAATAAAAAGAATTAGGTTTGCTTTTTCTAAATGGCACAAATGAACCTTGGCATTTTGCTCACCAAAGTGTATGGTGTACAAAATTCTAACAATTCTCATGGCACAGTATTATGAAAATAAAAGTAGAAAGATACCAGTTTTAAATACTGAACTTCAAGCTTTCTTAATTTGCATCCTCTTTGCATTTATATAACTCAATTCTTACCAAGATCAATTTGTGCTCATTTAGACTTTGCTCTTAATCCTTTCATTTATCTGTTTTCTGCTTTCATAAAGATATAGGCAGCTACCCTGGAGATGATAGTTTATGTTTAGATCTACTTACTTTGTGCCTTTCACCATTCTCCATGCTTTTTGCTCTGAGCTTAGTAGGCATTAAATAAATATTGCTGACTAATTATTATAAAAGGAAAAAAGATCTGATTTGGCATCATATCTTACAGCACGGTATTAAAAAAAAAAAAAGCTCAAGCAAGCTTTCCAAATATGATTAGTAGCAATGAAGAGAAATAATGGCTCTTTGAACTAAACCGAAAAATCCAGGAGTATGGTATGTAAGGTGAGAGGAAGGGCTTCAAAACCAACACATACAACACTTCCAGAGATGTAACTATTACAGTTACATTACATTATCAACCTTTGACCATTGTTCTTAGGCTGAATGTAGTTGAGATAAACAAAAAAAAAATTCTGAGTTATCTGGTGAGGTTTTAAGAAATATCTAATGAAGGTAACATATGAAATACGACAGAGATTAAAAAGAGCATGGTCCCCATCAATGCTCATTTTCAAAACAATGTTCTTTTTATATATAGAAATCCCTTAAAGTACAGAAAAGTTATTTGCAGAGTCCTGCTCCCACATAAGAAAGTCAAGACATGATATTCAAAGTCACCTGTGAAATTCTATTGCATATTAGGGAAAGCAACCAATGTGTAATCCCTTTTGTACTGTCTCATAACCACATAAGTGATGACTGAAAAGAAACACAACTATTTACTTGCTCAACTGTTATTCATCAAGGATCTTCCATCGTTGAAAAGTTACTGAGAATACAAAATTAAACCTTACTAACCCATTTTTCTTGGAGAAGGAAATGACAACATACTCCACTATTCTTGCCTGGAGAATTCCATGGACAGAGGAGCCTGGCAGGTTACAGTCCATGGGGTCGCAAGAGTTGGACACGACTTAGTGACTAAACCACCACCACCAACCACAACCCATTTTTCTATCATAAGAAAAGTTCTATTAACTATATTCTATTAACTACATTAAATATATTAAACCTCATACAAAGGTTTAAGAACTAGAGGCTGTTCCAAAATCATTTGTCTCTAAATCCTAAATGATCGTATACAATCCCCCACACACATCATTTCTTAGTGGCAGATAGAGAAAATCTGTATATTCTGGTAAATAGCTCTATCTACATTTGCAACAATTTAAGAGTCGGTGAGTAAAAGGAATTTCCATACATTTTCTAACAATACATGTTACTAAAAATAAACTTGAGGTATACTAAAAGTATTTTTTGAGTCATCAAATATTGAATGCTTTCAATTTATTTTAGTATCAACTATGTTTTATTATCCCTGGAGTAGGATATGGCAACCCACTCCAGTATTCTTGCCTGAAAAATCCCACACGCAGAACAGCCCGGTGGTTACAGTCCATGGGGTCGCAGAGAGCAGCACACGACTGAGTGGCTGAACACAACATGTTTTATTCTAACTGATTCTTTAATTCTTTTCCCACAATTCATAAGACACAATATGTGCCTGGCAACATATTTATAAAGAAATTAAAGTTGCATCCAGCATCCCAAAAAAAAATTACTAGAAATTTTAGCTTTTAATGGACAGAAAAAAGATGAAATCTTTTGGAACTCGAGATGCAATCTCACAATTGTTTTTTAATGCGCTCATTGCTGTGCTTATTCTCCTTATCAGAAATCTGTAAACTGCCTCTGTATGGATTGCTAATTCATCTGTTTTAAAGCATATTGGCATTCTGAAGAAATGTTTTGTTGGACAGGAACTTGCTTGTCTGATCCTCACAGGTGCATACTCATAGGTGTGTTTGTATCTGAAGAGGCATCTGTGAGGAAGATGGAATTAACAGTATGAAAGTGTCAAGGGAGCCAGTTTCTCCTGCGAGGATTTTACTGTTTGAGTTTTGACTAGACCTCTTTGGCTCTTAGCTTTACATTCTGTACAAAGGCAAACACAAAAAAGTTGTTCTTGTATAACTTAAAGAGTCAGTAAGGTGTGAACATTACTTGAAATACAAATCTTCAGTAATGACAGTAATTTCCTTTATTAATCTTGCTCTTATGGTAAAATTTCCATTTTAGATGCTATGTAAATTTCACTGAGACTGCACATCAGAAACCCAAGAATTCTTTTTAATGTCTGGATCAACCAGAAGGATTATTTTACAAATCCACTTGAAAACCTCTGACATAAGTGATGTCACCGATAAGTGAACAAGGCGCTGATGGGATACTGCCATTAGAGGCACGCCCACATGAGCTTTTGTATAAATTAGAACATTAGGAAAAACCATACGGTCTACACTGCCTTTCAGCAGACATAAAATTGGTGACTGTGCCACCCAATAGTTATGAAAACTGAGTACATGGAAGATGGACTTGGAGCCTAAGGAAGAGGCAGGAGGAAAATGAGAGAAACTGATCTCTAAGTTACAAAACTTGTTCACTTGCAAGCTCAGGGGAGAAAGCCCACTTCAGGTAGTCTTATAATTCCTTCCTCTTTCTTACCTTGCCAGCCACTCTCGTCCACTCAGCAGTACCCACCACCCAGCTACATTCCAGACCTCACCTCCACCGCTCATCACCACACTGTCTCCAGAACAGTTGGTCCTTTCCATCATCTCTGTCTGAGCCATCTCGAGTCTCTTTGCCTTTACGTCAAACCACTCTGCTTTAACCAGTTGCTTGACACCCCATTTAGAACTACTATCACTAAATGAAGGGAGGAAGTACATTTCCCACTCTTTGAGTTTTCCATGTGGAGGGACCTTCCATGGAGAAATAGTCCTATCATCTGTCTATGCCCCACTCAACCTCCTGAGAAGGAATGGTGACTTAACTGACTGGTGACTTTGAGGAAAGAAACAGGGCAGGTATAGTTCAGCTCCTTTCCGAGTTCCACTTAGAATCGGCTGCTGGCAAGATGATGCTTTTCTCTACTTTTTCAGACTCTGAATTCTTTAGGGGAAGCTTGTGTGGAAGACAGCTTCACTTCAGGAGAAGCCTGCAGGTGACCATCACTGACTATTATCAAAGGGCCATCTGTCATTTTAGTGGTAAAACAGTAGTAATTTCCTTGCACCTAAAGCACATGCCAGTCATCCATGGTACTTCTATCTGTCATAATACTAACATTTTAGTCTCTATCTGTCCGATTCCTGCATCTTTCAATAACTGCAGAACATGGGTAGAGATGTGGTGGTGGTTTAGTCTCTAAGTTGTGTCTGACTCTTGCCACCTCATGGACTGTAGACCACCAGGCTCCTCTGTCCATGGGATTTTCCACGCAAGAATACTGGAGTGGGTTGCCATTTCCTTCTCCAGGGGATCTTCCAGACCCAGGAATCGAACCCGGGTCTCCTGCATCACAAGCAGATTTCTGCATTGCAGATGGATTCTTTACCAACTGAGCTGTGTGGCTCTCCTGGGTAGAGAGGAGGGTACTATTTATTGTGCTCCCTGAAGTCACAATAATTAATACTCAATTAGCCATGTTCCTTTCTTTTCACCCAAAGTCTCTGCTAACCTTAACTCATGGTAAGCGGCTAGTGTCTCCTCCTTTCCTTCATTTCATTTCATTTCATTTCATTTGGTAGTTCTGGGATAGCACAGATTCTTGAGAAAGGCAAGAAATAGTGCAGACATAATCATTAGTGTTTCAAATGACCTTCAGTGCTACACCATGACCTTCTCATGTATCTCTTCATTAAATATCTCCCAAAGGGTCCACACACTTCCATGCCCTCTTTGCACACATAACTTCCCTCTTTATTTTAGAAAAGAGTGAGGCTATGTAGCATAAGTGTTCACCCCTAGTCACTCACTTCTTATCAACCTATCTTTGTTTCCATAGATGTACTTATCTCTCTCTATAGGAACAGAGGAAAAAATACCCAATCTTTGTGCTAAGCTAATCTTTCCAGTCATGCTCTTGATCCCAGCCACTGCTGCCGGGTCCCTCATGCCCTCCCTTCTCCACACCCATCAGTATCTTCCATGGCTCCCACTCCATGGGTGCATTTGCAAGGGAAAACAGGTCTTACTTTCACTTGGGGGCCGAGGATAGCAGGCACTTAGATTTAGTCCTACTCTTCTCTTAAGGTAGATTTTTCCTTTTTTTTACAGTCAAACTGCTTGAAAAGATGGATAAACTGAAGTTTAGCAATGAGAGCTAAATTCCAAGAAGTTCCACTTCTGGGTAGAATAACGTGAGAACCATAATCTTAAGTCTTCCAAATGCTTCTGGAGCATGTGGACTTGAATGTTGCATCATCAAAACCTTCCATTCGGCTGAGTTAAAACCTCTCTCTGACAGAAGAGGGCATAAAATGTTGAGTCTCTACCATATCCACAGCTCTGTGTAAGGTGAGAGCCTCAAAAAGGTTTATTTTTAATAAATCTACCACCACAGCTTGGTAAACAGGTAATTCTGAATTTAGTCCACAACTAATTGGATCAGATGTTGCACCAAAACCAGCTACATGAGATGTGTCCTTCCCAATTTGTACTGGATAGGAACCAACTAAAATAATGGATCCTATTGCTCTGAGTGTAAGGCATACGGAGAAAGGATGGTTGGTAGCAGAAATAGAATGGGGCAAAAGCAAGAGTTAAACAGAGTGTATGAAGAAGCCCTAAGTCAGGAGAGGGCAACACAGAGTGAGCATCATGGGGTTCAGAAGACTAAACAGTCATTAAGAGCAGCAGTAGGGAATGGAAAGAAAGAAGCTAGGTCATAGGAATGGAGACCCACCGGATAAGGAAGCACCGGGTGTTTACTTGGAAGGAATGACAAAATCAGCTACTGTTGTGCCCTTAGTGATCTTCCAAGTTTCCATGAGGCTTGGTTGTCTAGCTGCTGACACAATTCCAGGACTTCTTTCTTTCTCTTTGAATCCTTACCACAAATTCCTACCATCTCATGTCATCTGAGGTAGCTTTAAGCATATCTTGGTTTCCTGCAACTGAAAAGGACCTAAGGACAACAAACTTGAGAAACAATTTCTTTATTTTAAAAGAACTTAGGTAAACAGGATTCCAACTTATACTGGTATATTTATGGTTTTAAAAATAACTAAAGCCTTTTAACAATGGAAAAGAAAATAGAAGGATGGAGGGAAAGGGAGTTATTTTTTGTCTCTTCTTGTAACACATTATCTGTGATTTGGGAAACATCTGTGAGAAGGCTCATCTGCAATCTATAATAACGTACAAGAGCTTTCTTCTCTTTCCATATCCACATTTTCAGAATTCAGTCCCTATTAATTACCTCTAGAAATAAGAAGTGAGAAAGGTGGAAAGAGACAGGATGGCTTGGGAGGTAGAATTGATTCTCTGGACCCTTATATCATATAATTGGTGCAGAAAGTTGAATTGTACTTTTTCTTAAGGCTGATTATGTGAAGGATTTCTTAATAAAGAATAAACTTATGGTAGTTTTAAGCACATGGCACCACTTGCATTTTTAATTCTAATAGATATTTTTATAGCATTAAGTACCTTCTTCTAGCTGAAAGAAGAATGTGGCTGTTTAAAGTACACAAAATCATCACAAGAATACCCCACTCTTCTTCCATGGTGAGTGCTCCCTGTATCCAAACCACAGAGCCATGGAAAATAACCTCCCCGACATTCACTCTCCTGGCCACAAGCATCTGTTTAGAGAAGTGTCTAGTTGGTCTGAAAAACACATCCTTGACCAACTCAGTGGAAGCTCAAGTCTATAACATGGGCTAATATACAGATTCTAACATCTGAAATGCTGGTTGAAACTGACTTTTGACAAACCTCGAAAAACCAAGCAATTACACTTCTGGACATTTAATTCTAGATTTACACAAAAACAAAGATTTTGATGCAAGGAAGCTCATCTTAGTATGACTTATACTAAAAAAGAGCTGAAGTTCATTCTGAATGCCTACCAGTGCAGATGAGGTACGAGATGGTACATTTCAAAATATGGAGCACTGAATGCAAATCCCATTTACTGAAATGAACAGATATAAAGGAAAGAATGAATTAGAGACAAGAGGTAATATCATTTGTATGATCATTATGTATGATATGCATGTGTACATGCATGCTCAGTCACTTTAGTCATGTCCAACTCTTTGTGACCCCATGGACTGTAGTCTGCCAGGCTCCTTTTTCCATGAGATTCTCCAGGAAAGAATACTGGAGTGGGTTGCCATGCCCTCCTCCAGAGATCTTCCCAACTCAGGGATTGAACCTGCGTCTCCTGAGGCTCCTGCATTAGAGTCAGATTCCTTATTGCTGAGCTACCAGGGAAACCCCATTTTAAAATAAATGTTACTTACACAGCTATTGCTATATATATTGGTAAAACATTGGGAAGGTATACAAACAGACTACAGTGATTACTTTATGAAGAAAGTATAGAGTTGGTGTGGGCAGAGAAGAAATAAAGTGGCTAGTGAGGTATGACTCTGAAGGTCTATTATACATACTTCCAATAGTTAGGATATTGTGATGAGAGTTTATCCATATACTCCATCATGCATGTGTTTCAATAAAGTTAAGGAACAGAATGTCTTCTATGTACTGCACACATACTTGATTGGTGGGTCAGCATAGAAAACTGGAGGAATCACTGGATTCCAAATTAAAATCAACAGGATCACTTTATAACCAGGGGTTTGGGGCAATTTATTCAACCTTATGTGTAATAAGAGAACAATAGTCTCTGGCCAGGTAAACTCACAGACTTGACGTCAGGACAGGATGAGATACGAAGACAAAGTCACACTACAAGTGCTCTATAAATCACAATTACTGCTCATAGTGTTTGTATTACTTGACCTCTCAAATTTCCCTGGAGAGAAATTGACCACATTGTGATACTAGATAATTTATTTTAAACTCCTTTGCTTGAATCACATCATTTTATCTCTCCTGTCTCCTTTCACTAAGGTCTGAAATGAAAACAAACATCAAATGAGGCTGTAGGATTTTATTTTATCTGTCACATACTGCTGTCATTAAACACACTTGAGATGAGTGGGTTTGGTTCACATAAAACTGCTTCTTTCCCAAGCTCAACAAACACAAAGTGGGGAGAAAAGGAAGCTTGCACTTGAATCGTGCTCAGAAGCGCCACACGCTATACTTCAAGGAGATCCAGCTGGCAGGCTGACACCGTAATAAGTTCTTTTAATTGTCAGGTCAGGCAGATTACAGATCCAGGCTGTCAATTCTTTCACTGCAGTTTTATTTTGTTATTGGTAGCTCATTAAATTTTTTTTTTCCTCCTGTGATTCAATATAAGAAAAACCACCTACCTTCTTTCCTTCCCTCCTAGGAATTTAGGCAGCAGCAATCCAGTACAAGCATATCCTACTGAGTACCAACTATGGTTGAACCATGCTCGGTGCTGGAAATTCAAGAAAGAATATATACAAAATTTTGTCCCACAGGATATTACCATTAAAAGGGAAGATAAACTCTTAGAATCCCAAATGACAATCATGTGACTCAGAGATGCTGGTAAACCTGACTTTCTCCATCATTTTAAAGGAGTTACTTCTTTAATGTACACATCTACTTAATGTTGGCAGTTTATCTGTTTCCTGAAGTAAAAAGAGCCACAGTTAGGAGAACCTGAAAAGAGTTGTGTGTGTGTGTGTGTGTGTGTTTGAGAGAGAGAGAGAGAGAGGGAGAGAGCATGCCTGCAGTACACTCTGTGGAGATCCCCCAAACTCACGCCAAACTGCCATTCCTTACAACCTTATCCCTAACTGCTCACCTCCATATATAATAGATCCTCAGTGATGCCCCATTCTCAATAGAACCTGCACTTTCAAACCGTCCCATCATTACTCAAAATTTCCTCTTCTGGATGTCTCCCTCCTCCAAACTTCTATTACACTTTAATTATATTTCACCTAGTCTGTACTCAATTAATAGCCATACAGCCTCTTAATTTTACATGCAGCAAGCATTTCCTTGGAAAATGCAAACAATGAAGGGTAGCATTCCAATAAATTAGGAAGCAGAAAGCTGGCTGAATTTACCAATCCTTAGAGTTGAAAAGAACCTTAGAAAAGATCTAGTTCATGCCTTATAAAAAATAAACAAGATGTTCAGATAAGTGAAGTAATTTTTCAAAGTCAAATAACTTATGGGAGAGGAGGGTTTAGAATCTGCCTTTCTGACTTTTAGCACAGTGCTCTTTCCATAGCATATTGTTTCTTTACATTTTTGAGTAATGACAGGGATGTGTACTGACAAGCCCAGTGGGTTATTAAGTATGAGACAGCATTCCACTAAAGAGATTGGAGGAAAGTCAAGAGTACTTATTAAAACAAGCGTGCTTTCTTTTACAGCACCGCCTCTCAAGTCAATACCCAAGGCAAGGTACATTCAGCTACTGAGAGCACCCCTCTTGCCCATTACAATGAAGAAATAATGCTTTACTAAGAATTCTGCAGAAGACAATGGCAACAGTGAATTTCTACACTGAGTAAAATGTCCCTGGAGCTTAACAGAAATTTAGAACTAGGAATCTATTGGAAAAGGAAGGCTATGTAGACCCTATAAGCTTTCAGAAAATAAAAGCTTCAGTTTATACTCATGTAAGAAAAAACATTTTTGCTCAGGGACTAATAAGCACACAGGCTTCTCTGGTAGCTCAGCTGGTAAAGAGTCCACCTGCAATGCAGGAGACCCTAGTTCGATTCCTGGGTTGGGAAGATAACCTGGAGAAAGGATAGGCTACCCACTCCCGTATTCTTGGGCTTCCCTGGTGGCTCAGACAGTAAAGAATCCACCTGCAGTGCGGGAGACCTGGGTTCGATCTCTGGGTTGGGAAGAGCCCCTGGAGGAGAGCATGGCACCCCACTCTAGTATTCTTGCCTGGAGAATTCCATGGACAGAGGAGCCTGGTGGGCTACAGCCCACAGAGTTGTAAAGAGTCAGACACAAGTGAGCGACTAAGCACAATGCACAGCATAATAAGCACAAAGACATCCTAACCCAGGTTGGCAGTTACATTTACATTCAGAATAAAGGGCAGGACACTGGTCTGGGAGAAGAAGGGTGCTGCCTGAAATCTAGGCTATGCAGCACTTCTATAGGACTCCTGTGTAAATCATTTTGTCTGTTCCCTCATATCTAAAACATGGATAAGGATTACCATTTTCAAGAGTTACTGTGAGACTTCAAAAAAAAAATTACTTTATACGCTCTAGGATATCAGAAGAAAGCACTGAATTTATCATTATCAGGAAGGAAGACTAGCCCTTGAAGGGCCCATAGACCAGCCAGACTGAGAAATGCTATGGAGTGACTATTCCAGGCCTAACAGAGGGTACATATAAACTTTGAATCCTAGGAAAGAATGGGAACACAGGAGAGGATGGCCCTCAATACTTCACTACCGAATAAACACAAGCATAAAGAACCTATGTATGCAGTTCTGGGGAGACCTTAAGGAATAGGTTGTTGTTGTTTAGTCGCTCAGTTGTGTCCAACGCTTTAGTAACCCCATGGACGGTAGTCTGCCAGGCTCCTCTGTCCATGAGGTTTCCCAGGCAAGAATACTGGAGTGGGTTGCCATTTCCTACTCCAGGGATCTTTCCGACCAAGGGATCAAACCTGTGTCTACTGCATTGGCAGGCAGGTTCTTTACCCCTGAGTCACCGGGGAAGTCCAAGGGGATAGGAGTTATTTAAATATGTAGAAAGAAATGAGTTGGCAGAAGTCAAAGAGTTGGTGAACCTGAGAGTGAGGACTGGAGTCCAGGTCTGGTGGATCCCACATTATATTATGGAGACTTTGAAATAACAGAAGCCTACAAGACACACGGAAACTGACATGCCAGTGCTGCAGAGATTGCTGGGTAGTGATCTGTGCTGTGCTTCACTTAATTGCTCAGAAGTGTCTGACTCTAGTGGTCCCATGGACTGTAGACCACCTAGTTCCTCTATCCATAGGATTCTCCAGACAGTAACACTGGAATGAGTTGCCATTTCCTACTCCAGGGGATCTTCTCAACCCAGGGATCGAAACCACATCTCTCGCATCTCCTGCATTAGAAGGCAGATACTTTACTACTAGCACCACCTCTGAGGCTTCACTAAATTGGATGGAATCCTGAGTGGTGGTTGCATGCCATATTTCCTATCTTATCAAAGCAATGGAAGACCCCTTGCAAATGGCACAGCAGAGAGAACAATCAGGTGAAGATACAAAGACCACTGGTCACCTGGCGGCGGGGAGGCAAAGCTGCACATACTATGGGTTATGGGATGCATGCTTTGCATGTGTTCTTTCTCATAATTCTGGCCACGTCAAAAAGTAAATGTAAGCATTACTCTCTTATCGATGAGCACATTCAGATCTAGAGAAGTTCAATACTCTACCAGCACCCACAGAGTTGCTGAGTGGCAGAACAAGAATCCAGGTTCCAGATACCAGAGTGAGATCAGGAGCTCTTTGTGCTTCGCCAGATGGACGACCCCAGCCCCGCCCCAGGCCAGCAGGCAGAAGATTCTGAGATGCTGGAAGGAGGAGGCAGGAGGGCTGCTGTGTTGACAACCGGCATTCAAAAGAGAAAGTGGTTTAGGGAACAGTGTCACATTCATATTTTCTGAAGTGAGTTTATGTGAGGTAGTGTTTTTATTTTCTCTGATGAGAAACTGGGTGATTCTGGGTACCTTTTTCAAAGGGAAAATATTTCTCTTTTTGGCATGGCTGCAATAGAAGATTAATAAAATATGCAAAACTATAAATATAACTAGCATGAGTCAGGAGCCAGCATGACTTGGACAGAGGGGCTGGCAAGAAGCTTTGTTTTCCAGATTTGAGTGAAATAGTTGATTCTCTGAACATGGACATTCAGGAATGAAAACAACGCATGCTCACTGGTTTTCCTTACTAGAGACAGTACTATATATGTCAACTTCAGGCTTCCTATAACTGAAGCTCTTAATATACTATCATCCTTAACTCATAAAAATCAAATTGATTACTCCCTTATAATGTTCTAAGCCTTTTTCACTTTGTGCATATTTCACTTATCATTTTACACTCTACAGAGATCCTGAATTGGTTACATTACATATACATCTGATAGAATATTTCGGACTCAATTTTCACCATCATTGAACAGCTCTGTGCAATTCATATTTTTTAAAAATGTGTGAATAATCAAGTACTTGTGATCATGACAGTGAGCCAATTAAGAGCTGAAGGTTGGGCCATATGTCATCAGAGGAATTATTCCTCAATCCCAAACCTAGAATTCCAGGCTGGAGGAAGCACTGGAAATTAACTACTTCATCTCCCTTATGTGACATCTGGGGAGACTAAGGCCCAAAAGGAGCAGAGACACGTTAAGATCACAGAACCAGACAAGGGAGCAGCAGAATATACACTGGAAATCAGATAGTTTGTTTCCTAGTCTCTATGGAGATTTGTGTTTCCCATTGGAGACAAAACGTCAAGCTCTTTGTTGAAACAATAACTCTTCTTTTTCCCCATGAATTCAGAGTAGAACAAAGGCATTGCTACACTGAAAAAAGCAGAGTCTTATGCCCATCCCTAGACAGAAAGTTAAGCAGACTTCATCAGTGTGGTCCATTGTCCTTTAAATTCATCACACGCATTTCTGACCTTTGGGGAACCTGTGGTTTTACTTTGTTTGTATTTAGAATGGCACGGGGGAGGTAAAAATGGCAAAAATAACTATGGCTTGGCAGTCCTAGAAACTCTATTTGCTGAGTTGTTTTAAAATGCGTTGAAGGTTCGGGACTTCCCTGGTGGCCGAGCAGTTAAGAATGCACCTTTCAATGCTAGGGGTGCAGGACAAATCCCAGGTCGGGGAGCTAGGATCCCATATGCCTTGAGGCCAAAAATCTAAAATATAAAACAGAAGCACTGTAACAAATTAAGTGAAGGCTTTAAAAATGGTTCATATCAAAAAATCTTAAAAAAAAGTCTATTAAAAAGAAAGTGTTGAAGGTTTTATTCCACCCCTCTTCCCACCCTTTGTCTTTATTGGTTCAGCAAACATCCACTGACAGCCTAACTCATACCAAGAATTTTTGTTAAATTTACTCTTAATTTTACTTTTGTTTCATTTCATTCCTGGGTCATTTACTGTGTGACAGATACTGTGCCAGGTGTTTATCTCACTCAATACTCCCAATAACACTATGGGGTGGATAATATCACTTCCTCCCTTTAAAAAAAGGCATAGAGGAAGGTCAAATAAGTTTTCCATCCTTAAACAACTAGTAAATATGGAATGAGGCTTGGACTCCAAGCAGTATAATTCCAGAGTCCTTGTATTTAACAGTTATTTAGTGTGGGTTCCGCCTGGACAAAGAAAAAGTAAAACACGTATGAACCAATGACTCAGAAGAATGGTGAAAATTGTTTGTCTTAAGGTAACATCCACCAAAGATTTAAATCCAGTAGTCCATGTTTTAATTCTCATGGCATTTAATCTAACAGTGCAGAAAAATTGCTCATTCACTCACTCATTCCTGAAGCACTGTTTCATTACATTTTTAGATGGTTCTATCTCTAGATTCTCTTCCAACCTCAATATCCTTGTTCATGACATCTCTAATGGTTCCTCTATGTCTCCAAGAAACATCAAAATCTTGGCCCCAGAGCTTAATCTATCATTTTAGATAGTGTCACTCAGTATCACGATTTTCAATTTATATCTACTGATACAAATCTGTATCTATCTTCCTAAATCTATATCAAGTCAACACTTTGCCCTTGAACCCCAGGCTCAAATATATAACTGTCTACTCAACCGTTACTTCTAAGGCTAACAGTTGGCTCAAATTTAGCATATTGAAAATCAAATTCCTGAACACCTTTTCTTCTCAAAGAAACAAAAATCAAAACACACTACTAATTATCTTACTGTCCTCCTGACATCTCACTAAATGGAATATTCACCCTTCTCACTGCCCAGGCTAAAAACCTAGCAGTCATTCTTGACTCTTCTTTTGCTCTCATACTCTAGATCACATCTGTGCAATAAACTTGTGGATGATACCATCAAAATATATCCAGAACCTCACTATTTGTTAGCATCTGCCCCTTACCTACCAACCATCATTTCTAGCCCACATTCTCTTCTCCACAAAGGGGCCAGAGTGATGCTTAATGTAAGTCTAATCACATGACTCCAAATGTTCCCCATCTCACTCGGAGTAAGTCATCAGAGCAGCCTACACGACCCTATGCAACAGTCCCTGTCTCCTCCCTGCCCTTATCCTTTCTCATTCCCCTTAGGATCACTCAGCTCCAGCTTCTTTTGGCTCCTCTGCTGCTGCTGCTGCTGCTAAGTCGCTTCAGTTGTGTCCAACTCTGTGCGACCCCATAGACGGCAGCCCACCGGGCTTCCCCGTTCCTGGGATTCTCCAGGCAAGAATACTGGAGTGGGCTGCCATTTCCTTCTCCAATGCATGAAAGTGAAAAGTGAAAGTGAAGCCGCTCAGTCGTGTCCGACCCCTACCGCCTCTACTCTTTCTCAAACCAGACATCTGCCAGCTAGGCTCCTTCCCCAGTGCTTTTCTGTCTGGAACATGCTTCCTTCTGTCCCAGATACTTCCATGCCTCGCTCCCTCACCTACCTCCCTTCTCTGAGCCTCTCCAACTGCCTTACATAAAACAACCAAGACAGGAGACATGAGCTTGATCCCTGGGTTGGGAAGATGCCCTGGAGAAGAATATGGCAATCCACTCCATTATTCTTGCCTGGGAAATCCCATGGACAGAGGAGCCTGGCGGACTACAGTCCAGGGGCTCACAAAAGAGTCGGACATGACTAAACGACTAAATAACAACAAACCAAGGCACTTTCTCTCCCCTTTTAGTCTTGCTTTATTTTTCTCTACGTAGCACTTAACTCCATTAGACTTAAATGTTTATTTGCTTATATACTTATGGTACCTCTCCCCAGAGGAAAATGCACTGTTTGAGGAAATACACTTTGTTTTATTCATAGCTGTGCCTTCACTCTCTCAAAGAGACTTGCCACCCAACAAGTGTTCAATACATCTTTCAAACAATCATGAATAAATGGCTCCTCTTGTTACTCTTATAGGAATTCTAGAAATGAGACTCAATGTGAAGAATCCAATAGTGTAAAAAGGAAGGCAGCAGTGTAAGCACTTCTAAAAGTGGCTTGTTGATTTAGAATCAAAGTAACATATTATATGTCATCATAGATTTGGACTGTGAGTCATAGACTATTAAACTTGGGAGGCAGCTGTGCTGGACTAGAAAGAAAGTTAACTAGGAGTCAGGTGATGATGGCTCCAGTGTTGGCAGTGCCACTGACCTACCGCATAACCCCAGACAAACAGGTTTAGGCCCATGGGCTCTCCTCGTTCATCCAAATAAAGAACAATTCACCTCAAATCTCTAAGGTTTTGTAGCTTGATATGAAATTCAACTAGTACTTGTTCAAAAGATACTCTTTCAGAATTCATGTACAGAAGATCGTTCACTGTTGTCAACTCTACTTGTAAGTTAAGAAAGAAGTCACATCTGAAATTGCATTCCTTTTCTGAAAAAAAAAAAGTGTTACATAATTAACATCAAAAGCAGGAGATAGAGGCTTCTTCCTCTCCATGCATCACTGTGGATGTTGGATACCATCAACTACAGCATAGAAGGAACAAGTGTTCAGGATGCTAAATTCGTCCAGAAACATACACACACACGTACACATATATGCACACATGCGAAATTCACACATGGAAAATAACTTTCAATTTTCCTTCAAATATGCTCATTTCCCATTCTTGATATGAAGTCTCATATAAGCATAAATAATAGAGATGACCTTTAAAAATACAACCCACTATTCCCCAGCCTGCAATTACACAAAGATCAAAGCCAGTTTACTCCACTGCATTAACATTTCTGTGATCAGATATAATGTGGGCACCCTGATTCTCTGTGTCAAGGGATTGTCTCACAAGTGACTCGCAAGGTAGAAGCTCAGGCATTGAACCCGGCTCTGACACTGTCTCCTTTGAGGCTGATTCCACCTTGGTGGTGTCACAAGCCAACGTACTCTTTAGCTGCTTTCCTCCGCAACACAACAGGGTAATTGCACCTGACTGAACAATAAATCTCAATTTCCCTGTTACATCAGTTGAATCTCTCAATTTCCTAGGATCCTTCTATTCACCAACTCCCCCTCAGCATTACACAGCGTTCCTGAATAAGTACACAAGTTAAATACCCGCTTCTACATTAAAGTCACAGGGAAGCCATGGCAGTTCTTTAATTTGACTTCCTAGATCTGTTCCCTGGGGACACAAGAGAAAGCTGGGTGTTGTTCATGGACTGAATATATGAAGAGGCCATCCTTCCCTTCACTCAGGCTGTCAGTTCCAGGAAGCATGAGTTCAGTGTACCAAGGAACAGGCATCTCTTTGTCCTCCCGAATACCTGTGCTGCTACCACCTTCCACTTTCCAAAATCTGAGACATCTTTGCCCAGTGAAAGGCATCATGAACTTTTCACCCAAAAAAGTCATAGACCATGAATGGCATTCCTTTGTGCTCCAGAAAAATTAAGTAGAGGAAGAGGGCAGAAAAGAATATGGTAAAAAGAAATGGGGGACACAACATTATGCCAACGACATGAAATATGCCCCAGGACATTAAGTCAGAAACTAGACTTAATTTTCCCATAGAAATAAAAGCAAAGGATTGTTGGATAGCATCAAGCTACTTGCTGCAATAGTTTAACTTCATTATAAATCAAATGCCTTCATGCTAAAAGCATTGTCTAGCTCCTTGTTGCCATCAGGATGCTTTGGAACTCTACATAAAGCACAGAACACACCTCATGATATGTCTACTTCAGCTCTTCTCAGTTACATCCTCCCTTTCTATACATTATTAACAATCTAAAATTATTTACATCTCCATAAAAAGACAGAGGTTTATAGAATCATGGTTTCCCTGAAGATGTCCACATTGTGATTCCTGGCACCTCTGAAAGCATTATTTAGGCAAAAGAGACTTTGCTCATATGATTAAGATTAAAGATCCTGAAATGGAGAGGTTATCCTGGATTACCCAGGTCAGTTCATTTCAGTCGCTCAGTCGTGTCTGACTCTTTGTGACCCCATGAACTGCATGCAGCACGCCAGACCTCCCTGTCCATCACCAACTCCCAGAGTCTATCCAAACCCATATCCATTGAGTTGGTGATGCCATCTAACCATCTCATCCTCTGTCGTCCCCTTCTCCTCCTGCCCTCAATCTTGATCAGCATCAGGGTCTTTTCAAATGAGTCAGCTCTTCACATCAGGTGGTGAAAGTACTGGAATTTCAGCTTCAGCATAAATCCTTCCAATGAACAGCCAGGACTGATCTCCTTTAGGATGGACTTGTTGGATCTCCTTGCAGTCCAAGGGACTCTCAAGAGGCTTCTCCAACACCACAGTTCAAAAGCATCAATTCTTTGGTGCTCAGCTTTCTTTATAGTCCAACTCTCACATCCATACATGACCACTGGAAAAACTATAGCCTTGACTAGATGGACCTTTGTTGGCAAAGTAATGTCTCTGCTTTTTAATATGCTATCTAGGTTGGTCATAATTTTCCTTCCAAGGAGTAAGCGTCTTTTAATTTCATGGCTGCAATCACCATCTGCAGTGATTTTGGAGCCCAGAAAAAGAAAGTCAGCCACTGTTTCCACTGTTTCCCCATCTATCTGCCATGAAGTGATGGGACCGGATGCCATGATCTTCGTTTTCTGAATGTTGAGCATTAAGCCAACTTTTTCACTCTCCTCTTTCACTTTCATCAAGAAGCTCTTTAGTTCTTCTTCACTTTCTGCCATAAGGGTGGTATCATCTGCATATCTGAGGTTATTGGTATTTCTCCCAGCAATCTTGATTCCAGCTTGTGCTTCATCCAGCCCAGTGTTTCTCATGATGTACTCTGCATATAAGTTAAATAAGCAGGGTGACAATATACAGCCTTGATGTACTCCTTTTCCTATTTGGAACCAGTCTGTTGTTCCATGTCCAGTTTTAACTGCTACTTCCTGATCTGCATACAGGTTTCTCAAGAGGCAGGTCAGGTGGTCTGGTATTCCCATCTCTTTCAGAATTTTCCACAGTTTATTGTGATCCACACAGTCAAAGGCTTTGGCATAGTCAATAAAGCAGAAATAGATGTTTTTCTGGAACTCTCTTGCTTTTTCGATGATCCATCAGATGTTGACAATTTGATCTCTGGTTCCTCTGCCTTTTCTAAACCCAGCTTGAACATCTGGAAGTTCACAGTTCACGTATTGTTGAAGCCTGGCTTGGAGAATTTTGAGCATTACTTTATTATCCAGGTGGCCCTAATCTAATCACAGGACTTCTTAACAGCAGAGAATCCTTCTGAGCTGTAGTCAGAGGGAAACACAACTACAGAACAGTGGTCAAAGTGGAGCAATGTTGCTGGCTTTGAAAGGAACCAGAAATTCCCTTTGAGATAAGTAGCCTAGGTTTATTTGCCTTATTTTTCAAAAAATGTCGCAATGCTAGATTTGCTTTATTTGATTTCTTATTATGCTCTATCTTGAATTATGATGTTGTTCTGCAGTCTCCAAGTCATGTCTGACTCTTTGAGACCCTATGGACTACAGCACTTCACCAGTTACAACACAGGGGGTTTCTTTAATTTAAGAATTGTGGAGGGTGTCAAATGGGGAGAGGGAGTTCTGTTAAGATTCTGATAAAGTAAGATTGCCTCTGAAGTACCTTGGTCACATTAACACCAAAATAACATCCCTTTTCTTTCACCATAGAAATACCTTGTCAATATAACTACATCATCGGAGATCTACATGAAGTTCAGGAAAGCCTCATGATCAAAGTGATGATGTAAATGCAGCAACAGAAGTCACAAATATCACAAATATTATGTTTTGCAAAAGAAGCAATGGAAATTTAGCACCGATGTTTTAATCTACACCCACCTTGAGCCTCCATGTGTTTCATCAACTTCCAAGGTAGGAATGATAAGCTAATGAAAAGACAACTTGACAGGTAATTATAAGTCTTAGTTTTTAAATTCTTGATCTTCTAAATATTAACTCTGTAACCTGAAGTCAGTCATATGACAGTGTTCTTAGTTATAGTAAGTGCAACATACGTGAGGCAGTGCTTTGGAAAAGAATGCCCAACAAGCCTGTGATACTGGTCCTTGCAGGGAGCAGAATTGTTCACACTAGCTAAGAGCTGTGTCTTGGCTTGAGTATCCTTGCAATGAGATAAGAGTGAAGCCAATCCAAGTGTTTGCCAGAATAAACGCGACCACTGACAAGATGTGGCATGGCTTCCCCTCTAGAGGCAAACAACTAGATGACAAGGTCAACAGAAGATGGTATGAGAGGTAAAGGAACTAGACTGGCCATACCTCAAATGCAGATAATTTTTGCATGTTTTCCAACAGAACTCTTTTAGCACCATCTCAATAGATGTTTAATTATATCTCTATGAGGATATAATAAATTGAATTATTTTCCCATTAATGTATCTGCCCAAAATCACCAGAAAGAGACAGAGAAAATGATAAGGACTTCGGTGTTCTGATTTCTAGTCCAGATCTATTCCTACCATAAAAGGCCAGCTCCTTGTCTGGAAAAGTTATTTGATATAAATTTCAATGTGCAAATAATTCTGATTTATTTTTAAAGTCTTTCTTTTAAGAGGTCAAATCTTGTCTCAGTACTATCTCAGAGTTCTATTGTGCTGGAGATAGGAGTAAGGGCTTTGGAACCATGCAGCCCACCTGTAATTACCACTTACACAGTTATGGACTGTGTGAATTTGGGAAACTTATTTAACCATCCTCAGGCCTCAAGATTCTCCTCTGTTCAACTGAGATACTACTAGTTCCACCTCTTCAGTATAAACACAAAACAAGATAATGTACACAAAACATTTAGCAGGGATCCTGGCAAATAATAGGAATTTAGGCAACACAGACTACGACCATTACGTCTTCAGACAGTAAAGATCTCAACTCCACAGAGTGCTCAGAATGAATGGGTGTTTGGTGTACATATCTGTTATATGTATAAGGTGTGTGCATATGTATAAAACTGTAGGGATGTGTGCTGCACATGTGTATGTTTTGTTTATGTACTTATATATGTGCATGTATGTTGCATAAGTGTAGGTGTGCATATGATGCATTTGTATAAATGTGTGAGCATGGGGGTATAAGCGGTATAAGTGAATATGTGTATGCTTCTGTGCATGAGAGGTTGGGGAAGTTATGAAAGTGATAAAGGAAAAACTAGAGAACTCAGAGTCAGGCAGATGGGAAGAAACTAGTTCACAAATAAAAATATAAAGGCCTTGATAGATAACACCTTACATCCTGTGTTTGTTTAAAAAAAAAAAAAAGACGAGTGCTTAGATATCTTATAGCACAATAGTGATACATCTTTAGATTAAGTTTCCAAATCTATCCTCGCATTCTAAGGTCTTCCCTTCTCAGAAGTTGCTGAACAGGGAACCAGCATAGCTGTGTAAGCCTGTGCTCATATTTCCTACCCACGTCAGGAAAGGCTGTGAAGTGGTCATAATTTTTAATGAAGAACCTCATTCCCACAGAGAGAAAAGGAAATGGGTGGTGGTGGAGGCTTTTGTGCTCCTCAGTCTCAAGTAAACTGACTTTATCTGTATTGGGCTTATCAGTCTTTTGTGCATCTCACATGCTGTACTTGGAGATGATGAGATAAAGCACAATGCTACAGCCTTCAGCATTAAGCCAGGCCACTGATCTTAAGCAGAATTGTCTGGTAATCAGGCTCTGAGCTACCAAAGATACATAAACTACACAAAATTACTTTTAAAAACCATTGTTTGCAGGTCTCTGAGCTACCAGTCAAGTCAACATCCTCTAATCTCTTCAGGTGGTGTTTATGGCATCAGAAAAAAAAAAAAAAAAGATTTGGATGGTAGAAACACCACAGTGAGGTCCCATCAATTTATTTCTTGGATTTTCAAAAAATAATATGGAGCTTTAATATGTGAGGAGAGGCAGTGTATTTTAGTACTGCTGTATCACATGTTCCAAGTTTAAAAAAAATGGAATCAATAATGAATAAAACAAAACAAAGACTTCACTTGAACTATCTACCAACATCCAGCTTAAATGGGACACTGTATTGGAACACCTCATAAATATTTTCATAGATTTAAAGCCTCTAGATGCATTAAGTATATTCCAGGAATGATGGTGGTGCCGGTTTTTATCAGAATATTAAGTTTATGGCTTTCTTTTCCTGCCATTCCTGTGGAAGTCTTAGTTTTTTCTCAGTTAGGTCTCACCCCTAGCACCAAGCACCTGTTAGTGACTATTTAGATGGACCCACAGTACTGGGAAGGATTGGGGGCAGGAGGAGAAGGGGACGACAGAGGATGAGATGGCTGGATGGCATCACCAACTCGATGGACATGGGTTTGGGTAGACTCCGGAAGTTGGTGATGGACAGGGAGGCTTGGCATGCTGCGATTCATGGGGTCGCAAAGAGTCGGACACGACTGAGCGACTGAACTGAACTGAACAGTACTGGGGCATCTTAGGACCAGCTGGCCCCTGCAGGCACCACTTCCTAATGGAGGTCATTCTCTATAAACTAACCTGTGAAAGGACTGTGCAGCAGCATTATGAACGGGCACAATTGTCTCCAGTCCAAGACTTTCTGTCCTCCTCTTAAAGACCAAGAGACTTCATCCAGAAGACTCTTCCAAGAATCTATCCAACACTGTAGTGCTAGAGAGAGGAAAGGTGAAATGCACAGCCCTTCACAAAGGGTTCCGCTGTCAACAACATCTATGCCCCTCCTGGGGTCTACCTTCACCTTCTTCCTACTTTTTAGATCCAAATCAAATCTGTCTTGATAGTTTTAGGACAAGAGACACAGTGGCTGGCAGTTTCTATATTCATAACCCTTCTCTTTTCTGCCTTTGCCCTCCCTCGTCTTCACCCCAAGAATTTCCTCACTGATTATCCCCTCATTTGAGGCAGCAATATAAGGCAGGAATCTAATGAAATGTTTGAACCCAGTTTACCAACATATGGACAAAAAGTACATGCATGTGTACTAAGTTGTTTCAGTCGTGTCTGACTCTTTGTGACACTCTGAACTGTAGTTCGCCAGGCTGCTCTGTCCATGGGATTCTCCTGGCAAGAATATTGGAGTGGGTTCCATGCCCTCCTCCAGGAGGGGATCTTCCTGACCGAGGGATTGAATCTGTGTCTCTCAGGTCTCCTGCACTGGTAGTCAGGTTCTTTACCACTCTAACCACCTGGGAAGTCTGGACAAAGAGTGAGTAAACACTTAATTCCTATATGGTGATAACTTATCCAATTCACCAGGTCAAGCTCCCTGTACCCATAAAACAAGACACTTCAAAACATCTACCAAAGGAGGTCAAGAAAGAGAGTAGAGAACATTAGAATTCATCCTTTTGTGATCGGAGGTACAATAAATTATGTGTCTTCCTCAAGGAGTGAAGGACCCATGGAATAATTTCTAATAGAACCTGAGGGGACCTGGAGTTCAAATCCTGTGTTTGTAAACTGAAATGCTAGCATAAGAAAATGGAAGCAGCTTGTTTGCAAAAAAAAGTCTTACAGCAAGTCAGGGTGAAAATTAAGATGAGAATCTGCATGTTCTACCCATGGCACCACACTGCCTTCATCATCTGGTTTTTGTATTTTTTCATGGGCTTGGCTTTGAGCCATATAAACTTACAATAGGATCGGTGGGAGAATGATGTGACTGACCCCAAATGGGCAGTGGATTGGTTCCCTCATTAATCCCACCCTGGGAAGCAAAATGATCATTAGGTCTTTCCTGAGGGCTCCAAGGACATGAAGAATTATCCCAATGCAATGGGACTGGTTTTCATATTAGATATGGAGATGCCTCAGGGCAGCATCTGGAGAAAGAGGATGATGCTCAGCAAAGATCCAAGTCCCAACTTCATGTTTTAACCAGAGCTGTTTTACTTTAGCCATTTTATATACCAAGTTCAAACTTCAGAGTTCATTTGAACAGAGATCACACTATGGAGGACCACTGACTGACCATGGATTAAAGCAGTGAGTTTAGTTTCCTTTTCATGAGAATTAAGGCAAGACATTTCACATTTTTGGACCTCAATTTCATCTTTTATTAGATGGATTAATAACCCACATGTGCTAAGTTGTCAAAAAGCCACTGTATGGTAAATGTGATTTTTGCGCAATGAAGCACTTCCAAATCATGAATGTAACCACATGACACTGCTACAGAGAGGCCCAGCAGTTTTATAAAGAAGGGATATGAGAAAAAAGGCAGACCCTAGCGGTTCTAGTGACTTACGATTGGTGTAATTTTACCCCGATGGGACACAGAACTTTCTAGGCCCCATCCTGACAGTTTTTAGATGAGTCACTGGCAATGAGGTATCTGCACTGAGGACAGACAGACAGAGGGATCACAGAGAAATGTAACACTGTGCATGTTTGTCTGCTGTTGCCTGAGATTCCTGGTCTGAGTCAATACTATGTCTATAAGGCAGACAGGAAGACAGAAGGAAAGAATGCATTTGCAGAAACATTTACCTGCCTTTCTTTCCAAGTTTATGTCATGTCATTTGCCCTACACACCCTCAGTTCCAACCGAGCTAAACTGTTTCCAGTTCCATAGTAAATCTACCTAAGGCATCTCTGGAAAGCCTCCTCTGATTTCTCAAGGAGGGAACCAGAGCACCTTCCTCTACGAATCCATAAAGTGTTGGTCATTACATTTGTCATCTGTCCCTGCCGTCTGTTTACAAATCTGTTTCCTACATTAGAAGGCCTTTGTGGGATGGGGAGCACTAGGAACTGTGGTCCCTTTGATTTTTTAAACTGCAGCATCCTGTATTCAGTAAGGACTTACTATGTGTTGGTTGAAAAAAGAGATGAGAATGATTCGATAAATGAACAAGTTTTTAAAACGGATACAAGCTAATACATAATTAGCTGTAGTTTTCTCAATTTCGGGGTTAGACTTTGGTAAAAATTCCAAGGTAGGAACCAATTCTAATATACGATTTTGTTTACTGGATAGGTCACCAGGCAGAACACCAAGTAGCTGAACTTTTGTGGGACAAGAATAGATGTCCCTCAGTTTCTTTAGTTTTCAATTAATATCACCTGTTTTCCATTTTCTATTCTGATCTGTCTCTTCTTACTCAGCTATTCTTCCTAGCTTACCCCAGACTTCCATATATCTCATTAAATTAAAGGCAAAATCATCATGACCACTACACACTCTGGATGGAACCAGTGGAATGCTGTTTCTTTTTTTTGGGGGGGGGGGGCGCGGGGGTGGTTTCCTAACATTGGCAACTGGAGTACCTAGGGACAGGCTCAGACCTATTACTTTCAAAGGCAATATCCGCCTGCTTGTGATTCCTCTGTATCAATATTGATTCTTCATTCTTTTTAAGGTAGACAGAGGGTGATGGAGATGGGAAAGGTGTAAGAGGATGGTGTAGGCAAGGTTTGGAGATATAGATAAAACATGGACATAATCAGGTTAGAGTGGTTAAAGTATGGATTCCAAAACTAGATGACCTTGATCTCAATATGAATTCTGCCATTTATGAGCTGGTTTGACCTTGGGCAACTTAGTTAACATCTCTGTGCCTTGGTTTTCTGATTTGTCAGAATGAAAATAATGACTATATCATGAAGTTGTTGTATAAATTAAATGAACTTTAAGAGAACTACAGAACTTACAACATGTCTGGCACTTAGTAAGTACTCAACAACGGAACTCAATAAAAGATAACATAGGTCATTATGATAGGATAAACTATGACATGATACAGTACAACAAAATACAATACAGTGCTATACTGTACAATACAATGATAGATTATATTTTCCAAAGATGGCCACAACAATATCGCTTGCACATATGTAATTGTCGAACCTTCCATAACCCCATTGAAAAGTGGAGTCTGCGTCCCTTGCCCTTGAACTGGGTGAGTCTTTGTGACTATCTCAGCCAACAGTGTACAATGGAAGTGACATTATACGTAATTTCTAAAACTAGGTCTTAAAAATGCATGTATTTCCATCTTGTTCTCTTGGGCTATTCACTCTTGCAAATCAGCTGCCATATTATAAGGAAGCCCAAGTAATATGTGGAGGTATGCACATTGGGAGAAGCCACGATCCCAAGGCATAGCACTAGCCAAGCTCTCAGCACCAACCTGCCAACCAACAATCACATATCTCGAAAATGAATGCTCAACATTCAAGTCAAGCCACCGGGCAAGTTTCATAAAATAGAGATAAGCCATTCTCATGAAACAGTACCCAAAGTGTAGATTCATGAGCAAAATAAGCAACAGTGTGTTTGGGAGTAGTTTAGCATGTACCAATAGATGTCTGGCACAGATCTAGAAATAGATAAAATTACCTGTATTTGTATGAACTGACAGTCATCCTTTTTGACAAAAAGGAATGCTTGTTTTGCTTCAAACTATACATCATTATTTTCAATAAAAACATAATTTTTTTAATAAAATGCTGTTGTAAGTTGTAAAAATTTCCACAAACAAGTGTCAATGTGTTTATCATGTGTGCTAAGTCACTTCAGTCATGTCTGACTCTCTGTAACCCTATGGACTGTGGCCTGCCAGTCTCATCTGTCCATGAGGATTCTCCAGGGAAGAATACTGGAGTGGGTTGTCATGCCCTCCTCCAGGGGATCTTCCCGACCCAGGGATCAAACGCACGTCTCTTATGTCTCCTGCAGTGGCAGGTGGGTTCTTTGCCATTAGTGCCACCTGGGAAGCTCCAATGTGTTTATCAGACATAAATAAACATACAAGATAAACAAAAGCTCCATGTTACCAACTGAATAACCATCTTAAGAAAGTAAATCAATCAAGGTAACACAGCTACTCAGAGGCAAATTGAAAGTCACAAAGTCAAATCTTTTTATGCCAAATCCAGAGCTGTTTCAAAGGGGTTTGAGGACTTTGCTCCAACTGATTCAGCTACAATCTCTGTGGCCTGAGCAAGGCCCTCTGTGAACCATGGAGTCCTTGAGAGAATGAGGTGTTTAGATCAAAAGACCTCTAAAACCCCACCCAGCTTTAACTTCTCAGACAGAAGAATTCCTCCTCCAACTGTTAGAGCCTTTCATTATTGTGTATTCCTTCCAGACTGGATTCTCTTGGTATTCCACTTGCCTCCTTTGTCCTTGACCCACACATCCACCAGATTCCACAAGCAAATTCATGTTTGTATTAAATTCCTTATTTAAGTATAAGATGTCTTATTTCATCCCCTTCTATGGTAGGTAGGTTTCTTAGATAGCCCTCTGTGATCCCTGCCTCCTGTATTCACAGCCTTGTGTAAACTCCTCACCCTGAGTGTAGTCTGATCCTAGTCACTTAATTCTAACTAACAGAATGTGGTATATGTGATGGGATGTCACCTCCACCATTAGGTCTCACATGATTAAGACTGACATCTGTTGAGCAGACTCTATCTCTTGCCTTCTCAGCTTCCATGGTTTGATATACTGAGCTACCAGGCTACAGAGCTGCACAAGAGCTGAAGCCAGTCCCCTGCTAACAGTCATCTAGAAACTAAGACCCTCAGTTCAACAAGCCAGGTGACATTGAACTGTTGACAACAACCACACAGGCTTGGAAGCTGATCATTCCCCAGTTGAGCCTTCAGGTGAGACTGTAGACTCAGCTGATATTCAGA
This sequence comes from Giraffa tippelskirchi, assembly GCF_054371585.1. Taxonomy (NCBI): domain Eukaryota; kingdom Metazoa; phylum Chordata; class Mammalia; order Artiodactyla; family Giraffidae; genus Giraffa; species Giraffa tippelskirchi. The sequence goes on along the minus strand of NC_137276.1, from coordinate 156,546,401 downwards.
TTGCAGATTTGTGAGAGACTGTGAACAGATAGTTCAACTAAGCTGTGGCTAGATTCTTGACCCACAAAAATATGTAAGAAGGTGTGTTATTTTTAATTAATTACCTTATGTTATTTTTATTTTTTTGGTTGCACTGGGTCATCGTTGCAGCAGGCAGGCTTCTCTTCTTGCAGAGCATGGGCCCTAGAGTGCACAGCCTCTTGAGTTTTGGAGCACACATTTTAGCTGCCCCTCAGCATGTGGGATCTTAGTTCCCTGACCAGGGATCAAACTCAAGCCCCCTTCATTGGAAGGTATATTCTTAACCACTGGACCACCAGGAAAGTCCCATGTGTGGTGTTTTCAAGCTGCTAGGTTTTTAAGTAATCGATTACACAGCAATAGAGAACTAATACTTTTTACTATGCATTAATAATATGGAAGATCCTCTAAATATCACTGAAGGGAAAAACTCATTAAAAACATGACAGCCTTGTCTCCATCCCCACCACCCAACATCTCTGTCTCAGGGGATCCAAAACAGGACACAGTCTCGTTACATTTTCAACCATAGCAACAGAATGACAGCCCCAAGAAACCCAGTCATATCCTGAAGGAAAGGTATGGGGGAGTTATACTGCATTGGATACAAACAGCACTTGGGCCTGAGATAGGAAAAGGAAAATATCTTATTAGAATAGATCCAGGTCAATGTGGATACTCTGTTCAGAGTTTCTCAAGGAGGTGAAGAACATGATTTAAAAGATGCCTTATAATTTTAATACCATAGACACTGTGAGTGGAAGGAATGAGTAAGATCTGTCCTCATTTACAAATGGGGACCTGAGGCTCAGAAAGAGAAACAGACTTACACAACTTGTTAATTGCAGAACTGGGAAAAAAATCCATTTCTGCTTGCTCAACTCAGTTCTGCTTCCAATGCAAATGCAAAAAAAAAAAAAAAAAATCATTTCAAGAAAAATAGTAATTTACTTGTTTCATAATTTACTTATTTCATTCTTAATAAATGTGACTTATAGCATATGTTACACAAAAGGATACTAGGGGAAAAATTCTTAGATCATGCATATGAGTGTGACCACATCTCAAAATATGTATAAGTATTCAGATGTATAAGCAGCTAAATGGCAGTTCTAATTGCATATTCTTTAGAAGTATATTAGCAGAGAGATCAACGTAGGAAGGAAATGAAAAAATTCTATGCAAAAGGTGACAGGTTTATAAAGTACTACTTCCTCCCCAAATAAGTTAGAAAAGTCAATATTTGCCCTAGATAAGTGGGAGAATGAGGTTCCTATCATAAAATATATTATGTTCAACATGATGTTGCATCTGATAACTGGGATGAGTGGAAAATATTTGTATAGCACTTCATAATTTACAGAGTACTTTAATGCATAGTACGTCATTTACTTCTCACAAAACCATATATGGTAAGCAGTGGAGGTATTCATATCAAGGATGAAGCAAATGAGGTTCAGAGAGATAAAGCAACTAAAATTCATACTTCCTAATATGGAAGAGCTGGAATTGTATGCTCATTTTCTAAATCTACATGCTTAGTCTAAGAATTAGAGATGCAAATCATTCTCAATGAAAAACAAAAATCTTTCAGATTCTGTCAATTTACTGTGTAACCAGGGGGAAATATTTCTCTGACTTTGGGTTTCCTCCCCTAGAAAATGACAACATTAGACTGGTGCCTACTGTTGACATTAAAACAAGTCTTCGGAGAATACAACTGTACAGGTAAGACAAAGGAGGGAAAGAATCCTGCTCATAAAACATCTGATTGACAAGCAGCTGTAAAGATTTCTCAAAGTGGGGCCCCAACATCAGTAACATCTGGGAACTTTTTAGAAATACAAATTCTTGGGCCTTACTGCAGACTTCCTGTAACAGAAATTCAGAGAGTAGAAACCAGCATTCTTCCCAACAAATCTGCCAGGACAGCTGGAAGAAAAGTAACTTAACTAGAGTTGTTTCCGCTTTAGTGAGAATAAATTATACCAATAGTTCAATCCTAGGCTTATTAAATTGTGACAAGTTCATAATCTATGAGTCATGATTTTTGTTTTTAGAGTGAACTTTATTCAGTTATCAGAGGAATTACCCTGTGATCCACAGAAATAGATGTCAATGATTCATGCATATGTCAGACAAAAGGTTATTGCTCTAGTTTTGGCCTTAGAATCCATGCATTAGAAGACGTTAAAATAACCAAAGGAACTGGACAAAGGCTCAGGAATAGCTAGACCCACACTGTGGCATATTATAAGAATGATGACCAATTTATGTGAGATAGATGATCTGTTCAAATAGTTGTATGGTGGTCACAGACCAAATTTATGAATCAATCTTTTTTTTTTTTCCATAAAAGCAACAACTTGGACAGTTTTAAAATAAGCATTAGCATTTAATCCCCAATAATGAGATCTGCTGCTGCGCTGTGTGCTGTGTGCTGTGCTTAGTCGCTCAGTCATGTCCGCCTCTTCAACCCAATAGATCATAGCCTGTCAGCAGGCTCCTTTGTCCATGGGGATTCCCCAGGCAAGAATACTGGTGTTGGATTGCCAAGCCTCCCTCCAGGGATCTTCCCAACACAGGAATCGAACCTAGGTCTCCCACATTGCAGGTGGATTCTTTACCGTCTGAGCAAACGGTGCTAACTATACACTGAACAGTTTTATATGCTTACACATGGCAATTCATTTATTTCTCATTACAATCCTAAGAGGTAGATACTCTATCTCCATTACAGAGATGAAACACTGGCAAAAAACCTTAAGTGATCTATCCCAGGTCACAACAAAAGTGGTAGAGTTAGGATTTGAACTCAAGGCAGTCTAGTCCCAGAATCTATTATTTTAATCACCGCCAATAGAGTGCATTCTAAATAATCTTAAATGCTACCAGGTTGTTTCCAAAGCATCCTGAACACCATGAACCTAAGTTCACATTATCCTGAAAAACATGAACTTGGTCCTTCGATTTGCAGACACTTTCCTCTGGTTGCACATAATGACTCTTAGCAACTCCAAATGAGTAGTACAGGAAAAACTTCTACAGTGAAATAATTAAAGGACAGAAAGAAAAATAAATATATATATATATATTTTTTTTTTCTTCTTTTACACAGGGCAAAAGCCATACCAATTCAAGCTAACAATACCAGAAGAGATTATCTCATTTCTCAAGTCCAGTTTATAAATATTGAAACAGACACAGAAAGAGGTAGAGTACCCACTGGACACCTTGGCTGATCATGGAAATTATGGACCTCTTGCTGTTGTTGTTCGGTTGCTAAGTCGTGTCTGACTCTATGAGAACTCATGGAGTGCAGCACACCAGGCTCCTCTATCCTCCACTATTTCCTGGAGTTTGCTCAAACTCATGTCCTTTGAGTTGATGATGCTATCCAACCATCCCATCCTCTGTTTGCTCCCTTCTCCTCCTGCCCTCAATCTTTCCCAGTATCAGGTACCTCTCAAGACATCTTAAATAATTATTTTTAAATGTCCAACTAAGTTGTTCTACTTGCTTGTTTTTAAGAGATGACATATTTTTGCAAGGTTAAGAAGTAGTCTCTTTCTACCCTCACTCTGTTCACCTGTAGCTCTTATCAGTGTTCACCAGAGTTCTGTTGATATTTTAAATACAATCTCCCAAGGTCATTAAAGTTCCTTTTTAAATCTGTTTTATTTTAATTTAATTAATTTTTTTTTAAGCTATGGGCTTTCATACATGCAATGGCTTCTCGCCAGTCATGATGCACAGGCTTAGTTGCCGTGTGGCATGTGAAATCTTAGCTTCCCAACCAGGGATCAAACTTGTGTCCCCTGCTTTGGAAGGCAGATTCTTAACCACTGGGCCATCCAGGAAGTCCCCATCAAAAATTCTTCTCGGCAACAGTTCTAAAAAATGACATATCTCTACTAGTTATTATAGCAAGCAGCACAAAACCTTTATTGAGGCTGAGTAGTTTGCCTTAGGCGGAGAAGGCAATGGAAGCCCACTCCAGTCCTCTTGCCTGGAAAATCCCATGGATGGCAGAGCCTGGTAGGCTACAGTCCATGGGGTTGCTACAAGTCAGACATGACTGAGCGACTTCACTTTCACTTTCCCTTTCATGCATTGGAAAAGGAAATGGCAACCCGCTCCAGTGTTCTTGCCTGGAGAATCCCAAGGACGGGGGAGCCTGGTGGGCTGCCATCTATGGGATCACACAGAGTCGGACACCATTGAAGTGACTTAGCAGCAGCAGCAGCAGTTTGCCTTAGGCACAGAAATAGTCAATATGGGGGCCTGGGATAGGACCAAAGTCTGTCTTTACTTCCAAGTTTTATATCAAGGAACAGAAAACTCCAAGCCCTGTGACCAAGAATGAGAAAAACCACAAAATCCTAGCATCTTTCAAATCAATTCTCCCATCTGTTGCCTGACTTTCCCAGTGTTATTGCCAAAACTCACTTGATGATGATGGTGGTGGTGGTGACAGCAACAGCAATAACAGTGTTATTATGTGCAAGACAGTGTATTCACATATTGCACACACACCCAGTATTTCGTGTGGTCCTCATGTAAACTCTGAGATGTATTATTAACGCAGGTTAATAACAGAGGTTTTAGAGAATTTAAAAATTCATTCAGTAAATGCCAGAGAATCATTTCAACTGGCTCCAATGAAGGCAAACATGCAATCTTCTGAGGAAGCCTATATTGAACCTCAACTGTCCTTACTATTAGAAAGGTACTGACTTCAAAATATTAGTTTTTGTTATGCTCCCTGAATCTACATGGAAGTCTGGTCCTATCTGCAGAGAATCCTATTCAAGTAAGGATAGGAGTCACAGGCAGCTTCCACGACATCCATGCTGAGTTATATCTCTTCCGGCAGCATCCTATACATGCTTCTTCGTTAGGATGTATACTCTGTGCCTTAACTGCCAGTGTGCAGTCTCCCAATAGACTATGAGCTTCTTCAAAGTACGGACCGTGGATAATTTTATCTCTGTATTAAAGGCACATTGTTCAATATAGAGCTTCATTTTTTTTTAAGTGAGATATAATTCACATACCACTAAGTCCACTTTTCAAAAATGTACAGTGGTCACTGGTATGTTCAAGAAATTGTGAAATGTTGTTGTTCATTTGCTCAGTCATGTCCTACTCTTTGCAAAACCATGGACTACCGTATGCCCGCCAGGCTTCTCTGTCCTTCACCATCTACCAGAGCTTGCTCAAATTCATGTCCATTGAGTCAGTGATGCCTTCCAACCATCTCACCCTCTGTCATCCCCTTCTCCTCCTGCCTTTAAGCTTTCCCTACCTCAGGTTCTTTTCTTATGAGTCAGCTCTTCCCATCAGGTGGCCAAAGTATTGGAGCTTCAGCTTCAGCATCAGTCCTTCTAATGAATATTCAGAACTTATTTCCTTTAGGATTGATTGGTTGGATCTCCTTGCTGTTCAAGGGACTCTCAAGAGTCTTTTCCAACACCACAATTCAAAAGCATCAATTCTTTGGCGCTCAGCTTTCTTTATAGTCCAACTCTCACATCCATATATGACTACTGGAAAACCCATAGCTTTGATGAGATGAACCTTTGTTGGGAAAGTAATGTCTCTGCTTTTTAATATGCTATCTAGGTTGGTCATAGCTTTTCTTCCAAGGAGCTAATATCTTTTAGTTTCATGGCTACAATCACCATCTACAGTAATTTAGGAGCCCAAGAAAACAAAGTCTGTCATTGTTTCCATTTCTTCCCCATCTATTTACCATGAAGTGATGGAACCGGATGCCATGATCTTCATTTTTTGAATGTTGAGCTTTAAGCCAGCGTTTTCACTCTCCTCTTTCACTTTCATCAAGAGGCTCTTTAGTTCCTCTTTACTTTCTGCCATAAGGGTGGTGCCATCTATGAGGCTATTGATATTTCTCATGGCAATCTTAATTTCAGCTTGTACTTCATCCAGCCGGGCATTTCTCATGACGCATATAAGTTAAATTGGCAGGCTAACAAAATACAGCCTTGACGTACTCCTTTCCCAAGTTTGAACCAGTCTGTTGGTCATTAGTATGTTTAAGGAATTGTGAAATGAATATCACTAATTGCTGACTATTTGATCATTCCCAAAATAATTAGACTGTCCCCACAGGAGGTGGTGATTTCGTCGCAAAGTCATTTCTGACTCTTGCAACTCCGTGGACTATAGTCCACCAGGCTCCACTGCCCATTGGATTTCCCAATCTGGAAAGCAGAGTGGGCTGCAGTAGTTTGCGATTTCCCTCTCCAGGGTATCTTCCTTACTCAGGGATTGAACCTATGGCTCCTGTACTGCAAGAGGCCTCCTGCAAATTGTAAAATGAATATCGCTTTCTAATTGCAGACAATTTTGATCATTCCTCAAAGACCTGCTGCTGCTGCTGCTAAGTCGCTTCAGTCATGTCCAACTCTGTGCGACCCCATAGACGGCAACCCACCAGACTCCCCCGTCCCTGGGATTCTCCAGGCAAGAACACTGGAGTGGGTTGCCATTTCCATCTCCAATGCATGAAAGTGAAAAGTGAAAGTGAAGTCGCTCAGTCGTGTCCGACTCTCAGCGACCCCATAGACTGTAGCCTACCAGGCTCCGCCATCCATGGGATTTTCCAGGCAAGAGTACTGGAGTGGGGTGCCATTGCCTTCTCCACTCTCAGTCACTGGAGACCACCAATCTTTCTAAATCTATAGATCAGCCTAGTCATATAAATGGAATCATGTTACACCAAGTTTTTTGTGACCGGTTTCTTCATATAGCATAATTTTCAAGATTTATATGTGTTTTGGCATGTATCAGTAGTTCATTCTAATTTATGATTAAATAATATTCAACTGTATGGATGGATATACTACACTTGTTTATTCATTCTTCAATTGATTGATGTTTAAATTGTTTCCACTTTCTGGCTATTGTGAATAATGCTGCTATGCACATTCATTGATAGGTTTTTGTGTGGATAAATGTTTTAATTCTCTTGGATATATACTTAGGAACAAAGTTGTTGATCATATGATAACTCTAAGTCTAATCTTTTGAGGAACTGCTAGGTTTTTTTCAAAGTGGCTGTACCACTTTACAACTAGCCAGCAATGTATGACAACTCCAATTTCACTACATTTTTTTTTTCATATGTTTCTGTCTTTTGTATTATAACCATCTCAGTGTGGGTGATGTGGTGTCTCATTGTAGTTTTGATTTGATTATTTCCTGGATGACTAATAATGTCAAGCATCTTTTCCTATGATATTAGCTTCCAGTATATCTTTGGAGAAATATCTATCAAGATCATTTGTCCATTTTTAAATTAGATTAGTTGTCTTCTTACTGATGTGTAAGAGTCTTCATACAGTCTAGACACAAATCTATCAGATATATGATATGCAAGTGAATTCTCCCAGTCCATGGGTTGCTATTCACTTCCATGGTAGTGTCATTTTAAGCACAAAAGTATTAAATTTTTAAAAGTCTAAGGTATAAGGTTTTTTTGTTTTGTTGTTTTGTTTTTTAAGCTATTAATACTTTTGGTCTGGGCTTCCCCAGTGGCTCAGTGGTAAAGAATGCACCTATAGTACAGGAGATGCAGGTTCAATCCCTGGGTCAAAAAGATCCCTTGGTGAAGGAAATGGCAATCTACTCCAGTACTGTTGCCTGGGAAATCCCATGGACAGAGGAGCCTGGTGAGCTACAGTCCATAGCATTGCAAAGAGTAGCACACACCTGTGCAACTGAGCACACATGTATACTTTTGGAATGAGTGACTAATCCACAGTCATGAAGATTGCTCCTATGTTTTCTTCTAAGAGTTTTATAGTTTTATTTCTTATATTTATGCTATTTATCCACCTCAAGTTAATTTTTGTGTATGATATGAGGTAGGTGTCCAACTTCACCCTTTATCATGTGGATATCCAGTTGTCCTAGTATTCTCTTTTGAAAAAAACTATTCCTTCTCCGTTGATATCTTGGTACTCCTGTTGGAAATCAATTGGTATAAATGTTTCTGGTCATTCAATTCCATTTCATCATATTATATGTATACTTTATGATAGTACCACACTGCTTGATTCCTATAGCAATTTAGTAGTTTTGAAATAGGGAACTGTAAACCTGTGCATTTTTCTTCCTTCAAAATTGTTTTGACTATTTTGGGTCCCTTGAATTTCCATATGCATTTTGTAATTCACATGTAAACTTATACAAAGAAGAAAATTGGAATTCTGACAGAAATTAAATCTGCAGAAAACTTCAGTGTATATGCCAGCTTAATAATATTGTATCTTCCAAGCAATGAACCTGGTATATCTTTCCACCTATTTGGGCCTTCTTTAATGTCATTCAACAATTTCACAGAGATTTTATTTTCAGTTATAATCATAAATAGAACGAAAAAATAAATAAATAAATGAACAAACCAATCAATGAATAAGAGAGAGCTCTTTAAAAAATACACACAGTGGTTCTCTTCCCTTTTCAAGAAGCCTCCCTTCCAAGTAGCAGTTTTCAAGACACAGTTCAACCTTCTCCTCACATTTTTGTTCTTCATTTTGTTTTTAATAAATTAAAGGCACATATGCTCTCTAAGCAACTTGAGGCAGAGACGATAGCACATGCATGGCAAGTTTCTGTGAAGATTTTCTTTTGTTTTTCCTTTTTTTAAAGAATGGATCTTTATTTTATTTATTTATTGGCCACCTTGCTGCATGTAGGATCTTAGTTCCTCAACCAGGAATCGAACCTGTGCCCTCCATAGTGGAAGCACACAGTCCTAACCACTGTACCACCAGGGAATTCTCATATTTGTCATAAATTTCTTTCTTTCTCTTTTGTTCATGGACATGATGCAGTGTGGTGGAGAGGTGATGGCTGAATGATGCATCTCCATTCACACCTTTCCTTCAGAAAAGACCCTAGGAAATTTGTTTTAACAGAGCTGCAAGCAGACCACCCTGAACCTCCCTCTTTCTTTCTCCATATGCTGCTTGTGAGGTCTCATCTACAAGCAGACTTCCCTATAAGCAAAGTTAAGTATCATAACTTTGAGCCATGCTAGGCTGTCTCACAGGAAAAGGAGCTCTACAGTCAGGATTATATACAGTATTAAGTTATCCAGGATGCTATTTGTGAAATCTCTTCCCTGGCTTTGACTGCTTTGTTAAGGATCAACTTAACGCTGGTCATTTAGAAAATAAAACATCACTCTCTGTTGGTTGGGTGGTAGAGGGAGCCAAGAGGATTTCTTATTGCACTTCTAGCAGTATCTGAGAAATAACATTTTCCAATATTTTCATATAAGTAGTATAATATCAAGATGATGCAATCTCGAAACAGTCAAGACACTTATTAAAATAACTTGAGTAATGGGCTTACTTTGAGTAATGGGCTTACATGTCTGACGACTAGTACTTGAAGCTTTCTGAAACACATTTCTTAAAAGAAACAAATATTCATCTCTTTAACTCTCTTTAATTCTTATAGTTTACTTATACCAGCAGAATGTTACTGTTATGGATCCATTGTTTATCATCGATATAAGCAAAGTATCTATTTAGAATTAAATGATCTCTTTAAAATGTCTTAGGTTTACTTATTTTTAAGGATGTTCATAGGCACATATAGATAGAAAGCTAGTTTCCATTTAAAAAGTACAAGTTAGTTAGGGTAAGACAATCAGTTTTAAAAATGGCTTACAATTGGCACACACATAATATTTCAAATATCAGGGCAGGAGGTATCAGAAATAATGTGGTAAAGGAAGGAGGAGATGAATCATTGAAGCTCAAACAAAAGAGTCATATGATAATTCTGCAGAATTTTTGCTTTTTTTTTTTTTTCTGAAAAAAAGGAAGCATACATCAGCTCATCAGTCAGGTAACTTTTTGTCTTCTATCATTGAATCTGAAGAACTTATCACACTGATCTTTGTATTAAGAAACACTGAGTAACATAATGGTCCTCTCTTTTTAGCAGTTTCTTAGAGGATACAGAAAAGAACTTGATGTTTATTTTTATATCATCACAATAAGAAGAAAAGAGTTATAGTATTGAATTATAATCCCAGAAAACATCATCTTTTCAACCAAGTGCATTGCCTTCAAGTGATACAAGGCAGTGAAGAGATAAAGCGAGAAGTTTTAGCTGAATCAGTAACTGCCATTAACTTGTCCATATATACCTCACTTGCCTCAGTTGTACTATTTTTTACCGATACAAATACCTGCTGTTACTTACGGAAAAATAAGAAAGCAGTTATAACTATGCCATGCACTAACTCAATGCCAATTCCAAAGTGGGTTTTCTAGCAGACTTCTAGAATGTGAATTCTTACATCCTTACTGGATTCGATGACAATATTTACTTATTTACTCAGCAAATAGGAATTCATATGGCTCTTGTTTGCAGGAAACAAGAAGATAATCTTGCCTCAAGGGCTACATAGTCAAGTATTTAACACAATTATGTATCAGCTGCTCAAGCTTCAGGCATTGTATGTACACTTTTAGACCATCTATAAGGTTTACTCTGTGAAGTAAAATTATTGGAATTTTTACTTTACATTTGAGCAATTTGTGATTCAGAGCAGCAAAACATAATCCAATTCTCTTCTGAGGTCTTGAACCCCAATATGATAGCACAGCAAGTTTGGACTCAGGACCTCAGGGAGGTCAAATTCCCAGAGACAAATTCCAAAATTCACAAGTGGCCTCATGTGCACGTACACATGAAAAGTATACCTACTGGCTCAACAGCAGTTAAGTACCCAACTGGTATCTTTCAATAAATGTCCAGTTCACAGTTTTATGTAAACTGGAAATATCTATGTTCAAATAACAAAATATACCAAATTAAACTTTCATATCTGTAGTTAATGTATTCACTGAAAGATGACATATGACTTTCCTGGTAATTCTTCCACAGTATGAAAGGAAACTTAACAGTTATCTTCCAACACAGTATTTTTGTGGAGAGGACAGACCAGTTACTCACCATGACAAATGGTGATACGTAGGATTAGTATTAACCGCCTTCAATCTTCTGTTCAAAGAGACCACCTTTATCATCATTACGCTTTAGTTTAGCTATAAGGCATACAAAGGAAATGGGTGTTGAAACGCACAAAAATGTGACAATACCTTATCTGAGAGTCGGCTCTTGCTCTTAAAACACAATATTCCCATGCATTTGCCATGGGAAAACCTAATCATCTTGAGTAAAAACATAGACAGATTTGTATTTTGTTGTTTATTTGCTTTTAAATTAAAAAAAAAAAAATAAGGGAATAAAGGGAACCATGGGATCTGAGACCAAGGCTACCACCAAAATAGATATTTAAACAGTGGGAGAGAAGGAACGAAATAAGGAAAGCAGTCCTGACAAGAAAGCTCTTTAATTTTGCAAAAGTGATGTGTGCTTCTGCATGGACATAGAGCTAATTATTTCCACTAAGATCGTGTTATAAAATGGAGAAGCTCAACAGGCAGCTTTGTGAGCTTCTTTTTGAACCAGTGTCTAGATGGAGTGACTCCGTGTAATGTAACACAATCATCTCTGAGCCAAGGTCTTGCAAACAAATCACAGCTAAAGTCTACCCCAGGGACCGTGGCCAGGACACCAGAGAAAGCTTCCTCTTCCCTCCCTAGGCTCCAGTAGAGCTGGCTTCTCCTGGATACTGCACAGCACAGCTGCCTTGCTTCCCTTCCTCCTATTTCACTGCTGGGACCTAACCCACATCACACACTCAGAGCACACTCTTACACTGGGGCAAGTTAAATGGGCATTTGGGGGCAGAAGTTTTGGAGAGGTGCAACCCAAGGGAGATCTTCAACATAAAGTTCCACGTGAAAATGTTACATTTTCTTGGCACTCAAAACAAAATTGAAAAGCTAACTTTATTATGCTTGTCACATAAGACACGAACACAAACATCAGCTTCGTTAAAAGGAGGAGGTATAAATGTTATTGAGATGCAATTTATACAATCTAAAAATTAATTGCCCGTCATCAAAATCATGGCATGCAACTCTGAGTCAGCTAACCACTCCTCCACCTCCACCTCATTGTTACTTAACTGTTGAGGTTTCCTGGCAGGTACAGACTAACTCAAAATACCCCAGATCTACTAAATATGAGCACCGCAAAGAATTAGATCCTCTTTTCTTTCAAAATGGTATTTTTGTCCCTATTACTTTACTGGACTCCATCTGGCATCTTACATAGGAGGTTTCTACTATATTTCAACTTTGACCATACCTTTCAAAGAAAGCTATTAGTAAGCAGACATTACAGATACATGGACAAATCAGGTTTTTTTGTTGTTGTTTGTTTGTTTTAAGCAAATTTTGTTCTTATTGTTTAGTTGCTAGGTCCTGTCTGACTCTGAGATGCCATGGACTGTAGCCTACCAGGCTCCTCTGTGCATGGGATTTCTCAGGCAAGAATACTGGTGTGGGTTGCCATTTCCTTCTAGAGGGGCTCTTCCCCACCCAGTGATCAAACCCATGTCTCCTGCTTGGCAGGTTGATTTTTTACCACTGAGCCACCTGGGAAGCCCAATCAAATCATGCTATGCATCTAATGTTTTTCCCAAAGGAATACAGGAAGAGGAAAATGACATGATCCATACCTCTTCTCTTTTTCAACAGTATAAGACCCAGTTCCTATCTCCATTTCCAAGAAGCCAAACAAAGCAACATCCAAGTCTTATTCTGCAGGAATATTCTCCATCTTAGCACACAGTATCAGCATGTCACAGCTCTCATCTCCTAGTAGTCTACATGTTTGGGTTGCAACAAATAGTATGGAATATTAAAAATTTAATTATTAATTTCCCCTGCAGCTGCTCGTGGCTTTTGCAAGCTAGAACAAGGAGCACAAGAGAATAGAAGATCCATAGCATATAAGACTCCACCCTGATTACTGTGCAAGCAAGCCCTCAGGCCACATGAATTACAAATAAAAAGCCTTCCATGCAATACAGACACACCTGAAATAATTTCACAGGGTGCCTCATAAATTATTGCTCTATGAAAGGAATGCAGTGTGGGAGCCCTGGGATTGCAACTCAAGATATGTTCATGTGACCAAACAGCAAGTATGTACTCAGTTTCCAAACAGACTAAGAAACTGTAATAATTTTAAAACATTTTAAATGAGAAAGATAAATATATCATTGATAGAGTAGCAGCATTCAGAAGAGACAAACCCCAAACCTTCAAAGACTTGAAGTTACAAGCAAGCTCCCAACACAAGCTAACCATCTGAAAACAAAACAGGAAGGATTGGCACTTCCCTGGCAGCCCAGTAGTTCAGTTCAATAAGTTCAGTCGCTCAGTTGTGCCTGACTCTCTGCGACCCCATGGACTGCAGCATGCCAGGCTTGTTCATCACCAATTCCCAGAGCTTGCTCAAACTCATGTCCATTGACTTGGTGATGCCATCCAACCATCTCATCCTCTGTCGTTCCCTTCTCCTCCTGCCCTCAATCTTTCCCAGCGTTAGGGTCTTTTCCAATGAGTCACATCTTCACATCAGGTGGTCAAAGTATTGGAGCTTCAGCATCAGTCCTTCCAATGAATATTCAGGACTGATTTCCTTTAGGACTTACTGGTTTGATCTCCTTCCAAGCCAAGGGACTCTCAAAAGTCTTCTCCAACATCCTAGTTCAAAAGCATCAATTCCTTAGTGCTCAGCTTTCTTTATTGTCCAACTCTCACATTCATACATGACTACTGGAAAAACCATAGCTTTGACAACAGATCTTTGTCAGCAAAGTAATGTCTCTGCTTTTTAATATGCTGTCTAGGTTGGTCATAGCTTTTCTTCCAAGGAAAAAGTTCCTTTTGATTTCATGGCTACAGTCACCATCTGGACTGATTTTGGAGCCCAAGAAAATAAAGTCTGTCACTGTTTCCATTGTTTTTCCATCTATTTGCCATGGAGTGATGGGATCAGATGCCATGATCTTTGTTTTCTGAATGTTGAGTTTTAAGCCAGCTTTTTCACTCTCCTCTTTCATTTTCATCAAGAGGCTCTTTTGTTTCTCTTTACTTTCTGCCATAAGAGTGGTGTCATCTGTGTATCTGAGGCTATTGATATTTCTCCTGGCAATCTTGAGTCCAGCTTGTGCTTCATCCAGCCCAGTGTTTCGCATGATGTACTCTGCATATAAATGAGCAGGGAGACAATATACAGCCTTGACATACTCCTCTCCCAGTTTGGAACCAGTCTGTTGTTCCATGTCTAGTTCTAACTGTTGCTTCTTGACCTGCATACAGATTTCTCAGGAGGCAGGTAAGGTGGTCTGGTATTCTCATCTCTTGAAGAATTTTCCACAGTTTGCTGTGATCGACAGTAGTGGTCCAGTAGTTAAGACTTTGCCTTCCAATGCACGGGCTACATGTTTGACCCCTGGTCCAGTAGGTAAGACTCTATATACCTCGGGCCAAAAACTCAAAATATAAAACAGAAGCAACACTGTAATAAATTCAATACACTTTAAAAATGGTCCACATCCAACTAAGAAAAAAAATAAAAAATGGGAAAGAGTGAGTGGACCATTACTCAGAGTCAACATCTTATTTCTTGGGACTACAACAATATGGTTTCTCTGCAAAAGAGGAAAACTGTAGTTACCATGCCCATATTAGAAATATAGAAAAGGAAGCTCAGACTGGTGATGCGGACAATTCACACAACTGGAGCTCTTTTTACAGAGGCGATCACAGGGAATTGAGAAGACAGTACTCTTCTTATTGGCAAGCTTGGGAATCTAGGTTTCAAACTAGGTCCAATCCTATCCTTATCCCTGGAATTGTTCCAAGTTTTTTCATACTATCCTAAATGAAGACAGAGAAATTGTATTTGACCAATTCCAAAGAAACTTGATTCAAAAATACTAAATCTTTAGTTACAATTAATATAAAATATCTGAAAGTTCCTCCAAGTTACCTAGGTACCAGTCCCTGCCCTACCAAACTCAGTGCAGGGAAGAAAAGTCAGCTTTGTTCCAGGAATTAGAAAGCCAGCGCTCTAGGCATGGTTTTGCCAAGAGAAGGGAAAGGAAATCATAAGTCCATGGATTTATCCTGTGTATTCTAAGAAATCAAGAGAATTTCAAGATGACCCTATGTACACTTCCCAGGAGTCTAATCTGGGCTTTTCCTAACAGCAGAATGCCAGATGAGTGGAGTCTAGATTCATACTAATTCAAAAAAAATATACTGTCATAAATATTAAATTTATCTTTCAGTTTTGTCTTATTTTGTTTACTCCTTCATGTTTCCAAGCCATGTTTTAGAGGAAGTGCCACAGAAGGGAGCCATTTTAGGATAGACTCACAGAAACACTAACAGGAACCAGTGTGTCCCTTGGTTGCTCTTAGTATCCACAGGTAACCATTACCTCTTGGTTCAGGAAAAAGAAAAAAAAAAAAAAATCATTGATTCTACCTCTAATGAGCCTCACTGAGCAATATCCTTTCTCTCTCTAGACGAAACCCAGATTTTGGCTAACTGACCTCTAAACTGTGATACTCTAAGACCATCCTGAGTCTGCAGTTCAACCCACAACCATCTCAGAACTTCTCACTCACATCTGTTTTCTAAAACTACTTCCTAACACACACATTTTATCATGATTAGAAATTCAGTACTAAACACTATGGTAGTTTAATCACGTTACTCTGTGCAATGGCTGGCATAGATGTGTTAATATATTTTTATATCTTCTGTAAAAGTTCAAAAGGTGTTACCCCCTAAACCTACTCTAACCAGAAATATTGTTGCTACCCACCCACCCCCAAATTTCTCCTTTTACTGTAAGAGTCCTTGGGTATCTAGAAGGCTACTTAGGTATTAATTAGAGCATGGGATTCCATCTGCTGTTTCCTTTGTACTTCACATACCCCATGTTATAAAAGAACTACTTTAGTCTTCCAAAAAGGCATTCATTCTCTTTCAACATCCCATGACTTACACATTTCTGTTATTCTCTCATTTGAATTCCATGCCCTTCCCAAATATGCAGCAAAAGGAACTCAAATTCTACCTGCTCAGGGTAGTCCTCCCTGACATTTCCCTAAAAAAGTATAAAATATAAAGTTGATATTCCTATTTTTGATTTCCCAACAATTTCAACATCCAGTGAGTCACACAATAACTTCACGTAGCACATCCAACAAGCCCTTCTTTTGTGCCCCTCTGGACGGAGGAGCCTGGTGGGCTGCAGTCCATGGGGTCACGAAGAGTCGGACAGGACTGATGCGACTTCACTTTCACTTTTCACTTTCATGAACTGGAGGAGGAAATGGCAACCCACTCCAGTGTTCTTGCCTGGAGAATCCCAGGGACGGAGGAGCCTGTGGGCTGCTGTCTATGGGGTCGCACAGAGTCGGACACGACTGATGCGACTTAGCAGCAGCAGAACTGTTTATGCATTTTTCTCTTCTGTAAGACCAGGAATTCCTCTAGAGCAAGAAAATGTGGATTCTAACCTCTATATTTCCAAAGCCTAACCCACAATGGGATCTCAATAAATGTTAGCTGAATGAATGAAAATGTGGAATGAAGCATATTTCCCAAATAAAAATATGGATAAAAAAGTGAATAGAAATAAAGTTGAGAAATATGACAGTAGAAATCGCTCCTTTCGTAAGAAGAAGAAAATGCCCCCATAAAATCTATTTTCAGATATTTTCAGAGTTGTTAAGTAAATAGAGCAACTTTGGACCTCTTACTGTACAAACATTCTACCTATATGATCATTTTATCCCCTATCCATGAGTCAATGCAGCCTTGCCAAGTGATTCAGGAAAGGTGGGTTCAGTAAATCACAAAACACATGATTGAATAATGAAAAATCACAGACCTACTAGCCTACTTTAAATTGTCGTGATTTAACAGGTTTTGCAATTAGCTTTGGATCAAAAATGGAAACATCAAAGTTGGTCATTAACAGTCTACATTTTGAGGACTGTTCAAGTACCTTTTAATTACAACACAACACAGTCTACTGCAGACATCATCTTCTCCTGGCACATATTTTTAATATTTTAAGTGTGTGATTATTGTTCTCACAGTATATAATTATGTTAACCAATAAATAATAATGTACCTAATTCAGTTCCACCAGAGTAAAGATAATTCAGAAGAATGAGCTGTTTTTCCCACTTAACTTTTGCTTTCCTAAATTAGAATAATGAAGTTAGAATGGATTGCTCTTTAACTTCTGAATGGAACAGACACATGAAAAGTGGAATTCTCAATCTGTTCTACTTGAGTTATCATTAATAATTTTTTTTTAATTTTTAACTTTCATACAGTTTTTAAAGGTAACTTCCCATTTACAGTTATTACAAAATGTTAGCTATATTTCCTGTGTTCTACAGCATATCCTTGAGCCTATCTTATAACCAATAGCTTGTACCTCTCACTCTAGAAAGATGCAAGAGGATGGGCCCAGGTCTCAGAAATGTTCTCCAGCTAGCCTTGCTTACTCCTGAGTTTCTAAATGTTGTTTGATGTTAAGCATGTTTTCAATTCCACCCAAGCAAATACCTCAAGCCCACTTTACACAATGGCAAGGCCACTGACTTTGCCACTGGATTCATCCATTTTGTGCATAAATACATATATATGCCTTATCTCCTTTGTTAAATAGGATTTTTGCTTAATCTTGTTTTTTCCTCCTAAATTCTCAAACCATAATATATACTGGGAAGATTCAGATTAGAGGTTTTTCTTAACATAGCCTACATTCTTTAAGATTGTCTACACATGCCTCCAATTCACCTCCACATTTTAATGGGTTTATTCAGCAGCCACATTTTTGTTTGTGCAATCTCACTGTGCACACAAACTCATAATCACTGATATCTGAACAGTGCTTTACTCATTATAAAGCACTTTCACATCTCTTCACACTAGAGTGAAACATAGATATCTCAACTCTGAGATATAGATGTTGTGCTTATTTTGTGGATGAGGAAACTAAGACTTAGTATGTAAGTGACTTGTCTGAGGACACTTGACTACAATGTGAGCACAGCTGGACCTTGAAATTAGACCTGTGTTTGATTTTCAAGTTCTAGATCATATTGAGATTTTTCTCTGAATGTTTTTCTATTTACAAAAAAGCCATACTCAAGGGACCCTGATCAATCACATGAGAAACAGTGTCTTATTTCCTACGTTCTTTCTCCAGGATGAACTGTAGATTTTCTCTGCTTGGAAACCTTCAACTATCCCTCATTATTTATAAGACAAACCAAAATCTTCATCTGGCACTCAAACGTGTCCATGGGCTGTGAGCAGGAGACCTTCCAGGCTTGTGGTCTGCTTGAAGCTTTCAATGGCCTCATCTGCAACCACTAGGCAGCTTGCAGTTCTCTGAATGCAGCCTGGACCTTCCTTCCTTGTGGCTCAGGTTGCTCTCCCCTCCCGCCTCCAACATCACCACCTCTCCATCCCTCAGGAGAATATGCGAGTCTTTGGAATATCCTTTGCAGATGTTGCCACCTTTAAAAGAATATCTCAGTCTTTTCCTTGCTCTTCTGTATATCTGCCACTGTTGAACTTATTATGGGTTCCTGAAAGAGGACCACTTGGTCCTAGTTTTCTTCCTTTTAACGAACCTCTTTCCTTCTTCTAACAGTCCCCCCCAAAGATCACAGCAGGTGCCACCTGTCTGCAGCTCAGCGTGTGTTTATAGAAACAAAGTGCATTTTCACCAGTGACAAGCCAAGTAGAGCCAAGAGTGATGACAGCTGAGGAAGATCTAAGCACTAGTGTGTATTGCCTTGTGCCCCCACATAACTGACAGTCCCATTATATGTCTAGAAAAGGCAGTTGGAGCATATCTAAAGAGGAAAGCACATTACTCAGCACTGTATTGAAATGACTGACAGCAGAGAAGCAGGACTGGTTTTTCATTTGTGAAAGGAATCACTGTGAATATTGGAGCTGCTGTTGGAGAACTGGAGTGTTGAAGGTCAAGCAAACATCACACAGAGACAAGCAACACAGTGACAACAGTTCCGGTCCAAGGTCTGCATGAAGAGTA
The DNA here is from genome assembly GCF_054371585.1 of Giraffa tippelskirchi. Lineage (NCBI taxonomy): Eukaryota > Metazoa > Chordata > Mammalia > Artiodactyla > Giraffidae > Giraffa > Giraffa tippelskirchi. Next base: position 156,527,306 of record NC_137276.1, on the reverse strand, counting down.
CTGCTGGCTGTCTTATGAGGGCTCAGAAGCCCTGAAATTGATTTACCATTACTTTCTCGAGATTGGAGGGAGGCAAGGAATGACCACTAGCAGTGCAAGGTCAGCTTCCGAAATGCAGATAATAAATAAAGGTGAAGAAAAATAGCCACACTCCAAAGGAAGCCAGAGGATGCAAAGAAGAACTAATAACAGGACACCACTTGCATTAGAAAAAAAAAAATTGGAGGTTCAAGAGGGAGGGGACATATGTATACCTATGGTTGATTCATGTTGATGCTTGACAGAAAACAACAAAATTCTGTAAAGCAACTATCCTTCAGTTAAAAAAAAATAGATTAAAAAGAAAAATACATTAATTGCTGTCACCAAATGCTAGTACAACTGGGGAGAAATTGATATATTCAAACTGTTGGTGCTAATATAAGCTATTCAGTATCCATGGAAAGAAAAGCAGCAGTTATAATCCCCAATGTAGAAATCCAACTCTAAAAATTCCGAGTTAGGTAAATAGCTCCAAAGAAAATATACATGAACATGTTCTATGCAGCATTACTTACAACAACTGAAAAAGGAAGGTGTCTCAATGCATTTGATGTAAGGAATTTCTTAGAAAAGATGTAGTTCTCACCCTGACTTTAACACAGCCATGCTAAACCATATCTCTGAAGATTCTACCGACATATAACAAAATATCCACCGAGTCAAAGCCAGAAAAGGAGCAGGACAATGGCACAAGAAGATTTAACTTATAAATGGGTAGGATGCTGTGGTGTTATTTTAGAGAAAATACTAATCAAATCAGTTAAAGAAATTTCTGTTGACTGACACATGTTGATATTAAAAAGATAACTTAGACCATTGACTCTGAGAAAATCAAAAAAGAAAGAAGGGCTATAAGAAGCAGCTTGTTCTTTCAGGTAATTGCAGATTATCTGTGGCTAATATTCACAGCTAGCTCTTACCTGCGGGGGCCGAGGCTTGTAGGGGGAGCTGCACTCCAGGTCAGCCAAGATGCTAGTCAGTGAGTCAATCTCAGCGTCCAGGCTGGAGCGTCTCTCCTCAAGGGTCTTGCCTCCAGGATTTCCCTGCGAGAAGTAATGTATTTACATTAAAAGTGGAAATTTCCTGTTTCTATCCATTTCAGTCTGGGTTTAAATTTCTCAAGTACAATGTGACTTTGTCCAAGCTTTTTACCACTTCATATATTTAGCTTTTATAAAATTTTTGAGGTAGGCTGGAGTATTATCCCTCTTTGACAAATAAGACAACTGGAATATATGAGAAGATTTTCCCAAAGTCATACTCTTATTTAGAGGATATTTTCTTTGATGCATATGCAAGTTAAAGGAAGTAACTGTCTCCATATCTGCAGTCAAGGAGTAGATCCAGCCAGAGAGGTGATACAAATTCTGTGTTCAGAAACCACAGTATAGCACTTCCCTCGTGGTGCAGTGGTTAAGAATCCACCTGCCAATGCAGGGGACACAGGTTCAACCCCTGATCCAGGAAGATCCCACATGCCACAGGACAACTAAGCCCATGGCCCACAAGCTTGCATGCCCTAGAGCCCATGATCCGCAACAAGAGAAGCCACTGTGGTGAGAAGCCTGAGTACCACCAAAACAGTGAAGAGCCCCAGCTTGCCACAACTGGAGAGTAGCCCCTGCTCACCTCAACAAGAGAAAGCCCACTGGCAGCAACAAAGACCCAACTCAGCCAAAAATCTTTAAAAGAGAAAAGAAAAAAAGTCACTGTATAAAAGGATGGGATTTTAGTTGAAGCAGGAAAAGGCAAGGAGATACTTCGAGTCTAGGAAGGGGAATCAGTAAGGGATCAGTGGGTTAGGTGTGTCTGTGTCAGAGAGAGATGGCAAGCCTGAAGAGATATCCCTAAATGATGAACTAGAGTAAGACTGCCCAGGGTCTAGCCAAGGGGCTGGAGAAGAAGCATGTGGCAGTGACCCGTGATTATGAAGCACGGGACCTATGAATTCCATGTCAGTGCTCCATGTTAGCAGGAGCACTGACTGCTGCTTGTGTTCAGAATCCACATGAAGTGAGCAGAGGGCAGTAACACCACAATAAGGGCCTGCATAGGAAGTGGGAACAGGCTTGGGAAAAACAAGAAGTTTGCCTAGAGTTTAAGCAAGGAAATAAAGAGTGAAATACACAGGAAATAAAAGCCCTAGAATTTGAAAACAGGGTAAGCTGAAATAATCTTTTAAGATAACAATGTAATAATGATCATAGACATGTGATGGGAATGTCTCTTAAGACTCCATTAAGAAATCAAAGTGAATGTGCAGTAAGGCCCATTAGGAATGAAATAATGAAAAGTTAGTGTAACTGAATCAACTCTACAGAACTTGTCTAAGGAAGTTAAATATCATTATAGTGTCTTGAAGTGTCTAGAAGAAAAAGTCAAGAAACCAGAGTATCCTCAGCAACAACAAACATTAGGGTGCTCTGACAAGCTGGTGTTTAAATCTTATAATTATCTAAGTAAATTTATCTTTATGAATCCGATATAATGACTGTATAATGGTATTTCCTATTAAGACCACTAGTTTCTTTTCTCCTAGTAGCTTGCTCCCCAAACCACCTTCCCTGAGTCCTTAAACTTAATTAATTCTCTGCATAAAACAGCTCAAATGAGATCTAGTGTATTAGTCAGTTTCTTGTGAATTTAGCCAGCAAGAGTTAATCCTTCAGGACCTGATCTTTCTGTTTAGATCAGATCTATCTCCATCTGTTTATGTTGTCTTTGATTTCATTCATTAGTGTCTTATAATTTTCTGTGTACAGTTCTTTTGTATCCTTGGTTAAGTTTATTCCTAGATATTTTATTCTTTTTGTTGCAATGGTGAATGGCATTGATTCCTTAATTTCTCTTTCTGATTTTTCACTGTTAGTATATAGAAATGCAAGTGAATTCTGTGTATTGATTTTGTATTCTGCAAATTTGCTAAATTCACTCATTAGCTCTAGTAATTCTCTGACATTATCTTTAGGGTTTTCTATGTACAGTATCATGTCATCTGCAAACAGTGAGAGCTTCACTTCTTCTTTCTTGATCTGGATTCCTTTTACTTCTTTTTCTTCTCTGATGGATGTAGCTAGGACTTCCAGAACTATGTTGAATAATAGTGGTGAAAGTGGACACCCTTGTCTTATTCCTGATCTTAGGGGGAACGCTTTCAGTTTTTCACCATTGAGAATAATGTTAGATGTAGGCTTATTATGGCCTTTACTATGTTGAGGTAGGTTCCTTCTGTGCCCATTTTCTTAAAAGTTTCAATCATAAATGGGTGCTGAATTTTGTCAAAGCCTTTTTCTGCATCTAATGAGATTATCATATGGTTTTTATCTTTCAATTTGTTAATCTGGTGTATCACATTGATTGATTTCTGTATATTGAAGAATCCTTGCATCCATGGAATAAACCCAACTTGATCATGGTGTATGAGTTTTTTGATGTTTTGCTGAATTCTGTTTGCTAAGATTTTGTTGAGGATTTTTGCATCTATGTTCATCAGTGATACTGGCCTGTAGTTTTCTTTTTTTGTGTTGTCTTTGGTTTTGGTATCAGGGTGATGGTGGCCTCATAGAATGAGTTTGGAAGTGTTCCTTCCTCTGCAACTTTATGAAAGAGTTTTAGAAGGATAGGCATTAGCTCTTCTCTAAATGTTTGATAGAATTCTCCTGGGAAGCCATCTGGTCCTGGGCTTTTGTTTTTTGGAGGATTTTTGATGACAACTTCAATTTCAGTGCTTCTAGTTGTTCATAATTTCTAATTCCTCCTGGTTCAGTTTTGGAAGGTTGAACTTTTCTAAGAATCTGTCCATTTCTTTCAGGTTATCCATTTTATTGCCATATAGTTGTTCATAATAGTCTCTTATAATCCTTTGTATTTCTGCATTGTCTGTTGTAAACTCTCCTTCTTCATTTCTGATTTTGATTTGATTCTTCTCTCTTTTTTTCTTGATGAGTCTGGCTAAAGGTTTGTCAATTTTGTTTATCTTCTCAAAGAACCAGCTTTTAGTTTTTACTATCTTAGTTGTTTACTATTGTTTCTTTCATTTTTTTAAATTTATTTCTGCTCGAATCTTTATGATTTCTTTCCTTCTACTAATTTTGGGGGGTTTTTGTTCTTCTTTTTACAGTTGTTTTAGGTGTAAAGTTAGGTTGTCTATTCAATGTTTTTCTTGTTTCTTGAGGTAGGACTGTAACTTTCCTCTTAGAACTGCTTTTGCTACATCCCATAGGTTTTGAGCAGAGAAGGCAATGGCACCCCACTCCAGTACTCTTGCCTGGAAAATCCCATGGATGGCAGAGCTTGGTAGGCTGCAGTCCATGGGGTCGCTGAGAGTCGGACACGACTGAGCGACTTCACTTTCAATTTTCACTTTCATGCATTGGAGAAGAAAATGGCAACCCACTCCAGTGTTCTTGACTGGAGAATCCCAGGGACGGGGGAGCCTGGTGGGCTACCATCTATGGGGTTGCACAGAGTCGGACATGACTGAAGTGACTTAGCAGCAGCAGCAGCAGCATAAGTTTTGAGTTGTCGTGTTTTCATTGTCATTTGTTTCTAGAAATTTCTTGATTTCCCTTTTGGTTTCTTCAGTAACCTGTTGATTATTTGGAAATGTATTGTTTAATCTCCATTTGTTTATGTTTCTTACAGTTTTTTTCTTGTAATTAATATCTAGTCTCATAGGTTTGTGGTTGGAGAAGATGCTTGATATGATTTCAATTTTCTTAAGTTTACTGAGATTTGATTTGTGACCCAAGATGTGGTCTATCCTGGAGAATATTCCTTGTGCACTTGAGAAGAGGGTGTATTCTTCTGCATTTGGATGGAATGTCCTGAAGATATCAATGACATTCATCTCATCCAATGTATCATTTAAGACCTGTGTTTCCTTATTAATTTTCAGTTTTGATGATCTGTCCATTGGTGTGAATGGGGTGTTAAAGTCTCCTACTATTATTGTATCACTGTAAATTTCTCCTTTTATGTCTGTTAGTGTTTATCTTATGTATTGAGGTGCTCTGATGTAGGGTGCAAAGATATTTACAATCGTTACGTCCTCCTCTTGGATTGATCCCTTGATCATTATGCAGTGTCCTTCCTTATCTCTTATAATCTTCCTTATTTTAAGGTCTATTTTGTCTGATATGAGGATGGCTACTCCAGTTTTCTTTTGCTTCACATTTGAATGGAATATATTTCTCCATCCTCTCACTTTCAGTCTATATGTGTCTTTAGGTCTGAAGTGTGTTTCTTATAGACAGCATATATATGGGTCTTGTTTGCCAGTCTGTGTCTTTTGGTTGGAGCATTTAATCCATTTATATTTAAAGTAATTATTGATATATACGTTCCTATTGCCATTTTCTTAATCATTTGGGGTTGATTTTGTAGATCTTTTTCTTCTTTTGTATTTCTTGACTACATAAGTCCCTTTCAGACATGACTGAGTGACTTACAACAACAACATTTGTGTAAAGCTGGTTTGGTGGTACTGAATTCTCTTAACTTTTGTTTTCCTGAAAAGCTTTTTACTTCTCCATCAATTTTGAATGAGATCCTTGCTGGGTACAGTAATATAGGTTGTAGATTTTTTCCCTCTCAGAATTTTAAATGTATCCTGCCATTCCCTTATGGGCTGCAGAGTTTCTGCTGAAAGATCAGCTGTCAAATGTACGGGATTTCCCTTGTATGTTCCCGGTTGCTTTTCCCTTGCTGCTTTTAATATTCTGTCTTTGTGTTTAGTCTTTGTTAGTTTGATCAGTATGTGTCTGGGCATGTTTCTCCTTGGGTTTATCCTGGATGGGACTCTTTGCACCTCTTGGACTTGATTGACTATTTTCTTTTCCATGATGGGGAAATTTTCAACTATAATCTCTTCAAAAATTTTCTCATACTAACTATGGGTACTTTTTAATCAGATAATCTAAAACAACCTTTAAATCATCTTCTCATTCTGGATATATTTGTATAATCCCTCTGAAAGTAGTGTTAGTTGCTCAGTTATGAACAACTCACTGTGATCCCATGGACTAAAACCACTGTCCATGGAATTCTTCAGACAAGAATTCTGGAGTGGGTAGCCATTCCCTTCTCCAGGGGATCTTCCAAACCCAGGGCTCGAACCAGGGTCTCCTGCATTACAGGTAGATTCTTTACCATCTGAGCCACCAGTGAAGCCCCATGACTCCTCTATGGCACTCTATCCCTTCAATCTGTTTTGCTTACATTTCTCGTAGTATCTATCATGATCTAACATTAACTTTTATGCATGTTTGTCTTGTGCTTTCCCAGATAGCTCAATGGATAACAAATTTGCTTGTAATGCAAGAGACACAGGAGATGTGGGTTTGATCCCTGGGTCAGGGAAATTCCCTGGGAAAGGAAATGGCAACACACTTCAGTATTCTTGCCTGAAAGCTCCCATGGGCAGAGGGACCTGATGGGTTACAGTCCAAAGGGTCACAAAGAGTCTATTGTCAGTCTCCCCAGGAGAATGTACAATTAATGAGGGCAAGGAATTTGTCTGTTTGCCTCCTCGTCACTTCTCCAGAATCTTGCTCAGGGTCTGATCCATGTACGTGTTCAATAAATAAATGGAGTAAATCAATGAATAAGTAATGGCAGACTCTGCCGAAGGTCCAGCCAGTAACCTTTCCTATATCAGCATTTTTGAGTCAAATCAGCTAGAAGCACAGCAGGCTCAATGAATATGAAAGGAAGCAAAAGGTTCAGGATGACTGTGTGTGCATACCGGTGTATTTGTGTTTTTCACATCTTATGACCCAGACTGGAAGGTCCTCCTTGTAAAAATTGAGAGAATTTCCTTAGCCCCCTTGCTATAGCCATAAATGGGCAAACACTGTAATGACAGGCTGTTTATGTTTTCTAAGTGTCTGAATCTCCAGTGTGACCAAACTCTCTAAAGCCAGTGCATCTCTGTCCTAGGACCAGATGTTTTCAAGGAGTGAATCCCTCTGTCAGAGGTGATCTCATCTTCACCTCATTGGGTAAGTATGACATACTGTAGCATTATTAAGACACAAGTGTCTTGAAATTAAAAATTCATGTGAACATCCTGGCAATGGATTCTGGTACACGGAAAGGTAGGCCGTTACTGTTATGGAAGGCAAATGAGAACTGTGTGAACCTGATTCTCTTATATGCAGCTAAAAAACAATATTATTAACATGAAATTAGACCACTGCATTTCCATAAACTCATGGACAGCACAAAATATTGATATGGGTGGTGGGTTGGAGTCTACTTAAATTCTCCCTTGGGCCACAGTATCCTCATCTATAAAACTAGGAGAAGATCACCTTCCTGACCTAAGCCAGAGGGACGTTACAAGACTCAGATAAGAAAATGGATGGGAAAAACACTCTTTAAATTGTTAAGTGCTATAATTATAATGATTTTTCATAAATAGCAATAATTAGAGCAACCAGTAACCATAAATTAATATGAATAATATAGTTATTGCTAATTATTCTTCTTCTTAAAGGGAGCATCATTCATTAAGCATTCCCTTGGGGTATCCGCAAAGAGACAGGATTTAATCAGGTCTTCAGCATCTGTACTTTACTGTAGCAGACGGCATGGCAACTGCCCACATGTTAAGTACTGGATACCATGGAGTCTCAAAAGTTATAGAATTATTCTGAGCCATGCAATGAAATGAGTAATTACAGTGTCCAACCAGCCTGAGCAAGTAAGCTTCATTCTCTCTTCCCTCTGAATTGGAACTACTCCCCATTGTCAGTTTCTCATTTTTCATGAGGCCACAGAACACTATCCGGACTAAAGCTGTGAGATTATTCACCTAAGACTCCCCTTGCTACCCTACCTGGCCTTCTGATAAGAACTCTGTTCCTATATTTCAATCCCCACTACAGACTAGGATAGGCTTCTTTCTCATTGCCGACTCTCTAATTAATGTCTTAGTTCAAATAACTGAAGCCCTTCACAAGTCCCACCACCAGTCCTTCTCTTGGTGCTTCATCTACCACCACAGCACCTTTAGACCTAGAAACTACTTCATTACTCTCAACATTTAACACTACACACTAAGACACTGTTCTATAACCAGCTAATGGAATACTACTCACTTACCTACATGTCTTCTCCTTAACTCCCTGTCACTGTAGCCTTACCAGTCACCTGATGGTTGAATGACCTGCCCAAGGCCAAGTAACAATAAAGAAGAGTCTCCTGCCTCTTTGCCTAATGCTTTTTCTAGATATCACAAGGTCACCTATAAAGAGGTCACAATAATAATAACGATTCTTACATTCTTCAACAAAGAGAGATTTCATTCTCTTAGGTCAGTTTCCTCCAAAAACAAAGCTTGAGACAAAAGCTGGGTGAGGGCATTGGTATTGGGAATCAATCACCCCCTCCAAAAAAACAGTCCTGAATGACTGAATAAGTTAAGAAAGAAAGGAGGAAAAGCCATTTCAAAGGTACATAATTGAACTGGTCACCAATATGGACAACTAGCAATCATGGTCAACAAAACAGTCTGAAATGCAGTACTTGGATGCAATCTCAAAAGCAACTAATGATCTCTGTTCGTTTCCAAGGTAAACCATTCAATATCATAGGAATCCAAGACTATGCCCCGACCAGTAATGCTGAAGAAGCTGAACATGAACGGTTCTATGAAGACCTACAAGACCTTTTAGAACTAACACCCAAAAAAGATGTCCTTTTCATTATAGGGGACTGGAATGCAAAAGTAGGAAGTCAGGAAACACCTGGTGTAACAGGCAAATTTGGCCTTGGAGTACAGAAGGAAGCAGGGCAAAGGGTAATAGAGCTTTGCCAAGAGAACGCACTGTTCATAGCAAACACCCTCTTCCAACAACACAAGAGAAGACTCTACACGTGGACATCACAAGATGGTCAACACCGAAATCAGATTGATTATATTCTTTGCAGCCAAAGATGGAGAAGCTCTATACAATCAGAAAAACAAGACTGGGAGCAGACTGTGGCTCAGATCATGAACTGCTTATTGCCAAATTCAGACTTAAATTGAAGAAAGTAGGGAAAACCACTAGACCATTCAGGTATTACCTAAATCAAATCCCTGGGCTGCCGTCCGTGGTGTCGCACAGAGTCAGACATGACTGAAGCGACTTAGCTGCAGCAGCAGCAGCAAATCAAATCCCTTATGATTATACAGTGGAAGTGACAAACAGATTTAAGAAACTAGATCTGATAGACAGAGTGCCTGATGAACTATGGACAGAGGTTCCTGACATTGTACAGGAGACAGGGATCAAGACCATCCCCATGGAAAAGAAATGCAAAAAAGCAAAATGGCTGTCTGAGGAGGCCTTACAAATAGCTGGGGAAAGAAGAGAAGCAAAAAGCAAAGGAGAAAAGGAAAGATATTACCATCTGAATGCAGAGTTCCAAAGAATAGCAAGGAGAGATGAGAAAGCCTTCCTCAGCGATCAACACAAAGAAATAGAGAAAAACAATAGATTGGGAAAGAATAGAGATCTCTTCAAGAAAATTAGAGATACCAAGGGAACATTTAATGCAAAGATGGGCTCAATAAAAGACAGAAATGGTATGGACCTAACAGAAGCAGAAGATATTAAGAAGAGGTGGCAAGAATACACAGAAGAACTGTATAAAAAAGATCTTCACGACCCAGATAATCACAATGGTGTGACCACTCACCTAGAGCCAGACATCCTGGAATGTGAAGTCAAGTAGGCCTTAGGAAGCATCAGTACGAACAAAGCTAGTGGAGGTGATGGAATTCCAGTTGAGCTATTTCAAATCCTGAAAGATGATGCTGTGAAAGTGCTGCATTCAATAAGCCAGCAAATCTGGAGAACTCAGCAGTGGCCACAGGACTGGAAAAGGTCAGTTTTCATTCCAATCCTTAAGAAAGGCAATGCCAAAGAATACTCGAGCTACCACACAAAGGCACTCATCTCACACACTAGTAAAGTAATGCTCAAAATTCTCCAAGCCAGGCTTCAGCAATACGTGAACCGTGAACTTCCAGATGTTCAAGCTGGTTTAGAAAAGGCAGAGGAACCAGAGATCAAATTGTCAACATCCGATGGATCATTGAAAAAGCAGGAGAGTTTCTGCTTTATTGACTATGCCAAAGCCTTTGACTGTGTGGATCACAATAAACTGTGGAGAATTCTGAAAGAGATGGGAATACCAGACCACCTGATCTGTCTCTTGAGAAACGTGTATGCAGGTCAGGATGAAACAGTTAGAACTGGACATGGAACAACAGACTGGTTCCAAATAAGAAAAGGAGTACGTCAAGGCTGTATATTGTCACCCTGCTTATTTAACTTCTATGCAGAGTACATCATGAGAAACACTGGGCTGGAAGAAGCACGAGCTGGAATCAAGATTGCTGGGAGAAATATCAATAACCTCAGATATGCAGATGATGCCACCCTTATGGCAGAAAGTGAAGAAGAACTAAAGAGCCTCTTGATGAAAGTGAAAGAGGAGAGTGAAGAAGTTGACTTAAAGCTCAACATTCAGAAAACTAAGATCATGGCATCTGGTCCATCACTTCATGGGAAATAGATGGGGAAACAGTGGAAACAGTGTCAGACTTTATTTTGGGGGGCTCCAAAATCACTGCTGATGGTGATTGCAGCCATGAAATTAAAAGACGCTTACTCCTTGGAAGGAAGGTTATGGCCAACCTAGATAGCATATTTAAAAGCAGAGACATTACTTTGCCAACAAAGGTCCGTCTAGTCAAAGCTATGGTTTTTCCAGTGGTCATGTACAGATGTGAGAGTTGGATGGTGAAGAAAGCTGAGCCCCAAAGAATTGATGCTTTCGAACTGTGGTGTTGGAGAAGACTTTTGAGAGTCCCTTGGACGGCAAGGAGATCCAACCAGTCCATCCTAAAGGAGATCAGTCCTGGGTGTTCATTAGAAGGACTGATGTTGAAGCTGAAACTCCAATACTTTGGCCTCCTCATGCCAAGCGTTGACTCATTGGAAAAGACCCTAATGCTGGGAAGGATTAGGGGCAGGAGGAGAAGGGGATGACAGAGGATGAGATGGTTGGATGGCATCACTGACTCGATGGACATGGGTTTGAGTAAACTCCAGGAGTTGGTGATGGACAGGGAGGCCTGGAGTGCTGTGATTCATGGGGTCGCAAGGAGTCGGACATGACTGAGAGACTGAAATGAACTGAACTGAGGGTTCAAATCTCCTGGGAGCACTCTAAGGAGGTCCATGAAATAAGCCTCAGATTTTACCTCCTAGAAAATGAGAGAATATTTACCCTCTGACTCCAGTTCTTCATTGGGTTAGAATCACCTAAAGGGTTACAAACTCCCTCCTACCTGTCCAAAGAAGTACACTGATATGAGGAAAGTCCCAGGACAAAAAGTGAGAGAAAGTTTTTGCAGCTGAGGCAAGCGACTGCCAGGTTATACATATGAAGAGGTGGTGGTTGGCCTCCGAAGATAAGATGAGAGATAGGGTACAATGACTATGACTTTTTATTAACAGCTATAAAACTCACAAGAACAAGCCATTTATTGGATATTATTATTTTCTGTAAGCCACTTAACTTCATTAATTCAACAAATATGTATATGATATTAATAAAAGCTCACCAAGTCACAACAGGGGTTTATTATAATTGAGAAAATCATAATTCTTAGTTCCAAGTAGAACTACAGGGTGATGACTCTCTCACTATAAGTAGAAAGAAATATGTTTTAAAATAGAGTCCAGAACCAAAATGCATGGCATGTGAAGCCATATGGATCACTACACTATAGGTGATAGATAAAGAAGCACCAGCAGTTGAGTCATGAAACAGCTTTCATTTATATTTATTTATATACTTACTCTTTATATCCAATTGTTTTTATTTAAAAAAATTAACTCATAGAAAATTTGAACAAGTAGTAACATGAACTCCATACACACACCCTTTACCCATATATCCAAATTCAAAAGTTGCCAATATTTTGCCTTTTTCTTTCCAATGACAAATATAGCTGCTTGCTTGTTATTGTAGTTTAACTGTTTGAAAGAAGTTGCAGAAACTTCTCTTCCATTTACTTCAGCTTAACATGTCCAAAGAACTAATTTTTCAATACCATTCTCAGACGCACATTTCATCAGAATACTCACATTTCATCAGAAGTCCCACTAATGTCCTTTTAGATTGTTTTTCACTGCCAACCAGAATCTAATCAAAGATCATACATTCAAGTGATGTGTCTTTTTATTCTCTTTTAATTTAGAACAGGTTCCAGCTTATGTTTGTCTTTCATTAAATTGATTTTCCGTAAAGAATTCCGGCCAGGTGACTTATAAAAAATTGAATAATCTGGCTTTGTCTGATGATCAGATTCAGATTACACAAGTTTGTCTGGAATATTCTTTTTGTCAGGTTATATTCTATACCCTTCCATTGCATTACATCAGGAAGTTCATGATGCCATTTGGCCATTGAGTGAGGACAAGTTTGTTGACTTGGTTAAGGTAGTGTCCACCAGATTTCTTCACTGCAAAAGTGCCTTCTTCCCTTTTAAATCAATATAGATCCATGAAGTGACATTTTGAGACTCTGGTAATATTCTGCTCATCACAAGCCTTTTATCCAATGATTTTACCATCCACAGAGGATCCTTGCCTGAATGGATTACTGCATTTGTAGCTGCACGGTGGTGAAAGTATCCATTATAGGTGAATGAAAATAAATGGATCCTGATTAGCATAATCGGAGAAGGCAATGGCACCCCACTCCAGTACTCTTGCCTGGAAAATCCCATGGACGGAGGAGCCTGGTAGGCTACAGTCCATGGGGTCGCTACGAGTCGGACACGACTAAGCGACTTCACTTTCACTTTTCCCTTTCATGCACTGGAGAAGGAAATGGCAACCCACTCCAGTATTCTTGCCTGGAGAATCCCAGGGACGGCAGAGCCTGATGGGCTGCCGTCTATGGGGTCGCACAGAGTCGGACACACTGAAGCGACTTAGCAGCAGCAGCAGCAGATTAGCATAATAACAATTTATTTCATAAGTATTCATCTCCTTTTTGACATAGGGAGCAGGACTAACTACAAGGACCCCTGCTATTAAAAAAAAAAAAAAAAAAACTTCAGGAACCTAATGATCAAATCAACATTATTAAAGAGAGAGTTCTCTTTCAGGCTGTTAAGAAGAACAAAGGATTAGGGAATAGTCTAGTTGATTAAGAACTGCTCTCCACCCAAGGAAGCTTTAGAATTAGAATCAATACACAGTGTCACACTCAAACATGCATGAGCTGATCTAATCCTCAACAACCTCTAGAATCTCTGAGGTAGCCAAACAATCACACTGACACATCACAGAAAGGGGATCTGAGGAGTCAAGAGCTGCATATAACTGCTCAAAATAATCAGAGAGAAAACTTGATGCTGGAGGCACTAAACCTGTGTTATTTACATTGTGAAGCTCATGGAACTCATTGGGGCAGACCCCATGTGTAACACCAAGGGACTCCCAACCCCTATCCATTCCTGGACTTCCCCTTGTGATTCATTAGGGGGAAAAAAAACTCTCCCGGATAGCTTAGGAATATAAAACCATGTCATTCTAGGGAACTTTAGGAGGCAAGTAGCATAAAATAATATATTGCATTTAAATACAATTTTGATTTTCTTTTCAGTGGTATTGAGTATTAATAATACAATGGGAATTTCACTTAATTTTGTTTTCTTTTATGGCAAGTTAAGTTCATTACCCATTTATTTCTAACATTAATGTTAGAAAGATAATGGTTGGTGACAACAAGAGGGGTGCAAGAAAAGTTGTATTATCCCTAAGCAACAAAACTGAGCATCTATCATTTACCCATCATCCTTCTATCTTTGAGGAAGCTAAGAATAAAATCAGTGAATTCCTTGTGACCATTTTTATTAAATTTTACCCCCAAAGCATGCTTAATAAGAAACAAAAGTAGTGATAAAGGCTCTGGAGTCAGAATGGAGGGGTCAGAAACCTAGAACTGCCAATTACCAGTTTTGTGACATTAAGCAATTTCCCTGAGTTCTCTTGGGTCTCAATTTGTCATGGAGTTGTTGCAAGGATTAAATGAGTTCATACATGTCAAATATTGTTCACATCTTAAGTATTCAACAAACAACAGCTATTCAAGTACTACCTTGATCACGGTCTCATTGGCTGACATGGTGAATCAACTGAGTTTTTAACTTTTAAAAGCATTTTGATTAAAAATAAAAATCAGCTGCTAGGGACATCAAAGAGATGGGGCACCTATGCTTCTTAACATGTAATGCTGCTAGAAATTAACTGTGAACAACGTAATTCTGGATCAGTGGTTCTCAAACGTTAGCCTATATAAAACAACCCAGAGAGCTTCTTAAAACACAGATGACTGAATCCCACTCGAGAGTTCCTGATTTCTGTATATCTTGGGTAAGGCACAAGAACATACATTTCTAACAAGTTTTTCCCAAGTGACACTGAAGGTGCTGATCTGAGGGCTGCATTTTGTAAACCACTGCTCTAAGCATATTTCCAACACAATAAACATTTGAAAGAGCAAAGAGTGTGTATTTTATATGGCTAATGCTGCGATGAAAATGCCAATAGCCAATCCAAATTATGAGAAAGAGAAATCTGGATGAAAATAAAATGGAAACAGGAGGATAGCTTCTTAATATAATTCTACATCAGATCAGTTGAGTTGCTCAATCATGTCCGACTCTTTGCAACCCCATGAACTACAGCACACCAGGCCTCAAGTCCATCACCAACTCCCAGAGTTTACCCAAACTCATGTCCACTGAGTTGGTGATGCCATCCGACCATCATAACCTTTGTCATCCCCTTCTCCTCCCGCCTTCAATCTTTCCCAGCATCAGGGTCTTTTCAAATGACTCAGTTTTTTGCATCAGGTAGCCAAAGTATTGGAGTTTCACCTTCAACATCAGTCCTTCCAATGAACACTCAGGACTGATCTCATTTAGGATGGACTGGCTGGATCTCCTTGCAGTCCAAGGGGCTCTCAAAAGTCTTCTCCAACACCACAATTCAAAAGCATCAATTTTTGGTGCTCAGCTTTTTTTATACTCCAATTCTCACGACCATACATGACTACTGGAAAAACAACAGCCTTGACTTGATGGACATTTCTTGGCAAAGTAATGTCTCTGCTTTTTAATATGCTGTCTAGGTTGGTCATAAATTTCCTTCCAAGGAGTAAGCCTGTTTTAATATCATTGCTACATTCATCATCTGTAGTGATTTGGGAGCCCCCGCCGTCCTCTCAAAAAAATTCTGCCACTGTTTCCACGGTTTCCCCATCTATTTCCCATGAAGTGATGGGACCAGATGCCATGATCTTAGTTTTCTAAACGTTGAGCTTTAAGTCAACTTTTTCACTCTCCTCCTTCACTTTCACCAAGAGGCACTTTAATTCTTCACTTTTGGCCGTAAGGGTGGTGTCATCTGCATATCTGAGGTTATTGATATTTCTCCTGGGAATCTTGATCCCAGTTTGTGCTTCATCCAGCCTAGCGTTTCTCATGATGTACTCTGCATATAAGTTAAATAAACAGGGTGACAATATACAGCCTTGATGTACTCCTTTCCCTATTTGAAACAAGTCTGTTGTTCCATGTCCAGTTCTAACTGTTGCTTCCTGACCTGCATACAGATTTCTAAAGAGGCAGGTCAGGTGGTCTGGTATTCCCATCTCTTTCAGAATTTTCCACAGTTTCTGGTGATGCACACGGTCAAAGATTTGGTATAGTCAGTAAACCAGAAATAGTTTTTCTGGAACTCTCTTGCTTTTTCAATGATTCAGTGGATGTTGAGGATTTTATCTCTGGTTACTCTGCCTTTTCTAAATCCAGCTGAAACATCTGGAAGTTCACGGTTCACATACTGTTGAAGCCTGGCTTGGAGAATTTTGAGTATTTCTTTACTAGCATGTGAGGTGAGTGCAATTGTGCGGTAGTTTGAGCATTCATTGGCATTGTCTTTCTTAGGGATTGGAATGAAAACTGACCTTTTCCAGTCCTGTGGCCACTGCTGAGTTCTCCAAATTTGCTGGCATATTGAATGCAGCACTTTCACAGCATCATCTTTGAGGATTTGAAATAGCTCAACTGGAATTTCATCACCTCCCTTAACTTTGCTCATAGTTATGCTTCCTAAGGCCCACTTGACTTCACATTCCAGGATGTCTGGCTCTAGGTGAGTGATCACACCATCATGATTATCTGGGTCATGAAGATCTTTTTTGTACAGTTCTTCTGTGTATTCTTGACACCTCTTCTTAATATCTTCTGCTTCTGTTAGGTCCATACCATTTCTGTCCTTTATTGAGCCCATCTTTGGAAGGAATGTTCCCTTGGTATCTCCAATTTTCTTGAAGAGATCTCTAGTCTCCCCCATTCTATTGTTTTCCTCTATTTCTTTGCACTGATCACTGAGGAAGGCTTTCTTATCTCTCCTTGCTATTCTTTGGAACTCTGCATTCAAATGGGTATATCTTTCCTTTTCACCTTAGCTTTTTGCTTCTCTTCTTTTATCAGCTGTATGTAAGGCCTCGTCAGACAGCCATTTTGCTTTTCTGCATTTCTTTTCCTTGGGGATGGTCTTGATCCCTATCTCCTGAACAATGTCATGAACCTCAGTCCACAGTTCGTCAGGCACTCTATCAGATCTAGTTCTTTAAATCTATTTCTCACCTCCACTGTATAATTGTTAGCAATTTTATTTAGGTCATACCTGAATGGTCTAGTGGTTTTCCCTACTTTCTTCAATGTAAGTCTGAATTTGGCAACAAGGAATTCATGATTTGAGCCATGGTCAGCTCCTGGTGTTGTTTTTGCTGACTGTATAGAGCTTCTCCATCTTTGACTGCAAAGAATATAATCAATCTGATTTCAGTGTTGACCATGTGTAGAGTCTTCTCTTGTGTTGTTGGAAGAGGGTGTTTGCTATGACCAGTGTGTTCTCTTAGCAAAACTCTATTAGCCTTTGCCCTGCTTCAATTTGCACTCCAAGACCAAATTTGCCTATTACTCCAGGTGTTTCTTGAATTCCTACTTTTTCATTCCAGTCCCCTATAATGAAAAGGACATCTTTTTTGAGTGTTAGTTCTAAAAAGGTCTTGTAGGTCTTCAAAGAACCGTTCGACTTCAGCTTCTTCAGTACTACTGGTCAGGGCATAAACTTAGATTCCTGTGACATTGAATGGTTTGCCTTGGAAACAAACAGAGATCATTCTGTCATTTTTGAGATTGTTTCGTAGTACTGTATTTCAGACTCTTTTGTTGACTATGATGGCTATTCCATTTCTTCAAAGGGATTCTTGCCCACAGTAGTAGGTATAATGGTGATTTGAGTTAAATTCACCATTCCAGTCCATTTTAGTTCACTGATTCCTAAAATATCGATATTCACTCTTGCCATCTCCTGTTTGACCACTTCCAATTTGCTTCAATTCATGGACCTAACGTTCCAGTTTCCTATGGAATATTGCTCTTTACAGCATTGGACTTTGCTTCCATCAACAGTCACATCCACAACTGGGTGTTGTTTTTGCTTTGGCTCCGTCTCTTCATTCTTTATGGAGTTATTTCTCCACTGATCTCCAGTAGCATATTGGGCACCTACCGACCTTGGAAGTTCATCTTTCAGTGTCCTATCTTTTTCCTTTTCATACTGTCAATGGGGTTCTTAAGGCAAGAATACTGAGTGGCTTGCCATTCCCTTCTCCAGGGGACCACATTTTGTCAATACAATCCCACATAATCCCACATGCTATATAATAATATAAGCACCCTCAACACACTGGTTCTAGTAATGTGTCTAGTTGACACAGGCAGCATTCCGTAGAAAATATGACCTATTTTATCTAATAGGAATGTCACATTATTGAATTTGACAGAAAATGTTGAGAGAGAAAGAAATGCTTTAGCTCGTGATTGTGCATTCTTCTTCCCATTCAGTAAGTTGAAGAAGTTACCTTTCCAAAAGCCCATCTATCTTCTTGTATATACTCTCTTTCAGCTTCTATGATACCTGACTCATCTCTGTCTAATCCTCTCTGATAGCAGTGTTCACAGGGCAAGTCATTGCTGGTTTATGTGACTGTCTCTTCTCCTGCACTGCTCTATGAGATCACTGTACTAAGCAGCAAGCAGTCTAAGAAAGGCATGGTCCCCAACCTCAAGAAGGTTACAGTCTACCAGAAAATATGACTTTCATATCTGCCTAGTGATATCAAATATACCATGTTCTCTAGGACTCTGTAAAACCACATGGAAAAGACAGAGATTTAAACAGCAACAACAAAAACCTTCCCTAAGAAACTTATTATCCAAAGACTGATAAAAATACAATCCAACTTTTCTAATGTGCAAAACTAGGGTAAAACTTGAGTCTCATTATTATGTAAGAAGAGTCATCTACCCTACAGATTGAGGGCAGTGGGGAAAAGGTGTCATAAAAAGCCATTTTTTGGTGTAAACACTTAGCATTTGAAACAGAGACAACCTCTTCACAATTCAAAGAAGAATAATGGCTTGGCAACTGAGAGTATGGCAATGAATAGACAGAAAGTAAGGTAACAACAGGGAACAAAGAGGTTTTCATGGTTCTAGTATACTTGCAGCAAAAAACATCAAGATAAAACCTCAGCACTAGGGTTGACACCTGCTTCAATTTTTTCCTCTCTATTCCCTTTCATCTCATCTTCTTCAGAGCTAGAACACTCACTCAACATTGAAAATGTCTGGTCAACCCACATCTCTTTAAAGGAAACACTGTTGACCTTACCCGCTATTGCCAAAGAGCCATGTTCTGGACCATGAGACTCTACCTCCCAACATTGTGACCCGCGGAAGCAAGGCTGGACAGCCTGTTCACATGCAGGCTGGCGATCTAACCTTTGGCCTGTGACACAAAGGTAAGCAAGTCAACAAACCTCCTTCTAACCAAGCAACATGTAACAAAACTGCCATGAGGATGAACTGTAGTTATTATAAACACAAAGGATCATGTTTGTGGCTAATAATCAGAACATATAAGAAGCTTAGATGTAATTATCAGAGAGAGGGGATGAATGGGCCTGCAAATAATAAAAACATGGAGGATCAGAGGGAGAATGGAAGGGAAGAAGAAAAGGAGAGAGATATGGCCCTAAGCCTGAGCCTTCCAGTGCCAGATTTCATCCACCTGCAACCTAATGATGAACTCTTTATATGGAAATACTCCAGTGGCCTCAGTCCCACCGTCAGCCTTACTGAAGCAGCCACCACAAGCTCATTCACAGGGATGACAGAAAGGGGTCAGGTCTACCTGTGACAACAGTAGGCAGTCACGTTTCCTTTCTGAAACTCAACTTTCACTTCTATAAAATGAAGGGTATGAATCTTCCAGGTCCTCTTTTATTTTTTTGTAAGCTCTCACATTGCATGAGTCTAAAATGACATTTCATAGTTTGCGTGCTACTATCTTCACTGACTACTTCCAGTCAGACCCAAACTCACCAGAGTTAGGCTCACTCACAGTGTAAGTCAACTCGGATGTCAGAAAGGACAGGGACATGGTTAAAGTGTTCTGCGGTTGAATACGGCCCCTTTGTTCACTACTCTCTTCAGATAAGAAGGCAAAACATACACACACACAAAAACAGGCAAGCAAATAAACAACAGCAACAACATCAACAAAAATCTTGTCATTTTATTATCTACTCATGGAATTATTTCTACTGAATTCTAATCTTTATAAAATAAAGGTAATATTGAGAATGTACTCTTTCATCAGTCCCTTAAAATTAAAATAAAGGTCAATACGTATGACAATAGCTATATAAGAACATAGAAAACTACTTACAGTACCTACTCATTGATAAAGTAGAAATCATAAAAACAGTGACAATAAGATTAATTATTTGGCAGTAAAAGAGACATTTGGCAGGCCTTTTATAAGCAGCAGAACCCTATGGCAAAAAATGAAATCACACACCAAACCCCATTATTTAAAACAGATTAAAAACAGAGCTGTTCTGGTTCAAGTACAAGCAGAGAAGTGCAGCGCTCCACCCACAGGGTTTTTCCCATCGCCTCCAGTGATGTCTCCTGAAGCAGTTCTACAAAAGTTGGAAAATCACCACCGCAGATTTTCTGAGAAAACTATAGAGAAAGAAGTGGCATCCTCGGAGGAGCCACCTTGCCAGTTAGTCCACACATATAGTTTAATGAACATTATACCAAGCTGCCTTCTCGGTACTTTGTGTGTACACACACATGTGTGTGCATGTGTAAAAAGGAGATACATCCACTTGAAACAACTATAAAGATATCATCATATAGTATCATGGAAACTTTCCCAGGAATGCTTTGCCTAATAAAATTAACACAAAATAATACAAGTAGGAAAAGTTTTAAAAGGTAGAGAAAAAACAAGTTTGATTCGCCATTGCGGGCATGCTAAGTTGCTGCTTCAGTCATGTCTGACTCTTTGAGACCTTATGGACTATAACCTGCTAGGCTCCTCTGCCCATGGGATTCTCCAAGAAAGAATACAAGAGTGGGTTGCCATGTCTTTCTCCAGGACATCTTCTTGAATGAGGGATCAAACCTTCATAGCTTAACTCTCTTTTATTGTCAGGAGGGTTCTTTACCACGAGTGCCACCTGGGATTTGCCATTAAGGAAACAATATTTGAGGGTGGAGGGGAAAGAAGAACAATTATTATTGCAACTTATGAAACAAATATGTGTGTGCTCAGTAGCTCAATAGTATCCAACTCTTTGTGACCCCAGGGACTATAGCCCACCAGCTTCCTTTCTCCAGGGAATTCTTCCAGGCAAGAATAGTGGACTGGGTTGCCATTCCTACTCCAATGAAATAAATAGACAGATGAAATATTTTTGGTCCCTGTTGCAGCATGCAGTAGATAAAAGATTATGCCAGATATTTATATTAATTTTGTTTTAAAATCTCATGGAAGATACTTTTGCATTTGGATACAATGCAAATGCATTGGAACAATGAGTTAAGGCATGACAAATTCCAGAAAGCACGTTCTCCCATTCCCCAACAATGCAACAGAAATAACCAGAAGTAAATATCACACCCTCTTCCAACAACACAAGAGAAGACTCTACACATGGACATCACCATATGGTCAACACTGAAATCAGATTGATTATATTCTTTGCAGTCAAAGATGGAGAAGCTCTATACAGTCAGCAAAAACAACACTGGGAGCTGCCTGTGGCTCAGATCATGAACTCCTTATTGCCACATTCAGACTTAAATTGAAGAAAGAAGGGAAAACCACTAGACCATTCAGGTATGACCTAAATCAAATCCCTAACAATTATACAATGGAAGTGAGAAATAGATTTAAGGGATGAGATATGATAGACAGAGTGCCTGATGAACTATGGATGGAGGTTCATGACATTGTTCAGGAGACAGGGATCAAGACCATCCCCAAGAAAAAGAAATGCAGAAAAGCAAAATGGGTATCTGAAGAGGCCTTACATATAACTGTGAAAAGAGCAAAACGCAAAGGAGAAAAGGAAAGATATACCCATTTGAATGCAGAGTTCCAAAGAAAAGCAAGGAGAGATAAGAAAGCCTTCCCCAGTGATCAGTGCAAAGAAATAGAGGAAAACAATAGAATGGGAAAGACTAGAGATCTCTTCAAGAAAATTGGAGATACCAAGGGAACATTTCTTGCAAAGGACAGAAATGGTATGGTCCTAACAGAAGCAGAAGATATTAAGATGTGGCAAGAATACACAGAAGAACTATTCAAAAAAGATCCTCATGACCCAGACAATCATGATGGTGTGATCATTCACCTAGAGCCAGACATCCTGGAATGTGAAGTCAAGTGGGCCTTAGGAAGCATCACTACAAACAAAGCTACTGGAGGTTATGGAATTCCAGTTGAGCTATTTCAAATCCTAAAAGATGATGCTGTGAGAATACTGCACTGAATATGCCAGCAAATTTGGAGAACACAGCAGTGGCCACAGGACTGGAAAAGGTCAGTTGTCATTCCAATCCTTAAGAAAGACAATGCCAAAGAATGCTCAGGCTACCGCACAACTGCACTCACCTCACACGGTGGTAAAGAAATATTTAAAATTCTCCAAGCCAAGCTTCAACAATATGCGAACCGTGAACTTCCACATGTTTCAGCTGGGTTTAGAAAAGGTAGACGAACCAGAGATCAAATTGCTAACATCCAATGGATCACTGAAAAAGCAAGAGAGTTCCAGAAAAACATCTATCTTTGCTTTATTGAGTAAGCCAAAGCCTTGGACTGTGTGGATCACAATAAACTGTGGAAAATTCTGAAAGAGGTGGAAATACCAGACCACCTGACCAGCCTCCTGAGAAATCTGTATGCAGGTCAGGAAGCAACAGTTAGAACTGGACATGGAACAACAGACTGGTTCCACGTAGGAAAGGGAGTACGTCAAGGCTGCATAATGTCACCCTACTTATTTAACTTCTATGCCGAGTATGTTATGTAAAATGCCAGGCTGGATGAAGCAAAAGCTGGAATCAAGATTCCCAGGAGAAATATCAATAACCTCAGATACACAAATGACCCCACCCTTATGGCAGAAAGTGAAGAAGAACTAAAGAGCTTCTTGATGAAAATGAAAGAGGAGAGTGAAAAAGTTGGCTTAAAACTCAACATTCAGAAAACTGAGATCATGGCATCCAGTCCCATCACTTCATGGCAAATAGATGGGCAAACAGTGGAAACAGTGACAGACTCTATTTTGGGGGGGGCTCCAAAATCACTGCAGATGATGACTGCAGCCATGAAATTAAAAGATGCTTACTCCTTGGAACGAAAGTTATGACCAACCTAGACAGCATATTAAAAAGCAGAGACATTGCTTTGCCACCAAAGGCCCATTTAGTCAAGGCTTTTTTTTCCCAGTAGTCATGTATGGATGTGAGAGTTGGACTATAAAGAAAGCTGAGCACTGAAGAATTGATGCATTTGAATGGTGGTGTTGGAGAAGACTCTTGAGAGTCCCTTGGACTGCAATGAAATCCAACCAGTCCACCCTAAAGGAAATAAGTCCTGAATATTCATTGGAAAGACTGATGTTGAAGCTGAAACTCCAATACTTTGGCCACCTGATGAGAAGAACTGACTCATTTGAAAAGACCCTGATGCTGGGAAAAACTGAAGGCGGGAGGATAAGGGGACAACAGAGGATGATATGGTTGGATGGCATCACCAACTCAATGGACATGGGTTTGAGTAAACTCCGGGAGTTTGTGATGGACAGGGAGGCCTGGCATTCTGCAGTCCATGGGGTTGCAAAGAGTTGGACACAACTGAGTGACTGAACTGAACTGAACTATATAAATACTTAGAAATGTGATGTTACTTTTATATATTGGTTCATCATCCTCACAACTTTTGTTTTTCTTTTTTTTTTCTTTTTTTTTTTACACACCGCCACCCACGGAGAGGCAGAGCCCGCGGGGGGAAAGAGCGAGGGTGGTGCGGCACGGACCCCCCACCACCACCCGGCCCGCCGGCGGTGGGAGCGAGACAAACCCTTGTGTCGAGGGCTGACTTTCAATTATCCTCACAACTTTTATCCTTGAATTCTTTCAAGACTCCTCAAAACGTTGCCAAAACTGAAAACCAAGGAAAGTGTTCAGTTCCATGTCAAGTAGCCAAAGCTATAAAGCCAAGGGGCTTGTCGTCGAAGCAGATAAGGGGCGTGAGAAATTCCTTTAAACTTTCCTGAATCTCAATCTATGTGCTAAACACCATAAGTCAGGTCTTACAGATAAAGGACCTTTGGGAAAGTGTGAATAGATTATAGATGATTAGCATAGAAAAAGTAACTCAGGCTCATGTAATATTAGAATTCAAAGGAGAATTTAAGCAGTTATTCCAACATTTTCACTTAAAGACAATAAAATGCCCCCAAAGAAATGATTTAGATGTTGGGGATAGTACTCCAGTGAAGGGACTGAAATTAATCTAAAACCTGAGTACCTTATACTATGAAACATCTTTTCTGAAGAAAATATTTTTATGCATTGTTTCAAGTGTTCCTCTTAGGAACCTATGAAACAGGCAGAAAGTTACTGCAGTTCCATCTTCCAGATGAGGCAACTCTTGGGACGGGAGGAGCACAGGCACTGTCCAAGGACTTCCAGTGTCACTGGTGGGACAGGATCAATAAAATTAAGCAAAGAGAGGAGTCCATCCTCCAACCACTTGAGAATGCAATATGAACACACAGATGCCTACCAGTGCTACAGAAATTCCTAGAAGAGGCGCATCAGAATGGATGGAGACACTTAGATTCATAGACACTGGAGACAGGAAGAACCTCAGCTAGGACCTATTAGGATACCATAATCAAACCAAAAAGGAAACAAAGAACCAGAAAGCACAAGTGATTTTCTACTAGTCAAACAACCAAGTGATAAGGATGGTGCAGGGAGATCTGAATCAATGCTTCCTTGTCCCAGTCCTCCCACTCAGAACTCACTGTCAAGTTAATGAAGACAGTATCGCAAGTTTCTCCGAAGAAACTTTTAAGTGACCTGATGTCAGAAGCTGATTGAATATTGAGAAATGTTGACCCAGAAAAGTGGCCCATTATTCACCCAGTGCAACCACAGAACTCCCTTTAGTGAATCAGGAGGTACATGTGTAGACAAAGAGAGCAGAGAAACAACCAACCAGACACTTTGTCCCAGTTCTGTCTTAATTCAGTAGGGTGACCCTGGGCAAATCACCTCCCTTTTCTAAGCTTGTGTTTTCTCAACAGCAAAATGATGGGTTTAGATTTGATCTTTATGTTCTCTTTTATTCAGAAGTTCTGTTATTGTAACACATTCATATAAATACAACCTCCCTAACATTATAAGTAGTTTAAAGGTTTTCATTGTTGTTGGTTTTTTCCCTTAGAGCGACTTACTGGAACCAAATTACTCTGTTTCTATTTAGTGTAAATGCACTTCAATAGCTTAAAATACAGAAGATATAGGGCAGATACTAACAAGATACAATTTAAAACACTCGTTTCAAAATTAGGGTTACTGATAACAGCTTCAGAAAGAAAGCTGCATTCAGCTGTACTGTTGTCAGAGTCACTAGTTGACTAATGGAAATGGAAAAGGACAGGTGAGAATGACAACTCCTTAGCAAGCAGGCAGAAGGGAAAAAGATGAAACACACATCGTGTCTTATCTCAGAGGCTTAGAATGGAAAAGTTATGGGGGAAATTACCTAAAATGGCAGGAATCGTGTTTTCTAACAATCAAAGATACATCAATGCTCTAATGATTATTCAGGATCTGTTCATCACTTTCTCTCAGTCAAACTCCCTGTTCCAAGAGGAACCAGCAGCATTGTTGGCCAGTTACCCAGTCCACTGTACACAGTCTGGGACGTAGTTACCACTGGGAACACGTGCAAAGCAAATCACAGCTCTCTCTACACTGCCATTATCAACAGAGAACTGCCTCAGTTTAGAAAAGCACTTTCATAAATATTATCTCATTCGATCCTCCCAGCAATCCTAAAGATGAGCAGAGAGTATTCCTACTTTATAAAAAATAAAAAAGGATACTGAAGGTCAGAGAAAAACAGTTTTCCGAGTCACTCAGGCAGGAAAAAAAAAAACAAGAATTAGGAACCCAAACATTTAGCCCCAGAACTCTAACTCTTACACTTTCCATGACACCAGGCTGGAAATGTTAAAGGGGAACGGCCATCCCTTCAAACATGAAACGGAGACTCTAGGGGCCTATTAGGTTACCATGAATAAGGTCACAGCTGCAGCTACAGGGAAAAACCAAGCTCCAGTCCTCTCTCTCGCTTTCTGTCTCCACATTTAGCACAGTTTTCATGCAGTTTTCAATAAATATTTACCAAACATTCAATACACACTGATATGAATGACGGGACTAAAAAACAAAAAAGGAAAATCATTGGTTCTCTGCCTTCCAAATGCTTATAGCTGCATTAAGGAGTTAGCATGTCCACAAATCACCATATTATAGAGCAAACTACAGGCAGGTAAGTATTAAACTATGTGAAACACAAGATGCTAGAGCAAACAACAGAAATCAGAGAGTGCAGTGAGAACTGAGCAGATCTTAGATGCAGAAAAACTGTCTAAGATATTTACCATGCGAGTATAAATATATATAAAAGGAACACTGCAAAGCAATGTGTACCAGCACTTGGCAAATACAAGTGTTCTTCAAGGTAAAAATAGAGGAGGGTCAGACTCAGAGGGTCAGCTGTGGTCAGATTATGCAGGTGTGCAAACCAAGGCATAGAAGAAGCTTGGCTGGTGTCCAGGGTACAGCTATCCAAAGAATAAACACAGTCCTCATGACGGAAGGAGAGAGTGGGCAGGGTAATTGTATCTTGGGACTTAGTGCTGATGTGGGAGCAAACACATGGTATGAATCACATATATTTTAGGCTGTGCACAGACAATTTACATTAATGCTGGTCCCAAGAGGAATTCTTATTTTCATGAAAAGGTTGCCATTGATAAAAAGTGAGTATGGGACCACAGAAGAAAGTTGAATTCACTTTAATCAGGAATGAATGTGAGTCCACAAGACAACAAATATTTCTGTCTTCTACCTCGAGAATACAAATAACAAGTGCTATGAAAAGCTGGTTATTACCCCCAGATAGAAGCTAAAAAATTCAAAGGAGGCAAAGATGATTCTATCTGAAGCCTTGCAGTTCTCATCTCCACTAACAAAGCCTTCCTCCTTGCTACAACTCAGCTCATATCTCTTTTCAGGCTTTCCTGAGAAATGTTTCCTTTTCATAGAATATTCAGAGTCAAACAATCATCAAATGGCTACTATTTGCTTAGCAATGGTTCAATGGTTAGTCTATGTTAAAGAACCATGACAAATAACAGAAATAATGAAAAACTGAGTTTGTCATTTCTACCATTCCTGCCCTCCTCTTGCCTGTTGCACTGTGAACCTTTTTCCTTCTGATACATTCCATTTAAAACAGTTGCCAAGGATCTGACCCCAACTGTGGTTGAAAGTGGAATCCGGGCCCCAATCTGCATTTCGATCA
The DNA here is from genome assembly GCF_054371585.1 of Giraffa tippelskirchi. Taxonomy (NCBI): domain Eukaryota; kingdom Metazoa; phylum Chordata; class Mammalia; order Artiodactyla; family Giraffidae; genus Giraffa; species Giraffa tippelskirchi. Next base: position 156,500,142 of record NC_137276.1, on the reverse strand, counting down.
AATGGGTTTAAAGTACTGAGATAGCTCACCAACTCACAACCCCTCTTGGTTTTCAGTTCCCACCTGTGAAATAGAAGAAGACTATGAATCCCACAGGCATACTTTGAATACCAGGTGGGCTAAGGTCTCGGGAGCCACTTTTGCTGTAGGTTGCCAGGGGTACAGTGGGTCTTCCATCAGGGTAGCTCATAGCATCTTTGGAAATATGTGGATTGCAGGATTTTACTAAGCAAGTGGTAAGAGACTCTACAGATACTAAATCACAAGTCTTGGTCTCAGGAAGAGGCTAGATTTTGGTGGCAAAAGACAGAAACTACAAGAAGAAAAAGGCTGAGGTTCTGAAGGGACACTGAACCTCCTGAGGACAGAAGCACCTCAGATGCCCATTACAAAGGAAAACCTTTAGGGCCCCTCGCAGATTTACCAAATCTGAGCCTTTGGGAGCAGGGCCTCTTGATCTGCATTTAACAAAGAATTTTGCAACCCCGACCCCTAAGTTGGAAATCTGTTGGCTTGGAATCTGGTCATCAGGTGCAAATGCAAGTGTTAACAATAACTAGAATAATTTAATTAAAATCCCACAACTTGGAACACACTGATGGGAGAACTCTTTACTAATGTATTCTAACCAAGTTCCCGGGCACAGGCAAACAACTTCTCTCACCTTTGATAGCTCCTATTTTCACCAACAGTGCCAAAGGAGCAAATACAACCCACTTCACTTGTCCTCCTCTGTGGAAATGGCATTGGCACTTACCACCTCAAAGGGGTTCTGTGAGCTTCCATTTACTAGTGTTTATAAAAGTCTTCTGAATGTCCTGATAAATCAATTAACAGTTCAGTACAGTTCAGTTCAGTCACTCACTCGAGACCGACTCTGTGACCCCATGGACTATAGCACGCCAGGCCTCCCTGTCCATCACAAACTCCCAGAGTTTACTCAAACTTCTGTCCATTTAGTTGGTGATGCCATCCAACCATCTCATCCTCTATCATCCTCTTCTCCTCTCACCATCAATCTTTCCAAGCATCGGGGTCTTTTCAAATGAGTCAGTTCTTCTCATCAGGTGGCCAAAGTATTGGAGTTTCAGCTTTAGCATCAGTCCTTTCAATGAACATTCAGGACTGATTTCCTTTTGGATGGACTAGACGGATCTCATTGCTGTCCAAGAGACTCTAAGGGTCTTCTCCAACTCCACAGTTTAAAAGCATCAAATCTTTAGCACTCAACTTTCTTTAAAGTCCAACTCTCACATCCATACATGACAACTGGAAAAACCACAGCCTTGACTAGATGGGCCTTTTGTGGCAAAACTAATGTCTCTGCTTTTTAATATGATGTCTAAGTCCATCCTAAAGGAGATCAGTCCTGGGTGTTCATTGGAAGGACTGATGTTGAAGCTGAAACTCCAATACTTTGGCCACCTGATGTGAAGAGCTGACTCATTTGAAAAGACCCTGATGCTGGGAAAGATTGAGGGCAGGAGGAGAAGGGGACAACAGAGGATGAGATGGTTAGATAGCATCACCGACTCGATGGACATGGGTTTGGGTGGACTCCAGGGGTTGGTGATGGACAGGGAGGCCTGGTGTGCTGCGGTTCATGGGGTCGCAAAGAGTCGGACACGACTGAGTGACTGAAGTGAACTGAACTGAAGTTGGTCATAACTTTTCTTCCAAGGAGTAAGCATCTTTTAATTTCATGGCTACAGTCACCATCTGTAGTGATTTTGGAGCCCCCCAAAATAAAGTCTGCCACTGTTTCCACATCTGTTTGCCATGAAGTGATGGGACCAGATGCCATGATCTTAGTTTTCTGAATGTTGAGCTTTAAGCCAACTTTTTCATTCTCCTGTTTCACATCATCAGGAGGCTCTTTAGATCTTCTTCTCTTTCTGCCATCAGGGTGGTGTCATCTGCATATTTGAGGTTATTGATATTTCTCCTGGCAATCTTGATTTCAGCTTGTGTTTCATCCAGTCTAGCATTTCTCATGATGTACTCTGCATATAAGTTAAATAAGCAGGGTGACCATATACAGCCTTGACGTACTTCTTTCCCAATTTGGAACCAATCTGTTGTTCAATGTCCAGTTCTATCTGTTGCTTCTTGACCTGCATACAGATTTCTCAGGAGGCAGGTAAAGCAGTCTAGTATTCCCATCTTGAAGAATTTTCCACAATTTACTGTGATCCACACAGTCAAAGGCTTTGGCATAGTCAATAAAGCAGAACTAGACGTTTTTCTGGAACTCTTGCTGTTTTCAATGATCCAACAGATGTTAGCAATTTGATCTCTGGTTCCTCTGACTTTTCTAAATCCAGCTTGAACATCTCGAAGTTCACGGTTCATGTATTGCTGAAGTCTGGCTTGGAGAATTTTGAGCATTACTTTGCTAGTGTGTGAGATGAGTGCAATTGTGCAGTAGTTTGAGCATTCATTGGCATTGCCTTTCTTAGGGATTGGAATGAAAACTGACCTTTTCCAGTCCTGTGGCCACTTCTGAGTTTTCCAAAGTTGCTAGTATATTGAGTGCAGCACTTTCACAGCATCATCTTTAAGGTTTTGAAGTAGCTCAACTGCACTTCCATCACCTTCACTAGTTTTGTTCATAGTGATGCTTTCTAAGGCCCACTTGACTTCACATTCCAGGATATCTGCCTCTAGGTGAGTGATCACACCATCGTGATTATCTGGGTCGTGAAGATCTTTTTTGTATAGTTCTTCTGTGTACTCTTGCCACCTCTTCTTAATATCTTCTGTTTCTCTCAGGTCCATCCATACCATTTCTGTCCTTTATTGTACTTATCTTTGCCTGAAAAGTTCCCTTGGTATCTCTAATTTTCTTGAAGGGATCTCTAGTCTTTCCCATGCTATTGTTTTCCTCTATTTCTTTGCATTGATCACGGAGGAAGGCATTCTTATCTCTCCTTGCTATTCCTTGGAACTCTGCATTCAAATCAACTACAAGTTGGCATTATTCATACCACCCTGTTGGAGCTTGATACATATTCGATTAAAAAACAATAACAACAATATTGCAGTATCCACAAATTAGCATTCATTATAGTGATGCATTATTCTTACCCTACTGTCACAATTTTATCTGAGCAGAGCTGCTTCTGTCTGGAGACTGTAGAGTCTCTCTTGTTAATGAGGGGTAGTATTTGCTCAGTGGTATCCACATTTCCTCTAGTAAAGTTCACATTACACTTGCCTCAGAGTTCTGATTTTTTAAAGGAATTTCCTATTTGGCAAACATTAGGATAGGAAGGAAATCTCTTTCCTGAAGAAAATCAGGATCGCGCAAATATCTTGGACCCTTCCATTTCCTCTCTTTTCAAATGGCTGTGGACTCTAGCCCCTCTTCACTATGGTCATGACCATCATCCCAATTCAGGCTCTGGTCTGCTTCTCTAGACTCTTGCAGTCAGCTCCAAGCCATCCAGCTATGGCCACTTCTGACTCGTCAAGGCTTGCTATATTATAGAAATCCATCTAATAGAGACCAGGTAATTTTATTCTCTTTCATAAAGTTCTTTATCATTCCCTAATGGTACCTAGTATTGCCTCAGATTAGGAAAATCCCCAAACTGCCACAAAAACAACTAAAAATAGGTAATTCACTTACTAGAATTTGGTGAGTGGCTGTCAGGCACACAGGAAAAGAAGATGGAGAGACGCTCAGGCAGAAGGAACTGCTTAAGCAAAGGGCTGTAAAACTAGGTGACTCGTTCTCTACGTAGTTCGGAGTTCAGCTATCTCCAGGGTAGCAGACCAAGACTCCAGTGATGGAAGGGGGTCTCTCTCCCCTCCCCCGCCTTCTCTCCACTGGCTCTCAAGCACCCAGGCATATTTTGCCTGCCTTGATTTTGCTGACTCCACTCTCCTCTTCTACACGAGCCTTTGACATGCACAGTTGAGGTTGAGGAATCTGTGCCTAGTGGGTTTGAGGTTTCATCAAGAGAAAAAGAAGGAACTAATGTGATTGCACCGAGGAACTATTTTCACTACAAAAAATTCCCATAGATTTTTTTTTTCCTTTTTTGAAATGGCACTAAGGAAACACAAGCCAGACTACCATGAACAGGGCTGTACTTTCCAAACAGTAGCAAGGACCAAAAATAGAAAAGCTTGATTTGCTCAAGATGTATATAACTTCCTCTCCCATTTCCTTCCCCTACCACACTGAGCCAGTGCACAGAAGCATACTTACTGGACTCTCTGAGTGTTCGCAACAGCATCAAAATGGTGATAAGCCCATGTGTAATACATACTCCATAGAGGTTTCCAGAAAATCCTTATTGCCAAGTCAAAGAATGATTCAATCAATCCACAAATATCAAGCAAATGTTCCTCAGTGAGATAAAGACTACAAGTGACATGGGGATATGAGCAGAGATCCAGACTTCAGACAGTTTCTAAAAGGGAAATAAACAAGAGGATAATAGATAGCTTTCAAATCTGTGAGTCCAGAAACCCCCATTTGGGATGGGGGTCGAGGCCACCTCTCCTGTGTCACCTTGGACATCGATCTAAGAAAGCTGGGTGCCCCTTTCCTCATCACAGTGAAGATTATGGATTTTGATCTTTTCAAACATGAGGCTCTACAAATTATGGTGTTGAGTGATTTCTACAGGTCTCTCCCATGTCATACTTTGATTCTGGCTCTATGATACAGAGTTTGGAGGCACATGATAAAATTATATCAGTCTACAAACAGGCCATATATTCAGTGGCAGGAAAATGAAACATAATTAACTGATTTATCCATTAACTGATTCATTGTAGCCTTTACTGTGAACTACATAATACTAGAGACTCTATATTCTTTATCCTAGTCAGTCCTCAAAATATCTGTGATCATTCCCATTTTGCATGTGAAGGTAACTGATAACAGAACTGATAACCAATAGAGCAGAGCTTCCTGGCATTAAACCCTAGGTTAACATGACTACACTACACCACCCAGTCAATAGAGTCATGATGCAAAGAAGGGACAGACTGTGATGAGCTGGCAGTATCAGAAAGTATGAATTGGGCTTTTAAAAAATAGGGAGAATGTCTGATCAGCTGAATGATGAGGTTGCCTCAAGTCATAAGAAAGACACAAGAAAAATTAGCATGGGGAACTGACACTAAGACCACCAGCATCACAAAAGCAAAGACAGAAAGAGCACAGAGATAAGGTATACTTTAAAGAATAAAGTAGGTCTTGGAGTATCCTACAGGATATCAGTCCTGAGTGTTCATTGGAAGGACTGATGCTGAAGCTGAAACTCCAATACTTTGGCCACCTCATGCAAAGAGCTGACTCATTTGAAAAGACCCTGATGCTGGGAAAGATTGAAGGTGGGAGGAGAAGGGGACGACAGAAGATGAGATGGTTGGATGGCATCACTGACTCAATGGACATGAGTTTGGGTAAACTCCAGAAGTTGGTGATGGACAGGGAGGCCTGGCGTGCTGCAGTCCATGGGGTCACAAAGAGTCGGACACGACTGAGCGACTGAACTGAACTGGAGTACTCCAAAAGTCAACCAAGAGAGGAAATTTCATGGGGCAGTCAAAAAAAAAAAAAAAAAAAAAAAGCCATAAGAGGAAAATAACATTTTTCAAAGACTAATTGGTTAGAGAAATGTAGCTAGAAGGGAAAAGAAATACAGAACAATGAGTCCATTGTGATATGGAGAAGGGATGAGCTAGGACAAGGAAAATAAAGAGATAGAGCAAGCCTGAGAGTCATTTTGAACCAAATATATATATATATATATATATATATATATATATATCTCAGCTATTGGTGACAAATATATTTAAAAAGCAAGACATTTCAACAATGACCACAAAGTTTAGAGTTTGGAAAACAAAATATGTTGGTACTTCCAACAAGATGGAGGTTTGGGGGGAAGACGTAAGTGGAATTTTTGGACCCATTGAATGTATAAGCATTCCCTTTGGAAAGATTTTCTATGGATAAATGGCACAAGAGTTGTCAAAGGAAGACATAGTGCCAAGAGTCACAACCAGTCCGAGTCCCTCAAAGTTCACACTGTGAGAGATGTGACTGAAGACAAGTCCAAAGGGAAAACACTGAGTGGGCACCTAAACAATTTGGGGCAGAGAAAAAGAAAAGGGGAGTTCTAAAAGAGAAAAGGAATAATTGCAGATCTATCAAAGGAACCAAGGAGATTCTTTTTAATGAAAATTGAAGGAGGAAGCAAGGAGGTTCAAATCTTCAAGAGTGTTCCTTGCCTGGCAGAAGTAAAAGAACTCAGAAAATTAATAATCATTAGGGATTTTGGAGGGAGGTGGGTGGAGGGTGGCAGATGGATATAAGAGACATTTCAATAGAGTTGACATGACTTAAGTTCATGGTAGGACTGTAACTTAAATCTTGGAGAGACACATGGCAGAGGTGAGGGGAGAGAGCCTCATTTGTTAAACCCATAAGTGTGGAAATACTTCTCTGCAGTAGTTGCCATGTCCCTAAACTTGCTATTCCTACCGGGGTAACAGAAAAGAAATACTAACATGACACTGTATGGCTTTTAATGAGCTAAAAGGAAATGAAAACAACCCAACAGGCACATTTCAATGTGCTTGATGTAAAATGATAATAAAAATTACAAAGTTCCCTGCATGTGTGTTCCCTGAATGAAGAGTGAAATACTCTTCCAGTTGCTGTATCTTTTATTTAATTGCTTGATCATCTCTCAATAGAATATCTGAGTCCAAGCCAGTCAGGTCCCCTATTCTGTTCTGACACAAACCTTCTCAGGTGCACATTTTGGTGCAGTAAACTATGGCTTAGATCCTTACATCTCTGTTCTGGGGACAGTGTGCCGTTCTCTTTTCAATATATATCATACATCAAATATATCATTGAAGGACATTCTACTAGCCATTGCTCTAGATGTATAATTTCTAACAGAGTTAAAGCTCAAGGATGTTAAAATAATGTTAGGAAAAATAGATATTTTTAATTACTTACTGATTTAGAAAGTATTATCAAATGAGTTGTTTTCATGTGACTTTCAAAAAAAAACAGAATATGAGAGACAGAGAATTATTATTACTAGTACTGTGAATGAAAAAAAATTGAGATTTGGCTCTTAGAGATGATCTGCCCCAAATCCCAAATCATACATCATCTGGATCTGTCATCTACAGGTCAAAACAGTAGGTAGTTTTAGGATAGGCAGAGATTCCTTTAAGCACTACAGGGAATGAAACAACTATTGAGAAAGGAAGGGGTGTTTGAGCTCTTGCTCCATCTCTTTAATATATTTAAAATATATATTTTATTTTATTTTTGGCAGATGATGCTGGGGGTGGAGTCTTATAAACCAAATCCTTTACCTCCAGTAAAGTTTTTGTTATTGTTAAGTCACTGAGTCATGTCCAACTCATTCAGACCCCATGGACTGTAGCCCACCAGGCTCTTCCATCCATGGGATTTCCCAGGCCAGAATACTGGAGTAGGTTGCCATTTCCTTCTCCAGGGGATCTTCCTGACCCAGGGATCAAACCATGTTTCCTGCATTAGCAGGCAGATTCTTTACCATTGGACCACCTGGGAAGTCCTTAGATTTCTTACAAAGTGAAACCTCTCTTTCTCACGTCACCCTCACCACTTATTTTTTTAAAAAACTACCACAGAAACATTGTTTACCCCAGGTACCGCCAATTTTACTTTTTCTACAGTAATACAAATTGACATCTTTCCTGAAGCTTATTGGCAAAATAAATATAAGAACAATCAAAAAATTTGGAAAGGATTCCATTTTAAAGGTCTACAAGCAGATTTCCCATATTTTAATATCAAAGTATGATCTTCAATCTGTAAAGATACAGTTTTAAGAAGGCTGAAGACAATGCTGCAAGAGAAGATTCTACCAATGAACTCAAAAGAACATGGGCTAACAATTAATGAAGTCACTCTGAGAGGAACATGACAATTTGTGTTCTGTGTCCTTCATTGAAAAACAATATAAAGGAAGAGTAACAATAAAGCAGTGATGCCAAAAGAGAAAGAAATGGACTGGCATGATTCAGAAGAATGTAGGGTCTCATCCCTGCCCAAGACACTTAATACCTTGGAAACCTGAAATATTACTTAATTCTCTGAGCCTCAGTCCCTTCCCTGGCACAAGACAGACAATCATCCCTACCCTTCCCCTTTGTAAGTTATTTAAAGGTTCAAGTTAGATAAATTATATGAAAGTCCTTCATTAAAAACAAAACTCAATGTCAATTTTGGAATTTATCAAATTTACAGAGTAGGAGCCTTGGACAGGTCAAACTCACAGAAGTCAATGAAAAAATAATGATAATTATAACCCAACCCCCTAAGGATTCATGTAAGTATTTCATGCAATACCAAATTTTTAGTTTTAAATAGCTGACTTTTGAATCTCCAAATCAGCTATGCACAGAAACTCTCCCTGAAACATCAGCACTTCAAAAACAAAATATGAGTTAATGCCCTTGGTTTTTGGTTTTGGCATCCTCTAGTCCCACTTTTACCCCTTCTTTCAGATCAAGTTATTTTGTGCTCATGTTGAGTGGATTATGTAAATTACAAAGGAACTAAAGGATTTGTGAGCCCAATAGGGCTTCCTTACCAAATCCATGGATAAGAAGTACATGGTACAATTGGTGAGGGGATTGTAAGGCAATATGCTAGGATGGAAGATGTACTTATTTCCACTAAAGAATTACAGTGAAAGCTATCTTGGTGGCCCCTGGCCAGTGGCCATGAACACATACTGTTGGTGACTTTGGCTGCTTTTTGAGAATTTAAAATGATCTGCCTTCTCTCATTTGCTGGGAACTGATACTAAGCCAAGAGGCTTAAGAGTTCCCAAAATGCATTTTGTTTTTGTTTTTATCCATTTAAAAATAAATCATTGCTTCCATGACACTTGTCATGAAATCTAAACAAGCTGCCTCAATTCTTTGAGCCTTAATGTTTTTGTATTTGTTAAATATATGTGTGCTATTCTTACTTGTAAAGATCAAATTCAATAATATAAAGTATTTTGCAGTTTGTAAATAACTATGAAGTTATAAAGAGCTAATATTTTCTTACTAAGGGGATGAATTTTAGAGTTATAAGAGATCTAAGGTTATTTAACACAATCATTCATTTTGAAGAAAGAGCTTGGAGGGGCATTTAGTAAAATGCCTTAAAATCCCCAAACACTTAAGAGCAAGTGATGGAATCATTAGTGAACCTTAGGGAGGTGTGGTCCAAACCAAAGGTCAGCAATAACTATGCCAGAATTCAGCACAGAGGCCAGTTAGCCCAGAACAGTATAACAGTAACAGCATCAATGGTAAACACTTACTAAGCCCTATGATATGTCAGGCTCCTACGATATTCTCTACGCAACTTCACAACAAGCCAAAGAGGTAAGCACAACAATAAATTCCATTTTACAGATAAGCAAACAATGGCAAAAAAAGGTTAAAGAGCATGATCATAGTCACATAGCTAGCAAGTAGGGAGTTAATTCAGGTACTCTGGATCAGCACTCACAGTGTTCACCATCATACTATGTTTTCCCTGAAGCTTTACTTCGTCCAGATGATGCAGTCAGGGAGGGTTTTCCTGGCATCCTCAAGGGCAGCAGGGTGAGTGTGAGACAAATAGCAAAAGGTAGCAATATCTGATCTGACTTCAAACTGCCATGATAAAAAGGGGTGAGGGTGTGGGGGAGCCTCTTGGGAAAGGAAGTTTGGGGTACATGATGAAAGCTAGACAAAACAGCAGTGGAATCACTTAATGAGTTCATTCTTTCTAATAAAAGGTACTTTGCCACAACCCCTGACACTTCTGGTGACATAGTCATTGAAAGTCATGAACGGGGAAACAGTGAGGAAGGAAACTGAGAACTCAAGCAGAGACCACCCCACAGCAGGGCTATCCACAGCCTGTTGCTGCCCATATTGGATATATATGTACAACACATAAAACAGGGGCTTGGCTACCTCCCACTGGACCTTTAAAACTAATAAACAGCCTTGATGCTTGCTGTTCTCTCTTGGCATGTGCTCTAAGGGAAACCCACTCCCTGTCCTGCCTCCCCAAATTACACACACTCAGTGACAACTGGTACGCAAACCCTATGGCTGCCCTGACATTTAAAGGACTATATGCTTCCAGTCTAGATAAAAGATAAAGTTTGAGTGGAAGCTAGCTAGGTCTACCAGAACAGGAGATTCAGAGCCACTCCCAAGCACATTTTCTCCCTAAATTCAGGTGCAAGTAGCATTTATAATTTGAGAATACATCATTATGACAAAAATTAAAAATAAAGAAAGGATGCAAGCAATAAAGATCCTTCCATATGGTAGAACTATTGAAAAAGAATACCGATATGGAGAACAGAAAAAAATCCAAAACTATAAAACAGGAGTTCCATAAGGAAGAAAAAGACAAATGAAAAAATTAAAACTCATTTTCCCAATGTCACAAGAAAATCTCCCTTAGCTAAATAAAAACTTGACTCCTCAGATCAGATTCAATGAATACTAAGTAGAAATACTAGGGTGAGGGTGAGGGAAGCTTTACCTAGAAATACTGAAGTAAAATTGTTGAATCCCACAAATACAACTTACAGATCAAACAATAAAAAGTTACTAAACTGGAAAAAGAAACAGACTTACATCAGATTTCTCATCTGCAACAATAAAGACTAAATGACACAAAGCAATAATATAGAAATCTTTGTTGAACATTGAGGTAAAGGAACTTGCAGCCTAGAACTCTACCTGAAGCCAAACATTTACTTAACTATGAAACTGAAAGAAAAACGGCTTCAGAAAATTTATCGCCCATGCAGCTTTTCAAAAAACAAAATTGATCAAGTACAAGAAGAAGAAATTAAAAAAGAAAAAGGAACAAAAAGAAAAAGGATGATGAATTCAAGAAAAAGGAAAAAAAGAAACAATGCAAATAACAAAAGCAATAGTCTATTAATAACACGGTGGTACAATTTAATATGAGAAATGATTCTCTTAAAAGAGGTGCTATAAAGTTTAAAATTTGCAACACATTCTCCAAACATCTAATAATAATTTAAATGAGACAGTGCTCAAACTTCTCACAGCCCCTATGTTGGGGGTGGAGCATATATGCATATCATAATTTTTCCTTGATAGAGAAACATGTTTGAAAACATTTAATCCATGTTAATGTTATTTGATTTATTTACATTACTAGAAGAAAAAAACATGTTCTACTTTTTAGACGTAGAAAACACAAATACATTTCAGCTTTGAAGGAATCACTAAGATCCTTGATGGGAAAGACAACATGGGTTAAAAATCTCTACTGACTCAGAAAGAACCAACTGAAGTTTCACTTAATTTGGGCAAAGGAAACTTTCTGAAATATGCAAACATTGTAAATTACTCTCTATAAAGGCACTGAGGAGCTAAAGTAAATCTAACCTCACTGGTTATCTCAACACACAACAGAACTGACCGCAACCAGTTTCCCCGTAAAATTTTTCTTCTCCATTGATCAGCCAACCTCTCACTGCTGAATGCACACATGTGTCCTAGATTATTTCAAGGGAGCAGCAGCGGTGGAAATGGGGTTGCTAGGGGTAAATGAGTGTGTGTGTACACATACTCCACTGTTGATCCCAGCGAAAGCGTTTACCTTTTTAAATAGATTCTTCAAAAAAACAACAAAGAGAAACTATGGCATTCCATGAAAAGGGTCAAATTACTCGAGTGAAACACTGGAATACTCCCCATCGACTCTCATCTGCTACTTTCAAAGAAGCTTTTATAAGTCTAGACACCAAAAATATCTCTCTTTTCTCATCTGAATACCCAATCAGAGGATGATTCAGAGCGAAAGAAAAACAGAAAAACCTCTGACATTTGCTTCTAGAAAGTCACACCGACCTGAGCCTTGTAGCATACCTCAAGAACCCACCAGCCCTGCTAAACATCCACTGACCTACATGTGTGGACCTTAAAAGGAGGAGGTACTCCCAAATCAAGCTGCTGCTGCTGTTGCCAGGGTCACAAACAATCCTACAAATCAACTAGGGCCCCTTGCGAACCCAATGCCCAAAGGAACAAGACAAAGGGCCAGGAAAAAATAAGCATCTTAGTCACTCCTCTGGTATCTTTCCATGGATCAAGATATCTTATATCCTCACTACACAGGAAGGATAAGCACCTCAGAGTGGATTAAAGCTTTTACTGACCATTTTGGTTTTGCTCGGGCAATACTGCATCTCTATTCTTAATTTTTATAGGTGGGATCTCCTTTTGCACCCAGACTCTTCCTTCCTCACCCAACTTCCAAGCAGCAGAAGGGATGCCCTCTGTGGTAAAGTATGTCCAAATCATATAAAGCAAGTAAGGCCTGCTGCCTATTTCTGTGAACTCATGAATGAATGTGCCCCCAGCTGGGGGCCTGAGTTTTCTATGTCTACAAGTAAAATTCTGTCATTCCATACGTATAATCATGACAGTACTAGTCTAAGGGTCACAAGACACCCAGTTAGTGTGTGTGTGTGTGTGTGTGTGTGTGTGTGTGTGTGCACGCGCGCTCAGTCATGCTCAACTCTTTGCAGTTCCAGTGGACTGTAGCCCATCAGGCTCCCCTGTCCATGGAATTTTCTCGGCCAGGAATACTGGAGCAGGTTTCCACTTGCTCCTCCAGGGGATCTTTCTGATCCAGGGATCGAACTCGAGTCTCCTGAACTGGCGGATGGATTCCTTATCACTGTGCCACCTGGAAAGCCCTCAGTGCCAGTTTATTTTGTGATAAATGAAACATATAAAATTGGTAAGTAGATAAATGACTACAATCCACTGCTTACCCTATATATTATGAGCTTTGAAATTGTTTTCACAAGAGTTGGAATGAGTTGGCATACAAACTTTTGGACACTGACTTTAAGATAAGACTATAAAGCATTTCAGAAATTTCTTCAGAAACAGACTTACAGACAAAGAGCACAGACCTAGGGTTGCCAAGGAAGGTGGGAGGAGGGTGGGGAAGGAGGTATTTGGAGTTTATCATTAGCAGATGCAAACTATTATATACAGAATGGATAAATAAAGTATTACTGTATAGCACAGGGAACTATATTCAATATTCTGTAATAATCCATAATGGAAAATAATATGAAAAAGAATGTCTACATATACACACACATACATATAAATAACTGAATCACTTTGCTGTACAGAAGAAATTAACACAACATTATAGATCAACTATACTTCAATAAAATTATTTTTTTTTAATTAAAATTATTAAAAAAAAAAAAGAAGTTTCTCTTCTTCCTTCTCTTTTCAACAAACTCTGGGCATTTCCGCCAAGTTCAGTGAACATCTCACATGACAATGTTTTCACTCTCTCCTCAGACTAGTGATCCTTTCAGGAGTTTTATGGATCACCCTCTTGAGGCAGACACCACTTATTTCTCTCCTGGTCTGACAGTTCCTTTGAATGCGCCTCATTTTCTAAGAGGGTAGGAAGAAAATTGGTGTGAGGAAATCATAAAGGAAGAAATTTCAGTTCAGTAACAGAAGACACTTTCAATACTTGGAGTAACAAGCAACGGACAAAACAGTCTGTTTTCTGAGCCAGAGGGGCTGGATTTACCCTAGCAAAGGTAGCCATCTTGACTGAATGAATGGAAAAGGAGATGGGAACTGGAAGGGTAAAAACCCCAGATAACAGACACATAAAAGCAAGCCACGGTCTAGGTCACACAGAGAGAGAGAGAGACAGGGTGAGGAGGTGTCAGCTGTCATGAAGAAAAGCCAAGTAAAGATGTCATAAAAAGAGGAAGTTAAATATCAGGTATGCATATGTGCTTAGTCATGTCCGACTCTTTGCAACCCCATGGACTATAGCCTGCCACACTCATCTGTCCATGGAATTTTCCAGGCAAGAATACTGCAGTTGGTTGCCATTTCCTCCTCTAGGGGATATTCTAGACCCAGGGATTAAGACCACATCTCTTGTGTCTCTTGAATTGGCAGGTGGCTTCTTTACCAACTATACCAGCTGCCAAGCCCCAGAAATGTCAGGCACCTGAACTCAAAGCCATCAGGTATCAGCAGGTAAGGCCCTGAGGAGCTAAAGGAAGTCTACCAGACAACTCAGCTATTTGCATAGAGCTTCCCACAAGGGCAATACGTTTTGTCTGATGGTATGCTAAAAGCACCACTTGGCATCCAGCAACAGACCTGGTAATGTCAACCTTATATTTAAAATAATAACAAACACCTGCAATGATTTCAGAATATTCTTCAAAATACTCTGAATTCTTATTCTTGTTACTTTATTACCTAAAAATCCATCCCGCCATCTGAAAATTAAGATGCTAATTAACCATCAAAGTTCAGTTAAACTGAAATTGTTTCCAAGAATCCTTCCTGCATGTCTCTAGTCATAGTTAATTTATTTCCCCCATCCTGTACCACAACATAAGACTTAGATTGTTCTTCTGATCAAAGCATGATGACTAAGTAATAATTTACCATGAAACATCTTAATTTAGAAGTTGGATATATATGCATCTCCCAAGTTTGAATCAGAGGTTGTAACTCATCAATCCCTTAGCCATCAAAATTGCCTCAGCCGTAACAGTTACCTACAAACATTGTGTTACATTGAAAAAAAAAAAATTAGGAGATTCAAACAACAGAAAGGCACTCAAGTTACGATCTCTAATTCCCTTGCGAGTCTGAAATTCTATCACATATTCTCTTTTTGAAACTACTCTAAACAACACTCTACACCTGCCCATTGGATAACTAAAATAGGAAGCAATTATCAACTGTGGCATCAAAGCAAACAAAGCTAACAGTCCCAAGATTGAGACTCAGGGCATTAGACCAGTGATGCCAAGCCCTATGCCCTTGTGCATATGTCTGACATATAGAAGGTATTCAATTTATCATGAATGAATGAAAAACAAACAAATGAAGGAAGTGACTGCTAAATGGTCATACAAGCCTTACAGGCACTGAGCTCCAAATGATTCTTACATAAAAAAAGAAAATCTCTCACTGACTTTCCAAGATTCATCTTTTCCCATAAAATGAGAACTCTTAAAACAAGAATTCTTGACACTAAATATCCACCTTTTGCAAAGGAAAAAAAAAAAAAAAATTACAGCTTTATATCAGAAATCCGGAGAGAAGAAAAATGCCAATACCATCTCATCTTTCCAAACAAAAGCATGTTACCCGTTCTTCTGAACCTCAGATCCTTGAGAGGCCCAAAGCAAAATCATGTGCTCAGTCAGTGGAAGGGCAGATCAGGAGACAAGATTTCTCAAAAGAGATCTGCCAGAAACTACAGGAACCACATCTTCTTGGATCTCAGTTTCCCTGTTTGCAAAGAGAGGGAAGTAATTCATTCAGCAAGTACTTGAAAAGGCTGTAACCAGATGCCTGGCGCCAGGGTTGGCCTCAATGATCTCTTAGGTACCTTTTAGCTCTGAAAATCTTATAATTCTTATAGTCACTCTTAGTAGAGGTACTTTTGGCTCTGACCTGAAAATCTGGCTGGAAACATAAACAGACTTCTACATAAAAACACACATTTACCAGCTATAATTTTGACTTGGCAACAGGAGTTTTCACCATTGGCTGAGAGAAAAAAGTGCAAAATTTTCTCTAGTGATTACATTACTCTAAGCTCAACTGTAGCTCGAGTATGAAGTTGGGGCAAATATGGCCAGAGTGGGGCCAAGCCTTTATCACATCACACACCACCACACAAGGAAAGGACACGCCTGCCTTCTTTTTAGTTTGCCGACAATCTTCCACATATTCAAGAACAACGTGCCTCTCTCACCAGATCTGCCCTTTTCCACTTGACAAACTCTGTTTTATTTTTTATCCTTCTTCCTTCTGTCTTATAGAGAATATAAGCCAACATGGCAACAGGCTCTTTGTTTATTTCTTTCTTTTTCAAAAACAAAGTCACAGCTTGGATACAGTTAGCAGGACAAGATCCATATAGAAAAAGGCTTTTGTAATTTATGAAAGCCCCATGTTCAATTTTTTCTTAATGAAACCTTTTGACAAACCTTATTATTATTCCTGCCTTTGTTATTTTTATATTGTGATCATTATAACATCAAAATATCTATACAATCATTATAATTTAGTACTTTCTAATCCATCTGTGTTTCATTCAATTATTAGAGACAGATATACAGTTATCTTATTTTTAATTAAGAGGAAAAGGGCCTTAGGGTGACCCACTCAAGATCATGAGACAAGAATAAGCTGCCCAACTAGTATTATATACAAGTCTTCTGTCACAAAGTCAAGCAAACTTCAGAACTCAAGATTTTAAATGCTTACAAAATAGTTACATAATTATTCAAGAGAGAATATAAACTAAATAAAGTGCTAAAGTGTTTAACTGTATAAATAAAACAATATGCAAAGAATAGCCCTTAGTAACATGTAAATTTCATAAGGGTAGAACCCTGTCTGTCATTTTTTGCTATAGAATCCCTAGTGTTATAAAGGTATGCACACAGCACGCAGAAATTTTTGTTGAATGAGTGAATCACATCTACCTTTGTCTCCCCCAGAATGAAATTTAGGAAAGTCATATAATGAACTGAACTAGTTAAGCAGTTACTTTCTATGGCTTTTCCTCTTTACAATTTATTGTGAGAAACCTTAAACATATACAAAGACAGAACAAATAATGAATTAAATCTCCCTGCACCCAACAATTATGAATTCATAACTAATATTTTCTCACCTGTATTCAAACTCAGTAGCTCCCTATTCTTATGATTTGTCTTTTTTTTATTGGAGTACAGTTGATCTACACTGTTGTGTTAGTTTCAGCTATACAGCAAAGTGCATCAGTATACATATATATATCTAGCATCCCAACAGTATTGTACGGAATATGGCTAGCCATACACATATACATATACATATTCAGTACACGACTGAAGCGACTTAGCAGCAGCAGCAGCAGCATACATATACATATACAGTATACATATACATATATTTTTAAAGTCTTTTGATTTTAAAGTAAATGCCAGGCACTATTCCATATCACTCACCAATCTTGCTGACATTTCCCTAAAAAATAAGGAATTTTTTCTTTCATATATCTGCAGTAACATCACCATCCCTAAAAATATGACATAAATACTATATGACATTATTATTTAGTTTTCCTTCCTGAGATAACTGGCATTTAACTGCTTAAACAGTGGCAGTTGGTCACCAGTAGCCCTATGTGATCACCGGCTGAGAACTTTTATTGTTGCTTCTGACTCCAAACCTGGGTCCCTACGCAGTGCTGGAGCATAATATTTCCAAACAGTCAATTCACACTATATGCATTCCTGACCTCATTCTGAAGAGAAAACTCTAAGAATTGTTGTTGTTGCTTTTGCTAGAAAGATGTTGTGGACCAATTAGTACCCACAGTGACCAACAGAACCTTAAAATACCAGTCTTACTCATTTAGAAAGCAAATGTCAGTGGATACAGAACAAAGGCAATAAAAAAGCATGGTTGTGTGTCCCCAGGATAACAAGAAAAAGTGAAATTCTCAGATGGCGTTCCTAAAGAATGGCTTTTACTTTCGAAATAAAATGAGTAGGTAAAAGGATTTCCAGGGCTTCAGTGTACAAGCCAGCAGAACTCTGAGGAGCTCGAGCTGGGCAGCTGGCATTAACGTGCCTTAGTGCTTTGTGAGATATCAAGCTTTCTGTAGGCTCTGGATGAATATTTATTTGCCACAGAAACAACCTCAGGATTCACGATTCCTAGTATTACTTACAAACATGACTTCAACCACAGATCTTACCTGTGCCCTAAAAGCACCATCATCAAGGGGTGGAGGAGGAGGGAAGTTTCCGGAGCCTGACGGGAGAGCACTGGAATCATCAAGAGGTGGAGGTGGGGGTGGAAGAAAGTCACCTACAGAAAGGAAAAACACATGAAGTTAACATGGGTGCAAATTTACAGAGCTCTTTTTACAAAATACTGACAGTCCTCAACTTATGATGGTTCCACCTTTATAAGTACCTGATTTTGCCATGGTTCAAAAGCAACAGGCATTCAATAGAATATGTAGTTCGAATTTTGGTCTATTTCGGGCTAGGCATATGCAGTACAGTACTGTTGGGATGCTAGGCAGGGCAGCAAACAGCTCCCAGTCAGCCGAGTGATGGCCAGGGTGAACGACCAATACACTTACAGCCATTCTGTACCCTCATAACCATTGTGTTTTTCACTTTCAGTACAGTGTCCAGTAAATGACCTAACATACTCAACATTTTATTATAAAATAGGCTTTGTGTTAAATGATTTTGTCCAATCATAGGCTAAATGTAAATGTTCTGGGCATGCTGAACGTAGGTGAGGCTAAGCTATGATGTTTGGTAGGTTAGGTGCATTAAATGCATGTTCCACTTAACAATATTTTCAATTTACAGTGGGCTTTTCAAGATGTAATCCCATCATAATTGAGGAAGATTTGTATTAGCTGGTATCTAATACAATTGGATTAAAGAGCCTCTTGATGAAGGTGAAGGAGGAGAGTGAAAAAGTTGGCTTAAAGCTCAACATTCAGAAAACTAAGATCATGGCATCTGGACCCATCACTCCATGGGAAATAGATGGGGAAACAGTGGAAACAGTGTCAGACTTTATTTTTGGGGGCTCCAGAATCACTGCTGATGGTGACTGCAGCCATGAAATTAAAAGACGCTTACTCCTTGAAAGGAAGGTTATGGCCAACCTAGATAGCATATTTAAAAGCAGAGACATTACTTTGCCAACAAAAATACGTCTAGTCAAGGCTATGGTTTTTCCGGTGGTCATGTATGGATGTGAGAGTTGGACGGTGAAGAAAGCTGAGTGCCGCAGAATTGATGCTTTTGAACTGTGGTGTTGGAGAAGACTCTTGAGAGTCCCTTGGACTGCAAGGAGATCCAATCAGTCCATCCTAAAAGAGATCAATCCTGGGTGTTCATTGGAAAGTCTGATGTTGAAGCTGAAACTCCAATACTTTGGCCACCTGATGCGAAAGGTTGACTCATTGGAAAAGACCCTAATGCTGGGTAGGATTGGGGGCGGGAGGAGAAGGGGACGACAGAGGATGAGATGGTTGGATAGCATCACCGACTCGATGGACATGGGTTTGGGTGGACTCCGGGAGTTGGTGATGGACAGAGAGGCCTGGCGTGCTGCGATTCATGGGGTCGCAAAGAGTCGGACACGACTGAGCGACTGAACTGAACTGAATACAATTGCTTTGTAATTGGCTTTGAGACATAATTTTTTGTCCTACATAGCAATTATTCCCTATCTTACTTCTCCTCAGTTTAATCAGCAGCCTGAACTGTCGGAAGAATGACGACCAGATGTAACACACAGAAGTGATGTAAAGCTAGAGTGGAAGGACCAAGGACATTCAGCCAGGATAGGCAAGGTGCTTGGGGTGGTGGATTACTGAAGTCTATGAGATGTGTTGTTTGTTCTCAATATATTTTCAGTCAATTAGAGAAGGAAAAAAATGTATAAATAGGTAAGAAAATACAAGATGCAATTTATTAAGAATCTACAGGCAAACTCTTCTGGAATTTAAGACAAAGGAAAGTCCAGTTGGAAGAACAAGGAAGCTATACTGGCCAGATGGCTCAGTGGTAAAGAATCCACCTGCCAGTGCAGGAGATGAAGGAGACATGGGTTCAATCCCTGGGTTGGGAATATCCCCTGGAGCAGGAAATGGCAACCCACTTCAGTATTTTTGCCTGGAAAATCCCATGGCCAGAGGAGTCTGGCGGGCTATAATCCATGGGAACACAAAAGAATCAGTCACGCCTGAGTGCTTGCACACACATGCACACACAGAACGGACTTCCCTGGCAGTCCAATGATTAAGACTCTGCACTTCCAATGCAGGAAGCACAAGTACAAGTCCTGGTCCTAGAACTAAGATCTCACATGCCACAGGGCACAAAAAATATAAATAAATAAATAAATAGTCAATGAACATTATGATGTACAGCATAAGTTCATACTAGGCAGAAAGAAAGGAAAATAAAAATATAAAGGTTAGAAAAAATTAGGGCCTAGAAAATAAAGAGCAAATGACAGCATAACGATAGAAACGTAAATAAAATTGTGCTGTGCTGCACTTAGGCGCTCAGTTGTGTCCACCTCTTTGTTATCCCGTGGACTGTAACTCATCAAGCTCCTCTGTCCATGGGGATTCTCCAGGAAAAATACTGGAGTGGGCTGCTCTCCTCCGGGGGATCTTCCCAACCCAGGGATCAAACCCAGGTCTCCTGCTTTGTAGGCAGATCCTTTTACCATCTGAGCCACCAAGGAAGTCCAAGAATATTGGAGTGGGTAGCCTATCCCTTCTCCATGGGATCTTCCAGACCTAGGAATTGCATCGCAGGTGGATTCTTTACCAGCTAAGCCATCAGGGAAGCCTGCAAATAACAGTAGTAGGTCACAAAAATTGGAGCAGTAAGAAAATAAGCTTTTAAGTGTGTTCCACATCTGACTAAGAGTTTGAATTTTATCATGCATGCAATAAGGATCCATCAAGGATTTCTGAGAAGGAAACACTTCTAAGAATGTGATTTACTAAAGACTAATCTTAAAGTGTGTGCAGGACAGATTGGGAGAAACTGTAATAAGAAACATCCAATTTGGAGATCTATATACTATCCAGGCTTTAGGATACTGGGAAATTCAGCATCGCCATGGGGTAATGGTATAGAATCTTTTTAAATATGTTTTGCAAGAAATTATATTAAAAAAAGGAAACTTTCATTTTCTAAAAAAAAAAAAAAATATTTATATGTCCTTTTCCTTATAAAAATGAACTTTTTGAATGTTGGGGAATTGTCTCTCCTCAATGAATAACCAGCTTTTCCTTGCATTTCAGCTGTTCAACACTCAGAGATAGATGATAGTCCCTACCACTCAATGAGTCACTGCTGGATCATACCAAAACAGCACAACTTAGGTCTTTAGAAAAAGAAGAATCTAAATCTCACAGTGGAAGGATGGTGACATGGACTGGTTGTCCTGATACACCTTTGAGAGTGTTCACTTGAGCTCCATCTGCCTTACAAATAATAGTCTTACATAGAAAACAGATTTGCAGTTGCCAAGAGAGAGGGGGAGGTGAGAGAGAGAGGGGTTGGGAGTTTAGGACTGGCAGATACAAACTATTATATATGTAATGGATAGTAATCAAGGTCCTACTGTATAGCACAAGGAACTATATACAATAACCTGTGATAAACCACAATAGAAAAGAATGTGAAAAAGGCACATATACATATAACTGAATCACTGTGCTATACTGCAGAAATGAACACATTGTAAATCAACTATACTTCAATGAAATAATTTTTTAAAAAGTAACAGTTAGAGTTGGAAGAGTAGCTAACAGCTGTCAAGTCTATCTACCCCCATATTCAGGCAACCAAGATGTCAAACACACTATCTTTAGAGTACTCAGATTTGGGGGCTCTCACTATGCACCAGGCACTGTGCTCAGATTTTCCTAAGCGATGTCTTATTTCCAAAACAACTCTCTAGGTTGATGACTTTGAGACTTTAGAGCTCACTAGTATCTCTGGAAGGTCTGGTTAAAACCCAGATTGCTAAGTCCCACCCCTGGAAACTCTGACTCAGTAGATCTGGGCCAGGGTCTGATAATTTGCATTCTTAATAAATCCCCAGGTGATGCTAGTGTTACTAGTCCTGGGACCACACTTGGAGAACTACTGCATTAAACAAAGTGTCGAATTATTTCTACTTTAGACCCTACAGAATTGAGTTCAATGGCATGTCTTATAGAAGCATCTGTACTTCTCTTACCTGCCTGAGTGTACACATCTGGAGATATAATTTGTCTATATCCTTATTAAAATTATATGTCTCAAAAACCTTTATTAACCCCATCCAATAGTTCTATATTTGGCTAGGTACTAGAATCACCTAGGAATCTTACCTAAAAACGCGGATGCCCAAACTCTATCTCATACCAGTGCACTCAGGATCTTGGGGATGGGGAATGAAAATAGGAAGGAGAGGTCAGATACCCACATTCCTTTAAAACCCAGATAATTCTAATATGTAGTCAGAACTAAGAAAGAAACTCTTTGGCCTTCATGTGGCCAGACAGTGCCCTAAAAGAAATATTTAACACTGTCAAGTAAAAAGAATTGTCACCAAGATACTTTCCACCATTAAAAAACATCACATATGAGACTAAAACTCACAATAAAGTTTTGAGTGATCAGTAAAGAAGTCCAAGTTGATGGAGACTTGACGACCAAATTCTATTTCACAGCTTAATTTTCAGATTCAGTGTTTTCTCTGGACCTATATCTTCTTCATATTCAATTTAAAAGAGGATTTCTGAGCACCTTATTTCTGTCAGGGGAATTAAATACAGTGAGACACAGGTTGATGAGATTCTGGGAGAGTGAAAAGGAACCAAAAAAGAAAATAGAATTTGTTTGTGTAAAGAATTATCTTGTAAACAACACAAATCCAGACCATGTATTCCAGGCAAGATTAGGCAGACTGTTAAAGCCATAGAGATAACCTCATAATAATTTTCTGCTTATTTTGATGAGTTATTAAGTTAGACCAAAATTTTCCATTTATCAAGCTCAATTATCGGAGCTTCCCATTATGTTCTTTAAAGTGGAGCTCGTAGTTTAAAAGGATGTGTTTGTCAGTGTTTTGTTGCTAAGTTGTATCCGATTGTTTTGCAGTCCCATGGACTGTAGACTGCCAGGCTCCTCTGTCCAAAGAATAGTGGATTGGGTTGCCATTTCCTCCTCCAGGGGATCTTCCAGACCTAGGGATCAAATCTGCATCTCCCGTGGTTCCTACATCAGCAGATTCTTTGCCACTAAGCCACCAAAAGGATGTGGAGGAATGGGGAAATGTCTAGAAAATAGATATACACATGACAAAGGGCTAGAAAAGGGATTCTTTGAAGAGAAGCATAACTAGTTATGCTTAACTAGTTAAGATAGCTGGAATGCAAAACTCCTAGTAACTATTTTAAAAGAGACTTAGAACTCATGAGTATTCTGACTTAAGGTTTACTCACCATTTTAACAGGTAAGTCAACAGAAAACTCCTCTAAATTGCAGTAAGAATAATTTAGGCTTAAGAGAAAAGACACAATATCCATGTATAAGGAAGATGGCAAATGAAAAGAAACAGATATGTGTATACAAATGTAGGGGGATCCTTTCCTTGCCAGTAGATTTCTTCAAACAATGAAAGAGCATTTGGCTGACATGCTTGGGGCCAGAGGTGGTAGAGGTGGTGGTGATCCTCTTAGAGAAAAGCAGCTGGACAGAACCAGCTGCAAGCACCTTCCAACCAGCAATACTAAGCTGTCGACCTTCACATCAGTGCATCCCCTGTCCTCTGGGCTTGCTGGGGAAATTCAAGTGTATCCTCAGGCCCTGTGAGTTACAGGGGCATTGAATAACTCAAACAGGCAAGTCAAAAAGGAAAAAAAGGACACACATTAGGCAAATGGGAAATGCATGGTACATAAAACCTAAGAAAGAAACATGTGGTTTTATAAGAAGCAGAGTAGTCATAGACACATGTCTATAAACCCTGGTCCCTTCCTTACCCTTTTCCTCACCATCCAAAGCCTACCCAGCCTGCAAAATACATCATCCCTCAATTACCAGATAAAATGGTTTAGTGAAATACACAGCTGGAAATGGATCCTCAGAATTCCTTGGAGAGAAGCAAGGAAAGATCTAGTGTAAAATGCTCCACGTCATCCTAACTCATTCAGCTAATATTCAAAAGGTTTTTACTTTGTGCTAGATGCAGCACCATGAGACAGTTAAAGGGTGACTGTGGTACACAAAGTATTGTATCCCCGATTCCCAAACAGTACTTTATGCCAGTTTACATCAGAGAACAGCCTGTTGTGAATACCATTAACTTGAAAAGAGTGAGGAAAAACTCCCAGGAAGCCAGCTCTGTTTATTTTCTCAAGCTACCCTTTCTAGTCGAGGGGTAAAAATGGCAGTGGCACTGAGAACCAGATGTGGCCCCTTCGTAGTAGCTGAGTTTCACCCACTGTAGTTACTCTAGTAACATGGCTCAGGCATGTGTAAACAAAATTTGCTTAGCCCTTGGTAATACAAAGTCCCCCATTAGGGGAGAAACTAACAAGAATTTACCAACAAAGAAGATAGTACATTACTGGTTATATGTGACTGTAGTGCAAAAACACAAGGGAGTTAATTAAACTCAGATCGTCAATAAAGTCTCAATTAATTTACTATGGTTAACAACAACAACAACAACAACAAAAGCAAGCATCATTCTCTTTCTTCTTGATCCAAATATCCATGTAAACCTACATATACACACACACATACAGGTTCAGATAACAGCCCCTTTTGTGCCTCTTACACATTCTGTCAAAATATCTGTAATACTTGATTGCATTTGTGTTTATGGCCATTCTCTCCTAGTTAGAACTGAAACTTCTTAAAAAACAAAGCCCTCTCATAATGTATCTTTATATCCTCACCACCTGGAGTAAGTTTAGGGCCATATTATCGATCAGTAAACATAGGTTGAAAAACTAAATAAATAAAAAGTCATTTTAATCACTCAATTGATCTTTAAAAACAAAATGACCTGATATCTTAGATGCTTTTCAAACATCAATGTTCACATCACAAAAAAGATCTAGTTAAAATGTAGGCTTTGACTCAGCAGGTCTGTGGTGAGGCTTGGGATTCTGCATTTCTAACATGCTCCCAAGAGAAGCTGATGGAGATTCATGGACCACACATGGAGGAACATGGCTCTAGGGTTCTTCCAGCTGGCAGATGTTGGCTCCCTAACTTTCTTAAATGGAGACTTTTTGGTTGTTTAAGGAAAACCTAAGTTTAAGGGAAGTAAAACTACTTAGAAGCTCCTCAAATTAAGAATTTAAATTATGAGTACATAAGAGATTGGGCTGGAACACGCACACACAGAATAAAAATAACTATGATGACCAAATCATAAGCTTCAAGAAAAGACAGTTATTCTTTTCCATTAATAGTAACTAATAGAGAAAGGAAATACGTTCCAAAGAAAATAGCAAAGCTTAAAATGCACCCCCCAGTGCTAACCTTTACTTTGGAAAAGGTAATACTACCATCTCAGGTTCAGTTTTCCTCACCTCTTAAGTGAAGAAAACATTTAATAACAGCTACTTCACAGTGTCACTCTACAGATCAAATCAGTTAAAACTGAGACTCTGAACTATTTTTGACTACAACCCAGAATAAAGAAATAACCTTTGATGTGATGATGCAAAACTCCTATCTGGAGATATATAAATAAGTACATATATATCTGAAACAATGATTTCATGAGATCATACCTATTGCATGTAAGGCACATCGACATTTTCTATTTATTTATTTCAAAGGTGTGGAGAAGGAAATGGCAACCCACTCGAGTATTCTTGCCTGGAGAATCCCAGGGACAGAGGAGCCTGGTGGGCTGACGTCTATGGGGTCGCACAGAGTCGGACACGACTGAAGCAATTTAGCAGCAGCAGCAAAGTGACTGTGACCCATGAAAGGGTCTCAACTCACAGTTTGGACATTGCTGAGCTAAACTGCACGTAAGTGACATGTACAATGTGTATGTGATAGTGGTGACTTGTACATTTACACACAACAGATGACACTTTCGTTTTCTTTTTACTTATACACAAAAGAGCAGCTGAGTCTAAACTTGTCCACTCACTAGAGGAGACCAAGTCTGAAAAGATAAAGCTTTCTGAGCAAGGTTGAGTAAAGAGAAGAAGAGAGAAGATAAAATAAATGTGACAGGAGTGAAAAATCTCCGTGAGGTGATTGAGTTATGTCACAGTTGTTAACATTATCCTCATAAATAAGAGCCAATTTATTATGAAACCAAGCAGTTGAAGAATTCACTTACAATTTTACCCTCAAATACATCTTCAATTTGCATTTAAACATGTACCACCAAGAAAACTCTACCAGAAAGCACACTGAATAAAATATTTTAAAAATCAAGTATTAAAGTCTAGGACAGCAAACCTTTATTGTGTGGTAATATATATAATATATATACAGATTTGCCTATTTTATCATGGAGAATCTTTTAAGTAGATTCCCAAGAAATTGTTAGCAGCAAGTTGTCTCTAAGACGCTCAACTTTGTAACTTGGGAACAAGTGTGCAAGAAAAACTCATTTTTCATTATACAAATTTTTAACCGTTGCTCTATCCACTTATTTTAAAATAACACATACACACAATTCAGAAAAGAACTGTCAGTACCTGGAAATGTGCCACCTGCAAATGTGGAGCTACATAAGTTTTTAAAAACCACCAGGAAATACTGGGCTATGTACGGCAGAGATCAAGAAACCGCTGAGGGTCCCATTTAATGCATCACTTCTCAGTCTTCCCAATCTATTCACTACCCATTGGATCTAACTGAAAATATGAAAGGAACAGCCCTGATTTACTCAGTGTGTGGTTCCTATTACAGACAGGTTAAATCTTTGGCTTATTCCCAGAGCCATAGCCTAAGTACCATCTCAGTGTGAGCACGGATCCCTGGCCTGGATTCATGGAGCATTCATAGAGCTACTAATAAAGGAGTTCCTGAATTTCCATTTCGTTCTTCTTCCTTAAGTGTGCAGCCCCTTTGTGAACTCACTGGCAGAAGTGATAATTATCAGGGCAAGGCTGGGCATCCCTAGTCCCCTGTCCTCATTGTCATCAAAATAGCAACAACACTGCCCCCTTAAATGACACATCTTCATCTGTAAATGAGATGATAATGTGACTTCAACCAAGTAGCTTCAGTTCTCTAGTTTTCAAATCAAACATTTTCGGAGTTTAGGCTTTTATTATATATAATTATACATTAGGAGAGTACCCTTTCTACTTTTCCTCTATTTTTACTATCTGCTCCTTAACTAAAAAAGCAAATTGTTGATTCCGGTAGTACTTAATTTTCTAAGTCATATAATTTAAATGAAAGGACTAAGATTAAAAAGAGCAATGAAACACAATATTGGTATAAGAGAGTATATGAAATTCAGCACTCCTGTATGCTACTTATATATAAATAAGAGCATTAGAGATAAAACTTTCTCAAGAAAATTTGGCAACAGGTATCAAAAAGCCTTAAAAATATTCATACACCTTGATGTAATAATACCAATTGTAATAAATTATCCTACTAAAGAAATGACTTAAGTGTATACAGGGAAGCATGTTAAAGAAACTTAACCAAAATGAAATATGATGGAAATGATCAGACTATTCATCGATAAAGTATGGGTTAAAAATGTCAACTGCAATCACACACTGGAAAATGGTGTGGCCATCAAAAATAATGATGTTGATCTAGATCTAACATTTATTTAGTCACTGATGGGTGCCTTCTATGTGCCAGACATTACTTTAGTCACCAGAAGGAAATCTCAAACAAACAAATAAGTAAAACAAACACAAAGAGCCGCACTCGTGGAATTTATACGCTATCAGACTGCTACTGCTGCTAAGTCGCTTCAGTCGTGTCCGACTCTGTGCGACCCCGTAGACGGCAGCCCACCAGGCTCCGCCGTCCCTGGGATTCTCCAGGCAAGAACACTGGAGTAGGTTGCCATTTCCTTCTCCAATGCATGAAAGTGAAAAGTGACAGTGAAGCCGTGTCCGACTCCTAGCGACCCCATGGACTGCAGCCTACGAGGCTCCTCCGTCCATGGGATTTTCCAGGCAAGAGTACTGGAGTGGGTTGCCATTGCCGTCTCCGATACGCTATCAGAAGACCTCTTAAAAATACATTACGTAAAACATACTTAGTATCAAATCTTGATAAGTACTTTATAGATATATAGGGCAAGCAAGGGGAAAGGGAATGCTAGAGTGATGATGGGAAGTCACAGTTTTAAAGAGAATAATTGGAAAATGCTTCATGGAGGTGATATTTGAACAATGACTTAAATCTAGTGAACGTGTGAGTCATGGAGTATCTAGAAAAGAACATGAATACGTGTTTCTGATATATTACCTTGTGAGGAAAAAAGTGGGCTACTGAATAGGGTTTATAATATGGCATTATTTTTGTATAAACAATTTGTATATGCTAACAATTGTCTATGACTCATGGGATGACAAGTGTTATTTTTTAATGCCTTTTCCTTTTGGTTTGTTATACAATAAATGTGAATTATAGGCATGCATTTTTAAAAAATCAAAAGGAAGATACTTTGAGATGAATTGCAGAATCTACTTAAGCCAGTGTTTAATTTTAATGCATCACTATATTTACCCAAGCCAAAATGTAATGTCTCCGTCATCCTTCTAAATAACTTAGCTTGAAATGCTCTTTGAGATTCTCAAATTAAAAGCAGGAAGAATCATTATCCTAAAGTAGATGAAGTCTCCCTGATTTTCAGATGGACAGTTTTACTCTACATCTAGCTAATACAGAATCCCTAGGTCTTCACTGAGTTCAATAGGCCCCATGCTTGACCACAAATAAATACTCTGCAAAAAGGTGAAACTCCTTAGTGCATCATATCAAGTATGCTGCATTTCTCTATCACATAGTGGTTTCCAATTGTTGAAAAACAAATTCACTTTCTTAGTCAAAAAACACGGAATGATTTTCAAATAATATGAAATTAGAAGGACACTCTGGTTCTGCAAATGGACTAAAACCAAACAGAACTTTTGAATCCACCAAGTGTCAATTGTCTTTCAAAAAGACAGTAATTTCCACCAAAACAACAGACCACACCATATACTTTTGGTTTCCAAAGATGGGCACTCAAAATAAACAGGGCAATGATTTAAGCTTAGGCATCAATTTTCTACCAACTACTGAGGTCCCTGCAGCCCCCTATAACAAAAAGTGACATTCTTTCAGATAAAAGTGAAATAAAAATTAAAAATTCATGTTGTGGGCACAGAATGAGGCAACAGTCAAGAGAAGAAAAAATCTTAACCACTGAAAAAAGAAGCTGGCAAACAAATATCAATGTGCTGAGAGACTATTCCAAAAATACCCCTTATCCTTAGAGATGGGACATGGCCCTGTGGTGGCCATTGAGGCCAAATACTTACCTTTTTGCCAAAGATGGTGATGGAGTTGGAAGGAGTACGGTTTCAAATAAAAACGCTTTAAATAGCTCATTTAAACGTACTTCGCCACTGCTATATCTGGGTAGACTGACACATCCTTACTCCTAATGACAACATACTGCTTCTTCCTGATTCAGCCCTTTTGCAGCACATACCCTGCTCTCCATTATTTAACTGCATACCTACTGGTTTCTCCTACAAGACTAAAAGCACCTTCATGGCAGGCTCTCTGTTTTAGAGAACATATAGAGAACATAAGGAGATCAAACCCATCAATCCTAAAGGAAATCAACCCTGAATATTCATTGAAAGGACTGGTGCTAAAGCTGAAGCTCCAATCCTTTGGCCACCTGATGTGAAGAGTCAACTCACTGGAAAAGACACTGATGCTGGGAAAAATTGAGGGCAAGAGAAGGGGACAACAGAGGATGAGATGGGTTGGATGGCATCATTGACTCAACGGACATGAGTCTGAGCAAACTCCAGGAGATAGTGAAGGACAAGGAAGCCTGGCATGCTGCAGTTCAGGGAGTAGCCAAGAGTCGGACACCACTTAGTGACTGAACAAAAACAACAACAGTGCACACAACAGATGCCTGATAAATAATAGTATTACTATTATAAATAATAACTATTATAAATCTATATTATATTAAACTGAACTAAACTCTGAAAGAATGAACATAGGTATTTCTACCATATACCATTTTGTCCCTTTCCAGTTACTGACGTAAGGGCAATGCACTATAATATTGTTGGTTCTGCATGATGCTCATAGCTTGACAGTTAATAACATCAGTCTTAAAGTAGCCACCCAGTTTTATATTGTTGTCATTGTTTTTACGCATTAACTTACTCAGAGCATGTCATCAAAATACAGACCCTGAGTCCCTCATCCCTAAGTAACCACATGGTTATGGGAACACCCACGCCTCAAGAAACATTGCAGCGAAGTGTACTGTACTTGATCTTTCGTCTGTAATAAAACTCCTGGAGATAGGTCTTAACAGTATTTACATCTCATAAGGTACCTAGAAATTCCTTCAAACCCTCCAGGAATGTTGGAGGATCAGGTTTCTGCCCATAAAGGGGGAACAGGGAAATGAAGAACTAGAAGAAGCGAGGTCGTATGGATAGAAACTCAAAAGGGTAGCGCCTGAGGTATTGAAACAGCTCTGATTTTAAGGAAAATGTGCAACAGTATCTCACGGAGCACTTTCTTTTACTACGTATAGTGAGGTCCCACTTTACAATTCTTAGATCAGCATCTTTGGGGTTGGAAGCCAGACCAAGTATCTTGGCACTCTCCCCACATGATTGTGACATGCAGCCCTGGTTAAGAGTCATTGACCTTCATGAAAAACAACGTAAGACTGAGAAGCTATCCTGAAAGACAAGGCAACTAAATGCAACTTGTGGTTCTAGAAGGGATCCTAAACCAGAAAAGGAATCTTAAGAAGACAACTGATGAAATCTGAATAAAGTCTGTATATTAGGAAGAAATATTGTCTCAGTGTGTTAATTACCTGATTTTGGTAATGTGCAGTACGATTATGTAAGATATCAACATTTGGGGAAACTGGAAAAAGGCAAAGTGAGAATCCTTTTATGCTATTTTTCAACATTTGTGTAAAGTCTGCTATCATTTCAAAGAAAAAAGGAAAAATTTATTTTACAATTTAAGAAAAAAAAATATAAGAAAAATGACTTTCTAAGAAAAAAATAAATTTATAGATGGAGAAATTCCAACCTTTATGGTAAAGGGAATCATGTATAGTGTAAAACCATAACAAGAAACCCACTGTGACCCCACATCTCCTAACTTCTGACTGAGGCCCCATTTACCACAACAGGTGGCAAATTTAGTGTGAGAAACTGAAGCTGTTTAAGAATGAGGAGGAACCCTGCCCAGCCCCTACAAATCCAGAAGACTATGAAAAAGAGGAGAGATTCTTCCTATTTAGGAGACATGGATCAGATGATCAGAAATAAGTGAAATATCTTCAATAACATCCAGGCTAAAGGAAGCATGGATGGGCTGGGAATCCTAGTTCGAGGATCCGCATCAATGAAATCCCATCATGCTTCCGGCGCCCCACTGTGCAAGCCCATTCCCCTGCCTCAGGAGACTCCCTGAGGATAAGCAGGGCTGTCTGAGACCAGGGGCCTTCTGGGATTTCTACTGTCTTCATCTTTTCTGCACAAATGACTTCAAATTCTTCTCACTGAGAAATTCTTGTTACTATTTATATAAAATGATGCCAACCATTACTCACTCTCCTTCAACCCTGCCATTTCATTGAGACTGAGGCTTAGCAAATGCATAAATGCTTTAAAAATAATCAAATAAAGACACTCATTTCATTTCAAGGTGGCTGTTTTTTGGCATGTATTTTTTTTTTTTTCCAAAAGAATACTGAAGCTGACAGGTACTTGCTCTAAAAATTTACTTCGCCACCTGCTAGCTGAAATATTGCTTTCATGGATTTATATTGTATTAAAAGGTCACTGGCTGTTTAAGTCTTAAACAGTTTTAATCATTCTAAAAGTCTCTTAACAGTAAGAAAAGGAAACTCAGAACAAACAGCAGCAGGGACTCTAATTAAAAGGGCCAATTCATCTAATTTTATTTGGGGTTAATTATTCAGGATTCATTCTTTGATGTGTAAGGAATAGCAATTAGTAATTTTAGTGATTTGAGAATCATTGGAGGTGTAATCAGTTAAAATGAGTGAGTGTTTACAACACAAGATGGTGAATTAGTCTCTCTCAGCTGGAGAACAGGAACATTAGGCTTCAAGAGATCAAGGCTAAGAACTGCAGACCCTGGTAATAATAGTCACTTCAAAATAAAACACATGTCAACAGCATCCAGTGTTCTCTTTCCTCTGAGCAAAGGCAATGCACAGAAGCTTCATGAAATTACCTTTACCAGATCTCCATCTTTGCTTCTCTCGTCAGCCATGTCCCTTCATTTGGCTCTTGACACCATGGTAACAGTGAATGCATCACATTAAAAAAATACTTCTAAATGAACATACCATTTATAAGCAACCTAAGACCTACAATAACCATGCCACTCATTTAGTCCACATCAGTATCTATAACTGATGGTGGGGCATCCACATCTGAACCTCTAGCTCAGTGCTCAAAATTGAATTCAGATACCCTAACCCACAGACATGCTCAGCTCCCCTCGTGTACTCTATTTTTCTATTTATTTCAGTACAATTATCCCTATCACAAAGGTCAGGAGAAATCCTATTTTTCTTTTTATTATCTCATTCATTCACACTGACTATAAAAAACCATATTAAATGATTTCAAATTTTTCAAATTCATTTACTGCTCTCTAATTCTACTGCCACCAAAATACTTAATGACTAGTTACCTCATATCTAAACTTATGAAACAGTTGAAATGGTTTCCATTCTTCCCAATCTATTCCTTTCCAACTAATCACATACACTCCTGCCAGATTGGCCCCATCTTCCATTGGCCCCCAAATAACCAAATCAATCTTTGAGGGGAGGAAGGACAAAGGTAGAGATTCTCCCTTGCTGGATTCAAAACTCACCACAAAGTTACAGTAACCAAAACAGTATGAAACAGGCATAAGGACAGACATAAAGACCAAAGAAATAGAATAGAGAGCCTAGAAATGAACCCTCACATACACGACTAACTGAGTCAATGGCAACTTTGCTAGGTTTTAGAGGATGGTTTAGGAATTCTAGAGGCTTAGTAAGACCCCTGCTCCAGGCTTCCCAAGATCGGACAGGATGTCATATTGCACAGGCAGAATCCTTAAACAAGACAGGCCTCATAGGAGGAAATGGAAAGCAACTTGACAAGTTAGTTCCACCTTATACCTTCTTGGAGTGCTCTGGTAAGTATGAATCATATGCATTCTTTGAGATCACCGCTGCTAACAGAAGCTATGCAAATCCTGTACTTCAGACCACTGACTTTCACTCAGCTACACACCCAGTCCAGGAATACGTGAAAGCTGTATATTCTAACCCTGCTTATTTAACTTACAGGCAGACTACATCATGAGAAACGCTGGGCTAGAGGAAGCACAAGCTGGAATCAAGATTGCCAGGAGAAATATCAATAACCTCAGATATGCAGATGACACCACCCTATGGCAGACAGTGAAGAAGAACTAAAGAGACTCTTGATGAAAGTGAAAGAGGAGAGTGAAAAAGTTGGCTTAAAGCTCAACATTCAGAAAACGGAGATCATGTCATCCGGTCCCATCACTTCATGGCAAATAGATGGGGAAACAGTGGAAACAGTGGCTGACATTTTGGGGGGCTCCAAAATCACTGCAGATAGTGATTGCAGCCATGAAATTAAAAGACGCTTACTCCTTGGAAGGAAAGTTATGACCAACCTAGATAGCATATTAAAAAGCAGAGACATTACTTTGTCAACAAAGGTCCATCTAGTCAAGGCTATGGTTTTTCCAGTGGTCATGTATGGATGTGAGAGTTGGACTATAAAGAAAGCTGAGCGCCGCAGAATTGATGCTTTTGAACTGTGGTGTTGGAGAAGACTCGAGAGTCCCTTGGACTGCAAGGAGATCCAACCAGTCCATCCTAAAGGAGATCAGCCCTGGGTGTTCATTGGAAGGACTGATGTTGAAGCTGAAACTCCAATACTTTGGCCACCTGATGCGAAGAGCTGACTCATTGGAAAACACCCTGATGTTGGGAAGGATTGAGGGCGGGAGGAGAAGGGGACAACAGAGGGTGAGATGGTTAGATGTCATCACCGACTCAATGGATATGAGTTTAGGCAAACTCTGGGAGTTGGTGATGGACAGGGAGGCCTGGCGTGCTGCGGTTCATGGGGTCGCAAAGAGTCAGACACGACTGAGCGACTGAACTGAACACACCCAGTCATCCATCCAACTACCTTCCTTGACTCATGCCTTTGCTCATGCCTTTGTACCCACCAAGACCTCCCTCTTCATTTTGAAGCCCAAGCTATTCTTGGAGGCCTAGTTCACCTTCCAAGTGGTGACCTTAGCTAACCCCAATAGCTAGATCCCTTGGCTACCCCCAATAAAGGCACCTCCCTAACTCTCACGCTATGGAGCCCTTCAACAGCACGTTCATGATGCATCTTGTTGAGACTACAAGGACCATCTGCCTGCACCGTGTGTTCCTTGAGGGCATACATCACGTACGATTCATCACTTGAGCCCAAAAGTACCTCTTCCCACGCTTCAGAGAGTTGAGATAGAGAAGAGTTAAGAAAATATTTGCTGAGTGGGTATATGCATAAATTCTCAACAACCACAGGTTGAATCCCAGCCAAATTAAATTATCCTTTGAAGGAAGAATCTGAGTAGTTATCAATCTCAAAATAAGTGTATATATGTGTAAGGGAGAGAGAAAGAGTGGGAGAGAGGCATCGGAGTGTAACTAAAACAATAGCAAAATGAAGCCCTAGCAGCCAAATAAACAAATACTGGGTTCTCTCTGGAATGCTTAGAAATCTTGGAAAGGAACCACATAAAGAGCTCTGAGGTGGCACTAACTTGGCACATCAAGTGCTTCTGCGACTGATTAACCCGACATTTCCTTGGGTTTGGGAGTATTACTAGGTCACTTTTATTATGGACAAACTGTTCTTGAACTATTTGTAAGACAGAAAGAAGCTATTGTGATGAATCAATCAAACAGGTCAGTTTTGTCCTGAAAACCCTGTGTGATAGCTAAGGCAAAACAACAGCCACCACTCCAACCAGGCAGTCAGACCAACAAGAACATCCCCAGACCCCAGTGCCTTTTGCTTAGTTTTAGATGAGTTCTTTTTGTCCCACATTGACCTATAAACCCCCACACTTACATGGGCAAGTCTTGCATCATGAGCAAACTTCAAAAGGCCTCCAAAGCCTATTAGATTCTGTAAAATCTATTAGATCCATGAACTTACTTTTTTTTTTTTTAATTAGAATAGAGAATTCAAAAAGTAATCTCCTGAAAAGTCAAGTTTGTCTCTAGGGAGGCACTCCAAGAAAAACCTCATTCTTTGTATTTCATTCACTCTGCTTTCTTCACTTCCTCAGATTAGGAAGTCATGTGAGAGGAGACAGTCCCAATGCAAAGTTTGGTGACGTGTTCTGGGCAGGAGTTCAGGTAACTTGTTATTTTAGCAGACCTGGCCTGGCTGCCCAAAAACGTAATTTAGCTAAGTGCGGATCTTGCCCCTCTTCCTGCTTCATTTGGCCAGCTGCCTTGGAAGGTCTTTCATTCCAGAGGACAATGGATTTATGGCTCTCTTTTAGTTCTCCAACAGTAGTTCCACTTCTTTGAGTTTCAAGTTCAGTGAGCTCAGTCTTGGCATTCAAGGTTCACCTTACGTCTCATCCTTAAGAGTGCTTGCCCTGTGTCTGTTTGCCAAGGACAGGGTGGCAGTTCCCTTCCTGGCACTCAAATCAGCAATATCATGCTGCTTCTTATAAAAAGACTCATCCCATTACTCAAGTTACTTCTCTAAGTTCTACTGGCACTTTCATGGCTTAACTGGTACTAATGGCACAACTTTATAAACTCACAAAATCATCACATTAGAAAGGAATTAGAAGGAGGTTCTGCTAGTCTATGGGTCAGCAAACAATGGCCAAATCCAAACTGTCTCCTATTTTGTAAGTAAAGTTTTATTGGAATATAGCTACAGTCATGAATTCATTTTTCATCTACGGCTGCTTTTGTGTTCTGCTGGTAGAACTGAGTAGCTGAAACAAAGACCTTACAGCCAGTGAAACCTAAAATATTTCCATCTTAACTTCCAGAAAAAATCTGGCAATGCTGATCTAGCCCCTGAACTCATGTTATGGATGAGATTAAGAATCAGGAAGGTTAAAACAATGTTCCTAAGGAGTAAGCAAATTTTTCAAAGCACAATATTTAGAGCAGTGCTGGGCATATGGCATATACACATTCAGTAAATACTAGATCTCTCCAGTTTGACAGGAAATTTCATTCCTTTAATGTATGAAAGTGTTAAGTTTTTGTTTTTTTTTTTTAATTACAACATTGTAGCCTTTGAGAAATTCACTGTCTGGAGGACTGAACAAACTTATAAACAGATAATATCAACATAACATTGTATCAGTTTTCTATTGGTGCTGCAAAAATCTACCACAAACAGTCCTTTAAATATAACACAAACGGATTACCATAGAATTCTATAAAAAAAAGAAGGCTGTCATGAGTCTCACTGGGCTAAAATCAAGCTTCAGCTGTGTCGCTTTCCTGGTTGGAGTCTCCAGGGAATCCATTTCCTTGCTTTCCTAGCATTTAGAGACCGCCATCACTCCTTGGCTGATGGTTCCCTTCCTCCATGTTCAAAGCCAGAAAAGAGTATTGAAATCTTTCTCAAATTACATCATTCCAAAGACTTCTTCTGTCTCTTATCATTCATTTCTACAGATCTCCGTGATTAACTCCATCTGCAACTTTTATTCTCCTCTGCCATGCAATTGGACATATTCACAGGCTCCAGAGATTAGGACATGGACATCTTTGGAGCCAGTATTGTGTTAACCACATTTATCATAAAGAAGGGAAGCATAGACACAGTGCTATAAACCTCAAAGAACAGTTTGTCAGCATAGGGACACAAGGGTAGGCAAGGGTTAAAACTCTTTTATGGTACAAATTTTCTGGAGTTTCCCAAAATTTTCTGAAAATATCATCCTATTTCACCATATTTTAAATTTAAAATATATTTTTTTTAAATTGCTTGATTTTGTTTCATACACACAGTTCTTTTCTTTTGGCAACCATCATCTTGATATTACAATTTAAGAAAAGAAATGCTATTAGATATTAGTTTGAAGACCTTTAAGAAGTAAGTTTGGGTTAGAATTGCATACTCTCCTTGTTGGATTGCTTTTCTAAGGTCAATTTCGCAGATAAGAAAACTCAGACAGACAAGGAACCTGCCCACACAGACTCCATCTAAAGTATAGAGAAAGTTCCTTCATCTCTCTGACTCATATAAATGGAATAAAAAATGTTAGAGGAGTGTTTTTATGATGATTTACATGGCAATGCTTTAAAAACAGTGGGGGGAGTGATAAAATCTAGTACTTTGAGAAAAATAAATGTAATGATTTAGCAAATGATGGAGCTATACATTTTACTTTACATTTTAGTTCTTTAGACAAAAGTGTAACTGAGACTAAAAGACATAAAAATACATGCCTTTACTGTTATTAAGACTTAGAAAAAGTTATGTTTGCCTAGAAAAAATTTAAGAATGTCACCGAAACATTAATAAAGGTCTATCAATACTGTGTAACTATATTTTCAAATCCTAAGGCATAGCAATGAAGACTGAAGAGAAATTCCCTGATGTGTGACAAGTAACTGGAAGTGTTCAAGTAGAGGCAAGGAGACTACTTGATGTGAACATTATAAAGGCGATCTAAGCTTTATAAACCCACGAGACCCAGTATGTGACCTTTAAAGTTTCCTGACTTAAAGCACAAGAGTCAATTAACAGCAATAACAGACTTAGCTTTTTCTGTTTTCTTTTAATGTATATAGTCAGAAAACGTACTGTGGGACTTCCCAGGTGGTGCTAGTGGTAAAGAACCCACCTGCCAATGCAGGAGAAGTAAGAGATGTGGGTTCAATCCCTGGGTTGGGAAAATCCCCTGGAGAAGGGAATAGCAACCCACTCCAGTATTCTTGCCTGGAGAATTCCATAGACAGAGGAGCCTGACAGATTATGGTCCATGGGGTTGCAAAAAATCAGACATGACTAAAGAGATCTAGCAGGCCACAATACAACAATTATCCCAAACACAAGTAGGTGCTTACGAAGTACATGACATGAAATAATTCTCTAAGCAAGATCAAGGGAAAAGCAACTTGTGATGTAGAGATAATCTCTGATCTGACCCTGACTCCCATGTCTTGCTGTCTCACTGAAAATGAAGCTGTTTGTATTCAGAATTTCCCAAAAAGTTATATTTTACTCACTATAAGGTCATAATTTGCCAAAGGACAAATGAGTGGTCACCTAAGCAACGTGAAGGGGAGTAGCTAGGCTGTCAATTCTTGCAAATTGAGCCCACAAGAATCCATAAACTTGCTTCATGGAAATAGTTTATTCCCTTTGACTCAATACGTGCATAAAAATCTGGTAGCGAAACTTAGAAACATGTGAGAACTTCCTGGCCTGGCCCTTGTTAACTAAAAGGGAGGTTATGCAACGATATTTCTTAAATTAAGGTGCACATATTTCCACCCTTTACAATAAAATCAAGTAAAATACCAAATTACCAAGACGGAAAATTCCCACCATAAACAACCGGAGCTACCGAGAAGAGAAAAACAGGACATTCAGTCACAGGAGCTCAATGCCCTCCTGTTAAGAGAAAATATACACACATTCCCACGCAGAACCTTTTCCTTGTGAATAGAGCTCAAGGTGCAGGAAATAGTTTGATAGAGACATTATATTACTTAGACAAAACTCAACTAGATTATCTGTTGGTTTATTAGATTAAGGCTTTAGGCACATTGTTCTTCTCTAAGAGCTCTTGACATGAGCCAACACACACATTCTTTGGAATGAAGGCTTTTGTGAGAGTATTTTATGGTACTTAAGCTCTTGAAAAGACTTGTGAAAGCCTTCACACTAGAGGATTAAACCCAGTCTTTGGGGCTACCACATTAGGATGGTCCAGTTCACTTCACACAGCCTTAACTAGGACATGTGAGCCTTCTTGGACATAACGCCCAAGAGTTCCGACTCATTTATTGTGAGATTTCTCATGTGAACCCCCATCCCCTCATCTTAGTCACAATCTAAACACCAGATCCTGAGCGCTGGTGGATGAAACTGAAAGCAAAGTACTCTAGAAATAGAATTCTACTAGGTTTCATTTCTACCTGTCCTAAAGGGGAATATACTCTTGGTTTTATTCTTATTTAAATTTCAGTCAGGGACATTCTTAAAATAATAAATAAATTCCCAGAACATATTGCATCACATATTCTAACTCCATATTTGACTGTAAATAAAAGCTCATGGATTAAAGAGCATCGCATCCACTTGGGTTCTAGTTTGATTTCATTGGTTTGTTTTCAATAGTAGGGCTTTTTCAGCCTCAAATTGAGTCTAAAATTAGACCAATTTGTGGAATTAAAAGAGTATCATTTTAAGCTTCCTTAATCTTTAAAGGTGGAATTCCTTGGTGGCTCAGACGGTAAAGAATACACTTGCCAATGCAGGAGACACGAATTCAGTCCCTAGGTTCAGGAAGATCCCCTGGAGTAGGAAATGCAACCTACTCCAGTATTCTTGCCTGGGAACTCCACAGATAGAGGAGCCTGGCAGGCTACAGTCCATGAGGTCGCAAAGAGTCAGATATGACTGAGCGACTAACACTTTCACTTTTTTCAGTTTCAACATTTAACAGACTCAGAATGACTGTTCATCCCAAACCATCAGAGTTATAAATGTAAGAAGAAGACATATTTCTAGAAGCAGAAAGACCTCAACATTTCATTCAAACATCTGCAGACTTCACTTCTCTAGTATTTAAGGTGTTGGATTGTGGAGTGCCTCTTAATCCTCTCAGTTATAAATCAAGTATAGTAAGTATTTATTTATCCTTGTAGTCAATGATTTCTGTATCTTGCTGATTACAGTCTATGAAATAATTTGAAATTATGACATCTCACTGTTTCATCGATCATTAAAGAAAAGGCTCTTTTGACTAAAACTTACAGAAACCCACAAGGTAGACCTTGGTACTTGTTCTTTCTTTACCTTAAGCGTTTTATCTACAGAACCATGTATATCAACACAGTGCAACAGAAATTTCTGCAGTTTCATAAATGTTCTACATTAGGTCAATACTCACCAAGTGTGGCTCTTGAGCACTTGAAATGTGACTAGTGACTGAGAGACAAAATTTTTTAAGTTTTAAGTTTAATTAATTTACATTCAAATGCAGATCTGCAGCTTCTACATTGGACCACACAGATCTCGTCATATTTTACTTATAATTTTACTCCCTGCCCCAACTCTAAATTTCTTCAAGAAAAGCAATAAATCCAAGATTTTAATAGCAAATAACTTAAACAATATAAAGATTTTAGATTAAGAGCTGGAAACATAAACATGCACCTGCATTTCCATTTATTTAAATAGGGCAATAACTTTGGGAAGATGAATTATGTCTTACTTTGTCTCAAAAGTCCAAACCCAACACTGTGTCAAACATGATTACAAATGAAAAACTGTCAATGGGAAGAGTCTTCTCAGTACCCACTGGTATCAAAAGAAAAAAGCAGCACAGGAGCCAGTGCTGGCTCTGTCATGGGCTTGCTTGAAGATAGAAGGCAGGAGGAGAAGGGGACAACAGAGGATGAGATGGTTGTATGGCATCACCAACTCGATGGACGTGAGTTTGAGTAAGCTCCAGGAGTTGGTGATGGACAGGGAAGCCTGGCGTGCTGCAGTCCATTGGGCCGCAAAGAGTCAGACACAACTGAGTGACTGAATTGAACTGAACCTGTTGTCTCTCCCAATCACTTAAGATTTTAAACCATCATCCAATAATGTCCCTATGCTGTGCCCCTAAAGCTAAGCTGTCCTCAAGAAAGTAGAGATATAGGCAAAACAAAAGACTGTCTTTTCTAATCTCCTTCTCCATAAAACAGTAGCCACTCATATACTCATACCACAGCCACAAGATCAATAAATACTTTTCAAAAGAGACTTCCAAACATGTTCTTCATGGCTGAGATAAATCTTTTAGACACAACTACTAACAATGAAAATTTACAGCAGCAATTAAATTATATGCTATCTGGGACTAGCTTCGAAATAATCTTAGGTGAAGAAAGAAATGGGTATATAGATGAAACAAGACTGGCCTAAGCCAAATCATTGGCAAAGACAGAGAATATATTCATGAAGGTTTATTGCAATATTCTTGCTACTTTTGTATATGTTTGAATTTTTCCACAGGAAAATGTTTTTAAAAATGAAAAATACATATTTTTAGATGTTATAATAGCAACCTCCACTCTCCTAAAAGTTAAGAAAGGTAATGAAGCATAACTGTGCTCACCTCATTTTTTAGTTAAATGTGCTGCCCTCATCTTTTTTTTACATAATAAAGTAGACAACTCTTCAGGATCAAGAAAAAGCCCATCTTCAAGCTAGTCTCAGCCAGTATGTTTCATGTTTCATGCAACATGCAAGTACCTCAAATCCTTGCTGAATCTTTCATAGACATACCCAATTTACCCCATATCTAGTTCCCCTTCAGTTTTCTCTTCAGATGCTAAAAAAGGTGCCTAGTGGATGGAAAACTAACGGTACCACTTGGTTCATACTGGAAACTGTTTGCACTGGAACTCTAACTTGTGAATGCCTGAGGTAACTGTGCAAGCACAGTAGTTGCATTTGCCTAAGGAAATGAACTAAAAATATAATATCTACTGCTCCATATATCAGCTCATAGTTTAATTCCAACAGGTCACAAATTATATCAATAATACCATCATTATGTGTATAGCATCAATTCAGTGATCTCAGAGGATGAAGGGAACACTACCAGATTTAAAATCTCAAATCATCCCCTTAAGGACTGCAAGCATTGGGAGAAATGGCACTTAAACAACTTGATTCCACATATGGGAGCATTTCAAGTGTTTGGATCCATCACAGTAAAGAGCTAGTATTTAGGTGACAATGGGAACCTCTATCTAGGTAAATTCTAGCATTTTAATGGCTTTTCCTCTCTTTAAAAAACAAGCAAGAACTGAAATTAAATTGGCATCCAAATGTTCTCAGGATTCCTGTCCATTTTTCCTGTGCACTAGGAACTTTTGAAAATTACATCATTTAAGTGCACAGCAACATGGATGAGCGGGTGGGTTACAGATCAGGAAAAGCTCTGAACGCCACAGCACCTACCTCTTACCTTACTGAAATATCTCTTCTCCCAGCTCATCCAGGAATAGTACTGTCTGAACTCAAAGACTTTAGCACCCTCTAAGGAACACTGCCCCATTTTTTAACAGGACTAAATACTGGGGAAGATTCACTCCACAATGACAATTCATATGTATGTTCCCAGGGAAAACTGAACGCTTCTTCCTGATGGTTCTCAAATGATTCACTTCCAGGTGTGGAATTCTGTGACTCCTGAGTACACTTCTGATTTGGATACCAAAAGGCAGTGCTAGAGCTTCCAGAGTAAATGTGAATACTAGAGCTGCTTAATTTTCTGCAAGGAGCATGGCCAGCTCTGGCTAGTTACCTCCTGTCCTTTCCTCAAAGGATTCAGGGACAAGTGATTGCAGCATCCTCTACATAAGCAACCTGCAAAGTAATTAGAGACCATTATCATGTCACTTCATGTACTTTCTTCCTTGGACTTAGCTCTTTTTCTCATAAATCATAGACATTTCCCAAGCCACACATCTGTTGGTTTAGCTTACTTATTTCCTCAAGGCACTCACTTTCTTCTTAATCTCAGAAGCTAACTTTAGCTCTGCCATCAGTGGCCAAAAGAAATGCCATGCTTCTTTGAAATATCATGAAATATTTCCATGTCTTTAACCGTATCAACCAATCCCCACCCTGACTTCCATATACCAAACTTCATTCAGAATTAACCAACTGTTCAAGTCCAGCACAAATGTCATATGCTCCAGTAAGTTTTTGCTGATTTCTTCATTCAAATTTGTTTCTGTTTTCAGTGCATGCTCATAGTAGATGAAGGTGTAATTCTTATAGCAGTATCACTTTCTACCTTATAATTGCATCCATAGTTACTTGTAAGCTCCTTGCTGATGGAAACCATGATTGATTTATATGACCCTCCCCATAGCAGTTTCTCAGATACGCTTGACCATCATTCAGAAAAAGAAATGCACTTTACAGAGATCCAGCACAACCTAAGTATGATACATGTGCATGCGGGCACACACACCACCACCAAACACACACAACTGAAACAAAAATTTTCCCAAACAACACTTACCCTCACTACATGTGAACTGTCCATTATTGCTGGTGATATCACAGCCCACTAATCTGATGCATGACCTACTGATTGGTTGTGGCCCACTTTGGTAACACAGTATGTAGTATAGGGTTTCTTACACAGTGTCAAAAAATGCCAAATGAATGCACAGTCTGCTAACAAAAACAGATTAATTTTTTTCACCACCGTATTTGTCAACTATAGTTTTCTTTGTTCCTTAACAAAAAGAATGCCTGCAAAATGTTGGACAAAACCAACGATTATCAGAAATGTGTAAAACCTAGGCTTCTGTTTCAAGGAAATCATAGTCTCCCGAGTGTGTATAGATTTCATGTTATACAAACTACACAAAAGAACTTTACTAAGAATAGGAAGCTGACAATATCAGGTCATTTTTTTCCCTTCTCCCTCCTTGTCTATGGCA
This sequence comes from Giraffa tippelskirchi, assembly GCF_054371585.1. Classification (NCBI taxonomy): domain Eukaryota; kingdom Metazoa; phylum Chordata; class Mammalia; order Artiodactyla; family Giraffidae; genus Giraffa; species Giraffa tippelskirchi. The sequence goes on along the minus strand of NC_137276.1, from coordinate 156,456,474 downwards.
TCTTAGTAGCACTTTGCTCAACATCATATGTTATTATTAATAACGGTCTTCAGATTTCATGAGGCTCTCACCTAAAAAGCTTATCTATATAAACCACCCTAAAATCAATCAGCTTAATGAAGTAACACCTATATTATCTAGTAAACCATCTTCCACTCTGTCTTGCCCTAGAACTATGATTCTATTCTACCTCAGCTCTTGCAAAGACAAACATAAAAACAGGGTATTAACAATCTGTGTTATCTCCCTTGTATAACAGATACTTTTCCACCTGTTCACTGGTAAGAAAAGTTGTTTTTCCAATAGCGTACTATGAATAACTTCTAGAAAATAAGACAGCTCATTCTTGTATATAATAACTAAAAAATGACTGTTGTTTTCAAATAATACAAATAAAGATTTTTATGGCTGAATTAATTGCAGGTGGGAAACGTTTATTCATCTAAAATTTCATCATCCCACAACTGAGAAATCTTTGAAAATATTAAAGTCTTGAAGCACAAATCAATGAGACATGTTAGTTTTCCATTGGGAAATGTTACTGAGAAATATCATAACCCATAATTCTCAAACATTATTAACTGAGAATGCCAGTGGCCTTAGGCCTCTGTTTTGAGCCCCTGATCACCTGCAGCTTTGCAGAGCAGTGAGGAGCATAGGCTGCAATATGGAGCCAGACTCCTGGGTTGGTATTATGACTTTAACATGCTGGCTACATAACCTTGGACAAGTTACTCAACGTCTCTCTCCCTCACTTCCTTATATGTAAAATACATATGAGAGGACAGTGACATGATTTGCCTTAAAGAATTTCTATGATAACTAAATTAAATAAACATCAAAATATGGAACACAGTTGCTGGAAGACACTAGGCATGCAAATAAAGGTAGACGTTACTCCAGGACCCTGCCCTCAACTACATTTCAAAAGGCAGGACTACATGAAGAGGAAGAACTGGGCACAGTGGAAAGAAGTCTTCATTAACATGTGAATTAGAAACCCCACAGTTCTACCTGCTCTATTTGTGAATTGGAGTTATATAAACTGAGTCCGGACTCCTCATCTGTAGTATGCTAAGAAACAGAACAGAAGTATCCATAAAATTTAACAGAAACTCCAAAGAAATGACAATAGCTTTCAGCTAAGGAATCAGAGGAGGCTTCATAGAGAAGCTACTACTTGATATAGATTGTGGAATAGATATGTGAAAGCATAAATACTGAAAAGTGTATTCCAGACAAACGGAACTGTTTGCATGAAGACATGAGGCAGGAAAGCACGACATGTTTTCAGAGACCAGCATGTGGTCCAATCGGGCCAGCACCAAAAACATAAAGGGAAGCAGTTGGAGCTGAGGTTCAGCAAGCAGATCCCATCAGCAAGGGACCATAGAATCCTGGCTGGGTTGGAACTTACTCCCATAGGTATGTGGATACAATAAGGGTTGTAATAGGCCATTAACAGGGTCAGGTCAATAACGTAGAAGCAAGGGTTCAATGTGCAGAGCGATCAGAGGCTCAGGCTCTGGAGATAAGTAGTTCCAGAATCCATAAAGCAACTGCCAAAGAATGGAGGTGTGTGATGCCATCGAAGGGCAGAGATGATGGGGATGTAGAAAAAGTGGATCTCAATACCTGAAGATGAATCAAGTGTCAAAGAGAAACGACATCGTGGTGCAATGTCACACCGAGATGTCCGCAGAGGAGCAGAATTAAAGAACCCACAAAGGGTAGTCCACCTAAGGAGGCATCTTAAACAACCAACTACAGTCTCCTTCCTGCAGGCTACTGAACACAAATGAGAACCTTATTCATGTACAGTATGTGAGCGAACTTAATGTTAGAGGTGAGTTTGAACCTGAAGATTCTAGGATCAAGAAAAGAATTGGGGCTGAGGGGGTACTTGGAGAAAAGAGATGCAGGAGCTATAAAGAATGAATAAGATGTGACAAAACAAGGGTTTTTTCATAGGACATAAATTTACACCATCAAATAGACAGGACAAAGCAAAACTAGGGTATGGCCTCTCCCGCGTGAAATGGAGCATTTACAGTACATATTATGTCTACTTCATCCCTTAGCAAATGAAGCAAAGGCCAATAACAAAATCTCCCCTCATCATCAGCCATATTTCAATCGAAACAGTGATGGTAGAGGGAAAAGTGGTAGGTGTAAAACATTAAACTATACGATTGGGAAGACAGGGGTGAAAAATTGTTCAAAAAAAATGTTTTGTTGTTGCTTTCCATTTACATCACATGTCAGTTAAAGGAAAAAGAGACTCCATCACTCCTGGACAAAAATAAATAAATAAATAAACTCAAAGAACCATTAAGGGTTTTTCATGACTACATTAACTCCTGGGCAGACAGGAGCCTGACTTTGTCCTGTAGTAAGTGTGGTCTTCCTGGAGACAAGAAGAAACAAGAGGTGTGGAGCTTGGATTAACTCAACAATAGGATCCGAGCCCAAAGGCTATTTGTTTTTTTAGCAACTCTACACAAACAGACTATGTGTCCTTGAACAATACACGATACACAGCTGGGCTTATGGCAAAAGAAGAAAAGTTAGAAATGATAGTTGCTGATAATAGCAAGAAAACTAATATTAAGAATACATCTCCTCATGATAGTAAGATTTCACATTTTATAGGTCCCTGATGAAGAGAGTCTCAGACAAACTGTCCTATCTTCTGACAAAGCTAAAAGAGGTTAAGAGAGATCTGAAACCAAAGCATTAAAATACAAGCAAAAGATGATTTGAACATGGACTGTTTGGATTAGAGAAAAATCAAGGGAGATGAGTACAGGATAGAACCATTGGCCTGCCTTTCCAAGTTCATCTCATTCACCCAACTGTGCTGTATTCACTGCCATATTCTGGACTACAGTAAGCACTCAACAAAAACGTGTTAAATAAATGAATAAAAGCCTTCAAAACAACACTTGCTTTTCCCTTCACTGAAGATACCAGATTCCTTCTTGCCTCTGGGTCCCTGCACAGATTATTCTTTCTGAATATTCTTCCTCAGCCCTTTACCTTATCCTATAACTTTCCTTACACACAGCACCCCTATAACTTGCATTGAATAAGCATAAGTACATTAGCCACCCCGTTATATACCAGAACTACTTCTGCTTCCTCTTCATAACACTGGCCATGGTTCACTTTGGCATGAGTGCTTGATTAACAGCTATGCCCCCAACTAAACTACAGGCTCCAAGAAACCACAGGTTACGTCGATTTTGCTCACAATTACAAATACCTGAAAAAGTTACCAACAGGTGGTTGTCACTCAATAAATTTTGGAAGAATGAAGGAATAAAATAAGGACACCTCAGTAACATCAGCAGCATGGTCTGCCTCGATAATGCCAACTTCCTCAGAGAATCTGTTCCCACCCACGAACCCTGCTGTCAATGTGGCTCTCATGACCACAGTCCTAGAGCTCTCTCTGACCAGAAATGGACACTTCACCATTGTGAAACAAACTTGACACACCAGTAATTTTGAGAGGATGAGTCAACTTATCATATATAGAACAGAAGCAGAAGCTGGAAGTTACCACTCTACACCCATCATATTAGTACAAAGTATAAAGTCACTTGATACTATGTATTGGAGAAAACAAGAATCCTAATGTTTTACTGGGGGAATTGAACCCCGGTGCAGCCTAGAAATAAAAAAATTTGGCCTAACCTAGTGAAACTTAGTATGAAAATGTACAAGCAAGCTACTCCTAGCCGCAAACTGAGCAAAGTTCTGCCAATCCTTGAGAACACTTATACAGAGATGTTAATCGCAGGTCACAGGTTTGTGGGTGCAGGGAGTTAGAGGTAACCTTGAGGTATATGGACGGAAAATATTTGAGGAAAATGAATCCATGAAATACAGTAGAAACACTCTCTGGAATGCCCTACAGTGTCAGAAGCAATAAACCTCCTCGAGGGGCAGCAGTGGAAATATATCTTTAAAAGAAAATGCTGAGATTTCTCTGGGGGACCAGAGGTTAAGAATCTGCCTTCCAATGCAAGGGACATGGGATCGATCCCTGGTCAGGGAAGTAAGATCTCATACGCCTTGAAACAACTAAGCCTGCATGCCACAACTAGAGAAGGCAGGGCGTCACAACTAAGAGTCCATGTGCTACAATGAAGACTCAGCTGAAAAACAAACAAATAAACAAAACAAAACAAAAAAGACAAAAAAAAAAAGAAAGAAAAAATAAACAATAAAAAAAGACAAGGGTGATCTTACAGATAAATGCAAATTAATATAATTGTTTAATCCATTAGTAACAGTGGAGCAGTAGTGCCAATTTTGGGGGCAAGAGTGAACATCAGAGATACTGCAAGGCTCCTAACCATTATATGCCAATTGAGTGTTATTTATGTATACAATTAATTATACCTCACACACACTTGTCCAGTTTTGAAATATAGACATTTTTTTCTCATCTCAAGCTAAAAAAATTAATGCCAATATTTTAGAGGTATTTAAACTAAACAGTCTAATCCATAAGAATAATGTCTGATAAAACCTAAATCCTTTACAAATCTTATCCATCTATCAATATTATGAATACAATTAATAAAAATACTACTTTTAATTTTGGGAGCAAAAACAGACTATGCTAAGCCACAATGACAGCAAAGAAGATAAGAAATAGGACCAGGTCTACCGCAGAGTATCACAGTCTCTGGGCATAACAGCAAACTATCTAGAGGCAGATAGGCAGAGTCAGACTACGTAGGGTTTGAATCCTGGCTCTGCTACTAACTTGCTGTCTATGTGCCCTTGGGAAAGGTACCTTCCTTGTGCTCAACTTTCTAATCTATAAAACAGGCAAGATAATGATAGTCTCTGCATCACAAAGCTTATTGCAAGAATTACTGGAGTTAACACATGTAAAGGACTTGGAACAGAGTTAGCAAGTGGGAAATATATGATAAACATTAGGCATTATTACTAGGTAAATTAAAATATTAGGCGCTTCTAAACATTCAGGCTTATATAAGGACTATTTCAAACACATTAAAGCAGGAATCTATGGGGTACAAGGGAAATGGGAATGAGGATGAAGGATGAGGCAGAAGAAAAAAAAAGACAAAAATAAGAAAGAGTTCTTCAAGGACAAAGAGCAAAAATTTACCATCCTTCGAGTCATATAGTTAGCTCAGTCTCCAGGAGGAAAGAGCAGAGATGTACACGGATTCATGAGATGGAGGTGCAATAGAGTGAAAGTACTGAAATTCTAGTTTCCAAGGACCCCAGAGCACCTATGGTTCCCACCTTCATGGCTTTTGACTTCTCTTGAATTTTCCAACATACAGCTAACTAGCCTTCACTTGGCTAACATGAGTTAGTTTCTATCTCTTGCTACTTTACAGTATTTGACTGAAAAAGGCCCTCCAGTGGAAAAGGGATCAGACTTGCTCTGTGTCAACTCAGAAGGCAAAAGGCTTAAGAAGGCAGAATCCAATATAAGAGAGATATTTTCAGCATATGATTCACCCAACAAATAAATAGCCTCCTGGGAGTCATGAAACACTTATCACCTTGGCTGTATGAGCATTAACCCAGGGTTCAAGTTAAGGATGGGAGGCTAAACTAGTTAACTTCCAAGGTTTTTCAGGAGTGCATGATTCTAGGACTCACTAAGATCTTTATGAACAGAAAAAGCCTCAGGTGTACTAAGAAATGAGGAGGGGATGGCAACCCACTCCAGTATTCTTGCCTGGGAAATCCCATGGACAGAGGAGCCTAGCGGGCTACAGTCCATAGAGTCACAAAAGAGTCAGACATAATTGAAGCAACTGAGCACCAGCACAAGCACCATACTAAGGAACAGTGTAAACTGCATTCATGATACAAATGTTGGAGTCAAGTCTGTTGCCTTACAGGCTGAAGTGCTTCCTCCCACATGCCATGCATGTTTTACATGTAAGATTTGTCCATGGTCTGTCACCTAAGTCTCAGTGACCATCCTATACAAAACTGACAGAAATCGCCCTTGTGATTTGGCCACACATTTAGTCGTATCTCATTTTCTGCAGTGAATGTTAAGCCTGTCTCACTTCCAAATCAAATAATACTTATTAAGTATCTATCCAGTATCAGTTTTCACATATGTCCAGGAAATTGCCTAAAACCCAGGAAGAAGGGAATGCTATCATCACTATAAAGACAGGAGAAAAGAAAGCTCAAAGGAAACCAAATTTGTCCAAGTTCCTGACCTAATAAAACTAGAATCAGAACTTGAACCCAAGATATTTATCAACAAATATGATAGCTTCACAATATGCCACAAATATATCTTATGAACACATTTCACATTTTGAAGTATCAAACCATAAAGTTAAATCTCATGCTCCCTCTCCTTGGGAATCTAGACACACTCAGTTATCCAGATTCCCCTTACTTACTGAGTCAATCACCTACAACCTCTCCCTGTTGATGACACTGATAAGTTGGAGCACTGTACACTGTCCTGTCTACTCTCCTGTGTGGAGACTTGGAATTCTTCCCATCACCCAGGCACGGAGGAGACAACCTGACTCACCAATGACATTCAATGGCAATAAATGCAGCAGAAGCATTGCCAACTGTAAATCAGGAGACAGATGGTCTTACTACTCCACAGTCATACTGCTGTGGGAACCTGGACAAGTCACATTTCTCTGTGTACAATCAGATGAACTCAAGAGTCTTTCAAACTTGGCTTCTCAGAATCATATGAGAAATTTTCATAAAGTACTAAGGCACAGGCCCACTGCATACCAATTAAATCAGAAGCTCTGGAGGGGGAAGTTCTGGCACCTGTAGTTAATGAAAGCCCTGGTCCTGACTCTAAGGTATAGCCAGGGTTGACAGCCCAGATGATCTAGGTTTTTCTCTAAGCTTCCGAAGGTTCCTGACCCCAAAGGATTAGTTAGACTACTCAGGCCACACCACCACTTCAGGCTTTCTGAAGTTTCCATAACTCCACACCTCAGAAAGCCTCTTTCTGGCCAAAACAAAGAAGAGACACCACCTTGTCTTCAATGGTCAGCAGCATCTGCAGTTTAGAAAAGAACTGTCAAAACAGCAGTTCAGCAATTCTATGGTAAGTAGGACATGTTTAAAAAGCTTACAAATGAGAATTAGAGCTAAAAGGGGCATGGAGGAAATGGGAAAATGAGAAATATAAATTGTCCAGTCCTATTCTGGAGTACCTCAAGGCTGTATATTGTCATCCTGTTTATTTAACTTATATGCAGTGAACATTATACAAAATGCCAGGCTGGATGAAGCACAAGCTGGAATCAAGACTGCTGGAATATCAATAACCTCAGATACACAGATTACACCACACTTATGGCAGAAAGCAAAGAACTAAAGAGCCTCTTGATGAAAGTGAGAGAGGAGAGTGAAAAAGTTGGCTTAAAACACAACATTCAAGAACTAAGATCTTGGCATCCAGCCCCATCACTTCATGACAAACAGATGGGGAAACAATGGAAACAGTGACAAGACTATTTTCTTGGGCTCCAAAATCACTGTAGATGGTGACTGCAGCCATGACATTAAAAGATGCTTACTCCCTGGAAGAAAAGCCATGACCAACCTAGACAGCATATTAAAAAGCAGAGACATTACTTTGCTGACAAAGGTCCATCTCGTCAAAGCTATGGTTTTTCCAGCAGTCATGTATGGATGTGAGAGTTGGACTGTAAAGAATGCTGAACTCCAAAGAATTGATGCTTCTGAACTGTGATGCTGGATAAGACTCTTGAGAGTCCCTTGGACTGCAAGGAGATCAAACCAGTCTATCCTAAAGGAAATCAACCCTGACCATTGGAAGGACTGATGCTGCGGCTGAAATTCCAATACTTTGGCTACCTGATGCAAAGAACTGACTCATTGGAAAAGACCCTGATGGTGAGAAAGATTGAAGGCAGGAGGAGAAGGGGATAACAGAGGATGAGATGGTTGGATGGCATCATCAACTCGATAGACATGAGTTTGAGTAAGCTCCAGGAGTTTGTGAGGGACAGGTAAGTCTGGTGTGCTGCAGTCCGTGGGGTTGCAAACAGTCAGACACGACTGAATGACTGAACTGAACTGATTCTGAAGCACTCCTACCTCATTGCCATTTTGAAAATATATGTTTTAGCAAGCAAATAATTTTTTTATATAGATTTATTTGGCTTTGTTGGGTCTTAGTTATGGTACATGGAATCTTTGATCTTGATCGCAGCCTACGGGATCTTCACTTGCAGCATGTGAACTCTTTAGCTGTGGTTTCTGGGAGCTCAGTTCCCCAACCAGGGATCAAACCTGGGCCCCTTGCATTAGGAATGGGGAGTCTTTGCCACTGGCCCACGAGGAAAGTCCCAGCAAAGGATTTTTTCTGTGAAGAAGGAGAAGGTGAGCTGGACTTGCACACTGCAAGAAATACAAGGTACCAAGCAAGGCTCACAAGCTTCAGGATAAGCTTAGTATTTTCATCAGTCAGTAAAAAAATTAAGAAAACTCAGGAAAAATGATGATAGAAAAGTAGAATGAGTCTAGATTATTAAAGAAACAAATAAGGGACAATAAAAACCTAAAGAACAAGAGAACCCACAAAAGCTTTCATATGTGCACTGTAAAAGCAGTCATTTGGAGTGAAAGACAGAGAAGTTCAATGTCATCCACAGTAACCAACAGGTCACAAAGAAGTTTTTACAAAGAAAGAGCTGAAATGATCTATGGTGCATTTCATGAAGCGTTGACCCTGATAGCCCACTGGCACAGAGTGTGGAGAGTGGCAGAAAGAGACACATTTCAGGAAAACTATAAGCCAAACACCACCTGCTACTTTCACTGGTTCAAAAAGGCCAGGTGAGATTTGAGTAGCAGAAGGAAGCCAAACCTGTAGGCTCACTTCAAATGATGAGATGATCCCAGTCTACTTACTAAAGAAAGCTGATTCTAGTCATTTCAGTGGTGTCCCACAAGTCTTTTTAAGGTAAGTATTGTGGACAGGACTCTCCTGAGATTATTAATCACAAAACACACGTGCAAGCCCACTACCTTCCTGCAGAGTATGAGAAAGTTGTTTTTACTGAAAACTGAAAGTATTTTTTTTTCGGGGGGGGGGGCGCTCCAAAATCATTGCAGATAGTGACTGTAGCCATGAAATTAAAAGACATTTTTCTCCTTGGAAGAAAAGTTATGACCAATCTAGACAGCATATTAAAAAGCAGAGACATTACTTTGCAAACAAAGGTCCGTCTAGTCAAAGCTATAGTTTTTCCAGTAGTCATGTATGGATGTGAAAGTTGGACTATAAAGAAAGCTGAGCACCAAAGAACTGATGCTTTTGAACTGTAGTGTTGGAGGAGACTCTTGAGAGTCCCTTGGACTGCAAGGAGATCTATCCAGTCAATCCCAAAGGAAATCAGTCTTGAATATTCATTGGAAGGACTGATACTGAAGCTGAAACTCCAATACTTTGGCCACCTGATGCCAAAAACTTACTCATTTGAAAAGACTTCGATGCTGGGAAAGAGTGAAAGAGGGAGGAGAAGGGGACGACAGAGGATGAGATGGTTGGATGGCATCACCCACACAATGGACATGAGTTTGAGTAAACTCCAGGAGTTGGTGATGGACAGGGAGGCCTGGCGTTTTGCAGTCCTTAGGATGGCAAAGAGTTGGACACAACTGAACGACTGAACTGAACTGAACTGAACTGAAAGCATTAGGTACAAAAGTGGCAGGCAACTCCACTCTCCACTAGATGGGACATGTGCTTTTTGCATGCTAAGCTGCTTCAGTCACATCCAACTATGTGCAACCCTATGGACTGTGGCTCACCAGGCTCCTCTGTCCATGGGATTCTCCAGGCAAGAATACTGGAGTGGATTGCCATTTCCTTCTCCAGGAATCTTCCTGACCCATGGATCATATCTGTGTCTCTTCTGTCTCCTGCATTGGCAGGTGGCTTCTTTATCACTAGCATCACATGGAAAGCCCTAGATGGGACATAGAAGGATTAAATGAAACCATTCAATAGAAAAAGAGAGCCCTTTAAAGGTGATGATGTGCATGCGTGCTCAGTTGTGTCCAACTCTTCACAATCCCACGGACTGTAGCCCTCCAGGCTCCTCTGTCCATGGAATTTTCCAAGCAAGAATACTGGAGTGGGTTGCCATTTCCTCCTCCATGGGATCTTCCTGACCCAGAGATAGAACCTGCGTGTCCTGTGGCATCTGCACTGCAGGAAGATTCTTTACCACTGAGCCACTGAGGAAGCCTTAGGGATGATGTGACTGGTGGCAAATTATGACATCTATTCTATATCACAAATGACTAGGGAATTCTTTACCTTCTCACACTGATATGTAACACACTGATGTGAATGTGTGTGAGAGAGATTGTTACCACTTGAGCCATTATACATTTATTTCTTTATAATCTATTCTCCTCCTTTTTATAGAGTAAAATCCAGGAAGGAGAGGACTTTGCTCATTGCTTAGTCCCAGTCCTAAAGCAGCATTGGATCATAAGTTTTCTTATCATGTTTGAAAGATGACTAAATGTTTGACTAAATGTATAAATTGACAAATTAGTATCTTTTGTCTTCTCTATCATGAATTTATGCTTGGATCTTTTCTTTCACAAAGCCCTAAGAACAATCTTGTTCAGGTAAAACATATGCTTTCCTAGTTAACACGTAATCAGAGAAAATAGACACAACTTTTTTGATTTCAAGTTGAGGATTGAGATGCATAGCTAAAGTTATAAGATGATTTCATCCGTAATGGTACCTTAATGTCTCAAAATGTGCCTCTATTCCACTTGGTTTTCAAAATATTCATGCAGAGCTACAAACTCAAACACATTTAGATACAATGGATTATTTGTATTAATTTGAAAAAGCAAACAGCCCAATCATATCAATGCTGTACAGGCCGAAAATGTCTCATCCTGGTAGTCTAAAATATTGAAATCTTTTAGTTGGTCTCTTCGAAAGAAGTGAAAAACATCTGAATTTCCAAAGATGAAATTTCCATGTTGGAACATTTTAATGAAGAAAGGAAAAACACAGATTCTTAACAGGTCTGAGACAGATTTAAAGGTGCATTTGAAAACTATACGCTGTATTTGCACAGGGAAGAATCTCTGCTTCAAGTACTTTCTTTATACACATGCTGACAAAATTAAGGGCACACCATCCTTTGCTGAATGAGAGCTTATTAGAAATGCTGGTGTGAGCCATTTCCTTTTGTTCCCTGGAGTAAAAGCTAAGCCTTGGGGGAAAAAAAAATAATAATACTTTGTTAATGAATCATCTTAAGCTGGCAAACTTAAAGCTGAAGTCAGTAAGATTGATAAATTAAGGTTCTGATGGCAACACGACTCTTTCCTGTCATGCACATGGTAGTGCTATAACAGGAACACTTGTTTCCATCTTAAGGATCAGGGAAGATTGATACAACGGTGAGATTCAGCATTGCTAATTAGGAATGTCAGCAAAAGAAGTTCTGACGCTCTCTGTGCTGCTGAAGTCAAAATAGCAGGAAAGGTACGTAAGACTCATGTTCCCATTTTCTCCTTAGCCAGGGGGTGAAAAAATAACAGTCCTTCATACTCATTCAGCTCTTGCAATTTACAATTCACTTCTGCACACAGCTACCATTTGAACTATATTGAACATCTGAAACATACTGTTTACACCCATTTAATAAATCAGGAAACTGGGTTCAGTAGGATAAGTGACCTCTCCCATATCACAGAGACTCCAAGTGATAAAGCCAGGTTTTAAAGGCAGGCCAGTACTTCATTTATATACACAAGGCTGCACTGAACGACAGCACCAGCAAGAAGCTGCCTTCTACTCTTTCACTTTGCTTACCTTAATTTTAAAAATCAAACAAGGGTTGCCATTTCTGTTGTTGCTGCTACTGCTGCTGCTGCTGCTGCTGCTAAGTCGCCTCAGTCATGTCCGACTCTGTGCGACCCCATAGACAGCAGCCCACCAGGCTCTCCCATCCCTGGGATTCTCCAGGCAAGAACACTGGAGTGGGTTGCCATTTCCTTCTCCAATGCACGAAAGTGAAAAGTGAAAGTGAAGTAGCTCAGTCGTGTCCGACTCTTTGCGACCCCTTGGACTGAAGCCTGCCAGGCTCCTCCGTCCATGGGATTTTCCAGGCAAGAGTACTGAAGTGGGGTGCCACTGCACTTTCTGTTGTTGGGATAGTGGTAAATGAATGAACTCGTGAGTGGAGCCCCAGTATGGAAATGGCTTCTACTTTTAGCAAGTATAATGTGTTCCTTTGTGTATAAGTGTGTTGGTCATAAAAGCACGGATAAGTTCATGGGTCATAGAAGTGTAGAAAGTCAAGTTCAAGCAGTGAAAGTCCTGAGAGGACATATTATAAACATGCTCTCATGACTTGTCCAGCAGCCACTATGCTGCTTTAAAACAGAAAGGAAGACAAAATGTGTCTTTCTTAGAATGCATTTTGCCATCCCCCAAATGATTTACAAATAGACACATAAACCCCTACAGTATGTTCTTAAGCGAGGAGGCCTTGGAGCCAAGAGAGCTCCTCTGGGTTATCCAGTACTCTGAGTTTTCTAAGACCAGATGACATCCTCAGGAAAAAACGTCTCAGTCTGACATACAACAGGGATAAACACGAGGCATCCTGGCAGAGCAGTCTGCATATAAAGGGGGCAAAAAAAAAAAAAAAAATATATATATATATATATATATATATATATAGTGCTGGGCTTAGTCCCTCAGTCCTGTCTGACTCTTTGTGACTCCATGGACTATATAGCCTTCTAGGCTTCTCTGTATATGCTGACTGTCCAGGCAAAAATACTGGAGTGGGTTGTCATGCCTTCCTCTAGGGGATCTTCCCAACCCAGGGATAGAACCCAGGTCTCCCTCATTGCAGGCAGATTCTTTACCATCTGAGCCACCAGGGAAGCCTAAGAACACTGGAGTGGGCAGCCTATCCCTTCTCCAAGGGATCTTCCCAAGCCGGGAACCAAACAGGGGTCTCTTGCATTGCAGGGGGATTCTTTACCAGCTGAGCTACCAGAGAAGTCCATATGTGTATGTGTGCATGTGCATGTTTTTATATATATATATATATAATATATGTATGTATGTATATATAATGAATGTATTCACAGAACTTGATTCTTAAGTTTGGGAAACTCTCCACAGTGAAAGTGTGTACTGAAGCAATAGCCACAAAACAGTCTAAGCAAGAAAAGCCAAAGAAACCGACTTCAGGAAGCACCTCCCTTTGCTTCATGCTACAAGTTATAGAAAGTGTATGATTTCCCAGGCTGCCCATCCGTTTCACACTAATATATGAACAATCTAAGTGTCAGGTTCTGGCAAGAATGACAAAAGGAAAGAAGAGTAAGGGAGAATGGTGCCATGGATCATTAAGAGAGGGGTTAAAGCAACACAGTAATTGGTGGAAAAAGAGAAAGGATAATGAACACATTTAACATTGCAGAGTCACTCTGAGCCCTGACATCAGTTCTCACAATTCCCACATTCCTCCATTATGACCTGGTGATTCATCCCCATGATCCATTCACTAAATAGACGGTTCCTTCCTAACATTGTTCTCATTCATGAAAACAATCTACTTTCCAAGATCCAGATGAAATACATCTCCAGGAAGCCTTGCCCAATGTCCTGATCAAAAGTAACATCTTATTTCTCTCTTTGGTTCCCAACAGGCTTTGGCCAGAGCCCTGCTAGAATTCATTTCACATATTTTAAATGCCCTCCCACCAATCAATTATTCATTTTTGAGGTTGGAAATCATGTCTTGTCTCTCAGTATAAACTGCTAAGCATCTGTGTCAGTGGTTGAACAGAGGTTTTTAGTAATATTTTATTTTATTAAGTAGAATTCAAATACTTAAAAGGCTCACTGCAGCACTAATGTTCTGGACTTAAGAAGCATATATTCTCTCACTTTATCATTTATCAATTCATTCATTAAACAGTTACTTACTATGCCCCTATTGCCTGTCACCCATTGTGTTCAGATCCCTAAGATACAATGATACCCCCTTGGAGTTTACAGTTGAGTCTGGGCAGTGATCAAATAATTATGAAATTAGAACTGTGGTGAGTACTGCAATGGAAACATTAGGAGGATTTGAAAACATCCATTCAACTCTAACAGTGACACTTCCAGGGGTCAGTTATCAAAACACAGACAGAGGCAACTGTGATGAAAATAAGAAAAGGACTATGAAGGCCCCTAAATGATGACAAATGCAGCTTCACTGCAGTTTTATTAGGAACTTAAGAAATATTACAAAAGAACAAGTAAATGTTCAGCTTCAACCTGTATCCATATGCTGATATATTCTGATACACAACATGGTGGAAGATTATACCTGCCTCAGGGCTTTGAAAATCTGGGTTCAGCCTTGCTCCAGAACACACTAGGTGCAGACTCTGAACTTCTCCATCTGTAAAATGGAGACCATAATCTCCACTGTCATAACTACACAGTGTTGATGTGTAAGGATTCAATGAGAGTGGAGTATAAACACATTTTGTAAAGTGCATATTGTGTGTACACAGAAATATGTCAACCCAAAAGTCTGATATATAAAGCCATATGAAATATATACATATATTCATATATATATACACATAAATTCATATATATATTATGTATATAGTTGGGTTTTGAATTATGTTACACATTTTTTTCAACACAGCAATCTTTCAGTCACTCTGTTGTTCTTTACAATACACTTTCTCTGCCAGCAGGGGTGGGAGAGGGAGGTAAGAGGATATCAAAATCTCTGCCTGACTCCTCTGTTCACAGCCAGAATAAACAAAGGACAAAGGACCAAGGACCTGAGTCAAACCCCAGAGGTCAAGCTGCACTCCTGGATGATGGTACCAATTAACATACTCTGTTGTTAAACTGTTGTCAGCAATAAGTATCTGGAAAAATTCAGAGATCTTAACGAATACCATGAATTGACATCAAGGGAAAACAGTAACATATTTTACCTAATGTTTTGTCACCAATCATACAAAAATATGAGATGTATACCATTGAAACAGCATATTTATATCTAGTTTCCTATATAAAGAAGGCTGACATAAAACCCTAGATGGCAAGTCTCTTCTCCATCAATAATAAAGAACTGCAAGAAAATCCTAGAAGGAAATGCTAGCACTTCATAAGCAGCAGTAAAATCATTTACTAATGATAATATTTAGTAAAAGGTTACCAAATGTCAGACACTATTAAAAGAACTTTCAGTACAATACCCAACTCTCACAACAACTCAGGAAGTAGGGATATTGGTAAATATACTCTTTTTTACAGAGAGAACAATGAGACTCAGAGAAATTCACTCATTTGCCTAAAGATCACACAGCCAGCATTGACCAAACATACTGAACACCACCATTTATCTGGCATTGTTCCAAGAGACCAGGAGACGTAGGGGAGGACAAAGGTCAAAAGGCAGACATCCTTGATTCAGAAATGAGTCACACACTGCTTCTACCTAAAGAATCTACAGCAAAGCTAGGACATGAACATAAATTACTATAATCCAAGGTAGAAAATTCTAAGTACCACAAGAAATGCACAGTTGAGCTCCATCTCGCTGTTTATAGGTATGTACTCTCGGCGGAAGTAGGGGGTACATATGCAGTAGATGGGGATGAATTCAGGCCAAAAAAATTACAGAATCAATGTAACTAAATTTATTCTTCACAACATTACAAGTGTCTAGGGTTCGATTCCTTTAGAATAAGTCTACAGGCTTCCAAGGTGGCACAGTGGAAAAGATTGTGCCTGCCAATGCAGGAGACACGGGTTCAATCCCTTGGTCAGGAGGATCCCCTGGAGGAGGAAACAGTAACCCACTCCAACATTCTTGCCTGAAAAATTCCATGGACAAAGGAGCCTGGTGGGCTACAGTCCATGGGGTCAAAAAGAGCATGACACGAATGAGCAACTGGGCACACATGCACGCGTGGGCTATGTATTCTCTGAGTTTGCCTCCTGGGGTAATTCAGTAACATAGCTCACAGTAAGTAGATTGGAAGCTTCCTGAGAACAGGTGCTGCCTGTACTGTATCCTCATGCCCAGGATGGTGCTGAGTACACAGTGGTGCTCAAGAAATATGGACCTAGGTGTCAAATGAATTAATGTGTTATTAATAATTAGTTAAAAAGCAAATTAATGAATACAGAAACACAAAGTCAGGTGTACACTGTTAAGAAATACAGACCACACTGGAGTTCATGAACTCAAGTTCTCTGAGTGCTAATGCCCCCGTCCCCAGGTGTAACTTTGCAAACACGAATGTCAAGGGACTTTTGCTAGACAGCAGGTGGGAGTTTTCTTAACCAAGAGACCACACTGGTGACCTACCTGGTCAGTGATTTGAAGAATACCAAGAAGCAAAATGAATTCTTATTTTATTCCCCATCAGGGCAGGAAGCACAGAGTGAACCGCAAAAGCTGTATTATCTAGAACTTTCTTGAGAGCTATAAAGTAACTCATTTGCAGAAGTCGTTGATTTTGTACACAGGGACTGTTTGGTGAGATTGAGGAAGCGAATGATGGTTGACTTCCTGGAGTGAGTCATGGCTGTAACCCCCTCTGACAGTATTAATAGAACGGGGGGAAAATTTCCAGGAAACATCAATTACCACAACCACCAAAATAGAAAAGATGGCTGGTGACTTAATCACTAAACTTTTGGGGAGACTACTCCCTTTCTTTATCAGAAAAAGATAACAATAAATCAAACTAACACATTTTGAAACTTGTTAACATCATCTTTTTGTCGTTTGCAGAGTTATCTTTTAATCCTACGCTAAGATTCTGCTTTAGCAAAATGACCGTGCCTACTCTGGGCTGATTACAGTTAAACGAAGGTTCTCAAGTCAAGATTTAGACCTCAGAGAAATAGACAAATGCACTGGATGATTCATTCATCCATTCATTCCTTCCTTCGAACCTTAAATTAATAGGTATTTAATGGGCATCTACTATTATGTTCCACACTCATACTCCCTAAGATACAAAGAACTAAATAAAAGAGATAATAACTATAATAAATGTCTTGATCTCTGCTCACTATATTGGCTAAATCTCCTCACATTGTTTGTAGGCTGTATCAGGATTAGTGTTAAGAGGTTAGTTCCGTTTTGTAGCCTCAGAAAGTGCTGAGAATCTCAGGTCAGTCTAATAGGTTTCAGAACCTAAGCATTTTAGTCCCATTCTAAAGGCATGACATATCTTCCTTCATAGCTTTATTACTTCATAACTTGTATGAAGTAAAACATAGTATTACTATATACTATGTATATATAGTATAGTACCTCTGTATATAAACTCTGGAACCCTAATGTCTTGAGTTCAAAGCCTAGTTCTGTTACTTAATAACTATATGACTTAAAGCAAGTTAGTCCATGTCTCTGTGCTTCAGTTTTCATATCTAACAAATGTAAATAAACAGCAGCACTGTTTTATAAATTATGGGGATTAAATGAGCATATACACATATATAATTAGGAGCATGTGTGTGTGTGTGTGTGTGTATATTTGGAATGGAATCTGGAACGTAACACGTCAGAAAATTTTACTATAATTGTCATTATTATTATGACCCCCACTTAGTACAAGAGAGGGGTTTTTCATTACTCTTCACAGGAAGAAAATCAGTTGCACAGCTCTAACTCGTGTCATATATGCAGACTGATCTCTGTCGACTCACTCACTTACAATCCATCACTATGCTTTGTCATCCTACTATAGTGAAACCATGCACTCCAGTCCAAAAAAAATATTCTGCCAAAGCAATCCAGTTGGGCCACCTCTCCCTCAACTGTGGTTGATCTGCTTCCATTGCCTATTTAAATACAGTAAGTGTGACTAAGGAAATAGACTGCCCATCTCATCCTCATCCACCTCAAACACATAAAAATCTTCTCAACTAACCAGTTCCAAGCATCTGTTCTGCCCCCCAAGTATTTCACCACAGCTGTTATACAATGCTTCCTGCAGAATGGAATTTAATTAAAAGGATATTTTGGCAAGAACCAGTATTAAGCTGGTCATAAACATGTTCCCAATTAATTCAACATACTATCTCCTTAAAAAGTTGTAGCCATGAATATCTTCATTGTATTCTCTAACAGAAAACACTGGAAATAACACATGTGATTGGCAACGTGGCAATATTTGAATAAATTCTAGTGTATCACCTTCAAGGACTATAATGTGTGTGTATGTGTGTGTGTGTGTTTAGTCACTAAGCTGTGTCTGATTCTTTGTATGCCATGGACTGTAGCCCTCCAGGTTCCTCTGTCCATGGAATTCTCCAGGCAAGAAGACTGGAAGAGGTTGCCATTTCTTTCTCCAGGGGATCTTCCCAACCCAGGGATCAAACCTGTGTCTCTTGCACTGCAGATGGATTCTTTACCACTTGAGCCACCATTGAGGCCCAAGGACTGTAATACCACTACAAAATATGGTAAGGAAAATTCTTATTTTATAACATTAAATGAAAAAATAATGAAAAAATTATGTCTCTCCTGATTACACATTATAAAAACCATAGAACCCTATCACTGGAGACAAAATCAGTACACAGAAAATGGGGTTGATGTGTTAGGGTGGCAGGATTGTGGATGCGGATTTTTTAATGATTTTATTTTCTTATTGTTACAAAAAGCACTTGCTCACATTTTAAAATTTCTATCAATAATCTTCAAATTTACCTAAAAGTCCACAAAGAAAAAAATATCTTAAGAAGGATTTATATGATTGAAATACATTAGGAAACTTCAAGTACATAACAAACCATCCTTATAGCAGGAACTTCTCCTTCTGAAGGATACACAAGTACTTCTAAATTTAAATCCAGGCAGTACTTAGCACGTCTCTCAAACGCAGGCGCTTTGGGAGGGAAGCTCTCATAACCCCCCAGATCCACCCAGGCCTGAAGCCCACAGAGGCAGCAACGTGCCCAAGTCTCATTCATCAGCTGCCTCAAGTGCCATTTAGGAAGGGTGCTCACAACCAAGAGCACCATCTTAATTTCAAATTATTACCACGTGAGTGGCTGTGTAAATGGCTGCATGAGACTTCCTACATCCTTAGCTCACACTATTGTTCTAGGCTCCAGGCTGGAAGGCTGCCAGAGTATTCGCCTTTCCCTCCCTTGGATCACTCCTTCTACACCCAGGAGACCAGACCTTCCCACTGGCCTTAGTGTCTCATACTCCATCATAGTCATGCATCTCTACTCCTGCTGACCACCCCACTGCACCCCCACTCTGCCTGCCCACCCCCACCACCCCACTCCCCATCCCTCACCCTGCAACCAATCTGTAACTATCCAACAAACAGAACCCATTTACTTTTGACTATAAACATACACTAAAAACATACACTCTTTCTCAAAAACAGGACTAAAAACATATATTCTTTCTCAAAATTCCTACTGAACTTAAAGTCTGGATTATTTTCCTAACTGGCTCATTATTTTTTTTTATTTTTTTAAATCTCACTGAAAGCATTTTTGGGCTTTTCAAATATAAATCCCAGGTCTTAAGTTTTTGTCTTTTTTTCCCCCCCAAGGCAGTTAATACTCCTGGACAAATATTGAAGGCCTAAGTAAATAAGTGCTTAAAGAATATTAATTACACATAGAAGAAACTGCCAATAAAGAAGAGTTATTTGTGAAATGCACACCTACTTCTCAAGTAATATGAGCACTGTACAATGAATGCTATGGTCAGAATAGGAGATCTGGAGAGGAACAAATCTGTGAAGTCCTATGTTAAACACCTCAGATAGGGAACTGAAGACCTGTCTCTGTGCACTGACCTCTGAAACACTAGGAACTCCAATTCTCTCAGCCTCAGTTTCCTCATCTAAAATTAAAAGTGTTCAAGAAAATCATCTGAATTGTACATCAGCAGTGACCTTCCATGATCCATCTAACCTCCCTCTGCCAAGGAGTCAGGAGCCCTATTATTCTGTCTTGGTACCACGACTTTTTAGGTGAGTGATACTAGACGACGTCACCTCTAGATACTTCAGCTTAGGCATCTACCAAACGGGAAGAATATCCCGTCATTTACCTAGAAAAGAAGAGTTCTGAAGATCACATACAATAGCAGCTGTGAATGTGTGCTTGGAATGTGAAACACCACATAATAATATTAAGGAATTTTACTTAGTCCCGTTGTTAATATTAGATTTGCACCAGAGGAAGTAAAATCCATGGGATTGTTCTTCTAGAAGAGGCCTATGGAGAGAAGGCAGGTCAGTAAATGAACTTCAAGAAAGCAATATGACTTTCTGTCTCATTACACCAATAAGAAAACATTAGAGAATTAGATGATTGAGTAAGATATGTGAGTGTGCGGGGCTTCCTCAAGGAAAAGCACAAAATGGAAGCAAAATTATGAAGTCCTCAAATTCATTCTGGTTTTTGTATTTAATTTCTTCACTGACTTATGGACTTCACTCGTGGCTTAGTCAGTAAAGAATTCGCCTGCCAACGCAGGAGACTCAGGTTTGATCTCTGTGCTGGGAAGATCCCCTGGAAAAGGAAATGGCAACCCACTCTAGTATTCTTGCTTGGGAAATCCCATGGACCAAGGAGCCTGGAGGGCTACAGTCCGTGGGGTCCCAAGAGTCTGACACAACTTAGCAACTAAACCACTATCACTGACTTAACCAAACCAGACTTGTTCAGAAAGTGACATCACTGAGAACATTATTTTCAATATTCCCAATAGTGCAGGGTATTTCCATGGTTTATAAACTACTAAAAGACCAGCTTAAACTAGATAAGATTCTCCCTGAAAGGAAAAATTTAAAAAAATAAGATAAAGAAAAATATTCAAGCATTATTTGTTCTTAAAAAATCATAGGTATTAATTTCTATTTCCTTATTTACTTTCCTCTCTCCCAGGGGAGAAAAACACCTTGTATTTATATAAGCATGTGTCTCTTAGCAGTAGGGAGTGCCATACAGATATTATTCAATCAAACTTCACCTTATCACTATGCAGAGGGCAATGGGTCATTATTAAGGGGTGATGGTAAATGGAAAGAACAAATGTCATAAAATATAGAAAATCTCACAGTGAGGTTGAGGGGTGGGAACCTGCCCACAATACTGGGTTCATGACACTTAGTTTAGAGAGGTCAAAAAACCTAACTCAGAGGAGGCAAGTAAGATGCCATTCTTCCATTATTCACAACCTTAAGCCTACCTGGATGTCTTGCTATCACCAGTCTCCCCATGTCTGAATCTCCCCCTGACCAAAGTCCAGCCCAAAAGCTTCCTTTCCTATACTAATGTAGCCTTCAACCTTTACCTTCCCAGTCAGATTAACTTATCCTTTCTTGGGAAAATTTATGTTTTAATTCTACCCTAATTGTAGTGCTTAATAACTTGTTTCTTTTTCCTTTTTTCCTGCATCACACGGTTTGTGGGATGTCAGTCTCTCCCCCAGGAATCAAACTGAGGCCATGGCAATGAAAGTCCAAGGTCCTATCACTAGGCCACTAGGCCACCAGGGAACTCCTGTGTCTTTTTTCAAACTTAATTGTGTCCATGTCTTACTCCTATACTGTACTGAGATATCTGAAGTGAAAAACTATGATTCAGTCTCTTGTGTACATCACTTCCTAACACAGAGCTTTAAATTTAGGAAGAATGGAGTCTGTCGTTGTTTTTCTCGAACTGAACCTTAGAGATAGACTGATTCAACTGGATGATTTCTGGGGTCCCTTCCAGCTGGAATTCAAAGATGTTACAGTCAAAAGGAATTTATGACATTATCTAATGCAACCCTATCACTAAACAAGGAGCCCCAAGTGAGAAAAGAATGTGTCCAATGGAACCAAGGAGTCCAGTCCAGTGCTTCCTGGACACACTATGGCACCCTTTCTAAACTGTTGACAGGCCAAGAGGAATCACCTCAGGTTCATTTCCCTAAATTTCAAGCCAAGATCTTACGATGCATCTACATGACAGATGACAAAAAAAAATATTTAGCTTAAACAACCATCACTCAGAACATCACAATGCTGGCCAAGGACTCTTCCCATGGCTGAACTTGCTGTTTGGCATCATTTTAGATTCAATTAAAACAGAAGGCAAATGCTGACCCTAGACTAGTGTTTTGCAAACTGTACAAACCAACTCATTAATGGATCATATCAATTTACTAGATCCCCAAAAGTATTTTGAAAACTGAAATAGAATAGAAAACATCAATGTGTAAAAGTGACAGCATGTAGTGTGGAGTGAAATTTTCTTTCACATCTTTATATATATCTGTATGTGTATAATTAGCAATGCAAAATTTATTTATAACTGCCATTTTTGTCAGAAGAAAAGTTTGGAAGCCACTACCTTGAACCAAAGTCTGTAGTGATAGATATTAATAGCTACAGAGCTGACATACATAGTCAAAGTTATGATTTTTCCAGCAGTCATGTATGGATGTGAGAGTCGGACAGTAAAGAAGGCTGACTGCTGAAGAACTAATGCTTTCTTTCAAACTGTGGTGCTGGAGAAGACTCTTGAGAGTCCCTTGGACAGCAAGGAGATCAAACCAATCAATCCTAAAGGAAATCAATCCTGAATATTCATTGGAAGGACTGATGCTGAAACTGAAGCTCCAGTACTTTGGCCACCTGCTGTAAAGAGCCCACTCACTTGAAAAGACCCTGATTCTGGAAAACATTGAGGGCAGGAGGAGAAAGGGACAACTGAGGACGAGACGGTTGGATGGCATCACCAACTCAATGAACATGAGTTTGAGCAAACTCTGGGAGCTGGAAAGGAGAGAGAAGCCTGGCGTCCACGGAAGCTGCAGACCACGGGATGGCAAAGAGTCAGACACCACTCAGCGACTGAACAACAGCAGAGCCGACTGCTACACGGTTAACAAGCAGGACAGGCAAAAGCAGGTCTTAGAAAACTAGTAATACCACCTCTAGTCTCTGCATTCCTATTCCTTGGGGAGTATTCTAGCATTCCCAATTTCAACTGGAAAAACCAAGGACAATGAAATGATACCACCCTTCTCCCCCAGCGTCCTCTCACACTTGGGACTGCCCAGTTCCTGTTTTAGGAGAAGAAGATTCTTGGGTCCCTGCCACTCTTTGCCCCTTTCTCCCTCTTTCTGAGATAAGTTTCAAAAAACAAATTACCACAAGAGAGAGGAAGGAAGACAAAGAAAGAAAAGTTTCTGTTTCAGATATGTGTTTCTTTATTTATTTCTTACTTTCTTTTTTCTAAAAAAATAAAAAAAAAGAGAGAGACCCAAGACAGCCTATAGGAGCTGCCATGTAGGAATCATGTTCCTGGGCACTTTCAGCAGCCTTTCAGACTATTTTTCTACTTCCCTGGCTAGATGGCTGGGTTTCAGTAATTTTCTCTTTCTCCTGGGGTTGGTTGCTAAGAGACACTCTATTACTTCTCTTTCTCTTATGACCCGATTACTGTGATCAGCAAAGACGGCATGCAGACAACATCCTGACATGGCTTATACAAGATGGCTGGGTCTGGTTACAAAACGATGGACTCTCTTTAACCTTCTCATAACCACTGGACCAAGATTTTCAAAGTCCTTTTTCACAAAAGTCTAAGGATCTTCCCATCTTCCTTTAAATGGTAGTCATGATGGATCAACTGTATCCATCATTACAGTACCCAATATTGACTTATATTTCCACGACACTTCCTTTTTTAATATACTTTTTTTTTTTTCACAAGTAAATAAATAGACCAAAAAATTCTCTGGGTTCATTTCCAGCCTGGAAAAAAGACAAAGCTGAAAGGAAACTCTTAAACAGCTTCTTAGCCAAAGTCCTCCAGTCCACCCTTCTTTTTTTGGAATACACAGCCAAAGTAAAGTTCACACCTTGTTTATCTCTAATTCTACACAGCTTTTGGGACACCTTAAACATCCTAGGTGCTTTTATTTCAGTAAAAGGAAAACAAAATGGTTACAGGTTGTTTTCTAATGGCTCTTGATGCCCTCAAAACAGACTAGGATTTTTTTTTTTTTTAAAGTAACAAAAGTTCTAAATCTATCCAACATATCTTCTCTAGTTTATGTTTCCTTTATACGACCTTGAAGAATCAGGTTGCCAGCCATTCATTCATTCTCTCCTCCTCACTCTGAAATTAACTTAGAAGAACTTTTAACACTCTTCTTGCCACAAGGCCAAATTCATCTCTTGTATATCTCCATAGACATCATGGCTCCCAGATCCTCTCTTTATATATCTCCTCAGCTAAACCTTTATCTTAGAACTTCATGCCTTCAGTTTAAGGCTCCAGTTTCTATTAAAGGTAAAAATCCTTCTGGCAAGATTTCACTTTGGCATACTCTCAAAGATGTAGATCTCTTTCTTTTTGATAGCTAGTTAGCTAGCTGGATATGAATATATAGATACAGGTAGATATGGATATATATCTGTATCTCAATGTGAGTACATTTAATAAATATTTCTTTTACAGATTTTGGGAGTTAGCATACATGAAATTTGGATTTAGAGACGGCTGGATTCAAATCAAAGATTCATTATTCATTAGCCACAAGACATCAGGCAACTTATCCACTATCTCTTTAAGCCTCAATTTCAGTATTTGAACACTGAAATCTTAGTACCAAATTTCAAATAATACTATAAAACTTACATATCAGAGACTTGCCATACAGCAGATACAAATAAAATGTTAGCTTCCTCATGAACTATACGTAAAGAACATGAATTTATATCTTGCTCTGGGGTATGAAGAAGAATGCTGGAGGATATTAGCCTAGAATGGAAGAGTCAAGAGGGCATGGGGGTAGCAGAGGAACATGCTGGGGGCATACAGAAAGGAGAGCCTATGGCCCATTTCATAATGGGCCTTACTAAATTCACGATTTTCCATGGGAAAAATTTTACTCCGTGCCTTTCAGGAGTAAACAATTTTACACAATTTCTGCAGCTGAATCACACTTTCATACAATTTGAGAGCAGGAAGTGAAGAGATAATATTGTTCAATCTCATTGTTTTATGATTGGGAAGATCAGCCCCACGTGGTTTGGTGATGTGCACAGGCCACAAGTGCACAGCTAAGAAGGGTCCTTTCAACTGGACCACACTTTTCTCCAGGTAGCTCTTGTCATGTACAGTGGTTACCTTCTTGATTGGCTGGTACTTCCTTTCTGGTGTAGCTAAAATAAAATGTCCTTCATTCTAGCAAATTATTTGTTTTCTCCTTTCAATTGAGTATCCATACACAACTCTGTGGTTGTGTTCAGAACAAACTCAAACTTTGCAGTAAATCTTAGCTCTTAACTAGGATTCATACTACGTTATTCATTCAAACTTTATACTCTGGGAAAGAAATAACAGGTGCTAGTAGGGCTGAGTTTATTTCTGAAAACAGGATGTTTGAAGGGCACTTCATGAATAGTGCCTACATTCGAACTACCAGCCTGGTATTCCCTGGCATTCTTGCTCTGACTCCAGCTTTGCCCTTCCTCTACTTCTAGCAAATGCCAACTAAGGCCCTGATCTATTGCCAACAAGTGTCCTGGCAGCTGTTGGAGAGAAGGAAAGTTCATTGAAAATACCCAAAATGAGCACAGATCCTAAGATCACTCCTTCTTCAACACTGGGTTGAGACGTTTTCCAGCTAAAAGGCAGCAATACTCAGTGACAATTTCAGTCTAGAATGGGCATTATTTTCATACAGGTTAATTTTTATCAGGAATATATACAATGCAGAGCAAACTGCATGAGAGAAACTGCTAGGAATGCTATAGATTCACCATTTGCAAAATATGATGCCTTACCTGGATGGGAGGGGAGTTTGGGGGAGAATGGATACATAGACATGTATGGCTAAGTCCTTTCACTGTTCACCTGGAGCTATCACAACATTGTTAATGAGCTATACTCCCATATAAAATAAAAAGTTTTTTTTTTTTTAAATGATGCCTCAAAAAACCCTGTCTGAAAGGGAACCATGGCTGAAGCTCTCTGAAATAGTAACAATATTTCAAATCCAAAATTCCTGAGAGAAAAAAATAAAAAGAAGAATTATGTCACAGTTTAATGAACTGAAAGGAGAATACTGGAACAAATAAAATCTGTGTATCCCCCAAAATATCCAAATTGAGGTAAAGGCAGGTAGAGGGCTCAATGTCATCAGTGATGGCATGAAAGTGTTTTCAGTTTTATCAAACTTGGCCTCATCTATGTGGCTTTGAGTTCAAAGCCTGTGCCTGCACCTCTGGCTTCTCAGGCTGCCACAGGACGATCTTAGACGTTTTGGGAGATGATCCTGCCAGTATCTCCTCTCCAGATGTCTCTGGGTGTTGAGTCATCCTGTCTCTATTACTCCATGAGTTCTTTACATTCTAAACAAATATATGGGATAAGAAATCACAAAGGTAAGTATAACTGTGGGATGGCTGCTGCCACTTCATCACCTAACTTATAAGTTAAGTTTTAAGAGTTTTGATGTTTACAATTCACCAGTGCTGTAGGCAAGCTACATCCAGGTAAGGGTAGCATGTGTAACTGCAACACACACATAACAAATCAGGAGCAAAGACAGAGAGAAAGTAGCAGGTTATCCTTCGTCCTTAAGAAAAATTGAATAAAAATTGAAAAACTATAAAACAATTTGAGCCCGTGAACAAGACAAACCAGGGAAAGCTATTGAAAAAAATAATTTCATGAGAAATGTTGATAATCTTGTTAATAATCTCAGTTTTGCCTTTACTATTACTCATTCTGATCCAACTTTTCCAGTTTGTTTCCTCAAAATTTAGACTTACTTGAGTCCCATGAACTCCAACTTATTTATAGAACAATAAATCCAACTTTTCCTAATCTAGCTATTTAATCTAGTCACAGGAAAGTTCTAAATTCATTTGTTGACCTTACTACTCACCAGACCTTGCATTCTTTTCCATTTATAGTGAAGGGGAAAAGAGTATACACAAAAATATACACATGAATTTTTTAAAAGTCAGTTAATAATACTGCATAGATTAGTCCTTTAAGCAAGCCAAAAAACTGCGCTGAAATTGTAAAGGCAATTCTTGGTACTTGCACCTTTGTTTAGGAAAAAGAATTCTCTTAGAGAATTTTGCCATTCTCCATCTGTGCTCAATAGCATTAAGTTCAATTCTGGGTCCTGACAAACGAGGCTTTCCATGTTAGGCTGAATAAAACACTTAAAAGCTTTAAAATCCCTACAATGGAACTGTTCAGCATTAAGTAGGGGAAGAAAGATGGAGTGAGGGACAAATCACTATAAGGCTCCAAGGACTCACATAGGGAAGAGACTTTTCTTTGCAATTCACTTGGATATAGGAAAATATTTTCTAATGCAAACGAAACACAAGTAACTATAAATATGTTCCTACCTCTGCCACATATTAAAGCCAAAGCACACTTAAGAGTTCCCAACAGGAGGCTTCCATGGTGATCTAGTGGTTAAGAATCCACCTTGCAATGTGAGGGGCACCAGTCCGATCCCGGGTCCGGGAAGATGCCACAAGACAATTGAGCTGGTGCGCCACAACTACTGCGCCTGCGCTCTAGAGCCCTGCTTCACAACAGAAAGAAGTCACTGCAATGAGAAGCCCTTGTACTACTAGAGAAAGCCTGTGTGTAGCAATAAAGACCCAGCACAGTCAAAAATAAGTAAATATTAAGAAAAAACAAAAGATTTCCTAAAAGGACAGATCTACAACAGGGGAACTGCCGCTGAGCATTATGCCATTCCAGAAAGCTTGAGTGATAGTTTTTTTCTTGCTATGTAGCTGAAGTTCCACATCTCCCATTAAATTTGTGCCTAGGCCTTTCAAGCTTTATTCCCTCTGCAAAAGGGACATTCTCCCACTATATTTTCTAAACTATTGTTACATTTAAAACTATCAGTTTTGTATATTTAATTTGAGCCACCTTAATAAGCTGCATAGATATTATTTATTAGGTAAGTATTCACTGAATGCACCTCAATCGTTGTTAGGCACCATTAATTTTATGATGACCAGCTGAGAGTTCCTATTTTTAAGGCCAAATCGGCTGCTTCGAAAGGTAACTCTGAAGACGGCTCACTAGAATAAGTGTTTGTTTAATTTGTTTGTCTGTTTATTCTTCACTGTTCCTTTCCCAGAGATTTGTAACTCAAAAATGGTTAAGGGAGAGATTTCATTTAATGAGAACTGAATCACAATTAGGGCAATGTGGTTAGACTGTTATAGAATTTTTTTCCCCCTGAGGGTACAAGATTACAACATTAAGTACTAAGGAAACTCCATGACAAGAGATTATAAATTTGTAAGACTAAGAGATATGTCCACTGAATTTATGAACAGATTTCAAATCAAAACAAAGATGAACTTTCCAAAAACTCAGAACTGTCCAAAGAGAGAAAGGCCAGTTTGTTTCCTGCACTAGAAATATTCAAGAAAATCTGAAAAACACTTTGTTAAAGCTGGTAGAAATGCTATCAGAGGAGAGATTGGCAAGGAGAAAAGCACGAGGCAACAAGATTGGCTGTAATAAATGAGTCTAAGTTCTAAGACGGTTTCATGAAAGAGAAAGGCCAGAACTATCAGTGATACACTGGACGCAGACAAAAGGAGACACACACATTTTGCAATTCCAGAGACCATTACTCTCTCAGGCTCTGCATGGAAAAGCTGTACCGAGTAAGACATGCACTTTGGGTTATTAGGAGTTCCTGCTCCTTTTCTTTCCATTATTTATTTATTTTTTAAACCGGAAACCTAGTCACCTCTTCCAAAGCTGCCGTTAGCTTAATGAGATGTTTGTAACATTCACTGGGATTGGGGGAAGACAGGCAGGAGAAACAGCTTAGCAAAATTATTATATTTTGCTAAGGGTAAATGTCTGGCTTTGGGTATTGAACACAGCTCTACCAAAGGCATAAAAGTTGATGTAAAAAGAGCTCAAGGCCCCCACTGAATGTCTATGACTTCCAAGTACCATAATACGCTAACACTATAACACTAGAAAACAGCCTATTTTTAGTACTTGAGTTTGTTTTTGAAAATCACCATGCCATTGAGACTTTTTTTTTCTCATACTACATCTTTTCCATCCCTTCACAATCACTAATGATTATTGACCAAGATACCCTACAGCCAAAAGCAACAGTGGTAATAAGGTTGGTAGAACCCGAGAAAAGAAAAATCCACCTTTCCTCTTCAGTGGCTCTGAGGAAGAGAAAGGTAAATGGGGAATAGAAAGGTAAGTGCCTTGGTCAAGGCCAGAGTGAAAGCTGGCACTGGCCCCAAGAGAAAAATGCAGAAGTTCTCCCTCTCTGCCCTTATTTCAAACCACCAGCCATTCTCACTTCCCCTGCCAACAGAGCTGACTTTTGCCAAGGAGGGAAGAACTAGTTTCACAAGCAATTATCACAATAAGAAACAAGGGTGGGGTATGAAGGAATCATAACCATGGTGGATTGTTTTTTGACTCTGCGATCACTGCCAGGCTTTGAAAAGAAATTGATTTGTTCCTTCAACATTTTACTAGACCAGTTTATAATAAAAGTAATTGTCATTTGCCATGAGGTAGTTGAACTTTCTGTCTCAGAGTACAAAAAACTCCAGAGGATGGAGACAGGCAAACTTGACCCAAATAGTTAACTTTCAAAATATAAATCTGCCGTAAGGGCCACCACAAATGAACCAGGGCAGGAAAGCAGAAGGGGATTTTCTACAGCCATTAATGGCCATATTACCATTATTATCATTATATAACACAGTAGCATATGGGGAGTATTAAATGGTGTACTTTCCAAAAAGACTCTGGCCAACTGGGTTAGGCAATGGCCTCCTTGAATCAAAACCTATCGCTCCTTGAGGCTTGCATAGCTGCCTTGATTAAACACAGCAGCAGGCTCCAGTTGAAGGGACGATTCCTTTTTTTTTTTTTTTTTGAAGGGAGGTAGAATAGAGTAATTGCCAGATGTTTGTAATTTTAGCTATAAAAAGATGGCTGCTTTCCATTCCTGAGTATGTTGAATCTTTTTTTTTCTCTCTCTACCCAAGCTATTGTGGTTCACTAAAATAGGCCACTGCACTGATGAATCATCATTCAAAACTGCAATAATGGAAGCAGAACAAATATGACATTTTAAATTCACATATAAGAGAAATAAGTAAAAATGTATGGGTAACAGTTATATGCAAGGCAACAGAAAGCATATTGCAGTATAAAGAACTCAAGAATCGCCTCTTGATTACTTTCAACCTATGAAACCTCGTATAGCGAGTTTCATCACAGAATCTCCATCTCCTCAATTATCAAATGGGAATGAATAGTCCTGTGTGGCCTCCCTCTCAGAGGAAGGAACCTGGGCCTTATCCATCTCCATACCTCGCCTTACATATGCACTTCCCAGAGAAGATGTGAAAATAAATATGAACGTGTATCAAAACCACATATCATGACATAATTGTGTATGCACATTGTCTTTTATATTGTACATTCACTGTATTTTCTAATATAATTACTAGAACCGCCACCACCATCACCACCAAATGTTCAGTTCTCTCTTCAGACAATACCTCTTACATTTGGCTTTTATTTAAGCAGCATTAATATAACTAGCTTTGGAGACTGGTGACCTCTTATGCAGGGGATGTTATCTTTCTTAACGAGTGAGTTAAGCATCTCTTTGAGGATCTGATGACATATGGACCCTTTCCCTGAAAAAGACATACACATGGACCAAGTTTAAATACAATATCAGAAGACTGGCTAAACTCCAATTATGAATCCCAGAGATGAATAGGACCCAAGATAAAATTCCCAAGTAAATTAATTAATTATTTTTCTGTGATGATATAATTAACAACATCTCTAAAATCTCTCTGCCTCATTAAAGAATTTGGAAAACAAAAGATTTTTAAAACTAATAAAAATCACTGATTTACTTTATACAGTTTGCTTTTTATAAAGTTTACTTACATTATTATCTGTAATACTCGTTCAATAAGAATGCTCTTTCTTAAAGGGATACCATAAATATGAATCTTTTTTTTTCTCCAATAGTGACATGGTTCAAGTAAATCCTCTCTCTAAGAAAGGTGTCTTGCAAATTCCAAAAAGGACGTATCAACACATCATAATTCTACCAGGAATAAGATAAGCTTATTCTAAAATGTCAAATAGCAAACAATTACCATAGGGGAAAAAAAAAAGATAAAACCATGGTTATTTTCAAAAATGGCCAGCAAGAGTTATATTTAGACAATTATGATTAAAAGTCTAAGGATGAACAAACTATGAATTATCACTCCTAGTGTTAATGGTCATGCTTTAATTTTAATAATAACAGCAACAATAATGCTGGCAGCTTCCAACAACTTAACCATTATTTTTGTGCCAGATATTATGCTAATTTATACACTTAATTTTGAAAATAACTCTTTGGGATATGTGTATCTCTATTTTAATGTAAGAACATACTGAAAGAGCTTAAGTAGCTACCTAACCAGTTAGCTCAAGTTCCTAGAGAAGTAAGGACTAATAAAAAACTTGAACCCAGATCTGATGTGAGAGTCTGTGTGCCTAGCCACTGCCTCCTGAGTCTCCCTTCTTTTATCCTTCCAATCCTATTCTGGCCCCAAGTAAACTCTTCTTTCTGAACCCTCTGAGAAGTTAGCCAGAAAGTCACTTCACAAACAGAATTTATAGCTTTATAATGTGAGTTACTTGATTATTTTCATATGTCAGGTTTCTAATGAAAATATAAACTGCTTAAGGGCTAGCATGTGTTTTTACTCTTCCCCTATCTATTAGAGAGTTCTATTCAATAAAAACGGCATAAGATGCATCTGAATTGGGCTGAGGAGGGAAACTGAAGACAAACGCTGAGGGTGAGATATGAAGATGCAAATTCAGTCTACTGACAACCAAACTGGGTGGGTATGTGCTGCGATGTGCAGTGCTTAGTCACTTAGTCATGTCTGACTCTTTGCGACCCCCCAGGACTGTAGCCTGCCAGGCTCCTCTGTTCATGGTGATTCTCCAGGCAAGAATACTGGAGTGGGTAGCCTATCCCTTCTCCAGGGGATCTTCTCGACCCAGGAATTGAACCGGGGTCTCCTGCATTGCGGGCTGATTCGTTACCAGCTGAGCTACCAGGGAATCCCTGGGTGGGTATGTATAACACCTCAAATAGTGATGTTTACAGATATACATCATCTAACTTGAAGATTTCTTTTCCAGTAAATAATTTTTACAAAGGAAGCACTTAATAAACCACAAGTCATTATTATTATAGGAACAAATCAATAACAAAATATCAGCAAGTTTAAATGTCATTTTAATTTCATTTTAATGTCAATAAAACTACCAACGACATCTAAGTCTAAGCAAGATGACATAATTCACTGAAATTAATGGCTATTTCAAATAGTTACCAAAGGCTCTCTGAAATACTGTCTTTTTGATGATGATTTACAGAGATTACCTTGGCTGTATTATACTTTCATACACCATCTCATGCACAGGTGATTCTAAGTAATTTTCACATGTTATTTGGACAAATTCTACTTCAAACATCTCTGGTAAAGATTAGGAAAAATAAGTGTGAGAGTTTTCTTTTAAAAACTATTCATAACATTAACACAAGATGCAAAGTAGTGCAGAGGAAAAGCTCTGGACTTGGAATTAGGAAACAAGGATTCAAATCCCACCTTTGCCCTATGCTGGTTGTTTCACTTTGTCTAATAGTCTCTGTATACTGAGGGTGATGATACTCATCTTTTATAGGGCAACAGAAAAGATCAGGTTAACAATGAAGCTGAGTGGCCTTCGGGAGAAATAGACTAGGTAAGTCCACTAAAATGTTTCCCATATTCTTACAACAAAATTCTCCCGGAGAAATTGTATCAGTAATAGCAATAGTCAACAATGATTATGCAGTGATTATTCTATATTACCAATGCTTTACTGAAGGGAAAACACTCAAATTTGATCAAATGTGGCTTTCCCATTTATAAGCTTCATCCTGAATCCTCTGAATCTCAGATTTTTCATTTGTCTCTAAGAACCTTAATAATAAAGGCACCATAATAATGTTACAGAATACAGCGGTAATTAAGTGAGATATTACGTGGGAAAGTGCTTCAGAAACAATTCACACACACACACACACACACGTCTTTAAAGTTGCAAGTTGTAATGAATATTTCATAATAAAGTCCCTCTTGCTGCTTCCCATTTTCTCAGGATCACCCAAAAAGGAGATAAACCAGAACAACAACAACAACAAAGTTATAGTTGGCTCACATCTCACGTTCTTAAGGGTGAGTATTTGACTGGGTAAACAGACTGCTTTAACTTAGTTGGGGGAGAATTAAAAGGCAGACTTGGTTTTTGCCTCTGCGTTAGAGATGTAGAGATACGTTAAAGATGTAGACACGTAGAGATGGTCTTAGCATCGCTACATATAGCAACATTTCATTCTCAAGCATGATAGACTCTTGGAGAGAAATGGCTGGACAATTCTGGCCAGGACCACTCTGGCCAGGACCACCAGAATAGTAGCTCTTGCCCAGAGTGTAATAAGACTGATATACTTCTGCTTCTTGGTATTTCCTCCCTGTAGCTACCCACCCTTCTGGAGCTATTCCTAGACATATGTGTCAAAGCACATGAGATGTTGAGTCTACTCAGAGTGAAGTTGCTTTGCTCGTATTGCAAAGCTACCAGGAGCCTCGATGCACTACCTAAGGACGTCAGCAAAGAGCTACTAAAATTACAAGGGTCAGAAGGGGTACCTTGCTCTGCGTTCATATGCCATTCCCTTTGCTTGGCATGCCATGCTGTCCGCCGCCCTTTCCTGTGTGGCTAACAACTAGTTCACTCTCCAAGAGTCAGCTCAGATGTCCCCTTCCCTCTGAAGCTTTCCCCAATCCCTCCAACACCACATCTTTCATGTCCTTTAATTCATTTAAGTTACAGATTGCAACATCTGCTATTACATGTTTATGTTGACTAGCAGACAATCTATTCTGCCTGAAAGCAGCAAGACACAGGAAAACATACAGAATGGATAATAAGAGATGCTGGAAGGTCAAAGCACACAGCAGGCTCAGGGTGCCACAGCTCAGGGTCCTGCCCTCCTCTGTCCCTGGTGCTATTCCTAGCCATCCAGTCTCTGGATACTGCAAATCTAAGGAAGGAGGATAAAAATATAATACCACGATTTTTTTTCCTTTTACAGCTCCTAGGGTCAATCATTGTTTCAGGGTATGATTTCTTTATAT
This sequence comes from Giraffa tippelskirchi, assembly GCF_054371585.1. Classification (NCBI taxonomy): domain Eukaryota; kingdom Metazoa; phylum Chordata; class Mammalia; order Artiodactyla; family Giraffidae; genus Giraffa; species Giraffa tippelskirchi. The sequence goes on along the minus strand of NC_137276.1, from coordinate 156,422,109 downwards.
GGTATATTTGCCCAAAGGCTTAGGTGTCAGGTTTATTTTTATAATATTCATAATGAATCTATTTATAGATGATTTACATAGGCCTGTCATGACCCCAAATCAGCTGAGATTTCAGGCATTGCTACCTGAAATCATGCAAGAGCAGTGTTCTATTATGAAGAAGTTTGGGCATTGCTGAGGCATTCTAGAAGAATCTTTCTTTTTTCTTTACATCTTGTTTAGTTTTTAGACATCAGTTAAAACTCCTTGGGACAACATATGCAGGAAATTGGTATTTATGATGAAAGCACAAGGGGAAAAGCATAGTATCGTGAAGAAGGATCTGAGTCCCTGAATCTCTACATTGTTCACACAAGAAAAGAAGCATAAGACTTCCACAGCTACTGTCATTAAAGAGAGGATCTGTACCCACAGGACCTGGAGAAGGTTCAAGAGCATTAGAGGACTGACCCCCAAAGTTACTGAAATAAACAAATAGTTCCCAAATTTTGGCTGAGAATCAATCAGAATTACCTGACAAGTTTTATTTTGTTTTAAGGTAGACTCTTTGGACCCAGGCTCTGAGATTCTGATTCTGTAGGACTGATGTGAGTCCCAAAGATGTTCTTTTTTTTTCTTTTTTTGTTTTTTTTTTTAATGTTCCCCAAGTCAGTCTGATGACTGGCCTGCTTTAAAAGACCATTATAACAATGATCTTCAAATGGTGCATAAAAGATGGTACCCTGAAAAGGAGAAAAAAACACTAAGAAATCTACATGTATTTATTTACATATGGTTGTTATACTTTTTATTTTAAAATATAGATGCACAGAAAGTTGTAAAAATAATATAGAGTCCCAAGAACCACTCATTCACCTTCTCTCAATGGTAACATCTATAAAGATAAAATATAATATTAAAGCCAGGAACACTGACTTTGTTTCATTACTGTTAACTAGTCTTTATTCAGTTTTTACCATATTTTAACCTGTATTCCTTTGTGTATATTAGAGATACGCTATTTTAACCCATGTACAGGTTAATATAACCACCACTACAAGAGAGATACATAACTCTTCCACCACCAACTCCCCATTGCTTTTTCTTAATGTGAACACCCATTCTCTGCACCAGTCCACCCCTCATCCTGTCCCCCAACAACCGTTACTAAATGGCTCTCCATCTCTCGAGTTTCATCATCTCAAGAATCTCTTACAAATGGAATCATATGGTATATGTAATCCTTCCAGAGTGATTTTTCTTTTTTCATTAAGCATAATGTCCTTGAGGTGAATCCAGTTGCTGCATGTATCAGCAAATCATTCCTTCTTATTAATAAATAGATTGGATGGATGGATCAGAGTCTGTTTAAACATTTACTGACTGAAGGACATTTAAGATGTTTCCAATATCTTGCCATGATAAAATAAGTTATGACATTCATGGATAAGAGTTTTTGTGAACATAACTTGTCATGTCTCTGGATTAAACGCCCCTAGAGCACAACAACTAAACCATATGGCTAGTATACATTTGTTGTTGTTGCTGTTTAGTTGCTAAGTCATATCCTACTCTTTGTGACCCTATTGGACTATAGCACGCCAAGCTCCTCTGTCTGTGGGATTCTCCAGGCAAGAATACTGGAGTGGGTTGACATTTCCTCCTCCAGGGGATCTTCTTGATCAAGTGATCAAACTCACGCCTCCTGCATTGGTAGGTGGACTCTTTACCACTGAGCCACCAGGGAAGCCCCCTTAGTAGACATTTACTTTGATTTAAAAAGAAACAAAAAAAGCTGCAAAAAGAGTTTTCCAGACTAGTTATACCATTTTACATACAACTTCCAGCAATGTATGAGAGATTCAGCTTCTCCACACCCTCACCAGCAAATGATGTGATTTTTCTTTTTAGCTGGTTTAATGGGTGCGTTGTTTAGTCACTAAGTCATGTCTGTCTTTTTGCGACCCCATGGACTATAGCCCACCGGGCTCCTCTGTCCATGGAATTCTTCAGGCAAGAATACTGGAGTGAGTTGCCATTTCCTTCTGTAGATGTTTATTTATTTTTATTCTCAAACAAGAAATTCAACTTTCTTCATATTTAACATATGGAGTGAAAATTGTACTTCACATTTATATAATTTAAAAATGAAGAAGATTAAAGAGCACCTCACCACACAATATTGCATTATTCACAGTTTTTGGAGTCAGACTTGGATGAGAAATCTACCACCTTATTAAGGCATTCATTTCAGCAGTTAATTAAGTGGCAAGTTATAAGATAAGAGATTTTTGTCAACAATTCATCAATTCCTTTTTGTCCTAAAACATTTAATCCATTCTGTGCACATACATTAATTCTATCACTGTAGATCATAAGCAAGTCACCCCCCACCCTTCAGTGACATAGAACTACAACAATCACGGAAGGATTCACCAGATCCAGACTCAGCTTCACCACTTACTATTCTGTGATACTGAACAAACACCTGACCTTGCTGAGGTTTCACAATTGAGGTAGTAACCCTTGCTTGTATTCAACAATATTGATTTGCTATTTACAGCATTCCTAGAGCAAAGGCCCTATACCTCCTAGAAATGTATTATGGAAGTAAACTACCCTTATCTGAGAAACGAACGTGTATTCAATAATTTTTAAGATTTATCCTGGTTCAATAATTTTATAGCAATATAATATTGAGGCACTAAGATCCCTATCACTAATATTAGAAGTTTATACTGTTTATCAGTATTTATGAATATTATTAATAACTGTATTTATACTGCTATACATTTATTAATCTTATATTACTGGTATTACTAGTTAATTATTAGTAATGGTCTGTATAAAATTATGAAATGCATTTATTAAATACTATTTAATAATTTTATCAATATTACTTAATATTAATAAAAGCAACTAGTTATTTTTATTATAGCAAGGAAAACACTCTACAAGGGCAGAGATCAGTCTCCATTTGGCTCATTACTTCAGCTCCTAGAAGGGTGTCTGTCTGGTGCAAATTCTGCTTTAAGTAAATGACTGTTAAATGAGAATGAAAAAGTAATTCCTAGAGGGGTAAAAGTAATTCCTAGAGTTGTAAGTAAAGTATTTTATGGTTTATGAAACATTTTTACACTCATTATATCTGATCCTCAAAACCACCTCATAAAATAATTAATATTACCAACTAGTTTTATAAAGTAAGAAAACATGAAACAGAAAATTGACATGTCCAAGGTGAAGGAGTGAAACTGAGGCTTGAATGTAAATGCCCTGACCACCAAGTCAGCACTGAATCTTGGCTATTTTGAGTGTCAATAAGTCCTATGAATATTTAGTAAAATCTGATTTCATGATTTCATACAAAGAATTACAAGTTCTGTTCTCTTCAGGAAGATGCAATGTAAAGATCAAACTAATATAATTAATATCTGACCCTTTAATGAATACACAGCTTATCCTTTTCCCCCCATCTCTGAAAATTTAAACTCATTTACTGTACTCAACAATGAGAGATGAGGCTCAAGATGCTTGCTCTGAACCAGAAAATGGACACACCAGTCAAACTTGAGCATTTTCAGTGAACTTGTGACTGTCCTGTTGACAGACCACAGTTGCAACAAACAGTCTGAGAAGTTGTAAGTGTTCTTCTGTGATGGCTGGTGATTTAACAGGACTGTTAGAACTATACAAAGACGATGTTTCCCATTTGTACCTCCAAAGTCACAGGCCAGATTCACCTTTCACATCAGGGAAGACAGACTAGAGGACTCCAGAGACAGAAGAGTGCAGTTCAAGTATAAATATTTAGATACGACTTGCTCAGAGTTCACCATCAGTCCTTACACATTTTCTACTACCAATTATTTCAGGAATAAAAAGTAAAAGCTTTTACTAACTGCAAGAGGAGTTCAGTTCAGTTCAGTCTCTCAGTCATGTCCAACTCTTTGCGACCCCATGGACCGCAGCACGCCAGGCCTCCTTGCTCCTCACTAACTCCTGGAGTTTACTCAAACCCACGTCTATCTAGTCAGTGATGTCATCCAACCATCTCATCCTCTGTCATCCCCTTCTCCTTCCGCCTTCAATCTGTCCCAGCTTCAGGGTCTTTTCAAATGAGTCAGCTCTTTGCATCAGGTGGCCAAAGTATTGGAGCTTCAGCTTCAACATCAGTCCTTCCAATGAATATTCAGGGCTGATTTCCTTTAGGGTGGACAGGCTGGATCTCCTAGCAGTCCAAGGGACTCTCAAGAGTCAAAGCAGCAGCAAATTGGCTCATATGAACAAGATTAAAAACTGCAGGAATAATGCATTCCAAATTACTTTTTCAAATACATTGCCATAAGTGGCCATCAATTTCACTCACATTTTTGCTATCTGTTGAAAAAACAAATACGTCCTGCCTGACCAGGTTACATGACTTCATATCACTAAGGGCCAGTTCAACACCAAATAGCAATAATCAAAGACTCAGCAATTCCTAGGAACCAAGCACCAATTTTGTCTCTTCCAATCTAAGACAGTGGAGACCTAATGGAAAGAACACATTTAAGACCTGAGTTCTGGAGCCAGTTCAGCCCCAAACTCCTGGGTAACCTTGGGAAGATATTCTTTCCCCTCTCAGACTGAGTTTTCACATCTGACAAGTGAAAGAACTGCCCTAGAAAACCTTCAAACTCTTTTCTAGTTCTGCTGCTCAAAGACTTTGTGATTAAAACATGAAGAAAGGCTTGGGCAGGAAAGTGGAAAGGAAACAAGTTTGGTTGCCATTTCCATCATGGGAGACCAGTTGTTAAAGATGGCATTTTGTTCTCAGTACTATGTTTACCCTGGGTTAGCAACAGGAAATAACTACTCCCTCTCCACAGAATGGATTGGGAACCTCAGGCAGAATAAAACACAGAGAGATCTAGTAAAAATTTCCAGGCTTAGGATCCTCAATGAATAGAATTTATCTCACCTATTCTGATTTGACTTTACAAGTCTAGGTGAAGCAATGTAGGCAAAGCTTGAAAACAGAGGCTTTGTTTATATTATACAGAAGCATATAAGGTAATATACATAGGAAAAGTTAATTTAAGATAAAAAAAGCAACCATTTTGAAATTAATTTCAAAGAAAAATCATGAAATAATAAAATAATGAATTCAAAATAGATGGGGCTATCTAGCCCAATCTCTAATAAGTAGAACCTTCTAAAATCAACAAGAGCCCTAGATATAAAAAATAGAGCCTAGCTCTACAATTTTATTAACTATGTGATTACTGAATAAGTTCCTTCACTTTGGGTAGTTTACCTCTCAGTATAATTGCAGTACCATCTGTTCTAACTCAGAGAGCTACAATAAGAATACTCTTTTGAGAATTAAATAATAACAAATACACAAGTGCTAGAAAAATTCTAATGGATTGTACAAACAAAAGGAATTCTACTAAAATGATCATGTGGAATTTGTACCCTATGGATTCACTTTTTTAAAACTCTTACATAAAAAATATTTTTAAAAGAAATTTCAGAAATTGGAGAAAGTCAACTCCAGGTCACAAGATAACTCCAACTTTACAAACCTACAAACTTTACAAATCCTTCTGTATTATAATCTATTGTAATAAGGAACACAAAATATTATCACAGTTCAGACAGCCAAATTATTGAGAGAATGAATTTCCAACTGCCAGAGTTAAAATAGTAGGAAAATTTCAAAATCATTTCATAAAACAATGTATTAATAAAAGAAAAAAAAAGATCATTTTCTTTGGTATCTACCAAGAACAGAAAAGGCAAGATTTACAGCCTGTTCTGCCATCAAAGTCTAAGGCTTTGGGAAATTTTTGCAAACTGGAAGCAGAGAGAAGGCCCAGATTACAAGATAAAGAACACTACTACTAGTACTTTAAAGACCAAAAGAAAAATCATGTCACCTTATTCCCTCACCAGTCTAGAAGAGACAGTAAAGAGAGAAAACCACATTACACATACCAAAATCATTCCATAAAAAAATACATAGACACTTAACATGGTAAAATTTGCAAGAAGACAAAACAATAAAAAATACACATGGGCTCATAAGTATATAGTATAGGACACAGAAAGGCATTTGGAAATGCAGGGGCATTCCAAGATACACAAGTTGTTGAAAAAAAAACAAAACAATGAAAAATGAGAACAATGGTAGCAAAATAACAAAACCCTAAGGCCTGAAGAGCTACTAACTGGAAAAAAAGTACACCCCACTTTTAAATGTGTCAAAGCCCTTCAGAGAAAGTTATTAGTGGAATACCTTATAAAAGAAAATTATAACATATGGTATCACATAAATATAAGTTGATGTGGAAAACGTGGGTACTTTTTCAACTTTCACAGTCAGAATTTAAAAATGAGAAAGCAAACCCCAGAGATTACAGACATAAGACCAGGGTGAGAAATGTAATCAGTAACTTCAAGGTAGCAGTGGTTAAGCAAATCCTAGGCTACCAAGCTCAAGGAAAGGGGAGAGGAGGTAAAAATAACCCATACAGAACCATAAACCCTGAAAAGTATTTGAGAAGCCTGAATATGAACCTGGATAAGCAGGTTCACAGTGCTGTAGCTTGATTATCACTGCGAACATCACTGAGCACCTAGTCAGGTGTCCTTCTGGATGCTGTTGGGAGTAAAGGCATGAGTCAGGCAGCCCCACCTCCAAAAGGTCTGAATCTACCAAAGGAGACAGGCCCACATACAAATAAATCTATTAGAAGGCCAGGTGTGCAAAGGATTGTATGAGATGCATAGAGATTACAGTGCGGGGAAAGAGTCCTCGCTAGAATATAATACAAGGTCCTGATAACTCTGGACTCAGACAAAGGGGACCTGAGGTCTAGCACCAAATTGATGACAAGTAGGTCATCCATCTTCAAACAAATCACTTACACTCTCTGCACTGCAGTTTTTCACCTTGACACCAGCAAAAGGTGGGCTATAATTTCTGTTAGTTTTACACTCTGTCTTCATGGCTGAGGTTCTTGGAAGTCAGACTCTGAATTAAGCTATGACTGCTAAGGCTTTATGGGCTAAAAATTGAGGGTGAGTATATATAGAGGCAAAGGATAGCGTGAGCTGAGCTAACAAGACCTTGGCATCATCAACTCACCCTATAAATGAAAACTGTGTTAACTACTACCTGGGGATTTCACTAATGGTACAGAACATTCTAAATGGATCAAAAAAGAAAAAGAAAATGCATATAAACTTTAGAAAATGGATTAAAAATTAAACAAAAGTAACATAAATTATAAAAATGTTGAAGGCAACAGAAGATGCACTAACATTTAAATTAAATATAAAGGAAAGTAAATCTTACACTTCTAACAAATATCGTGTCATAAGATACAGCAGATGAAGAGACGGAGCTACATTTTAAAAAGTCTGAATATCCATGAACCTTTATCCATGTTTGCCTTTAAAATGCATATATGCTAGAGAAATCTCTTCCTTCATGTATTCAAAAAAGGTTATATTAAAAGGAAAGAGAGACTGGCAGAATTGCAAGAAAGACTCAAGACTTCAGAAATTCAATGAGACTGAGTTGCTTCGAGAGAGGATGCCATGTTCCAAACTGTTTATTGCAAGAGAATTACTGAGCAGTGCATTCACCCATCCAGCCATCCGCCATCCATCCAAATATATATACACATAAGAAGATACAGACATACATTTGACCACACACAACCATTCCCACTAAAAACACAGTAGCATAATAAGAGCCAAGAGGAACATAAGGATGAGTGAGAAACCATATCTTGTTGCTTAAATGGGGAAACAAAGCTTACATTCTTATAAGGAAGTGAGGAGGTATCACCATCATATGGGGCCGGAGTGCCACATATGCCAGGAAAAGGAGGACCAGCAGCACAGCAGGCTGGGTGAAGACAATAGCCTCACTTCAAAACCACAGAGAGTGTCACCTCTTGTCTCTAAGTTTCCATTTTTTGATGTGAAAAAGCACTGGGTTCATAGAGTTATAGGATAGGGCAACAGAACGACAACAAAAAAGCAGAGTGCCTCACATAGACCATCTGGTCAACAGTGGCAGATTAAGGATAGCAGGAGGAGCAACAAAAGAAGTAGGAATTTGACAGTCAGAATAAGATGCATATGGAAACCCAGGGAAGAGATTACTTCCGATTACTTCCAATCCAGGCCATGCCCAGACACTGGAGAAGGTAACACAAGTAGGGTTGTGACAGGGACAAGAGGGTGGTGAGGTGGCATGGTAAGAAAGAACAGAGCTGAGCAAAGAGCTGCAGAGGATAAGAGATGAAGCCAGTGTCCCTAGAGAACCAGCTGGGCAGTGAGAGGACCTCACAAAGTACGGTGACCAGGATGGGGCATCTCAACACAGAAAGACTCGGCCGAGGGTCCAACTCACTAGAATTCACAGCACTCCGAGTGAAGACGTCTGAAGAACGACCATCACCTGCTTTTCCCCTCCCTCTCACACATGCTAACACGATACAGAACCTGCCCCATCCTGATCCTCAAACGTGCACTGACTGTCCTAACTACTAAGCCCTCCTCACACCTCTGCCTCATTCTCGGTAAGAGGGACTGTCTTTATTCTCTTCATATTAGAGGGAAATTCATCTTACCTCTCCCGCAAAATGAAGAGACAAAATAACTAGAGAAGGGAAAAAAAGTCTAAGTGCCTTATTAGGGTCACTTCAAATGGACACACCATCAGACCACTGCTTGGTAGCACATGGGACACTTGTCCGATGGCAAGAGGGAGGGGAAACTGGGTGGTAGGCACGTTTCTACAAGACAATGGGATGGGTGTGGAGGATACTGCAATAGAAGGACACTGAGCTATGAATGAAGAGATGAGGGTTCTAGTTTTAGCTCTGGCCAAAACCACAGTCAGATAACCCCTAACAGATTTCAATCTGTATGCCCAAAAGAAGAGTTTCCTAGGTGGTTACAAGGTGTTCTTCAGCGTTTGACAATCTATGTACTATAATAACCATACTACAGAATTCTTTTCCCAATGCAACACTGCACTACAAATCACTTTTATTATATTGAACTCTCCTGTTTTAGGCACCCACCTCTGCAATGCCCACACTCACCTTCACCACCAGGTTGCTTGTACGGGTTGTACTTGGGCTTTGGAGCAACAACTGGGGCAAATTTCTTGGGTGGTTGCTGTGTGGACACTGAAATGCTGGGGGTCCCAAAGGAATGGGTGGTCTCCATCCGTGCAGACACATGGCCAAGAGGCTCAGCAGTGCTTTTTGGTGGCAGCCAAGATGGGTGAGACATTGTTGAATCTAGAAGTAAAAAGAAACAAACAATTGCTTTTAAAGACACACAAAAATGAAAGCAGTATACTTCACTTCATTATTGTTTCTTCTTAATCCATACCTAATGAAAGTTTGAAAACAGACTCTGAGATGATGAAAGAAGGGAGGAAGGAGGAGGAGGAGGTGGAGAGTCATGAAAAAAAATACCTTAACGGAAGGAGGAGAAAAATTGAACACTCCCCTCAACCCATCTTGAATACCTCTCTTCCAACAGTTATCTATTTTAGTGTCTAGCATTCTTCAGGAAGTAGATATGAGTAAGAAATGGTTCCCAGCCTTAAGAAGTTTCTATGGTACGAGAATCTTACATCAGTAAGGTTGAGAAAAAAGCTTCAATTTCATTAACAATCTATTAAAGTGATTACCACATCAATTAAATGATGATATTATCTAAGTGAAGCTTTCCTGGTGGCTCAGACAGTAAACAATCTGCCCTCAATGTGAGAGACCCAGATTCAATCCCTGGGTCAGGAAGATCCCATGGAGAAGGGAATGGCTACCCATTCCACTATTCTTTCCTGGAGAATCTCATGGATAGAAGAGCCTGGGCTACAGTCCATGGGATCACAAAGAATCAGACACGACTGAGCAATCAACACATACATACATACATACATATATACATTATCTAAGTGAGGTGAAAAATAAAGTGTTACTGGAATGCAGAAAAAGGCAAAATCACTTCTTGCAAGGAACAGAACTAAGACCTCATTAATGAGATGACCTTCAGATTGAGCTCTGAATGCTGAGTAGAGGTCAGGCCTGAATAAGACAGGCAACTACGCACAGGTAGGAAAAGTACACAGTACTTCAATTTAGTGTGGCTGGAGGGGGGAAATGGAAAAGTAGCTAACAAAGTAACTAAAAATGTGGGATGGAACCAAAGCACTGAAAGCTTTGTGTGCAAACTTGAGGACTTTGAATTTATTCTGCAGCCTTTAAGGAATCATCCAAGGTTTATTCTTGAAACAAGGGAATGACTAGTGCATGGCAGGACACTTTAAGATGATGCCTCTGGCAGAAGCAGTACTGCTGCTCACCAAGGGGTACTTGGAAATTGGGGAGAAGGGCAGTGTTTGCCACAATGCCTGAGAAAGGTACTGCTGCATAACGACCAGTGGCTAAAATATTCAACCCCTATAAGCACAGGGCAGCCCCCCATGACACCCATCAGGAGCTCTGCCCATCAGTGAGCTCAAACCATACTGGATCTTTAGGAAAAATTCAATTAGGAAGGGGATACGACAGCCACCCCAGGGACGGCCCTACTCAGACTAAAATATGCTCTGTGAGGAAGGAAAAACTTTGTCTTGGTGTCAGGATAAACCAACCACCCCTCCAGGGAGCATGCAGGCTGGGGCTGAGCCTCACATTCTCTCCCTAAGGAGGGCTCTCCAAGTCTGATTGCAAGAGCTCTCCAGCAAGGGGAGGCCCGGAAGCTTTCCTCACTCTCTCCAGCCCCAAATCCACCCTGTAATTTATTAATGGGGCTGAATTAATTGAGAGGGCTCCATGATTACCTCCAGATGTCTGTAACAACAAAGAACACTGGTGTGTGTGTGTGTGTGTGTGTGTGTGTGTGTAGGTGTGTGTGTGCACGTTCGCAGTTGCTCAGTCGTGTCCAACTCTTTACGACCCCATGGACTGTAGCCCGCCAGGCTTCTCTGTTCATGGGATTTTTCAGGCAAGAATACTGACTGGAGTGGGCTGCCATTTCCTCCTCTGGGGGATCTTCCCAACCCAGGAATTGAACCCTCGTTTCCTGTCTCTTCTGCATTGACAGGCGGTTTCCTTAGCACTGAGCCACTAGGGAAGCAAAGAACACTGGAAACTCAGGAGAAAATGCAGGGTCAGCACGTGATATGGCCATGGAGAGATGAGGGTGATGGGGGGAAGATGTGGCCCAGTGTGACCTGGGTAGCATTAGACTACGCCAGGAGGGGTGACATGACCTTGAGAAGCTCTGCTTCCCTCATCTGGTGTCCCAGGTACCCTTGCTCCTTGCTCTCCCAGAGTTTCATGAAAACCAGTGAGATAACAGTGTTCAAGTGTTTTATATACTGTTAAAGGCTATGCAAAGTGAAGGGAGGAAAATTGTTGGAGATGTAGCTCTCTGATAAAGAGAATGACATGAGTCAATGAGGAAGCCTCGAACATAGGAATCAGAAGTCTGCTGTTATTTAAGCCTATGGCGGTGACACTGGCTTTCCACTCTGGTTGCAGGGCCTTCTTTTCCCCTTCCTCCCCTGCACCCCATGCATATGCTTTGTACACAGTTAAGTTCCTCAGAAGAGTGGGGACCATATTTTATATACCCTGAAACCACCATTAAAGCCCAGCACAAAACCAATACAGAAAAACAACTATGAATTTGGTTTATTCACGGTTCTTAAAACTGGCTGCACATTTTAAAGTCTATGAGATTTTGTATTTTTTTTAATGCCAAAACCAAGCTCATGACTCGGGGTTGAGAAACATTAATTTTGGCTTTATTTGTTTAACTGAGCCTCAGTCTTTTACTAAAAGGGGTTAAAGTGTCTGTTCTACTTTCAATCAGACTAAAATGAATACAAGTGGGGAATGAGTAGGATAAAATAAAGATTTGAAGATTTTAATGCACCAACCACACACACTTGTAATATAAATGTTATTTGTAGATTTTTTTTAAATGGCTTAATATTATCCTTGCAAATTTTCTATAAATCTCAAGCTATTCCAAAATAGGAACTTTAAAAATGGGTTAATATAGGATACAGTGATTTCTAAAGCAAAGAGGCACATTTCCAAAGCAATTGCACATTGCCAATTGACTGAAGAATCCTGGCCTTTTCAGAAATTCTGTAGATATAAAGGAATAGGCAACTTCTGGGAGACTATGAAAAATGAAAATGTAAGCATCCATATGCAAACTATGCACCCCACCATATTTTCTGTTATCCCCAGCACCATATATTACCCTAACACTGTACTCCCCATGGAGGCAACCCCAGGGACCTCAAAGGAGGGTCAGGGTCTGGCTAAGTATCTGTCTGCATAAGACCTTAACAGTATCTTCCCAAACCATTCTTCTGTATGTTAATAATGGCCCAGTAACACCATTCTCAGGATTTATAATGAAATTTAATGACCTTGAAGACTTGCTCATGCTATGTACACCATCTACAATGCTATATAACTCCCATTATTGAGAGAGTTAATTCTTAGGTAGGTTGATAAGAAGTCTGGGGTCTGTGAGGAGGAGAAAGGGATCTGGGGCTCTTGAGGAGGAGAAAAGTACAAATTTTTTTTTTTCTACACTCCTGCATCTTAGTCACATAAAACGTTTTTGTTTTTTTTTTTTTTTCTTTAAGCCCAGAGCTAATGATTATACAACAAAACAACTCATCTTGCTTTTCCTTAAACTCTGTACCAATGATTATATAACAACAATATATCTTGCTTGAGGACATGTTTCTTTTTCTTAACAGGAAACTTCTGACTAATCTTATCTTAAGACTTATGTTGTAGGAGTGGGTCTGGTAAGATCTTTCTATTGTTAGTTCTAATCTTGTTAATTTAAGATGTATGTTGTGAGAGTGGGTCTGGTAAAAGTATATATGGCCTTGATAAAACTCAGTGGGGCACTCTCCGTCCCCCTTCTGATGTCTATGTCAGAAGCTTTCTCTGTCCTTTTTATACTTTAATAAAACTCTGCTACTCAAAAGCTCTCGAGTGGTCAAGACCGGTTTCTGGTCCCGAAGCGAAATCGTCTTCTTCTTCGGAGATCACAAATCCAACATCGATCGCCATAAGCTATTATTACTTTCTACCAAATCTTCCACCAACCTTTTTGTTTGTTTGTTTGTTTCACCTTGACCCAGCTCAATCGTCTCTGATGCTGTGAACATTTCCCTAACTCCATCCAAAAAGAACAGCTTAATTCCTGGGCTCTTCTGGTATTTGTTTCATGCTTATAACAGTCACATATATGCTACTTTATCACCTGCCTATTTGCCCCAACAATGCCTGGCCAGGAAGCCCTTAGAAAAATATGCTATGCATGAATGGGTGAATGAATAAATGTTGATCTCCTTGGTTACTCATCCCTTTCTAGGATCTCTGCATCTCCCTTCTTAGCATCCACTGATGTGATCATCTCTTTTTCCCCTTCCTTAACTTATATATGTAATTAATTGTGTTGATAGATGTTTTAGATTTCCAGATTTGCTGTCCTAGGAAAAAATCCTACTCAGTCTCAGTCATGATGTTTTGGTATACTGATGAATTAAATATGGTATTTTACAAAGAATTTTTGTACATAAAATCATAAATATCATTCTCTAATGTTTTTCCTCTACTTGTTTTACTTACCATTATTTGGTTTAGATGTGGGAGTTCTGTATCCTCTCTACTGCCTGGATTAGTTTAATGGTAAGATTAAGACTATCTGATCTTTAAAGGTTTATCAGAATTCAGTGTAAATTCATCTAGATATGATACTTTCTTTAATAATAAAGTATTCCCTGGTGGCTCAGATGGTAAAGCGTCTGCCTACAATGCGGGAGACCCGGGTTCGATTCCTGGGTTGGGAAGATCCTCTGGAGAAGGAAATGGCAACCCACTCCAGTACTCTTGCCTGGAAAATCCCATGGATGGAGGAGCCTGGTAGGCTACAAGTCTATGGGGTCACAAAAAGTTGGACATGACTGAGCGACTTCACTTTCTTTCTTTCCTTCTTTAATAATAAAGCTTACTCATCTTTCCAAGAACTTCTATAATAATTGTAAAAAATTTGTACTTCTTTGAGGTCATTTTTCAGTATTTATATTCTGCTAGAAATTCATCAATTTCTTCTAGGTTTTATCTTTGTTCCCTTTCATCTAAGATACCTCTCGATTAAAAGTGATAACTCAACTACTATGTATCATTTAGATTCTGAGCATCACTTCCTACTAGTCTTTTAAGACATAGTTCACATTCTCCAACCTCCAGTTCAAGCTATGTCCCCTTTCACAACACTTCCACAGCAACTGGAATACTGTCATCATCACACACATCACTTGTCACTGCCTCTCTGCTTGCCTGTATCACAAACTAAACTCTTAAATCTTTGAGAGCAGAAGTAATTATCATTCTCTAATCTCAGGGCCTAAAACATGATAGGCACTCAATAAAAATGCCTGTTAATTTAATGAATGAATAAATGTAATTGCCTAGCGCTGGAGCTCCAGATAAAACAAAGTCTCATCCTGTACTCATATGATTCAGATTATCATCCTATTTTCAAGGAGTTTAAAGACTACCTGAGGAAGATATATATTTTATATGTGAAAACAGAAAAAGAGCAACATCAAGATACACAAAAAGAAACAAAACAAACAAACAAACAAACAAAAACTGGCATATGTCACAAGATCAAGCACAGAAGTAGCCATGAGCAAGGACTTTGAAAGCTAGGTGGCTCCAAAAGATAAATGAAACAAGCCAAAGGACAATGCCAGAAAATTCTGTGAACTGGAGGAAGAAGTAAGGCATTCCTGTAGGAAGGGAGCAGACCAGCTGAACTGAAATGAGGGACTTAGAAGATGTGGGGAAAAGATTGGCAAGGTTAAATGAGCTTTGCTTTTCAAAGGTCTTAAACAGAGAAAGAAAAGGCTAGAACATTTATCTTTGAACAGGAATCTGACAGGAGTGAAAACCTGATATATAAAAAAAAAAAGCACTAATCCATGCAGAATGGATCCAAGGAAGGAGAAAAATACAATAGTATAGACAAAGAATCCCTATGACCCTAGTTCTAGTCTCAGCTTTGCCAGTGTGACCTTTAACGAGAGAGGATGCTCATTTGCAGAATGAATGTCTGTAAAGTCCCAATTAGCTCTAATATTCTAGAGTGCTTTCCTTCTCTGAAATCTTAATTACAGCCCTTCATTTTGATAAATGGGTTTGAGAAAACCTCACAAGTTTAGTGAACGGGCAAACTAGAACATTTCCCTGGGGTTTCTCAGCTTCTCAGAAAGAGACCCATGGTAAACACAAAGATAAGCACTGGTGAGAGCTGGTTTTGCTGGACCAAAACTTACCATGCTCTTACTTCCTCTGGTTCTAGATTGGTTTCACTCTAAGCATATAATCATCATGAAAGCAAGAAGTGAAAAGGAAGATCTACACAGAGGCCCTGAAAATACACAAACACCATCAGAAAAGAGGCAAACAACAGAAGTGGCCCTCAACTAAGCAAGATGCCTCTGCTGATGGGAGTTAAAGAGCTGGGGCTCCCTAAGCACTAGACTTTCAGGAACTGTCATCAAATGCAAAGCAATTAAGAAGAACCTAGATAGTTTCGCTTATTGCCACTCTGTTGCTCTTCTTTTTACTCCTCCTAAATGTTCAGAGATTATAAGAAAGCTACAGACGCAATAAATAGCAAGCGTTTATTTAGGATATGCTTGTGCTCAGTCACTATGTTGTGTCCAACTCATTGTGACCCCACGGACAGTAGCCCACCAGGCTCATCTGTCCATGGAATTTTCCAGGCAAGAATATTGGAGTGGGTTGCCATTTCCTTCTCCAGGGCATCTTTTGGACCCAGGGATCAAACCTGCATCTCCTGAGTCTCCTGCACTGGCAGACAGATTCTTTACCACTGTGCCACCAAAGAAGACCCTCACTGAGGATGTACTATATGCCAATTTTCTACTTGCAACATATTCATCCTGACGATTATATGTGGTGGGGTTACTATTCTCCATATTTAGCAGATCAAGAAAGTAAGGCTTTAAGAGTTAAATAACTTGCTCAAGGATACACAGCTAACAAATAGACAAGCTGAAGCCTGGACACAAGTCTTGGACCCAAAATCTATGATCTTCACCATGGTACTTACTACCTGTCTGTTTGGAGGGAAAAGAAATCCAAAGGAAGTCATCACTTAGAAACAGGAGATTTTGCTTTATATCCATTCCTAGTTCCTGCATCCTACTTGCCAAAATGTCTTCTCCATTCTGTTCTGCCAAACCTAACTTATATGAGCCACAGGATTACAAACTGAAAGTTTGGCCAAACTGATTAGACACAATGAAACATTAAACATGAACAACTGCAAAAGGCCACGTGATGACCAAGACCCTTCTTCTACAGGTGGGAACACTTAGGGCTACAGGTAAAGTGGCATTCGATACTAAAAAAGTTACTAAGCCTCTCTAAAGATAGAATGTGAATGACAACTCATGGTCATCCACAAAAATAGAACGAACTAGTGTTTGCTCAAGTTTTGCTTCTTTTCTAAAATCAATAGTATACTCTTCTTCAAATATTTACATAGCTCACCAAAATTTAAAAAACAACCAGCCACTTGTTGCATAGTATTATCTAATATCAAATGCTACAAGCTTAAAGAAGTGGTTTTCAAAACTGCACACTAGACTCATATGGGAATCTTTATGTATGTATTCTGATTCAAGGGTTGGAAACAATTGACCTAGAGCATTTATACTAATCTTTAAATCATGTTGCATTAGTCACTAAATCTCCCTTGGCAATTAACCCAAGGCCTGGCTCTTGGTCAATGTTTGCTGAATAAATGAATGACACTGAAGGAAGAGACAGGTGTGAACATCACTATTTTATAGGTGGAAGAATTGAGAGACTGAAGTGCTTTGTGACTTAAACATCAGAAGCAGTTGAGGGCTGACTAAAGTTTAGGATTCTGGACCTTAGCAACATTTTCTCCACTTAAGTGATTAAGATTTAAATAACACTTTGCTATACCTCTGGAGATTTTTAACAATCTTCCTTCTTTGTATAAAAGTCAGTGCCTTCCTAGAATTTCAAAACTGCTTTCTTTTTTAACTTTTTATTTTGTATTGAGGTATAGCCAATTAACAATGTTGTGAGAGTTTCAAGTGAACAAGGAAGGGACTCAGGCATACATATACATGTATCCATTCTCCCTCAAACTCCCCTCCCAGCCAGGCTGCCACACTGAGCAGAGTTCTGGAACTATTAAAGTGGTACACTGTGCATCCTTCCCTAGACTACAGATAAATATCCTTTTCTACACCTTAGTCCTCAGCTGGAAGATACCTGATCTTCTGAATTCAGACCCAGCTCCCAGTCTCAGCTATGACACAAGCTCATAGCGCAACCTTTGCTTTCTGTGGGATCACAGTGGCTGCCTCTAAAAATGATTTGATTGGACTATTTTGTGCTGTTGTCATTTACTCACCAAGTCAGGTCCAACTCTTTGCGACTCGACTGAGCCCACCAGACTCCTCTGTCCATAGGATTTCCAAGGCAAGAATACTGGAGTAGGTTGCATTTCTCCTCCAGGGGATCCTCCCTACCCAGGGATCAAACCCAAATCTGCATTGCAAGCAAATTCTTTACCCACTGAGCCAGAGAGGAGGCCCAATTGGACTGGATTATTAGATGAATGCAAATGACAACTCTACTTACAAACTCAAGTCTGGGGAAGATCCTGACTGCAGAACTAGCCAGAAACAAGTGAAAAATCAGCCATGGAGGTTCCTAATCATCCATAATTCTCCTCTTAGCTCATCAAGGAGGAATCACAGCCCTCTTTTGTTTTTCCTTCTTTCTTTTGTCACCCATTTCCTAACTCTTCAATCCTCTCCATTGTGGGAGGGAACCTTAGATTGATCTCAGAGATTACCAAGGTATCAATCAAGATTTATTATGCACAAGCAAATAAGTACTTTAGGCAAACCTTTTCCAAACGGTGTAGGTAAATCCCTACCAGTGTAATTACTAAGCAGATATGCCATGGCATGTGATAGAAGCGTGGGAAGACAACGTTAAAGAACAAGGCAGGCTGAAAATTGCACACAATTGTTAGTTGAACAGCAAATGTAATCACTCTTCTTCTGATGAGAGCTGGAAGGGCAAACAGGATCTGCCATGGGCTGAAAATGTCAATGCATTCACTCCCCTTCTCTTTACAGGCAGCTCTGGCCCTGCACTGGCTAAGCGCCCCACTCTCTGCATGGACAGCTGGCATTACTCGGAAGGGGTGACAAGAGAACATCTCTACAGAAATGCCAAACCTTTATATAGACTATCTGAGAGACAGTTGGAAATACAGGAAAAAACATGGGACTGAGATGCAGAGGACTTGGGTGGAATTTCTAGCTCAGCCACTAACTGGCTCTGTGACTTTAGTAACTTGACCTCTTTGAACCTCAGTGTGTCTCCTTATCTTTAAACTGAAGATGAGGTGCCTGCCAACATTCCTTCTAACCCTGATGGTCTATGACTCCTCCTAGCAAGTCTGCCAGTTGAGCGAGCTGAGGTTTCTTACAAAACCAGCTTCTCTCCTGTGAGTCCTCGTAAGTGGGGTTGGTGGAGTGAATGGAGGGAGACTAGGAATCAACAGGTTAAGTGCCAACCTGCCTGGCACAGAGTTAGTATGAATACAAATCAGTGCTAAAGGTACAATCCCTATGGCTGGCAATACAGATGATGGCAAGGAAAATCCATCTATGAATACCTTTGCAGATGCCAGTAAACTAAGAGGCAGGAAGATGGAGAAGCATCAATCCATTCAAGTAAACATCTGTCTCTGATAAAGAAGTGAGGCAGAATAGAACATACCCCACCTCGCACTGTCACTCCAGATTCAGAATGTCACACAAAAAGGGAACAATCCACCCTGACCGGGAAACAATAGCGCTGGAAGACCAGGCCTCGCAGGAAAAGATAAAGGAGAGAATGGAACCAAACCAATTGCTAGCTCCTCGGTTTTTATTTGCCACAACCAGGTGACAACAGCCAAGACAGGCTATTCAATGGCTAAGAGGTCATAGCAAGTCCCGGCTGGGAGATATCTTACGGACCAATCTGTTCCTTCTAATTTGATAACCAAGATTTTAAAAAGCTGAGATGGCTCATGCAATGTACCACAGCAGTTAGTGCATATCAAAGATTGGATACACACCCAGTCACTCTGCTTCCAGAAAGGTTTGTAGTGGAAAAGTTTCATTAAACAATTGAGAAACTCTATTGTCTACTGGATAGTAACTAGAAAGAGTGAGTAAAAGGGAAAGAAATAGACACAGGAGCAAAGAATTTCTCTTCCAAAAGAGCACCCACACCACTGGAAATTAGCACTGAACTCATGACCCCAACATTGCACTTCAGATCACATTTAGTGACAATGGTTATACTTGGCTAAGTGAACAAGAAAATACGTACCCTGTCTGGATCTCAAATTCTCCAGCTCTAAAATAATAAGCATTAAGAAGATGATCTCCAAAATTCCCTCTTTCAAATCCAGAAAGATGATGCCAAAGAATATATTTGCAGGGCAGCCAACAGAGAAACAGACATAGAGAACAGACTTATGGACATGGGGAGAGGGGAGGAGAGGGTGAGATGTATGGAGAGAGTAACATGGAAACTTACGTTACGATATGTAAAATAGACAGCCAATGGGAATTTGCTGTATGTTTCAGGGAACTCAAATAGGGGCTTTGTATCCACCTAATGGGTGGGATGGGGAGGGAGATGGGAGGGAGGCTTAAGAGGGAGTGAACATATGTATACCTATGGCTGATTTATGTTGAGATTTGACAGAAAACAACAAAATTCTATAAAGCAATTATCCTTCAATCAAAAAAATAAATACTGTTTTTTTAAAAATTCCCTCTTTCAACAACATGCAATGTTCTATCATGGTACGGCTAGTCTGTAGAGTGGGCTGTGCTTATTTTTAAAATGTGCTCTTAAGGAGATTTAAGTCTCATTCTAACAGATTTTTTCTGTACAAGGCCAAGAAAAGGGGACAACAAATACCTTGAGCTCTGTGAGTTCAGTAAGTCTATTCCTAAAAGTGGAAATCTGGCTTTACAAAGATGAGATTCTCATTGCCTGATTCATAAGCATTTAAAATCCTGATATATATCTCGTACCTTCACCAGGATGAAAAAGTAACCAAGGGAAAAATCACCAACTGCATCTCTAACGAGGCCTAGCAATCCCCTTGGTGGTTATCTGGCTGGAATCCTCTTATCCTAAACCCACTGCCAAGTGGGTAGGTCCATAAGTTAATTGCTGCTCATTGTCTGCATTCCCCTGATACCTTGTTCAAACTTGTATTAAAACACACGAACACCACATTTTAGCTATCTGTTTACAGGTCTGTTGTACCCATTAGACAGGTCAGAGACTATTATTAGCCTTTGAGGGATGTTTTCACTGATTTTGATTTTTTTAAATAATTTTGTGTTCTTCTTTATTATAAATTCACATTGATATCCCCCAAAAAAGTATATTAAGCAAGAGAGAGAAAACTCTATTTAGATATAATTTAAAAAGCAGAAACGGTTCACTTTGTTCTCAATGAATATAAACCCTCTACTGACAAATCTCAGGCCATGTTCACATGACACTATTCTTTGTGACTCTGAAGCAATGTTTGCTCAGACCACATAACCTGCCAAGAGTAAGCATAGCAACAAGACACAGAGTTAACTGTTATCCTCCAGCCTTCTTAACATTATATTGTTCACAAAGCTGTCACCTGTCAACTATACTGTTTGCATTCTACTATCACATTACTGGTTGTAAACTAGTTCAGAGCTTTTGCATAGAGTTTGAAGGCTATAATTTGAATTAGCATTATTGAATTTAGATAATATTATTACAAATTAAAGTTTCCAAGTTAATCTTTGTTTATCTGATAATTAATTTCCATCTTAAATTTCTATTAAACCCAAGATCTACTTCATCTTAGGGTTAAAATACAAGGACATTGCTAAATTCAGTTAAATTTCTCAGTCATTGGAAAAATAAAGGGAGAAAGAAGAGGTACAACTTTTCCTCTTCAAGGACCATAAAATACAGTTTTTAAAAACAAAGAAACTCAATGCATTATAGCTCTGAAATTATAGTTTCTGGTTAACACCAATCCAAGAGCCTGGAGAAGTTTCTCAGTATTTAAAATGGCATAAAAAACAGACAGGCTTCTCATTAGAATGTGTTATAAATTCAAGTTATGTAAGAGAGGCTAGTTTTGCAATTTCACATTTAATAGCAAAACAATTGAAACCATTTTCAACCAGTGACCTTTTTCTTAAGTCATGTTGGAAGTTGTTCCACTTTTATTTCAAGATTTTGAAACAGAGACAAAATCTGTAGAAGCATCGACCAATAGCCGCTGAGTAAAAACGAGCCAGGCTGTTTCGGATCAGTTTCAGAATGACGGGTGGATGTTATTCCTTTTCAAATTTCTCTCGATGAGAGTGCTGGTGTTGCGCCTTCTGCATGTTTATCAATTACTGACTACCCCGCAAAAAAAGACAATGCCGTGTGTCAAGAATGTTCTAAGTTGACTAATATTCTGGGGAAATAAAACACAACACACACACACACACACACTTTAAACATACATAAGGCAGTAGCTAACAGCTTAATACAGAAGTTTAATATCCAAGAAGCATGAAATTGTTAATGAACTTATTTCTTCTAATGCAGAGCTGAAGCTGAAACTGAACCACCCTCTGTGAGTCTGCTTATCCACACCAATGGCAAGGAACTTATTACTTCACAAGGCAGCCCCTTTCATGGCAGAAAAGTTGTAACTACTAGAAAGTTATATAAGGCTGAAACCGGTATTCCCCTAAGAACCACCGATCAGCCCTGCCTTTGCCTTGGAATCATAAGCCTTCTTCTACAGGGCAGCCCTCCAGATACTTAAAATATCTTTTTAGTTTCCTATTTATTTTTTTCTGTGTCCCAACTTCAGGTAGTCCGATTCTTCTTTTTTTCTTCAACTAGACTTACAGCTTGAGAATAATAACATAGAATTTGAAATCTCAAACCAGCAGTTTTCAAACTTATCGTTAAGAAAAACGGATTTCTTCACACCAAATCTTTAAGAAACCCCAAAAATAAAATAGACAAATTGATAAAATGATTTCTCAGATTAATTTAAATCTTTGTCTTTTGACAGAATACACTTCAGTTGTGTGTTGGGGGTGGTGGGTGGAGCGGGGGGGGGGGGAAGTATAAACCTAGTTACCTCCAGAGAGAACTCTGCACTGAGCCAGGTTGACAACCCTCTGCTTTAGAATATTACAGTGATTGCAGCAAATAAAGAACACAGATGGTGTCTTCTTTTATTTTCCTAGTGCCTAATACAGAACCTTTCCCATCATCAGGGCTCAGCACGTGATTACTATATAAAAGAGAAGGGAAAGATCTGGGAAGATGAAGAGTTAAATTCTGGTTCTGAATCATGTGTCAGTTCACATTTCAAACATTGTTCTCCACAATTTTTTATAATTAGTGTGACCATGCATGCAATTTATGCTGTTGTTTCAGTGTAATTATTAACAGTGCCCCTTTTCACTCTCGGAAGAGTCCCAGTTTAGACAATCCCTTATATATAGTCACTTTACTTATAATATAGTAATAATGAGAGTCAGTGAGTCCAAGAGAATTCTCAACATGTTAGGATCCTCTCGCAAAGGCTCCCTCTGGCCAAAGACCTCCCATGCTTTGAGCTTGGAGCTTATTACTGCAATTGTTAAGAGGGCAGAGCAATCAGCAGTGAGGAGAGGAGATCCTGCGGGCTACCCTGCTCCAGAAGCACGTGCTGTCCAGTAACGAGGGAAGAAGGTACCAGAATGATCATGCAGGAGTAGAAAAATACAAGCTATAGCAGAAATCTACAAGAAGCGAGCGACTACCCCACTCACTCAGCTTCTTTCTCCTGAAGCAAACAACATCACCTTTTCCAAGAAAATCAGATTATTGACTTTCATTAAATCTTTACTACCTGTCCACTCCTGTCACCACAACCATCAGTATTGTAAGAGGTTTTATGTCTACTTCGTTTCAAATAGGACAGCAGGTTTGACTAACTCTGAAATCGGAACAGGAAAAATCAGGGAGTGGGCAAGAAACAGGAATAAAATGTGTCCAAATGTATTCACTAGCACACAAGAGTAAAGATGAAGGGATTATTTATCAATGTTTTAACATTTTTAAAGAGAGGTTACACAAAAGTTAACGGAAATGAAGTCAAAAGAATTCAGTGCCAGCCCATAGGTTATATGTCTAGTTAATTTACTTTAAATAAACTATTTTATACTGATTTCCCTTGGAAATTTGAAATGTATATTCCACAGGAGCGGGGGAGGAGGCAAAGCCTTCAAGACAGAGGGCTGACAACACTTGCCAGAGATGGAACTCCCCCCAGACACGGTGAGCATTCTTATAAAATCGCATGTCTCCTTGTCGTACTTTCCAAGATGTTTGAAACCAAAACAGTTTAGAACACTGTCCCAGCTCAGACTCTTCCCTCCTTATGGCATTTTTTCTGATAAATAGGAATTCCCCTTAGGGACTCCCTAAAATAAAACTCTTGCCTTCCCTTCTGTTATATAATTAATTACACTGACAAATAGAGATATAATGGAACATAATTGTGAATCCATCCTCAGTTTAGTATCAACTACACACAAAGCCTTGTGGAAGACATGCCCAAAATGTGACACCAATAACCCTGACTGTTGGAAATGCTGGAAAGGCACTCAACCTTGCCATAGTGCAGAGGCTGATTCTCAGGCAAGGGTATGATTGCAAAAGAGATTCCTGCAAATCATATGTACTGGCCTGAGACTTTGGAGACAAAAGTAAAATGATAGCCACGCTCTGCCACTTTGGTGGACTTTCTGCTGGAAGCACGGTCATGGAGACAGGGAGTTTTCTGTATTCACATTCCCACATTCAGTCTTCAGCCTTGTGGTTATCAAGAAGCAACTATGGCAGAGGGAGCAGCTGGACTCCAAGTTTAGGGTCTAGTTACTACTTTCCGATCGTGGCTTTTTAATCTCTGGTTCACAAGCAGTGTGCTGTATCCTTGACCACAACAGGTCCATGGTAGCCTCATGAATCTCTACTGTCTTACACATAGTAATTTTGTGTGGCTCTGAGATTTATATTGGAAGCTCAGCCAACAGATTGCTCTATATAATTCTCCCAGTGATTCTGAAGCACCTACCACCCTGCATTAAAACTTTTCTGCTTAAGATATCTAGAGTGGTTTGTCTCCCAGAAGAAACTCTGACTAACTTCTCTCACCCCACCTCCATATCCTTAAAATTCTATTTGCCATTAGACAGTAATGACGTACCTATCAGAATTTATCAACAAGTGTGCATGTGGGCACGCTCAGTCAAGTCCGACTCTTTGTAACCCCATGGACTATACCCCACCAAGCTCCTCTGTCCATGGGATTTTCCAGGCAAGAATACTGCAATGGATTGCCATTTCCTTCTCTAGGGGATCCTCCTGATCCAGGGATCGAATCCACATCTGCTGAATTGGCAGGCAAATTCTTTACCACTGAGCCCCCTGGAAAGCCCTCATCAACAAGAGACAGGTTCAAATCAGTCACTGTGCGAAGTGTGCGCAAGCCCTCTGATCTTCACTAGGGAGCCAGCCATCTCAGAGCTCAGAGACTGGTGGGAAGAGGCTCAACACAGCAGGGGAACTATGAAGTGACACGGAACGAGGCAGCAGGGAGTCTAATCTAACCCCAGCAACCTAGCTCCATTTTATCACTAACTGGCCACCTTTTCAAATCAAGGGGGCGAGATGGATGAAAGTCCCTTGAACTCTAACATTCCACAATTCTATGAGTCTTTGTACTTGTAAGGGAATTTACTTGGATTCAAGTCCTAACAAAACTTCCTAAATTTTCAGTTCCCTAAATCTTAAGGTTAGAACACAAAGGTCACACAACACACAAACCTCAGAGAGTTAAAATAGGAACAGGAATCAGTGACCCCCAAATACAAAGCATTGTGGCAGCCTAAATCTAGAAAACCTCAGGGAAAAATATCTAAACTCACGGTTGCAGTGGTTGTTAAGAATACCAGAGAACAAACATACTTTCTTCAGGGTCTCTGTCTTCTCTGAAAATGTATGCCTCACTGTCTGGAGAGAAAGGTGCGGAGGAGGTGGGAATATTTACATGTAACTGTCTTCTCTGAAAGTACTCAGACAAATAGTAAAGTGAAAGAAATATCAGGCAAATGAATAATGCTTAGACCTCTCAAGAAAAGTTACCAATTTCTTTGTGTCATGGACAAGAAAATCCCTGAGACCCATATAAGAAAAGCAGTTCTGTGGACAGGAAAAAAAAAATGTCAGCAGAGTCAAGGTCATGCATTTAAGGCAGTTTTGCTGTCAGTTCCAAGGGCGTCCTCAGGCCAGGGCTTTCCAGAACTGGGCCTTAGTTTCCTCACCTGTAAAACAGAAACAACAATCTCTGCCCTGCTGACCTCATAGGTGTTGGTGAGGATTAAGTGAAACACTGGACACAAAGAGTATTGCATAAATAGCAGACAATACAAATATATGAGGAAAGATTATTAGAAAGGAATTTCAAAGGAAAGCTGTGAATGGTAGTTTGCAAGTTCAGGCAGCAAAAGGAAATATAAATATAGCTGAGATTTTACAATTTTATAATCTGGAGGAAGAAATGGTGATCAGAAATGTGACAAACAATGACGTCCAAAAGAGAACAGAAACCAGCTCGGCTCTGTCATAATGGTCTCAGTTCCTGTACCTCACACAGCAGTGGAAAGAATGCAGGGAGGGGCAGGGGCAGCCTTTGTGAGGGCAGCTCACCCACGACATGGAGACCTGGACCAAGAAAAGGACGCCTCCACCTCAATCATTATCATAATCTCATGGTGTGTGTTCTCTAAGAATTTCTGTGCGGCTCCTTGCAAGTGACTTTACCACTCTCAGTCATATCTCTTGGAAAATAGAAACAACTTACCGTCACTCAAGAGTGAAACATAATTCTGATCATTCTTTAAAGTACAATCAGAAGGACTCTCCTGGTGGTCCTGTGGTTAAAACTCTACTCTACCAATACAGGGGGCATGGGTTTAATCCCTGGTCGGGAACTAAGGTCCTGCATGCTATGCCACGCAGCACAATCAAAAAAATAAATAAAGCACAACTGGAGGGAATGAGGCTCAAGCTCTAGGGTTTCTCAACTAGGATGAACAGAAATGCAAAGGAAGATCTTGCCCACAATTGGATTTCAAGGCCCAAAGGGCATAGGTGGATTCAGGTAACATACAGACAACAACTAACTCTACAGGAGCTGAAGGCAGTAAAGCGCCCCTCAGGATGGGGAGACAAGCGGTCCTCCAAGCCTCAGTCTACTGGCAAGCAGCCAGCCTAGCATATAGGTAAGATATCAACTGACAATCAATTCGCAGGGTCTTGAACAAAAGTTAGAGGAAGAGTTATAATTCATGAAAGCAAAATGGCGCCCTGTTGGCCTGCATTGGTCTGAGATATCACAGGTCTCCAGGGCATTGGGACATTGGGTAACAAGAAGATGAATTAAGTGACATAAATTAACTCTGCTTGTAAGTCACTGAAGAGGAAACTCAATGGAAAACAAACATAGAAAAGAAGAAGAAAAATACACACAGACACAGCTTCAATAGTAGAGAAACGCAAATTAAAACAGCAAGGAGATACTACTTTTCACACATAGCTTGGCAAAAAAATTAAAAGACATAAAATTCACTTTGGGAACAGATGTGTGAGGAAACTGACACAATATGATGTTTCTTCTTACAAACAGATGTATTCTCTATTTCTTTATTAAATGTGTGACTTATCTTATGGCTCCTTTGGTGCCACAGTGGCAGACTTGAGTAGTTGTGACAGAGACACTCTGGCCTCAAAGCCTAAAATATTTGCTATCTGGTCACTTACAGAAAAATTTGGCAAACCTCAGATCTAAACTAAAAAAAGTTATTGTTTCCAATTACTAAAGATATAATCAATCTGTTCTTTCATCAACGTTTTTTGCTAGTTGTCTTTTTTTATTTTTAACATGGCCTTTAATTCATAACAAGATGTATTTTGATACAACTCTTTTTCATTGTTACTGCTTACTCAGTTGTGTCTGACTCTTTGTGACCCCATGAACCGCAGCATGCCAGGCTAATGCCTACCAATTATCCCAGGCTTCCCAGGTAGTGCAGTGGCAAAGAATCCACCTGCCAATGCAGGAGATGCAGGAGACTGGGGTTCTGTCCCTGGGTTGAGAAGATCCCCTGGAAGAGGAAATGGCAACCCACTCTGGTATTCATAGATGATATAACCACTCAATGAAATATTAAAGAGTTATTAAAATTATAATCTTTTAAGAATATGCAGCAATACAGAAAATGCTTACCATATGATGCCATATAGGTATATGATACATAGCACTATGGTAATTTTTTGCTAATAGCTAAAGACTGGAAAGGAACGTACAAAAATGATAAGTTGTATTAATACCTTTATCAAAGTGGCAGAATTATGGGCGACATTTTTCCTCCTAAATGATCTCAGTTTGATGCAGTGTTGCAACATTATTTACAAAATTTTTTAAAAGACGGGACCAACTTTAGATGCCTTCTCGATCAAAAGTTTGCAATTCCTTTGATATTTAAGGTGGACACATGAGACTGAGGCATCTGATCTGACTCTTCTAAGGCCTACAGATTCAGTCACAGGCAGAATTAGGACTAAAACCCAGGTCTTCAGACTCAAGAGGCAGTATTCTTTCCCACAAAGCATTCTGTGTTGTCACTTTTCTCAAACCAACTCTGAGGTCATTTTAAAATTTTTATATATTACAAATAAATAAATGAAAATAACGATGTTCAATTACCTGTCTAAGATAATAACTGCTTTTTAAAATCTTACAAAATGCTTTGACGAACTAGAGACTGAATCAAACTTGTTTTCTAAACATGGCTATTTAGTGCAGTAGAGGGTATCAAAGTATGTCTTTTCTACAAAAGCTTGCCTAGTAGAAATAGTCATTTCCTCACAAAGTCACAGAGCAATTTCAGTGCTGAGTTAAGCATTAACTTGATAAAAAGGTAAATTTTGTCTTTGGATACTTCTTTTAGAACCCACAAAGTCTAAACTTGAAATATTATTACTTCAGGGGAAAAAATTCCTTCAAAATTCAAAAGCTAATGAGAACTAGTTCCTTAACTTTTCTCACTGCAGCCTGACAACAAATTTGGCAGAAGAGGTATTTATATACCTGTATACACAATGGATAACCATAATTAGTTTCTAATACTCCATAATGCCCAAAGATAACATTTGGAGCCCACATGTATTCTAATGTTCTGTAAATTTTGAGAGGTTCTAATTAGGTCTCAGTGGAGCTAATATTTGGAAAGGAACAAGGTAAAAGAAATCATCAAACAAAAGAAAGTCAAGAATAAATGGCTAGTGAGGCAGAGAGACTGGTGTGTGCATGCTTGTGTGTGTGCACATATTATGATTTAAGGATCATCTATCGAAGGCACACTTTTCAAGAAGCTGAGCAACCACCTCCAGCAACTGGTGAGATGGCTTTCTATTTCCTGATGTGCTACAGATCTCTCTCCCTAATTTCTATGGTTTTCTAAACATTGAGATACACATCAATCATCCTCATATCTTTTTCTGTTCATCTTCTAAAATTAAAAAAAAAGGCATAAATCTTTCATTCTACTTTTATTATTCAAATCATAATAAAATTAAAAGATTGAATGTTGGAATGAGGCAAAAGCCAGGTAAAATTCCAGGTAAAATTCTGTATAATACATAAAGAACATATGTGTCTATGTGTATAGTATTACTTTTAAACTTCATTTTAAAATTTTATATAAAAGGAGAATCACCTCAGCAAGAGGAATGTGAGGGTTAAATACACAATAAAAAATGAGCATACTGGCAACTTCCTGAGAATCCCCACTCAAGTTTAATCTTTCCTTCTCACAAACTCCAATACAGTTTTGCACCTTAAATGTTGAAAGTATCCTAGCACAGCTAGTACTGGAAACTTCCTGTTAACATGTTTGTCTCTTCCACCGGATACAGAGCTCCTTGCGGGCAGGAACTACACCTTAACCATGGTCTCAAGTCCTAGAGCATCTTACACAATGACTGGTTAAAAACAAAAAAAAAATTAAGTGGCAAACCATGCTAAGGAGATGAGGAGAAAGTATAGAAAACTGTGAATAATACTTACCCAAAAATCAATTTAAATGGATTATATGGATCCATACTGTCAACATGCAACATGATAAAACACACACAGTAAATTTTCCACTAATACATGGAAAAACGTCTTCTGTACCTGGTGTCATTCCTGATTATGTCTAGGAACAAATGCACTACAAAGAGCGAAAAGGAGAGTGCACTTCGAAGTAGAATAGGATGAAAGTGAGCTCAAAAATAGAATCCTAATGAAATTTTAATGTGATAAAAGTCAGTAATTTCATCTTAAAAGCTAAAAAAAAAGAAAAGAAAGAAATTAAAAGGCAAGAAGATAAACAAACAGCAGTAAACCTGAGTGGAAAGTACAAAATTGGCACCAATCCAAAACCAGGACCCACACTGACCTGAACCAAATATACATGGACCTTCTCTGGGCCTCAGTTCTCTATGAAGCAGTTGGATGCTATCTCCCTATAGGATTTAAGTGATGCTACTGGCATCATTTCTGGGGCAGAGTAAGAACATCCAGATATCAAGAGAGACGGGCCTGATGGCATGACGACGGCATACCAACAGAAGGTAAGACATAAGGGAGGGGACCAATAAAGTCAAAGAATAAATTTTTTATGGGGAAGTTAACATCTCACTAACACAGCAGTCCCCAACATTTTTGGTAAGAAGGATCAGTTTTATGGAAGACAATTTTTCCATGGACCTGGGGAGAGGAGGTGGGGGGTGGTTTAAGGAGGATTCAAGCATATTACATTGACTGTGCTCTTATGAGAACCTGATGCCACTGCTGATCTGACAGGAAGTGGCGCTCAGGTGGTAATGAGAGTGATGAGGAGCGACTGTAAATACAGATGAAGCTTCACTGACTTGTGAAGTTTCACAGCTCACCTGTTGCTGTGTGGCCTGGTTCCTAACAGGACAGGGACCAACAGCAGTCTAAGGCCAGGGGCTTGGGGACCCCTGTACTAACATGTAGGGAAAACTTCTTCATAATAAATGCTACATAAAAAAGAAAGTAGAAGAAAAGAAATAAGACTAATCATCATTGTGCAATGAACACCCAACACATATAGGTAATAATGAAGCTAAAAAGGAAGAAATTTTATATAAAAAGGAAAAGTATATATAAATGCAGAGGAGCTTAAGAGTTTACCTGGATAGTGAAAACAAAATGAACAAAAAAATCGTAATTACTGTATTATAAATGTGGGTAAAAGTGATTTCTTAAAGATTCCTTTCAAAGACCTTTCATATCCATCACCACAGTCAATAAGTGAATACCAACTGTGTGGCACAGATCGGGTAAGTTATTGTTAACCTCATTTTATAGACTTGGAATTTGATGCTGAGAGAAAATCAATCAATCAGTCACACAAACAAAGAATAACAAAGCCTGGACTCAACAGCTCTGCTGATTTCTAAATCGAGTTCCACTGCATTGTGCCACCTCCGTTCTAGTTTTAGTAAATATACAAGTGACTTGGATGAACACATGTTTAAATCACAAAAGGAAATTTACAGATCAGGGTCTGGTAGACAATGGCCAAATTAGTAACAAAAGGGTTATCTAGGCCAATGGGGCTTGAGATAGATGTCACCCTTTAGAATGAAATGAGAAAGAGGACTTTTTTCTCTCTCTAAAAACTCCATGACCCATCGCATCTGCTCCTCTGTGTTCACTGTATCCTGACAGTTCCCAACTTTAGCCCTGACATTTCTTCAAAGTATTAGTCTTGAAGATACCATAATTCATTTGCCACACTTTCAAATTGGAAAAGCTAAAAAAACAAAAATAATAAAAAAAACCCTCCCATTCTGCCCTATACCCACACAACAAGGGAGCTCCCTTGAGTATGCCTATTTCAATGACTGGCACCATCCAGTCTCCAAAATCAGAAATCAGGGGGTCTCCTCTGTAGGAGGGTAAGGCATTGGCTTCAGGAACTCTGCTTTCCCTCAACACTGTTTCCTGTGTGGCAGCTCCACCAAGGACCTGCTGGGATGGCAAGGTGTTGACCACAGAGGACCAGGAAAGCTCCCAGGAACCCTAACATAAAACCATCCTAGGAACATTAAAACATTCAGTCACTAATGATTCCATCTCAGAGCAATGAGGTCAGTGTGCAATAATACTTAAAGGAAGAAAGGAAGGGGAGAGACGGAAGGAGAGGGAAGAAGAAAAGGAGTCAAGAAGGGGTGCGGGCAAGAAGATGAGGATCAGAAGCAGAACCAACGGTCAAAAGGTAGCATTTTGAATTTAATTTTAAAACCTGTGTTCAAGTCTCATGGTGTGATTTTGGGTTTATTTGTATCACTGTCACACACTGACAGCTATACGTTTTTATTCACAGCACCATACTGAACGTGTTTCACTTCTCTCTGGGCTTCTTCTACACATTTATCAAAGGAGGGTCAATCAACTCCAGAATCTAAACAAGGTTAAAAGAGAGGAACACAAAGGACATGCAGGGTGACAGTGCATAAGAGTGAGGAGCATGGGCTCTGGGTCAGACACTGCAGGGTCTGTCACCAACCAGCTCTCTGTGACCTTGGGCAAGTTGATGATTGCTGTATGATTCAGTTCAAAAATCCATGAGAATGAATTGTAAAAATTTAATGGTGTAAGTAGAGGAGCTCAATATCTTAGTACACATAAGAGATTTTTCCTCTCTGGAGGGACACAAACCTTTTGAGAATCTTACAGACATTGGGGGAATAGGGATATGCCCCCACATAAATTTAGAGAATTATGCAAACAATTTCAAGATGCTCATGGACCACTAACCCTTAGGTTAATAGTCCATGAACCACATGCTCTGTCAGCTCAGAAACATGTGATGAGTGACTTCTATTGGGCTTTAAGACAACAAAACATTTGCCAACTATACTTGGGATACTTTAACTTTCATTTGAGTGGAAGGAATCTATCAAATGAATACGGGGAATATAGCCAAGGCCACAAATCCAAAGGAAATCAAAACAAAGTAGGACTCTACTATGGGTTGAATAGTGTTCACTACAAATAAATATATATTGAAGCTCAAACATCCAATATGATGATATTTGAAGATAGGGACTTTGGGAAGTAATTGGGTTTTGATGATGGTGGGGGCCATGATTATGAAATTAGTGCCCTTATAAGAAAAGACAGCAAGGAACTTGCTCTCCCTCTCCTCTCCATGTGGGGACACAGTGAGAAGCTAGTCTTCTACAAACCAGGAAAATACACCGCACCAGAACATGACCATACCGGTACCCTTATTTCAGACTTCTACCATCCAGAAACATAATAATAATAAATTTCTGTTGTTTAAGCGACCCCCACCCTGTCTATGGTATTTTGTTATGGCAGCCCAAACTGACTAATAAAGACTTTGTATCTGAAACAGCACATGACAACCATAGAGACAAACAAATGGGCCAGCAGAGAGCGTTTCCTCATGATGTGATAAGTACCTGGCAGGCTCTACCATGAAAATATCACCTTATCCCAAATGTCCAAGGAACAGTATTTTTAATTATGACCTATACAGTTCAGTTCAGTCACTCACTTGTGTCTGACTCTTTGTGACCCCATGGACTGCAGCACGCCAGGCCTCCCTGTCTATCACCAACTCCCAGAATTTACTCAAACCCATGTTCATTGAGTAGCTGATTCCATCCAACCATCTCATCCTCTGTCGTCCCCTTCGCCTCACGCCTTCAATCTTTCCCAGCATCAGGGTCTTTTCAAATGAGTCAGTTCTTTGCATCAGGTGGCCAAAGCATTGGAGGTTCAGCTTCAACATCAGTCCTTCCAATGAATATTCACGACTGATCTCCTTTAGGATGGACTGGTTGGATCTCCTTGCAGTCCAAGAGACTCTCAAGAGTCTTCTCCAACACCACAGTTTAAAAGCATCAGTTCTTCGGTGTTCAGCTCTCTTTATAGTCCAACTCTCACATCCATACATGACTACTGGAAAAACCATAGCCTTGACTACATGGACCTTTGTCGGCAAAGTAATGTCTCTGTTTTTCAATACACTGTCTAGGTTGGTCATAACTTTTCTTCCAAGGAGTAAGCATCTTCTAATTTCATGGCAGCAGTCACCATATGCAGTGATTTTGGAGCCCGAAAAAATAAAGTCAGCCACTGTTTCCACTGTTTCCCCATCTATTTCCCATGAAGTGATGGGACCAGATGTCATGATCTTAGTTTTCTGAATGTTGAGCTTTAAGCCAACTTTTTCACTCTCCTCTTTCACTTTCATTAGGAGGCTCTTTAGTTCTTCTTCACTTTCTGCCATAAAGGTGGTATTATCTACCTATCTGAGGTTACTGATATTTCTCCCGGCAATCTTGATTCCCTCTTGTGCTTCATCCAGCCCAGCATTTCTCATGATGTACTCTGCATATAAGTTAAATAAGCAGGGTGACAATATACAGCCTTGACGTACTCCTTTTCCTATTTGGAACCAGTCTGTTGTTCCATGTCCAGTTCTAACTGTTGCTTCTTGACCTGCATACAGGTGTCTCAAGAGACAGGTCAGGTGGTCTGGTATTCCCATCTCTTTCAGAATTTTCCACAGTTTACTGTGATCCACACAGGCAAAGGCTTTGGCATAGTCAATAAAACAGAAATAGATGTTTTTCCGGAGCTTTCTTGCTTTTTCGGTAATCTAACGGATGTTGGCAATTTGATCTCTGGTTCCTCTGCCTTTTCTAAAACCAGCTTGAACATCTGGAAGGTCATGGTTCACATACTGTTGAAGCCTTGTTTGAAGAATTTTGAGCATTACTTTACTGGTGTGTGAGATAAGTGCAGTTGTGCGGTAGTTTGAACATTCCTTGGCATTGCCCTTCTTTGGGACTGGAATGAAAACTCTCTTCCTTTTCCAGTCCTGTGGCCACTGCTGAGTTTTCCAAATTTGCTGGCATATTGAGTGCAGCACTTTCACAGCATCATCTTTGGGGATTTGAAATAGCTCAACTGGAATTCCATCACCTCCACTAGCTTTGTTCGTAGTGACGCTTCCTAAAGCCCACTTGACTTTGCCTTCCAGGATGTCTGGCTCTAGGTGAGTGACCATACCATCGTGATTATCTGGGTCGTGAAGATATTTTTTGTACAGTTCTTCTGTGTATTCGTGCCACCTCTCCTTAGTATCTCCTGCTTCTGTTAGGTCCATACCATTTCTGTCCTTTATTGAGCCCATCTTTGAATAAAATGTTCCCTTGGAATCTTTAATTTTCTTGAAGAGATCTCTAGTCTTTCCCATTCTATGGTGGTGGTTTAGTCAGTAAGTCATGTCTGACTCTTGTGACCCCATGGACTGTAGCCTGCCAGGCTCCTCTGCCCATGGGATTCTCTAGGCAGGAATACTGGAGGGGGTTGCATTTCCTTCTCCGTCCCATTCTATTGTTTTCCTCTACTTCTTTGCATTGATCACTGAGGAAGGCTTTCTTATCTCTCCTTGCTATTCTTTGGAACTCTGCATTCAAATGGGTATATCTTTCCTTTTCTCCTTTGCCTTTCTCTTCTCTTCTTTTCACAGCTATTTGTAAGGCCTTCTCAGACAGCCATTTTGCTTTTTTGCATTTCTTTTTCTTGGGGATGATCTTGATCACTGCCTCCTGTACAATGTCACGATCCTCCGTCCATAGTTCATAAGGTATTCTGTCTATCAGATTCAATCCCTTGAATCTATCTCTCACTTCCACTGTATAATCATAAGGGATTTGATTTAGGTCATACCTGAATGGTCTAGTGGTTTTCCCTACTTTCTTCAATTTAAGTCTGAATTTGGCAATACGGAGTTCATGATCTGAGCCACCGTCAGCTCCCAGTGTTGTTTTTGCTGACTGTATAGAGCTTCTCCATCTTTGGCTGCAAAGAATATAATCAATCTGATTTCAGTATTGACCATTTGGTGATGTCCAGGTGTAGAGTCTTCTCTTGTGTTGTTGGAAGAGGGTGTTTGCTATGGCCAGTGCGTTCTCTTGGCAAAACTCTACACAGGTTTAATTTTTTTTTTTTTACATGCTTCTAATAGTATTTGGGGCAGGAAGAGAAGGGGACGACAGAGGATGAGATGGCTGGATGGCATCACCGAGTCGATGGACATGAGTTTGGGTAAACTCCAGGAGTTGGTGATGGACAGGGAGGCCTGGCGTGCTGTGATTCTTGCGGTCACAAAGAGTCAGACACGACTGAGTGACTGAACTGAACTGAATAGCTTTAAAAAATAGTTATAACAGAGAAAGTTACCTGTGCTTTTTTTTTTACTCACTTCAGCTAACAAACATAAATATTAAGAGGCAATGAAATATGAGAAAAAATTACTTGGGAGTTAACTGTTATTGATTTCACACCTGGCTTTCTACAACCAACCTGAGTGAACGTATAGTCTTAAATATCATTCGTCTTCATCTTATATCTATTGAGTCATGATATATCTGCATCCTAAAAGAAATTCAAGCTTACTCCTAATTTTCACAATCTACTCCAAGTTATATTTTCAGCTATATTTACCATAATATCTCTGACAGCAGGCCCTACTCTGCAGACACAATATTCTACTTCAAACCTCTCAAATACAGCCCAAACTGTCTGAAGAAGGTCTTTCTCTTACCTCATCCTAAAGCATCATTTTGGGGTGAACTTCCTTCCATTCACCAGCAATCAAAAACCTACTTATCATGCCACAGCATGGATGAAACTGAAAATTATTATGGCAAGTGAAAGAAACCAGTCACAAGACAGCCCATATTGTGTGACTGCACTTATATGAAATGCTCAGACTCGGCAACTCTATAGAGCAGGAAAGGGATGACTGTCAAAAGGTACAGGGTTTCTTCTGGAAATGATGAAAATGTTCCAAATTGATTTTGGTGATGGTTGTGCAACCCTGTGAATGTAATAAACACCATTGAATTGTATACTTTAAAAGAGTTAATTGTATGGTATACAAATTAGATCTCAATAAAGCTACTATTTGAAAGAAAAAAGAAGAAAAAACTTGTCCATCCAACTTGGCTTTTCAATTGCTGTATAAATTTACTCTCCACACCCTGTAAGAATTAAAATCCTTCAATTAAAGCCCCTCGA
The DNA here is from genome assembly GCF_054371585.1 of Giraffa tippelskirchi. NCBI lineage: Eukaryota > Metazoa > Chordata > Mammalia > Artiodactyla > Giraffidae > Giraffa > Giraffa tippelskirchi. The sequence continues at coordinate 156,385,656 of NC_137276.1, read as the reverse complement.
CATGTCATCTGTATCTCTGGTTAGCGTATTTCATTTTGGCTGGCAATATAATTATGATCAGTCATTCCCATGCCTGCTTCCCCCACTAAGCTATAAGGGCTTTCAGAGAAAGACAACCTGTGTCAGACCTTTCCATACCCAGGCCTCTGCTAACCATTAGGTTATTTTGCTCACATCAGAAAATTGCATGCAATCTCGGCTTGACCAATAGAGGAGGCGGCAGGATTTGAGTCCCACTTGCCTCCTGCCCTGAAGCAGGACAGAATTCAAACGGTAGAATGAGCAGCTCTGCCTCTCCCCTTCTGCTTCTCACTTCCAACAGTCCATCAAAATACGTAACCCAAGGAAGGCACTCTGAATAGATAAATACGTGCAGAAAGAAAATGATACATCTGAAATCATTTCTTAAGATAAGACACTCCCAGATCCCAGCAAAAATCTCAAGGCATTGGTATTTCAGTTTTTTCTCTACCTGTTATTTATTTTTGTGTTACTTACAATGACATGAAAAGTGTTTTTCTTACTAATTGGATTCAAAGATCTTGGGTGTACATATGAAATACAGTGAATTATTTTAACACATCTAGAAAGTAGTAAGGAAAACAGAGAAGTTTTTTTTTTCTTAAGTCAGTTTACAGCTACTAAACCAGGTCATGATACACAAAAGCCCACCATTTATAGAGTGAAAAGCAAGAAAATACCCTGAAAGGAGTTTTATCATCAACCTAGTTTTTAAGACGTTCTTGCTTATCTCAATTTCCACAGCACTCGAGCTGAGCGCTAACCATTTTCTACCTTGTATGAGATGTGTCTGCCCAACCCCACTCCCCTGTTCTCATCTTTCCCTAATTCCAACTCTTTGGGGAAATATACTTCACCAACAAACTAGGCCAAGAAAAAAACAGCTGTTCAATATTACCGTCACACCCTGCACCTTTGCTCCGTGGCACCTATCATAGCCATAATTATATAATTATCTGAGAAACTATGAATGTGGTGGTTGTCACTCCTGGACCAAAAGTCCTATGTTGAGAGGGCTTGAATCAGCTGGTATCCACTATTCTAGTACTTGGTCATGGTGGGCACTCAAGAACTAACTGTTGATTGACAAAGTGAATCCTCCCTCTCCAAAGAAATAAAAGAAAATGAAAGTGTTAGTCACTTAGTTGTGTCTGACTCTTTTACGACCCCATAGACTGTAGCCTGCCAGGCTCCTCTGTCCATGGGATTTCCCAAGAAAGAATACTGGAGTGGGTCGCCATTCCCTTCTCCAGGGGATCTTCCTGACCCAGGGATAGAACCCAGGTCTCCTGGATTGCAGGCGGATTCTTTACCATCTGAGCCTCGAGGAAATTAGGTCTTTATAAACAAGGATTGTGCCAAACTCATTTTGGTATCACTGTTGTGTCTGACAGGTAGGAAATATCGCATAATTCATATATAGATGAAGGCATAAGTGAACGCCAGAGTGAGTCACTTATGGAAACTGAAAAGGTGTGTGAATGGTAAAATAAGCACACTGCATGAATTAGGAGTTAAAGGCAACCCTCCAAGAAAGCTGGTCCCAGTAAAAGGTCTTGGAACAGCATCACACAAAGAAGAAAGGCAGCATCAGAGATGGAAGACATCTGCCATCTACAATTTATGTCAATTTCCTTGGGGTCTAAGAGTCAGTTTTCTCCCAATTTCAATGGGTGTGACTCTTTCTCAGATGCAACTGGGCTACGAATCTTGGGTTACATCCAAGCAGAATCCAAGAAAATCAGGTCTTAAGAAAAATAAAACAACAGCAAAGCAAAAACAGGCTGAAGCAGCTGGGAGACTCTGGTGGAAAGTCTTCCACCAGAACTCACTCTGGTAAAGTTAAGCAGCCATGAGAAAATCGGAGTGCACAAGCCATGCGGGCTGCAACTTGTCTTGTCTCCCCTGTGGAGACTTGTCCAGAGTCACACCACAGCAACCTCAACTGGCTTTTGATGTGAAGAGGCCATCCCGTCAAACACACTTTGGGGAGAGGCCAATGGCAGGCCTCCCTAAGGGGTTCAAAGAATCTAAGGTTGGCCAGAAAACAAACGGCGCACATACCAGGGGACACTACCATGTGTCAAACCCTGCTTTGGAACTGGAAATATACTTTCCAGCACCAAAAACCTGTAATCAAGATGCTGAGAATCTAATTGTGGAGTTAAAACCTAAACCACTACCAAAAACCTAAAGAGCTAAATGATCTGGAGCTGATTAGATGAGGAGTCTGACAACATGACACATTTGGGATCTCTGGAGAGTTCTTCAAATTCATCTAGCTGCAGTCATTCTGGGGCACCAGAGCAGAGTTTGAATCCCAGCTCCACCACTCACTGGCTGTGCAGCCTTGGGAAAGTTACTTGAGCTCTCTGTGCTTATGTGTGTCCTCATTTGTAAAATGAAAATGATGATGGCCCTAAGTTTAAATGTGAGCTCTGATTACTGACCAGTGACTGAATTGGCAAGGCTGCAAAAACAAACAAACAAAAAAAACTGCCAAGCAGAACAGAAGCACCCTTACATTCAATCAGAGTCCAAGCATTTTGTTTACAAAGAATACATCTCAGGCTCAAAGAACAAAAAAACGTGCCCACTACCACTGAGTAAACCACCAGCCAATCCAGGTTAGCAGCCAGGCCTGGTGATTTATAATCCCGGGGGCTATTCACCAACACACAGGTCTATGGTCAGAACTGTGAACTAATAGATATACAAGGTATAAAATGGTACTGGATGCAAAATCAGCAGCATGGATGTGCCTGCATTATTATCATTTACTTGACTGCTATAAACAGCTTTACACTATTTACAGTTTACAAGGCCTTTTCATATCCATTACCTCTTTTGATCCACACAGCTCCAGGAATCATGATTCCCAGAGCCCTGATGAAAAGATGGGATCAAATGAAGCTCAGAGAGGTTTTTTAGTCTCTCCAAGATCCCACAGCTAGTTAACAGAGAAGTGCAGCCCAGAACCTATATTTTCCACTATTGAGTTTAACGCCCTTGCCTTCTTCATACACCACCGTTATGGCAAGCACCAGACTACAGATATCGCAGTAGCGTTTTAATAGGGAAGCCCTTCTTAAGATCGCTAACCACCAAATCTTTCTACCTAAAGGAGAAAACTCAAAGGCATGAGGATTTGATTTTGCTTTTGTTACAGTTGGGCAAAGCCTTGCAGAAAGAACGTCTCCTTTGGATTGGAGGCTTCTTTTCTGTCTTTGAAGCGAGATAGCCCTCTGGCTAAAGACACAGGAGGTGGAGAAAGGAGGGGGTGCAACTGGGAGAAGTGGGGAGCAGGAAGGAGGAAAGAAGGAGCTACAGGATGATGTAGAAGCAGGGAGTGGGGAGGAGGAAAGAAAGAACCCCAGGACGATGTATAACTAAGCCATAGCCCTCAAGCACTTGGTGATGAGCCAGTTCTTCTCCTTTTGTCGAAAACTTTAAACACCACCTTGCTGTAGTGAATATCTCAGCCTGAAACAAGGGAGATTAAAATGTGCAGCAGGACCCTGTTTTTCACACATATCTCTTCCATTGAAGTAATTGAATTCCTCAAGTAAGCAGTATCAAAGAACTAGCCTGAGGTGGGTGAAGTTCTTTTTATTAAAAAAAAAAAAAAAAGGAGACAACCTAGGGACTATGGAGGGTCTTCTTACCTTGAGGGTAAAAGAGTTTCTAACTATGAGCCTTTATCCATAATTGAGGGTTTCCCATGTGGCTCAGTGGTAAAGAGTTCACCTCCAGTGCAGGAGACATGGGTTCAATCCTTGGGTTGGGAAGATCCCCTAGAGAAGGAAATGGCTACCCACTCCAATATTCTTGCCTGGGAAATTCCGTGGACAGAGTGGCCTGGCTGGCTACAATCCATGGGGTCACATAGAATTGGACATGACTTAGTGACTAAACAACACAACAATCCGTCATTGATGTGTGTATAATACATATATATCTACTATCTAATCAAGATAAGCAATTAACTCTTTTCTTTTTAACAGCTGTTGTTCAGTTGCTATGTCCATTTGCAACCCAATGGACTGTAGCAGAGTGTACAATAAACAAAAAGGTACTAAACTTAATCCAGTAAGTGAGAGTTCTTGATTTTAGTTCTTGTTTTGTCACTAATTACTAAAGACACTTAGAAAGGTCACCGAAGCCTTCTGGGCCTCTGTTTCCTCATCTGTCAAGTGCAGGCTTGGACAAGATCAACAAGGAGCCTTCTAACATTAAAAAAAAAAAAAGCTAATATCCTAAATAAGCAGGAAAAAAATGTCATGATGGTCAAGCCAACTATTTCAGAAAGTTAAAGAGAGTGTTGTTTCCTCCACAAGCCCTGGTTTTGAATGCAAGAAACATGTCAGTTTAAAAGCAGCCATATTCATGCCTTTGATGGTGAGAAAGGCCCCCACCAAAAGCCATAAAGTTTTGCTTAAAAACAAGCTATTTTCAGGAACAACTCTCCAAGTTAAAGCCCTAATTCACAAAATTGGGTTTGGCTGGTATAACACTGTCTTCTTTCTGCAATTATTAGTCTCTAAAAGGTTTTTTTTTTTCCTCCTAACAACATTTCATTTGAAAAGTGTTTGATCCTGAAATAAACCTGTAATTTCTCCTATGGAGAAGGTAGGGCAAGTGGAGGTCTATAGTTTAGCCCAAATGACTTTATATTTCACACAAGATTATTACAAGACAACAGATGTGAACCTTAAGAATTTTAACAATAAAATCATGCTATCCAAAGAATGTTCCATAAAACACTAGTTTGGAAAATCATCCACAAAATGGTTCCATGATAAAAGAAATTTGACAAAACTTGAATTTCACAAAACAGAAAGGAACAGTGTGGTTATTTTTTATCTGTAGGTGTTCTCAGAGTTAATCTTGCTTAAGGTCCATGAAGAATCTACAAAATGGAGATTGCTACTGATTCCTGGGACTTCCCTGGTGGCCCAGTGGTTAAGATTCCACATTCCCAATGCAAGGGGCCCAGATTCCAACACTGGTTAGGGAACTAGATTCCACATGTTACAACTGAGACCTAGCACAGTTAAATAATTTATTTAATTTTAAGAAAGCAACTGATTCCCACTTGATTTGCACATTTGGAGCTAGTATTCCACGGAGGACGTTTTAGGAAATGTTGCCAACAGGCTATGACAAGGATATAGCTTTATCCCTGACAGGATCCCTACCCCTGAAAGGTAAGGTTTACAATTCAACCAGGAACTTGTGTGTTTAACTCTATCTATCTACACCTGATTTTATAATAGATGTAACTCTAAGCAACTGAAAATTTTGACAAAGTGATTTCTATTTCTTGAGACTTTCTTAAAAATATATGAGCCTCATCCTAGGAGGGCTGGGTTTTCCCTACACTACATATACATTCTGTGATGCCAGGCAAGACTAGGGGAACTTTTTACCCTCTTTTCGTCTTTACTTTCTTTCTAATTATTCACAGATTTAACACAATCAATTTTCCTTAAGGCAGAGAAACAATGAGAAAATAACAGGCAGAGAGAGCTAACAAAGTAATTCAGAACTGATGTTTCCTCGTCTAGGAAAAAAAGCCCACTGCACACATCAGTTTTTCTCTCAGAGCCTCAGTTTTCTCACGCTCAGAATGAGTTAAGTGGATTTCACGGTCTCCATCTCATGGTTCTATGGTTTTTAGGGTCACTCATCATTATCTCAGAAGGCGATCCCAAGGATACTCTGAGCTGAGCAGTGGAAGCAACCTAGAGACCAAGTGCTCCCTGTGCTGGAACGGCACCCCCATAAGAAGCACTGCTTAGATGTCTCTACTACCTGCATCTACATGTTCCAGGGTATTGGCTAAAACACCAGTCTCGTTATTTTGCAACCATGCCATGTTATGTTTGGCCAGCGCACATGATGGTGCCTCATCAGGTCACTTGCTAAAAGTGACAGTAAGTTTAAAACCACTTTTACATGGCAGAGAGCTGATGGAGAGCAGCCACAGTGCTGAAACACACTCACCAACCACCAGAGAGCTGCTGGCAGCATCCCGACATATAATGACTTTCTTCTACAGGAAAGGCATTTAACTACCCACATCTATTGCCCAGCATATAATGTATTCCAGGAAATACTCTTGTTTAACCCCCACCCAGATTTATTTTTAAGGGCAAAGGATTGAGTGGTTTTAATATTGGCTCCTACTAAAAAAAGAAACAAGGAGGAAAAAAGGGACACTGACACATATATGTATATATAAGTATAGTTGTTGTTGTTGCTGTTGTTGTTCAGTCCCTAATTCAGGTCCAACTCTTTGCAACCTCACTGACTGCAGCATGCCAGGCTCCTCTGTCCTCTACTATCTCCTGCTGCTAAGTCGCTTCAGTCGTGTCCGACTCTGTGCGACCCCACAGACGGCAGCCCACCAGGCTCCCCCATCCCTGGGATTCTCCAGGCAAGAATACTGGAGTGGGTTGCCATTTCCTTCTCCAGTGCATGAAAAGGAAAAGTGAAAGTGAAGTTGCTCAGTTGTGTCCGACTTCTAGTGACCCCATGGACTGTAGCCTACCAGGCTCCTCTGTCCTTGGGATCTTCCAGGCAAGAGTACTGGAGTGGGGTGCCATTGCCTTCTCCGACTATCTCCTGGAGTTTGCTCAATTTCATGTCCACTGAGTCAGTGATGTTATCTAACGATCTCATCCTCTGCCACCTGCTTCTCCTTTTGCCTTCAATCTTTCCCAGCATCAGGTTTTTTTCCAATGAGTCGGCTCTTCACATCAGGTAGCCAAAGTATTGGAGCTTTGGAAATACATGCAAAAGCATCCTTATCTCCCCTAAATATGATCTAAGAAAAGATAAAGAACAATCAATTGTCTTGATTATAATCCCTCTACAAATATCCAACATTTCCTGTGTCTCTCCCATTTTTCCTCTCTCATATTCCCTTTAAAAGACATTGCACCAGGGGGCTGTTTCCTTCATCCATTTTTTATACATGACCTGGGGACTATGATAGCCTCACTCACACACTCTCTGGCTTTCTAACTGAGGTCCCACCTGCAATAACAGTTGTCCAAAGGGCCTGGATAGTGGCAAATGTGGAAAACCTAAGTGTAGTTCACACTCTTCACTTAGTCTGGGAAGTCTTTACCTCTTTTTGGTCAAATTCTACCCAGTTTTCAGGTCCCAGATCAAATCCCTCCTCTTCCAGGAAGACTTGCAACATCTGCATTCAATCCGAACCAAAGTTAATGTCTCTCTCCTCTAAGGACCACAGATTCCTTAACTAGACTTCTGAATATTTAGGTATACTATTCAAATACCTTAACTCTGGAGTTAAGATTGGAATTATCTCTAGTCTATCTCCAATAAGAGTCATCTGCATTAACTTTCATCAATCCCAATCTCCTCTTCAAAATATCCTTAAGGGTAGAGACTGGGTCTTGCTGAATTCATCAAAATGAAAGATATCAATAAAATCTGTCTAAAGAAAGAATTAAGACAAGAATAGAATAATTATCTTACAGGAATGATCCTATGAAAGACAAAGCAGCAGGGATAGAGGAAGTATCCCAGGCTAGAAGTGAAGCAAGTCCTTGTGGATGTGTACTAACAAAGACCTTCACACACAGGACAGTACACTGTCTTACAAAAATGCAGGCAGCCAACATTAACTGAGCACCGGCTATGAGTCAGGTAGAGCCTTAAACATTTTCCAGGTATTAACACTCATAATCTTCAAAGCAACCTTGGAGGTAGGTACTACCTTTTACCTCCATTCAATAAGGAGATGAGGTAAAGGCACAGCAAAGAGCGAACACCACTTGCCCAAGCAAATAGATGAGCTGGCTTCACACTCCAGCAAAGAGACTCTGGCTAACGTGTTTGACCACCATGCTCTCCTGCTTCTGCAGAAGACTGAGCACATCCTGCAAAAAGGAAGAGGAAGGTGGTACTTTCTAGAACTTGGTAAAAAGAGGGACTTTTGCAAAAGGACCCAAGAAACAACAGCATACCGCTAAAGGAAACTTTAAGGATCAACAGCACATTCTATAAGTCACACTCACAGAAAGGTGACACTCTTGGGGTTTGAAAGGAGAAAACTAAAGCCACTTTAAAGCTGTAGCTCTAATTTACCTGACTTCCTCAAACTGGAACTTACTCATTCTTTGCTAAGAGCAGCGAGGCTGAACTTCTTTTTCCTTGCATTGTTATTTTATGAGTGAAAGAAATGGGGCTTTTACCTTGACTGCCAAAGTTAGAGATGCATTGTGATAACCTGGCCAGTATTTTCCTTCCAGAAAAGGCAAAAGGCCCTTTACTTTTAGCAAATGACTGCATGTGAGAAATCCAACTTAAATGATGAAGGAGAGCATCGTATGGCCAATTGTAATGATACTTAATTCTCAGACGAGGAATTATGTAGTAAACAACCTCTTGACTCTGTACAAAACATTTTTAATTTCATGCCCTGCTAATCACACAGCTGTTAAATTTCCCTTCCCATCAGTTGTAAAAAAATATAAATAGATAATAAAATAGATAATAATTGTAATAATAATTTAAGAAACAGTTGGGCCTCAAACAAAATTTGAGCCCTAATGAATTTTCTCATCTGGAATTAATAATGTAGTGGATGGTGAAATTGCCTGGATTCAGTTCATATAAACTTATATTACATGATTATAAGTATCAAAAATGTAAGGTTCTGAACATCACAACCTTCTAACGTGCAGAACACAGACTGTAAAGTCAATCTACATTGTATTCCTAGACAGGTCCAGCACCTGATGTCTCATTCCAACATATTTTAACAATATGTTTCCCTTCACTGTGACCTTATCTTCTCTCAGCCACAACCAGCACTATACGTCTTTAAGTACCACCTAGACTTAGTGTTACGAGCTTGGCGATCCAGAGCCTGGAGAGGAGAGAGAAATAAATCAATGTCTTCATGCTACAAAAGGGTCAATCTAATTGATACAGGGACATTTTTTAAAGGCTATTGTACTGTTGCAAACCAAAACAAGAGTGAGGATGGAAGGGGGTGTTACAATAGTTGGAGATCAAGGAAAAGAGGTTATCCAAAGGAGTATGATAATATGGTAGCGAGTGAGCCAACTTTGCAGGTGAGAGAGGTCAGTGACCAGGCAAAAAAATGCCAGCAGGAAGTGGCAAAAACGAATATCCTGTAAAGAAAGAAGGGACAGATATACTAACGGAAATAAAATAAGCACAGTCAAATGGACCAGAATACCAGTGGCGGATCTTCAGAATGGAAGATTTGTTTCTGTGCATCAATACTTTTCCCATAACCTTGGCTATAAAATACTATGGGAAAAGCCTAAGTACTAACATATTGTCTCTTTCTCTGGCTTGCTCCGATCTAAAGTCAGTTTGCTTAAATCCTTTCAGTTCTTCAAGGCGTGCTTAAAAACCACCTCCTTCAGGAGCCCCTCCCCAACTCACGCCCACTGAAACCCTGCTCTGGGTTCCCACAGCTGTACCTCTCCTTTGTCACCTAGTTTGTTTTGCTTTGTGAAACAGCTAGTTGTGCATGTGTCTGGGTTTCCCACTGGATTGGAAACTCCGTGAAAAAAGAAATTACACATCTAACCATATTTTTATTCTTCAATGTCTGATTTAGGCTTTGTATTGTAGACATGTAAGGGACACATATGCTATCTTAAGAAAACCTAGAAGAGGACACTTCCATTTTAGGTACTCTTGTTGTAGAAAACAGAAAGGTAAGGATTTATAAACTTACTCACTAGCAATCACTCTACAAACCCCTGTCAATGACAACCACTATGAATATTTCATCTCTTCTCAAGTTTACAATGAGAAGTTCAGAAAATGAACACAATTTTCATAATCACTATCATGGTCTACCTGAAGAAAAAGTTCAATATAAATGCACATTGCTTTTCCTGACCTGAGCACAAGCTTATAATTGTCAGTGTGAGAATCATTTCCAGGAACTGAAAAGAGCTTTCCTGAAATCTCAGCATCACTTAAGCCCCACCCTCCACTCCACATCTCATTAAAAACCAACAGCATTTCCTTCATGCCTCATCATTAATGATAAAGTGAATGAGTCAACTTTACAAAACAAACAAAACACCAACAATAATTTACTGTGAACACTGTTGCATTTTTTCTGCATTTTAAATATCCAGACTCTCAATTGATGTTTTCCATGAGTTTCTGCAGCAGGAAGAAATGGGATAATTATTTTAGAGATAAGAAAACTCAACTCTACAAAATGCGATTTGACCCTAAACACACAGCTTATAAGACGCAATAAGAAGATGTGAATTCGGGATTTGAGAGTCTCCATCAGGATTTGTGTTCATTTATACAATTTATACAATTGTCTTTCTTATCTAAAGTGTTTAAACAGACACAAGAAGTTGATAATGGAGCCCCAGAGACTTACATAAATGAGAAGTTACCTAATTCAGATAGGGTCTCTGATGGGTCCCCTTAGAATATGAGAGAAGGAAAGAAAAAGAGAAAGGAAGAAAGAAACCACTTTGGGTAAAGACAGTCAGTTAAATTTCCTGGAAAACAAGGGTCTTGAACTATACTTTAAAGGCACATTAATCAAAGTGAGCCCACAAACTGACAGTTTCAGAATCATCTAGGAGCTTATTAGAAATACAAATTCTCCCACACTGTGTTCTCAAACCTCCAGTATTATAACTCCTGAGGGTGAGATGCTTCAGGTGATTCCAAAGAGTGACAACTTTCAAAAGTGGTGCTTGAAAGTTAAGGTCAGACCAGAGAAAAGAAAAAAAAGGTAACAGGTACGTTCTGAAAAGAAATGCCTAAGTACTAACATACTATCTCTTCCCTTAAGTGAGGTAGTTTTACACAACTCCGAATACGGTATCCAATAGGAGTGGACACTCTACATTCCACTGCCTTTCTTTGTCTTTCAGACCAATGCAACATGTGAGAGTGAGCTAGGTACCTGGCCCTCTCCAGGGCTGGCTCACTGACTTGAAGGGTGGTTTCTTATAAAATGTTCACAAGGCAGCCTGCTAGGGGAGGTCCCATGGTTGCAAACCATCGCCCTCAGCCACATTCCATTTCAAGAACTAGAGCTCCTTCACTTCCTGCTTCTCACTCTTACTTTTTCAAAGGGGTTGCAGGTTCTCAAGGTTATCTTGAGCACAGCTTTCTTTCTAAATGACACATAACCTTTACTACAGGCCAGAGTGCTCTGTGCAACTTCTCCTTTCAGAATGGGACTTCAGGCTGCCCTGAGAGTGGATCTCCTTCTCCTCTCCGATGCATCTTGGACTGTGGACACAGATCAGCCCAGCTGGTGGGCTGGTGGTCTCTGAGAGTCTGTCTACTCACTGATGTTAACTAGGGATGCTCAAAGGGAGAAACCAAGTTCCAGAGTCAACTGCAAGCCAGCCGCTGTCCCACAGGGCTTCCTGAAAGATTTAACAAGCTAATGTACATTGTCAATGCCTAAGAGGGCGCCAGAGTATGCCACATTCTCCAGGCTTGTGGGGACCAATCTTTTCAGAGGGGTATCTCCTTGGACTAGTACTTATGGACCACACACAAGAAAGCAATGAGTCAAAGCATGATCTAGGTAAAGCAGTGTCATCTATTTGCCTAGAATCGACTTCCAGAGAGATGAAGATGGCAGTTACTGGTTATGGTTTTTCACCTTCCCATTCATTACCTTACTCTCCACGTCCTCCTCTTCCTCCACAAGCCCCTTCCCTTCCCTGTTCCTTAATGCACACTGTTTTGAAAAGAATCTGCTAAAACTAAACTCATCATGATGCAGTGAACTGATGCCTTCTTTTTCACCACCTTGCACATCGGTACTCTATTCCATTGTCCATTCTATTTGCTTAGAAAGCACCCCCCTTTATCAAAATCTCATTCATTCAAGGCCAACCCCAAGAATCCCTTAATCTCTTCCCCTTCACCCCAGTTAGAGGTGATCATTCTTTTTCTGCTCTGAATTTTCTCAGCAAGTTTCTACTTTCTATTTAAATTAAAGCTATTTTGTGCTGTCTCACATTCAGTAGTGGGTTCACCTTTCCCTAAAACTTTCAACCTACGTATCATCTTGTTTCAGCCTCCTAACATGCTGAGAAGAACAGGCCAGTATAATTGCATCAGTAGTACAGAGACAACATAGCTTAGTGATTAAGACAGCTGAAGTCAGACTACCTGAGTTCAAGTCCTGAGTTTTACCTTTCATGAACTATGACCTTGGGTATGTTGTGTAACATCTCTGGTTCTCAATTTTTCATTTGTGAAATGGTGGTAATAACAATACCTTTCTCAGAGGGTGGTTGTGAGGATTAAGTGAGTTAACAACGCAAAGTGCTCAGAATAATGCCTAACTCAGTAAGTATTTAGTAAAACTCCCAGAGAGTTTAGAAGTAGCCAGATCAGAATTTTCCAGATTAATATCATGATTGTTCCTCAATAAGGGCTATCTTTCAGTATTGCTCATTCATTCAGTAAATATTTACTGAGTTCATGGATGAGTCAGGAGTGACTCTAGGCAACTGGAAATTAGAGAAGAAGCATGACAAGGCTCTCAACTCTCGCTTTTTATGGTCCGGCAAGGAGACAAAGAAGAGAGGTGGAGGTAGCCCATGGAAAAGTAAAGGAAACAAATAAACAAGAGAGCCAATGTGCTGTTATTTTGCCTTGCCCTCATGTCATCCTCTCCATCCCATGAATATGTATTTTTATATTAGTCTATTTTAACCAAGACTACACACAAAACGGGGCTTCCTTGGTGGTTCAGCAGTAAAGAATCTGCCTGAAATACAAGAGACCTGGGTTCAGTCCCTGGGTTGGGACGATCCCCTAGAAGAGGACATGGCAACCCACTCCAGTACCCTTGCCTAGAGAATCCCACAGACAGAGGAGCCTGGCAGGCTGCAGTCCATACAGTCACACAGAGTCGGACACAACTGAAGTGACTCAGCAGCAGCAGCAACAACACACAAAATACTTCCTGTTCCATTGAAAACTGTATTTCTAGAGTTCAACATTGGTTTAGAGCAGTTTGCCTCATCTCACCAGATCCTTCAAGGAACAAGTCAGGAATCACTCCTGGGTTTTTTCTAATTATTCTAAACACTTATTTTGGGTCATCCCTTCCGCTAGCCCAATAAACCCAGGTGCATCCCCAGTGGCCGATATGTGACTTAATAAAAGAACATTCTGTCTTGGCACTCGCACTGTTTTTATGAATTCTGTTACCAAAGGGGCATGTCACCATAAGAAAGTATCATGATAGAACTGTAGATCTGACTATCCTCTTCCTTCACAATTTCAGATATTAGTAGAATTAAAACAATCCCACAATTTGATCCCTGAGGAAATTTGAAAACGATGCTTCTGAATGTCTAACAAAATAGACATTCACCCTTCTTCCCATTTTTAGGATGCTTTTATATCTATGAGATATATTTTTTCCAACTTGATTTTATTATGTTCACAGTTAAAGGCTTTTCTAAAGTCTTAGCCAAGTCCCTTGACCATTTGTCATTCTTTACAGTCTCTTCCTTGATTTGTAATGCACAACTTTTTACTTCCCTGCCACATCATTCTGGGGAATATACATATGCATATGCCCTGCACAGTGGATCAAGATGGTGGTGGTTGCAAGTGTATGGGGTGGAGGGAGGGAGGATAAACAATGAACTAAAATCTCAAGTTGTGGATGCCCACCCTCCTCCCCAAACTAGCTGAAATGTTCCAGTTTAAGGCATAACATTCACATCCTTGACCAGAAGCAGACAAAATACTTGCCAAAACTTCTTTATCTTCTTTTGTCTGTACTTGCTCTAAATAATAATTTTTGCTGACGTAAAAATCTGCTCAATTGGAAAGTAAGTTTACTAAGACCAAAATGATGCAAGATTAAAATCAGACCTCAGTTAGTGGCTCTTCCCTCAAATCTCACAATGGAGAAGGCTTTGCCATTGTAAGGACTTCCATGGAGGCTGCGTGGATGCATAGGCAGAACCTAAGGCCAGATGAGTCAAGATCTGCTGGTGCGACTGCCGTGTGATCTCTCAGGAAATGGGCCGCAGAACCAGAGAATGCCTACTCTAGATCACCTAGTAGAATGGCTGCCAACAGGTGGGCAGGTTGGTTTTTTAAGCAGCAGAACGTTTTATTTAGATGAAATAGTGCATGCTCAGTCACTCAGTCATGTCCGACTCTTTGTAACCTGATGGATTGCAGCCCATCAGGCTCCTCTGTCCAAGGGATTCTCCAGGCAAGAATACTGGAGTGGGTTGCCATTTCCTCTTCCAAAATGAAATATTATGTACAACCAAAAACAGATGTAAGATTGGGTTGCTCAGGTAGAAGGGCCCAGAGTCCTTACCACTTTCCCCGTACCCCATCATCTGAGGTCAAACACCCACCCAGAGCTCTGGACTCCTTGAAGGCGTGCATTTAAAAATTCACTGCTACTGCTAAGTCGCTTCAGTCGTGTCCGACTCTGTGCGACCCCATAGACGGCAGCCCACCAGGCTCCACTGTCCCTGGGATTCTCCAGGCAAGAATACTGGAGTGGGTTGCCATTTCCTTCTCCAGTGAATGAAAGGGAAAAGGAAAAGTGAAGTCGCTCAGCCGGGTCCGACTCTTAGCGACCCCATGGACTGTAGCGACCCCAGGGACTGTAGCCTACCAGGCTCCTCCGTCCATGGGATTTTCCAGGCAAGAGTACTTCACTAATCTAATCTAATTTCAATCTTAACAATTCTTCAGAGGAAGTTGAGACCCAAAGATTGAGTGTGATCCATGTATCTAGAACTAGTAAGAAGCATAGCCACACTTCAGAGAGAAACCATGCTGCCTCTTCCCAAATATATGGTATTTATGTTCTAGGATTCTGTTTTTTTATTAGGATGAAGAAGTTAGTATAATCAATGTGCCAAGCAAAATTCAAAAATGTACCCAAGGTCAAAGAGTAAGGACATCTAAATTATACCTTGCAAAACCCAACTTGGAGAAAAACAAAACAGCTATTCTATCAAGGTTTCATGTGATGGTTTTGCAGTGAAAACAACAAAATTACAGTAGGGGAATTTTTTTTTTTTTCTTCTAGCTTCTATACATAAATGTGTCAGGCACAAAATCAAGCTACTCTGAAATGATGTTAAATCCATTCAGCTGTAAGTAGAGGAAAACATAGCAGCATTTGTGTGAGGTGTGGGAGACACGTAACCCAAATGTGTTCCCTGGGTTAGTAACTTGAACTTGGAATTCACTGAAAAAGTGCGAGGAGCCTACAAGAAAGAGCACCAAGCAAAAAACATTGTGAGACACGTTTGATATAATAGTCATATGATTAACAAACTGTCACATCAAACTTTCCCGTAACGTGGGAACACTTTGACACTTCATATTTTTAAAACTGACATTTTGATTCATTACTGTAAATAGCACGTTGGGTTAAATATTGTGACAAGGAACAGATCATATATATATATGATTGTATATATATGTATATATATATAGTCACTCTATATATTATGTGTGTATATTTTTCCTAGCTGTGTAACATTTTAGAATATATGCAACCTTTTCTTACAGTGACAGTTTGGGCCAGTATGTAAACAGGCTATTGCACTACTTAACTATCCATTTTTCTTGCAAGTAGGCAGATGGATTTCAAAAGTAATTCCTCAGAAAGTCTATGAAGCAGAGGGATTTCTAAAGTAATAGAATGACTTCTACAGAAACTATGAATAACTCTACTGACTCCAGGCAAAAGATGTTACCAAAGTTGTTTTGATTTACTGCACTTGAGTTCACAAAATCATTATCACAAACATGTACAAAACATTTCTCTTATTGTCAAGGTGCTCCCAATCTACTTAAACAAAAAGACACACACATATGCAGTTCTAAAGCAAGGCAGATTGCTTCACATATGCAAGTGCTGCTTCTTTTTCTCCTTTCCTTTATTTACATAGTGTATATGCGCATTGCTTAAAATAAATAACATGTTTTCTAAGCCATTGTTCAGTGTAAACTGATTCAATCAAATTAAGCAAAGTATGGGCATCAGTGGGGGCTGAAGTAATTTGGAAAGTTTGAAAGAATACTCAGATTCCCAAGCCAAGCTTTCTTCACAAAGAAAATATACAGATACTATTTGGTTTCCATCTAACACCAAACCATACACTCTTCTGACTTTTCACTTTACCTACAGTTCTAAAACAAAAGATGAGTTATCCATCCCCCTAATCATCCACATTTTGATTTCAATTTTCTCTGGTAATTCCGAAGTTACTACGCATTTTCAAGTATAGACAACTTTATAAAAAGACTGAGCTAATCTCACACATACACACTACAGAAATAGATTCCAAGCATACTTGTTTTATGTATTCAACTTTCTCTCTGGACATTATATCATTATTATTCAACTCATTCTCCTCCTTAAACACCTGGAACATTAGACACAAAAGGAAACATGTGATCTATATATATCAAGATATTATGCTCACTACTGATAAGCTTTGTCTCTGTACTGCAATTTAAATTACACAACTGTGGTCTTCCGAAGCACATACGTAAAAAAGGAAGACGACTCCGCATTTATGCTTTTTTTCAGAAAGGATGCAGGGTGTTATCAGCCAAATGCATTCAAATCTGATGAGAGTTAGGAAAGCATTAAGTATACCATCTTATGAATATGGCAAATATTGAAAAATACCTGCAAAACATCGATACCAACCAAAACCTAGACTTCAGCTACAGCATCAAAAAATTCTTGCATCCTTCATTTGTAACCAAAAACAAGGTCTAATTTTGTTCACAGCTCAATTAGTCAATTCATTTAGGGCAGAAGGCCTTTTTCCTTCATATTCTGGATGTATCCAAATGTATTAAAAGTTCAAAGAGTATTACATACCATTTCAAAGTTTATTTCAAACTAAGCAAATTAAAGAATACAAAAATGTGTTATTTTTCCCTTGGCTTACAGGGAAAAAATTTTTAAAAAATCAGCCTGAGGTGGTCTAAAGCATAATAAGTCACTGTTTCAAATCCAAGAATTCATATTTACTTTTCTAAACTCTAAAGAGGTAGGTTATAGCCTTAAAAGGCTGGAATTCCTCAATGGAAGGGTGAACCACTGTCTATGGAACAATCACTCCTCCGTAAATACTGGGGAAGAGTAGAAGTAACATAACATTTTTGTTTTAATAAATTTATTTATTTTAGTTGGGGGCTAATTACTTTACAGTACTGTAGTGGTTTTTGCCATACATTGACATGAATCAGCCATGGGTTTACATGCGTTCCCCATCCTGAACCCCCCTCCCACCTCCCTTCCCATCCCATCCCTCTGGGTCATCCCAGTGCACCAGCCCTGAGCATTTGTCTCATGCATCAAACCTGGAATGGTGTGCTGTTTCACATATGATAATATACATGTTAAAATGCTATTCTCTCAGAACGTCCCACCCTCACCTTCTCCCTCAGAGTCCATAAGACTGTTCTATGCATCTGTGTCTCTTATTCTGTCTCGCATGTAGGGTTATCGTTACCATCTTTCAAATTCCATATATATGCATTAGTATACTGTATTGGTGTTTTTCTTTCTGGCTTACTTCACTCTGTGTAATGGGCTCCAGTTTCATCCATCTCAATAGAACTGATTCAAATGTATTCTTTTTAATGGCTGAGTAATATTCCATTGTGTATATGTACCACAGCTTCCTTATCCATTCGTCTGCTGATGGACATCTAGGTTGCTTCCATGTCCTGGCTATTATAAACATAACATTTTAAGATAGACAATCTAGAGGCAAATCAAATTTCACCATTTACTCTTTTAGTTGGAGCAGGTCACCTGTATTTTATTTCTTCACTGTTAAACGAGAATAATACTTGACAGTATACTGAATTTCATGAAGGTTAACTAATAAATCTCACTGACTCTAAACTGATGAGATGATTATTCCCCCAAATCTTTATTTGGCAATGTCTACCATCTGTTGGGCTTCCTGGTGGCTCAGACGGTAAAAAATTCACCTGTAATGCAGGAGACCCGGGTTCGATTCCTGGGTTAGGAAGGTCCCCTGGAGAAGGGAATGGCTACCCACTCCATCAATTAATAAAAATGTTGAGGCCATCTAAATTCAACTAAGTTCAACTCAACAAAAACTTACTGGATCCTCATCATATGTGATTTAGGTCTCTGCCAGGTGTCATGACTGGAGGGAGGGAGGCTTGGAGGGTAGAGGAGAAGGGAGAAGGGAGGAGGGTCCATCTGACTCACAGTTTCTGTCTCCTGAGATCCTGCTATCATGTGAAGAAAACAGCATTTCACATATGAACTCTCTAAAGAATACTCAACACTGTATAATAAAGTATCCCAAAGAGGGTGGTGCTGACAATGGCTTTTAATGGTAGTGTTTTGTGAAGTCTAATATGAGGTTAGGAAAGGGTTTGGAGCAACAGAGAACATGACCTTGTTATTCCCCTGCTTCTGTAAGCATCTATTTCTCAGTGGACCAACCTGTGGAACCTAATAGAAAAGAGTCTCTTCGAATGGGCTGAGGGGTACCTAGGGCATTTACTCTGGCCTCTGTCACCCCCACACTATTTGTAACCCTCTCTTTTCCTCAGTCCCCCCTCTGCACTGAGCTTCCCCCTCTCTCTTCACTCCCTCTGCCCATTCCTAGGGACATCGATGTCCCCAGGCCTGTCCCCTCTCCACCCACAGCCATCAGGGCTGAAAAGGGCCCTCAGGCAGGGGAAAAAGTGGCACAATTGGAACATTACAGAATCTGGAGACCCAAGTTCCTGTCTCAGCCTTGTCCCTACTTCACTCTGCGACCTTGAACGTGTCCCTTTCACTCAATGGGCTCAGTATCCTCCTCATCAAAGGACACTAGAGGACATTTAACAGCCTTTCTTGTTCCTAACCGTTCAAAGTCTGTGTCCTGACCTACAGCTTCCAACAGTTTCCAAGTCACAACTGGGGGCCCACCAGCTCCAGGGCTCCTGGAGGGGCTCTGACATGACCACATCAACGGTTTCTATTGTGGGGAAGGTCAGGGACTCCTTCAGAAAATAGCTGATCTAAACAGAGCCCAGGGAGTGTCATGGCAACACTGCTCACAAGCTGCCAGAGGTAGGGAGGAAAAGCAGCCAAGATGCATGTGCAGCTGCCACATTTCAGAGCAGCACTCAAACCTCGTTAATATCATCTTGCCTAATACCGAGCTGCATAGATCAGAAGCTATTTTTACTGTGTATTTAACAGATTTGTGTCCTGTCTTCCCCGCCAGCATTTTACAGTCCAGTCCAGGGGAGTCTGCCATTGGAGAGCCTTTGGGACGTGAGGCCACCCAGGGTTAATTCAGGAGATGGAGGGAGCAGGGTGAAAAAGAATGAATAGGAGTGATAGAAAAACAGACTCAGTGGGGCTGGAGGCCAAGGGAGAGGCAGGAGTAAGATGTAACCAGAACAAGTACAATCCAACACTACCAACCCCCAAGTGAGAGGTAGGCAAGTCTCATCCCTCCAAAGACTCGGGGATGCGTGTGTAGAGGAGAGGAGAGAGAGCTGAATCCTCTCTTATATTCCAGGGAACACAGGTCTTCCCACCACAATTCTGATCGTTGTCCCCCATCAGTTACCCTTAGAACAGCTGAGAGTGAGAAAAGCCCTCTGCCCATCAGGCAAAACTCTATCCACTACCATGCACTCTTTGGTGTTTACAGCAAAGGGCTTTGGTTAAATGTCCTGTTTACAACCTGTCTCCCACATGCAGGGGGTGGGGGAAGTCTAGCTTATGATGACTGACTAAACCAAACGATGTGAAAGCACCCGCCATGGGCCTGTCATGTAGTACATCACAGGAGACAACGGTTAAGCGTCTGCTCGCTTCCATCTGGTTCATACGGCAGCAGACTCATGTGTACCACCTTTACTCCCAAAGTTTTCCATAGAAAGAAGGAACCTGGCCAACACTTGAAGGGTGAGCAGGAGCTCAGGCCCCAACCACCCCTCTCCTGCTTTATCAGACGAGCGTACCACTCTCAGACCCACCACTCACTGGGCAGGTACAGCAGGCGAAGCCATTTCTTCCCTGGGGCAGAGCTCAACTAGACAGTGAATTTTTAAATTCCTCTCCCATTCTGAAATTTTATAAATCTCTAAGTGTCATATCCATCTCAAAAACAAGCACCAAGCAGAGGGGAAAACAGTTGAAGAACACAGTTGTGTGTTTCTTTATCAAGAATGATATGGGCAGTGCTGTGCCAGAAGTGAAAGGGAATTCAGAGAAGCAGAACATAGTCCTTAGATTCAGAATCCTCATAATACATGTATAGGGGGTGGGAGATAAGAGGAAACATTAAAAGGTGGCAGTACAAAATAAAACAAAGTCCAACACTAACTGAGCCAAAGGGTGGAGAGAGAAGGTTCCCCTAGGAGGAGGAATGTGTGCTGGTTGTTCAGGCAGGAAAGCAAAGCCCACACAGGCAAAATGGAAGAAGGGAGCATTTTATAAGAGTGGATGGTCTCCAGTGGAAGGGTCAAAAGGTATGTAAAATGGTGAAATACCTTATTTGTTTTATTTGCAGATTATTTTAAAATTCTGTGTTTCACACATTAAAGGCTAGAATAATAATGGTCATCCCAACTACTCATCATTTTAATGCCCTGTGGGGTCACAGAAAGAGTAATGAAGTCAGAAACAAGACACATGGGTTCTGGGCCCTGCTCCATCACCACTATGAGTGACCAGGCTTTAGCTAAATGTTTATCTGGCTTTAGGATGGGAGATGCGGTAGAATTCCAATTGCAAGTCTTGAGGCTTCTTGAAAACCAAATTGTCCAAAGGGTATGCTCTGCAGATGAGGAGACAGAGGTTTACCAGAAAAGAAGTGCTTTCTCTCAGCTACACATTTCTGTCACCTGTGCCCAGTTCTCTGGGCAGAGATGGTATTCACCTGCTTCTGGGGACTTGCCTCAAGCTGCTTCTTGCCTGCCAGAGCATCCCTCTGAAGCCCCTGTAATATCCCATCAAAGTCCACTCGATCATCCTTCAAAGCCAATTCCAGCCCCTGGTTTTATAAGAAACCTCCTGTAGAAAGAACTCCCATATTCTCTCACTCACAAAGTCTCATCACTGAGACCACACATCACACTGAGTCCTGGCTGGTCCTGCATCAAGTTCATCTCCACACACCTGCCACTTCCCTCCTTCCATGTCTTAGTGAGCCACCTTTCTCCATAGGTGGTAAGTAAATGCTGCCTAAGTCAGGTTGATCTGCACCTCGGTTTTCTGACTCTCAGCCAAGTACTTTCTCAAACATAGCATGCTGCCTCTAACTGTCACAAGCCTGGATCACCAGAGTGGTCAAAAAGAGTTTCAACCACCTCCCAATCCATCAAGCCATTTACCAGATCCACAAACACACAGCAAGAGAGAAGAGCCATAAAGAAAACGAGAGGAGGAGCAAAGGGTACAGACTACGATGATAAACAGCCCTGAGCGGACCTGCACTTGAATCACCATTCTGGTTTTACAAGGAGAAATCTGCAGTGCAGATACTCAGTAGGGGGCCCAGAGGTCTCACAGATGGTCCTCAGTGGAGCAAGGAGGTCCAAAGATGCTATGGTAAACCATCGGGTGAACAAAGTCTCTATACCCAACCATCAGCTGGGCAGGTGCTTTCGGGCCACTGTAGAGAAAGAGAAACATCTGGAAAGGAGGAGCATGGCAGCCCCCTGATGGTAAAGGTTTTATACTGAATGACACTCCACCAGTAATATCAGAGTGAAAACACGGCAGAAAGATTTATGAGGCTGAGCTGTGTAACTCCAGAGGCAACCCAAGGCACACATCAGATGGGAATTTTAAATAATCCCTCCAAACACACAAGGACTCAGATGCCAGCGCACGCAGGGATGGCCCCAGCCAGACAGCAAAGGCATACTGGCACCGCCAGAATTCGTCCATTCACCAATATGCTTCCCGAAAAACACCCATATGCTTTCTTTTAGCTTCCATATGCTTTTTTAGCAAGGAAACTAAAATATTTCATTAGTTTTGAGTAATTAATAATTACTTATTTCACAATAGTCTCCCTCATTAAAAAATGAAAATAACTGATTAAGCTGCAGGATCCTGGCTTTCAACTCAAGCTTTTTTCTTTTTTCTTTTTGTTAAATTCCTCCCCTCTAGGAATTGAGTAATAGAGTAAAACAGCCAGTGTGGAAATACTGGCACTATGGGGAATGGAGAGTTATGGTCCACACAGCCCGGCATTCCTCTTGACTGAGGCATGGTGGTGTAATGAAAAGAACACAGACTTTAGGAGTCCAAAGCCTGGGATCCAATCCCAGTTTGACCCCTGGTGAATAGTACTTCTGGGGAAATGAAGGGCGTTGAAAAGATAAAGCCTGCTGGATTCCTGCAACCCGGCCTTCCACTACTCCCAGGGAGCTGCTTGACAAGGGCTCCCTCCTGTCTCTCCAGGCGTGGGGAAGGCATGCCTCGGAATACTGGTTCCAACCCTGTCAATGTCAGCAGAGGCCTGTGGCCAACAGACTCAGAATTGGTCTCCAGTGGAAAAAATGCTTCGCAAACTCTAATGAGCCTAGAACAACCTGGGAAATCTTTTTAAAATGCAGATTCTGATCAGGAGGTCTGGAATGAGACCTGAGGTCTGCATTTCTAAGGAGCTCCCAGGTGATGCTGACATTCCTGGTCTTCAGACCAAATTCTGAGAAGCAACGATCTGAAAAGTATCAAAACAAGTTGGGAAGTAGAATCTGTAGAAGAAGAATAGGATACATGTACCTGTCCCCACCCCAGTATTCTTGCCTGGAGAATCCCATGGACAGAGGAGCCTGATGGGCTACAGTCCACAGGGTCAAACGGAGTCGACATGACTGAAGTGACTTAGCACACATGCGCGCCTATCTCCTTGGCTGTGATAAGGACTGTTAAGCACATGTGAGATAACACCTCAGTGTGGTGTACAGCACAATGGTATTTCACTTATCCCCACAACAGTTCTGCCAATAGGGTGTGATTTTCATTTTACAGACAACAAAACTGAGACCCAAAGAAATCAAGTTATGCTTCCAAGGCTATGTAGTTAATAACACTGAATTCCCAATCCAGTGTCAAGTGGGGGCATGAGCCAATGGAAGACAGGAAATTTAAGGCGCTATTACTGGAGAGCGCTGGTATGAAGTCTGGTTCTCGCTCTGCTATCAACCCGCTGCTGCCCCTCCTCCGGGCCTCATCTTCCCACCCGAAGGTGTTGCCTCTGACAATCTCCAAGGCCTCTTCCATGTTTAACACCAGCCTTCATTCTCAGGGCTCCCACACAGACTCACAGTGGGTCACCAGGCACTGAGATTAGCTTCACACATGTGGCAGTCATTACATCTTGGCACGATTCAAATTCTCGCTGCTCACATCTGCATTTGTGCTGATCTGTGCATGGCCAGAAGTCTATCTCTGGTAAAAATCCCACGCTCAATATAACAGGGAGAAAACAACAAACGGATTCCCCAAAGCATTGAAATTCCAATTCAGTTGATAATGTGCAGTGCGATCAGGGCTCTATGACTCTATAATCACCACCTCCTCCTGCACTCACTTACAAAACTGGTGACTCTCAGACCACTAGCCTGATCGAAGTATGCAAGAAAAGAGAAAACATGAGTTATTTATAATGCAATTTAGACAACTGCCCAACTTTTCTTATCCTGCCTTAGGATACCAGAAGAGCATTTAATTAATGAATTATCATATAAAAGATTCAGGATATATGAGCTTGTCCCTCTTTAAACTCCCAGAGCACACATTCACTTTACTCCTCAGGGGCCCACTGACTACTTTTTACTAGGAATTTCTATAGTTTATAGAATAGTTTCATTGTCCCTATTCACATTCATTGTTATCTCTTGTGTGTGTGCATGCTAAGTCACTTCAGTCACGTCCAACTCTTTGCGACCCTGTGAACCCTAGCCTGCTAGGCTTCTCTGTCCATAGGATTCTCCAGGCAAGAATACTGAGTAGGTTGCCATGCCCTTCTCCAGGGGATCTTCCCAACCCAGGGATGGAACCCACATCTCTTATGTCTCCTGCAGTGGCAGGCAGGTTCCTCACCACTAGTGCCACCTGGGAAGCCTGTTATCTCTAGATGCAGTCACATATTTTCAACCAGATCTAGATTTGATTCCAGACTTTGCATTCATTTGCTATATGACATTAGGCAAATTACTCAGCCTCTCTGGGCTCAGTTTCCACATATTAAAAGTGGGGAAAATATTTTTTTATTTTATGAGATTCAGTGAAATGATGTATTAAAATTGATAGCAATTAGCAGATTCTGGGTTAAACGTACATTTGAGTGATAGAGTGACTAAATGAATAAAGCAAGCAGAGTAAGAGTTTGAATATTAAAACATCACTCAACAGTTTGAAACATATAAATGCCCAGAGTCACACTCATAAATGAGTCTGACACTCAGAGCAAAACAATAGGTGAACTGTGGGAGACATCCAACAGCAAAGGAAATGTGTGTTATCAAAATGTCACCTCAGACTTCCCACACTGAAAAACATCTTTTGTTTAACCTAGAACCTAGGTATGGCCTTTAGAGAGTTTACAAACCTCATGAAATTGTAGACGACATTCTATACAGATGTGTATTTTCTAACTATTTCATAGATTCCAGATATTTCATGATCCTCTCCCTTACCACTAAACACACACACACAAATTAACAATGACTGCCTTAGGCAAGTCCCTTGACAGAGGGATCTGCCAATGGAGAGAGAAAAAGTTTACTTAATAAAACAAGGCTGAAAGATACGAGCATGAGGTTTAGAAAGTATGGGCGGTAGAAGTATTCATCATGAGCACTCCAAACCAGAGAAAGGAGCTCTTAATCTAAGACTGAGCTTGGCTAAAATCTTGCTACAGGACCTTAGGCAAGTCAGAGACTCAGGATCAAGATTCTGGGAACCTTTGACATACTCTATTTCATCCTCCTCCTCCTCTTTCCATCTCATAGATGGAGAAACTGAGGTGCAGAGGAAGGAAGGGCATGCCTTCACCAAAGTCACAGCAAATAAGGTAAAGCCAGGATTTGAACCTCAGATCCAGTAAAATGATTTCCACGCTCTGTACATCAGTATTATGAAGTACAAGGTAAGTGTTTAGACCCAGTTGCCTCTAAGTTATCTTCCAGCTGATGGATAATTATTGCTCTCTTCTCTGGACCTGGAAATCTCATGAAAACATTAGTTTGGTTTTGGCAAAGATCATTCCAGCTGCTCCTCAGTCCCAGCCCAGTCCCACAAGAACAAGGCAGAAAGAAGGTCTGAAAGGATGAGAGATGCTGCTATTAATCTTATGTAGCACAGCAACTGGGAACCACAGGCCTTGAACTAGATTTCACTGTGTTGGCTATTACTCTCCTGTCCTCCTGCATATTAATCCTGCATCTGTCTTCTCTTTATTAATGTTCCCAGCTATGCACAGTACACATCCAGTTAGGAACTCATCCTTAGCTTCCTACAAATCATTGGATTAGAAAAGGACAGGAGGAAACAGTGGTGATGTCAGGGTCAAGAAGAACTGCAAGGGGACCACAGACTCCTAACAAACACAGAGAGCAGAGGCAGCCAGAATCCTCTATGCCATGCTTCACGGAATGAACAAAAAAGTATGCCATCCACATATTTGAAGGGCATCTCACATCCCTGAGTTGGCAATGCAATTGGTTTTGCCTGAAAGATAATGTCCTTTTAAATGTTGGGAAGAGAAAGGACATTTCACAAATCTCTTTCCTCTCCTAAAACAGCAACTAAGGAGTCAGAAGAAAGGATTATAGCCCAGAACCTGCCACTAATACCTTAGACAAATCAGATTCCCTCCCTGAGCCCAAAATCGCCATCTCTGAAATGAAAGCATTTGGCTAAATTGGTTCTTTTTGTATTTTTATTATTGGAGTATAGTTGCTTTACAATGTTGTGTTACTTTCTATTGTACAGCAAAGCAAATCAGTTCCACATATACATACAGCCCCTCTTTTTTAGATATCCTTCTCACTTAGAGCAATGAGTAGAGCTGTTATGCTGAACAGTAGGTTCTCATTAGAAATCTATTCTACACATAGTACTGTATATATGTCAATCCTAACCTCCCAATTCATCCCACCCCATCTCCCCCACTTGGTATCTGCATGTCTGTTCTCGACATCTGTGTCTCTATTTCTTCTTCGCAAATAAATTCATCTGTAAAATTTTATCTAGAATGGTTCTCACTGCCCCCTCTGTCTTTGATATTCTGACCTCTCCTTACAGGTTACTAACTCAATCCCAGAAAAGTGAAACAACAGAAGAGGAACCGCTTTATAGGGCTAGTTGAGAAGTTTACTAGAGCCTCTAAAACTGAGACCGAGATTATGGAGCAGAAAAACATAGAGGAAAATGGACTTTTTTGATTTCTAACTAGAAAATGAATGTTGCTAGGGTCAGTTCAGTTCAGTCGCTCAGTCGTGTCCGACTCTTTGCGACCCCATGAACCGCAGCACGCCAGGCCTCCCTGTCCATCACCAACTCCCTAGGTCCACCCAAACCCATGTCCGTCGAGTCGGTGATGCCATCCAGCCATCTCACCCTCTGTCGTCCCCTTCTTCTCCTGCCCTCAATCTTTCCCAGCATCAGGGTCTTTTCCAATAAGTGAGCTCTTCGCATCAGGTGGCCAAAGTATTGGAGTTTCAGCTTCAACATCAGTCCTTCCAATGAACACCCAGGACTGATCTCCTTTAGGATGGACTGCTTGGATCTCCTTGCAGTCCAAGGGACTCTCAAGAGTCTTCTCCAACACCACAGTTCAAAAGCATCAATTCTGCGGCATTTAGCTTTCTTCACCGTCCAACTCTCACATCCATACATGACCACTGGAAAAACCATAGCCTTGACTAGACAGACCTTTGTTGACAAAGTAATGTCTCTGCTTTTGAATATGCTATCTAGGTTGGTCATAACTTTCCTTCCAAGGAGTAAGCGTCTTTCAATTTCATGGCTGCAGTCACCATCTGCAGTGATTTTGGAGCCCAGAAAAATAAAGTCAGCCACTGTTTCCACTGTTTCCCCATCTATCTACCATGAAGTGATGGAACCGGATGCCATGATCTGAGTTTTCTGAATGTTGAGCTTTAAGCCAACTTTTTCACTCTCCACTCTCACTTTCATCAAGAGGCTCTTTAGTTCTTCTTCACCTTCTGCCATAAGGGTGGTGTCATCTGCATATCTGAGGTTATTGATATTTCCCCTGGCAATCTTGATTCCAGCTTGTGCTTCATCCAGCCCAGCATTTCTCATGATGTACTCTGCATATAAGTTAAATAAGCAAAGTGACAATATACAGCCTTGTCGTACTCCTTTTCCTATTTGGAACCAGTCTGTTGTTTCATGTCCAGTTCTAACTGTTGCTTCCTGATCTGCATACAGGTTTCTCAAGAGACAGGTCAGGTGGTCTGGTATTCCCATCTCTTTCAGAATTTTCCACAGTTTACTGTGATCCACACAATCAAAGGCTTTGGCATAGTCAAGCAGAAATAGATCTTTTTCTGGAACTCTCTTGCTTTTTCGATGATCCAGTGGATGTTGGCAATTTGATCTCTGGTTCCTCTGCCTTTTCTAAAACCAGCTTGAACGTCTGGAAGTTCACAGTTCACATATTGCTGAAGCCTGGCTTGGAGAATTTTAAGCATTACTTTACTAGCGTGTGAGATGAGTGCAATTGTGTGGTAGTTTGAACATTCTTTGGCAGTGCCTTGCTTTGAGATTGGAATGAAAACTGACCTTTTCCAATCCTGTGGCCACTGCTGAGTCTTCCAGATTTGCTGGCATATTGAGTGCAGCACTTTCACAGCCTCATCTTTTAGTATTTGAAATAGCTCAACTGGAATTCCATCACCTCCACTAGCTTTGTTCGTAGAGATGCTTCCTAAGGCCCACTTGACTTCATATTCCAGGATGTCTGGCTCTGGGTGAGTGATCACACCATTGTGACTATCTGGGTCGTGAAGATCTTTTTTGTACAGTTTTTTGTGTATTCTTGCCACCTCTTCTTAATATCTTCTTCTTCTGTTAGGTTCATACCATTTCTGTCCTTTATTGAGCCCATCTTTGCATGAAATGTTCCCTTGGTATCTCTAATTTTCTTGAAGAGATCTCTAGTCTTTCCCATTCTATTGTTTTCCTCTATTTCTCTGCAGTTGCTAGGGTAGACACAACCAATGCATAAATGTTCAATCATAGCCCAATCTAAACTTCAAATCATTAACTGCCTTTCAGGTATGTAGAAGAATTAAAAGCTAAAAAAACAACAATTTTCACACTAGATTCTCTATGACTTTGGAAAAGTAGCAGCAGGAGGAAGAAAGAACTGACCAAGAAATAAAATGATAGCAATTAATATTAGGACATTTGACTAGAAATGAGACCATGACCAACTGGTCTAACTCTATCTATTGTCAGATGCTGAAATAGACCCCACAGACGGAAAATGACTTTCCCAAGGCGACACAGTCAGAGCTGGGAGTAGAAATAGATTCTCATGACTCCTGGTTCACAGAACATAACCCATAATGCATTACTTCACTCCTGCAAACAATGAGATTCTATTCAGGTAACTAAGAACATAATTTCACTTATAACTACTGTCTCTAACTCCACCTGAAATAACAATAACTGATTTATTTGATTTAAGGCAGACTAGAGCTCTTTCCATCAAATTATAATAACCAATTCACTCTAGCAATAGAGGCAAGTCTGTGAGAATTAATTGGGCATTATTCATCCTCGCTAATGAATCACCCCATGGAAAACAAGGATAATCAACAGTCTACTAAAGGCCAGAAGCTTGTTCTTACTCAAGTAAGACCTTCCCTGTTAAAGAACATTGGGTATCAGCTCTAAATAGTAAACAGGGTATACAGTTTCAGATTCCATGAAGTACAGCTCTAAATAGATTTGGTTTGGAAGTGGGACAGGGAACACACCACAGTTAGTGGATCAACATTGAAAGCCGAGAAAAACAATGATTACACTCATTAAGTGGGTACCTGTTGACACAGCTACCGTCAAGCCTAATTATTTATTTAAACTGTTATTCTTTCTTCATTACTGACACTGACATCAATTATTACCATAAGATTATTTTAAATTTCTGTAGTATGCTCTCAGAATATTTACTTCTCTATCATCCAAAGGCTATTTGAGAAGTTTTTATCCTTTCCTCACCAAATCCACTTAAATAATTTAAAAATATAGATGAATAGATAGATAGATAATAGATGACTGATAATAGATAGATGATAGATAATACATAGATGATAGATAGATATATAGGAAATTCCTTTCTCAAGAGCAATTTTTCATAACCTTCCAGCCTTGCTTAAACTCTTCTTTGTACATTAAAATGTGTTTCAGTGGGGAAGCAGGGGCATAGTTAACCAGTTTTCAAAAAGTATTTTATTAATATTTAACAATTTGCATTTGGAGAAAAGTTAATATAAAAACTGTAGCTTCTAAATGAACAAACAGATCTCTGCCTAACAGAGTTACCAAAAATTATGCTATCACCTGTCTACAGTACATTCTTTTCTGATGTGTTATCCCAGAAAATACATGAAGTACATAAGAAAGGATTTTTTTGCAGGGGCATTTTATGGGCTAGAGAGGAACAAAAAGATGGGCATGAGCCATTCCTATATTTTTAGGTACCATCTTTTTTTTTCTTTTTTTAGTAACTCTTCTTGTAGAAACGAGTATAAAATCTAAACACCACAAATAGCGTATAGGTCTGAGCTGCTCGTAGAAGAGTTTCACAGTCTATATGTTCCCTCACTGGCCTTGCTCATACATGATCTCTTCTTATTCAATGTATATGATGAGTGTTAGCTTTGAAAACAATATAAATATGACACCAAAATTTTCACTCATTTCTAAATTGCAACTCCTGCAAATATGAGGCA
The DNA here is from genome assembly GCF_054371585.1 of Giraffa tippelskirchi. NCBI lineage: Eukaryota > Metazoa > Chordata > Mammalia > Artiodactyla > Giraffidae > Giraffa > Giraffa tippelskirchi. The sequence goes on along the minus strand of NC_137276.1, from coordinate 156,355,599 downwards.
GTACCAACAAACCTCAATTTGCTCAAAGGCCTGTGTAATTAAAATTATGTTTAAATTACTATATATATAAAATAGATAACTAATAAGGACCTACTGTATAGCACAGGGAATTCTACTCAGCACTCTGCAATGGCCTATATAGTAAGAGAATCTAAAAAAGAACAGATATATGTGTATGTATAATTTATTCACTTGGGTGTACACTTGAAACGAACAGAACATTGTAAATCAACTAGACTCCAACAAACTCAAAAAAAATACATTCAAGATCATGTAAAGAAAATACCAAAGAGATAATAAAAATATTCATCAGAAGAAATGTTTACAGAACTTTAAATACTGATATCAAATCTTCCACAAAGGTTCTATCCTATAGGGCCTGCAGTTAGGAACACCATAGCGATTACTTCGCCTCTTTTTGGCTAAGACTTCCAGAAGATTACAGAGAACACAGAGGAGTTAGCTGGGAAGTACAGATATCAACTGGTTATCTACAGAAGAAAACACACACCTTGCAAATTTTAAAACTTTTTATGCTTTGTTAAACACATAAAACAAATTTTATGCTTTCTTATTTTTATTTTAAACTGGTCTCCATTTTCTTGACAAACTTAAGAAGAATGAAATCTTCTGGAAAAGTTCTAATTCATTTACACTGGTTCCCCAAGAGAGTGGAATGCAGGTACTACAGGTCCTGGGTTTCAAGAGACTAACTCATTTCCTGTATTTTTAAGGGTTTTGTTGTTGTGATAGCCTTGGATTATGTCCTTTAGAGATGTTTCAGGAGCAGGTAAGAGGCAGTGACAGACCCGACTAGTAGTTTGACTCCTTCAGAGCCAGGTAACAGTGGCATCATAGTGTAGTGAAAAATGCACCCCCCCATCAGTGACCAGGAGACTGGAGAAAGCCCTCCTGCTACATATTAGCTGGGGATATAAGAAAGCACTAGATAAGAACATCCTTGGACATGGCATATTATAGACACTTTAATACTTCCATGTTACCAAAATACTTCTGTGCTTCAGGTATTAAGCTTTAAAAAGCTGGAATTAAAAAGGAAATCAAATCAAGGAAACATAAAAGGGGAAGCAGTTCACTGCCTTGGCCATTTTTCAGGTTTTGGTGGTCATGAAATACCTTCGTATTTCTTCTGTTGGGAGTGAAATCTACCTTAAACACTATTGGTTAAGATGCCTATTAGCATTTCATAAATGTGATGACACCAAGCCTCTCTTACCTTGGACAGCTCGTTCTTGGAATGATCAGTGGACACAAGAGTTAGCAAACTGCAATGCTAGTGTCTGTAAGCAAAACAGGGAAAAGTTACTCTTAGTTTGCAAGCTCTATTTATTCATTAATAATCATAAACTCTTCTATCTATACAGCAGTTTCTGGTTTCACAAAACACTTTCACATTCATTATCTCATTTCAGTCCATGCCAACCTGGTAAAGAAGCAGGAAGAGATTATTCTACCACTTTATAGGTGAGGAAACAAAAGCTCACAGAGGATAAGGAGGATGAGAAAGGAACTAACATCTCTCTCATGGTTAAATTCACAAATGTGAATGGGTATAATTTTCCTCATTTTACAGATGTGAAAACTGAAGTTCAAAATAGACAGGTAACTTGCCCAAGACTGCACAGTACAAACATGGCAGGATGAGAGTTTGTACCCTCTGAGCTCTGCCTATTCATCCAGTGGGCTTTCCTTTACATCCAGAATATTAGGTTGGAAAAACATGAGGACAGACAACTCACTGACTTGATCCACCAGACTTAGTGAAGGAGGAAATAATGAGATAAAACCAGTTATTTGACTGACATGAGGAAATGGGGAAAACACATGGGATTTAGAGCCCGTCAGACCTGTCTGCCTCTTATCAATGGCCTTAGGCAAGTTACTTAAACCCCCAAGTGTCAATTTCCTTATATGTAAATGAGACATATAATACCTACTTCATAGCCAAAGATGAGTTAAACTTTTGGGGGGAAGATTTTCCTCCATTATTTCATATCTATAAGCATTGATGGGCTGGTAAACAAAATGGTATACAAAAATTTCTTCCTATGAGTACATACTTACATGATCGAAGAATAATGTTCTAAGCACACAAGGATAGAGGGTATGTATCTCTGGGTTGGGTATTTCCTTGATTCATGTCTCTAGTTTTAAAATACCACAGTATTTATCTGTGTCAATCTACATGGCTTCACCTACCAGCATCACAAAGAACTTTTTTCCACGTGACAAAGCCTCAAAATTGAAGAATCATGTATCCCCTCAACCCAAAAAGCAAAAGAAACTGCTTTAGGGGAAAGCCTGCAGATTTATCACAGTCAATCTAAAGCCTGTGTCTGTAAATGCTTTAGGTTCAGAGAGATGGCGCTTCCAATAGGACTGCAAGAACAAGTGATCAGTTTTAACACAGGGATAGATTTGTTGAGAAGTAAAGATCTTTCAGAAGTTGTATTAATATATCCCATTTTCATAGAGGGGCTTAAATCAGATGATTATGAATACAGCATGGTTGATAAGATATTCTGTACAAAATTCTTGTCACATGCCACCAAAATCAAAATATTAATCATCTGTAATAATATAGTTTATAGTTTGAAAAATATTTCATGATCATGTTATCTCAAATCATCCTTGACATAACCCCAATGAAACCGTATTACCCCAATTTTACTGATCAGAAAGCCAAACTTCAAACATCACATGGTTAATATGAAAGCTTAAAAGTTTAACCTTGTATCTTGATCCCCAAACGAGTAAGGACCCTTCTCCTACACGATGCAGCCTCCCATTTGGAAGCACTCTATTTGGAAGGAAAGGTAAAATGAGCATATAACCTGTAAAAGTCTGTTGTCAAGGGGCCAAAGCACATTTAGTACTGAGTCCTGCTTCACTAGCAAGTGAAAGGAGAGAGACTTCACATCTGTGGTCTAACCAGAAGGTGACACATTACTAAGCTGAGGCATAGGAGTGTTCGATGCAGGGTTACCATCAACACTTTCTCAGCTCTCCCTGGTGAAGTTTCAGAGATGTGACATCCTTGGGCAAGCTATCGAAACACAAGCCACAGAAACAATACAAGGCTGCACCACTGAATTTTTGTAAAGGGGTCTGCATCAGTAAGTTTCATCTCACACTGTAGAAGAGCTGAAACCTTCTAGCTAAGAAGTTTACCATCCTCTTCCCACACGGTTTGAGTGGCACGTGTCCTCAGTAACTCGAGTATTTTCTGATGCAGTGGAGTTCTCCTCTAGACCCATAAAGACATGTGGGACAAGTGACAAATCCAATTCTAGCATCTTAGTAGCGAAGTCAGTTATCCTTGGCTGCCTCCGTGGATTTTATGACTGCTGACCCAAAACCTGGCGGGTTTGCATCCTTTGCCAAATCACCCATCCCATCACTCTCAAGAAAACCCTTCTCATTTCCAGAAACAATTTCAACCAAAACAAAACAAAAACAAAAAACGTATGATCAACCTCTAACTTAAAAAACGTTAACACATTAATTAGGATCAAAGCAAAACAAGAATCAACAAACCTAGAGCTGAGACTAGTGTAAAATAATTGATCATTTCTACTGTATTTGGGGGAGAAACTGGAGAGAACAATGGAGCCAAAGGGGGGGAAAAGAAAAAGTGAATGGAAAGAAAAATGATGAAGAATAAGGAAAAAAGAAGAAAGGAATGGGGGGGGTCAGGAGAAATGAAGAGAGAAGGGACATAGACAGGTTTTTCCAACAACCATGGTAGCCTCTGGATCGACTCCTCCACCCCTGAACAATTTTAGACAACATAATTCTAGGTGGTGATCTTGACATTATGAAGAAAAATTCCAATCAACTGGCATGAGAGTTACTAAGACCAATGTATAGATGCCCCTTAATATTTGATATTTTACAAGTGCTGTAGTACAAATGAGCAGTCGACAGAGCCTTGTAAAAACGCTCTAAGAGAATAAACTGAATAAGTCTTCAGTCCTGTAATGGCAGACGTTTATTCTGAACAAGGGGTGCTATCTTAAAAAGAACAGTAGACTGGGGATTGAGGACCTTGGTTCTGGTTTTAGTGCTACAATTCTCAAATCTTTTCAATTAGAAGTTGTATGAGATATACATTTTTCTGTTTCTCTTTCCATGAATCTTGACCATGGCTATCCCTAAACCACTGTGAAAAGGCCAAACATTATTTTGTCTAGACTTTGTGCATTTTGGTAAGTTTTATGAATTGATAAAAGTGGTGGTGAGACGATAACTTATAAATTAAACAACATCATAATCTTAAACATGATTATTAGGAAGTCTGACCCCAAAAGTAATCAAAATGTGAGATCAGGCCAAAGGTATTAAATGACAAACATGGAATGTCCTACACTCCCAACATCATATCCCACATGAAGAACATTTTTAAATGATACCCTAAGACACTTATCAATAATACAACGTACTCCGTGGCTTATGAACGATTTGGTTGTCTCATTAAAGTAATGTTTGCCAGTATTTAATTGCTTCCCTCCCTGATTTTAATTTCCTCAGCTGTCAGCATCTATCAAAGACACTGAGATCTTCTGACATCCTGGCTGATTGTGTTGAAATTAATCAGATTCTTAAAAAGTAAATCGCTTTGGCCTAAAGGTAATGCTCATCTTCTTCATGTGATATTTATAAGGGGTTCTATCAACGGAACTTATAATCTAGAAATTAAATCAGAGGCTTTAGGAATCCAAAGCAAAAATATAAGTAGCTCACAAATTTCCAGCACTGGACTTCAGAAGACCAGCACTTCAAAAAATCCAGTCAACAAGTGTTTATTGAACACACAGCACTCGGCAGCAGTCACTACTGGGTGAACGGATGGAAGGAAGACATGTAGCTTAGAGGAGGAAACGGCAACCCACTCCAGTATTCTTGCCAGGATAATCCCATGGACAGAGGAGCCTGGCGGGCTACAGCCCATGGGGTGGCAAACAGTCGGACAAGATTAAACAACTGAGCATGCAAGACATGCAGCTGCCTCAGAAAGTTTAAGAAACAAGTGAAAATTAACTACTTAAGCTGAATTGACCTTGACAAAGTAGTTGACAATCTGGTCACTCAAAAAGTATATTTATTGTGTTTTCAGTTGTGATCAGATATATACATTATTCTTTCACATGAACTAATGGTTTTATTCTTCACCTAATCCAATGAGGTGAAATAGTAATAGTTGCAGTATCTCCATTTGGCAAGTGACAAAGCTGAGCCTCAGAGTGGAAAAGAGACTCTTGCCTAGATACCTGGTAATGGGCAAAGCTGGTTTGTGATCTAAATAAAATCAGACAATACAGCATGATCACTTTGAAATAAAGAGAGAAAAAATTCTTTGCAAATCCTCCAGATATAATTACTCAGTGCTAATTCTTGTCTAATATCTATCAGTAGCAGCATTTAAGATACTCGCTGAGGAAACCTGCAAGCCGTTCTTTAAGAAGTAAATGAAATGATGGATAGAGAAAGACTTTGTCAAGTGTCCTACCGTCATGAGATTATTTTTTCTGTATTTATGTCATTATTCCTACTTTGGAATATAGAAATATGCATTCATGCAGTAATTAGGTCCCAAACACTGGTTCTAAGGCCCCTAAACAGGGGGAAAAAAAAAAAGGCAAATATTGCATGTATGCAATTCTGGGAAGCAGGGGTGGAGAAGCCAATGATAACACACAGAACTTACAGGCTGGCTTTATAATCAAATATAATGAAACCCTAATATGGGTCTTATATTTCCAGTGGACTCTAAGCTCTTACCAAGCCTTTAAATGTCTCTCTTGCTATAAAGCTTTTTCTGACCCAAAAGCGTTTGATGAAGCAGCCTTTGTAAAGACAACCATAATGCCTAGTTTCATATCTAGATCACTAAAATTGACACCGGGGCTTCCCAGGTGGCTCAGCAGTAAAAAATCCGCCTGCCAAGCAGGAGATGCAGGTTCGATCTTTGGGTTGGGGAGATCCCCTGGAGAAAAAAAAAAATGGCAACCAACTCCAGTATTCTTGCTGCGAAATCTCATGGACAGAGGAGCCTGGTGGGCTATAGTCCATGGAATCGCAAGAGTGGGACACGACTGAGCAACTAAACAACAACAAAATTACCACACTATTTTATAACTTTTCCTTGGTTGTGTGTCTTGAAGAAGAAACACTGTCTAACTCAGTTTCTTGAAACCAAACCCCAAATCCAGAATCTGATCCTTAGTAAGTACTCAAGAAAATGTTTACTGAATGACTGCATGATCAATTGATAAAAGTGTTTTACGTTACATAACTCCTATAGCATTAAGCTCAATACATGCCATATAACAAGAGGTTAGTAAGTGCTGGGTGAATTTAAATTAATTGAACAGTTAATGTAAAAAAAAAAAAGTATATTGTTCAACTAAATGATTCTAGAAGCTACTAAGTGAGTGGTTCAGTGAAGCGTTAAGTAACCTGCAATGGCCCCGCCATCATTAACCCAGTACAGGGGTGAAGAAATGTTTTTCACAGTAAGAATAAGAAAGGCTGAAGATATGAATAGAAATGCAGGCAGGAGCTGAGAAAATTAATGTAGAGAAAAACAATGATTGTCAAGAAAACCATCCTAAGTGATACCAAACTAAAAAAACAAAGGAGTAAACAAATCTAGAGATAATGGGACTACTTTTTAAGATTGTAAATATAAATAAAATCCAAACAGGGGAAAATGGAGAAAGAAAGAGGGGAAGGAGAGATTCTATTTTTTATTGTAATAGCATTTTTTTAATTATGAAAATATGATAACACATTTACAGGAGACTTGGAAAATACAGAACAAGGTTGCATATAGTACCACAATATATTATAATTATTTTTTAAGTAGATTAATTACGATTTCTAGTTGGAGTTTCATTATCAAACTCTCAAAAATTAATAGAATGAATATACTGAGAAGCAGATAAAGTAGATATATTGAGAAGGATATAGTAGACCTGAAAAGCAGTATGAACCAACTCAACATAATTAAGACTTATACAATAGTCACATGGCATTAGGATAGAAATTCTATTCAAGTTCTCACAGACTACAAAAGGAGACACTCTTGAAATAATGATTTCTAAAGAAGAAAAAAAGTCATATGTAGGGGAAAACAAAATCAAAGACAAAAAAGTTGAGATATACATATATATACTTACATACATATATATATAAATATATAAACACACATCTGAAACTAACACAATACTGTAAATCAACTCTAATTCAATAAAAAAAAAAAAGGAAGTGAAAGTTACTCAGTCATGCCCAACTCTTTGTAACTCCACAGACTATACAGTCCATGGAATTCTCCAGGCCAGAATACTGGAGTAGGTAGCCATTCCCTTCTCCAGGGGATCTTCTCAACCCATGGATCAAACCCAGGTCTCCCACATTGCAGGTGGACTCCTTACCAGCTGAGCCACAAGGGAAGCCCCCTCCTCCCAAAAAAGGAAAGATTTTTTAAAAGTTGATCAAGTTAAAAGAAATATCTATTAAACATGCTATGTTTGTATAACTAAGCTAAGCACTTCACATATCTTAATCCTTAAAAATATTCTTAGAAGTCATTATACATCCATTTTGCTTCGGAGTAAAAGAATGCTTAGAAGGAGTAAGTAACTGATGAAGTCCACACACAAAGTAAGTTATGGTACTAGAATTCATGTCCCAGCTTTTAGGGTCCCAAACTCACACTGTTCTCAGTATAATAACAAAGAAAAGAAGTGGGTTTAAAAAAGGCTCTTAGAATTGGACTGCATGATGGAAATCTAGAAAGTAATATGAAATAGAGAAGGCATAAAGAATTTGAGCATCCAAACCTTTTTAGAGACCAAGATATAAGCAGTAAGAAAAAGACTGAAGGAGGAACAAAGATGGATGGGGAATAAAAAGCGATCTTCGGGTATCTAAGGATGTGTCCTGTATAAATCATATGATACTTTTGAAAAATCCACAATGCTAGAACTATTTGGGTTGAAACTATGAAAATTCAGTTTCAGAACAATGCAAAGGAGATCGTTAAACATAAGCTGTCCAGTAGTAGAACCAATCGCCTCACAAAGAATTAGAAGTGTTCAAGTAGAGGCTAAGTGGCCATCTGCCAGGAAAGGCATGCATGACATCCTAATGAGAGGGAGTCAGCATTAGAAGACAGGCCAGTGCAGCTCTGGGTTTCAGAGACTTAACTGAGAGATAAACAACAGTTCAGATCACTAGATAAAAATCTGGAGAATGCCCTTTGAAGAAAAGATCTCTGGATAAAAATAACATCCATTCAATACATCCATGAAGCTCCTAAGATGCACTAAGCACAGGACAGACCCAAGCTCCAAAGGTTCCAAAAAGGAAGCAGAAAACATTGCAAAGAGTTAGAACTGTTGCTAGGCAATTTTTGAGCCTAATATATGGCTAGGAAAAACCATAACTAGAAGTTCTAAAAAAGAAACAGAAGACTCAATGGTTTTCAGGTAACTACAGACAGGAAACATGAGTTTTGCAGAAAGAAAAAAAGAGTTACCAAAGTCCTTGGTTTAGGGAAGAGCTGATAAACAGGTGTATGTATACTAAGTCCCTTCAGTCATGTCCAACTCTCTGTGACCCTATGGATTGTAGCCCTCCAGGTTCCTCTGTCCATGGGATTCTCCAGGAAAGAATACTAGAGTGGGTTGCCATGCCCTCCTCCAGCGGTATCTTCCCAACCCAGGGACAGAACCCAGGTCTCCCGCGTTGCAGGTGGATTCTTTACCACTAGCACCACCAGGGGTGACAAGAGGCCAAATTTGATCAGCCTTTAGGGTAATGAGAATTATGAGGGAAGAATCAGGTTGGAAAACAAAGTTTAGTTCACAGAGTTCACAGGTGAGGGAAAGTGATCAATTGTTGGATGAGAAATAGGAAAAAATGGCATATTGCAAAAGAACATCCAACTTATTTGAAGATGAGAGAACAATACATTTGAGAGTCTGCAAACCTCCTTTTACGGTTTGCCAAATTTATTCATTTTTATACACTGCAACTGCTTTCAACCCCCAGCATCCCTCAAAACTATTGTAAAACAGGAGAGGAAGGTATTAAAGAGAAAATTCAATATCTAGGTCTGGTTCTACTGCCTCTCTTAGCATCCTTCATGACGATTTCAAAATCTGACCAATTTTTATGGAAGAAAACAGATCACATAAAATATTAACATAAGCAAAAGCAAAATTAAGAGTAATTTTTTTGGACAACATCCCTCCTGCAGGGAGAGAGAGAAACTTTAATAGATAATTGAAGGTTGAGTTTGGTTGGCCAGAGAGATGATTTGTTGTGATATGAAAGATAATGGTTGTTTGTACAAGTTCCTTTCCTGTGACTTTTAACTAATAATCTAGGTGAAGAAAGAAATGGCTGCTTCAGCACAAACTCACTGATTCTATTCTTCTCATAAACTGGAATTCTAAACCAGGAAATGAATAAGCACCCAACTGCTCCCTCACCTCCTCTCATTTGGCAAAGACAAAGCATGTTCTGATTATAGAGGCAGTGGTGATGACTACTGAAATATTGAAAAGCAGAAGAGAGAGTGGTAAGTACAGAGTAGGGAAAATATGCAAAGAGTTTAATATGCAAAAAATAGAGAAATCTTCCTAAATATGTTCAATAATTATATATCTTGGTATCATTATATTCACAAAAGAACTTCACAAACGTCTACCTTGAAATTTCTGAAACTGAAAATAAGAAATCAAAAGAAAAAAGGAGGAATGTACTGAGTTCTTGTCCTTGTTCCATCACTGTCTTGGGCTGTCTTGGGTTGGTCTTTTCTAGCTCCTCTTTCTCATGAGATGCAAAGACTGGATTAGATCAGTGGCTCTCAGTGTGTGATCCATAAACTTAGGAGTTAAACTCCTAAATTAAAGGTCCTCCAGACCCTTCCAAGAGACTGAAAGTTCATGATTATGTTTTGAACCTTTTTCACTGTGTATACATTTATACCAATGGTACAAAAGCAATGCGTGGGTTAAAATGACTGGAGTTTTAACATGAATCAAGGAAGTGTCACCAAAAGGTACTGAAAGTTGTCGTACTTTTCATCACCAAGCACCCACAGTAAAGGGGGGCTTCAAGGGGCTTTCTTCACTCGATACTACCCTTAATGAATCAAAAATCCTTAATTTTATTAAATCTCAAACCTGAGGTTTTTATATCATCTTCGTAAGACCGACACATCTTTTTAATATTCTGTGTGAGATAGAGGAAGTATTCATGAAGCACTTCTGCTAAATCCAAAACTATAATGGTTGTCTCCAAGAAACTCACATGCTTGATTGTTTGAATTGAGAAATGAACTAATAGCTCCTTGTTTTGAAACACCATTTTTACTTGAAAGAATGGTCATTCAGACTTGGTCCCGTCATACATTTTCTCAAAACTAAACCAAAAAAACATCATTTCAAGAAAAATAACTAACAAGCTTTATTGTCAATGACGAAATTCAAATGTTAAAGTGAAAATCAGAATTTTGAAAACCTTGCATCTACTATTTATATTGTACATTTGAAAACTTCCTAATACTTAAAATACTCTCGCTGATGAAATCAGTGGTGATATTAATGAATGTGATTATTTTAAAGTGCTAAAGAACAAAACATTTCAATATTTGGAAGATATGCACACCTCCATGAAACAAGTAATCAATAAATAATGTTACACAATCATAGTGAAGATCAATTCAAAGTAAAAATAAGACCAATAGATTTTAATAAAATGGGTTGTTTTAAAAAAAGGTTTATTGATATGATTTCACATTTCACATTGCAATTACACTTTAAGAAACTACCACTCATCATATACTGGTGTAGTATCAAAGAAAAAAATCCATGATTACCTCTTTTTTACTCCCTTTCTGTAAAGTCTTTCAGGATTTTCCTCAAAAATTTTAATCAAAATACATACTGCAAAAAATTTAATGCAAAGACTCCAGTTGCCAATTTTTTCACTAATTTTTTGTTTATTTTGGAAAACAAACTTATTTTCATACAAATAATTTTTATTAAAATGTTGGCTTTAATTTCTATGTAATTAATTTAATTTCTATGATAATGAACAGCATTAGCTATGACTCCCATAAATAAAAACTCATTTTTAAGAGTGTAAATTGGTCCTGAGACTGAACCACTGGACTTGACGGGATTTATGTCTATTCCTCTACTGCTTCATACTAATCATCTTTGGTTCCAAGCCTTTAGGGGAGATTTGTGCAACAGGCTAAGTCACTTCAGTCATGTCCAACTCTATGCAACCCTATGGACTGCCAGACTCCTCTGTCCATGGGATTCTCCAGGCACAGAGTGGCTCAGTTCTACATTCAGATCCCGCTACCTGTTTACCTTTATTAGCTGCCACATTAGTATTTAGAAACAATGAAGTGAAAGTGAAAGTCGCTCAGTCATGCCCAACTCTTTTCGACCTGCGACCTAGTGGACTATACAGTCTATAGAATTCTCCAGGCCAGCATACTGGAGTGCGTAGCCTTACCCTTCTCCAGGGGATCTTTCCAACACAGGGATCAAACCCAGGTCTCCCACATTGCAGGCAGATTCTTTACCAGCTGAGCCACCAGAGAAGCCCAAGAATACTTGAATGGGTAGCCTATCCCTTCTCCAGTGGATCTTCCTGACCCAGGAATCAAAACAGGGTCTCCTGTACTGCAGGCAGATTCTTTACCAACTGAGCTATCAGAGAAGCCGCAGAAACACTGAAACATGGACATAAAACTTCATTGTGATTAGTGACTAATCCACTGATTAGTCAACAGATATTCACCGTGTGCCTTCCATGAGGGGGATGCCACGTAGATCAGAATCCAGACTCCATTACTACTCAAGGTATGCTCTCGGTCAAGATAGAAAATCTCTCAAAACCTGCTTCTTTAATGTAAAAAGAGAATGACAATAGGACTCACTCGAGATTACTGTGTCACTACAGTGACGGAGAAGGCAACGGCACCCCACTCCAGTACTCTTGCCTGGAAAATCCCATGGACAGAGGAGCCTGGTAGGCTACAGTCCATGGGGTCGCTAAGAGTCGGACACGACTGAGCGACTTCACTTTCACTTTTCCCTTTCATGCACTGGAGAAGGAAATGGAAATCCACTCCAGTATTCTTGCCTGGAGAATCCCAGGGAGGGCAGAGCCTGATGGGCTGCCGTCTATGGGGTTGCACAGAGTCGGACACGACTGAAGCGACTTAGCAGTAGCACAGTGAAATGATCCATTGAAGAACTTAGTATACATAGTGCCTGCATACAGTCAAGACTCAGCAAATCTTACCAACTGGTATTATAATCAGGGTGTCTCTTACCATAACAGAGTTTGCCATGAACATGAAAGAAGTAAAAACAGTTTAACATATATATTATCAAGGACTTAAAATCAACCCCAGTTACCAAAGCATTCGGCTCCATGGAAACACAGAAGCAGAAGTATCCAGAAGCAATTGTTTCTCACTTCAAGAGCAAGAATCTGGGGAGTTCCCTGGTTGCCTAGTGGTTAGGATTCCAGGCTTTCACTGTCGTGGCCCAGGTTCAATTCTTGTTCAGGGAACTGAGATCCTGTAAGCCTCAGTGTATAGTCAATAAATAAATAAACAAAATGTCATTCTGCTTTAGAAAAATAAAAAAGAACAAGAATCTGTCTTTGACCAGGAATGAAATCAGAGTTACAATAATGACCTAGCCACTGCATAATTCCCTAAACTATTTGTGGTCAAACGAGCAAGCAGCTCATAATCAGCATCATTCTTAGCACTGTGGTGACAAGACACGAGGGGAGTGAAGATTCAAACTAAGTTTCTGACCAGACAAAAGAGATTTTCACTTTTCCTTTGTTTGAGCAAGAGATCTCTTTACTCCATTTGAAACCCAAAAGGAGTGAGTTTGGGGAAAAATAAGGATGCTTGTCAATCTTAGGTCAGACCAAAAGTGAGAAAAGGTGTCCTAATATTGCTAAGGATGGATTACAAGTAGAAGAGAGGAGGTCCTTGATAAGTTTCTTTCTTTCTTTTTTTTTGGCTATGCCACATGGCATGCAGGATCTTCGTTTCCCAACCATGGATTGAACCCCTGCCCCGTGAGTGGAAGCGGGGAGTCTTAACCACTAGGCTGCCAGGGAAGTCCCTAATAAGCTTTTTAAATAAAAAATGTAATCTGGAAGAATAGACATATGCACATTTACCTACAAATTTTTATAAATGTATAAAGGAACAAAATCATTAAACTGGTTATACTGAAGAGGTCCAAATTTCATTTTTAACGTAAAAAAAGACAGATCTTTATTTCACTTTATTTCATCAACTCTAAGTATAACAACTTCTAGTGTCAATATCTTACTAGCCTGATAAGACTTTAACTGCTGACTTAATATAATGATGTAAGTTATGCTTCCAGAATAATGTATAGGAATGATCATGCCCCCTTAACAGCACTTGGATCTTCAATCAGGAAATTCAATTTTAGCTGCAAAACTATGTTTTGGCAAAAGTGCAATTGAACTCAGTGTACTTGTCACATTTCTAAATATACTCCGGTCACCATGACAACAAGGGAGACTGATGGATCGCTTAAAAGAGTACGGTATATTTAATTGTCAGCATTTTAAACTGACTCAGAAAAATGCTGTGTGATAGGTCTACTCACCATGGTTACTGCCGACTGAGTCCATAATAATAAAAGGTTCGCATACGTACATCGACAACGTGAGCACAAAGAATAGCAGTCAGAAGGCCCTGTATCTCCAAGCAGGCCAAGCACCAACATTAAGGCTTTAAAAGACTTGTTCTCATTAAGGCATCACTCAAGGATCTCTCTCCCAGGCAGGATCTGCATGTGCACCCAAGGCCACTAGAGCAAGTCCTAATCACATTCCAATGTTTGTTCCACCTCTTAGACTAAAGATAAAGACCCACATAAGGTTATTTTCTCTTGGAACATAGCTGGAATAGGAAGGAGACTCTTCTTTCCCTGAATGCAGGTCTTTTCTCAAATGATAATCCTCTGGGACCCATTCATTCCCTAAATAACCATTCCCCAAGTTCCTCTCTTATGTCAGGCAATCTTCCACAGGATGGGGATATAGTGGCAACAGACAAGGTCCCCACGTTTAGAGAGCTGACATCCTAAGACAAGAGGAAGATAAAGATATCAATAAATGATCCTTTAAGAGAATGAGATAATTCGATTGCCGTAGAGGAGATCAGTCCTGGGTATTCACTGGAAGGACTGATGCTGAAGCTGAAACTCCAATACTTTGGCCACCTGATACAAAGAGCTGACTCATTTGAAAAGACCCTGATGCTGGGAAAGATTGAGGGCAGGAGGAGAAGGGGACAACAGAGGATGAGATGGTTGGATGGCATCACTGACTCAATGGACATGAGTTTGGGTAAACTCCGGGAGTTGGTGATGGACAGGGAGACCTGGAGTGCTGCGATTCATGCAAAGAGTCGGACACGACTGAGCGACTGAACTGAACTGAACTGAATCCATTAGAGTATACTATAAGCACTGACTCATGTATAGAGTGTACTATAAGCAATGCCTCATGTATAGTAAGCACTCATCAAGTGTGGAGAAAGGTCACAAGGGGAAATCATAAAAGCATAAAGACCATTTCAGAGACTCTATCGCCACCGTCAAGGTTATGAATGGTGACTTGGATTGGGTCACTATTCTACTCATGCTTTTCCATGGTACATGCTCAGTCTCTTAACCATCTCATGCAAAAGAGGTGGTAAGAACCATCAGAATCAGGAAACATTTCAGAGGCAGAACAAACACACACTGGACAAGCATGCATGTATTCAGAGCAAAAGTGGTAGGTGGTATCAAGTGGGGTTGGACACAGGCCCTGCAACAGAATAGGGAGTGTGTCCCAGGAGTCAGCAGGTCTGGGTAGGGCTTAAGATGTCTCATGTCTAGCAAGCTGAGAGGCTTGATAGTGATATTGTTGCTCAGAGTACCACACTTTGAGAACCAGGGCTCTAGGAGAGTCTGGAGGCAGGAACTCCAGTCGAGAAGGAGGCAATGTGAACATGTCTTAGGGTAATAATAGGTAGAATAGAGAATAGGGAAAAATATCCCAGAGATGTAGCCAAAAAAAAAAGATAAGATCCAAGACTTAAAGCCAAACAATCCAAGAGTACAAATAAAAAGGAAGGTGGTGGAATGGATTTCATGCTTTCTTTAATGACTTTGTTCACTCTATAGGTAGTTTCCATCTTTCTAACACAAAGCACTTTCACAGCTAGTATTTCCTGTAGCCACAGTCTATCCCTGTAAGATAGGGTCAAGGAAAATTATTGTGGTGATAAATAATAAAAATAACAGTAGTAAACACAATGGAAGTGAAAGTATTAGTCACTCAGTCATGTCTGACTCTTTGCTACCTCATGGACTGTAGCCCGCCAGGCTCCACTGCCCATGGAACTCTCCAGGCAAGAACACTAGACTGAGCTGCCATTCCCTTCACCAGGGGATCTTTCCAACCCAGGGATCAAAACCAGGTTTCCTGCATTGCAGGCAGATTCCTTACTGTCTGAGCCACTAGGGAAGCCCTTGAGAGCTTACTCTGTGCCAGGCACCTTATACCATGTGCTATCTCCTGCACTGACAACAATCCTATTCTTGTTTCACAGAAGACAAAACTGAGACTCAGAGACATTATGTAGCTTGCCCAGAATCACTCCTGCATCACCTGAATTCAAACATGGGAATATACCCTATAATCCGTGACTGTCACCTCCATTCTGCCTACAAAGTTAAATCCATAGGAGAATTAGATTCCCATTTGGGGCATTCATCCTCAAAGTCAGGGTTATTTTCTAATCTAAGCTTCAAGATTCCAAGTAGCAAAGCTTGATCCAGGGACTCCAGCAGCATCAGAGCGAAGTGCCCAAGGTCAGGTGGCCAGTCTGGAGTAAGGTTGTGAATCATTTCATTCGCTCATGTTGCCTTCCAACATTTTCTGCCCAGAAAGCAACAGGTTTTCTACACACTGACGTATTTTGAGTGAGGATGTGAAAAAGAGGCCCCTGTTTGTGAAGATACATTGTGAACGGTAGTGGATATTGACAAAGCAGCAG
Organism: Giraffa tippelskirchi; assembly: GCF_054371585.1. NCBI lineage: Eukaryota > Metazoa > Chordata > Mammalia > Artiodactyla > Giraffidae > Giraffa > Giraffa tippelskirchi. The sequence goes on along the minus strand of NC_137276.1, from coordinate 156,339,434 downwards.
CAGATAAGAAAGATGAGCATAGACAGTTCCCAGCCCAGGAAGTGGGTAAGAAATGAACCACAAGATCTTCCTTCTAGTCACCCACACTGTGCTTTCCCAGGATGATTCACAGGTATGGCTCCACGGACCTGACAAAGGGGACCGTCTTCAGGAAGATGAAAGGATGTTTTTATGCCTGCTCTCTCTCTTTTTTCATTTGTTCCTTCTTGAGTAATAACTATTAATTGTGTTATGCGGGCAGTACAGGGATGAGTCTACCGGGAAACTAGCACAAATCCATCAAGTGCTTTTAGTCCGAGCTTTTTAGAAGCAATTGCTTACCGCATGTTCCCTGCTCTTTTTCTCACAGCTAGAGTTAAAGTGGATTTTACCACATCATCACCCCAATGCCCTCCTCCCCCACCTCCAAAGGAAGACAGAAGCTGGTGAGTGGTCTATCACCAGGAAAATCACAAGACCTGTGTGCGAAAACCGACTCATTTAGTGTTTGTCAAGCCTAAGGACTGGTTCCGAAAATAAGTCCTGCACCTTTATTAACACATGACAACCCTGTGAAGTAGATAATGTCCAATTTGAACCGATGAGGAAATTTATGCTCAGAGATGATATGTTAGTTTCCTAGAGTCTAACAACTAGAAAATAGCAAGCTAGGAAGTAAACACGGGTCTTCTGACTCCAAAGTCCATACTTTTCCACTCATTTACCACCACCGTATACACACTTGCAAGAGAATCTGTTATCTTCCATTCTGTTCAGCAGAAGAATCAAAGCTTCAAATATTCTCAAGAAATAAGGCTGTATGTGACCAAAAAACCTCTTTCCGGAGGCCTTTATTAGAAATAGTGAGCAACAAAGCCATCGTAGATTCTATAAGTCTCGCCTCTGACCAAGGGGCTTCCCTGGTAGGTTAAACGATAAAGAATCTGCCTGCAAAGCAGGAGACCAGGTTCGATCCTTGGTCACGGAAGATGGCCTGGAGGCGGGCATGGCAACTCACTCCAGTATTCTTGCCTGAAGAATCCCATGGACAGAGAAGCCTAGTGGGCTACAGTCCATGGGGTCCCAAAGAGTCAGTCACAACTAAGCAACTAAGGCAACATGCTCTTAACTATGTCTGGATTCATGGATTAGGTGGAGTCTGAACCATGAATAATGTAAAATCAAAAACCAAGGAGGCGCCTCCTGAATTTCCCAGCACAGGGCTCAGTCCAAATAATAACATAGCACAAAGCCTGCTCTTTCACCCAGCTCCAGGGCGTCTACTGAAGGAGGAAGACTGAGGGAATGAATGTAATGGAAGAGTGAGGGCCTGTAAGTCATCTGTTCACAGAGGCTCTGGCTTAGCATGAAGTAGAATAAAAGCTAAAAACCAGATGAAGATTTAATATAGTCTAAGCCTAAACTCATTTTTCATTATTAATTCTAGATCCTCCATAGCATGAACAGTGATAAAAAAAGGATCAAACAAGAGGAAAAAAACAAGAATAATCCAGTCTTCAGGCCCTTAGATTTAATATCTGAACAAGGTGAGGATTAATTTGTGTAAGCAGCATCTTTTTCTGTCTCCCCCTCACCCAGGGGGATGGTGAGGTTAAGCATTTTGAAAAGATCCTTTATCATAAGCACAGCTGACAGCAACACCTGATGAGAATGGTAATTAAATCAAGAAGTAAAATAAACACTTGGATCAATGTTCTTTACTTTTGGTGGCTGACTTAAGAAAAAGGGGTGCCTTATAAAGGTGGGTATTTCTCTCTTCCAACCATAAATATAGGGTAGCTTCCTAAGGTTTTCTCTTCTTTGAAAGTTATTTTGCTGCTCACCAAATAGAAGGTTAACTACCTTCTGTGTGTTAGTTAGTATGTGGTTTGGAGGGACAGGATTGTAAAAGAGAAAGGACACCATCCCTATTTTCAAAGAGCTCAAAGTCTGGTACCTGAGGCCAAGCACAAAATGTTGTGATTTTTTTTTTTAAGTCAGCAAGTTATGTTCTCAATTATGAAAATACCAAATGTCAGATTCTTCTCCAGTCCAAGCAATCATGTAAAATGAGCCAATTCTTCTGAATCAGACTTTTTTTTAATGAAAATTATGACTCTTGAAGCTTTTCCCTTTAATGCCAACATTATTAGAACTCAGGGGAGAACACAAGGTCAATTCACTGTGCTTCATACTCTTCTCGGGTTTAACCACTGTCCAATCGAAATATGATGTGAGCCACATATGCAACTTAAAATTTTCTAGTCATCACATTTTAAAAGAATATTAAAAAGCAATTTATTTTACAAAAAGATACAAAATGTTATTCTTTCAACATGTGGCACCAGACACACTGCAAGTGTTCAATAGCCACATGTGACTAGTGGTTGGTCATATATGACCCACATCTCCCACTTCTCCTCAACCTTCACCTCCAAGGAAGTGAACAGAGTGAAACATTTGTGGGAGAAAGGTTTCAGGTTTTTACAATAGCTATTAAGATACCTGGACTCCCACTCACCAGACCCAACTCACCCAATATTGCAAAGTATTCCTCTCAACCTTATACCTCAAGACCAAGGATTATAGATCACTGTGATGGCAAAGTCAGAAAGAGAAAACACTCCATTTCATATGTGAGGATGAGGAAAACCAAATAGGACCCGGATTACTATCCACAAAATAGCAACTTAGCCACCTGACCCACTGGGATACTGATATCATCTCATAGAGGGCCTGAGATTTTACCCTAAAGTCTTCCGTGGCTTGAATCAAGATTTGTTTTCCAACTCGAGTCATCAGTACTTCTCTTTCCAAACCCACTGTGCATCCTCTGAGAATAAGACAGGGTAGATAAAAATTCAGTAAATGTGCAATGCATCATGGCAGGAAGGGACCAAAAAGAGAAGTAAGAAACTCTTCACCCCTTCATCACTGCTGGTTTGGGTCCCTGAGTATCAAAGATTCCATTGCCTTGTCAAATGCTGAAGAGCTCTCCCTCTGGCAGATTTCTGCCAAGATAGGACAAAGGTGGTAATGGCTGGCATCCATTAAGCCACATCAGTCAAGCAGAAGACTCATCTCCAGAAGACTAATGAAGTCCAAAACTCACTCTTTCCTGCCTTCCCTAGTGTTCTCCTTTCTGTTGGAGATTTGGTTTCTGAGGTTGGGTCCCAATCCCTGAATTATTTACTGGGTAAGAATGCAGAGAAGCAGGCAAGTCCCAGGGTAAGGACTGAAGAAATGTTGTAGCAAGCCCCAACATGGGCCTCATGTCTGAACCACAGGTTCTAGCTGAGCTATGGCAGGAGTTGTGGTCTTCCATTAAAATGAAGCTGGTAGTTTAAAGACTAGTCAATGATGGGCCAAGGTGTCAAAGAACTAACAGTCTCAGACAAATTATCTTTAGCTAAAACATAATAAAAACAAAACTGATCAACAGCAATATTAACATCCTAGTAATCATGTTAATATCATGTACTCCCAGATATGAAGCCACGAGAAAGACTTTTTTCCCAAACTATCTACAAACAGAGTCTAATTCTAAGAAAACATGAAAGGGACATTCTACAATGCAACAAGTACCCAACACAATGAATAAGTGCCAAGGCCATAAAAAGCTAGGAAAAGCTGAGAAACAATTACAGACAGGATACTAAGAAGACATGATGACCCAATTCAAAGGAGTATCCTAAATTGGACTGTGGAACAGACAAAAAGTATTAGTGGAAAAACTAGGGAAATCCAAATAAAAGGAGTAGATCAATTAATAATATGATCATACTTTCCTAGCCTTGAATAATACACTTTGGTTATGTGAGATATTAACATTAGCAGAAACTGGGTCAAGTGTATAAAGGAACATTCTACTCTTTTTGTAACACCCCAACAGCAACAGGTAAGCATTAATGGGGAATGAACACCTTCAGGCTGCTTCCACACGAACCAAAAGTCCATCAGGAAAAGAGCTGACAACACTGAACTATAAGACATTACATAAAGTGACTTCTTGCTCTTTGTTGTTCTTATAATAAATTAAAAAACATTCCAAAATATTTGATTAGTTAAAAGGTTCACTGGAAGCTAGAAATTAGCTGAATTAAAAAGTTTTTAATTATAAATAGATAAAGGAATAGAATGTGAAAGGCCAACTTTGCCAAAAAAGAACTTGATAATTGAAAAATTCACATATTTGCTAATTATTAAATTTTTTAATTTTATATTTGGACGGACATTACATAGAGAATCATCTTCCCACATCACGTTTGAAGGTTTCAAAGATTATATTGGCTCTGTTTTACTGAAAAAAAGAGTCTGTCTCCATCTGCGCTACAAAGAAAAATAGTTTAGCAAACACATTCACAGGGTGTTCAGATATTCGGTCCAGACTTTTCAGTTCCCCATCCCAAGAGTCTGTAAAACTGTATAACCTAGGCTGGAAAAAATTCTTTTCAATGAATCAGGACACTTTTTTCAAAAGTCAGTTTTTCTTCACCTCAGTTGATTTGGCTCACCAAACCAACCAAAGCCTAAAATATGAGAGAAACTAAATTCTACCATCTTCCATAGACAGGTAGGTAGCTAGGTTAGGTGGGTGGGTGGGTGGGTGGACAGAGGAAGGGAGGGAGGGAGGAAGAGAGAGGGAGAGGTGGAGAGAGAGAAAGAACAAGAATAAAAGCTAAGACTGTCTGAGTCTGGTAAGTAAGCTAAAGTCCTTTATTAAAGGAAAAGGACTTTTGGAAACATTTTACTCCTTCTCAAAGCCTCAGCACTTTAACAGAAATATCAACATATTCACTGAGAATTTTTTTTATCCCTAGTTTTAGAAAAATGTTTTCCCTTCAACAAAGATAGTGAGTGTTATAGAAACCGAGTCATGGAGCTCAACACATTTTGGATGAGGAAACAGTGAAGCTAAAAGAGAAATTGGGAATTACACAAATCAGCTCTTTCCTGTCAGAACCCCTCCTAAACATTCCTTTGTATATTTAACCTTGAATTAAAGCACAAGGTCCAAAACCATTTTTTTCCAAAGGCAAGTACTGTGAACAAAGTGCCATGCTAATGGCAGGATACAGAGTTTGTTCCCTGGTGATTTAGATGGTAAAGAATCTGCCCACAACGCAGGAGACCTGGGTTCATTCCCTCGGTTGGGAAGATCCCTTGGAGAAGGGAATGGCAACCCACTCTAGTATTCTCGCCTGGAGAATTCCAAGGACAGAGGGGCTTGGCGGGCTTCAGTCCATGGAGTCAAGAGTCAGACACCACTGAGCGCCTAAAACTTTCACTTCACTCAGAGACAAAGAGGACAAGGCCTTCCCTGGCCCTAAGGAGCTCTGGAATTCCTTCTGAACTCCTGGGGTAGGTGTGGGGGTGGGAGCATGTGGAGGGCCTTCTTGAGGATAGCTCTTCCTGAGGATGCTCTTTTCCTTGCAACCTCTCTGTTTGTGTCTACCTGTCCTCTCACACTCCAGCTACACAGAGGCCAAAAGCCAGTGCTGGCATTTCTCTAGTTGTCCCTCATCTGTAGGTCATCTCTTCACTATCACACATCCTGACTCAAGCCTCCAATTCTCCCACTTCTAATTTATACTTTCACTTTTCTATTGAGACTTCCAGTTCTTGGGATCATCGCTTTTCCCCCTGGGCACCATCTCCTCAAAGCAGCATTTCTTCCTTTCAAGGTAGAACCAATGTTGTATCCTACAACATTTCACATAGTATTTTGGCCCTTTATATGCCCTAACCATCCCCAATGTTTGATAAATACATCAACCTGCCTTCCCAACTCTCAAACTTAGTGTTTGATTGTATTACACTAAATATAACCTTAACAGACTAAACTGTCATCAGTGAAAAAGTAACTTCAACGACAACCCTCTCAATTTACAGTGTAGAGTGAGCAAAACATTTCCTCACTCATTAACCTCATTTGATCCCCACCATCTTGGTAAAGGGGGCTTCCCAAGTGGTTCACTGGTAAAGAATCTGCCTGCCAACACAGGAGCCACAGTAGATGTGGGTTCAATCCCTGGGTTGGGAAGATCCCCTGGAGTAGGAAATGGTAACCCACTCCAGTTTTCTTGCCTGGGAAATCTCATAGACAGAGAAGCCAGGTGGGCTACAGTCCATGGGGGTCACAAAAGAGTCAGACATGACTGAGCGACTAAACAACACCAAATGTTATCCTAGTAAAGAGGCATAAGAGAAATGGATGCCCATTTAACAGAGTAGAAGCATAACTGCAAAGATGAGAAGTAACCTCTACTAACGGCTCACAGGAAATTTTTGGCACTGCTAAAACTGGGACCCAAATCTCCTTATATGTGGCTCAGGGCGCTTTCTATCACCTCACACACTCAAGGTTCTAGGATTCCCTGAACAACAAATTACACACCAGGATGGTGAGGACAAATCCTAGCCTTCACCAGAATTAGACCAGCGTTTTTTGTTGATTTAGAAGTAGGGGGGAACCTCAAAGAAAAAAGTTCTCCAAATGATTCTGGTAGAGACGATTAGCAGAAATATCTTGCAAAGAACGTGGGTGTCCTGGAAGACTCATCATCATCATTATAATTTCTAATCATGCTGTGTGGGCAGGTGTCCGTGCAGCAAAAACACCATTGGCACCCAGATTAGAAGTTTCATCAGGAGACTAGAAACTAAGTCTGCAATTCTTAGAGCTTGGAGCCTGAATCACAGCTTTCCCCTCTGGGATCAGCAAAGAAACGGTCTATACCTAGCAAGAATTGTTGCGCCTGCTGAGGGAGGTCATCAAATATCAGGTCCATCAACAAGGACACACTGGTACGAAGTACAGAAGGCTTCCTGGGAGCCTGCAAATACCACTAAATGCAGAGACAGAAGGCAGGAGTTGTAGTCCCACGTTGTGCCTCTAATTCACTGAGCAACTTTGAATGAATCATTTGCCTTCTTTGCATTTTTGTTTTCATTCTCATCTGACAATTGAGTTTTTTAACTTAAACCATGGTTTTCAAATGAGACATGGGGGGAGGTCAGGAGGGAAGGCAGCCAACAGTAGGGTTTGGGGCTTCTCCTGGCTCTGTGCTCTCCCCCTACTACAGCAGGTCTGTTTTTATCATTTTACACTCTGGACTCGGGCCTGTCTGTAAGATTTAGCTTGAGCAAAGGGTCCAAGTCCACAAAAACCATGGGCATGATCTCTGATAGCTCATCAGCTCTCACATTTGGATTTTACTCAAACATATTTTCTCTGAGCTAATTTTTACAAAAATCTTTTTACTCAGGTTTATTTTATTCACGGAAAATTATATTGGTAAGGCCTTAAAAATAAATCTATTAATAATATTCTCTGAAAATGGAATGGGAAGCATGTCTAATACTTTCTTATGCCTCCACATTAGTCGACACCAAGAGAGAATCTCCAAAGATTACAGAGATGAACTATAGCAACAGGAGAGAACTGGCCATAAATTCCATAATTAATTCATAGGGTTATTTATACATTCAAAAATGTTTCTTAAGCATTTGTTATGTGCTAGGCATTATGGCAGGTTCGAAAAGAATAAACAACCTCCTATCCTCATGAGGTTTAAATTATAATTGGTTCTGGCATTATAGAAACCTGTAAACAGCAAAATAACTAAATCAAAATCCAAGGTAAATATGGGGGAAGGAATAGTTACGGAGTCTGGGATGGACATGTACACACTGCTATATTTAAAATGGGTAACCAACAAGGACCTACTGTATAGCACAGGGAACTCTGCTCAATGTTATGTGGCAGCCTGGGTGGGAGGAGCGTTGGGGAGAGAATACACACATGCATATGTGGCTGAGTTCCTTCGCTGTTTACCTGAACACAACATTGTGTAACCTAATCACAACAGTGTTTCCTAATCAGCTATAACTCAATTAAAAAAAAAAGTTTTAAAAAATATAAGAACAGTTTTTTGAATAAATTATAAGACTTTTGCTAAACTAATCAAAAAGAGGATAGCTGGCAGGAAACTGGAGGACAAAACCACAAAACTTTAAATAATAATGTGGAAATAACCATATGCAGAGAGGAAATGAAAATTATTACAAGAAATCATTTAACTCCATGCAAATCAATTAGGTGATTTTCCTAAAATACAATTAACAAAAGTGCCAAGTGAAAAGATATAAATGAAAATCAGTTCAGTTACTATAGAAGAAATAAAAAATTACTTAAAAGCAAAAAAAGAAATAAAAACCCTCCAAACAAGGCAACAGAACAAGGCAGTTTCACAGAGGAATTATTTCAAATCTTTAAGGAATATAACATTTAAACATTATTTAAACTAATTCAAAAAGGAACAAAGAAAAGCTTCCAAATTATTTTCATAATGACTTAATAATGTTCAAAATTCTCCAAGCCAGGCTTCAACAGTACGTGAACCGTGAACTTCCAGATGTTCAAGCTGGATTTAGAAAAGGGAGAGGAACCAGAGAACAAATTGCCAACATCCGTTGGATCACAGGAAAAAGCAAGAGGGTTCCAAAAAAACATCTACTTCTGCTTTATTGACTACACCAAAGTCTTTGACTGTGTGGATCACAACAAACTGTGGAAAATTCTTCAAGAGATGGGAATACCAGACCACCTTACTGCCTTCTGAGAAATCTGTATACACGTCAACAAGCAACAGTTAGAACCAGGCATGGAACAACAGACAGGTTTCAAATCAGGAAAGGAGTACGTCAAAGCTGTATATTGTCACACTACTTATTTAACTTATATTCAGAGTACATCATGTGAAATGCCAGGCTGGATGAAGCACAAGCTGGAATCAAGATTGCTGGGAGAAATATCAATAACTTCAGGTATGTAGATGACACCACTCTTATGGCAGAAAGCGAAGAAGAACTAAAGAGCCTCTTGATGAAAGTGAAAGAGGAGAGTGAAAAAGCTGGCTTAAAGCTCAACATTCAGAAAACTAAGGTCATGGCATCCGGTCCCATCACTTCATGGTAAATAGATTAGGGAAACAATGGAAACAGTGACAGACTTTATTTTCTTGGGCTCCAAAATCACTGCAGATGGTGACAGGAGCCATGAAATTAAAATACACTTGCTCCTTGGAAGAAAAGCTATGACCAACCTAGACATCATATTAAAATGCAGAGACATTACTTTGTCTTTTACAAAGGTCTGTCTAGTCAAGGCTATGGTTTTCCCAGTAGTCATATATGGATGTGAGAGTTGGACTATAAAAGAAAGCTGAGCACCAAAGAATTGATGTTTTTGAACTGTGGTGTTGAAGAAGACTCTTGAGAGTCCATTGGACTGCAAGGAGATACAACCAGTCCAACCTAAAGGAGATCAGTCTTGAATACTCATTGGAAGGACTGATGCTGAAGCTGAATCTCCAGTACTTTGGCCACCTGATGCAAAGAATGGATTCCTTGGAAAAGACCCTGATGCTGGGAAAGATTGAAGGCAGGAGGAGAAGGGGATGACAGAGGATGAGATGGTTGGATGGCATCGGCAACTCAATGGACATGAGTCTGAGCAAGCTCCAGGAGCTGGTGATGGACAGAGAAGCCTGTCGTGCTACAGTCCATGCGGTCGCCAATAGTCGGACACAACTGAGCAACTGAACTGAACTGAATTGAATATGCATAACACTAACAATAGAATCTCACTATGTAAATAGACACACATACACAAAAACATAATTTCAAATCATCTCACTTAGGAAAACTGAAAAAATTGTTAATAAATCGAGCTCCAGATTCTAAAAACACTAAAAAATGAAATAAATAGTACACAAACTATTAGCAAGTGGATATTACTCCAAAAACAGTAGCATGATTTCCTGTTTGAAAATGCATTTGTATATTCATAAAATTTATAGGATAAAAAAGATAAAATCTCTTTTCTTATAACAGAGAAAAGGAGACGATGTGTGGTTATTTCCATAGTTTCCAAAAAAGTATTAGATAAACATTTAACAACCAGCCTCAACTTAAAAAAATAAAAATAAGAAAACACTCTCAGAATAAAGATAGAAAAAAGCTATATGAGTTATAAAAATTAGAAAGAGGAAGGTAAATTACTGGCAGATGATATGATTACATAACTAGAAACTAGAAAAAATTCAATTTTTCAACTAATGAAAGAATTGAGTAAAGTGGCTGGGTAAAAAAAGTACTGAAATCAAGAGGCTACACACAACTAGCTAGGTGGTATAAGTAATAATTTCATTAACTAGAACAAACAGAAAATACCTAGGAAAACAAACCTAGAAGAAACATGCATGGTATACATGAAAAATTTAAATGCTCTTTGGGACAATAACCGACTTCAACAAATGGAAAGGCATAGTGTTCTAAGAACAAGAAATAACATCTTTATAATGCATAATGTATGATGTTAATGAATAAATTTAGGGCAATTCCCATGAAAATGTCAACAGGACATTATTTTTAGAACTGAACAAGTTCATTCTAAAGTTCATGGAAAAATAAACAAATGCCAAAAGACAAAAATTTGGGGAAAAAGCTCTAATGAGAGTGAAGTAGCACCATTAGAAAATAAAACATTATACAGTTACAGTAATTGAAAATGATGCATGAAGTGACATGAATGGAACAGAAGCCCCCCCCCCAAATGAGGCAAATTCCTAAGTATTAAATAGTTAAGCACTTAAGCATTAAAGAATTTGATATATAATAAAGGTGGCTTTTTAAATCAGTGTAGAAAAGATAGACCGGAGAAGGAAATGGCAACCCACTTCAGTACTCTTGCCTGGAAAATCCCAAGGATGGAGGAGCCTGGTGGGCTGCTGTCCATGGGGTCGCTGAGAGTCAGACACGACTGAGCGACTTCACTGTCACTTTTCACTTTCATGCATTGGAGAAGGAAATGGCAACCCACTCCAGTGTTCTTGCCTGGAGAATCCCAGGGACGGGGGAGCCTGGTGGGCTGCCGTCTATGGGGTCGCACAGAGTCGGCCACGACTGAAGCGACTTAGCAGCAGCAGAAAAGATGGACAATTCAATAAGTAGCTTTTGGACAGGTGGATCTGAAAAAAATATAAAAATGGATCCCTACCTCATATCTTTAATCAAAATGTAATTTCAATGAGTTGGTGATGAAAGACAGAGAGAGAAAGAGAGAGCAGATGAAACAACTAGAAGGAAAACTAGAAGATTTTTTAAAATAAGTAGAAAAGGCAGTTTGAAGTGTTACACAAAACCCAAAATCCATAAAACCAAAAGATAGAACTGACTATATACATAAATTTAAAATTCTGATCTGCAAGTTAAAAAGACAAATGCAAAACGGCAGGTTATTGCTCCTCTTATCACAGACTAAGGGTTCAAAATGAACACTTAACTATAATAAATCAATAGGCAAAAATCCAACAACCCAATAGAAAGTAAGGCAAAGGTAGCTCAAGAAAAGGAAATACAGTGGGGATGGCCTATGTGAAATGTCCCAAATTACTAAACAATAGAAATGTAAATTAAATCTACAAGAGACTGATACAGAAATGGTCATCTAGATATATGATTACATGAAAAAGCAAGGTGCCAAACAATCTGCGTAGTATGCTCTCTTTTGTGTAAATATTCTATATATACTGGGAAATAAAGCAATATAAATGCATATATATGTTTGTCTGTACCCAGTTTATTTCTAGACACAAGGAACTGATAACAGTGTTTGCCTCTTGATGGAGTCAAGAGATGAGACCTTAAGACAGCGATTTGCTTTTCATTATATGCATTTCTGTAACTTTTTAATTGTGCACTATATTGTTGCATTGATCACTCAAATTAATTTTTAGTTTCCTTTAAAGAAAGTCAGACTAACAATGCATCAATGAGAACTTCAAATGGAGGGGAAGGAAGCCTGCTAGATGACCCGCAACCTTCCAACTCTGCAACTGAACCTGACAGAGGCAAACGAGAACAATAGAGGTGTCAGGGTTTGAACCCTAAAGCAGCTACTTAATAGCTTTGACTTTGGGGAAGTTCTTTATTCTTGCAATACCTCAGTTTCTACAGCTGTGAAACAGAAAGCTAAAATTCACACCTCAACAGAGTTGTGGTGAAAATTAAATAAGACAACAAGTATAAAGGACTTAGCCCAAGGTCTAGCAAGGATTGTATGTTCAATAAATGCTAGCTCTCTGTACTACAAAGATTGTTTCTGAATTAATAATAACAATAAAAATAATAATCGTTCTAGTGCTGTTTTACTCACCCACATTCATTCAATCCAACACCCACCCCCATCCCCTGGTGTCAGCTTCTCTTCTCATGGCCACAACACCCCAACTCCCCATGAAGCAAGAGTTGAATAAATAATCACCAATTTTAAATACTAGTCAGGAGAATGACTGGAAAATATCCATTTCAAGATCCCCATTTCGTGAGAAATGAACAGAGGTCAGCTGTGGTTAAGTGGCAGCCCCAGGAGATGAACACTCAAGACTATTGACCTCCATTCTATGGATTTTCCACCACATGTGATGTGTAGGCAAGGAATGGGCCTCTTTCCCTCAACTCCACTGGTCTCTGAGTTTTAAAGGATACCTGTTTTATCTCCAAAGAGCTCCCTTTCTACTCTAAAGCACACCCCTCAATCCGGCATCCCTGGTCTCTCTTTCCTCGTGAACGTGAATAGTCCCAATACACACAAAGTCATCTGTGTCAAATGCCCATGCACATTAGAGGACAAAACTGCCCTACTTGCAGTGTTATAGAAGGCCAAATTGGCCAGTCTGCCAGAATCGGGAAAAAAAGAAAAAAAAAAAAGAAATGCAGTCCCCTTCCCCTAGAACATGATGACTTAACAATGGCTACTTAGAGACCATGCATCTTCAGCACACTGGTGTTTGTTAGTGGTGATGGTGGTGGTGAGGTTTTTGTTTATTTCGTTTTATTTTTCTTTCTGTGTTGGGTCTTTGAGAAAGATTCTATTATGGTTGCTATCAATTCTCATTTAGAGAAATAAGGACAATGGTATTAATAATGAAACAAAAGTACTCCTTTTTACTCTCTGTGGTCTACAAGGAGTTTCACATTCCACTCAGATCAGAACTCCATGTTTTACTGATGTGAAAGTGTGTGGTTTTTGCGATAGCCAAGTTCTAATATTCAACTTTCTGTTGTTTCTTACTTACAATTTACAGTAAACGAATCCCAATTTTTTCCCCTTTGTCAAAATCAGCCCATTTTCAAAACAACCAGGCCACCTAAGACATGGCACTTTTTTATGAATATCATAGCAGCCATGAGCCTATTCAAACCCAGTTTATTGCATTAAATAATCTTAAATATGAAACAGATTGATCGATTTGTATCTTTGGACTTCACAGAACATAACTCTTCTGGAGAAGCACAGAAGAAAGTCCAGGCTCACCTTTACTTTTCTTGGCTTTCCCCCAAAGTCCTCTCAGCCTTCACTTTTGACTACATTTGCACAGAGAAAGCAGGGGGGTATCGGTCTACAAGAGGAGAAAAACCACTGCTATCACCATTCCCTTCGTCATCATCCTTACCTTGGTTATACTGCTTTATCTTGCTAAGTTCGTTCACGTGCACTTAACCATCCAATTATGCCTGGGAAATAGGGGGCACCAAAATTACTCTCCCTCACTTCATATTGGGGCTTCTCTGGTGGCTCTGACAGTTAAGAATCTGCCTGCAACGGGTCAGGAAAATGCCCTGGAGAAGGGAATGGCAACCCATCCAGTATTCTTGCCTGGAGAATTCCAAGGACAGAGGAGTCTGGCGGGCTACAGTCCATGGAGTCGCAAAGAGTCTGACACAACTGAGAAACTAACACTTTTCCATCTTAAGACTCCTTTTCTAACTCAGCTCCACTTTTATTAGAAGAAACTTAGTCTAACACTTTTCCATCTTAAGACTCCTTTTCTAACTCAGCTCCACTTTTATTAGAAGAAACTTAGTCTCAGAAAGGGCAAATGAATTGCCCAGAAGCCCACAGCAAGAACTAGCAAAAGCAGGTACTCAAGCCAAGTTTTATCTTTGGGAAACAAGAGCTCTTCCACTCTCTCTTCCACTTCCTGTTAAGAGAAGCTCAGAATCTCCCTCAATCCCTTGCCCATTGCTGGCTCTAAGTTGCTTCATCTTCATCATGACAGGCCCTGACTCCATCAGCAAAGCTGTACTTGACAGAACAACTCTTTCTGTTGGGGTCGCTTTTGATGGTTGAGTGTCCAGGCCATTCCAGAAATGAAGTATTTTCACTACCACCAGGGTCCATCTGTTGTCGGATGTCACAAGCAATTTACTTGTCGTTGTTAAACCCTAAAGTTCCAAATAAATTGTTTTTATTTAGAAACTAGTGCTCTATCAAGGTAATCCCTATGATACTTTAAAGCACACTCCCATTGACTTTCTTAAGGCGAAGAACAAGACGCAAAGTTATAGTTGCTGCTGCTACTGCTGCTAAGTTGCTTCAGTCGTGTCCGACTCTGTGCGACCCCACAGACGGCAGCCCACCAGGCTCCCCCGTCCCTGGGATTCTCCAGGCAAGAATACTGAAGTGGGTTGCCATTTCCATCTCCAATGCATGAAAATGAAAAGTGAAAGTGAAATCGCTCAGTCGTCTCCAACTCTTAGCGACCCCATGGTCTACAGCCTACCAGGCTCCTCCATCCATGGGATTTGCTAGGCAAGAGTACTGGAGTGGGGTGCCATTGCCTTCTCCGAAAGTTATAGTTAGGTCTCTAGTTATTCCATGTAACCTCAGCCTGCCTTCCCTTGATCACAGCTCATGGTGTAATTATCACAGGAACATTATCTAGCATACGAGTCTGTGAGGAATAAAGGCTACTGCTACAGATGGTGGGGGCAGAGTTACCTAAAGAAGTTGGCTTTCCTAGAAAGAGAAGAGCATATGTGAATTCCCTGTAGACTAGGTAAACTTCTACTAACAATCATGAACCTGTTCTATGGACTGTTCTTTGGGTACCAAACTTTAGAATGCCCTGCCTGTAATCCCTAGCTATCTCACTAAAAAACTATACCCAAAAAGGGCAAAGTAAGAGTTACCTATGACTCAATTTACACTTACTTACATACACACACACACACACAACACAAAAGGGATCCAGTCCAACACACCACATGAGCAAAATGCCCCACAGTCTATTCACAATGTGTCAAGACAATTTATCCTAACAATGTCTAAGAGATAAACAACAGTATGCCAAGTTTTAATGAAGTCAGCATGGCCATCACTGTTATCAGCTTCTCTCATAGAACCAAGTATGTATTATCTGTTTTCTTCACTAGAATGTAAATACCCTGCAATGAAGGACCAATGATTCATTCAAATTAATATTTACTGAGTACCTACAATGTGTCAGACAGTAATCTAGATAGTGGGGATACAGCAAAAAACAAACAAAACCAAAAACCCAATTAAATTCATGAACTCATGGAGCTGACATCCCAATAGTAAAGGCAAAATATTCACAAACAGGTAAATGAACATATACTTTTCAGAGAGAAATTAATGCTCTAAAGAAAAATAAAATAGGGTACAGAATGCTTGATGTGGAGAAAGAAGCTGTTATCTATATTGCTTCTACCTCTATCACTGGTCTGGAGCTTACAAAAAAAAAAAAATACTCACCTCTTACATATGATCTGTGTGATCTTAGGAAAGATACTTAATCTCTCTGAGCCTCAGAGTTCTTAGCTATAAATTGGGATAATAATAGTAAGAGTGCTGAGTCACTCGGTCGTGTCCGACCTTTTGTGGCCCCAAGCAGTGTAGCCTACCAGGTTCCGCTGTCCATGGAATTTTCCAGACAACAATACTGGAATGGGTTGTCATTTCCTAGTCCAAGGAATCTTCCTGACACAGGGATCAAACCAGGGTCTCTTGCATCTCCTGCATTGGCAGGTGGATTCTTTACCACTGTGCCACCTGGCAAGCCCCAACAGTAAGAATACCTCTGGGTTATTGTAAGAATTAAATGATACATGTGAAGTTAATAGAAGAGCACCTAGAACATGGAAAGGACTCAGGAAGTGTTAGCCATTATTTACTATTACCTTTATTGGTTAAAAATACGCATAGAAGATGCAAACTGGAGGGCGGGAGGTCAAAGCTGGTCCTTAGATGGGTTCTGTTTGCCAGGTACAGTGTGGACTTTTCAAGCACTTTGCTGTTGTCATTGTTTTCAGCCAAAGTTGATGTTACAGAATGAAATCGTAAGTGACATTTTTCTCCTTCCATGAGGAAGTGTCTCTTGCGACATTTTAAAATATTTGAATCAGTTGCCAACATTTGAAAACCTAAACATTTCACGTTAAAAAAAATTTGATCATGCATTCCTATGTGCAATAACTGATCAGTCCAGACAGCTGCCACCTTCTCAGAGACATCCCCCTCAAGTTCTCCAAGTCCCCAAACACACTTTGCAGTTCTCTCCCCAAATATATGCTCAGATTGTGGCTAAAGGCCAGTGGCCAGTGGCACACTTGCATGGTTGTCTTCCCTACAATAAAAAGGAAAACAAAGTATGTCCAGTACCTAAGATTCTAAGGTGGGAAAAGGAAAACTAGATAAAAGGGCTTTGTGTTTCAAGCAAAGGGACTGGAAGCATTTCTTTCTGGAAGTCAAGGATCTCTGCCTCTGAACTCAAAGCAATGTGTCTGCGTGAAAAGTGTGAAAATTTAACATCATTGGCTCCCTCTTTTACATGATTCACCTGGCTCTGTAGGCGAGTGTCTTCTCATATTCTGGGCACTGAAATAAGAGCTTGGCAAACTTTAGCTCCTTTAATCCCACAACTCTGGAGTGTACTTTCCATTACGACCATTTTCAAGATGAGGAAACTGAACCTTGGAAAGGATAAGGAACAGCCTTGGGTCACATCAATAATGGATGGCCAAGTTAGGTATGGAATCAGAACCTTCTGACGTCAAAGCCGAAATTTCTTCCAACATGCGATGCTCCCATCACCTAGGGAACGATTTAGTGTAATTTAACTATTAGGAAGAATAAAAACTAGATGGAAAAATTCTTGGAAAGAATGCCATTAGAACAGGATAACCTCTCTCTGGCCAATGTGTTTACTGTCCATACCACTGATGACGAAGGATAGCTCTGTCTTTTGGACTTTGAGAAACCTGCAGGTTACACAATGAAACCTGCTCCTCTCTACCTTTTGTCCCATACAAAGGTAGTACTACTCTTAAATCTATAGCCAGATTGTAAAAAAAAAAAAAAGGAAACAAAAGAAAAACAACAACCATCACACTATGTGTATGTGACTGTGTTTGTATGTGTTATGTTGACAAAGATCAAAACCAGTGGTGGCTCACTGGGTAAAGAATCTGCCTGCAATGCAGGAGACACAGGTTCAATTCCTGGGTTGGAAAGATCCCCTGGAGGAGGGCACAGCAACCCACTCCAGTATTCTTGCCTGAAGAATCCCATGTACAGAGGAGCCTGGCGGGCTACAGTCCAAAGGGTCACAAAAAGAGTCGGACAGGATGGAAGCCACTGAGCACAAAATGCAAGAGCAAGACACATCCAGTTTCATCTCAAATACTTTCTCTTTACTAAAGCCTCCCTTGATTCACCCTGTCAGAATTAACCTGGCTGCAGATTCCAGTACAGGTTATTCATAGCAAAGATTTCTACATCATATTATATTTATGTGTTATATATCAACATTCCCATCAAACTAGAATTCCCTGAGAGAGAGAACTATCTTTTATTCACTTTTCTATGATCTCCCCAATCCATCCTTACCACCAATATTAAGCACAAAGCATGGCACAAAGTCAGATGCAAAATAAGAGTGAATTAAGTGAATGGGTGAAGATAAGACTGATAATTTTCTATCCATGTTTCTTTAAATAAATACATCTGGAGTACGAGCACCTACAGAGCCAGGCTTTGTGAAGATGCAGAGATTAATTTTGTTAAAGCTTTGATTCAAGATGCTCACCATCTACTGGGAGAGACAAATATACATATATAATCATAATGCAGAAGAAATAAAAATTAAGTCTCCTAAGATATACAAGCAAAAAAAGTTTTGGCAGTTGAGAGAAATGTGAAAGATACGAAATTTCTCAGGAGTTGGCTATAATCTTTTATTTTAAGTGGTCAATTAAAATATAGATACCCAAATAAATATGCAATTTCTTTCTCTGATAATTTACCGACATTTCTTGTTTGAAGCTGCTGACATTTAACTATCAAAAGAGCTGTTAAGAAAGGTCTCAGCTATAATAAGAAACTCAACTTTTTTTTTTTTTTTTAAGAAAATTTAAGAGAAAATATCTCTGTATTTTAGCAATTCTGGAAAAGTCTGACTTTCCTGACAATACAACAACACAGAAACTTGAATCAAAACATACAAGGAAGGAAAAGATGCTCAAGATATTTCAAGTCTACAATTACTTGCTGAATACATGCTAAAGTGCCAGGAAATATGTTAAGCTCTCCAGGGAAACAGAGCTCAGTCTTTATTTGGGGTAACAGTGAGATACGGGTTCAAGAGAAGATATTAGGAGATAACTTGATGATAAGCAGCACTGAACAGGTATAGGCAAAGGCTATGAGACTCAAGGGGAAGAGAAATTATGTAAATTAGGACTTTTATAGATAATGCGGCATGGCACTGTGACAAGAAAATTAAATTGAATAACTTGATATTTGCATTACACTCGTGGTTCTGCCAATAATTTGGTGACAGAACTTAAGCAAGAAATTGTCTATGTTTTAGTTGTTTTCCCCATCATTAAAGAGACATCCGGCCCTCCCAGTGGTCATAGTCTACAAAACTGGGCATTCAATTAAAACAGCCTTCTGAGTTGAAGTTACAGCAAGAGAAAGCAAGTTCTCTATTGTGTTGCTTGAATAAATTTACCCTCTCAGATGTCTGCCACTCAAGAATTCAAAAGCAACAAATCTAGTAGCTATGCAAAATTTGATAGTCTCACTATAATTTACATAACTGATTGAATTGCATGCCATTCCATTATAAAGGCTAGAACTCCTACAAGATCAATAGGGGACATATGAAGGTAGACACACAGGCATGGTGGATATCTACCAGAGGTCCCCCTCCATTCTATGGACAGAAAGTAGAGGATAATTCTAGATCCAGCTACCATTAGTCAATACTTGTTCTTCTGGAAAGAAAAATAAAAGTTTATTTCCCATCAGAAATGATCCCAGTATACCTTTCCCATGTCAACACCCAAAAAGCTACTTCCTGGCAAACCTCTATTCATAAACAAGTATTGGCCAAACTTGCCTTACACGGAACTTATATTATTAATAAGTTATTTTGATCAACGGGCAGGCCAGGGAAATCCTATTATAGAATACCTAATCTACTCAGTATTCATCACAAATGTCCTGTTTCTTGTCCATGCTGTATGTTTCTTCTTGCAGCATGCTTCTCACCGTCTCTGGCTGGTAACATGTATTTACCTATTC
Organism: Giraffa tippelskirchi; assembly: GCF_054371585.1. NCBI lineage: Eukaryota > Metazoa > Chordata > Mammalia > Artiodactyla > Giraffidae > Giraffa > Giraffa tippelskirchi. The sequence continues at coordinate 156,319,996 of NC_137276.1, read as the reverse complement.
TTCAGGATCCAGTTAAAACACCACCTGATTCCACCACTCTTATACATATATTTCTTGACTCCTCTCTTGGGTTATGACCTCCTAGAGATGACAAAATGAGTCTCATTCATTCATTCATTCATTCACTCAATAAATATTTCTTGAGCATCAACCATATGCCAGGCACTGTTCCAGGCATTGGTGACATAGCAGTGAACAAGAAAAAGTTCACTATTTCATAGGCATTCTAGTACCAGAGTTGGCAAACTGTGGCCCATAGGCCAAATATGGCTCACTGCATGTTTCTATAAAACATTTTATTTCAAACTCAGCCACACTCAGTTGTTTACGTGCTGTCTATGGGAGAGTTGAGTGTTTTACACATTGACTGTGTAAATGAGAAGCTACAACAGAGACCACATGGACCACAGGGATACTTACCACCTGTTCTTTTACAGAAAAGTTTGCTGACCCCTGTTCTAGTATATCCTTCCCATATACCAGAGTGCCTGGTAGACAGTAGGCAACTAATAAATGCTGTGAGAATAAACTGAAGATGGAAAGAGAGAATAAGATCATATAAGGCAGGTCCTATGACAGAGCCTCTTTTACTCAGTTTCTATCTTCATTCCTAGTAATGTCAAAACATTACTAATTAATAATTTCCAGAATGTTATTAGCAATGTTACAGTTTAGCAAGGTAAAAAGAAAGGGGATAAGCTTTCAAATCTATGGAAAATTTAAGAACTGAAATAAATTTGCTGTGTCTTCAAAAGTCATGACTGTTTCAGGCCCACTTGTGATCATAACAGCTGGTCTGGCAAAATATATTATAATAACTGTGTTTTTCTGGCTTTCTAGAGCTTACAAAAGTTTGGTGAGAGTTGTTATTGTATTTCATTGGTTTGTCTGCCTTCATAAGATGCATCTTGTAGATGGGACCTTTGTGTCTTTTGAATCAAGCTGACTAAGAAGACTCAGGTTAAGTCAAACACAAACACACAGCTGCACATGAGGAAAACCCCATTCTGTCAAATACCAAAGTCAAGTTTATAGATTTAGCCTTATATCCATATCCTCAGAACTGCCTTCTTTATTATGTCTATATGCAAACCTGCTCATCTTTCAAGAAAAGAATTGAAAACTACAGAATTTCAGAGGATGAGTTACTATAACATTTAAAACAGAGAGCTGATATATAGCTAAGGCTTTACAAGTCTTTGGCACAGTGTCAGTACAGTTTACTGCAAAGAATAACAGTTTGAGTCAAACAAGTCTCAATTTCAAGAAAGCTCTGCCTATTTTCCACAAAATGGGAATAATACAACCTGCATCACTATCTGTAGAAGATAATTAAGTGCAAAGCAACCTTCTCAGAATCAGCAGAAAATAGGTTTTCAGTAACTGTAGGTGCCTTTCTTTCCATTTTATCAAATAACAAGTACAACATAGGTCTTCATATCTCAAAATACCCTTGTTTAGAATATCTAAACTCCCTAAAAATGTTACAACACGTTCATTAAGCCAATAAATTTGGAAAGAGGTCATTTGCACATCTTTGACATTTAGTCCAAACTCAAGAAAATTCTGTTCCCTCTGAATTTACTACTCAAAAGCTATAATATAGCTCTTGTTTAGTCTATCTCCTGTTGATTGATTTCTAGCAAAATATTAATTGAAACAATACTCCCCAAAATGTAATATACTAAGAAACACCTGATAAACATCATAGAATAAGTAATCACGTTAGTTTTGAACATCCCCTCTCATTTGAAGGTGATAAAAAAAAAAAATGATTGAGTTCTAGTCATTTTCACTTTCTGGTTCTTATGCCCTTGGTTCCTGTGATCCTCTTTGTAAAATGCAACAAAGAAAGGCCTATGTTTCCATCAGAATAGTCACCATTCACTTCACAGATGGATATGGATGATCGAATAGATGGACAAATATGACTGATGAAGACAGAGAGAGATAAATGAGAGGGGTAGGTAAGAACGGCCAGGTGATAGATGATTTGACAGATGATTGGATGGATAAGCGGGAGGGGCATAGACCAAGAGAGGCATGGAATTCAGGCAAACGTAGATGACAAGATGCTACACAGACACATGGAATGCATAGAGGCAAAGAGATAAATCCATGACAAAAAGATCAATCTCAGGGCTGAAATACTAGTAAAATTCTCTATCTAGTCCACTGCTCTTTAACTTTCGATTTTTAAAAGTATCCAAAGGTTTCTCTTCATCATCACATTCCGATATGTGATAACTGTGCGTGGGTGTTCAGTCACTTCAGCTGTGTCTGACTCTTTGTGACCCCATGGACTGTAGCCTGCCAGGCTCCCCTTTCCATGGGGATTCTCCACGCAAGAATACTGGAGTAGGTTGCCATGCCCTCCTCCAGGGGATCTTCCCAACCCAGGGATAGAACTTGTGTCTCTTGCGACTCCTGAATTACAGGTGGATTCTTTACTGTTAAGCCACCGGGAAAGACCTGTGGTAATGCAAATTTGGAAAACTCAGCAGTGGCCACAGGACTGGAAAAGGTCAGTTTTCGTTCCAATCTCAAAGAAAGGCAATGCCAAAGAATGCTCAAGCTACCGCACAATTGCACTCATCTCACACGGTAGTAAAGTGATGCTCAAAATTCTCCAAGCCAGGCTTCAGCAATACGTGAACCGTGAACTTCCAGACGTTCAAGCTGGTTTTAGAAAAGGCAGAGGAACCAGAGATCAACTTGCCAATATGCGCTGGATCATCGGAAAAGCAAGAGAGTTCCAGAAAAACATCTATTTCTGCTTTATTGACTATGCCAAAGCCTTTGACTGTGTGGATCACAATAAACTGTGGAAAATTCTGAAAGAGATGGGAATACCAGACCATCTGACCTGTCTCTTGAGAAACCTGTATGCAGGTCAGGAAGCAACAGTTAGAACTGGACATGGAACAACAGACTGGTTCCAAATAGGAAAAGGAGTACATCAAGGCTGTATATTGTCACCCTGCTTATTTAACTTATATGCAGAGTACATCATGAGAAACGCTGGGCTGGAAGAAACACAAGCTGGAATCAAGATTGCTGGGAGAAATATCAATAACTTCAGATATGCAGATGACACCACCCTTATGGCAGAAAGTGAAGAAGAACTAAAGAGCCTCTTGATGAAAGTGAAAGAGGAGAGTGAAAATGTTGGCTTAAAGCTCAACGTTTAGGAAACTAAGATCATGGCATCTGGTCCCATCACTTCATGGGAAATAGATGGGGAAACAGTGGAAACAGTGTCAGACTTTATTTTTTGGGGCTCCAAAATCACTGCTGATGGTGATTGCAGCCATGAAATTAAAAGACACTTACTCCTTGGAAGGAAGGTTATGACCAACCTAGATAGCACAGTTAAAAGCAGAGACATTACTTTGCCAACAAAAGTCCGTCTAGTCAAGGCTATGGTTTTTCCAGTGGTCATGTATGGATGTGAGAGTTGGACGGTGAAGAAAGTTGAGCACCGAAGAATTGATGCTTTTGAACTGTGGTGTTGGAGAAGACTCTTGAGAGTCCCTTCGACTGCAAGGAGATCCAGTCAATCCATCCTAAAAGAGATCAATCCTGTGTGTTCGTTGGAAGGACTGATGTTGAAGCTGAAACTCCAATACTTTGGCCACCTCATGCAAAGAGTTGACTCATTGGAAAAGACCCTAATGCTGGGTAGGATTGGGGGCAGGAGGAGAAGGGGACGACAGAGGATGAGATGGTTGGATGGCATCACCGATTCGATGGACATGGGTTTGGGTAGACTCCGGGAGTTGGTGATGGACAGAGAGGCCTGGCGTGCTGCAATTCACGGGGTCGCAAAGAGTCGGACACGACTGAGCGACTGAACTGAACTGAATATAGTATTATAAATATGCCCAGCAATGGAAAATGAATCCTTTGGGTAAAACAAATTGACCACATCCTCCTACTAAGAGAAAATAAAAATTTTAAAAGACATCAAACAACTTATCTAATGCAGTATATTCACCAGACTACCCATATTGTGTTTCAAAGTTTCTTTAATTAATATTAATTAAGAGAACTTGGCCCAACAGATTTATTACTGTGAGAATTTTCTCTAAATTAACTATTCCACAGGTGTAACTTTACCTTAAAACTGAGATCTTAACTAAAAGTACTACTAAACTCCAGCCCTATGCATATTAACATATGATGAAGTAAAATACGCCAAATTCCTTTACTATAAAAAACAGTGCCAAAGATCCCTGCCTTGTTTTTCAGCAAGTTTTCTTCTTGATAAACAGTCAGCACTTAATAATAGAAACAATGGTCAAATATATCACAATAAATGCAAACACAGCATTCACACAATGCACTAACAAGCAGTGATTAAAATGTGTACTTTTAAAGAATGATTAATGACACAGGAAAATGCACACATTATGTAACAGAAACATATACAACTAAACATGCTTACCATGACCATCCTTTAAAAACAGAAGAGTGGTTACGCGTGTAAAATAGGAAGATGGTTATCTCTGGATGATGGGTTATAGGGGTTTTAATTATCTTCCTCATATTTTTTTGTATTTTAAATTTCTAAAATAAGTGTCTACAACTTTTATAACTTAAAAAAAACGGATTATTTATTTTTGTTTTAGGGAAAAGTCCAACACCTGTGCTAAGTAACAAATAGGAAGGGTTTGTTTGATTTTCCTGTTTACATACCATTTTCATATGGATTAGTAATTCATCTGATCCATTCAACAACTCAGAGAAATGAGCTTGAGAACCCCCACCAAGAGCAAGAAGTCAAACTCATACAGCAAAATGGGACAGAGCAGACCCAATTCCAGGTGTCTCGGTACTCCATCACCTTCTTTACAAGATCCTTCATATATCTCAGGAAAACAGTATTGTTTGGAAGGGCGGCAGATTTTTTTTTTCCCCCAAAAGAGTTCTAATACTGTCCTGCTTGCCTCCTAACCTCAAAATGTCAACATTCTATCAAAAAAAAAAAAAAAAAAAACTTCACATACAAGCAACCTCATCCCAGAGTGAGAAGAGAAATCTGTTCAAGAACAACAAAACTTAAAAGCTTTTGCACAACGAAGGAAACTATAAGCAACGTGAAAAGACGCCTTCAGAATGGGAGAAAATAATAGCAAATGAAGCAACTGACAAAGAATTAATCTCAAAAATATACAAGCAGCTCATGCAGCTCAATTCCAGAAAAATAAGCAACCCAATCAAAAAATGGGCCAAAGAACTAAGCAGACATTTCTCTGAAGAAGACATACAGATGGCTAACAAACACATGAAAAGATGCTCAACATCACTCATTATCACAGAAATGCAAATCAAAACCACAATGAGGTACCATCTCACGCCGGGCAGAATGGCTGCTATCAAAAAGTCTACAAACAATAAATGCTGGAGAGGGTGTGGAGAAAAGGGAACCCTCTTACACTGTTGGTGGGAATGCAAACTTTCACAGCCACTGTGGAGAACAGTGTGGAGATTCTTTAAAAAACTGGAAATAGAACTGCCATACGACCCAGCAATCCCACTGCTGGGCATACACACCGAGGAAACCAAAATTGAAAGAGACACGTGTACCCCAATGTTCATCACAGCACTGTTTATAATAGCCAGGACATGGAAGCAACCTAGATGTCCATCAACAGATGAATGGATAAGGAAGCTCTGGTACATAGACACAATGGAGTATTACTCAGCTATTAAAAAGAATGCACTTGAATCAGTTCTAATGAGGTGGATGAAACTGGAGCCTATTATACAGAGTGAAGTAAGTCAGAAAGAAAAACACCAATACAGTATAATAACGCATATATTTGGAATTTAGAAAAATGGTAACAATGACCCTATATGCCAGACAGCAAAAGAGACACAGATGTAAAGAACAGACTTTTGGACTCTGTGGGAGAAGGTGAGGGTGGGATGATTTGAGAGAATAGCACTGAAACATGTATATTACCATATGTGAAACAGATCGCCAGTCCAGGTTCGATGCATGAGACAGGGCACTCAAGGCCGGTGCACTGGGACAACCCTGAGGGATGGGATGGGCAGGGAGGTGGTAGGGGGGTTCAGGATGGGGAACACATGTACACCCATGGCTGATTCATGTGAATGTATGGCAAAAACCACTACAATATTGTAAAGTAATTAGCCTCCAATTAAAATAAATAAATTAATTTACGAACAACAACAACAAAAAAGAACAACAAAATGCCCCACTGTTGCTATTTTCAAAGTGTATAAAGCCAATTATCCTAGCAGGGCCAGTCCAATCTATGAAGAACATGTCCAGACACAATTTTTAAAAAGACATGATCTGACCTAGATAAAGAAATCTGAGACAAGGATTCGAAAGCTGCTTAAGATGACAGAATGCTGAGGGAGGCTTCGAGTCAGCAATGGAGAATCACCAGAGCTCAAAAATCCTGCTGGTCTTGGAATGACTCACAGTGCTGCTGTGACGCCTTCCTGCCCATTCATCACACAAGTTTTTTCCATTAGAATTTACTGACGAGGTGCTCCCCAGTCAGGTGGTATGATCAACCCTGCAGTCAAAATATGGAAGATATGACTGAAAAGTCACTGATTCCACATACTACACTCACAAAGGCCCAAGGAGAGTAAAATGCTGGTTGAAGGAACACTGGTCTCCATTTCACCTCCACCAGTAAGCAAGCACACCACAGTCTGTCTGTTCTGAATATTTTACTAGAGAATTAACTGATTCTGACAAAACCTGATGTGTTACTAAAGACAGAGTAGTTAGATGGAGAATATATAAAGAAAAAGGCTGGCTCTCCTTAGGGCCTGGGGGCAGGAACAGAGGGTGAGTTTCTGTAGAAAGGCTGGAACCCATAGAGTAAGACAGAGTCTCATGATTGTACTCATTTTTAGTGGGGATGAGCTAAAAACTCCTGACCTCAGTCCCCCTGCCAAGGAAACTTCTAAAACAGAACCCATAGCACATACATGTGGAAACAACAAGAATGTTGTTGGCCAAAATAAATATAATGGGCAAAAGCCTGGGGAATAAAAGAAGTGGATGGTCAGGACACCGAGCTTCAGTTCCCTCGTAGCATCATCAGCTTCCTCTCCAACTTCCTTGACTCTCTTTTCATGTCCTGAGTCTGTCCTTCCTATCCTGGAATCCATGACTTAAAAGTCTTTTTAAAAGCTTCTATTTGAAGCACTCTACAACATAAGTAAACTGAAAACAGTACATCTCAGGATTTCTGAAAACTAGAATTACCCAAAAAGGTTTTCAAAGTGGAAATGCCCAGATCCACACCTGAAGATTTAGGAATGCAGACTGAATTCTGGTAAACTTCCCTAAGCGATGCTGATCCATAAATTCCGGTGCGAAACTACGGCTGTAGGGAGCAGTCACCAAACAGGAACTCAGGAGAACCAATGGGAAGGAATGCTACGGGGTACCTGGGCTAGTGTCCCCAGGAGGATCAAGCCCATAGGTAACTTGCATTCATAGTGGACCAAGGGAGAAAAACAAAGACCAGAGAGTGACCAGGGTAACAGGCAGATATCCCAAAGGAAGAGCAGTCTGTCCTGTCAAAGACCTCCAGAACAGAGGATCCACTTAGGAGATCTGGAGTGAGATAAACAGGGAAATGTGGACAGGATTCAGGTTTTGCGGAGTTGGGTTTGCAAAAGGCATTCACCTCAAGAAAGCTAATTATCAGTCTATATAATATATTTCATTTATTATCTTGAAAACAGACAAGAGATAAAAAATAGATGAGCATATCCTCTGCACATTTCTTTAAATATTGCTATAACAACAACAGGATCTGGATGAACCCTGAATGGGAAGGAATTTGTCATCGGCCCCCAAATCAAAGATGTATAATCTATAATCCATCATGGCCACTAAATTCCTATGACAAATCTCTTCAGCCAAAACAAGGTAGAGTTCATAGCTAATTACACCTCCCTGATGCCTTTGGATGTCAAAACCAAGTCCAACTCATTGGTCTTATGAGTCCCTATAAACAAATTCTATTGTTTCACTTCAATATGAACACCCGATACTAAACAAAGGATTGATCTGGCCCATGAAACCTAGTCCAAGTGTCCTAGGATATGATCTCCATATTTGTCTATCATTGTTTCATTTGTACAGAAGGAAAAACAGACTTCTCTCCACAGTATAAAAAAGAAATATACTAAGCAGTTGCCAAATAATGAAATGCCTAATTCCAATTGCTAAATTAATTAATGACTTGATGTATTTAAAATCTATTGTATATTTCCCTTGTTTTCAATAAGTAACATCTAGTTTCTAACTTGCGTCATCAACCTTAATTGCATGGATCCCTTCTGCTTTATCCAAAATTCCAAATATGCAAGTTATCTGTTTGATTCGATTCTCCCACCTCTGTTATCATCATAGAAGTTAGGTCTTTACTCTGTGAATTTCCTTATCCTATGACATTCTCTGGAAAGGAGTCTGTGCGGAAAGCAAAGAATCTGATATTCACATGTGAAGTTTGAGGTTTTACACTGAGGAGGTGGTTGCTCTTTCTGAGATGGGGGCTGATTCTGTGATGGACCTTGAGTTTGAGTTATCTAAGTGTGTCCTTCCATCAGTGTTTCCTGAATAAATAACCAGCCTGGCTGGCTGAATTATATCATTCTCAGCTCAGAGAACTGACCCTCACTTCACAATACATCTCAGTCCTTTCTTCCAACCTCCCACTATTGTCCCCCAAAAAAACTGTCCTGTAATTTGGGTTGAGGGGTGGAGGAGGTGGCAGAACATCTCTCTTTTACCTAGCTCCATGCCTCTTCATGGTGACCTCTCCCTACCCTGCCCTTGTCCACAGGGAAGAATGGGTGAGTTATCTAATTATTGGAGAAGAAACTGGGCATGGGCAACTCAGGCCCTTCCTCCCAGTCTTGGGATATATCTGACTGCAGAAAGAATACCCTCCCTACCGCTCAAGTACACTGAGCTAACAGGCTGAGAGCTCAATTCTCCAACTAGTCTTTACCTCCAGCTGCCTAATGTGGCATTATCTTCAACTGGTTTCTAGATGAAACACAAGAACAGGAGGCAGAAGAACAAATGGTGCTCGAGTTGATGCTTAAGGGCCAAGGGAGAGGCTAGATTCAGTCTCAATGAGCCCCCTCAAGCGCTTACCCATCACCCAGTCTAACCCACACGGACATACTTGAGCTTGCACATGGTACGTCAGGGCTTCTGCCTTCACAAACACTCTTCATTCATCCTCAAACTACCTTTCCAAATCCTTCCCTGGCCCAACTCTGACTCCCAGCCCAGGATCACCCAGCCTTCTCAGATGCTGCCAACCTCAGAGATCTCTCCATTCCCTGAATCCTCACTGCTCATTCTCTCTTGGTCTTTATCACCCTATAAACTTTTTTTTTTTTTTGCCATTTTTAAAAACTGTACTTACTTTTAGTTGGGGGATAATTGCTTTACAATGTTGTGTTGGTTTCTGCTATACATCAGCACAAATCAGCCATAAGTATACACATATCCCCTCCCTCTTGAACCTCCCTCCCATTTTCCACGCCATCCTACCCTTTTAGGTTGCCACAGAGCACTAGGCTGAGCTCCCTGCAATATACAGCAACTCCTCATTAGCTACCTATTTTACAGATGGTAATGTATGTATTCCAATGCTATTCTCTCAGTTCATCCAACATGCTCCTCCCCGCTGCTGTGTCCATAAATCTAATCTCAGACATTTTTATCTGTAAGTCAAATCCCTGGGATAGTCTTAGTTCCTTCACTGTCAAGTCCCAATCATCTCCTCCCCACCCATCCTCCCTTGGCACAAATTAACTAGCATTTAGTTAGTTAGTGAAAGTCGCCCAGTCATGTCTGACTCTTGTGACCCCATGGACTATACCCCATCAGGCCTCTCTGTCCCGGAATTCTCCAGCCAAGAATACTGGAGTGGGTACCCAAGTCCTTCTTCAGAGGATCTTCCCAACCCAAGGATCAAACCCAGGTCTCCCACATTGCAGACAGATTCTTAATCGTCTGAGCCACAGAGAACTTATTATGTATCAGGCTATCAGGCGTGAAACTAAGAGCGTTATGATCATTACCTTGTTTAATTGCCCCTAGGAAGTAGGTACAGTTATCATTCTCTAGAATAAACAGGATCTGTGCTCAAAAAGGCTCACCATGCCAAGCACATGTCACTGTGTCTGGTGTAACTATGGGAGGCTTAGAGACCTGAGGCAGAACAGCAGATGGGGTTGGGAAGTGAGACTCAGGCACTAAATTCAGTTCAAAACTGAGGTTCCACCTTCACTGCCTTGCCCTTCACCTACATTTGCCCCTGGGTTTAAGGAGAAAAAGAATTTTCAGTTTAAAAAAGAAAGATGGAGAAAATGAAAGTCCAAGTGGTCACTGCTCCATGAAAGGTCTAATCACTCAGTATGAAAAGGCTCCTCAACCCCAATCCTTGCTCTGAAAACAGAGGTCTGGATCACTGTGGTTTTGTCATGAGATGAATAACAAGCCCGGAGGATTACTCGAATTACAAGGCCCAGACCAAATCCACTCAAATATAGCTGGAAGCTTTCTAGTAACTCTAACCGTGCATGGGGAATGAGCTGCTCAGAGAAGTGACTCACTTACTGGAATCCATGCTGCCTGCATTACTCAGCTGATATTAATACACCCGCTTGTTCATTAAAGTTTAATTGGAGTTCATGTGAATTGGTTTCACTGGATACTTAATCAAAGAGAAGTATTTGTGTATGAAGTGTTCACATACAAAACTAGAAAGCACAGCTCTCCCCCAGCCTCTACACACTCTACTGGCTGCTCCTCTAATACTGTTGACACAGCAAGTTAGTCAGAGAAGGTGGTACAGTGATCTTCCAAGAGGGGGAAAGCTGTCCACACACAAAACACAAATAAATGATAAATCCTCTGTACGGCACTAGACACAGTTCCCCAGCTCATCAGCCACAGCCTGACATGGGCTAGGACTCAAATGGCCAGCTCCTCAATAAGAACTTGCTCCTTTCTGGAGTTCATTATCAAAGCTACAGGGCTCCTTTTCTCCCTGGGCACCTGTCTCCCAGCCGTACATCTTTATTTTTAAAATGGGTGGATAAGGAAATTAACCATCATTCAACATAATCACACATTTCTCTTGTACTGACAAGCAAACCATGAACGCAATCCCAAACGCCTATTTATACAATCAGGGCTGTCAGTACCCTGTTATTTCTTATTGGATATCTCACTAATCAACATTACTGGAAGTATAAGTTTTTAAGGCTCCTGAAAAGACTTGTGCATGAAGTTGGGGAGAAATAGATTTCTCTCAAGTCTGGTGGCTCTGGTTCTACGATCAATTTTTCATTAGGAATGGTCACCATGGTTAAGGACATAGGACTTCTGGGCCCAAAACAAATCAAGGTGAGTTAAAAACTTGGTACTCTAGATTGATTTGCTGAAAAAAACCTCAAAGATTGTAGACTGAAAGGCAATATACTGATTTTCTTATTTATTTACTTGGCTGCACGAGGTCTTGGTTGTGGCATGCGGGATCTCATTCCCTGACCAGAGACTGGACCCAGGCCCTACCTTTGGGAGAGCAGACTCTTAGCCACTGGGCCACCAGGGAAGTCGCGGCAATGTGCTGATTTTTTTAACAGCTTTATTGAGACATAATGCACACACCATACAATTCACTCATTTAAAATCTACAATTTGAGGACTTCCCTGATGGTCCAGTGGTTAAGACTCTGTGCTTCCAATGAGGGGGCACAGGTTCGATCCCTGGTCAGGGAACTAAGATCCCACGTGCCATCTGGCATGGCCAAAAGAATAAATAAATAAAGTCTACAGTTCAGTTTTTAATATAGTCACAGAGTTGTGCAACCATTGCCACATCTAATTTAAGAACATCTTCATTACCCTCAAAGGAAACCCACACTCATTAACAGTAACTCTCTATCTCCCACCCTATCCCTGCCAGCAATCACTAATCTACTTTCTACCTTTACAGACTTTACGAATTGTCCTATTGTGGACTTTTCATATAAATGGAATTATATAATGTGTGGCCTATTGTGACTAGGTTCTTTCACTTACTCTAATGTTTTCAAGATTTATTTGTTTTGTACCACTACTGCATTTCTTTCTATTGCTTAATAATACTATATTTTATAGCAAATTTCACTTATCTATTCGGCACTCCACCTTTTAAAAATAAAATAGAGCTATCAAAGAACAGCAAATTATGTATCAGCACTCAGCCTGGCAGATAATCTGCTAATCCTCTGAATGATCTAGTCACGATTACGCCATCAGACATGTAAAGTATGTGGGGTTGTGGTAGGGGCTTCACAAATGTGGGAGGAGTTGGCAGAGCCTAACCACCCAAGCCTTACTAAAGTTAAGGCTCATCAGGATGACCCATCTGCACACGGTTTCACAGTTTACAAAGAGCTCTCACTGACGTGATGTAGTTAGACGGTGCTTCCTTGAGGAAGGAGCTTCGGTGTCTGCATCTCTGATTTCCCCAAGACAACCAGCATCACTTGGAATGCACCGAACAAACAATACAAGCAACCACCTCTCCCTCTAGCAAAGCCACTTTTTCAGTTTCTTAAGATATGGCTAAGTACCTAGTAATAAGCACATATGATGTGCCAAGCACCAACATGTTGATTAATAAGATACAACACTTGCCCTACAAGGGTTTAAAATCTAGCAGAAGAGACCAAAGGAATACACACAGGGCAAGTTAGTGCCAGATGAACAGAATTAAGGCTGTGAGAGAAACCCAGAGAAAAAATCTCTAGCTTATTACATCTTACTTGCCATGCTAATAACTTCACTTCTAACCTTGTTTATCTAGTGGGAGCTATTTACAACATGACAATCATAGACGGTATGTAGACTTTTGTGGAGATAGAGAATTCATAGCTATGAGTATCTTGAAAAAGTACAAACTGATCTGTATCTGGGGTATAAATCAGAGTCAACTTTAGCACCTACATGAGTAACATCACCAGATGATGTAGACCAAAAAACCAACCATCAAAGATGAAGAGTCAAGGGGGTCATCTGTCCAAACCTAAAGACTTTCTGCCTCCTTCAAAGCAGGCATTTCAAAACACTGCCAGGAAGCAGGCAATCCACTTAGAAGGTGTCACCTAAGCAACCAGGTACCGTGAAGGAAGGAAAGAAACAGGCTTCCAAAACACGTGTAATCTAACCCATACCCTGAATATTCATTGGAAGGACTGATGTTGAAGCTGAAGCTCCAATACTTCGGCCACCTGATATGAATAGCCAACTCACTGGAAAAGACCCTGATGCTGGGAAAGACTGAAGGCAAGAGGAAAAGGGGACAACAGAGGATGAGATGGTTGGATGGCATTACCAACTCAATGGACATGCGTTTGAGCAAGCTCCAGGAGATGGAAGGACAGGGAAACCTGGCGTGCTGCAGTCCACGGGGTCACAGAGTTGGACACAGCTGAGCAACTGAAGAACAACAACTCATACCCTGGTACATGAGGTCAAATAACACACCACTGGGTGTATTTGGTGCCATGTGCTTAAGAGACTCAAAGATATTTGCCAAAGAGAACTCAGTCCCCCCCACCCTCTAAGCAAGCAGAGCTGACTCCTAGTCATTAAGAAGGTCAAGAGCATCTTCTATTCTTATGTCCTATATTCTGTGAACGCAGCTGAGCTCCCAGATAAAGGCACTATGCCATCAAACGAGAAATTCAACTCATGTTTTTGTTTCTTGGCGTGTAAGAATATATATCTTCCTTGGATTCAACTCATGGAACAGATTAGGTTTCCATGCAAACCAGAAACAATTGATACACCTAATCACTTACAATTTCCACCAGCATGAAACCCTCTTTAATATATTCATCCGATTTGTACATCAGTACAAGTGTTCCTTTTTAAATTCCTATAGCGAGTTCGTACCTCCTGTTTCCTAATTACCTCATGCAAAAAAGGGAATTTTACCTTCACCTCTCTTGTTCATTAAAGCAAGTTTCAGGAAGTACTTTGACATTTGATTTTTAAAAAACACATGCTGATTTAACAGAAAGTTTTAGAGATTCATTGCTGCTTATACTTGGGGAGAAACAAGTGAATATCAAATCATAGCTAACTTTTTAACCAATGGAAAAAAGAAAACTAAAGGGGAGCATTTTCAGGTTTATTGCAACTCTATATAATCTTGATAGCACTTGATAAGAATGACCTCACTACACTCGAATCAGGACGATGAAGCAGAAAGCAGCCCAGAGTTAAAGGCTCTGGGTTTGCATCCATCGCCACTTTAAGAAAACTCATCTCATCTCTCTGAACCTCAGTTACATCATTTCTAAAAGGGAAATGAATGACAAGCTCTGCCTTGCCTACCTCATGGGGATGCCATAGGGTACACATGAGAAAATGTGTATTTCAGTGCTTTGAAAACCACAAAGCCCAGTACACAATGTGAGGTATTCACAGTGTAAGGTATTATCTTAATGTCTTTTCCTATAAAGACATTTTTAAATGACATGAACAAACACTTTTGCCTTCCTGTTTCTATTTTGAATCAGCTAAGGAAACACCCCCAAAATCAGCACCACTAATTCCAGGAAGCTTCACTCTCTCTCTCTCTCACACACACACACACACACACACACACATACACACAAGCTTTGTAATGATAAGTTCTGTGTAAGACAATAAGCCCAAGAAAGTACCAGCTCCTGAAGAATCTTCCATCTCTGAGTTATCCTCATGAGAACAGCTTTAATATTAGTGTCTTTCAATGTATTCTTGTTTTTCAAAGGCATATGAAGTATATTAGAGTATATCACCTTTCAGAAAGCAATATGCCAAAATTCCCACCCACCTCCTTTGGGTGCAGAAGAGATGGTCCCAGGAGGAAGCGGCCCCAGCATATCAGTGTCTTCTGGAAAGGAGGGAAGTGGGAGCCAGTGCTGAAGACAGGATCCAGGGACGTGGAAGACTGAGGGAAGACAGACCCTGCCTGGGTGACACAGGAAAAATTCCACCCCACAGGCCAGCTTTGATCAGCAAACCGGTAGCCACATGGCGACACTCCAGGAAGCAGCTTATCAAGGATGTGGCTGTCTTTCACTCCCCACACAGGCTCTATCATCTGAAGTTTACTCTCTCAACTACCATCTACAGATAAGCAAAGATCAAGGACAGAGAAGCCAAAACTTTTCCAAGGTCACGACTGGCTGTGCAAATGCTTTCGATTCCTACTCCCCAGGCTAAACTGGCTCCAGCAGGTCAGGGTCCTAAAACAGCCACAAACCATTCACTTGGTACCTGTCTTTCATCATTGTAGCAGGACCAAATAATGAGAGCTATAACACAAAGCGCTTGCTGTGCCAGATACCATGAAATACACTTTACAAACGTTTTTAACTATTAAGTATTAAGTTAATTTTTTAACTCATCTTTTAGCTTATTTCACTCTCACAATGACCCTAGAACGTAAGTATAGTCTAAAGATGAGGAAATTGAGGTACCAGAGAGATGAAGTTGTTTGCCCACAGTTCTCTAATATCTCATAGTGGACAGTTTTAAACCCTGGTGGTTCTGGCTTTGATGGCTGTTCCTACCCGCACACACAACGCCTGGCCCTGGGTACTTCCCACACTGGATAAACATCCACCGGGAGCCGGGCACCATTGGAGGCTCTCACATATATTTTCTAATTTATTCTCACAGTGACATTGGGAGAGGGATACTATCATCCTGAATTTAAAGAAAGACACCAAGATTCTAAGAGGTCATTTAACCAAGGTTTTGACAAACACTAAGAAGCACCTAGTATTTGAACCCCTGTCCAATTTCAAATTTCTGAACTCTGTAAATACCCAGAGTCTGCCCCAGCTCTGACAGCAGCAAACTACACAGTCCTCTACTCATCATTAGCATTGTCTATCTAGCTATCTACTCACTCATTTTTTACCAAGCGGTGCAGCAGAAAGAACACATGTTTAGGAGACAGGAAGACCAGAGAGGTTCCATCACTTACTAGCTGTGTAACTTGGACAAGTTATTCAGATTCTCTGTGTCTCAATTTCTTCATCTAACCAATGAGAACAATGATAATAGTACCTAACACTGCCTTGAAGATTGTGATAAAAATTAAATAAGATGATGAATGTAAAACATTATGATAGGGACCAATACATAATAAGTGCTTATAAAATAAAAATAAAAATTCACTAATAATTGAGTCAGACGAAGATAAAATGGCACAATCTAACAACAATTTCTACCACGGTTCCAATAATATAATAGCTACTCAAAAATAAAATGATCTTCATTTTCTGTGAATTTCCTCTCTGATAGTCTTGAGTTTCACAGCCCTCTCTGATCTAGTCCCTAAACCCCACAGTGGCCAGCACATGCCTTGTACATTACAGATAATCAGAGTCAATGATCATATGATCTTTCTCTGAACTTACCAAGGAAAGAAAATCTAAGATGCTAAGGTAACTCCTCTGAAAGTTTGGAAGCTTCAGTGGTCCATTTGCACCCCAAATGTTACCTTCAGGGTGAAAATTATTACCCACAGTTGAAGCCTAAAACACACTGAAAAGCATCAATTGACTGTTCTTATTTATTTCTGACACATTTGTCAAGAAATAAAGGAGAAAAATGATTTCCCAACCTCCATAGTTTTAAATCTTATGTCTTTCTTCTCTACAAAGATCACCACATTACTTACTAAAATCATGTATTTTGCATGGGTCCTTTGCAGATGTTAATCACAGTGCTTTCCTAGGTCTGTCACTAATGTGCAAGAGAGAGAAGGCAGAAAGGGGAAGAAAGAGAAGTACACAGAGAGAGAGAGAGGTTGGAAGCACAAGAAATGGAGGATATTTGATATTAACAGAAAATTCATATAGCAGAACTGCTTCAACCAAGACACCAAAGGGAAAACAGCGATAAGAATACATCCTTAAATTGGGAAGAAAGAATAAAAATTGCATGTGTGTACGTGTGTGTGTGTGCCTGTGTATGTGTATATGGATGTGTGTGCATGCATGCATGAACATTTATGTAAAAGACCTAGGGCCAGACCACAGGGCAGGAGAAACAGTGCCCATACCAGGGCTTCTGGGCAACGTGTGAAGGGTCATGATGCTGCCAGGGCCCTGGGGGCTGGAGGACTGGATTTGTAGCCCAGCTCTGCCGTCCAACTGTCCCAGCTGGAACAAGCTGCCATTCCTCAGTCTCCCACACTCAGAATGGAGCCCTCAGCGGACTGGTTTGAGAGCTAAGTAACAAAAGAGATGTGAACATGTTGTGGAAACATCTGTACAAACGCAAATGGGCGTTACTACCCATTTATTCCAATGCCGAGGAGAGAGACTTTTCATCTGAGCCACTGTGCCTAAGTGGAATCTGTTCCCATCCCAGTCTGCTTTTAGCACAGAAAGAAGAGATGTAGACAGATTTCCAGAGAGGCAGTGCTTTTTAATTTCTCTATTATTTCCAAAACAAAAGAGCAAAAACCTTCCCCCTCTTTTGTTTTTCCAAATAAAAATAAATTATAACCCTAACTTGCTAATAAATGCAGGCTGGAGCTGTCCTTAAGTAAAAGCTTTTGATAACAAATTGCCTGCACTAACTGCTATTTTACTGCTGAATTTTTTATTGTTGCTTAAGCATAGCAATTATGCTAATAAGCCTGGGAGGATGGTACATCGAGTATTGAATCTGACAGATAAAATACTCAATAAAATGCTAATCTCACCTGAAAATTGGAATCAGACAGCCTTATTAGTATTTATGGATATGGCATCTTAAACATGTTTTGGTTTTTTTTTTTCAGATAAATATATATGAAATCAATGTTGTCGCCTAATACAGCCTGCCACTGCTAGGCCTCTGTGTCCTTTAAATTCGAGAAGACGGTTCCTCACTCCTTCAGTCTTGCTTCCTGATGGAGAAACAAGAGCTTATTGGTCATCTCTGCCACAGAAAGAATAGGGCAATAAAATGCGTTTCTTCCTGCACCTCCCTTTCTCTCCCCCCACCCATCTAATCCCCTCAAAAAGAAAAGGTAAGAACTGTCTTTCTGAGCAGAAAGAGAAGGCAGATTTGACAGTAACAAGAACCATTTGTCAAACCATCTGGCTTCTCTCTTCACCTGACAGGAGGGAAGAGTGATGTGTCAGAAAGAACATGGAATTGAGGATTCAAAGAGCTGGCTTTCTCGTCTTGAGTTTTGCCATTTCCTCCATGGGAGGCCCTAACAGGAATCAGTTTCCTACATAGGGACCTTCTGAGTCCAATGTTCAAGTCCTTATGAGAAGTGAGTCTCCACGGGGGACATAAAAAATGGGGGCCAAAGCCCCAGTGTATATGAAGAATGGAATATTATAAGCCAAGGTAGATACATCAGGGGAATGGGAGATTCTTGAACTTGTTACATTTACATGGTACCTCCTTATCATGTATCCTCAGGATATATTTAAACTGGTTCAGGCTTAAATTCAGAGATCTCAGACACCAAATACAAACAATAAACAAGATTGGATGGTCTATCAACTGTTCTCAGGAATTTTACTGGTTCTCTTCTTTAGAATCAATACATTAACTCTGGAAAGGAACAAAGAAAAGAAGTCAGCTTCCTATTTCAAGCAGCGTAAACTAATGCTGAATATTGCAATATTATTTATGAAAAAAATCCTTTTCTCCTTTATTTCCATAAAAACTACATAAGGCAGGAAAGAGAAAATCCTCTTCTCCAGAGGCTACCATAGATAAGAAAATTAAGAATCAGAGAGGATTTCCTCACCCAGCCAGACTACATGGGTTCTGGGGTCAGGACGAATAGTTTTGCCTTCTGACTAATTCCAGCCTGCCACTAAGCACACACAGGTGTTCTGGGTCTTGGGCCTGTTGACTCACCCCAAACTCAAATACCCAAGCTATGAGTCACTGCTGGACAGGAGAGGCAGTGAACAGGAACCTCAACACCCACAGCCGCCATGCCAGCACCTTCACCCACCACCTTCAAGGTTTCCAAAATCTGACACCCCTTCCAGAAGTCTCTATCTCCTTGCCTCTATCTCTATCTCTATCTCCTTGTTAGTTCATAGGCATGGACAAATCTGGCTTCATGGCATGCAAGAATGTGACAGGTTGTGACAAAACTGGGCACAGATTCCAGGACTCAAAAATTCACTCTGGGGCCTTACAGAATTACTGTCCTCTATAATCCCCCATTTCTTCCTTTGGGCGCCTTCATCTTTCCAAGACCAAAGAGGTCCCTTGGCCATTAGCAGAAAGGAGAAGGGAGAGAAAATGGACTCCAAAGAGTCAGAGCTGAATACAACTTAGAATCCTCACACCCTTTTCTTCAGCATGCAGACAAAGCTGTGGTGATTATTGTTATCCTCATTTTGCAGATGAAGAAATCAAGGACTAAAAGTTCATAGATTCCTCGCAGATAACACAAAAGCTCGGAGATCCTTGGCCCAGAGCTGGAGAAGTGCCAGTATAGATAGGTGGTCAGCCCAAGGCAAGGCAGCGCCACACAATCAGTTGAGTCTACAATCGTTAATCACAATGTTCCAAGACATACCACCTCCAAATAAGAGAAAATGCTGGTATTACTTTAATATTAGCGATCCACACCACCCAATGGAGCTGATCAACTCATTACTTCCCCTTCTGCTTCACACAGGTAGAAATAAAATCCAAGTCCAGACACCCCTTTATCTTTATGGTACCAGGACCAACACTGCAATTTTCCAAGCAACATCACAACAAATTCATCATGTAAGGATCACTATCCTTCAATTTCCAGAAGGAAAAAGCCAGCCACTAAGAAGTATATTCACTTGCCCAATTCTCAGAGGTCTCTGAAAGCAGGACCCGTACTCAGACCCATGCCCCCCTGTTCTTTCCACTTGATTAAGCCACCTCTGAATCGCCAGGGCTGCCACCTCTTTAGTAAACAACCTCGGCAGAAAGTCAGTTCTGAACTGAGACATCTCCCAACAGAGTAACGATTCGAGTCATACTTCGAGGAATAATTTCTGGGAAAGCAGAGGAGGTGATGCTATCAAACAGTGAAACTCAAAACTCCTACTCACTACCTACCTGGGAGGGAGCAGGAAATGGGGCTGAGGCCCCTTCCCTCCGTGCTCCCCCTGCCCATTTCTGTCACTTACAGTCATTACTAAACTTAGCACTTTAAGCAAATGAAAGATATTTCCTAGCTGCATAGCCTTGGGTAAGTCCCCAATCTCTTTGGTCCTATTACTGATAGACAGTCAAGCACATACGCACACACACAGGTGCACATAGACACACCTAAGACCATCCCTTTTTTCCCTTAGTGGGATGGTGACAACTGTTCTATTTACCCTGTGCAGCCCTGCAGCAACACCCTAATTGTTCATGCAGTGTCCCCAGCCTCTGCACCCAACACTCTGACCAGAACCTTCCACCACCTCCTTCCTTGGGCCTCCTGATTTCCAGCCTCCTTCTGCTAAGCCTGCTTCCCAATCCTCACCTGCCACTCTCCTCTGTTAGGTCTGGTCACTTCTACCCTGCACAAGCACTAACTTTTCTCCCCATCACCAACTACAACATTCCCCTCACACCCGAAATCCATCTTCCTCTAAATGAAATACTGCCAGCCCTTGAACAAATGAAAGCTCTTCAAACACCCTCCACCGGAATAGCTGCATTTCTCCACATGCTCTGATTTGTATCCTACTAAAATCAGCACCTCTATAACTAAGTCTATTCTATAAGTCTGGTGTCTAGAGAAAAAGGTTTTGTGCCCAGAATACAGGAACTACGAGGCACTACAAAGACCTTCAGTCAACCCCCAAGGCACACTGCCCCAAACTGCAGAAGCTACGGCAGTGAGGAGTCAGTCCCCAGGTCAGACACTAAGAAACACCACCATGCTAGGTCTTACACAAATGTTCTCTAATCTTTACAACTTAGCACGCAAGGTATAGTCAATCCCCAATCAGTTCAGTTCAGTCCCTCAGTCGTGTCCAACTCTTTGCAACCCCATGAACCGCAGCACGCCACGCCTCCCTGTCCATCACCAATTCCCAGAGTCTACCCAAACCCATGTCCATTGGGTTGGTGATGCCATCCAACCATCTCATCCTCTGTCTCCCCCTTCTCCTCCTGCCCTCAATCTCTCCCAGCATCAGGGTCTTTTCAAAGGAGTCAGTTCTTCGCATCAGGTGGCCAAAGTATTGGAGTTTCAGCTTCAACATCAGTCCCTCCAATGAACACCCAGGACTGATCTTCTTTAGGATGGACTGGTTGGATCTCCGTGCAGTCCAAGGGACTCTCAAGAGTCTTCTCCAACACCACAGTTCAAAAGCATCAATTCTGCGGCGCTCAGCTTTCTTCACCATCCAACTCTCACATCCATACATGACCACTGGAAAAACCATAGCCTTGACTAGACAGACCTTTGTTGACAAAGTAATGTCTCTGCTTTTTAATATGCTGTCTAGGTTGATCATACCTTTCCTTCCAAGGAGTAAGTGTCTTTTAATTTCATGGCTGCAATCACCATCTGCAGTGATTTTGGAGCCCCAAAAAATAAAGTCAGCCACTGTTTCCACTGTTTCCCCATCTATTTGTTCTCCTTCACTTTCTGCCATAAGGTGGTGTCCCCAATAAAACCCATTTAAACTGGGACTCAGAGAGGTTTAGTATTAATAACTCAGTCCCACTAAAGTTGTGTGTGTGTGTGTGTGTGTGTGTACCCTCTCAGTCATGTCCAACTCTTTGTGACCCTATCAACTGTAGCCCACCAGGTTCTTCTGTCCATGGAATTTTCCAGACAAGAATACTGGAGTGGGTTGCCATTTCCTTCTCCAGGGGATCTTTCTGACCCAGGAATTGAACCTGCATCTCCTGTGTCTTCTGCATTGCAGGTGAATTCTTTACCAACTGTGGCACATACCATCCTAATTCACAGGGCTACTGGAGCTCAGGTTTATAAACAAGTCTGGACAATTTCACTGAGATTCTCTGTTATTGACCAGGGTCTGGTGCTCTGCCAGATGCTTTGCGAAAATAATCTTGGGTAACATACATAACAACTCTGCCCAGTAATTCTTAGTGTCCCATTTTACAGATCTGGAAACAAGCCAAATACCAAACAACATGTGCCTGGCACATTTAGGACTAGAATCAGGGGTCTCGGACTTGCTCTTTTTCTCTTTCCTCTGCATCACACATCTTCTTTATACCTAAAGTCTCTGTCTGTGGTGTGTTATACATAATGGGTTTTTCTATGCATGAGTCACTAGAAGCAACCTTCAGCAGTCCATGCAGAATCTGCACTGCAAGTCAGGAAAAGGTGCTTCACAAGCAGCGATCTAGTTCAGATCCCAACAGGGATGGTAGAAGATGGATTTCTGGAGCATGCCATATGAGCACAGGCTGACCCTGGACTGTTCCTAAGGGTCAGAGCCACTCAGCTTCACAAATGCACACCTTGGCTTGCCCACTTCCCTTGTAGCAGGGGCAATTGCAGTGTATTGTTCAAGACGATTCATAATCAAACTAAGAAATCCACAGGTCATCATGTACACCTCCTCTTCAAAAGGAAATCTTTCCAATAGAAGGGAGGTTGACAGCCCCAAGAACTTGAGGGCTAGAAGAAGAGATCGTGCATCTTGACCTAATCTCACTGGAATGTCACCAGCATCTTAGGCAGATATCACCTTTTCCTCTGCCTCTGGGAAAGCAGGATTAAGAAGGAGCCAGAGAAAAGTTGATAGCTGCTCTTAAAAGATATACGCCCCTAAATCAGTTCCCAAGAGCCCTTCTAGTTCCTTGGGTTAACTGTAGATAACCTTCCAACCCCTCAGGACTCCTTAGTAAGTCAATTTAACACACATTTACAGAGTACATAAACATGCTAGCTACTGAGTTCTGCCCCAAAGGCTCAGAGATATCTGCCTTCTGTAGATCAGAGCTCAGAAACACATATCACCCATTAAAATACAAGATGGCTTGAGAAAGAGTTTCTGAAAATACAAACCATGGGATGGTGGATGTAGGAGGAAAGAGCCCGATAATGGGAAAGCTGATGTTTCTGAGAAGGTGGAATTTGAGCTCGGTATGGAAGGATGTTGGCTTCCCTAGTGGTTCATATGGTAAAGAATCTGCCTGCAATGCAGGAGTCACAAGACACACAGGTTCTATCCCTGGGTTGGGAAGATCCCCTGGAGGAGGGCATGGCAACCCACTCCAGTATTCTTGCCTAGAGAATCCCATGGACAGAGGAGCTTGGTGGGCTACGGCCCACAGGCTCGCAGACACAACTAAAGCAACTTAGTACACAAGCATGTATGCGTGAATCACTGAACTGAAACACTTTGCTATACGCCTGCAACACTGTAAGTCAATTATACTTCAATTAGAAAATATATAAATCAAACATGGCACTGCAGCTTCGAGTGACTGTTTCAATTATGAAAGTCTTGGCACTATTTTGAAAAAACAAGGAATGTAAACTTCATATGAATAATTTTTGAGTTTCTTCTTCGGAGAAAAAAAGGATGAGGGAGTAGGAAGGGGTTTGGTAAGTTGCGGAAAGTGTCTCAAACTCACTCACTCCCTGCATTCTCACTCTTGTAATACATTTCAAGCTCTTCTACCCTTGTTACTAAAAAGTGTGTATTCACTCATTGACCTATATATTAATCCACTGCCTATTTCATAATCCACTCTACGTGTCTCCATAATCCACCCTACGTGTCTCCATATATTTATCTATAAATATGTAAGACTTTTAAACATTTTATTAAATACAAATGTCTCCCTGCTAAGAGCAATGAGAGCAACATTTACTGAATGTGCAAGGTGTTCTTTTAGGACCTTCACATGCATTATTTCAGAGTCTTTCTCTGTTCTATCATTATATGTGTGTATGCGTGCTCAGTCATGTCTGACTCTTTGAAACCCCATGATCTGTAGCCCACCAGGCTCCTCTGTCCATGGGATTCTCCAGGCAAGAATACTGGAGTAGGTTGCCATTTCCTACTCCAGGGGATCTTCCCAACCCAAAGATGGAACCCACATCTCCTGCGTCTCCTGCATTGGCAGGCAGATTCTTTACCGCTGAACATGGGAAGCCTCATGTTCTATCATTATCCCCTACTTTATAGAAGAGGGAGCTGAGTTACAGAAAGTAAGCAACTTGCCTAAGGTCATGTGGCTACTAAGCAGAGGACTCTGGATTTAAACCCAAACAACCTGACTCCAAAGCCTGCCAGGCTACTACTACTGTGTGTATGATATCACTCGAATCCATCGTTTGATTAACTCAAAAAGGGAAATGGCGAGGGGACCCTGTTCTGGCTCCTGGTGCACATCGCTTCCTTTCAAAGACTCTAAATCACCTGTCAAAAAACCAGTCTAGAATTACACCAGGAATCAGGATAAAGTCAGCAGATCCTAGACTCTGGATACTAGTTGTCGGTTTTGTTTGTTGTGGGTTTGTTTTTTTTTTTTGATAACTGATTTCTATTTCCTCATCTCTCACTTCTGGCATGTCTGCTGATTTCCAGGTTTCCTCAGAATTATTGGCAGTTCTTCCATGGTCACCATCAGCCATTCTCCATATCCTGAGATGTAGCATGCATGGTCCATGAACTCTGAAATCATTTGGTAGAGCAGACTGCTCTCTTGCAACATCCTTTTCCACCGTGGACATCAATTTCTTCTTAATGACATCGATTCTACACTTCCAAGCTTACAGATCATCCCCCTTTCCTTGATAGAGATGACTGACAGAGGCAGAAACAGTCACGCAGCTTATTTTTCTCTCTGTCATCTGGGCCATTACATCACCCTCCCCAGGTTACAGAATGCCAGGTGTCCCCACGAAAAGACTCCCTCCCCTGGAGCCCATTCTAATCCCATCCCTGCCCAGAAAGGAACTGGAAATGAACGGCTGTGATTGGCTGCCAATTACATCATTGCTCTACAGGCCTGACTGAACTCTTAATTAATTGAATGCCACTTTACTTCCGTACCTGACTCCATGGACAAATAAATAACCACAAAGAGAACAACATAGGGTGAAAGCAGTAATAAACCATAGCCTCTGGCTCAGGTTAGAAAAAGGAACCATTTGCTGGTGTTAGCTGTCATTAAGAAAGATTTGGTCACCAGGTGAGGACACACAGTTTTCTATATTAAATTAGAGGAGTGATTCAAAGGGGACTGGTTTCAGCTGACAAGAGCAAAGAGAAAATCAATTTCAGGTTGCCAGGACAACTAGACTTTCCCTGCAAGAATAAATTTGAAAAAGCTCTAAAATCTGACAACTAAATGTTTCCTCACATTACATCATATCCCTAAAACGTGTGTTGAACCAGTGAGATAATCAAGCCTGCTAATTACTTTCTACAACATCCATAAGATACAGGGTTGATGGTCTTGGCTCCAGTCTGGCTTTCTTCTAGCAGTCCCACTCAGTACCTCAGCTTTATAGTGAATGAGGACTATGTGCTTCTCCAAATAAATCTGAAGGCTTATCATTGTCAGGTTGTCCTTGGATCCTAAAAAAGGGCAAGTGAGTACCTTTTGAGTGCACATCCCCTAACGACTGACAACCTGATCTTCAAGGACCTGCCTCAGCTCAGGGCACTTGTATTATTGTGCTTAGCATTTCTGTATTACTTTACACTTGCAGAGTGCCTTCCAGTGACTGAGATTGACACTCATGTTCCCTGTCGTATAATTCACCAACTACCCCTTCCAAAGAAGGGGTTCTATGTCATAGAATCATACTTAATACATTGTTGGATCTAAAGGGACTTGGGAGATAAATGCTGTTTTACCAAAGACTGAATCCAAGACACATATAGGCAAAGTGACAGCTCAAGGTCAACACAGATGGTCAACAGCCAAGTCAGGACTGGAATCCAGGTCTTTTGATAATGGCTTCTATGCAATTTCTTTAAATAGCTGCCATCATTCCACCTCTGCCTGAGAGACTCTGGGAGCTGAAGTTAAGTCCACTTGATCTCCTATTAATCCTCATGAGGCAATGACCCCAAATGGCCTTATCCCAGGAGTTCAAAGTTCTGACCCCAGATCCAATAATATCTGATGAGATGAGCCTTCTCTATGCATTTATGTTCTCAGAAGGCTGAATATCAACTTACCTCCAGGGGCTATTAAAAACAAGAACAGCTAATAAATCACTGGAAAGCACTTTGCAAATGTAAAGTAATACAGAAATGCTAAGCACCAATAATACAACTGCCCCGAACTGAGGCAGGTCCCTGGAGAGCACAATGATTGTGCTCACCACCATCCACCAGAGGATGCAAAAGCCATGACTCTCCAAACTTCATTCTCTTTCCTTAGAAAGAAAGAAAGTGAATGTGTTAGTTGCTCAGTCGTGTCCAACTCTTTGCGACCTCGTAGACTATAGCCCACCAGGCTCATCTGTCCATGGAATTCTCCAGGCAAGAATACTGGACTGGGTAGCCATTCTCTTCCCCAGGGCATTTTCCCAACCCAGGGATCAAACCCGGGTCCACTGCACTACAGGCAGATTCTTTACCATCTGAGACTGCTCCCTAATTCTCAAATATGTCTCTGGATGTTATTGTCTTGTGATAGATACACAAGAAAGCACTTTCTATCAATTCATACGGTCAGAAAGTTTTGCTAAGTTTGGCGAAACACCTACAGGAGATCAGAATCAAACAGATGGAAAAGTAAATGTCAAGCTGTCCCTCACTGGTGATAAACCAAGTAAACTATGAAAAACAATGAGCCCATTTGAAGGTGCTTGTCAGGGGGTTCAGCCTTAAGAGCCAATTTAGAATCTGGTGGGAGGTCAGAAGAATAAAGCACACCCTCAAGGGCTCTGGCTGCAGGTGCCAATGGGAGAAAGAAGTGAGGACAGAGCACTCCTTCCAATCAATACCCGGTCCTTGACTCTCGTTAGCAAGGTGAGCAGAAAAGAGTGGGAGAGGGAACCAGGGGTGAGTAGAGTAACTCAGACATCAAAAGCTGGTGTCTGAGAGACATGACTTCTAACTCTGATGCTGCTATCATATGCTTTGTGATGCTGGGCAAGTTACTTAAACCTCTCTAAGCCTCAGTTTCCTCATCTATTCAACATATATAATACTGCTACCTACTGCACAGGCTGGCTTTGAGGATTGTTCAGCAGCTCAGCTGTGTCCGATTCTTTGCAACCCTACGGACTGTAGCCCACCAGGTTCCTCTGTCCGTGGGATTTTCCCAGCAAGAATACTGGAGTGGGCTTCCATTTCCTCCTCCAGGGGCTGTGAGGATTAAATGAAAGGAAATATGGGAAAAAATTTACCCAGTACTTGACATTTAGCACATGTGCAATAAATGTGAGTCGCCATGCTAACCAGAGAGGCTGGAGGCTGGAATCTAGCACAGAAAAAAAGGCAAAAAAGTAAAACATGAAGTTAGAGGTAAAGATTATGGGAACAGAGAAAAGAAACTCAATCCTACCAGTTCTACTTTGTATCCACTAGGGAATTATCAGGGTCACATTCCTGAGTATTAAATTTAGCTGTGAATGACAATAATCTAGAAATGGTCAGGCATCTGAAAACCTCGGACTTAAGTGGAAATCCAGGAACACTTGAAAATTCAACCACCTGGTCAATGTAGAGGTCCGTTCTCGGCATTTGAGCCATTAAAATCCAGGACTGAGTAGTAAATGTGGCTCCAAGATTCTCATCCCAAAACAAGAAACGAATTTTAGTTTTTGTAAAATGCTTCCCCCCCCACCCCCAGTTCATGTAACATACTTTATAGCACACATGGACACAGTCCATACCTCCAAGAGAAGTAAGAAATAGGCATGAGAACCATGAAATTGGGACTTCCCTGGCAGACCAGCAGTTAAGATTCTGTTCTTCTGCTGTAGGGTGTGCAGATTCAATCCCTGATCCAGAATTAAGATCCCACATGCTGCAGTCAAAAAAAAAAAAAAAAAAAAAAAACAAGAACCATGAAATTAAAGAGTAGTCCCATTAAATGAAGCCCAGATAAAGAGACATGAGACTTTGAAGAAGCAAAAGAAACTAAATTTACTGAGCTCCTCTTCTGCCAAAGATGCATAAGAATCAAGAGAGGAGAGGATCAAGGAAGATTACCTGGAAGAAGTCCCTTTGAGCTGATCATCTGCTGGGGCACCTAGAATTTGGGGCCACATCCTTTTCTTCAGCGAGATCCTGACAATGCAGTGCCATTGGATGGGGAACCAAAAGCCCCAGAACCACTAGTCTTCCTTCCCTCCAGGTTACAATCTGCAACATGGGCAACTACCCACCACTCCACTAGGAGTAAGGCAGAAGCACAGGGAAGCTAGGGAGGGAGCTCGAAGTTGGAATCAAGCCAGCATCAAGGCTCATTGCACCCCCAAGTACAAAGCAAAGCAGACATAAAAAGGAAATGAAAAAAAGGGATGAGAAGAAAATATGGGCTTCCTGGTAAAACAGAGTGAGAGAATAAACGGTCAGGTTATGAAGAGAGAAAAAAAGAAATGAGAGACAAGAGAAAGAGTAGGAGGAAACGACCAAAGGAAAGAGCTGGTGTGTTGTTTGTTTGTAGTGTTTATTTCTTTAAGCATAATTCTGCCACATCATTTTTCAAAAAATCATACTTCGGTTAAATCCTTCAAATGTTAGCTTGAGAGAACTTTGTTTTATTCTCTGACCAGCATCGAGAAGAGTTCCTGGAATATAGTAGGTGCTGAATAAATATTTACTGATTGAATGAATAATGCTCAGCTACAGTGGGTCACTGTTGCTGAGAAGAAAGAGGCTTTGAAAGTCACCAAGAAAAATAGCAAGATTCTGTTTATACTTCAGTTCACTTGCTTTCATAGGTGGGAGGACACAGGTGAAAACAGAGTTAGTGCAGGGCTCCCAGGGGGCAGTCACCGTACGATCACCAAATTACAATCAGACTGACCCACACTTGAGGACAAAGGAAAGGTAGACCATTCCCTGGATGACATTCCTCTGAACTGGATGGTTCAAAGCCAGGAGGAGCCCTGGCCATTTCACTGTCTCCTTTGGAGAAAGGTGCCATTTCCCACTGCTTGAGAATATCAATGCTCTGGAAGTAAAATAGAGGTGACCACAGACTCCATAAAAGAAATGAGTGGAGAAAAAGGACAGGATCTAGAAAGGACTAGATTTAAGCACTGAATTGAAGCCTGCCTAGAAGACGTGCCTATCAATTTTCATGGTGTTCCTTCCATCATTCTCTTAACGATAATTGGAAGGCTAAATTCCCAACTAGTTCAGAAAGTAACTTTGCCCATAATAAGGAATATAACAGTGACTTGAAGATGGAAACATTAATTAAAAAATGATGAAAAGAGTTAATAGCAACCACTTCACTCTTCCACCATAAGCTGTATCTGAAGTTTCCATAGCCTGCAAGGTCGGCACTTCTTTCTATGGCTGTGCCAAATCTCAAGAGCCTGTTATTATTTATTACACATGAAGCACTTTCCATCTGCAGAGCGCTTTGGAGCCCTGTTTTATTAGTTACTCAGCAATCTTAAATCTAAACACAGCTAAAGCCCTACTGGAGGGGGGACAAGCCCCACGATTTACTTACTCATCACACTTAATGGGTCCACACAATTCCTCCCAATGACTGGACAAGTTAAGGAAGGGGCAAAGAAAACACTAAAACTGAGAAATCAAATCAATCCAGTTCTTTCTTCAAGGCTCCCTGGCAGGAGGCTAAAGTGCTGGGAGTTGTAACAGGAAAAGGTACAGAAATATATATGACACAGCTCTTGGCCTCAAGGAACTTATGGCCTAGAGCTATCTCACAGAATCTTTATGCTCCCTTCCAACTTGAAGAGTCTGGGTTTCTACAAAAATATAAATAGGTTTCAAATATCATGTGCAGAACATGTTCTGACATGATCCAAAATTTGAGTAATTAAACAAATACAATTCTGGCCCTGAAAATCAAATTAAAAGGAAAGAATATTTCTTTAAAAGGAAAGAAATAAGAAATACGGACTTATTTCTTCAATTTTCACCTTCCAGACTCAAGATAAGCAGCCCCGAATCATATAAGAGGAAATTTTAGAAGAAATGAGGGTTAATAATCTCTTTCAAGAGCAGACAGTCAACCCAAGGAACTTACTCTAAATAGAAAACATAAATTTAAGAGAGGGATTCCACTTTCATAAAGCCACTTAATAGATGCATAAATTAATATTGATGGAAGTTATAAGTAGTTTGGGTATTTCTCTAAACAGTAAAGATGAAAAGACCTTGATGCTGGGAAAGATCGAGGGCAAGAGGAGAACGGGACGACAGAGGATAAGATGGTTGGATGGCATCACTGACTCAATGGACCTGAGTTTGGGTAAACTCTGGGAGTTGGTGATGGACAGGGAGGCCTGGCGTGCTGCAGTTCATGGGGTCGCGAAGAGTCGGACACAACTGAGCGACTGAACTGAACTGAAAGATCAAATTGTTTGGAGGAACTATCTTCTACTATAAAAGACATGAAATAGTCAAGTATAGATGAACATATCACCTGCTAAGAATAACAGAAGATGGATGGATGGATGAGAGGGAAGATGGGGTATTCTCCACATGATTTAAAGTTTAAACCAAGTGGTTTACGATTCACTTCTAAGGATTAGCATCTAGTAGCAAACCTGGCACATATTAAATGTTCGCTAATTTTTAGTTCTTTGCTGTCTTAAGTGAAAATATGCAAACAAGAATGAACAGTCCCAAACAAGAATTCCTCAGTTGTGTTCTCTGTCAAGGTGCCCTAGTTGAGAATTCGGTTGTGAAAGTGAACTGACTGTCCCATCACCCTGCTCATTATCAAGACTGATTCACCAAATATCATGGCTCATGCAATTCACAACTAATTAAAAGCCATCCTCTACCATCCTTTGATGGGGCTTCCCTGATGGCTCAGTGGTAATGAATTGGCCTACAATGCAGGAGATGCAGGTTTCATCCCTGGGTCTGGAAGATCCCCTGGAGTAGGAAATGGCAACCCACTCTACTAGTCTTACCTGGGGAATCCATGAACAGAGGAGCCTGGCTACGTACAGTCCATGGGGTCACAAAGAGTTGGACACAACTTAGCAACTTGAGCACGGCATCATCCATTGATGGGGGAGGTAGGTGTGTATGTGTGTGTGTGTGTGTTTATCAATTTACTGGCTAGGCTGAAGCTTCATAAGTCAATATGTTTGAAGCTTCGCAAGAATGTCTAAAGCTTCATAAGAGCACTAGACCAATCTTTGCTATGCCATCTCTTTCCCACGTGATACTTCAAGTTTTGAGTATCAGTTTGCTCTTCAGTAAAGAAAGGATATATTCTTTAGCCTGCCACTTCACCTGTGAGGATCTGATGAGTACATAGGTATGGTAAGGGATTAGTCCACTAGAAAGCCCTATAGAAACCTACATCACATATCATACTCCCAAAAGAATTAGTCATAGCCAATAAATTATTACTGTTTATATGACTGCTCTTCCCTGTGGTTTTCTTATAATAGCACCAAGCATTTGAAGCCATTATCATGGATGATTCCAACTAAAGCAGAAGATACACTGTGCTCAGTTTCCTTAAATAGTCCCTAAATTATTGGTAGAGTCTTTCACGGAGCCCCAGGAGCCTGATTCATTCTTCTCAGTTCTACTCCAGCCCCAGTTATGCTTGCTGCCCTGCCATAATACGCTGTCTTCTTCTTTTATACACACACCTACTTCCATGGTACCAAAGGGATCAGAGCAAGCTCAAAGTCAAGATGAAGGCCACACATGTAAAGAAAGGCTGCTGAAGCCCTCATTTCCCAATCTAGAACAATCAGGTTGTGAAGGGAGGTGAATGTCCTACTAAAAAAATTTGGTCAACATATTGACTAGCATAATGAGTGGGAGCTCACAGAGGGGTCACCTTATCTTTGTTCTTTTAGGACGTTAAGGAGGCCTGGTCAGGACTCTGTGCAAGCTGATGAGCTCAGTATGACTGGGGATATGAAGTAGGAGGAATGAAGAGACAATTTGGAAATATATTCAATCCATGCTTTCAGAAGGTCCACTAGCATTTCATGATCCAGATGGAGAAATAAAGGCTTGGAGACCTGAAGCAAGCAAGTAAGCAAGACAGAGAGAGAGAGAAGGAGAGAGGAAGAAAGGAAAGAAGAGAGGAAAGAAAAAAGAAAGGAAGGAAGACAAGAAGGAAGAAATCATGCCTGGTCTCATAAAGTAGAAATGACTGGTCCGCTCTAGGCCAGAATTTTGCATTTTTATTTCTTCTTAAACTTCTTAACATCTGTGACAGGCAACTGACTCTTCCAATCACTAACTGGAAAGCCAACACCTCAATTTTACATCCCTAGTTCCATTTCCTACGATGTGAGGAAGTTTCCGGAATGGTCTCCTACCAGTCCCACTTCTCTCACAGAGAAGACAGAATCTATAAAAGAAGCAGACAACTAATAAGGCCATTACAAGGCTGCATTGGCCAAGTGCACACCTGTTCCTACAGCTTTGCATTGGACACACCCGAATTTCTTCTCCAACAAGGACAAGCAGAGGGGGAAGACCATGAGGGTGCACTAAATGCAATCCTCTCTACCCTCAGCAGGAGGCTGTCTGCCAAGTGAAGGCCAACAATGTGTCCAAGTTATATTTAAGGAAATCACAAAGAAAAATTCAAGACCAGGGTTTTTATTTAGTCTTTTTAAGTTCAAACCACAGAAAGTATTTGGGAGAATTAGAAACTTCTTTCTGTGGGGAATTCCACAGGAACTGGAAAATCTCAGGCAAAATTAGAACCAAAGACAACAGAAATAGTAGAGATCTCAGAGATCATCAAATTCAGCCCCGCCACTCTGACACTGAACAAAACAAGCCAAAGAGTTTCACAGCTGGATGGCGGTTGGATTGGGCTGAGGACCCACATCTGCTGACTCCAAGAATAATTTCTTAGTCCTCATTCCTTGCTAGCATTGACTTCAACACTAATTCCAAATTAAACCTACATGTGACCAAAAAGAAAAGGGAAAATAAACTATTCCCTGTGGCATATGCTTGGAACATTAGCTTCTTTCTGAAAACGTTACAGTTCATGTTCTGCAAAAGATGGAAACCAACGAGGGTCCTGTTTTGTTAGTTGCGAATGCACACTTCACAGGAATGCATTTTATGTCTGGTATTCTCCCGCCGCTCCCTCGCCCTGTTTCTCTTTTGGCCATATATGGAACTGAGCTCCAATGTCTGGGTCACAGAACTCAGGCCTGGGGTATGAAAGCAATCTGGTTTCTGTGCTGTTTGTCTTTACTGAAAATCCGATGAATCCATCTAGGAAACATTTACTAAAATGCAAAAGGCAGGGAGAATTGATTCACACCCTGAACTTGGAACACAGAAACAGATTTTTCTTTTGCTCACCCAAAGGTATGCTAACCAGATTCTGTGGAGAAAGTGACAAGTTTAACAAATATAAAAGAGTTTCTTGCTCAAGAGGTGTGTGCGTGTGTGTGTGTGTGTGTGTCTATATGTGTGCAATTCACATGTGTGTTCGGGAGGGGAGGATAGTTGTCCTAACACAGAGTTAGAAAGAAAAAATTGATGCAAAAAGCAAGACAGCACCATCAAACCAATAACAATACATACTAAGGATTCATCTTTCCTGATATGACTTAGTTATCTCTTTATGTGGTATCTGACTCTCAAACTTTTGCAAATAGCATTTCAGAAGCAGAAAATCTCTTTGAAAATGGGGATTACCTGCAATTATTATTTCAATTTAAAACAAGCATTTAGTAAGCATCTATAATTTCCAACAATATTCTTGAAAAGACTTGTGTGTGTGCTGTGCTCAGTCACTCAGTTGTGTCCAACTCTTTGTGACTTCATGGACTGTAGCCTCCCAGGCTCTTCTGTCTGTGGGATTTCCCAGGCAAGAATACTGGAGTGGGTTGTCATTTCCACCTCCAGGGGGTCTTCCCGACCCGGTGATCGAACCCGTGTCTCCTATGTCTCCTGCATTGCAGGCAGATTTTTTACCCGCTGAACCACTGGGGAAGCCATGGACTTATACAAAGAGAATTCAATAAGCACATTCCCCAGGCATGTTAACTTAGAAGGACAGAAATATGGGAGCAGGAAAAAAGAGCTATTTCAAGTGAGGGGGAAACCAAGGGCCCAGGAATAGAAATGACTCGCCCAATGGTGCATAGATCAGTAACTTCCATGTGGAGCACATAAAATCTAAAATGAAAGTAGAAGAGACTACATAAAGATTAGTTATGAGCTCCAAGAGCAGAGAGAGAAAATGGCTACCTGTTAACCCTTAACAGTACTCAGCACTCACTGCAACGTGTGGTCACCTACAAGCTAGCTTTGTCATTTTTCAGAGAGTACTTTTTGTCTCCTGGTGAGGACAAGGATGGGTAGAGATCACATTCTCTATTTGAAAGGCCTCTGGAGACAGGCAGTCCCGGTTATAAGATGAGGTCCATTGACTCTGTGAAGAGGAACCTTCAGCAAGTTACTTGTCCTCTCAATATCTCCAGTGATCCATCTACTAACTGGACATGATCATTTCTACTTTATAAAGCAGCTGAAGAGTTTAAATGACCTTTTTACAAAGTGTCTGCCTAGCAGTGTTTGACATATAAATAAGCACTTAATAAACAATAGCTGTTAACAGGATATTCATTCATAATTCTGGCTACCAGAAAAAGGAATAATTTGTTGCAATGGTATGAGTCAGGGAGCTTAAGGTTCATATCCCCAAAATTCTTCTCAACCTAACCTGAACTGTGAGCCTAACTCTGATTCTACATGTGTTACCTCGTTGAGTCTCCTTCTTGTCTACATTATGGTGAGGCTCAAGTGAGATCTTTGCTAGAAAAAAGCTCTTTAGAATTTGTCTTGCACAATCAACTTCCTGACATTCTTATGGAGTTGGGAGTATATAGGAAATTTTAATTTAATTTCTAAAAGTAAGGAAATGTTGTGGAAAAATTAATACCTACTAGAGCTCATAAGTGAATTGGTCAAACAAACCACAGTTTGAAAGCCACTTGTAAAATAAAGGTTTACAGAGCATAGGCAAAAAAAAATTGTCTCGCAATGTGAAAATGTAAAATATGGTGGTAAAAGTCAGAACCTTCTCTGGGAAACAGTAGAGTGCACACAACTGTAGGTACTACATAAGAATCAGAGGAGGAATGAGAGACGGCCCATTCTTTAATTTTCTCCTAGAACTTTACTTTTCTCTTCAGCACATTTTTTTAAAAAAGAGTTTCCTTGAAAACAGCTTGAATGCCACGTTACTCCTCTCATAATGTTTCTGAGACAGAGCCTGTGAGCCTAACAATGGTACCAAGAATTCACTGAGATGACTGCTCAGCGAAGCTCAGTGAACGATAATGAGGTGCTGGCCACGGAGAGGCATAGGTCCCAGCCCAGGTATGGAAGCCTCGGGGCAGAGTAGCCCAGCAAGAACAACAATCACTGGAGGGGAACCAGCCAAAAGGCCTTCATCACACAGAATTTCAAAGCCAGTGCGAGGAAACCAGCAGGGGTCATGTCTCCCTCCAGGCTCATCTTCCTCATCTGTACAGGTGCCACTTTCTCAACCTTGAGACATGTCCAGAGAGGCAGGAAACTTGAAGAAGCCAGAACCATGGTCACCGGGGCTGCCAGAAGTCCTGCAGTGCCTCCAATACAATGGTTTTCAAAGTAGGTTCCACAGAGGCATCGAGTTCTGGACGATAACTTGGCAATGAATGGAAGCCTATTTAACCATTTAACAACAGTCAATGACAGCATCACCATGTAGTTATGTTTCGGTTATTTTATATACAGGAATCTTCTGCTTTTCAATAATTTTCTTTACACCACTTTGCTTTTACGCAAGACCTACATCAGTACCAGTTTTCACTAAAGAAAGCTGAAGAAGATTTTCGCTTTACTCCATTTTGGCTCATGAACTATTTGATAGGAACACTGTATTTAGAGATAGCAGGGGAAACCTGTATTGGGATTTCCCATGAGGTTTCATGAGAGGTTTAAAAAGGAAAGGTTCTGAAAACACTAAGGCCCAATGAGTCCACTGTGCAAGGTCACATGGCCAGTTAATTTCCAGACCACACAGATGTTTCTTGGATGAAGACCTGGGGATGAGGGGCTAATGAAGAACAGTGAGAGGGGGTTAAAAGAGCTCCTGAGGGCACACACTAAAACTAGAGAAGTCAGCTCAGCCCCCACAAAAGGCTGGAAATGTCTAGAAAGATGTGAGAAGCAAGAGTGGAGGATCATGGGTGCCATAAGGACACTTATCCCAGGTGTGGAAGCTCCTTAATGTTTCCCCTCCAGACTCATCTCTGGGTTGTCACACCCAGGTGAGCCACCCTGGAAGAAAGCTCTTCCAGTCTGGCCATGGGGTCTTGAAGGAGAAGGGCGAAGCCAGGAAAGGAGCACACACACTTTGTACTGGCTCTTCAGACTGCACTCTGGATTCTCAGGCTAAAGTCCCTCCTGGGCGCCAATGGACTTCAGCTTCGCATTCCTCTGCCTTTCCATGGGCCAGATAGGAATAAGCGGATCCACGTCAGCCCAAGAGGAGTCTGGCGAAATCACAGGGAGGACTCTCCAATCTGCTTAGTAACGGCAACAGAAAGTGCTAAATAAGTGAGTCAAGAAATATTTCTGGAAGAGCTATTCAACTGGAATGCTTGGAGAGCCACCCGCATTGCAATAACTCGACCTGTCCTCATCTTTTAGAACACCCATGAGCCCGGGGTTTAAAAAAGGACTTCCCGGCTCCAGGGGCAGCCAAATAAATAAATAAACACATAGAAAGCACTCGGTGGCTGATTGAAGTTATTAGGGAGAAAGTTATGTTCTCAATAAGGCTGTGCTTTCTCCCTCTCCCTCTCCCTCTCATTTCACATCTTTTCCCCAACCACTTTTGGGAGTGAGCAGTTTGTCATGTTTCCAAGGGAAGCGACGCAGTCTCCTGCGCAGCAGATCCATCTAAAAACATATCATCTGTCTCTGCGGCAGAAAGCCCAGTTGGAAGAAGCAAGTTCTGTGCGTTCAACTAGAAAACACTTCTTGTTCTCGCTGTCAAAATAATTCTGTATTAAACTTCTGGGATATGTGACTAATGTGCTTGGAACCTTTTGGAGCGACTGGTTTATTTATTTTAGGGAGGGGAGGGCTGCCGCTGCTGCTGGGGGTGGGGAGGGGGGGAGGGAGGGGAGGAAGAAGAGAAACGGAGGAGGAAAAAGGATGGGAAACCTTGAAGAGTGCCCAGGGTCTGCTCAGAGACCTCAGGTCAGCTCACAGGAGCCAGCCTTGCCACACTTCATCATCACAAACCGGACAAGGCCCAAGGCCAGGCAGGAAGAGGAAAGAAAAGACACAGAAAGACAGCCAGTGCACACTTCCCAGAGCGAAGGTTGCCTCACAGTTCCTAAAAAGACTTGGAAAATTAAAAAGTAAAAGCAAAAGAAAACACACACATGCACCAGAGCAATCCTATCACAGCTTTTCCTAAAACTCATAACCACTCTCTACTGCTTACAGTGGGGAAAAAAAAAATAATAAAAGCTCCAAACATACAATGGGGCTGAGGAGTGGGGAGGCAGGGTATACCACTTCTATGACTTGACACAAATGCCTCACCTCCACAGCTTGCCGCTCCCCATTTTTCTAGGTCTTCGCAGGCCTCTGCCGTTCCCTTTGTCTTGAAGACGCACGTCTAGCTTCCTTGTTCATTGAAGTTCTATCCATATTTCAAGACTTTCAACACCACACCCGTCAGTGAAGCCTTCCCCAGCAGCAGCAAACAGAACTCTCTGCCCTTGCTTGCATCATTGATCAGTTTACAGCCAGCCTCCAGCTGATTATCAGTTGACAACACACCAATCTACCCATTCCCTGACCCACCCTCCATCCCCAGAAACCAGTCTCCCCATAGCCCACACACACACACACACCTGAGCCCTTGCAGTCAGAAGTCCAATTTTCCTATCTCAGCCTCCTTTTTGCAAGTAGTTTGATATGTGCATACAACAAGCATTCAGTCAATGCAGGCCCATCACTGAAACGCCGTGCCTTCCACAGCAAAGCATCTTTAGCAGCAAACTCCAGAGACGAAAAAAAAAAAAAAAACAGCTAAAAACCTTCAGAAAAAGGAATTTGCTCATGTTAAACCTCTAGAGTCAGCACTTGAAAACTGCCCTGCTGCCTTCTCAATCCTGTTGTGTGGTCAGAGTCTCCTCTCCAGCCTTCAGTCAGAAAGGGGTAGAAGTTGGGAAAATGAAATGAGGAGGGCGGTGGCAGGAGGGGAAGCCCGAAGTGGAAAATAGACCAGGTAAATAAATCTAAACTGCATCATTTTCATCACTGTATATTGAAATTGTCTGCTTCCTTTGTGTTTTGTTTCAATTTTCCCCCAGCTTCTCACCTGTAATATGTTTAAAAAAAGGAAGAAGGAAAGAAGATGTTTGGAAGTGAGGAACAGGGATGGGACAGTGGCCGGGACAACGACTAAAGAAAGAGCCAGCTGGTCTACTTGCTGCTGGTTGGCCTGGCCAGGCCCCCCCTCTAAACTTTCTCTCCAGGGAGCCGTTTGGGAAAGAGAGCCTCAGAAAAGAGTTTTCACTTTCCTTCTCCAAACTCCACCTCCCTCCACCACCTCATTTTAAAAGTCAGTTCCAACCTCCTAAAGAGGGAAAGGAAAAGGGAGACCCAATTAGCTTCACATTTCATACCACTTAAGGAAAACCATTTCTTGGAGCGACTGCTTTACAGTTCAAACAATAACCTATACTCTCTCATCCTGTTTCCCTTGCATTTGCAGCTTTACTCTCATTCCTGTTTCCAGCTTGGAGGTGGTTCTTTGCCCTCAAAACCAGCCTCAACCTTCTCATTCAAAGTATCTCTTCTCTCTCTCTGTCTCTCTCCCTCTCTCTCACACACACAGCATTGTTCCAATTTTCTTAACTTTATTAGAAGGTAATAAAAATATCCACAAAGAGTAAGTCTTTATTCATTATTTATTCAATTTAAACATAGCTTAATAAGCACCCTGAGGCTTCTGCGGTGACAGTGGTGGTAAAGAACCCACCTGCCAATGCAGGAGACATAAGAGATGCAGGCTCAATCCCTGGGTCGGGAAGATCCTCTGGAGGAGGGCATGGCAACCCACTCCAGTTATTCTTGCCTGGAGAAATCACCATGGACAAAGGAGCCTGGCAGACTACAGTCCATGGGATCTCAAAGAGTCAGACACGACTAAAGTGACTTAGCACGCACCCATGCAATAAGCACCCTGCTCTCAAAGAGCTAATATCCTGGTAGGGGAGATCAAACTAGCTCATCAGAAAATGAAAACCAATATCAATGGCCATATGTCACAGCAGTGGCAAATGTGATGAACTTCCCCCCACTTGAGGAACCATTTAAACCTTCCTAGAAAATGCACCTGGCACACAATAGACACTCGATAAAAAATTTTGCTAAAGGGATGAAGAATATGTGAATGAGTGAAGAAAGAAATGGCTAAAGATACATTTGAGCCTGGCCTTAAAAGGATGATTAAGATTTGGACAGGCAGAAATGAGAGGGCTAGTGTGTTGAAGGTGAGGGTCACAGTTGCACAGAGGCGGAAAAGTGAGGGCACCATCTCACGTATGACCAGAAGTCTAGTGCAAAAGGGAAATGC
Organism: Giraffa tippelskirchi; assembly: GCF_054371585.1. NCBI lineage: Eukaryota > Metazoa > Chordata > Mammalia > Artiodactyla > Giraffidae > Giraffa > Giraffa tippelskirchi. The sequence goes on along the minus strand of NC_137276.1, from coordinate 156,280,194 downwards.
TATCAGTGGAGGAACTGGTAAGGTATCCATTTAATAAACAAAGAAAGCACTCTCCATGTCATGAATTAGGACCTAATCACCGGTTCACCTTTACAAATCCTAACTCATTTACTCACCAGAACTTACTCCCATTTACACATGAGGGAGGTGAAACATAGATTCAATAATGTGCTGAGGTAAGAATGCTAATTGATGGTGGAACAGCCTGGCTGCCAAGGCAGGCTCTTAACCACTACATTATTAAAGCTCCATAGTATATCAGTGTCAAGGATAGATCACACAGGTTCAATTCTTGGTCAGGGAACTAGAGTCCACATGCTGCAACTAAGATCCGGCGCAGCCCAATAATCAAATAAGTATTTCCCTATGGCTGATTCATGTTGATGTTTGATAGAAACCAACACAATTCTGTAAAGCAATTATCTTCCAATTTAAAATAAAAAAAAACAATGAAAAAGAAAAAAAAAGGATAGGTCACAGAGGCCCTTAAATGTCAAACAGGAGTCCATGCTTTGTTCTGTATGAAAAAGGAAACAACTAAATGATTGGGGAATTAGAATAACAGGTCACATTGAGAGAAAATGAATAATCTGCATTCATGTATAAGACTTACTGGAGCTCACGAGTGAGTTACAGACTAAAATGAACCCATCCCAACAGCAATCCCTGCCCCTGCCCCAGCCAGTCACACTCATTCATCTGTTTCATTGTTAGGTACACAGTTTAACAGGATGCGCAGTCAGTTTTTTCTGTGTACACTCAGACCTTGAAATTTGACTGAAAAAGTCTGTTCCCATCTGGTTTCTGAACCCAGGGTTCCGCAGAGCCTGCCATGGAGGCTGCAGTCGGCAGTGCATTCACTGCTCTGGCCCATTCACTGCACTGGACCCCTTGGTCCAGCCTGAACACTCCGAGAGGCGGCCTTGTACATGCTCTTGAATAGTCACAAAAATAGCTCCTCAAAAGGACTCAGGAAAAAATCTGCGCTCTTTAGAACTGATGTGTTTTTCCTTTTCTCTTTCTACCCCTGCTTCCATGACTTAGTAAGGAGGTATCATTGACAAGGAGAAAGAGCACTGGACAGGAATTCAGGAGATGTGGGCTAAAGTGCCAGTTGCTGCTTTTCTTGTTTAAATGATCTTGGACAAGTTTCAGGCCTCAGTTTTTCTATCTGTAAAATGAGAGGTTGGTTCTCAACAACAGTGACTGTTCCTCTTTTTGTGCATGTGTGTGTGCACGTACATACATACATATATGTATGCGGTTATCAGGTGAGCAGGTTAGCAGGTTAACAGATGAAAGTACATTTTGGTTGAAATACAGTATTCTTTTAATCACAAATGCTTTAAAAATGTTATATAGAGTGAGCTGAGAACTAGATTGTGGAGGGTGAGTTCAGGTCAAAAAAGCTGGAGTCACATAGTCAGACTTCCACAAATAAAATGTCACTGTTACCTGTGAAGTGTGCGATTATAGGTGGTTTTCATTTTCTTTTTATACTTTTACACTCTAAATTTGCAACATGAGCATATATTACTTTTACCAGAAGAACTACTATTTTAATATTAATTTTATTATTACTTTTAATAATAAGCAGAATTATAATAGCAGGGAATATCAGGAGAATCCAGAAGCTCACTAAGAAGTGAGTGCAGTCTTTTAATTTTCATAAATGAAGACCAGAACAGAGACTCTCATCACTGCCTCTGTGCCCCCTGCCCACTCACTGACCCACCGCAGCACATGGGGCTTCTGGGTGTGTGGGCTTCGGCCTGGCTAAGCCAGAAGTGCAGGAGCGGCATCTCCACCTCTTGTTAATCCCTGCAGACAGCTCAATGCCAGCCCCATTCTAAATGCTGTCATGTGATATCACTCTTATGTGGAATCTGATTTTTAAAAACACAAATAAACTTATTTACAAAACAGAAAGAGACTTACAGATATGGAAGACAAACCAAAGGGGAAACATGGTGGGGAGGGATAAACCAGAAACTTGGGATGAACATACATACACACACTGCTAATATAAGACAGATCATCGACAAAGGACCTGCTGTATCGCACAGGGAAGTCTACTCAATATTCTGTGTAACTTATGTAAGAAAAGAATCTAAGAAAGAATATATGTATTAGGTATAACTGAGTCATTTTGCTATACACCTGAAACTAATACAACATTGTAAATCAACTATATCAATAAATTTTATTGATTTGTAAATCAACTAAATTGTTGTTCAACATTGTAAATCAATTAAATCAATAAAATTTAAGAGCTTTAAATAAAAAAATACATGCTTTGTCAATAAGCCCTCAATTAACAAAGACCTTGCTTAGAACTACTACAGGAAGAAGACTGACAATATCCAATTATATCTAAAGAATTTTTTAAATCTTGGAGCCACTAAAAAGGGAGGAGGGTCATTTTAAAAGACATGTAAACAACTGCCACCATAATAAGCCGGGCTCTTCTTTCACCGAGTTTAAACATGAGCCTTCCTCACCAGTGAGCCTGCAGGGGATATTCTGTAACTAGGTCACCAGAATTCACTCTATCACGGTGGACCTCTCCAAATGTTCACCAAAGCTACCAACATCTCATGAGATTAATTTTGGACAATGGCTGAGCTGAACTAAAAGTAACACACTTATTCAAAAAACTTTCAGGGAATGCTTCCAATATTCTTGGCACGGCAGGAGACACCAAAATTAAAAGACTGCCCCACCCTCCAGAAGCTTTCAGAAGGGGAAGAACTATACACACACATAAATAACGATAGCTCAAGGTACAATGTAGTAAATTCTAAAAGTGTTCCCACTCAGAGCAGTGCAGGGTTCGAGGAAAGAAAAGGTTATTTCCAGCCACCGGGATGAGGGACAGAGCTAATGTTCCAGCAGGACAAAAAGGGAACAAAGGCAGCGATCAGGCAGATCCTGGTCCAGGGTACAGTTCACCTGGCTGGAGCCCAGGGACAGGGAAGAGTGGCCTTGATTCTAGAGTGAAAGACTGGAGTCAGATGATGGAGACAACCCTAAGTTCCACGCTGAGAGTCTGGCTGTACTTCCACTAGAGAGAGATGAGGTCCTCTGTGTGCACAGTTATCTTCTCCACTGAAACCATTTCTTTTCAGTGTAGCAGTAAATTCAATCAGTAAACAAAAAGTTTACTTTTCAAAGATGGAGAAGGACAGGGAAGTATGGCGTGCTACAGTCCATGGGGTACCAAACTGAGCGACTGAACAACAACAACAACAGGCAAAAAGTCAAGAAACTATAAACATATCCAAGCCAGTGTAAATAAGCCACGATAGGCTCAGAAGGAAAATCATTGGAAGGTGAATACCCCACAACTAAAAAACACAACTCCTTCAACACTGAAAATCTGGTGAGAGCATTGGGAAGACAATGGATGAGGAGGGAAGGTGGCAAAGGCATGGCTCTGTCTTTTGGTTGCTCTTTTTTTCCAGTAGTTATGTATGGATGTGAGAGTTGGACTATAAAAGAAAGCTGAGCGCCGAAGAATTGATGCTTTTGAACTGTGGGAGAAGGCAATGGCAACCCACTCCAGTACTCTTGCCTGGAAAATCCCATGGATGGAGAAGCCTGGTAGGCTGCAGTCCGTGGGGTCGCTAAGAGTCGGACACGACTGAGCGACTTCACTTTCACTTTTCACTTTCATGCACTGGAGAAGGAAATGGCAACCCACTCCAGTATTCTTGCCTGGAGAATCCCAGGGACGGCGGAGCCTAGTGGGCTGCCGTCTATGGGGTCGCACAGAGTCGGACACGACTGAAGCAACTTAGCAGCAGCAGCAGTTGGAGAAGACTCTTTAGAGTCCCTTGGACTGCAAGGAGGCCAAACCAGTCCATCCTAAAGGAGATCAGTCCTGGGTGTTCATCGGAAGAAATGATGTTGAAGCTGAAACTCCCAATACTTTGGCCACCTGATGCGAAGAGCTGACTCATTGGAAAAGACCCTGATGCTGGGAAGGATTGGGGGCAGGAGGAGAAGGGGACTACAGAGGATGAGATGGCTGGATGGCATCACCGACTCGATGGACATGGGTTTGGGTGGACTTAGGGAGTTAGTGATGGACAGGGAGGCCTGGCATGCTGTGGTTCATGGGGTTGCAAAGAGTCGGACAAGACTGAGCGACTGAACTGAACTGAACTGAGTGATCCAATCCAAAGTGACTCATTCCTACGCCCTATGGCTGTCAATTTCAGAATCTGTGTCCATTCCTGTAACATCCTCTTCGAAGTCTTAAACTCCTCAAAAAGGCATGAATGCTTTGGGTGAGTAGATTCAAGCTCTCAATGGAATGATAACATCTTAAGACTTAGGGTTCACTTAAGTCAGAAGAAAATACACCACATCAACAAAAGAGTGAAGAAAAAGTTTTTCTACCCTTAAAGCATTGATTTGGTTGGATATTAGAATCCTCCACAGTACTAATTTTTTTTTTTCAAATGCTGATAGCCAGGGCCCTACCCCAGGCCATTTAAATCAGAATGTCTAGAGGGGGTACTCAGCATGGTTAGAATTAAAACCCCAGGTGATTTTAATGTACAGTGAGGATTGAGAGTCCATGCTAGAAGTTTGGACAAAATGCTCAAAGGAAAGCAAGGCAGTAAATAAATGAAAAGAACTGACTGGCTGTTCAGCTCAACAGCACAGTAATTATCAAGGCCCCCTTCCTTTAGTTGGAGAGTCCAGAGTAAACTCTTTATGGTAAGGGCAGGGGGTCAGCTTCCCCTGGGCCTGTCAGCAGATGGCTTGGGAGGGTCATCAGTATCTTCTATTCAACAAAGGTGTACCCGCTACATCAGAATACAAGTCAAGGACACCTGGGCAGCAGGTGCCAGCACTGGCTCATGCACAGTCCTTCCCCCACTGTAATAGGACAGGAGGAAGCAGGAACCTGCAGATGTCAGTTTCCAGCCTTCAGTCCCAGGGCAGTGTAGAAGTGGAAGTAGGGTACAGGCTTTGCAATTAGGTAAATGCTGACTTTGCCGCTTTCTTTGTGAGCTTAAGCGAGTCCTTTCATCTCTTTGAGTCTATGTTTCCTTATCTGTAGAGTGGGAATTAGACTGTAAGTGTAAATGTCTTTTTTTCTTCTAAGGTTAAGAATAATGTACGTTTGCAGCAACATGGATGGACCTAGAGATTATCATACTGAGTGAAGTAAGCCAGACAGAGAAAGACAAATGTCATATAATATTGCTTATATGTGTAATCTTATTTTTAAAAAATGACACAAATGAACTTGTTTACAAAACAGAAATAGACTCACAGACACAGAAAACAAGCTTATAGTTACCCAAGAGGAAAGGGGTAGGGGGCTATATTAGAAGTTTGGGATGAACATTTATACAGTACTAGGTGGCTCAGACAGTAAAGAATCTGCCTGCAATGCAGGAGACCTGGGTTCAGTCCCTGAATCGGGAAGATCCCCTGGAGAAGGGAATGGCTACCCCTCCAGTATTCTTGCTTGGGGAATTCCATGGACAGAGGAACCTGGCAGGCTACAGTCTACAGGGTCCCAAAGAGTTGGACATGACTGAGCAACTAACACAACAACAATATATAAGATAAATAACCCACAAGGACCTATACATACCACAGAGAACTATACTCAACTTTCTGTAATAACATATAAGGTAAAAGAATATGAGAAACAACATATATATATGTATGTATGTAAACACACACACACATATATATGTATAGCTGAATCACTTTGCTGTACACCTGAAACTAACACAACATTGTAAATCAACTATACTCCAATAAAAAATAAAATAAAAATACAGACAAAAAAAGAATGATGTGTGTACATAGTCTGGTATTTACTAGATGCTCACTAAATGACAATGAATGTTATTATTATCATTACTGAGCAAATAAAGTGACCTGAAATTATCTCCAAAACTGCATTTCATGATCACACCATGAACTGAAGACAAAAACAAGAAATCTATGTGGCAGACAACCAATTTCATCTCATAAACCAGAAAGAAGTATTATTTACACTTCCAGTGTCAACTAAAAACCAGCCTGCTTAAACCTAGAGGTAATTTATTTCCCTCAGTCATGGTGGTGGTGGTGGTGGCTAAGTCGCTAAGTCATGTCCAACTCTTGCGAACCCATGGACTGTAGCTCATCAGGATCCTTTGTCCATGGGATTGTCTAGGCAACAATACTGGAGTGGTTTGCCATTTCCTTCTCCAGGGGATCTTCCCCAACCCAGGGATCGAACCCAGGTCTCCTGCACTGCAGGCAGATTCTTTACCAAATGAGCTTACCAGGGAAGCCTCCTCAGCCATATCTGTCAGCAAATACAAACTGGCTTGGATTCCGACAGTCATTATGATTCGTCTTTCCTCTGTTCAGCCCTTATCACACAACAGAAAGACAAAGCTGAAAGGTCTGGAGAAGACATGACCATCAGGCTCACGGGGACACAAAGTATGTAAGGAGCACGTCTGTCCTCGAGAAGATGGTCAATCTTCATTAAACCTAGAAGTCACTGATTTCAGAACAGAACTAGAAACACACTCTGATTAAGTTTACTAACACTTCTTATTAGACAGGCTGTATGGAAATTAAATGCCTTACTCTGTGTAAGGAGCTGTGCCAGGAACAGCTCCAAAACCAGGACTAAAAGACAGGTGTGGGAGATGCCAAGCACTGGGACAGAGATAAGGTCAAATGTTCAGGCTCTCCTACCACCTGGCATCCTCAGACAACACATGCCCTTCACTTCTCTAAGCCATGGCTTCCCTCTCTTTAATGAGGGACTGACTTCCTTAAGGATCACTGAGAGAATTAATAGATGTCAATCATTGAAATCATTTGTAAACAAATTAATGGTAGATAAATGTGAGGAATCTGTTCCAATCTGACCTACATGCTGTCTCCCAGGACAAAAGCATAAAAATCTACCAATAGAAGATTTGTATCCATTACACACTTGGGTCAAACGCTAAATTGCTGAGTGTTAAAATCAATATTAAGCCAAAGCCAAGATGGAAATCTATTACCATCATCATCTAGATTTCCTTGATACAAGAATAAATACAAAATTTCTCTGTGTTTAAGACAATTTATCAGGGATTTGTTACACGATTGTGGAGATTTTCTGATCATGAAATGTTGAAGGTACAAAGTTGGCAATCTACTTGTAATTTGTCTTTAAAAAAAAACTAAACAATTCTTTTAGGACTTTTCTAGAAAGATTCATGGCCTTAAGTAAAATTAAATACTGAAACTTAAAAGTGAAAGAAAGAGAGTGAAGTTGCTCAGTCGTGTCCAACTCTTTGCGACCCAAGGACTGTAGCCTACCAGGCTCCTCCATCCATGGAATTTTCCAGGCGAGAGTACTGGAGTGGGTTGCCATTTCCTTCTCAGAGAATCTTCCCAACCCAGGGATCGAACCTGGGTCTCCCACATTGCAGGCAGACACTTTACCATCTGAGCCACCTGGGAAGCACTTAAAAGCAGTTTCTTCAAAATAGTCACTCTTTTTAATTATGAATTCATTCACTAACCAATTCTATAATGATAAGAATTATAATATAATTTAATCTCATAATAAAGCCTCTTAAAATTTATATTTTTATAAACATTTATTAGCTAAGAAAAAATACAATGTTCTTCCCAAAGGTATCTAGCTAATGTACTCTATTAACAAAGATTTCACAAATCTAATACTAGCATTTACTATCAACTTATTTCCCTAATTGCTTAACTATTTAAAAGTTCTTAATAGTTTCCACAATCACAGTTAAATATTGTTGTATTTTGCTCTTATAATATATACTTTAATATTTCAGTGGATTTGTAGAATTTCAGGGTATAAAACACCTTTAAAAGACTTTTGACTACAAATTACATGTAAAAGATTCACCTACATTTGAAAGTAACAATCTAGAAATTAATTTTATAGATATTAAGTGGAAAGTAATATCTGTATATAAACAACAAAACTGAAATACATGTTTGTTCATATTACAAATGGTTTTATGCTGATATAATAGCAACAAATGTTATGTTAGTTATTCACAAACTCAGATGCCCATAATGTTAATAAAGTCAACAACTGGCTATCTTATCATTCCAAGGGCTGAAGCAGAGAGCTAAGCCAAAGAGCATCTTTACAACAAATATTAAAGCAAAAAGCAAAGTTAGTGCATCCTTTAAGGCAAATGAGTTGCCTACTTCTAAAAGGGCACTTCTAGATTTTTAGTATCCTAACACAGAAACAGGACATGGGGCAAAAAAATTAGAATTTTCAATACATATGTATCAAAAGACTGCCACGAATCAGATACTATACTAAGATATCTAGAAGAACTCACAGTTCAGCACAGGAGACAAACATGTATACAACAACCATCACTGTGTTCATAGAGGTCTGGCACAGAGTGTGTATGGTACGGGGTGGGTCGTTAGGTAAACTTTCACCAAATAGGACTTTCAAGCCCCAAATGGAGGCTGCATGCCTCAAATTTATGAACAAGCTCAGAGAAACAGTGATGCTCTAGAATTACATGTCGGTTGGCAGGTTGGACAAGAACAGTGACAAATTTCATGGTTTTTCAGACACGGTTTTGAGTTTCATTTCCATGATGTGGGAAAGTAACATAAAATATCTGAGCCTCAGTTTCCTTATCTGTAAAATGGGGTAACATTATTTTGAGTGGGTGCTGGAAAGACTTATGAGGTATCTACTGGAAGTACCTAACAGAGTCCCCAGCTGGGTACAGCATTCTGCACACTTTTTGCTCCCTCCCTTCCCAGTATCATTTCACACATTCAGTACATGAGCTCAGACAAATGGTTCTATGACATGGTTCTTAGCCTTGTTGCTGAAACAACCAAGATGTTTCCACAACTCCATCAAGGCACAGGGAACTTTCCCAAGAAGCCAATAGAATAACACTTAAGTCACTCAAATGTTTTATAACCTCCCTGGCATGGAATGGGAGTGAGTTGGGATGCAAGAATTTATCTGTGTTTATCTAGCACTACACAAAGAAGACGAGGCTTCCCAGGTGGCGCAGTGGTCAAGAATCTGCCTGCCAGTGCAGGAGATTCAGGAAACATGAGTTTGATCCCTGGGTCAGGAAGATCCCCTGCAGGAGGAAACGGAAACCCATTCCAGTATTCTTGCCTGGAAAATTCCAAGGACAGAGGAGCCTGGTGGGCTACAGTCCATAGGGTCGCAGAGTCAAATGCGACTGAGCAAGCACAAACACACACAGAAGAGATAGACACCACACTGTGACTCACGAGTATGGCTGAGAAAGACAAAGCCTCCAGGGATCTAAATATTTAGGCATCAAGTTCTGTTAGAAGTCCTATTGGGAGGTTACACTCCAGGAACTCAACCCATTAACAGCTGCCCTGGGTGATTTATAATCTTTCAGCTATATATGCCACATCTTCAATGGGAGGAGAGGCAGTGAGGGAATTCTATCCACTGCGTTTGGTGGGCACAAGCTTTTTGGGGCCCCAGAGAGGAAGATGCTTGTGGAGCAGCAAATATTCTCCTTTAGATCCTCCAAACAGTTTCCTCCTATTCTTCCTTCCCTACACAATGTCTCTGACAACCAATCCCATTCCTAAAGCATCTGAGGCAGAACACAGAAATTGGCAAGCCAATTAATGCAAAGCTCTTGCTCCCAGGCATGCATGGAAGTGAAACTGAGTTGATCCTGAGCTGCCTCGTGGATGTGATTAATGCAATTTCCTCTCCATCCTACTACTGAAACTCTGATTCACTATTTTAAAAAAGGGGGGTGGGAGGCTCCAGGCCTAAAATGATGAGGACCAGATACAAAGTGTGCTGACCACAAAATACACTGAAGCCCTGTCTCATAATTGGCAGACACTTTCAATTCACCAGAGATAACACCTACTAAACTGGTGCAGTCTTACTGTACTGTCTACAGTGAAAATTAATTACTTGTATATTCAAAACAAGCACCAACATAATGTTGAAAATAAAGAAAGCACGCTAATAGCTCAGAATTCTGTGCTCCCAAAGAGCTCCTGTATTAAACCTAATATTTGACACCTCAGCCCCTGACTCATAAGATGCATGTGTACATGTGTGCATGCATGTTCACACAGGTACCTAAGTATACATTAATGGTTGATAAACCAACCAACCCAAAATAACCAGGGATCCGTTGTATGATCCCTGGTGGAGATGAGAGGTGCAGGGAAGATTGGACAAACTCCAAGAGACAGGTGGTCATCTTCCAGAGCAGCTGAAACTGGAGTACATCAGAGTGGTCTCTGATCAGAAAAACTATTCAAACCTAGAATACATGAGACAGAGAAAACCAACAGTGGTTTCCAGGATGAGTCTCAAGCTGAAATCGCAGAAGTGCAGAGCTCCTGAGCCCAGACATTTCCTTCTTAACTAGCTGTTTCTAGTTAAGGTGTCTAATATCTAGATTTAATACAGGGGCTCTTTGGGAGCTCAGAATTCTGAGCTATTAGTGTGCTTTATTTTCAACATTATGTTGATGCTCGTTTTGAATATACAAGTAATTAATTTTCACTGTAGAAAATTTGGAAAACACAGGAAAGTACAAGGAACAATTCTATGTGCCTATTCCTGGGTGACAAGCAGGAATGATTAAATCATTTATGTAATAATGATTCATGAATAAGCTTTATACCTCTACAGAAGAAAGAAAGTTATACACAAAATTCTTTGCAAATATGTTTATCTGATTGCTAGGACTAAGAAGAAAGAAACTGCCTCTTAAAACATATACTGTTGGAAGGGGAACCAAACCAGAAACACTGTAGCAAGGTCAATGAGAGTGGACAAGTTCAAGCTCAGAAATATTAAATGAACACCTAAGATACTCCAGGCCACTGTAGGTGTCTGCACCACAGTAATGAATGATGCCTTCACAGAATTTAACTTCTTCTTAAGCTAAATTCTTCTAATTTAGCAGGAAGCAATAAAACCAAGAAGTCATGGGGAATCCTGGTACCATATGATATAATATTGCAGCCCTAATACACTTGACTGTGCACATCTAAGTATTAAGCTATTAATAGGAGTAAAGTATTGGAAGGAAGGGGGCAGATATTTGTTCCTAGTTTAAAGAAATTTGACAAATTCATACTAAGAGCTCTGAGAAGCTGTACTGCAAAGAAATGTGTCTATATCTGCATAAGCTGGCATTTCTCAAATGTTTGACCACAAAAATGCCCCGTTTCATGGAATACCTATCCACAGATCAAAGAAGGCTAACATTTAGCATAACTCAGTTTGCAAAATACACATTAATGGCTGTGCCATCAATATTAAATTCTCATCAGATGAGTTCTTTTAAAAAAGATGGGAGAGATTATTATGTGTTCTATAAAAATTAACAAAAAACTTTTACACCTGTTCTTGAAGGTATGAAATTTATTTATTTGGATTTTTTCCTTCTCTAAAATTGAGGAAAATGAGACTTTGGTATATTTCTCAGCTTGCTGGAGAATTATGGAACTGTAAAGCCAGCCCCTCAAAACCCCAGGAACTCTGGGGATCCCTTCTCACCCCCTGTGGCTATGGGCTACAAGCAGAGGTGTCACTGAAACACGAGCAGTTGGCAGCGGAGGGCACAGTGAGCAGTCAGCATGTGGCCAGTGCTACAGGCAATAGACACAGAGGCACAGGTGTTCACAAAAAAAGTGTGCAGCCAACTTCTCATAATCTATTTCTGGGAGGAGGAGTGGTTACAGATCACTGAGAAGGAGAGAGCATAGATAAAGCCTAAACCCTCTTTTGTTTTAAACATCATTTCTGTTAAATACATTAGTCAATTTGACAAGAAAAATGGATGAGAGAAGTTGACTTATAAAAAGTCAAGCATTCTGTATTGAAAGTGAGAAGATTTAGGTTCTAATCTTGTCTCAACCTTCAGCCAGAATCTCTAAATTTTCCTCTAATCATCCTCTTCGCCATCATTCCCTCTCTTTCATATCTAGTCCTGGTATAAGTTAAAAAGTAACCATCAATCTCAAATCATAGAGACAAAGAGTTTAATTAAACAGTACTGGACGTTAGATAGTCATTTGGATAAAGATAAAATTAGAGCCATTCATCACATCATATATAAGAATAAACTGCACATGAATCAGACATCTAAATGTGAAAAGAGAAACTATACAGGAACTAGAAGATAACACGAGTAAACATGGTGTCAGGAACACTTTCTAACTATGATCAATGAACAGAAGTAATTTTTACAAAAGATTGTTAAATTTGTCTATATAAATGTAAAAGTCTTTTTTCATGACAAAGAAGACAAACACTGTAAACAAAGTCAAATAACAAATTGGGAGAAAATATTTATAATATATTTCATAAATTAAGGGCTAATTTACAGAGATTTCTTGAGAAAAAGAAAGCCCAAAATTCAAATTTAAAAAATGGGCAAATGATATGAACAGATAATTCATAAAAAATGGAATTTATAAAATTAACAAATGTGGTCTTTAAACACATGAAAAGATGTTCAGCTTCACTCATAATAAGACATATGCAAATTTAAACTAAACTGAGATGTCATTTCTCACCCATCACATTGGCAGCAATTCAAAAGCTTGACAATACACTCTGTGGCTGAGGATGCTGGTGGGCCCCCCGCCCAGGGAGAGTAATACGACACTAGGTACATAACAAAACATCTGCCCTTGACCCAGCATTCCCACTTCTAAGAATGCAGCCTGAAGATAAGCCTCCAGTGTTATGAAAATAAATATGCATAATATTATTCACTGCAGGAAACTGCTCTACCACCCAAGCATAGACGATCAGTTGTATAAAAGATAGAGAGACAGAGAGAGAAATAAGGCAGGAAAGAAAGGCATAAAGATGGGTAAAACCAGGAAGGAAAGAGAGAGAAGGGAGAAAAGAGAGACAGAAGGGCAGACAGAAGAAAAGAAAGAAGTTCTAAAGAAAGGAGGGAGGAAGAGAGAAAGAAAGAAGAAAAAGATTTTTTAAAAGCAAAGTACCTAAGAGCATATGTGTGTGTGCGTATTACCTTTTGTGTAAAAAAGAAAAAGAAATACAAGAGACACAAGAAAGATACCAAGAAAACAATGAGGCTGGTTGGGTAAGAGAGTGGAAGAAATATTGGAGCATACTTTTTTGTTTAGTTTTGACAACTGAAGCATGTTAATATTTTACATATTCAAAAGATAAAATTAAATCAACAAGACAAGGGTGAGAAGGAAGGAAACTAAAACCCGAAGTCAATTGAAACAACTGAATCCAAACACATTTCAAATGAACAACTCGATGACACTGAGGGGTTGGGGGAAAGAATCATAAAGAGAAAAGAACTAATCCAGGTAACTCCTAAATATAGTATTTGACAGTGTATCCTCAGTCCTGGACAGGGTTAAAGTTAGGGCAGAGGATCGCAAACAAACTCTGAACTCTTTTTAGCAGGTTTGTGTTGTGTCATGATGATAATAAAAATAAAATCATTATTATTATTTGTATATACATATGTGGATAGACATCCATATAGCACAGGTATGTATATATTTAAATGCTTTATGTATAGACGCATGTGCCTATATGCTTTTATGTGTAATATTTCCCAGCTCTGGCTATTGAATGGGCTTAGGACCAAAAGCACGACAGTACCCATAAGAACATGCAACACTCAAATATTGGCCCCAACACCATTCTCCACTGAAAAGAACCAAGACATAGTGAAGAAATAGTTGATTTTAGAGCTCAGACAGAGAAGATACAAGATTAAACTAGAATATCCTTTTATCCTAGCAGGTGAATAAGTGCTAACAGCAAAGATGGGGACGTATCACAAGGACACAGGAGCCAGCTTACAGGGACAATTTAATCATCACAACAATTACACACTACTATGAATTACACAAGATTTAAACAGATATATGGAGTCCATACCTATACTTGAAACAGAGAGACAGAAAGAGAAGAGAAGGAGTTTTACTTAGAAGAGAATGCAGAATGTTGCCTAATAAACATGAAAGAATCACTAATGATGCAAAAGCTTCACTTGGCAAACATAATAGTAAAGACTGGTTTCAATGAGAATTTTGAGAAAATTTTTGATGAGGAACAAAGTATCTCCTCATGGATTGCTTAATAATTGCAAAGCAAAAATGGTAACTATATAGTGGAAAAACTGAACTGTTGTTCAGGTGCTCAAAAACACCAGGTGCTCAAAAACACCATCAGGAGCCTCCTGAGGAGGACAGAACATCAACTACACAGTCTTGTAGCGGCTAATGCATAACTGAATTTTAACACAAAGAAACAGAGGACAAACCTGACGTGAGGAATATTATATTTCTCAAAAGAAGTCACTGTATTCTTCAAAAATGTCAATGCCATAAAAGAAGAAAAGCTATTGAAATGTTCCAGATTAGAAGAGATTAAAGAAACATGACAACTAAGTAAATGCACTACCTGATTCTAGGCTGGATTCTCTACTAGAGGAGAAAAAAGCTATCAAGTATATAACTGGCAAATTGACAAAACAGGAAGACAAAACAGTAGATTAAAATATTACATCAGGGTTATGTGTACTGAAACGGATAAGTATACTGTGAATATGAAGAGATGATCCTTATTATTAGGAAATACACACTGTACTTAGTCATAGGAGGCCATGATGTATCATGACATATGCAACCTCCTCTCAAGCACTGTAGAAAAAATACTATAAAAAATATATATGTAAATGCATGTGTGTGTATATATGTGTGTGTGTGTGTGTGTGTGTGTTTATATATGTACACACACATAAGAAGATAGAGAGGGGGAAAATGCAAATAGCATGAAATGTTAACGATACATGAAACTGATAAAAGCATATAGGTATTGTACCATTTGACTCAACAATTCCACTCCTGGATATCTTACTGAAGAAAACAAAAACACCAGCTCAAAAAGTTACATGCACTCCAGTGTTCATAGTAGCATTATTTACAATAGGCAAGATATGGATATCATTCACCTAATGATGAATGGATAAAGAAGATGTGGTACATGTATACAATAGAATACTACTCAGTCATAAAAAAATAAATGAAATTTTGCCATTTGAAACAACATGGATGAACCTGGAGGGTATTATGCTTAGTGAAATGAATCAGAGAGAAAAAATGTACTGTATGACATCACTTATATGTGGAATCAAAAAATAAAACATACTAGTGAATATAACAAAACAGAAACAGACACAGATAGATATAGAGAACAAACTAACAGTTACCAGTGGAGAAGGAGAAGTGGAAAGGGCAAGATACAGGTAGGGGATTAAGAGGCACAAACTACTATGTCTAAAATAAATAAGCTACATGAATATACTGTACAGTAC
This sequence comes from Giraffa tippelskirchi, assembly GCF_054371585.1. Lineage (NCBI taxonomy): Eukaryota > Metazoa > Chordata > Mammalia > Artiodactyla > Giraffidae > Giraffa > Giraffa tippelskirchi. Next base: position 156,264,802 of record NC_137276.1, on the reverse strand, counting down.
AGGGAATAGAGCCAATATTTTAAATAACTATAAATTAAGTATAATCTTTAAAAACTGTGGATCGCTATGTTGTACACTTGTAACTTACACAATATTGTACAACTATACCTCAATAAGAACTAATTTTTTAAAAATTTAAAAGCATATGGGTATTGTTTCGACTATTCATTTTATGTTTGAAATCATTTACAAGAAAAAATTAAATAAAAATAACCATGGAGAAAAACAAGGGGGGGAATGTAGCAATTAAGAAGTAGCTCTCTGTGCAACTTAGAGGGGTAGAATGGGGTGGGAGGTGGGGGAAAGGTTCAAGAGGGAGGGGACATATGTATACCCATGGCTGATTCATGTTGATAGATGGCAGAAACCAACACAATATTGTAAAGTAAATAATATTTTTTAAAGTCGCTCTATTTTCTAACAGGATTTGAAAATAATTAATAAATTAAGCCCAAACTACCTCATTCCATGTAATATTTATGTGTCCGTATGTTTCATAGATACATAAAGAATTCTGCATATTTTAATTTCTTAACACAGAAAATTATCCTATAATTTCTTCTTCTAAAACTCCTGGAGTAAACAATTGCTAACACGCACAAGGCCACAGTGTCTATGTAACCAGGGCTATAATTACAAGATTTGTAGGTCAATTCAAGCCTCTGAAATTCCAGTTCACCACATTTGCAATCTGAGTACTATTTCCCTTCTAGAAAGAGCAAGTTTAGAGTTGGAAGATGAGCTATATCTAACATGATAATAGCTAGCATCAATTTTTTTAAATCTATCAGCACTGGCCTTTGAGGTTAACTATCACCAAACGCACAGGCTTGGGGGTGGTGGGGGGCAAGAAGCACTCTTTTGGTCAAAATATAGATTAGCCTACACGTGCTATCTTCCACTACACACCTGAACTTCCCAGGAGGAGGAAAAAATAGTGAATCAGGCCTTGATTTCCTCCTTGGATAAGTTTGAGAGGGGAAAAAAAAAAAGATACAAAGGTTAGACATTATGAGGTCAAGAACCATCAAACAAATAAAACTTGATGTTGAAACAGAAACAGGTAAAATATCTGGGAAGGCAACAGAACTCTCAGCTCTTTGATTCCAAAACAGCCTCAGCAGACTGAAAAAAAAAAAGATACATATATGCATATATATATATAATTAAAATTATACTGCAGCTGAATACTAGGTATTGTTCCTTTCCAAAAGCATTAAAATATAAAGGTCAGTTAGCTTAAATGGTATTTTATTGCACACACTTTAAAAAGACCTTGAACAATTAAAGCAATGAAATATATTCCTTGCTATCATTTTAAACGTTCTCAGAAGCATAAAAGAAGGCACATACACAAAAAATGTTAACCCCTTCTCTCCCTTTATTTCAACGCCTCGCAGAACTTATGAGCCTTTTCAGTAGAGTTTCCAGTGGTTTTATGTAGTTTGGGTGAAACTCTTGGTTATCCAGCAGTTTCACTTGGGTGTCAGGGTCGTGACCGCCCAGAAATATGGCCCATGGAGAGGGGTTATTACCACGATACCACCAAAGACACAAGTCAAAGATCAAGACTACATCAATGGGTCTCCCAGGAGATCTAAAATAAGACCAAAGTTCATTCAGGTGAGCAACTTAGGGACAGGGCATTTTTTTTCTTAATTCCTCCAGAGATTTTAATAGGGCAGGTGAGCTTGCAAACTACTCGACTGGAAGACTGCAAACTCCTCTGCAGCTCCTAAGCTCTAGGAAAACCTTCAACCATCTCCTTCCTGCCTTATAGGATCCTCAGATGGACCCTGACCGCATTCTATTATTTCTCTCCCTTGTTCAGTTTAGGAGAAGGCAATGGCATCCCACTCCAGTACTCTTGCCTGGAAAATCCCACGGACAGAGGAGCCTGGTAGGCTGCAGACCATGGGGTCGCTAAGAGTCGGAAACGACTGAGCGACTTCACTTTCCCTTTTCACGTTCATACATTGGAGAAGGAAATGGCAACCCACTCCAGTGTTCTTGCCTGGAGAATCCCAGGGACGGGGGAGCCTGGTGAGCTGCCGTCTATGGGGTCGCACAGAGTCAGACACGACTGAAGCGATTTAGCAGTAGCCGGTTCAGTTTCCGTAAAAATAAAATGGTGAAAATGACAAGCCATTTCCACCAGGCTAGAGGGGGAAAAGGTGATCGATTTTAAGGTGTTTTGCATATATGAGTATTAGTTTTTATCGATTTCCTTACATAATATGTAAAAGAGTTCCTTAACTTTTCAAAGGCATTGCTCTCCCACGGAACAGTCTATAAACTCTCTAAGCCTCTAAAAATACCCTCCACTGTTTTGTCTTTTTCCCCCCTCAAATCCCTGGAAACTAGTACCTCAGGCAGTGTACGTGATCACAGGATCATAGATCAGGGTCTTTCTAGAAGTTCTCTGGAAAGCCCCCCACTTTCATGCAGAAAAGAGGTCATTACCCCATTTCACAGATAGGTCAAATGAGGCTCAGAAAGATCAAGTGGCTTGAGTTTAGTCACACTCAGGTCCCCACACTCCACACCGACATGCCTCTCTGATTTCTGAAGGTCAGAAAGTCAGGCCTTTACATATAGGATGACTATAGTTCCTATTCTAACTTATCCAGGTGACAAAACAACCAGAGTCCCCTCACCAGGCCTTGTCCACTAACCTCTAGCAAAGGAAGCTGAGACTCAAAACCTCTCATCTGAGATCATAAAATGAAAGAAAAGCCTCAGATGTCAATAAATTGTTGTTTGCTGTAACTTGATGGATGAGTCAGGCTTCCCAGGTGGCGCTAGTGGTAAAGAACCTGCTCATCAATGCAGGAGACCCAAGGGACTAGGGTTCAATCCCTGGGTTGCAAAGATGCCCTGGAGAAGGGCATGGCAACCCACTCCAGTATTCTTGCCTGGAGAATCCCATGGACAAAGGAGCCTAGCAGGCTGCAGTCCATGGGGTCACAAAGATTCAGACATGACTGAAGCAACTCAGCATGCATGCATGCAATGGATTAGTAACTTTGAGCAACATATTCAGTGCAAGAGGGAAAGAAGACCCCATAGTTACATTTCAGAATATGAGCATGGGATGTGAGGAAGGGCAGAGAATGTTAACCACAAACAAATTAGTGCAAGGAAATGCAGGGTGCAAGGAAATGCAGGGTGCAAGGAAATGCAGGGTGTTTGCTTCCTAGAGGCACCTGTAAGTTACTGAGGCTGATGATTACACGCATTTATGGGTCATCATTCCACTTAAAGGTCAGAAAAATGAATAGATGCCTAGAAATATCTGTTACCAAAACTCTCAAGTACCATGAATTTTATGTAAATGGGAAAAAAAAAGTCATGGAGATCTTCTGAATCTCATTTTAGAGATCAAGAAATGACAAGGGATAAGGAAACTTACTCAGATGACTAAACGATTAAGCAGCAGATACAACAACACGCAAGGGGCACTCTCAGTCATTTCTCCTTTAGAAAATTCTCACATCATGGCATAATATTCTATGGTATTGGCCAATAATTGGAAAATTATGAATATATATTTCTACAATTACAGTCAAGAAATGGAAATCTTTCTGTTTCCCTAACACACTATGATTTCACGGACAAAGGAGAACAGTAAGGGTAGCTGGATATATTTACCATGATTTGATTTTTTTTTTTTTACTAAGCAGGGTACACGCAAAAGCAGAGTTGTTTTGACCTACAAAAAATGTGAGGTTTGGGGAAGGAAACAAGCTTTACTATTTGATTATCAAATTTATTTTGCCATCTTCATTGTATGGGAGGCATTAGCACACAGGCTGCATCAAAGGCTTGGTGGCCCAAGACCTCATTCTCGTGGCCCACTTTTTTGTCAGCTCAAGAGTGACAGGAAACAAGAATGGAAGGATCATACCAAAAGGATACATCAATTAACTGTGCATTGCAAAGACAGATAATAAGAAATTCAGAGACGAAAGAAGAGAGAAAGAAACCATTTCACAACATTTTGTCCACAAGTTTCTCAAGAGCCTCTCCAGACCCTGCCTTCTGCAATCCCAACCCATGTCCTCTGAGGTTTAAACTGCCCCCAAGGCGCAGTTTTTCTAGCAGCCTTCAACAGCAAAGGTGGGAGAGGATTGCCAATTTCTTGTGAATCCTGAAGATTTCCTTTATGAGTCATGGGAAACTGAAATAACTCGGGGGGCGGGGATGACTTTTTTGAAAGAAACAGTTTTAAAGCAGTTCCTACTAATTTGTTCTGCTGTGTGGTAAAAGTCTTGAACACAGGAAAAATTAAGTTTCTAGAGTTGATTCAAAAATGGGAATTTTTGTTAGGTTCTGTCAATTGTCACCGTGGCATTTCTTATTCGGATTTTTCTTACTGTCATTTTTTTGTTAAATTAATTATAGTTTGATCAGTGTAGGAGCTATTTTGAATCCATGGGACTTTCCTCACCAGATTGTTTTGGCATTTTAAAGTCACTCACATTCAGGGCCTAAACAATATGGCAAGTATCTCTTTTTCTCTCTCCTTTATACTCAAATTCTAAACAAAGGAACCATCTGTTCTCTCTCTGAAAACATCAGCCCTTGTTTTCATTTTTCTGTTAATAATAATGCTTTAAACTTATAGCATGTCTTTTTCCAACTTGCTTATTAAAGCATTTTGTAGATATTGCCTCACTTGTCTTCAACATCACCTCACCCCTGATTAACTGGAGGATAAAGGAAAACGTTTGCCAATTTTTAGTCAGATAAGTGATTATTGGCCGTTTGATGAGTTCTATACAAATGACCACAGGTGAGTCTCAGCAAGAACGTGGCCATCACCTAGCTCAGCTCTGACTCTTCCACGTGTAAAAGGGAGACGCAGAAAGGAGAAGTCACTCAGTGATCTATTTGTGTACTTGGTCCTCTACCACCAGCCACCCCCCCGCCCCCCCGCCCCGACTGTAAGCAGCCAAGGTGAGAACCGTGTCTTACACATTTTTGTGTCTCAGGTACCTGATGTGTAAAACGTGCTCATTTGAATATTTCTTGAATAAATGAAAATTTTGAGGGTAGTGCCACAGGTGGTTGCGGCAGAGCCGAGGTCGGAGCTCAGCTCACCCATCCTCTTACTCAGTGTGCTGTTAAAAATACACACCAAATAGACCCAAACGCAAAACAAATCAGAGACAATACCAAAGCGGGTGCGCGGGGTACATAAGATGCAGGCCTGTGTCTAGACTCAAGAAGCTGGTTGAACGAAGTCAGTAAGCATCATAGAGTTTGGCCAGGGGCTGTGCTCAAACATAACCCACGTTAAGGCTGACTCCCCAAATGCTCTGCGTTCCTTCTGTGCTCCGAGCAGTTGGGGATGTGGATGTAGTGGAACTAGCCCTTAGACATGACCCGACTGGAAGAAATGATGTGTCTTAATGACAAAGGACGGCATGTCTCTGTAACACCCCTGAGCCCAATAAGAAAGCACCCTCCACCCTGAGATTTCCCCGCATCACTCAGTGTAACCCGAGAGTGCTCAGTCTGGGAATCACGAAAGCCACCAGCCCAGAGTTTTCCAACAAGCAGAGAGGTCACTGAAATCAAAACCTTTTTTCCGTGTGCCTCACTGGAAATCTGCGACTCATTTGGCACATTTTTCTTCTTTTCAGAACGCCCCATTCCCCACTGCTACTCCTTGAAGCTAAAGGGAAAATAAATTGTTTCTAGAAAAGCAAGTTAACTGTGGGATTCTGTCATCCAAATGCCTTCTACACTAGTAATTCTAACAAATTCAGCAACTCCCTGAAGAGTCTTCAAAAATAGATTGTCTGTGTAGACGAGAAAGCTAGACGTCCAAGGAGAGAAGGAAAAATACCTTCTTTAAGAAAAAACAAAAGAAATCATATAGCCAAAGAGAATTCAAGTATATTATAACGCGGTCTCACATTAAATGAATTCGTTTCAGAAATGAACAGGGAAAAAATCAGTGACAAAATGCAAACAAATCGGCATACAGGAGCCTTCAAACAATTAGGATTTCTTTGAGGGGGGAGGTGAGTGGGCACAGTGGTGCAGAGGGGAGAGAAAGACACAGGAATAAGGATGGAGTCACTTCAACCCCCAACACACTGTGTCTGACACGGACACAGAGGCTGCGGGCGGTGTCTGGGATCGTCCAGCACATGGTGGGAAGCATTTATATCAAGCCGTGCAGTACCAGCAGGGGAATAAGACAGTGAGTACTTCAGAGCAGACAGCTGCAGAGAGGGCCCCTGCACAGAGCAGACACAGCAGGCTGAAAGCATTCGTATACCAACAGTCCTTCCCTCACTCACCACACTCGGCTTCTGGACGCCTTTCAGGGTCAAGGCTGTCCCCAGAGCCATTTATCATTTCTGCAGCCACTACCCATGCACTCGCTGTCAATACATTCCTGACAAGTCTGCCCTTTTCATACATATGGACCTTTCTGCTCTTAGGCTACCTCCAAAAATATCACCTTGGACTTTGCATACATCCCCGGTAATCCAGCATCTTGACGTTTTAACATTCAAAAGTGAAAAGAATAAAGGATCCACCAAATGATATTTAACTAGCTTTCATCTCCAAACCTAAGTTTTTCAGGGGATCATTTGGAAGGTGGTCATTGGGGAGGTCAGTTAAGCGTTCATCTGGTGTCTGAATAGGTGTCTGTCATGTCGGCAAAAACAGAAAAGACCTGAGCATGCAGTTCTCACAGACCTTGACAATCATGTCCTGCCAAAATCATGTCTGAGAAAAGAACCCCCAAGACAGCAGATGCTTCCTCTCACATGAGCAGCACTCCTGGCTAACCAATAAATACAATTTGACAGTGGTGATCGGTACTTTTTCAAATAAAAGTGTCTCTTAGAGGATGTTACTGGTTTGATATTCTTAACTACTCAGTTCAAGTTGGATAATCAGGAGCAAGGCTCTCAGTCATGCTGGATATCAGTGTCTCTTTTCCTACAAAATAAAGCAGCCCAGTCCAGTAAGCTGCAGACTTCCTCTGTCTCACAAATCCTGTGCCTCAGTGCCTACTGCCAAGTGGTCTACCCTCTCCCTCTTAGTCTGTTCATCTCCTCTCTCTCTCTCACATACACATATGCTCACCCCAAGATCCCTCTTATCCAGTCCACAATCTTGTTATTTAGGCAAGCTACAAGCAGTTCCTCCACAATCCCCATCACTGCTTCTGTGCTTAAGATCTGACACCAAAAGGATTTCTTAGCTGGTTTATAAGAGACACAAACATGGGGCACATGAATCCCATTTACACACAGACCTCACCTTGAGATGAGATCCTCAGGGGGGCTCCAGCAGTCTCTTCATCCCCCCGCCACAGGAGCAGCCACCTGCCGGGACTCCAGCTGTTCAAGTCCGATCTCTACCCCTTACTCTCTGACACCTTGAACAAGTCATTTTACCACCCTGGGCCTCAGTTTCTCTAACTGTAAACTGAGGCATTTGGGATATAATGAATGCCAAAGTCTCTCAATTCTGACATCCTTCCCTAGAGCTCTGAAATTTCATTAGCCATCAAAGCAAACACCCTCCAAAGCCCTGTCTCTGGTATTGGTGTTGACCTGGGGCTCCCAGGTAAATGGAGATGACTCTTTGCATGATATTGCACAATAAGTAATAATAGCACATCAAAAGGAGCAAATACTTCTAATTTGTGTTTGTTTGTTTATTTCCAGGCTAAAGAAGTTGCAGGCACACCTGCCAATGACCTTTGGAGTCTCCATGATGTTTTTTAATTTTTTTTAACAATGGGTCAGAAGTTCAGAAACTAAAAAGGTGAATGTGGAAACCACACAGAAATAATATGGAGCCTGAGAAATTGAAAAAATGATTTAGGATAAATAATACCACATTCCTCTTTTTAAAAAAAATTAAACAATAATGAGAGTAAGCAGGGGCACTATAAAGTAAAAATAAAATTGAACACAGAAAAGACTGATTTGCCTAGGATTCCTCTCAGCCATGTAATCAGCACGAATAGCAAAGACCATATAATACCCATGTTTCTATTTGTTGCCCTCAACTGACATGGTTGGTCGTTTGTTTTGTTTTAAATAAAATGGGGAAGCAACAAATATATTAAATCCATCTGCAGAAAACCCATATTTGCATGTGGAAAACAAATAAGTGGGTGCCTGAATGGGTGATTAGGCATGCAATTGCCCATCTGCAACCGGGGCCCCAGCCTCCCTGCAGGTGCGCCTGACACAGGAGCAGAGACTCGGAAAGGCGGGTCCTCCACCATGGAGAGCGACAGACATGAGGAAAACCCTGCCCTCTGCAAATGGACTTGTTCTGAGCTGCTCCCCTTACCCTGGCCCCATACGGTCCCGGTTCTTCCGTCACTGTCCCTATATCTTAGAACTGAAAACCAGAAATAAGTTTAGTCATCCTTTGCTTAGATTTCTGTGGATTCTTTAAACCACAAAGGCAATCTTTTTTTCTGAGCATCTTCGATATGTTCTTAATAAATATTTGTTGTTGCATCTATCTTTATGAGAATGGGTGACCCTCTCTCCTGTACTCTTCACCTGGGTCATTCTACTCCAGTCACATTGACCTCACTTTTCGGCCTCAGGGCCTTGGCAACTGCTTTCTTTCAGCTTGAAACACTCTTCCCGCTCTGGTCTCCAGCTTACTAACTCGCAGCCTTCAGGTCTTGCTCCTGTGCACTCATATCAGTAAGACCTTCTTAGATCAATGAATTTAAATCTGTATCATGGCCACCCTCTGTGCCCATAACCTGCCTTATTTTCCTTCTGAAAACAGATCATAACCTAAATTTATCCATTTACTCATTGATGGTTGTCTGGTTCCATCAAACAGGTTTGTCTGATTTGGTTCACGGTTCTATTCCCTGCACCTGGAACGGTATAGCACATAGTAGGTGCTAAACACCCAGTTGTTATGTTAACGAGTCATCACAGTAATGTGCAAACCACTACACTGGGCACCATGGGTCCTCTTATGGAAAAAGACAAGATTTATGCTCTTAGGAAGCTTCTACAACCTAGTGGAGAAAGAAGACTGGAAATCTGTTTATATAGCAGAGCAAAGTGACATGAATGCTCCACTGGAGGTATAAACAAAGCACTCACATAGTACAGAAAAAGCAAGCCCTTGACACAGGAGGGGGGAGTGGGCGGCGGGGAACAGACTGAAGGAAGCCAACAGAACTGAATTCTCTGGAACTATCTGAAAAGGAAGCACAGAAATCATCCTCAAAAATACATTCAGCACAAACAAGTACTAAGACATCTTCAGTTAGCCTCCTTTCCTTCATCAATAATGCTAAGTGAAACAAAAGATTGCCCAAGATAAGTCAGCATTTCTGTGTGCCAAGACCATGGAGAAAAGAAGAACCACTTTCCTCCATAAAGCCTTCATTTTAAAATGGAAATTATTTAATTTGCACACAAGTGCACACAAAACACCTCTTCAGAAAATTCCAGGACGACCTTAAAGGGTATCCAGTCTAACAATATCTTATTTCCCCTGAGAGGACCCATTGGTATCAGCCTCTATCTAAATACCCTCAGAGATAGGGAACCCATAACCCCAGAAATGGCTCATGCCACCGCAGTCTGCTGTGAATACTAAAACACACTCCCTCACACTGTCTTTCTGTTACTTCCACCCAATGCTCCCAGAACTCCTTCTCGGGTCACAAAGAGGGAGTTTGTGTTCCCTTCTGGGGCAGAGTCCTCGCCTGCTCCCTCCTCCTCCACCCCTTTCTCTCTTCTCCACACTAAACATTTCCAGTTCTTTTTTTCATCCCTCAAAGGCTCTGATTTCTGTTGCCATCAGCCATCTTAAACTGCACCCTTCCATTCCCTCCATCTCTCACTGTTCCAGGACTTTTTTTTCTTTTTCTTTTTTTGGAGCTGACCTACTGCTCAAGCAATTTAGCATTCTTTGGAGAGCTGAGCATTTTGTCTGGGGATGAGTAGAAGAGCACAGGGGCTCCAAAAGAACATGGGTAAGTAACTCTGTGCGCCCTGACCCAGGAAGACCCTGGCAGAGTAACGTAACTTTCCCACCTTGACCCTGAAATGCTATCTTTGACATAAATTAGAAAGCTGAAGCATGTGACCTCACTCCACCCCAAGGACATTCAGAATTGGGGGAATCTTGTGCCTCATGGCCCCTCTAGTCCTGTTGGTCCCAGCTGGCCAGCCTGCATTAGAATAGGTAGTTTTTAGCCATCTCTACACCTGAGAACTGGATTGCTTGTGTGACCTTGGCAAGACACTTAAAGTCAACAAATCAAAGCATCTCAGAAGGTAAAGGAAAAAGAGAGCTCTAAATCATCCAGTCCAAAAATTTCCCAGTAATCTCTTGTGCACCTCCCCACACCCTTCCCCATCCACAGTCATGGCAGACATTGCTAAATGATCATGGTCAGATACAATTTCAGAATCCTTCTCCACACAGCACCTCAAACAGCCACGACAAATCCACCATGTGGCCACATAAAATCCAAGCTACTCATTCTTCAGATGAGGAAAACTGGAGCTCAAAGATAGGCTATGACCTCCCTGTGTCTCAGGGTCAGGAAAAGAACCAGAACTACAAAGGTCCCGTCCCTATATTCCTGAGTCCTTTGCCCTCCTCTAACTCTGATACTCTATCAGTGCTCCTTGGAGTGGGGATGGGGAGCTTGCTGTTGTATTAATACAGATAAAGAGTTTCCCGATAGGAGGCAGAAGCTTCAGAGAAGGCTTGGAGGAAGAGATGCATTTGAGCAGGCCCGTAAGAACTAGTACGCTCTATTTCCCTTTAGCCAAAAAAAATTCAGGATTGGAAAAGGATTTCCTGTAGCAAGCACAGCATAAGCAAAGGAATGGGGAGGACCATGGTGTGATGAGAGAAGGCTATGGGCTTCTGAGAGAGTTGGAGCCAAAACAGAGGCCACAAACAGCAGTGGGGGAGGAGAACAAAGATGAAGACCAGACAAGATTAGAAGAGTCAACCAGAGTCTTTGTGGAGTTTTCAATGCAGATTTTTTTTTTTAATTGACTTAAAGGCCTTAAGACTTGCAAATGGAAAAACAGAGAAAGGATTGGAGGAAAAGTAAAAGAATCCATCTCCATTCTCAATGGAAAAAAAAAAAGAAGCCTTGCCCTAAACTGTATTACAAGAACACTTTCATTATGTAAAAGCCTATTTTGTTTTCATGTCATTCTTAGATTACATCATAGAGTGGCTGCAGCCGTCTCGTACCGTATTATGAATAAATCACCAGTTTAATCATAGAATGAGCCAGAGCCCTAGATTTAAAAGGAAAATATTAGATCATTTTTAATAACTGATATAACTCAAGCCAGTCGCCATTGAAGCAGGGGGAGGTGATGTCATCCTAAAGAAGTCCAAAGAGGAACTAGAGAGGGTCAGCCCTGGGAAGGTCCCAGAGAAGCTTCCATTTACAAAGGGAGAGGTGGCTGGTGGCAGCCAAGTGGGATGCATTCTCTGGAGTGAACGATCTTTTCATGAAAACCAACACTGACTTCTCAATAGACCATCTTCATGAAACACGATGTACGAATAGCTTGTTCCCAGAATGACTATATTTCCAAAGACCAGAAAACATGAACATATTATGATGTCTGTATTTATGTCTTGGGAGCCATTGAACAAAATTATAAATGTTAAGGCTTTTAGTTATTCCAAAAAAGATGAAAGCTGGGGTGACATATGCGAATGCCACAGGTCTGACCCAAGCCAAGGGGACAATACAAAGTAAGGACACTGAGACGATGGCCTGATAGAGAAATGAACCAGAGTGTTTTCTAGCAGTCACAAACTATTAAGGAGATTGGAAATGAACATTTAATGTGCACCATCTATGCACTAAATATCATACACAATTGGCACTTTAAATACACATGCTGCTTTGTGAGCCCAGAAGAAATCTGAAAAGTAGGTGCTACTAGCACTGTTATTTTCAGATATGGAAAGCAGTTTGAAAATGATTAAATGATGTAAGTAAGATTATGCAACTAATACATGAGAGTCTCCTTACTCCAAATTCCACTTTATCTAATTGTCCCACTGTAAACTATTTCCTATTATGGACTTGCAATGAAAACTAAACAATCAATTTGAAAGCACCAAAAGTATTAAAAAAATATTGAAAGCCAAAAGGTATCATGGAGTGGGCAAAAGTATTGACACTCTGGCCAGTGACAGTCTCAATGACTGCAGATGGCCTTCCATATTTTGGCTGCAGGGCTACTAATGAGCTTGACCAACATTTTAAGTCTCCCACTTCTATTAATTTTTTAGGAATGCTAAGGTGGGCTCTAAGGGAACCTGTCAACTTCTATGAAATTTGCCACCAAGTTTGGCTTTATAAAAAGACTATTTTGGTGAGGGGAGGAGACAGATGCTCTGGAAAAGGGTTTTCTGCCAGACAGAAAGTATTGGCTGAGGTTTTCTGTCTGATCCTGTCAGTCTCACAGCAATGCTGTGTATCAGTTCACTGTTCTTAATATAAATGTTATTCATAACTGCAGAGACACTGTATTACTGTCTGAGCCAAGTAATACTGATTTATGCAACTTTTCAGGACATGGCGTGACTCAACAGGAGACGCAGACCCTGAAATTTACCTAAAGGGACAACAAGCCTCCAAATTTTGACCTATTTTCCCCAATTTCTTTCTGGAACAGAACAGAGGGTGCAAAAAGCAGAGAAAGCACACCTAAACATTATATGGACTGATTTGGAGCAGAGACTGTGTGGAGAGATGGAGGGCACGTACTGGGCCAGAGTCAGAGGTGCCTTAGATGTCCCTCCCATGGCTACCCGGGTCATGGCGCTGGAAGAGTTGTCCTGTCTCTAGGTCTTGGCATCTCATCGGCACAGCAAAGAGCTCAATCAAGAACTTGCAAACATTAGTAGCACCAACTGCTAAAGAGGGCAAAGATGCAGAGGTATAGGAGCAGAGCATTAATTAAAAACTCGTGTTCTTCCTCTGAAAAGTCATGCCAGTTTTGCATTCTGTGCAATTATATATCAATACTTATATTCAGACTTTAAATGGAGTTCTCCTCCAAAACAGTCTTCAAATAAAATTGATCTACAGAGGTGCACTGAGTATATGCACCTTAGCACATGCCATGTAAGCTTGGGTGTCTGTTACAGGCAGCCCCCCAGGAGACCCCCTGTAACTGCACCTCCTGCTCTTCAGACCCTTTTGTAGTCCCTCCTCTTGACCGTGGGCTGGATGTAGTGACTTGCTTCTAGTAAGGAGAACAAGGCAGAGGAAATGGTATGTCACTTCCAGGACTGGGTAACAAAACGGCTGTGGCTTGCTCGGAAGGATTCTGTCTTGCTCACCTGCTTTAAGGGAAGCCAGTTGCCATGTTGGGAACTGTCTATGGGAAGAGAAAGGAACTGAGGCTCCCAAGCCAACAACCCACAGGGAACTGGATCCTGCCAGTGATGTGACTGAGTGTGGTGGTGGGTCCTCCCCAGCAGAGCCTTCAGATGAGACTGCAACCTCAGGGCAGACCTGGAGGCATCCATCTAAGCTGTTCCCAGATTCCTGACTCACAGAAACTGTGAGATAATCAATGTTTCTTGTTTTAAAGTGCTAAATTTGGGGTAATTTGTTAAGTAGCAATAGATAAGCAAGATAGCACTCTAATCTGAGAGGTTCGGTTGTGGATTATTTTAAAACCTCTTACCAACGCCATCATTTTTCTTGAAGCTAGGCAACAGAGCAGAAGAGATTTGCTATCAGGAACTCTTGAAAGGAACCTTTGTCCCCTGGAATGTAGAGATGCTTGCTAGCTTGGCAACATACACCCGGCATGCTCTGATCACCCAAAGATGACCATGGAAATAATGTCAGTGCAGCTCAAAATCAACATGATGCATTTGACAGCAGTAGATTGGTGAAAAGTGAACCAGAGACTGAAGCACATGTGAAAGGTGACAGACTCCTACCTACCCAGCCATTCTCTGCTATCAGCCACACCACCCTCAGACCCTATCCAGACCCAGTGATCCAGATGACAACTCCATGGTTCACTGAGAAGTTCTGAAGTCAGATCTCCTTCTTCTGGAAACCTTCCCCAATGTTGCCAGTTCTTTCCATTCCCCCATCCTTTCATCGAAGCCCCTTGAAAGCTGAGTCTTTAACTTATTTACCTTGATTTCCCAAGCACCTAACATGAGACTGGAAACATATCTGGTGATCAATAAACGTGTGTTGTAAACAATATCTTTCTAATGTGTATTTCACTTGTATGTATGTCTTTCTCTCCAACTAGACTATGAGCTTCTCAAGGTTAGGGCTACAACTAATTTACTGTGATGTCCTAAAGACCCTGAGTTTCACTGATTTCCAGACAAGCACTGGGATCAGGGTACAGAGCAAACACACGCTCTGTGAACCAGGAGTAAATATTTGGCAGCAGTCTACCCAGGACTCATGGGGCTCTCCATCCATTGGCCATCAGACCCCTTCTACCACAGAGTAGCCCACTGAGAGAGAACATGAGAACCCCTGACATACTAGGGCTCTGCCCAAGATAGAGTAAAAGTGTATCCACTGTGCTCAGGTCAGGAAATAGAAGAATGTGGAATTAGGAGGAAGGAAGCAAGACAGAGAGAAAGCGCTACCTTCTACTTTCACAGACAGCATATACCTCTGACAACACATTCCTGGGTTACAGAAGAACCACAGAGCCTCAGGGGGCTGGACAAGTCCCTGCTCAGACTCAACAAACCCTTTTGTAACTTTTGAAGCAGTAACATGAAAGTTGGCTACGCAGATGTTCACACATGCCGGAAACCACTTCACCAACCAACTGGAGGGAGCCAAGACCTTCACCTCTGACGGAAGTGACCAATCCTTTGCTTCCGGCAGAGACTAATACCTGATTCTCCTGAGGACCAAAGAGGAAATATTAAAACTGAGTGCCCTTAGCTACGATCATCAACTGTATGCTAGTATCAACAGAGGGAAATAATTTCCTTCCTGACTCCCACTGGGTCAGTCACGCCTAGAGCAGAAGGTGTGATTATCTAATCAAACAAAGCAAGTCCCAAACGGGCAGACTGTAGTTTCTAGGGGATGTCTCAAAGCACTGAGACTTCCTCAGTCTTCAAATCTACCTTCTTGCACCTCCCACTGCCTAGAGAAAAAACAAATACAAAAAGTAATCATGATACACAACTTCATCTCAACTTCAACCATCATCAGTGAGCCAGGTTCCAGATCTAGCTGCTTTCCAAGATTGAGGACAAATTACTGCCCATCCAGTCCTGGGGATGCTGGGGTTGCAGAGCTGGAAGGAAGGACACACGTTGAGCATATATGTGATGCACCAGGAAGAGTATAGGGGACTGCACATTACATTGTGTTATGTTTCTTTATATTTAAGATCAATATTTTTCTTTACAGTCACTATCTTATTTTTCTTTATATTCTTTGCATTTAAACAAAAGAAGAAAGCAACTGTAATGACCCATCATGTAAGGATCACACTTTACAGTTTCCCAAACAGGTTGGCGTCTATCAACCCACATGCTCTAAACAAACATGAGGGGAGAGCAGGAAATTATTATTATTTCTAATTCTCCAATCAGGGAAATGAAGGTGGAGGGATATTGTTTTCTAGGGTTGCACATCTAATAACTGACAGGCCTTCTGATACCCCATCCCACCATACTCACTGTATTCACAGACTTCTTAAGCCATACTGGTCCCAAAAGCCTATTTCTGTCCAGTCATTTATTTCATTATCACAAAACCATGCAGTTCAGTCTCATCTGTGCTAGAATTCCTAAAGGTTTCCAACAGAGAACTAGCCAGTGCCTGAACACTCTCAGGAAAAGGGACAGTCATTACCTTTAGATTTAGTCTTTCTATCCATGAAAATGCACCATGCACCTACCATGTGCCAGAGATCCCACTAGACTCTGGGCTACACACATGGGCAGGAGATACTGTCCCTCTTCTGACCACGTTTTATGTTCTTAAAGGCCACTGTTATGTGTGCTCTGCATCCTGCCTTTTCTGGATCCATTCCAGTAAGGGTGGGACATCATTTCCGGTCCTCTCAGCAATGGCACCCCACTCCATTACTCTCGCCTGGAAAATCCCATGGATGGAGGAGCCTGGTAGGCTGCAGTCCATGGGGTCGCTAAGGGTCAGACACGACTGAGCGACTTCACTTTCACTTTTCCCTTTCATGCATTGGAGAAGGAAATGGCAACCAACTCCAGTATTCTTGCCTGGAGAATCCCAGGGACAGCAGAGACTAGTGGGCTGCCGTCTATAGGGTCGCACAGAATCGGACACGACTGAAGCGACTTAGCAGCAGCAGCAGCAGCACCATAGTGTGAAGAGGCCAGTTGGCTACTGTCCCTTTCAGAGGAGGAGGCAAGGACCAAACTCCACCAGCCTAGGAGAGTTCTGACAGGAGGGTAAAGTAAGGTCCGTGGTCACCTACAAACGTTGCCCTCTCTCTGCATCCTAACAGCACCCAGATAGTCTCTGGAGGGACCAGCTCCTCTCCACCATTTAGCTGCCATGAGTTTCCAGGTGACAGTGGGCAGCCAGTTCACAACCATGAGGGGAAACACCCTGTGGATGAAGCTGACACGCACACACCAGATGGCAGAGCAAGGAGCATGTCAGAGAAACAGAGCCCAGGGCCTGATCACACTGAACTTGAGGGCTGCCCGACCTCGGGACCTGTCGGCTTCCGACAGAGTCAGCCACCCACGTTGTCCTCTCTGAACCACCATCTGAGGCTGTATCAGTGTTTTGAAGGACAAAAACCACTGTTGGCTCATAATTAGCTTATGGACAACAGACCCTTCTGAGTTTCTTCCAACTCACTCCTGGTAACACACTCTCTCCCATTCTACCATGACACACTAGAACTTTTGTTTGAACCCAAGTACAAGGATTCATATTCATCACAACTGAATTTGAAGCACTGGGAAAACTCAGGCGCTGGAGCGGAGAACAAAGATTTACATCTGATGTTCAAAGTGTCTGCTTGGGGAGAAACATTCCAGACCATATTTGAAATGTTACAGACTGAAATGAATGTTGAAGAGTCCAAGCAGTGGTTTCCAGCCTTTTATCTTATGTAGATCCACAGGGGCAAAGAAAGCCAGTCGGGTGTTCTTTTAAGATACATTGATTAAGAAAAGAAAGAGTGACAAAATGTAACTATAAACTCAGCCTCACTTTTAAATGAAGTTAGGTTTTACTGATCACAACAGAATCCTCTCCCTTTTGAAAAACTAAGCCATAAACATGGCAAGACATACTATCTATTCAGTAAAAAGCCAGAGGAGAGGACTGGCCCTGGGAATGAGAGTACAGATTTAGAATTCTAAATAGAAGTCTTGCCCACAATCCCTCAGCTGTTTTCCTCAGATTCTTCTATAGCTCAGGATATCCCACATCATCGATTCTTTTCTAGAATATGTTCTACCTGCTATAAACACAGAGGAATTCCAAATCACAAGGGCAAGTTTACTTTACCTGCTCACCATTCCCCTTTCTGAGTGTATGCAACGGGATTAAAACTCAGATCCCCGTGTAGATGCTGCAAGCCCTTTAAGACAGTACACACCCTTGTCTAAGGAAATTTAGCCTTTCCCGCCACAAAGGGTTGATGTGAAAATACAAGATCACAGAAGAAGCACCCTGCACAGGGGTGAGCAACAGCCACTTAGAACTACTACTTCCTTTCCTCACAAACACCCATAACACTGTTCACTGACTCTTGCTGGTCGTTCAATTTCAAGAATGCTCCCATCCACACCAAAGGAGAAAGAAGGAAGCAATGTAGTTATTGGCAACCCAAAATAGTCATTACTCCAAATTTTCTTCCAATTTCTCTTCCTGCCACATTCCAAAGGCTGAGTCCTGCGTTAACTTTGCCATCCATTTTATTAGCATTATTATATCTTGCCATTCATTGTCCATCATCAATAAAATCAACTCAAGAAAAGAAAGAAGAATATTTTTGTTCTTAGTTCTTCCATCCTAGTTACTAGTGCCCATGCTTTAAATGGAAACTGATTTTTAAAATTCATTAAAATATGCATATTGATTATAAAAGGAAAAAGTTCTCTTTTTTGCACAGAACTCACCAGCTCAGGAACAATATCTTCCCTCCAACGAAGGCCCTGTAGAACAACGGCAAAAGCACTGAACTGGAATCAGGTGACTGGATTCCGTCCTCTGTTCTGTTTCCGCAATGATCTCACCTGTAGAAATGGGACAAGGAGGTTAATTATGAATCTCTAGGATCTTACTAGCTGTAGAACTTTCGCAAGCTTACGAGCTTGCTGGGTAAACCATACTGGAAATGACACCAGGCTTGAAACCCACAAATTTAGTGGCTGATCTCTGTACCTCCTAAGCCACCAGTCAGTTCCTGGCACTTCTGTTTCACTAATGTGTCTCAGAATGATGAAGAAAGACAATGCTGGT
This sequence comes from Giraffa tippelskirchi, assembly GCF_054371585.1. NCBI lineage: Eukaryota > Metazoa > Chordata > Mammalia > Artiodactyla > Giraffidae > Giraffa > Giraffa tippelskirchi. The sequence goes on along the minus strand of NC_137276.1, from coordinate 156,246,306 downwards.
ACCCCAATGTTCATACTTCAGCTTTGGGGGGAAGTGCGGGAATAGCTTCATCATAATATCAAAAGTGAAAGAGATAGATCAATTAGATACATTTTAGGTAAGAAAAAATTAACAGCAAAATCTGAACTACAGTAAATAAAAAGAGAAAAAAAATATGAGTTTGGAGACAAATTTCTAACTATGGGATCTAGTGGCTGCTGTGAACCTTAGTTTCATTGCCTAAAAAATGACAGTCAATGGGCAGTAGAGGGCCGGACAATCTTGACGCTTCCTGGTAAGTCCTCATTACTTTATTTCATTAAGAACTAGTACTGTTTTGTCAAGAATCCTGCAATATATATTCCAACAAACAAGTATTTCAGGGCAGCTGCTGCTGCTAAGTCGCTTCAGTCGTGCCCGACTCTGTGCGACCCCATAGACGGCAGCCCACCAGGCTCCGCCGTCCCTGGGATTCTCCAGGCAAGAATACTGGAGTGGGTTGCCATTTCCTTCTCCAATGCACAAAAGTGAAAAGTGAAAGTGAAGTCGCTCAGTCGTGTCCAACTCTTAGCGACCCCATGGACTGCAGCCTACCAGGCTCCTCCATCCATGGGATTTTCCAGGCAAGAGTACTGGAGTGGGGTGCCATTGCCTTCTCCGTTTAGGGTAGCAGATTGCTATAAAATGTAGATATAGGGGAAATCCACACACCAGAAAAATGACTACTCCCATTTTCACTGTTGTCATTTTAAACATTATTGACCCAATCACACAATCATTTTGTGAATATGATCTCGTTCAATCTTCAAATACCGATACAAGCTCAAAGTTGAGAGGGACCTTAAAAATGACCCACTTCAACCCTTCCAACTGACAGGAGGAGAAACTGGGGACCAGAGGCGGGAGGTGGGCACCCAAAAGCACAGGGAGAGGTAGGGAGCCCCAGGCTCCGCTTTGGGACCTGCTCCCCTGGACTGAGTTATGGCCACTTCAACAGAAGAAATGACTGGCATTTGCTGGCCAGAGAGACCTGCCCTCAGCCACACAATCAGCGTTGAAGGATGACCAGGACTTACACACTCAGACCTCAGAACACCTGTTTAAAGCTCTTACATACAGCCCAATAGCAAAAAAAAACTTAAGTTGAGAAAATGGAGTATCATCAAGGTAAGTTCAGCAAAGCAATGCATTTCCTGAGAACTAGTGGTCTTCATGGGCACTCGAATTGTCAAAGCCACTGAGGGATGGAGCACGAGGAGGCCAACACTGGCCCTGTGGACAGTGCAATCTCATAAAAACAAAAAGATCCCAACTTCAAGCCCCAGGAAGCCTAAGCCTCTCCTTGCAGAGGGACATATCAATCAGAACAATTTCTACAACAGCAGAAAAAAGGGCAGCTGACTTCCCCAGATTTTCAAACTTTGCTGAAAGGTAAATCTCTCCACCATGGCCCTGGGGCAATGTCTCAGGCACTGGCTATCTTCTCTCCAAGCACAAATGAATGTGGCCTCCCTTTTCCATAGTCAACTTCTCTTTCAATAATTTTTTTCTTCCTTTCCATAAAGAGAACAAGCAGTTTCGCAAAAGAACCGCTGTGAAATGATTGAAGTTCTCATGCAAACAAACCATTAGCAGAGTTCAAATGCAATTTAAATTACCAGTTGTTAAAGTGCTCCTCAATTTCTTCCTAAGTTTCCAAGGAGAATTACATACTATACACTATTTAATTGGTTGTTTTCTATTTTTTAACATCCATTTACCCCCCCCATTTTATATTTCAGAAGTGTCTATAAAAGCATCCCTTTAAAAAATTATACATTGTGGAATAGATTAAACCTAAAGATTGAAAAGTATCAGAGAAAACAGCTGCAGGATTACGCAGCTCAGCAGAAATTGATGGTTTTGACACCACAAGACATGCAGAGTTTCAAAATCGTAAGAATCACCTGATGGTGTCCTCGGTGTTTACAGATGAAGACACTGAACCCCAAAGGAAAGGAAGGCTTGGCCCAAGTTTTCTCACTGGTCAGTGACAGATTCCAGGTGAGAACTCTCTACTTCCCAGCCCAGTGCTGTCACTTCCCACCACCATATGTTGGAGGAGATGATGGGAAATGCTCAACAAATTTAATTCCCACCTGTAATTTTTTTCTTAAAGAAAATATGAAGTCATCTTCAAATACACTACTGACCTCAAAAGTGGAGCTGGCCCATGGCAAGTATCTTCCCAAAAGGGAGAAAGAGAAGTAAAGCCTGACGAATGACTCAAAGGAGCTTCAAGAGAGTAGATTCCTGGCAGGAAAAGTCAAGACCCTCTTCTAGATTCACTAAATAAGTTATGGGACACCAAGACTGCAAAATTCCAGAACTTGTGGAATGAGAGGATAAAGGTAGTTCTTGTCACATCAGTAAATGGAAAGGATTTTAGAGCCCATCACAAGGACAGGGTGAACTTCAAGGCTTTGATATTGGACATGTTTAAGGTATTCAGCCTCCCTGAGCTCAAGCTTTCCTGTCTGCAAAATGGGTCTAATACACCTATCCATCAAGGTGTATGCAACCATTTCTTGGGATTCTATACCCAGCATGCAAAGCACAGAGTGTGCACACAGTGGGCCTTAACCAGTTTACATCCTCATCTTCCAGAGTCTATCTACAACTTCTCAAAGCCTATGATTCTGTGGTTCTAATTTACTAGAACTACAACAGAGTCTTATAAGCCATGCATGCTTCCTAAGTCTGTTAGATGCTGTGTGTCCCCTGACTATAAATTCATTTATTTTGTCATCCAAAAATAAAACAAAATAAAACACATGCCTGAAAACATAAATATCTAAACGCTTTCCACCAAAAGCAAACTCTTTGGAACAGTTATCTAAGATGGCCTTCAAATTCAGCTGATGAGCCAGACAGTAGTAAAAACCTCAGTTTAATGCCCAAGACCTCATTTAAACTGTCCATCAGCCCTATAAGAAAGATTTCCTATTGTCCACTGAAGAAACTAAGTGTCAAGAAGGCAGGCAACTGTTCAAGATTTGAGGGCTAGTAAATGGTAAAGCTGGAATTTGACCTCAAGTCTTCAAAGTCAAGCTCCACGACCTGGGTTTTATTATTTTGCAGTTAAAACTATACTATGGACAGCTATTCTGCTAGAGGCAAAAACATATCTGGGAAAAATAATCTGCTATGTTCACATTTTAAGGAGCTTTGGGATAAAAAACAAAGTTTGAACTTTTAAACTGAAAAATGTTCACCTTAAAAGCAAGTAGATCTTCCTTGAATGCCACTTCGCTGTTATTATTTTTTTTAATTGAAGTAGAGTTGATTTACAATGTTGTGTTAATTTCTGCTGTACGGCAAAGTGATTTAGATATATACCTAACATATATATGTGTGTGTATTCTTTTTCATATTCTTTTCCAGTATAGTTTATCACAGGATATTAAATATAGTTCCCTATGCTATACAGTAGGACTTTCTTGCTTATCCATTCTCTGTACAATAGTTTGCATCTGCTAATTCCCAATTTCCAATCCATCCCTCCTCTACCTCCCCTCCCTCTTGGCAACCACAAGTCTGTTGTCTATGTCTCTGAGTCTGTTTCTGTTTTGTAGATAAGTTCATCTGTGTCATATTTTAGATTCCACATGCAAGTGATATCCTAAGATATCTGTCTTTCTCTTTCTGAGTTATTTCACTTAGTATAATAATCTTTAGGTCCATCCATGTTGCTGCAAATGGCATTATTTCATTCCTTTTCATGGCTGAGTAGTAGTCTATTGTACATATACATATCATCATCTTTATTCACTCATCTGTTCATGGACATTTAGATTGTTACTATGTCATGGCTATAGCAAATAGTGCCTCTATGAACACAGGGATGCATGTAATTTTTCGAATTATATTTTTGCCCAAACACACACCCACAAAATTATACTTTAGTCCAAACATATGATTTCTGGATCATATGGAGAAAAGGGAACCCTCCTACATTTTGGTGCAAATGTAAATTGGAAAGCCACTATGGAAAACAGTATGGAGGTTCCTCAGAAAATCAAAAACAGAGTTGCCATATGATCTTGCTGCTATGTTCTTACATGAAATAAAAAGTTCAGAGCCCTAAGTTCAGAGCACTAAGAAGACATCTGCCAGCTATGTGAGAAGCAAGCCAGAGAAAGGTTAAGAGTGAGCTGATACCAAAGTGACTCAAAAACAGAATTCAAATGTTTGAGCTCATGATGAAACAAATTGCAGGTAATCCTAGTATGAGCTACTGAACACACACCCCCACCCCACTCCCGGCACCACCGTGAACTGCCACGATGTCAGATGCCCTGCACTCAGAGGTGCACAATGCAGACATTCACTAGCACCTCCTGCCCTTGAGGCACTGTGTCTGGGCCCTGTAGAGATAGGCACTGAGCTGGACCTGCCTTGAGCTCTCAAAGGGGTTACAGAGGAAACACTCCCCCATGACAAGACAGTAGGAAAAGCGTGCAAAGTACCAGTACATGCGGGTGACCTTTGGAAAGTCAGGAAGAGCGCTGCTGCTGATGACTTCTAAACTGAGCCTGAACACCCAAGAGGATGTCCACGTATGAAAGAAAGAAAGAAAGTGAAGTCACTCAGTCGTGTCCGACTCTTTGCATCCCCATGGACTGTAGCCTACCAGGTTCCTCCGTCCATGGGATTTTCCAGGCAAGAGTACTGGAGTGGGTTGCCATTTCCTTCTCCAGGAGATCTTCCAGACCCAGGGATCGAACGCAGGTCTCCTGCATTGTAGGCAGATGCTTTACTGTCTGAGCCACCGGGAAATCAGCCCAGGGAACACGATGTGCTAAGGCCTTGAGGAGAGGAGCTCAGGGTGTTCTCGGAGAAAGTGACTAATCTGGTGAGGCCAGTGGCAGAAAACACAGAGGAAAGTGGTGGGACATGAGGCTGGAAAGGAATGTTGTGGCCAGAACATGGAAAACCTTGTATGTCAGGCTCTCGATGCTCATGGCTACTGCGTTTTGAAAAATGACACAAGAGAAAGTGAACTGGTAAAGCTATTGGAGCCAAATCCCCGCCTTGGTCAGCTTCCAGACATAGCACAGCTAGGAGGGTCTGAAGGAAAGCTTCCTGGGGCAGGACCGCTTCTCTGTGGCCCCACTCAGAGACATCAGAGGAGCGGGTGGCCCTTAGTGTTGCCCCAAACCCACACCTCCATCAACCCTTTCCTCTAGTCCAGAATGCTCACCCATGGAAAACCCAGAAAAGAAACCAAGTCTCATGCTCCAAACAGGATTTCCACTCTGCCTTCAGGGAAAATGACAATGCTATCCAATTTGATGAATCAGAAGAACATAGGCTAAATGCAAGCTCAAGCCTCTTTCCTGTCACTCAAGAAGCAGGAGCCAGAAGTCTATCCAGCACATACTGTGTGTGCTTGAAGCACTACATCACAAACCTCCTGGACAGTCCTGGCACCACATCATTGGGGCCTACATATGAGCCTGAACTGACACTATCTGTGATGTTACATGGAATCCTTTCCCTTAAAGGGAACTTTGCGGCAGGTCCCACATGGCAAAGGCACAGGCAAGGTGTAATTCCCTTCCTGCCCTTAAACAGTTCCCAGTCTAGAAAGAAAGATAAACCATAAACTACCTGATGGTGGGTGCCATAGCAGAAGCACAGATAACAATACAAATCCTCCAAACAACACTGTGGGTTGCCATGATTACTTATACAGACTTGACAGAAGAGGAAACTTATCAGCTTAACTGATCTAACAGATCACACAGCTAGGAAGCATCACAGCAAGATTCAAATCCAGATCCCATGCTTGTAAGGTATCACATGGTTATACTTTATTGCCTCAGAGCCCACTGTGTTGTGAGTCAGCAAAACAGAGAACAAAGAGACCAATTCTGGGGGAGTGTGGATGGAGGGAAGTGAGCAGTGATCAGAGGTTACTTCACTCAGAAGGTGAAGTATCCACTCAGAAGGTGGTATGTGTGCAGAAGTTTATAGGATGAGCAGGAGTCCTAGGGATGAAGATGGGAGAGATCATCTCAAGCAAAAGGAACAGCATGAGTTACGGCAGAAGGTGACAAAATGAGTGATTGGGAGACTCATGGGTGTTCACACTGAACAGGTACTGCTGTCGGATTATGGGTACCTGGGGTAGAAGTTTTCACTTAAATGCCAAAAATACTAGGAAAATGTTATGAATAACAAAATAAGTGAATTTAAAGTCGGGAAACATACAGCTGAGTATACAAGAAAAACAATAAATGTTTCAAAGCAGGACTGTGGTGTGGTCTCAGTTTTCCTTGGGATTCTGTGCTTCAGTGCTAAGGCCATGCATTACCCTTTCAAGACCTGAGCCAGGGTCGGGAATAATGGGCCTTCAGGTCCTTTCAGGTCAATGTATAGAAGGACACCAGACCCTCTGGAGGTTAGGACTTCTATACCTATCTCATGGATTCTGACCTTCTAGAGAAGAGCTTCTACAATCACTAATGAATTTCAGGCCCTCACTGGAACAAAGTACCTCCAGCCCCAGCCTCAATTGGTAAAAAGAGCATGCATAACAGGATAGAAGATACAGAATCAAAAAATCTTACACCTGATGTTTCGATTCTCCACTAATAACTGTGGAATCCTGAGCAAGTCACTTCCTTTTAACAACGGCACATTTCTCGTTCATAAAATGGAAATGACCATACTTATTAATACGTAGGTAATGAGCATCAACAAGGGATCTGTGAGATTAAATATAAGGACATGTGTCTCTACATGTGAGGTGACATGTTGAGAAGAGGTGCTCCCCTGAAAACCACCACATTGACAGGAATAGTACAAAAACTGCCCAATTCTCCTGGTGAAGTATCTAAATCTGGATTTGTCAACAATTCTCCCCATATAGAAAATTGAGCTGTATTCCCCAGGCAAGTCATTACATCTTTTTGTGCCAAATTGTTTTCATCTTTTAAATGACCCAGTAATCCCACTTTGGGCAATATACATAAGGGAATAATCCAAAAGGAAAAAAGAAGGCAATTTGTTCAGAAATGTTATTCATAGTGCTATTTCTAGCTCTTTATATATCCCTCTATTATAGCACTTATCTCACTGCGCTGTAATTATCCACTCCCAAACGCCTCCAAATTATCTCTGAATCCATCCCCAGCACCTAGCACAATGCCTGGCATACAGTAAGAACTCAATAAATGTTTGGTGACTAAATGAATGGGTAATATGAGAGAAATTTTCAAAGAAATTGAAGTGAACAAAAACAAAACATTGTTTCTAAGAGATGTTGTTAAAAAAAGTTTACCAAAAAAAAAAAAAAATTAAAAAGCCCTGATAACTATAGACTGCAAACTATTTGAAGAGGAGTTTGTGAAGCTTCAGGAATGAATTTCAGATGATTTTGTCTGTGATCTCTGAGCATCTCCAGGCTTAGGCAGAGTGCAGTGTAAGATCGCCATGAGACATGTACTAGGTCATTTTGGCCTAGTGGATTCCCTGTGTGACTCAGCCTCTACCTTACACTGACTACATCACCTAACTTCTCTGAGACCAGTTTCTCCACTGAAAACTGGAGTATTTACAGGAAAGCCCAGCCCATTAAAAGGAATTACAGAGAACAGGCAAGGGCCACCAAGTGTGAATTCAAATGTAAATAGATGAGAAGGGCTGGGGGTGCCCATGGCCCAGGGTCCCCAAGGCAAAGTGGGGCTTTGAAGCGCCAGGTCTTCCGGGCCACCACCAAGCCTTCTAAATCCATCTGACAGGGCGGCTGAAGGCGCCTCACCACAGAGTTTATAGGAGGCAGTAGTCTCTGCAAGAACAGAGCACACATCAAAGGAAAACACTATGTTAAATATGGCCCATAAAGTCAACATCACTGTGGATGTTCCCTATTCTTGGTGGGAAAGAATGCTTTATACAAATACCCAGAGAGAGCAAAGGAAGCAGCATGTTCTGCCGGGCTCACTGTGGAGCGTTCCCGAAACCCTCAGCCAGGAAGTCAGAGGCAGGAAGCCACTGTCCTCCAGTCCTTGGCCAGAAGCTCCAGGCTAGACACCAAAGCAGGGAGCACTCAGAACTTCCTAGTCCAAACCAGCTGCCAGGCTGTGAACCCCTACTGTGCCTCCGTGGGGTCTCTCAGATTCCTGCCACTTGAACCTGACATTTCTCTGGAGGAGACTGGTCTTGACATCCTGGAGACAATGCCTCGGAAGCATGTCCTGAGCAAATTCGCTCGCTTCTCTCTGGTCCCACTCAGACCGCCCTAATCACTGTGACCCTGGGCTGTTGCTTGCTTCTACTCCTGGCAATGCACTTCCCCTACGGCAGCTAGAGTGATGCTGGTAAATCTAACTCCAATGCCTTTCAGCACTCGACTCAGGTCCAAGCCCCTTCTCAGCTCACTGACACCTCCCAGCCCCTGCCTCGCCCTCATCTCATGCTTCCCCCTCTGCAGCCCATCCTCCTGGCACGCTGGGCTCCTCTGTTCCTCAAATACAAACTCATTCCCACTCCACGGACCTGGTATTGGCCCTGCCTCCTGCCTATAACGCTCTCCCCGCTTACTTGCCCATGGCTGGCTCCCCGGCATTCAGAGCTCAACTTAAACATCATCCCCTCCTCCACTCCCTCACAGGCAGAGCATCCTCCGTGAACCCTCCTCAGCGTTACTTATCATTCTCTGCTGTTTACATGTTCATCTATCATCTGACTCCTCCACATATCTCTCTAGAATGTAAGTTCCAAGGGATAGTTGTTTTGTATCTTTTTCTTCATTCAAACCCAGTACTGGATCCATGCCCAGAACAGTATGAGGCACATAAGTGGGAATCCTATAAAGATTTAATACAATTTGATGAAAGTAGATGAACGCATGCCACAGATGACAGAAACCTTAAAGGCTGCTCAAAGGCAGTAGTCCAGTACTGTGGCTAACATCCTGGATCACCGATGCCTGCACTTAGGAGATACAGTTTAGGTGAACTTTCCCACTTCTCTAGCCCTTATTTTTCTCAAGTAAAAAGGGCACACCAGCACCTGCCTTGTGGGAGTACTGGGAGAACAAAAGGAGATAAACCATGTGGAGTGCCTTGAGCGGAAGAAACCTTTGCTGTCATCAACTGCAGCCCCATCTTCCAGGAAGGAAAATTGAGATTCAGAAAGGTGCATGCATCTTCGCCCAAGTTAGACACTGAGTCAGCAGCACAGTCAGGTGAGAAGATCCCATCTTCAGTGTCTTTCCATAAAAATAACAAAAATACCTGATAGCATGTCACTCATTTATATATTCTGCCTCGTTCCAGAAAGAATCTGAACTATCTGACAAAAGATGTACATAGCTCATGATTTCTTTTTAAGTAAGAAAACTAGGAAGGGAGATGGAAAAATAAAGTGAAGGAAAAGGACAAGGGTTACAAAAGATAAGGGCCATACATCTCATACCATTTGCTAGAGGTAGGCTTTGCATGTGGCTCTGAGTTACCTAGAGGCCAATATAAACCAGAGGAAAATACCTGTGTACATGTGGTCCCTGGGAATACTTGGTTACTGAAATGTCACAGCGCTGTGTGAGAAGGTATCACCATCCAGGAGAAAATCAACCTGGTTTTTCATACTCTTGCCAGCTGAATTCTACTATCTGCTTCCTCCTGGTCACACACACTCTGAAGCCACACGACCTGGGTTCAAATCCCAGCTCCATTACTGACTGAGTGATGCTGGGCAACTTACATATTAAACCCTCGAAGTCTCAGGTTCTTCCACTATAAAACTGAGGTAAGAAATAACACCTACATGGATCAATGAAATGTGCTGTATATATAGAACTTATTACTATTCAGCCATAAAAAGGAAGGACATTATGACACCTGCTACAATATGAATGAATCCTGAAGACATTATGGTGAGTGAAATAAGCCAGCCACAAAAAGACAAATACTGTACGATTCCACTTCTGTAAAGATACCTAGAGAAGTCAAATCCATGGAGACAAAAAACAGAAGGATGGTTGTCAGGAGCTGGGGCAGGGGAGGATGAAAAGTAAATGTTTAATGGATACAAAGTTTCAGTCCACAAGATAAAAAGCATTCTGGAGACTGATTGACCAACATATGACTGTACTGAACACTACTGAGCTGTACACTTAAAAATGGTCAAAACAGTAAAAACGGTTATGTGTATTCTACCCAAATCAAAAGCAATTAAAAAATTAGTACCAACTCAATCACTTGGCTGTACAATAGAAATTAACACAACACTGTAAAACAACTATACTTCAATGAGATGAATTCTTTAAAAAATAAAGAAATACATACCAAAAAATAGTACCTACTCACAGGTAGCTATAGTGGAGAATCAGTGTAGGTCAGGTGCTCAGCCTGGTGCTCAGCACCCAGAGAGCAGTCAGTGCACATCAGTTCTCCCTGTTTGTAGGGATAGTATTCCCATTGGTACTATCAACCCTAACCTCTCAGCACCCATCGACAAAGGAAAAACATCCCAAGCCATCAGGCTTCAAGGTAGCTTCCTCCCACCTGGTGAACAGAGCCTACAAACCAGGCCCATGCACAAATGGGAAGGAGGAAACAGGGTGTCTGCATATTCCTGGAAGTCCCAGGCCAGTCCCCACCTTCCCAGTGCTTCAGAGAAGCTTAGAGAACTGCTTCCCCTCCCTTTCTCACTGACCACACAGACTCAGGTCTCTGAGTACTTTCTCCTCTCTATTATGATCTGCCACCTAATGCCACCGACATCAAAGTGCTTCTCCAAAGCACATCTCGAACATCTTTCCTGCATTAGAGGAGGGCCCCCAAGCTGATCAGAAACTAATCTGACTGCAAAGAGTTACTCTTTATGGCTGTGTAGTAGTACCTCGGGGACTGTAACAGGGTGGTGCCCTCTTGGTCTCTGTCAAATGCTGCTGTCACATCAAAGAAAGCTAAAGAAGTGTGTGTATGTGTGTGTGTCTAAAATCTATTGCGAGTCAGCACTCACCTGTGGTGGGGAATTACACTCCAGAATTCTTGCAGCTTCAAGAATACTGGTAGAGGCTAAAATGGAAAGCCCTGATCAGTTTCTTTCAAGGCTTGTGCAGAATTTCAGTGCCACAGATGAAACTGAAATAAAGGTGTTCGCTATTCAGTTCCTCCTCTTGGACAAGCTATCATCCTCTTTCAGGAAAGAGAGAGATGCAGGTAACAAAGCAGATCAGAAGGAAGCAGCTCACATTCAAACAATATTCACATGACTGAAAGCAGAGAAAGGTAAGAAGAAATCAAAGAAGGAAAAAAAAAGTGAACTTTTAAAAACCAACTAAGACGGGACTCTGAGTCTATGTAACATGATTAAAAGAGATCCAACCTGGGAGAACTTGGTTCCAGTTGTCATTTTCTCACAAATGAAATCAGTAAGTGCGGGCAGCTCTGGCATCTTGAGTTCTAATTTCCTCATCTGCAAAATGGGCATCTTCTCTGCCTCTGCCTAAGGGGCAGCTTCAGTGCAGTGGAATAAGAAAGAACTGAGAGTGAAAAGATCTGTATTCTAATCTCCCTAACCAGCCATGTACTTGTGAGGCAGGTGAGCTCCTGGGCCTCCCCTGCCCACCATCACCCTGTAAAATGAAACGGATCAACAGAATCGTGCCTAAGACTCCTTCCAGTTCTGACAGTCCATCACATTTACACGGTGTCCCGCACACCAGGCATCTACTGCAGACTGGATGTCATGCCAGTGCTCTACAGCAACCTTTTGCGTGCTCTTAAATCCAACCATAACTCTGCTTTTTCAAGATAAAATTAGCCCACCCCAAAGGTTCACAAACATCCCCTCTGGCCTGTTGCTCTAGTCCCAGCCGTCGAACAACAACAGCACTCACAAATTATCCTTCTCCCCAGCTTAACCTAGGCCTCAGGTAGAAGGTACAGCTGTCTAATTTTTAATAAAGAGTAGAATTTCTCCTCTGTCAGAGTGCATCTCTAGATCCCACTGTGAGAAGTATCCCCCTGAGGAAGCACCCATCCACACCCCAAATGAAAGCAGCCACGCTCCCAGCCGCGTCCCATCACCACCCAAGCCAGCCAGCCCTCGGACTCTGAGCCCCGGGTCTGCGGGCAGAGATGCCACTGGCTCTGGCAGCACTGGTGTACTCACGCACCGTCAGGCCCCACAGGCAGCCGGCCCTCCACTGGCACTCACTCTCTCTCACACACCCTGAGTCCCACTGCAAGGAGGTGGTCCCCAGGCCCGAGGGGAAGGCACTGAAACACTCTCTCCTTGGCTCCCAGAACAAGGGGCAAAGGAATGGAGGGGGAGGGGTGGGGGGGAGGGGGGCGACTTTGTTTCTGGAAGCAAGAATTCAAATCCTGCTTCTCCTAAACCCTGAGTCACCTCCTTCCCTTCCAATAGATCAGTGTGGTGGGTAAACATTTCCATATATGGAGAAGCAGCCTGGAGGATGTCAGAAAAATCACCCTTCTCGCCTCTGGCACTTGAAGAACATGCCCCACTAAAGACAGAATTCCTTACTGGGAGTGAATGATTAACCCCCAAAGAAGTAGTCTTAGCTGTTCCATAGGTTCTCCTGTTACAGGAAAAAGGCTCTCCTGCCAGGACAGGGAAGTGGCTGGGTTGAAAGGCTTTAAGTTCATCTCAGGAATGGGGCCACCTAGAATACAAGTACATTTATGAAGTTAATTAATTTATTAATTTATATATTTATTTAATTTATTTAAAGTTAATTTATTAATGTGTGAGGGGGAGTTGTTGGGGGGGTTTGCATCTGAAGAGATCATCAAAAACCCAGCTTGCAGCTCTTTTGATGGCAGGTGAGTCCCCAAACAACCCTTACACCCCAATTCCTGACTCCCTTGGGCTGAGAGTCCTCTTGGGAACTGAGTTTTGCATGAGTTCTTCATAGAACAAAGACATCAGGCAAGAAGACACAGGAAAAAAAAACTAGACTTCCAGGAGAACACTGGAGGAGAGGGACAGAAGGGTGACATGCCCAATTTAATTTGTAAGAGTAATTCCCTTGGTTTGTATGAGTAATTCCAATCCAAGGTCCTGAAAAGTATCTGATGACTAAATTGAGCCAGTGAAGTCAATGAGGGATGAATCTGATCTGAAATGACTCCAGACTGAATTAGGAGAAAGAAAGAGAGATGAGATGCTGGGGAAATGGCAGTATGGGGAAGTTGGGGTCTGCTCAGAGAAGGAATTCATGTCTTGGCTTCCCAGGGGTTCTACTCCTTAGCGTGATCTTGTCCTACTGTCGGCTGTAAAGACTCTGTAAGTCAGATGAGCCATTGCTCAGAATCATCACCCACTTACTGGCTTTTGCGCCTGCAGTATGAGGCTGCTTGTACTCACCTCCAGGCAATCGTCAAGCAATAAGCAGCACTAGCCAGGGAACGAGAGGACCCAAGCCCCACACCCAGAGATCAGTCACTCCTTCCCACTTCGCACAAATTCGTTCTCCTGCACTGTATATTCTCTCACCTACAAACTGAATAGACATCCCAAAATTGTCCAACTATGTCAGATCTGAAAGCAGCTTCTACTAGCCTATCGAAATAATCCTGATGTTTATTTTGATTCCTTGCGTTCCATTTTTGCAAGCATGCCCAAGTACCTGAAAAAATGGCAAATATTTCTTATTTATTGCATATTTAATGAATGAACACAAATATAAGTGATAAGTAGATGCGATAAGGCAACAGGATCGGAAAACCTGCCACATGTCAGAACCAGAACTTAGCATAGAATTCTTGCCACTGCAATACTCCCAGGAGGGCCCAGAAGTAGGCCTGAAGAGGATAAGGAGATGTCCCTCACTTGTAACTGAGACTACACCAACCATTAGACTTGGTGGTTCTGCAGAAAGACTGTCATCTTTTCAAGAGCTCAGGGTTCCTGCCAATATCCCAACAGGAACATTTCAGCAGAGGAAAGAGATATCCCATGGAAAATATTAATAGCTGCCCAGGAATGGCCTGAGAACTCTGAAAACCAGGGACCAAGGAGGCAGCCACCGGAATAGGAATGAAAACCAGAATGAAAGGTCTGTAGCTACCCTCCATTCTTCTAGTAGCATTTGGAGATGGGTTTCCATATTCACAAAGCAACCCTTCATTCTTTAATGCAGATGTGTCTTTCTTCCTCTTGACCCCTGAGAACAACTGGCTCTGGGATCTTAGGTGAAGAAAAGACCATAAAGGCCACTGAGCCCAGTGTCTCTCCTATCTTATCGACCCCTCCCAAGGCATCCCTGAGGTCTCCAGTGAGGTGGAGATCAGTATCTTCTGCAGCTGTAAATTCCATCTTTCCAGCAGAAAGTTCTTCTTTATATGGAAATAAACATGGTTCCCGGATCTTCAAACTCTGGCTCCTTATTCTGCCTCTTAGAATCATACAAACAACCTGTGTCCATGTCTGTCTCACAGGCTTGGAATTTTTGTAATTGAATATGGGCTTAGAAACAAAGCTATCCAAGATCTCATTCTTCAATCCCCCAGGCTGTCTCCTGACCATATCACACCACTAACTCCTAATGCATTTGTTGCCAACTTGAGAGCCATCTTTTCTGGGCTTTTCTATAAGTGTTAATGTGACACAGCCCATTCTGCATGAGAAAAGAGAGAAAACAGACTTTGAGGTCAGTTCCTCATCCACCTCAACACCATCCATCGGCCACAGCACATTTCCACCTTTTGTGGACAAAGCTCAGGAATGCAGATCCTGTCCCCAGCTCCCTGCTCCTGCTCTCCAGTCTGGCTGACCTAAAACTGTCTCCAGGATACAGGACTGTTCCAAGGAACACTGAGAGCAAGCTCTGTAAGAAAAGAGGACCTTGCCAACACGAGCGCTCTCAGGATAACAAAGCGGCCTGCAGGCAGGGCACCAGGGCCAATGTGCTGATCACAGGGCTGGGAGCTCGTGATTCCTGACAACTGCCAACACCATTCTAGACCTCAGTGTCCTTACAAAATAGGGGAAAAAATGTTCTTTTCTGCCATCGTTCTGACGTGGCACTCTTTGAATTCAAGGTACTTGTGATAATGATGCCTCACATTATCATATGCTTTACTGTTTAGTAAGTGCTTTTCCTGACAGTCTCATTTCATCATTATTGACAACTATCCCTGGAGGATTGTACCCATTGTAGTGAAACGAAAAGTGAGGCTAAGTAAGATGTAAGTATATTCCAAAGGTCACACCAACGGCAAGTAGTGAAAAGGATGTTGATTTGAATTAGACTATTTATAATTCCAGTTCTAAATTCTTCTACATACAAAATGTATGACTTCTGGCCAACTGCTTAACTTTTCTAAACCTCAGTTTCTACGGCTGAAAATTAGAGATGGAAATAGCCCCTGTGTCTACCACTCAGAGCAGTAATAAGGATCAAATGAGATAATGTGAGCAAAACCCTCTGGAAAACGCGTACACGTTACCAAAGTGTAGAGGATTACTGTGATTACTTGTCAATGACTGTGCATTCCACTATCAACACAAAAAGCAATGAGGTCATTCTCAAGACAAAGACACAGTAAGGCTCTGGGAATTGAAGGGAAATGATTTGATGTCCTTTCAGGGTTCTGTCTATACACTACTCACTCATGCAGTTGAAACTCAGCAGCAACTGTCAGATTTTCAACTGCCACATCACAAACATCTATAGGACAGCTCAAGACAAACTCGCCCCTTTTGGCTACAAGCAAATGCCAGGCCAAAAGGAGGTGATAGAAATGGGCACTGGGAAGACCCCGACCCCTATTCGGAGCCTCAGTTCCGAAAATGTGACCTGCGATGTTTTCCTTGGAGAAGTTGTTAGAAACACAGGCTCCAGTCTCTCCTCAACAAGACCATGGGGAAATAAACATATGGTATGGAGTTATTTACCAGACAGCACTAAGGAAGCTCCCAAGCATGAATTAAGAGTACAGGATATTTCAAGTTGCAGATTTCCATTCCAGAGGTCCCGCTGCAGGTCACCTGGGGCCAGAGGGCATGCAAGAGGCTCTGAGAGGACAGGTAGGGGTCTGGCTACCTTCAGGCCTTCCCCAAAGTCATCAGAATTCTATTCCATTCCTGCAAAGATCCAAGTCATGCACATCATTTATGGAGGGGCCAGATCGTCCCCAGAAATCCATTCCCAAGGCTGATGCACACACAGCTCAATAATTGTTTTCTGGATTTGCATTTTATCATCTGCTTCTTTGTGATTAATGTTGGAGGAAGGCATTCGGTTAATTTGTTGCATAGATGTGTGATTCCTACCATAAGCATGTGCCTGCATCCACAGGGATGCTACAGCAAGGGGCTCTGAGATGCAGAGAAGTTCAAGGAGCTCACAAGCAGGGAGGAGAAAGGCTAACCATAATACAAGACAGTAGCGTCCCCCTCGATGGGAGGGACAGATATCTGGGCCAGCTACTAAAAGTGGGTAGGACAGGAAAAGGGGGAACTCAGAGATGTACCTCCTTGATAAGCAGCTCTACATTTTTACCAGTGAGGCAGACAATACCTGGTATAGCAGGGAAGAAAGAGAGCTCAAATTAGAAAACCTTGAAGATAATCTATTTAGGATCTGTGTTCTCAGAAGCAAGGTATTTAAATTTTGCTAAGCCTCAGTTTTCTCAACTATAAAATAGGAAATAATATTTTTACACACCTAATAAGGTTTTTATGAGAATTAACTAACACATAAGTGGCTCAGCAGATTACAACAATAAATAGTATGTTATGATCACTACATCTATAAATATATCTATGTCAACAGATAAAAAACAAGTAGCACTGCATCCAGGGCAAAAAAGATGCTCAACAAATGGCAGAAGTCCATCTCTTTCCTTACTTGCTCTCATGAACATTTCAACCTACACAAACAATATGATGACAACAAAGGGCTAAAGGGAGGAACATATTTCTTGTCCCAAATTCCCTACACCTCATCTTTGAAAATATTACATCTTGTCTCTGGGAACTTTGAAACTCACGGCCTCCTCAGGCCTCCAAGGATGTCAACCAAGATATCCAGGTTGGAAAAGGTGAGTTTGGGAAACCACTGATCCAGATCATTGGCATAGGACAAAGTATCAGACTTGGCATCCTAGCACCTGGCTTCCACACTGACCAGCTGGGTGACCTGAGAAATCCCACCTACTCTCTAAGCCTCAATTTCCTTATTTGAAAAGTAAGAATGAGAACAATCCCGCCTTCTACCTCCTCATGATGCTATATAGAACCAGAGAGTTAATGCGTGTGAAAACTCTTGACAGGTTCACAGCTCTAAATTTATACTATTATCATTCTTATTATAACCTAAAGTAAAAAGCTGAGCCACTGCAAAAAAATAACTTAGAATGCCCCCCCAAACTTGGGAATCATCCCACCTTGAGGCTCCTGCTCCAACTACAAAATTCCCTATCTCTCACCTGAGTTTTGCCCCAGGTTCCCCTGAACATCCTGAAGGTGCTTCCAGATAAATCTCCAATTTCATCATGACTTTGCCAGGTGACCCCTCACCAGTGCTCTGAACTGCACAAAAAATAATGTCCAATTTCCCTCACGCCAGCACTCACGGCCTCCTGCATGGGCCCCCACCCCATCTTTCCAATCACATCTCCCATGATATTGCCATTGGGGATATCAGGTAAGAGTATGCCCCCAGTTCCTCCCAACTCCAAGATTTACCCATGCTTCCCCCTAGACCTGTGCCTGCAAATCTGAGTGCAAGCTCTCTTGACTGTAGCATGGGGAAGAGGAGCCCCGGGAGTGTTCTGTGATCAGGGTGTAGTCAGCAATGTCTTCACTGCCCCATCCTTTCTCTTAAAGATGGTCCCACCAATTACAGGCCCATAACATCCACATCACAGAAATATTTCTGTATTACTTTGCAGTCAACAAAGCTTTTCACATCCCGCACCTTTTTAAACACTTAATGTAAGATATGACCATGACACTCATTTTATAAATGAGGAACCTGAGAACCCAGAATATAGTCAGTAGCTAAGCTGATAACCAAGCACAGGTTAGCATCAGAGTCCATACACACTACACTCTCCCGCAGGAGCTGAGTGCAATTGAAACCCTGCTATAAAAAGTGCCGACTTCCCGGCCAGCTCACTGCATGGCCCTGGGCACATCGCTTTCCTTCTTGGAGCCACAAAATGAGGGCTCTGAGGTCATCCCGCATATCTGCACACCCTTTTCTCTCTCCCCTTCATCAGATTTCAGAAATGCAACCTTAGAGGGGAATTAACAAGAGTTACATCTTATGTCTTTGGTCAGTTCCATCCCAAGCTTTCCCTCCCAAACTCCCACGCCCATCCCACAAGAAGGAAGAGGGACTGACCCAAGTGTCAATAAGCCACCAGGACTCTACAGGATGGCTCAGAGAGCGCCATGTGGTAGCATCACCACACAGACAGCAAGCTGCTCCCGAAAACAACTGCAGTCATGGTCACAGAGCGTGAACCTTGTCAGCAGATTGCTGGCTTGATTGGCAATTTTTAATAAGCTCAAGATGCACAAGCATTAATGCGGACTGCACAGTATGCATCTTACATGGCCTGTGGGCTTCACGAGGGAGGGCAATGGAAGAATCCCTCTTTCCTTCAAGATGCTGAAGACTCTAGCTTCTCTCTTTAGCACAGGCAGCTACAACTGCTGCCTGACCACAGCACTCACGTCTAGCTCCACATCCAGACTTCTGGGTAGCATGCTGCCATCGCTGTGTGTTTTCCTAAAGCTCAAATGCTGACTGCCAGGCTCTCCCAGGACCACTGGATCCTAGATCTGGCAAAACTCAAGGAGCAACTGGTCCAACTGCTGTGCACAACTTGTACGGTACATTTGTTCATTCAAAAGCATCACTGGTATCTCTTTAATCCACAGCAATAAGATGAAGCTAGGTTTCTGCTCTTGAGAACCCTGCACCAATAGCTGCGATGGTTTCTCAATGGCCACAGAATAAGTCCAAGTGTCTTATCTAATATCTCAAGCTGCTCAATAACTCAGACTCAATCTTCTCTTTCCATAAACTCCCTCCTGATGCCACTCAGCACATATTCTTTGCCTTATTCAGACTGAATTCTTAGCTCCTGTTGCCTATGCTTCACCTGCTACCCTTTTCCATGCCAATATCAAATATAGATAACCTACACATCCTTCAAGGCCTACTGGTAGTTCTCAACTGGAACGAGATCAATCTTTGAAGAAAAGCAGCCATTTCCACAGTGTCTCATGTGTTACCTAACATCTCTGGCCCTGATCACTAAAGGACAATGGTGGTCTGGCCTCCAGCATTGACACAACAAAAAACACTGCACCACCTTCACAATGCCCCTAACGTGATGCACTGCCCCCGTCAGCCTGCAAGAAACCTCCCTTGCTTCTCAGTCCAGCCAGAAGTCTCTCTTCTCTGGCTGCTCAGCCTGCAATCTAGGACATGGACTGTGGCCTTCCTCGTACTGTTCTCACTATGCACTTGACAAATTATCTTTCCAGGGAGGGCTCCCAACGGGAGAATCTGTGACTTATCTCTGCCCACAGTGCCAAATCTAGCACAGCACCAGGCTCACAGTAAGTGTTTAATAAACATTTATGCACAAATTATGTAAACAAGACAACTGTCCAGGGCATGACTCTCAGGAGGAGATTAAACTGAGCTGGAAAATTACAAATCAACCACTGCTGTCAATACTAAGGAGAACTCATTTCAGACACTGGACAAATGACCTGTTTTGAGGTATATTAAGTATATCAGGTATATTAACGATATTCATTTTATTTAAATAAACAAAATACTAAGTAGAACACTCTATCAGTTATAGTACTAGAACTAGTTGTACATATTAAATATTCGGGGATAATAACCCTAGGTATTTTGAAATGACAGTCAGTGGTTAATATACTTTCTCAATTGGCTCCAAGTTCCCTTACCCCCTCTGAAGGGCCTTCCTGCGCCACAGAAAAAGATAGCTAAAAACTACATTTCCCATACTCCCTTGAAACTAGTAGATTAGATTCCAGGAATAAGATGTACTTATGTGAGACTTAGAAGGTGGAAGAGAGGCTAAATTCTCCCACTGCTACTTCTTCTGGCAAGCAACACCCTGGAATCATGAGCCAAAATGTCATTCCATTTGGTAATGGAGTACCGCCAATAAGCATGAGGATATTGAGAAAAGTAACAGAGGTCTCTGTAGGGGCTTCCTAATTCCATCTTCCTTCTCCCTGGATTGTGGCTATGGAATAAATTCTTAAATTCCATTGCTTCTGGCTCCCACTGTTCCAACCATTCCAACAATTCTGTTAGCATCTCCTTCCGTGAATTAATCCCTTTCCATTTAAAGTATGTGAAATGTCCTTCCTGCACTTAAGCCTGATACACGCAAGAAGGGGGAAAAAATAGATCAATTAATTGACCATCCATTTATTTATTTCTGATCTGCTAGAGAATCTGTGTCTGTCTATACCTAGTCCTTCTCCTTTGCCTCTGTGAAGGAGAAAAAAACACCTCGCTTCAGTGTGATGAGCTAAACAGACCAAAGGGACACAAGCAGCAGGTGTCATTAACTAGCTTAGGATCAACAGAAACTCTAATGATATAAAATGCAGCACGTTTATAGCACAATTACTATGACTCTTCCCCGAGAACTCTTTGGCTTGACCTCTTTGTTTTCCAGATCTGCTGCTGAATCCTTCAGTACCTCAAAGGCATACTGGCTACACACCTGGCCATCTGCTCTGGCAGCCCCAGAGAGGAGGCCTCCAGAAAGGTCCGTTCCTGTCCTTGCTTCCTTATTTGTCAAATGTGCGTGCATGCTCAGTAACTCAGTCGTGTCTGGCTTTTGTAATCCCATGGACTGTAGCCTGCCAGGCTCCTCTGTCCATGGGATTCTCTAGGCAAGAAAACTAGAGTGGTTTGCCATTTCCTTCTCCAGAGGATCTTCCTGACCCAGGGATGGAACCCTTGCCTCCTGCATTGACAGGTGGAGTCATTCACTGAACCACCTGGGTTCTCCAAGGATAGCAATAGTACCTTCCTCACAGTTTGTTTAAAGGATCGGTGGATCACTATGAATAAATGAGCTGCAAGAGTGACTGGCACACAATGACTGCTTACTAAGAATCACCCAGAGTGTAACCTAGGGGCAATCTTAGGGCACAGGTCTAAGTCCTGTTTTACGGACACACATTCTATAACTCTCCCAGGGTCAGATGGCTGATAAGCGAGGTGGGGGGGCAGAATCTGAACCCTGCTTCATGGCCTCCCACCGAATCCACAGTTCTGCACCTCAGCGTCTTGATTCCTAATATGCATACCTAACGGGCAAAGGTACTAAATGGGAAAAGGAAAAACAGTCCAGACATAACGGGGCTGTACCTTGGGAGCTCTCTGGGTATCATAGAATGATAAAGCCAATGTCATAAGCCCTGCCCTTCAGCACAGTCAGCTCCTGTGGGTAAAATTAGCTCAGCTCTGCTCCAGTGCTGCCTGGAGCCCCGAGGCAAAACTCACCCTAGGCACAGCACGACCTCACCTGACCCTCACTCCCAGGAAGAGCCCCTCAGGCACCTCATTAGGGCCTGGAATGACTCATTTTGCTGTTTCCAGCTCTGGCCGTTGAGGTCACCTCTCTGCTCTCCAGAAAGGCAGCTTCAAAGGAGAAGTAAAGATAAAATTTCAAGCAACCGTCCTGTATTCCTTTCCTCCTGGGCAGATCATGAGCAAAGATGGGGCGCTGGTTTGCCATGCTGGCCCTGCCCAGGGGGAAGGAGGTTCTGCTGAGTTCTAGAGTCCAGCTCAGGACCAAAGACAGACACTGGCCCAGATGGACTCCCGAGACTACACTCTTTAGTTTACTCTGGTGATGATGGTCCTGGTCGGGGACGGGGTCGGTCCATATCCCTGTGTGTGCTGGAGACAGAGCACAGTGATGATGACCACCACGGTGTCCTCTGCATCCTCCCAACCCGACGCCACCAGACTTGAAGGTGGAGCTCAAATGCCACTTCTCCTGGGGCCTTCTCTGCCCCCATCCCTACCTACCTCAAATTGTCATCCAACTTCCACAATGCCTTATCTCTACCCTTTTTTATCTGGTGTTTATTTGTTCAACAAATATCACTTGAACACTTATTTTGGAATTGATGATACAGAAACGAAAGGAAAATAACCTTTGCCCTCAAGGAAAGGCAGCCAACTGCAATAAATAGCAAAGATTGGGAAAGTGGGACTATTGGAGGTCAGAGGTACATTCCAAGCAGAGGTGATAGCAAAGCAAAGTCTTGAAAGGAAACTGTGAGCTATCCAGATAAGGTGGGAGAAGATATTCTGACAAGGAAACTGTGTTAAGTTGTGGAGGCTGGAGAGAATCCCCTGTATCTTCCAGGAGCACAGGATCGGTCTCTGAGATGAGTGAGATAAGGATGAAAAGAGGCTGGGACCCAATTCCCAGTGGTCTTCTATTCTTATGCAAAAGAGTTTTGGATTTTTACCCTCAATGAGAAATCCTTTAAAGGATTTTAAAACAGAGATTTGATATGAATGGATGTGTATGTTTTTCGAAAATCACTTTGGAAGAACAGGGAATGGAATGGAGTAGGGTGACAACAGAAAATGAAGGTAAGTTGAGTATTACTGAAACCCTGAAAAAGAGAGATGCTGAGAGTCTGAACTGAAGCAGGGCAGCAAAAGTGGAGTGGGCAGGCAGGGTATACTTACCTCCAGTAGGTAAATATAGGGTTTCCTTGATGGCGCAGTGGTAAAGAACCAGCCTGCTAGCACAGGAGATGCAGGTTCGATCCTTGGGCCAGGAAGATTCCCTGGAAGAGGAAATGGCAACACATTCCAGTATTCTTGCCTGGGAAATCCCAGGGATGGAGGTGCCTGGCAGGTTACAGTTCATGGGGTTGCAAAAGAGTCAGACACGACTGAGTGACTAAACAACAAGTGGGTGAGTATGAGGAGTTACCATGGTTGATGCAAGAAGGTCTGAGGATGAATAGATACATAGCTGAAGTAAGGGGAGGAAGCATCCAGAATGAGTCCCAATTTCCAGGCTTGACTGACTGAGTAGACAGACATTGCTATCATTCAGCAAGATAATAATGCTATCAATAAGAGACAAAGCTAACATTAAGATTTCCAATCAGAACATTCAAAAGGCATTGACATATATAAGTCTGGGACTCAGAAGGTCCAAACCCAATATAACCCCCTAGGGGTCATGAGCACACAAACACAGAAGGAACCTGAAGACAAAGCTCTGCATGTGAGTGGGGACAAGGGTCAGCAAAGAAATCTAGAGGACAGATGGAGATGCAGGGTAAGAATGAAGTAAGTCAAGAAGCAAGCATGGTCAAGAATACCACACCACAGAAGCCAGACCAGAGCAGTGCTAACAAGAAATGAACTTAGCCCCACAGACCTGGATGAGAGCTGCTTAGGTCAGACTGAAATGGGCTAAGACGCCAAAAGAAGGAGAGACAACTGTGAAGACAGAGAAGCAAAGAAGAGGCATGGCATGTTGTCAGAGAAGGGTAAATGAGTATATGTCTTACTTCTCCCACTAAGCAATAAGCTTGAGAATAGTGCTGCCCAGTAGATGTATAAGGAAAGCCACAAATGCGATTTGTTACTTTCCAGCAGCCACCTTTCTAAAAAGCCAAGAAGGAACAGGCAAAAATAATGTTAATAATATATTTTATTTAATCCAATATACCCATATTCATTTCATAAATAATGAACATAAGATTTATTAATAAGATGTGTGTGTGTGCTAAGTCACTTCAGTCATGTACGACTCTTTACAACCCCATGGACTGTAGCCCACCAAGCCCCTCTGTCCGTGGGATTTTCCAGACAAGAATACTAGAGTGGGTTGCCATGTCCTCCTTCAGGGGATCCTCCCGACCCAGGGGTCAAACCTGCATCTCTTATGTCTCCTGCACTGGCAGGCAGGTTTTTAAACACTAGTGCCACCTAAGAAGCCCATTAATAAGATGTTTTACTTTTTTTATATACTAAACCTTTGAAATCTGGTATTTTATACTTATATCACATCTCAATTTGAACTGGACCACATTTTAAATCCTCAATGGCATATGTCATTCTGCTTTAACCAATCAGAACTCAGTATGGAAGCTGACATGTTGTTATTTTTTAAATATGATAAAATGAATGGACAGGTGATGGATGGAAGGATGGATGGATGGACTGTCATACCATTGAGAAAACTTAGTGAAGTCTCCATGGTTCTTTGGCTTTATCAACAGCACTTTAAATTTCCAGTCTTGAAGCATATTATGACTGGGGCCTTGGGATAGCTTAATATTAATATAAACAGCATAACTTCCATTCCTTCTAAACTTCCTCTCTTCCTTGGAAATTCAAAAACACTGTCAGTCTCTCTAATTTTCTTAGAGCAAAACAACTCTGTCAAACACTGATCAATAGACCTCCCATGCACATATATCTCAAGCAGGTTATCTCACCTCTTTGAGCCTCTGTTTTCTACCCCATAAAAATACAACCCCAACTATGCATATCTCATACACTCATTGAAAACTCAAAATCGTGAAACATTAAAGTACTACACAGAAGCAAGGTATTCCAAGAAGTTTCCCTGTACTATAAATACATACCATACGCACTTACCAAATCATAAACTCCAATCATGCCTACATGCACACGAAAAAAAAACAATTAACTGTGTGGCTACATTAACATTGGTATTTTAACTTCCAACACCACTATTCTTCCCTTCTCCCTTCAAAAATCATAGAAGATGTGATCATCAGCCTTAAGTAGAGATTTAAAAGTGCAAGGGCAGGACTAGAATAAGCATGGGAAATGGTACAGTTGAGGGCTCCAAGACCTTTCTACAGACGGGACACAGAAAACATCTTGCATTAGACTGAGCACTTAAATTTAACAGTTAAAGTCTCCACCCAACTTCCAAGAGCAGAATGGTAGTAAGTATTTGGTTCCATTCAGCTTTTTGAGCATGAGACACAGAAATACTGGGGGAGATTTGAAAAGGTGTGAAGCAGAAATGAAGATTTCTTAGAGGCACAACTGCCAAATGGAGAGAAAAAAATTAAGATGATCAGTTTGCTTCTTTAGTTGACCAGGGTCACCATCCACAAACCTGAATTTAAAAAAAAAAACACAAACTTCCTTCAAAATTCTGCAGCTACCTGACCAAGAATGAGGGCCACTCACAGACTCCAGACATGAAGGAGCTCATCTGATCATCCAACACCTAATTTTAGTGGCAAAGAAACAATAATTACAAGAAGAGAAAGTGGAGGTCTCTTGATGGAGAAGAGGGAGTGGACAAAGGTGTGGAGAGAGGGTTACCAATGCGATCACAGTGTGTGAGTGACACAGGGGAGCGTTAAACTCTGTTGGTCAGAATCCAAAATTTTTGTTGTCTCCCTGACTTGTTCAAAAGCCAAATTAAAAATTACCCACTGACTGACCCAGCCAGATAAAACTACTGGCTCACAGGTTGCAGAGTATTATACCAGGAAAAATTTTTAAATACATAAACTTCGCTGTAAATGCCATCTAATCCAAACTCTGTTCTACTAGCAAAAGACAAATCTTTGTTCTATTTGGTATTTCTCAGCCACACATTTTCCACAGCCAGTAAAGTTATTCTGCAAACCAGCCATCACAGCCAGTCTCCACCCGACCACACATGTGAACCTTTCTGTGCTGACCACACAGCAGAAGTGCCCCCACCTGCCAGGGTTTAAAGAAAAACCAGAACACAGTAGTACATCCTGACCATAGAAGGCAGGGCCATTTATAAAATGGTGCTGTTGCTGTCAATTAACAAACACTTGTTACATACCAGGCAACTTTCCAAGCATGTTACCAGTGTGAACACATATAACCTTTCCAACAAGACCTGTGAAATAAGTACTGTTATCATTATTCCCATTTTACAGACAAGAAAACTGAGGCACAGGCAGACACAGAGGTACACAGTGGCAGAGCTGGGAACTGAATCTAGGCCATCTGGCTCAATGCCTGGGCTCTTCCCCTCCACCCTATGCTGCCCTCAGTTGGTTCTATTTGTCCTCCTTGCTTTATTGTTGGGGGAGCGGTCCCAGAAGACAAACACTGACAGAGAGGAAGAAATATGAAGGACACATGACCAACACATTCTCTCTCTAAAGTCAAGCAACAAGAGAGGCCAAATCTTAAGCAGGAACCAAGTTACTCATTTGCTCTGAGAAAGCCCTGTCACAAGACTGGGAATATGCAGTGTCCATGAAATTGTCACCTTCAGGAGGAGGTCTCAGGAGAGGGGAAGACAA
This sequence comes from Giraffa tippelskirchi, assembly GCF_054371585.1. Lineage (NCBI taxonomy): Eukaryota > Metazoa > Chordata > Mammalia > Artiodactyla > Giraffidae > Giraffa > Giraffa tippelskirchi. The sequence continues at coordinate 156,219,966 of NC_137276.1, read as the reverse complement.
GTCAGAGGTTCAGGGATGACAGAAAAGCTAGACTGAAGCCATCACCCCCGAGATGGTCAGGCTGAGGGGACTAGAAGGCACGAGCCAGGTTCCCTGTTTCCTGAGCTCTGCCAGTGCTTGGAGCAGGGACTCCGATCCCCATTCTGCTGATGAGAACACTGATGCCTCCAGTTTTGCTACAAGATACAAGAACACCACCTTTCCTCACAGATGTTGCTATAGTTCATGGGAGACAGCAGTTACACAGTGTAGGGGTGGACCACTCAGGCTCTGCAGTCAGACAAATTCGAGTTCAAATCCTGTTCCTCCCACTGTATGATGCTGTGCAAGTTACATGCTGAGTTCTGACTTCTTAACCCATGAAGTGGAGAAGGATAAAAATCCTTCCCTCCTGGGAGATTAGAGACAATGCTTGCAAAAGGCCTAACACCTGGCCCAAGCCAGTGACTACAGTCCTCCCTGCTTATCTGCTGTTTCAGTTACCCAAGGTCAATGTGGCTCAAAAAATTTTAAATGGAAAATCCCAGAAATAAACAATTCATAGGTTTTAAATTGAGGGTCATTCTGGGAAGTATGATGAAATCTCAGGCCACTTGGCTCAGTCATCCCTTGAAGAGTGAATCAACCCTTCGTCCAGCATATCCTGCTTCTTAGTCACTTAGTAGCTGGCTCAGTTATCAGATCTACTGTCTCAGTATCAGCATTTGTGTTCAAGTCATCCTTCTGTTAAATAATAATGACCCAAAGCGCAAAAGTAGTGATGCTTGCAATTCAGATCTACCAAAAAGAATCTGTAAAGTGAAAAGGTGCAATGTTCTCCACGTAACAAAAAATAATAATTGTATGCTGAGATCACTAAGATCTACAGGAAGAACAAATCTTCTATTCATGAAATTGTTAAGAAGGCAAATGAAACCCATGCTAGTTTAGCTGCCGGAACTCAAACTACAAAAGTTACCACTACAGTGCGTGAAAAGTTCTTAGTTAAGATGGAAAAGGCATTAAATTTATATGACAAAATATTTTGAGAGAAACCACATTCACATAACTTTTATTACAACATATTGTTATAACTGTCCTATTTTATTATTGTTGTTAATCTTTTATTGGCCTAATTTATAAATTAAACTTGATCGTAGATGAAGTTTATACATACAGATATAGATACATGTATATACAGGAAAAAACATAGCACTATCCATGGTTTCAGGCATCTACTGGGGTCTTGGAACACATTCCCTACAGTTAAGGAGGAACTACTACTCCTGAAATAAAAATAAAAACTACCTGACACACCCCCTCCCCCTGTATCTCTTCCCTCCTCTGTGGAAAGGATAAAATAGACCTGCTCCCCTCCCCCCTTTCTTCCCTGCTCTTTCAATGGCACTGCTATGCTCACAGTCATCTGGCACAAAATCTCTTAAGTCCCTCAACCATCCAGTCATGTCCCCTGCTGTTTTACACGTTAGTGTTCTTACCCATGTGCTCACGTTAGTGTTCTTACCCATGTCTTGCTTTTTTTCTAGAAAACTTTTTTGCCAAAATCCTATTCAAACAAAACCCAACTCACGCATCACCGACTCCGTGAAACCTTTCTAATCATTCCTTCCTCTGTGCTTCGTGTGTACATCAATTATTACACTGATGACAGTAAAAGATAACTGAATAACCACATGCAAAGCTGATATTCACCAGTACACAAAGATATGACAACACAGATTTCTAAAATATTTAAATATGTCATTTCTGTTTCCTGACCCCCAAATGTCTTCATCCCACCTCAGCTTTCCTAATCCCTCTTTTAGGACTGCTTCAATCTCATCGTGGTCCAGCAACAAAAAGGTTCCTCATGGCAAAGCTGGTGTTCCTTCAGTACACATACTTAATTATACACATATAAATTCAGTTCAGTTCAGTTCAGTCACTCAGTCGTGTCTGACTCTTTGTGACCCCATGGACTGCAGCACGCCAGGCTTCCCTGTCCATCACCAACTCCCGGAGTTTACTCAAACTCATGTCCATTGAGTCAGTGATGCCATTCAACCACCTCATCCTCTGTCGTCCCCTTATCCTCCCGCCTTCAATCTTTCCCAGCATCAGGGTCTTTTCCAATGAGTCAGCTCTTCACATCAGGTGGCCAAAGTATTGGAGTTTCAGCTTCAGCATCAGTCCTTCCAATGAACATACAGGACTGATCTCCTTTAGGATGGACTGGCTGTATCTCCTTGCAGTGCAAGGGACTCTCAAGAGTCTTCTCCAACACCACATAATACACATATAAATATCACCCCTACCTATAAGGATAACTTACTCCTGAACTAAATGCTGATTTACATAGTTTTTGAAACAAGACCTGTAAGGAAACCCCCTGAGGGTCAGAAGCACAGGATTCCCCAGCATCCACAACACTCCCCACAGGGCAAACTCCTCACAAATTTCGAAGTGATTCACAATGTCTCAACAGCCGTGCCTACTCAGCCAGGACTTTGCACATAGCAGATCTTCCATAAGTCCTGCAGCCCAACCACCCTGCTGAGTGCAGCTCTGGAATTAGACTCAGTTTTACTCTCACCTCCCCCAAGCTGCCCAATCCATCTCCCAACCCCAGCTGCTGGCCCTCAGTCCACCCCCGTCCCCCACAACATGACCTAGAGGCCAGCCCTCGGCTCCACTCCAACAATCCCTTGATTCTGACAAGTCCAATCCACACCCTCCTGACACTACACGAGGGTCCTCATTCTTGACCTGCATCTAGGAATGAAAAAAGGACCAAACGGCACACAATTCTTCAAAGTACACAAGGGCAGTTAATAAACAGAAGAACTTACCCCTTTAAAAGTTAATTGTTTAACTTTTAAAAAGTTAAAAGCTGTTACAAACAGTTCCTTACATTTTTATAACCTATTAGGGCTTTAAAACCTTTCACATCCAATTGATTCACTTCCTCCTCCCTCATCATACAGTGAAGCAGAACGAACAGGGATTATTTTCTCCGATATTAGCGATGGGAGGTGATTTTGCCACGTAACACAGCTGAGTCACAGGGGCCAAGACTGAATTCTAACCTCAAGCATCTCAATCCCCAGAGCCCTCTGGTTTCCCTGGGTAAGTGTGTCTCTTTAATGCATGCTTTTACGGACTAGGATATAAAAAACAACATACAACTCTGTCACTCACTGTATCCTAATGCTGCTGTATTCTCCTGCGTAGCACTTTTCACTTCCTGAAAGCATGGGTCTATTTTCTCGTCTGTTGTCTGTCCCAACCCCCTAGACTGCAAGCAAGATGAGGCCATGAACCTTGCCTCTCTCTTTTGTCACCATACCCCAGCACCTAGAACAGAGCAAAGCACATTTGACTGTGAAAAGAAAAGAGGATTTGGACTCAAACCCAATAATGACCCTCCCACTAATATTTGTGTGTGTGTTTTGGGGTGGGGGGACGACTCTCAGACTGATTCTTTGCGATCCTATGAACTGTAGCCTACAAGGCTCCTCTGTCCATGGAATTCTCCAGGCAAGAATTCTGGAGTGGGTTGCCATTCCCTTCTCTAGGGGATCTTCCCAACCCAGGGATGGAACCTGCGCCTATTGTGTCTCCTGCATTGGAAGGCGGACTCTTTACCACTAGCACCACCTCTCCAAGCCTCAGTCTCTTCACCCTTAAAATCCAAATAATGACACCTATTCCCCAGTGTGTTGAGGGGAGGAGTTTTTAAAAAAGAATAGTTGCCAGTGCTCCACACAAAATAAGCAGTCAATAAATGTTGGGTCTCCTTTCTCTACCAGTCACCAGCTGTGCTTCCTTCATCCCGCTCACCCTAAATGTCTCTTTCTCCTATCAATCACCCCCATCTCCTGCAGCCCTAGAGCCACAAACACGCCCTTCTCCACCTCTGAGCATCAGATCCTTCCTGTGGCCGGTGTCTACAAGGGGGACCCAGGCTGAGCTCACAGCTGCAAACGACCACATCTTCATGTCTGCCAAGTTTTGACCTACTTCCCAGCCAGACCAAAGCAGGTGTTGCTGCTAGTGATTCAGCAGGGACTTTTTTTCCCCCAAGTCATCTTGAACATAGAACATAACACAGAATCATGGACTCACAGAACTCAGAGTTGAAAGGCCTACAAAGCCCAGCCCATCAAATGCAACTCTCTTAATTGATAGATGTGGAATCTGTGTTCTAAAGAATGGAAATATCTTAGCCAAGAACAAAGCCCCCAAGTTCCCCAGAATCAGTTACAACAGCATGGTTCCAGTTATATCCTAAAAATGGACCTTGACTTGCCCACCACTTTCCTGCATCTCAGAAAAGATTCTTTGGGTCTCAGAGCTTAAGTTCTTGCTGATTTCATTCCAAGCAAATGTATTCTCCATTATTAAATATTCTGCATCTCTGTAGATGATGGAAAATTTCTCTAGCTTCCAGCCCCATGAACTACAGTTTACACACCTGGAAATAAAATTGAAAACATTTTAAATAAGGGAGGATATAAGAAAAGACCAACAGATTAGAAGTGAGGAAGTATAGAATACAAACTTGGTTCTGCCACTAACCACATGTACGACCTTGAGTGAGTCCATCTTCCCTCTGGGTCCCCTTTTTCTCATATTAAAATGGAATTGCTGGAGCAGATCCTCTCCAAGCTGTGATATTTCGAATCTATGTGTCTCATCATCACCTTCAATATAATATTATCACCCACTATCCAAAATAACTAGACTGTGACTCATTAAGCCCAGAATTTTTTCATAATGCAACTGAGTTATATGTCCCTTAGCATGTGATCAATATTGTAAATGAATTGTACAGCTTTTCAAAAACAAGGGTCCCATTTTTATGTAATTATGTAACACAGACTTAGTAAATACGTAAATTGCTGCCAAATGATGAAGTTTTGGAGTAATGCATGCTGTAGGCTGACAATAAAACAGTAAGACAGTTTCATCAATACATCAAAATTTAGGTTTCCTGTGACTGTGGATTTCTTCACAGTAGCTCCTTTATTCTAATAATCCTGCCATTCTTCAAATCCCTTCCTTATAAACTTTGTGAAGAAGTAGTTGTAGACCTTACAGGATATTCTCAATGGGAGCACCTCATTAATTGGGGGATGGATTCTGATTTTTTCCAACAGTTGCTGAGAGACAATTCCAATGAATAAGGGAAATGAGCAAGTTGCTGGTGATCAGGCTGAATAATACTTGCCCAGGAAAAATTATCACAGGAAGCTTTTGGGTGAGAAGAGCTTCTCGGGCACAAGTCATAGTGCCATAGCTGATCCCAGAAGACTCAAAGAGGGTGATATGATACTCAGCTGGTTTCTAGGCAGTATCACATTTGCAATATATTGCACTAACTCTTCTTAGAGCTGCCAAGAAAATTCAACGTGCCAATTCAGAGGTGGTGCTTCTCTCCTGCTTCCTATTGCTCTTTTCCCCCAAAAAAGAAAAATGAAGTTTCTTAATAAATTCCAGGTAGTCCCTATTAGAACCCAACACAATCACAGTTACTAGAATATCGCCTCAAAGACAATGACACAAGTTTCCCAGTTTTCTTTCCCTGCTAAGAACACACACACACACACACACACAACTAGTGAAAAAGGCCTTGTGCTTTAAAATGTTCATAACAGTGGTATTTAGAAGAATAGATAATTAACAATAATCCATGTCCAAAAACATTTAAATGACTAAATTTAAAAATAGTACTTCTACTCAATGGAATATAAGTGGCCATTAAAAATATAAGAATTATAAAATAACCTGAAAATGTTTATGAATATTCACTGGAGAAAAGAAAATAGCAAGCAAACTGCCTAGTAAGAGGAGGTATAAGAAAGTACTGGTAGATAATATTTTAATAATATACTTTCTTTTGAAAAATGATGATGATGAGTAACTGCTAATGGCATGACTCAGGACGTCTCCATGTCAGTCTGGAAATATCTGAAGCTATGATAAAGACATAGGGGTTTAAATAGAAGGCAATCAGAAACTCCAGAAAAAAAACAAAAGACTGCATGAGAAATCATGACACAAATTTGGAGAAACCAGTCCAAAAGAAAAGAAAAAGTTGATGGAACTTCAAGAAGAAATGTAGAAGAGACTCCAAGCAGCCAGGAAAATGGTTAGAAAGATGGAAGATATATAGGATATGGTAGAAAACACTTAATTACTTGATTTTCTTCTCCCAATCAAAAGAATACAACCACAAAATCCAAGAATATTAACAACAAAAAAAGCAAGAGGCTACATGTGGAAATAAAACAAACAAACTGGGATGATTTTCAACAAGTATTGAGGAATTAGAAGGATCTACTAGATTTTGATGCTAACTAAGGGAAAGTTCAGTCCCCTATGAGTGGCTTAAAGGTGGTGACCTCAGAAGCCTAGAAAAGGAAATGAAACCACAGTACATGACTTAGCCCTGTATTGAGCAATATTTACCTAGAAATCATAATGCAAATGCTGTTGATTGTTTTCAGCTTTTGAAATCGACCCACAGACAAAGCACAGAAGATTCAGTTATGGTTCAAAATTATAAAAGTGCATGTAGACATGTATGCATTTATAAAAGCTGGAGATGTAAAAGGTAACATAAAACCTAACAAGTTGTAAAAGTGGGAGAGGAAATGTACAGAGAAACCTCAACATCTTCATCTTACAAAACGGTGGGTGAAGCGATCCTGCCAAAAGTCGATATGGCAAGGAATGGAATGTGTGCACATCATATAAATTTATAAAGGAAACCAACCCAGAGAGAGCAAAAAAAAAGTGATCCAACTATCAAAACTTAGGAAGGGGGATAGGAAGTGCCAGTGTGTATATGAGCTAGTCCTTCCTATCATAAAAGCCAATAGGCACACCTAAAACAAACAACTTAAAAACTAAAGATATAAGCATACTATTTAAGGACATAAAAATAACCACTAGAAGAATTAAAAAGAAAAAATGATTACAGATGGAGAAGGGACTAAGGTTGATAGAGATAGAAGAAGAAATTCTTCTTCTTAGTTTTTTGGGTTTTTTTAAATAAATATTTCTAAGGTATTTTACTATATTTTTACTATGAACATTTATTTGAATATCTTTTAAAATTTAAAAATAAGAATACATGTATATGTACGGCTGAGTCCCTTTGCTGTCCACCTGAAATTATCACAACATTGTTAATCAGCTATACTCCAATATAAAATAAAGTATTTTTTAAATGGTTAAAAGCATATATATTTCAAAGGAAAAAGGAATTGCTCAGAGGTCCTAGAGGTCAAATGTGGAGGATATATCTTGGCAAAATCATTATGAAGGGACATTCCTGGGGAGATACTAAATACACAACCAGTCCCCTTTTTAGGTCCCTTTGTGCTAGGATGCCCAGCTGTGCCTGACTCTTTGCAACCCTTTGGACTGCAGCCTGCTAGACTTCTCTGTCTATGGGATTTTTCAGGCAAGAATTCTGGAGTAGGCTGCCATCTCCTCCTCCAGGGGATCTTCCCAATCCAGAGATCGAACCCAAGTCTCCTCTGTCTCTTGAATTGCAGGTGGACTCTTTACCCACTGATCCATCAGGGAAGGCCCTTTAAGTCACCATGCCCTCTTTTAAAAACCCTCTCTCCCCACTCTCCCCAAGCTCTCTCTCTCTTAACATCCTCTTATAAAATTTTAAACACTCTATGCCCCTCTTTCTTCACTGGCTTCAAAATAAAAAGCAGACCCCAGTGAAAACTTGAAAACATAAAGAATCCCTGAGGAAACCCCAAAATCAACAGACAGCTCAGGCTGCACAGTCCTGTGGCCTAGAAGCACACCAGGGCCTGGAGGCTGGAGCTATAATTAGCTGCTTCTGGGCAGACAACAAGAACTCCTGTTCCCTGGAAAGGAGGTAATTAAAGGAGGCAGATTTCAGCCCGAAGTGGTAAGTCTCAAGGAACTGTGGCTCCAGGCAATCCCAGCCTGCACCCTGAATGAGGAAAATAGGAACCCTCAGGCCTGACACTCCATTCCTAAACCATTTTTTCTTCTCTCCAGTTTCTAAGGCCAGGAGAGTGCCAGCCATCAGCCTGATCACTTCTGTTTTTTTGGTCACTTAAGACCCGTTTACTGGGCACCCCCTATGTACCAGGCATGTGCTCAATACTACAGCAAGGGCACAGATGAGTCAGACCTGAACCTTGACCTCAGGGAGCCAACAGGGCAGCTGGGCACAAACAGAACTCAGAGCACCCAGCACTCCTGACAGACTTTTTCTCCAATTTCTGCAACCACCCTGCAGAATAAAATGCTTTCCCCCTGCTTTACAGTTGAAGAATCTGGAGCTTGGGGAAAAGATACCACCTTGCCAAAGTCATAGAGCTGTAGAATAACTGGGCTTAGACTCAAAACCAGGCTTCTCTAGGTCTAAAACCCAAAACCTTTTCTCCCTGTGCCATCAAAAAAAAAAAAAAAAAATAGGAAAAGAAGGCATCTCTACAAACATGGCTAAGAAGATAAGCAAGGGACCATGTGCAAACCTTTCTCAGAGCTCAGCACAACACTCATGGATTTCCATTTTTAGGGATTTCCAAAACATTATACTACACCTGTGCTGGTGTTTAATGGCTCCCTGCCATCTATAGGGTCGCACAGAGTCGGACACGACTGAAGCGACTTAGCAGCAGCAGCAGCATACCGTCCAACACCTTAGCTATCACCACGTCAGTGTTTAGAGCTTTAGGAACGTGGGCCCTGGCTCAGCATTTCTCTCTCAAAGTTTTGCACTCCACAGGGTCCTTGCTTTCAGTAGGAAAGGATCACACAGCATGATCCACCAAAAACCCAGAAGTCTGAGCTCCGTCGCCATGAGCCTGAGGGAGTCAGCAGCTCTGGCTTACATCCTTGTCTTGCATCTCAACATCTGTCCACCTGAGACCCTCCAAATACAGCCAGGCTCCTCGGGAGAGTGGCCCAGGAGAGCAGATCTGCCTGGCACATGTCTGAGGTCTGCCTTCTGCAGTGCTGTGTCCATCTGCTAATTTGCCCTGCATATCCACCCAGAACTGTCCCCATAAACTTGACAAGGGTGATGTCAACTTTCCTCTGTTTGGGAAAGAGAAGAGGCACAGGAGAGGGGAGGTTTCACATAGGACTGAATCATGACCTTGTCATGAAACAAAGATTTAAGATCCAACTTCCCTACTGGATGCATCAGTTTCCCCATTGATTGTGGCAACTCCATGATTTGGGGATGCTGCTTTGCTATTCTGTACAAAAAAGAAATCTAGAGTTTGGTGTTCAACTAAAAAAAAAAAATGCAGCCTGAGGATTGTTCTCCCTACATCACATCTACTGACCAGCTCCTGTTACCCCGACCCTTCTTGGAGACACATGGTCATCCTGGCCCTTTATTTGGACATCCTGAAATCTGAACCAAGGTCAGTACTGAGATTAACTACTTAAATATAGGTGAGTCTTGCATGCTTTGGCCCATATTTGTAAGTTTGCAAGTGTCCACCTGGCCACCAGCTACCCAGATACTTCCATGAGAATTTTCCATGAATTCTTCAATACCTCCCTGCCTATGAATTTTAAGGGGACTTTCTTGGCATTCTCTCATTCATCCTTAATGGTCTTATACTGCAATGGGAGGTAAGATAACTTCCATTGGGCATAAGTATATAAAGGCAAATGAAGGAAGTCCCTCATTCATACCTCTAAAAAAAATGTACTGAGCAATTAATTCATGTAGTCTCTATGCTGTGATTGTGCCTGCATACAGAGTTGAAAACACATGGTGGCTGCCCTCAAAATATTCAGGCCTCATAGAAGGCCAAGGATAAGCAAATTATTAAACAAGTATTGGCACAACAGAACTCAAGCTATCCACTCCTGACTCCCAGCCTCCTCACGGGCAGCAATGCACCTCTTCCATGAGTCAGTATCCCTGGACCACTCTAACAGATGCTAAAACTTACACTTCAGTTCTCCCAGCTGGAAGTGGTGGGAGGAAGATAAAGCACCTGATAGGTTAGCAATACACAATGGAATCTATTTCATGCTGAAGAGAAGAGTAAAAAATAGAGAGGAAAAAGAACTTTTCCAAGAGCTGCTTCAGCTTTCAATTACTAGAAGGTACCAGACAGAGAGACCAAAGTACTGGGAACTTCCCAATTCTTTCTGGCTCCACACGCCAAGGCACTGAACCAGGTCAAGAGCAAGGAGAGCAAGGAATTGTAAGACCCTGACAACCGTCAAGATCACCCCTCATCCACACCTTTACCCACCCAGCTCCCTCTCCCTGACAGGTCCCTGCCCTACCTCTCCTTCCAGATTATCCCTGCTCATCCATAGAGGTGGGCTTTGCTTGCTCCAGCCACAGTGGTCACACATCAAATGCAATGAAATTAGATAAGGCACCCCTGCTGTTACTCCACTACTTGGCAAAATAATTGTTTAACAGATCCCTATAACTTTCAGAAGAAGCCCAAGAGACTCACTCTACAATTCCTTATCATCCAAGGCCCTCCACACCAGGGCCTGACCTGCCTTCCCATCACAAGGTCAGTGAGCTCCATCTGAAGGAGTCTAAGCATCCTAAAGAGCCCACTTCAGGTCCAATATCGTAGAAGCACAATTCCCTGATCATAGAACTCATCCCTTCTTCTGGGCCCACAAGGCATACTCTCGTCCACTTTCCCCACACTGCTCTTGGATAGTTTATCTTTTCATGGGAGCCAGTCCTCTCATCCCTACTGGATGGGGAGCTCCCTGTGGGCAGGTCCTTATACCCAGGACACCCCAGGACAGTCATGGTGCATCCAGGCACTGAGAAGTCACCCCAGCATAGCTCTCACAGCTGGAAGTAGGCCACACAAAATCAAAACTTCACTGCTTCTCAGTGCTCAATCTATACATTTTCACCTAATGTACTTTTTACTGTATTCCGACTGGATCCTCCAATTAGATGTACAACATCTTCGCCAGTCGAATTTCCAACTGACAGTCTCCCACCAAGAGGCACAGTATCTCTCCTTGAACACCTCCAAGGATCTCATTTGGGATATCTTTTACTGTGTGTTCTTAAATATTGAGTTCAACGTATCTCCATGGGCTTCTGGTTGAATCCCTAGGAGTGGCAGGTGAGAAGGGTGAGCACCGGACAAGCTGGGGAAGCAGAGTCACGTGACAACTAAAAGTATGCACTTTGAAATCAAGCAGAACTGGGTTCACCTCCCAGCCTGCCACTTGGGGGAAGGCATCAAACCCTAGGCCTCTCATGGCTGCTGAAGGAGAAATGGAAATATAATTCAGGCAGAGTGCCCGGCTCAGTGAGCACTCGATAAAGGGCAGCAATCATGGTAATTAGTTCTATTCCTATTTCCCATTCTGGCCTGCCGCATAATCAGAGTGCTAATCACACCCTTGACCTCTTGGTGATGCCTGTCCACCCTTCCATAGGAAATCTTTGCAAAGCCTCAGTCAGCATCCCATTCTGTTTGCTGGCTGGCAGGACTGGAAGCCAGGGCTGACCAGATTTCCCATTAAAACCTTGGTACTGGGAGGACAGTGAAGAGTCAGGGGGAGCATAGATTCTTGAGTTTCTGCCTTGAAGGGTGCTGTCCACCCCCCATTCTGAAGAATGAAGGTCATCAGATGCTGTAGCAGCTACCTAGGCCGCTTGGATCAGGGATCTTGGATACAGCTCCCTGATCACAGTCCCAAATGACAGCACCAGGAAGGAGGGCAAAGGTGGGGATGAAAGAGCAGCATGTGACCCTGTCTGTCATCCACATCCAGGCTGCTGACCCACTTGCCACCCTGGGACACATCTGCCTCAAGCACCGGGGACGAGGTGCCACCTCTTCATCAGGCTTACTTCCCACCCATCACTGCAGGTTGGCAGCAGCTCAGGGGCTGTGTCCTCAGGCAGAAGACACTGGATCCAGTCCTGGCTTCGGACTAAACTCTAGGTAACCCAGGAGTCTCGGTGATCTCTCTGAGACTCACTCTCCTCATCTGCACAACTGGATACTGACTTAGACTGTTGGTTTGTTAACCAGAGATGCCTGGCAAACACACTTAGGGAATTTTCTCTAAGTAATCAGGACCAGGCTAGCTCTTTGGAATTCTGATTGAGGACTGGGGTGAGAGCTGGGCACACATATGTTTTTAAAATTCTCTGCTGATTCTGAAGGTTAAGAATCACTGGCCTTAGTGGGAAGGGACAAACTAGGGGTATGGGGTGAACAGATTATTGTTATTGTTGCTGTTGTTTAGTTGCTCAGTCATGACCGACTCTTTGCTACCCCGTGGACTGTGGCCTGCCAGGCTCTTCAATGCATGGGATTTCCCAGACAAGAATACTGGAGTGAGTTGTCATTTTCTACTCCAGGGGATCTTCCCGACCCAGGGATTGAACCCATATCTCCTGCACTGGCAGGCAGCTTCCTTACCACTGCACCACCTGGGAAGCCCGGATTAACAGATGTAAACTACTATATATAAAATGGGCTTCCCTGGTAGCTCAGCTAGTAAAGAATCCACCTGCAATGCAAGAGACCTGGGCTCGATCCCTGGGTTGGGAAGATCCCCTGGAGAAGGAAAGGCTACTCACTCCAGTATTCTGGCCTGGAGAATTCCATGGACTGTATCCATGGAGTCACAAAGAGTCAGACACGATTTAGTGACTTTCACTTTCATATAAAATGGATAACAAGGATTTACTGTACAGGGAATTACACCCATTACCTTGTAATAAATGAAATATAATCTGCAAAAATACTGAATAACTATGCCAAACACATGAAACTAATATAATATTGTAAATCAACTACAATTCAATTTAAAAAAAAGGAATTCAAAGGGGAAAAAGAGAAGGCTCAACAACCTTAAAGATTCCTATGTCCTCTCTTGCTGAGATCATCATGCCTCACCCCTGGGAAAATATGTGTAAAGACCTTGGCACAGGGCCTGGCACACAACAGGCACTAATTAAAGGCTCACTCCTTCCACCAACACATCCTCTCCCAGCCAAGGCAAGATGGGAGCTATGAAACAAACTGTGTTGGCCAACCAAATCAGTCTGAATCAGCGCAGACACATGGTCCACCACTAGGAAGTTCCTACCAGTGGGAAGAATGGGGAAGGGGTACCTGTAAATAAACACAAGCCCTGAAGAGTGGAGGTGAGCACTAGAGTGATGCTTCCCCAACCTTACTGTGCACACACATCACTTAAGATGAACTTAACAAGTGGAACCTGTTAAGATACAGATTCTGGAGTGGGGTTGACAGTCTCCATCTTTAACAAGTCCCAGGTAATATTGATGTGACCGACCCAAGAAACAACTCTCGAATAGCAATGTTCTGAACACAGGTATTAGCCAGGGTAAACTGACACACAAACTTGCTGAGCATCAGTTAAGTACCACTCTGCACTGTGCTGGGGCTGGCAAGACAGAGATGAATAAGACGTGGAAAAGAGAAATCTCAGCAAGCATTCAGTTAAACATGCTTTAAATTCTACATCTGAGGCAAAGCCAGGGTATCATGGGCATTCCAGCAAGAAGTCATTAATATCTGGGCAGCATGAAACAGAAAACCATACGGAGAATGAGGAGGGACCTACCTTATGGAAGAGGACAATACAAAATATCAATAGGACATTCAGCAGAGAAAAAGAAGGAGGAGTGAGAGGAGAAGGAGGAGAAGATGTGACAGATCACATGAGGCTTGCAAAGCCTGAAATATTTCCTATCCAGCTCTTTACCAAAAAACGCTTGCCAATACCTGGGCTAGAAAGAGAGATGCCCAATACACAGATTGCACACTGGTTATTGCAAGTGGCTGCAGGTAGTTTTTTTATTTTGTTTTGTTTTTTCTTCTCTGTGCTTTTCCTTAGGTTCCTAACTTTCTTCAGTTACCATGAATTATTTTGAAATTAAGGGTGAAAAAAGTCCTTGCACTTTCCATGTGCAAGTAATATATCTTAGAAAATAATCAGAGGTGCAGGAAAAAAATTTAGTAAAGAGGGTGTTCATCACAGTGCTATTTACAATGATGAAAAATTGGACATCCAAATGTCAGCTACCTAAGAAAAGATTAAAAATTATGGTATATTCTTATGATGGAATAATATCCATCATAAGTCATCAAAAATTATGTGTATGAAGAATTCCCAGTGCCATGAGAAGGTGCTCATACTCCACTGTTGGTGAAATGGTAATATACAAAACTGTATATACCATAAAATGTCAAGTCAGTAAAATGCAACAAAAAGTAATGAAAAGAACTATTCAAGAATATTAAAAACAAAGAATGTTTGTATCTAAACTGTGGATTTATGAGTGAGTCTCATTTCCTCCTTTATTTGGTCCTATATATTTGAAATACATTATTATGACCATGTGCTGCTTAGAGCAATACTTAATAAAATCTGGTTTTGTTTTATTCTTTCACAATTCTTCCTGAGAGATTGAGAAGAGGTTCAAGAGATGGAGACATCTGTGCTACCTTTTGGGGGATGAGCAGGTGTTCACCGAATAGAAACAAAGGGCCCAGGGCCAAGAAGAAAGGACATGAAAAGTCACAGGCGTGCAAGAGAGTGCTCAGTAACACACTCGTGGTAGCGTCCATCCCCTTTGTCCTCCTGCAGCTGAGCCTGAGCAGGAGTCCAGGCAGAGTGGCAGAGACATTGCGCCCAGGCTGCCAGGAGCTATAGAATGTGACTAACAGGGGTTGGCCAGAGACACTTCTAGAACTGAGGTAAGGTCGGATGGATGGCAGGGTGGAGGTGTGCCCAGGAAAGGATTTTACCCACAGGCCAAGAGAGACAATAAGCAAGAAAGCAGAGGCCAGCTGGAAAACAAGAAGGGAGATGCCTGCTCTAAAAGAGGGGACGATCACGAAGAACAGGCAGAGCAGGAAGAGAACTGGCAGGTGAGAGTCTTCCACTCAGTGGCACTCAACACGATTCTCCTTCATTTCTAACACGGCTGTGCTGTGTGTGTCTCTGCACCTAGAAATAAAATTAGTTGGGAAATCAAACCAACATATTCTTATTGTCCCAGGCATTGCCAGAGGCCATTCTGACTTCCTCCTAAAAGCAGACCCAATGAACACTGTGGCTTCACAAGTTACTTCTGAGTAAGGCGTAGATGCCGGGCAAAGGAAAAGATGCTGTTCTGTCCAGCAGACCCAAGGCAGGAGGCTAAGTGGACAAGGATAAAGAGGAAGAAAGCCTCACGTGAGGGAACAAGGAAGATGAGGTAAGCAGGGCCAAGAAGAGCTGGTCCCCTCTTCAGCCAGAAGTTACGATCTTGGAGAAAGAGAAGAGGCCGCAGAGAGGCTGTGCTCAGGTCCTGCTCAAGGCTGGCTTCCCAGCAGCATGAGAAATGGGGTTCCAGGAAACGCGAAGGAACGGTGCTGGCAGGAGACACTCAGACCCACTCACAAGGGCTTTAAATGGAAACATGAGAGCAACGGAGGAATTTGGAAGTACAGAGCATGCACTGGGCAAACAAGTGTGTCCCAGCTATGGACACCACAGAAGGGCAAGCACTCAGGAATCACAGGGGAAGCCAGGGGAGATAGACCAGTCTGGCCAGCCCTCTGAGCCTCCAGGGGCCCTGGGATCCAGGCAGGAAGTGAGTTGCAAAGGTGGGATAGGAGCCTGGGAGGAGATTCACAGGGTCCCCCGGGGGGGCTGCCTGGAAGAGGTTCACAGATGAGCCAGATAGAGGTCATGCAAGAGGAGGCTGCTGTGGAAGAGTCTGCACAGGCTTCGAGGATGGCAAATTCAAAAGCCCTGGGGGTGAGCAAGCTGCTAAGATTAACAGGGAATGTGGAGGACTGTGGCTCTGTAGAGCCTCAATGCCCTCAATATCTTATTTTCCTTCCGGGGGGCCAAATATGTCCGCATGTCTGCAGGACCACTGATCTGCAGCCCTGATGAGCTCTCCATCACCCTGCTGCCAGGACACCTCCTCCATGTCTCGTACACACACCCTCACGGCGCTGCTCCACCCGCCGCCCCAATCTGGTTTGCATGTCTGTTTCCTGTGTTGACCACAACCTTGCAGATGGCTGAAAGGTACCTTATTCAACTTCTCTGCCCTGTCCTGGGAATGTCAGACAGTGGACACAGAGTTGACAAATGTCCCCTGCTCCACACACACACACACACACACACACACACACACACAAAATGTAAACTAAGTCTGCATGTGGTGTGCTTAGTCATTCAGTCACGTCCAACTCTTTGCAACCCCACGGACTGTAGCCTGCCACACTCCTGTTCATGAGATTTTTCAGGCAAGAATACTGGAGTGGGCTGCCATTTCCCTCTCCGGGATTGATTCCTGACCCAGGGATTGAATCCATGCCTCCTCTGTCTCCTGCATTGCAGGTGGATTCTTCACCCCCTGAGCCATCAAGGACCTGCTTCAAATTATAGCTCAGATAAGTCAAGTGACTTGCACAAGATCACACAGCTAGTAAGTGGCTGGGACTAGAACTCAGCCCTCCTAATTCTAAGTCACATGTTTGTTCCCCCAATTCCCACTGTCTCTCAATTGTAGCGCTCAGTAAGTCACCTATGCATGAGAGGGTGGGGGCCACGTCCTACCCAGTTTAACAATGATTGCAACAGGTCTACCGGTCAAGGAGTGAGGGCCAGGTACAATCTCGGCACTCTACCTGCTGTCCTAGGAGGTGTTACTATTCTCGTTTTCAGATGAGAACATGAAAAAGCCATTTACTCAAGGTCAAACTTCCTGAGACCCACGCTTTCAGACTACCATGCTATAATGCCACCTTGGGTTCAAGTGCAATTCCTAGTGCAGAGCTGTAGTCAAAAATGTGGATTAACTGAATAAGAAAATGTAGGATGGAGACAGCTATATGAAAGGCCCTCAAAAATAAATTTGTGACCAAATCAGGCAAAGCTGGTGAAGTCTGTCATCATCCTGTAGTAGAACTAAAAATAGTAATGTTCCCGGACCTAAAAATAATATTATTCTGGTGACAGTATGGAAATGACTTTGAGCCAGGATTCCTGGTTTTGACTCCAACTTCACTCCTGATATCTGTGTGACTCTAGACAAGTCCTTTCCACCTATCTCTGTGCGTCCTCTCCCCATCTATAAACACTCAACAGACCAGCCATGGGACTAGGTCAGGGGTTCTCATCAGCATTGGCACACCCATGAGCTTTTGGGAAGTACAAACTCACGATCAACTACATCAGAAGCTCTGGGATGGGGTCCAGCAAACCCTTCAGGCTGACTCTAGTGTCCCTTCAAGTCTGAGAACCACTAGATTAGATGACCTCTCTGATTCTTCCAGCCCTAACCACTCTGAGAACCTTAAGCATCCTCAGCTCAGCATCATCAAGGTCCTCCCAATTGTGCCATTCTAATTTGGATCCGACACGAACTTCAGTCAGCTGGCTCTGTCACCTGGCCGTGTCTGACACCTCCTCCTGTGATTAATACAGAGGGCCCCAAGAAACAGACAGTTCACTGCACTTCTTCCCATTTGCCACCTCAGCGGCATGCACTATATGAAGAAAATAAGAGTAGAGACATTACCAAGGAAGCCCAACCATGATCACCGTGGACTACTGGCACTACCTTTCAAAACACTGGGAAGAGGACTGATCCCTGAGGAAATCAGTAAGGGACTGCCATAGACCCTGGTGCCTTTCTCAGCCCAGCAATATCTCTTTACTACCAAGCCAGCTGAAGGAATTAGAGAGC
Source organism: Giraffa tippelskirchi (assembly GCF_054371585.1). NCBI lineage: Eukaryota > Metazoa > Chordata > Mammalia > Artiodactyla > Giraffidae > Giraffa > Giraffa tippelskirchi. The sequence continues at coordinate 156,202,232 of NC_137276.1, read as the reverse complement.
ATTTGCTTTGACACAGGCAGACGAAACAAAACATTTCTTGCTTGGTTCTTCTGTGTCAAAAGGAAAATCAATCCCAGATCAACCTTACAAGAATGAAAACATATTCCAAAGAATACTCTACTCTCTGTGCAGACTATCAACAAATGGACTATTCACCACTTCATTCCTGTAAGTAGTGCCTGAAAGTCTACTGTGGAATGAATGAACGAACAAATAGCAGGCACTTTCTCAGCTAATACTGAGGAGATATAGAGATTAGAGGGTTAAATTCCTACCCTAAAGGAATTAAGTTGGAGTAGTATGAATGATGTCAAACCCATCCATCCATGCATTCAACAGCAGTATGCCTGTCAGATTCTAGATAAGAATGAATGTCTAAAGAAGTTAGACTCCTAAATAAGATAGGGACACAGATAACTACAGTAGAAGGTGAAAAGTGCTCAGTGCCCTGCACTCAGTCCAGATAAAGGGCCATGGAGACCATAAGAGGAAGGGATTATTTCCTGCTTAGGACCAAGGGTGGAAATCAAGGCCTGTTTCATGGAGGAAGTGCTGGCCCTGAAGATAAATTTGGATTCAAATAGGCGATGATGGTAGAGAACAGCAACCCAGACTGAGAAAATGCTGTGACAAAGCAAGAATGAGGGAAGGCAATGGAGGTCAGTTTCTAAAAGTCAGTTGGTTACCATTCAACACAACCAAAAATGGCAAGATAAAAAGGATATATGTGGAGATGGGAAAAAGATCAGTGGCTGCCAGATTTGGGGGTGAGAGGCAGGTATGAATAGGCAGACAACAGGATTTTTAAAGCAGTAAAATACTCTGTGTGATATAACACTGGACACATGTCACTATGCTGCTGCTGCTGCTAAGTCGCTTCAGTCGTGTCCGACTCTTGTCTAAACCCACAGAATATACCACACTGAGAGTAAACCCTAATGTGAACTATGGACTCTGGGTGATACTGATATACCAATGTGGGTTCACTAACTGCAACAAATATACCACTCCGGTAGGAGATGTTGACAGTGGGGGAGGCTTTGCCTGTGTGGGGGACAGGGGACATGTGAGAAATCTCTGGACCTCCCTCTCAGCTTTTCTGTGAGTCTAAAACTACTCTTAACAACTCTAAAATTTTAAAAAATCTTTTAAGGCTATCAAAAGGTTGATTTCTCCAGGACTCTGCCACTGCCTTTACCCTCAGCTTTTCCACTGAGCGTCCCCGCTGGAGGTGGCCTCCCTCCATCTCTCCTGACACTGAGTACGATGCCGGACACCTCCTCCTCACCTTCTCCAGCTTCCTGCCTCCCAAGCCGTCTCAGCTACCACATCCTTGTCTTCCTCCTGGGTACCAGTGCCTGCCGCAGGCTTCACTGTACTTACTATGCCATGTAGTTACACTACTGTTTTCTGTAATTTATAAAACACATACTGCCCACGAGTTTGTATTTTTAATTCCTGTAAGAGGTTCTGGGATCCAATTTGTGTGAAAGTCAGACTGCAACATAATGTAGTATTGTATGATAAAAGCCTCCAAGAATAAAAACAGACAGTATATCCCGCTTATCAGAAACTCAAACACTGGTTCCATTTCTGAGTATCGCAGACTTCCTTATGAATGACTGGTTTTTGTTTCCATCAATTTGTCCCCGCCTTCTTGAAATTAGTTCTAAGGATAAAGTTTTCTAATTTTCAAGGCTTCTTTTTTTTTTTTGAAATATTTATTGAGAACCTACGATGTTTCAGGCTATGCTAAAAGTTAACATCTTCGCTTACTTAACTTTCATAAGGTAAATGGTGGTACTTTGTAAGTATCAAGTACTGTTTGAGGTATCGACCACTGAACCCACTTTACAGATAAGAACAATTGAGGCATATGGTGGAAGAGCCTGGATCCAAACCCAGATCTTCCAGAGTCCCTAACTGTTGCTCACTTATCCATTCAACAAAAGGGACAAAATTGGAGTATTTCCACAATCCTTTTTTTGACCCTCACTAGGCTTCCAGCTTCACCTAGGATCATCACTCCCCATTCTGGGGCCTCAGTTTCTTCCCTGGAAACAAACAGACTGTATTATGGTGATATTTAAGCCTTACTTTACCAGAGCCTATTCAAATAGAAAAAGTAGGGAAGGGCAAGAAAGTCGGTCCCATCCTGTACCATTTCAACCACAGCTGCTCCAGTTTATTGGTTCAGCATTACATGTTGTAATAGGCTTTTGTGCAAAGAATTCCTCCTTAGCTATTTAAAAAAAAGTTGTAAAGCCACTCTAGGGTAGCGAGATATCAACTAAGTGTAATATGGTACCCTGAGGTGTATCCTGCAAAAAAGAAAAAAGACATTAATGGAAAAACTGGTGAAATCTAAATAGAGTCCAGTTTCGTTAATAGTCATATACCAACGTCCGTTTCTTAGTTTTGACAAATGTACTAGGCTAATGTGGTAGCACAGTGATAAGAATCTGCTTGCCAATGCAGGAGACATAGGAAACATGGGTTCGATCCCTGGATGGGGAAGATCCCCTGGAGGAGAGCACGGCAACCCACTCCAGTATTCGTGCCTGGAGAATCCCATGGACAGAGGAGCCTGGCAGGCTAAAGTCCATAGGGTCTCAAAGAGTTGGACATGACTGAGCACACACACACTATGCTAATGTAAGATGTCAAAATGAGAGAAACTGAGAGAAGGATAGATGGAAATTCTCTGTACAATTTTTACAACTATTCTATAAAGCTAAAACTATTCCAAAATGAAGTTTATTTAAAAATACCAAAAAAAAAAAAAAAAACAGAAAACAAAAAACCTCATTCACCTGTAACATCTTCTCCAAATCACAATTTTCTGACTTTGTAACACATATAACAGCAGATAATATTTAATGGTTACTTGGCATGTGTCAGGCTCTGTTCTAAGGGTTTCACGTAGTTCATCTAATCCTTACAACTAGAAGACAGGTAATTTTCTTCTCCTCATTCTGAGGATGAGGTAACAAAAGTAAAAGGCTAAAGACACCGGGTAATAGGTCAAGTTAGTAACGGTGGAGCCAGGATGCAGCCTAGCTCCAAAACCCATGCTCTCAAATGTTACATAGATGAAAGCTTTTAAAATGCTTCTGCATTTTTCAGGTAGGCCTATATAACGGGGGAAATCCAAACCACTAATCACAAAGACCAAGAGATGAAAACTGTGTTTAATACAAAGAAGAAGTCAAAGGATTCACAAGGTAAATTCCTAACTTTGGAAAGTCTTTCCTGGAGCAGAACCAAACTTGACTGCCATTTCCAATGGCAACTTCACATGTTCAATGACATCACTGGGTCTATGCAGTGTCCTGTGTGCCCAGACACGTCAACCTTAATAGTATGCACCACCAGCCAATGTTATGGCCTCTGGTGTGCCACTTGCCAAGCTGCCTGCTGACATTTTCATCCCTAAAGTGTCTGTCCAGGTAGGTGGTGAAATGAAACATGCAGGCTGCCTTTTCAAGGTCTGCAAAACAAGCTTCAGCTTTCCAAGTGATTAGTTTTCCTAGATGCTTAAGAATTCATGCTGAGAACCTAACAGTGCACTCCCCAATTCTAGAAGGCAAAAATCCTTCCTCTGCAATGAATAATGTTCCTCACTGGCTGTGGTTTTCCCCAGGTGTCAAGAAGTCAAAAAGCTTCTCAGTGCCATTGTGGGCTCCCCCAGGGCAAGACTTGGTCTCATTCATTGAAGAATATTTATCCAATAAAGAAATGGTTCTGAAGAACAGTCTCCTGGAAGGATCTGCAGCTGGCCAGGATCGCCATTCGCCGATCTGCCCCACCATGGTAGCCATCTGTCTTTAGAAAGTTCCAGAGCAGACACCCTTCATGGGCAGAGCCAAAAGGGAAAAAGAAGACAGGGAGTTATCCGGCTGGGCAATAGGAGAGAAGCATTTACAGTAGGAAGTGTGTTGGCAAAGAATAGATAAGCCTGAATGGCAGAGGAGGAGGAAATATGACTAAAAAGTAACAGGCAATATAAGGAAAATGAGTCCAGTAGGAGGCTGCACGTAGGAGAACCACACCTCCCATGTGTGGACAGGGAACTCTGCCCACTGCCCATATCCTCACATCGCCAGGCTTGAAGATACATGTCTCATCTAACAGCCCAGACTGACTCCTGTGAATGTTGACTTACCAAATGCTAACACTCAGAATGTTTAGTTGAAAGGCCTGGAAGAAGAGACCTAGACTACCTGAGCATTTCACAGATGGGTAAACTGAGGCTCAGAATGGGGAAAACTCATGCCCAGAAACAGAACCCTGAGCTCCCATTCCTGTGTCTATGCTGCCTTCCATACAGACATGGTTAACAAGGTAGGTACTGAAGGAACCCAGCCTGGGGGCAAATCTCCCCTGTATGGAGGACCAGATCTGTAGATTACCCTCCATTCCATCCAGCAGGTTCCATCTGCTGGTTGCTCCTGAAGAGGAGAAAATTGGTAGCACTATATTCAGTGAAGAAAAGCACTTGTCAGGAAGAACATAAAGGGTACTTGCCTCAGAAGGAGAGGATGATACAGATGGATGAGAATGAGAAATGCAGACAAGGTGACTCATCAGAAGGGATGCTAAGGAGAAAGGAAAGGTGGAGAAAGTGGGATGCGATGAAGCAAATGGAAACTGGACCTGCCAGATGGAGGGGACCGAGACTCACTCTTCACAGGACAAAGGTTCTGCCCCAGACACGGCGTCAGGATGCCTCACAGAAGGGACCCCTCCTGCAGACGGGCAGTTGCTCAACTGAAACAAAGCCTAAAGCAGACCATTCTGCACCACAAAGGCTGCCGCCTCTTACCTCTCCAGATTTAGGTTATTTAACAAAACTGGTCTAAGTTGGATCCATGTGCTGGGATGTCGTGATCAAATCAGCTGTGTCAGAATTTCACGGTTCTGTTTCTGAAGACTCTTTGGCAATCCTCTGGGCTTCTCCGCTGATACTTGTGTCTCTCTCACAAGTCCAGCTCTCTACCAGGAAAAGTCTGCTCTGAATTTCACACCTTCAACCCCACTAAAAGTCTGAAATCACCCACTTTCCCTGTACATCTTTCTTACAAATTAGAACTTCCAACCCTGTATGGGTTACCAGGGTGTCTGCCTGCTCGGCTGAGACGTCAAGAGACAGGATCCAGGGGTCACAGTGGTTTTTCCCAAAGCACACTGAAAAACTAAGACCAAGAAACATTCTGAGAGGGCAAAAAAGGTTGGTGACACAGAGAGTCTAGGATCTAAAACTTTGAGAACCTCTTGGAAGGTTACAAATGCACATTAGTTTCCTAAAGACTCAGAAAAGTCCCACAGTAAAGATACCCATTTAATTTTGCTTAACTTGTCTGGACTTTTCCAAACTTTCTGAGCTACAGGATCCTTCCTCACAGAACACTAAGGGACCTCAGTGCTTCTACAGCAGCATCTTATCCAATATTTCCACCACCGCTCCTCTCAAACTAGACTACGCGTCTTCCTTAACAGCAAGGACCTTGTCCAAATCATTATGGTATCTCTGACACCCTGCAGAGTGGCTTACAAGCTGTAGGCCAAAAAATGTGTGCTAAATGAATGTACAAAATCCCATCATCTCATTTCTAAGATGAGAACATAAAACCAAATATGTCAACATGACCTCCTCCATATCTTCCCAAGTGTTCAAAAGAATGTCTTACACAGAGAATGTGCTCAACAATTCTTGAAGAATGGAATGGAACAGAAAAATTTCTCAGCTGTGCCCCCAAGCCAGAAATTCCCATAACACAATAGACTCCTACCTCTTTCCCTCCTCCTTCACCCAAGTTGGGTGTCAAGCAGGTGAAAATGAAGGTGACAAGTCAGAAGAAGGAAGCCATGGGAAAACCAAAGGCCCTTTGGGGTGAGAGCTAGGGAAATGGTGTTTGCAAACTGATGGGGATAAACAAGACCTGTCTGTATCTAATTTAGACTTAATAAGATAGTTTGCTGAATGTTAATTAAATACTCAGTGGTTGTTACCAACTGTGGTGATTAACTTAATTTTGAATTAAATAAGCAATAAATGCTTAACTGAAGTTCTATTAAATTTTACCAAGTGAGGAATATGAGGCTCTTAATTGACTTTGAACAAGATAGTTATGGCAAGTTAGTTGAGTTTTTATTACCTGATGATAACCGCCTTATTAAAACTAAAGTGACTATTCTATTCAATAGAGAAATAAGTCACCTCTTCTCATTTACCAGAAACATGTCCAGAAAGGTTCACAGTTGGTCTCAACAGCTTAGATGGGGTAAGTTTATCTTCTAGTCCTATTTTAAAAACAAGTTTATTCATTTAAGAGTGCATCTAAATATAAGGGGTAAAGAGCTGTAGGAAGGAGTTACATATGAGACTGAAGAACTGGGTGACCATATTTTCTCAACCAAAAACCAGGACTCTGCTTTCTCAATGTAGATACAGTTTGCAGGTGTTGTCTAAATATCACAATTCTGCAATTTCCAGGATGCTTCCACAGCTTAAAAGGCTACCAATACAAAACATATGAAATTACAATACTGTTCAAATAAATGGTTGGTTCTGCTATTGAACAAGCTGAATGACTTCAGTAATTTTTTTTCTAGATCTCAGCCACCACCTACATTACATGAGGAGGTTGGAGTGGAGGCTACTGACTTTATTCACTAATGTTTTTTCTCTGTGGTAGGCATAGCCCCTGGAAGAGTGCCTGTCAAATAGTAGGCGCTCAAGTTTAGGTAACTCAAGACACTAAACATTTTTAGCCCTTTCGTATGGAGCTTCTCCAGGCTAGATCATTTTTAAGTATTCAGTTCAGTTCAGTCACTCAGTTGTGTCTGACTCTTTGCAACCTCATGAATCGCTGCACGCCAGGCCTCCCTGTCCATCACCAACACCCGCAGTCTACCCAAACCCATGTCCATCGAGTCGGTGATGCCATCCAGCCATCTCATCCCTGTTGTCCCCTTCTCCTCCTGCCCCTAATCCTTCCCAGAATTAGGGTCTTTTCCAAAGAGTCAACTCTTCGCATGAGGTGGCCAAAGTATTGGAGTTTCAGCTTCAACATCAGTCCTTCCAATGAACACACAGGACTGATGTCCTTTAGGATGGACTGGTTGGATCTTCTTGCAATCCAAGGGACTCTCAAGAGTCTTCTCCAACACCACAGTTCAAAAGCATCAATTCTTCAGCACTCAGCTTTCTTCATCATCCAACTCTCACATCCATACATGACTAATGGAAAAACCATAGCCTTGACTAGACGGACTTTTGTTGGCAAAGTAATGTCTCTGCTTTTAAATATGCTATCTAGGTTGGTCATAACTTTCCTTCCAAGGAGTAAGCGTCTTTTAATTTCATGGCTGCAATCACCATCAGCAGTGATTTTGGAGCCCAAAAAAACAAAGTCTGACACTCTTTCCACTGTTTCCCCATCTATTTCCCATGAAGTGATGGGACCAGATGCCATGATCTTAGTTTTCTGAACATTGAGCTTTAAGCCAACATTTTCACTCTCCTCTTTCACTTTCATCAAGAGGCTCTTTAGTTCTTCTTCGCTTTCTGCCATAAGGGTGATGTCATCTGCATATCTGAGGTTATTGGTATTTCTCCCAGCAATCTTGATTCCAGCTTGTGTTTCCTTCAGCCCAGCGTTTCTCATGATGTACTCTGCATAGAAGTTAAATAAGCAGGGTGACAATATACAGCCTTGACATACTCCTTTTCCTATTTGGAACCAGTCTGTTGTTCCATGTCTAGTTCTAACTGTTGCTTCCTGATCTTCATACAGGCTTCTCAAGAGACAGGTCAGATGGTCTGGTATTCCCATCTCTTTCAGAATTTTCCACAGTTTATTGTGATCCACACAGTCAAAGGCTTTGGCATAGTCAATAAAGCAGAAACTCTCCTGCTTTTTCGATGATCCATCGGATGTTGACAATTTGATCTCTGGTTCCTCTGCCTTTTCTAAAACGAGCTTGAACATCTGGAAGTTCACGGTTCACGTATTGCTGAAGCCTGGCTTGGAGAATTTTGAGCATTACTTTACTAGCATGTGAGATGAGTGCAATTGTGCAGTAGTTCGAGCATTCTTTGGCATTGCCTTTCTTTGGGATTGGAATGAAAATTGAACTTTTCCAGTCCTGTGGCCACTGCTGAGTTTTCCAGATTTGCTGGCATATCAAGTGCAGCACTTTCACAGCCTCATCTTTTAGGATTTAAAATAGCTCAACTGGAATTCCATCACCTCCACTAGCTTTGTTCGTAGTGATGCTTTCTAAGGCCCACTTGACTTCACATTCCAGGATGTCTGGCTCTAGGTGAGTGATCACACCATCGTGATTATCTGGGTCATGAAGATCTTTTTTGCACAGCTCTTCTGTATATTCTTGCCACCTCTTCTTAATATCTTCTGCTTCTGTTAGGTCCATACCATTTCTGTCCTTTATTGAGCCCATCTTTGCATGAAATGTTCCCTTGGTATCTCTAATTTTCTTGAAGAGATCTCTAGTCTTTCCCAATCTGTTGTTTTCCTCTATTGCTTTGCATTGATAGCTGAGGAAGGCTTTCTTGTCTTTCCTTGCTATTCTTTGGAACTCTGCATTCAGATGGTAATATCTTTCCTTTTCTCCTTTGCTTTTCACTTCTCTTCTTTTCACAGCTATTTGTCAGGCCTCCTCAGACAGCCATTTTGCTTTTTTGCATTTCTTTTCCATGGGGATGGTCTTGATCCCTGTCTCCTGTACAATGTCACGAACCTCCGTCCACAGTTCATCAGGCAATCTGTCTATCAGATCTAGTCCCTTAAATCTATTTGTCACTTCCACTGTATAATCATAAGGGATTTGATTTAGGTCATACCTGAATGGTCTAGTGGTTTTCCCTACTTTCTTCAATTTAAGTCTGAATTTGGCAATAAGGAGTTCATGATCTGATTTGACAAGTCACACAAGAGGACATATAAACTCTAAACCACTTCTTGGGAAATTATTCTCAGTAACTGAAGGAATACAATCTGCAACAATAACAAAATATGATTTCTTATTAATTTAGCACACAAATGCAAGTTATAAAATTAAATTCTAGGGAAGACACTAAGAAACCAGTTGATTCATCCACTGCTAATGACTTTAAATTAGTTCAGTCTTTCTAGAGGTTGAATGGCAAGTTGTATGAAAAGTAATAAAATTATTCAGTAGTTGTGCCTATAATTCTTTTTTGAAAGAACTTAAAAGTTCTTTAGCCAGCTGATAAACATGTATTTAAGGTCTACTTGCTATGGGTCATACTCTATGGGGAAATAAAAGAGAAAGATCTTGGCTGTCTTATCATCTGGTGGGGAACAGAGAGCAGAGGACGGAGTGTTTTTCAGCAGACCACATGGCAGGTTTTAGTGCCTTCCGACACTGACCACAGAATCCCTTCCACAGTCACATTACATGGAAGGAACTATTATTCCCTTTCACAGATAAGCACTTGGAGGTTCAGAAAGGCTAAGTAACCAGTATAAGATTATATGACAAGAGGCAGTGCCATAATTTGAATCCAAACCTGTCTGACTCCCCAGCCACACTTGCATTTTCTCCTACATCCCTGAGGAGATAAGATACATAGTCACATAACCACATAATACAGGAGACAAGATAGTAACCAGTTTAAGGGAAAGTGGAAGTGCCAAAGAAATCACTGTCTTCAAGAAAAAATTTAGAAGCAAAAGTTATCCACTGATGTTTACACTGCATGTTTTAACTTACTGAATTGTATTATTTTAAAATTTGAAAACTATCCTGATGCCCACATATCACTTATATATCACTTACATACTGCTGTTTAGTTGCTAGGTTGTGTCCAATTCTTTTGCATCCCCACAGACTACAGCCCACCAGGCTCCTCTGTCCTGCATGGAATTCTCCAGGAAAGAATACTGCAGTAGCTTGTCATTTCCTTCTCCAGGGGATCTTCCCTACCCAGGGATCAAACCCACAGCTCCTGCATTGTAGATGGATTTTTTACTGCTGAGCCACCACGGTAGCCCAGTGCCCACACAGGTAATGTTAATTCGACAAATCTGGAGTTATATAAAAGATAAATACAAAGACCAGGCCAAAGGAAGGAAGAGCATTTCTTAGAATAATATTAAGTGGAAGGAAACATTGTACACATACAGAGAAGTAGACAGGCCCTTTCATGGGGTCAAGACCAGAGTTATAGGTCCCTAAGAGATCTGACAGAGGTATTCAGGTAAGAATTTGGTGAGGGGTTTTTTTGGTGCTTTTTTTTTTCCTTAATGAATTTGAATAAATGTGTTCTAAATGAGTTCTTTCTCACTGTCTTTTGATAACAAATTAATGTTTAGGGGAGCTCAATTAGATTTTTATTGCTACTAAAGATATTCTTAGAATTCAAGTTGTCATTTATTACTTCATTTATATTATTTATTCACATGTTCATTCAACAAACATTTATTAAATCCTTACCACATATCAGGATCCACAACAGATTTAAGGATATCAATAGGAATAAAAGCTAGCATCTGTCCCAGGGATCTGCACAGGCTGGGGACAGGAGGAATCTGAAATTGTGCAAACAGAAAACTAAAGCTGAAGTCAAGATTTAATATACAGCTAGTTTTGGTCCTGAGCAAGTCATTTAATTAAGAACTCTCACATTCTTGATCAGTAAAACTTGAACAATAATAGTAACTACTTACAGGACTATGGTAAGGATTTACCCGTAATTTGTAGGAAAACACATCATAACCTGTAAAGCACTCAGGTGGTTCAGTGGTAAAGTATTCGCCTGCCAATGCAAAAGACTCAAGTTCAATTCCTGGGTCAGGAAGATCCCTGGAGAAGGAAATGGCAACCCACTCTAGTATTCTTGCCTGGGAAATTTCATGGACAGAGGAGCCTGGTGGGCTACAGTCCATTGGGTCACAAAAGAGTTGGACATGACTTATTGACTCAACAACAGCAACTATAAAAATGATAACTGGCATCATTAACTGTATGGTGGATTTCATTTTGATCAAGATCATGCAGGCTGGCTTAGGCCACTTCCCCAGGCCTGGGGAGTATTAACCTACTGGCACCCAAATGGTTATTCCCTTGCGACTCTGCATGAACTATGGCCCACCATTCTTAGTGCCTAATCACCTTATTTTTTTTTTTAATGCTCACCGTAATATGTCTAGTTAATATATAGGATTACAATTTTTTTTCTTGTGGTAAGAACTTTTAAGATTTACTATCTTAGCACTTTTTATTCAATTAATTTATTTATTTAATTTGTGGTTGCACTGAGTCTTCACTGTTGCTCAAGACTTTCTCTAGTTGTGGCAAGAGGAGGTTACTCCTCTCTGCAGTGCACGGCTTCTCATTGCGGTGTCTTTTCTTGCTGCAGAGCACAGGCTTCAGGCACACAGGCTTCCATAGTTGTGGCTCACAGCCTTTATAGCTCGGGTTCGGTAGTTGCAGCGCACGGGCTTAGTTGCTCCGCGGCTTGTGAAAGCTTCCAGGACCGAGGATCAAATCCGCGTCCTCTGCATTTAGCAGGTGAATTCTTATCCTTTGTACCACCAGTGAAGTTCCTAATCATGCATTTTTAACTGTCTCTGCCTTTTGTCCAATTTGACTAAAATGATCCTGAGGAGACAAATGGACAGAGGTAAGTCAGGTAAGATTGTTAAGTATCTTTTACATGAAGGGAAGAAAGGAAAGGAGGGAAGCTGGGAAGAAGGAAGGGCTTCAAAAAGAGTCAGAGCTAACACATCTCAAAGGGACTTCCCTGGTGGCTCAGGCAGTAAAGAATTTGCCTGCAATGCGGGAGACCCATGTTTAAACTCTGGCAACCCACTCCAGTATTCTTACCTGGAAAATCCCATGGACAGAGGAGCCTGGAAGGCTACAGTCCATGGGGTCACAAAGAGTCGGACACAACTGAGTGACTAACACTAACTAACTAAAGATATTCTGCATCAAGTCTTCAACCAGTGCCTGATTTCCACTGTAACATCCCAATCAGTCACTGCTTGAGTATCACCAGTGATCAAAGAGTCAGTAACTCTAGAAGGAGCCAATTTCTTTCAAAATTAAGAGGTTCCAGGACTTCCCTGGTGGTCCAGTGGCAAAGGCTCCAAGCTCCCCAGTGCAGGGGGCCTAGATATGATCCCTGGTCAGGAAACTAGATCCCACATGCCACAATTAGGAGTTCACATACCACAACTAAGACTGGTTCAGCCAAATAAATAAACATTAAAAAAAAAAAGATTTCATAGAATTCTTAAAAGATAAAAAGTGACAGAGATTCTCCTCTTGACAAATGGTGATCTCAGCCGCTAAGCATATGTCACCCTTCTAAAGACACTGGGCAGGGGATGGATTACTTAGGGGGTTATGATGGAACCAGAGCTGTGGACTCTTTATGTGTTACCTGCTCAGGACCTGGGGTTCCTCTTGTTTAAGTGAGGAGATTGGGTGACCTCTATTTCCACCTGTGAACTGTCCCTCATATCCACTGTCTCAACTCCTTTTCAACTTGTATCTTGGGACTAGACCATGGCCACACATCTCATCATCTCCACTACCACCCCTTTTGAAAGTGAAAGTGAAAGTGTTAGTCACTCAGTCAAGTCTGACTCTTTGTGACCCCCTGGACTGTAGCCCACCAAGGCTTCTCTGTCCATGGGATTCTCCCAGCAAGAATACAGAGTGGGTTGCCATTTCCTCCTCTGGGGGTTATTCCTGACCAAGGGATCGAACCCGGGTCTTCTGCACTGCAGGCAGATTCTTTACCGTCTGAGCTACCAAGGAAGTCCCCTTTAACCATCCATAACCCATCACTTTCCTAAAACACAGACCTAATTACCTCCTTTCCCTAGGTGATGCTCCTTTCATAGCACAGTCTTAAGTCCTCAGTCAGCAATCAAGACCTTTCTCAACCTAAGCCCATCCCTGCACTCTCATCTCCATGGCCTTTCTACTCTGCAGTCCATCCCCAATGAATCTAATTTCCAAGGTGCCATGCGCTTTGGTTTCCCAGGTGGCACTAGTGGTAAAGAACCAGCCTGCCAATGCAGGAGACATAAGAGACGTGAGTTCAATCCTTGGGTCAGGAAGATCCCCAGGAGGAGGGCATGACAACCCACTTCAGTATTCTTGCCTGGAGAATCTCATGAACAGAGGAACCTGGTGGGCTACAGTCCATGGGGTCGCAGAGTCAGACACCACTGAAGCAACTTAGCACACAGTACAGCACATGCACTTTCTCACCTACTCATGTTATTTCTCTTGCTCAATGATCCTCTCCTCCTCTATCTAGACAAATCCCCATTCATCCTTGAAGGCTCCATCAAATAACACTCTTTTTATCTGTGAAGTTTCCCTGGAGTCCCTAGAGTTAGTCACCGCTCAATTAGAGCCACCAGATATTTTCTGCAGATACTTTTATGTCCTCTCTTGACTTCTGGAGACGGGGATGGCACAGCATTCATGTTCCCAGCCCCTAAACCCAGACTAGAGTTTCACACATTCATTCACAGGTACACCTGGCATCCGGTGCAGAATGAATGAACACACAAATGCATCAAAACAATGGACAGAGGGATCTTGAGGGTCCCATTCAGCTGTCATTACTGGCACCCTCCTAGTCTCCAAGGGAAATGACTGCAGCCAAGCAGAGAAATCCAGTTTGGAAACAACCAGAATACAGGAAAACTGACCTGACTTTCACCTCGTTCTAAGAAGAGCTCTCCCATCCTCCAGATCACTGCACAGTTTGCATTTCCCATGAGTCAGGGCACACCCTGCCCTTGGGGTAGCAACTCCCTCCTCCAGTTCCTGAAAATGACTGGTTTTCATACCAAACAAGACAGAAGCTCTAGGTGCCAACTGTTTTTCATGTTTTTGTTTTCTTCCCAGGAAATTAAACAAGAAGCATTTTCTCTGGAAATTCATTAGAAGAATAAGTATAGGTTACTTTGGTGACCTCTGGCACAGGACTTGGTACCGCACTAGGCTTTCACAGTTACAGCTACAGATCTTCATGAAGATAGGCTACTGGATGGAAAATAATAGATTAAAAAACCCAGCTAAAGTACATACATGGGGAATTCTCTGGAGATCCCATGGTTAGGACTTCAAGCTTCCACTGCAGGGCCTCTGGGTTCGATTCATGATCGGGGAACTAAGATCCTTGGAGTGGCATGGCCAAAAATAAACAATAAATAAAATACACACATGGACAGGGATTCCATCTTATTTCTTAACTATAAGTAGCCAGAGCAATTTTAGCTGCCCCATGGAATCTTGGACTAAGCCTTTCTGTCCCTTCATGTTTAATCCAAGGCCCAGCCCTTCCAACAAGCTGCTGCAGACCTTCCAGAGCCCTGCAATAGTCCTCCATTCATACCACTCTCCTGGCAGTGCCTGATATTCTAAACAGGTATTAACACATTTTTATCAACCTTAATAAACTCTAACTGCCTACAAGCTAGACTTTCCCTTCAAATATCCTCAAATTTAACCTTTATAAAACTAGTTCACTGAACAAACATTTCTTGAACACATAGCATCTCTTCTGACAAAAACATTTCCTGGCGTTTTACTTTAGGCCTACCCTTATACATACTACTTATACAACGCCACTCAGTACTAACAAGTAGGGTAACCTTCAATCAGAACACCTCTGAGAGTGAAATACTCTTACTACTACACCAGGATACAGGCATACCAGGGATGTCCTGGGAAAACCAGAAAGTATGGTCCCTCTACCTCTGAAGCAAGCACTGTTGCTACAGTCTTTTTTACAGACAGGAAACTGAGACTGACATAAAGGGCAGGATTCCCTTAGAGTTCAAAAAGTGGTCTCCTTGGTGGTCCAGTGGCTAAGAGTCACCATCCCCAATTCGGGGTACCTGGGTTAGATCCCTGGTCAGGGAACTAGATCCCGCATGCTGCAAGTAAGAGTTTGCATGTCAAAACTAAAGATTCCACATGCTGTGATGAAGATCAAAGATCCTACCTGCTGAAACTAAGAACCAGTGCAGCCAAATAAATATGTTAAAACAAACAAACAATAAAACAGCCTCCTAAAAATGCCAAGGAACTGGCAGTACACATGCCCACAACCATCTCCGAATGGGGCAGGTACCTCTCCCTCCTGGAGCTCTCTGCACCATGGCGACAGAGCTGCTGGTTGATGGCCTGAGTGACTAAGGAATGCTGACCGTGGGTATGTCTGGAAAACTGCCCACAGTGGGGATGGAAGGAGGCCAAAGCACACTTCTGGATTCAGGTGAACCTGAGTGAAACAACCCTGCCCTGTCGTGCCCCTCTTGCTTACCTGCCCCATGAGAGGTTCCCACACAAGTTTCTGAGGAGGGCCTGGCACGGCCCCTCAACACCAGCCTTCCCTGTGAACTACAGGGGTCTTTGATGAGAAGACGGACAAAAGCAATGACTGCAGGAGGGGCAGAGCACAAACACTGCGCAAACCAAACCCAAGAGAGGCCCGCCCCCGGCGGGGCCTCAGTCTCTGTCTCCGCAACAAGAAGAGCGGCCGCACATATGCAATGGCTGTCAGGAGGTTGGTCATGTTCCAGCTTCTCCCTCGAGAGGAACAAGTAGACGCACAGCGCCAAACCCAGGAACCTACAGGCCCGCAACTGCTACCGTGGTAACGGACTCTTTCACCAAAAGACTGTGGATGTGAAGCCGGCAGCAGACGGCCAAGGGGTCGCGGCGGTGATGAAGCAAGATGGGCCTGGGAAAGCAGGCCACCTATGTATGCAACACCATCCATAGGGTCATCCTCAGCAGCATCTGGGACGTGATCCGAAAGAACAAGTACCGCCCAGATTTGCAGAGAGACCGCCATCCCACGCTGCCAGAAGTCTGTGATGGTGAAGACAAAGTGGACCTGCCCCACTAAGAGCTCCTAAATGATCCCCTTTCACAAACCAACAGATATCAGCTCATGATACTCGTGCGTGCTCAGTTGTGGCTTTGTGATCCTTTGGACTGTAGCCCACCAGGCTCCTCTGTCCACGGGATTTCCCAAGCAAGAATACTGCAGCCGGTTGCCATTTCCTTCTCCAGGGGATCTTCCCGATCCAGGAATCCAACTGGAGTCTCCTGATCTCCTGCATTGCAGGAGGGTTCTTTACCTGATGAGCCATCAGGAAAGCCTCTGATTTTTCTCAAATTAAAAAAATTAAATAAAAACAAATTTAAAAACCGAGAGAGACTGAGATGGTCACAATGAAGAAGAAACACTGGACAACCATCACTGGTGACAAACCATCTCTCTGTGTAGCCTGGAAGTGCCTGTGAATGTCTGTGGCACTCACCCCACTTTGCAACCTGACATTTGTCAACAGTGGTACCCTGCTGACGAGATGTCTAAAAATGAGTAAGTCAGTACACCAAATCGCCTGTCACTTCCCCAGGGAGCACCCTCCATTAAGTAGCACAGCTAAGACTTGAACTTGCAGCCTCCCGAGTCTAAACCCCATAGTCTGCTCTAGGAGGACAAGGTGCCATTTCTGTGGGCTAGACACTTTACTGGGCACGAAAAATTAGCCACATGTATCAAGAATCCACCTACCAATGCAGGAGACAGAAGAGACTTGGGCTCGATCCCTGGGTTAGGAAGATCCCCTGGAGTATAAAATGGTAACCCACTCCAGAATTCTTGCCTGAAAAATTCCATGGACAGAGGAGCCTGGTACAGTCAAGGGGATCACAAAGAGTTGTACACGACTGAGTGACTGACCACGCACCCACTTCAGAGTCACATTACACATTAATGTAATGTGACTGTTTAGCATTGGGGTAGATCATATGATCTATAATGAAAGGTAACTGAGGCTCAGGGATGTTCTGGAACTTGCTGAAGATCACAGGGCTAATGGGTGGCTAAACACAGGTCTTGGTTTTCTTACTCCCAAAACCAAGTTGGTGATGGTACTGCTGAAATGATAGTATCTGAAGCCTAGACCCTCAGACCTCTCTGGGGCCTCCAACCGGATTCTCAGTTGCCTTCCAAAGGCAGCAACTGTTACTAATTAGCACATTATGAAATAATAACAGTTTCTCACCTGAGCATAGGGCTTGCTCAGGACTTTCACATCAATTATCTCCTGCTCACCAGCAAAAGTGAAGTAAGGAGCAGGACAAGAGCTGTAGCTGGGAATCTGATTCTCACACTACCACTTAAGCATCCCAGCAGAGGTTCTTCACCACTGAACTTTCGCCCACGCTCTGGGAGACAAGATTGATCCTGCCAACCCATCTCTTGGATGGCAATTGGGAGCCAAGTAATAAAAAGAACCATAAAACACATTCACCATATAAAAAGTGCTCCGAAGGCTGTGAAATGCTAATGGGTTCTATGAGATGGGTTGTGATGGGCAGATTTAAGACAGAAAGAAAAAAAGAGCAGGATCTACCTTGTAAGGGATCTAATACTGGCAGCCTGAAAACCTTCAGGCAAGCTAAAGTAAGTAGAAATAGAAAAGGAATGCGAGTGGGGACAGTCACAGACAAGGAAACTTGAAGTTATCATGGAGTCAGACGCTTGGTTCTTGCAAACAAGTGACAGGCATAAATGGCAGAAAAAGAAATAAATCCCCAAACCACAAGGACACTGAAACTGAACTCTGAGTCACTTTGTTTTCTAAGGGCAAAGAACAAAGTTCAAGCCCAGTAACAAGGATCTCCAAGTTATATTCCCTCCCAAATTCTCACAAGCAAAGCCCCTGGGGCTGGGAGCAGGGTGGGGGTGGAATGGAGAAGGAATGTGTCCAGCCAGGCTCAGCAAAAAGAGATTCAAAAACACCCTTGAAAGAAAGAAGACAGGAAAGAGAGTAAGGCCACGCCCAGCTCCAGCTCAGCTGACAAGGGTGTGACTGAGCACTTCCGTCCTTTCCCTGGGGCCTCAGTTTCCTCACTTGCAAAAGGAGGAATAGGGTCCCTCTGGCCATCAAGACCCCAGTCTTCACTTCTAAGGCATTAGCTGTGTGCCAACCTGCCACTTCTGCTGCCTACAAGCTTTGGTGTCCATAACACAGTTGTTTCAGTCAAGGCTGATAAGCTGGCAAATAATTAGAAGAATAAGAATAGGAACTAAGCTGCCTGATAAGAGTCTAACAGCAAACAACTTTTTCCCTCTCTGCTGACCTGATGCAGGCCCGGCATTTCCCGACCGGGAACATTTCAGCAGCCTCCTACCGGGAACATTTCAGCAGCCTCCTAAGTGGTGTCCCCATCTATGGCCCTGACCTGCTGTGACTCTGCCACCAGGGTTCTCTGAAACACAGATCTAACAACACCCTCCTTTGCTCAAAGAGTAACAAAAGCCCTCCTGATCCCCACCCACCACCACCACCACTAGCATCATCTTTAGCTCATCATTCTGGCCCTTTTACCCTCTACTCCTCCCTGGCTGGGGCAGCATCAGCACAGAAGTGAAAAGTCTGCTGGCCCAGGGAAACCCTCGATTATGATCCCACTGAGGCCCAGTTAAAGTGAGTACTGAGTGGAAATCTCAGGAAGAACCCTGACGGTGGTGATTTTGTGAAATAAAATTCGTATTTTATGGCGAGAGAAATGCAAACGTAGAAATTCTTCTCTGCCCTTTGGCCTTCCCTCTCCCCCAATGTGCACCGTGCTTCTGCATTGTGCCTCAACCAGACCTCCCCCATTGGCAGGAGTATCTGCTCAACCATAAAGAGCAACATTCTCCTAGCACCAAAAAGACAACTCCTTACAAGATAACATTCCTTCTTGATCTGGTACGGTTTCACATGACCCACCAGGATGATGCTTAGATCTGGATTAACTGTCGATAATACATCATGTGACGTACAGCCCTCTGTCTTAAAAAACTTAGAAGACTGAGCCTTGATTTCTAATTGGAGAAGGAAATGGCAAACCACTCCAATATTGTTGCCTGGAGAATTCCATAGACAGAGGATTTCTAAAGGGTGAATCAGTTCTCAGAACTTTCTGAGATGCTCTTTCAAGTTATAATCATCAAATTTGGCTCAAATAAAATTTTCCAATCCTTTCTTAGATCGACTGATTAATTTTTCAACCACAATTTGCACTTTTCCTTCTGTGGAAAAAGAAAAAAGTGGTGAAGAGGCTGTAGATCAGGCAAAGGTTCAAAACTCAGCCATTTCACTTAGTGGTTGTGTAACCTTACTTACGGCTTCTCTAGTGGCTCACTGGTAAAGAATCAGCCTGCTAATGCAAGAGACGCAAAAAAAAGCGAGTTCAATCCAGGGTTGAACTCTCCAGGTTGAACTTCTCCAGGGTTGGGAAGATCCCCTAGAGAAAGAAATGGCAACTCACTTCAGTATTCTTGCCTGGGAAATCCCATGGACAGAGGAGCCTGGTGGTCTACAGTCCATGGGGTCGCAAGAGTCAGACACAACTTAGCAACTAAACAACAAGTCTTATTTGACCACACTCATTTACTCATCTGCAAAATGAGATTGATAATCATAAAACCTACTTTGATGAATCGGTATGAGAATTATGTAAGTACACAGTAAGTAGGCAAAAATTTTAAATATTATTATTAAAAAAGAAAGATCAAAAAACACATGTTTTCTAGCCTCAATTCTGTGGTTTACCAGTTTCCAAGCATGAATCCCATTAACCCATGGCCGGCCACCTACCCTATTTGTAGAGTCAGGAGAGGTGACGTCCTCATCAATTTATCAGTGTCCTTTCCTATTCCTATGACTTGCCTTAAGAAGCCACCACCATTTTCCTCCACACATCTAAGCCATCTACAACAGACTCCCACATCACACTTCCGTTTCTTCTTCCCTTCTCCACCTCTACTTCACACACACCTTTAAGACCGTGAATTTCAACCCAGATAGGAGCTTTGTGCATGCACCACAACTTTGCCTTCCCTTTCCTCACCTCTTCCAACTCACTTCTTCCAGCTGGATGCAGCCTTCCAATGCTGAATTCCAAGAAAAGTCCCCACCCATTGATGCACAAGCTCAGCTAGGACTCCTAAATACTGCCCTGGTCAAAGTCTCAGCTCCACTCAGTGGTAGTAGTAAAAGTCGCTCAGTCGTGACTCTGTACGATCCCATGGACTGTAGCCTGCCAGGCTTCTCTGTCCACAGAATTCTCCAGGCAAGAATACTGGAGTGGTGTGCCATTCCCTTCTCCAGGGGATCTTCCTGACCCAAGGATTGAACCCGGGTCTCCTGCATTACAGGCAGATTCTTTACCATCTGAGCCACCAGGAAGCCCACCAACTCCACTCAACCAGTTACTAAATGTGTTACTCTTCTTCCTGTGGTTACCATCCCAATACCTAATCCTATAGATGCTTCCAGAGCCCTTACCTGGCCTTGTTTTCATGCGAATCTCTAGAGAACCCTTTAATGGCCCCTACCACCCACAAGATAAATTTATATCTGCTTACCAAAAAATGAAAGTCCTCCCATTTCTCCATTTCCCACCACTCCGTTCCTGCTGGCCACTCAAACTCAGGCCTTCTTCCCTACATCTGTTGACATACACCTAACAGGTTCATCTCTATCTGTCTTTTTTCCACTTAGGCAACTCCTATTTGGCCCTAAAGGCTCTCTTTAGGCACCACTCCTTCTGGTAGCTTCCCTGAGGTTGAACCACTTCAGTGCAACCGAAACATACCCCTAGAACAGCACCAAACACTCACTCACACACACACACACACAGGTGCTCCCCCAGAACAGGGACCATGTCCTCCTAATCTTTGTATTCCTATGGCCAGCCAGTTCCTGCTTCACAGCAGGTAGGCTCCAGAACCCATGTGCCTCAACCATTGCTCCTCTCCTTTCGGTGTAAAAATAGCAGCATGCTCCATCCTCTGTTTTTATTATGTTACTGGGCATCTTCTATCCCCCTGCCCATTTTCTATTTAATGCATTAAATCTCTAGGCTAACAGAGCCTCCCAGTCATTGTGAGTTACACTCTGCCCTTGGTCAAAACCCCCCAAAATAGTTCTGAAATTAAATTCAATCTGATTCTTCCTATTCCCAATTAACCCATGCTAGTTCCACCACAGGGTAGTCACATGTTAACACCCAGAGTCAAAGTTCTGGGCTGTTATTTTGAGTTCATTTCTAATTAACTGGATGACCTTAGGCAAGAGATAAAATTGAGATGACAGAGTCACCAGGCCCAATTCTCAGGGGATTTTTTGAGATTCAAATGGAATATTTGATGGGAAACTTTTATAAAGTGCAAAGCACTGTACATTCATAAAGGGTATGATTAACAAATGTTATCAGCTCTAAGCTATCAATGGTAAGATACACTGTTATCAACTTAGGACGAAGATCTGCTCAACTATGACACATCTGTGATTATAAGACAACCCAATGTCACTGATATAAAATGTGAAAAAGTGTACTTTTTCTGATGAAATACAAGTTACCTGTCTCAATAAAATAAAGAATCTGCCATAACATTTTCACATTTGCCAACGGCATGTAGTAATCAGTAATATATGTGGAGTAAATGAGCAAACACTCACTGATAATTCTTAGGCCAGATTATTGCCTCTCACTGGAATGGAAGGCAGAGGATTAACCAGTGCCAGGTCCTCCCCTCTTGCTCATGTCCCAGCCTGCTCAACACCCTCAGATGATGACTTCAAGTCATATCCATGCCTGGCATTTTTAAGGACCTCCATAATGAAGCCTCCTCTCCCATCAACCACTCTCTGGAACTGACTATTCACTGGAATATGTCCCTCCAAGAAGGGTCCTACTCTGTCAGTCCCAATCATAGTAACCAGCTCAACAGCAGTTTCTCCTGCCAATCCTCAAAGCCAGGTCCAGGCCCACCCACTGTGTAGGAGGAGCATGACCCTGCGTGGCTGCCTGACCGAAGGGCTCCAGGTTTGCACCCTCACTATTCAGACAGCTAACCGCAACTATTTATCTCTTACCTAGAATCTATACTCTAGGTTCTAAAGCCTGGGTGCTGAGGTTGGAAGACTGCCTTGCAACCTTTGGACTGACCCTGGTGCAGACAAAGACCCTGAAGGAAGAAGGCTGGTCATGGGATACAGAGAAACCTACTGAGAGTTCTGGCCTTCCACCAGCTACCAAAATTTACTGTAGACTTTGGAACTGGCACTCACCTTCTCTGGGCCTTTATTTATGTTTCCCTATCTGTAACAGCAAGGAGGGTGAGGAAGGAGGCGAGGGGAGTTGGAGGGAAGAGAGTGTTAGCTGCTTTTTCTCTTTCCACTTAAAGGTTTTCTTAAAATGCTCTTGTGTTCAAAGAGGTAGGCCATTAATTCAGTAACACCTTAGTGAGAATGAGGATTATTGGGAAGCAAGCAATTTAGAAAGGGGGGTAGGAGACAGAAAGATAGAGGGGCTTGGATACAAAGTGAAATGAGTCTGGTACTAGAAAAGAAGCTCAAAGGTGAACCTACATTTTTGCGTTTTGTGTTCAGGGTGAGCAGGCAGTGGATCACTGAGAAGGGAAGGGAAGCCAGAAACATCCTTTAGCTCCCCCAGCACCCTAAAGTCCCAAAGACACCCCTCTGTCCAAGTGCACTCAAGCACAGTTCCACTGATTATCCCATCTTATGTGCCCACGCTGCCCCACCCCGTGCCCCCAGCACAATAACAGTTACAGCTTCATCTCCACTCTCCACACTTGAGTCTTCTCTGCCACTGCAGTTCCCTCCGGCACATACCCTCGTTCCTTGTCCCTAGTCACTGACTTCAGAAACACACCCCCCCCCCCGCCCCCATCCTTCAAAAGACTCCGATCCCTCAAGAAGGACCAGGAGACCAAACTCCTGTCTCCGAGCCCCGCCCCGCGCCTTTTGCCCAGGACTTAGCACCTTCTGTCTGGGGTCAGTTTTGGTTCTTCCGTTGACTGAGCGCTTCCTGAGGGCAGAGTCTGGGCCCTAAACGCCTCTGGACCCAATAACCCAGCACAGGGCGGCACACAGTGAGTGCTGGAGAACTGCTTGGAGAAAAGGAACCAGGAATCGCGAGCCATTTATTTTAGTTACGGCTCTGCCTCTAGTGAGCGACTTTGGGGAGACTCGTGTCTCTAGGCCTCAGTTGCCCCAGCTGGGAAATGGGGGAACTTAATGCCTGGGTTCCTAGGCCCCTTCCCCAGTGACAACTGTGATTCCGCGAAAGCGCAGAGCTGCTGGGTGTGGCCCCGCCCCCTGGGAGTCCTGAAAAGCCCGGGCAGGGGGCGCCCAGGGAAGGCCTCCAAGCCCGCCCAGCCCCCGGTCGAGGCTTCCCAAAAAACTCGGGGTCCCCCTCCCCCACGCGTGCACCCCGTGATCGCGCCGCGGCCGGCACTTCCGCACCGCGGGCCCTGCGGCCCGGGCCGGGCGCGCTCTCGGTGCCCTGCGCCCGGCTCTCCTGCCACCCCGGAGGCGCTCGTGCCGGGGAGGGCTGGGGGTTCCCGAGGCACCCGCGGGCGGAGGGTGAGGGGAAGGAAGGAGGATTTGCAACAATACCTCGGGGAGGAGGCGGCCGGGGCAGCGGCGGCGGCGGCGGCGGCTGGAGGCGGAGGCAGCGGCGAAGGAGGAGGTGCCCGGGCACTCCCCCTCCCATTGTCCCCAGCCCCGGCCAGGCCCGGCCCCGCGCCCCGCACCGCGCCCCGCGCCCCGGGCCGCGCAGCCAGCCCTTACCTTGCAGCGACCGGCTCTCCCCCGCTCGCTAAAGCTACTTATCCCGGGAAAGCTCGCGCGGGGCCCGGGAGCGAACCCACAGACAAAAAGTGAAACTTCGGCAAGGCTGGAGCGGCTGCTGGTTGGTGCCTTTCCCCCTCCTTCCTCCCACCGTCCCCACCCCCTCCCCTTGGTCTCCCGTGCGGTGCCCTGAGAGCTGGAGGCTGACGTCAGGGGCCTGAATTCCTGACTTTGCCTGCACGCATTTGTCCATGTAAGGTATGGGAAGGCGGGTGCCCGCGGGGCCGCGGCGCTCGCCGCCGGGGGAGGGGGCGCCCACCTCGGGGCCGTGGCCCGGCCCCGAGGTGGGTGCACCAAGGGCGGTGGATTTCCTGGGAGGAAGAGAAGAAAACGCGGGGAATGCGGGGAGCTTGCAGAGGAGGAAGGGAAAGAGGGAGGTGTGGAGCCTTTGCCTGCCTTGAAGGAAGAGGAAGGAGACGTGGAAGGAGGAAGCGGCCGGGGCGAGGGGCTACTGAAGAAAATGAGGGAACCTGCGTCCACTGTTAGGGCGCCAGACTAGGGGGTTGAGTCTGGGTAGACGAGCCCTGCCGTGGAATCCTCCTGCGAGATCTTGTTCGTGAGCCCCGCCCCGGATTCCCAGCAAGGTTCAAACGTCCTGGATGTCGGAACTGGCCCCGACCAACTTCCAGCCCGTCCACTTCACACGGGAAATCTGAAGCTCTCGGAAGAGAAACGACTCGTACAAGGTCATGCCCGCCACAGATCCCGGCGCGGGAGCCGGATGCTCAGCCTCCCAGCTATGTTCCTGTCTGCAGGCAGGGGCCCGACTCCCTCCTTCCCGCGGACCAGCCAGCCGCCTGGATGTCACTGGGCAACGCGGACCACCCTGGGAAGAGATTCGGAGCTTCCCTCGGCCCCGTACGCGATCAGTTCCTGGAAGGTTCTGATTGCCAGTGAGCCCTCCGTAGCCATGCTGATCAGTTGCTTCAAGGCAACTCCCTCCATCCAGTGCTCAAATAAACGAACCCCTGGAATTTACCTCACAGCCCTGTCCGGAAACCCAGACCTTGTGCTTATAGCACAAATCTACGGACTGTGTGAATTAGTTTGAATAAAGGCAATACTGTTCTTTTTGCTCTGGTATTTGTAAATGTGAGCACCATGTACTACGTCAGGGGGCTATAATGTGCGTCAGCCATTGCCTGGAAGGCACGCCAGGGCTGGAGACTTGTTTCCTTGTACCTCTGTCCTGCTTCCTGTTGTCTAAACTAATGATTCCTCACCCCAGCACATCGTAAAAGCACTTTCTCCCAGGTTTATAAGATCTTCATAAAACAAATTGTAGTCCATCGTTGACATTTGAGGTAAAAATTCAGGCAAAATAACTTACCAACACAAAAACAGCAAGCAACTTGAACCCACCTCCGGGGTCTAGGTCACCTGACTGATCCCATGATTTTTCCACCCAAGGAGGAGGCCCTGATCTCTTAATTCCTATTATTAAATGTTGAGAGTACACCATGAGTTACTAATTCAAGAAACCTCCAAAACTTGGTTCTTTTGGGATTTGGTGTGACTTTTTTTTTTAACCAAGAATTAAACAAATGCAGACACATATATTTTTGCACTTAACCATTTATCAAGCATATTCTTTGTGCAAAGTCTTTGACTTCACACATTTCTGCTTCCAAATTAATCTCTCTTGCTCTCAATTTCTCATCTATTCATACAAAAATATGAAAATAGATAAGTTAAATAATGAAATATTTTTCTCTTTGCAACTGGTATAGTTTGAAATAGGAAATGTGAGCTCCTAAAGACATTTTGTTCTGGGGCTTAAAAAGATTATTCTCTTACACCACAATTCACTTAGTCTATCCTCAACATTTCAGTAAACCCACATTCTAAGTGGTACTGTTTAATATGAAAAACTACTGGTATCACACAAAGAATGGATTCACCCATTCCCCATCAGATATAACGGGACTTGACCAGCATTTCTTTTTTTTTTTCTTCCCCAGTAACCCACTTATAAAGAATAATAGGGTTCTAATGAGGATTAATAAGATTTAATAAGGTATAATTAGAGCCATTCATTTCCTTCATCATACACATTGTAAGAGTGCTGTGTTAGATCCAGAAATGCTCCTAATTATGTTGAAACTGTTGTATGAGTGTGTTGGGGAAGATCACTGTGTTACCCCTCCTGAAATATTTATGAAATGCTCAGGTGGGCCTGGTGTTAGCACAAGTATTATATAAAGTTAATCACAAAAGATAATTTCTACTCAGGAGGCACTCACCAGGAGTGTAAGAGGCAAAGTCATAAATTGGATGCTCAGCAAACCACGTGCAGTCTTGTCATCAGTGCACACTCAAATCAAAAGCCTCATTTTCGTGTGCTGATCTGATTTCTTTTGTATTCACACTTCTCTCAACAACCCTATTAAAACCTGCTGCATGCAGGGACTTGGAAAAGAAGGGAAGGCTGTGTAAAACTACAGACTCAATGCTAGAGAAATACAGATTTACGAATTCAGAGACTAAAAGAAGCACAGAATTTCAGACGGGGCAGAAGGTATGTGACCAGAGGATTGCACACTGGTGGCCTGAAACCCTACAGATGCAGTCTCTTAGGTCCAGTGATGGCACAAAAGACTGAACAAGGCTAGTCTGTGGTGCCCCCATTTCCTTGCATCCAGGACTATCCCTTTCCCAGAGGCCATTGTGTAGCTCATGTCAGTCCTTTCTCTGACTTTACATATGCCCAGCAATATTCTAAGTATTTTTCATCCATATTTCACTTAACCCTCACAGAACCCTTCTGAGCTTGGCAGCAGTATTTTCTCTAGCCCAGGAAGGTGAAGAAGCCTGCTCTTAACACAGAGCTAGTACATGGTAAGCTGAAATGCCCCTCTGAGCCCAGGCAGTCTGACTTTTCACCCACCCACTGCTGAGTGACCATCTGGTCTCAGTTTGAACATTCCAATGTGCAGAACTCATAATCTGCCACAGCTGACCAAGAGGGTATGAGGAAGCTACTGGAGAAATGATAAGAACAGGGGCATTAAAGAAGGAAGATAAAAACCAACTTGGTGTGGCCTCTCCTTAGTTTAAAACCCATCAGGCCAAGCTCCTTCATGTGGTTTGCATAGCCCTTCAGCGTACGTCTGCTAGTCCTTTGCCCTCCAGCCAACTGGAGGTCTGGTGGTTTTTTAGACACTTTAACTGCCCCACTTATCTGCCTTCTACAGGTTTTTCTCTCTTCTTCTCCATACATGTGATCACCCTTACCTAGCTTCTTTGCTAAGTTGCTTCAGTCATGTCCGACTCTGTGCGACCCCATGGACGGCAACTCATCAGGCTCCGCCGTCCCTAGGATTCTCCAGGCAAGAGTACTGGAGTGGGGTGCCATTGCCTTCTCCTACCTAGCTTCTTTAGACTCCCCTTAAATATCACCTCTGAGACTCCTTTTTAAAAATACATTATTTATTTATTTATTTAGGCTATGCTGATCTTGACTGCCTGGAGGTGGGCATAGCAACCCACTCCAGAATTCTTGCCTGGAGAACCCCATGGACAGAGGAGCCTGGCAGGCTATGGTCCACATGGTCACAAAGAGTCAGACACCTCTGACGGGATTCAGCATGATCTTGGTTGCAGCACATTGGATCTTCATTCTTCCTTGCAGCATGCAGGGTCTTTAGTTGCAGCATGTGGAATCTAGTTCCCTGACCAGGGATCAAACCCAGACACCCTGCTTTGGGAGCACAGAGTCAGCCTCTGGACCACCAGGAAAGTCCCTCTGAGAGGTCATTTTGCCCCTCCCACCACCTCCAGTGGATGTGTTGCCCCTACAGAGTACATCTGTCACTCTGTGCTTAGTCCCTATAACTGCATAATGTCATTGGTCACCTTGTCTTTCTCTGCTATTGGACTGAGAGTCTTAATGTGTCACTGAGTCTTTAACAAACTGACCACCTTTGTCATTGCAGGTATTCAACTGCTTTGTTTTGTTTTTTCCCTTCTTCTTCTTGTTCTTGGTCAAAGGCAGAGGAAGATGCAGCAGGTGAAGGCCCTGGGCATTTAGATGAAAGCAGATAACTTCCTCAAGAGATGGAGACTGGATGTAAGCAGACCAGTGGGAAGAGAGAAGAAGAGTCAGAAGGGCCTGCCCGCCTGGAAATAGAAGCAGGATGGACAGGGAAGGTAAAAGAAAGGAAAGTTTGTAGTCCTTTCCTTGTCCTGAAACTGGCAAGGCACTTCCTCTTTGGTCTCAGTTTCTTTATCCACACACACAGTTAAATTCTCAGACTTTATGCTCTCCAACACACTCTTCAATCTGATGCTCCTTTCAGCCTGCTGACTGAAGTCAGCTTCCCAAAGCTTAACATGCCACATGATAATTTGAAATATACTTGGTATATCAAACACATTAAATTCATGCTCTTCAGCTGTCCCTCCCTGGTTCCATGATGAGCTTTTCCAACTATAGATCATACCTCCAGCCTTCCACCATTACCACACACACACACACACACACAGCTTCCTGCACTTCCTGCCTCTGGACTTTTTCTCATTTAGTTTCCTCTCCCGGAAATACTTTCCCAGGCCCACCCCAACAAATGCAGGTTTTTCCTGTCCTGCCAGCATCCTCTCAAGAAACCTCTTCCTTGTTGCTCATTTCCTCCAAATCCCCTTCAAGGGTATGAAAATACTTTCTCTGTCTTCTGAAAAATGTACACACTGGATTGTCCCATTGCATTGTAATTTTCCCAAGTGTTTGATCTGCTCCTGTTAGTACAACTCTTCACAGTGGGCTTCATGTCTTCATTTCTCCTCCTCAGCAGCCATGGCATCACCTAGGACTTATGACCAAATGTTATCCAGTGAGTGAGTTAATGAATACTTATACTTCATCTTGGCTAAAAAAGCAGTTGTTCAGTCGCTCAGTAGTGTCCAACTCTTTACGATCCCATGGACTGCAGCATGCCAGGCTTCCCTGATGTTCACCATCTCCTGGAGTTTGCTCAAACTCATGTCCATTGAGTCCGTGATGGCATCCAACCATCTCATCTTCTGTTGTCGCCTTCTCCTCCTGCCTTCAGTCTTTTACCAGCATCAGGGTCTTTTGCAGTGAGTCAGATCTTGGCATCAGATGGCCAAAGTACTGGAGCTTCAGCTTCAGCATCAGTCTTTCCAGTGAATATTCAGGGTTCATTTCCTTTAAGGTTACTGGTTTAATCTCCTTGCAGTCCAAGGAACTCTCAAGAGTCTTCTCCAACACCACAATTCAAAAGCATCAATTCTTCAGTGCTCAGCCTTCTTTATGGTCCAACTCTCACATCCATACATGACTACTGGAAAAACCATAGTTTTAACTATAGGGACCTTTGTCGGCAAAATAATGTCTCTGTTTTTTAATATGCTGTCTAGGTTTGTCATAGCTTTTGTTCCAAAGAGCAAGT
Organism: Giraffa tippelskirchi; assembly: GCF_054371585.1. NCBI lineage: Eukaryota > Metazoa > Chordata > Mammalia > Artiodactyla > Giraffidae > Giraffa > Giraffa tippelskirchi. Next base: position 156,173,068 of record NC_137276.1, on the reverse strand, counting down.
GTCTTTTAATTTCATGGCCACAGTCACTGTCCACAGTGATTTTGGAGCCCAAGAAAATAAAGTCTGTCACTCTTCCCATTGTTTCCCCATCTATTTGCCATGAAGTGATGGGACCAGATGCCATGGTCTTAGTTTTTTGAATGTTGAGTTTTAAGCCAGCATTTTCACTCTCCTCCTTCACTTTCATCAAGAGGCTCTTTAGTTCCCCTCTGCTTTGTGCCATAAGGAGTAATCTGCATATCTGAGGTTATTGTTATTTCTCCCAGCAATCTTGATTCCAGCTTGTGCTTCATCCAGCCCAGCATTTCGCATGTACTCTGCATATAAGTTAAATAAGTAGTTAAATAAAGCTGATAATATACAGCCTTGATGTACTCCTTTCCCAGTTTTGAACCAGTCCGTTGTTCTATGTCCGGTTCTAAATGTTGCTTCTTGACTCAAATACAGGTTTCTCAGGAGGCAGGTAAACTGGTCTGGTATTCCCATCTCTTTAAGAATTTTTCACAGTTTGTTGTGATCCACACAGTCAAAGGCTTTACAATTAATGTTATCTTTCTGGAAGACTGGCCATGTAATCTTAGAGCATGACTCTGGGCAGGTACAAGGAGGGGTGAGGGAAGGGAGAGTCTTTGTCATTTGTTACATTGTTTCCTGTGTGCACTGTTCTAGGCTTTCTCAACATTTAACATCAATTTTATAAATTATCTAAGGATATAGTTCTGCTCTAGGAGTACTCAGTTGTGTCCAACTCTTTTCAACCCCATGGACTATAACCCTCCAGGTTCCTCTGTCCATGGCATTTATCAGGCAAGAATACTAGAGTGGGTTGCCATTTCCTACTCTAGGGGATCATCTTGATCCAGGGATCAAGCTTGTGTCTCTTGCATCTCCTGCATTGGCAGACAGATTCTTTCACCACTGTGCCACCTTAAAGCAATGGTTGCTTTGCAACTTCATATCAAATAAATTCTTGAAAAAAAATGCTAAAGGTCATATTTTTCCAGGAAGAACCAAGCACAAGTGACAGTTTAAATATTTGATGTGTCCTGATCAACCAGGTCAGATAAGCATCAGCCTTCTATAAAGAGATGAAAACTTGATATGGTAAACAGTTGTGGTAGGCTTTTAATAAGTGCAGCATTAAGGATAATGAAGGCATACTACAAAAGGTCTGTTTACTCTCAATTCTTCATACCTCATTGTACAGTGGGGGAAAAAATGATCTCCATGTAAAAAAAAAGGAATAGATTATCCGACTTCCTAAATGAATACGTACTCCCTATTTTGTGAGAAAACCCTTGGTCTTTTCTTGAAAGAAAAATGGTGTCACAGCTCTTTCTTTATTGATTTTGAGGAATCAAACCAATGTAGACAAATGATAGTTTATATCTGCCCATGAATTTCTGCACTATTTTACCTAGCTTTGTAGTCCAGTTTTCAAGCTAGAGGCTATCGTCATTGTTTGCATTTTTATCAGATTGCAGGATCAGATTATCTGAATGCATTCTGGCCTATCCCAACTCAGCCCCTTACACAACTCAGCTGACTTTTGACCTCAGTAAGCCCAGAACATAGGAGAGCTGTGACCACACTTGGAAACCAATAACACTTCAGAAGTCAGGCAGTCCAGTCAGACAGCGGGCCAGTCTGTAGTGGTAGAAACACTGATGGATGGAGCTTTAATCTCTGTTGGGTCCACTACCAATGCAAAGTTTCATAGAGCCTCAAACACAAAGGGAGGCAGTTTATGCCATATTTTTGTCTTAGCAAGTATATAGTATACACTTTGCTAACTCTACTAGACCTAGAAATAATGTTGAGAAAAATAGACATGGTGCTAGTTCTACATATTAAAAGATAGGAGTGTGTGTGTGTTAGATGCTCAATCATGTCCAACCCTTTGTGAGCCATGGACTGTAGTCTGCCAGGCTCCTCTGTCCATGGGATTTTCCAGGCAAGAATACTGGAGTGGGTTGTCATTTCCTCCTCCAGGGGATCTTCCCAACCCAGGGATCAAACCCACGTCTCCTGTGTCTCATGCATTGCAAGCAGATTCTTTACCCTCTGAGCCATGGGGGAAGCCACAAAGATGAAAAAAGATAGCAACTCCAAGCGATGGAGTGGGTGAGATAGCTCGGCTAAGATTTCCCAATAGACCACTGGATGGACTGGACCTGTTACTTCAGCCAGGAGTCTCTTTTGATAGTGATGGAGTGATGGAGCAGGCAAAAATGAGCCGGGAGATATACCCCAGGACCTGCTGGAGGAACACAAACATGGAGCACACATTTTTGTCTTCATAATACAGCAAGAGGTAAAGGATGGTGTCCAAGGGTTTGCTGTCTTCAGCCTTGATCTTGGTGGCCTCTCTGCTTCCTTTAGGAAGCTGTGTAGAGCTGTGAGACATCGGAAGAGGGTCTGCTAGTTCTTGATGATATGCGTTTCTGGGGATATGCTTTAGGATGTAGTTTGTCTCATTTGTGGCTGCGATACACAGCCTCACCTACTCTTAGAGAATCACAGCAGATATCAAGTCTGGAGATAGCATTTGGGCCCAACAATAGGGATTTGATTTCGATTTCGATTTCCAACTGCAGTTTTAGGTGAATGAAAAGAGGTCCATGATACATATATATATACACAGCTATACCATAAAATTTACTCGTTTTAAGCATACAAGTGATTTTACATAACGTTATGGAACTGTATAAACATTAGTACACTCTAATATTAGAACAGTTTCATCATCCCCAAAAGAAACCTTGTACCCCTTTATGGTCATTCCCCACTTTTGCCTGTAGCCTCAAGCAACTACTTACCTACTTTCTGTCTCTATAATTTGCATATTCTGGACATTTCGGTAAATGGAATCATACAATGTGTAGCTTTGCATTTGGCTTCTTTCGCTTAGCACAATATTTTCAAGGTTCATTTATGTTCTAGCATGTATTAATGGGTTTTGTGGCTTATTAATATTTTTTATGGCTTAATAGTAGTCTATTGGATGGATATACCACATTCTGTTTATCCATTATCAGTTATTGAATATTTGGATTATTTCAACTTTGGGGCTATTATGAATGTATCATGTAAAATTCTCTGTATGGTCGTATATTTTCATTTATCTTGAATACATGATGTTTTAAAGTGGAAAAGAAAAGGATAGATAAACAAAATGGAATCTGAAAGGATATGAACCATGGTTTTCAAAGTGATTACCATTAGGTGGTAAGAAGATTTCTTCTTCTTACTTATCTAAATTTTCTTTCAATAAGCTTGTATTATTTTAACTTTTCCTGTGTGTCTGTAATAAGATAAAGCCAACAAAGCTCTTCTTTTTTAAAGCAAAAAAATCAACAAATATTTGGAAAGCTTCAATCCCTCTTTTGACGACTGAATCTTCTTGAGAATCCATACCAGATGGTTTGCAGTGAGATATTATTTTAAAATACTTGAGTTTTCTCACCCATATTTCTAACCATTAGCCCTTCACTCAACTTGTTTGCTTAAGACATTTTGTGTTAGTACATTCCCAGAGAAAGGGTAGACCTCAAATTAAAGGAGACTAGGTTTCTCCTACTTTGATGAATAAATTTAATTTTAATTAAAAGTTTCCAATTATAGATAATTTTCAAATTTTTATTTCTCACCTTTAAGTTGTGGACTTTTGAGTTTTATTTCTCTCCTTTGAGTTGTAAGTTTAGTATCTTATCCAATCTTTCTTTGAGAATCCTCAGACTCAACATGGCTCTAGATTTAACTTCCTTAGTCCTTCTTACACCATACCTCGCTGCTTCTAACCACCGCAGTCACAACCCTGAATCGTTCCTAACCTCTCTCTCCCCCTAACTCCTGTCTTCAATGTGTTGTCAAGTCTGACCAATTCTGCCCCCCGAAATTTTCTCCTACTTGTCCCCTTCTGTGAGGTCAGGTCCTCATTGTGGGGTAGCCCCATCATTGATGTCTGTAGCATCCACAAATTCAGCCTGAAAGCAGAGCCAGGCAAGAGATAACCATAGAAATTCTGCTGTTGTTCCTCTCCACCAGGGCTCTTGTGAGCAATAGGTGTGAGATGTGAACGTGTTTTCTCCACTAAGTCTCCAGCCTTTTTCTGCCTTTCATTGTCAGCTCTCCCACATCTATGATTTTGTTGTTCAATGATAGCCGTTTTTATCCAGCATGATCCTTAGTTAAAAGCCAGCCACTGCTTCTGGGGCTGAACCAACAAAGAACAATTAATCCTGAAACTGGAGATAAAATAGCCTGGGTTGGGCTGCAACATGGCATCTTCCTAAGTATTTTTCAAAGATAAATTTAAGCAAAAATTTTCACTACATGCTTTCCTTTCAATCAAGAACACTGACATTAGATGGGGTTCCACTGTGTGGTCACTAGGAAAATTCAAAGCCCCTGTGAGTACACAATATTATCACAATCCTACCAAAAAAACCAAAAAGAATAAAAATAGATATCCATAGAGAACAGTATATCAGCAATTCATGTTTACATCTTAAAATGGTTTTTTTAACCAAGGAAGCTTGGTGTTTTCACCTTCCGTGAACCTTTCAAATTTCTAGTCTGACACACAGTATTATTTCATTTGTCAGATTGACTTATGGATTACCACACTACATTAATATCTCACCTTTAGATCCTGATCCTTCTACTTCCAGATCACTCAGGTGGCTGCAGCTGTGTAACTTGAGGCTCAGACACTGAGAAAGCTCTGGCTATAAGATCTAGCTTCCTTTCAGCAGGTATTGTTGTTGTTATTTATTTATTTATCTATGTTTTTGGCTACGCTGTTTCTTCGTTACTGTGTGTGGGCAATCTCTAGTTGCAGTGAGCGGAAGCTACTCTTTGTTGTAGTACGTGGACTTCTCATTGTGGTAGCTTCTTTTGTTGCAGAGCACAGGCTCTAGGCACAGGGGCTCAGTAGTTGTGGCTCACAGGCTTAGTTGCCCCATGGAATGTGGAATCTTCCTAGACTGCGGATCAAACTCATGTCCTCTGCTTTGGAGTGTGGATTCTTAACCACTGGACCACCAGGGAAGTCCTCAGCAGGCTTTTTTTTTTTTTTAATATATATATATATAAGTTTTCTCTGTGCTCACAACATACGTTTTAATAAACAGACAGGGAAAGAATCAGAACCCTTCAGGTTTTCCTTAGCAGAAAGGTAAGCAGTGTGAATGTTTTCTGGTGGCACTTGCAAATTCTGAGTAGGACAGGTCACAGTTTTTAGGTCTCCTGTACTGTGCATTGATGAAGCACTCAACCATATAACTGATGGTAGGGAGGATGTCCAGGAGAAGAGTGAGGAGACTTAGATTCCAATCCCAACTCTGTTAATGGTAAATAATGAATGTGAAAACACACTACAAACTATAAACACCATGCAAATGTATGAAACAACTAGAATTGGTTTCCATGATTCCTAGAACTACTTTTCTTGTCTCCACTGAACCTTTTCAACACTGTTCTCAAAATTAGCCTCCAGTGTTCTCTCATGGTCTAGTGAAAGTGAAAGTCGTTCAGTCGTGTCCATCTCTTTGCAACCCCATGGACTATATAGTCCATGGAATTCTCTGGGCCAGAATACTGCATGGGTAGCCTTTCCCTTCTCCAGGGGATCTTCCGAACCCAGGCATCGAACCCAGGTATCCTGCATTGCAGGAGGATTCTTTACCAACTGAGCTATGGGGGAAGCCCAATGTGATTCTTAATTTGTCAACCTATTGATAACAATAGATCTACTAAACCACAATCTGACCCAAATGCAGTATATATTGAGCCTTGATTTCCCCAAATAGAATATAGATAAGAAGACTTTCTAGGGGATGAAGCTCTTAAATGGAGGGTGACTGAGTTCAGTTCTGTTGTTCAGTCGTGTCCGACTCTTTGCCACTCCATGGACTGCAGCGTGCCAGGCTTCCCTGTCCATTACCAACTACCAGAGCTTGCCCAAACTCATGTCCATTGAGTCTGTGATGCCATCCAACCATCTCATCCTCTATCATCCCCTTCTCTTACCTTCAATCTTTCCCAGCATCAGGGTCTTTTCTAATGAGTCAGTTCTTCCCATCAGGTGGTCAAAGTATTGGAACTTCAACTTCAGCATCAGTCCTTATAATTAATATTCAGGGTTGATTTCCCTTACAATTGACTGGTTTGATCTCCTTGCAGTCCAAGGAACTCTCAAGAGTCTTCTCCAACACCACAGTTCAAAAGCATTAGTTCTTCAGTGCTCAGCTTTCTTTATGGTCCAGCTCTCACATCCATACATGACTACTGGAAAAACCCTAGCTTTGACTAGACGAACCTTTGTTGGTAATGTCTCTGCTTTTTAATATGCTTTCTCGGTTGGTCATAGCTTTTCTTTCAAAGAGCAAGTGTCTTTTAATTTCATGGCTGCAGTCACCATCTGCAGTGATATTGCAGCCCAAGAAAATAAAATCTGTCACTGTTCCCATTGTTCCCCCATCTATGCCTTGAAGTGATGGAGGGTGACTAGAGGGTGACTGAACTGATGTCTAAATGTTCTAAGTGCTTTTCTTAAAGAAAAAAAAATGGTTGTTGCAATGGGATGATGGCAAGTCACCAAATAAATTCTTTAAAACACATGGTTTTGAGATTTTATTCTTACCTCTGATTACAATGAGAGAATTATGCTTGATCACCAAGACAGAGGTAGAAAAACAGATCTGTTTCCTTCTGTTTTATAAAGACTAATTATTACAGCTCAAAAAGTGTCAGAATTGCAATGTTTCCCATTGCATGTTCCACACTTAATCCAAAGGGAAAAATAAAGAGAATCAGGAATCCTGGATAGTTTCTCTGACCCTGTTGCTAACCCCCTGCTTATAGTTTGATTATGAGATGATACCCTTTCATACTCAATTTGTTCTTCCAGAGAATGAGTGTAATGCCAGAAGTTCTCCCTGACCGAGCACCTTCTGGCTTAAATCAAAGTCTATAAAACCACAGTTAATGATCTGGCAAAAGGGTGTTGCTAGCTAAATAAGGTGATCATGTGTCCTACTAGCCCCAGACAATCCCAACACAATACCTCTTGTCTCCGGGTAATTACTAATACCACTGCCTTTCTCTCTCAAAACTGGCCCAATTTGGACAGCTGATAATCCAGTCATGAATTTCATCCTAATAAGCTGTATGTAAGTACTTTACAGAAAGAAGAGAATCATTGTATTTTAAAGTGCTATGCATGTTCAGAGTTGGGGAGGAATTACTTCTAATTATTCTTATATTCTTTTACAAATATTTTCAGGTAACTCTTACAAGACAGGCACTTGACTAAATAAATATTAGGGATACAACAGAGAATGACATACCCAAGGGGTTTGCTGGAGTTTAGTTGGGGTTGTAAATAGACTGCTGCTGCTGCTAAGTCGCTTTAGTCGTGTCTGACTCTGTGCGACCCCATAGACGGCAGCTCACCAGGCTCCTTCGTCCCTGGGATTCTCCAGGCAAGAATATTGGAATGGGTTAGACACACATATACAGTTACTAGAGAGAGTGATTTGTGTTAAGATGAGGGTGTCAGAGTGTCCTGAGAGCCTATGGGAGGGGCACCTGGGTCTTGGGGAGAGAGGGAGGGCAGAGATTTGTTGAAAGACACAATTGATAAGATGATACACAAGAGAAGAGCAGGCGTTAGTTAGCTGAAGGAATGCAAGACAAGGAGAAGTGCTCCAGGCAACGGATATAGCACAAATGAAGATTGTGAAATCACGGTAGATCAAGGAGTTAAAAACAGTTCATTATAGATTGAGCATAGAATGTGGGGAGAATAAGAAAAGAAGAGCTTGTGAGGGAGAAGGCAGTAAAGCTAGAAAAATCTGGACCAAGATGGAGAGGGGATGCAATTCAGAGAAAGGAACAGGGAGAGGCATTATAGCATGGTAGAACAGCCAGCAATCTATCCTGGTTGATGACTTCATCCAAAGTTCATGGAGAAGTTTTGAGCAAGAGATGGGCTGCCCAGGGCTATGCTCAGATCAGTGGTTCTGAGCAAAAGGACTGAGAGTATGTGAGCTTGGCTTCTGTTTCTCATTCCTCTTAGCCCGACTCATCACTCGTGGGTCAACTTGCATGTATATACAGGTACATAGCCATTAGAAATCACTGAATCCCATCCTCTTCTGCTTTAATAGATAAGGAAACTGTTCCTATGGGAAGATCTGTACCTGATAGTGTCCTAGGTAGCTACCTCTTTCCCCATCAGACCTCTATTTCTACTTTCTCAGAGCTATGAAACCCCAGCCCCAACCAACAGGCCTATACAGAATGAAAACCTGAAGACACCAGAAACTGGGCCAGAAATAGAGTATGACATGGCTCTCTCTGAAAATGGGTTCGACCTGGACCCAAGTGGATAGAGAGGAGTCAAGGGTTTACTGTGTTATAAAGCGGATGACCACTCATTTAAGAAATGGAAACCAGGGGACATCCCTGGTGTCCAGTGGTTAAGAATCCACCCTGCAATGCAGGGCACGCACGTACCATCCCTGGTTGGAGAACTAAGATCCCACATGCCATGGAGCAGCTAAGCCCACAGTCTGGCAACTACTGAGCCTGGGTACTCTGGAGTGCGTGCTCTCTGAGAAGCACCGTCAGGATCACTCATTACCAAACAGATGAGTCGAAGCATCTGCAAAAATAGAAAAAGTTTGGTGCCCTCTTGTAGCAGTGTCTGGGTCAAAGTTCCGTTTTATCCCTTTCATTGTGGCATTTTATCTTTTTGAGACTAATGTTGTCATTGAACACAAATTTCTCTTCCAGGACCCATCACTCAAGTAAGGCTTAACATTATTGAGAAAAACAGTTAAGTGCGATTAACTCCTTCTCCAGGGGATCTTCCCAACCCAGGAAATGAACTCAGGTCTTCTGCATTGCAGGCAGGTTCTTTACCGATTGAGCCACCAGGGAAGCCCAAAACAATGTTAAAAGGAATCAGAACACTTTTGTTTGTTAAAAAAAAAAATACTGGAAGGAAATAAAGCAAATTATTAAATAATAAAATTTATTTCTTTCTAAATCTCTGTAGTTTTTAAGTTTTCTTGAATGAACTAATTGTCATAGATTATAAAAATGCATTTAAAAATAAGTATTTCCTGACATCATGAAAAGACCTAACCCAGGAAGCAAATCATAGCTTATATAGGAAATTTTCCTTATGCCTTCCTTTCCAGCATTTTCTCTCACTGTCCCCTTCCTGCTCTCTGTTCTAACAAACCTACCTCATACTTTGTCACCTTAGAGTCTTTGCTAACTGGGAAACCCACGTCTCCTTGTCTACCAAAAGTGTCTGTGGGGACAAGTCCTACGGTCCTGCAAAGCCAGTTTAGATGACACCTTGTCTATGAAAACCTCCATGATAATTAGAACCATTGGTATTCTAACTGCCTTCAACTCCTTGTATATCTCCTCAGGCCTTTCATGCTTTATATCTCATGTTATTAAAAGTAATAGTATTAGCAGTAATAATGTAATGCCTTTGCTATACTATGAACTCTTCAAGGCCTTTGGGAATTTTGAAAATACCTTGATTACAGTAAACAGAGGTGATTGGTAAATGAGTGAATTTGTCCTAGGATTTGAGTCAGATCTAAAAGACTGGAAAATCGTGCCATGTCTTCTTTTTTTTTTCCCTTTTTCCGGCTGTGTAGCATTGCTTAGAATTTGGTTAGTATAGCAACTAAGTGGTTTTAGTAACAGTCGCTTTTTAGGCTTGACAAATAGAAAAACACAAGAAAATGCTTGTGTTTCTTTTTCAAAAATGCCAAAAGAACATGTTGTATCTTTCTTTATTTAGAACAACTTACTATCCTGCCTTGGGCAGCTAGCTTCCTGGGTTCCAGAGGAACTGTTGGCTCTAAAATTACAAGAAATGAGTTTCGATTAAGAGCTCTCTCAGGCCCCTTCCAAATCTAGCCTTCTATGATTCTAAAAATGATGATAAAGCCAAGTCTGACTTTTAGAGACTTCGATTGTTGTGTTCTAAATATTATGTCAAAGTACCATAACTATTAATAATGTTTAGCATTTACAATAATGTGCAGCCTGATTCTTTCTTGATTCTCTATGATCTAGCCTCTGCTTTAGTATTTTTTTTTCTTTCTAGAAGAACCTAAAGTCAAAGTCTTCCTCTGTTTGCCTTCTCAAGTGCAGACACGCCTTCTGCAGCCACAGCCGTCCCCAATTAACCTGTCTCCCTGCCACAAGTGCATGAGCCCCCATGACTCAGCAATCCCAGCCTCTGGAAGAGTCCATCATCATGACAAACCATCAACCATTAGCTTTCATGCACAGTAGTTCTGAGTGAGGCAAGTACAACTTTGTTCTCAATATAAATCTCTAGATCCAATTAAGTGGCCAACTTTTAATTCATCCCATGGGAATTTTATTGATAATCTATTAAGTACATAGTTACACCTTATGAACTGTGGAAGATATGTAACACATAATCTACCATAACACAAATAAGTAACATTTATTTCCAATTTTCCACTTATAGGTGGTTTCCACATGTATGTGTGCCATATTGTCTCTTAGAATTCATATCAACGATTGTTGGGTTGATTTTCAAATGTGTTGTCATTAAGAAGTACCAAGAGGGGCCTATTCCCCAAACTTTGTTATGGTCAACACAGAGTGTATGGTCAACACAATCATCAAAACTTCCATGGCAACAGAGATGGGGATGTTCTATTTTGTTCATTCAATCTGAGATGATCACTCAGTATATACATATATCAACGGCCCAAGTTCAAATCAAAATTTTATTTCTCCTAAATCTTCCTAGATTTCCTAGATTTCCACCTCTCCTCCCAGAAGTATCTCATCCCTTTTCTGAATACCCATAGCACTTTTCCTATATCTCATCAATCATATTTTTATTATTTAAAAACAATTATGACACTTTCCCTCCTTGTTCATATTTTATTTCCTCTACTACTCTAGACCCATTGAACCAGAGTCTAAGGGGCATCTGTAATTATAAAAAGCCTCATGGTCCATATGTGGCGCCAGGGCCACCTGTGTGAAAGGCAGGAATCCTATATGTAAGTCACGTGTCCCTTGAGGGACAGTAGACACAACGGTGAAGAAACCAGGTGCTGGGGTGCCAGGTCACCCGGATTCACAGCCCAGCTCTGACACTTACAAGTTAGGCCTTGGACAAGTCACTTAACCAATGTGAACTTAATGTGTGAATGAGGAGATATTAATAATAGAACATATTCTCCCCCTAGATATTAATAATAGAAAATATTGTCCCCTTATGGCAGCCTGTGCCCAGGAGCTGCTTTCTAATTAAATATTTAAAAAATATACATATTGGGACTTCCCTTGTGGTCCAGTGGCTAAGACTCTGTGCTCCCAGTACCAGGGATCTGGCTTTGATCTCTAGTCAGGGAAATAGATCCCACATGCCCCAACTACAGATCCTACCTGCTGCAACTGAGACCTGGTTCAGCCAAATAAATAAGTTAAATAAATAAAAATAAATGTTAAAAAGAAATCATAGACATACAATTCCATTACTGTGAAGCACAAACGCATGCATAGACTTGTATCACTTTTTTCTCAAGGGATTTAGAGGACTAATTGATTTAGATTCATAAACCGGAGCCCTCTGTGACCCTTACAAAGCCTATATACTAATGTTGCTTAGTCCCTAAGTTGTTACGTCCAACTTTTAGCAATCCATGCACTGCAGCATGCCAGGCCTCCCTGTCTCTCACCATCTCCTGGAGTTTGCCCAAGTTCATGTCCATTGCATCAGCGATGTCATCCAACCATATCATCCTCTGACAACCTCTTCTGTGACCCTTACAAAGTCTATATAGTAATGTTGTTTTCGTTTAGTCCCTAAATTATCATGTCTGACTCTTTTGAGACCCCATGGATTGTAGCCCGCTAGGCTCCTCTGTGCATGGAATTTCCCAGGCAAGAATACTGGATGGAGTACATGCATTATTTTATTTTTATGTTTTTACAATAATTGACCACTTTTTCCTCTCTGTGGGAAAGTTCATTCAAGGACATGTAATTGTTGTCAGTAAGCAGCAAGCACTGGGCATTTCTAAAGACTTCACTGACTCAATCACATTGTGGGTTGAGAGTCCCTGAGCAGAGGAACTTTCACGGTTTATTTATCAGTGATGTGTGACAAACTGGAGCCTTAACAGAAGCCTCAGGTGACTGAGACCAGAGGGTGCACAGACCAGACCTGAGGATGCCATGGGCAGGAGATTAGGCTTTACACTAACACAGATGGGTGAAGGATTCAGATTTATTTTTACTTTTCCTACAGCTTGTATATTTTGGTCACCAAACTGGGTTTTTCATATGCTACACCTTGTTTAATTATCAGGGAGTAAGACAACCAAGGGTAGTATCTTTAAGCAAAAATCACGTTAGCTAGGGCAATAGCTCTTTGCAAAGATGGCCACAGTAATCTCTTTGCTATGTGACTCTGCTATTTCTCCCACAAAGAGGTGGAGTCTAGTTATCCATCCTTTGAATCTAGGCTGGCCTGGTGACTTGGCCTTATAAAAGAATACAGCGGCAGTAATATTTTTCAGCTTCTGAGCCTGGACTTCAACAAGCCTTATAGCTTCAGCTCTTACCCTCTCTGTGGTGTGTACAACTTCACACCGCATGGGACTAAGCCTGAACTGGCTTGCTAGATGCTGTAGGCACACAACCTAGCTAAAAGCACACACCATTGTGGACAATTATACTTCAGTAAACATTTTAAAAATATAAATAAAATTCCCAAATTTAAAAATAAGAACAGATTCAGCAACTACAAATGTGTGTAAAGACACATATAGCTCAAACAGCTCATTCACAGACAGAAAGGAATGTGAGTTCTTAAACTGAGATTTCCAGACATCTTTTCCATGGACCCTACTCCTTTCTTATCTCCATCTTCTACAAGGGAGAGACTGGGTTTCAGAAACTTGCTTGAGATCATTTAGACTGAGGAAGGCTCTAACCAGAGGTTTACTGAATCTAAATCCAGATCTTTCACCCTTGCCAGTGATGTTTGGGAACTAGTAACTCTGTTGAGTTAAAGCTCAACCCCTGGAAAATTACACACTACAGGTATGTCATTGCCCATTTATGGTCACCATAAAGTAAGATTCATGATTAATTTTTAACAAGTGAAATCACCTATGTTTCAATGTTCTTTTAGAAACACTTACACTCAAATGTTAGAAAAACAATGGCTTTCTTTCTTCAGCAACCCCCAGAAAAGGAATGAATTTGCCCTTGTGGTTCCAGAGGTACAGAAGTTAGACTCAAAAGTTGGACATGGCAGGAGGTAGATGGTAGCTTATACATTTTTAATGTTTTTGGTGTTGTTGTTGTTAATCTAATTTCTGTCATAAAATTGGCACCTCCTGTCCTAAGGTGTCCAGAATCTCACAGATGGGACTCCAGGACTGGTCAAGAGGCTGCGGTTTAAAAAAAAAAAGAGGCTGTGTCAGCTGACATCCCAGATTTCTATAAGGAGGTTTATAAAAGCTGAGGTCCTTGGACTTAAGTGAGGATTACTGCTTTTATTGACTCTGAAAAATCTTGTCCCGAAAGAGAAGACCTGTTGTATTTGTTCCCCAAACACTGAGGACTCCTTTAAAACCCTTTAGAACATAAAGAACACTTATTTTGACTAGGTAATCTGGCAACTGCAATCACCAGCCCTTCATATGTGCACATTACAGTGCCAAAGATACTGTGGTAGGGTCTTTAGGGGTCTCGAATATCCTTGGCCAAATGTCTTCAGTGTTGGGGAGACAGGCTTCTACAAGAGCAAAAGCCTCCTGTGGGTTTTGTCCATTTCAGTTTTCTCACTTATGTCAAAGTAAGAAGAAGTAAGGTGGGGGAGGGTGGGAAAGAAAGGAAGAGGTACTGGCCCTTGTGGGTATGCCAGGCACTGAGCTAAGCACTTTGCCAAAGTTAATCTTCAGTCTTCCAGACAACCAAAGCTAGTTCTATGCTCCTTACTTTGCCGACAGGTACACAGAAGCTCTGAGAGGTTAAGCTGCCTGGGTCCCATTGCTAAAAGGGGTTAGCTGGCTCTAAAGCCCCCACTTCCCTCTCCCTCCACCAGCCCCCCCCCCCCCCCAGAAGGCTTTGGTGAAAGTAGCTCAGTCTCTCTCCCGGAGTCCAAAAGACTTATATATCAGTATTCTTAAGCCATGTAGTCTGTGTCATACACACATACCCTAGCCACCTCAGGAGGCCCCTGAGGAAGGGAAAACAGTGCTCTAATTCAGCAGAAAGCCCACTGGGCTGACCAAATGCCCTTCTCTGCTCTGAATTCCAGTTTGCCCACTTGTAAATACAGGGCGTTGGACTAGTTGCTTTCTTAGGCCTTATTTCTAGCTCTTAAAGATGCCCACAGATAGAGAACAGACTTGTGTTTGTCATGGGGAAGGAGGAGAGGGAAAGACTGTGGGAGTTTGTGATTAGCAGATGTAAACTATTATATATGGGCTTCCCCAATGGCTCAGTGGTAAAGAATCTGCCTGCAGTGTAGGAGACACAAGAGATGCAGGTTTGATCCCTGGGTTGGGAAGATCCCCTGGAAACTATTATATATAGGATGGTTAAATAAGGTTCTCCTGTATAGCACAGGAAACTATACTCAATATCCTGTGATAAATCATAATGGAAAAAAATATGAAAAAAGAATGTCTATATGTATGTCTAAAGTATGAGTCATTTTGCTGTAGACTGACACAACATTGTAAATCAACTATATTTCAATAGAAAAATTAAATTAAAAAATGTGCATGGAATCATTCATAGAAATGATCACCTGAGTAGTGTGTTAAGGAGTTTCTTTCAATAGCAGAGAATTCCTACCTCTGTGAGTTTTATTTTCAATTTTTTTTTTCATGTGCATATTTGGTAGGAGTAGAAGGTGTGAGAGTGAGGACCTTTATTTATTCCCAGGGTGTCTTTGGCATAAACAGGAACTGAGTGAGAGCTTCCCCAACACAGGAGCATCACAGATGCCTCCCCCCCGAGGGTGTGAGCAGAGCCGTGCTTAGCCTTTGCTGAGAAGATAGCAGCCTGCCAGGCGGGGCGGGAAGTGACAGGAAATGTGGTGGGAGACAGCTAGAAGAGCAGTGTCACAAGATGCTGGTTAGTGTGGACCCCAACTTCAGAGTGTGATGGTGGGTAAGACGCGGCTCTTCCAGCTTCTAATTTCTTAGCTCTGAAAGGAGGCATTTGGGCAGACAGATGACCAGGGAACCTAATAAGATGGCGTGTGCATGATCATATAATTGACTCATTGGTCATGGACTTCAGTTGTTTATGGCTGGATTTAAAAGTATGCCCTTTGGACATTCTTTCAGCCTCATAAATCATCTTGGGCTATTCTAGTTCATCTTGTAAACTATGTGTCTGTGAGTAAACTATCTTATGGATTATCCAATCCAAGATGCCAGTCCCACGGTTTCCAACCCCAGGGAAGAATAGATTTTTTTGAGCAGAAGGGTGTTACTTGGGAAGGTGCAGAGAGCCTACTGAAAAATTCCTTGAATTAGACAAAAATAGCTTTGTGGAAATTATCTGCTTGTTACTGAGAATAGGGTCCACTACCCCTCACAGACAATCAAGTTAACTGGTCTAGATTTAAGAACCCAGTCTCAAGAAGGCCAGATAAAGATATTAAGTTCAGCTCTTCCCACAGTGCTCAGCCCAAGTTCCAAGTCTTCTAGCCTGAGAACCTTTAGTGAGTCACAGCCAGCTGAGAGGCATAGCTTGAAACGGACCATAGGTCTTTAGCACTTGGAAAGCATTTTCATTAAACCTGTTAACTAGATGCTAGTCCATGCTCCTGACAAATCCAAGAATCCTTTCCAGAGCATCCCTGACCAATGGTTGTTCTTTGTTTCAACCTTTACAGCAAACAGAAATACACTGCTTTGATGTGACAGACCATTTTTGTACAGCAATTAGTTCCAAAGTTATACCATGATAGCATCTCTCTATAACCGAGTAAAGGATGTCTTTCTATCATTCACTTGTATCAAGCTTTCTAAGGGAGGAATCGTCTCCCTTAGTCTATCAGGATTGTTGGCTGCAAGAAACAGAAACAGACTCTGGTTGTATCATGTAAAAAGGCACTATACTGAAGAGATACTAGGGCTCACAAACCAAGAGGGAGACTGAAGGAATGAGGCTGGGCAACAGGCAAGATTTGCAGTCAAGATCGTATTTCAGTAAAAGTCTGGTTCTTGTTTAGGTTCTCTGACTGCCTGACCTGCAAGTGTTTCTTCGATCTATACTCATTCACTAAAGATTCCAAGCCCTAGGAGCAAGTGTGTGACTGGTTAAAGCTCAAGGCATGTGGTTTAGACTTGGAGAACGTACAAAGGAGTGACCATAAAGCCTTAATCATTGAGCTCTCCAAGTATATCCACATGGCTTACTTCTTTGTACCCTAATTATGTCCTGTACAGACTAAATGTCCACTGCCTGTCTCTGGTAGAGAAACACAGTACTCCTTCAGGAGGGTATTTTAGAAATGGAAAGAAATGAATTTGTCATCAAATCCAGTTGTACCTTTCAGCTTGTTAATGCCAAGTATAACTTTGCACTTCTATACCTGCACTAAAACACACCAGTATCACTTAATGAACTTTTTAATTGGCTCTTTAAAATAGTAGTGCAATCAGGCTCCTCATTTGATTCATGCACAGAAATCTGCAGACAGGCTGAAAGGAAAAATGTGAATCACAGTTTAAATAGATGCTTTTCAACTACTCTGTAAGACAAACAGATGTATTAATTAGCACATACTTTAGGGCATGTTTTATACTTGAAAGGAGAAAGGAGAACAGGGTATCATCTCACCAGAGGCAATAAGAAAGATTTGCGCTGTGATCCCAGAAACAAAATGGCATCTTGTTTTCAGAAATGCCTGTTTCTGAGAACAATGAATTCAGGGGCTTAGAGTAGGGCTCTGGGGGCCTGAACAGACCAGAGAAGTGATCTCTGGATTTACGGAACAAGGAGGCTCTTGTCTAAGAGGTATAGAAGAAGCAGACCACAGCCTTAGTAATGTGGGGAAAAGCCTTTTAACACAGATACAGATGAAGAAATCCAGTAGTCACAGAGCTAAGTAACACAATTGTGCTCTTATATGCCCAGAACTTATGTATAGGAAGATTTGGCTGAGGATAGAGGCAAAATTCTGGGTGGACATGATATTATGCTAAGTGTTATTGAGATGATAGAGACAACGGAATCTCTACCTTGCAAGAGATTTGAAGGGGTCACAGGGACATAGACATGAACTTAGTGTAGCATGTTTTCTTATTGTGGTAAATTCATGTTTTTTTTTAACTGAAAGTTGAGACCAACACTTTTTCTTAAAATGATTATCTTGTGATTCTTCGTTGCTTTGAGTTTCTTTGGCATCCATCTCCACCCACCTTAGGTCATTGTTAAAGGCTCCTTGGAGTTCAGGAAGAACGCTTGGCATATAAGAGTTCTAGTTTGGGAAGGATTTGGAGGCCACATCTAGGGGCTTAGAAAGAGGATTGTGATTGATTAGCCATGTCTGGCATAGGCATTGGAGCAGCAAGTGGTTGCACGTGTCATCCCTCAGCCAGAAGATGCCTGCATCTAGGACCTTTAACTGTTACTCAAAGTGAGAGCTTCAGTGGGAAAATGAAATGGAGATGGACTGGGACTTCCCTGGTGGTCCAGTAGTTAAGAATCTGCCTGCCAGTGAATAGGACACAGATTCGATTCCTGGTCCGGGAAGATTCCACATGCCATGGGGCAACTAAGACTGAGCATGACAACTGCTTAGCCTGCCTGCTCTAAAGCCTGGGCAACAAGGGAAGCCGCAATAATGAGAAAGGGGGGTCCTGCATCTAGAGAGCAGCCTCCACTCGCCTCAACTAGAGAAAGCCCAGGTGCAGCAATGAAGATCTAGTGCAGCCAAAATTAAATAAATAAATTAAAAACAATTGAAAAAAAAAAAAGAAAAGAAAACATAGAGATAGACCAAGGAGATGGTCAGCTTCTCTGGGCATACTTCTGGTATGGGCTGGCAGAATGCTGCTTGATGGAAAAGAAACAGGACATTCTGAAGCTTTTGTGCATCTGCTCATCCATATGTCCTGCTCGCATCTAGGCTGTTGTATCTACATTGTTTTATAGCACGAGGAAGTAAATGGTTTGTAAAAGATCATTGCGTGCGTCCGTGCTCAGTCATTTCAGTCGTGTCCAACTCTTTGTGACTCCACGGACCGTAGCCCCCCAGGCTCCTCTGTCCATTGGATTTTTTCAGGCAAGAATACTGGAGTGGGTTGCCATACCCTCCTCCAGGGGATTTTCCTGACCCAGGGATCAAACCCACATCTCCTGTGTCTCCTGCATTGCAGGCAGATACTTGACTTCGGAGCCATCAGGGAAGCTCAAACAAATATTAAGAGAATGCAAAAGGTATAGGAGAGTCATTGCCTGCCCTTCCATGTAGATAGCTTCTTACCCTCTAGGCAGTTCCCTAGAAAAATCATGGTTATCATGTTTGAAAAATCATGTTTATCTCTCATTCTGAGTAACAGTTAAAGGTCCTAGAAGCAGATATCTCCTGGCTGAGAGGCGGCACATGCAGCAAGTGAAACTGAGCAGACGAGGCTGTGATATGCCCTGGACTTCCGAATGCAGGCTGATGGAGTCCGGTGCACTGACTGATGACCGTGTAAGATCCTTGTTTTGGGTATAGCTTCCTGGGTCCTTCCTTAGAACAAGTGAATCAAAATCTTGAGAATAGCGTTTAGGAAGAATAATTAGGCTTGAAAAATTTCCACAATGATTCTGTTGTGAAGTGAGGATTGGTTGTGATATGCCCTGGACTTCCGAATGCAGGCTGATGGAGCCCGGTGCATTGGCTGATGACCACGTAAGATCCTTGTTTTGAGTATAGCTTCCTGGGTCCTTCCTTAGAACAAGTGAATCAAAATTTTGAGAATAGCGTTTAGGAGGAATAATTAGGCTTGAAAAATGTCCACAATGATTCTGTGGTGAAGTGAGGATTGGAAAGCCCAGTTTCTGATGGCTAAATCATAGTCCAACAGTGTCTGAAAAAGGTGAACAAACAAGATAAAATGTCAGAGACAAACATTAATTCCTCGATTTTACAGTAATAAGAGCTGGAGAAACCTAGACTGACAACCGCATGTGTCATAAATCTGCCGTATTTCATTTTCCGTGAACTCAGGATGAAAAAGTTCTGAGATTCAGCCTCCCAAATAGCTGTGGTGGTGTTAGGCTAAATGCATATGCATGTCATGTCTAGAGCAGGGAAGGGGCTCTCCCTTTCCTAGTCTGTACTCTTAGAACACGACTGGATTATATTTTTGATTTAATAGTAGTAATTGTTATTTTCAGTAGTAATATCCAGCAGCAGTAATGACTTTTTTCATGAAGCACTTTATCATTTACAAGCTTTCTGTGTCCAACACTCATTTTACCCCTAAAAACTTCAGTTCAACTGTGTGGATGGAATACAGCCCACTGATGGATGTACAATTCAAACAGTTTGTGGAAATTTACAGACCAGAGGGGGCTTCCCAGGGGGCTCATTGGTAAAAAAAAAATCCACCTGCCAGTGCAGGAGACACAGGAGACTCGGGTTCAAACCCTAAGTCAAGAAGATCCCCTCAAGTAGGAAATGGCAACCAACTCTAATATTCTTGCCTGGAAAGTCTCATGGACAGAGGAGCGTGACAGGCTATAGTCCATGGGATTGCAAACAG
This sequence comes from Giraffa tippelskirchi, assembly GCF_054371585.1. Classification (NCBI taxonomy): domain Eukaryota; kingdom Metazoa; phylum Chordata; class Mammalia; order Artiodactyla; family Giraffidae; genus Giraffa; species Giraffa tippelskirchi. Next base: position 156,153,248 of record NC_137276.1, on the reverse strand, counting down.
TCAGACATGACTGAGCAACCAAGCACATATGCACAGACCAGAGAAATAATATAGCTGACAACCATGCCATCAGAAGAACTAGAGTTTCTTATCTTGGAGAAGATGTAATAAGGCCTTGTGTATTGTCTCCCATGGTCTGGTGGGTTTCCATGGGGAGAGAGGATAGATTGCCATGGAGATCTCAGAAGACAGATCTGATCAATGGCAGAAATTACAGGGAAGCAGATATTGACCCATGCCTTGACCCAAGACATTTTTCTATGGTCAAAGCTCTTTAAAAATGGAACCAATTGCCTCCAGGCAAAGGCTGGAAAACAGTTTACTAGGAATGCACAAGGAAGAAATTTGGGATTGTTGAGCTCTCAGCAATCAGAGACCTAGAGACCTCTCAGAGGTCCTAGAAAGAACTCTGGGTTGTGAAACCCAGGCTCAGCCAATCTTCTGATGGTCAAGGCTGCTGAAACAGCAGGTTTGGAGGCAACGGTTGTGGCGGAGAATGGTGACCTTAGATGTGGGATGCGCTCACTCTTTGCCCAAGTGCTCTCACTCTTGCCCTCTGACCTCTTGCTGGAGAATCTTATACCTTAAGCTGAGCTAGAGCATTGGGAGCATCCATATATCCCTTATGATTCTCTCCTTTTCAGTTTAGTGAGCCCTGGTTTAGTCATAGAACCACAGATTCCCAGGGCTAGAGGTCATTGGGTTCAACCTGGCCACATTAAAAGCAAGAAAACAGACAGTGAAATATGTGAATCACCAACACCATTACATCTTGGAAGAGAATCTTAGGACCCTCTGGCCAGCCCCTTCATCTCCCTGTGACCTGAGAAGGGGAGTGCTTGCCCATCCTCACAGGCTGAGTGATAGTGAGGCTGAGACTGCAGCCCAGCCTCTCAGCACAGTGTCCTCGTTCGTAGGATGGACAGAGGCTGGAGCTGAGCTCACAGAGTACCTGCCCCATCACACCCAGCGCCATCTTCACTGCAAGCCAAGCCTCGGGAAGATGTACAACCCCACCAGGGCTCCAAGCAGGGTTCTTCAAGCATGAAGTAAAATATCAGTTTTATAACCTATAACTCACATCACAGAGGTTTAAAAACAAAACAAAACAGACTAAACATTCTTCTGGGTAATTCTACTTATTAATCTGTCCTCAGGTTAGTTTTATGTGTGTGTGTGTGTGTGTGTGTGTGTGTGTGTGTGTTGGAGACTAGAGTTAGTATTTTGAGTGGAAAATAGAATTTAGTGTAGAATAGAATTTATCATTATAATAGTTGAGGATTTTTTTAATGGACTGAGGAGAGAAACAGCATTTGGCTATTTTTTTTTCTCCTTCCCTCCCTTCCTTCCTTCCTTTCCTCCTGAATTTTCCAACTCAGGGCTGCAGATGCTCGTCAGTTGAACGAGTATCCTCGCTTTGAAGAGCTGGTACATACAGCTCTAATTTAAGGATGCTTTATTCTGCCTTTCAGCTTCTTGGCCTGTCTAAGAGCACAACTCTAAAGAACTGGGCCATCAGACACTCTTCTTTGTGAAAGTCTATACCCAAAGCCAGTGCAAAATCCCTCTTAAGTCTGACTAACACACTCATTTGTTCTGAAGTTATTATCTCTGCAAGGTCTAGCATTTGCAGTCACAAATACCAGAGGTTACCAAATGCCTGGCCTGTTTCAAAATTTTTATTTGTGATTGCTCACTGCTCTTTGAGAAATTTTCCTTTCTCCACTCTACCCTAAAGGTGAATTTTTCTGGTGAGGAAATGTGACTATCCCATTTACAGTATTTTCTCTTTTTAAGTCATGGCTGCACTTGCCATTTTCAGCAGGAAAAAATTTCCAAAATCAGAAAACCAGCCTCTCCCACATCTAATTCCCCTAGGAAGTGACTCCTTCGGATAAGAATCAGTTTCCCCTAAGGTACTCAAGAAAGAAGAGTTTGGAAATTGGTGATGTTACCTCCTGAGAAAATGGGATGAATGTGAGAGAGCAGGAGCTTCATTGGGATGGAAAACCTGAGCTCATCTCCTGTTTTGTCCTCTCTTTATAATCTAGACTGCTGGCTCTACTGTGTATAAGGAATGTGACCTTGAGCTTAAGTGACTTAACCTCTCTGTACTTCATGTGGGGATAAGGGTGCTCCAAACCTCATAGGATAGTTATGAGGAATAAATGAGTATCTAGATCTGAAGTGTGGTGAGAGGGCTTCCTTGGTAACAGAAGAGCTAAAGCAGAGAATGGAGACTAGCATGAGTTGCCTGTGTGAGAGACAGGACAATGAGGAGAAAAGCCGTCTCATCCGGGCGCGGCTACAGCGAAGGCAGTGGGGCCACAGGCAGCCAGGTATTTTTAGGCCACACCTGCTCACTGATGACCTTGTAAATATTAGGTCAACCAAGGGTGCGTCTGAAAGCTGAGATTCTCTCTTCTCAAATGAAGAGACAGAATTCACAGCTGGGAATAGAGATAGGGATCAATTATTGTTTTAGCAATTAGACCAGGTAACAAATTACCAGATTTGCAAGGAGCATTGGCCTGGAGGACAGGAGACCTCAACTGTCTCAGCATGCTGGAAACCTGCTATTTGACTATGACAAGTAAGTGGGCAAGTAACTCGCTCTTTCCAACGTTCACTTTCCCCCGTGTTTCCGAATAAAACAAGTGGGGCTAGATTACTAGATTTTTCTCCTCTGGTTCTGATATTCTGTGATTCTAATTTGTGAGCATTCTCTTTAGGGCTTAACAAGGAGAGAAAAGATTATGCTGAATTGCAGTCTAAAAAAAAAAAAAGAAAGAAAAAGGAAACCCTTAAGATCTAATAAAACCAATGTGCTGTGCACCATTTCTAGCAATCCCTTGGCAAGTGTTTCATAACAGTAGCAGCTTGCTTACCCCTTATGGAATATTTGTAGAAAGAGAGGTACAGATTGTGAGCAGGAAGACACTTGAGATGTTGAATATCTTTGAATGTCTGATAAGAAAAGGGAAAGGAGGAAATGGCATTTGATGGTAATTTTATTCATTCAATAAGCATATGTCAAGTGCACACTGTGAGCCTGTGCAGCCGGTCCACGTGAATCCCACTTGGTTTGGGTCCTCAAGAAGTCACAGTTCAGTGTAGGAGACAGGCATACAATAAAAAATCAACTCTATAGACTTAGTGAAAAAAGAGCTGGAGAAAGAAGGGATTCATCCCAACTGGGGGAACTAGGAAAGACTTCACACAGGGTGATGTTGAGTTGGCCTATAAATGATGAGTAAGGTTTTGATAGCTGGAGAGTGAGGAAAGGGGGCATTCCAGGCTGAGATAATGGCATGAATAAAGGATTGCAAGTGGGAAAGTCTGGGTATTTTTAGGGCACCGAGGTAGGCCACATTGCTGAAACAGCACCATTGGGAGATCTCAGAGAAATGGCTAGAAAAGAAGGGATGTTCTTTGTTGCTTATTTTTTAGTTGCTTTAAATGAAATTAACTTACTTATGGTTCTTAATAGAGAATTCTACACAATATTCATTTGAGGGACAGAGAATCACTGATTAAATGCGTGGGAATATAATATCCATATTTAACAATCCAGCCAAGGTGTGAACAGAAGCCTATGGAAATCACTGATATTCTCAGGAAATGGAGATTGGTTTTCTTTCTTTGGCTTTCTATCAAGAGCAAGAAATCGATTGCGCTCAGAGGGGCCATTTAGGACTCAGTGATTATGGTGAGGGGACTTGGACATGTCAGTTTGTATCTCTGGGTCTCTCTACATGAATGACCTGCAATGAGTTCAGGGTGATTTTCAAAAAATAAAGATCATGGGGCCACATATTCAAAGCTCATTTGACCCTGTCACAAACGAACTCTGTGACCTTAGGCCCATTCAACTGACCTTTCGTTGTCTTAGCTTCTTCCTCAGAAAGCGGTGACAAAGCTATGGTTCTCTGAGTCACCGGGGAGACTGGGGGTGGGGGTGTGAGGAACCCTAGAGTGGAAGCCAGGAGCCTAGTCTTCGAAGGTGGCCCCATGCAGACCTTAGTCTCCTGTAGCCCTGAATATAGGCAGCTTTTCTTGTTCTAAGAGTAGCGATAGCACTGCTATCTACCTCATAGGCTTGCCTGAAAATAAAACAAGATTATGGATGAGTAATAAAACCATAATGAAACTATAAAAATTTAAGTGATGATACATGATGATTTTAAAGTTAGCTAATTTATATAACACACAATTTTTTAAAATAGTTAAAAGACAGACTTGGAGTACATTTCACCAGAATGCAAGTTTACCAGCCAAATCACATATATTTAGTACAAAATTCACCTTTAATGCAACAATGAGAAAAATTTTAGGGCAGAAGATTGGAATATAAGATTTTTTTGAAGAAATGTTATTATTATTATTGTGAAAAAAAAAGTAAGATGCAAAAGCACCTATTTAGGTCTAGTTTAAGACCTGGGTTGGATGGTGCCTTGGAAATGGTCCCTTTGACTCATTGGAAAAGACCCTGATGCTGGGAAGGATTGAAGGTGGGAGGAAAAGGGGATGTCAGAGGATGAGATGGTTGGATGGCATCATCGACTCCATGGACATGAGTTTGAGCAAGCTCCAGGAGTTGGTGATGGGCAGGGAGGCCTGGCGTGCTGCAGTCCATGGGGTCACAAAGAGTCAGACTGAGTGACTGAACTGAACTGACTTAGAGATAGAGCATCATTTGCACAGAGGAGGCCAGTCCTTCAGGGAGATCCAGTCTCCCTGCGGACAGTTCTCAAATTTGAAATATTCTTTCTTGTGCAGAGGTTTCAGAATTTAGAAATTCAGAAAGGAAATTGCCCCTGGAATTCATTTAAGCCCAGTCCCCAGAGAACACAGAAATACCTTCTACAACCCAGCTCCAGGGGCTTGGATGGGTTTCTCAGCCTTCCAAGGAGAAAGCCATGGCATTACTGAGCAGGTTAGAAAAGATGTGCTTCTTTCTTGGCCTAGGTTCTCTGAGACCACTGTTGACTGTGTGGTCTTAGGCCCAATTAATGTTGATATTTGAAATTTTAACTTTGCAATGCAAGGCTTATTTGCCTTCGATTTGATTACCCTTCAGATACATGGAAACCCAGAATTATCTGAATTTTTTTTTAAAACAATTTTTAATTGGAATATAATTGCTTTACAATACTGTATTTGTTTCTGCTGTACAACAGCATGAATCAGCTATGTGTATACACATATCCCTTCTCTCTTGAGCCTCTCTCCACCGCCCCCCATCCCCGTCCTCTAGGTGATCACATAGAACCGAGCTGAGCTCCCTGTGCTATTCAGCAGCTTCCCACCAGCTATCTATTTTACACATGGTAGTGTACATATTGGAGAAGGCAATGGCACCCCACTCCCAAATCCCATGGATGGAGGAGACTGGTAGGCTACAGTCCATGGGGTCAGTAAGAGTCGGACACGGCTGAGCAACTTCACTTTCACTTTTCCCTTTCATGCACTGGAGAAGGAAATGGCAACCCACTCCAGTATTCTTGCCTGGAGAATCCCAGGGACGGGGGAGCCTGGTGTGCTGCCGTCTATGGGATCGCACAGAGTCGGACACGACTGAAGTGACTTAGCAGTGTACATATGTCATTGCTACCCTCTCAATTCGTCCCACTTTCTCCTTCCACCCCCATATACAAGTCCATTCTTTACATCTACATCTCTATTTTTGAGGGGTTTTTTTTTCTTTTCAGCTAATCATTCCCACTTCCTTCAGGGGTTCCTTATTGCACCCTTTCCCCAATCCTTTCCTCACTTTGGGTCCTATCTCTTAACTTCTGGCTTAACTGTCTCTCCCTTGATCTCTTCCTTCATGAGTCCTCCCACTTGTGGAAGCCTTTTCTTCAAGGCACTTTCTCTGATCCCCCCTTAGAAACAATGGCTCCTTCACTCAGAACCTGGTCATACTCTACTGTCTACCCATCTTCATTTTCTGCCTTGTCTACATATATGTGGATATATAATGAAAGGAAAGGTCACAATTTCTTGTTACTGACCTACATTTTGGGGAGTGTTAAAAGTTATCATTTACCTTCAGTTTGAAGAGTGTATGACCTTCTCTATTCATCAGCCTTGACTAATTAAATTACTGTTTACATCCATGAGGGGATGTTGGAAAAGAGGCATCGTTCCCTGACTTACTGGTAGAAGCAAATTATATGGAGCGGCTGCCATTATGTGAGTGGTCCTATGCTGTCACAAGCACAAACTAGAAGACATAGGTCTCAGCAGATGGACTATCTTGGGTCTGCCGCTTAACCTTCTTGTACTTCATTTTATTTCACCTCTAGGATGTGAATAATAATATCCTCAAGACAGGGCTGTCTTGAGAATCAAATGAGGTGCTATGTGACAGTGCCTGGCTTACAGGAGCTGCTCCATAATGTGAGATGAAGCCAAGTAGAGTAGAATTGCAATTCAATGTGACCCATTAAATTAGAGAAGTTGACATGAATGTGCAGGATTATGCCTAATTGAGGGAAAGTGAGCTTTCTGACAGAAGACGAGTAAACAAACTATTACATGAGAAGGGGGGATGACTGCTTAAGCTCCAAATAAATATCAGAGTGCTATACAAATATCAGGAGGTATTATGCAAAGAATGCAAAAATTGGAAATTAGCGCAAGTTAATATTAATTAGCAACACGTTATTATCAAAACTCTTTAGACCTTGTTTACAGTCCTTTGTTTCAACACTATAACTGAGTAACCTTAAGTAAAACCATATATATTGGAGCTGCAGTTTTCTCATGTGCAAATTCTAGATGTTTGGAAGAAGTGATCTCTAAGATCTCATCAGCTCTAAAATCCTTAGACTCTAGCATTTTTAACTCAGTGCAAAAATTCTTAGATTAAAAGAAAAATATATATATATAACCACTGCATTTATGTGCAACGAGCATTGGGAAATCCTACGCAAGAGCTATCTCAATACCAGCCATCAGGCATCAGAAAGGATATTACTGTAAGGCTGGAGGTATGGGGGTGTGTATGACAAGCTTTCTTCCATTCCCATTGAAGGCAGAGCCAAAGCAAACTCACTTCAGTTGCATAAGGGAAGTCTTTCCAACTATCTGGGATGTGTAACCCAGAAACAGTTACCAAAGAGATCTTGGGAAATTTGACCATTAACAAGAGCAGAGCAAAGGGCTTCAGCAAATGGCTTTCTGAAAGTCTTCCTAGCCCACTGGCGCTCAGACACATACATCTCTGTGTTTGGTTGGCTGTGAGGCATCTTGCAACTATACATCCTGGCTTGGTTCAAGTTCTCACTTTCAATCAATGTTACTAGGGAATGTGACTCAGAGCCAGATGGGGTGAGCTGGATTCCTAATTGCTCAACATTTTTTTAATAAGCAGTTAGATGACACTGTGTGTGTGGTGCTAACGTGCTTCACAGTGAGTTTCATTGGCTGCTCCTTGTAATTATTTTGAAGAGTGTTTGCTGTTTCCCCATTTTTAAAGATGGAAATACTGACAACCAGTGATATGAGGGCAAAATCAAAGATGGCACTGGAATGCATAACTTCCCAAGCCTGAACCCTTAACTTGGTCTTTGACTATCCATGCTACTTTCCTAAGAGGACTATCTTTAAGGAAGTCCTCTTAAATCCTAATAGGTATACCCATTTAACAAATAGGGAAAATGGATCATGAGCAAAAATGAATAATCTATATACCAGAGACCTTTAGTATGCTTATCCCAAATCTAGAAAGAGAATGTAGAAAATCCAGCCTAATGCTGTAAACATTTGATGTCACTAGAATCACTGGATAGAGGTAAACATGGTCTTTGACCTCTTCCAAAAGTTGGACCTGGATGCACAGGACCATGGACCTGTGGGAGTATGTCCAACATGTCCTTCCTCAAAATCCCCAGGAAAAGAATCTGTTGTGGGGTGGTATTCAGAGACCTAGATTCTAGTCCTGGCAATGCCATGAACTTCTATGGGAACCTGGGCATATTCCTTCTGACTCTGAGCTTCAGTTTCTTTCTCTGTGCTGAGACAAGTCTGTGGATGTTGAGGGGTAGGAGTTTTGTTCAGTTTATGGGTTAACTGCCTCTTTCTGCTCTGGTGGCATCACTGTGGACGTATGAATGCTTCTGGGGCCACGTGTTGTTGCAAGATGGATCTCACAGCCTCTGGAGGACCACGAATACCAGGGTCATCCAGGATTATCAGACATGGCCAGCATCTCCATGCCACATACAGAATGGGTATTCAGCAAGTGTCTATTATGGGAAAGCATTGGGCCCAGCTGTGGACAACAAAGGCCTGAGAAACTGGTTTGGACAAGATAGAAATATATCTCTCTGCATCTGTATGATAGGCCTCACAAAGATGTCCATGTCCTAATCTCCACAACCTGCGGATATCTTAGGTCATGTGTCCACAACCTGTGAATATCTTAGGTTATGTGGCCTGGGGGAATTAGGAAGGTAACTAGAAGTAAGTTTTCTAATAAACTGACCTTAAGATATGGAGATTATCCTAGATTATCTAGGTGGGCCCAATGTAATCCCAAGGATCTGTAATAGCAGGAGAGAAAATTGGAAGAGAGAATCAGAGTAAGGGCAGCAGGATAAGGACTGGCCATGACCCAAGGAACGTGGGCAAAATTTCCCTTAAGCTTCCGGAAAGGAGTACACCCTGCTGACACTTTGATCTTGCCCAGTGAGATCCCTGTCAAGACTTTTGATCCACAGAACTGTATGGGGAAAAATAGATTGTGTTGTTTTAAGTCAATAAATTTGGAGCAAGTTGTCAGAGCAGCAATCAGGAACTAATACAGTCCCACGAGTCAGGGAGCCCGACTCCCTCTCTCTGGTTGCACTAATGTGTGACTTTCATTCTCAAGGCCACCTCAGGGACAAAGAAGGCTGCTGGAGTTCCAACAATTATATCTGCAGTCTGACGAGAAGAAAGATGAAGAGGAGAAAAAGTCTAAAAGGAGAGTTTCTGGAAGTCACACATACATCTTGCTGACTAGGACTTGGTCACTTGGGCACATTAGGTGACAGGACAGTCTGGGAAGTCCAGCTGACTGATTCCATGGCCGGTCGAAAACCAGGGCAACTTACTGAAAAGGAGTCACTAGATGTTTGGAAGCAACTAACAAATTCTGGTATGATAAAAACAGTCCTGTTTGCTCTCTCAAAAACTGATTTTTAAGGAAACAAGTTCTACTCTCGAAACTCACAGGCTCTCAGTGCATCACTTACTTGTCCTCTAACCCTTTCGTTTTGGCCTAATACACGGTCTCCGTCTTCCTCTCCACTAAACTGCCTTTCAGAGCTTATCACTTTCTGCCCCATCTTTATTCAGGAAGAGACTTGTGCTCTCTTGTCTGGATTCTTTCTGAAGTATTTGGCACTCTGTTGAGGTAGACAGAGTAGATATAATTACCCCCAAAACTCCCCCTACCTGAGGAAAGTGAAGTGCTAGGAGGTGAAGTGACTTGCCCAGGATCCCAGCTGGTGGATGGCAGGGGAGTAGTGTTGAAAGGTTCTTGGCTGGGTGTTGGCTGCCTAATTGCACCCGAGTCCTTTTTCATTGCTAACCAGACCTCTGGGTGAGAAATACATTTACTGATTATTTTTCTGGGGCAAGTTTTTTAACTTATCCAAAATTGTGGCAATGTATAATCTATTATCTGTCATATCGAGCTCCAAGCAGAGTAGAAATGAGAGAAGAAGAGATGGAAAACAAGGATGGGGTTAGCTGTAAGGCGGGCTTCTTCATTCTCAGAAGATGTGTTGACATGCTAGTGTTCCCCCAGTGGGACTTCTCCATAAATTGCTGCCCCATGCCCACCCATATCGCCAAAGTCTCTGTGTTTCCAGGCTAGAAACATTGGGATTATATCTTACTCCTCCCTCTCTTACCAGCTCCTTTACCTGCCCCCTCATTATCTAGTTATTGCCAAGTCCTCTGGATTATAAGTCAGCAGGCTTCTTTGATCCATGTCTTTCTTGTCATTCTCACTGCTACTATTCCTTCTGTTCCACGTTTCTGTGATACCCCAAGGGTCTACCTCTCTCCTCTCTGTCCCTTCTTTTTTCCTGCGACGCTGTCAAACTAACATTTTAAAATGTAGCAGTTGGTTCCACCACTCAGAAAACTTCAGTGCTTTTCCCATTACTCCAGAATATAGTCCAAACCCTGCCCTTTCCTGCTTTGCCAGCCCATGTTCACACTATGCCCTTTAAATGGAGTCCTCTATCCTTACCAACATTCAGTAGCCAAATCTTACACAGATCTTCAAAACTGGTACAAGAGTCACTTTCTCTATGAGACCTTCTTTAGTATCTGTCCCCATATATTCACTGAGGGAGTGATTCCTTCTCCTCATGATCTTCAAAAAAATTTTTTTCTCTTTGTAATTGTACGTTTATTTGTATAATTATTTAGCTAAAATCTACTCCCTCCATTCCTTGTATAAGTTCTATGAGGACATGTCCACCAGGCAAGGATGTGGAGAAAAGGAACCCCTAGTACACTAGCACATTGGTGGAATATAAATTGGTACATCCACCATGGAAAACATTATGGAGTTTCCTCAGAAAACTAAAAATAGAACTACTGAGAGATCCAGCAATTCCACTCCTGGACATTTACTTGAAGAAAACGAAAACATTAATTTGAAAAGATATATATATCCACTGTTTATATGTCCATAGCAGCATTACTTACAATTGACAAGATGTGGCAGCAAACTAAATGTTCTTCAATAGATGAATGGAAAAAGAAAATGTGGTATGTATACACACACACACACACACACACACACACATTCAGGAATATTACTCAGCCAGAAAAAGAATAAAATCTTGCAGCTTGCAACAGTATGGATGGACTTAGCAGGTACTAAACTTAGTGAAATAAGTCAGACAGAGAAAGACAAATATGGTATGCTATCATTTATATGTGGAATCTAAAAAATAAAACAAATGAATTAACGAAACAGAAATTGACTCAAATATGCAGAGAATATACTAGTGGTTACCAATGGGGAGAGGGAAAGAGGAAGGGGCAAGAAATAGGTAGGGGATTAAGAGGCACCAACTACTATGTATAAAATAAATAAGCTACAAGGATATATTGTATTTCACAGGGAATATAGCCAGTATTTTACAATACCTTTAAATGAAGTATAATCTATAAAAATATTGAATCACTTTAAGAAAAAAAGACAAGCTCTCCATTGTATGATCAGAGCACAATGCCTCCAAATTATAGGTACTCCAGAAATCTTTTATGAATGAATGAGTGCATCAGTTAGGTTAGTTCCCATGGTTCCTGGTTATATCTGTATGTCTAGAATATTTATATAAATAAACGTATATACTATACACATATATAAAGATTTCTATCTACCTCTATAGATACAGGGATATCTTAACATACCACAAACACACACAAGTATATATACAGAGAGAGACAGACTGAGGTTCTGCACATCCTACCTACCCATCAACTAACAAAATAACCAACAAAGTAATAATCAAAATCATTCTTAACCAGAAACGTAAGTGGGGAGCAATTCAATATGTTTATTTTATTTTATTTCACTGAGCCGAGAGGCTTGTGGGATCTTAGTTCCCTGACCAGGGATCGAACCCAGGTCCTGGCAGTGAAACAGGCAAGTCCTAACCACTGGACTGCCAGGGAAGTCCCAAATTTAACATATTTTTGAATAGGAATGCTTTCTCAGCCCCCTCTCCCCACCTCTTCTGTGCCTGCCCCGATGAGGGCTACCACATTCACTTTCTATCTTGGTATCAGGTTATCTGCAGCCATGCCTTTAACTGTCCAACCAGACCAAACTCTTAAAAAACTGGATAGCATCTAACTCATCTCTGTATCTCTATCCTTCAGCTTCCACGCACCATACATTAAGTAAGTGAATGACAAACCAACTAGATACACTGGAGGACTGCGTGTTGCAAATTGGGAAACCTTGTTTTCTTCTCTTGCCCAGAGCAAAGGAATATTTAGAAAGCCCAACCTCTAGCCTCCCCTGGAGAGAGCCCTTTTGATAAAGAGAATGCTTGGTTATACAAAAAAAAAAAGTTTCAAAGCAAGGGTCAAACATTTCAAAAGGCGAGCAGATGGCCCTGCAGGTAGTATTCACTGACTAACTGGGAAGCTTTCAACTGCCTGAGCTAAAACTGGTGCTAGAGGCTAATGTCTTGCTTGTCTTGCCTCATTAGAAAGTCTTTCTCTTTCTAAGATGTGTTTCAAGAAAAGAAGAAAGAGAAATGAAGGGGAGAAAAAAGACAGCTGCCAGATTGCCACTGGAGGGGAACAGAGTCTAAAGATGAAGTGTGTAGTTGAAGAACGAACTGATCCGGCTCACCTTTCATCTCTTTTTATTACTACTTCACACTCCCGTGTCAAGCTTCATTTCCTATTAGGATCCTTCCAGACAAAGGCACTTGCCTTTTGTTTTTTTGCCTCCCCTAAGCTTTCCAAAAGCATTTCTGATCTCTTTGGCCAGAACTAGCTGAGCGGGGCCATGACCTCTCTCCTGCCACTCTGAGGAAGAACGTGGAAAGCAGAGATGAGGGCAGGTGACCTTCCTTGCAGTGGGAGTAGGGCGAGCACTGCCCAAATTAGCATCATAGAGAGAGACTGAGGTTCCGCTTCCCCATGCTGGTTTCAGAGTCTGGTTCACAGAGGCAGTCTGAAGCGGATGCTGTAGGGGTGCAGGAAAGATAGGTAGAAATAGTATTGTAGTTAATTTCCCATTCTGCACACACACATGGAGGACAGAGGGAGGGGGAACAAAGCCACTACAAGTGACAACAAAGAGTGGGTAACCCCAATTCCACATCCACACACATCTGCTGAAGCAGGGCGTGGAGCTGGCTTGGGGTCTAGAAGAAACTAGCTTGGGAAGAAATGTTCATTATCGATTTTTCACAGAATGGATGAGTGAGAACTGACCCACTTGTTCAGACAAAATGCAATTGTAAAGTCGTGATATTCTTCTTTATACTTGCAACTACTGAACAAATGCTTAATTCAGGGTTGCTTGGCTATTGGTGTGTTGATGTTAAACTCACTTTTCTCCCCTCAGGGAATAACGTTGGGTTAAAAGGCAGTTCAACGCTTGCTGGAGGAATTGTGATAATCGGCTCAGGAGTGCTGGTCTCACCTTGAATTATCAGGCTCACTGGACCTCTGTTTTTTGAGTCATTGATGAGTAGAGGAGGCAATTATTTTCAATCGTGGCTTGGACTCTGGCTAGCGAAAACACGTAGACTGTGTCAGATTACCGATAGGTTCCTCTCTTCATGGGGAGATGGGAGCGGGAGTGGTGGCAGAAGCAGGAGTTTCCTTCTCAACACACCAGGGTGCCCACCTTAAGAGAACAGACTCAACAGCAGACCCAACTGGGCCAGGGAGGTGTACACGCATCCACAGACACATCACCCCTCCAGTGAAGGTCCTAGAGAAGATCTCTGATGAAAGCCGGGACCATCAGAAGAACCCAGGCAACCTCTATCCTGTCTTTGGCCATAGACCTGGCCTGAAATGATTTCCTCTTGTTTGAAGATAAGGGAAAAGAAAGAGCCCCAGTGGAAGCTCTTTTTAAAAATTCTATCATGTGAAAGAAGGGATATCTTGCATTCAAGATATAGAGAGAGGATGCACATTTGGAAAGATGTACTGTTGGGTCAGCCTGATGTGCAGCTTTCTTGCATAAGGCTGTGACACCTGCAGCCAGCCCCTGAAGAGAAGCAGATGATATATGAGTTGGCGTGCAAACTACTTTCACTGGGCAAGAGGCCCTCCTGTCCTTGGAGACCCTTTATCTTCAGTCGTGCCTCTGTGCCATACCTATAGCACAGACCTTATATTTGTGGTCCATGATAGTGGCTAGAGTTCTAACCATCACATTAACATTCCAGGCGGCAGGACGGCAGAAGAAATAGAACACACTTGTTATCTTTCAAGCAAGGTTACCAGGAACTGCAACACTCCCGCTTACATTCTATTGGTCATATTTTATCATATGGCCACCCTCATTTGGAAGAGATTCATTCTACTGATATATTCATTTAATGATCCTTATATTATTTAAACAAATGAGATCACTCTGGTAGGTAATTTGCATTCTTGCTCAAATTACCTTGCATATGAAGGTGAACTTAGTTGTTTTTAATAGTTGAATGGTATGTGTCATTGTATTTATTGAATTAATCATCTAATATTTAAATAATCTTCTACCTCTTCTTTCCCCCAAAATACAATAATTCCTGCAGTAAATATCCTTGATTGTCTTTCTGTTGTACTTTGTGAGCACTTTTTTTTTTTTTTTGCAGTTTTCTGTCTTAGCCTGAGTTCTGCAAAAGTCAGAACTGAAGTAGAATTATGTTATTCTCCTTTCTTAAGGAATCTCAAGCAACATAAATGAAAAGAGAGCAAAGCAGGGAAGAAGGGAGGGTCAATGTAAAAATAATTAATGATTATTGAGCTTGTTATTACTTTGTAATACTGAATGCTCAATAAATGTGATGGTACCCCAAGCAGCCTTAGAAACTGTATCTATGAACTGCCCATTAATAGGGGGAGAAGAGAGGGCTTTATCTCCTGGCTTCTGTCTCCCGTGGGTCAAAGGTTTACTCCACAAAGCATTAAATCTCCTATACTTCTAACTAGAACATGAAGACCAAAATTTGTAAAACTATAGGTTGGTTTATGTGATTACCCACACAAAGATTGTTTCATATTGCTTATACAATAAGGTTTAAAGTCTTTAGCTGCAAACTTAAGGCTCTTGTTCATTAATCTAACTCCTACTGGAGTCTCCAGCATTATCTCCTCCTTTATATCTCCTCTAACTTCATGTGTTCTAATTCCAGATAACCACTCTTGATTCTATGCTTTCCTGTTGTCACACTTTTTCTCATGATGTTCCTGTGCATATCCAAACCCTACTTATCTTTGGAGGTCCAACACAATGAAGAACCTTAGTAAACTAGGGGGCAAGGCCTACAGTCAATGGGAAAGGAAGAGAAGGGGTCAGGGGCATCCCAAAGACATAGGGAGCTTAGTCAATAGCAAGTTTAGGGACTCCTTGCCCTATCAGACCACTTGACCTGCCTCCTGAGAAATCTGAATGCAGGTCAAGAAGCAACAGAACTGGACATGGAACAACAGACTGGTTCCAAATCAGGAAAGGAGTACGTCAAGATTGTATATTGTCACCCTGCTTATTTAACTTATATGCAGAGTACATCATGAGAAATGCTGGGCTGGATGAAGCACAAGAGGGAATCAAGATTGCAAGGAGAAATATCAATAACCTCAGATATGCAGATGATACCACCCTTATGGCAGAAAGCGAAGAAGAACTAAAGAGCCTCTTTGATGAAAATGAAAGAGGAAAGTGAAAAAGTTGGCTTAAAACTCAACATTCAGAAACTTAAGATCATGGTATCTGGTCCCATTATTTCATGGCAAATAGACAGGGAAACAGTGGAAACAGTGACAGACTATTTTCTTGGGCTCCAAAATCACTGCAGATGGTGACTGCAGCCATGAAATTAAAAGACACTTGCTGCTTGGAAGAAAAGTTATGACCAACCTAGACAGCTTACTAAAAAGCAGAGACATTACTTTGCCAACAAAGGTGTGTCTAGTCAAAGCCATAGTTTTTCCAGTAGTCATGTGTGGATGTGAGAGCTGGACCATAAAGAAGGCTGAGCGCCGAAGAATTGATGCCTTTGAACTGTGGTATTGGAGAAGACTCTTGAGAGTCCCTTGGACTGCAAGGAGATCAAACTAGTCCATCTTAAAGGAAATCAGTCCTGAATATTCACTGGAAGGACTGATGCTGAAGCTGAAACCCCAATACTTTGGCCACCTGATGTGAAGAACTGACTTATTTGAAAAGACCCTGATGCTGGGAAAGATTGAAGGCGGGAGGAGAAAGGGACGACAGAGGATGAGATGGTTGGATGGCATCACCAACTCAATGCACATGAGTTTGAGTAAACTCCGGGAGTTGGTGATGGATAGGGAGGCCTGGCGTGCTGCAGTCCATGGGGTCGCAAAGAGTCGGACACGACTGAGCTACTGAACTGAACTGAACTGCCCTATCACTGGGTGCCTTAATCTCCCTAACACCCTAGCTATAGTGTTCTTTTATGAAGTTTTGTTTTTAACACTTCCTTGGTTTTAATGCACCACTCCTTGTTCAGATCAAAGACTTCAGAACCAGGAACAGATTTAATGCTGAAAATTAATATGCAATACTTTAAAGAAAATAAAAATAATTTCTGTGAATTCTTTGATTTACAAGGGAAACCACATGAATATATTCTCATGCTTAATTGACTATGTCACTTAAACAACTCTGGTTCTTTTTTTTTTTCTTTTTAGATAGACCAATTCAAAAGAGAGATTTAAAAGGCTTTACAGATATGTGTGTGCTGAGCAGTCACTTTTATTTTCTGGAACTTTTTTTGAGAACACATTCAACAAATATAGCAACAATTATTTATAGATTAACTAGTATATTCTAGGCACTGCACTAGTGGTGAATAAGACACACACTTTGCCACTAAGGGGCCTACATGCTAGTTAATAAAATAGACAAGGGAGTAGAAAATTAAATATGGAAAGAAAAAAGATTTTATGGGGCATTGGAGAGCTAGCAAGGGAATGGGAATGTTTGACACCTGGGTAGGAGATCAGAAAAATTAACAGGTGAACTGAATCAGTTTAGGAGGGGATCTCTGTCAAACATTCATTCATTTGTTTCTTTAGTCATTATTCAGTCATTCACTTTTGTTCCTTCATACATAAGACCTTTACTGGGAGCTCTGGCAGACACTCTTGGTTGATTAAACTCATTCCTAATCAAGTTCCAAGCAAGAACAGCCATTTGACCCATTTGACCCATATAGCCAATAAGGTAAGAGAGTAAAATTGCTGCAGGAGTGCTATACATATTTTGATTCCCTGACATAAATACCACCATTTTCCTTTCCTCTTTATTTTTGCTGGATTATATGTATGATGGTTGTAGCTGCTGCAGTCAGAATGTAACTATGAGGGAAAAGGGCAGAAAATTTCAACTTAATAGAATTGTGATGACTTTATTGAGCCTCTCAACTAGCACCAGCAATCATCTTGTTGTGCATATTTCATGTGAGAGAAAGAAACTTCCATTTGTTTAAGTTGGCAGTAGTTGAGCCTTCTGTAATTTGCAATTGAAAGCATTCTCAACAAAGTTGGGCATGTACTTTGGGTCAGGCCTTTTGTTTGGTGATCTTTTAATAAAGTTATCTGTTGCAAACAACTTGAAAAGATGAGAGCGCACTACAAAGGATCAGGTGATAACGTCTCTTCAGTTGTGCCTCTCCAGTGAATGAAGCCCTGAGATTTATAACTGGGAGATGGGGAAAAGAGTTATAAGTGTCTGGCCCCCTGTCTCAGCACCATCATATATTTCTTTAATGAAGTGTGAGACCAGAACTCCATAAATTCACATAGTAGCAGAAGCGGGCAGCAGCTCGTCAGCCGAGCTATTCAGGGAGCCCAGCATCACTTTTTGCGTATTAGAGAAGTTCATAGCTGGTTAAAAATAGGCTTGGAGAGAAGTCACTTTTAGACCACAGCTCATTTTGGATTTCTCTGGAGCCCCATTCTGGGCCACAGTGTATTTCCTTTTTCCTTTTCTTTGAGTAAGAGCACCGAGGCGGTTCAGAGACAATAGATGTATGGTTATCTTTAGGTCTGCAGTGCACTGAAAGCAGCACTAGAGAGAAACAACAGTAACCCTTTGGGCACAGGGAGAGTTACAGCTTTTTAATAAACGCCCACAATGATTGAGCTTTCACTCCGATGGAGGCTTTAAATCTCCAAAAGAACCGGATGGGGAAAATACTATAAATAGCCTCTTTAATGAGGTTCAGAGCATATAAACAACTTATTTAAGGTCACACAGCTAGTAAGTAGAAAGACCAGGATTTGCATCACTTGGTGCCTGTGCTCTGAGCCTCCACGCAGGCTGGTCACTCGGCATCCCGTCATTTTGATCCTCAGAGCAGCCTTGTGAATTAGGCAGGGCAGGGAGATGATCCCAGTTTACAGAGGAGAAAACTGAGGACCAGAGAAGTGAAATGAGTTGCAGAGGTCAACCCACCCATGCACAGTAAACCCAGGAGTTGATTTTAAGTCCTGTGAGCACAGTATAAGCTTCTCAATTCTGAAAGAAAAACATTCTGAATTTTGGGAAGTTTACTTCTGAAGTTCCACAGCAGGCCCTGTATCAAGGAACGAAATAGCCCGAGCTTCACCTGATTTCTTCAGAGTCTATGGTAAATGAGTTCCTACTTTGTACCTCTGTTGAAAGATATTTGGTACTGACATTTAAAACTCCCAACATAATATTGTTTCACTCTTAATTTAACAGTCCTTCAAATAATGGGAGGGGAATGAGCTGGAAGGGAAAGACGTCTTGAATCAGGGACTGCCAATTTAGCTGATAAAGCTAGTATAATATCTCTTTGAACATTTAAATTATCCTGTGACAAGGAAGCTGAGAATTAACTTGTGAGGGGGCTAGGGTAGGTATTGTATATGTGAATATTTTTTTAAACACCTGAGTTTTAAAAAATAAAAGTGGTCTGCCCACATTTTCAAGCACAGTGGTAATCAAAAGAGAACTCAGTGGAGGTAATAATACCTTGTATTTAAATACTGCTTGTCTCGGAAGAGCTCAAAGCATGCTATAATCATTTCCTTATGATGATTCTCAAAACTTCCTGGGTCAAAAAGTTACAAAGTTTATACCTTAGCCATCTGGCCTCAGTTTCCTCTTGGGGAATTTGAGGTGAAAAAGCAGGCTGGGCTCTCAGAACTCCATCAGGGCCCAAACCTTCTGCACTCTGGCCCCACCTCCCCTTACTGTCTCTGCAGACCCCTGTCCTTATCATCCTACCACCCTATTTGGGTTAGGTTTTTTCTTTTTTCTAGAGCTGACTAGTTACTCTTATGACCTTGAACTATACAAATAATTACAAGAGGCTCACTCCAGTGAGCTAAGGCTGAACCTTCTTCCCAGGTGAGGATGGGGGAGGGTCTCTACAGACAGAGGTTCCACTTTTATCTGCTTTTAGATAGCACTGGAGCCCTGCAGGGGATTTCATCTTTACAGAGGATTTTCGCTGTTAAAAAACTGAAATATGCCAGTCCAATCTAGCTCCTGCTTTTTACTGATGGAAAAACTGAGGCCCCATGCAAGGGAGTAACTTGTTCAAGGTTCCAGTCCTGCTGTTGGATGGCCTATCTGTCCTTGAACCCTGGTCTCTGGGTGTCAGTCTGGGGCTCCTCACAAGTCATCAGACTGCTTCTCCCCCAGCTTCACTTTCAGTGACACGACCCCAGGCCCAGAAGGTAGACCTGTGGCTGTGGGCTCACACCTGGGGAAGGCTTGAATGCTCTTGACAGAGCAATGTCTACTTCCTTTTTTTAGAGTTAAAGGGATTCATTTTACCTAGGAAGGTTAGACTAGACCACACAGGGAAAAGCAGGGAGAATCAGCACGTGCCATTTTCACCTAGTCCCAAAATGCTTCTCCACTTCAACTAGGTCAGGAAGAAAAAAAATGAAAGTACAAACATACACATATATTTATACAACTCCTTGCCTCCCAGTGAACTCGAAGCATATATAAACACACACACATACACACACATACACATTAGTTCTGCTAGGGGAGAGGAAGGATAGTTATTGCCAGCCTCTTTTGTAGTGAGAAAATCAAGGCATAGAGGAAACGCATCTTGACTCAAATCATGGCCTGAATTGGTGGTGTTGGCATAAGAATGTCTATACATTTATTGTAGCCTATTGGGCTCTAGGAGCAAAGACTGGGAAGTTGAAGACCCAAGCTGTAGACCTGTGTTGAGCTGTGACCTTGGGCAAGTCACTACTTGAGCCTCGGTTTCCCCATGTGGTAAATGGATAGAGAAGATATGTTGGCCATTTGCTCTTTATGGCTCCTTTCTTTGTACTACAAGTTGTGTGTGCAGAGGTTGAAAGAAGCAAGGGTGAGACCAGAGCAGCCTACCTGCCTGGGCCATGGCTGCCCCTTACTTCCCTATCCCTGGTATTCTCATTTTTGTAGGGTGTGCAGCTTGCATTCCACGAGCTAGTTTTGTTTGGGCCCTAGACCAAACCACACACCAAGGGTTGAGGCTGCCCCACAGAGGGAATCTAAGTCCCAGTGACTGTTACGTGTTATCCTTGGGCTGAAAATGAAAATAGGATGTGTTTATGTGCATGAAGGGAGGGGAGGATGGTTCAGTGGGTAATGAGTAGCAAGTAGTGTAGTGGGTCCAAACTCCAAGGCATGGAGATGCCTGAGTGGTTCTGTTGGTGTGGGGCTTGCCTGAGGAAGCCTCAAAGAGGAAGGCCAGGGGCAAAATGGGGGACTGGCTCTGTTAGAGACCCCAGAAGTACCCTGGGAGTAGTAGTAATTTTAAGCTATTCTTAGCTTTTCTTTCCTTTCATTATCCCTAGAATGGTAGTTATCTTACTGAAAGTCATCCCTGACACAGCTCCAAAGAAGATATATAAATAGCCAATAAGCACATGAGAAGATGCTCAATATTATTAGTCACTAGGGAAATGCAAATCAAAACCACAATGTGATACCACTTCCCACCCACTAGAATGATTATAATGAAAAAAAAAAAAAACAAACAGAAAACAAAACAACCAAACGGAAAATAACAAGTGTTGGCGAGATTGTATAGAGATGGAACACTTATATAATGCTGGTGGAAATATAAAATGGTTCAGCTACTGCAGATAACTGTTTGGAGGTTCCACAACAAGTTAAACACAAAATTACCATATGATTCAGCAATTCCATTTCTAGGTATATTACCTCAAACAGTTGAAAACAGGGACCTCAGACAGGTACTTGTACACCCATGTCCATAGCTGCATTATTGACAATAGTCAAAAGGTGGAAACAGGGACTTCTCTGGTGGTCCAGTGGGTAATACACCATGCTCCCAATGCAGGGAACCTGGGTTCCATCCCTGATCAGGGAATTAGATCCCACGGGCTGCAAAGACGACGCGGCACAGCCAAATAAATTAATAAATATAAATTTTTTTTAAAAGGTGGAAATAACCAATGTCCATCAATGACTGAATGGATGCACATCATGTGGTTTAAACCCACAACAGAATAGTTTTCAGCCATGAAGAGGAAAGAAGTATTGTAGCTTCGAAATCATCCACTAGATTACATTAGCTCAGATTAAGACTAGAAATGAGGAAGAGTGAGAAACACTACTCCAAAGCATTTGTCAAGTCCAAGGCAAGTATACAAAATGAAGGTCCTGACTTGCTGTCCACCTCCTCCTTTCCTCACCCCTGCTTGCTAATGCATGGTGAGTGCCTGACATGTGCTTACGATGCAAGGGTTCAGCCTCATGACAAAGATCCACCCACAATCCAATCCCCACCCCAGCACATCTGCAGCATTCTGCACACAGTTGCCCCTCGGCCTAGGAGTACACATGCTAGCATCATGCTTTGTCCTCTACAGGAGAGACGTGGCAAAGCAAGGTCCTAGCAATAGGTTCAAGACAATGTGGGCAGGGAATTCTGGAGTCCTGGGTTCTTGGAGGGTGGTCTAGAAGCTGACCATGACTCTTAGGTGCCTGTGAACTCCTCACCTGGTGGAGAGGAGAGCACGTGGAGATGGGCTGGCCTGGGGCCTCAGCAGTGCAAGGTCCCGCTGGACTAACCGGGTACAGGGCTCAGGGAGCTCTAGTCTAAAGCAAGGCTACAAAGAACTAAGATGTATTGAGCCAGGCCAGGGTGTGGCACAATGTCATTGATCATTATCACAATCTCAGAAACTATTACTTGCCCCATATTACAGGTGAGACTCATGAAAGTGACTTATTGAGGGCCACATGGTGAATAAGATGCAGTGATTCTAAAGACTGTGTTCTTTTCTAGGACTGTGTTTTTCCATGGGACAACTGGAGAAGGAATTAGAACATTTTAAGGCTGCTTTCTAGACAGAAGTGGTGTATTTTGCATCAGAAGTCATACTGTGCAGCATTAGAAGTCTAACTGTGCAGTTAGAGAGGGTTTTCCCCTCATGTTTGCTTAGGGATAAGGGAGAAGGAAATGGTGACCCACTCCAGTATTCTTGCCTGGAGAATCCCATGGACAAAGGAGCCTGGCAGGCTACAGTCCACGGGGTCGCAAAGAGTCAGACACGACTGAGTGACTAACACTACACTACTACTACTACTAAGGGTTGGTCTTTTGCAGGCTTCCCCCACTGCTCTGCTCAGGGCACCCAGGGCAGATCCTGTGGCATTCTTGGCAGCTCAGGTTGACAGTCTGACAGTGAGCCGTGATACAACCACATCTGTCCGGGACCACACAGCTGCCAGTCTAAACACTTCCACCAGCACAGCTGTGCGAAAGGTACCCTTGAGTTCCCCGGTAAACAAGGCGGGGAGGTTGCCTTGGTGTCTTTCCATTCCTCTCAGTCTCATAGGAGATTATCCACATCACCGTCCAGAAGCCAAGAAGCCTCTGAACAGCACAATGATATAAATTAAACCAGAACTTTCCTTTGCTGCTTTCCTTCCTACTTAAGAAAATGTTTCCTAATCTTAACTTTGTTTGGAAACAAGGCATGTGGGCACTCGCTTCAAATGGTGAAACGGTTAAAGTGGGCTCCGATTGTTGCTTTTTAAATAGAGCCGGTCACGTTTGGAAGGGTAAACAGGCTACCTGGGAGGTAGTGAGTTCCCTCACACTGTAAATTTTTAAACAGATGACAAAAGACTTGGCAGTGACGTGTGGAAGATTTAAGAATTAGGTGCTCTTGGAATTCCCTGGTGGTCCCCAGGTTAAGAATCTGGATGCCAAAGCAGGGTAAATGGGTTCAATCACTGGTCCAGGATGATTCCACATGCTGGGGGTAAACTAAGCCCATGTGCCGCAACTACTGAGCCCACGTGCTGCAACTACCAAAGCCTGTGTGCCTGGAGACCATGCTCTGCATCCAGGGAAGCCGCTACAGTGAGAAGCCTGCTCACTCCAACCAGAGAAAGCTGTGAGCAGCAGGGCAGCCATAAATAAATAAATGAATAAAAATTAAAAGAAAAAGAATTAGGTGCTCTCTTAAGTCTCTTTTAGCCTTATGACTGAATTATAACTATTCTCTATAATAGAAGAAACACTGTGTTATGTACCATTAAGAGGCACAGATTGGGCCCTTATAAAGATAGTACATAAAGAAGGAGTTGATTCTGGCTGGGAGAGTTGTAGGAGGCTTCATAGAAGGAATGTCATTTGAATCTGGCCTGGAGAAATGGCTAGAATTTGATGGGAGGAACAGCAGGAGCAAAGGCATGGAACCTGGGGCAACAAGCCATGAGGCCCATCCGTAAAGCTAAATATAAGTAGCTTATTATCTGTGCAATGTGATGTAAAAAGTGGGATATATTGCTGGCTTAGTACTTTGTTAGATGAGAAGATGGAAGATCTTGAAACCTAAGACATTTTGCATTTATTCTGAACACCATAGGGAGCTATCAGCTTATTTTTTGCTTGCTTGCTCTTTAAGCAAGAGTAATGAAATTTTGGGGGCTTACCCAGTGACTCAGTGGTAAAGAATCCGCCTGTAATGTAGGAGACACAAGAGACTCGGATTCGATCCCTGGGTCAGGAAGATCCTCTGGAGGACGGCATAGCAATGCACACCAGTATTCTTGCCTGGAGAATCCCATGGACGAGGAGCCTGGAGGGCTACAGTCCGTAGGGTTGCAAAGAGTTGGACACAACTGAATTAACTGAGCACGCATGCACACACACACAATGAAAGTCATTAATGCTGTTCACTGAATATTTCTGGGTCCACACCTTCTAGATACATGGTAGAATTGTACTTCCTGGTCAGTTGTAGATGGGGCCATGAGATCAGTTCTACGCAGTGAGCTATGAGAGGAGATGGCTTTTGCCACCTCCATGCAGACGTGGATCTATCAATGTGCAACCCTCTGGAGCTCTCTCTTCTCTCTTCCACAGCCTCTGCAGTGTTTTACATGGTGACTGGTTCATCGACCTGGGTCTCAAAGTGGGGACAATAATGACATAGAGCTGAATCCTCAGCTGCCAGAGATGGGTCTGCAGTGAGAGTGAGAAATAAGCCTTCATCATTTCAAGTCACTGTAATGCTGTGTTTGTCTGTTACTGTGGCATAGCCTAACTTATCCTGACTGATGCAGGTAACAAGGTCAAGGCTGTACTTCAGGGCTTTTCTATATGCAAGATAAATTGTCTTTAGGGGAGACTGGGAAGAGGAAGAAGATTTAGGAGAGAGTATAGTAGGCCAATCATGAGATGATGAACCTATGAAGAAGGGCAGTGGGCAGGAAGATGGAATGGAAGTTATAGACACAATGACTTTCAAAGGTGACTCTGAAAATGGAATGGGCACTGGACCTGGCAAACAATTAGATTGATCTGCAGTCAGGTTTTTGACTATGTTCAGCATCCCACTCTGGTCCAACTAACAGGATTCCTTAAAAATATACCTGGGAGCTCATTGTTTTGCCTGGACAATTAATTCATTGGGACCAGAGGCTCCCCCTCTCCCAGCAGGAGGAGCGGCACCCAAAGTCAGCTTCCAATCAGATCTGGAAGGTTTCTTCTTCTGGATAGGAGGTGCTGCCTCTTAACCCAGTTTCCTATGATCCCCAAGATTTGCAGGTGCTACACAGTTAACTTTCTTAGGAAACTCATGTAAACACTGAAACTCACTGGCATATAAAAGCCAGACAACCTGGCATCCATACAGTCCACAGTTACCCTACCTGCCCCCAAGTATGCTCTCAAGCATCATCTTTAAAAGGGACTGTGCAGCCATGGCAAATCTAGCTGGGTATCCTGGCTCTGGTATGCCTCTCCATAGAAAAATAAGAGACTGGTCCACATGCCTTCCACTGCTGACCTTTGCTTTGTAAGTTTTCCTAATAATCTCTGTTGTTGTGTAACCCATATCCTGCTAAGAGCCCTGTTGGATGCTGCAAAATAGGTGTGCCAACAAAGGGACTTAGCACAGCCATCACAGATACTGATTTCCTGTGTCACTCTTGATGAGAGTGATGGAAGAGCAGGTGTGCTGATGGCTCTTCCAGTGTATCCTCATGGTCTGGAAGTCTTTCAAGCAGAAAGATCGAGAACACTCCAGATCAGAGTGAAACACAGAGCCTAACATGAAATAACAGTCCTCCAAGATGTATATATATTTCCTTCCACCCTGGTAAAAATTATTTGATCAAATTCAGTAAATCACCTCTTTTTTTTTTTTTTAAAGAGAGTCCATATTGTTCAAAATGATTAGCCTGCACATTTCCATGTTTCAATTCCATCACAGAGCTCCTTGAGGAATCCTACAAGGATCACGAGGCATGGACAGCTTCCCCATGACTTGCTTCCTTGGGGCCCAGAGCATGCTTCCTGGATGATGCTTCAGTGGTAAGTAGAGCCCCAGCCCACCTCCCTACAGTCTCTGGGCCCCATCATATAACTGAAGCATGACATGTTTGTGTTAAAAATAGTAAAACCCACTCTAGTAACTTAAAATCTAGGGTGGTATGTTTGTTTGAGTTTTTAGGTGGCTCATTGGTACAGGAGGAAAACAGAGGGTAAGGGTAGTGGCAGGACTTGTGTAGAATCACTAAAGTAATTTCTAGGCATTTCCAAGGACTTTAAGAGGCTGGTGAAAAAGGTTTCTTGTAATGCTCATTGCCCTACAAAATGCGAGGCTCCCTTTGCCTTTCACTCAGGGTGTCATCAGTCCTGTGCTGAGGTCTGTCAGTCTGAGAGAGTGGTTTAGGGCTCAGGCCTGAGTTGATGAAGAGGAAAGAGGGCAGAAGAGAGATTTTCCAGTGGTGAACAGGAGAGAGCTGGAGAAGAGATAGAAGGAGAAAGCCAGGGAGGTGACGTTTGCACAAGTCAAAGAGAAATGGCTGGGGGGGTGGGGGTGGGTGTTACCTCAGCAGGAGGTGGTAAATGCGGGGGAAGAGGGGCTGTATGGTACCTGCAAGATTCCCTGAGAAAGAAGAGCTTGGTGGGAAATCCAGCTTCCGTGCCAGCCAGTGTGGTTTCTGCCAGTGGATGGGATGAACCAGAAGCCTTGTGTGTGGGATACGCCCCAGGTAGCACACGTGTGGGAGGTTTTACCAAATGGAGTGTGTTTCTTCATGACCACAGTGGCAGCATGGCACAAGAGGCCCCAAATCAGGACCCTTCAGTTCTTACTGTGACTTTTACTTTAACTCACTGCACGAAAAATGGGCGCCTTTGAGGTGTCCGGCCAGGTGATGGGTATGGAGGGTCAAGGGTGATCCTGAGGAACTTGGGTCTGATGAGGAAGTGACTGCTGCACCTGCTGTGGCCCGTGGTTATCTCACTCATCCTCTTGGGAGAGTGTGGTTTATGTCTCTGGGTGAATGGACTTTCTGATACTGAATTCAGGGTTGTATTGATTTATCCATCTTGCCACCAGCGGTGCTGGACAAGAGTGGCCTCCTACAAGTCCAAGGCTTTGGTTTCCATGTTTACACTGGGGAAGAGCAATGGAGAACATATACTCTGAGGGCAGACTGGAAAGAGAGAGAATTGGAAAAATGCACAGGCCATGACCCCACTTCCAATGGTCCATCTGAGAAGTCACTCTACTCCCCCAGGGAGGGGTGCTGGGGGTCAGGGTATCCCACCTTTGTAGCTCCCTTCCTAACCCTGAAGGAGCTATCAGAATGGAGAGGAGGGAAAAGGTTTCCCCTTTTGACAGACACATGGTAGGGAAATTAATTCTAGCTTACAACTGTCTTTTTAATTCCCATGGGGAAAATAGTCCTCTAAACTGGAGAGGAAGTGAGAGGAAAATGGTACCCAAAACATATATGGTGACATATACACCTCCATCTCAACACCTTCTAGTAGGAAAGAAATAATGAAACGTTCATCAAAAGACTGCTGAAATTTATACCTGGTTTCTAATTATTAGAAAAATATATAAATGACATTTACTAATTTCATTTTAAATGTAATAGCTTATCTTATTTGCATTTCCAGTGGTTTTTTTCTTTTCTTTTTTTGCATATTATAAAGCTGAGCCACAAAGTTCCTCTAAACTCAAGTAGGTTGGAGCCTTGACATGATCAATAAAAAAAACTTGGCCACAAAGTGTCCTCAAGCTACTGGAGCATAAACCTGAACGGGTATTGTGTCGGTTGCAATTTGCTCTCATTTATCCATCAGCATCCTCTCCAACTAAATATAAGTGAGTATGAAGAGCAGTTGCAGATATAGACAGGCATCAGTGTCTCTAGAATTATTAAGAATCACTGACCTGTGACATATTAGTATTCAAAAGTTCTGATTTCTCCCGTGAGGTACTTTTCATATCTTATTTTGATAGCTGAATGCAAACGAGCCTTAGTAAACCCTTCTTCACCTGGGTTCTTTGCATGATGGTGCAACTGTGTCTGTTTATTACAGACAATTAACAAATATATATCCCAGATTAGATTTATACAAATCAACTATTAAGTGAGTTACCAAAAAATATATTTGAAGGTGAAAACAAGCCTATCTTTAATTATAGCTCTGTTGATTCTTGGCTTTCTATAATTATTATGATTTGCAACAGTGCATGGGTCTGTTCACTGCTAACAACTCCAAACCAAAACTGGAGAGTTTGAGTCCAGGCTCTACCAGTTACTTAGTCTTGGATCTGGGGCAGTCACGTCCTCTGTCCCATCTTGGTAAAATAGGAATAAGCATCCTTTTGGCGCCTATCTTACGGGCTTGCTCAGCGGCTTAGACAACAGGATAGATGTGATAGCTCGCGATGAGATTATCCAAACATGGAAGGAGGAGCATGACTCTGCTTAGAAGAGCCCCAACAAACCAGGGACACATCTGCTTGTGTCCTAGGAGATGCACAGACACAGAGAGCTCTTCGGAAAAATGACTTTCGCTGTTGTTGCTTTCGTCATTTTCATCGTTTAGCAGCCATGACCCGATGTGACAGTAATCCCACCTCTCCCTCTTAGGTGCCTCATACATCTTGCGTAGATTGAATTTGATAAGCACTGATGAAGAGCCTACTGTGTACCAGGGACTGTTGCAGGGGATGCAGAGTGGGGTAGGAAACCATTCCTATCGCACCCAGTGATTCTAATGGAAGGCAGAAGTGTGGACAGGCTTTTGTGGCAGCACAAACTCTCTGTTGAAGGGAGTTTCATTCCGGTGGGTGTGGGTTGGAGGAGTGCTCATCAGAAAAGTGGGATTTCAGCAGGTCCTTCAAGGGCCTGATACAAGCGTCTGCTGGATAACTTCCTGAAGAATGGACCAAAAAAAAATCACTTTTAGCAGTCAGGCTGGTTGATTCCATTCCTGTGTGACAGACTTGTTGTGGTCTTCTTTCCTCTTCTTCATGGCTGAATGGCCAGGGTAGGCAGAGGACCAGGGCAGAGTGAGCACTCAGCAAATGTCACGGAGGGAATTACTGAGCAAAGTCATGCTGGGTTTTTGGAATGCAGTTGCCTGTTTCCTATGCTAAAGGGAGGGAGTGTACCTTGCTCCAAGACCTTGACCACCAGGTCACTTTCCTTCTTCTCTCATCAGGACACTGGAGAGGCATATCTGATCTGTGTTACAGGTTGCTGAACTGTTTGCTGCTTGGGAGGTCTCTGAAATCAACTGCTAAGTAGCAAGAATAAAGGCACTTTCTGGAAGCATGCTGTGGATGATAATGACTATCATATGAGATTTAGGATGGGGAGTGTGTCATGTGGAGCAGCCGTCACTGTTCTATACAAGAGGACCAGCCTGAACACTTTTACCAGAATAAAAGAAAAAGGTGATTAATGAAGGTAATTGTCTATTGTGTTGAGGAAATCTTCCTAGGGCACGTCTCTTTAAGAAGGTTAATTATCTTCATAGATAGCTAGAATATTAGGGTTATTGGTGGGGAGGAAATGACTGATGTTTAATCTGTGATTATTGGTGGGATGCTATGGAGAAAAACAAAGCTGATTGGCCCAAATGCTTAGCACAGAAAGCTCATTGGGGAATAGAAGAGGAGGTGCTGGCCAACCTTCGAGTTATTGCCATGCAGTTATCAAGTTGTCAGTGTTCCCTCTTTTAGCAGAGATCATGTCTGAGAAGCAGGCAGGGGCTTGCTGACACAATGATCGTACTTTGGGGAGAGTCTCTGAAAGGTGCTTCCCTAGTAGCTCAGATGATAAAGCATCCTCCTGCCAATGCAGGAGACTCCAATTCGATCCCTGGGTCGGGAAGATCCCCTGGAGAAGGGAATGGCTACCCACTCCAGTATTCTTGTCTGGAGAATACCATGGACAGAAGAGCCTGGCAGGCTACAGTTCATGGGATCACAGAGAGTCAGACACGACTAAGAGGCTAACACGTTTCACTTCTGAAAGATGCAGACAGCACAGCCAAGAGTAGCCTGTGCCTATGTCCTCGCCCACCTGTGGGACTAATTTTGTCTGTTTTGGCTGTTAGTGGCATCTTCCAGCTGCAAGTCTCCCTTGCATAACGTGTGATGTTTTGTAAGCATGTAAAACACTTTCGCATATTTGGATTTGTTTTGTTCCGTTCTGCTGTTGACCTCAGGTCATGGGAGTTCAAAGTAGTGGGGAAACAGAGAGTAAAGCATCTATTTGGCTGTGAGGCTGGGCTTCAGGCTATGAGGAAAGGTTCACTGCCATTCTGGAAACAGCTGTCATGCCTGGCGGCCATCTCTCTTGTGTGTGGAGGCCCCTCAAGTCACCCTAGCATCCACATGCCTCAGCTAGTCCTCCGTCCTAGCACTGCTTCTTGCTGTGGCCACTGACCTCTTTTCTCTATGTTTCTCTTATCTCATGGCTTCTCCTGTCTGATCTCACTCCAAGGTCTCTGAGAGTTTCCATTTCTGCACCCACTTGTCCCCACTTGTGGTCATACCACTGTTAGGAGAGAAACTATGCAACTCAGAGGATCTCTGTTGACAGGACTGGCTTCACGGGGGCGCAGGCTCTGAATTTCCACAGCGCCCTACACTCTGAGGACACCAGCACTGGGTTTAGTTTTTCAGACTCTCAGCAGTGTGACGCCTCCACTTTATGTTGTACTGTCTTTATCTGCTTGTGTGTCTGTCTTGTCTCATAACCCCTTAGCTCCTTGAGAGCCAAAGGAGCTTTATTTTTTCATTTCTGTGTACCTGGCATCTATCTAAGTATTCAGCATCTACTAGCTGCTCATTACATATCTTTGGAATAAAAACAAGGGTTCATAGTTGGTGGGCGGCACAGGGATAATAACCAAAGTCCCCCATCTCTCTACCTCGGGCTTAGACAACTGCACCAAATAGGCAAATGGATTTTCAGTTGATGGCTGTTATGGAGACGTTCTTTTTTTTTTTTTGTCTTTTGTGAGGTGGGTTCCTAAGACAGCAAAATTCCACCACTCTTCCCTGAAAGGCAGATTGTGTTCAGCTGAGCTCCGTATTTCCCACTGCACAGACACTGCTAACAGGGAGACTCAGGCTCAGAAGTTCCCAAAGTGGTTTAGCATGGACCCTGCTTGGCATAGTAGCAAGCAACAGATGTGGGCAAAGAAGAAAGCACAAAGAACATTGCTGTTCGGGAAGCTGAAAGGAAAAGGAAGTTTGTGGAATGCAGAAGGCTCTCCTTGTTTTCTCTCTCCAGTTTTCTTGGTTTCTGCCCCAGTTCTGTTATTCAATACTTGTGTGACCTAGAGCAGGTCACTTAACCTTGATGAAATTCATCAGTAAATTTTGCTACTTCATGAACTATACAGTCCATGGAATTCTCCAGGCCAGAATACTGGAGTGGGTAGCCTTTCCATTCTCCAGGGGATCTTCCCAACCCAGGGATCGAACCCAGGTCTCCTGCATTGCAGGCAGATTCTTTACAAGCTGAGCCACCAGGGAAGCCCAAGAATACTGGAGTGGGTAGCCTATCCCTTCTCCAGTGGATCGTCACATCCCAGGAATTAAGGTGGGGTCTCCTGCAATGCAGGTGGATTCTTTATCAACTGAGCTATCAGGGAAGCCCATAAATAAGATAGTGACATCTCAATTGCATACCTTATGATGTCTTAATAAGCTCAAATGCAAGTGCTTATAAAAATGCTTCATAAAATTTATAAAGCATGTTGCTCATATCATACTCCTATTCCATGTAATAACATGTCTGTTATTCGCAGACATACTTACTGTACATGTGGCTTTCTATGAAGCTCCTTCACTGAATTTTGACTAGGTTTTATGATTCTAACTGAACATTTGTTTCTAAGGTGAAAATGGAGATTTGTGAAAATCCAGAAGTGCCTTTATTCACATGAAATATAAATGAGAGGCAGGCTTGTTGTTGCTGTTTCTGGGGAGGGCAAATGTTATCAACTTTGGTCCTTACACCTTGCAGAAGTTGTCTGCTGCTCTGACTTTCCCCCCATCAATCCCACTTCAAATAAAGTCAAAATGTATTTACCTATGACCTTGTAGTATGTACCAGCATAAGGGATAATGTAAGATGTCCTGTCTGAAGTCTTAAGAGAAAAACCAGAAGACGACAAGAATAATTATAACCCAAGGTAGACAATAAAAGAGGTAACCTAAATGGTCTTTGACAGCTTTGAAGAGAAGAAATGACATCCCACTGGAAGGCTGAGGAATGATTCATGGAGTCTATCTCTGAATCTTGTGGTTCTTGGACCCAGTTCCTTTGATAAAGAAAAACCCTCCAAGGTTCTTACAGAGCTTGCAGACCTGTAGAGAGAAGACATCTGCAGGAATCTTTGTTTCTCTGAGTCTGGGAATAGCACTGTCACACTGTCTCACTCTCTCCCTGTGAGGCCCAGAGCTCTGCAGAGCTGAAGTTTGAAATGCTTGGCCTCCTAGAATCTTGATTGGGTTGCCTCTAGGCAAGCTCCTTGGCCTCTCAGTTTTCTCATCTGGAAAATGGATATAATAACACTTAACTTCAGAGCAATGTTGCAACACTTAATTAATGTTTGCAAAACTTTCTGAGGTCTACAGATGAAAGACCTTGGAGAAGAACACAGCATGATTATTATATGGGAATTAATCCCTTCACCAGCCTTTGGGAGTTCTCTGTTTGTTCAATCTGTACCTTCTTTGGGGGTCACTGGCCTGCATTTCCAGGTGCGAAACATTCTTACAAGAAGAAACAAGTGGTTCTTGATTTCCTGGTCACCCCTGGGACTTTCTCAGCTCAACATCATCCCTAGACTATCACCTTCTCTCTTCTTTCTTCCTACTCTTGAGGCAAAGGCCTTACTCTTTCACACCTAGGCAGCGGTCAGCCTGGTTTCACCCTTAAGCATGGTGTGGGTGAGAAGAAGCTGATCCATTAATAAGTTTGTTAACTTCAAAGACTCGGTATTTTCTGCTTTTTGAGCTACAGAGAAAATGTTATGCCCAATCTTAGAATCAACGAGAGCTTCTTAGCCCACTGAAAAACATACCTCTCTTATACAGAATCTGATATTTTTCATCTCTTCATCTTGAAACTGAGATGAATGTTCTTGGCCTATGACTCCATAGTGGGAAGAATGAGCTCCCACATGAAGTCTGGTGATTTCCTTTGATTTTATCATTGATTTGCTTTTCTCAGCCTTTCCTTTCTTTAGATTTCTCAACATAAAGTGAATGTAATAATTCTTCTTAAAAATTTGCCCTGAGGGGTTAATGAGATCATGTAATTGAAAGCACTTTGTAAAACTCTAAAGGATGTGTAGACAAACACAAGTGAAATAGAGTATTAACTGATTTGTAATGCAGAAATCAATGGATACAGTCAACACTTACAGAAGTGGATCTGGCATAAAACATAAAGTCATTAAAATCATCCCACTCTTCCTAAGTTTGCTGAAAGAATCTCCTCTACAAACTGTCTGTTGTACATCTGACCTCTGAACACCTCCAATAATGCAGAGCTTGCTTCCTATCAGGGCAGTCTATTTCATACTTGGAAACTTCTCACTGGTAGAAAGTTTCTCTTTGGCTAGGATGATATCAGTCTCTCTGTCACTTCCAGCTGCTTTGTAGTTCTGGTTCCTGACTCCACACCAAAAAAAAAAAAAAAAAGAATTAAAAATCAAACCCTTCCTTGTGATCATCCTTCAGATTTGTGAAATCAAAGATTCTGTCTCTCCTGGGCTCTCTCATCACCAACTCAAGCTCCCCAGTTCCTTTGTTTTTTTCTCATGGTGCTCTTTCCAGGCCTTTCACCATTCCAAGAGGTAGAATCTATGCTTTTCCCAAGAGATGGGGGGAAGTTGAGTCTCTAGGACAAGCAGTAGGGCAGGGTGGGAACAGCTAGATCCCTGTGTACCCAAGGTTACAAGGAACAGCATGGAAAGGCCATTTTTATCACACTGACTAGAGCCAACCAGCTTAGCCCTGAGCACTGTCAGTACCTTGCACACAGTTCGAGCTGAGGGAACAAATACTGTGAATGAATAAAGGCAGTGAAGCTTTGTTGTCTGTAAAAGAAATATATTTTCATTCCTCCAGATCATTGTGATTCTGGAGTGTCTTTCAATAATTTTTCAGCTGCTCTGCCACTGTGGAGGAACAGAACAGTTTTTAGTTTCTTCTTCAGCACTGAAGTATATCAGATTCCTCCAAAGTTCTCATACTTTACAGGTGCACATGACAAAATGGAGCATGGGGGCAAACTGGAGAGTGGTTCGGTTAGGGTGCCTCCTTAAGATCTTTTCTACTGCTATTTCTAGCTGGTTCCCATACCCAGTCTGAGAGTGACAAAACTTTTGGCCTGGAACAGAAATGAGGTCCCAAAGTATTAAAAAGAAGGTGGGGCCTGAGTCACAAATCTAAGAAGAGGAGATATTGGATGTCAGCCAGTCCAGACCAGCTCCTATGACTGATCTCCTTTCTAAAGCCAGATTCTATTTAGTTAATTTCCTGGAGAAGGAAATGGCAACCCACTCCAGTATTCTTGCCTGGAGAATCCCGTGGACAGAGGAGATTGCCAGGCTACAGTATAGGGGGTCACAAGAGTTGGACACAAGTGAGTGACTAAGCACAGCACATTTAGTTAATAGTTACTGAGCAGCTCTGATACACCAGGCACTCTGCTAGATGCTTTTACACAGTCTCTTACCTAACCCTCCCTTCCATGGGATGAGAAAGGTGTCACAGTCTCCCAGAGTCAAGAGAGATTTGTCATCAACAACACTGCCCTGCAATTAGTGGTCTCCTATCTTCCAAAGAAGCATGTTTCAGTCATTAATCAAGAAATGTCTACAGAGCCCTCAGCAATGGTTCCCAGACTCTGGATTCTTTTAAGCCTATGGACTTATTGCAAGAAAATCTCTGAATCCATATGTGTGCCCAAGGTTGTCTAGAGGCTGCAAAACACAGGCATATTTTACTCATATGTACTTGTATTTCTCAAGTGTATGTGGGTGCTGTTGTGATTAATCAAATATAATTTGTAAAACCAGGCTATGAAAACCATAGTGTTTTTGTCATCATATATTTTATTAATCATTAGAATTTTAAAATTAATATACATTATTTTTGGAGCAGTTTTAGTTTTACAGAATAGTCGAGCGGAAAGTACAGCGAGTTCCCATACACCCCTTTGCCCTTCCGCCAAGTTTCCCCTATTATTAACTTCTTGCATTAATGTGGTATATTTGTTATAGTTAATGAGCCAATACTGATACATTATTATTAGCTGAAGTCCATAATTTACATTAGGGTTTACTCTTGGTGTTGTGCATTCTGTTGGTTTTGACAAGCGTATAATGACACGTATCCACCATTACAGCATCATACAGTGTAGTTTCACTGCCCTAAAAATCCCCTGTGCTCCACCAATTCATCTCTCCTTTCCTCTCTCTCAACCACTGATTTTTTTTTTTTACTGTATCTACAGTCTTGCCTTTTCCAGAAAGTCATATAGCTGGAATCATACAGTATGTAGCCTTTTCAGGTTGCCTTCTCTCACTTAAGGTTCCTCTTTGTCTCTGAATGGCTTAATAGCTCATTTTTTTTATTACTGAAACATATTTCATTGCATGGATGTGCCATAATTTGTTTATCTATTCTCCTATTGATGGGCATCTTGGTTGCTTCCAAGTTTTAGCAACTATTAAAAAAGTTGCTGTAAATATTCATGTATAGATTTTTAAGTGGACATGTATTTTCAACTCATCTGAGAAAATATCAAGGAATGTGATTGCTGACTTGTGTGGTAAAAGTATGCTTATGTCTGTAAGTCATTGCCAAGCTGTCTTCTAAAGTGGCTGTACCAACTTTTGCATTCCCACCAAGGAATGAGAATTCCTGTTGCTCTACAATCTCATCAGCGTTTGATGTGTACTCAATGTTCTAGATTTTGGCCATTTTGATAGATGTATAGTGTTCTAGATTCTGGCCATTTTGATAGATGTATAGTGTATCACACTATAGTGTATAGTGTATATAGTGTATAGAGTTGGTGATGGACAGCGAAGCCTGCAGTGCTGCATGGGGTTGCAAAGAGTTGGACATGGCTGAGCGACTGAACTGAACTGAACTGGTAGTGTATCTTGTACTAATTTGAAATTCCCTGTTGACATGTGTTGTTGAGCATATTTTTGTATGCTTATTTGCTATATGTATTTTTTGTTTGGTGAGATGTTTGTTCAGATCTTTTGCCCTTTTAAAAACTGAATTATTTGCTTTGTAATTGTTGAGTTTTAAGAGTTCTTCATGTATTCTGAATCCCATTTCTTTTTCAGATATGTCTTTTGCAAATATTTTCTCCCAGTCCACGGTTTATCATTTTCATTCTCTTGACAGTGTATTTGACAAAGCAGAAGTTTTTAATTTTAATGAAGTCCAGTTTATCAATATTTTCTTTCATGAATTGTGCTTTTGGTGTTGTTTCTAAATAGTCGTTGCCAAACCCAAAGTCATCAAGATTTTCTCCTATCTTGTCTTCCTGGTGTTGTATAGTTTTGAGTTATATTTGGGTTTGTGATCTGTTTTGAGTTAATTTTTGGAAAAATGTAACATCTATAGCTACATTCACTATTTTTTTTCTTTTTGCATGTGGATGGTCAGTTATTCCAGCTCCATTTGTTGAAAAGACTAACTTTTCTCCATGGAATTGCCTTTTTGTTCCTTTTTCAAAGATCAGTTGACCGTATTTGTGTGAATCTATTTCTGGGCTCTCTCTTCTGTCCTAATGTCTTTTCCATTCTTTGGTCAGTGCCACACTGTCTTGATTACTGTAGCTTTGTAATAAACCTTGCAGTTGGGTAGTGTCAGTCCTCCAACTTTGTTCTTTTTAAATATTGTGTTGATTATTCTGGATCCTTTTTTTTTTTTTGCCTTTCTGTATAAACTTTAGAATCATTTTGTTGGCATCACAAAGTAATTTGCTGGAATTAATAATCCCTTGATTGAGATTTCTTTGACTTTATGGATCAAGTTGGGAAGAACTAATACCTTGACAAAATTGAGTTTTCTAATACACTCATGTAGTATGTTTCCATTTATTTAAATCTTCTTTAATTTCTTTTCATCAGGATTCTGTGATTTTCCCCATATAGATCTTTTACATATATTGTTGAATTTATATATAAATATTTCAGTTTTAGGGGTATTAATGTAAATGATATTATACTATTAAAATTTGAAAGTATAACTGCTATCAAGTGGGAAGTCTATGATATTTTTCAGGTTAAAATGTGGTCTGTATAATCCCAAAGATGAGAAAGTGCTGGCTGGCATGATGTTGGACATGAAGTAATAGAGAGTAGGGCTCTGAGCTCCTGTTGCCAGTAGGGTGTCTAGTGGTGTTACAGCGGCAATGTCACGGTACACTGGAAGGAGAAATCTCATTTGCAGCTCAGACTCTAAAAATGAAATAACTTTTCTATCCAAAAGAGTTTAAAACTCTTCTTCCTTGTCACAGATCCCAGAGAGAGAAGAGGGCCCCCAAAGAGCCTGTGCAGAGGGTTCAAGTTAGAAGAATGAAGAACTGTGGCAACAGCCCACCATTTTGTTTGTTTGTTTGTTTTTTTCACTAGCAGAGTAGATAACTTCCAATGCTCATGGGATAAAGGTAAAAGTTCTTACTATTGCTTAAAAGACTGGGATGTTTTCACCCCTGGTGGTGTATTCAGCTGCTAAGTCATGTCTGACTCTTGAGACCCCATGGGCTGTTGTCTGCCAGGCTCCTTTGTCCATGGGATTTCTACTACCAGTCTCTTAAACCATATACTCCCTCCTCTGCTTAGCCCTCTGGCCTTGCATATCCTTTTCTTTGCCTCACTTATTTCTGGAGGACTTTTCGTATGTTGTTTCTTTCCCTCTTTAGCCAGCTCAGGTATCACTTCCCTGATCCTCCTCAACCAGACCTCTGAAAGCACAGCTTACTTCTGAGAGTAGATCATATTGTGATTTTACATTTACTTATGTGATTGGCTGATTACAAGACTGTAAGTTCCTTGAAGGAAGGCACTGTCTGTATTGCTCACCCTTGTGATTCCAGCATCATAATTGTTGAGCAAATGGATGATCAATGGGATATACGCAGAATCACAAACTGTGTGTATTTCTCATTTTAGAGTATGGGGACCACTCAATGAATCATTTTATTGTCCTAAAGGGCTCCTATAGGTATTATGGTACATACAAGTAGTCATGTATGGATGTGAGAGTTGGACTATAAAGAAAGCTGAGCACCAAAGAATTGATGCTATTGAACTGTGGTGTTGGAGAAGACTCTTGAGAGTCCCTTGGACTGCAAGGAGATCCAACCAGTCCATCCTAAAGGAAATCAGTCCTGGGTGTTCACTGGAAGGACTGATGTTGAAACTGAAACTCCAATACTTTGGCAACCTGATGTGAAGTGCTGACTCATTTGAAAAGACCCTGATGTTGGGAAAGATTGAAGGCAGGAGGAGAAGGGGATGACAGAAAATGAGATAGTTGGATGGCATCGCCGACTCAATGGGCATGAGTTTGGGTAAACTCCGGGATTTGGTGATGGACAGGGAGGCCTGGCATACTGTGATCCATGGGGTCGCAAAGAGTCAGACAAGACTGAGTGACTGAACTGAACTGAACACTTACCTGATATGGTTGGTTCCCCTCCCAAATACTATAATCAGTGTTCTGGTTTCTGCAATAGTGAAAACTTAGTCAATAATTTCCTTTGCATAGTGTTGGTTAACTGAGGTTTATAGTGGTTTGGGTAACTATTAATTCAATTCTTTTAAAGTTTATTTAGCAGATGTGTATAAAATGGCCATGGTCTACTGCACATTGTATTAAATGAGAACCACACATGGAACCCTGCAAACAGGTCTCTGCCTGGGAAGACTGCTGTGATCATAGGGGAAGGGTGTTCATCAATCCAAGAAAACTGAACTGTCAAGGGCGGAGTTATAGCATGGCTATAAACTGTTGGCCCTGGGGCCCAGGCTGCATGGTTTTTTTGGCTATACAACCTTTCTGAAGCTTTTGAGCTTCAGTGTCTTAGGCGGATCCTGCATATTTTGTTCCGTCAATCAGCTACCACTCCCTACTGTCTCAGACCTGGCTTGGGACTTCTTGTGTTTCCATTGCTTTCCTGGTCGCTAAGCACAATCAGTTTGTGACCTTTGCTTGAGTCCAGTCCTCCACTGGGGTCAGTGGCCTGACAGACAGAAGGACTGCTTTTCACATTCCTATTTTGTATAGGAACTGGGCGGGGGGCCACACAGCTGGATCACACAGGCTCTGCTGAAGAACTCACAGTCCGGTCAAAGAAGTCACATGAACATAAATGGCCAGAACACTCTGTTTCTGAGTGTTTACAAAGGAAGCTGTGAGAAGGGCAGTGACTGGAACACATGCTTTTGACTTGCATGTTTGAGGGTCTTGTTCACGGAATGGTGAAAAGGTGGGCCAAGACGAGGCCAAAGCAACCTTAAGACCTTGGTCTCATCTGTCTTCCATCAGTGAAACAAACTGTGAGTCTTGCTGTGGGTCCTTGGGTGAGTTACTTCATCTTTACTTCCTTGAGCCTCAGTTTCTATAACTATGAACTGGAGGTGATGTGAGAGGCAAGAGGGTTGTTGTGAAGTTTATAGAAAGACTGCATATGAGAACACTTAGCATGATGCTTCATACAGAAGAGACAAGCAACAATTGTTGAATTTGAATCCTGCTTTATGGGAAACTTTATTAAAAAAAAGGGCTTCCCTGATAGCTCAGTTGGCAAAGAATCTGCCTGCAATGCAGGGGACCCTGGTTCAATTTCTGGGTTGGGTAGATCTGCTGGAGAAGGGATAGGCCACCCACTCCAGTGTTCTTGGGCTTCCCTTGTGGCTCAGCTGGTAAAGAAACTGCCTGCAATGCGGGATACCTGATTTCAATCCCTGAGTTGGAAAAATCCCCTGGAGAAGGAAAAGGCTACTCACTCAAGTATCCTGGCCTAGAGAATTCTATGGACTGTAGAGTCTATGGAGTTGCAAAGAGTTGGACACGACTGAGCGACTTTCATTTTCACTTTCACTTTCTTCTTTATAGAGACTGGTGCAGAGTATACTATTGCAACACTTGGGCCTGTCTTCCATAGGACACCTCAGTAGGGGGCTGGGCAGTCTTCTTCCTCACCCGCCATTGGCTGCGTAGAAATCCGTTTCCAGCAGCAGGCCCGGCCATGTGACCTTTTCTCCCTGGCTGTTCCCACTGGCAAGCCATGAATAGCCAGAGAGATGCCCTCCATCATGCCAAGAACTTTTCCCAAGGAGCCCAGAGTGAGGAATGTTCTGTGTTTTTGCAAAGCCTGACCCTCTTCTGGAGCCAATTCTGGTGGAGATAGAGGAATCTAATTGCTTACTGTTCTTCAGGTTCCCTCCATTGGGGCCACTTAAGCGCTTCTTTAACACAATGAATGGAATTCTTCAAAGAGTCAGTATCTGACAATCTCAGCTTCCAGTGGTCACAAGAGCACCAGGAGTTTCAGGTTTATAGATTTGGACAGTGTCAGAGCAGGAAGATGTCCCAAACTTATTTGTCCAACTCTCTCACATTACAGTGAAGTAAGCTGATGCCCAAAGAGACAAAGCCAGTGACAGACCTAGACCTCCTGCCTTCCAGGTCTGGGCTTCTGCCATGACACCACGCTGCCTTCCTTGTATAGACAGAAACATTGAGCATGAATATGCGTGCATGATTCCACTAGTGTCAGTCGTCACAAACGACCGAACAGCACATTTCCCCCCTAAAAGAGTGTGCTTATGGGGGGGTTTATTTGGCAATATTCTTGAGATCCATTTTTTCTCTCTCTATCTCTTAGGTTCTCTTCTCTTTTCCTTTAAGAAGGCCACCAGAAGTTTCCAGGCCAAAATTCTTTCAGGATCAAATCATATGTCATGGGAAAATATGAAAGTTCTCTGTGCCTGCTTTGCCAGCAAAAATCCCAAGGTTCACCTTGATTGGAATTCTTGGACCATGTACTCTGCTGTCAGCCAATCACTGGGGCTGCAGACTGCAATGTGCCAACTGATGTGGGTCTGGGCCACGTGCTCCACCCCAGGGCTGAAGGTTGGACCCACTCAGATCCTATGGATTGAAAGTGGGGTGCTGCCAGGGAGGGGAAATGGGGCTCCGTGACCAAAAAATGAAAAATGTCCACTATGCCACCATAGTGCTTTCATGTGTGAAAATAATTATGTGATTATGTCTTAGGTACATCAAATCTTCCATCTCCTCGAGTTAGGGAGTGTTTTGCTCTCTAGCAAATAGTGCAGTTGTGACAGTAGAAATTAATGCAGAAAAGACTGCTGCATTTCGCTGGGTGAAGTGAAATTCTGGGTTTTAGGTAGTATTACATCCTACAGTTGATCAGCTAACCCATGCCTTACTCTACATGTGCTTCTATTAAATTAAAAAAAAAAAATGAGACAAGCAAACAGAAAGAAATCAAAATCAACCAGTAAATATGTAAACGAAACTCAAGACCTAATCTTTCAGCTTGCTAAGAAAGTCTGATTAAACATATTTCAACATAGGATTAGGGCTATTATAGCTATATAAGGGGCTTTCTCGGCACATAGAAATGTGCAACCCACCTCACGGAGCATCAATTTATTCCCCTTATAAAAGTCAGATAATGCCTAACATCTGCACAGAGCTAACCATTAATACATCCCTGTCATGAAAATTATTTCACAACCCGGACATATTGGAAGGTGAGGCCCAGAGAGATTAAGCAACTTCCCAGGGTCACCCAGCTTGTCAGAGGTAGATTTGGAAGCCAACCCCAAGCCCTTTAACCCCAGAGACCTTTATCTTTTGATACATCATGTTTTCTCTGGAAAAGGTTAAGACATTTTAAGTATTAACTTTTTTTTTTTTTGCTACTTCTCATTTTAAAAGAAGATATACTTGAGATGCAAATTAACATCAACTATGCATATATATGTATATTTTTACTATCAAATTGCCCAAAAAACTAAGATGATTGATGATAACCAATCTTTAGTGAAGGCTGTAAGAAAATAGATCCTCTCATATAGCCCATCTATGGCAGCCAACAAGACTAAAGCTCCACTATGTGTTAAATTTAAAAAAAATGTAGAATAATGCACACACCGTTAGATCATTTACATGAGAAACAATGTGCAAGACATATTGAGGTATTTCAACAGGCACATGTAGTTAGTTGCATAGAGTGAAGGGTTAAATGACACTGATAAGTACTAACAGTAGGAGAGAGGCTGGGGGACAAGGAGGACAAGGGTGGGGATTTAGCAGGAAATAGGGATGGGAATCAGGAGGGGCAGTCAAAGGACATCGGCTTTTAGATATTTGAACTTTTGCAGTAAAAATAGATTCATGTTCTAGTTGTGTAATTTAAAATATTGAGATACAAAATAACCCAAGGTTCTTACTAAAACATATTGTCATTAGAATTAAGAAATGTTTTATTGGTAGCTGAGTTTAGAGGGAAAAGATGCTGATCCTTTTCCCAGTTTTCTGAGCATTACAAATGCTTATCCAAAATCTTCATCTCCTCAGTTCCAGGGAGCCTTGAACCCTTGATGAATGTGTAGATCTATAGAACTTGAAGGCCGAAAGGAACTTAGGTATCGCTGCTGTTCACCCGTAGGAAGGCAGGCCCCTGGGGACTCGAGTCCAGTTACCTTCCTGGTTCTTTTCCAGATGACTCATTTGAGAGCGAGGTCAGGACTATACTCCTGGGACTCCATCTCTAGAGAGGACAGCTAATCATCATGTTCCTTCCCTGCTCTCGTGTAAGGATTAAATCAACCAGTGATTATAAAATTATTAGGGAGCTGTCAAACATGATAAAAATATTAAAAACTGATGCCATTGCTCGTGTTTCCATTTTTCTGAAAGGTTGAAATGATTTGCCCAAGGACGCGTGGCTACAGGACAACTTTGGTATCACAGTCCTGGTGGCGCTTTTACAATA
This sequence comes from Giraffa tippelskirchi, assembly GCF_054371585.1. Lineage (NCBI taxonomy): Eukaryota > Metazoa > Chordata > Mammalia > Artiodactyla > Giraffidae > Giraffa > Giraffa tippelskirchi. Next base: position 156,110,653 of record NC_137276.1, on the reverse strand, counting down.
ATGCTCACATCACATTGTCCAGAAATTGTGAACGTACTTGCATTTTCTTCTCGGTGAGTAAGCCTGTGAAGCCGAAGACGAGATCCCAGTCATCTTCTTAGCAAGCATCCGTCTAACATCTCCCAGGCCTTCTGGGAATGTTATGTGTGAAACATTCCGGACTCCACTTCTCCGTCTCTAAATAAAGACTGGGATCTAAATGGCTAATACCCTTTTCAGCTGCAAAGGTCTGAGATTTAAAGATAAAGGTCTTCATTTCAACAATACTCATCTTTATCCAGATGGTTGATTGAACCTAAATCCTCCAAAACCTTGGACATTTCATCTGAATGAGAAACTGAAGGATCAGCCGGTCCTTTCAGGTTGAGGGAGAGAGGAGGTTTCTGCTCGGACCTGAACGGTGATGTCCTGTGATGTACATGGACTTGGAGGTAATAACAACTTGTGTTTATGGGGCCTCTTTTCCTGAGGAGCTCAAAGGGCTTCTCAGACATTATCTCACTCTTTCTCGTGATCATTCCCTGGCACACCCGGCACCAACGGGTTAAGTGGTTTCCCCATAATCCTCTAGTGGCAGAGTCAGGACTATGACTCAGGTCGCCAGACCTCTCATTGCATCATGCAACTTCAAGATTGAGGCCCTCATGGAGAAAGAAGACTCTACCATCAGTGTTGTAACTGTTTGAGACATCTGCTGGAGAGCCTGGGCGGGGAGGCGCGGGGGGCGGGGGGAGGGCAGTGGAAAGGGCTCTTCTCTCCTCTCCTGCTCCAGCCTCATGCAGTTGATAATGTATGAACTGATTGTAACTTGAGCATGGGTGATGCATCCTCTGGAAGAATCTGGCAATGAATCAGAGACATCTATGGATGCCAGTGTGCATTATGGGGGGACACTGGAAGCCTGGGTGGCCTCCAAGGCTCAGTGGGTGCTGTGCTTCAGTAGTAGGACATCAGAAACCTTAATGGGACCATCCATTTCACTCCTTGATTGTTTCCTACCTGACTTTGTGGAAGCTGGGAAAAAGGACTGGACTTACAGCCAGGAGATCTGAGTTTCTTTCAAGTATATATTTTGGTGCCATGTGCTACTGAGAAAAGTATTTAATCTCTCTGTTCTTCAATTCCCCCATTGATGAAAATGGATGATACCTACCTCATCAGTTTGTTGTAAAGAACAAATAAGAGACAATGTAAGTTAGTCATGGTTTTCCAAACATTTGGGAGATTTGATAGTGCCAGGGGTTACTCTTGGATAAAACAAAGATTTAGGGAAAATTAATTTTATATTAAAATAAGGACACATTTTTAATAAAGTAGCAAGTCAAAATTGAATGCTTTTTATTTTTAAAATTTTATTTATTTATTTATTTGAGCCACACTGCATGGCTTCCCAGGTGGCGCTAGTGGTAAAGAACCCACCTGCCAAAGCAGGAGATGTAAAAGACACGGGTTTGATCTCTGGGTTGGGAAGATCCCCTGGAGAAGGAAATGGCAACCCATTCCAGTATTCTTGCTTGGAGAATCCCACGGACAGAGGAGCCTGGAGGGCTACTGTCCATAGGGTCGCAAAGAGTTGGATACGACTGAAGCAACTTAGTATGTATATGCATGGCATGTGGGATCTTGTTTACCCAACCAGGAATTGAACACATGACCACTGCATTGGAAGCATGGAACCCAAAGCACTGGGTACCAGGGAAGTCCTAAAATTGAATACATTTTAAAGATAAATTTTACTTTGCTCCCGAGATGGAAGAGGGCATGATTGATCCTCTATCTCCCCACTCTACTGGGAGGGTGGAATTCCACTGTTGCTATTAGGGATACTGGGTGGAGAAGTTTGAGACGTGTTTGTTGAATGATTCATCCCCTTGATTTTCCTGAGTTATTTTCTTGTATCTATTTTGGTTACTTAGATGATATTAGATCATGTTCTTGTAGCAATGACTTCACAACTTTTTAAAAATATCATGTCCTCAGATTTTTATCAAGTGTCAGTATAATAAATGGTCATGTGGAGAAAGAGTCTGCATCATCTGCAAAACCACTGTTGAAGATTCAGTCTCTTCTGTTACTTAGCACCTCCTATATACGGATGCAGACGATGAAACTTCCTCAAGTTTTATAGCCAATAGAAGTTTTTTTAAAAAATTTCTTTTTAATTGGAGGATAATTGCTTTACAATGTTGTATTGGTTTCTGCCATACATCAACATGAATCAGCCATAGATATACACACGTCCCCTCCCTCTTGAACCTCTCTCCCACCCCAATAGAATTTTATTTTGAAGAATGAGCATTTGTGCTTTTGATCACAGCACTTTTCTAGTATTAATTTAGCAGTCAGGAAGCTCAAAGCTGTTTTATCCTTATATTTAGTACAAGTTGAATCCGAGGTTCCTGACATGACTATTTCCTTTCTTTCATACAGTGGCAAATCTGTGTATTTAGCTATCTGGTGTTTTTGCTATAAACCTTCTCTAGGTTTTTGTTTTTTAGAAATAGATAGGGTATCAAAGTTAAGGAAACCAGTTCTGAGATAGCTTTATTCCAGAGAAAGGGGAAGAAGAGCTAAGACCTTTAAAATACAAAATTGAAGGAAAGGCAGGCTTGGGAAGGAGGCTGGGTTCGTCTGTGGGCCTTTGGAGGTGACAGAATGGACAGCTCCAGCTAGGGAAGAGCATCATCACTCATCGGCCCACTTTTCTTCCCAGTACCTTCTCACATGGATCTTTTACAGTCCACTGTTCTGTGGCAGCCAGTCCCCAACTCCTGCACTGGCAAGCCAGGTACCAGTACAAGTGAAGTTTGCTGGTCACTCCCCCAGTCCCTACCTCCTCCTCACGCTATTGCAACTCTGACTGCTACTCACTGGCACTGTTGGGCATTGACACCCCAAAGACAGATGCTTTGCAAATGTTTCCACCCGAGTATTCCTGAGGGCAGGGAAGAGTAGGGTGTGGAGATGGAGCATAAATCATACTATCCATCCTTGGACCACGCCCAGCCCTAGGAGTGTGCATCCTGGGGCTGTTATCTGTTCTGGGGACGAGGGACCAGGGGAGACATCAGGTACAGCCTGGAAGCAAACCTTGGGCCATTTGCACTGGCTACTTCAGGGTCCCAGGTACCCAGAGTTTGCTCTGGAAGGAGGATGTGGGCTTCAGGTACACATGTTCATGACTCCATCGACTTTTGCCCTATAAAGGCCAGAGTTGGGCCCCCTTACAGCATGGGGCCCAGGGCAAGGGTGGTGATAGCCTCATTCTACTGTTCCCTGACAGCACTCCTGCTTACAAAGACTACTGTTGTTATTGGCTTCCCTCATAGATCAGTTGGTAAAGAATCTGCCTGCGATGCAGGAGACCCTGGTTCGATTCCTGGGTTGGGAAGATGACAGTTGTCATCATAACTGACCTGCTCTATGTCCCCTTCAGTCACACTATCTTCAAATACTGAAGCTGGAAGCAATTATGGAGACCAAGTGTCTAGCTCCTTATTTTAAAAAGGTGGCAATCTTGAGGACTAGAGAGGCAACTAACTGGCTCAAGTACGTTATTTATTTTTTCTAATATTTATTAAATAAATATTAAATAAATAAATTTGGCTGAATCAGGTCTTTTGCAGCATACAAACTCTTAGTTGTAGCATGTGGGGTCTAGTTCCCTGACCAGGAATCAAACCCAGGCCCCCTGCATTGGGAATACACAGTCTTATCCACTGGGCCACCAGGGAGGTCCCGGCTCAAACCCTTTCAATTGTGTTCCAAATACTTCTACCAAGTCCTCTAAGGATGGGTAAACAGAGAGGTTTATAACATTATTTAAGGGTGACAGCATAGCCAGATCCATGTCTGTTTAATACATCCAAGATTAAAAATTCCTTAGAGGCTCGTGAATGAACAAGGTGTGAGAAATGAAAGGCGGGAAGAGAAAAAAATCTTATCCAACTTCCACCGTCAGAAAAAGTGTTTTTTCCCCCTTGGATATATTGTATTCACTCAGATGTGCTATTGCGTGGCAGAGATAAAAATTAATAGCTTTGTTTCCTGTGATCTCTTTATCAGCCAGAGTACAGGACTGTGGTTCTCAGTAATTTTAATGGAAAAACTGAGGTCGTACTATTAGGTGATAAGGCTGTGTCAGGCGTTATTTTATATTCTCTTATCTCTCTTGTTCAAGGTGAGGTGTTCTAGCCCTGATGGATGAGCTGGGCTACTGTGACTGTGATGTTTCTTGTTCCTTGATTCATGCCACCTTTTAAGATAACCATGCAGGTGAGAGAGGACTCAGGGGCCAGTTGATTCTGAGCATGAATCCCAGGGAAGGCTGTGATGGCTGGGGTCCTTGTCATTGGAGGCTGGGACAGGTAGCTTGAGAGCCCTGCAGACTCTGTTCCTTGGCCCAGGTCACCTACATGGCAGAAGTGTTCAAAACTGCTCCAGGAGAATTTATTCAGCCTGCAATAACTGGTGATCTCGGATGTTCCCAGCGTGATGTCTGATAGGAAGGGAAAGATGAGTCATGCTGGTTCCTGCAACCCTAGGGAAGCTCCTGCCAACAGAAGGTTGCAAGTTTTGTCACATGGGAAGGAGGTTTAGTCACATCCTTCAGTTTTGGGCTTCTAGATCCCATCTACCTAGCTGCACTCCAGCATGTGTCACAGTGTATGGGCATTTATTTGTCTGTGTGTCTGTTTCTTCTCCTGCTAGAATTCCTCTGGGGCAGAGACCAGAGCTTAGACATTGCCTCTGGTCTGTCTTTAACGCCAGCTGAAATATGATCAATGTTTGTGTACTAAATTAACGTGAGAGCCACTTCATTAATTCACCTGTTCATTCATTCATTCATTCATCATCCAATGTCCAGTTGCTGATTTCCGTTATATAACACTACCTCTAATCAGGCTTTGTTGGATTTTGAAAAGATGTAGCTTTGCTCTGAGTGTCAGGTGTGGTTCACAGAGGAGAACAAAGAAAACTTCGGCCCCACCTCCTTTGTCACATCCACAAAGGTCCTGGACTCTCATCCTTTGTCAGTTTGAGCAGTGATTCAGAACTGGCTGTGGACAAAATTCCTGAGGTGCTGCAAAATGAGTGCTGGCCACCTGTGGGACAGGCTGGGTTCTGACTGCCCCAGGTCTGCCACTTCTCAGACAGGTGAGAGAGGACAGGTGGCTTCTCCTCTCCCGATCTTAGTTACTTCCCCTGGGAAATGGGGAAAACATAATTTGGTCTTGCCTTCTTTATAAGGCTTTTGAAAGAGTCATGGCTGTGACTGGTAAAACTGTACTAGACAAAGCAAAGATTACTACAAAAGAAGGCAGTTCTCTCTTAACCCTAACCTAGGACCCTTCACGTGCTATGGATAAAAGACCTTCCTTTTTGTAGAATAATTATTTCTTCCCTTTATTATGTTCTTGAGAGTCTGGAAGAGTGGCTTAGTAAGCAATGGAACCAGTCCCCAAATTGTCATCCCCTGATGGCACCCACATTTCACCAGAAGTGCACGTGGAGCTCAACAAGACTGCATCCTCAGCAGGGGCTTTCTAGTGGGGATTTTATGATTATTGGCTACAAAGCCAATGAAATAATGGTCATTGGCTAAAGACCCAATGAAAGTCCTCCAGGCCTTCATGACTCAGTCCCAGGAGAGGCTCATTACATGTTAAAATCAAGGGACGTACTGAAGCAAGACTAGCCACAGAAAACTATCTGAGATAAAAGACAACATCTGTCAAAATACAATTGCAGGCTCCTCACTCCTGCTGGGATGGAAATGAAATAATAACAGTGTCTCCTTTGAACTGGTCAGAGTCATGGAGCCCTGGGTCCTGGGAGTGACTTCGCAGGAGTGATCTTGGACAAGACCTTGGACAAGTCCTTGACCTGTCCCGTTTTCCAGGCCCTTACCTGTCATATAAAGAGGCTGATTAATTCCCGAGGTCCTTACTAGCTCTGGCATCTAATGATTCCATGCTATCCAATTGTTTCATGACTCTCAGATACTTTGAGGTGATTGACAGGCTAGTAGCCCTTCTTTTGGGCTTCCCATGTGTCTTAGTGGCAAAGAATCCACCTGCCAGGTAGGAGACACAGGAGATTCAGGTTCTATCCCTGGGTCTGGAAGATTCCCCTGGAGAAGGAAATGGTAACCAACCCAGTATTCTTGCCTGGTAAATCCCATGGACAGAGGAGCCTGGTGCGGTACAGTCCATGGGGTCTCAAAAGAATCAGATACGACTCAGCGACTAAACCACCACCACTAGCCCTCGTCTTATGATTCTCTCTTCTGGGTGGCCTGAGCCCCTGTGTCTACACGAGGCCCCACATAGCCATTAGCAAGGCTTGGGGAACCAAAAGCAGCAGCCTTTCTCCTCTAGGACCCAACCCTGAATTAGCACTCACCCCTGTTGGGTTAAAAGTGAATATTAGATCAGGAGGCAGAACACAGGCTCTAGTCTAGGTCAACTGTAACTCAATCCCTTAATGCCCATCTCCGTTGAACTCTTTTTTATGAAACTTTCCCAGATTTCCACCCAGAAGATTTGTTCCTCCCCTGATCTTCTCTCAGTTCTCTTACCAGTCTGTGTGGGTGGTTGGGCCTGGCGGAGTCATCTAGCTTCCCACAGGTCCCAGGAGAAGTTTGTACCTGGGAGGAGCGCAATAAACATGAATCAGCAAATTTGAGATTCAGATTTGACTTACATACAGATCTAGATCAACAGATACAACAAACACATTTCTATGATCTCCTTGGTGCTTGGTTAATGATTCCCAACCAGGGATCCCTGGAACCCAGAGATCTGTATAATAATGAGAGTAAGAAGGGAGCAGATAAAATTATCTGGTTATAAGCGATAAACACCCAACTTATATTAGCTAAAGCGAAAAAAAAAAAAAAAATAGGGGCTTCTTGAGGGCAGAACTGGCTTCTGGTTTGACAATCAAGGCCCTTGAGCTGTCATCAGCTTCTGCTCTCTGACTCTTGCCTTTGCTTCCTTCTCGTGGTATCAGTATAGTTGATAGCACCCCCAGGGAAAATGAAAACTCATTTCTTCCCTAACTTTTCCAAAAGAGTGCTGGGTTTATCTCTCAGAGTTGATTGTTGGTTAACAGTCCTTGTAGCCAAAGAGGAAGTGGACTTGGATTGATTTTGGTCCAAGTCCATCCTTGGAGCTGGGGGTAGTCTAGGAATTGATGTGGCAAAGGGTAGGGTGGGGAAAAGGGGGTGGTCCTATAACCAGAAGAAGGGGAACTGGTGCTTATAGCAAAACCAATAAAGTATCTTTAAAATATCTTCAGTGATTCAAAAAGCCTAATAGAAACAGTCAATTTACTAATGTTAAAGTCATAGATGTTATGACGTTATGAAATGTCAGTTTAATGAAAATGTCATATTGTGGGGGTTTTTTTGCGTTTGTCTGAAATTATATCATCTCAGTTTGAAAACATTGGAAGTCTCTTATAGACCAGAAGCTCTTTGCTTCATGAAGAATGGAAAGGAAAGTTGATTTCTGTCATACCCCGTTTAATAACACAGACTCATTTCAACCATAATTACTATGATTTTTTTTCCTTGAGGTGTGTGTCATTCATATCATATCATAAATATATCTACCTGGGATTGGAGAGTTAGAATATGCTCTCAGGAAGTAAGCAATGAATAAACTCGATAGTGCTCTTTCAGCCAATAATCATTACTGCCCTAACCTACAAGTGGCTCTCAGTCAATGGGCGCTTCAATTCCACTGTGAGAATTAAGAGTCTTTGGCAACTTGTGTTTTCTCCCCCTGGCATCTTCTCTTTCTCCCGTATATGTTGGGCTCTGGTCGATGCTTTGCCATGGGAGTATGAGTATTGGAAGAAGATGAAGAAGCAAAGTTGAGTAACTTAGCATGGGAGCTTAAAATGAAAGATTCAGGAGGTTTTCAAAGAAAGTGTTCAAAGTCAAGATGTAGAAGGAATTAGGCAACTGTGGAAATCTTTTGACCTTAGGAAGGGCCTGGTGAGCATATCTAAGCACAGGAGGTAAAACCTTGTAATTGTAGTAGGGGAAGCCATGGCCAGGGCAAGTCATAACTTCAGGGCATTGGAAAGAACCAATGGCTAGGAGAGCCAAAGGCTGAAAACAAGCTTTTTTTCCTGGCCAAGCTATAATAGTTGACTCTCTAATTTTGAGGATTTACGAATGCTAAAGAAAAATTTTGTAACTTCTTTAGGTAATCAATAATATATCTTAAGGAGAGAAAAAAGAAAATCTTTGCCTAGCATCTCTTATCTTTAACGAACTCACTCTCTGTTTAGATTTTGTTTTCTCTGAATAGTTCGAGTTGATTAACCTGGAGCATCATCCTGGTTAGTAAACTCTAAATCTGAAGCAGGACTAGGGGTCTAGAGAACCAGGTGCTTCCTGGATATTCTTGCCTGAGGACAGTGGAATGTGGAGGTGCCATCTGAGGACCTGCAGCGGTGAAAAGGAGAACAAGTCAGAGAGCATGCTGTGGATGGCTTGCAGCGGGGAGGAACTGGCAGGGAACTCCTGAACCTCTCCATGGTTCGCACTGAGCTCTGTGTTAGAAAGTGCCTGTGTTTGAGTTAAATGCTCCTATAAGCACATGGCCCAACTGGGCTATGGAGCTAGTCCAGGGCAAGGTAGGGACCCAACCTTCTCATTCAAGAGTCAAAGATCTCAATTGCCTGAATCAGGAAGTGATCTTAGAGATGATCCTTGTCCAGTGTCCTCATTCCACATATGGGAAATTGAGACTCAGAGAAAAGGGAATAACTTGGCTACAGCTGATGGATGTTAGTATGTTCTACCATTTAGTTGTGTCAGCATCAACTAAGAGTGCTGGTTGAAATGCTGTTTCTTGGGGACCAAGTCAGACTCTTACGAAGTTAGATGCCCTGTATGTGGGCCCAGGAATCTACATTTTAGCAAATACCCCAGGTGATTCCTAGACACCTCAAGTCTGAGAAGCACTGGTCTGGGGTTCCAAAACTGGTTCCCTATTGTCTCTGTAGAAAGACTCTTAATTCCATATTGACCACTCTGTCTGATACCAGAGCTGGTGACCCTGGGGAAAGACAGATACAGGAGAGTGAATTGGGCAGCTATTTCTAATTCTTTCTGCACTTTGAGAGGTACTGGTTGCCTTTTTCAGACTAGATATAAAGAAATTAGCCAAATGATTCCTATTTGCCTATCAGGCACTATGTTTGAATAAATATGTCTTGAAATACTGTTACTCCCAAACTGCTCTGAACATTTGACATATTCAAAAGCTCACAAAAACTCCTATCTTTTTTTCAGTTAATATCTCCTCTGTATTCTCCAATACTGCATGTGTAACAGTTTAACAGATTGGCATGCATCCTTCTACTGCATTCATATCTCAAACAAATTGCTGAAAACTGCAAGGGATGATCTCCAAATCTTAACTACAAGGATTAAAATGAAAAGAATTAGTTCTTTTTGTTGCTTTTACAGTGACATAGTTTTTTACTGATGGTTAAAGTAACATCTACCTCTTGCTATAAAGTGCTATGGACTGTCTTACGTGTTAATATGTGAAGACTTCTTTAGTTATTTTAAGCCAGATTCCTTTGGGATGTCCTAGAACCCTAGTAAGACTAGAGGTTAGTTGCTAAAATTTTAATTTTCAATTAGAAAAAGTCAGTAAATAGCTCATCAAGTTGCTAACAAAGATTAGACAAAAGAGTGCTTTTATTTTTTTCTTTAAAAACTCAACTTGTGGGACTTCCCTGGTGGTCTAGTGGTTAAAATTCTGCAATTTCAATGCATGGAGCATGGGATCTATTCCTGGTTGGGGAACTAAGATCCCACATGCTGTGTAGCCAAAAAGTTAAATAAATAAAACAAAACACTGGGTCTTTAAAAAAAATTAAGAGGAAAGAACACTCAGCTTGTATGTGTATGTTTCTTTAGGACATTTGACTGGGATAGGACAAGAATCCAAAGCTGGCTCCTCTCCAAATATGCTATGTAAACTTGGATAAGTCACTGCCCTTCTCTGGTCCTCAGTTTCCCCTTCTGGAGAGCAAGAGGGTCAGACAGGTGATTTCAGAAGACCTCTTCAGGATTGAAAGTTTCAGGGTAAGGTACTAAGGGGTTATGACATGTCCCACAGTGTGGGAGGGAGCAAATATGTCATGATTTCTTTCCGGTTTAATTTGTTTCACATTTAGTGTAGTCCAACCTGAAGTAGGTCCTCCGTGGAACATAGATGACTCACTTCCTGTCCTAAGTGGGTCTTCTCTGAGGTGTGGAACAGATCCTGTCTTCAAACATCAAGCCAGCTAAGGGGGTCAAATCTATGGGCCTCTGGGCAAATTCAGCAAATTATTTATGTCAGTTTAAACCTGGTAATCAGCACACACACATACATGGATATTTAAGGATATGGATGTTTAGAAGCTAAAGGTTCCTGAAAAGTGTGCACTTCAAGTTTTTATAATCACTATCACAATTGAAATGAAGATTAAGGTAAAATTTCTATAAGGTGACAGATGTCTTCTGTGTAAGTAATTCTGAAGACTGAAAAAGCCCAGTATATTCACTACTTCCTCCAGGGAGTCGCCCCTGACTACAGCTGGCTGCTGGTTTCTTCATTTGTCTGTCTTCCCACTGAATTCAGCTTTACTTTGAGAGCTGGACCCACATCAGAAGGAACAGAATTATGCTGTTAAAGCCACAGACTTCTAACATGTTAGGGCCAAAAGGGAATTCTGAAATATCAAATCTCACTTCACCTCTATCCTTCATTCATTTATCCATTCATTCACTAACCAAGGATTTATATAATGACTACCCTGTATTAAGCACTGTGCTAGGCAGAAGACATAGAGCAAAATCAAGGCATAAATGCTTCCTACCCTCGTGGAATTGACATGTTGTGTGTATGGGAAGGAGCAAGTCATAGGCAAGTGAACAAAGTATGTGATAATGCATGTGCTCAGTTGCTCAGTCGTGTTTGACTCTTTGTAACCCCATGGGCTGTAGCCTGCCAGGCTCCTCTGTCCATGGGATTTTCCAGGCAAGAATACTGGAGTGGGTTGCCATTTCCTCCTCCAGGGGATCAAACTTGCGTCTCCTGAAGGTCTCCTGCATTAGCAAGCAGGGTCTTTTACCATTGAGCCACCTGAGATAACTAATAGGTTGATGGAATGGGAAATTACCGGTCAGGTAGGGAGAGCTACATTAGATAGAATAGGCAGAGAAGATGGCTGTAAGGAGGTGACATTCAAACAGATATCTGAAGAATGAGAAGGAGCTGATCATGGCAAACACTTAGGGAGGGAGAGAAAAAATAACTGGTGAAGGTCGATGCTGAGGAACAGCCAAGAGTTTAGAGACCTGGACCAAAGAGAGGCATCAGAAAAGGGACTAGGATTGCTCTGGTGGGATGCAAGGCGGTGGATGGTTTAAAATAAATTTTGGAGGTAGATACATGAGACTAGTTTCTAGGCTGGACAAGGAGGTTGAGAAAGAGGAAGGAATCAAGGATGATCCCTTATCTTTTAGCTTGAGAACTAGGAAGAAGTCAACTTTTTGAGATAGAAGTTTGGGAGAATACAATACAACTTTGGCAGGAAGTCCAGGAAAACTATTTTGGATATAGTGAGTTTGATATTCTTATTAGACATTCCAGCAAAAGTGTTGGAAGGACTACTGACTCTGCTCAAAAGGCCCTCTAATTATTTCAAAGGTGTTTGTTTTATCTCCTGAACTGGACCAAAATTCCCCCAAAGACAGGTATGTCTTAGACAACTCTATGTCCCTCCATAGAGTTCTAAGTGAGAGGAAAGTAATACAGTTTTGATATTCCCATGTTCTGGAGTTAGATAGAGCTGGTATGCTGAGTCTGCCTGTACTGACTCACAAGAATCAACTGCTAACATTTGAGAAATATTGAATCAATTGTTAAGTCATCCTTGCACTTGGTTAGGGTGGGAGTACTTACCTTTGGAGTCTGGCAAACTGTACGGATCAAGACTTTTTTTCTTCAGAGAGCCAGGTTACCAGTACACCCCAGTAAGACCCAAGGTTACCAACTCAGATGCCCTTTGAGGAAGGGAAGTAGCATGTGTAAATGATTAGTTCAGATCTAGAAACATTTCTCTCTGTGAAATATCAAAGCATGCTGGCCCCTTGGTAGACTGAAATTAATACCTAAGGAAACCCAGAAACTTAAAGTATAAAGTATATGTTTATATAAATGTAAATATATGAAATATAAATAAAACTATGTAATTATGTTTATATTTATTAATATACTTATATTAATAACATATTCAGGTTATCACAATACATTCAGCTCCCATACTACTCTCCTCCATAAATATTTTTAAACTCACATGATAGGCCTGATGTACATTTTCCCTGAATTCATACAGTCTGTTTCAAGATGAAGTCAAACTTTCATCTCTGACTAGAGAGAGACGCAGCACCTCTATAAGAGAAGCTGCTAAGATGTCAGTTGCCACTGTAGAGATTCCAGCCCAGTGTCACTAGACCTTTTGCTTTTTCAATAGAAGCCAGAAATCTGGGTTTTAATGAGAAACTTCCCAGCTGCTAAAAGTTGACTTAAAATTTTTTAAAAAGTACTGCAGGCCAAGCAAAACACTTTTTACAGGCTTCATCAGGCCCCAGGGCTGCCAGTGTGCAAGTCTATTTGAAAGTTATTGTACATCGTCATCCATCTGGGGGAGGAGAGAGCCCCTCCCCCACCCCCAACATGCCAGAAATCAACTTTCCCATGAACCCTGGCATATGGCATGTAGACATCAAATTTATTTCACCAAGAAACATTGTTTAAATGACATATGTTGTCCTCCAGCATCCTGAAGCAAGTCACATCAGTTATGCTTATTCTTCCCTCTTATCTACGGGCTCCTCCAGGTAAGCCCCTGGACTGCCTCTTTGTCTCCTCCAAGCTGGTCATACCAAGGACAGCAAATGGGAGCTTGCTGCCGAAGGAGCCTTCAGACACTTTGCCCAGTGTCCTGAAGAAACCGGCCCCCAAAGAGATGGAGTCATTTGCCTTGGGTCTAAAGAGTGAATTAGGAAAGAACAAGAATCAACCCAGGTCTCTAAATGGTAGCTCCCAGGGCTAGAAAGGATCTATGGTTCTCAGGAAATAGCTGCTGAATTAATGAGCATGTGAAATAATGAAAGAATCGGTGAATGTATGAACTAGTGAACATAATCTGAAATGACCAACTAGTTTATGGAATATAGTTTATAGTAAGGATCAGGTGAGGCGGGACTTGGTCTCAGTTCTTCCACTCACTGTCTTGTCTTAGACATCTGGTCCTTGACTTTCCTATCTATACGCTGTCTTATCTCTCAGTGTTGTTTCAAAAATCGTAAACTAATAGCAATAGTCAAAATTACTGGGTGCTGTATGCCAGCCACTGGGCTAAATGTACCACAAGGATTTTGTCAATGCTTCTGATAGTTCTATGAAGTGGACACTGTTTCTTTCCATCACCTCCATTTCATAGATGAAGAAATGGACACGCAATATTATTACTAACCTGTCCAAGTTCACACAATTTGTAAATAAATGGTAGATGGGATTTGAAGCAAGACATTTTATTCTGGAATTATAAGAGCAATAAAAATGTTATGAGAAAAGAAAGGGTGACACAAATGTATGATCAGAATATTTCAGGAATGTGGTGTGTCTCAGCTCTTATAAAGCATGAAGCTCAGAGTTAAAGAGGCATTTTTTTTCTGTGTTTTACACTGTGGAGTTTGCATTAGAATCAAATCAAGTATTGGAATAAGTGACCTCTGGGGAAACTTTTAGAGTAATGAAAAGATCTGGCTCCTAGTCCTAGAACTTCTTTGGATACCTCTAAGCAGATCCTCTCAGTTTCTCTATATATTCACAGTAGACTTGAACACATTAGAAGTTATTTCAGCTCTGATAGTCAGAGTTCCCATGGAGTATCTAATAAGAAGATAACATTAGTCAAGAGTTCTTTGGTTACAAATAATAGAAACCTAACTGAAATAGCCCATACCAAAGAGTATATTTATGAACTCAGTAATAGAAAAGCCCAAGAGTGACTTGCTTCAGGCTTGGCTGTATCCAGAGGCTCAGATACCATCACCAGGTTTTCTTCTTTCCAGCTCTCTCCATATATGGGCAGGATAATCATCTGTAAGACTCACATTCTATCAACTGAATAAACTCAAGGGGGAAAAAAATAATCATCTTCCTTAAAAGCCATGGTGAGGAATTGGATTGACTTGCTTTGGTCTCACATTCACCCTCATCTTCATATGGTGACCCAGCGCAGGACATACATTTGCCTCTTTGTCTGTATGGGAAGAGTCTGTCTCCATATATAGTACACGGGATGGATTTTCCACTGAATAAGAACTTTCTGTATGAGAAGAAAGAGAAAGGGTGCTGGGCAAGAGACACAGAAGTTGACTCTAAGCAGCTTTCCCTCCCACTCAAGAGGAAGACTGACAGGAGAGGTATTATGGGTCTGAAATTCCAGCGCAGAATCCCAAGCCGTGCTGATGGTCTGCAGTGCTAGAAACAAGTCATTGCTATGTATGTCTTCTGGAAAATTTTCCTCCATCTTCAGGGAGGTTGGAGTCAGTGACATCAATGAATGTCATGGAGTCATTATATGCCCTATAGTTACAGTTCCTTGGAGAAATATCTACAGCAATGATCTCAGCACAGGTAATAAATCAGGAAATAAATGATCAAACTTTGAGCAAAGTTTTTCAGAGCTGTATTCATTTATGAGGAATCAGTCAAAGAGGCAACATGACTAATGCCTCTGATTTAACTCACCACCCCCTGGTTTGTACTAGAGAGAGTGACCAGCCCCCTTTGCCTCTTTCAGCTGGTACAAGGAGTTACTTGTGCTAATCAGCAGTAGAAAAAAGGAGTATAGGGCAAAGGGACAGAACATATCCATCAGCAAGATGCAATGGGTGACAAAACCTCTCCTGGACACTGACTTCTATGACACTAATGGATTGAAAAGAATTGGATCAGTCTCCTACTTGAAAACACTTACAGTCTGGATATAGCTTATTAGAGATGGAAAAATGTTTAAATCTTACCTAATACCATGCTTTCATTTTACAGATGAAGAAACTGAGGCCCAGAGAGGGCAAATAACTCAGTCAAGGGAGTGCTGCTAAGGAATAGCTGAAACAGAACTTCGACCCAAGGCTCCTTATTCATTTTCCAAGAGCTCATCACCGCACGGCAAGCTCCTTTTGGTTTTGCCCTCAGGACTCCAGTAAACATTTTGAATTATGGAAGCTTTGCCCAGGAGGAAACTTCATTTAATTTGATCCTCACTGGAAGTGCAGGGAAGAGAAATAAGAAGTGTCTGTTGAATGCCTTCAACTTAAATATGCTCAACTAGCTCCTGAGAGCTCAAAGAAGGAAGTAATAGCTTGAGGCTCTTCAGCATTAGAAAATCAAAAGGTAATTCATGAATCTTTGAAAGGCGCGGAAGGGGTATAAGTTATGTTTACTTTCCTAAGTCTGTTTGTGTTTACTTAATATTAAAAAGAGTGCTAGAGGAGGCATTTGGGACCTAAATTCTTCTTGGATGTGGGTCTTGATGGGTAATCTTGGCCACCTCATGCTCTCTGGGTTTTGGTTTCCTCGTCTATAAATTTAGCTGATTCTCAAGAAGACCCTGGTCAACCTCAAGCTTCAGGGATCTAAAAAAATGTCTGTGCTTTGCTTATCATTGTTATGGGTAGAGAAGGGACTTTCTGGATAAAAAGTAGCCAGCCTAAAGCCAATCTGCCTTTACAAGTTAAATGCTCTCTTTACTAACTTGGCGCAACAGAGCAAGCACAGAGTCAAGAGCCTTGGACATGACTGTGCTTCTCTTTGCTCCATGACCTTGGTAGTGGTGGTGGTTTACTTGCTTAGTCGTGTCCAACTGTTTGTGACCCCTGGACTATAGCCTGCGAGGCTCCTCTGTCCATGGGATTTCCCAGACAAGAATATTGGAGTGGGTTGCTATTTCCTTCTCTGGAGGATCTTCCCAGACCCAAGGATGGAACCTGGGTCTCCTGTGTTATAGGTGGTCTCTTGTATTGCAAGTGGATTCTTTAATGACATGACTTTGGGCAAGCCCTTAACTTTCTCTAGGCCATTAAAAGAAAATCTCTAAAATGGGATTACTGCCTTCCTAGGCTTGCCTCACAGGATTGTTTGCCTGGAGCTAAAGGATGTAGAAATGCTTTATGGTATTCAGTCTCTTTTATATGTGTGACTTAATAGTGAGTTTGCCTTTGGTTCACTGAGAACAAGTGAAAACAACCTGTAGGTTTAGTCAAAGTTTCTATATGGCCAAGACCATACTGAGGGAACTGAAATATTTTTTCCTCAAGTTCATTTCGTTTTCTTGTTTTTCCAGTAATAGTGCAAGTTGAAACAGGGTTTAATAAAATGTCCATACATCCAGTTTGCCTGGTACAGTTCTATTTGCTACTGTCATCCTGGTATATTGCTGTTGTGTTTTAGTCGCTGAGTCGTGTCCGACTCTCGCGACACTATAAACTATAGCCTTTCAGGCTCCTTTGTCCTTGGGATTTCCCAGGCCAGAATATTGGAGTCATTTACTTCTCCAGGGGAATCTTCCCAACCCAGGGACTGAACCTGCATCTCTTGTGTCTCCTGCATCGGGAGTCAGATTCTTTACCACTGAGCCACCAGGGAAGCCCCATCCTGGTATAATTATTAATAATTTTTCATATTCAGAAGTGTCTCTATTCTGGCAAAAAGTTACACCGTTACCCTTAGACTTAGATATCACTCTGTTCAACCACTTAATTTCATATTTTGGAAAATAGAGGCTCAAAGAAGAGAAATGACTTTCTCAATCCACCCGGAGTTTGCCCAGAACCTGGTTTTGGCACACTCTTTCTCTTTGTACCCGGGAAGAAACTGAAGGGGAAAGCAGGGTGAGAGGATTCTCCTTTTGTCTGTCCTCCTGTTTCCTGAAGCAAGAGCAGCCCCACCTCGCTCCTGATTTCCTGGAAAGTGATCAGCAATCCTGTGGCTGCCAGTAGCCAGGAGGGAACTGGGGGATGGAGAAAGCATTTCAGAATGCTGGAAAAGGGATTTTTCTCTTCTATATTCAGAAGAACAACCCCAAGGGAGAACCACTGCCTATTAATAACTAGCCCTTATTTAGGTACATACAATAATTTTTGAATTATTATTGTTCATAAAGTACATTTATGACTATAATCTTAATTAGTCTAGTTCTTACCGCTTTTGAAAATTATACTGAAGGCATCATTATTTTCATTTTGTAGTTGAAAAGCTGAAGACCTGCAAAGACAGTTGATTTGCTTTAGATTTCACAGTCAGTGTCAGAGACAGGAACAGGGTTTCATTTCCTAACTCCTGACCCAAAGTTCTTTCCATTTCTCCTTGTTTCCTGTGTTGCTACTTTAGGCATCTCCTGGGAGAAACTTCACTATAATAAAGTATTTCGGTGTTTGAGTAACTAAATCCCTTAGATGCAGCCCAAGGCAGACCCACCTTGTACTCTGAATTTGTCCTGTGGCAAATAGGAATGTTAGAACATGGCTCATGATTAACCATGATCTTCATTCTGTCAACATCATGTCTGAGAAAATGAGTATGTGAACGGGGAAAAGGATATTGCATCCCGGAATAAGATTTTTGTCTTTCCAATTGTTGCTAGGATCATGGGGAATAGATTCTCATCTGTCTCATAATCTGAAGGTCCTGAGTTTGAACCTCAGAGAGGGCAGGCCCTCACTTTTGGGCTTCCTTTGTACCTCAGTCAGTATAGAATCTGCCTGCAATGCAGGAGACCCGGGTTCGATTCCTGGGTCAGGAAGATCCCCTAGAGAAGGAAATGGCAACCCACTCTAATATTCTTGCCTGGGAAATCCCATGGATAGAGGAGCCTGGTGAGCTAAAGTTTATGGGGTCATAAGAGTGGAACACGACTTAGTGATTAAACCACCACTCACAGTACCTAACTGTGGTGTGCTTACAAATCACTGACCTGATAATTTGCAGAATTTCCATTTCAGAGAGATTTGTTCTAGCAGAGACTGAAATTCTTTATTTGGAACTTGACAAATTCCAGACCCACGAGAACTCAGCTTCACAAGCTATGCAGCTACATCCTTCCATCATTACTCAGCCCTAAGCTGGCAACAATGCTGGGCTAGTCTTCAGTATGCGAGTCAGGGACCCCAGATCCATCGTGATTCATGTGTGACTCCTGAAATTTTAGGAAAGTCACTTTTCTGTTAGGAAGTTCAATTGCTTCAGTTGTCACGTGTTGAGATTGGATTAATCAATGTGCTTCTAACCTTTATAGCCAGTGGATTCTTTTTTTTCTGAGAATGCTGTGGGATCCTAGGATGTTGAAATGGTAAAACAGGTAGGGCTGAGAACTTGGAACCCCTTCATTTAATCCACGTGTTGCCACATGACATCTGCATGGAAGATGTCAGTGTGGAAATGATGGGATAATTCCCCAAACCTCTTTTAGTCCCCAACACTGGCATTCTAAGGACCAATAATATCTTTGATACATGTTAAACATGTGAGATGGGTTTCCCTGGTGGCTTAGTGGTAAAGAATCTGCCTGCTAATGCAAGAGATGTGGGTTTGATCCCTGATTCAGGAAGATCCCCTGGAGGAGGAAATAGCAACCCACTCCAGTATTCTTGCCTGGGAAATCCCATGGACAGAGGAGCCTGGAGGGCTACGTTCATAGAGTTGCAAAAGAGAAGCAAAAGACACAACTTAGCAACTAAACAACAACAAACACCCAAGGGCTTCAGTGAACACAGAATTCAGGATACAGAACTGGGCAGATGGGTAAGGTTATAATGGCATCACAAAGAGTAGAATTTGAAGTGAAAAGCAGCATGGTACAGTTGTTACCCTTCACAGGTGCACAGCCCTTCATAGTTCACATAATATTTGCACATCAGTTGTCTCTTGAGGGCTTGCTCAGCACTGTGCATTTCGATATTTACACAATGACCTTTCATGAAGCGACATTAGTGTGCTTGGTACAGTGGTTGAGCTCCGGAATATGAAGAGGATCCATTTGAGCCTCAAGAAGCTCATCCCCTGGTGAAGGAAAAGGCAGGTAAACATATCAGAGCAATTGCAAAATGGGAAGCCTCTTAGAGAGGTACATGCAAATGTTGAGGAGAGAAGAAACGATTCACTTTTCCGGGGGTGGGGAGGAAGTGGCATTGTTAGAGTGGGGCTCTGTAGGTGGAGTTCCCTGGGCCTTTAATCCAGGTCTTTCTACCTGCTAGGCTCCATCCAGGCTACTAGAGAAAGCCAGTGGGGGAGAGGGGAGGAGTTTGGGGAACCTGGCCCGGGGGAGCAAGCAGAGGTGAAGCTATGAAGGTAGATTCACTGGGAAGGACTGTGAATGCAATGCAAAGAATCTGGACCCTGTGGCAATGAGATCTTCATTTTCCAGATGAGAAGCCAGGCTCACAGGAGTCCAGAGCTGCCCTGAAGCCACAGGCACCAGGAAGGGATCTGCAGGGTCGGCCCAACCCGGCACCCTGCCGTTCTTTCTGCTACCCTGTGCTGCCTCCAGCAGGCCTAAGCCGAACAGTCCCATGCGTGGGAGAGGCCTCTGGGCTGTTTATCCGGCTAGGCTCGGTGGGGCTGGCCCTGGCAGGGAATGGAAGTGGGTGGGGTGGGGGCCGGGGAGGAGAGGAGGGGCCTGACAACAAGGGCGACATTCAAGGCCTGCGCTGGAGCCGGGTGAGGAGAATGGAAAGCTACAGTCTGTCGGAGCGTCCAGCCTTGGCAGGGCGGTCGGGGCCTTATAAGGAAATGTTGTTCTCTCTCAGCCAGTGGGGCTGGGACGGAGCCCTGTGCCCACAGGACAGAGCTGCCCTTGTGGGGGGGAGCAGGGGTGCCACCCGCCCCTGGGCCATGAGCGGCTGTGAGCCACGGCTCTCAATGGGCCACTTCTGCATGCTCAGCATTCCCTCTCAGCCCCAGTCGGCCAGCAGCCCCCACCCCCTGAATGCCCTCCCCCTCCCGGGTGCCCCAGGCTGATTGGAGGAAAGGAAAAAAACAAAACAAAACAAAGACTTGGCCAGATTTCAGGCCTCGACGGTGTTTGACGCCGAATTACCCTGAAAACAGGCTCAAGTCAAATTCCCTCTTGTCTCTGCAGGGGAAGGGATGTCTCTGTGCCCTATGTCCAGGCCCTGCCCCCGGCCTCCTCCTGGTGACCACAGGACTCCCAGAGCTGGGCCCTGTCCTGGGCGCAGAAACACAGGAGGAGGAAGGCTGGAGCTGGTGCGAGGGAGGCCAGAGCCACCGGCGCGCTCCTAGGAGCAGGACAACTCTTCAGGGTCCTTCCCAGTGGGCTTGGGATACTCAGGAGGGTGCAGAGGAAAAACACGGCCACCCACAAGCAAAGGAGAGGGCTCCTCAGGAGAGAGAGGTCAGCATCCATCACTGCTCCACGGCGGTGCAGTGAGGGGTGATTTAAAGAACTGATCCCTAAAGGGAACTCCCTGGACCTGGGACCGAAGCAGAAGAGATGCTTGTCTGGTCTTTTGCTTTGTCTATTCATAGACTCACAGGTGTATGAAACCCTGGAGCCACCAGGAAAGAGGTCAGCCAGTCAGCTCTCCACCTAAAGCTAACTTGGCAGACCTGCAGGGGGCCTGTGCTCTAGGTGACCCTTTGTGCCAGCCATCGTGGGCCACCCTGAGGGCCGAGTCATGAGAGGGACCCAGGGAACAAAATGTGAAGGAGAAAATTACGAACCCTGAGAAAAATACAGAGAAAAGGCTCTTAGAGTTGAGAGAGGGAAATTCCTCTTGAATAGGTGATCAGAGCAGTGGACAGGAAAGTTCAGGGCGAAGAGAAGACCTTTGGGGCGCAGAAAGGCTCAGAGTTCAAAAGTGACATTCTGAAAGCTTGGAGAGTGGGGGAGATTGTTTCCAGGGGAGAGGCTGGTGTGGGCGGGCAGGAAGGATGGGGAGTCTTGAGGCTGGCTGGGTACCTGGATGGGCATGCTGGTGTGCGCAGCTGGCACTAGGGTTGGCACCAGACTTTGGAGGTCCTGAGTGTCAGAAGGAAGAAGAGACTCAAGTGACAGACAGCTGGGAGCTGCAGAAGGGTTTTGAGAGTCAGAGAGGCTGGGCATTAGGCAGTGTGATCAGGTAGCACAAGCAGAAAGAAGCATCGTTCTCTCTACTTCAGTCAAGTCAGGACAGCGCTCCTTCCACAGGCAGAGGTTGGGGTGGGCCATATTCCCCTTCCCAGGGTCTGGAGGCTTGGTTCTCCACCTGGGCCACCCAGACTCCAGGATTTCAAGGGCTGCTGGATTTCAGAGGTGCCTTTTGAACAAGCAGCTACCCTTCCCCTGGGAGAAGACTAAGATGGGCTGCTTTGGGTCAGTTCTCTTTCCAAAGTGAAGCTTTTGTACATAAGTCTGTTCAGATGGGGTTGAGAAACCTCATCTTCAGTCCTTTTTGTAAAGAGCTTATTAACAAGCTCCCGGGTTGAAAGGCAAAGACACGGCGCTGACATCTCATCTCAGAGAGCCTGTCCTTTGCTGGGCAGCCCCTATTCACACACCTGTGCTTATCTCGCTGCTGATGGCAGACCAGTGGCCCCTCTGTTTTGCTCCTGTTGCTTCCTTCCCTTCCTTTCAAGGCCTGTCCCCACTGTGGCACCACCACATGGAAGAGACAGGACCCCTTTGTAAAAGAGAGTGGGACTGACTCCTTGCTCATGGGGAACACCAGAGGATCTTGGGCAGAGCAGTGAGCTTGCTTGGTGTTTGGCCCTGGGTTCTGTGGTCCACTGCTTGGAAAGAACTTTAACTTGACCCTCAGACCTGGTTCCTGCTTCATGGCCATGATAACAGAACCTGAGGAGCTGATGTTGTGACTCTCCATAGCAAACCTTGCTTCCCACCAAATTTTTCTTCCCTCTCAATGCAGACAGTGACCCTTGGGGGTCACAGAGTTATAGTTCCAGTCATTGAGTAACTGGCTTGCTCCCTAGCCTCTCCAGTGGGTAGGGGTCATTTTGGATTTGTATTAGATGAAGATGAATTTATTCATGTTTTTTTCCCTTTTAAGGGCAAATGTGAGCATTTTATGGTGAGATATCGTCTTAACCCTTAAGAGTGAATTTCAAATAATAAGCTCAGACGATGGCTAAGGTGCTATTATATGACATCTTCTTGGAATCCCTTAATTTTTATCACCACCACTTAAATTGTCTGTTAGTCTCCAGTGCAGGGAAATGTCATTGGCAAATCTCTGCAGATTTTCATTTTGTTTAATTTTACCTAACTGTTCATTCGTTATTCACCCATTTATTTGAGATGGTAATGAGTAGTTAAAAAAAAAAAAGCATAAACGGAATGCAATAAAAAAAGTCTCCCTCTTACCCTTTCTCCAATTTCCTCTTGTCCTCCCCCAAAGCAGCCTGTGTTACCATCTGCTTGTGTATCCTTCTCCTCGATGATGTTTTTATGGAAATCATTATCAAGGACATTTCTCATCCAGGAGAGATAGGTTCAGATTCAGAAAGATGCAAGCTTGTTCAAGCAAAATTTTCTAGGGGCAATTGTTCTCTCAGGTTTTCTGCCCCGGATATTGAGCCCTAATTCTGGCTGTTGGAGAGCTCTCACCTGGGCCAGGTGCCTATGGAGCGATCCCCGATGTCTTAAAGGACTTTATCATGAAGTGCTGAGGATGCCTGAGCACAGTCTCTGGAATGAGATTTAAACACCATCCCCTGCTTGATTTTATAGAAAATAAATGGCACAGAGACTATGCAATGAGTTCTGGGGCCAAATTAGCAAGTATCTGGGGAGGATCTGGGGTCCAGCTGGCTAAGGCTGAAGGAAGAGTCCCTGTGGGGTTAGCATCCTCTTCTCTGGGCCAGAATTCTCTGGTTTTTCGTGGACTGATCTGGAATGAAATGTCCAGCACTTGCTCTAGACCTTTACTTACCGATCACAGAGAAATCTCAGTCTGTATCTGCTCGCCCTGGGACTGGCAGCTCCGCTAACACTGCAGTTGCTCACAGATCACACAGGAGTACCACCTTGCTCACAGATTACATGGGAGCATCACTTGGCTCAACAAACGCATGGGAACACCACTGGCTCATAGCACTATTGTTCATGGATGGTGCTGGAGATGCATTTCTTCAGTGAGGATCAGGACATATCAGTCCTGGCAGTTCTGGTCTGTGTGCTGATTGCTGGGAAGGGTTTTAAAGCCTCTCTGGTGGGAAGACTTTCTTTCTGAGCAGAGTCCAAACTGAAAGTGGATCCTCCATTTATAAGACAGTGACGCTTCCAGTGTGGTATCATCAAACATCTCCCAAGCAACACCGGCCTGGAACATTATTTATTGTTTAACCACTTCTTGCCCAACATTGTGTGGGTTTCACTTGCTGAAGGATCTACACTGTGAGATAGGAGCAAGTCAACACAGACAGAACTATAAATATCTTGATAGAGACAGATGTATGAAATCGAACTGGGTGGGCAAAACAGATGTAGATAAACAGCTGGATAAGAACACAGGCTTGAACTTTCTGAAATACTAAGATGGTATAAAAGATAATATTGAAGAAAAAGTCACCTATGGTTCTTTTATCTTTTGAAACACTTTTTATTTTCCACCGTTCCTTTTATCTTCTTGTCCATGTACCATGCACATTTTTATGTAGTTGCAATCCTATCACACATACTAGCCACTGTCTGTGTTTTCCCTTAATATTATAAGCACTTGCCATATTGCTCCAATCTTTATTTTATAGCTGTAGAAATGCCATTGTGGTGATTCACAATACATTTCTTGCTTTTACCTATTCTTGCAATTTTGTATCTCCAGCTGCTTAGTGTTATGGGTAATTGGTAAAGAACATCTAAGGATATTAAGCTTTGTGCTTTTGTTGATTTCCTTCAGAGCAATTTAAAGGAAGGAGATGATTTGGCCAAAGTGTATGGATCTCCCTTACGAGGAGCAGCATTCCCTCTAGCTAACTGTGTCGGGCAGATTTTTGAGCCTCAATACCGATCTCACTGGCTTAGTGCTCCGAGCCAGTAAATAGCATGTCACCTGGCAACTGAGAGAACAGCAGAGGTTTACTAGGCCTTGAGGGAGACCTGTTACTGCACAGGTTCTCTACTTTTGACACAGAATATACATGGGTACCATTCCAGGGGTCTGCTTTATTTGCAAAGGTTGTTCATTTGTGGTTACCATATAAGGGCTTCTGAGCCAACCATGGTTTGCGAGCAAAAGCAAACCAGTACTGAGATCCCTTGTACAGTGCACAGATCCTTGTACTGTGGCTGCAGGGGGTGCAAAGATGCGAATCACTGTATTCTGAGTGTAAGGACACTGTGGCCCTCATCAGTGGCACTGCCCAGGGGCACAGCCCTGGGGGTAGAGGTCAAGTGACATCCTTGGAGATTCTTTTAAACTTGACCCTGAATTCCAATACCAAGCCTGGTGAGAGCCTCAAATCCACACCCGACTTCCATGAGTCCCGACAGTGTATGTCATCACACTTAGCTCAGCCTCCATGATCTTTTGTCAGTGTGTGCTACCCAGTTCTGCCCCACAGTCAATCAAGGAGCAAAGTCTAATGCCTTCCCTGGGCTTCACAAAACTCCACTTGCACCCAAGCCTTTGTGTTTGGTAACGTCACTACAGATGGAGAGTTATGGGGAGGAGTCTCATCATAGACCGGCAGCCTTTTGCTTTCCTTTTACCTGATTCCATCTCTCTTTGTCAACCTCAGGATCCCTGGCAACATGCAGCTGATTTCCCCCCATCTTCCTAAGAGCAGTTCCTCCACATCCAGGCCATCCAGGGAAATACATGCCAACCCCTGCAAGCGATTCTGCTGGATAAGATTTCTCTGTCCATTGTTAGTACCACGCCCTTACAGAAAGCTAGCAAGTGGGGAGCTTCATCTGGTTTTTCTTTGTTGTTGTTTTAAATGAGATAAAACTTCACACCATGAAGAGCTGTTTGCAGGATACTTTAAAGATATCATTTCATTCAGGTCTCCCAGCTACCCTGACATGTGATCAATTGGACAGGCATTCTTATCCTGCCTTAGATGTGAGGAATCCATGGCGAGGAGAGGGGAAAGACCTGTCTTAGGCCACCCAGTTGACTATCTGATAAGCTGAAACTGGAAACCAGATCTCTCCTGGACTCAGTGAGCGGTCCTTTTTGCCATCACAGTGGCTGACTCTCTGTTTGCGTGCCTCATGGAGCTATAACTATGACACACATTGATCAATGTCCATTGACTATGCCTTCCTCTTTGTGCCTGTCTTCAAAGAGTGCAGAGTGAAGGACACGTGAATAAGTTGATGGACTCCAGTACCAACTTTTAGTTAAAACCAGATGTGATAGACCAAATACAGTATATATGTACAAAAATATTACTCAGCCACCAAAAGGAATGTTGTGTTGATGTGTGCTACAACATGGCTACATGTCAAAAACATGATACTGAGTGAAAGAAGCAAGACACAAAAGGCCATATATCCTAAGATTCCATTTCCATGAGATGTCCAGAAAAACCATATCCACAGAGACAGGAAACTGGTGATTGCCAGTCTGGCGGGAGGAAGAAATTGACTGCTGAATGGGTAAGAGGTTTTCTTTGGGGGTGGTGAGGATATCTTGGAACTAGATGGGAGTGATGGTTGTACCACTCTGTGAATCTACTAAATGCCACTCAGTTGTAGACTTTGAAATGGTTCATCTGATGTTATGTGACTTTTACTTCCATTTTCAAAACGAACAAACAAAAAAAAAGCCAGTAGACAAAAGCCAGGTGTGAATTTCACCTCCCTGCCTCCTGCTCTATATGTCTTTGCCTGATGCCATGTTGTGATGTCATCTCCCTGGACAAGGAACGAAAATGCAGACTCAACTCTCAATACTGTTACTTATCAGCTATGTGGTCTTGGGTAGTTCATGCCTCTCTCTGGATCTCAGCCTCCTCATCGGAAAGATAAGGACACTGACTGACTCAGATTTTACCCAAAGACCCTCCCAGGTCAGCTGCTGGGATCTGGAGGGCAGAAATGGGGATGACATTTACTGAGCGGAGGGAGGCACTCTCTGAGTTTCTTTTGAACCTTTCTCTCCTCTGCTAGTGGAGAGCAGTGACTTTTAATTTCCTCTGTCCTCAGGCACCAGGGAAAGAGTCACAGAGATAACAGCCTTGGCCCCTGATCTGGTTGGCACCGCCTGGGCTCCTGCCATGCTTCACTGAGCAATGCGAGCCCCTCGGTAATCCTGTTAAGCCGCTGGGGCAGTGAGTCATTTCCATACCACCCAAACGCCGTCCTGTCCCGACAAGGAGAGACACTCTAGCCAGAACGTTAAGACTAGACCTGCAGCAACATTCTAAGCATAAATTGGAGCTTTTAATTGGGTTGTGACTTAGAGACCCATCATGCCCAAATTAGTGTTCAGAACAACTCAAACCATGCTGGTTTGTTTACTTATGACCTCCTTTCTGAGCCCCTGTGACATCTCCAGGCCTGGGCTAAGCATTGGGAAGGCTTAGCTATGTCTGAGCCTCTGTCTTCAAGGAATTCAAGGACCCCTGGGAGAGACAAAATTGTAAACAGGAGGGAAATGTAGCAGTTCAAGGGCAGGAGAGAAAAACAGAGTAAAACAGGACAGGAAGCGGACCAGAGGAGAGACGCATTGCCTCTGGGAGTGGAGGGAGGCTGGGGTAGAAGGTCAGGGCAGGTCTTTATGAATAGCTAGTGGGAAACTGCTGTATAGCATAGGGAGCTCAGCTCTATGATGATCTAGAGGAGCGGGATATGGAGTGGGTGGGAGAGAGGTGCAAAAGGGAGGGGAATATATATATACTCATAGGTGATTCACATTGTTGTGCAGCAGAAATTAACACAACATTATAAAACAATTATACCTCAATTAAAAAATAAATTAAAAAAAGAGATTTCTAAAAAAGGGAGGTCTTTGCAGATGTTCAGACCCCTAAGCTGGGTTTCGAGGGATGAGGTGGGCTACTGTGCTCCAATGGTGCTCCAAGAGAGTGTGACGTTTTGAGCGGTACCTGAATGGGGAGAAGTGTTTTGTCACTGTCCATGTTTAGCATCACCAGTGCAATAAAAAGAAGGCTAGATTTAAGTTGGTTTTATTACTGATCTTAAATTTCTACAAACAATGTACCCCTTGATTGCCTAGTCTGGGTCAGATTGCTCTTCCCCCTACTACTACCAGGCATACAAGGGTGGGAAGTAGCTATTCAAAACAGTGGGAACAGAATGTACCCAAAGCCCAGAAGTATGAAGCTTGAGAATGTATTAATGGAATGACAAGCAATTCAGTAGGATGAGACATGGACTATTCGGAGAAGGAGAGCTGGAGAAGGACAGAGAATGAAGCCTCTTTCCTTGAGGACCCAAGTTACTGTGTTATGATGTCTGGGTTTTATCCTAGAAGGCATCAGGGAGCCATAGAGGGTTGTAAGCAGGAGCACTATGTACTTGCCTCTGTGTTTTTTTTTTTTAATTTAATCACATCTGTTGTTGATGCAGCAGATTGACAGCCGATAGGATAGGATGGAAATGTGGATGGAAGAAGGAGACTGGTTGGGAAGCCCTTGCTGTCATCTGGAAGAGAAGACGGGCTTTATATCAAAGCTGGGTCGTGTGGGGAAAAGCAGAAGATGAGCTCAAGGTATAGGTAGAAATGCAACTCCAGAGGCCTAAAGTCTGATTGGAAGTGTGGATGGGAGAATGAGGTCTAAATGATGACTCTGACTTCTCTTGCCATGCAAATGCCAGAGTTGGAGGGAAGTTCAGGACCACCTGCTCCACTGTTGTGGGTCAAGGAAGGCAAAGGTACTTACACTCAAGCTCTTGAGTTGGTGACCAAGTCAGTGGGATCCCTGTTTCTCAAGTCCTAGCCCACAGGACTATCTCCCATCGTGGCTGTCTCCTGCTGCCTTGACCCTGCCCTCCACAGTCCTCCACTGGCTGAGTAGTGCACCGGACAAACCTATTTCCCACTGAGACACTGTCCTTAAGACAGAGTGACATGCAGGAAGACCCTCCCTTCTTTGAATCTGTCATCTCACCCCCGAAAAAGGCCTGCAAATGTGCCGTCTCCATTTTTCACTCTTGCTTTCTGGTTTTTGACTTTTTATTTTGCTATAGCTCATGGCCCATTCCTCTTGCTTTACGTGAAGCTCATTTCACTCATTTATACTACCTGCCTGGACCTGAGGGCATCTGTGCGGCTCCTTGGATTCTCTGCCCCTAGAGCAAAGTCACCAGAGGCAGGGGTATGGATCTGTCACTGTGTCTGCTGAGCCCAGGCCTGGCTCTGACCAAGCTCGTTCAGGAGGAAACAAACTTTGGGGCCTGTGATCTATGAAGACAGGGTCCTCGGTGTGGACCAGTCCACCAGGCCTGTTCTCTTGGGGCATAGCAGTCTCCCGGGTCAGCTGCCTTAGAGGCAGATCTCAAGGAGAGAAAGTGGCTCAGGTAGGCTTCTTCATGTAACCCTCTTTCTCCTCCTTCCTGCCCTTCCCTTCTCGAGTGGCAGGAGTCAGAATGCAAGGGAAGGTTAGATAGGGTTTCCCAGAGGCCCTGGGGCCACCGTTTCAGCCAATGCGGAGTCACTCCTTTGGCTTTCCTATCCTTTAGTCCCTTGGCCTCACTTGAACACTTCATACACATCATGTGTGACTATCTGGGGCATCTTGTCCTGTCCTAGTTTAGGACTGTCTTCCAGATGATGAAACTGCCTTCTAGTAACTCCCAAGGATTGGTCCTCTTAGAACGTACCAGATCTCTCTCTGACAAGACAGTCTTTGGAGTGTATGAAAAAAAAAAGATTTTATATTCTACTCCCATCTGACTCTTTTCTCTTCTGAAGGTTATCACATCTCTTACATCATGTAGTTGATACTCTTAGGATATGGTGCTTCCTTAAGCAAAGATTCCAGATATGGGTTAACCAACTTTTGAAACAAACAAACCAGAGATGCCAGTGGCCTAACTGGCACTTGTCATATGTAACCAGTCCTGGTTAGGGGCTGGTCTTCTTCCCCATGGTGATTCAGGGTCCCAAGTCCCTGCTAACCTGGATCTCCATCATTCCCTCCCTGTTGCTGGGGACAGAGGGAGAGGGTGAAGAGGGCACTCATGCCGTCGGTGAGAACCATTCGTGTGGTCTTACCTTACATTCGCATGAACTGGGAACCACGGTGCCTGTGATCTGCTGCCCATTGGAGACAACTTAACTGGGGGGATGGGAGGGTGGGGGATGCCTGGAGGGCAGCAGGCCACCTTGGCTACACCTGAGTCACTCTCCTGCCTCTCACTTCTGAGCAGCCAGCATTGGGGACATGTTCAAGGCTGAGAATGGGGCCCCCTCTTGTTATTAAGTGGTAAGCAGTGACTTCAGTTTGGCAGACACCACTCTGGAGATTTTGGCTGTATATGCACAGCACCTGTACTATAATTGACATTGAGTTCTCTTTAAATCAGTTCACTTTTTAATTTAGTTTCACCTGAATAATATACCTAGGAAATCATGGTTTAGATGTGCTAATTATACTTTTCCTAATATACTCTGAAAAAAGTTTATAGTTACTCCAATAAAAATATTTGCACATATACCACCCCCAATATTTGCACACACACTGGTAGTGTGCATTGCACACTTGGGGACATGCAGTGATTGAGTCTGTATAAAGTTCTCCATGATCTAGCCCTGGCCTTTCTCTCTGACTTCATGTTCTGCCCCTTCCCACAACTCTCTACATTCATGGGTCTTCTAGTTCCTCAAACCTGCCAAGCTTATTCTTACCTCAGGGCTTTTGGACTGGCTGCTCTTCACCAAGAGCATGCCTCCCCCATATCTGCACATGTCTGGCTCTTTCTAGGCATTAAGTGTTCTCTCAGATGGCTCTTCCACAGGGAACCACCTGGTCTAGCTCTCTCATACCCTAGTCCACTACACCCTTCAGTGTAACTCCTCGTTTTAGGCCTTTCAAAGCACTTTTCAAGATCTAACATCCACTGTTTATTTATTTCTGATTTATTTACTGTTTCTCTGTGCCCAGTAACATGTAAACTCTGTAAGTGCAGGGATTTTTTTTCTATTCTGCTCACTCCACTTTCCCAGCACTTAGCACTGGGCCTGACACATAATGTGTGTGTGTGTGTGTGTGTGTGTGTGTGTGTGTGTGTGTGTGTACGCGCGTGCTCAGTCCTGTCCGACCCTTTGCAACTCTATGGACTGTAGCCTGCCACGTACATTTGTCCATGGATTTCCCAGACAAGAATACTGGAATATGTTGCCATTTCCTACTCCAAGGGATCTTCCCCACCCAGGGATTGAACCTGCGTCTCTTGAATCTCCTGCATTGGTAGGCAGATTCTTCACCACTGGTGCCACCCAGAAAGCCCTTGACATATAATACATGCTACATAAATATTTGTTATATGACTAAAAACTGTAGAAAATAGACACATAGGTCATTAGTCAAATGAGACTGAAATACATTTTTATCAACTGCTTGGTATCCCTGATATGCATCTCATCAACTGCTGGAGAAGGCAGCTTGAAGGGGAGGCCACCATGGGGTCTCCAACTACATCTCTGCAATTCCCAGGTGCACTGGTCACCTGACTTGCTCACCCAGCCACAGAGAGAGAAGCCGGACACGGGAGAGCTAGAGGGCCAGACCCACCCCTACAAGACACTTGCAGCGAGGAGGCAAGAGGTGAAGAGAGAACAGGCCAGAGATTAACCATCTCTGCTTGGGACCCACAGGCCCTAGAGCGTGGGCTCAGTAGTTGTGGTGCAGAGGCTCTGAGCTGTCTCATGACACATGGAATCTTCCTGGACCACGGATCCAACCTGTGTCCCCTGCATTGGCAGGCAGATTCTTAACCACTGGACCACCAGGGAAGCAGCAATTGACATGTTTCAAATTTCCTTCATATGAAGAATGGGACCCTGTTTATGTGCTGCCCCATGTGCCCCAGATGAAGACATGGCATTTACTCATTTGATTGATTTTCACAAAAAGTCATTCTATGGGGTAGGAATTATTACTGCCATTTTTCAATTGAGTAAACTAGAATGAAAATGAGCTACTCGAGACCAGAGCTACACAGTAAGTGGCAAATCAGGACAGAGCCTACCTGTTTTGTCTGCACATTTTCTTGCACTTGAATGTAAGTTTCCATCGAGAGTTACAAGAACAAGTTAACTATTTCTTTTCCTATAAAGATGGTGTTTAGGAGGAGGAGGTGGGGTAGTTATTACTCGAAAGTGGATTATTAAAGAGTCTCCTGAGAAGAGGCAGATGAGCTGAGGTGAGAGGCCCATAGACTCTGGCTAGCTTTCACTTTCCACACATTCAAGGTCAAATGTGTACCGTTAGGGCTGATGAAAGTACAGAGAACAGTGTTACCAGGTGTATTAATTCCCCAGGGCTCCCTTAACAAATCACCACAATCTGGGTGACTTAAATCAGAAATGTATTCATTCACAGTCTGGAGGTCAGACGTCTTGAATCAAGGTATCAGCGGACCCTGATTCTTCTGGAAACTTTAGGGGCGAACCTCTCCCCTGCTTCTCACAGCTCCTGGTGTTGTCAGTAGTCCCTCACTTGTTGGTTTCATCTCTCTCTGCTC
This sequence comes from Giraffa tippelskirchi, assembly GCF_054371585.1. Taxonomy (NCBI): domain Eukaryota; kingdom Metazoa; phylum Chordata; class Mammalia; order Artiodactyla; family Giraffidae; genus Giraffa; species Giraffa tippelskirchi. The sequence goes on along the minus strand of NC_137276.1, from coordinate 156,078,886 downwards.
AGTCTTCATATGGCCTTTCTCCTATGTGTCTGCATTATTTTCCTTTGCCTTTCTCTTATAAGGACATGTGTGGTGGCATGTAGGGCCATCACAGATAATCCGGGGTAATTTCTTCTCAGTATGCTTAATTTAATTACATCTGCAAAGACTCTTATTCCAAAAGTTAACATTTTTAAATTCCAGGCATCAGGACTTGGTATTTGTGTGGTCATTATTCCACCTACTACACACTATGTAAGAGGCCACTTAGCCTGGAGACACTGGTGTGTCCTTAAATGTGTTGAAAGACAGTTCTGAGTGTTCCTTTACATGACACTATTTATCTTATCAGCTGGAGCAATGGAGGAGTAGTCTGGGCAACAAAGGTGGCCGAAGGCAATTTTCTGCATGTTCAGCAGTGAGCTAGAAGGGGCACCAGAGGGGAATTTGTCCTGCCCCGCCCTCCCAGCCTTAGGTACAGGAGGTGGTCTCTTCTGTCCTGAAATAGTGACATTATTCCCCTATTGCTAGGATCATGGAGGACCCTGGGCTGCTTTGCCTGTGTTTGAATTTTCAGTTGCCATCAATCACCCTGAGCCAATGTTTATATTTTGTAGGACTATCTCATGGCAAATTGTGGAGGAAAAAAATCCTCCCAATCACAAATATTTACAGTACTTGACCTCATTGCACTTTGGCCAGTGATGTTGAAAATGGGTCACGTGCTGCCCTGAGGGACCCTACAGACATGCGTATTGGGAAAATTTACCAGCCGTGTGTATTCTTAGGCTGCTGGTGGAGAGCACAGAGGTGCTGAAAGGAAAAGAACATTCTGTGCCTGACCAAGGGCCCGATGCCATGCAGAGAAAGTCTTCACAAATCCCAGCTTCCTTCTTTTGTTTATTCTTAGGTAGCTTCCTCTTAAATGTCCTCAGGGGCTTCAACTAATTTTATTATCATCTTTTTCTTCAAGTTCCCTACCTGGTTCTCAAGTCTTTGCTTCAGAAGTCAATATCACTTCCAGTTTCTAGAAAATTGAGGCACCTCAATTCCTCCCACCTGCTTCCCCTCGACACTTGCAAACCTACCTTCATACCCACTCTTTCCTCCTTCTCTCAGTCTTAGAGCCATTCAAAACTAGGTCCCCCACTAATGTGGAGATTCAGCCTTTCTCATGTCCTCCAGGTCTTTCTTCCATCAGTTAGTACCCTCCTTTTATAAACAGCTGTGCATGGGTACTCATTTGCTTCAGCTGTGTCTGATTCTCTGTGACCCCATGGGCCAAAGCCCACCAGGCTCCTCTGTCCATGAGATTCTCCAGGCAGTCCCACTGGAGTGGGTTGCCATGCCCTCCTCCAGGAGATCTTCCCGACCCAGGATTGAACCTGCATCTCCTGCATTGCAGGAGAGCCACCCGGGAAGCCCAATAACAACCTTATTAAGATATAATTCACATACATAAACTCCCTTTTTAAAGTATAAAATTCAGGGCCTTCTAGTTTCCTGATAGAGTTTTCTGTTAATCCCCACTATCTCATTTTAAAACATTTTCATCATCACATAAAGAAACCCTTCACACACTAGTAGTCTATCTTCATTCCCATTCCCATTATTTCTGTTTCTCAACTTTATTCTGTGGATCTCGATGTCTAGTTTAGTAGTGCCCACTATCTTCATTACTGTAGCTTTGTAGTAGGTTTTGAAATCGAGACCTGTGAATTCTCCAACTTTGCTATTGTTCAAAATCATTTGGTTATTCTGAGTTTTTTACATTTCCATATGATTATTAGGATCAATGGCCAATGTTTAGCAAAAACAGAGCTGGGATTTTGCACTCTTTCTATAGTTTGGGGAGTGTTGCCGCTTCAAAATTCAATATTTGATCCATGAACATGGGATATTTTAAAACAAATCTTCTTTAATTCTTTTTAAATGATGTGTCTTAGTTTTTACTGAAGAAACAAGTCTTATACTTCTTTTGAAAATTTATTCCTAAGGGTTTTATTCTTTTAATATTATTGTAAATGGAATTGTTTTCTTAATCTCACTCTTAAATTTTTCATTACTGGAGTATAAAACATAATTGATTTTTATATATTGATTTTATTTCCTGCAACTTTACTGAACTTGTTATTAGTTCTGAAAATATTTTTGTAGATTACTTAGGATTTTCTATATACAAGATCGAGTCATTTATGACTAGAGATCATTTTACTTCTTCCTTTTCAGTCTGGGAGTGTATTACTTCTTTTTCTTGCCAATTGCTGTGGCTAAACCTCTAATGCAATACTGACTACAAGTGGTGAGTGGATGTTCCTTATCACAGGGAGATAGCTTTCAGTCTTGGTCGGTAAACATAATGTTAGTGATGAGTTTTTACAGATGCCCTTTATCAGATTGAGAATGTTTCCTTCTATTCGTAGCTCATTGAGTGGTGTTTTTTTTGTCTTTTTTTAAAATCAGGAAATGGTGTTGGATTTTGTTCAATACTTATCCTGTGTGTGTTGAAGTGATAAATCTTTTTGTTCTTTATTTTGTTAATATGATGCATTGATTTTAGTATGTTGAACCAACTCATGGTATATAATCCTTTTTATGCATTGCTCGGTTCTCTCTCTTGTATCTTCCATATTTTTTCCCACTGACTTCTTTCCTTCAGCTGTTAAACTTGCTCACATTTCTTTCATAATAACAGAGAACAAAACAAACTTACCTCATGGTCTCTATACCCTCAAGCTGCTGCCTTCTCATTCTTTCATTTTTATTCAAATTTTGGAAAAGGTTGTCCTCTCTCTGATTAAATATAGGTTTATAACTAATCATAATGGAAACTGCTTTCATTAAGATCAAGAAGGACTTTCTAACTACCAAAGTCCTTCTTACACCAGACTTACATATCATTCTCCAATGTCCTACTTCCTTCCTCTTTGAAACTTTCAAATCGCTGGTTTTCTCTACATCTTTTTTATTATAGCATCTTGCTCTTTGGGGGCACTTTCCCTCCTGCTTATAAAATAATGACATTTCTTAAGGTTCTGTTTTTAGTTCTCATCTCACTTTATACTTGTCTGGGAAAGCTTAAAGATATTCATCACTTTTACTATCATTTGCATGGGAATGAGCACTGACTTGTTACCTTCTCTCAGACCCAGCCAGATATATTCATACACCTCCTGGACATCACCACTTGAAAGTCCAACAGTATTGTCAAATATAAAAGGTCTAAATAAAACTTTGAAACCTTATCCTGCCTAACCTGTTCTTCTTCCAGCCTGAGGCAAATCTCTGGAACCAGATGAGGTGAGAATTGCTTTAGTTTACCAAGCAGTCCTGTTTTTTCATGGGTGTAAGATGCTGGGTAGCAGAAGGGGAGAGTTCAGCATTTTAGCTTGCCTTCAGACAGCTTTTAGTCTTAAGTAAGAAACAGGAACAGACCCAGCTGATTGAATTCCAAGGTAGGTGAAGAAGAGTTTGAGAGCAACAGAAATGAATAATAATAGATCAAAAGAGAATGAGTTTGATTCTGCCTGGGAAGGTAGCAGGTGGGAGTGGGGAGACGTCCCAGACAGAGATGATGATGTCTGGACTGAGACAGGAAGGTGAGTGGGATTTAGATGTGGCAGGAGGGTAAAGAATTGGCTGAGCTGTCATGAGGGATAAAGCCAGCCTGTTCAGGGAGGAGCACATGGTTTGATGTGTCCAGTGGAGATTGAAAAAAGTAGCAGGTGTCCCAGCGAGGGCCAAAACTTGAAGTGTCTTGAATGTCCCCATGGAGAACTTGAGATTCTATTCTATAGACAGGAGATACTCACTGAAGCTGTTAAGCTGAGTAGTGTCAGGAACAATCAAAGGGTCCTACACACCTAGAGTTCCCATGCATTTAAAAAATTATTCCTGGGCACCTCAGAGTCAGAGACCTAGAAGAGGTCCTGAGGGGTCACCTGTCCTTGTTATTGCTCTGAAAGGTGTCGTTCTTATATTTAAAAATAAGAAGATAATGAAGCAGCATCAGCTTATGAAAGATTGGCTGTCTCTGCCTAGGGGCTCTTCCTGTCCGCATGCATCTGGCACTGTGTCCTGAAATATCACAGAAATGTGTGTCACTGTGTCCTGAAGGCTGTAGGAAAATACACCTGAAATAAACAGGAACAAAAGAGACCCCAAGAAAAACCCACCAACAACTATGCATGGCAGGTGTACAGACTCCTCCTTTCAACAGCCCTCCCCTATCCTCCCATCCTGTATGGTTGCTGAGGTAGACATGCTGCTGCTGCTAAGTCACTTCAGTCATGTCCGACTCTGTGCGACCCTATAGATAGCAGCCCACCAGGCTCCCCCGTCCCTGGGATTCTCCAGGCAAGAGTACTGGAGTGGGTTGCCATTGCCTTCTCCGAGGTAGACATAGAACATGAGCAAAGAGGGGACTTCCTTAGTGCATAGAACACAAAGCTCTTCTTGTGCTTCATGGCCTGCTCCAGGGCACCCTCTGCCCTAAAGACTCTCAGCTCTTCTCCAATAGGAAGAGTCCTCTCCCTCCTCTGCTTTCACAAGACACTCTGGTATTTGTGAAGTTCTTGTGGTATTTGTTCCCAGGCTGCTTGTGAATCCAAGGGCAGGACTGTATTACCCATCCTTGTGTTCGCCATGGCATTCAGGCTTCTTAGAGCAGTGATTCGCAAATTTGCGCAGCCAGCGGGGATGTGAAGAACAATCTTTGGAGAGTGAGAACGAAGTATTAGAACTTCATTTATGCTTAGTTCTAATCCAAAGATAAGCAAGAAATCAAGTTTTATTATTCTTTAATATGTAGATTGATAGGTGTGTGTAATGTAAAATATAAATAAATAATATGTGAGGAGTGCTCAATTTTTTTATTACTGAGACTCAAAATAGGACCACACTCTAAGTACTGAATTAATGATTATTGCATGAAGTAACTCTATTTGACGTTGAACAGGTAACATCATTGTCAAAGAAGCTGGGTCATTAATTTGCTCATTTATTCTTGCCAACAAACAAATATAAATATAACATAGCTCCTCTTCTGTCCCAGGCAATGTGCTAACTCTGTGGGTTGTGCTGTTGTTCAAAGCTGAATGCAATATATACGCAAGTAGTTTGAAGAAGTTTTGACTCCACATAGTATAATAGAATGGGAGTGAGTTTGCAGGGAAGCATATGGGGAAATGGGAACCTTCATTGGCTTCTCAAAGATCTTTGAAAACTTCATACATAGACTCAGCAAGTCCACTTGTAAAAATGTATCTAAAGTATCATTAAGGATTTGTGCAAATACTTAGCTACAAGAATGGTCATCACAGCATCAGTTCTAATACTGAAGAATCAGAGACAGCCCAAACTCCCAACAACATGGGATTGCTTATATAATAAGTGTTATGTCCATTCAGTGGAACACAGCTCAACCATTGAAATTGATATGTAGATACACATTTTATTACACTGAAAGCTATTTACAACATTTTAAAATCAAAATGGGTTATACAGTATTATCTAATACAGAATGATTCTGTTAATATATATGCCTGTAGGAAAAGATTCAGGTGGAGTGTGCTAAGACATATTTAAAAATATATATATATTTATTTATTGACTGCACCAGGTTTTTTTTGCAGCATGTGGGATCTTTGATTTTCCTTATGGCTCATGTAATCTTTAGTTGCATGTGGGATCTATCTCCCTGATCAGGGATCGAACCTGGGCCCCCTGCATTGGGACCATGGAGTCTTAGCCACTGGACCACCAGGGAATACCCTTATTGTTCAGTGGCTAAGTTGTGTCCAACTCTTTGCGACTCCATAAACCACAGATGCCAGACTTCCCTGTCCTTCACCATCCCCCAGAAATTGCTCAAACTCATGTCCGTTGAGTCAATGATGCCATCCGACCATCTTATCCTCTGTTGCCCTCTTCTCTTCCTACCTTCAATTTTTCCCAGCATCAGGGTCTTTTCCAACGAGTCGGCTCTTTGCGTCAGGTGACCAAAGTATTGGAGCTACAGCATCAGCATCAGTCCTTCCAATGAATATTCAGGGTTGATTTCCTTTAAGATTGACTGGTTTGATCTCCTTGCTGTCCAAGGGTCTTCTCCAGGACCACAATTCGGAAACATCATTTCTTCAGTGCTTTAGGAAGTCCCAAAGACTTTAATTTTAGTTTTTTAATCGACATACTGTAAAGTACAGTTTTATGAGTTTTAATTATGTATGAATTTGTGTAACCACCGCAATAATCAGGACAGCCAAATCTATCACTTAAACAAACAAACAAACAAACAAAAAACCCTTGTGCTGCCCTTTGGAGTTAACTGCAAATCTCTGGTGACCGCTAATGTGTTCTCTGTTGCTATAGTTTGGCCTTTTCCAGAATGTCGTATAAATGGGGTCACGCAGTGTATAATTTAAAAACAGACTTCTTTCACTCAGTGTAATGCCTTTGCGATATGGCACTAATAGTTCCTTTCTTTTTATTGTGAGCATATTTTATTGTATGGCTGTACCACAGTTGCTCATTCATCTGTTAAAAAACATTGATTTCTTTAAAATAATACCTTGGGGTACTATGTAAGGAGCTTCTATGAACATTTGTGTACATTTTTTGCCTTCTAAAAATCTACCAAACTGTTTACAGATGATTTTACGTTTATGCCTTCTCACCAGCAATGTATGAGAATACCAGTTGCTCTGCATTCTTCCCATCATTTGTCGTTGTCAGGTGTTTTTTTTTTTTTTTCTTTTATCACTTTTAGTCATTCTAAGTTGTGCAGTGGTCTCTCATCATGGTTTTTATTTTCATTTTGTAATGGCTGATGATGTTGAACATCTCCTTATATGTTTATTTGCCATCTGTAGATCCCCTGTGATAAAGTGTCTATTCAAATCTCATGCCTATTTGAAAAATCAGACTGTGTGTTTTCTTTTGATTGCATTTCGACAGTTTTTTTTTATCTAGTTTTGATATAAGTCCTTTGTCAGATGTATGATTTGCAACTATATTCTCCCAACATTTCCTTGTCTTTTCATTTTCTTAATACCATTTTTCATAGAGACAAAGTTTGTAATTTTTATGAAGTCTGATCAGTTTATTATTTTTCTTTTATCTATTATGTCTTTGTGTTATAACTAAGAAATTTTTGCCTAATCTTAGATCATGAAGATTTTTTTCTGATTTCACTTCTAAAAGTCATAGTTTTATGTTTTATCTTTGTATCTGAGATTCATTTTAAGTTAATATTTTCTAGAATGTGTGAGGATTAGATTGAAATGGTTCATATATTTGCATATGGATCTTCAATGATCCCGACATGATTTTGTTAGTAAATTAAATTGCCTTTGTGTTTGTATAAAATATCAACTAGCTGTTTTCGTGTGAGTCTATTTACAAACTCTGTATTCTGTTTTAGTGGTCTCTGTGACTCTTCTTTTGCTAAAACCACACTGTCTGATTACTTTATCATAAGTCTTGAAATCAAGATAGGATACGAAGAATTCTCTAATACTCTTCTTTTTTCAATTGTGTTTTTATTATTCTAGTTCTTTTGCCTTTCTATATAAGCTTTAGAATCAACTCCTTTGTATCTACCAAAAAAAAACTTTCAACGATGTTGATTGGAATTTAATTCTATATATCAGTTCATAGAGAATCAACATCTTAACTATACTGAGTCTTCCAAGCCATGAACATAGTATATATTCCTATTTGCACTTATTGGCTTACTTTGATAGTGTCTTACTTTCAATAGTTATTGTCGTTTCTAACTTTAAAATTAAAAGGGCTTTCTGTAGGCAATGAACAAGGCAGATCAGAAGAGTAGAACTGGAGATTAGAGATGTCCATCATCAAAAGCTGGGAGCAGACTCAGATGCCAGTGGGGTGAGGGATTCTAGTAGAGAGATATGGCTTCTGGGGAGTATGGTGTGGAGTAGCTGTTGTTCAGAGTTAGACAGTACCAGGGAGAGGTGGAGGTTCCAGCAGAAAGTCTGATTTTGATGAGACAATGTCACATGCCAGTTCGGGGTCTGGGCATTTTGAGAGGTTAAGAAGCTGGATCCTATCAGTCTCTTATCATAGCAGAGATGGTTAGCATGGGCCTAGGATAGTAGCAAGTATTACCAGATACTAAAACTGGAGTGAACACAGGGGGCTACAGAGAGGAACAAGGCAGTACTCCAAATATGGACTTGCCATCACTGTGGAAGGATTGGCCAGGCCACTAAATTCCAAGTTTCTTGGGGATCTAAACTAAGGCTCCTGAAATTATACTTGACTAAGTCCTAAACTGGTCCTAGATATTGTGCAATGCTGAGCCTGAAGGTGGAATTCAAACAGGCCCATTTGTGACAAGAGAAGAATGTTGGGGTAGAAAGCCAGGTGGAGCATTCCTCATTTGTTCACTTATTCACTCAGTATTTAATACATGAAAGGCATTCTTACCTTTATCGCTACAGTCCACAGCAATGCTGTCTACCTGTGGAATGAGCAGATAGTATGCCTACACACGCTTGAACACACCCCCTCATTCACATAAGCATGTGCTCATGCACACATGCATGGGTGGTTGCACAGGAGGAATGGCAAGCACTGGCCAAATGCCAGCTGGGAAACCCACAGTGATACTGACCCTGAGGCACTGGGAGCCCCATGGATCAGTTCACTAGGTAGCTGCTAACATCAAAGAGCACTGGGAATGTCCCAGAACTGGGACAAAGGTGGCTCTAACTCTGAGGTCTTGTGATGCCAGAGAATAAGTTGATACATTTCCTTTGGATTGAAAAAAATTCTAGGTGGCATTTGAACAGCTGAGCCTAAGGTCACAATGAATTGGCCAAAGAAAGGAAGAGGACATATTAATAATAGAGTAAGTAGTTCTTGATTTAGGTAGCAACATGAGTGGGCTTCCCCACTCCCTCCAACAGGAAAGAGGATTAGCAGCTTCTTTTCAACATCTAAAAGCAAGAAGACAGTCAGTCTCTTGAACTTGAACTTGCTTATTATAAGCCCTTATCATAAACCATTTTCTCTGTGTATTGATTTCTAGCCAACGATTAACCAGATGTGACCTTAGAGCCTTGATAATAGCTAGAGAATTCACTCAACAGAGGGAAGCCTGCTAATTTATGAACAAAGCAGGTATTTACAGACCCCTTCAGCCTCAGGTGAGTACTTTTCCATCCAGGTGACCTAAGAAGTCACAAACACAGAGCTCTGATGGGCCCCTGAGCATGAGCTTCTGCTATCAGGAAAGATGCGGCAATCTAGACCTGACTGGAAATGACTCAATGCCAAAATCGTGAGACCAGCCACCTGCTATGTAGGGTTGAAAGTCAACGCCGACATTTCCATACAATAAGATCACTGATAAAAATGCCATTCATTTTTGTGTACATTACACTTTACCAATGTTTTTGCATCCTTTATCATGACAATATTTTTTCTGTATGATTCTATTTATATAAAGTTCAAAAATAAACTCAAGTGAACTATAACATTCAGAGATGCATGCTTAGGTAGTAAAACTACACAGCAGATTAAAGAAATGATCTGAATAACGTCAGAAGAGCAGCGATTCTAAGGGAGAGTGCAGGTGTGATTGGGGGTACATGCAAGCCTTCTAGGGTACTGGTGTGTCCTATTTCTTCACTTGGGTGGAGTTTACACAGGGATTTACTTTGAAATAATTCATTAAGCTGTACATTTATGATCTATGCAGTTTGTGCATGAGTTTATGCCTTACTTTATACACAACAAATGAAAAGATGAGAAAGAAAAGAAAATCAGTTTCTTTCCTTTGCATCATTCCAGCCGTGATTGGTTGTTAGTTATTGAGATCCTAGGCGATGGCTAAAGCAAACGCAGTATCTAACATGCCTTGGTGGTATTTTGGATATATTGATCTTTCACATCCCTTAATTAAAAAATCTCTATCTCTCTATATAGTCCCAGTCTGAGAGTCCCATGAAAGGATTAGAGACTTGTTAACAGTCACCAACTAATGTCCGAGTTAGAACTTGATCCCAGGTGTTCTGATTCTACATCTAATGTTCTTGAATGATGATACTAATATTTTATCCCCAGATTAAAAAATTCCACATATTTCTTCATTTCAAATGAAACTGAGTTGGGTACCTTGACAAATGTCCTTTGGTTTTCAAACTTGTTTTAAAGAGTAGAGAACGTTTGGCTGTATACTAATTAGAAATGCCAAAGAAAGTTTCACTTAGTACTGAGAATTAATTGAGTAGGAAAGATGTGACTGGTTTCCTAGTGACCACAGCATCTTGAAAAATTAGAATTTTTTACATGTAAGATTTAATCTCATTATAATATTTTTATACACCAATATACTGGGAATATATTATGTGTTCATTGTACATATTTAGAAAAATTCAGGAGAGATAAATAAGGAAATAAAAAGTACCCACAACCCCAACCTTCATAGATAAGCATTGTTAAATTTTGATGTTTTGAATCTATGTTTGTTTAAAAAGTGTTTGCAAAACTGATATCCTAAAAATAGTTCTGAAACTTTTTTATCTTAGAGGTATGAATATTTTTTCTTTTTTTTCTTATTATTAAGTCTCAGACAGAAGCCAGGTATGTCTCCCTTTGCCTGGCAAACCAATAAATCTATCCTTTTTTGCTTCACCAAAAACTCTGTCTCTGGGATTTGATTCGTTTTGGCTCCAGTATACAAAGGGGACTTCTCAGGTGTCTCAGTGGTAAAGTAATCTGCCTGCCAATGCAGGAGACGCAGGAGATGTGGGTTTGAACCCTGGGTCAGGAATATAACCTTGAATAGAAAATGGCAACCCGCTCCAATATTCTTGCTTGAAAAATCCCATGGACAGTGGAGCCTGGAGGGCTACAGTCCATAGGGTTGCAAAGAGTCGGACATGACTGAGCATATATGCACAACACATTTTTAAGGCCTACATAATGTAACGTTGCATAAATGGATATATCATGTTTTTCAAAAAGCCAATTTCTTTTTGTTGGCTATTTGATTTTTTCCAATTATTTTGATTGTGAAAATCATGGTAAGCATTTTTGTAAATGAATCTATGCACATAACAATTATTATTTCCTTACAGTATTTTCCTAGAAGTGAAAGAAGTGTGTCTGGGTCAAAGGATACACACATTTTAAAGACTTCTGATATATTTGCCAAATTGCCTTTCAGAAAGATTGTCCCAATTTATGCTCCTATAAGGAAGCCGAAGTTGAATGATTCTATGAAGACCTACAAGACCTCCTAGACCACCAAAAAAGATGTCCTTTTCATTATAGGGGACTGGAATGCAAAAGTAGGAAGTCAAGAGATATCTGGAGTAACAGGCAAGTTTGGGCTCGGAATACATGAAGCAGGGCAAAGGCTAACAGAGTTTTGCTAAGAGAACGCACTGGTCATAGCAAGCATTACTACGAACAAAGCTAATGGAGGTGATGGAATTCCAGTTGAGCTATTTCTAATCCTAACAGATGATGCTGTTAAAGTGCTGTACTCAATATACCAGCAAGTTTGGAGAACTCAGTAGTGGCCACAGGACTGGAAAAGGTCAATTTTCATTCCAGTCCCAAAGAAAGGCAATGCTAAGGAATGTTCAAACTACCGCACAATTGTGCTCATTTCACATTCTAACAAGGTAATGCTCAACGTCCTTCAGGCTAGACTTCAACACCATATAAAAGTGTTTCCCCCAGCCATGCCAACACTAGATATTCTAATCTGAAATGTAAAAAAAAATTGTTTACTAGTAAGTTTCCATTTTCTCATGTGGTTTTTTAGCATTCATGTTGATTTAATTTCTTTGGTCCTTTAAGAAAAAAATGTATATTGTCTCTGCTATAAAGCTCAACATTCAGAAAACTAAAATCATGGCATCTGGTCCCATCACTTCATGGGAAATAGATGGGAAAACAGTGGAACAAGTGTCAGACTTCATTTTTTTGGGCTCCAAAATCACTGCAGATGGTGATTGCAGCCATGAAATTAAAAGACGCTTACTCCTTGGAAGGAAAGTTATGACCAACCTAAATAACATATTAAAAAGCAGAGACATTACTTTGCCAACAAAGGTCCGTCTAGTCAAGGTTATGGTTTTTCCAGTAGTCATGTATGGATATGAGAGTTGGGCTGTGAAGAAAGCTGAGCACCAAAGAATTGATGCTTTTGAACTTTGGTGTTGGAGAAGACTCTTGAGAGTCCCTTGGACTGCAAGGAGATCCAACCAGTCCATCCTAAAGGAGATCAGTCCTGGGTGTTCATTGGAAGGACTGATGTTGAAGCTGAAACTCCAGTACTTTGGCCACCTCATGGGCAGAGTTGACTCATTGGAAAAGACCCTGATGCTGGGAAGGATTGAGGGCAGGAGGAGAAGGGAATGACAGAGGATGAGATGGCTGGATGGCATCACCGACTCGATGGACATGAGTTTGGGTAAACTCTGGGTGTTGGTGATGGACAGGGAGGCCTGGCGTGCTGCGATTCATGGGGTCGCAAAGAGTCGGACACGACTGAGTGACTGAACTGAACTGATAGGAGTCCTGATGTTCAAACATGAATTACAGGACTGAGATATCTCACCTGTCTATGCACATTTAAAATTTTCCACTTAAAACATGATGAGAATCCATTACTAAGAGAAAGGAAAATGGATTTTTGTCTGTGTTAATACTGCAGTTCCCAACTGAATCACTTATTTACCTACCTAATGCCCCATTAGGTGTTCTAAGCACATTCACATAGTGTTAAAATACCTAATGATCACTCATAGAAATGGGAAGTCAAACAAGCCCAGTGTATCAATTTGCCAGATTCAACAAACTCTTTGGTAATGTGCTTACAAGACCCTATGGGGGACAGCAGTTAAGAATAGGTTAGACAGCCCATTAGCTTATGAAAAGAGCTGTCGATGCAATCATAATCTATTTGCTTGCATTTCACTGACATTTTTCTGAGCTTATGGTGATAGAAAGCTATTTCCCACATTCCTACTTGGGCACTCAGCAGAACAATGGGCAGGTTAAATCGCAATAAAACAAATATTGCTAGGATGCAAATCTTTCTGTAGCTGAAAGAATGCTAGGCCCCGGGTGGAATTCCATGTATTCGAAATATTTTTTGATATCATAAAATCCTAACACAACAACATAATTGGGACAGTGCTTTGGCTTACATTCTATTGGGATTTGACTTATTAGTGATAGCTTGATTAACAAGGCTTCTGGAAACAAATCTCCTTTCAGTAAAACATCAGCCTGGGGGAAAGCAGTTTGGGAGAAGTATAGACTTGTTCTTTGTTATTCCAGAACTCTAGAGAGAAGAACTAAGGTCAGTGGGTGGAAATAACAGACTCAGATAATAGATTATCTTAAGGAATACATTTCTAACAACCAGAGTGGTGCCAAGAATGGCTGCCTTGTGCAGGAGGCAATGCCCCTTTTCCGGGAAAGGTCCAAGCTTCTGCTGGAGGATTAGGCAGGGATGCTGGAAAGGAGTTTCCTTCATTGTGACACCCAGGGTCTGTGTTTTCAGACAGGATCACATGCACATTTTGGCATGGGACGCTCTACCACTGGCTGTTTACTAAGCAACAAGAAATGTGAGAAATTCCAACTTCATATTTTTCAAACAGCTTATTCTTTTTCGAGTAATATGCTAGTCAAATACAGATTGCAAAGGTGAGGACCATCATCAGCTGAGTCAGGCCAAAGTGTCAGGTTAGATTATTCTCCCCAAATCTCAAAAATATGGATTTCTTTCTCACAGAAGCTTTGTTGAAGGCTGGAGGATTCTCCAAGGCAGCTCCCTTTCAATCAGTGACTTAAGGATCTATTCTGGTTAATTTTGCACCATGTCTCTCTCAGCGTATGACTCTGGGGGTCTCCACGGCAGGGGAAGAGAAAGTATGAAAGACTCACATACTCTTGTCTATGCTTCTACTTACGTTACTTCTACGTACTGTCTGTTGGTTAGAACTAGTCACGTGGTCCATTCTAGTTGCAAAGGAGAGAGGGAAATACAGTCTTCCTGTGTTCCTAGGAAGAGATAAGTGAAGTAGGTCTTGTGATTGTATAGCACTATTTTTTGACAAATTTTTTCCTAAGTTTTCTTTACTTTTATATTCTACCTTGAAAAAAAAAAATACTGTGAGCTTTACCCTATCATAGAGCATGACTGTATGCTTCCGCACATAGACAATTGATTTTATATAGTTTTAGCAGTTCTTTTACTTTCTCCACAGTTGCAAAAAGTTTGTCTCCTCTGATAAGATGGGGGTTTGAGCATCCTTGCCCTCCATCCTGAAGCTTTATTTATTTGAAGTAGGGTTATCAATAGCTTCTAGGTAGTTCTAACGTATCATTCTAATATTTTTCTGACTTTTAGCTCTGGGTTCCATAGCTCTGGGCTTCATGACTGATCTCTGTTGAGGAAGAGGAATGATGAGTTTGCTAGGGCTGTCAAAACCAAGTACCGCAAAGTGAGTGGCTTAGATAATAGAAATTTGTTGTCTCACAGTTCTGAAGGCTACAAGTCTGAGATCAAGGTCTTCTTTTCGAGGGCTCTGAGGGAGAATCTGTTCCATGCCTCTCTCCTAGCTTCTGGTGATTTGCTGGCACTCCTTGGTGTTCTTTGGCTTGCAGAAGCATCTTCTTGATTTCTGCCTCCATCATCATATGGTGTTCTGCCTCTTTGTGTGTGTCTCTCAGTGTCCAAATATCCCCTTTTTATAGAGATAACAGTAATTTTGGGTTAGGGACCACCCTAATGATCACGACTTCACTTTCACTTTTCCCTTTCATGCACTGGAGAAGGAAATGGCAACCCACTCCAGTATTCTTGCCTGGAGAATCCCAGGGACAGCGGAGCCTGATGGGCCGCCGTCTATGGGGTCGCACAGAGTCGGACACGACTGAAGCGACTTAGCATTAGCAGCAGCAGATCTCTATAAAGACCCTATCTCCATGTAAGGTCACATTTTGAAGAAAGATACCCGAATTTAGACCTGACTTTCCTTTTCTGAGCCTCTGTGCTTTCACCTATAAGAAGAGGAGGCTAGGCTGGTGAACTTTGGAGTTCTATACTGATCCAAGCCTCTGTTACACAGCTGGTGATACTCTAAGATACAAAGACATCATGATAGAGGGATCCATGACTAGAAGAGTCTGTGGCTTTCTGAGCACCTAATTTTCTATGATAGCATGGCTTAAGTGCAGGGAAAAGAGGTCACCAACTGTGACTTACATGTTTAGGGTCTCATTCTATCAAGCAGGTTTGAATCCATTCTCTCTCTCTTTCGTATACATGCAGTGATATGCACACAGATTTGTTTTTGAACAGAAAAAGGAGATATTTTTAATAGCAAAGTTTTTTTTTATCCCTCCCCTTTTTTTCCTGGAAAAAGATGAAATCATCTATTTATTCTGGACCAATTACAAGCACTAGAAAGCACAGGAGGAACAGAAAGCTTAATCACAAATAAATATACCCGGAGGGGGGGCGGTTACAGAGGAAACTGCTATTGATTGGCCTTGTAAAATCTGCTGCTGAATCGATAGCAATTTCTGGAAATGCCAGACATTTATTTTGTGTGGCTCAAACAGCAGAGATAATAATAAACATACTTATGATGTAGGCCTCTTGACACTATTTCCTTGATCCCCTTATAAGAGTGCACATATATAATAGGTGGGAGAGCCCTACAAGCCATAGTGAATGGACTTCAGATTTAAACCCAGGCTGAGACACCCACTCCCAGCCTCTCCTCTCTGTTGGACATCGTATTTGAATAAATCTCTATTGAAGAAACATAGATAATTCACCTGCGTGAAGAGATGGGAGAGGTGTCCTTATCAGCTGTGGAAAGGCAGGCTTGGGCTTGTTCTGATGTATGCTCAGGGAAGAAAGATTCTGAAACTATTGGACTCTGCTCTTTTGTTCTGAATTTCTGTTCCTGCTTTGTCACCTTTACGTAGCTCTCCTTGGAGCTTCTTTATGCTCCCTCATCCCTCCCCTTCATCCTCATCCTTCTCCCTGCTCCTCATGCAGGGGCATTTGATAAGCTTGCCAGGGCCAGTAGGCCTGAGAAATGACTCAGAAGTGTTTCATGAATAGGGAAGATGCTAAGTGGGCTTCAGCACAGTAAAAATAGCTATCGTTTATCAAGTACCTTTATGTGCTATGTATTTTACACTCATGACCTCGTGTATTTCTCATGACAGCCTTTTGAGCTACTATTATTCTTAAAACTTTTTTTTTGGTAAGAAGTTGAAGCTCATCAGGGTTAAATTAGTTACCCAAGATCATGAATCTGTTACAAAACTGAGCTACATTTGAACTGAGATCTGATTCTAGATTCTTTCCATTCTGCTTTTTGCCACTAGTGTGTAACTGAGACTGTGGGAAGTGAAGTTATAACATGAAGAGGGCCTTGAATGCCTGATGAAAGCATGTCAACAGTATTCCTGTGCAATAGGGAATGTACGAAGCTTTCTTTGAAAACATAGATGGTATGATCAGACTAAAGTTGTAGGGAGATCTTTTTGGTGTTTGTGTTTAGGATGGATTGATACAAGTAAACACACAGACTGGAGACCATATAAAGGATGAAGTAGCAGATATAATGGGAGGCAAAGAGGCTCAGACTAGGAGAGGGACAGTGAAATTACCAACAGGTGGCTCTTGACAGTTAGAAGAGTGGAAATGTTTCCCCTTTGCCCAAATTGGTCTCTGGGTTCCTGCCCAGCTACTTCACCTTCTATTTTTGGATGGTGGGAGGATTCCCTGGAGAATATTCACTCCCAGCCCAGGCTTCTTGATGCAAAGTCAATGTCAAAGATATTACTGGATATGGGTGCTTGCTGAGCTGGGAATAGATGGAGATCATTTTTCCATCCTGTTTCGTTAATACATCTCTATTTAGTACAGTGCTGCTAAGAATTTGAACTACTAATTTGGGTGGTGGGAGAAGGTGTTCTTTCATAAACTGGTAGATTTTTGGATCCTTGTTTGTGTCTCATCTCTTCACATTGAACCTATATTTTTGTGAGAGTCTTCAGGCTCTGAAAGCCACAGTAAGTCTCCCTTGAGATGGAATTGGTGCTGACAGTGATGCTTTCCTTTCAATTATTCAAGGAACCAGCTCTCCTCAGATCCTAAATCAATCCCTGTTTCAAGAGCAGGTCCTGAAAGATAGCTCCCTAACTATTTAAAGAAGAGAAGTCAAAGAACCTTCTTGAATGATCTATCCTGTAAGGACTCATGTGAGTTAATTCTTTAGATGCTTTTTTGTTTGGGTATTTTGTGCCATACCCTGTGCTGGAGCCCTTGGAGGAAGCCAAGAAGAATCATACAGCGTTTCATCCTTGACAGTCTAGCAGGAGACTAAGCCCATGTTCATAAATAACTTCTACACAAGGCACTATCCAGTTCACACCATGGAACCACCACAGATAATACAGGCCATGAGGGTTCAAAGGGAAATAAAAAGGTAAGCTGCAGGTTCTAAGTACCCCTTGAATGAGAGGAAAAATTACTTTGAAATTTTGGGATATTTCAGTTGTAGAGAATGACAATAGCCAGGTGAGGCAGTGAGAAAGCACAGAGCATTCAAGGAATTCTAGAGAAGAATCCAACTGACTGAGTTCCCAATTCACTGAGATTCATGGAGCCTGTGGAAGGAAAGAGTAGGAGACTGAAGAGGTGGGTTAGCGTTACATAGAGAAGACTTTATGCATCACACAGAGGCAGTAATTCTATATACAAAAATTTGACAACTTTGATGAAACAAACCAAATAATCTAAAAGTACCACAATTTACCCAATATAATATAGACAACTGGAATTGCATTCATAATTTTAAAAACTTTCAATAACAAAATCTCCAGTTCCAGATGGTTTCACTGAAGATTTCCTTCCAACATTTAAAGAAGAGTTATTACCAATTTTGCACATCTACTAGAAAACAGAAGAGGACAAAACCATCTTCAATTCATTTTATAAAGATAGTATCATTCTGATACTGAAATGACAAATACAGTACAAATAAAGATAACTAAAGATTAACACTCCGCATGTGCATGCCAGGTTGCTTTAGTCATGTCCAACTCCTTGTGACCCCATGGACTGTAGCCCACCAGGCTCCTCTGTCCATGGGATTCTCTAGGCAATAATACTGGAGTGGGTTGCCATGCCCTCCTCCAGGGGATCTGCCCTACCCAGGGACAGAACTCTGGTCTCCTGCATGATTGTATCAGTAAATGCAGAAAAAGCATTTGGTAGTTAGTAAGATTAAAATACAAGTGACCAACCAGGAAAAAAATATCTGTAAGTCACATATCTGTCAAAGAACTAATATCTAGAATATTATATAGATATCTCAAAACTCAACAGTTAAAAAAACAAGCAACCTAATTTGTAATCAACAAAGGCATGAAGAGACATTTTGCCAAAGAATATGTACAGATGACAAGTGAAAGCACAGAAAGATAATTCAACATCATTAGAGATCAGGGAAATGCAAATTAAAAGCACATGAGATATCACTATACACCTATCAGAGTGGCTGAAATAACAAAAATTAGCAACAACCCAAAGTGCTAGCATGTATGTATGAATCTGGTTCCCTCATATATCACTAGTGGGAATGTAAAATGGTATCATCTCTCTGGAAAATAGTTTGGTTGTATTTAAAAAAAGGAGTAAATATACAAGACCAAGCAACCCAGCAGTCTCACTCCTGAGCATTTAACCCAGAGAGATAAAGATTTATACTCACACAAAATTCTGTCTATGACTGGTTTATAGCAAATGTTTACAACTTTCATAAACTGAAATCAACTCAAATGTCTTTCAATGGGAGAATAGACGGTGGTACATTCATACATGAAATACTACTCAGCAATGGAAAGGAATTAACTTGATACACACAACCCGGATGAATCTTCTGGTAGAATTATCTTGATAGGAAAAAGTGAATTCCAAAAGGTTACATATGGTGATTCTATTCCTAACTGACAAGATTTTATTTTATTATTTTTAAAATTTTTTATTGGAGTGTAGTTGCTTTACACTGCTGTGTCAGTTTCTGCTGTACAGCAAAGTAAATCAGCCATATGTATACATATATCCCCTCTTTTGTGGGGTTTCCTTCCCATTTAGGTCACCACAGAGCACTGAGTAGAGTTCTCTGTGCTATACAGCAGGTTCTAATTAGCTACTTATTTTATACATAGTAGTATATATATGTCAGTCCCAATCTCCCAGTTCATCCTATGCCCCCACCTTCCTCCTTGGTATTCATACATTTGTTCCCTACACCTAACTGACAAGATTTTAGAAATGGAGAACAGAATGGTGGTTAACAGGAATTAAGGGAGGTGAGGTGGCTGGGGATGGATTTGTCTATAGGTGTGCAATATGAGAGATCCTGGCAAAGATGGAAATATTCTCCTTCTTGACTTATTAACATCAATATGTTTGTGTGTGTGTGTTCAGTTGTTCAGTCATGTCCAACTCTTTGCGATTCCATGGACTGTAGCCTGCCAGGCTCCTCCATCCAGGGGATTTTCCAGGCAAGAATACTGTAGTGGGTTGCCATTTCCTTCTCCAGGAAATCTTCCAGACCCAAGGATCGAACCCATGTCTCCTGCATTAGCAAGTGGATTCTTTACTGCTGAGCCAACAGGGAAGCCTATTAACATCAATATATTCATTGTGATATTGTGCTATAGCTTTGCAAGATGTTAACACTGAGGGGGAAGGACAGACAGGCTCTTTCTGCATCATTTCTTATTAACTACATATGAATCTATGAGTACCTAAACATAAATTTTTAATTGAAAAGAGTAGTTCAGAGGAGACCCAAACTTGGATGCTGATAGTGGTGATGGGGTTTGTTTTAGGGGGAGGGGATGGACTGAGATTGTTTGTATGACTCTGGTGGTTCAGCATCTATATTGTTTGCTCCCTTGCTTGATAAAGAGAATGGTGAAGGACTTCTCCACTTAGTGTCCACTACTGACTTGAAGTATTACACTGTTTTAATCTACTTCAATGACTTTTGGAGGCAAATCAAAGACACATTCATGAGAGCCTTTCAGGGGATAAACTGGCTTTACATTGGTCCCAGTGTTCAAAGTTGAAGAAGTCACACATAGAAATTTTCTAAAATTCTCCAAGCCAGTAAAGAGGTGGTAGTGGAGGCAGAAGGGGAGTGAATCATATATGAGCTTACCAATTTGATTGGTAACCCAATCAAATTAATAGAGAGACAGAACAAGGAGTGAGGGAATATTGGCTTCTAGAGCGATTGGGAGGTCTTCCTCTCTCCTCTCCTTCACAGCCATGTCCACACCCACATGCACACTCCACCCTCAAGGATGAGTTAAGGTCAAAAGCAAGGGCATTATGGAGGTCTGTTGAAGGAGCCTGTTAGGGAGCTGTTGCAGCGTCAAGCTGATGGCTTGGGTGTTCTATCCTTGCTACTTGGGAGAGGGTTCCACTTGGAAGGTGACTGCTCTGGGGAGGCCTGGAGGAGGAAAGCTCGGCAGGAATTGTTGTGCTTTCAGCCTGTAGACTGAGCGTGAGGCAGCCTGAGGAGTCCTAGTAGCCCAGCTCAATGGCAACTAACAGGGGTCCAGGGCCCAGGCTTGTGGCAATAAATTGCTATTCTGCCTGACTTTGCTATTACACGGCACCCTCAGGAAGAGGCCAGGGGAGCTGGTTTGGATCTTGGATCAGAATTCTGGATCTGAGAGAGAGAGAGAGAGGTGGAGGAGAGGAGAGGAGGAAAGAGAGACAGAGAGAGAGAGAGGTGGAGGGGAGGAGAGGAGGGGAGAGAGAAAGAGAGGCAAAACAAGTGAACAGAATATGGTCCTTTTTTCCTTTCTCTCTCTTTCCTCGTGCCTCTCACTGTTTCTTTCTCTCTCTTCCTAACCTTAATCCCCTTTACATGCTTTTGTTGTTGTTCTTGTTGTCTCATCCTATGGTTTACTTGTCTAGTTTTATTTTAGTTTGGTCTTCTTTGTGTGGTTGGTTTGGTTTTGGTTTTGAGTAAATTATAGCAGATTCTCCAAGTCTATGCCAAGTCTTTATAATGGCCTCCATGATGTGTCCCCAACCTCCACTCCCTCCTACCTCCCCTCTGGCCCTCCAATCCAGCCATAGTTGACTCCTTACTGTTCCTTGTGCATGCTAGGAGGGTACCCCATCAGAGTGCTGGCACTTGCTTTCTTTTTTTTTGTTGAACCCCTACCCCCAACTCCGGTGGTTCTCATGGTAAAGAACCTGCCTGCCAATGCAGGAGACTTTATAAGAGAAACGGATTCGATCCCTGGGTTGGGAAAATCTCCTGGAGGAGGGCATGGCAATCCACTCTAGTCTTCTTGCCTAGAGAATCCCATGGACAGAGAAGCCTGGCGGGCTATGGTCCATAGGGTTGCAAAGAATTTGACACAACTAAAGCAACTGAACTGAACCCCCAACTCCATATATGTCCATGGCTTATTTGTTCACCTCCTCAGGTCTTGACTTGAACACAACATTCCAAGGAGATGGTTACTAAACACCAATCAACACTTTTTATCTTTTACTTTCTTTCTTCAAAGCTTGTATAACTCTCTAACATATTCTATATTTTGCTTTTAGCTCAGTTACTTTCTGAGTGCCTCAATTAGAATGGAAGTTTTAGGAAGGTAGGGCTTTTGTTCATTTTGATCACTGCTGAATACACCTCCAAGATAGCGTGGTCCATAAATTTCTGATCAATGAATGATGGGAATAAGGGAGAGAATGAAATTCTTTCTGGTGCTCAGAAGACATATGCATATATAATATGCATTTTAAATTAAATATATCATTAATTGATTTAATACTTTGTTCTTGTTCAGTCACTACATTGTGTCCAATTCTTTGCGACCCCATGGACTATAGCACACCAGGTTTCCCTGTACTTCATCATCTCCTGGAGTTTGCTCTAACTCATGTCCATTGAGTCAGTGATACCATCCAACCATCTTATCCTCTGTCTCCCCTTCTCCTCCTGCCCTCAATCTTTCCCAGCATCAGGGTCTTTTCAAATGAGCCAACGGTTCACATCAGGTGGCCAGAGTTTTGGAGCTTCAGCTTCAGTATCAGTCCTTCCAATGAATATTCAGAGTCGATTTCCTTTAAGATTAACTGGTTTGATGTCCTTGTAGTCCAAGGGACTCTGAAGAGTCTTCTCTAGCACCACAATTTGAAAGCTTCAATACATTTAAAACAAATTAGTTTATTTATTTATTAAACATCTGTGACCTTGAAAAGAACCTTGAACTGGAGACTGAAGAGGTGGTGACAGTTCTGGCATCTTTAAAACGGAGTTGATGGGGAAGATTTTCGCTTCCCTGTGTTGGTATGTGCTCTTGTAAACTAGGTATAATATTCCCTTTGTACCTTACAAGATTATCATGAGAATCAAATAGATTATTGGACAAGGGCAAAAACTAAAAGGCAAATCACGCATACACTCAAGCTTCTACAGGGATAAAACAGTTATATTAATGTTTAGTTATCACATAATGAAAGAATTCAGAACATGATCTTCCTTATCCTAATGGTGATAGAAGCACATACTATGACAAGAGAGCTGGGTATTCTGGAGGACTTAATCTTCACACGATACTGTGAGGCTGTTTGAGGAACTTATCTTATGAAACCCAAGTGTTATTTGGGAGCTTATCAGGAATGTTTTATGAGAGGAAAGGAGAGCAGAGCCTAGCCGTGTCATGGAATATTCCTTCCTTTCTTCCATTACCCCAAGCCCTGTGCTGTTGCATTTCTTGCTGTGTATTATTGACAGAGGAAATGCTGATTCATGGGTCTGAGTTACAGGAAACTTTGTTTCCTGGTGAAGAAACAAGCCTGGCGGTGCTGCCAGCACCCTCCTCTGCCAATTTCTGCCACAGGCCCTTCTCCCAGGCCTGCAACGGACTGACGGACAAGGGACAGAGCCAACTGGTGCTTAAGCAATGAAGTCACTTTCCCTTGCCAGTGAGGTTAGCACCGTGCCTCTCTAGACCCTTCAGCTCTGACCCCAGGATACCTTTCCAGTTCGGCTCCCTCCCCTCCCTCCTCACATGCTAAGCTGTGGCCACACATGACTACTCCAGGTCCTTTGTGAACACCTTGTATTTTCCAGTCTCAGTGCTTTGGCTCAGGATGTGCCCTGCCTGGAATGGCCCCTGACCCAGTGTCGGCTCACTGAAATCCTACCCATGCTTCTATCCCGCTCAATGGTGACCTGCAATGTGACGCCTGCTAGCTTACTTTGTTTTTGTTTTTATTCTTAGTAAGGATATTTTCTAATATGCAGGTAAGTGGACAGAGCTGTGTAGTGACATTCTGTGTACCCATCTCCCAGCTTCAACAATGACCTGATTTCTTTTAAATAGTACTTGACCCATCCATCTTTGAGCTCTTTTAGTAGATCTTATGTTCTGTGCTTAACCCATATTTGCTGAATCGAAAGAGAAGAAAGTGAATCCGTGGACTTAGAATGCTCTGTTTACCCACCTACCATAAAGGGGAAACTGAGACCCAGAGAAGTGAGGTGAGTCACTCAATGTCATAAGATAGGGAGCAGCAAGCTGAGGCCAGAGTCTTCTGAAGGACCTCACAGTCTAATTGGAAGATGTACATACTACAGGATCTCAAGTAGCATAACAAGTACATGCTACAGGATCTATAGGAGTTCAGGTTAAGTGATTAGTAAGTGTGTGTTGAATGAATAAATTAGTCTTCTATCCAATTGATTAATAAGATGACCTCTTAAGCTTTGCATGGAGCAGCCCCCCTCCATGCTATTATCTGATGTCAGCATGCTGAAGGTATGGATGATATCTGTCTTAGATGGAGAGAAAAACCATCTAATTCTAAAGAACACTAAGAATCTGTGAAAAGTTTAAATTTATAAATATTCTAAAACAAATTCTGTATTATTACTACATGGATTAGAGAATAGGCATTCTGTGTCTGAAGAAACTAAATGATCCTCACTTAGCTTGGACTAGAAAGGAGGAAGAGAAATTAAGAGAGTCTTAAATTTTGTAGCTTGGAGTACTTGTGCCTTTGGTAATTTGGGAGAAAGGCAGGAAGAGAAAGTGTGGAAAGATACAGCAAGAACTAAAAAGCCAATAGGGGAATAATGACACTTTTTCATCTTGATCCAGACTGTGCTCAAACCTGGGTTTTGAAAGAACAGCAAGAGTTCATCTGGATGTCCTGTCTGAGGCACCCTGATTTTGCCATGTCAAAATGGAAGGAAGCATCTGGTCATAAGCCAAGAAGCCGTTGCCACTGGAGTGGAAAATACAAAATGTGTATGGATTTTCTTCATAAAATTAAATTAAAACACAATTTAAGATCCTTTCCTTGAAAATAATCTTTTGAATCAAATTCTTTCTAAAGGTCATGTATAATCAGTACATAATCCCTGCCTTTCCTTCTTGGTAAGGCAAAATGGGGGTGGGGGAAGGACAGAGGAGCCTGGTGGGCTACAGTCCATGGGGTCTCAAAGAGGTGGACACGACAGAGCAACTAACAAGCAACACAAAGTTACTAGGGTCCAGTGAATGTTGGAGCTGGTGGGGGTGGGTCATAGCTGTTGAGAGCTGGTGAAGTAATGCTCAAAATTCTCCAAGCCATGCTTCAACAATATGTGAACTGTGAAATTCCAGATGTTCAAGCTGGTTTTAGAAAAGGCAGAGGAACCAGAGATCAAATTGCCAACATCCGCTGGATCATCGAAGAAGCAAGAGAGTTCCAGAAAAATGTCCATTTCTGCTTTATTGACTATGCCAAAGCCTTTGACTGCGTGGATCACAAGAAACTGGAAAATTCTGAAAGACATGGGACTACCAGACCACCTGACCTGCCTCTTGAGAAATCTGTCAGGAAGCAATAGTTAGAACTGGACATGGAACAACAGACCAGTTCCAAAGAGGAAGAGGAGTACATCAAGGCTGTATATTGTCACCCTGCTCATTTTACTTATATGCAGAGTACATCATGAGAAACGCTGGTCTGGATAAAGTACAAGCTGGAATCAAGATTGCCAGGAGAAATATCAATAACCTCAGATATGCAGATGATACCACCCTGATGGCAGAAAATGAAGAAGAACTAAAGAGCCTCTTGATGAAAGTGAAAGAAGAGAGTGAAAAAGTTGGCTTAAAACTCAGCACTCAGAAAGCTAAGATCATGGCATCCGGTCCCATCATTTCATGGCAAATAGATGGGGAAACAGTGGAAACAGTGGCAGACTTTATTTGGGGGAGTTCCAAAATCACTGCAGATGGTGACTGCAGCCATGAAATTAAAAGACGTTTACTCCTTGGAAGGAAAGTTATGATCAACCTAGACAGCATATTAAAAAACAGACATTGCTTTGCCACAAAGGTCCGTCTAGTCAAGGCTATGATTTTTCCAGTAGTCATGTATGGATGTGAGAGTTGGACCATAAAGAAAGTTGAGCGCCAAAGAACTGATGCTTTTGAACTGTGGTGTTGGAGAAAACTCTTGAGAGTCCCTTGGACTGCAAGGAGACCAAACCAGTCCATTCTAAAGGAAATCAGTCCTGAATATTCATTGGAAGGACTGATGCTGAAGCTGAAACTCCAATACTTTGGCCACCTGATGCAAAGAGCTGATTCATTTGAAAAGACCCTAATGCTGGGCAAGATTCAAGGCGGGAGGAGAAGGGGACGGCAGAGGATGAGATGGTTGGACGGTATCACCATTGGACATGACTCAATGGACATGAGTTTGAGTAAATTCCGGGAGTTGGTGATGGACAGGGAGGCCTGGCGTGGTGCAGTCCATGGGGTCGCAAAGAGTCAGACACGACTGAGCGACTGAACTGAACTGAACTGAGGGGAGAGAACTGTAGGGGGCTTTGACCAGGCACCTAGCAGGCATTCCTTCTGCACTGTCTGGTTGGCCCATGAAAACGGTGGCAGTCACACCATCACCTAGGTCTCAGGGAGGTTCTAAGGGTCACCCAAGTTAGAGAAAGTCATTTGCAGGTGGTGAAGTGCCTCACAAAGGTCATGACATCTGCCAATACTAGAAGCGCAGGAGTAGTAATCTGATGTCCATGAAGATGTCTCATGGAGGCAAGAGGGGAGGATAAGGAGATGAGGTGAAGAAGAGTTGTTAGCATCGTGGGCTCACGATTTATACCACAGTGTGAACCAGAGACTGGGTGAGAACGTAGGAGAGAATTCTGAAATCGTGTCCCTTTCCTATGTTTGTCTCTCTCTGCTGGTGTCCCTGTGCACGTGTGTGCATCTGTGCTAAGTTGTGTCTGGATCTTTGTGATCCTATGGACTGTAGCCTGCCAGGCTTCTCTGTTCATGAGATACTCCAGGCAAGAAGATTGTAGTGGGTTGCCATTTCTTCCTCCAGGGGATCTTTTTGACCCAGAGGTCAAATGTGCATCTCCTGCAGTGGCAGGCAGATTCTTTACCACTGAGTCACCTGAGACACCACTAGTGTCCTTGTGAAGTTTCTTAAAAGTGTTGGAATGAATAGCTTGTGTACCTATTTGAGAAGCAGCAAGTCAAGGGAAGGGTACTCAGGAGGAAGTGGGGTAGTGAGTAATGTTTTGCATTCTGTAGGTGGTCTAGAATTGTGAAGAGGGGAAAATGGATAGAATTTATGGATTCTGTAGGGAGGAAAGTGGATTTTAGGTTTAATAGGCAAATGAATGGGGTGTTTTCCCACTTGGGCCATGAGAATCCATTCAAGTACAAGTAGGAACAAAACCACCACTCAATAGAGACCCACGGTAGTCACCAAAGATAGGATTCCACAAAAGCAGGTGATGGTTTGTCCTCTAAAATTCATGAGAATACACTTCCTTGCAAAGAAAAATATCCCTCCCTCCACCCCACCACACACATGCTCATACACCTGTTTTATTTGCTTAATGAGTCTTTTTTCAGGGGATATAAAAGTAAGTGTGAAAAGTGAAAGTGTTAGTCATGTCCAGCTCTTTGCAACCCCATGGACTGTAGCCTGCCAGGTTCCTCTGTCCATGGAATTCTCCAGGCAAGAATACTGGAATGGGTAGCCATTCCTTTCTCCAGAGAATCTTCCTTTCTCCTCACCCAGGAATTGAACCCGGGTCTCCTGCATTGCAGGCAAATTCTTTACCATCTGAGCCACCAGGGAAGCCCAAAGGTAAGTGTGCCCAGAACTAAGTAACAAGTAACCATGACAATCTCCAGATGTGGCCCTTGGTACAGCTGATCTGAATCGAACACACTGAGGAGGAGGGCGCTTGAGATATGCAGCTGGAATGGAATCCAAGCCCTCAAAATGCCAAGGCCTTAGCAAACTCCTGCGGTTTAGAGCCCTCACAGAGAAGAAGGAAAGGCAGGGCTTTCTTTTGACACCTATAAAAATTCTTCTTCTTCCCCACCCTTTTTGCTAAGAGACAACAGCGTTTCCAAGTCCAACACATTCATGGGGTGGCGTGAAGGGCACGGTCGTGTAGAGCCTGGAAGATTTCCATTACAGAGCTCAGGTGAAGGCCTCGGGGCCCTGGGGGCCTGCAGCACCCAGAGGGAGCTGGTAGAAAGAAAATGCTTTGGCTGTGCTGAGTAGACCTCATTAGCAGCAGGGTTAATCCTGAGGTTAATGTATATTCGTTAGACTTTTTTGTTTCCGGGTGTCATGTTTCCATTCCTAAGTGAAGAGTTGTTCTGTAGACTTTGGCACAGGTTTAGCTGCATTCTCACTGAGACTTAAGGACGGTTTGTGTGTGGAGGAAAACTTCTGAAGTCTTCTGGTAAAAGGACCATATCTGAGAGTTCAGGTTAGGTGATCAGTTTCAGAGAAGGTACAGAAAGAATGAAGAGTCCGCCCTGGTGTGTCTGAGAGTTAGTGAACAAGACACTCTCAGGGGATATAGCCCTGTTGTAGTAATGGTTAATTTCAACTGTGTAAACAGCCTCCCTGTGGTCAACCTCGAACTCCTGACATGGTCACTGACTGTCGAGCTGGGAAGAGATGTTAAGAATCAGCTTTGCGCCCTAGCAGGAGCCAACCCAGCATACCACCTGCCAGCAGTCAGAAAAGACATGGTAGAACTCGCTCAGAGGAGCAGGATGATAGAACCCAGAGATTGGAGAAGGCAGTTGGGTAGGTGTGGGTGCCGGCAATGCTGGCAGTGCGTGAGAACAGGCAAGAGGTGACAAGCCAAAAGACAGTGGGCACCAAGCCAGCAGGAATAGGTGGTCATCCAAAGAAAACAGCTACTGTTCACTGAGCAAAACTGTGGATAAAATTCTCTGCATTGTCACTAATTCTCACAGCATCTCTGTCAGGGTATTTTTATTCCCATTTTACAGATGAGGAAATTGAGGCCTAGAAAGATAAAATGGCTGGTACTGTGAGACATGATGGAGTGGAATTTCAAATCTGAAGTTAGTTTCCACTACAGCGTCAGGCAAGGGGAGGCTGGGAGCAAAGCCTGCTCTTTAATATGCCAGTCAGGACATTTGGCTGTTGGTGGCCGATTCTGATTCCAGGGATGGCTGAGAATTTTGTAGGAATGAGGGCACTGGTGGGTTATGAGATCAGGGATAAGTCACTGGACCTAGAGTGCAAGATCAGAGAGGGATGACCTTGCTGCTGGGTCACAGTAAAGGCCCTCAACCCTCAAGTGGGATTGACGATTATTAAGTTGGGAGATCTCTGAACATCATCTGACCAGGGTATCCATCGCTAAGTCCTTCCTGTGGCGGCTGGAACTTCTGAAGAAGGATCCTATGTAGGATGACTATGGGTACCTGTGTTTTATAGCAATAGGATGTCTACAGACCTTTAAAACTATAATACAGTCTATGGAAGCTGACTTGAAAATGCAAATATGTGTTTAGTTAATTAATTACTTAGGACCCTACCCGATTCAAAGACAGAGTTGAGCCTATTACATAACTGTGCACCATGTAAGGCACAGAGGTTGGATGAGATGCATGGTTCCTGTGGGGATGGAGATCCAGTGAGTGGGGTATTCAAGAGGAATGCAGCCAAGTGTCTGGAAATTGGAGAGAAATGAAAACCTAAGGACGAGATCCAGGAGGAGAGGGAAGAAGCCCACTCTCCAGGTGGCGGATCAAGAAGACCTAGTTCTGGGAAGAGATTGAAAGGCCTCCAGGGACTCCATGTGGGGCTGGCTCGAAAGGGAAGCCTGGGTGGGAATAAGCTGCTGAAAAGTCAGATTTAACTTCACCGGTATTTCTTATCTGAAGATAGTTTATGTTCTGAAGTTTCTTTCCTGAGTAGGAGACTTTAGTAATATCTCTTCACTCTCAGTATTTGTGTGTGTGTTGACTTGTGGTGGCACAGGATGGAAAATTTGGGTAGTACTGAAAGAAAAACCCATAGGAGATTGATGGTGGGGTTCTGTGATGTGGATGTCCTGTCTGTGGAGGACTAATCCCCTTTCTCACTCTTGGGTACTAATGGCCAAAGACTGTGCCATTCCATGGACACTTCCACTTGCTACAAGTGCCCTGTGAGGTGGGGTCTATTACTATCCTCATTTTAAGTAACAGACAGGACAGGTTACTCTGCTAATAGGTGCTGGGGGTTGCGATTTGAACCTCAGGCACTCTTCAGAGCCCAAACCTAACGTAATTAGGGCAGACCATAGGAGATAGCTTTTCTTTTAGATTGAATATTTGGAATTACATATCGTGCTGTTTTTGATCCTCTGGGTAATGAGAATGTCCCTGATGTAACCAGATCTTGGTGTCCCAGTGAGCAGACCAAGGCACCAACCTCAGCTGCAAGGTGGTGTCCTGCCTCTTCTGTCATATGGGATGCCAGCAGTGAGAAGAGGGCTTTTTCAGAAACAAAGGTGATGAATATGTGAGATTTTCAAGCCTGCGGATGTGACTTGAGTGACTTCCCTTTGGGAAATGGGCACTGACTGGCTAGAAACCTTTAGAAAGAGATCACCCACAGGGTGAGCTACTTGAGAGAACCAGCATGGTTCCCCAGCACATCATGTCGAACAAATGGTGAACAAAGAACTTGTTCTTGTGCAAGACTTCACACTGAGATGACGTAATAATGTAGCTCTCCCCCACTCAGCAACTCAGCCTCTTGGTACATGGTTGAAATGGTGGACCAGAGCAAATTTTGGCAGAGCAAATGGTGCTGAGGTGGAAGAGTCAGCATTTCCCAAATTGTTCTTTCACTGGCTGAGGTAGGTGATTTCAGGAATGTCGCTTACACTTCCTGGGGCCTCTGTTAGTTGCGCAAGGTGATTCTTTCTAGTTTTCTCTCTGGACGGTTGGGAAGATCTTAACAGCTTGAGAAGAAGTATGTCTTGGTAAGCTTAGAAAGACAAAAAAAATTGTCTGAGGTAGAAAACAGAAAGTTTACTCTGGTAGGAAAAAGAAGGGAGCAGTATGATGGCTGGTCTGGAGGTCCGGACTGGCTCCTTACTAGTGGGACAGTGGATTGGTCAAAGGGGACAGTGGGAAAGCACTCCTGACACTTTGCCCTAACCTGGCCCAGGGCCTGGATGTCTTTGGAGGCCACATCCCGGGCTGCTGACTCAGTGCCTTCACCTGTTGCAGAGGGTGACTAATTCCAGTGCCCACCATCACAGCTGTGGCCTTCCTGCCCCTGCCTGCCCCCAGGCCCCTCTCAGCCTCATTCCTCCTGGCCTCCTCCCTTTCCCCCTTTTTGGAACAACTGTGCATAATCGGATCTCCCCCTCCTCTCTGCTCCCCCAACACTCCCACCTGCCCTTTCTGATTCAGTGCCAGCAGCTGGTCAGTGAGCAGAGCCAAATCAAACAGATGTGTGTGGGACTGGCCGGCACGTGGCAGCGGGCTCCCTGTCCATCCCCCTCCCCGATCAGGGCTCTCTCTCAGCTGGTCGGAGTCTGGGTGCCCTCTTTCCAGGACCCCCCACCTCCACCCTAGCAGGGCCTGAGTCAAGCAGTGTTCAGATGCCTTCGCCTTCTGACCCTTCTTGTGTCTCTTCTCTTGCAATCCTCTTTTTCTTTCTCTTACAGCAGTATTCCTTCCCTTTCTTTACTGCTTATCTTTTATTCTATTTTTTATTTTAAAAAATTCTGCCTCATTAGTCAAACTCATGAGACTTCTAAGGATTATGTTTAAAAAAAAAAGAAGACAACCACACCTTCACCTTCTTTTAAAACTGGTTTTAAAGTTCAAATTCTCAAAGATTCACAAAAGACATCACAACAGGACAGAAACCAACCAGAAGAAGAATAACAGATAGTCTTTTTTCACCGCAGCTTGCCCCAGCCCAGGATCTTCAAGATGTCACTTCCTTCCTTCCTTTCTTAGTCAGTGGCATGCAAAATTCATGGTAATTCTCAGAAGTAGGTACCCTTGCAAGCAAACGTCTTTGATTTTTCTGTACAATTGGCTAATTCTCCTCACTCCCACCTACCTGTCTGCGTGGGGATGACTTGAGAAGAGCAGCAATTAACCCAAGAGAGGCCTGTGACGGATCAAAGCCCTCTGGGCACTATTGAAAATAAGATGAACAGGTCTAGCATCATGACATGAAGAGTGCTCTGTGTTTTAAAGTATATTCATTTATTTATTTTTTCTTAAAAATACAAGAAGTGAGACAGCTTGCATTCTAGCTGAGCAACAGCTTCAACAGAAATGATAAACAAAATAGTTTAATAACGCATACAGATTTTTTTTAAAAAAAGAATAGTGTTAAAGGTTGATAATGTTTCTTGCTGACCTGAATGTCTCAAAATTCTACAGCCAGCCATGCCTTTTGCATTTTTCAAATGAATAGAAAATGCAAGGTTAGTGGATTAGGCCTTGTCTGGTTTTCTGTATATCGCTTGAGAGTGCTAGCATTTGAGAAATAGTAAATTATAACAATGTGTTTCCCATTTTGTCCTGACTTCCAGGAAGCTCAGAGTTAAATCTAATGCTTGATCTAACAATTATATTAGCCTTTGGCATTTCTTATGGCTTCAATATAAATATCTAGTTCTATCTTTTTATACTTCAGTATCTATGTTTTTTAATGTTATAAATCATTCAAAATTCTTTTTGGAAAAAAAGGATGATATAGTAAATACATGCAATTCCATAAAAATGACTTCCAGTAATGATGAAGATAATGATTCATGATACGTCACTCTCTACCTTTAATTAGTTATTTACGTACTTGTTCTGAGATCCTCATTAGTCCCAGATTCCCTGAGGGCAGAGTCACCAGTGTTCGGGCATCTCCCCTGGGATGGGTGTTTAGTAGGATTCTGTTGGATAAATACAGCCTGAGGATTAATTTTAGAGGAAATAGAACGAAATTTTCTTCCCCTTTCTTTTCCATTGCTTTCCACTTTCTTTTTTCTCTTTCTTTAGAGCAGATACTATTGATGCGATCTTTGTGCCCAGGCAGCTTGGAGCTAATATATGGGGCTGCTTCTCCAGTGCCAGGCAAGAAGTTGTTTTCTCTTCTTTCCCCTTTGAAGCCCGTCATAAATTTTTTCTTTCTCTATATTGTTGTCTCCCTCTTCCTGCATCATACTCAGTAATGTTCTCCTACATAAATAATAACCACTTACATTTACATAAGCACCGGTAACACAGGCACATTCCTTCCCAAAAGGATTTGAGATGGCTGTCTTAGAGGATTTTTAAATTTTACAGCACACTCTCAGATGCTGCCAGTGCTATTATTAGCTAATATTTATTGTGCACTTGCTACGTGCCAGGCACTAGGTAAGGGCTTTTTGGACACCACCTCAGTTAGTCCTTACAGTAATCCCGTGAAGAGGCTGCTGATAACATCCCTGCTTTTACTATGAGGAAACAGCCAGGCTCTGGAACTTGCCCAAGGTGGCACAGGCAGGAGGCAGCAGGATCTGGATGTGAACTCTGACCTCTAACTAAGAGACCTAACCTCCTAGCCTCTGAATATACGATCCCTTTGAGTCACTGTTGTAATCGAATGAAATAGGTAAGGTGGGGGTGATTCACTTTGTCTTACTGATGACTGGGAAGAAGAACAATGTTTGCTGAGGACAGATGATGTCCAGGGCTTATGTATTACTCATTTTGTCCCTCCAATCATTCTACAAGGTGGACATCAATTTCTGCATCACAAATGAAGGAACAGAAGCTTCAGGTGTTTAGTTAACTTGAATTGACACTCAGTAGAAGAGGCAGGATTTGATCCCGGTTCCTTTGACTCTAAAGTCCATATCTTTTCCCCATTGAACATGGGGAGATACCAGCCCAAGCTCACAGAGTAATTTGCAAAAATGCCTTTCTCAAGTTCTGGTGTCCTGCTGCGGTCAAAAAGTGCAGTGTCTATCTGGCTACTGAATGTCTTTCCCCATGTGACTTTGAGGGGGAGGGAGCATCTTATTATGACTCCTCGACAAGGCAAATGCAATTGAATTTCCATTTCATTCAGAGTAGAGAGAGAATAGCTTTGGGAACAAGGCTAGTTTGAAACAAGGGCTCCTGAAGCTAATTAAAAGCTAGGCTCCAGCTCTGCTTTTCATTCCTTAAGAATGTTTGACCTCATTAAATAGGAAAAAGCAAGTAGAATTTTCTGATTTTTTTTTTTTTTTCAGGTTCTGCAGGGGATGGGGACTCTGAGCCAGTGGGACATATTTCTATGGCTTTCAGGCTTTCAACCTGCATGGTACTGGCATCAGCATTGCTGTTGTGATGAAGACTTACACTTCTCCATCTCCAGTCTTATCACCCTGAAAGGATCTCAGCTTGGTAAAGTAGACACAGAGGACACATGCTCCCTGTTTCAGGTTCCTGTTCCCCTGCACTCCCTCCCTGGCAGACACAGGGGTTTGAGGAAGCGAGGAAGCGTCTGCAGGCTCAATACAGTGGAGCAAGTGGTTGGTCCTCAAAAAGGCTGCCCTTGGGCTCATCCACAGACACCTGGAGCTAACCGATGCTCACAGGCAAGGAGTTCCAGCCAAAAGAGACAGAGAAGTTCACAGACTCTCCATATGGCTCCTGGATGGAATGGAAGACTCTAAAACTTTGTTCTAATGTTTGGACTTAGAACTCACAGTGGGCAGCAGCAAGTCAGGGGCCATGTGCTCAAGCCATGGAGATGCCTAGGACTGCAAAGATTAGTCTGGCAGAGGCAGAGACTGGAAATCTTTAGGTTTTGATTTAAAAGTCTCCATTGATGGGGAGCCTATGGAGTGCCAGGCACTGTTTCCAGATTTGCATCTATTGTTGCCTAATCTTTCCAGCCACTCTGCAGTTGGTGTTAGTATCCTCATTGTAGAAGTGAGAAAGCAGAGGCAAAGGTGATGTTTTCCTTTTCCATGGTTCTTGATCCTTACTAAGTTAATACAGTGTGATTGGAGGAATCCTAGTTTTACAAGGTATTAGAACTGGAAGGGATGTTAGAGGTCATGTCTACAGTCTGAGGATAATGATGCAAAAAGATCCAAAACCGGAAAAGTAAATCATTTTGCTCCAGGGCATACAGCAGAGCTGGCACCTCCTCCTGGGCCTCTGGGTTTGCAATGTGGAGCTGTCTTTTCTTCTCCACGTAACAGTAGGAGAACCCAGAGATGTCTGAGAGTAACGGGCCAAATGTCAAGGCTGCGCTGGCTCCATCACTAGGCAGTGATGACCATAGACGTGGCCATTTTCAAACCAATTCTCACTCTATCTGCTCAACATTCCTTTAAAAAGAGGGAAGAAGCAGCTTTTCAGTTTTGGAAGATGAAACAACTTGCCAATGATGAAAAGGGACATCTTTGCCCATCGAAAGTTTCAAGTGCCTCAAGGGAAAGGTGCAGGCAGAAGGTGAGCTGCTTTTGCATTTTCTTATTTCCATCATCTTGTGCTCTTAGGTATCACATGCTAAGTCTTTCCTTCAATGCACTAGCAAGTTGCTTTTTTCACTCCTTGGTTTTCTCCAAAGTTTGGTGTTCCAGTGGAACTGTCTTCTAGAAATGTCCCTGATTTATCTCACCATGTCTCTAGTAAGTGTATAGTCTATGTTCACAGTCATAATATAAACCCTAGTCTCTGTGAGCCACACGCAGGATTGCCCAGATGCAGGCACCTGGAAACTCAGAGATGGTTCTTGGGGCAGGGGTCTGGCTTTATCACCATATACAGGATGGTTAAGAAGAACTGGGGCTGAAAGGGATCTTGGAGGCTATTTCAAACTCACATTTTCTGAATCACGTGGTGGCTGTTTTTCATTAAACAGTGCCTTTCAGAAATTCTCAGAGGTTGAACATGTTGGTACAGTGATCGTTGTTGTTGTTTAGTCTCTAAGTCATTAATCTGACTCTTTGGGACCCTATGGACTGTAGGCCACCAGGCTCCTCTGTCCATGTGATTTTCCAGGTGAGGTTACTGGAGTGGGTTGTCATTTCCTCCTCCAGGGGATCTTCCTGACCCAGGGATCGAACCCAAGTCTTCTGCGTTGACAGGCAGATTCCTTACCACGGAGCCACCTGGGAAGCCCTGGTATAGTGATAGAGTCATTTTCAAGGACACAGAATAAGGAGCTTAGATACTCGATTCTACTTTTCACTTTGAATGTTCTTTATGAGCCAGTTTTATTTATCTGTTAAATCAATAAAAGACTGCATGAACACACGTTTTAAATGTGATGAAATATAAAATCTGCACAAGTCTTAGTCATGGTCCCTTCACTTCAGCCACTGGTTGAATTGCTGGTCCCTGAATTATGTCATGACAATGCCCAGCAGCAGTAAGACTAATAATTTCTTCAATTTGATATAAGTCCTTTACACTCTTATTACAGAGGATCAGAGGCTTTGAAGTTAAATTTTCATATCTAGTTTCCCACTTAACTTCAAAGGCACCCTATGAAGTAGATAGGTAAAGAATCTTTATTCCCATTTTGAGGCTGAGCCAACTGAGGCACAGCCAGGAGAAATAACTAGCTTAAACTCACACAATGTACTAGACACAGGAACAATGGGTCTCCTGAATTCTGATCCAGAATTCTTTCTGGATTATATAGGGTATTATACATGAGTTTGAGTCAACTCCGGGAGTTGGAGATAGACAGGGAGGCCTGGCATGCTGTAGACCACTGGATCACAGAGTCAGACACAAGTGAGTGACTGAACTGAACTGATATGGGGTAAGTGCTTAACGCCCCCAGATTTGGAGCATATGTTTGGCTACTAACACTTTCTCCCAAGATAGGAAAAACACCTGGCTGCTACTTGCCACACCACAGTAATGACCACATGCCTCATGGGCACCCAAGCTTCCTCATCTTATTTCATTCTGTTCCCTCTGCTGGGAATGCCCTCCCTTCCCTTTTTCCGAATGACCAGCTCCTCCTAATTCAGTTTAAAGCCAATTCAAATTGTACCTTCTCTCCGCACGTTTCCTGATTAAATTCCTTTTATGGGTCTTTGTCTGCCTCCACTACAGCAATGGGCACTAAACCACCGCCAGGCATTTTTCAGGGAGTCACAGAAGGAAGAGAAACCAGTGGCCAACTCAAGGGCCAGCTTATTGAGATCTGGGAGCTGGTCTTTGCTTTTATATTTACATCACTTCACACAGTGCCTGGAATATAGGAGATATTTGACTTAAGGTTGCCAAGGGCCTGAAAAATAGGTTGCTTCTATAAAGAAACAAACTGTTGGGAAAGGAGTGATGTATTAATAGTAAAAATGGAAGCCAGGACCTTGGCCTTCAGGTTTCAAGCTGGACTGTGCATCTGAGATGATTATGAACATTTTTGAGGCTAAGAGACTTGAAATCTCTTGTGAAGTGGGTCTACCAGCAGTGTCTATTCTGAGTGACCATGAGCCCACTGATGCCTCAAGGGCCGAACGCTGGTGTGCAGGGTATTGTTGCTTTAGCCCAGCTTTTCTCTTCTAAGTGTCAAAAACAACTTTTGATGGAGAAAAAGAATTGAGTGGGGGTGAAAAAAAATCTATGAGTCCCCGAATAATCTCCAGTTTGATAATGATTTATCTTATTTCATTGTTAATTTTGCAATTAAGCAAGAGTATTTTATATGCCTGAATGACCCATGGATTGTATCTTAATCAAATTAATGTGTCTGTAACATAAGACTGATTCAGCATTCAACCATCAGGATAATAAAGCCCAGTTTCCTCTCTCCTTTCTTTCTCCTCTCCCCACAAAACCCTTCATCACAAAAGGTCAACTGCCTGAAAGCCTGTTGTTTTGATGACTGGCGTGAGATTCTATTGGTTAAAAATGTGAGAAAGCTGGCTACCTACCCTCCCCCCACTTCAAACCAACTGTATGTGTGTGTGACAGTGTGTGTGTGAGTTTGAACCAAAAAAAAAGAACTGTGGTTAATTCTTCTTGTTGTGTGCTTCCTGCCACTGACATTTGCTGCTGCTGCTGTGTAATGAGGTTGAGGCTGGGTAGGAAAATCAGATGCAAATGACCTATTTATTTATTCCCCAATTATGACTGCCCTTCTCAACCCTTGTTCTTGGAAAACCTGGAAAGTAGAAAGAAGGGGTCATGAAAGCCAGCTGAACAAGGCATTACCCTGAAGCAACCCCTGGGACTTTAGGTCATTTTAGTTGATAAGAAATTTGAAAAATTGTGATTCTGTTTAATAAAATGGCATATATTTTTAAAAATTATAAATCGTGAATGATGGCTTTTTCATAGAGACTTTATGGTTGAAGTCAGGACTAGGATTTATGTTTCGCTGGGTTCAATTCATCAGCTTTGATAGGGATTTCAGCAATATTTCCCCCATCCTCATTCACTCCATTTTCCACAATTTAGTGGGGTAATTGAAAAATATATTAATCAGATCATGTCTCTTTCATGTCTAAAATCCTTCAATGGGTTCCTATTCCACTGCTTAGAATAAAATTCAAAGTTCTCGCTATGGCTTAGAAAGCCCTCTGACATAAAGTGCCCCCTGCCTTGCCCTCTGACCTTTTCTTTCTCTCTACCCTCCTTGCTACACTGGCTGCTTACCTTCCAGCCTCAGGGACTTTGCACAGGTGGTTTCTGCTGCCTGCTTGCCCCTCGGTTCCTGTCCTGGCTCACAGAATAATGCCACCTCTTTACATAAGGCTTCCCTCATGTTTCCCTATGTGTTTTCCTTGCATTCATGCATTCTAAGTTGCTTTGTCATGCCTGACTTTTTGCAACCCTATGGACTGTAGCCTGCCAGGCTCTTCTGTCCATGGGATTCTCCAGAAAAGAATACTGGAGTGGGTTGCCATGCCCTCCTCCAGGGGATCTTCTTGACCCAAGGACTGAACCAGCATCTCCTGCATTGCAGGCGATTCTTTACTACTGACCCACCAGGGAAGACTTCCCCTTGCATTACTCTGTAATAGTTTGTATTTATTTCTGTGCTGAATTTTAATTTTATTATCTGCTTTCTCATTAGCCTTTAAGCTTTATATCTGGTTTGTTTGCCACTATGTCCAGTTCTGGGCCCATCATAGAAGCTTAAGTAATATTTAAGAAAGAAAGAATGGGCAACCCATTGACTATCATAAATATTAAAATTTCTTAGCCATAAAATGGGAATCAAGAGCTCAAAGCTAAGTCATTAAGTCATGTCTGACTCTTTGTAGTCCTGTGGACTATAGCCCACCAGGCTCCATGGGGTTCTCCAGGCAAGAGTACTGGATTGCCATTTCCTTCTCCAGGGGGAGCTTCCCAGACCAGGGATCAAACTTGAGTCTCCTGCATTAGCAGGCAGATTCTTTACCACTGAGCCACAATAGCCATCTTTATTCTACAGCTAGCAAAATGAAAAAATCAAATTCATTTTGCTATTTGTTTTACACTGAACTTTGAGATATTAGGATGTTGGTTGGACATGGAAGGAATGTGAGACTGAGAGTTTTGGTTTTTGTTTTTCTCTCTCTATTCAAAGTTCACTCGCTCATGTGGCAGGGATTAGACACAGCCCTTCTCCTTCATCCTGTGCCTGGCAAGGGTAACCACTCTGTTGCTGTATCTCCTTTCCCTTAGCCCCTTTGGTCATTGTCTCTGCCTTTAATGGGCCAGGAAAATCATGGGAAACATGTTATCCAACAGTTCAAGACTCACCCTTCACCACTCCTTCCTTCTTTAGGAGTTTCTTGTATAAATCAGTGGTCCCCAACCTTTTTGGTACCAGGGACCAGTTTCAAGGAAGACAATTTTTCCATGGACTGTGTGGGGGAATAGTTTCAAGATGATTGAAGTCCATTACATTTATTGTGCAGTTTATTTCTATTATTGTTACACCAGCTCCACTTCAGAACAACAGGCATTAGATCCCAGAGGTTGGGGACCCCTGGTCTAAATAAATTTGGAGACTTTAGAAGAGATGCTCAAAAACTTGGAGAAGATACTAAGCACAAAAATGCCACTGTTCTCCCCTTCTCTTCTCAGAAGGCTCCAAATCCAGTCCCCGTAATTTCTATTGGCCTCTCTTCCCTTCATCCCTTCCTGCTCTGTGATGCCAGAGCTGAGAGTTTATACAAGTATGCTCCTGTAGAACCCCTGATTCTGTTTTCTTTTTGGTTCCCCAATTTCTTCTAGGATGGAGACAGAAACCTGCAAGAGGTTGAGAATAAAAAGAATCAAAGGGAACTATGTGTCTTCTGGAGAGCCAGTGAATATCTCTGAATTTGATGTATCTATAAAATGGGAGTTAAAAATGCCAAACTCACAGCATTATTTAAGGTGAAATAAAATGGACCCAATGGTAAAAAATTCACCTTCAATGCAGAAGATAAAGGAGACCTAGTTTCTATCCCTGGGTCAGGAAGATCCTCTGGAGGAGGGCATGACAACCCATTCCAGTATTCTCACCAGGAAATCCCATGAACAGAGGAGCCTGGAGGACTATGATCCATGGGGTCGCAAAGAGTCAGACATGACTGAAGTGACTAAGGACACATGCAAATCACAGATGTAGCAGTATTTTTTACAATATTTGATACTTAATGCTCAATAAATATGAACTGATTATTCATTAACTGTTTTCACTTCTCCCCGCTCTTTGGCTGCTCCAGAATCCACATGATTCCTTCAGCCTAGGATGGTAGGAGACTATCATTACAGTTGGTCTACCTATTTGTTAAGAAAGTGGAGAAGTGGGTTGAGTTTAGGAAATGAATAAGTTCTGAGCATTGACCTCACATTAGATTTTCCATCTCAGCTCTGTGTGTGCGCTAGGTTTCGGCCTCTAGAATTCCAGTGTGCGGAGGGGTTCTAATGGTAAGCAAATTCAGTTTCCCCCACTCATTCATAACTAGCAATCTAGTGAACAAAGCGGTCTTTAGTAGAACCATCCCACTGTCTGATTTTGCAATCAGGCTCCATTTCCACTTCCCAAGGGTGAAAATCCTAGAAAGAATGTGAGATGAGCAGGAAAAGAAACAGAAGATGCCACCGAAATGCTAGCAAATCCCACTGTCAAAATAGAACCCTCAGCTTGTTATGTTGGCCTAGAGAAAAGTAGTTGGGTTGTCATTCAGAGAGGGTTCTTTAAAAAATTAGTTCCCTTAAAATTGTAGGGTCTCTGACTAGCCACAAGAAGCTAAGTGGATGAGAGATGTGGCAAGATGCTTGTAGAAGACCAAGGACATGCCCTGGACCATATGATGCCTGCCTTGGAGACATGACTAGGCAGGTGACATTTGAAAGGGATGAGAGAACCTCTTGGTTTCTAGCTTCTTCCCTCCAATGCCATATGCTTTCCAGTATAACTGGATTTTGGCCCTTCTGCCTTTGTGTTTTCTGAAGTAAGATTAATCAGGATTCTGCTAAGGTGCTTGGGCTGGGAAAGAGCTTCCAGCTCTGTGTCAGACTGCTCTTCAGGGACCTCCCCCGCTTTGAAAAGTGCCAGCCTGGAATCAAAGAGTTGACCCATTCGAGTGGGTGGATCTGAGTTCACGGGCCACCTCTACCATTCACAGCCGTGTGAGCACAGCTGGTCACCTTCCCTGTCTGTGCCATGGTTTCCATAGTAAATGGAGAAAGTTGGTGCCTACCTCACAGAGCTGTTGGGGAGATTATGTGGGGCACTGAAGCGTGTCCAGGATCTGGTCAGCAGTCAAAGCTAGTTTGTGCCCTTTCCTGCCCAACTCCCTCTTACACTACCATGTTCTGTACTGTGGAAGGAGTCTGGCAACCCTCAGGGATGATGAGGCAGATGGAGGAGAAAAATTTCAGGGGGAAAAGGTCTCCAGGACTTCAAGACGGAGGTGAGGAGCTCTGTTTATCAGATTAATTTTGCACATAAAGGAGACTTACCTTCATCTTGCACCAAAGATGGTTGTGCATGACTGGGGCTTCGAAATAAGATTGAAGCTGTAGACAACTTTCCTAGTCCAGATTTATGGTGCCTCTTTGAAATATACCTAAAATTCCAGAGGAAGAATTCTATTTCAAAAATATATGACCTCTCTTTCTCCCTACCCCCACCTTTTGCTGAAAGAGGTCTTTTGAGCAAAGGAGCAGGAGCATTGAAGTTAATCAGTTGAAAGACTTGTGTCATGTCAGTATTAGAGCAAATAAAGAGATGTCCACTCTGCTGCCGTCAACTTTTCAGTGGAGAAGACAGAATATTAAATAAGTAATAACAATGAACTGAGCAGGGGCTCTGTGATGGGGGGTGGGTAGTACACAGTCCCCTAAGAAAACAGCAGAAGCATGGAGCCTAGTCTGGTGGAGATCATGGTTGGGGAGGAGGGATAGAGGGATGGTCAGGGAAGGTTTCCTGGAGGAGTGGCATTTAAACTGAGACCAGAAAAGTGAGTAGAGGAAATCTACATGCAGAGAGTTAGAAAGGTAGAGGAACCAGCATACGCAAAGGCCCCTGGTGAAACAGCATGAATCAAGGTAGAGACTGAAGGATGTTTACTTGGGCTGGAGCAGAGGATAGACAATAGGATGAGTCAGAGAAGTAGGCAGGGGCCTGCTCATGAATGTTCTGGGAAGCCAAGCCCAGGGAGTTCAATTTTATCCTAGAACCCTTAAGTGTTTTGCTCAAAGAATGATCATCATCAGCAATGCTGGCTACTAGGTGGGGCATATACAGACAAGTCAAACAAGTGATGAAGATGGCCCGGATTCAGGCAGTGACAATGGAGAAGGAGACATGAAGGACCAAGAGATATTTAGGGGGAACATGGACAGGACTCAGCAATGGGTTGGATGCAGGGTGCTAGGGGAGGAGGGAGTGTAGAGGAGGACACCCAGGAATCTGAGTGGGTATGTTTAGTGAGATAATAACCCAGAGCAAGAAACAGGTGCCGGCAGAG
The DNA here is from genome assembly GCF_054371585.1 of Giraffa tippelskirchi. Taxonomy (NCBI): domain Eukaryota; kingdom Metazoa; phylum Chordata; class Mammalia; order Artiodactyla; family Giraffidae; genus Giraffa; species Giraffa tippelskirchi. The sequence goes on along the minus strand of NC_137276.1, from coordinate 156,036,569 downwards.
AAGAGGCGAATTTCAGCCTGGGAGCTGGGTTGAGGAGTTTAGTGTGCAGACAAGAGCAGAGATAGAGATAAAGATTTGGGGGTTATCAGCATGTAGGTCATTGTTTCTCATGTCATATTCCAGGTACCACCTGCATCAGACCCACCTGCAGTATTCAATCAAAAGAAATGGCTGGGGAAGGTTGGGATAACGGCTAAAGAGTTGTTAAATATTTTGCCCATAAAATGAGCACAGAGAAAATACATTTGAATGTACTTAACGGAATTGTGTCAGAATATTGCTGGTGTGACAAGAGCAGAACCCCCAGGAAGAAGGAAGGGTTCCTTTTCTCTCCTTCCCTCCTGGTTACCTGTTCCACACTCCTTTGCCCCAAGCGAGACTCATTTTGTTTGTTTTTTAGGGGAGAAATGGTACAAATGAAGCCCAGCCCCACGCTTTTTTTCCTCTTCTTTTTTTTTTTTTTTTTTAAGTCTAATTCAGGACAGAAAAAGCTTTCATCAAAAGAACAGATGTCATCTGCTTTGGTCCTTTGTGGTGGTTTTATTTTATTTTATTAAAAAAAAATTTCTCCCACAGAGGAGGCTCATTTAAACATAATGAAGGGGCAACAAGAGTCCTCTCACAGAGGTGGCTCAGATTCAGTTTGACTCAGGGGAGGGAGACCAAACAAGGCGAAGTCCTGTCCACCGGGCTCCCCTCCGCAGGGCCCCAGCAGCTGCATTTCAGATGCAAATGGGAGACGAGGGTGCGGCAGGGGAGGGGAGGGAAAGGGCCCAGGAAGCTGACGTGCAGGTGTTGAGGATTCCAGACAGCCTGGCAACAACAGGCTCTGAAAACACAGAGCTCACAGACGGAGCGGGCCTGAGAGCGCTTGCTCGGAGGGCTCAAGTGGCCCCGCAGCTGCACTGGACATTCCTTTTCAGAGCCATCAATGGGCTCTGTATTGAAAATATGAGGGCCGGCAAATGGCACGTTCGGAGAAAGGAAACGCTTTGGGAATGGAGCGAACACCAGGCCTGGAGCCTTTGCCTGGGCTGAGCTCATGACTGAAATCCACGAACAGGCACGAAGTAGATATTCGATGTATGACCCTGGCATCCTGGGGCTGGAAGGAATCCAGGAATCTAGTCCAGCCCTCTCATTCTGTAGAAAATACACGGCAGGGGCCTGTGTGGCTTGCTCTTGATCACAGAGTGTGTGAGAGGAACTCGCAGCACAGAATCCAGGCGGTGGCATCTATGGAGCCCTCTCTGTGTAGACAATGCTCAGTACTTCGTGTGCATGGTTTAATTTGCACAACAGAACTCAGAGAGAGCTTTTCTTACTTTTGTGGTTAATATGGAGAAATTGAGGCTTTGGTGAATTTAACACCTATTTCATGTCAATAAGCTCCTAAATCATAGAATCATTGTCAGGATTTGAACCTAGGTGTGTATGTCTTATTCCAAAACTCATGACTCTTCGTTACACTTCATTCCTGACTCCTGGGCAAACAGTCTGTTCTCTCAAGCATACACACACACACACACACACACACACACACACACACACACACACACACACCTGTACATATGCAAATAATGTCTATTCCCATGTATGTAAAATCCACGAATTTATATATATATACACACACAAACACATGCATATATACGTACCTCGAAACATGGAACTTTAGACTTCAGACATATAAACATTAAACTATAGTACTATTGAATTCGGTTATAGAAGAGTTATGGTTAAGATTGGTAACAATCCCCTGTGCCATGTCTGGCACACAGTGTGTACTCAATAAATATTTGGATTTGAATTCTCCCTTTACATTTTCCTTAGAGACAGAACCTAGCAACTACTAATATTATTATTCCTGTGAATCCTACACATTTGTATCGTGCCTATAATTTACAAGACACATTCACACCTATTAGCTCATTGCATCTTGGTAACACCGATGTAAAAAAGCTGAGCAGAGCCACTAGTGCCATTTTATAGATGAGGAAACTGAGGCTCAGGGAGATCAAATACTTTTCCCAGAGAAAGCTGCGAGATGAGCTCGAATTTGCTCATCCCAGCATGTTGACAGAAGCTGTTGGGTGAGGGGCAACTGATAATGGGGGTCAGAGGAGGAGAGCCATCAGAACACGGGTTCACCTGTTACCTCCTGAAAGATGTTGTGGTTCGAGGAGTAAAGGTCCAGATTCTCAGACAGACAACCCCAAACCCTGTGAGGCTGTGAGTGTGGGAGTGGTGCTGGGAGGTGAGGTGACCACGGAGATATTACCCGGGGGAGGTGAGACTGTGTGGGTGACTTCCTTTGCACTGATGTGTCATCTTCAGTGCCGGTCTGAGGACTGTGGCAATGGCTGTGTGAGTGCCCACAGACAAGCACCCACGTGGGCCGACAATGCCCATGACTTACTGGGGACATGGTCAGAGTCCCAGCCTGTGGTAGGGTGGGTCCTGGGTTTCTGGGTCCCCCTACAGAGCACTGGCTTTGAGCGGTTCTGTGACTTCAATCAGAGATTCTGAGACCAGTCACTTTGCAGTGTGGGTGGACCCACAGTCCCACTCCTTCCTCGGGAAAAATAACTCAGCAATATCTCACTAATGAGTGGGCTGGGAGTGTGAGCTGTGTCTTTGAAGGATGGTGCAATATAAAATCTGAGCCTGATAGAGTTGTAAGGTACTTGGATCAGATGCCTATTTTACGGATGGGAACACTGAGGATCAGAGGATAAAAGTGACTGTGTTTATTACTTCATGCCTATCTTTAGGGCTTCCTCCATGGCTCAATGGTAGAGTCCATCTGCAATGCAGGAGACGTGAGTTTGATCCCTGGGTTGAGAAGATCCCTGGAGGAGGGCATGGCAACCCACTTCAGTATTCTTGCCAGGAGAATTCCACAGACAGAGGAACCTGATGGGCTACTGTCCATGAAGTTGGGAAGAGTCGAACACAACTGAGCAGCTAAGCATGCAGGCACGCCTGTCTTAATATTTCATTTATTCAAAAAACATCTGTTAAGTAGGCATTCTGTGGAAGGACCTGCCTCCAAGAATCTTCCAGTCTATTGGACAGAGATGTGTATAAACAAGAAGTCACAATGGTGCTTAGTAAGAGTGACCATGTTTTGAGAGAGGGCTCAGAGAAGGAGGTACCAGTGCATTTCTGAGCATCTGAAAGAACCAATCAACAGAGATGACATTTTAGCTGAATCTAGAAAGATAAACAATGTTGCCAAAGGCAGAGAAATGCTTACCTGTGAGAAAGAACATGTTCAAAGACCCAGAGGAGGAAAGAGATCACTGATACCAGGATTCTGAGGACTGGCTCCCCCAGGGGATGTCTCTGTGCATAAGCTTTGTGGGGGTAGGATCAGCAGGTGAAACTAGAAGGTGGACAGGTCCTGGATCATGAAGGGCTTCATTCACCAGGCTGAGCAGTCTGGGCTGTTTCTTATAGGAATTGGGAAAGCACTGAAGGATGTTACATAGGGTGAGAACAACGTTAGAAGTGTGGTTTGGGCATAGCATTCTGTGGACAGTCTGGAAAAGACTGATGAGAGACAGGGGTCAGTTAGAACATGCCTGAAAGAGTTGTACTAAATAATATCAGAAGGCCATTATTATCAGAAGGCCACTCTTCTCACTCAGAAGAGTCAGCTGTAAGTGGGGAAGGAGAGGAGGAAATGGAGTGAGATATTCAAGAACTGAAATTGACCTGGATAGTGGAGTGATGGGAAGTATGGGTAGAGGAGGGGCCCAGGAGGGGTCTAGATTGGGTGATTGGGTAGACGGTAGTACAGCCAATGAGAAGAAGAGCTGAGGGAGGTGGGTGGGTGGGGCATTTTCAGTTTTAAACTTGTTGCATGTGCCATGTATGGGGATGTTAAAGTGATGATATAGGTGGAAAAAACAGTCTGGACCCTGAGCGAGGCCAAGATTGGCAGTCAGGCAGCTGTCAGGATTAGAACCCGTTCACAATCATTTCGGTGATAAGGGATACTTTTTAAAACAAGTTCATCAAAAGTGGTATTCAGATGTGTCTCAGTCCTTGGGCTAAAAGCCTCCAGAGGGCAGAAGGACATCCAGCATCTGCTCTGGAAGGTCCCTCTGGGCTGGTGGGAGTTAGTTCATGGTGAGGTGAGGTGAGGGGGTCATGGGAGGGAGCTCAGGCTCCGCCTGTCTGCACTGTGTCAGAGCCAGGAATTTACCAGGGTCAAGTCCCTTTATCTTGGAGCATCCTTCATCAGATAGTGTATTCACTCATTTCCTCTTCAACCCCCATACCCTTCCCACTACTACCACCTCCTCACCTTAGTCACTGGAGCTGAGTCATCCTTTGAGGCTATTCTTGTCACCTTCCCCTCCGTAAGGACGGAAAGAGTTTGGCAGGAGTCACCCGGCATGGGTGTTGCCATCTGCTGGCCAGACTGGAACGAGGGAATGGGTCTCAGACTCCGGGTTCCAATCCCTTTACCATTGGTTGCTTCCTGGGAGGCCGAGGGGGAAGTAAGACTGACCAGTCTCTGTGACTCCCAGAAAGGAAAAGAGAAATAGAAGTTGATGAGGGCAGAGCAGCTCTGAGGTGCCAGGCACATGCCAGAACCATTAACATCCATCCGCCATCATAGTGGCCCGAGGCAAGTGGTGTTCTTCTCAGATGGGGAACATGAAGATCGTGACATTAAGCCATTTTCCCAAGGTCACATAGCAAGTATATCAGAATGATTTACAAGTTCACACTCTTTCCACTACATTCCTCTATGATTGCTCTATCATGTCTGGGGGAGGATGGCATTCCAGTCAACTCATGGTTGAATACCTCTGGGTGCAAAGTGTAGCACCAGAGAGGTTAATAGAAGCATCTTGCTCTTGAGAAGCTCACCATGTCATGCTGGAAAACTTTGAACCTTTGATTCATTCACTCAAGATTATCTGAGCACCACTGGTGAGTAGAGCCCTCACGGGGGCTGTGGAGACAGAGGAGGCAGGGGCTCAGCACTGGCAACTGGAACACTGACCTCGAGAAGCCGTGGGAAAGCAGAGGAAGGGGTTTTTCATATTCTATGAAGATTTCAAGGAAGATTTCTTGGAGTTACTTTTCTTTTTTTTTTCAAACTTTAAACTTTTTATTTTGTACTGAGGTATAGCCAATACAACGATGTTGTGACAGTTTCAGGTGAACAGTGAAGAGACTCAGCCATACATTTACCTGTATCCATTCTCCCCCAAACCTCCCTCCTATCCAGGCTGGCACATAACATTGAGCAGAGTTCCATGCGCTATGCAATAGGTCCTTGTTGGTTATCCATTTTGAATAAGCAGTGTGTACATGTCGATCCCAAACTCCCTAAGTATCCCTTCCCCTAGGCAACTATAAGTTTGTTTTCTAAGTCTGTGAGTCTCTTTCCAGAGTGACTTTCTGACTGACATCAAGACTGAGGCTTGTATAGACAGCGTACGTAGGGAAGGAAGCCAGGGCTGAGGTACAGGAAGTACAGGCTGAAGTACAGGAAATGGCAGGTATAAAGGAGAGTAGCACGGCTTAGCAGATGTCAGGGAGCTGTTGGATTGTTGAGCTAAGGTTTCAAAGTCCCACCATTAAGAGAGAACTACTGAAGATCTGAGTATTTGTGTGTTCTTCTGCTGACCCACCCACCAGCTCTTCCTTGCATTTACTCCCTTTACTGCTCCCTTGATATCAGGTGCCAGGGTTTAGGGGACAGCAGAAAATAAAAAACAGGGACAGTCCCTGCCATCAAGGAGGTTAGGGACCCATATCAGAAGGTCACAATTCAATGGATGTTTGCAAACTTGGAGAGTGTTCACAAGGAAAGGAAGATGATGTGAGAGACCACAGAATGGGAGGGTGTGTTTTGGGGGAGTGTGGTGGTAAGGAAAGATGGCTTTGAAGAAATAGCACTTAAGCTGAATTTGAAAAAATATATAGAAGTAATTAGATTCTGGGTGTGTGTGTTGAATGGATGGTGAAGACAGGGGTAGGGGGCAGAGAATATTATCCCAGTAGCAAGGCACTGACAAAAAGGAGACAGATGTTATAGCAAGCATCCTAGCAAAATAATAATGCAGGGTGGTCTAGAAGCTGTTGGCACATCGTTGGGATCCCTGAGTCCAGTTATTGAAGCCATGCTCTAGTGCTGCTGTGTCTAGTATTGATGACAGTCCTTGGCTTTGCTCTGTGACTAGGACCTTTGGGTCCTAGCATCTTCATTTGTAGAGTGTGATAGAACTCACCTGTGTGCTTTTCAGAATACTGATAATAAGAAGTGACAAAACATAAGTTGTCTAGAGACATTTCCTCAAGGATTAACAATTTGGAGCTGATATAAAAAGTCAGAAAAGAGCTTCAGAGCGTTAATTAAACATACCTGCCCACACTCACACACAGCCCAGGAATTCATGATGTCAGCTTCTAGTAGACAGATGTGAGCCTTTATTTCTACATCTACCTATCTCTAAGTAAAGAGGTGGGATGTGAAGAGATGCAGGGCACTAACATCCCCTCTGTGCTCCTTGGAAATCTCCTGAGAAGAGAACGCTGCTTTAATTTCCTTCCATTTCTAGCACGCTTTTTCTTCCTGGGCTACAAAGGGGCTTCAGTTTGGAGCCAAAGCACATCAGACACAAGGATTAGTGTCTGAGCTAGGGGGAGAATCCAGATTTCCACAGCACTGAGCTGCCACTTTCTGAGAGTGAAAGTCCTGGCAGAGTTTTCCGGTTGTTGTTTAAGAGCCTAAGAACACTGAGATCCTGCAACCTTCAGAGACCAATGAGAAAGTGTGTCCATGTTATTCAGTATATTCTCATCCTTGAGAGTGTGAAAAGGAGGGACTGTCCTCAGAATGTCAGTGGGCATTTGACCTCTAGCCTTGGTTCTGCCATGTATTGAGAGTGTGACCTTGAACACAGTCGCTTGCCAGATCAGAGGGAAATATCTCCAACTCCAAAACAAGGTGGTTGGTCCAAGGTCTCTGACCTGCTGTGTCTCTAGGACTTGAAGCCCTCCAGGAAGACCCTGGGCTGTGTTGAATCTGAACTCAAATCTGGGTTTTGGATTGCCGTCTGCCCATGTTTGCTACCTGGAAAGGCCTCCTTTCTTGCTTGCTGATGCCCTATCACCTAATCCCAAGCAGCAAATAAGTATTTTTTTTTTCCCCACCCATTTTCAGTACCAGCATTTCATGGATGACTTCCACATAATTTCAAGTTTTTCTGTCGATGAGAGTCCCGTAAGTCTGAACTGATACCAAATTCACTTTCATTTTTAACACAGGCAGTGCAGTGACTGCTCAGGGTAGGGCAGGTCAAGTTCAAGGTGATGGATAGCATGATCAGGAATAGCTGGGTGGGATGGGTAGATTGGTTTGGTCTCAACAACCAATGATTAGAGCTTTCTTCTTCACTCCTACCTCCAATGCTCTATTTCTAGTTAACTGAGAATGAATTTCCCCGACAGTTAAAAGTTTGGTTGTGAAATTTGGTAAATTAAAACTTATAGCTCTATGTGTTTATATATACATATATGTAAGTACATACATATACACACATAAAATATAATATCATACATAGAATTATTCATGTGTATATATACATATATATATGTAGTATATACACACACATATTCTATGATTTGCTTCCTGTATATTCCCTGATTTCTTTTTTTTCTTTTTTTGTCTGTGCCATGGGACTTGTAGGATCTTAGTTCCCCAACCAGGGATCAAACCCAGGCCCACTTCAGTGGAAGCTTGGCATCCTAACTAAACTGGACCGCAAGAGAATTCCCTCCCCTGATTTTAATACAACTCTGCTTCCCAGAGTTGGTGCAGACCAGGAAAGGAAAGAGGTAAAACATCTCAGTGCTATAAGAAAGCCTGTTAGGGAGGAGCTTTGTCCTCTCTTCAGTACTGAGTTCAGTTTAGTTCAGTCGCTCAGTTGTGTCCGATTCTTTGCAACCCCATGGACTGCACCACACCAGGCTTCCTTGTCCGTCACTAACTCTCAGAGTTGGCTCAAACCCATGTCCATCGAGTTGGTGATGCCATCCAGCCATCTCATCCTCTGTCGTCCCTGTCTCCTCCTGCCTTCAGTCTTTCCCAGAATCAGAGTCTTTTCCAATGAGTCAGTTCTTCGAATCAGGTGGCCAAAGTATTGGAGTTTGAGCTTTAGCATCAGTCCTTCCAATGAATATACAGGACTGATTTACTTTAGGATGGACTGGTTTGGTCTCCTTGCAGTCCATGGGACTCTCAAGAGTCTTCTTCAACACTACATTGCAAAAGCATCAATTCTTGGGTGCTCGGCTTTCTTTATAGTCCAACTCTCACATCCATACATGACTACTGGAAAAACTATAGCTTTGACCAAATGGACCTTTGTTGGCAAAGTAATGTCTCTGCTTTTTAATATGCTATCTAGGTTGGTCATAGCTTTTCTTTCAAGGAGCAAGTGTCTTTTTAATTTCATGGCTGCGGTCACCATCTGCAATGATTTTGGAGCCCAAGAAAATAAAGTCTGTCACTGTTTCCATTGTTTCCTCATCTATTTGCCATGAAGTGATGAGACCAGATGCCATGATCTTCATTTTTTGAATGTTGAGTTTGCACCAACTTTTTCACTCTCCTCCTTCACTTTCATCAAGAGGCTCTTCAGTTCTTCTTCATTTTCTGCCATAAGGGTGGTGTCATCTGCATATCTGAGGTTATAAGATTTATACAAAAGAAGAAAATAGATTTCATCCTCCTGAGTTGAATCAGAGCAACCCCCAACTCATACCAACCCCCAACTCATACCATTTTCTTTGGACCTTCATGATAACCCTGTGAAGTAGGTAGGTCTGAATGAAGAAAGAGATCTAGAAAGTCACCCAGCTACCAGGTTGTGGCAGGAGAATTCAACTGCTACCTTAAGGAAAAAAGAATAATGTAACTGTGTGTCTCTCATTATGCACCTATGCATTTGGTCTTGTAGATGAGGAAACAGAGGTTCCAGAGCTGGTCTCCAAAGTGCCCTCTGGTTTGTGATCTGACCTGGTTCTGTTGAGGACGTGGACAGGTTTCCATCACACGGCGGTGCTTCTTTTTGCTCCATTGTGAGCGTTACGACTCTGGTGAGACAGTTTTAGCTATGGCTTGCATGTCTGTCATTCTCTGTCCCTTGGAAACCTATTTCATGGTCCAGTAGAGCAGAATTTCATCCAGTAGCACTTTGACTCGGTGGCTTCAAAGTGTGGTACCACCCTCCAGCTGGGTTTGGGGCAGTAATGCTTAACAGTCTGGTAGTTAAATCAGAAGCAACAATAACACAACAGTCAGGTTTGGTTCAACACCCTAATGATTCCCAAACCTCATGCTATAAGTGGAAGAGGTGAGAGGGGATGGATGAGTCTGTGATTCTGTAGAATTCCTGCCATGTTCTTCCACAGCCAGACAGAGCAAGAAATTCCATTTAGCCATGACCCCAAAGCCATGATCCCACTCTGTGGTTGAACAAACGTGTGCTTCATTGACCACCTCCCACGGTTCAATGCTGACAGGCTGGGAATAGCTGAAACAATTAATTCTAAAATTATCCCTAAGACAAATCTCTTTTTGTCCAAAAATTCTAGGCTGCTTTAGTGTCTGGAGTGTGTAGTATTTGGGTTTTTCTTCCAACATTAAACAACAAGCTCCAGTCCCAGGGCTCTAGGGTCTTCAGAAATGGAGTGTCCTAACTTGCGTGTTTCCCCCTTTCTGGGTTAGCCCTGGTGTGAGTGCACCAGTGTGATGAGGCAGTGGGCTTTCAGACTTCAGTCCCCTCATACGCTCTGCCAAGAGTGGCTTGGTTGGCAGGTCACATCAGGATAATGCAAACTGAGCTATGCATTTACTGTAATTCTAATCAGATGACTCTATAATTGGAAGAACACCAATGGCATTCTGTCTTTGGAATCTTCTCCATTAAGTGACTGAACGAGGGCCAGGGGACCTTTGCTTGCCCCAAATGTAGGTCCTGATGGAGATGTTGGAATCTGGGTACTATGTTCCATTCTCCTTTTGTTGGTAAGATGCTAAATCAGTCTGGAATTGGCACATCATGTGTATAGCAATCATTTCCCCTCTCCTCTTAGTAATACCTGGCCAATTGCACTTCTAACAGTAAAGAACAAGTGGGATGCACATAGTGTGTATATGGCAGGGCAGTGGGGAAAATATCTGCATATAAGCTTCATGACAGTGACTGAACATTTTAGGTGAACATTTCCAAGTTTAGATTGTGTTCAGGTTTGGTCATGGTTGTCTAAAATCACAAGAATGATAATCTGAATTTCTTAATCTTTCTGGATACATCTGTTAGAAACATTAAAGACAAATGTATTGAGGAAGCAGATTGTAGTAGGAACTTCACAAAGTATTGGACCATTTGGGGAAATATAGTAATGAGTCAGACCTAAACCTTGACCTTGAAGAGCTTATATTTGGAGAGAGCTATAAGTCATGCTCATAACAGTTATAGTCCAAGATAGAAAGTACAAGTTCTGTGGCATTGCGATTTAGAGGAAGGAAGGATCATTCCTACATGGGAATATTTGGCTTGGCTTCTTGGAGGAGGTGGGTTTTGAACCACATTTCAAAGAGTGGGTTCAGGGAAAAACCAGGGAAAAGAGTTACAGGAGCAAAGGTGAGAGGGGAAATGTGAGGATGTGGGTATTGGTGAGGGTTGTCTTTAAGCAGCCAGGGTGACTTGGACTTTACCAGAGTCAGCAATTTGGGTCAGGCTTTTCTCAAGCCTCCTGTGCAGACACATGGGGGTCTTATGAAAATCTGATTTTGAAGCAGTAAGGGGTGGGGCCTGAAATTCTGCATTTGGAAAAAAACTCTGAAGTGATGCTGATGCTGCTGGTCTGAGGATCACTTTGAGCAATGAGGAATCACTGAGGATTTTTTAAGTTTTCTTAAACAATTTATTTTATGTTGGAATACAGTTAACAATGTTACATTAGCTTCAGATGTACAGCAAAGATCGCTGAGGGAAGTAGGAAACAGTAGGGAAGGAGTTTCTGCTATAACCAGCCTTATACATCCCTATAAGGAGACATTCTCAGGTTGTCGCACACACACACACACGACTGGTACAACAAGCAAGATTCAGGTGAATGTTTGCTTTCTGTCCTTCTTTCCTCAATTGCACTGACTCAAAAATCCAGTTAGAGGGTGAAAGCGGACAAGGGGTGGAAAGATATTCAAGACCTGGATTCGAGAAATCAGGTGTGACACAAATCATAATAAAAATGCTGTTTTGATTTCAGAAGTGGTTTCTTCTCCTAAACTGATTGTTGAAGGGAAGAAGTGAGCTGATGATTGCCTTTGTATTTGAAACCAATTGAAATCCTGGCCCTCTGGCTTGGTCATTAATATATTTTGTAATATGATGATAATACTTTCATTATACTATGGATGAAAGAACAGAGATTAGAGTCAGAAGATCTGACCTTAATCCTCTAACCTTTCTGAGTGTCACATGAAGTTCCTCATCTAGAACATTTGAGAATCATCCTTTAACTGGCCAGCTCTCAGTTCTTCATAAAAACCAAATAAGCCAATGAATACGAAGGGGCTTCTTAGACTGACAAGCGCCTTGCAGGTGAAGCACCTGGCAGGTGTAAAGCCTGCCTCTTATTACTACAGATGGAGACGTTAGTCTTTTCTCTGCTCTTGGGAATTGCTAGTGGAATGACTTAGCATCTGTGGGGAGGGGCCTATGGCAGCCTCAGGGGCAAGGCCCCAGGCACTATGGTGCGGGAGGTCGCCCGTGGAGTCTGCGCCCTGTGTCACAGCAGGATGCACCTGCAGCCAGCGGGTCAGACTTGCCCTCGCATCTGGCTGTATAGCTTCCTGTGATCTCTGGGGAAGTGTCATCAGCTGCTACATTGCCGTGCAAAGCATCCTCTGGGAGTGACGTTGAGGCCAGACTCGGGTGCTTGGGAGCTTTTGCCTGAGTTATGTCTTGTGTTCTCTGCTGCCTAAGGAAGGTTTTCCTGGCTTCAAACTCAGAGCCGGTAACACTGGCAGATGGAAATATTTGTTGAGTGAGGGCAGAGTCAGGAGCATTAAGCCTCCAAGGGCTCAGAGAAAACAGGCAGGACATCAAGAAACAGCCTCTGGGCCAGACAGAGAGGAAGGCAAACAGGTGGCATTCACGATGTGTGGGGAGAGGGGATGATGACTCCTGAGAGTCAGACCTGCAAAGTCAGTAGCCTGGACCAGAGAGTTCATTTTTAGGGAGGATTCTGCTGCATTTCAAGCTTGATAGAATTGGGTGTTTTCAAAACAACAGACAAGAGATAACTATGGGAGTCAGGTTCAATCCCCTTATTTTGCACGTGAGGCAACTGAGGTATTTGGTAGGGGCTTGCCCTGGTTACATTCTAAATGAATAGAAGACCCCAGGGTGCATGCCAGGTCTTGTGATTACCTATTGCTGGTTGAAAAGGATCATCATTTTTACCTCTCTTTGGCCTCAGTTTCTTCATTTGGAAAAAGAGGGGATTGGAAGAGCTGTTCTCTCCATTCTATAATCTTCCAGCTCCAATATTTGATGAGTCTCAGGGACCCAGACTCAATCCTGGCCCAGGACCTTGCCCCCTCTGGGTTGTGCTCTGAGGAATCACACCCTCCCCGCTTAATCTCCCTCGGGAATCTGCAATAATGCTTCATCCCTGTTCCCAGACTCACTTTCACAAGAGGAAATCAATAGATTCTTCAAGCGGTTGAACCACAGGATGATGCCTAGGCCTATTTTGTCAACCAGGTGGCTCTGCTGAGGGAAGTCGTATGAGTCATTGTCGGCCAGAAATGTAAATCTGGCCTGAGGCTTCCCTTGCAGCAAAATTTAGGTCAGTAATAATAGTGAGCAGTCTGTGCGGCACGTTACAGTTACAAATCACTTTACATACCTCATTTGTTTATCACTTACTATTCAGAGATGTCGGTGTTATTGTTGTGCCCATTTTGCAGATGAGGAAAATAGGCCCCAGAGGTATGGTAACTTTCCTAAGGTGACAGGAAGTGTGAGTGGTTGACCTGGGACTTAGTTGTCTCATAGGACTTAGTTAAGTCTTTGGACTTTACAATCCATGTTCCATGCACCACCTCTCTTTATATCAGGCTTCTTACTGCCAACTCAGCTTCCAAGGAACTAAACAACAGCAAGGAAGGTCAATCTGCTTTGTATCATTTCCATGGGGAAGCAGTTGTTGTAGAACACCAGTGTGGGTATTACAGTCATGGCAACAGGCCCAGGAACAGACCTTCCATTCCTCAAATGGAAGACAAAGTCTCCTGATTTCCAAACCAGGACCTCTTTTTTTTCTATTTTGTGAAATATGAAACATAATTCAAACACTTAAAAAAAGGATGGTGAAAACTATAACATTGCAATAAACTTTCTCGAGTGCATGTGTGTGCTAAATCACTTCAGTCGTGTTCAACTCTTTGCCACCCTATGGACTACAGCCTGCCAGGCTCTTCTGTCCATGGGATTCTCCAGGCAAGAATATTGGAATGGGTTGCCATGCCCTTCTCCAGGGTAATCTTCCCGACCCAGGGATTGAACTTGCATCTCCTGCACTGGTAAGTAGATTCTTTATCACTAGAGCCACTTGGGAAGCCCATTACCCAAATATTTCCAATTGTATTCACTTCTGAGCTTATGGTGGAATTGTACTTCCTGGCCCCCTTGAGCCAGGGGGGATTGTACAATTAGTTCTGGCTAATTAGTTGTGAGAAGAGGTGACCATGTCACTTCTAGTCTGGAGCATGTAATTGTTCTTTCTTTTCCTTGGCATGGCTGCCAGCAAGAGGGTGGTGGCTGCTCTGTCAGCCTTGGTCCATGAGTGGCAACAATAAGCAGAGCCCCTTTGCCAACCCACCACGAATGAGCAAAAAAAGCCAAATCTCTGTTTTCTGAAGTGTCTATGATTCAGACTTTTGTTACCGTAGCAAAACCTAACCTATCCTGACCCTTATGTTCCTCTTTCCACCTCCCTGACTTTGAAGGCATGCTTCAGCTTTTAAAAGAAACAAACATTACCCAAAACAACTGGGTCTCTTTCTAACTTACGTTTTCCCAGCCCTTTTCCTTGATCCCCCAATCAACCACCATTCAAAGATGGGATGCCTTTGTCCTATTCATGTTGGGTACTTTTATTCCAAACACATGTGTCCAAGACAATATATAGTGTTGATTCATGTTTCTAAAATTTGCATGAATGATTTAATAATACTGACTTATTCTGCAAATTGCTTTTTTCATTCAATATTATTATTTTAAATATGTTGATATTGGTACATAGTTTATTCACTTTAACTTCTACATTGCATTTCTTTTTCTTAAATGTGTTACAATTTATTAAGCCCATTTTCTTAATAATGGGCTTTAAAATTTCTATTCCTTCATTTCGTATTGTCAGACTTCAAGAATTTCAGCTAATCTGATGGATGTGAGATGCCATCTCTTAATTTTTAAATCTGCATTTCTTTATTAGTGAAGTTAAACATTTTACCATATGCTGAGAATCATTTCTCTTTCAGCACTTTGCACGTTCATACAGTCTGCCAATGTATCTCTATTGCTTTTAATTCTTCTTATGGATGTATAGGATTTCTCTGCTATATTCAGGGTATTAATCCTTTGTCAGTTACACAGGTTGAATGTGCATCTGTGACTTGCTTTTAATTTTCTTTTTTGCTGCCCAGTTCTCAGTTGTTCAAGCCACTGGCTGCCTGCTTCTGGACACACTCGATTTTTCAGATCATGGCAACGACATGGTGAAAATAGCTTGGAGGTGTATTTTGAAAAGCCAGTGTGAATAAACGTTCCTTGACTCTAAATCTCTGTAGTAGGCTCAGGAATGTGTTCTTACAAAAGAATCTGTGAAGGCCCTGTTTTGCTTACTCAAGGATCTCATTTGCTAATATAATTGTGCGGTGAAAGCAAAAGAGGCAGGTGTAAGTGGAAAAAACCTTAGTCACCGAGGCTTGTTTGGGCTGCTCAGTGCTGAACACCGGGGTGACAGGTTCTCCCGCCATGGTGAATCCTGGCAGGATTTGCCTGGCTCTTCTGACATTCTGTAGCCCCGACATATGTGGGAGGACACCTGAAAGAAGTTTCCTACTCAGGTGGTCTCTCCCCTCCACCTACACAGCTTGGAGCACCTTCACCAGGGTGTAATGGTGGCGAGTCTGGGACACATTCACCAGAAGGTAGGAAAAAACAGTGTCTTGAAAGTGCCTTTAGCTTTCCAGTGGGGAGAGTCACTTTCAAGCTTTGTTTATCTCTCCGTGCCTCAGCTAACCCCAGGAGAAAACCGTAGCTCAGGACAGGAAGCTCAGAGCACCCAAAAGGATGACTACAGAACTCAGGACTATTTATGTCTGCCTCTCACATGACGCTCCATCTCTGCCCCAGGAGGCCAGGCTGCGCAGGTGCTCTAAGGGCGCCCGATACACCATCACTCCCTAGGAAACCAATGGGCACGTAGGAAGCTGAGCTCTGGGATCAATTACGCTGGTGAAACTACAAAGGCTAGGGAATGAGCCAGGAGTGTCGTGGCTTAGGAACGACTTGCTGAAAAAAGACTCAGTGTTCCCAGGTAGAATCCAGTGGCCCCAGGGGGAGGTGACCCAGCATGTCTGGCCCATCGGCCCTAGTGCTTGGCCCGAGGAGCCAGGACACGCCTGCCGTTCCGGCTGACTCACTTGAGTGGCAAATTCTTTTCTCCCATACAGTCCTCTCATCTTCAAAGGGAATTTATTAAGCCCCACAATGCCATCAGCACTGGGCCAGGTGTCGTACCGGCCCATTAGGTGGACACAGGCCTCTGCCCCTGGGAGCGTGCCGAATGAGGTGGAGGATGGCAGCTGAGACTGTTGACATTGTCTGAGATTATCCTGAGGCAGCTGGGACAAACCCTCCTGCTCTTTGCAACAGTGTGTATGAAACTCGCAGTGCGCGCTGTGTTCTCTGTTCATCCCCCTGCCTTAGCTCTCTCTGTTCCTTTTGCCTGGAATGCTTTTCCACTCTGTGTGCTTAGTACTTTCAAATGCCAACTCCTAGGCAGAGTCTTGGACTTCCCTTCTGGCTCAGCAGTAAAGAATCTGTCTGCAATGCAGGAGACCTGGGTTCAGTCCCTGGGTTGGGAAGATCCCCTGGGGAAGCAAATAGCAACCCACTCCAATATTCTTGCTTGGGAAATCCCATGGACAGAGGAGACTGGCGGGCCACAGTCCATGGGGTCTCAAAGAGTTGGACACAAGTAAGCACAGAGTACACACACAGGTGGAGTCTTCTCTGATCACACCAGGTGGAGCTGACCTCTCTGAAGTCTGCATCCACATGGCATTTTGTATCCTTGTTAACACGGCACATACCACTTATGCCAGAAACTTCTGCTTACTTGTTTATCTTCCTTAGTGGAGTCTGGCTTTCTTGAAGGTGGTTTCTCTGGCTTTTTCATCTATATTTCCCCACCAAGAATTTAGTAGATTCTCAGTAGACACATGCTGGATTAAGTACAGCAAAGGTACAGCGTGTGCTTTTATCTGATTCCACCCTGTGGCATGACTGTAAGCAGGTCATGTGTATCTGAGTCTTAGTTTCCTGCTCTGTAAAATGGGAGCGGGGACGATAAATGAGGTAAAGGGCCTCCAAGAGGTTTTCTGGCTCTATCATCTATGATTTGAACATTCTGGTCTAGCAGAAAACTGAGAGTTTCATTATAATTCAGTAAAGACCAGGGTACTGTTCTCATTTACATGTATTAAAGGGCCCCATAGTTACTTCCACCTCTAGTCTGTCACCTTTACAAATTAGAATTGTGCAAATTCTCTGACTGAAGCTTCAAGAGGCTTGTGATTGATTACAGGAAGTATATACAGTTTATCTTCCCTGGGGAATAAAACTGTTGAACTAAGAGATTCTTTGAAAGGAATTTCTGACTGTATCTTCTGATGACTTTTGTCAGCCTGGGTGCTGGAAGGGGTCACTGCGTGGCTGTGCATGTCACCCCAGCATCTCTCTTCCCATGGATGCAGGCTGCAATGCATATGTCAGTTCCAGTAGCTTCTGACCCATGGACCAACACTTTTCGCATGCCATCTCTCTGCCCCTTGAGTTAAAGGTTTGAAATTCCCTGCTTGAATAGTATTGAGTGGCTCTCATATTCTTAAGATGCTGGGTACTCAATCGCTTCAATCATGTCTAACACTTTGCAACACTCTGGATTGTAGCCCACCAGGTTCCCCTATCCATGGGATTTTCCTGGGAAGAATACTGGAGTGGGTTGCCATTTCCTCCTTTAGGGGATATTCCTGACCCAGGGATCAAACCTGCGTCTCCTGTGTCTCTTGCTCTGTAGGCAGATTCTTTACCACTGAGCCACCATGGAAGTACTTACAAGATGCTAATAATACACAATTTCGATCTTGTCCTGCCTATGAAGAGAGGCAGGACAAAGGTTATTATTGACCCATTTTGCAGATGGAGCTAAGACTCAGACAGGTGAAGTGACTTTGGAAGCTTCATGATTAAGAAGAACTTCTGAGTCTGCGTAGGAGAGCCATTTAGTCCCACTGTTCTAAATTTCATGGACTACTTTAAAAATTGTTTACATGGCTGTTTTCTTGAATGGTTGCTCTGAGGCTTATTATCTGGTGAAACCAGAAGCAGGTGAATTCCAGTAGAGGAAAGAAGGGATCCTAACCAACTTCTGATTTTGTGGCACCAAGAGGCCGTGTTCATTAGTGAGGCGGGAAGTCAGATGAGCTAGGACTGTCCATTGGAGATTTCTATCGTTAGCATCTTACTTTGCCAGTGAAGGAGTTGTTGAAACCTGAAGGAGGGCCTCCCTCTGAAAGCCCGAGAAGACTCAGATGTAGGGCAGGGTGAGGGGACCTCTTAGGGATGTGGGGTCTTAGTGCCCTCTCTTTATTTCTCAAATCGAGCTCCAGGGGGTATAACTTGCTAGTTGTATCTATGAAATGGAGATGATACATCCTTCCCAGCTTACATCAGGGGGTGATTGTGAGGGTCACATATTATATGGAGGTGACAGTGTTCTGGAAACTCAAAGTGCTAGATGAAAATCAGGCAGCCTCATTCCACTTCCATAACTGCAAATGGTCTTACTGGAGGGATGGGAGCTCAGACCAGTGTTCTTTTCCTAAAAGTGGTTCCAAGATGCATTATGCAAGAGAACACATAGCGTAAAGTATGAATAACCACAGTTCTTGTCAGAACACTGGAGAGGATTAAGTTAGGCAATGATGTAAGGGCATTTTAAAATGGTAACAACTGCTATTGTTATGACATTCTTGCTCCTCAAAGGTTAAAAGGTAGTTCTTAATAACCTGAATGGAATTTACCCAAACCCTCTGTGGTACTATTTATGTTGAAGCACTGCCTCATCCTGGGACTAGTTTTACTTGGCTGAGAAGTAACGAAATGGGCTGGGCTGGAACTCCTCTGCTCAGATTTTATTTCTCATATACTTTTTGGGTGCTCTTTCTGAGTTAATGACTCTAGCTTTCTATAATGATCTACAGGCTTCTGGTCCCTTTGGCTCTAACTGATCCTTGAAGACTAATGCCTTTCTGAAGAGGGTTTTTTTTTTTGTTTGTTTCCTTTATTTTACCTGGGGGAAAAATAGTTGTTCTTATAGATTGTAAAGGAAAACTCCTTGGGAACCTAAAAAACACTTGAAGTGAATAGGGTGCAAACTTAGCTTAATAATATCAAAGGAAAGTATACATGCTTTTTATTTCCTAAGAGAAGTAGAGGCACCTGATGATATGGGATATGCATTGAGGGTATTAAATTGTAAATAAAAAATTAAAGCCATAAAAATAGCAAGAAGACAAATATGTTAATTGTAAGGCTTTTTCAGTACATGACGGCAATTGAACATTAAATATATCTCTGAGATTCCTGGCAAGCTGGGCAAAAAGTAAACAAGATGACTTACATTATGTTCTTTTTCTGATTGAAGGGAGTGTCTTGATTGTTTGAATTTTTTTCTGGTACTAATGTTGAAACCAAATTTCATACCAAGTAATCCTCAAGTGTAATGAATGTCTTTAGCAAGAGTTTTACATCTAATGCAGGAAAGTTCTTATATCTCCATCTTGTTCCCCATTTTGAGTTCAGAAACTCATATTAACTAGTGCCTAAATTTCTTCCCCTAGATATTCCAAAGTCACCTCAAACTGAACATATACCAAACTGAACTTCTTTCTGAAATTAGTTCATTCTCCTGGGTTCATTAATTCAGTTAAAGCAGCACATACACAAGCTGTCCTTGCAATAGAAATCTAAGGATTGGAGCTTCAGTTTAAGCATCTTATGGCCTAATTCTTACATCCGTATGTGACTACTGGAAAAACAATAGCTTTAACTATATGGACCTTTGTCTGCAAAGTGATGTCTCTGCTTTTTAATACGTTGTCTAGGCTTGTCATAGCTTTCCTTCCAAGGAGTAAGCGTCTTTTAATTCCATGGATCCTATCATGCCCATCATTTCTTTAGATGACTCTAACCCTAACCTCCAGCCTGCACCCAATCCATCCTAGAGACTCTCTCTCTTGATTTTGTTTAAATCCACCCTCTGTTCTATATTCCCATCTCCACTGGTTTAGGTCTCACCTGGGCTACTGCAATGGCTTTTTAACTTGCTTTCTTATGATTTCAACCTGTTTTGCACACTGCTTCTCTAGAAATGGATCTATAAAAGTGCAAACCAAATCCTTCTGCAAGTTTTCCATAAGGCTGTGCATGGCCTTCGTAGTGAGATACTCTAGGCTTGGCAGGTGAGAGTTTCCAGCCTCATCTGCTGGTGCAGCTCTTACAAATTATCTATCAAAGTCTGCTTGTTCCCTCAGCACATATCATGCTCCTGCCTCTGTGCTTTGCACCACCTATTCCTTCTGCCTAGAGATCCCTCCTATTTCGCAAACCTGGCATCCTCCATTCTGGAAAGCATTTCTCATCCCCTCTCAACACCCACCATAGTTAGGTGCTCCCTGCTCTGGAGACCCCAGGACCTGGCATATCTCAGTTATACTTACTACATGGTGCTGTAACCATTGGCTTTGTTTCTGAATCCTCCAAGAACATTAACTCTTTTTGGAGCAACAGTGGTGGATTTTGTCTTCTTGGGCTCCAAAATCACTACAGATGGTGATGGAAGCCATGAAATTAAAAGACACTCTCTCCTTGGAAGGAAAGCTATGACAAACCTAGACAATGTATTAAAAAGCAGAGACATCACTTTGTTGGGGCTTCCCTGATAGCTCAGTTGGTAAAGAATTCTTCTGCAGTGCAGGAGACCTCAGTTCAATTCCTGGATTGGGAAGATCTGCTGGAGGAGGGATAGGCACTCCAGTATTGGGAAGATCTGCTGGAGGAGGGATAGGCACTCCACTCCAGTATTCTTGGGCTTCCCTTGTGGCTTAGCTGGTAAAGAATCTGCCTGCAATGCAGGAGACCTGGGTTTGATCCCTGGGTTGGGAAGATCTCCTGGAGAAGGGAAAGGCTACCCACTCCAGTATTCTGGCCTGGAGAATTCCATGGACTATACAGTCCATGGGGTTGCAAAGAGTTGGAAGCGACTGAGTGCCTTTCACTTTCAGTTTGCCGACAAAGGTCCATATAGTTAAAGCTATGGTTTTTCCAGTAGTCATGTACAGATGTAAAAATTAGACCATAAGATGCTTAAGTTGAAGCTCCAATCCTTTGGCCACCTGATGCGAAGAACTGAATCATTGAAAAAGACCCTGATGCTAGGAAAGACTGAAGGCAAGAGAAGGGGGCAATAGAGGACGAGATGGTTGGATGGCATCACCGACTCAATGGACATGAGTCTGAGCAAACTCCAGGAGATAGTGAAGGACAGGGAAGCCTGGTGTGCTGCTGTCCATGGGGTCAAAAAGAGTCCACATGACTTAGTAACTGAACAACAATTAAAGACAGAAATGGAATCTCATTCATCCTCAGTTTCCAGCTCTTTACGTGTGTCTGACATAATTGAAGCCTGATAAGTATTTGTTGACCAAATGGGTGGAAGAAAAGATAGAACACTGTTTGACATGCCCCAATGAGGTCAAGTTTAGGATGTGTTCACTAGCGGTACAGGGATCCACAGAACTTTTTCTTTAAGATATCTAGAGGAGTGGGTGGAGAGACAGTGCTTTAGGGAAACCTCTCTTGAAAGGATCTTTCTGTGCCAGCCTTTGGTAGGAACTGGTGGCTGACAATGAATGGTCTTGTTTGCAGAGACCTCAGTGACTGATATCCTATGTGCCAACCAGACAAATCTATATGTCTTGATCATCCTGTGTGTGGGTGGATGGGTAGGGGCAGTACTATTCTATTAAGAGAAGAAAGAAGCCTGGCCAGGTCATGGATTATGTTTTCTTCCCAGGTTTCCCTCAAGAAGTACTACTTTTCATCTATGCCCTGGCACAGCATGGATTGAGCCCTTTCCTTGCTCCACTCCATCGAGTTTTGCATCATGCACAATTTTTGTCATATGCATCTGTATTAACAGGGGCGCTTGTATAAAATGAATATTTCCTCAGGTCCCCCTCATCCCCTCAGAGATGGCCTCCAAGTTGGCTGGGGAAATCTACCAAGCAGGCTCCATTGCCTAGCTCCTCGCTGAACCTGTCCCAGCTCTAGATTGACAGAGCTGGGGCTCAATCTTGTTTTTAACCTCCACAGGTCATTTGGTGTGAAGGTCTGTGGGCACAAGTAATTTCCAATGCCCCTGGGCCCAGCACAGCAGAGCTTAGACACCCCACAGTCCTGGGGGCTGCTCTCTTCATGTCACGCCCATCCCGCCTGGGAGCAGCTCTTCTCCAGGGAAGGGATTTGAGCTCCTGTGCAGGACTTTTCTGGCATGGTGTTGGTTGATAATTCTTATGAATAGCCATGTCCAGTAATCCATTTTTGGAAGTTAATCATAATCACTCAAAGCCCAGTAGGATTTTGCTGTTCTCAAAACACTGGCACTGGTGTGATTGGCTTTGATCTCACGGTAGCCCTATGAGGCGAGAAAACCAGGGCTGTTCCCATTTTACAGATGTAGAAACTGAGACTCAGGGAAGGCAGGTGACTTACAAAATTCACACAGATGGGATTGCTAACACTTGGTCTCAAGTTTCCTGACTCCATCTTCATTCTGTGTTCCATTTTACCTTGCTTGCTGATCTCTTATCAGATTCGCAAGTTGAAGAAGAGGAACATTACTTAGGATGACAGAACGGTTTTTTAGGGCTCAACAATGTCCATAAAGAAATCCACAATTGAGATTTGCTATAAAAATGTTAAGTATAAATTTAAATAAAAATTTTCGTCTTTGAATTACTGGAGAAACAGACACTGTGACTAGATATTAAAACTTGAACCTTGTGTATTAATAAGGGTTCCAAAGTCCATTATACCAACCTCAGCAATGAGCAAAGTTTCCATGGTGTGATGGAACTGGCTTGTATTCAATAGGGAGAGCCAGTTGTGGGCATCTTTTCCTTACTCCATGGTTTAGTGATGTCACATTGGTAGCTTGAAATCAGCATGGCGCTAGAATTTACCCCACAGAAATCAGCAAATGCTACAATTCCAGGCTTTGTCATCCCAGAGAACCAGTTGTTAAACATTTACCATCACACCACTGTTTCCAGCTAACAGTGACTGGCACATACTAAGAATTTGAAAATAATCTCTGTCTGCATGGGACAATCTTCAGTTTTCCATTCTAACCACAAGTCGTACCCCATTCATGGACTATGCCATTCCTTAAACAAGAGATTCTTTCCAGCTGAGCTTGCAAAACCAAGGTGGATGAGCTTCTACCAATAGTCCTTCATATTTGTATAGTTTGCGGATTGTTTGCATACCCCTCATTTCCTCAGAGCTTTGTGTGGTCTGTGGGGCAGATGCCTTCTCCTTTCAGTAGAAAAGAAGATCCTAAAGATCCCACAAAGGATGTGACCACTCCCAATGTCCCAGGCCTAATGAGTGCAGACAGGGGCTTGAATCCTTCTTGTTCTATGCTCCTTCCCCTGCTACCAGACGCCCTCCTTCACCTAGAACACTTGCAATACCTGTAGCTCAGGCTGTGGTCTTGGTCATGGAGAAGGGATGCCTAGACCCAGTCCTGGGTGTAACATGTCTCTTAGCCTTTGGCAGAAAGGACGAACAGGCTAGCTTGGGAGTTTATGCAAATAACAGCTTGCCCCACTTTACTGGTCTCATGCAAGGGCAGAAGTCTACTTTAACTCCCCGTTAGCCTTGATCCTCTCTTTGATTCCTTTAAAAACTGTTCTGGAGACTTTGTGTCTTTAGATCCTGCTCTCAGCAGAAATTTGGAGCCTCCTGAGTGACCAGCATTAATGCCCCACTTCCCCTCTTGCACAACTCCCAGCTTCTCTACTGCCCTGTGATGGAATTATTGATTGGTAAGCATTTCACAACACGTTTCCAAAACATGCTGAAGGTCAAGAATTAATGACTCATGGGCAGTCACACTTCTGTCTGCCATGGCCCTTCTATGTTATATTAGTGAGGTTGGTGAATATAAGACCAGAGAGAAACTGAGATAAAAGTCAACTCTGTCCAACTCTGGCCAGCAGGACTATTTGGTGGCTGAAAAAAAATAATTCTTGGTCTTCTCTTTAGTGCGTGTTCTGTGGAATCACTTGGTTTTTAATACCAGGTATCTTGAAGAATATAAGATGAAATTGAAGGATTTCAGGACTGATTTTGCCACCAACTTATCCCAGCAGGTCAGAGTACCAGGGAAGTACTCAGCTGGAGAAAAAGGCCAGGGTGATACCTGGAGGAGGTGGGTGTGGTGGGGGTAGGTGGGACTTCGCTGCTCTGTCAGTCTGTGATTGAACAGCAGTCCTTTAGACCTGTAGAGAGATAACCCCCAATCCAGTCTTGTAGATAATTATTCTTCTCTTTGAAAAAGTGAACGTTGTTATTTGCTCAGTTGTGTCTCACTCTTTTGTGACCCTATGGACTGTTGCGTGTGTGCTAAGTTGCTTTAGTCATGTCCTATTCTTTGCGACCCCATGGACTGTAGCCCACCAGGCAGCTCTGTCCGTGGGATTTTCCAGGCAAAAATACTGGAGTGGGTTGCCATGCCCTCCTCCAGGGGATCTTCCTGACCTGTGTCTCACATTGAACCTGTGTCTCATGTCTCCTGCACTGGCAGGCAGGTTCTTTACCACTAGTGCAACCTGGGAAGCCCATGGACTATTGTCCATAACCTTTTTTTCAGCTAAAAATACTGGAGTGGGTAGCCATTCCCTTTTCCAGGGGATCTTCCCGACCCAGGGCTCAAATCCTGGTCTCTTGTATTGAAGGTAGATTCTTCACCATCTGAACCACCAGGGAAGCCCATTCACCTCTTTGTTTGAGGCCAATAAGAACTCCTCTTGGGATATTGTGGAAGAGCACCCAGCACAGAGAGTTCCAGACCAGCTAGTTCACTCTCAACTTGGCCACCTATGATTTGCGTACACTAACAAGTTGCTAGACCTGTTAGAGCTTTAGTTTCCTCACCTGTGAAATGAAGACAATGACAAAGGCCTCCTTTCAGAGGGCTGTTTCAAAGATCAAGTGATAAAATGTATGCAAACTTTTTGGGTACAAACTCTAACGCATAAAAAGACCTACAGTTTGATTCTCCATGGGCTGGTTTAAAGGTTTTGGGGCAAAGAATAGCAAGGGGATATTTTTTTCTTCTTGATATGAAAATTTTTTCTCACCTTTTTTTCCCCCTAAAGTAATCTAATTTGCAGAATTAGAATTTCTGAATGCCTTTTCAGGAACAATTATGGAACTGAAAATTTCTTCATCATTCTCCTGTAGGTGTTCATACTCTAAATACCCGGAAGGTTCTTTAATATCATCACAGAAGTAAGTGTTATGTAGTTGAAGTAATTAGTGGTGTTTGTGCCTCCTTTACTTACCAGCATGGCCCCTCCCCACTCATACACCCACATAAACCCCCTCCCTCTCCAAGCTCATGTGGGCAGCATCACTCCCCTCACCCCTGACTAGAGGAACAAACCAGTAAAAAAAGGAAGTAAATTCACTTATGTAAAGTACATTCTGAGTGAGGAAAGGCAAGCATGTGTTTGTCTTCTCTTCAGGACATATCAGGACTTGTAGAGAACTTGGCAGTCTCCCGCTCTCACCTCTCCATTGTAAAAAAGAGCCATAAGGCTCAGAACTGAGAAATGACTTCACCAGGGTCGCATGGCTAGCTTGGGGCAGAATCAGGATTCAAGTCCCCATCCCCTGACTTCTCCTACCTCCTCTCTATTACACCAGATGTGGAGAGGACACGGAGAACATAAAAGTAGAAAGAGAAGAATACATTCTGGTTGAATATCTTGGGCTTCTGGTTTTTAAGGACAGTTTTATGATCAGTGGCAATGATGCCTCAAAAGCTATGGTGATTAGCTTGAATTAACTTCTGTAACAAACACTTATCACAGCACATGATGTGTCAAACACCTGCTAGATCTGAGCGTTGGCACCAAAGCTGATTTCATGGTCAAAGAAAAGAGGGGGAAAAGGAACTTGGCTGAACAAAACTGGCAGACTTTTCACTAGAAAATTCAGAAGTAATTTCTGTAGGAACAGGAACACATTTCCAAAGGCTTTTAAAATGTCTTTAAATGTGAGAGAGTGAATTTACCAATTAAAGAGGTGAAGGCCACTGAGGACCGTTTGGTGCCTAAGGCCTCTTCCAGACTGGTCCCTTCTACCTGCCTTGGTCAGAGTCCTAGAAGCCTCAAGATGGGCAGGTTCATTTGCCCTGAGGTTTCCGATTTCCATCTAGGCTCCCACACAAACTCATTCCATAGTACTCAGGCTTCTCCATGGAATCTCTTCTCATTACCAGATGAAGTCAGAGGGGCAGGGACCATCTGTCTCTCAATCAGAGTCTACCCATACAAAGTGAATTCTTTAGCCTGTTTTGGAGGTCAACCTACATCAACAGAACAGGCAGTGGTCAAACACATGGTCACTTCCCTTTGGCTACCTACAAATATTTGAATTGCAAGATCTGTTCATTTGTTTACTCTTCTAATAGTTATTATTGGGAGAGCATTGGGTTAGAATCCCTGTTGGATATACAGCTTGCTGGACCTCAGTTTCCTCACCTGTAGGATGCTACTCATTGTCTGCCTTGTGGATCTTGCTAGTTGTTTCAGGAATCATTTGAATGACACATGGAAGTGCTGTTTCAACCCTAAAGGCTGCTGTGAGAGTGAAGGATTGTTGCTACTACTCTGTGCCCAACAATGTGCTAGGAACCAAGGGGATTACAAAAGAAACATAAGAGATGATCCCTACACTCCAGGAACCTATAACCCTGTGTTAGGAAACAAGACATACCTGAATGAAACATATGAAACACCTCAAGGCTCCATTAACTGCTTAAATGATGGGTAAAGACTCTGAGATTTGTAGGAGCTCAGAGAAGCTGAGATCATCAGCCAGGCTGGAGATGTTGCGAAAGATTCCTGGAGGAGGTAAGGCTTAAGGTGGGTGACGAAGTAGACAAAGAAGACAGAAAGTCTCCCCATCAGGGTGTGGCATAATGGAGTCAAATAGTGGAAGACTTTCTTGGTAGATCAATCTACTTGGCATTAGAGTCATCATCAAGCTTGAGTTATGGATTTAAGGATTTGAGAGAGTTATTGGAAAGGGAAAGTCAGGACAGTTTTTAGGTCAATAATAAGCTATGATAAAATGATTTAGGAGGACTCTCATATGAAAGATGGACTTGTGGGGAGATACAGGAGAGGAAGGGGATGGTGGAGGAGTCCAGACTCAGGATGCTGTGGTTTGGACCAGCCCAACGGAAATGGCAAGAGAAGGAATTACACGTAAGTGAAAGAGTTCTGCTTGTAATGGGAGAACAAAGTCACATTATTAATCTTTCCTCTTTTGTTCGTGTCTCAACTTTGGGATTTGAGTTAAATTGGGCAAGGAGGAGCAAGAAATAGGAAGCATCTCTATGTGAACATTGGAAGATTCCAGAAAACCCAAATTGGTCTCACAGTGTTTATTTGTCTCTGCATAAAAAAAGGATTTGAAGTTGCTGGCTGATCCAAAGAAAGACAGATTTTAGGAGCTGGCCAAAATCATAAAGTTCACCTGTTCACACCTGTGGCCAATTTCAGAACTTCTGCTCCAATATCTCCAGGAAATGTGCATCCATTCTCTTCTTGAACTTCTGTAATGAAGAGCATTCACTAGTGCTTGAGGAAGACCTGTAGTTGGTTGTATCTGTGTTTCACAATTTTTAAACTTTGAACTTTTGTGAATTTCCATAATTGATTCTCTTATTTGTCCCCAAAGGCATCCAGAACTTTTCACATTCCTTTCACATCTTCTTGATTCAGTCATTTAATTGAAGAAGCGGGGCCTACCTTCTAAGTTTTCCTCATCACTCACATTTATAAATTACCTTTTAAATTAAACAAGTGAAGTGCCACAAAATCTCATTACTTCTATTTTTGGTTATCACTTGACCCCAAGAAAAGAGACTTTGACTCTGGACTTTACAGAAAAAATAAATAAAAAAGAAAGAGAAAATTGTAGGATCCTTCTTATCCTTCTTTCTTTACTTCGACCAGGGTGTTTTATCTGCCTTGTACAAAAGTCAGGTCCCACAAAATAAGTGTTTTCATCTCTTTCCTTTTTCTCCTGAGTGGCTGGATATCTTTCCAGGGATTTGGTATCAGAAATCAAATCCAAGAAGTTGAACTCAATTCAGAAGTCCTGCCAAGCAGAGGGTGAAGTCAGGTCAATTAGAGGGGGCAGCAAACACGAAGCTTTTAAAAAGCTGCTGCTGTATATTTCTTTACAGTCTGAGCCACCAGGGCTGTATATTTGGAGCAGAAAACAGCTTTAGTCAGTAGCAGTTGTTATTAATAAAACATAAAATAAATCATTACCATCACCATCATCAACATCAACCAGGCAAACCCTCAAATGTCCTCATTGACACAGAAGGAAGATTTGTATAAACACACTACTGTCCTCTTAGGGCGTTCATTGTTGTCTAAGCAAGTTGTATTGACATCGTCTTTTGTAGGCTATGTTGCGGAAAAGCTTCAGTATTTGCTTGAAAAGTTTAGGGTATACAGGATCATCTTAACAGAACATAGAAAATACTCCATCATATCAAAACCAACAAGCAAACAAACAGAAGCAGGTCAGTTCTCTTTTTGGCACTGGGCAGGACCATATGCTTCCAGAGATAATAATTTAAAAATAGCCTGTCACACAGCTCACATTGTCACCCCGGGACATGGTGGGGGTGGGAAGTATTGCCTCACACTTAATAATAGTGACACTTCACATTTATCCCAACCTGTTTTCAAAGTAACTCGGAGTACTTTCCAGTTATTCATTTTTCTTAAAAAAAATAAATTGAATCCTTCTGTAGTCCCTAGAAGTTGAGTAGGAGCTGGTACAAGTCTTCCCACTTTACAGAGAAGATGACTGAGGTAATGAAAGATAAAGTTACTAAGTCAGGATTATGGGGTGACTCAAGGATTAGTCTTGCGCTGTTCAAAGCACGGTGGGCTGACAACTGCAGCAACATCCTGAGCTATGAGAGCCACAAGTTCATAGGATGTTGCACAAAAAAGAGAGACAGTTGCTTCCCATTGCTTCTGTTTTGAAATGTACTTGCCTTTCATTGTTAGCATTTCATCAGTTTCCAATTTTAAGGCAAGTGGCTTACTAGCCATGGTGACCTATATTTGCAGATCAACGTACAGAGGTATGACAGTATAATCTCCACACATCTCCACACTTTCTGGCACCTGAGATGATTTTATACTCACCATTTCATCAGGTCTGTGTAATGAGCTGTAACTTAGGTAGGGCCAGAGGTTTTAGGGAACAAAGGCTCAGGATGTGAGGAAACTTTCTCACCTTGTGAGTGCAACAGACACCGATGGAAACCCAAGTCTTTTCTCTGCATGTGTGGGATGTTTTCCTGCCCCATGCCTTCATCTAGGTCTAAGCCAAGTGGTGAGACTTGGTTGCAGACTGTGAGTTACTAGGAAAAACATCCTCTTCTGTGCTCAGATTTGACTCTTCCCTCCATCTCCTAGTTTGGTACCCAACACTCAGTTTCTACTTGGTTGCATAACCTTGAAGGGGGGATTCTAGATGTGGCAAAAACCCAAAGGAAGCCAGTAATAAACTCCCTTTTCCAGGGGAAGGAAATCTCTGGACATACTGAGAGGTCCAGGCAGGTGGTCTGGGTACATGTGGAGCTCACTGATGTGTTATTGACTAGCCTTAACCCCTATTCCAATTGTATCTCCCTCTGCTCTGTATCATAATCACTCTCTTTCCAGCACCCTAAATCCCCTTGTTGCTTTCCCCTTCATTGGGCAAAACTCCCATCCTGGTGAAATGTGATTATCTTCTCAGTCCTCCTTTGCTTGCAACTAAGAAACGGAATGCTGTTAAGAACATTGCGGATCATGTGGTCATTTAAATTTATGACCACAGCCCTCAATGGACCCTGCCATCGTGCCCTCTAACACTTCTAGCAAATTTACTTTATCAGGCTCTGGATTGATTCTTTCATACCTTTATCTCCCTCTGAAATCTCCACCATGCTGCACCCTCTCTGTACCGCAGGATGATGACCTTCCTTCTTTGCTATCAGAGTAAATCACTGTATCTTTCCACTACCAACTCCTTAGCTCACCTGCATCTGGACCCATATACACTGCCTCCTTCTTATTAAGTGGAAGGAGTGTCACAGCCTCTTAAGTTCACTCCTTCCATGTGTCCTCTGGATGTTATCTCCTTTTATGTATTTCTTTCCTGCAACATTATTTTCTCTTATTTTGTTACATCCATTCTATTAGCAAACAAACATGCTTTCATAACAACAATTAAAAAACAACAACTCTCCCTTGACCCTACATATCCCTATAGCTACCATCCTGTTTACTTTAAAAAAGTAAAATCTGTATTTCTTGTCTCCTCTGATCAGCTACCATTCTTTCCTCAACAATGCTCCAAATTTCTTCTGACCCTATACTTAACAGCCCTTATCAAGGTCACCAATGGTGGATGCACCCAAGGCCAAAATATATTCAACTAACTGGATTATTCGATAGAATGCATCATGATTGATCCTTCTGATTTTGAACATTTTCTTCTCTAGCTTGCTGGGATTCCACACTCATCTCATTTGCCCTTACCTCTTGTCTCCATGTCTGGCTCTTTCTCCTCTGTATCAAATTTTGGAGTGCTCAGAGGTTCTTGTTTCAATTCTGTCTCTACTCATCCTAGATAAACTCCATGAGTCCCAAAGCTTTAATATACTATCTATATGCAGATGACTTCAAGTTTCTGTCTCCACCTGACTTCTCCCTTGAGTTCCAGACTTGATAACTCTAATTGTATATCTAGCAGGTATTTCACACAAACCATGACCCAAACCAAATAATTGATTTATCCCTCTCTCCTCCTCCTATACCTCCTTCCCAAGTCTTCCCTGTCATGGGAAGTGGTTTGAGCCTTCTAGCTGCTATTTGTTCAGGGTAAATACCCGAATCATTCTAGTAATTTTCCCGACTTCCTTCAAACCCCATGTTTAATCTATTAGCAAGTTAAATTGACCTTTACATCTAAAATAGGTTTCAATTCACATACACACCGAGGAAACCAGAATTGAAAGAGACGCGTGTACCCCAATGTTCATCGCAGCACTGTTTACAATAGCCAGGACATGGAAGCAACCTAGATGTCCATCAGCAAACAAATGGATAAGGAAGCTGTGGTACATATACACAATGGAATATTACTCAGCCATTAAAAAAATACATTTGAATCGGTTCTATTGAGATGGATGAAACTGGAGCCCATAATACAGAGTGAAGTAAGCCAGAAAGAAAAACACCAATACAGTATACTAATGCATATATATGGAATTTGAAAGATGGTAGCGATAACCCTATATGCGAGACAGAATAAGAGACACAGATGCATAGAACAGTCTTATGGACTCTGAGGGAGAAGGTGAGGGTGGGACGTTCTGGGAGAATAGCATTAAAACATGTATATTATCATATGTGAAACAGAACACCATTCCATGTTCGATGCATGAGACAAATGCTCAGGGCTGGGGCAATGGGATGACCCAGAGGATGGGGTAGGGAGGGAGGTGGGAAGGGGGTCCAGGAAGGGGAACACATGTAAACCCATGGCTGATTCATGTCAATGTATGGCATAAACTACTACAATATTGTAAAGTAATTAGCCCCCAACTGAAATAAATAAATTTATTTAATAAAAAAAAAAAAATAAAATAAAATAGGTTTCAATTCAGACTATTTTTCATTATCTCCACAGCAACAATCTTATTCCAACTACCATCACGTTCTTTCTCTAGACTCTTGTGCCCCTAGTAACTTTCTGTGCAGTCACCAGAATGATGTTTTGAGAATCACAAATTATGTCACCTCTCTGCCAACTCCTCTTACTATGACCTGTAAAACCATACAGGTCCAGTCCCCTGACTTCTGTCTTGTTGTTCAGTTGCCAATTTGTGTCCAACTCTCTGTGACCCCATGAGCTGCAGGCTTCCCTGTCCTTCACTATTTCCCTGAGTTTGCTCAAACTCATGTCCATTGAGTCAGTGATGCTATCCAACTGTCTCATTCTCTGTTGCTCCCTTCTCCTTTTGCCCTCAATCTTTCCCAGCATCAGGGTGTTTTCCAGTGAGCTGGCTCTTTGCATCAGGTGGCCAAGGTATTGGAGCTTCAGCTTCAGCATCAGTCCTTCCAATGAATATTCAGGGTTGATTTTCTTTAGGATTGACTGGTTTGATCTCATTGTTGTCCAAGGGACTCCCAACAGTCTTCTCCAGCACCAGAGTTCGAAAGCATCAATTCTTCAGCACTCAGCCTTCTTTATGGTCCAACTCTCTACATGACTACTGGAGAAACCATAGCTTTGACTGTATGGACCTTTGTCAACAAAATTATGTCTAGCATCATCTCCTTTCAATCTCAGCCTCATCCACAATGTTCACTGGGTTTTTTCTCCCTCAGACTTGCCAGCACTTCCCAACCTGAGGACCTTTGCACTTGCTTTCCCCTTCTGCTAGATGCTCTTCTTGCACACTTTTAATGACTGCTTCATCTCATCATTCAGGCCTCAGCACAAATCTTGTCATTCCCTGGGAGCCAATTCACCTGAGCCGCGTTGCTAAGGTGGTCCCCTCCAGGACCAAGAAAATAAGTATCCTTCCCACTTCCCCACCCCCAAACAACTATTTTCATTTAGGCTGAATCTGGGTGAATTATACCCTCAACTTTTTTTTTTTTAATTTTTTTTTTATTTTTTATTTTTTTTTACTTTACAATATTGTAATAGTTTTTGCCATACATTGACATGAATCAGCCATGGGTTTACATGT
This sequence comes from Giraffa tippelskirchi, assembly GCF_054371585.1. NCBI lineage: Eukaryota > Metazoa > Chordata > Mammalia > Artiodactyla > Giraffidae > Giraffa > Giraffa tippelskirchi. The sequence goes on along the minus strand of NC_137276.1, from coordinate 156,004,034 downwards.
GTTCCCCTTCCTGGACCCCCCACCCACCTCCCTCCCCATCCCATCCCTCTGGGTCATCCCATTGCCCCGGCCCTGAGCCCTTGTCTCATGCATCGAACATGGAATGGTGTTCTGTTTCACATATGATAATATACATGTTTAAATGCTATTCTCCCAGAACGTCCCACCCTCACCTTCTCCCTCAGAGTCCATAAAATTGTTCTACGCATCTGTGTCTCTTATTCTGTCTTGCATATAGGGTTATCGTTACCATCTTTCAGATTCCATATATATGCATTAGTATACTGTATTGTTGTTTTTCTTTCTGGCTTACTTCACTCTGTATAATGGGCTCCAGTTTCATCCATCTCAGTAGAACCGATTCAAATGTATTTTTTTTAATGGCTGAGTAATATTCCATTGTGTATATGTATCACAGCTTCCTTATCCATTCGTCTGCTGATGGACATCTAGGTTGCTTCCATGTCCTGGCTATTGTAAACAGTGCCGCGATGAACATTGGGGTACACGTGTCTCTTTCAATTCTGGTTTCCTCGGTGTATATGCCCAGCAGTGGGATTGCTGGGTCATATGGCAGTTCTATTCCCAGTTTTTATACCCTCAACTTTTATAAGTGAGTCAGTATAAAAATTAACATTGAAATTTGTGCCTACTCTGTCCCTTGTGGTTTAAAAAACATGATTTACCATGTCACTCAGTGATCTTTCTATGAAGCCCCATCAGATGAATTCTTTTAGGTCTAAGGGCTAAAAAGTCTGTTTCCCCTGAGGAACTGGTAATGGGACACTGACTTGGCTTTTTTTTTTCTTATGGCTTTGCTAATGCAAAGCTCTGAGCCACAATCTTGGCTGAATTATTGCAAGTGTGTGGAACTATAGGACCTGGTTACCTGTGTAGGCAGCAGCATTCAATAGAACTTTCTACAATCATGGAAATATTCCACATCTGCAATGTCCAATAAGCAGCCATCAGCTACATGGAGTCACTGGGCACTTCAAAGGTGGCTAGTGACCCCGGGAGGCTAGATACTTTTTTTTATTATATTCAGTTTTAATTAATTTAAATTTAAATAAACATATGTGCCATTGGACTTCCCTGGTGCCTCAGACAGTAAAGAATCTGCCCGAAGCTCGGGAGACCCGAATTCAGTCCCTGGGTCAGGAAGATTCCCTGGAGAAGGGAATGGCAACCCACTCCAATATTCTTGCCTGGAGAATCCCATGGACAGAAGAACCTGGCAGACTACTGTCCATGGGGTCACAAAGAGTTGGACACAACTGAGCGACTAACACTTTCACTTCACATGTGCCATTGGACTGCGTGGGCCTGGGTATTCTATAGTTTATTTCCAAGACATTAGAATTTATTTTAATGCACACTTTATTATTGGTTATTATATTTCCTATAAGTTGCCTTAATCATTTGTGGCTGGTTAAAACACATACACACACACACACATTTAAATGAGTAATTGAAGATCACATGGAGAGAGCAGCCTGGCAGGCTACAGTTCATGGGGTTGCAAAGAATTGGACACGATTGAACATGCCTGCCTTAGTATGTTTTTAGCCTTAGGCGACATGGTCATCAAATGCAGACAATGAGTCTAAAATTCTCCCTCTTTTGTGGAGCTCTGTGGAAAGGCTCCGGCAGTAAGTCTGAGCTCCAGATTCTAATCTTTGTTTTGTGGTTGAACAGGACCTGTTACCCCAAATGAGCCAGATATTCAGTATGTTCAGGTGTAAAATGGGGTTTCTAGAATGATGGCTTGGTGCTTTTGGCATTTGAGATGCCAGATATACTGTAGCCCCTCACCTATTCCCATGCTTTGTGGAACCTGGAAGCTGGCCCCTGGCTATCTATTTGGAATATAAGGCAAATGTCAGGAGGTGATTTAATTCCTGCCTGTGCCTGAGGCAGAGTCACTGATAAACCAGCTTAAAACAAATATGAATCGTCCCATCTTCCAAACGTCTTTAAGGAAGGAGGACCCACCCTTGAGTACTTAGGTATTTGGATGGTTTTTAATACAGGGTGAGCTACCATTTTTTTAATTATATAAAAGCATAGAACTGATGTCAGAAGACTTGGGTTTCAATCCCATCTAAGCTACTAACCAGCTACGCAACTTTGATCAAGTCGGTTTCCTTTTCTCTCATATGGAAGGATTGAACCAAATGACATTTAATTTCCTGTCTTACACTAGCCATAACAATAATAGCTAACATTGATTGAGAGCTTAGAATGTGCTGAGGTGCAACACCTTATTTAATCCTACAGTGGTTGATAATACTATTTCCAGGACAGAAGAAACTGAACTTCAGTGTTTGCTGAGAGTTGGCAAATGGTGGATTCTCTATCTGAACCCCATGGTCTGTTTTCAGGATTCTCTTTCTTACCTATTTTACATTCTCTAGCATTTTGTGTTTTTTCATAGGCGTGAACACTGTTGTTTTTCTGGAGTTGTCTTAATCCTCTCAACCAAAGCTTCCCAATCTGGGCCCCAGTGGACCCAAATATTGTCTCCTTAGTCCTTGGAGTAATCAGAATCAATGGGTTGGTTGCCAACATAACAACTACACAATTATTCATCTGCCTAGTATGCTGTATAAGTATTAATACTATCACTTTCTAAGGATGCCATGATATGGAAAATGTTGGAAAGCATGTAGATTTGGACATACATTGTGACTCACTTGAAAGCTTTAGCTTGGACATTTCACAAGTCATCACACGTACATTTTACAAGATCGTATCAGCAAGAGATGTTCTGTCTCACAAATTTACTCCCTGAGACGGAGTATCACAGTCATTTCTGCATCTCCAACATGTCCATCTCAGAACCATCTCTGAAGTTGATCCTGAGAATAGAAGCTATGTTGCTCAGTGATAGGGTAGCATCCCCATGTTGGTTAGAATCCTAGAATTTAGAGCCAGAAGGAAGTTTAGAAAATTTAAGGCCAACCCAAAGAAGGTAGAGGATTTTTTCAAGGTCAGTGTCAGAGTTGGAATGAACACTCTGGTCTCTCTCATGTCCAATCCAGAGCCTTTTCCCTACCCTTATCTCTTAGACTGAGCAACAGAATTGGTTTTGTTGGGAGATGAGGCAGAGGAAACATAACTGAAATTTCATCTCTCCTCTGCAGATGTCAGGAGCAGTGGAGCACCACTGGCAGAACCTGCCTCCCCACTCCTTCAAAGGCCACAGACCCATGAGAACCATTCACTGTAGCCTGAGCCACATGCCTGGAGGCCACAGCCGTGCACAGGAAAGCGAGGGGAAGTGGAAACGTGCGAGCAGACGGCTCAAAGCAACGGGCTCACCACCGGAAAAAAAAAATAAAAATAAACACGCTCAGAAATAGTGTAACTGATATGCAAAGGAGATCAAAACAAGGGTTTTAAAATATCCTAGCTGCTTTAGAGGCGGTGGGTGGTAAATGAAGCGAGGTTACCAATGTGTGGTAGGGGAAGGGGGTGATGAGGGGATGGTTCACTGCAGCCTGCTGGGCCATGGGAACCTGGAACCCCCAGGGGTACTCCAAATGAAAACGTGGGAGGTCTAAATCCTCATGGGGAGCTCCGAGTCAGGCATGGACTTGGGAGTAAGAACCGCAGAGATCCTCAGCCCCAGACTCCTCCCTTCCTGACTCCCTTACTGTTCCCTGAGATTCTGTCCCCTCAATTTGTATCATGGTCATTTCCCTGGAGCAGGGCACTGAGGCTCAGAGGAGCCAGCCATGGAGGCACACAGAAGTCCACCCAACTTGGCTGAACTTCAAGATTCAAGTCCGCAATTTGGAGCCATGTTTCAAGATTAAGGGCTGGGGCTGAGCAAACTCGCTGAAGACAAATTCCCCAATCTCTCAAAGTGCAATTCCCTTTCCTTTCAGTGGGTCATGAGCAACTGCAGACATGCTCTCTCTTCAGAGGAAAGGTTTATTTTGAAACTGGTTCCTGAAATGGGAAACCCAAAGGTTAATGATGGCCCTGCTGGCTGTTTATAGCCTCCCTCTGCCAATGTAACCATCCCTAATAATAGCTCAAGGATCATGGGACTTTTCCAGCATCAAAGGCCATTGGTCAACTGCATAGGTAAAAAAGGGAGCATTCGCTTCTCTGTTGATCCAAATGGCCTCATGGATTTTAAGAGAGAAAGACACCAGGCAGGAGTGGGTGGCCCGAGCTTTGGAAATTAACCATCCCTCATACAGGTTTAGCATTTAAACTCACAAAGCACATTCACATCTATTATGGAGAGATATGGGCTGGGCAGGGTCAATCATTCACATTCTCCAATTGAGAAAACTGAGGCTCCAAGCTGAATGGTATGGGCTTCTCTTGTAGCTCAGACGGTAAAGAATCTGCCTGCAGTGCGGGAGACCAAGGTTCCATCTCTGGGTTGGGAAGATCCCCTGCAGAAGGGCATGGCAACCCACTCCAGTATTCTTGCGTGGAGAATGTCATGGACAAAGGAGCGTGGAAGGCTACAGTCCATGGGGTCGCAAAGAGTCAAACATGACTGAGACACCAGCACTTTCACTTTCACTTTTAAGGTGCATGGTACAAGGACAGTGCTGTATGTTCATTACCAGGTCCTGAGGAGCCAGAGATGGAAATCAGGCTCTTTGATCTGGACTTGGACCATCCTGCTCTATTCCTTTCTTCTTCCTCTTCCTTCTCTGAGAAAAGAGGTCCACTAAACACTTCAGTTATGGAATAGATTTTTACTTTTGATCCAACATTTTCTCTGTGTTTCTTACTTGTTGGTCATGAGAAGGCAAATACTACCCCTAAGTTTTCTTGAACCTAGCATTTAGTAGAGAACTACCAATAGATGTATGTGACCAACTCTTTTTCAATATGCAAAGCCCAGGCCTAGGCTGAGGTGGGAGATGGCAGGTAAAGGCAAGCTTCAGTCCTTCCTGATACAGGTTTGCTCTGAGGCCATGAGAATGAGGTGGCTGATGAAGGTTCAGGAATGTCCCAAGGGAGAGTTCACTGTGGGCTGAGGCCATACAAGGAGACTTCTAGCAGGAGGTAGCCCTGAAGGAAACAGCATTTTGAAGACTAGATCTGGGGTGAAGTATGAGGAGGAGGTCCAGAGAAGCCAAAGACAAAGGTCCAAATGTTTAAAAAGTGCAGAAGATATTATCGAAAATTCAGTTAGACCCACCAGGCAGAAGCAGTGGAAGTAACGTTGAGGAAACACTCTGAAGTCACACTGTGGAGGGCTTTGAAAGATCAGTCAAATCACTGGAATTTTATCCTGGAGGCAGGAGGAGTCTCTGAAGCTTTGTGAATGTTAGAGTAGCCAGAGAACAATGGTGATCTGGAAAACTCCTTTTAGCCGAATATGCAAGATGTATAATAAGCGAGTAGCTGGGAGAAGAGAGATCACAAGGAACACTGGACTTAGAATCAGGAGGCTGACGATGCTGCTTTCTATGTAAACTTGGACAGATCACATCCAGATATATGCATAATTGTATGAGACTATCTTCTCTCAAATGTGAAATACTTCTCCGATGTCAGGGAGGCCTTGGACATCATATACCATGAGGTTAAAATGTTTTGTAAACTAGAAAACTGGAAGATAACGATCCAGGCTGGCAGGAGGCAGTAGAGACAAGAGTTGGTTGGTGACCCTGGAGTTGGGAGGTTAGGGGGAGGTTGAGTGAGAGGCTCCATTTGGGGTGAACATCTTCCCTCTGGAGGGATATCGTTTCCTCCCTGGCGTGTCCTGGGTCACCTGGCACAGACAGGGGGTGAGCAAAAGATGGGGATGTGTGGAGCTAGCAATCAAGAGCTGAAGATGAGAAGTCCCCCAGGTCCCTGATAACTTCCTCAAGGGAAAGAAAGAAAACACACAGCTAGCTTTTCAATCTTAAGTTTGAAATAAAAACAAACATTTGAGTTACTGTTGTGCAGAGTTGCCGAGTAATCATGGAGGGCAAAAAGAGCTGGTTTGCACAAGGTGGTTGCTCAACGGAAAGGTCTTGCCTGCAGAGGTGTCCGGGAAAATATAAGCAGAAGTCAGCATGGCTGTTCTCAGAGCTGCTTGTTGGAAGGCAGGCCTTGCCCTCGTAGAAGAGAGGGTTAACATGGACGAGTGGGATGAAAACTGCTGAATTGTGACTAGGTTAGGAGGGTTGGAGAACTTTCTAGGCTCCCAGCCAGCCCTGGGCTTCTAGTGGAAGCATTTCACAATCTCCTCCTTTCTCTGCGGGTTATGTCCTCGGATTGAACAGTCTTTGGGGGCTTTTCGGGTGAGTGGAAAGTGCCCTGGATTTGGGGCCAGAGCTCTGCATTCCATTCTTGGCTCCATCACTGCCCGGTGGGATGATCCTTCCTCTCGGGGCTAGAGTTAGACTAGGCGTCATGATCCCTGGGGTGCCCTCCAAGTCTAGACTACTGGGGGGTGGGGGACAGTCAGCCTGTCTCTGCACACTGGGATTCAGAAGGAGAAGCTACTGAGAGTGAACTGACCTACAGCCCAGAGCCGCTGAGCTCTGTGATCAGGTTTTAGCTCTGGCCATGAGAGCAACACAGGGAATTTCAAATGAGGTCAGCTTGGGGCAGAGGTAACTGCGGTTGCCAGCTAAGGCTTGCAATTCAGATGAACCAGAAAGCTGGGACCCCTCCGTGTTCACCCACAGTGAGCTGAGGAGCTCCTTGTAACTAGGAACATTTTCCTAACCAATTCCATATACAAGGGCAGCATCTTCCCTTTGAGCTTAGAAGAAGAGCATAAGCCACAGGTCATTTCCCCCCCACTAGCATTCTCCTTCCCCAAGTCTTAGAAAATAGGACCTCTTCCTGCTCCTTCTCCCATTTCCCAAGCAGCATCTCAGTGACAAATGCAACACTTTCTCTCTCGTACACGCTTCCCCAGTTCTTTCTGGTAACCAAGAATAACACTGGTCCAAGCACTCCAGTATTCTTGCCTGGAAAATCCTATGGACAGAGGAGCCTGGTGGGCTGCAGTCCATGGGGTCGCTGGGAGTCGGACACGACTGAGCGACTTCACTTTCACTTTTCACTTTCATGCATTGGAGAAAGAAATGGCAACCCACTCCAGTGTTCTTGCCTGGAGAATCCCAGGGACAGGGGAGCCTGGTGGGCTGCCGTCTATGGGGTTGCACAGAGTCGGACACGACTGAAGTGACTTAGCAGTAGCAGCAGGCTTTGGGAAGTAGGATGTTGGGGCATGAGGGCAGAGTTCACTAAGCTGACCTGTTGGTCCCTTTGGTTGCCCAGGCTGTGGTGCGTGTCCCTGCAGGCAGAGTCCCATGGTGAGTGGCTCCCTCTCATTTCTAAGAGGGACCCATTGCTCCCAAGCAGCTCGGGATCACAATTAACTTCCTCTGGCCTTGCATCCAGGATCCCGAGGAGCATTCAAATAGCAGAAAATTTACTGAGCACCTATGAAAGTCTAGAATCCATTTTTAGATGAAACCAATAATTCAGAGGAAGATCAGTTTCTGCTTTCAAGGAGGGAAACAGGATAACTGGAAAAATCTCTGTAAAACTATGTAGAACATGAGGACAGCCATCAGACAGGGACAGTTCAAAAGAAAAAGAACTAGTACTCGGTTGGCAAATCATAGAAGGCTGTGTGGCAGAAATGACTTAAGACAGACCAATCATCAACATCATTATGACCATGGCTATGATTACAGTTAACTTTTATTCTATTCTTACTGTGTTCTAGGCACTGTGCTAAGTATTATCTTAGTTCCTCTTCATGAAAGCCCTTCACTCTTAGCATCACTTTGTAAATGAAGAACATGAGGTTCAGAGAGGTTAAGTAACTTTCCCAAGGCCACCCTGCGCATAAATGATTGGAGCCCACGGTTTCCACGGAGGTATAGTGATGAGGCCTTCCTAGTGGAGGGTAAAGAATGACTGCTTGGGGTGGAAAAGCAGAGCATAATTTGATGGGGAGCTGTGGGAGTTAAGATCAGCGGACTTGAGGGTCAGTGAGGAGTCAGTCTACTTTGTTCTAGCAGCTGCAGGGAGGCCGGGGGTGTTTCAGCAGGACATGGTTTAAAGAGAAGCTGGCTGCAATTTAGCAGGGAGAGCAGGGGGGCTAGCACTGGGACTGGAGAAAAGGGGGCTGAGCTGAGGGACGAGAGTGATGAGGGATTGAGTTAGGGTGGTGGAGATCAGAGGAGGGGGTGAGGGGTGAGGAGAGGAGCAACCTGAGTCTGAGCCCCTCTCCACCCATCCCCCTGCTCTCAGCATCAATGGCACAGCACCCAGAAAAGGATATAGGGACAGCTTACTCTGCTGAGGATCCACAGGGGTCCAGGGCGCCTCCCTGTCACTCAAGTCTTACGTCAGACACCAGTAAGGTGGCTGGTACTCTTTCCTCATCTTCAGTGAGCCGTGCCTCCCCTGAATGATAACCTTTCGTACAAGTTCAAGGGCTTCCTCAGTGGCTCAGCAGTAAAGATATTTGCAATGCAGGAGATGCAGGAGATGCGGGTTGGATCCCTGGGTCAGGAAGATCCCCTGGATGAGGGCATGGCAACCCACTCCGGTATTCTTGCCTGAAAAATCCCATGGACAGAGGAGCCTGGAGGCCTATAGTCCATGAGGTCGCAAAGAATCGGACACAGCTGAAGTGACTGAGCACGCACGCATGTACACATTCAGTTTGTATATATAATACCTTTTCCCTCACTCTCTTCTCCCCACTCGCAAACCTCAAGCAGCAGAACCAAATGAATCATAGAGCTCTTTTAATAGAATCCGGGTCCAAAAGAGAACACCTGGGTGGAACAAAAGAGTGGGTTCTGTGAGTCCTCAGCGAGTTTCAAGAGATCAAAGAGGAGGTGGATCAGAGAGTAACGGGGTTGGGGGAAGGGGGTAGGTAGGAGGAGGGGGGAGGTTCCTGCGTCATCTAACAAAAGCCAGAGCGCAGACTCCATTTCACTCCAAGGAGCCTCCTGCAATGGCTTGACCCAGGTCAATACAAGAATGAAAGCTGCAGAGTGTTTTGCCTCAGCCAGGCCAGTGTGGCCACTGGTGGTCATGCTCTTCCTTCCAAACAGCTGCTTTGGCATCTCAGACAGGAGCTCAGAGTGGGATTTCCAGGCCTCATCATCCCAGCGAGGAAAGCAGTCGACATGATAATGAGAGACAGGGGTACCTAGACACAAGTGGGGCTTCCCAGGTGGCGCTAGTGGTAAAGAACCTACTTGCCAGTGCAGGAGATGTAAGAGATGCGAGTTTGATCCCTGGGTCGGGAAGATCCCCTGGAGGAGGGCGTGGCAACCCACTCCAATATTCTTGCCTGGAGAATCCCTTGGACAGAGGAGCCTAGTGGACTATAGTTCATACTGTCACAGAGAGCTGGACACGACTAAAGCGACTTATCATACAGGCAAGAAGACATAAGTTAATCCAACCTTTGTGTGCCCAGAGTGGCCATGTGACTCACTGTCACTCACACAGTCCCCTGTCTTCCCAGTTTGTTTTACAAACCTATAGTGCTTATGTGTCAGGCACTGTTCTAAGCACTTCATGAGTTATTAACTTATTCAGTTCACATAACATTCCATAAGTTATGAACCTCTACCCTGTCTTACTGATGAAGAAACTGAGGTGCAGAGACATGAAGCAACTTGACCTCACAGTAATTCATAAAGTCAGGATTGAGCCTGAGCTGTTCGACCAACCACAGGGTCTGAACTCTGAAGCCCTGAACTCTGTTGCTCTTTACTCTGATTTCTACTCAGCCTCAAGCACTCCTACAAAAGAGGGAGATCAGAGCAAATCATTTCTAAAGTTGCACCGAGCTCTAACACTTTGTGATTCAGTGGAATCAGTAAGTGGTTAGGGCTCAGGCTGTCAGTTTTCAGTGAGCTGTTAAATATGCTTTGTTAAATATGACACAAACACCCATGTGTGTGCATTTCACTGAGTTCTGGCCATCGGCTGGCCACCACCCCGGCTGTGACTCAGTGGATCTGCTGGCCCATTGCAGGGCCCCAGATCTTCACGTCAGGGACTCAGAGATTCTGCACCTCTTCACGAATTTCTAGCCAATGGAATTGTGAAATCAGCACTCAATCTAGGCAAATAAGTGCGATGGGGAAGTAACTAGAGATTAGGGCTGCAGGGGTACAGTGATTCAGTGAGATAAGGCCGGAAGGAAACACTTGGCCCTGAGTGCTCGCCAAGGAGGTAGACCAGAGGCTTCAGTTTCCTAAGCAAGAATAGTCAGGCAGGTGATTGGTGGCTGGCCATGGGGTTACTTGAGTGAAAGAAATATGACCTTTCTAGTGGCCCAAATGAGAAAGGTTCTGTGTTGTAATACAATCTCAATTTCCCAGTTTGTTTAAACATTCAAATGGGATTATCACGAAATTCACATTGTGGATGTTCCCATGGGGAGGTAGTAGGTAGAATGGAAAGAGCTCTGGCCTGGTGTTGAGACGTCTGAGTTCCGGCCCTGGATCTGCCCCTAGCCAGGTGAGAGGCAGTAGGTGAGTCACATCCCATCTTAGCCTCAGTTTACCTATAAAAACTGTCAGCGAGTAGGGACTTCCCTGGAGGTCCAAGGGTTAAGAATCTGCCTTCCAAAGCAGGAGATGCGGGTTTGATCCCTGGTTGAGGAACTAATCCCATGTGTGGAGGGGCAACTAAGACCGCATGGGCTAGGAAAAATCCCGAGTGGCACAACTAAGACCCAATGCAGCCCACCCCCCAAATTAAAATTAATAAATAAATATAAAAAAAAACCCAAGCAAACAGATAGTATTTCTTGAGTCCTTGGCATGCTGAGAACTGTTCTCAGAGCTCAACATGTGTTCCTCCTTCTGATTCTTATAGTGGTGCCGTGAGGGACACACTATAATTGCTTTTATAAACCAGAGGAGGAAGAGGAGACTCAGAGAGGTGAAGGAACTCACCCAGGATTATACACTGAGAAGTGAGCTGAGAACTGTACCTAGGGCATCTAGCTGTGTGCTTAGATGCTCTGTCATGTCTGACTCTTTGAGACCCCATGGACTGTAGCCCTCCAGGCTCCTCTGTCCAGTATTCTCCGAGCAAGAATACTGCAGTGGCTTGCCATGCCCTCCTTCAGGGAAATCTTCACAACCCAGGGATCAAACCCAGGTCTCCCGCATTGCAGGTAAGTTCTTTACTGTCTGAGCCACCAGGGAAGCCCAAGAATACTGGAGTGGGTAGCCTATCCCTTCTCCAGGGGAACTTCTCCGTTAGGAATCAAACCAGGGTCTCCTGCATTGCAGGTCGATTCTTTACCAGCTGAGCTACCTGGGAACCCAGGTACCTAGCTACCTCTCACATTTTGAGACATAACACTCTACTGCCCTTGTCTTTATAGAGAGGGGTGGGCTCTCTGGATAGACTACATACAGTCCTATTTAAGATACTTGTGATGAAGGTGTCCCTTCCAGGAGCAGTAGATGGCTTTGCTCAGCTTCAGACTCTGGACTGAGCCCGTCTTTGCTCATGACTTTGTTTCCATGGAGTTTGGAAGATTCTATCAACCTCTCCTGGACCATCAGCTCTGGGTGCACAGGGCTCCATCACTGCATCCCTAGTGATAAACAATGTGCCTGATCCATAGGAGGTGCTCAGTGGTATTTGTTGAATGAATGTAGGGACGAGTTACCAACCCTGGCTGAGCAGAGGAGCAGCTGAAGCAATAGGAAGTGTGGGAGAAGCAGAACAGAACCAGCTCAGTGGAATGTGAGGGATCCAGACAGTCTGAAAGCTAAAGATCTTACCTCATGAAGAGGTGAGAATTGGGCTTTCAGATAGAAAGCTGCAGTGTAGCATGGGATCCCGTTGTAATGAACAAACTCTTCTTTGAGGAGTCCACACATGGACATGTCTACCCCATAGGGTCTGGCTGCTAATGAATCACCTTGAGAGTGGAACCTGGTTCTGCCAGCCCTCGGGGAGGCCTTGGCAGGCCCTTCAGCTTCTCTGGGCTGGGCTTGCATCCTCTATCCAATTTCTCCTCTAGCCAATTGAGGTTTGGACTAAGCCTTCAGCCTCATAAGACCCCACCTGAGCTTTTCTTCCTGCAAAGGGAACATTTCAGACCCCGTCCTTCCCAGCCACCTACTGTCCGTTACAACTTGCCTGTCCTGTGTTCTGGTGCCTTCAGGATTTTGTCCTCCACTGAATGACATTTATCCTCAGCTACTGTCATGAACACACCTGCTGATGTGCACTTGGGTATTCACATGTTTTACCATGGTAAAATCATCACATTTCACCAGGCCCTTGAAGACATAGCTACTGATGGGACTTTTCAGCCCTAGAGAGGTATGTGGGGCACAAATTATTATTAATTACAATTATAACAACTACAATGGGCAAAACATGTTATTGTCCTTCATCTCATCTGATTGTCATGTGCAAGAGCAGATTGGAAGGGCACCAAGGGCTTGTGAGAGGAGACCTGTGTGGCCAGCTCTGCCACTAACTGTGGGACCTTTCTCTCAGTGTCTTCTTTTCATTTGAGAGAAGGTTGATGAAATGATTCTAGGGCTCCCTTGGCTTTTACCTTCCTCAAATCTAGGTATTAGGGGCTTGTTTTACAGAGAACAAGTGAGGTTTGGGTGGTTTAGGCAGTGTGGGATCCAGGGCATTCTTTTGTGGCTTCTTATGTGGCCTTCTGACTTATGCAACACCCCAACGCATAAAGTGCCAGCCCATCCTGAGACAGGCAGCACAGGGCTTCTTATTTTTACATTCATTTTACAGACAAGGACACAGAGACTCAGAGAGATTTAATGAATTGTCTGGAGTCACACCAAGCAAGATGAAGGAACTGGGATTTAAACCCAGCCCCCAGGATGGCCAACCCTGCCTGTGGTGTTAGTAGCGTCTCTTGGGAGCACTTGGTCTGGTTTTTCTTGTGCTCCCCTGAGACTTAGGGCCAGATTGGCTCCCAGAGAGCTGCAGCTGGGCTCTGGCGTGACTTTGCTCTGAGACAATTGGGCTACTGCTTCTCCCTCTAACCCCAGCACCTCCACCAGTTGCTTGCTTAGGGCAGCTGCCAACAGCTCTGTGCTGGACCCTCCACATCCATGCTCCTTCCCTCCTGTCCTGCCTCTCCGGGAGGCTGACTGCCGAGGAGCTCAGTAGGTTACTCTGCCCTCTGGCTTCTGGTTGGATTCAGTTGGGTGAGCAGAGGGTGGGAGAAGGGAGGATGGTTCTTCCTCAGCTCCTTCTCTACAGGCTGTAGGTTGGTAATGGTTGCATGGGTTTGTCAAAGTCTCCAGCTTTAGCTGGGCAGCCCTCTCCTCTCCTCAACATTGCCTAGCTCACCAGGTTCTGGTAAATGCCTTTTCAGCCTGAGGGCTAGTAACAACTCCCAGTTATTGTTATCCTCAGGGTGCATCACCATCTCTTGGGTTTCCTTGGCCTTGCCTACACCTTCATGAGCTATTCTTTAATTAATCTCTCTTTGGTAACCGTCTTTTGAGTGTGTCCTCTGCTTCCTCCTTGGACCATGACTGATATAGGCTGCTTGTTTCCTCCTTGTCTCTAGTCTTCCATTCTTAAAAGCATGGATGATCCCAGACTTTTTATCCGAAGGTCTGCCAATATTTTTCCTTGAAGGGTTTAACCAAAAAACAAAACCAAGCTAAAGAGAAAAGCAAAAGGTTAGGGTTGCCAGGGGATATGGTAAAGGGCAGTTAACTTGGACCTGGGAGGCTGAAGACTCAAGTTAACTGTCAACTAGCTCTGTCATCCTGCTGGGCACCTGGGCCTTCTGATAAATAGAAGGAAGAATCATTTTTGCCTTACTTTTCCCATGAGCCTTTTGGGCAGACCAAATGAGATGATGCCAGTGGAAGTACTCTGAAATGTTGAAGCCTTTTCTGAGCATTAGGTGTTACTGTTGTTTTTATTAGACACGGCATGAGGACAAAATCCTCAAAAGGCCATATGCTGCATTTTCTAATGCACTCAGATTTCCCTGTCGCCTCCGTGCCTCCTAGTTTAGGACACCTGGCATTTGCAGAATCCAAGACTGATGTCCAGGGAGGGTTGGCCAAGCCTAGACCCGCATAATCAGAGCTAAAAATACCCTTGACCTCAGTGGGAGCATTTCAGTCCTGAGGGGGACAGACATAAGGGACAGAGACCGTGAGGGAAATGACTTCCATCATTCATGGGCTGGGGTTAGGAGAGGGCAGGGAGAAGGTGGCTGTCACAGGCCACCTTGTCAAGGTCCAGTGGGAACACTGTCTTGATCACTCTCTCTTGTCTGTTGCTCTGTCTGTCCGTGAAGAAGATTAACCTGAACCTTTTGTACTTCCTTGTTGAAATGAAAGTTACACCTTAAAGCTCTTCCTCATGGCCAAGCCTCTTAGGAATGTTCCCAGCATGCCTTGTGGGAATGACAGACACCTCCAGCCAAAGGAAAGTAAAGAGGTGGATCCTAGGACCTTGCTGTGGAGTTGACTGCAGAAGCTGATTTCCATCCAGAGAAAGAGGCGCTGATCCAGGAGCCTTGGCTTGATTTTTCTGGGAATGGAGAGTGGGCATTCTCATCATCCTCTCTGTTCTAGAGATCAGTGGTATTCAGAAAATAATACTAAGAGCTCTAAATTATTGCTATTTAAAGTGTGGTCCATGGATCATCAGCATGAGCATCGACCAGGAGTTGTTAGAAATGCAGAATTTCAGGTCCCAACCCAGACCTCTGGATCAGAATCTGCCTTTTAACTGGATCCACTATGGATTCATATGCATATTAAAGTCTGAGAAGCACTGTTCATTCAGAATCCCTCTGGAGAACCTGAGCAGTCACCGAAAGATAACTTCCAGTTGTCCTTGTGGGGTCCCATAAAAGATAACATTTGAAAAAGAAGTTTCACAAAAGAAGAAAAGGTTGATCTTTCCCTTTCTTTGATAGGAAGTTCTCCCTGTCTCTCTCTCTGAAGTCAGTTCCCACCCAGCCTTGCCTATCAGCTCCTCAGATGCCTGGTACAAGCCTGGCGTGGGGGTGGCTCCATCAACAAGGGGCTACATGAGGGGACTAATGGGAATCAGATTGTTTCTCAGCTGCTTCTTGGCTCTGGGAGTCTAGCCTTCTCAGGGCTGCCTGGTGAGGCACTGAGGACTAAAAAAGAACTTGCCAGGACCTGGGAGTTTAGGACTCGGCTGGGTTTTTTGAAAAGCGAGGACGGAAGGGTGCGGAGCTGACGCCTCTGTAGGTGGAATTACACGGGGAGCTTAGTGTTTGTTGTATGAGGAACAGCCTGGCAGGAGCTGAGAAGAGAGAAGTCGGCCTCCAGCTGGGATCTGGGCACAGCCCCATGGCGGCAGGTTTTCAGGATTTCCAGAGGGAGTGCTTGGCGGCCCGCAGTCTCAGTTTGCTGCAATTATAAATATCTGTGATTTGCATTCCCTTCACATCCTCCCCTGGAGCTGCTCGGCACATTCTGCTATTGCTTTCTGCCCTGCTCACCTTCACACAGGACCCTCACTGCAACGTTCAAGGCTTCCAGGTCACAGCAGGGGAGACTGAGGCTCGACAAAGCCACCCAAGGGACCATCTACATCTGGGCTGACTCAGGGAAGAAATTAGCACTTTAGTGCAGCCTCAGAATCCTTCACACACCAGCCCCAGACTTTCTGTCCTCAACTCTAGCCCCTTCTCATCCTGCATTTTACCCTTGATCCAGACCCCACTGGCCTTCCTGAACCCCTGAGCCCTCGCCTTGTGCAGATGTGTTTCCTTCTCTATTCTCACCAGATAGATACACCAGACACATCCCTGTGTGCCTCTCTTGGTGGCACAGCTGTCCTTTCTTGATTGGAGCCTCCCTGACTCCCCACCTTCGCCAGCTCTCAAAATCAGGGAGTCAGAGTGTGTTTCAGCCCCCTCGACCCCAGCTCAGTGCCATCCTCAGATAATACACATGTAATGATGAATGAACTAGAAGACAAAAACATGCAAGCTAGTGGGTGAACCAGGGAGAGAGTATTTTATAGACTCTCATGGGTGAAATGAGCATGCTCTTCAGTGGTTCCAATGCTTTGCAGGAGCTCATGTGAGAAAGATTTGGAGTAGAAGTTGCAAATGAAAGAAATCTCTCTGTGGCATAGAGATGCCTTAGGTACAAACCTGACACTAACTTGTGACTCAAGATACTTGAGTTATCCGAGTCCAGTGTTTGTTTTCACCTGAAAATGGACATTCTGAGATCATTTATACTTAGTGTCATTGGAAAGATGAAGTAGGGTGAGGTACATGTGGAATGTTTATTGGAGGATAAGTACCTTCTTGACACTTGTCTGTTACTGGCTCCTAGGAGAACTCTTCCTTTCTTCTTGGAGCCAAATAATGCCCAAGGAAGAGAAGAGACAGGTGATAGGCAATCCCGAATTTGAAACTTCAACATTCATTTCAGGTCATGAATACCCTGGATCTTGGAAACTGATTTTCCAGGATTCTAAACACAATGGTTTAAAAAATGGAGTCTGATTCAGCCCACACTAAGCGCTTCATTCCAATCGTGTAGCTATTCCCCAGTGATTTAGGAACTGAGCAAGCCCAGTGGTCTCCATTCTGGGCCAGTGGCCTCCATTCTGGCTTCCATTTGGAGAACCAGGGATGTGAGGTTGAAGAAAGATTGGCCTGGGATCCTCAGACCCTGAGTTTGTCCTCTGACCCACTTTGGGGCCACGGACCATGAAGTCCCTCATTTTGGGCCTCAGTTTCTCATCCGTCAAATGAGACTGGACTAGATGCTCCCCAGGGCCAATCACCTTAGATTTACGTGGGAAAGAGGAGCATCCACAGCCTCTGCTCTCTAGGCATCCCTGTTCCTTTCTTCTAACCCTGTCAACCTATCCTAATGAGGGGGGTCTGAGCTGAATGAGAACGAGCCCATGAAGTAGTGCTCTACCTATTCAAAGTGCTTCCGTGTTCACTTACCTTACTCTAGCTTTACAGACAACTCAGTGGGGGGCAGATAAGATGGATGTCATAATCCCTGTTTAATAGACAACAAAACTGAGGCTCAGAGGAAGGAAAGGGCCCCAAGGCATATTGCTGAGTAGAGATAAAGCAGTGCCTTTGCATTCCCAGTTCTGATGTTCTCTGCCAAGAACTCCCAGGACTGGAGGTGGTTACACTGCTGTGTTGGTTCCTTGGGCCCACGTGAGCCTCTCTTAGTTCCTCCTGATCTCCCTCCCCTGCCCAGGCTCTGCCATTTTAGTCCTTGCTTGGCCTCCCCGTAAAGGAGGTTAAGCTTTTTTTAACCTTTTAACCTGGTGAAGCTCAGTCCCGGTTGAGTACACAAGACGAAGTCCCATGAGGGTTCATTTCACCCACTCTACTCTTCCCTCCTGTGCCTAAGTCCTCCTCTAGGTTTCACCTTCTGACCGAACCTCCTCGTGAGGGCACGGAGATGTGGGCTGTTGTTCTCCACCTCTGCAGATGAGGGTGCTGAGGACGGAGACAGGGCAAGGGAGCAACCTAGGCCAAGTGGAACAGTGAGACTTCTGAGCTGCGCGGTTGACCTGCTCTGATGGGTTGAAGACAAGTAATTGGGCAGAAAGTTACGCACTTGGAAGATCAAAAGATAAACTTCTAAAGAGGGGGCAGGGCAAGTCGTGTGATGCCTGCAGTGAAAAGGGGTATATGAGTGACTGTGGAGAATTAGTCAAGGAGATTTGGAGGCATTAGGTAGGACTGTAGAAACATTTCTCACACTCTTCCCTTCTCCCCATCTTCACCGCCACCACCCTCTCACTTCTCACCCAGGAGGCTGCAGGCACCTCGTCTCCCCACTCAGCCTTCTCCTGCTCCATTTCAACCTCACATGCATCCCGGCCTGCTTGTTGAGCCATAGTCCTCAGAGCCCCGTCTGAGCACACTGCCCGGCTGAACTACACACTCTTCTCAGTTCTGTACTTTTCCATCTCTGGACATCGGTTGTGTTTTTTTCCTGCAGCTCAACTCTGTCTGTGAGTGTAAATCCCACTTCACTCTTGCAGGTCCACATTAAGGCCACCCTTCACTCTGTGACATTTTCCTCATCCCTTCCCTCTCCCCTCCGGAGGGAGTGATCTATCATTCTTTGAGTGTATCGAATACCTGATGGCTCTACCTCTTCTTTTAGACTTTTATTGCCATCTACCTTACTATACATGATTTCTGTGAGTGTCTAGTTTCTCTTGCTAGACTGGGATCACCTCACTGTCGGGAGAGAGATGACTTTCAAGTTTTTATCCCTCATGTCTCGGTTGCTATTTAGTTATGTCTTTAATAAAGACATAAGTGAACCAGTGCTTATTGGGACAGGAAACAGAACTCTACCACCTAAGCTACAAATAAAGTTAACCATAAACCCCAAATTAAACTGAGAATGTCCTTTTGAAGCACGTGTGGAGGGAAATGCAAATAAATACATTCAAAGAAAGGCGGATCAGAAAGAAAAGAGCCTGGCACAAGAGAGCAACCCAGGGGACCATATGGACAGGTACAAGGGAGATGACGGTGTTTATTTTTTGCTTGGTAACAGGAGAAGTCAACAGAAGCTGAAAGAAGCACCTTAGGGTGGGACCCAAGGAATCATAAGGCTTCCATTTAACCCTTGAATGGCGCTGTATGTCCTCTGCATGGTAGAAACTATAGAAGAGAAGAGTGCCCAGCACATTAAGGGAGCATCAAAAGTTACTGAATTCACCTACATTTAGGATTTATCTTAAGTCAGAGAAAAGTATCAACATGGGCAAGATGCAAGTCTTGTTCCCAAGGAGTTCACAGTCTACTCGGAAAAAGATGACATGGTTCCAAGTAATCATGATGAACCACATGGGTTGGGAAGATCCGCTGGAGAAGGGATAGGCTACCCATGCCAGAATTCTTGGGCTTCCCTTGTGGCTCAGCTGGTAAAGAATCCACCTGCAATGTGGGAGACCTGGGTTCAGTCCCTGGGTTGGGAAGATCCCCTAAAGAAGGGAAAGGCTACCCACTTCAGTATTCTGGCCTGGAGAATTCCATGGACTGTATAGTCCATGAGGTTGCAAAGACTTGGACACAACTGAGCGACTTTCACTCAATCACTCACTCATGTATGGTCACGTGTATGTATATGTAGGAATGTATCACACATGTGCTGTGGGACTATGGAAAACGTAACAAGTAACTCTAAGTAAGAGCAAAGGGAGACAAGGACAAATATAAGGGAAGATGTTATGGAGACCATGTTTGGGAAGCAGAGGCTGTGAGAATGGGCTGGCTTTCCACTGGACTCCAGAAATGGTCTGTTAGAAGGGATCAAAGTATGAGTTACCGTTGTGAGGTTATCCGAGGAAGGCAAATGTGATTGGGTCAGGGCACAGGGGACTGTTACGCCCAGATAGGGAGCAACCAGGGCCTGTCTTTTCCAAGGACAATGGGTATTGACTGACCAGCGTGTATGTCTCAGAATGACAAAGAAGCCCACAATGCTTTGTGTGTGTGTGTGTGTGTGTGTGTGTGTATGTGTGGTGTGCAGGGAGGCTCAACAAAACTATGAAATGGAAAACCTTACTGAAAAAGGGAAAGTAATTCCTTCTTCTCCAAGCCAAGTCCTACCTGTGCAGGTGGAAGGCAGGACTGAGTTCCTAAGGGAGGCGGGTGTTGGAGCCTCACCTTGGCCACTCTCGGTTAGGGAAAGAGAAGAAGGAGGGCCTTCTTTCTTTGGGCAGAACTCACTTATTCATAGCCTTATCTGCATAGGGAAATCGGAGCGGTCGGCAGTGCAGGACCAGCTGTGGTTGTGCAGCTGCATGGAGAGAAGCTCCGGCAGCAGAGACACTCTGGCAGCGCGGCAGGGCTGGGGAGTCCCCGAAGCCGCTCCCGGCCGCTGGCGGCCCGCACTGTTTGGAGGGGTGAGAAGGAAAGAGTAGGGATACTGTGATGGGAAACTGTCAGAGAAAAGGGGCCCTAGGGCCATTTCAGCTATCTCCTTCATTTTACACCTGGGAAAACTCAAGAGGGCAATGGGCCTATCCATGGTTTGTCCCTCAGTCAGCAACTGTCGGGACCTTGGCGAGCACCCACATCTTCTGACTGAGGGCAAGAGCTGTGTGCATCCTGTCCTCTTGCAAGACTTGGGTGGAGGAGAGGGACAGAAAAGGAAAATAACCAGGTTGAAGAGCCCCTGGGTACCCTCACAAGACACATTAGCATTCATTCCTGACCAGCTGTTCTCTGCCAGTCAGCGTCTGCCTTTATCCCATACACCTTTCAAGCTACCAGGTTCCCAGAGCCACAGGAATTTAGGGGACACTATGCCTTCTGAGAAAGCCAGTTGCAATTTCCATGAAGTTTGCAAGGTGTTTCTGTTTGTTTGCGTTTATTAGAATCCTTTTGAATCACTTCAATGTTGCTTTCGTGGGTAGAGAACTTACAGTCACCAATTATAGCTGAAGGTTTTGAGTGGCAGAAAGATGATCATTGAGACATTCATGCTTATTCTACCAATTTTACTTTATGTTTCGAGGAGATTAACCCCAATTTTATTTTAAGATAATTAAGCTGAGAGGCAGATATGCTCTACTGACAAGAGCATTAACCTTGACTTCAGAAAACCTGGGTTCAAATGCCAGCTCTGCTGTTTCCTAAATTTTAAAAACTTTTTGTTAATTTCTCTCTTTGAGCCTCCATTTCTTCATCTGAAAACGGGGATGTCAATAATTTGTTAATATTAATGATTTATAATATTACTGCTATTTTAAAATTTTTGACAGATATTTATTGAGTCTCTATTATGTGCCAGGTGATGTTCATGAGACTTAGATAAAAATGAACAAGATGTAAAATTTCTGCTCCCTCAGACTTTATAATAGAGCTAAAATATGATAACCTGTTTTTAAAAGCTTAGCACAACTCCAAGTGTGTTGTAGCTGCTTGGGCCTCCCTGGTAGCTCAGCTGATAAAGAGTCTGCCTGCAATGCAGGAGACCCTGGTTCAATTCCTGGGTCAGGAAGATCTCCTGGAGAAGGGATAGGCTACCCACTCTAGTATTCTTGGGCTTTCTTCGTGGCTCAGATGGTAAAGAATCTGCCTGCAATCCAGAAGATCTGTGTTGGGAAGATCTGGAACTAAATTTTTAACTTTTTTTTTTTCTGTTTGCTTTCTACTTAATAACTTTTCTCTGGCTACTAATAAGCAGTTTAGCTGAAAATAAAAGTCTGATGAAATTTGCTCTAAACTTTAGATGGACTTGCTTTCACAAGGAATGGGGGAGCAATAATTATAGTGTCCAATAATTAAGGTCAATGAAGTTTCCATCCAGTTGTACTGGCCCATCTTTAGGGACTGGTAAAACTACTTTCTAGTGATAGTATATTGAAGAGAGTTTCGTAAGTGGATTGGAGTTTCACAACTACCACTGGTTAACTAAACTGAAGCCAGAGAATCATGGACAGAAGGGAGAATAATCATTATCTTGTTCAACCTCTTTATCTCATATTTAAGAGAACTGTGGTCCAATATTGACAACTGCCAAGACATGGAAGCATCCTCAGTGTCCATCAATGGGAGAATGGCTAAAGAAGATGTGATATATGTAATGGAGTATTTTTTTCAGCCAAGGCAAAGAAAAAAATTCAACCATTTGCAACAACATGGATGGAACTTGAGGGCATTATGCTGCATGAAATAAGTCAGACAGAAAGAGACAAATACTGTATGATCTCACTTATATGTGGACTCTAAAAATGCCAAACTCACAGAAACAGAGACTAGAATGATGGTTATCAGGGGCTGGGGATGATCAGGCAGTACAACCTTCTAGTCATAAAATGAGTAAGTTTTGAGGATCTAATGTACAGCATTGTGATTCTAGTTAATAATACTGTTACGTACTTGAAAGTGGCAAAGGGAGTAGATCTTGTGTTCTCACTACAAAAAGGACATGGTAATTATGTGTCATGATATAGATGTCAAATTATGCTTTAATGGTAATAATTTTGCAATACATAAATGTATCAAATCAACCTGTAGCTTACACAATGTTGTACGTAAATTATATCTCAATAAAGCTGGAAATGAAAAGGAGTGAGGGTGGGAGTGAGAGAATTTGGTGTGGAACATATGGAGTATAAACTGCCTGCTGGATATGAAAATAAAGATATCAAAAGGCAATTAGAAGATGATTCTGAAGGCTAAGAAGTGAGAGATGTGTATGTGCACGTGCGTTCGGATGTGTGTTTGTGTGTGTGTGTGTGTATGTGTGTGCGAGAGAGAGGAAGAGAGAGAGAAGGAGGAGAGAGAAAAACCTGTGATCCAGAAATGTGAGGTCCCTGCCCTCTAAGATTCATTTACTAATCTAATTAGTGACAGATACAGTGGCATGGACTTCATATAAAAAGTCAAAGAATGCTAGAATCTAGGTCTCCTGATTTCCAATCCAATACTTATTACTTAAGCCTTCTCAAAACTGGAAATGCCACATTATACTCTTCCTTTAGAATTTTTAAAGTGCCCCCCCCCAATTTCTGCCTGAATATGATTTCTGTTCATGATGTTGACTTCAACAAGGAAGAGTAAGAGCTGGATTTTAACACCAGAAAGCATATAAAAAGGAAGAGTTTTAAGATTTGTTGTTCAGCATCTCAAAGGCAGAGATTGAGCCAAAATGAGCATAGTAAATAGAGATAAGTTTTGTTTAAACCTAAGAAAACACTTTTTGGATGTACAGAGCTCTCAACAGCTGGAATCTTCTACCTAGGGAGAGAGTGAGCTCTTTACTATTGGGCGCAATCAAGTGGATGCCCATGAGGTGGTAAGTTAGGCCAGGTCAACCTAAGTGTTCACACATTTTTAATAAACCCATGTGGAATTTATGAATCCTCATAATATTTAAACAGGCTTCCCAGGTGGTGCTAGTGGTAAAGGACCTGACTGCAAAGGCAGGAGATGTAGGTGGAAGAGATGTGGGTTCGATCCTTGTGTCAGGAAGATCCCCTGGAAGAGGACATGACACTCCAGTATTCTTGCATGGAGAATCCCATGGACAGAGAATCCTGGTGGGCTAGAGTCTATAGGCTCGCAAAGAGTCAGACACAACTGAAGTGACTTAGGATGAGAACAAGATGGATGATTGTATTTAAATAATCCCTTCTTAAATCCATTTCTAGCCAATTACTACCTCTGGGCTCATTGAGTTATCACCTACTGTATAAAGTATACTTCTTTTCATTTTCACTGAATCTAACTCTTGCAAACTTTGGGTTAAGGGGAGATCGGGAGAGTTCTGTCTTTCTGAGACTTACTGATTAAGCACACAATTCCATTCTATCAAGCATTATAGTATCTTCTCTCAGTCTTCTCTTTTTTTTGATTGGGGAAATCTAATTTTTTTAAGTCTTTCTTTTTTACCAACAAGCTCCATCATTCTGCCCTTCTCCCAGCTCTAATGAAGTTGCCTTGAAGACCCATAAATAGAACTGTCATGTTTTTCCTGAGCCCACACACTGATATCATTTGATCATAAGATAATGTCTTTCTGTTGGCTTCCATACTCATTCTGATGAAACCCACATGCCCCAGCTTAAGCTACTGGAGTTCAGATTTGTCATAGATGATCTCAATTTCTGCCCTGCCAGTTACTAACCATATGACCTTGAACATGTCACTCATTTTCCTTTGGAAAATGGGGAAAACAATACTTCAAAAAAACTGGTAAGAGACAAGAAAGAGAAGATCTATGCAAATAGCTTGGACAGAACCTGGCACAACATCTATGCTCAGTACTCATTTATAGAAGTGAAATGAAATAAACTTAAATACATATCCTGATTTGTGATACATTGTGCGTGTATGCTAAGTGGCTTCAGTCGTGTCCAGCTCTGTGCGACCCTATGGACTATTGCCCTCCAGAATCCTCTGTGCGTGGGATTCTCCAGGCAAGAATACTGGAGGGGGTTGCCATGTACTCCTCCTGAGATACATTAGTGTCCATCATTTTATAAAGAGAGATTAAGGAATAATTTATCTAAGAGCACTGCTTTATATTTTTCCAAACTGAAGCTCAGCTGTTACATTTTCCACTCACTCTCCTCGGATCTTTATGCCCCTGAGACTTAAAGTCAGGGAACTTCAGTTTGAATTCTTTCTCTATGATTTATTAACTCTACAATTTTGGTTGATTAACATTTCTAAGTCTGTTTCTTCAAATGGCACATTGAGATAAACAGAAACATTTCACCTTGAAGGCTTTGAGCCAAATAGACTCAGGGTTCAAATCTAAGGTTCACCCATGCTCAGACCATGAACATTGTAACCATGGACAAGTTGCCTAACCTTTCTCAGCTTCCTAATAGGCAGAAAGAAAAAAGTAACACCCACCTCAAAGAGTCATGGTCATAATTCAATGAGGTAACTATGTACAGAATCTAATATAGCCCCTGGTCACACACAGCAGGTTCTCAACAGCTAGTTGCCTTCTTCCTCATGTCACAGAGCTGTCTAGATGCTTTGTAACTTCTGAAGAGGTGTGCATATATTAGAAGGTATTGTGTGTTTTGGTAGTTCTTTGCCCAGAAACAATATCGTGTGATGAAAAGTGTACTGGATTTGGAGTCCAACTAGGACTCAAATGATTGTAAGGTTTGGAAAGACATTCTGTTCCCTGAAGCGTGGCTTCCTGGTCTCAAACTGGGGACAGACCTCGCTCTGCTCAGCTTACAGGTGCATCTTGAGCATCTGATGAAATATTAATGGTGACACCATTAAGGTAGTCTGAAAATGAGGCACCATGATGACTAGAAACACTCAGTGACATTTGCAAAAGTGAAGATTTCACTACTTTATATTCTTTCTTTCATGTCTTTTATTAAAGGATGAATTAAACCCCAGTTCTGGGTGATTTTTTGATTTCTGGAGATTTCTTGGTTAATAGTCTCTTTTTGGAGAGGTTGTAACAATATTACTATTATTACTTCCATGATCTTCATGAAAGGTGGCATAGTATCATGCTAAACCATTCTGGAATCAAGCGGCTCTCTGATGTAAAAATCCAGTCACAGAGAGCTTAAATCTATGAAAACTGAAAGCATTGAATTTCCATAGTACCCTGCTTAAAACCTAGAGAACACTGGTTTGTTAAAGTCCTTCTGCTTTTTCTCCCAGTAAGTTATGGTTTTACAGTTTCAAGATCCCACTTGTTCTTGCGAATTCCAGACATGATAATGAAGTTTAGTAGTTCATACTTCCCAGGTGGGAAATCTATTGGCAGTGCGGCATTCCTTCCGGTTCAGTGACTGTTTATAATGACTGGATGTGCATTCTGCACAACAGCACGCCAATTCTACCCATGACTTACTCCAGAATTCTAGAGCAGATGCTTTCTGGCCCAGAGGACTTATTCATTTAGTTTGTCCATTCCATTTAGTTGGTGAGGGAGTGGACAGAAGTTCATAGCATGGAGCCCTGAATTGAGAGGCAAGAGATTTGAACTCTTGCCCCCAGTATGCTACTAACTTATTGGAAAAAACTGAACAAGTCATTTCTCTGTATGGCTCAGCATCCCCACCTGCCACCAGAAGGGGTTGGATGAGATGGTCTCTAATGTCTCTCCCAGTTTTGTCATTTTGCGATTCTAAAATACGTTGTCATTCATCGTTCTTCCTGGCAAGGTCATGGAGGGGCAGAGCTGAGGTAGCTGAAACATCTGATAACACAGTCCCCTTTCCTTGCCAGCTACTCAGAAGCTCCCCTTCAAACAAACTTTAGATGGACATTCTTTGAATAAACATATCAGACTCTGTAGAACTCAGCAACAAGAAATGGCAACTTAGAAAAGACAAAGGTTCAAAGCAGATGATGGAAAAATCATATGTATTGATTTTCTATTAGTCAAGTAGCTTGTAAAAATACTCATAAATGAAATTTAGAGAAAAAAGAAAAAGAGGAATGTGATTGCCCAGCTTGCTTCATAGTGCTGGCATTGGGAATATATCTTCATTAAGGCCTTGTACAGAGGAAAGGGACTTAAACAGGACAGTCCCCTGAGTTCCATCCTGACAACATTCTCTTGCTGTGTGACCTTGCACAGATGCAGCTCCATCTTTGAGCTCTTGTTTCTTCCACCTGGTGATGAGCATCTTGGGCTAAGGCAGTGGTTCTCAAAATGTAAGGTGCATATGAATCATCTAAAGATCTTTCTAAAACACAGATTCTGATTCTGTAAGTCCAGAGTGGGGCCTAGCATCCTGCAGGTCTAATAAGCTCCTTAATGAAGCAGCTGCTGCTTGTCCTCCCCTCACTGAGAAGCAAGGCACTACATCATTTTTAAGGCCCTTTTCCTCTGTGAACTCTCCATGATAGGTGAGAAGCAGAATAGGAAAGACTCTCTATATGGTCTCCTATCTGTATTAAAATATCTCTTTTAAAAGAGAGATGAGAACAGAATTCCTAAACCTAGGCTTAAGTAAGATGGAAGGTGGGCATGGATGGGAATATTTGCTTTGAAGCCCAAGACAATCTGAAAAGATATGAAGGCTTGAAAGGAAAGCAAAGGAGAGAGGCAGAAAGTTTGCTTGAGGCAGATAGAAAAGTCAGGGAACAATTGTCCCTAGGAACCACAGGTGATGGTCACAGAAATGTAATAAAGATCTTGATGCTAATTCCACCGTGAGGCATGATTGGCCTGGGTTTAGAGATATTACCTTGTGTCCCCTCACAGCATTCCTGCAAAGCTGCAGGAGAATGGCAGGACTTTTCTCACCCTCAAGCGGAACTAGGTGGAGAGAAAGAAGGGCCCGAGGCAGAGAACCCCAAGGGGGGGTGGGTGGTCTCTGGGACCGGGCGGCAGAGCTTTGGCTTTGACACCCCGGTAATGAGCCTGGCACGCCCGTCTCTGTACACGCTTGGACATTGATAGGCTCTCCCCATGCCATCTCTCTGGAGCCACCCGTGGGCAGCGGTGTGGGGGAAGGAAAGTGTCTCAGCAGAACCTCGGTTTCACTTCCTGCCTTGAACACAGAGAGTCATTATATAAATATCAACCTCAGCAGCTGCTACTCTCACCCCACTTCTCGCTATT
This sequence comes from Giraffa tippelskirchi, assembly GCF_054371585.1. Taxonomy (NCBI): domain Eukaryota; kingdom Metazoa; phylum Chordata; class Mammalia; order Artiodactyla; family Giraffidae; genus Giraffa; species Giraffa tippelskirchi. The sequence continues at coordinate 155,976,981 of NC_137276.1, read as the reverse complement.
ACTCCCGAGCCCTAGCTCACAGGCAGGGTGCCTGCAGCCTCTCACTTTCCCCTGGTCCCACAGCCTTGCACCAGGCCGGCCAGGTGGGTGCCTGGGGCAGAAATGAATCACAACCTCTCTCTGGCCCTCCAGCCAGCCATGTCCAGTGGCCCGCACCTCACTGAGCAGGGGAGGTTGTCCTGACCAGTGGCCCACGTTAATCAAATTAAACCTCGTTTACAGATGTGACAGGCCGCCAGCCCATCCACAGAGGCCACAGAATGCACCGTCAGCACTCGTGCTGGTCGAGGTGGGGCACGTTCACATATGTGTACTGTCTTCTATGCAGTGAACTAAAATCTCTCAACCTTTCAGACCTGTTTTAAGTCAGGAAGGCAGTGTAGCATGGTAGAAAGAAAAGTCTGGAATGAAAGATCAGAAGTGAGCTCAAGCCTCCACTCCACTATAAATATTAGCAGAATGAATTCTCTGCTAATTTTCAAAAGTAAGAAATTCCCCTCTAAACACTGACTCATTGCTGTGGACTTCTTTTATTTCTGAAGCTATAATTTTAAAAAAAAGTATCAAAAAATCCCTGGCAGGTACATGTAATCTCCTTGATCCTAAATTTCTTTATCTCTAAAATAATGACGTGAGCCCTACTTTTTCTCCAGTGTTGTTACAAAGATCATGCAAGACCTGTGATGTCTCCCTCTCTGTCTGAGCACTGACTGACATGTAATAGCATGTGTGTGTGTGTGTATAAAAGAGGTTAGCGAATTGAAGGCTGGTATTCCAAGCTGTTTTAATTCAATTCAGTTGCTCAATCGTGTCCAACTCTTTGCGACCCCATGGAGAGCAGCACGCCAGGCTTCTATGTCCGTCACCAACTCCCGGAGTTTATCCAAACTCATGTCCATTGAGTCGGTGATGCCATCCAACCATCTCATCCTCTGTCATCCCCTTCTCCTGCCTTCAATCTTTCCCAGCATCAGGGTCTTTTCCAATGAGTCAGTTTTTTGCATTTGGTGGCCAAAGTATTGGAGTTTCAGCTTCAGCATCAGTCCTTCCAATGAATATTCAGGACTGACTTCCTTTAGGATGGACTTGTTGGATCTCCTTGCAGTCCAAGGGACTCTCAAGAGTCTTCTCCAATGCCACAGTTCAAAAGCATCAATTCTTCAGTGCTCAACTTTCTTTATAGTCCAACTTTCACATCCATACATGACTACTGGAAAAACCATAGCTTTAACTAGACTGACCTTTGTTGGCAAAGTCATCCATACATGACTACTGGACAAACCATAGCTTTGACTAGACGGACCTTTGTTTTAATTACTCACGTCTTAATGGTGTGCTACAGTCCATGGGGTCGCAAAGAGTTGGACGTGACTGAGTGACTGAACTAACAATGTCAGAGCCGTGGCCATCTTAGAGGTAGGAAGGCCTAGGCAGAGCCCAGCAATAGGGCTTCACTGGGCTCTCGAAATGATTGATGGAAAGCAGTGTTTGGGAATCTTACTACTTATGTGTTACTCAGCAGATCAAATGTGATCAAAGTATCATGCTCCTTCTCCCCCTTGACCCCTTTATGACCTGACTGGATATTTGTGATTTATTTATTAAGTGACAAAAATAGATTACTATGCAATTGGTTCAATATGAATCCATTAAACAAATTATATATATGTTTAAAAAAAAAAAACTGAAGAGTTGATGCTTACCAAAATATTAACTACTGGTAATCTCTGGATGGTGATATTTGAAGAGGTTAAATTTTCTTTCTCCATGCTTTTGTGGAATGATTGGCCCCTTAAAGAATGGAGGTTTGGTGCTGTTAGCTTTTCTTCTTCCCTTAAGCACACATGTGAGGTGTTGAGTGGAGAGAAATGAAAGTTGAGGGAGCTGCAGCAAGTTACCACAGATCCAAGCAGAGTGAGGGTCTGGAGTTTTTTTTTGAAATCTGTTTCTGAAGAGTGATTGGTTGATTCCTATGTTTGTCATTCATTAATTCATTCATCTATCCTATCATCATTCATTCATTTGCTCATCAAGGAGTGACTGCATTGCTTACGGTTGTAGAGGAAAGGCGCGGACTAGTCAGAACACTGAGGTTTAAGTCCTGCTACGGTTCTTCTAAGGCCGTGAGCCCTTAGCCCTCTGGATCACCTGAGGCTTCCCAGTCTGTAAAACGGGACTCATAATGAGCAAGAAAACCCTTTGAGAACTTCACAGTGCTGAGCAAAGGTAGCTTTTCTGTGAAATCCAAACACCATGCCAGCAGAACAAGAGAGATGTCTAAGTCATATAGAACCTGCACTCTTGAGAATCTGATACTAGATAGTCTCCTGGCTTAATGCCGAGTCTAGCAGTATGGGGCATGGAAAGAATCTCTGAACTGGAATCCAGGAAGCCTGGCTTCCAGGTGAGTCTGAGCTGCTGACGTGCTGTATGATGATGAGCCACTCAATTTCCCCCTCTAGACTCTTGATTTTCCACCTGTCCTATAGAGGGATTATTAAGCTCAGGTATCTCTAAGGCACCTTGCAGCTTGGACACTCTATGAAATGAGTCAAATCAAGAAAAAATAGAAAACATGTTAAGATACCCATCATGAACCAATATGTATCATATACTAGTTTCTGTTTGGGCAACAAAGGCATGGGAACATTCTAGGCAGTGATGGTCTCCCACAGGGGAGGTCTCGGGTCTGTGGATGTTGATTTTCCATGGCCTCTTTGCTTAGCTTCCATCTCTCTGGGAGAAAGAGGGAGCTCAAACTCTTCTCCAAGATAATTGGGAGTCCACCTGTGACTCCCGAATAAACATGATGGGCAGGACTATTTGCAACAATGTTAGCCATGTTTCCAAGCTGTTTCTCAAACCTATGACTTGAGTCTGAATGGGGGAGGTGGAAAGCATGAGCAAAGGGGAGCTCCAGCTTGGAAATTTGGAGCCCTGGGTCTAGGGCCAGCTTATCCAGTGACTGATCAGTGACATTCATTTATTCATCACTCATTTCCTCAGGAAGTATTTATGGAGCACCTACTATGCGTGTTAGGTTCTGGGTTAGACACTGGAGACAATGAGTAGAACACAGTTTCCTAGAATTTGTGTTTCCTAAAATCAAGGGTCTTGTCCTTATTTCTCCTGGGCCTAAATATGACCCCGCCTTAAGGACCACCTAAACTAGAGGGATCTTTGGACAAGCAATTTCCTTCCTTGCAGCTCCATGTTCTCACTTGTAAAATGGTTTTGGGGAAGTGGACTTGATGATCTCCACGATCCCATCTAACCTGGGTGTTGTGTTCCATGGTTGCATTACCTGGTGGCCTGCAGTGAGAAAGGTTTGTATACAAAGATCGAGCAAAGGTCATAGAACAATCTGCAGCAGAGATGAAATGAAACCGCAAAGTCTCCAGGGAGTGCGTGGAGCTAGTAAACCCCCTTCATCACTGAGACAAGACAGAGCCTGATCCAGGCATTCAGTCAGAGTACTGAGGTTCTGCGGGACACCACTCTGGGTCTCCATGGGCCCTTACCTTGGGGTAGGGGTGAGGTTTATCTGAACAGCCCGGACAATGTCACAGCCAGCACTCTGGGCAAGACTGAAAGCCAGATATTGAAACGGAATACATTCAGGGCGGAGAACCAGGATCTCTGAGTTCCTGTCACAGTCTCCCTCCCCCTGCTTTTACCTGTGTCACCAAAACTCTCTGGGGATGGTGACACCTACCTCCCATATTAGTGTGATGATTAAATGTGAAAACACATGTGAAAGGTCTTCGTAAATTCTGAAGTGCTTTATACATGGAAAATAGAGTTAATATTCATGAAAGAGGGAGAAATAAAAGGGCACCTTAAACAATGAATTGGTACCCCCTAAGGGTGTGCCAGGCACTGAAGTAAGCACTTCATTAAAGCCAACTCATTTAAACCCCATGACATGAGGTGGGGGTTAATTTTCCCATTCTACAGATGAGGAAATGGAGTCCCTGGGAGTTTAAGTAACTAGGTCAGAATCACTCCACCAGGAAGTGACAAAGCAAGGATTCACAGCAAGGGAGTCACCAACGTGCCCTTCTGCCTCCCTGCATGGAAAAAATATTTTCTAATTCAAGTTAATTCCAGCCAATAAACCTGGCCTGAGCGCTAGACTGAACACTGGGCACATGATAATGAGGACACAGGAGCATAAGCAAATAAGGAAATACTCCGAGGAATAAGGAAATAGATACTACAAATATGATTGGTATTGGAATAATGTAAAGAAAAATGTGGAGATGGAAAAGATGAATAGGCTTTGCATCTATCACCCTAGGGACAAGGTGGTGGATAAAGAGTAGTTCAAGGTGAGGCTGAAAAGGCGAGGTGTTGGAGCCTGATGGTGAAAGATCTAGGAGGCCAGGCCACAGGGATCAGAGTTTAGCCTGGAACTGATAGAGAATGATGAAGCTTTCAGAGGAAGTGAGCAATGCATCAAAAGTGGAATTTTAAGAGAGTTAAACTAACAAAAGGGAAGAAACCCATTCATCTTTGACCACTACTATTACCATAGTCTGTGTCCTGGTAAAGATGAAGTTAGATGGAAGTTAATCTTTCAAGTTGGACTCCTCTTTAGGGAAAAAGGGGTATGAAATTTCAGGTATTTAGTACATCACTGATACTCAAAATGGTGAAGAATGGAGAAGTGGTCCCAGAAGACTGGATTGAAAGGATGTTAGAAGTGATGTGTCTCCATCCCATGATTGATTCTCCTATTTCATTGTTGAGGAGGTGGTCCTGCCTCTGGTAGACCCCTCAGGTGATGGGGAATTCTCACCCCAGAAAGTAACCTGCTCTATCCTTGGACAGCTGCTCCTGCTAGAATGAGTCAGCTTTGTTTTGTTCAAACCTAAGAATGTCTTTGCCTGGAAAATCCTGTGAACAGAGGAGCCTGGCAGGCTACAGTCCATAGGGTTGCACAGAGTTGGACACAACTAGAAGCTACTTAGCATGCATGCAAGCAAGAATGTCTTTATCTCAGTATCATCATGTTGTTCATCTCCCTCGGGCCTAAAACCTGCATTAAGTGACAGTAAGGGAACTTTATGGGGGTTCGAAGGGGCTGGATCTGGGAAGCTCAGGACTATCTAGAGAGACAGACAAACTTAGCATTTTGGGGGAGGAAGTCCAGCCAAGTGGGGGAGACACAGAGCTTAGAGCTGGAAGGAAAGAAGGAGCTACTGTTTATGGGCCTCCGTAGCTGAAGGCCAAGTGCTGGGCTTCCGGAATCACTTTGCTAGTCAGGAAATAGGTGAAGTGTCCCAAATGAATCTCAACTCTAATTCCTCTTAAGAAGCCTCTGTCTCTTTTCAATGAATGACTGGAGAGACCTCCCAGACCATTCCTGCAACCAATACCTACTGGGTGCCAGGCGGTGAGATTTACAAGTGGGCTAGGCATGCCTACTCTTCTGAGAGGCTCACACTCTAAGGAGCAGATGAAGGGGATGAAGTGAGCAAATAAAAATTGTATAAAGAATCTGCGATGTATTCAAAAGTGGTCAGCAGCCCAAGTTCCGTGAGTCAGAACTATGTTTTGGTTTGTAACACCGGATTCTCAGTGCCTAGAATTAGGCCTGGCATGTTCTCAATAAATATTGATCAAATGAATAAATGAGTGAGTGAATAACTAAGTGTCTGATAGCTTCTGATCTAAAACCATAATGAGGTTCTTCTGAGCTTCAATTTAATACTTTATTCACTGTAATCTGGTGATCTTTAGGTCTATAAGGTCCCCTGGGAAGTTTGTCTTGGCAGATGGATATTAATCAATTGAAGACAGGCAAATGGCACCTACCACTTCCTATGACAACGCTGTCCATCTCATGTGGCTGGTTCCTTGTCCACATGTCGAATCAACAGGAGTCTGACTTGTTGAGTGAACTTGGGCAAGTCACTTAAGCTCAACTTCCGTTTCTTTTCTGTGAAAGAAAGAGAGCACCCCATTCTGGTTCACATTAGTTAGTAAATAATTTCATTCCAAGAAAGAGCTTGACCTTGTCGAGAAGGGAACCAAATGGAAGGCAGGCTTTTTTCCTAAAGCAACTCGATCTTATCAGAGCATTCAGACTCAAAGGTTAGCCTCAGGGAGCTGCTGACATTAGAGGAGTATTTGAATCTGTGAACTTTTGGCTTAAAAGTAAGAGTTCAACTCTCCCCTGATTCTCTCTGGTGTTGCAATGTTGGCCAAAGGTGGCTGCTGTACTGTGCGTACGACCGGAAACCCCAAATTGGGTTTGCATCTCTCTGGCCGAGTGAGGTACCTTCCCCAGCCTCACCTCCATGTTCCATGGGGGTTTGAGGTGTGGAGGAGGAGTTAACGGAGCTTGGTGTCTCTCTGATTGAGGCGAGTCTGTGCACCGCATGCACGAGAGAAAGCCGGGGGTGGGGGTGTCCCAGCCTGCTTCTGTAAATGGGTGCCACTGACAGCCACAGGGCGCTGCAGCCAGAAGGAAAAAATGCTTCTGTAATCAAGAGCTAGAGGTTTCCCCCACCTTCCCTCTGAGAAAGTTTGGAGGCTATTTCTTTTTCAGCAAGTTGCCAAGCTTTTCCCCACATCAGTATTATTTCAATGACTTTTACAAACTTGCCCGCCTGCTTTTTAATAAGCAGGTCTTTGCATTGATGGTACATGTGCAAGGTCTGACCTTTTCATAGGAAAAAACATTCATAACCGAAGCCTATATATAGAAGCTGAAGACGGGAGCAGATAAAGATGTAGGTCATATGACTCTTTGTGTGTGTGAAGCATAATGCAAGAGGGACCCAGCAGACAATTCAAAACTCATGAAATACTGCCACTGGCTTAAGCCTTCCTAATATTTATCAAAGGCTTTCAATAATGACTTTGTTTTCAACTGGGAGCTGTAATGCCACCTTCTATCCTTGAATACAGGACTTTTTTCTCTACAGAGGAACTTTATTTAAAAATGCCTTTCACTCTCTGGTTAACCCTTAACAAGTCTTGTTCAAGGAATGAACAGTGACCATAAACATGTATCTAGTGAACAAATATTTCACATAATATGATTGGTAATCCAAATACCTGATTTGTGTCAGAGGAAGACATTTCCTCAGGCTCATGATTAGCTAAGTGAGCAGAAACCAAATTCCTCAGCATTCAGGACTAACATGATTGAGAGGTTGTTTGCCTTTCCAACAATCTCTCCAGCACCCCTTTTTATACACCTTGTTTCACCAAATCTTCTACTTCTCCATCTTCATGTTCCTTCATCCTTGCCTTTGCTCCCTTTCTTCTCCTTTCTTGGCACCTTCTTTTCTGGACACGTCTGTATGAACAGGTCTGTTCTGACAGCTATGGCTCAAATGCAGTTGCCTCCAGGAATTCTTCCTTATGTCCCTTCCCAAGCTCTCTGTTCTTTTATGACCTGATCAGTACTTGCTGTGGATTATGCTTCCACTGTATCACATTCTTTTAGACTATAAATTCTTTGAGAGCAGGGTAAGAGTCATGTTTGAGGTACTCGGAACCCCCTTAGCATGTGATTCTGAAGTTCATGTACTACAGGTAGTACTCATGAAACATATTCCTGCAAACTGTTTATTGAGTGCATGAATTTGGCACGGTGTGCTAATGGTGATTTGTGGGGTGTTTGTGTAGAGCTGCTGTGCTCAGCATTATCTCATTTGAACATCACGTAAAAATCCACGAAGCTACTGTTAGGGTGTCACCATCCACAGCTGAAAAAACTAAAGCTCAAAGGAGTTTTAAACTCCACCCAACATCACATAGCTGGCAGAATGGTAGATCAGGATTCAAACTCAGATCTGTTTGGCCCAGAGGTTTGCTAACTTGTTCTAGATTACAAGAGTTGATTATTAAATTATCAGGAATTTGACAAAGTGGTTGAAAGCACAATTCTGATTAAAAATTAAATCACCTAAACATATAAATAAATAACATTAAAAACAATGGTAGAAAATACTCAAAACTCAACACTTCCTATTTATTTTATGAAATGTTATTATCATATATGTTCTTGAGGTTGTTAATATTGCTTTTATCCACATGTTAGAATCATTATGTACTGCTGTGCATCTCATTTCCAAATGACACATTCAACAATTTTGCACTGGTAGCTTGAGAGTGGTCTGGGTGGGAACATCTCTACCAAGGATATTGGAAAACACAACAAATGGGACTTGCCTGCCCCTTACCACCCCCATCCCACTTAAAGCCAGTTGTTACACATTTACAAACACAACACTGGTCTGGCCCCAAAGTGAGACAAATGCTTCAGTAAGTAATATGCTTTAGAGCCAATACTCACACAGATTCTTCTGTTTCTAGACTTAATTTACACTCAGTAGGGCCTAACTTTGAACCATCACAGATAAGCTGCTTTCTGATGTTAGAAAATTGACACTTACACGGCTCCTTTGGGCCTCAGAATTGGAATAAAAGTAACTCTTAGTAGTTATTTTTTTGCCTATACCCATATATCCTAAACCACTAACACAGATTTAATTATGCCCTTCATCACATTCTATACCTAGGAACACATGATGAATCTCATAAACTAAAGTGGGAATTCTAAAATATGGATATAAATTAATTTCCCCAAATTTACATGAATATAATAACCTATTGCTTGATCTACATATTCTTAGAAGCTAGATTTCATGTACACAGTTCCCACACTATATATTTTATGTGCAGTTCCCATGAAATGAGATCTGACCTTTGAACCACAGATTGTGGGATGGGTACTAATTCCTTAACTCTAGAGCATGTGTGTTAACGTTGCTGAACCTCAGTTCCCTCATCCGTACAATGAGGAATTTGATTTAGATGTCCTTACAGATCCTTCTGGCTCTAAATTTCTAAACGGCACTACACATTGCTTCTCTTCTCTAGGGCTCAGTTTGTGCATCTGTAACCAACAGGGGGTTGAAATGGGTAGTTCCTAATGCCCTTTTCAGCTCCATCAGCTTGTGGATCCAAGTGAAAAGCCCTGTCTTCCACCTCATGTGGCATGCCTACTTGATACCTTCATGCCTTACTTAACAGTGGGAAAATGCCAGGTCACCTGCCGAACACCCAGAACTCGAGTGTGCCAAGAGAGGACTCAGAGATGGAGCTGCTGCTTTTCTCACTGGGAGCTCTAACTGCCACAGGACCAGGCTGCCACAGCCCTCAAAACAAAGGGAAATGTGTAGGCGGAGGGAGCGCCTCTGTTGTTTTCTTTTAGACGGTCTAGAAGTGAGGGTGAAATATCTGTACAAGGGTTTTGATTTGACACTCCAGCTGGGTCTGCAGTAAGAAGGGTGGGGGTGAGGGAGGCGCAAGACATAAGACGGGTGACACTTTCTGTTGGACTGGGGAGACGGGGGTGATGGTAGAAAGCAAGGGAGAGGGTTATGCAGGAACCACTGGGGTGATGATGCTCAGGGTGAGCAGAGCACTCAGCCAGCATGTCTCAGTCTCTGCCCTTACTTGCTGACCCTGAACCTACAGTTCATTTGTATCTCTATGGAAAATCAAAAACTGTTCATAACCCCTCATCTACATCTCCATCCTCATCCTCCCCCACAAAACCCGTATGCTTTTCAGGTTATAAGCACTTTGACATGTAAAATCTCTTCTGACCCGCAAGAGCTCAACGAAATAGGTATCATTGCTTGGACTCTTCAGAGGAAGAATCGGAGGTTCAGAAAGTGAACTGAAGTTGTTTAAGATCACCTAGGTTGTAGGGCTGAGACTGGAACAGAGTCCATTCTTTGAACTTCAAGTCCATATGTTTCCAGCTCCCAAATGGCTGCAAGGGTTGGAGTAAATGCAAATCCTTGAAGTCAAAACTGCTAGTTGAAACCACATGTCTCCGAGTGGCTGCTTTCCTGAGGACTCCCAGAAGCACACTCAGGAAAGGAGGGGTTGATGCATTCATGAGCTCAGTGAATCCTAGAAGTGGAGGGCACTCTGCACATTCTCTGGCCAGACTCTTCAAATTTCACATGGGGGAAATGCAGCCCTCAGAGACATGTGCATGTTCAAAGTCAGGTAAAGAGCGAGGGACAAGGCTAAGATTTGCCATCTGCTCAGGCATTGCTCTCTTTTGATGGCTTTTTAGCTACCAGCAACATTACAAGATCATGGCTACTCTAAAAGCCTCAAACATCACTGTGAGGTAAACTAACATTTTCTTCCAGCATGGCTATGGGCGGAAGAACCATGGATGGAGGGAGGCCAACATACTCCGATCTCAGCTGTCATTTTGAATTTGATCTCCTCTGTGCCAGAACTCGGATTTATTGCTGGTGAGAATGGTGACTCATGCTCTTTTGATGCCAACCAACTAATTTATCCTGCTGTGGTTTGGTAGGTACAAATGTTTAGTATGTGATCAAAAATAGAGACCCACCCTCTTCCACCATGTAGGCCCTTAAGATCGGTCTTGCCCAAGCCTGAGGACATCCTCGAACTCCAATCAAACTTTTACCTCAAATGTAATCTGTCTTATTCTAGGAATCACTGAAACTTGTAACCCAGTCATGAAGGATAGCAAACTATATCAATAAAAGGGAAGAGGCTCATCTAAGAGTTCCCTGTCTTGAGTGTATCCTCTTTATTATTATTATTATTAAATTGTTTTGGCACCTTTGGCAGCTCATTTCCTCTCTCTGAGCCACATTTTTCCTATCTGCTAAATGAGAGGGTTAGAGTGGGTGACTTTGGGGGATTATCTATTTTAAGGAGCTCCTTCCTTATAAGATCACACTTTTATCAGAGGCATCTCATTACATCTCAGTTTTTCTATATGGTCTTGAGATGCTTTGGGGGTGAGGTTTAACCTCTGTTCTGGATGGGATTCTGCTCTATTTCTAAAAGGATAAGGAAAGCTAATAAGAATGGTATCAATGTAACCTATAAAAAGTTAACTTCAGGATGAGCAATGGAGGTGTAAACAACAAACTTCAGAACTTGACATGACTTAAGCTTTCTCGCTCTCATTACAGTATTTCTTTTAAAACCTACTTTTCAGGCCGGATGGATAGGGCACCCATCATAACCATCCAAGAGGTGAAGATGAATTCAGAGGAAACTTCTACAGGGATAAAAACAAATAACATGTTTTATTTTAATAGTCACAGATTGTTGTCTCAAGATTCAGCTGGCTTTGATCCTGGAGAGCTGTCTGTATCAATTTTTCTAACATGATTGTCCAAACTCAGGTCTGAAACTTTGGTTTCTTCATTCACTTTTTCAACTAGTATCTCCTAAGTGGCTATGCAGTGCCAGGTACTTTTGCCATGGCTGTGGGAGAACAAGAATAATTTTAATACTACCCTGATCATAACAAACTTAGAGTCTTCCCAGAGAAGATTTAACAGGCACACAGATTACTGTAGCTTAAGGCATGGCTTCAATGCCATGAGAAAGCTGGAGGCTGTTGAGAGGAGAGAGATTCCTTCTCACTGAAAGCTCCTCCCACAGGAAGTGGCCTCTCCAGTCTTGATGGTTGTCAGGCAAGATTTTAATTCATTGTTAATAAGCCAGCGATTGGGGAGCCTACTTCTCTGTGATTCTTTTTTTGTTTTTCATCTGTAGAATGTGATAAGAATAGTATCAACCTCATTGACTTGTGAGTAATATGTGATTTCGCGTGTACTAAAGCTCTTAGAAAATTTCCTGGAACATTGTAAGTGCTCAAAACATTCATCATGATTTTTATTCTTAACATCAGAGTAAAATTAACACAAAGTTTCTTGCAGTCTCAAGAGAGAGATCCATGGAGGGAAGACCCACGCTCATAGGCTTCTTTGTGTGTTACAGTGAAACCTACTCAGGTCTTCACAGGTGTCCAGGCTGTGTAGCACAGAAAGGTGCCGTCACTTTCTCCCTCTCCCCTAATCTCGTCTCTCAAACACATCACGCGTGTACACACACACACACACACAAATGCACAACTGTTTCTGTCTGTAGAAGCTGGACTGTTTACCAAAAGCCCCAGATGTAGGAGTGTTTCAAATAATTTTTGGAAACTGAAATGATTTCAGAGATAATAAGCATCAAGACTGTGGGTGTAAAATAAAAACAATAGGTGAGTTCATAGTGAAATCTTTGTGTTGAGGAGAGGTGGGTTTTCCTTTTTGCTATCTTTTTTCCCAAAAGCATCATCATTTATGCGGTTTGAAAGTGATCTTTCCTCTGGAAATTAGACATCGTGATATACAACACTAAGATGTAGCTGATTAATTGTATGAACAACTTAATCTCTTTTGAGTGCAGCTTCATCCTCCTTCAGGCATGGCAGCCTACAAGAATGAATTGCTTTGAGTCATATATTTTACATAAACCAAAGAGGTTACCCCTAAGATGAACTGTCTGGCTTACTCTTCCCCACCCCCACTGCGTCCCACACACCATTGTAGGAAGATATTAGCAGTTTCAAAACTTGAACTTTCTCTCAAGCATTTCTTTACTTGAATCAAGCAGGATTTCTACATTAAAAAAATTATTGTCACAGTGCCATGTATAACGAATGACTATGGGCATGTTGTTCTTTTAGATGTAAAGCTTATGAGACAATATTTCTCATTTACCATCAGTGTGGCAAACACTGGGGAGAGGTACTGCTGTCCTGAGACATTCAGCAGTGTTTTTTGTCTCCCTGGTCACATTGTGAACAGAGACAAGCAGTTGCGAGAGGATGACCAGGATGAGGGATATTGAAGTTCGTTCGTCTAGTTCACCCCGCATCTCTTCTATTTTACAGATGGAGAGATCGAGGGCCAAAAAGAGAAAGTGACTTTCCAAAGGTTGCAGAGGGGTTAGAACCCAGAACTTTTGAATCGCACTCCAGGATTCTAACAATAGAACAGAAGGTTAACAGTAGCCCACAACCACAGTGCTCTCATAAAGTATAATGACATGATACAATAATATCTGACTTGAATGGTTGTTATGGGGGTAAATGAAATAACAGATGTGAAATATTCATGTAAAATCTTAGAGTACTACCTAGGTGATTGATAAAGAGTGCAGAACATCTATACAAGTCAAGGGAGAAATGAGGATTATCTTCTTCCTGCAAGTAAAACAGAAGTAGTCCCAAGGTCATTTTAAATGTGTTTGCCTGATGCCTTCTTTTAGCCTGAAGTTTCCTTCGCATAGTTCAGCATGAGGGAGTTTCATGTCATTCTAGACGAAAGATAATTTGTCTGTCTCTCATATAACTAGCAATCTCTAACCAAGCACAAATGTGGCTAAGGTCAAAAGCAGAAACACTACCCTAAACTTGAAGATGGCATTTGCAGACTTAAGCCTAGAGCAGGAATTCTACACTCAAAGTGGAGGCTCCTCAGTCAAACAGGTAAATAGTACCTTTGGCACCACAAAGACTTCCTCTAGAGTGAGGAAGATGGGAAGAGACAGCAGAAGGTTACTTCACAAGAAGTTGGGCTCGAGAATGGAAGAACATGCTGTTCATGGGACTTTTCTGATAGGGATTTAAGACAAGTTGAGTCACCTGTGAGATTGGCAGCAACACATTGGATGCTTGTGGAAGCACGGTCGGAATTGTTTGGCGCCAGCCACATGAAGAAGTTCCCATGAGACCGAGTGTGGTTTAGAACTTTTGGACAATCTAAAAACTGTTAACATGGAACCAGGTTGCCTCTGAGGAGAGAGCACATGATCCTAGAAGCCATCCTACATGGGCTGTGGAAGGGATGCTGAAAAGAGGCTGCAGATCAGACAAAGCCCCCTGTACTATGCCACCCTCTAAGAGTCTCTCTGAAAGTCTAGAATTCCTTTTTTTCCATAGAAGGAGGATGCTGAAAGAGCCACAGGAGTTAGAACGGCGATCGACAGGATGGAGAATCTTTAAGTGGCCTCACCCTTCTTCTCCCATAAAAAGAGAGTGGTGAGATCCTGCTCTCAGGGGAATGAAAGGGCAGTAACTTCACAAAGCAATCAAAGATGCTGCCTCTAGCCCTATATTCAGGCCACATGTGGAAGTGCTTGCTTTCAGATGGATTGTAGGTTGTTTTTTTTTTTTCCAGCTCAAAGTCTTCTGTGGCTGAAATGATGTGATCCAGATTGTACAGCAGAGTTGCTCTATGCTAGGTGGTACCTGGCTTGGAGGATCGCCTTCCATGGCCTAGCAAATACAGCACTGAGGTGGGGTGCAACAGGAGGTTGTAGTGGTACTGGGGTGTTGTAAGATTTTTCTTGAAATCTGTGATGCTGCTTTAAAAGACCAATGGGATCATCAGAGAATGTCCTGCTGTTTATCACAATGGGATCCATAGCACACTGATTCTATGAGATCCATGTTCTAGGGCCAACTTAGAGGAATGTTGCACATTCCATAGCCCCCCTCCCCATGTAGATTTGCATGTAAATGCTCTGAGAAGGGCCAGAGCAAAGCAACCTGTTTCATTTTGAATAATCCTTCTTTTTTTTCCTAACTTATTTGACCATGGTAACCATTTTTACTTAACACTACACTCATCCTGGGTGCTTATGCTCCATAGCAAATCCTATGGATAACATTTTTGGTTAATTCCATGGATTCAGTAGTCACTGACACAAGGACCCACAGAATGTTAACATTGAAAGCAACACAAGATTCAATGCCTTCTTCTACTTTTTAAATAAAGAAAGCAGAGACTTAGAAGTTTGTATCAAAGTAATGAACAACAGCCATTAATCCTGACCTGTAAGAACCTAAAATTCTAAAATGTCAACAAATGACTGTGTAACATTAGACCATGGATTGTGATGTAATGTTATATTATACATAAGGTTTAATGGGAGTTCCAAGAATACAGGAGTTGGAATGAATAGAACCGGTTTCTAATCTGAGGTATCTGCTTTTTTCACTCTTATGGCATGGGCCCATCACTTTTATTAGCACTGAGTACTCTCTCCTGTCTAAATTGGGGAAGATAAAGTTTGTCTGGCTAATTTAACAAGTTCTGGTGAGAATGAAGATAGAAAAAGGATGTGAAAGTGGTTTATAAATTGAAAGGTACTATGTAAATGGTAGAGATCCTTTCTCCCCTTACAGGTTGATATGTCAGTTGACATTGGGAGGCATTGCCATTGTGTACATTTTCCATCGCTTCCCTGTTTCTTGAAGTCTGCTTACATCTCTCCATACACTCTATCTTTTAACTGCTTTCCCAGGTTAGTGAGATGACCTCTGTGTGGAAGCTCTTAGCAAAGTCACAAAGTTAGTTGCCCCCCTGGAATGAGACACGGAACCTAGGACCTTAGCTCACACCCAGTCAAGCTGACTTGCAAGGGAAAGCAGAAAGCTATGGGCAGGGACAAACCCTCATAAACACCTGTGAAGGACACAAAGGCCTCTAAATTCTGCGTTGTCAGGACTGAACAAAAGAAAAGGAAGAAACCAACAACATTAGTACCAAGAGAAAAGAGAGTGACAGAGACAGAAAGACTCGGTTCATGAAGCCTGGCTATCTTATCTCTGGAATGTTATTGATAATCTGAGTGTAGTGTGAGATCTTAAGTGAAATGAATTGGTGGTTTCAGTTCCGGATATGGTATGCAAAGAAAAAAAAATTACTCTTTGAAATTCAGAGCTTCCTCGTCTGGGCTTCAGGAAGCCACACGCCTGAAGCTGAGTGTGGAAACTGACTCATTTCTAGCCCTTTGAGATTAGTCTTTCCAGCTCCCAGACTGTGGGCAGGATCTGAGGCCTATTGGGTCCAGCCAAGCCTGGAGAAGGAGATCAGAAAGAAAAGTGTTGGATACACACCTCTTTTTGGGTGTTCAGCCTCCCAGAAGGTTCTAGACGCAGTGGCCCTTCTGGACAAACTACTCCCAAAGCTTTTCAACTTGCAGTTGGTAGTGGGTGGGTGGCCTGAAGTGGGAGGAATCAAAAATTCAAAAGCAGTAACTACCTAATTTTTAAGGAGACATTAAAGCAGGTTGTCTGGCTGACCCACTTGGTGGACCAACGTGACCATGAGGTTATGAATGTAAAGGATATTATATGTTTCCATACCAACCAGCCCTCAGAAGTAATGAGTCATTCTCCATGACTGTCCCACTGGTATTCCATGTGCCATTCAGGGACAGGGGAGACCCAGAGGTATTTAAAATAACCTCTACAGAAGAGAAAAGCATGTTAAAAATCACATTTTCCCATTTTTTCTTTACACCTCAAACATGATTGCACATGATGTGTCAGTTAAACTGAAGCATGGAACCGCAGGCATGACAGGAGGGAACTCAGATTTTCTAGAAGAGTCACTCCAAGCTTGACCCTTTAGACCTTAAATCAGTGGTTTCCAGGCTGCCTGCAGACCATCTCAGTGAGAGAAATAGCCACTAGGATGACCTTTTATTTCAATCTGACCGATGCATTAAAAAAAACGGAACAATGTGTTTGAAGATAATGTGAAGAATGCTGGTTTAAATGAGAAGCTAGTGAGAGACAAGATGATACTGGGGAATGGGGACCAACAAAAGACCTGGCTAAGGGTCAGAGGATCAGAGTTTACTAACTCCATGACTTCTGGTAATCCACTTGATCTCTTTAAACCTCACTTTTTCATCTATAAAGGGAGAACACTAATTTAAAAAGACAGCACGCATGTGAAGGCATTTCCCTTATAAATGGTAAAGACTGTGCAAAGGTTCATAGTTATTACTATATATAAGCTTTTAAACATTAATGATGAATCTGTGTTAGAAGTGAAAATTTTAGACTTCATCATAGAATAAGCATTCATCTTCTAAATTTCCTCATCTGGAAAGCACTCATGAAACACATTAACCCATATTATTGATTTATTTGCATGGCACTTCCAAAAAATATCCAAAATAGCTCATAAGATATAGAGGTAACAACCTCATTAAAACACACATAAAAGATTAAGACCTGGCCAGGAAAGAAGAGGACAGTGAGGAGGAAGAGAACTCAGAATTATAATGACTTTACTGAAGCATAGGGTGTGATTTTTGAGCCTCCCAGCAGCTTAGACAAAAGGGGGAACTTTGCAGTATTATACAGTACTTTTCATCCAGTAAAGGAAGAATAGTTATGTATGGATTAGGAAGGGGGACCAAACCCTTCTTGGCCCTAAATTCCACAAGAAATGCTTTATTTAAGCGATTTGAAGAAATAAAACGAGCAGGATCTTCAAAAGCACACAGCAAAGATACCGTTCCAGTCTAACCACTAAGAGATATTTCCCTTTGTGAATCAGTGCTTGCCTTCCCAGAACAAACAAACAGCAAGATGATTAATAGAAGAGGCAGGCTGCCTTTAAAAAATAGGGCAGTGAAAATCAGAATGTTTGCCCCTGGCAGGGGCTTGCCACTAACCCAGGTACTCACAGAGGCAGTCACCATTCATTAGGGAAGTCCAATCAGCAAGGCAATCTACAAGGTGCCTTGCACAAGGTCACCTGGTGTCTCTGAAACTGACTCTGCATTCTGAGTTCCTTAATATGATTTTTTAGGTCACAGTGTTCTAGGCAAAGCTCCCTATTGATGTACATCTCTCATGCAAGATTTAGATCACCTCTTTTTGGACAGAGCTCCATGGAAACACCGCCCATGATTTCTGAAGTGGAGACTGATTGAATCCCAGTAATGCCCAGCTGGAGTGGACAGTGAGTCTGCAGCTGACCCATTGCTGGACAGTTGGCAAGCCTGAGACTCCCAGAATATAGTCCTTAGAGGCCACTATTGTTTTGATGCCACAGTAAATTCCTGTTTACCTAAGGTGGCTAGGCAATGGAATGTTCTTGGCAATGGAAAATTCTGGTTCATGTTGTTGCCATCTACATCATTTACTGATTCTTGGTCTACAAATAGTAAATTAAAACACACTTTGCTAAACACTAAAATCATACACTGGTATGATTTAAGCTTTCTTTGATAATTCATAAGATATTTTAAGATCTATTAGCATTCAATGTTATCATTCATTATTACCATTAAGATCATAACCTGATTTTCTGGGATCCTGGGTGCAAATGCAGAAGGTGTGGGAATCTGGGCTGCTTCTGTCCCAACTCCCCACCAGGCCATCGGAATTGCTGTTGTGGTTTAGTTGAGTCATTTCATCCTGAATATTAGTTTGTTGGTAGGTGAAATAATAAGCATATCAGCACAGTATCTGGTATAAGTTATTGTTCTACCAATTCTTTTTTCCTCATGAACATCAGGATAAAAAAGAATCTGATTCATTGAATTGGCCAGTTTAGCATCTGAACAAATTCAATTCATATTTCATTAGTTCTGGCAGGGACCACAAATATAACATTCTTAATTCCCTGGATTCTCATAAAAGAAAACTGAGGTGCCAAGAGGAAGCATGGCTCTGCCATAGTCTTTTGGCTGTTAAGGGTTAGACTTGACGTAGAACCCACACATCCTGGGGCTAAAGTCAGGGCTATTCCTATCAGCCTGACTCCTACAATACGCAGAGTTTCTGCACAGCAGGAAATTGAGATGGAGGAGAAATGCCCTCTTTCTGAAGGGAGTCTGGGCACCCACCATTATCAATAGGGTTTGAAGGTCCTCAATGTCCTCTCTGTATAAAAGCCTGGCCCTGGCTCTCTGACAGTTCACAGGGCAAAGGACCAATGAAGTCCCCAGCATCCAGTCAAAATGAAAACTTTTCGAAAATAGCCAAGAACCATACAAGCCCCCACATCAGCAAGAGTGACCTTATTTAAAAGCCACCGGACGAGTTTAAACTCCTAGCATCTTTCTTTGCACTGCCTGTTTTACAGCTTGATTCATTCCTATTTCTGCCCCTTGGGTACTTTCAAAAGTAAGTTTGCACTCACTTAACTTCCAAATTAATTTATGGTAAAGTCCCTCCCTGTGTAGGAAGGGGGAAGAAGGAAATGAATGATTTCAATGTTGATTGCATTTTTGAAAGGTAGGACTCAATCCCTTTAAACTGAGCTGCTCTTGGGGTTTAGAAGTGTTTTCTTTTCCATGGTTTCAAATACTGGCTTGTCTCTTTTCCGCTTGCCAATCTCTGTGTGCTCTCTCCTGCCTTTGATCCTGGGCCTGGAAATCGGCTGTTTGCACATGAGCGACCAGCAGGCTGAGATCTCTGTTGCCGTCCAGAGTGAAGGAGGAAATGTCACAGGAGACCAGTCCTAGGATCTGAGAGCCCCAATCCCTGCTGTTACAGTGGTCAGGAGAGTATTTTTGACATCTGGCCTTCTATATCCCATCTTTTTAGCTCTAGAAGACTTATTCCCAGAGCTGTGTGTGTGTGTGTGTACATCCTGATACTCCCTGTTAAAGTGTTGTGTTGATGATAAATAGTAATTGATTACATAATCTCCCAGGAAGGGATTACAGAGGTTGTGTCGGGAAGAGCAAGGCTCTCCATACTGTCCCACTCAGGATCCTCTGTGGCACCCTCTGCCTCCAGGATGCATTCTAGACCTTGGGAACTGACACTCAAAGGTAGGAACAGGACCTGTCAAAACTGGCACTGGGTAAATAGTGTTTATGCATGTGTCTAAGACATGGCTGTCTCCTCTGCCCCCTTCTTCCAGCATAGTGAAGCCCCCTCTTCCTTCTCTTAGACACCTCTGCTGTAGCCAAGCACACTGCCCACCTTCCTCCACTGCCCTGACTCCGACCCCTCCGTGCCTTGTTTGAGCACCCTTCCTGACGGACATGGTTGATTGATGCCCTTTCTGTCTGTTTACTTACATCTCCTCCTTTGAAGTATACCTTCCTTCCTTTGCTAACCTTCATCCATATGAACTTCCTTTTCTCTCTGCTTCCCAAAGAACTTACCTTTCTCATCTTAAGTACACCACTGGTCTCCCTCACTCAAGTATAAACTTCTTGAAGGCAGGACCCATTTCATCCCTCTCTGCCTTCTCCAGTGATCCTGGCCAAGGGCTAAGCATGTGGCTGCCACCCAAACAGGCTCTCTGGCTTGAACTGAATCTCTGGTCCCCTTCTCTTCTAGCCTGATAGGGAGGGTAATATGTGTCCTCACTCTTTTATCCTGCATCAGAAGCTCAGTTAGGAATTATTTCTATCCTTATCTCTGACCTAAATCTACTCAGGTCTGCCCTGACAATGGCACCTACAGAGATGGGGTAAGCAAAAATAGCCCCCAGATCTGAGTAACTTAGCGGCCCATGATCACTTCTCTAGGCCCTTGCTCAGCCCTGGAAATTTACAGGCATGTTGAGCTGTGCTATTGCTGAGCTAGCTCGAAACCTGTTCTGCTTGAGGCTTCTTCGCCTCAGCAGGTATGTCAAGGTGTGATGAGTGCTGCCAACTGGGACAAGAGGGCACCCAGCCCATGCCCAGGCTTTATTTATTCCATTGCAGCAGGGCTCCATGGGCTTTATGATCCTTAATCATGAACCTGGGAGCCCTTTGTGTTCTCTCAAGCAGTCAAGCCAAGAAGGCTTTCTGATTTCATTGACAATAACCAGGCGTGATTTATGAACTCTCAGAATCTGGAACATCAGAGCTGGATGTAACCTTTAGAATCTCCCAGTCTGATTCTTCATTTTACAGATGACAAACCAGATCAGAATTGTCTTGCTTTTAAAATGAGGAGGTGGGGGGGATAGCCTGTATTCATTCATTTAGTAATCCCTTCATCCACCAACCCACCCTTCCATCCAATGATCTATCTACAAACCCGTTTGCTAAGTAGCCACTAGTACTAGGTGCCCAGACCTACTAGGTTCTGGATAGAAAAGTATAACTAAGACATGGTCCCTGCTTGCCATACACACACACACACACACACACACACACCCATATAAACACACAAATAATTACAAACCTATTTGATATATTATAATACAACTGTGAACAAAATGTGTTATGAGCACATGGAAGACAGTGACTAATTGGCTCTGAATGGAAGAATGAGAGAAGACTTTTAAGAAGAGACATTCAAACAAAACCTTAAAGGAAGGGGAAGAGTTCCATAAAGAAGAAGGGAGGAAAGAGATCACACAGTGAGAGCAGTCTGTGCCAGTGCCCACCTCAAAGGAATGGGCAGTGTGCCAGGAGGACAGCGAGCATCCCAGGGCTCTGGGAGAGCTGTGTGGGGGTTGGGGGTGGGGGGTAGGATGGACTGGGCCTGTGGAGAAACTCATGCGGAACCTAGGGTGGAGATCTCAGTAGCTGTGCCTACTATTGGAACTTGATTTTAGACATTTTACTAAGACCTCTTTGGCCACAGTAAAAAGAGACAGAGACTTTTGCTGAGGGAACAATTGTAATGGCCCTAGAATAATGAAGGCAGATGGTGAGATTTCAAACATAAATTAGATCGTGTCACCTCCTTGTTTACGATCCTCTATACTCCACTGTAGTTGTTGAGTCTGTCAGTCAGTGCAACTCTTTTGCGACCCCATGGACTGTAGCCCGCCAGGCTCCTCTGTCCATGGTATAGTATTTCCCAGGCAAGAATGCTAGAGTGGGTTGAAATTTCCTTCTCCAGAGGATCTTCCCAACCCAGGGATCAAACCCACATCTCTTGTGTCTCCTACATTGACAGGCAGATTCTTTATCACTGAGCCCCTAGGGAAGTTCTCTATACTCCGTGTGCTGTGTGCTGTGCTTAGTCGCTCAGTTGTGTCTGACTCTTTGCAACCCCTAGGGACTCCTCTTTCCTTTGAGATTCTCCAGGCAAGAATATTGGAGTGTGTTGCCATGTCCTCCTCCAGGGGATCTTCCCAACCCAGGGATCAAACCCAGGTGTCCCACATTGCAGGTGCATTCTTTACCATCTGAACCACCAGTGAAGCCCAAGAATACTGGAGTGGGTAGCCTATCCCTTTGCCAGAGGATCTTCCTGACCCAGGAATTGAACCGAGGTCTCCTGCGTTGCAGGTGGATTCTTTACCAGCTGAGCTACCCGGGAAGCCCCTTCTAAACTCCATACCTGTCTGCTAACCTGTCTTCATCACAAATTCTTGTGTTTTTTTTTTTATAGTACTTACTACTGTATTAAATCATCTTACTTGATTGTTTGCATGTGAATTGTCTGCCTCCAATCTCCTAAAATAATAGCACCACCAGATCCAGAGCTATGCGTGTCTTACCTCTATGTCTCCAGGCTTAGTACAGCACCTGGGACATAACAGGTACCCACAAAGTGTTTACAGAGTGATTAATGAGACCTTGACCTCGGGAAATGGTAATGAAGACAGAGAGGAGATGGCCTTTAAAGACAGAAAAACAGATCTCCCTTTGCAGAATCATTATGTACTTAATGAGTGAATGCTAGGTTGTATTCATCAGGTAGAGGATGAAGTTATGCTCTTACCTGACTGACATTAATACCCACATCTGAGAATTTTTATGACAGGCAACCCTAACTTTCCTCTTGCCCTCTTCGCTCCATGTGTTTCTACAACTTATCAGCCTCTGGAATGTAACCATCTAGGGATCCTCTCCTTGGGCTTCTGTTCTAGACCAGGCTCAGCCTCTAAACTTGTGGTATAGACTAGCTACTTTTCTCAGTATTTCAGTTTCTTTAACTATAAACAAGAGTGCTAGACCAGCACTTGTAATGTTTTTTAAATTATATGCAATGATTCTCAAGTTTCCTTAGTTTGGGCAAGAGTTCCTCTCTGTATTCTTTTTTTTTTTTTTTTTTGAAATAAGAACAAAATCTCATAAAACAAAATATCTCTTTTATATTCCTCTGCTGTCCCTTTCCATTTCTAGCCATAAGTATTTTTACAGTCATAATCAGAGTGCATGTACAATTTTGCGTTACACTCTTATCCTTGAACATTATTTGTTATATGCCTTTCATGTTGTCACAAAGTCCTCCCATTTATCATTTTAATGGCTACATAATTTTCCATGGAGTTAATATATCATAAATTATTTAAACATTCCCCAACTGTGGGGAATTTGAGTTCTTTCCAGGTTTTGATATTATAAAGGACTTTGAACATACAGTTTTTCTTTTCTTTTGGGGAATTATTTTTCTTAGGATAAATCCCTCAGAGTGGGATTATTAGATGAGTTTTATGGCTCTTGAAAAGTATTGCCAAATGGCTCTCCAAAAGGATTGTTTCAATTTGGAGTCAATTTGTGTTCCATGCACGAGTGTGCCAGTTTCACAGAAACCTTGCCAGCATGTTTTTAAAAATCAATTTCCTTTATTTTTTCAAGTTGAACTTGTATGAAATGGGGCTTCCAATACAGCTTGATTGTTGCTGTATTGGAACTATTGTCAGTCAGACTAAAGTTATAATATAGTGCTTGGCAATAGAAGCATTCAATAACCAGTATTGTTATAGAAAGAGGGATCTTAGGAGAGCCATGCTTGCTTGTCCTACCTGAAACTCAATTTTTTTTCTATCATGGTCTCCAGTTAAGCTCACTACAGATACATACTCCTTACCTTCGAGGTTTCCTCCAACCGAAGTGCCACCAAATATCCTATTCCAAGGTGGCCAAGGCTCCTTAGACTTAGAAGTCATGGGTCAAGCTCCATCCCTTGCTGATTTTCTCTTCCCTTCAATTTTCTGCCAGGAGATAGTCCTCACTAGAGATGGGACGCTGACTTCTTTCCCCTGAAAAATGCTGTTTCTAGTGATCTGAAGTCATTCTCCATAGCTTCTTTTTTCATCTTTCCCAAGATAGCCCATTGACTATTGGAAGATGGTAAATTAGTTCCTCAGTGGTACTTTCTTCTTCAAGTTGGATATTTTGTTTTAAATCTATCCCTTATCCCATTCAGATTTTCATAGTCCTATTTGCTCTTCTCTGAGTTCCAGTTTGTAAAGTTTTCCCTTTAAGTGTTGGGAATTTTAATTAATTAAAATTTACTGAGCACCTTCTGAGTGACAAGCAAGATATGAAGATGAAGAAGCCCCAGTTTCTGGCCTCAGTATGCTCAGAGTCCAGTGGATCAGAGAGGAATCCAGCTGTCTAAGATTTTGGTCTTAGAGAACTCTAAGGCAGCATTGAAACTCTTAGAAAGACATCCCAAAGTCTGAACTTCTGAGTTTCTGACCATGAGAAGAGTTCTAGGAAGAATAGGAGATGACCACTGACCAAACAGAGCTGATTCAGGGCCACATCAAGGATGGAAGCTAACACACCGGGGCAGATGCATGATTGAAGCTACTGGCTACTTAAGGAGTTGGTAAAAGTTTAAGAAAAGCTAGTTTCTTAGGGAGGAAGAAAGGAAGCCTACCATTAACCAACAAGAAGAGGACTGGAGAAAAGTCTAATTCTGGTCTTCTATTGTTGGGTGACCTGATCTATGTCACTCAACTTCTCTGGAAGTCAGTTTCTTCATGTATAGTAATGAGTAGAATTGGATTATTTATTTTATCTGTAGATGTCTCTTCCAACTCTGATAATTTATGATCCACAGAACAGCAAATCCTAACTTGTCTGATCCTTTCAATGACTCCTCGAATCCTCCTTCACCCATTCCAGAAAAGCACAGAAAATGAGATGACCTCTTTGGTTACCAGACAGATGTTGGCAAGCCACTTGGGATTCCTTGGCCTCTGTAGCTACTGTGGTGATCATGCCCAGTTGCAGCTAAAATCTGTTGCTGGCAAGATTTGTACCCTGTTTGCTGAGCCTGGACTCTAGCTGCTGCCTCTTACTTCCTCTCATTAAGGCAAAGCACCATCTTATATTGTTTTGTTTTCCCTGCATGTTTTGAGTTTGCTGCTTCCCAGCTCTTGTTATTAGAACAGACGTAATTAATAACTCCTGGCACATGGAGCAGCCAGATTGGACAATCTGCCTTTTGCTTTCTTGAACTGTCTTCTTCTGAACAATCTGCAAGCCTGAATTTATAGCCTGGACCCCATACAGTGGATTGTTTTGTAATCCCCAGAAAGAATCAGGAACTCACCACATTACCAGCTTGAAAAAATAAAATTTTCTTTGTAGTTCATAGTGGAAGTTTTATTCAGTTAAGAACTGAAAGTAACATGTGGTCTCATCCTTTCTTAAACCTCTCCTGAAAATATGATTCTGTGGACTTCTTTGGTCAGCATTCTAGAATTTTCCTTTTGGGATCATCAGGAGTTGGTTCCTAAGGTCTAATCCACTCAATTTCTGTGGCAGCCCAGACCCATTTCCTTTAAAGAAAGTGTTAGTCTCTCAGCTGTGTCTGACTCTGAGATCCCATGGACTGTAGCCTGCCAAACTCCTCTGTTTACGGAATTCTCTAGGTGAGAATACTAGAGTGGGTAGCCATTCCCTTTTCCGGGGGATCTTCCTGACCCAGGGATAGAACCCAGGTCTCCTGCATTGCAGGCAGATTCTCTACCATCTGAGCCACCAGGGAGTCCCATTTCTTTAGTAGAGATTAAAAACAGAGTAGTCATTCTATTTTACTTTTTATTGTGATTGGAAAAAAATTATTAAATACTTTATCAGAGTCCTCTATTTGCCATCACAGTTCATTGGCCTTTTCCACTTCAGGAAACATTCCAAAACATCCAGGCATATCCAATCCTGTCATTGGACTTTGGTTAATTTGTCCACATTTGTTTAAATTAATAGAACCTAAATTGGACAGATGCAATCATTTAATAATATTCATTGAGCTACTATTTTATCTTGGTGGTGTGGAAGACACAAATTTGAAGAAAATAAGATTTCTGCTCCCCAGTAGCTTACAGTTTATAATCATAGTAATTATAATGCAGGGCTGAGCTATACTGACTTACAGCAGTGGCATAAATTTGTCTGCTCCGTATCTCCTGGGGAGCTTATGAAACTATTGAGGACTGTATCCCAGCCACAAAGAAGTTCTGATTTAACTCATTCTGGAGTATATCCCAGGCCTTAAGAGTTTAAAAAAATTCTCAGATTCTAATGTGCAAGCCACTTTGGGGGCCACTAGTATATTTGAAGGACTGAGATACATATACACATTTTAACAGAGAAATTGAGAAAGTCTTTACAGGATAGTTTAGTACAAATTCATATTGGGGATTCAATTTATCAGTGAAGATCAACTTGCTGTGTTGTAGGTGATGCAGACTAGAACTTGAACCTCAGCTCTGTCTCTTTGTGGCTGTGTGTCCCTGGGTGAGTTACCCTTTCTGAGGGACAGTCATGTGCATCCTACATGAAGGAATGTAGGGTGCATGAAGGAAATACTGGGAGGGAAAGTGGTAGGTGGGGGATGTAAGCTTTCCTTAGGAGGGGATTTGTAGGAGGGCAGGCCCAGAGGAGACACAAAGAAAGTGGTGAATGGGACACATTATAGAGAAGACACTTTTCTTATTGCCTAAAACATCTCTCCTCCCCATCCAATCCACCCACCCAAATCAAAGCCAGTTCAGTTGAGTTCTTGTTATTCTCTCCAACAGAATTTTATACCAACAGAACACTAATCTATGGCTAAAGCTTCAGACCAGAGCCATGTCTGAGCAACTAATTCTCATGAACAGAATATATATGTAGCTCCTTCATCAGCTGCTTCCCATCTCTCTCTCTTCCTATCACTAAGACTCTGGCATTCTCATTGAAAACAAACACAATAAGAAAAAGAAATTGTATCAAATATATAACAGAACAGGCTTCCCAGGTGACCCAGTGGTAAAGAATCTGCCTGCCAAGGCAGGAGACACATGAGACATAGGTTTGATACCTGAGTCAGGAAGTAAGAGTAGGGAATGGCAACTTTCTCCAGTATTCTTGTTTGGAGAATTCCATGGGCAGAGGAGCCTGGCAGACTATGGTCCTTCGGGTTGCAAAGGGTCAGACACGACTGACTATGCATGCATACACATGGACAGAATTAGAAATTGAGACTGAAGAAAAGGCTGAGAACAAAATACTTCTACTCTGAATAAATCCAGATCTGCCCAAGTTAGCATTAATTGTTTTTCATGGTTCCATTGTAAGATTTATTTGAGTAACAAGTGGTTATTACACTGAGAATGTTGGTTCCTAAGTTCTGTCTTGAGGCCCATGATAGGGTTAACAGGAAACAAACCTATCTCTACAAGCTAAGAAATAGTTTTGTTAGAGCAGACTGATGAATTCCAATAAGAATGTCACATAAGTTGCAAATGCGTGGAGGAGAAAGCTGTAGACATTTTGTAGAACAGAATCAAGTCATAAAATATAGGGGTTAGAAAGGCCTTTGGAATTCCTTTCATCCATCCTTCAATATGTGCAAATGAGGAGATAGGGGCTCAGAGTGGTAATGTGATTTGTACAGGATCATACAGCGAAATAACTGCTGGGGAACTGAGGGAAGTGAGGAGCTGTCTCCTGGTGCTCATTTGCCATAAGATAAACAATCTTTTTGGTTTTTCAACCAGGAAGAACTGGTCTTTTCTGGAATTACAGCTTACCTTACAACCACTGAAACTTGTCATATCCCTATATTGTGACCACAGGATTTTGTGCCATTTTGTAAATCAACCTGATTTCTTGAGTTCAGTTTGTTACTCCAGCACCATTACTTTGTCCAATTTCCTTTTTTTTTTTTGCCATTTTTAAAAAATGTTAATTTTACTTTGGTATAGGGCTTCCCATGTAGCTCAGTGGGTAAAGAATCTGCCTGCAATGTGGGAGACCTGGGTTTGATTCCTAGATCGGGAAGATCCCCTGGAGAGGAAAATGGCAACCCACTCCAGTATTCTTGCCTGGAGAATCTCATGGACAGAGGAGCCTGGCAGTCTACAGTCCATGGGGTTGCAAGAGTTGGACACGACTTAGCACTATCTTTCTTTCTTTACTTTGATATATTAGAAGCATGAGTGCAAATTGTCTTAATTCCTTTGTAGAGTAAAAAGATAAATGATGTATATACTATTATTATCTTTGTCTTATATGAGGAAACTGAGTCTCATAGAATTGAAGAAATTGCGGCTTCCCTAGCTCGTTAGTAAAGAATCTGGCTGCCAGTTTGGGAGACACAGGTTCAACCCCTGGTCCAGGAAGATCCCACATGTTGCAGAGCAACTAAGCCCGTGCATCACAACTATTGAAGCCCACACAGCCTAGAGCCTGTGTTCCACAACAAGAGAAGCCACAGCAATAAGAAGCCTGCACATAGCAACTAGAAAGTAGCCCTACTCGCTGCAGCTATAGAAAAAGCCTGCGCTGCAACAAAGACCTAGCACAGCCAAAAATAGATAAATAATATTTAAAAAAAAGAATTGAAGACATTGCTTGAATCTCATAACTGGCAAGTGGGAGGGATGAGGTTAAATCCAGGTCTGACTGATCCCATCCCTCATGCTCCTTCCCAACCCTGGGTGACTCTGGAGATATTTATTGCCCGGGAGTGGGAAAGCTGCCCAAAGTCTGCTGAATGGCCCGAGTGTGCTGCTTTCCCACAGTGCTTTGCTGCTTTATTCTTTGGAAGTGCCTAATTATTTCACTCAGCGAGACCTCAAATCTTACTCCAAACAACTTGCTTCCAAAGAATTGGCTATTTTCCCTGTTTTAAATGTTGGGGAGAGAAACTCAACTAGCTATTTTTCTTTTTTACCCCAGGACTTTACGAAAACAAAAATAATCATATTACGATGTCAAAAATAAATTTTAAATGTGCAAATGTGGGAGAAAGACACCTCCTGTCTGGGAGAATCCAAAGGAATTTAAAGAGACTCCCGTGTGTTCTTTGTGTGAAATGCAGTGGCCACAGTTCAGATTAAGATGTTAACACGACATTAATAAGAATGAGCTGGGGGATAAACACAGGATTGTGAAATAGGTTCCTAAAGTCATGTAAGTGAGAAGCACAGTATGTGATCGGGACTCTGTACTGTCCTGTCCCTGTTATCAGAGTTGACCCCACAGAGACAGATTCCTCCCTGCTATTGCTGCTACTGAGTCAACTGCAGTACCTTATCAGCTCCCGGCTCTGAGCCAGAATTTTCAGCTGAGCAGAGGCACTAGTTTGTGCCCTTAAGAGCTCCAGGACGGTTGATGAATTTGGTGACAATGAGCAAAAGTTATGCCCGAGAAACTATTAGAATTCATCTTACTAGGCAGGTTAAGTTTCAGGGCTGAATGAAGTGATGCTGGACGATGGTAAAGTCTTACAGTGGACGACGTGGTAAAGTCAATGTGAACGACCCGTCAAGTCTTACAGTGATAGAGTTTGCAGAAACCTCAAAGATAATAGTCTATACCTTCATTTTATATAAGAAGTTTCCAGGGAGGCTAAGAGAGGAAGACTTGACCCAGGGCCATTGCAGTTAATTCATTGTCATAATTATGGCTGCTTGTTAGGTAACAGATTCTGTGCCACACATTTGACACATTCAGCTTCTTATCCAATTCATGACACTGTGATGAGGTAGTTGTCATCCCCATTTGGAGATGAGAAAGTTGTTTGCCTGAGATCACACAGCTAGTAAGCTATAGAGGAGAGATTTGAATACCAGTATGACTGACTGTGGGGCTTCCCTGGTGGCTCAGTGGTAAAGAATCCGCCTGCCAGTGCAGGAGCCTAGGAGATGCAAGTTCGATCCCTGGGTTGGGAAGATCCCCTGGAGGAGAGCATGGCAACCCACTCCAGTATTCTTGCCTGGAGAATCCCATGGACAGAGGAGCCTGGTGCATTACAGTCTGTAGGATCGCAAAGAGTCGGATATGACTGAAGTGACTTAGCATGCATGCATGCATGCATAACTGACTTCAAAGTCCATCTTCCTTTAACCATTAACAACAGAGCTGGGAGTGGCATCCAGAGCCAGGTTCACGCTTGGTAATGCTATTCACGCAAGAAAACTTTGAGTATATTATTCGCTTTTTTATTTTTCTGAGGACCCACTATGAGCAGATCTTAGGCTAGACCCTGAGGATATCAACAGTTAATAAGTGCAGATTCTCAGTCTCCTGGATCTTAAAGTATAATGGAGTGATTGACACTTGAACAGGAAAATTACAGTAGAGCGTGGTAAGCATTATTGTGGGGATATAAACAAGGGCTGTGGGAGATCAAGATAGAGCAAATAGTTCTGCCTGGAAGGAATGAGGGGTGACCTCATAGAGATGGTGAAATGAGAGTTGGGTCATGACATATGACTGAGTTTTCCTATCAGAGAGGGGAAGAGATACGTTCCAGAAAAGGGGAACAGCGTGTGCAAAAGCCCCAAATTGTGAAAGACATCAGTATGTTGGGGTAAGAAGTTCAGGGCAGCTACGTGAGATGAGGAGGCAGGAGATGAAGTCTGGGATCAGATTGCAAAGGGTATTATGTCCTCCCATCTAGGAATTTTGTCTCAATACTATAGGCAGTGAATCATCAACCTAGATTCCTAAGCTGAAACATGTCTTGGATAGATTTGCTTTTTGAGAAGAGAACCCAAGGAGATGTGGAGGACAGGGAGCAGCTATTTCAGTGGTCCTCCTGAAAACTAATGAGGACTTGAGCCCAAGACACTGTGGATGGAGAGGCAGGATGAATGAGAGGTATTAAGTTCCCGAGTTGAGCTCCGAGGGGTATGATGACTGGTTTGTGGAGGGAGAGGAAAGGACATGTCTGAAGATGACCTTGTGACTTCTAGCTCTAGAGGTGGAGTGAAAATGATGCTCATAACTGGGACTGATCACCAAGGATGTAGAGCAGGTTTAGTAAAGCTCAGAAGAGAGGTGGGGGAAAGGAAATTCTCTTTCAAGCCTGCTGTTTTAAGCTTTTGCAAAAACACCCCACTGGAGATTCCGGGGGCATTTGGGAAAACAAATACCATGGTTGGGAGAGGAGATGAAGCTTGAGAAGGAGACCTCAGGATATCGATGGTACTTAACATTCTCAAATCTATTGAGCGTCCCTTGGGAGATGTTCGGCACTGGAAAAGACAAAGCCCCTAGCTAGACCATGAGTGTATCCTATGTTCCCTCTCAGACCCAGAGTCCCTTAAGCAGAAAGGGCTCCTGCAGGGCAGGTTCTCAGGGCAGGTCACCCTGGCTTCCTTGAGTGGGATGTGGACCCATGCCTTCATTCCAAGCTGATGGAAAAGTTGCTATTAATTTACAATTTTTTTCAAATAATTTTCTGAAATTATTAACCTAAAAACTATGTATTGAGAGCATAATGGCTGGTAGGGCATGGAGGGATGAGTCACACACAATCTGTCTTCAAGGTGTTTCTGTCTAATATTAGGGAGAGCTAAACAGCAAATTAAGAAGCAAGAATGAAAGTGCTTTAGCAGGTGCCTGACTTAATAGGTGAGAAATCATTTTCATTTAAGAAATGATTTCCATAAGTATCTGAGAGAAGGGATAAAGATGGTTCTGAGGAAGAGGAGATTCCTAGATTTATCAGAGGTGTGAGGAAGGCTTCTTAGAAGAGGTGGGATACAGGCCTGAGGTGTGGGCAGAGTTGGAGCAGGCAGAAGTGACAGTTGTCAGGGACCCAGACACATTGTCTGGTAAGAAATTATGTGCACAGGTGGGACCAGTTGTGAAGAAAGACCCCAGGTAAGTGCAGTGGCTCTGGTCCCACAGCCATAGAGTACGAGAACTGAGACTCACACCAGACACTGGGTTCACAGGGCTGAGCCACCAGAAGCAAGACTAGTTCCCAAGAAGGGTCAGAGGGCTCCAGCGCCCCCGTCCCTGCCCCCATCTTGACTCATTGTGGGACAAAGCTGTTTCAGTGCTTCATTTCCCTTGGTCAAACCAGGGCGATTTGAATGCACCTGCCTCTCTTCCGTCCCCACTGCATGGTGAGGGTGGCCGTTGTGAGAGGCAGGGAGCGTTTCCTAATTGCGGTCCTGTGGCTGGAGCGCCACGTGAGGGCTCTTGGCGGTCTCACACAAATGAGGTGGGGGCCGGCTGACTGCTCAGCCACACTTGGAGGATGGCTTGGTTATTCCTTCTCACTAGCCCTCTGGTCTGGTTTCGAAGCTGCACATTTCAGAAGCTCCTTGTTGCTCTTTAAAGAAAGGTGAGGGGAGGAAGCGGGGGTGAGGGGTGAGAGGGGTTCCACCTGCCCAGTCACTGCCAGCTCTCCCAGTGGTGCTCTGCATCTCGCTCTTGTGTCCCCACCAGTGACTTCCCAGCACCCCCTCACCTCCAAATCAGACACATTTGAAATGCAGAGCAAATGTGCTCATTGAAAAAAAGAAGAAAGATGGGGGGAAAAACAGTAAAAGCTATAAAACATCACCATGCATCTGGAAGGGTCTTAGGGTCCTTTCACACCAAGTGAATTTTTCTGGGAATGCTTACTTCATCTCTCAAGGGGTCACGCTCTTTTGCTGCAGGGACGCAGGACCTTGGCTTTTCCATTCAGAGCACGGCTCCCACCAGTCACACCTGCACGGTGGCCAAGAAACCACAGAAGCCTGAGCCACCATCCCCAGGACTGCGAGACAGTTGAGGTCAGTGTTTTACACACAGCAATTAGAGGTGTTGACCTGTTTGAATTCTCTTGGTCACCAGGGCACTTGATGATGATGATGATAAGAATGATGATGAGAATAATGCCATCAATAACTCTCTGTAGTTGTGAGTCATACTGCTACAAAGCACTTTCACATTTATTGACTCATTTTCTCTCAACAGCCCTGGCGATCCCAGTTGCCTTCATGGTATCCCCAAAAGATAAACTACCACCTCTAGCAAAGTGAACTTAAATGTGGATTCATCATTTAGAGCTGCACATGGTGGAACTTTTTGGATTTACACTGTGGTCTTGCCCTCACCATCTGGGTGACCTTGGACAAATCACTTCACCCCTCCTAGACCTTAGCTTCTTCATATGTAAAATGTGTTAATAATAACAGTCTCAGAGGGCTATTGTAGGGATTTAAATGACTTCATGTAAATAGAAAAGGACATTATAGCCTCTACAGCATTATGCAAATATTAATTACCATCTATACCAGGGTGAACTATTTGCAAAAAAATGAATGTAAATATAGTTTTGAGATGGCCAGCATGATGTGCCTGAGAGAGCACTTTACTTGGAATCAGAAGACACGGGTTCTATTTTGGCTTCTACACGTCAGGTGGCAGCCAAGAGTGTGGCTTTCAGACAGACAAACACAGCCATGCACGTGATGCACTTACCAGTAAAAAAACGGCTACCAGCATCCACCTGCCACCTTGTCACCTGTAGTAGGTTGAATAATGGCCCCAAAGGTGCCCATATCCTAATCCCAGAAAACTGTGACTGTGTTACCTTCCATCGTAAAAGGACTTTGTAGGTGTGATTACATTAAGGATCTTGAGATGGGAAAGTTATCTTGGATTATCCAGATGGGTTCAATGTGAGCACAAAGGTCTTTGTAAGAGAGATGTGGGAGAGTCAGAGTCAGACAGCTGGGTATGTGACAGTGGGAGCAGAAATTAGGGTAATGGTCTTTGAAGATGGAGGGGAAGACCAAAAAGTACGAATAGCTTCTGGAAGCTGTAAGGGGCAAGGAAACACCTTCTCCTGTAGAGCTTCCCTGGTGGCTCAGAGGGTAAAGAATCTGCTTGTGATGCAGGAGACTTAGATTGGATCCCTGAGTCAGGAAGATTCCCCTGGAGAAGGGGACGGCTACCCACTCCAGTATTCTTGTCTGGCGAATTCCATGGACAGAGGAGCCTAGCAGGCAAAGAGTCAGACACGACTGAGCAACTAACACTTTCACTTTCATAGAGCTTCCAGAATGAACCTTCTCTGCTAACATCTTTGAATTTAAAGCCTAGAAAAACCAAATTTGGACTTCTGGCTTGCAGAACTGCAAGGGAACAGCTTTGCGTTGTTTTAAGCCATCTGTGATGGCAATTCATTATAGCAGCAAGAGGAAACTCATACACCACTTTTACCCTGAACTCCCTAGTTCATAAGCACTGGGGCTCCTGTGTTCTTTCTCCCAAACTGTACTTAGCATTTGAGTAGGCTAGTGGGCAGTGCTGAAGCATCCCTCCATCCGCTTCCCATCTTGAATGGACCAGCGTGCTGCTCAGGCATTATTGGAATTGGAAACTGGTAAACTCCTTGACTCCTACCTTGAATTAGCCAGAAATCTTCCTGGGCTGTGGTGTCTCAGGAAACACACCCTGATGGTGGGTAAGTCACTTAGCTCTCAGACTGTCTATTTTCTCATCTATCATTTGGGGATAAAATTTCCTTCCATGTCTATTTCACAAGGTAGTTGGGAGACTTGACAGAAATGCTAGTAATGAAAGCTTTTGTGACCTATAAAATATTCAGCAAGTGCAAACTTTTACACCGTCTTCATCATTATTAGAAACAATGTTTTCCAGCTTAAGCTCTTCTGCAATCAACATACATGTGACCAACACTCCGGTTCTAAAGAAGATGAAAAAGTTTTTGTAAGGGGAATATTCAGGTGGGCGTTGGATTGGACATTTGGATTTCCCATGAACTTTCACTTTCAATATGGACCTAGAACTATTAAAAAAAAACAAAACATGTTTTGAGGACATTAAATATCATTTAGTAATATTGCCCATTTGGAAATGGTAAGGTGGGGCAAATTTCACTAGCCTTTCTCTTTGTGGAACTAAAAGTAGAAATGACACTTTGCTAATCAGTAACAGGGTCATCCTGAAAGATGATGCTGTGAAAGTGCTGCACTCACTATGTCAGCAAATATGGAAAACTCAGCAGTGGCCACAGGACTGGAAAAGGTCAGTTTTCATTCCAATCCCAAAGAAAGACAATGCCAAAAAATGCTCAAACTACTGCACAATTGCACTCATCTCACACGCTAGTAAAGTAATGCTTAAAATTCTCCAAGCCAGGCTTCAGCAATACGTGAACCGTGAACTTCCAGATGTTCAAGCTGGTTTTAGAAAAGGCAGAGGAACCAGAGATCAAATTTCCAACATCCGCTGGATCATCGAAAAAGCAAGAGAGTTCCAGAAAAACATCTATTTCTGCTTTATTGACTATGCCAAAGCCTTTGACTGTGTGGATCACAATAAACTGTGGAAAATTCTG
The DNA here is from genome assembly GCF_054371585.1 of Giraffa tippelskirchi. NCBI lineage: Eukaryota > Metazoa > Chordata > Mammalia > Artiodactyla > Giraffidae > Giraffa > Giraffa tippelskirchi. The sequence continues at coordinate 155,942,078 of NC_137276.1, read as the reverse complement.
AAAGAGATGGGAATGCCAGACCACCTGACCTGCCTCTTGAGAAACCTGTATGCAGGTCAGGAAGCAATAGTTAGAATTGAACATGAAACAACAGACTGGTTCCAAATAGGAAAAAGAGTACCTCAAGGCTGTATATTGTCACACTGATTATTTAACTTCTATGCAGAGTACATCATGAGAAACGCTGGGCTGGATGAAGCACAAGCTGGAATCAAGATTGCCAGGAGAAATATCAAAAACCTCAGATATGCAGATGGCACCATCCTTATGGCAGAAAGTGAAGAAGAACTAAAGAGCCTCTTGATGAAAGTGAAAGAGGAGAGTGAAACAGTTGGCTTAAAGCTCAACATTCAGAAAACTAAGATCATGGCGTCTGGTCCCATCACTTCATGGCAGATAGATGGGGAAACAGTGGAAACAGTGGCTTGAGTTTATTTTTCTGGGCTCCAAAATCACTGCAGATGGTGATTGCAGCCATGAAATTAAAAGACGCTTACTCCTTGGAAGGAAAATTATGACCAATCTAGACAGCATATTAAAAAACAGAGACATTACTTTGCCAACAAAGATCCATCTGGTCAAGGCTATGGTTTTTCCAGTGATCATGTATGGATGCTAGAGTTGGACTATGAAGAAAGCTGAGCACCGAAGAATTGATGCTTTTGAACTGTGGTTTTGGAGAAGACTCTTGAGAGTCCCTTGGACTGCAAGGAGATCCAACCAGTCCATCCTAAAGGAGATCAGTCCTGGGTGTTCATTGGAAGGACTGATGTTGAAGCTGAAACTCCAATGCTTTGGCCCCCTGATACGAAGAGCTGACTCATTGGAAAAGACCCTGATGCTGGGAAAGATTGAGGGCAGGAGGAGAAGGGGATGACAGAGGATGAGATGATTGGATGGCATCACCAACTTGATGGACATGTGTTTGGGTGGACTCAGGGAGTTGGTGATGGACAGGGAAGCCTGGCGTGCTGCGATTCATGGGGTCGCAAAGAGTCAGACACGACTGAAACTGAACAGGGTCATCTAAAAACAGAAGCTTTTAAAACATCTTTCAGCCACAAGACAGCCGAGAGTGGAGAAGCTGAGTGTTATTGCAGAACTATGCTTGTGCATCTTGCCATCAAAAAATGGAAACCCCCACTAGTTATGAGCTTTCTCAAACATTAAAACCACAATTTACCTATAACTCACCCTCGACCCTCAGAATGGTTTATGCACTACGACCTCAGTAACCTCTGACTAGATTAGGATCAGAAAATATCAAGCATTCGTCTGGTAAATTGGATCATAGAGTAGAAAATGTTAGAATGCAAGGGGAGGGAGTTGGTGGAAGGGAAATAACATTTCTCAACCACTTAGTTCAAGATGCAAGACTATACTTTTCCATGCATAGTATCTAATGTAATTCTCACTACAACCTCTGTATGTAGCTGTTATCCTCATTTTACAGATGTAGAAGGTTGGGGTCAGGAAATTAACTAACTTTACAGAACATCACAGTTGAATGTGGTAGAGCTGGCTTTTCAGACCACTTCTAGTTCATCCCTTTACAAAACAAGGAACAGGAGAGGATTGATTGCCCTGAAATCATGTATTTACTTACTTTGTGCCCCTACAGCTTCTAAAATTTAGGTTCACTAACAGGTTTTTCACTCTCCCCTTTGAAACTACCTCTGAGCTCTTTAAGTCCTTACAAACCCAAGAGAACTAAGTAACACTCCAGGACCTTCTTCCTTGGACCACCCCAGATTTGACACTTAAAGGTGTGTTACCTGGGCTTCTGAGTGTGTTGAGGCCTGGGACTTTCCCATAAGAAGGGCGAGTTCCTTCCTTGACTCTTTGCCAGGTTTTCCTTTGTGATGGTTCAGTACCCACTGGAAGTGTCAAGCAGAAGTTTTGTAAGATTTTTCCCTGTGCCCAATGCAAGAAGTGAAAAGCCATATATTGGCTTTGAAGCCACAATACTGGAGGTCAAGGCCCAAGTTGGCTATTATCTCAGGGTGCAATTATGGGCCAAACAGGAGTGGGCTAGGTAACTTCCCCTAGTGGGAATTTCTCATTTCCAAGAGATTGGTTTGATTGGGCTGGTTGAAGTCCGAAATGTATGTTAGTGAGGGAAGTTCTAAATGGATTCTGGCTTTGGCAGTGAAATATAAACTCTTATTTGCTCATGGATAATTCAAAACCATCCACACCCCTTCCCAAGCGAGTGCATCTCATGTTAATTTGAGAGTGATGCTCCACTGAAACACTATAAAGCTGTGATCAGCTGAGCTGGTACCAAGTTGGTAGAGCTAAAGGCAGAGAGAAGGTTGGTTAGGCAGCGGGCAAATGGAGCAGACTCTTAGGGAACAAAGATAGGGTATAAGTGGACAGGAAACTAAAGCAGGTTAGGGACTCTGTTATCACATGAGATGGTGCAGTTCAGGGCCAGTCTCTAGAAAGCAGAAGATCTGGACTCTGGTTCCAATTGGACCATGTGCTCCTTGGACCTGCCCAAGTCATTCAGGCTCTTTTGATATCATTTTCCTCAACTGAAAGAGGGATAATGATGTCTTCCCAGCTGCCTCACAAAGCTGCTGTAAAGATTAAAATGAAATGGTATATGTGTACTCTCTCAGAAGAATGTGGAGCATTTTATGTATATAAAATAAATATTATAGATTTTTATATAATAAAAAGCATCATCTGTAGAGCCTTCTCAGTTGGTACTGTGGAGAAACGATTCTTAATCCCATTTTCCTATTCGGGGAAACCAGGTCTGAGGTGTTGTGATCTTCCTAACAGCATTTATGTGACAGAACCAGGGCACATTACTATTAACTAGAGGGAGAAAGGAACACAGTTGAGGGTTTTCCTGGGTACTGGAGATGCACGGGCAGTAATCAGATTCAGTGGTAGGATGGAGGAAGGGGCAAGTGCCAATCGCTATGGTTACAACAAAGCACCTTGAAATTCAGGGATTTCAGCTGTGGGTGAGGAGTTTGGGAGGAGCTGGGCTGGGCAGTTCTAGCTCAGGAGCTCTCGTGTGGTTTCAGACAGAAGCTAGAGCTGGAAGAGTTGGGGAGGGGGGTACAGGGGGAGCTGGGAGCAGACCATGCATCTCTCAGGACCCCTCCATGTGGTCTCTCTGTGAGAGGACCACACAGCGTGGCAGCTTCAGGGCAGTTGGACTGCTTCCTTGGCAACTCAGTACTCCACATGAACAAGGAGGAAACAGCATTGTTACCTTGAACAATATAGCTTCAGAAATCATACACTGTCACTTATACTGTATCGAAATGATAACCATCCATTCTTAATCCTACTCAGATTCAAAAGATGACTTAGACACCACATTCTGATGAAAGGCATGGCAAGTTTCCTGAAGAGCATGTAGTATGGGAGAGATTGTTGCAGTCAGTCTTCAAAAAAATGCAGTCTGCCAAGGAAGGAAATCCTGCAACACCATCAGAAGGAAGATTAGGAGTCTTGAATTCTGGGAGAAAAAAACAGTTACTTCTACACTAAGGGTGTTGACTATAAAACAGCCTCTTTTTTGACAGATGAGTCCCTTCATGAAGAGAAACTGAAGAAATGTCAACAATGTCTTATCATGTAGCCAAAAAGTGTGTTAAACTAGAAACGGGATGGGGGTATTATTAAGGAAGGTCCTCAAATTATATCTGGGCACATCAATCAGTTTGTTGAGAAGCTCACAGAGAAGATATTTATGGAAGCAAACAGAAAGAGCTCTTTACAAATGCCCAGATCCTAACTTACAAACTCAATTTCTTTTTTTTTAATTGAAGTATACTTGATCTACAACATTGTGCTGTACAGCAAAGTGACTCAGTTATACACATATACACATTCTATTTTTAATATCCTTTTCCATTGTGGTTTATCACAGGATATTGAATAGAGTTCCCTATGCTATATAATGGGAACCTTTATTGTTTATCCATTCTAAATGTAATAGTTTGTATCTTGCATGTGTGTTAATGCTCAGTCATGTCTGACTCTTTGAGACCTCATGGACTGTAGCTCGCCAGTCTCCTCTGTTCGTGGGACTCTCCAGACAAGGATACTGGAGTGGGTTGCCATTTCCTACTCAAGGGGATCTTCCAGACCCAAGGATTAAACCTGTGTCTCCTGTATTAGCAGGGGGATTCTTTTACCACTGAGTCACCTGGGAAGCCCAATTTGCGTCTACCAACCCAGCAACCTGAAACTCCCAGTTCATCCCTCTCCACCCTCCTCTCCCCTTGGCAACCACAAGGCTGTTCTCTATGTCTATGCACACTCAATTTCTTGTGTGAAAGCCTTGGCAAGCTCAGGTTTTCTATATGATTTAATTATCTGGAAATATCTTTATCTTGCCTCTGGCTTAGCTGGAAGTTGATGGATTCTGGATGGAAATCAAAGACCCTTTTCCATCCAATTAGTCCTCAATAAAACTATTGTTGAAAAAGAAACATTAATGCATCTATTAAGTCACTCTTGATTTAATTAATTTTATTTGTTTATTTATTTTCGACTATTTCACCTTGTGCAGAGTACCATAATAACTCCTGGAGCTAACAGACGTGAGGAGAGTGTCCTGCCCTCAACAGCCAAGAGCTTCTCATTCCCTAGAAAAGAGGTGAGGAGGAGGGAGCCAAATGTGGCTTGAGAATGGAAGCCCAGGCCCAGATTTCACAGGACTGAGGGTACTGTGCGAGAGACTGCTGAAATCCTGCTATGTATACGACCTGGTTTAAACCCTGCCTCAAGCGTATGGTTATTGGTGAGAGTTCTCGGGTTTCAGGAGTTAAAAGAAACAAAGTATATGAAATACTTGGCATGCAGACAGCATTCAGAAGAGTGCACTCTTGTTATTAGGCTGTGTGTTTTTATTATCATTTAATCCTAACATTGAAGTATGAATAATGACTTCCTGTTTACAAATCACTTTGGTATTTTTCATCTTATTTAACTATCAAAAATCTCACCATTCAGGCAATGTGATTGCGCCCCCCTCCTCCATTTTTACAGATTAGCACACTGGTATTCAGGGAGGTTAAGTGACTTACCTGGGATCTCCTGGCTGATAATTGGCAGAACTGGGGTGTGGAACCAGGTTACCACCCCAAAACCGCCCTTTTCTACCCTACTGTGTTGTTTCCTAAATTGCCAAGTGACCTTGTGTAAGCATTCTGTGTCCCGTCCCCCAATCTGGGCTTCGATTTCTGCATCTGCAAAGTGAGAGGGATTAAATCATGCCTGAGGTCCCCTCCAGGTCCCAGTGTCTCTGATTAAAAGCGTATGTCCAGGAATGGATCCTGTTTGCTGCTAAACTCCGAGACGCGCAAGGAGCCTGGGCTCGGGGGGCTGGAGCCTGGAACTGCGCCTAAACACAGGCTGGCTTGGCGTTCAGCTCTGTATCTGGCTGCCAAAAGGCCAGAATTCTCTAGAGAACTGGAGTTCAAGCTGGCCAATTTGTGATGGCCTTAAGTTATCCTCTGACCTCGAACTTCTGATTATCTGAAGCTTATTTTTATACAGGCTTAGCAATAGCCAGTCTATCTCTCTGGAGACCTGCTTCCTTTCTTACTTCCATTATGCACTTCCAACAACAGGGAGTGGGAACTAGGAGTCAGGCAATCTGTTGGTAATTTTTGCCTCTGCTGCTGCCATTCTTGTAATTCTGGGCAAGTCACATCCAAAGCAAGATTATAAAAAAGAGTTCCCCCTATTGTAGAGCACATGGAACTCTGCTCGATGTTATGTGCCAGCCTGGTGCGGGAGGGAGGTTTGGGGGATAATAGATACATGTATATTTATGGCTGAGTCCCTTCACTGTTCACCTGAAACTATCACAAACAACACTGTGAATTGGCTATACCCCAATACAAAATGTTTTTGGTGTTAAGAAAATAAAAATTAAATTTTAAAAATAAAAGAGTTCCCCTAGTCGGAGGGTTAGTGAAGCCATGTGGCTTCCTCTTGGGGGAGGAAATGGAAGACCTAAGTTATATGAAACTTATCAGATTTGCTAATAATAATGTCTGATATTCAAGGCTGGTCCACTTCAACTACTTTAAAAAAAATTAGCTTTCCTACTGTACTACAAAGGAAATAGGTGAGGAAAATGCTTTCTGTGTCTGTCTGTCCCCAAGAGCAGTCATAGGGCTCAAAGGTAATATCAGGTTTAAAACATAACTCTTTTCTTCTGCATACCTCCTTCCCCATTTTTGATGGAATGCGAAGTGACTCAGGAAGTAAGTCTCTCAGAGCCATGCTGGAAGGAGTCTGTCTACACCTTGACCCAGTGTTGCTTCTCCTGGGTCAAGCATCTTGCTTTGAATCTCACCCCTCATCTGGTTTCATTCTACAGAGACTTGGGCAGGACATCCACCTGCTCCCAGGAGAAGGGCCTTCACACTCCGCAATGTTGGGAATCTGCATAAATTCAGGCTGAGGAGCCCTCTCCACCAGCCTCTCTGCCCTCTAAGTTAAGGAGTTGGTTTTGGTTTCATTTTACCAAAGAGAAGGAAGAAAGAGCCATTTGATCCTTGCTCCACTTCCAGGGTGGAAACTGCTCAGAGCCCTCTCCCACAGCCCTCTGCGTGCTGCCAGCATCCCAAGGGAATAGAGAAGAGGGTGATTGCAAGAGCCTTGGGACAGTAGTTTCACAATTTGTCATGGGGCCACAGGGCTGCTTGAAAGGGATGTTTCTAGCCATGTGGGGCAGTAGGTAGAATGCTGACCTGTACTTGGGTCACTGCTCGCCACCAATGCACGATGTCACCTTAGGCAAGCTACTGAACCTCTGTAAGCTTCTTTTCCCTCTCCTGTCAAACTTCAGAACAGAAAAGTATCAGATTGAAAGGTACCTTGTGCTTCATCTAACCCAACATGTTTATTTTGTACACTTGGAAACTGAAGACTAGAGAAGGGGAGGAACTTGCCTAATGTTACACAACAGGTAAATAACAGGGTTGTTTCTAGAAAACAAGACCCTCATATCTCATGTTGCAGTGTTGCTTTCTCTTCTGGATAATTTCCAAAGTTCTGCCCAGCTCTAGGAGTCTATCACTCTAAAGACATAATCCCCCACCAGCTCTGGCTCTTGTCTTTGAGCTTGGGCTTGTGTTGGTCACCATGTACTTCCTCTGGAGCTCTTGGTGACACATTGGGTCTAGCTGTGTCCCTCATTACAGAATTCTCCAATTTCATGTAAAGTTGGACAAATGTTCTACTTAGCAAGGCTTTTGGTGGTCCTGTTATAATGCTTATAATGGCCTAGGCTCATCTTGCCTTTTCATACTGTTCATGGGATTCTCAAGGCAAGAATACTGAAGTGGTTTGCAATTATCTTCTCCAGTGACAAAGAATTGTTTTCTGGAGGATACAGTGCTTCTCCAGTGCATGGTAGAATTGATGCTTTTGAAATGTGGTGTTGGAGAAGAGTCTTGAGAGTCCCTTGGACTGCAATGAGATCATACCAGTCCATCATCCTGAATATTCATTGGAAGGACTGATGCTGAAGCTGAAGCTCCAGTACTTTGGCCACCTGATGCAAAGAACTGACTCACTGGAAAAGCCCCTGATGCTGGGAAAGATTGAAGGCGGGAGGAGAAGGGGGTGACAGAGGATGAGATGGTTGGATGGCATCACTGGTTTGATGGACATGAATCTGAGCAAGCTCCAGGAGATGGTGAAGGAGAGGGAAGCCCGTCGTGCTGCAGTCCATGGGGTCACAAAAAGTTGGACACGACTGATCGACTGAACTGAACTGAGGCTCATTTTGGACAAAAACTTCAGACAGAGTGTTGAGTAAGAGCAGGGTCAGTTTAGCAAACTGGCCTTGTATATAGACAGAGAATTGCAGTAACCTCCAAGAGACCCATGTTCTACTTCCAGCTTGGCCCCAAGTCACTTTGTGACCTTGAGCAAGCCTCATTCTCCTTCCAAGCCTCAATTTCCCCATACTTAAAACAAGTTGATTGAACTAGATAATCCCTAAGGTAGCTCTAGCTCTGGTATTCCCTAGCAGAATATTACCCAATCTTTTAATTCCTTAGGGAATCTTGCTTAGAAACTAGGAGAATTATCTTTGCACAGGAAGTTGGAGAATGTTTCCAGAATCATAAAACAAATATTAGGAAAAAACATAAGAATATTGTGTTGTTCTGTGCTTTTGGCTCATATTTTCTAAGGTCCATGTCAAATATTTGCAGCACAACCACATTTTTATTTTAATATACAGAGAGGAAGCAGGGAAAATAGGAGTGACAATTGCTGTGAAAATTAACTATGCTGTATCAAAATATGATTGCACTTAGTAGGCCACGTATCCTCAGTTTCCTGAAATACATCCTGCCTTCACAGATCATATCTGCCAGAGATCCCAGACACAGAGATAAATAACTCAAATATAAAGTATGACATATAAAACCAATATAAAGGACCCTAGAAAGGAGAAAGATCATACTGATTTGGGGGATCAGGAAAGTATTCATGGAGAAGTTAGCATCTGATCTTGGTTTGGAGAAAGAAATGGTCATGAGAATCAAGAGGAGGCAATCAGTGAAAACACTGTGAACAAAGACAGAGGCAGGGAAATCATGTGAGTTTGGTGGCTAGTGAATGGGTAGTTTGCTTGGCTTAGGGCAAAAAGCTATAAAATGAAGTAGTGGGAAAGAGGACTAATTAAATTTATGTGTTATATTTCCCTCGTTAGTACACACTTTTTTATGGCAAAAATCCTTGTTTACTTTTGTCATCCTATCAAAAATGACACATAATCATCTCTCAAAACTTGTTTAATGAATAAATAAACTATATTATATGTTACTTTTTCCTCTAAACCACCAATGCACTGTATAGACCTAACTATATCTTAGAAGCTCAGAAATCAAGGTGAACATGAAGTTGAACACTTGTTGTATTGACTGTCATGGATTTGAAGTACCGTCTCCCAATCCTGTAACTGTATATAGATAATTTCATCAGGAGAGGAGGCTATTTCATGTTCATCAGCTTCTAATAGTTAAAATGTGATGTCTATTGGACATGTACAAGAGACTGGACATGTATTGGACATGTTCAGAGACTCTAATGCAGAAATAAGTCCATCAACCATAGTCCCTTTCAATGGCACATGGGGCCAGTTCTGGAGACAATAGTGTAAAGGAGACCCTAGAGAACACCTATGAGTTGTAACACCCTAAGGTAATGTATTGATACATGTTCAGTGAGTTTCTATAACTTAGCAGTGTTGTATCCAAACTACAGCAGAAAATATGAAAAGAAATCTGGGCTTTTCCATGGTACTCAATAACAAGCTTACACATGTGATATGATTGTATACTAAATACTAGATTCCCACACTAATGGGAAATAAGAATAAGAGGTGTATCGATGATAATATCTTGGTTGATATATTGCACTATAGTATTGCAAGATATGTCACTGTGGGGAACAGGGTAAAGTACACCTGGGATCTCTCTGTATTATTTCTTATGCCTGAGTGTGAATTCATAAATACTTCAGTAAATTTTTTATTTAAAATATTGGGGTCCAGATAGATTCAATAGTGAATTCTACAAAGCTTCAAAGGAAGAAATTGCATTAATTCTTTACAATCTCTTCTAGAAAATAGGAGCAAAGGGAATACTTTCTAACTTACTTTATGAGATCAGCATTACACTAATACAAAAACCAGAGAAATACAAAGAAGACTACAGACCATATTTCTCATGAACATAGATGTATAGATCTTCAACAGAATATTAGCAAATTGAATTTAACAGAGTATAAAAATAATTATATACCATGATAAGGTGGGATTTATTTCAGGTATGCAAGAATTGTTCGACATTCAAAAATCAGTTAATGTAATCCGTTGTATCAACAGCCAAAAATAGAAAAAATCATATCAATAGATGCAGAAAAGCATTGGATGAAATTCAACACTCTTTCATTATAAAAACTCTTTCTAGAATAGAGGGCAACTTCTTCAACTTGAAAAAGAACACCTAAAAAACAACTAACATCATATATAGTGAAACTCAAAGTTTTCTCTCTATGATCAAGATTAAGACTGCTTTCAACATCATACTGGAAGTCCTCGCTAATGCAATAAGGCATGAAAAGTAGATAAAAGTTGTACAGATGAAACTGTCCTTGTTTTCAGTTGACATGACTATGCACATAGCAAATCTGAAAGAATTAACTATTAATAAAAATAAAACAAACACCTCTTGGAATTAGTAAGTGAGTATAGCAAGGCTGCAAGATACAAGGTTATTATACAAAAGTCATTTGCGCCCTTAGCGAGCAAGTAGACCAGCAGTGAGCAAGTAGAATTTGAAATTAAGAACACCACATTTACATTAGCGCTCTGGAGAAAATAAGCTCAGGTATAAATCTGACAAAAATGTAAGATCTATGTGAGAAAAAACACAAAACTCTGATAAAAATATCAAAGAAGGACTAAGTCAATGAAGAGACAGTTCATGTTTGTGGTAGAAAGACTCAATACTGTCAAGAGGACAGCCCTTTCCAACTTGATCTATAGATTGAATATAATTCCAATAAAAATTCCAGCAAGGTTTTTTTGGGGGTGGGTATTGATATACTAATTCTAAAGTTTATGTGAAGAGGTAAAAGACCCAGTATAATTAACACACATTGAAGGAGAAGACCAAAGCCAGAGGACTAACACTGTTTAACTTTAAGTCTTACTCTAAAACTACAATATTCAAAACAGTGTGGTATTGGCAAAAAAAAAAAAAAGAGAGAGAGAGAGACAAATATATCAAAGGAACAAACTAGAGAACCAAGAAGTAGATTCTCATAAATACAGTCAGCTGATCTTTGAAAAAGGAGCAAAGGCAATACAACAAGCAAATATAATCTTTTCAACAAATGGTTCTGGGACAACTGAATGTCCACATGTAAAAAAAAAAAGTCTAGACACAGACCTTCAACCCTTCACAAAATTCAAAATGGACCATAGAACTAAATATGAAAGGTAGACCTCTAAAAATCCTGGACAATAACATAGGAGAAAATCTAATTGCTCTTAAGTTTGGCCATAACTTTATAGAAAAACCAATGGAAGAAATAACTGATAAGCTGGACTCCATTAAAATTTAAAATTTCTTCTCTTTGAAAGACAATGTCAAGAGAATGAGAAGACAAGTCGCAGACTGGAAGAAAATATTTGCAGAAAATATATATAATAAAGGATCATTATCCAAAATATGCCAATAACATTTAAAACTCAAAATTAAGAAAATGAACAAATACAGTTTTTTTAAATAGGAAAAAGACCTGAACATACATCTTACCAAAGAAGATATACAGATGACAAGTAAGCATATGAAAAGATGCTTCACATTACACAGCATTAGGGAATTGAAAATTAAAACAACAATAAGACACAGCTACACAGCTATTAGAAAGCCAAAATCTATAACAGTAACAACGCCAAATGCTGACCAGGATGTGGAGCAACAGGAGCTCTCATTTACTGTTGGAAATGTAAAATGGTACAGCCAAGTTGAAGAAAGTTTGGCAGTTTCTTACAAAACTAAACATACTCTTATTGTACAATCCAACAGTTACACTCCTTGGTATTTACCAAAATAAACTGAAAACTTATGTCCATATGAAAATTTGCACATTGGTGTTTACAGCAGCTTTATCTATAATCGCTAAAACTTGGAAGCAACTAAGATACTTTTCAGTAGGTGAAGAGATAAATAAACTGTGGTATATCAAGACAATGGAATATTTTTAGCAGTAAAAAAAAATGAGCTACCAAGCCGTGAAAAGATGTGAGAAAACATAAATGCACATTACTAAATGAAAGAAGACAATATGAAAAGACTACATACTGTATAATTATGACATTCTAGAAAAGGCAAAATTATAGTGACAGTAAAAAGATAAGTTATTGCCAGGAATTAAGGGGCAAGAAAGGATCAATAGGCAGGACACAGAAGATTTTTAAAGCAATGAAACGTTTCTCTTTGAGGCTACAATGGCAGATATAGGTTGTTATATTTTTTCCAAACCCAAAGAATATACAACACCAAGGGGGAAACCTAATGAAAATTGTGGACTCTGGGTGATAATGATGAGTCAGTTTGATTGTGGCAAATATACCACTCTGGTGTAGGATGTTGATAATGGAGGAGGCTATGTACGTGTAAGAGAAGGGTGTATATGGGAAATCTGTTTACCTTCCACTCAATTGTGCCATGAATCTAAAATTGCTCAAAGAAATCAAGTCTTAAAAAATAAGAAGGGAAGAAAGAAACAGCTTGGTCACGGGAAGTAACATAGCTGAAAATGCTCTAAGATATGGCCAGTGTGAGAATGATGACAAGAACTGTTCTTCCTGGTTCCCGTATCCAAAGTAAACATATCTTCCCAACTGAGCAGTTACCAAGGTTAAGAGATTCTCTATATATGTAAAAAAGATATAGCTCCACCTCTTGGCTTTCTCCAAGGGTGAGCTTTTTAATTGCTATGCACTAGAGAACAATCAAATTTCTCCCTTCAATGTCAGGGTGACATTTTCAAATTACTGCAGGCTCTGAGTCTGACTTACAAATCCCTTTATGTCTCTTCCAAGTTGGCTGCTGAAAGGGTGTTTTCCTTGTAACTAGCATTCTGGACAGTCTGAACAAGTCATGAAAGCAAGGTATCACTACCGTGTGCTCTAAATAGGCTCTGAAGGTCTGGTAGTAAAGACAGTGTTGAGTTTTTTTTTGGCTGTGTTGTGGGACATGCAAGATCTTAGTTTTCTGACCAGGGGTCGAACCTATGCTCCCTGCTTTGGGAGCACAAAGTTTAAACCACTGGACAGGCAGGGAAGTCTCCCAAATACATTATCTTCAACATGTAATGTTACTTTTTTTCTCTCATGCAGTCTCCGTGATGCTTTTTTCAAGGTTTTTATGAAATATTTTACAATTTTCTGTTTTAGTCAGAAAACCCTTAGAAGGAGCCTGTGAGAAGGGGTGAATGGTTGAATGGTTTCAAGTCAAGGACAGAGGACTTGATAGCAAACAGTTGATCATATTTTCTCCTAACAGCTAGAGATGTTCCACCATTGTATAATCTGAGAGAGATGTTGTTGTTTGGTCGCCAAGTTGTATCTGACTCTTTTGCGACCCCGTGGACTGTAGCCTGCCAGGCTCCTCTGTCCATGGGACTTCCCAGGCAAGAATATTGTATTGGATTGCCATTTCCTTCTCCAGGGAATCTTCCTGAACCAGGGATCGAACCCACTTCTGCTGCATTGCAGGTGTATTCTATACCACTGACCCACCAGGGAAGACCCTAGAGAAATGCATACCTCCCCAGAACTGTGCATATACAACCCTAGAATTTTAGAGCTACGTGGAGTTTTGAATCAACCTATCCATTTTACAGATGAGAAAAATGAGGCCTGAAGAGAGGAAACGGCTTCTCCCAGGTCTCACAATGAGTCAGAACTATGGTCTTCATAAAGGGCATGTATGGAGGTGCAGCCAACAGTTCACTGAGTTGCCTCAAGGATATTAGAACTTCTATTTTATAATTTTTGTAATAATTACAGATTCACAAGGAGTTGCAAAAATTGAAAGAGATGGAATTATATCATTCACCCACTGGTAGCATCTTCTATAATTACAGTCTAACATCAAAAGAAGGAAATTAACATTGGTACAGTCCACAGAAGCTGTTTAGATTTCTCCGGAGTTTACTTACACTTATTTTTGTGTGTGTATTTGTATGTGTGTAGTATATGAAATTTTTTCATGCATGTAAATTTATGTAACCACAAAGAATTTCTGTTTTTATATTATAAATTTGAAAAATGAAGAAAACTTTACTGATGTTTGGTAAGTGGGTGGGGTACTGCTACCCATGTTGGTGCTCATACTTACATGAGGAAATTGTATCCTTGTAACACACCTGAAATGTCTTGAAGGCAGAACGGAAGTTGGACAGTGTGGTAATCACATTATTTTTAGGTTCTCAGTGTATTACAACATTCTTAAGGTTATAGGAGCCTCATCAAGTGCATCTATGGATTATATTATCCAGTTTCAGCTAAGCTAACCTTTCCAAAATGAACTTAAATGAGTTAAAATGGTTTCTGCTTTAAAAGATTTTGACGAGCAGTGGTTTGAAGAAGATACCTATGTTGTGAGCATAACTGAACAAGGAAATGGAAGTACTGACCCTTCTACTCCTGAAAAAAATCTCTGCCAGTCACATTTCAAGGAAAATGCAGTCATCATCTCACCTGAGTGGATAGGAGGTCAATGAAAAAATAATAAAAATTATAAAAAATATTAATAATAAAAATTATTAATATTTTAAAAAATGGATGCAATATTTCTTGTCCAAAATGTATGTACATATTGTGTCATGAGGTGTAAACTGTCAATGGCAGGACAAGCATCATGATTTGTAAAACATCTTGAACATGATGACACACCTTTATAAAATTTTCAGCAGTGCTTAAAATCGGGTAATACATAAGACAAAATACATAACACTAAGGAAATACTTATTCCTCTTACAATGTAGCAGCAAACTCAGGTGCAATCATTTGCTCACTTATTCTCTGTGAGTCCTTGGATATAACATTACATCTTCCCCACAGCAATTTTGGAGGACCCAGGAAGAGAAAGAAACAAACATGCTTTGTAAACGCTAAGGCTCTGTGCCGATGGGATACTATTGTTTTTATTAATTAACATAAAATTTCAGAAGAAAATGCATTGAACAGGAATATTATCATTAATGGGGCTTCCTTAATGGCTCAGCAGCAAAGAATCCACCTGCAATGCAGGAGATGCAGGAGACATAGGTTTGATCCCTGGGTCAGGAAGATCCCCTGGAAGAGGGCACGGCTATCCACTCCAATATTCTTGGCTGGAGAATTTCATGGACAGAGGAGCCTAGGGGCTTCAGTCCATAGGGTCACAAAGAATCAGACACAACTGAAGTGACTTAGCATGCACACATTATCATCTAATAAGCAAATATTTAAATCTCGGAAAAATTTTTTGGTGGTCTGCATGGAGAAACACTTCTTTGAGGCAGAAAACAATATTCAAGGGTAGCAGTAGGGTGGAGTTTCTCCAAACCTGGATTTCAGGGCTGAGTTACTACTGCTGTGAACTTGAGCCAGATTCTTAATCTCTCCTAGCATCTGTTCTCTCGTTAGTAAAGTCTACTAATAAATAACCTATGTCATAGAGTCATCATGAGAATTGAGTAAGACAATACGTAAAGAGCCTGGCATAGTACCTGGTACATTACAGGTTCTCAAGCCTCATTAGTTCTTTTCTTCCTCCCTCTCTTTTAGGAAGTTCAACAGAAAGCCTCCTTTCTAGCAGCATTACATTTATTTCTTGTCCTCTTAACTATCCAGAATTTTCTTGAGGGGACTGAATTGAGTACCCTAATTTCTGCAGAAAACTCACAACATTTAACAGTTTTCTGCTTGCTGTAGGCACTTAATAAAAGCTTATTAGATGAAAGATTGAAATTAACGATCTCCAACAGGGAGCAAATATGTGGCCTCAGGCCAAGGTCCTTTGTTCTGAGAATTTCAGACACTATCACCGAAGGATTGCCAGTGCCCGCCTATCCTGAGCCATTAGTGGACGGATAGAATATAAACGCAAGAATTCTTTTGATTTGTACAGAGCATCAGTTTCCAAAGCACTTTCACATCCATCATCCTATTTGATCTACACAACAAACTTTGGAGTTACTCAGTTGGTATTCCTAAAGAGAAGCCTTAGTCCCAGAAAAATAGAGCAGCTGCTAGGCCAGGCATAGGACACAATACTGGTCCCAGCCACCATTTTCTGCACACATGTTTTGTGTCAGATATTTTATGTAAATTACTTTGTTCAGTCCTCAGAAAATCTTTGATTCTGTTTCTATTGGTGTTTTAAAACGACCCCAGGGAGTTCCCTGGGGGTCTAGAGGTTAAGATTTGGTGCTTTTCCTGTCAGGACCTGGGTTCAATCCCCGGTCGGGGAACTGAGATCACCCAAGCCAAGTGAGAAAATAAATATATAAAATTTGTTTTGTTTTTTTTTTTAAACCCCAAAACTTGGTGGCATGAAATAACAATTTTATAATGGGCATACTTTCTGGGGATCAGGAACTCAGAAGGCCCACAAAAAGGATAACTTGTTTCTGCTCCATGATGTCTGAGACCTTGGCCGGGAGAGACCAAGGCTGGCAGGCTCAACAGCTGTGGGTTGGAATGATCTGGAGGCCATACAAATTGCATGTCTGACAGCTGCTACTCTGTTCACTGGGATGGGAACACCTACACGTGGCCTCTCTCTCTGTGGCCTCAGTTTCTCTACATCATGGTGGCCTTGGGATAATTGAATTTCTTATTGAAATTCAACTGAAATGGAAGTTTTTTCTAATTCCTTTTTCATGGAGGCTCAGTGCTCTAAAAGTCGGTGTCCCAGGAAAAAAAAGATGGAAGTTGAGTCACCTTTTATGACCTGGCTCTGAAGTCAGATTATATTCCTTTTGTTTCACTCTATTGGTTGGTTATAAGCAAGTCACTAATTCACTTGTATTCAGGGAGATAGACATAGAGCCCACTCTTAAGGAAAGAGAGCTCAGATGGGATGGCAGATGTTGCTGTGACCATCTTTGGAAAATACAACCTGCCATCCTCCTAAAAAAGTTAAAGAATAAGAAAATCGAAGCTCAGATTGAGAGACCTGTTCAAAGTCATAGCTCTTACACTGAAGTAGCATCTCACCCAGAAGTTAGGATTTCAAAATGAGTGAATAAGGTAAACATTGCTCATTGTCAAAATTATGTTAAAATTTCTTTAATTTGCCAGTAAAATACAGTGTATGGGCTTCCCAGATGACTCAGTGTTGAAGAATCCACTTCTCAAACAGGAGACATAGGCTTGATACCTGGGTCGGGAAGATCCCCTGAAGTAGAAAATGCAACCCACTCCAGTATTCTTGCCTGAGAAATCCTGTGGACAGAGGAGCCTGGCGAACTACAGTCCATGGGGTCACAAAAGAGTCAAACATGACTTAGTGGCTAAACAGCAACAACAAAGTACAGTGTATGTGGTTTTGCATAAGCAACAGATTCTAGTGTTTTCTCATACTTGCTGAGGTACATCACTAGCTTAGTGAAATGATAGGCAGAATTATTTGCATGTTTACATTTTTCTCTCATTTTTCAGAGTGCTGATATTTAAGTTACCATAGATTTGATGCATTTAAAGGATAGATCCAGAATTCACTTAAGTCAGTCTGACTGTAAAGCCCAAACTCTTTCTACACTGTTGCTTAGAAACCAACTCTGGGAGATGGGGAAAGGGATGAGAGTTTCAGTCCCACCTAGGCTGACACAGATGCAGGTCACCAGAATTGGGCCTCACTTGCAACGTGGATATAATATGCAAGGTCGGTCAGTGGCTTAACTCTGTGAACCTAAACTTTGTCCATGTTACAGGTGCAGATATTTTTGAGTGCCTGAATAGTCCCACTCTCCCTGCTCATAATCTTTTCCCTCCAGGTCTTCATAAATTAGGAGGTAGAGGAGTTGAGATTTGAAAACGAGTGAAATGTCAGCTGGTAAGGCTAAGTGTATTGTCGACAGAACAGCATGTGCGAAGGCAGGCTGGTGTGGAATTGCAGAAAGTACTGAGGGATCAATGAGATATACAGTGCTATTTTGCTTGGGTAGGAACGCTGAGGGAATCCTATAATTCCCAGCCAGAGACTTGATCTAGAGATAGTGATACAGAAAAAGTAATCTGATCAGTTTTGCAATTTAGCAGTAACACTCTTGGAGGCACTATGGACAAGAACTGTAAGGGAAGGTGGGGCTTAGGTCAGGAGACTGGCGAGGATATTACTGCTGCAGCAGAAGCAATTGCTGACCTCTGGTTAACGTCAGAGTGTCTGAGCATGGAAATTTAGTCTTTGCACATGATCTTTACAACAGGTTTGGTACCAATATTTATGGAACTAGGCAGGCCTCCAGGGCTAATGGATCAAATGGCCACTAAATACATGACTCAGACAGTTCTGCTCAAAGAAATCTCCACCTCTAGGGCCTCAGTGCCTGAAGTCTCCCATTTGAAATATTTCTTTTAGATCTCATGGACTTAGAGCTGGATTAACTATAATCCTTGCTTCATGTATGGCACTATTGTATTTACTTATTTAGTTAATCTAATGTATTAAGCATTTGTAAATGACCCTTCACGTGTGAAAGCTAGGAATTTGACAGTGGCTTGACCACATCTTTTCCCGTGATCTTCCCCTGCTCAACCCCTGGCACTTATCTCCCAGGGTAACAACGGTTATGCATCTTGTATTCATCATTGCTTTTTTTTCATTTCTAAATAGTTTTGTCTCATCTACAGGTATTCCTTTAAAAAGTATATTTTATTAATATTGTTCTTAATATTACAAAAAAGAATATCATGCACAAATAGTTTTGATATCTTTACTTTTTAATTAATATTCTGTTTTGGAGACATCCATGTTGTTGTTTGTTGTTGTATTCATTTAATTTGAATATGCTATAGCTTATTCATGGTTCCCTATTGACAGGAAATTTTTGTTAATTTGCATAATAGTGCAATGAACATTCTTACCCAAATTTTCTGGTATATATATATATATATATGCAAGATTTCCTTTAGGCATAATCATAGGAGCAGAATTGTTAGCTATAGAGGCCATAAATTTCAATTTTATGAGATAATATCAAACTTTTTCTAAGTGGTTTTACAGATTTCCAGTTCCAGCCATGACTAATCTCATCAAAAACAAATGTAAAATTTGGTGACAAAATCACATCATCTGAAAATAATGGTAATTTTATTTTCTTCTTTTCAATTGTTAAGCATTGAATTTCTTTTTCTTATTGTAATAGTAATATTTAGCTGAATGGTAAATTACGCTTACAGATTTTCTAATGTTCAGACAGTCCTCATATGCCTGTGGGAAGCCCAGTGTCATATATGATCATTTTAATGCACTATTAGATCTGATTTACTAAAAATTTTTTGAGTATTTTTACATTTATAGCAATAAGTGGCATAGTTATACAATTATTCTTACTGATCTTTGTTAGTTCTGGTATAAAAATTATGATTCTCATAGTATCTGATAGTATTATATTAACACAAGTTTATTTTCTTCTACTTGCCTGATTGATTAATCATTTTATGTTCTTTTATTTCTATTTTTTGCATATATGTTGCTTTAGAATGTATTTAGTGAATAGCAAACAACTAGATTTTATTTTATTTTTTTAATTTGGAAAGTTAGCTCATTTTCATCTCTAGTAGTTATTCACATATTAGGACTTTCTTCTACTTTATTAGTTTATTATTTCAATTTGTCACACTTTCTCCCCATGTTTTGTATTTTTTGTTTATTATTTTAAAGTTGTCTATATTTTCTCTCACATTAGATAAGGACATTAATATACTCTGATGTCCCTTGGTCTTCCCTTACTCTATTATACTGAATTCATCTAGACTTCTCATTCTTTGTTTTTATGGACCTGCTTTTGTTTTCTCTTTTCTTTGGCCTTAATTATTTTTGAAGAAACCACAGACTTTACAAAGATCTTTTATCACCCTTTCTTCACATATTTCTTCCATCATCCCTTAAATTGCTTTCTATCTATGTAAGTACATCATTAAAAAATATGTTACTATTGGTCTTGATGTGGCAAACACTCTGAGACTCTATATGTCTTAAGAGCATTTTTATCATTCATATTTGACTGAAGGTTTAGTTAGGTATGAAATTCTATAGTTTTATCCTTACATATGGCTGAAAACCTTGATATAAATATTCTTATTCTTTTCTAAGGGATCTTCTTTCTTTCTATTGGAAGTTTTTTGGTTTTTGCTTTACAATTTTACCTTATCTCTGATAGTCTTGTATTTTAACATAACTTATGCCTAGAAGTGTGATTTTCCTTATCACTCCTCTTCTGCTCTCTCTGGTTCCTGTCAATCTGAGGCTTTTCATCATTCATTAATTCTGGGGGGATTATCTCCATTATCCCTTTAAATATTTCCTCTTCTCCAATTGGATCACTTTTTTCTTTTTCCTTTTTTATTCCTGGGCCTTTTTATACCTTAAATATTTTCCATTTTTAAAATAATTTCCTGCTAAGGAGAAGTCCTCAATCTGATCTCCCAATTTACTAATTCATTCCTCAGGTGAATTCATTCTACTAATTATCATTGTGCTCATTATCTCAACTATTATATATTCATATTTAACATTTCTACTTGATTCCTTCTATGGTTTTTGTTTTCTTTATATATTGCTAGAATCATTTTTTTGTAAATATAAAAAATTAAATTCTCAAAAATATATGTAAATTCTTGATCTATCAGTTATAATACCTCTGGTTCCTATGGAATTTGTAACTCAGTTTGGTTTTTTTATTTTGTGAACATTAGTACTTCTCTTATCTCCCATGAGCTTTCATTCCTCTGGGGTTATGGGCTCCTTGGCCCAGCAGTTCTGATGGTGAAAGGGATAAAGGCCAGACCTTCCTGTGTGTCAGTGTGTGTGCTAAGTTGCTTCAGTCGTGTCTGACTCTTTGCGAGCCCATGGACTATAGCCCACAAGGCTCCTCTGTCCATACGATTCTCCAGGCAAGCATATTGGAGTGGATTGCCATGCCTTCCTCCAGAGGATCTTCCCTACCCAGGGATCAAACTCACATCTCCTGCGGCTCCTGTATTGCAGGCAAATTCTTTACTGCTGAGCCACCGGGGAAGCTGCTCTGTGTCAGCAGCAATAGGTTAAAAATGGAGGTTGAGGACAGAGGATAAACCCAGAAGTGGAGCATTCCAGGCATCAGAAAATCAAAGCTAATCACTCATCACCATACCAAATAGCTCTTTAGATGTATTATTCTTTATTTCAGGAAAAATTAGCCTCTAGAAGAGGAGATTATAATCCACCAACTTTGCACTTCCCTGCTTTACACTGGAGGCACACTTGCTCAAGAGCTCTAAGCTCCAGTCCTTGTCTGTCCCAAAGCAATAAGGGTGGGGAGGTAGTGGGGAAGAAGATCCTAAGAAGGGATGACTACTTTCCTGTCTTATTCTGAAACAGCAGCTTGGGTATCCTATCATAGATAAAGCCCATTTCAGACACATGTATATGCCAAATAAAAACATCGCCAGAGAGTTCTTACAGCTTTCCCTGCAATTTATAGTTTTTCCTCTGTAGTTCCTCAGAGTGGATCTCAAGGGAAGGAGCCAATAGTTCAGGCCAGTTCAGCATCTTAGAAACCTCTCTTGACTTCTCAAAGGCGATACACTCCTCTTCCCTCTCTGCCTTTCTTTAACACCTAGGTGTCCCAGGCAGCAGTAGACTAAATACTGGTGTGAGTGGGTGCACTGGGTCAGTTCATCCACTTGGACTGGAAGAAGAGGCAACACATAGGAGAAGTCGGGGCTGGGCTTACGCTCTTATTCAGCCATTGACTTGCTGTGGGTTCCACAAGTCATTGAACTTCCCTGAGCCTCAGTGTCCTCTTCTGAAACGTGAAGTTAATAATAAAACTGACCTCACTGGGCTGACTACAAGATTCAAGTGAGAAATTGGATGCTAAAGAGCTTTATAAACTGATTTTATTGATCATCTGGAGGCAAGGAAAAGAGTCTAAGGCTGGGTGAAAATTCACTTGCACAGCCTCAAAATTTTACTGTGTTGGCCCTGCTAAAAAAGCCTGATGCAACTGAACATTCTCTTATTATAGAAAATGACGAATCTGTGTTTGATGCCAGAGTTGTCACATTCTTCCAAGAGTGCAGACTTTTATGGGCCCCTGGAAGCTCTGCCGGGGACTATTTCTGAGGACGGGAACATTGTGCCTTGTTGGCAAGGTTTGTTAAACCAAGGCCACTTGTGGTCATTGAAGAATCTGGGTCTGCCTTTGCTATGGTAGGGGCGCGGCATTAGATCCTGTCCTCCGATGTTTACAGATTTGGATACACAGCTTCTGCTGAACTTGGTGCCTTTAGCTTCCTTGGGGAGGGTCTCTTTCCAGGCTAGTTAGGGGAGTGAGAAGGGGGAGAACAGGATGGAGTAGGTCCAAATCAGAGACAAGTGGCAGAGGTAGAAATGAATAAGAATAATGTGTTCTCTCTGGGAATTTATACAAGGACAAAGCTAATGAGACTTTGTTTTCAATTACTTAAAATGTAGTCTGTCATTGAAAAGATGATGTAATGACTTTAAAACAGAAAAGAAGCCAGAATCCTACAACATATTTAACTACTTATATTTTTGCACATTCATGTCTATTTCTCATTGTCATCATGTATGCGTAGTACACATTTTATCTCATGGCCTGATTTTTAAAAAATTGTATAATAGGAATTTTCCTTTTAAAGTTTGTATTTTAACCACTATATAATATAATTTGGATACTGTTTTATAATTAGTAAAGTCATTTCCCTACTTTGGCACATTTGGCTTCTCTTCAATTTTTTTGTTTGTTGTTTATTTGTTTGCTTTTTTTACTATTATAGTGAATGCTGTTACAGACATGTTTGAACATTTTGCTTCTTGTTGTTGAATTGCTACCTTTGCACGAATTCTGAAATTCCTATGAATGGGATGACTGGGGAAATATGTTTGGGATCTTCATATTTCTCATATACTATTTAAAAAACAGTGTTAATTTGAAGTGTTACTAGCCAATTTAACCACAGTTCTTTCAAGCATTAATTGTTTGCTTAGAGCTTTTTCCTATTTTAATATATCAAAAACAGTGCTTCAAATTTGTTTTCATCTGCACTTCTCTGTTTAAGAGCAAAGTTTAATGTTTTTATGTGTTTTTGTTTTTGTCTAGATCATATTATTAAAATTAAAATTAAGCTGCCATAAATTTTGAGAATTTTTTGGAAACTCTCTCCAAGTGCCCCCAAAATATTTATTAAGGAATCTAACTTTCCAAATTAATCAGATATAATTAATCAAAGAGCAGTGTCAAACGAATTTGTCTTTTCTTTAGCTGGTTAAGTGCCTTTCATGTGTAATTCAAGTTCTGTTAGCAATGTTTTAAAGGATCTTAAAAATAAGACATGGCTATTAACTCCCCAAAGTTTACATTCCAGTACAGTTATTACCATATGACTGATCAGGATTCAAAAATTGTTCAGTGTTATAAGAAGAGAACAGAACAAGAGTTATGAGGAAAGAATGGGGAAATTATTTCTGACTTTAGAGGTGGAGTAGGAGGAGTCAAAGGCTTCTTGGAGGAAATTGCATCTGAGTTGAATGAAAAGGGTCTCTGAGATAGGGACCTATTTCAGGGCAGTGGGGGAAGTGTGTTGGTGAGAGTGTTTTACTCATTTCACATGGGGAGCTTCTGAGATTGTTTTTGGAATATTTTAATTGTATTGATTACAGTTGATTTACAATGTTGTGTTAATTTCAGGTGTAGAGCAAAGTGACTCAGTTATATATATACATATATTCATTCTTTATATATATATATGTGTGTGTGTATATATATACACACACATATATATATATATATATATTCATTCATTCTTTGAGTCTTCTAAGGTATAGCTACTCTCCTTCAGGTGGGAAAATGGAGCCAAGCAGGATGACCAACCCATGGCCAGCAGGTCACATGAAAGGGACAGGTTTCCCTGTAAGTTTCATTTTAAAAACAAACATGGAGACAAAAATTGACCAGTTTCAACTGTCTCCATAATGGTAAAATTATATTATGTATTTTGAAAGGCCTGAAATTTACAATGAAGCTCAGTGCTTCCCAGTCCCTTCTAAGACATGGTACACAAAGAAACTGATAGCATTTCTTTGTTATTCTGGAGTAAACAGACCCACATGTTATTGGGGACAACTGGCTCAGAGCCCTGGCCTGAGTTCCTGGTCCTACTAATGGTCCAAAATGCTGAAAGGATCAATTTCTGGGCACTTTTGGAACCCACTGGATAAACACCATGTGGGAAATTCTACTAGTAGATAAAGTGATTAGTAGAAACAGTTACTGGATTTATTCTGCATGATAAATAATCAGTGAATTGGGCACTGAGATTGGTAAAGAAAAAAAGGAAATTATTATAGTCCTTAATTGGTATGACTTTGACCAGGTGATCTACCATGGGATAAAAAAATTTCTAGTATTACATACAAAGTAACATAATTGCACCCTGGATTTTTACCATCAGCGTGATTGGATACAATTCTTCTTGTTATCTTCTAAAGAGCAAGCCTTCACT
This sequence comes from Giraffa tippelskirchi, assembly GCF_054371585.1. NCBI lineage: Eukaryota > Metazoa > Chordata > Mammalia > Artiodactyla > Giraffidae > Giraffa > Giraffa tippelskirchi. The sequence goes on along the minus strand of NC_137276.1, from coordinate 155,917,780 downwards.
AGCACTCTTTTTGTTCCCCAACACATTGTCTCAACAATTTATTAGAAAAGAAGAACCTCGTGGTTTTGAAGCTATCCTTAAGGGGATTCTAGTCTACTCTTCTTCCCAGTGAAAGAGTACAGTCTATAATTTTCCTGATAAGTCACTGGCACTGAGTTCAAAGTTTGAAAATCAATCCAAGAGACAAGAAATTTACCTAAAGAATGTGTTACAAAGCTGGCTGATGAGAATTAATATTTTGCATTTATACAGTGGTCGTGTTAGTTCAAAACATAATGCTCATATCCCAAAAGGTAGAAAAGTAGTAGATAGATTTCTTGAGATCTTCATTCAACAAAAAGAGCACTTCAGTCTAGTTATTTGTTTACTTAATTAAACTCTGTCTTGCTCTAGAAGTTGTTTCAATTAGACAGAGTATATTGGCCATTCAAGGATTCAATATTTTAAAGTTAAAAGGTTAGAAAATGATTTAAAAGACAGTCTTTGCATAATAGAAAAAAATGGATTTGCAAGAATATGTTTTAAAAAGTTACACAATTAGGTGAAGTGTTCTTGTGGAAAAATTCCTGAAAACCTTTGGTATACCACCATACTTATTATTATATTAGAAATTCTAGCAGCTATGTTTTCCTTCTAAATTAAGAAAATAAAGCAATATCATGAGCTAATGCCACATCAAAGTGGCATATTTCAACACTTCAGTTTCATGTGTTGCCGGAGTTGAGTTTTCCAAGAGCCCTGGCTCACTCCACTCTTCTTGGAGGCAGATGTTGGAGTGGTCACTCCAGGCCAGGGAAGTCAGCATTTCTTGCTTCTCCTTCCAGATTGTGGTGATATTGTGGTGGATTCACTTTATCCCACCTCAGTTTCTCGAGTGAGGTCCTTTGCCATGTAAAGAGGTTGTGGTCAAATGGAAATATCTGAAGGGTTGCCACATGGAAGAGGGATTTAGCCCACTCTGCACAGTCCCAGAGGAGGGAACTGGGACCAACAAGATGGTAACTGCTTCAGAGAGATGGATTTGGATTCTACATAAAGGTGGACTGTAAGGAAAAAAAAAAAAACAGGACTCCTTAACACTCCTTCTTACTAGGACAAACACCTCAACTAAGCTCTTTAATCCTTTCAGCAACTCAACAGGTTAAATATTATTAATTTTTACAGACTAGGAAACTGAGAGAGAAGAAAGTCACTTGGCTGAAGGCACACCAAGACTGAGGGAGCCAGAACTGAGACCCAGATCACATCAAAACTCAAACATGACCCCCTGTATGGAATCAGCTCATGGAATTAACCACTGAGTTACACTCCCTTAAAAAGTAAAGTAGGAGGAAAAAAATATCAAAAATCAATCATTATTTAATAAGCAACAAGTTACTATGGGATTTGTGAATGATCAGGATGGACCTAAAGTCTAAGGGCAAAGAGTTAGGATTGGAGGTGGGAACACCAACTGAGGCAAAACATCTACAATTGTGATTATAATCCTCCTAGGGTCAACCCAGCTGTCTTGTTAGAGACAGATCCCAAGGAAATAGCTGGTGAACTGACCATAGATGGCATTAGGCTTGATTTAATTAAGGGAGCTCTCCAATTTCCTTGGAAAAATTTCTAATAAATAGAACTGTCCCAGATGGAACTAACTGCCTTGGGAGATGCTGAGATCCTTGATCCTGGGGATGTTCAGAGACTGGATGGTAGATGTTGAGATAGAAGAAGATCAAGATGTAAAGACCTTCAGGTCTCTTCCAACTTGGAGAGTCTGAAGTTTCCTCTGTAGAGGGTGTCTGACCTAAAATATTATTCATAACAAAAGGAAGATAAAGGAAATCCATTTGAAGGAATTAGAGAAGATCAAGTCTGTAACATACTCAAGTTTCTACAGATTTTTGTCCATGCAGTCAGGACTAAGGCCACTGCCTGCTCCGAAGAAAGAGAAATGTTAGCCACATTACCTGTGCTTTGAAGAAAGAGTCCCAGGCACTGGAAGAGGAGCTCTACCTGCTCCACCCCTACCAAGGAAAAGGAGGGAAGATCTTCCTTTCATGACCTTAGAGAAGAGTGTATATTGATGACTTTAAACCATAAATCAGGTTCAGAAAATCAATGAGGTCCAGATAAAGGAAGTGATCTTTCCAGCAAGACAAAGTCAAGCTCTGCATAGGCACCCAGGTTTTCTGACTTCCAAGCTTCTAGAGTTTCTTCTGAGCAGTTTTGCCTGCTAGTCTCCATTCTTATTAAGAATCTTATTTTGCCCTGGGCTGTGGGCTCTGTGAGGGCACTTTTCTCACATCATGCCTTCATTTATAACTCCTGCTCCCCCAATGCTAGGTCTTCCATCAATCCTTGGGACCGCAACCTACTTTCCTAATCTGATTTCCACACTTCCCATTTGCTAAACTAAGGTCCTCAGCTGGCCTAAAAATACCAGTTAGAAATGAGAAGTGTCTCAGAGATCATCTAATTTAACCCTGGCATTTTGCAGATAAGAAAACAGGAAGTCAGAGAGGAGTAAGGAGTCATCTCAGTCACTGATCAGCATCATGTTAATTGTCTATTATCTGGCATCCCTGGTGCTGGGAGGTGCCAGCGGCTACCACAGCCTGTGAACCTCGGGCATCTGCTCCCTAGGAGGACATAGAGCTAAGTGGGAAGATCTTGGTGGCTGACGGTGAGAAGCAGGAGCTGGAATTGATTCCTGGGTCCTGTTGTTTTTAGATTCACAGGCAGATGTTGCATCTTTTCTGACTTCAGTTTCTCCAATGATACCATGAGGGGGTGTTTTCCCCATTTCTCCTCTTGGATCTGGTGCAGTGATGGCAAGGTTGTACTTGGGGAACTTTGGAGAGGGTGCCCCAGAGAAGCTGGAATTAACATGGTATGTTCCCTGTGGCCCTACAAGAGCAGCCTGCCCATGAGCTCACTTTGTGGAATTCAGAGTGAGCCTGGGAGAGACTGGGGGATGGAGTGGGGTGGAGTGAGGGCAGGGGAAACTCCGTATTCCCACTGTGTACAGGCTTGATGATGCAGCAATCAAAATAGATTTGTCCTGGTATTGCCATATCAAAGGGATACTCCCTGAGTGAGTCACTTCCTTTGGGGTAACTCCCTTCACCTGGACTTGTTCCTGGAGGGTAGGGACCTCAGGGTACAGAGCCCAGCTCATTCCAAGAACTAACCATGTATCTATGGTGTATGCCTTCCTCCCACAAAGAGCATCTTAGGATGAGGATGGACTGCGCTTACTTGCTACATTTTCTCAAGTTAAAAAAGTATACACTCATTTTTCAAAGGATTCTGAGTCTATTCTCAAGGTTAGTGGGGTGGCTGCAGCTTCAGGGAGGGTCTCCAGCATTGAAGGGCTGGACAAGAATATTTAATATCTGAGCACTGGGTCTGTGCTGGGAGAATTTAGGTGAGTCACAGACATTTGTACATAGCACTTCAGTATTTAAAATTCTGTAAATACATGATTTTATATCATCTTTACAATAGCCTTCTACAAGTGGCATCATTTCCCCATTCCAGCCCATTTTACAGAGAAGGAAATTGAGTCTCAGGGAGCTTATGGGACTGCAAGGATCCCAGGGGTATATGGCAGTGCTGAACTTGGATATAAGTTGTGCCAACCCCAGGGCTTTTCCCACAAATGCTAACTTTATAGCGTAGGCCCCAGGTTTCCTCTCTGGAACCAAGAATATTTGACAATCTCTGCAATCTGGTCCTATTCTAACCTCTGTGGTTCTATGGAGCTGGTCATGTGCATTTTCTCTCTAATGCTGTGTCCTTAGAGCCTGAGTTAAGATTATATTACCAAGCTGTGAGGCAGAAAGAGACATCAAAGGAAAAAGTGACATGATCACTATTACCTTCTAGGGGTGGGGTCAGAGAGGGAGAAAGGGATTGACTTGGAGCCAGACCAAGGCAGGATGAAATCTCGACTCTTCCCATTTCTTAGCACTGAGACTTCAAGAGAATCACTCAACTTCTCTGAACCTCTGCCTCCTCAACTGAATTTTTTTGTTTTTTAATTTTTTATTGCCTCGGGTCTTTCTTGCTGCACGTGGGCTTTCTCTAGTTGCAGCAAGAGGGAGCTACTCTTCACTGTCGTGTGTGGGCTTCTCATTGCGGTGGCTTTTCCTGTTGCAGAACACAGGCTCTAGGCACACAGACGTCAGTAGTTGCAACACGTGGGCTAAGCAGCTGTGGCCCATGGGCTGAGTTGCCCTGCTGCATGTGGAATATTCCCAGACCAAGGATCGAAACTGTGTCCTCTACATTGGCAGGTGGATTCTTGTCCACTGTATCACCAGGGAAGTCCTCTCCTGAATTTTTAAATGGGGAAAATGATGCCAATTTTGCAGGTGGATGGTTGTGAGGATCATATGAAATTGTTTTTAAACACACTGATACACTTAACACCTGTAAGGTAGGTAGTGGTGAAAATGATTAATAGTTATTGGAAGTTCGTTCCCTTATCTTACTTTGGTCTGGTGGATATAAATATCAAGCCTGTTGTCAACAATAAGGATTTGCTTAATTTCTGGTGGTCCTGATGGGATAGGCTGTAGAACTGGAAAGGGGCCTAAGACTACTGGCCTACTTATCCATTGGTATGTGCCCGGGGGTAAAGGAGAACAAATAGGTGTTATTTGGTTGGAGCTGAGAGTGAATGGACATGGCCAGAAATCAATCTGTGTGTGAAAAATGGTTTTAGGAATTTTCGTTTACCTTAGATCACATAAATTATGTACATTATTCCATAATATATCCATGTTTACTTTGCTATTAAAATAGTGTTTAAAACGGTAGCTGGCATATAACCAAGGCTCAATAAGCATTTGCCAACAAAGTGAATTAATTTTTGAATTAAAAAATAATGTTTTAAAATGTTTGCCTTCAGGTAAAATTGATGTTTCAGAAAGATGTATTATGCTTGATGGTGGCCTCCAGCATCTGTTTGCATAGCCCTGCGCACCCACCCTGAAGAACACGAGCCCTACAGAGATTCAGCCTTTTATCCTACAGTTGAGAAATCTAGGTTCACACCTGTACATCCATAAGCCAAACAGGTCTAAAACCCAGCTCTCCCAATCCCTAACCCAGGCTCATACAACAGTTCTTCATCCTCCTGTTTCAAGATCTTCAAGGTTTTGGTTTCCCTACGTTTACTTCTCTGACTTCTCCACACAGTACCCAGAGGCCAAGGCAAATTTACTGGAGGTGTCTTTTGCTGGGACTGTGTTTCATTATTTTGACAGACACTCTATTTGACCATGTTTGTTTCCAGAATCTCTCATACTAATTATTTGAATATTTGTAAGGGGCTTTATGACAGTTTTTTGTGTTTCTTCCATTTTTGTCTCAAAAGTATTTCAGTAAGGAGCATCTTAGATAGCAAGGAGATGAAGCCAGTCAATCCTAAAGGAAATCAACCTTGAATATTCATTGGAGGGACTGATGTTGAAGCTGGATCTCCAATACTTTGGCCAACTGATGTGAAGAGCCAACTCATTGGAAAAGACCCTTATGCTAGGAAAGATTGAAGGCATGGGGAGAGGGAGTGACAGAGGATGAAATGGTTGGATGGCATCGCTGACTCAAAGGACATAAGTTTGAGCAAATGCTGGGAGATAGTGAAGGACAGGGAAGCCTGATGTGCTGCAGTCCGTGGGGTCACAAAGAGTTGGACATGACTTGGCAACTAAACAACAACAAAAAGCATCTGGGGGCTTGTGAGAAAGATCCAAAACCTGGTCCTGTTTCTGAGGAGAGAAACTGAGACCCAGAGTGAAGAAAATTTCCAGCCAAATGTAGTCCCTAGCATGGCAATCTGTGCTCTCTTAATTTTGTTCCTTTCGAGGACCTGTAGCAGACAGGTTTGCCCGCTTGGGCAAAATCTCCCTGAGGCCTTGTCTGGGAAATCTTCCAGACAGAGACATCTAGTTTTGCTAATCTAACTGCCACCTTTCCCAAGATCTCTTCTTCTCACCATCCCAACATTTCCTTTTTCCTTCTTTGTCCCACCCTGCCTTCCCTTGCCTAGATCTCTTCTCTGCCCAACATTTCCCTGGCTAATAGGACTTGTTTGCTGCCAGCCACCTCTCTCTAGCCTAGATCTACTCCAGTGAAGGATCCCCGACAAAACAGTGTGTTGTGCTGATGCAACAGCAGAAGGTGTCAAAGCAATTAAGTAATTAAAGCAGGGGAAGGTCAGGGTTTCTTCTGTCTGGAAAGACAAACAGGCTCACAAAGAGAAAAGCTAAACAAGGAAGCCGATTTCACATCCCCTGGTCTCTCCCTGCCCCTCGACCGTGATCCCAAAGCCTTTGTACCTACAAAGGATCCTCTCAGAGTCCCTGGACTGAGAACCCACTTGACTTAGCAGGTGTGGCAAGCTTGAACACCAAGGAATAGAGCTTTTTCAAGATTTCAACACACCCCTGTTTTTGTCTTCCCTGTTTTTTTTCCCACCAGCCCCACCCTCCGCTCCTGCTGCTGCAATGGCCCTAGAAGTGGCTCAATGCTTCAGATGGGACATTGCTCAAAGAGGGCTGTGGGTGCAGAAGGCAAAGTCTCCTCCCAGGAAACCAAGCCCTTGAAGTCACCCTCCCTTGAAGGTGCACTTATTCAACACTCAACATTTGTGGATTCAGTTCAGTTCAGTCACTCAGTCATGTCCAATTCTTTGCGACCCCATGGACTGCAGCACATCAGGCTTCCCTGTCCATCACCAATTCCCAGAGCTTGCTCAGACTCATGTCCATTGAGTCGGTGATGCCATCCAACCATCTCATCCTCTGTCATCCCCTTCTCCTCCCGCCTTCAATCTTGCCCAGCATCAGTGTCTTTTCCAATGAGTCAGTTCTTTACATCAGGTGGCCAAAGTATTGGAGTTTCAGCTGCAGCATCAGTCCTCCAGTGAATATTCAGGACTGATTTCCTCTGGGATGGACTGGTTGGATCTCCTTGCAGTCCAAGGGACCCTCAAGAGTCTTCTGCAACATCACAGTTCAAAAGCATCAATTTTTTGGCACTCAGCTTTCTTTATAGTCCAACTCTCACATCCATACATGACTACTGGAAAAACCATAGCTTTGACTAGATGGACCTTTGTTGGCAAAGTAATGTCTTTGTTTTTAATATGCTGTCTAGGTTTGTTGTAACTTTTCTTCCAAGGAGCAAGTGTCTTTTAGTTTCATGGCTGCAGTCACCATCTGCAGTGATTTTGGAGCCCAAGAAAATAAAGTCTGTCACTGTTTCCATTGTTTCCCCATCTATTTGCCATGAAGTGATAGGACAGTATGCCGCGATCTTAGTTTTTTGACTGTTGAGTTTAAAGCCAGCTTTTTCACTCTCCCTTTTCACTTTCATCAAGAGGCTCTTCGATTCCTCTTCGCTTTCTGCCATAAGGGTGGTGTCATCTGCATATCTAAGGTTACTGATATTTCTCCTGGCAATCTTGATTCCAGTTTGTGCTTCATCCAGCCTGGCATTTCACATGGTGTACTCTGCATATCGGAGAAGGCAATGGCACCCCACTCCAGTACTCTTGCCTGGAAAATCCCATGGACAAAGGAGCCTGGTAGGCTGCAGTCCATGGGGTCGCTAAGAGTCAGACATGACTGAGTGACTTCACTTTCACTTTTCACTTTCATGCATTGGAGAAGGAAATGGCAACCCACTCCAGTGTTCTTGCCTGGAGAATCCCAGAGACGGGGGAGCCTAGTGGGCTGCCGTCTATGGGGTCGCACAGAGTCGGACACGACTGAAGCGACTTAGCAGCAGCAGCAGCAGCACTCTGCATATAAGTTAAATAAGCAGGGTGATAATATATAGCCTTGACATACTCCTTTCCCAATTTGGAACCAGTCTGACTTGTGAAGAGACTGATATATTTTAGGGAATGTGCTTAGAGCCAGGGGAGAGGGCAAGGAGGACCCAGAAAGGAATGTAAAATGGCTTCTGCTCTGCAGGAGCTCACCACCTAGTGAGATATCTGAACGTGCTGGCAAGCATCACAGTCTAACTTAGGCCTGAATAAAATTCTAGAAGTCTCAGGGGAGGATATAACCAACCCCTTGTGAGGGTCTGAAAGTGTGAAAGTGTTAGCTGCTCAGTCGTGTCTGACTCTTTGCGGCCCCATGGACTGTAAGCCACCAGGCTCCTCTGTCCATAGAACTTCCCAGGCAAAAACAGTGGAGTGGATTGCCATTCCCTTCTCCAGGGGATCTTCCTGATCCAGGGATCAAACCCATATCTCCTGCATTTTAGGCAGATTCTTTAACATCTGAGCCACCAGGAAAGATAAGCAGTGTCTGCTACTACTGCTAAGTCGCTTCAGTCGTGTCTGACTCTGTGCGACCCCATAGACGGCAGCCCACCAGGCTCCCCCATCCCTGGGATTCTCCAGGCAAGAACACTGGAGTAGGTTGCCATTTCCTTCTCCAATGCATGAAAGTGAAAAGTGAAAGTGAAGTCGCTCAGTTGTGTCCGACTCTTAGCGACCCCATGGACCGCAGCCTACCAGGCTTCTCCGTCCATGGGATTTTCCAGGCAAGAGCAGTGTCTAGGATCCAATAACTGAGGAGGCAACACTTGAATTATAACATGAAGGATGACTAAGGTTTCTCCAGACAGGAGGGAGGAAACAGCGCATTCTAGGAAGAGGGGCAGTGAATTCACACGTGGGAGGGCTGAGAGAGGAGATTGTTTTCTGAGAATATGGTATTCATGAAGACTAAAATCAAGACTATGCTGGGGGTAGGTGGAAATGGGGCAATGTCCCTGAATAAGCTGGTTGGAGCAAAATTGTGTGTGTTTTTATTTTACTTTTTTAAAAGTATTTATTTATTTATTTGGCTGTGCCCGGTCTTAGTTGCAGCATGCAGGATCTAGTTCGAACCCTGCATTGAGAGAGTGGAGTCTTAGCCACTGGACCATCAGGGAAGTCCCTGGGATGTTTTTAACATCTTGCTGAGGTGTGTGGACTGTCCTGAAGGCACCACTGCATCAAAAAGAGATTTTTGGCCAAGGGAGAGATGTGAGAAGATCCACATGGCAATGACAGCAATTCTCTTCCCCAATCATCTTCCTGCTGAGATTCACACTCTCAGGTTTCATCTCATCAACATTCAGCCCCACTCTTCTCAGTCATCAAATAAGGCAGCTTTCAGCACCAGCCCCTTCCGAGAAAGAGCCTCTCTTCAGATGACCAACTCCAGGGTGCTAGAGGCCCAGCCATCTGTCTGGGGTGGAATGCAGAGTGGGAGGCTAAGAGCTTTGGCCTCTGCAGCCCTGGTCTTAAAAAGTTCCACTACCTCTTATTTGGGCTTCCTTGGTAGAGCCGTGGGTTCAATCCTTGGGTCTAAAAGATCTCCTGGAGGAGGAAATGGCAACCCATTCCAACATTCTTGCCTGGAGAATCTCATGGACAGAGGAGACTGGTGGGCTACAGTCCTTGGGCTCATAAGGACTGGACATGACTTAGCGACTACAGCACCACCACCACCACCTCTTATCAACTCTGTTATCTTGAGCAAATTATTTCCCTCTTCTAAAGTCTCATTTTGCCCTTTGTGAAATGGGCTTGAAGGACAATAACGCCTTCCTTGCTGGTTTCCTTGAAGAGGGCCTGATTTGTAGCACATTGATGTGCTCCATCAATTGTATGTGCTAAAGGTCTGTCCAGCCTTGCTATCAATGTCTCTTAACCATGTTACTTATCACATCCATGTGACTCTTGACAGGCAAGAAGGCCACAGGTTTGCCTTCAAGGGAAGATATTATGGCATATCACAAACATGAAAACAAATAAATCTAATAAAGAAGGAATGGGCTCTTCTGTCATTCGGAATTTGTTGCTCAGAGCTGACACAGCAAAAACCAATCAAAAACATCAGCTCTTGTGACAAACATCATTCAGGTCCCCAGATCTTCAGATCTTTTACCCTATATCCTTGAAACAACTGGCAATTTTGTCTGGATGTTGTGAAATTTGGGGGTTGTGTCACTATCAACTTTGCAAATGCATCCTGCCTAGGAGAACAGGAAAGATTTGAATAGTTAAAGCACTTAGGTAAGAGAAATTAAACAATTAATTACCTTGTCACATCCTTCCTCTCAGATGGCATAAATGTAATAGATCCTTGATAAGAAAGTAGTGCTGAGTGTCCATTTTCTTGCTTCTCTTCATGCTCTAACTCATGACTCTGGAAGTAGTTCTGAATTCGTATGGATTTCTGGCAGTTTCTCATGGCAGTTGAGGAATATTTTGCAAAACAATTCATATTACTCATAAATTTGCATATTCCCTGGAGGCTCAGATGGTAAAGAATCTGCCTGCAATGCAGCAGACCTGGGTACAATCCCTGGGTCGGGAAGATTGCCTGGAGAAGGAAATGGCTACCCACTCCAGTATTCTTGCCTGGAGAATTCCATGGACACAGGAGCCTGGTGGATTACATACAGTCCATGGGGTCGCAAAGAGTTGGACACAACTGAGTGACTAATACTTTCACTTTACTTTCAGGTTGAGACATAATCTCTCTGACAAGTGTGACATAGATTCATAACATTTGCTATAAGGTAGGCATTAAAAGCTGGTATTTTCAATAGTTTAATTTTTTACAGAAATAAATACAATTTGATTAAGTTAAAAATAAACGTAAACATTAGCTTTACTTAATTTTTATTTAAAATGTTAACATCTATTAATTGTAACATGTTTAGTTTCCTTTTTAATTTGAATTATTAATGTTTGATATTTGAGATATTTTTGAAGAAATATCTTTGAAAACATACATGCAAAGTAATTTTAATTTTTAAATGTATTACATTTACTTTCATTTACATTTTTGATGAAAATATATTCAAATTTTGTACACTTTGAATACAATTAACAATTTCTTTTATAATCCTTTATCAGTGTTGTCCAGTAGAATATCCTGCTATGATGGACGTGGTCTATGTCTGTGCTGCCGAAATGGCAGTCACTAGACACACATAGCTGTTGAGCGTGTGAAATGTGGCTGGTACAACTGAGGAGCTTTAATTTTAATTTCTAGTCAATTCTAACTGATTTAAATTTAAATATCCATATGTGGCTGGTGGCGATTATATTGAGCTGCATGTTTTTAGATCATTAAAAATAAGAATACGTCTAGGTAATAGAAGGCAATGGCACCCCACTCCAGTACTCTTGCCTGGAAACTCCCATGGATGGAGGAGCCTGGTAGGCTGCAGTCCATGGGGTCGTTAAGAGTCGGACACGACTGAGCGACTTCACTTTCACTTTTCCCTTTCATGCACTGGAGAAGGAAATGGCAACCCACTCCAGTGTTCTTGCCTGGAGAATCCCAGGGACAGCGGAGCCTGGTGGGCTGCCATCGATGGGGTCGCACAGAGTCGGACACGACTGAAGCAACTTAGCAGCAGCAGGTAATAGAAATTGAAAAAGTACTGGAAGACTTCAGAAAAGATGAAAGTTTAAGGATAAAAAGAAATAGATTGTCTGCCTAGTTCTTTAAAATAGAAATGATGAAAGTTAGCAAGTTGACTTGCACACAGAAAAGCCCACACAAGATTACGTGGACTGAAAAATTTAAAAGCCTGGAAAAATAAACAGCAATTGATAAAATACAACAGAGACAAAACAATGTTAACATTTGCTTTGAATATTAGCAAGAAGTTTTTAGGATAATATTATTTATCCAATACTTAGTCAAACATAATGTCGATTTTCGCAGCATAAATGGATCAATCATTTCAGGAAAATTTCTGGATTTAGTAAAAACTATTTGGAATGTCCCAAACATTGCTGTTGTTGTTTAGTCACTCAGTCGTGTCTGACTCTTTGCGACCTCATGGACTGCTGCATGCCAGGCTTCTCTGTCCTTCACTATCTCGTGGAGTTTGCTCAGACTCATGTCCTTTGAGTCGGTGATGCCATCCAACTATCTTATCCTCTCTCAGCCACTTCACCTCCTGCCCTCAGTCTTTCCCAGCATTAGGGCCTTTTTCAATGAGTCGGCTCTTCACATCAGTTGCCAAAGTGTTGGAGCTTCAGCTTCAGCATCAGTCCTTCCAATGAATATTCAGGACTGATTTCCTCTAGGATTGACTGGTTGGATCTCCTTGCTGTCCAAGGGACTCTCAAGAGTCTTCTCTTGCAGCACACTTTGAAAGCATCGATTCTTTGTCTCCCAGCCTTCTTTAGGTCCAACTCTCACACCTGTGCACGACTACTGGAAAAACTATAGCTTTGACTATATAGCTTTGTCAGCAAAGTGATGATGTGTCTGCTTTTAATACACTATCTAGATTTGTCATAACTTTTCTTCCAAGGAGCAACTGTCTTTTAATTTCATGGCTGCAGTCACCATCTACAGTGATTTTGGAGCCCAAGAAAATAAAAGCTGCCACTATTTCCACTTTTTCCTCATCTATTTGCCATGAAGTGATGTGACTGGATGCCATGGTCTTAGTTGTTTGAATGTTGAGTTTTAAGCCAACTTTTTCACTCTCGTCCTTCGCCATCATCAAGAAACTCTTTAGTTCCTCTTCACTTTCTGCCATTAGAGTGGTATCATCTGCATATCTGAGGTTGGAAGACAGATTAAAAAGTAACAAAATGAATTTTGATGATTTGAGATGGCAATTTCAAAATGATATTATTCATTAAATGGATAGTAAAGTGCAAAAAAAGATATGTAAAATTTTTAAATGCAAATATCACCCAGTACAACTAGATTATTTCAGGGATAAATGTCATGAACAACTAACAGTTATTATAAATGTTATTGAGCTCTACCAGTTAGGAAAATAAAGAAATCAAAATTAGTTTCCTTGGTTTTATGTCTCTTGTGAAAAAAAAAAACAGTTCAGGTTTTGATTTAAGTAAAAAAATAAAAGGAATTTTCATCTTTTGGTGTTTATTTAAATAACTGCCTTTTGCATGTCTTTTCTGGTGAAATGTCTATTCAGTTCCTTTGCCCATTTTTAGACTGGATTATTTACTGTTTGCTATTGGATTGTAGGAGTTTCTTATATATTTTGGATAATAACACTTTATCAGATACATGATTTGCAACTATTTCTCCCTCTCTGTTGGTTGCCTTTTCATTTTGTGTATTGTTTCCTTCACTGTGCAGAAATTCTTTAGTCTGATGTAATCCCACTTGTCTATTTCACTTTCATGGCCTGTGTTTTTGATGGCAAGCCCAAGAAATCACTGCAAAAGCCAATCTCAAGAAGCTTTCTCCCTATATTTTCTTCTAGAAGTTTTATGGTTTCAGATTTGATGTTTAGGTTTTTTTTTTTTTAATGTATTTTGACATAGTACCACTTGTACGAGGAATATAAAATAGTCAAACTCATAGAAGCAAAGAGTAGGATGATGGCTGCTAGGGGCTGAGGAGCCAGAGAAACAGGGAGGTATTAGTCAAAGGGTAGAGAGTTTCAGTTATACAAGATGCAGGTCCTAGAGATCTACTGTAGAGCATAGTGGCTGTAGCTAGTAAGACTATAATTGCAATCTTAGAATATTGCGAAGAGGGTAGATATTATGTTGTGTTCTTATCAAACACATAAAAACAATAACCCTTATAAAATATTAATAACAAATAAGAATGCAAAAATAAACTTTTGGAGGGAATGGATATGTTTTTTGAGATGGATTGTAGTGATGATTTCATGGATGGATACTTATCTCAAAACTCATTAAACCGTGTACATAAAATAAGTATAACATTTTTTTTTTTTCCAGTGTTCTTTATTTCCTCCTGCATTTCCCTGTTTACATTTGGGATCACTTTTCTTTGGCTTGAAGAACTCTTTTAGGGTATATTATTACAGCTCTTTTGCAAACCCTTGCTTTAGTTTTTTTTTTTTAATAAATTTATTTATTTTAGTTGGGGGCTAATTACTTTACAATATTGTGATAGTTTTTGCCATACATTGACATGAATCAGCCATGGGTTTACATGTGTTCCCCTTCCTGGACCCCCCACCCACCTCCCTCAAGTATAACATTTTTGTAAGTAAACTATATCTCAATAAAGTGGTTAAAAAAGTTGCCAAAGGCAAGTCTAAATGACACTTGGATAAAAAGGAAATGATGACTTGGATAATAAGGAAATAATGACAGGGATAATAAGGAAAAAGTTTATGAATTGGGATTCTACCCCCAAATTCAAAGCACTCTTTGTGCTATGTACGGTTCACAGTTTAAATTTGTTACTGGAAGATGAGCCTCGGTTGTGCCAATTGAAATTACATTCTTTGAAACAATTCAAAGATTATATTCCCTTTTTTTCCCTTGATCTGTGTAAAAATAAAGCAACATATATCATATTTGACCTGCCAAGCGTTCTTGAATACATGATGGGGAATGCTATTATCCAATTAGATTTGATAGAAGTAAGATATGAAATGCTCTAGAATAAAGAAGAAAAAAGTAGAATATACTCAAAGAAACACTGCCTTATGGTCTTTGAAGAAAAATATAATTAATTTTGACTCTACCTTCTGTTATTTGGTATAAATGATTGTTTGCTGTTAATACTATGAACAAACTTTTTTGTTGTTTAGTTCCTAAGCTGTGTCTGACTCTTTTGGGACCCCTATGGACTGTAGCTCGCCAGGCTCCTCCATCCATGGAATTTCCCAGGCAAGAATACTTCAGTGGGTTGCCATTTCCTTTTCCAGAGAATCTGATACAAGGATTGAACTTGCATCTCCTGCACTGCAGGCTGATTCTTTACCACTGAGCCACCCGGGAAGACCTAGCAAACTTTTACAACCAAACAAATCAAAGTTTGACTTTTTCACTTTTAAATGTTTATTTGTTTATTTAGAGAAAATGGTTTCTCTAAATTGAGAAAGTTTTCTAAAAATTTGAAAATGTCAAATATGCAATATAAGTGATACTCCAATAAAATATAAAGTCAAAAGAAAAGATCACAAAAGATACAAATTGTATATAAATAATCCCCAAACTAACTATAGAATCTATCTCCTGGCTATTATAGATCAAGGTATGGCCTCTATTAAAGAGAATTTTGAATAAATTGAGTAATATATTTTTATATTCAATCTTTTGTTAATGATATTCCAGTATTTTTAAAAGTGGAAAAAAATTAAATGCTGTGGTCACCAGAACTTTACAGGTCTGTGAAAATTGTGATATAACAACAGAGATATATAATTACTTTCTGTGATGGTGATACTTTATAATATGCAACCCATAATAATACTTAAAAGTAGTATGTAAAACTTACTGGTTCATTTTCTAATCTAATATTTCTTTAATCATTTTATTAACAATTCCAGTTGCTAAATATCTGGGGCAAGTGGATGAATAGGATAGCCTGATGTCGAGTAGCCCCACCTCCTTTTAAAAAAACCCTGAAATTCCTTTCTGAGAGCTATCAGTTCAGTTCAGTCGCTCAGTCATGTCCGACTCTTTGCGATCCCATGAATTGCAGCACGCCAGGCCTCTCTGTCCATCACTAACTCCCGGAGTCCACCCAAACCTATGTCCATCGAGTTGGTTATGCCATCCAACCATCTCATCCTCTGTCGTCCCCTTCTCCTTCCGCCCCCAATCCTACCCAGCATTAGGGTCTTTTCCAATGAGTCAACTCTTCGCATGAGGTGGCCAAAGTATTGGAGTTCAGCTTCAACATCAGTCCTTCCAACGAACACCCAGGATTGATCTCTTTTAGGATGGATTGACTGGATCTCCTTGCAGTCGAAGGGACTCTCAAGAGTCTTCTCCAACACCACAGTTCAAAAGCATCAATTCTGCGGCGCTCAGCTTTCTTCACCGTCCAACTCTCACATCCATACATGACCACAGGAAAAACCATAGCCTTGACTAGACGGACTTTTGTTGGCAAAGTAATGTCTCTGTTTTTAAATATGCTATCTAGGTTGGCCATAACCTTCCTTCCAAGGAGTAAGCGTCTTTTAATTTCATGGCTGCAATCACCATCAGCAGTGATTTTGGAGCCCCCAAAAATAAAGTCTGACACTGTTTCCACTGTTTCCCCATCTATTTCCCATGAAGTGATGGGACCAGATGCCATGATCTTAGTTTTCTGAATGTTGAGATTTAAGCCAACTTTTCACTCTCGTCCTTCACCTTCATCAAGAGGCTCTTTAGTTCTTCTTCACTTTCTGCCATAAGGGTGATGTCATCCGCATATCTGAGGTTATTGATATTTCTCCCGGCAATCTTGATTCCAGCTTGTGCTTCATCCAGCCCAGCGTTTCTCATGATGTACTCTGTGTATAAGTTAAATAAGCAGGGTGACAATATACAGCCTTGATGGACTCCTTTTCCTATTTGGAACCAGTCTGTTGTTCCATGTCCAGTTCTAACTGTTGCTTCCTGACCTGCATACACGTTTCTCAAGAGACAGGTCAGATGGTCTGGTATTCCCATCTCTTTCAGAATTTTCCACAGTTTATTGTGATCCACACAGTCAAAGGCTTTGGCATAGTCAATAAAGCAGAAATAGATGTTTTTCTGGAACTCTCTTGCTTTTTTGATGATCCAGCGGATATTGGCAATTTGATCTCTGGTTCCTCTGCCTTTTCTAAAACCAGCTTGAACATCTGGAAGTTCACGGTTCACGTATTGCTGAAGCCTGGCTTGGAGAATTTTGAGCATTACTTTACTAGCATGTGAGATGAGTGCAATTGTGCGGTAGTTTGAGCATTCTTTGGCATTGCCTTTCTTTGGGATTGGAACGAAGACTGACCTCTTCCAGTCCTGTGGCCACTGCTGAGTTTTCCAAATTTGCTGGCATATCGAGTGCAGCACTTTCTCAGCATCACCTTTGAGGATTTGAAATAGCTCAACTGAAATTCCATCACCTCCACTAGCTTTGTTCGTAGTGATGCTTTCTAAGGCCCACTTGACTTCACATTCCAGGATGTCTGGCTCTAGGTGCGTGATCACACCATCGTGATTATCTGGGTCATGAAGATCTTTTTTGTACAGTTCTTCTGTGTATTCTTGCCACCTCTTCTTAATATCTTCTGCTTCTGTTAGGTCCATACCATTTCTGTCCTTTATCGAGCCTATCTTTGCATGAAATGTTCCTTTGGTATCTCTAATTTTCTTGAAGAGATCTCTAGTCTTTCCCAATCTGTTGTTTTCCTCTATTTCTTTGCACTGATCGCTGAGAAAGGCTTTCTTATCTCTCCTTGCTATTCTTTGGAACTCTGCATTCAGATGGGAATATCTTTCCTTTTCTCAAAAACGATAGAATGATCTCTGTTCCCAAGGCAAACCATTCAATATCACGGTAATCCAAGTCTATGCCCCAACCAGTAACGCCGAAGAAGCTGAAGTTGAATGATTCTATGAAGACCTACAAGACCTTCTAGAACTAACACCCAAAAAAGATGTCCTTTTCATTATAGGGGACTGGAATGCAAAAGTAGGAAGTCAAGAAACACCTGGCATAACAGGCAAGTTTGGCCTTGGAGTACAGAATGAAGCAGGGCAAAGGCTAATAGAGTTTTGCCATGAGAACGCACTGGTAATAGCAAACACCCTATTCCAACAACACAAGACAAGACTCTACACGTGGACATCACCAGATGGTCAACACCGAAATCAGATTGATTATATTCTTTGCAGCCAAAGATGGAGAAGCTCTATACAGTCAGCAAAAACAAGACCGGGAGCAGACTGTGGCTTGGATCATGAACTGCTTATTGCCAAATTCAGACTTAAATTGAAGAAAGTAGGGAAAATCACTAGACCATTCAGGTATGACCTAGATCAAATCCCTTATGAGTATACAGTGGAAGTGACAAATAGATTTAAGGGACTAGACCTGATAGACAGAGTGCCTGATGAACTATGGACAAAAGTTCGTGACACTGTACAGGAGATAGGGATCAAGAAAATCCCCATGGAAAAGAAATGCAAAAAAGCAAAATGGCTGTCTGAGGAGGCCTTACAGATAGCTGGGAAGAGAAGAGAAGTGAAAAGCAAAGGAGAAAAGGAAAGATATTCCCATCTGAGAGCTATAGAACTCCTGAAAGACAGATATCCAGGCCTTTGAGGATGAGCATGGAGTGTTCCTGGTTTTGTTGTGATTACTTCCTTCTTATTGTTGACTTTTTACGTATTGAGAACACAGATTGCTAATCTTCTGTGATCTCAAAGATATCTGGGTTTTCCCATTGCTGAGATATTTGGCAGTAACTCGCAGGATAAAGTGAAAAGGAGACCTGAGAAAGACAGGTGGTATCTGAGTATCTGGAAACACTGGAAAATAAGACCAGAACTTTTTCCCACTTGGATCGCTTAACCATGGTCTCCCTTAATTTTTACATTCTCTTGCTTTTTGCAGGGCATTGAAGTCCACACATTGATAATCTTTCCATTCTTTATATACAGGTATCACTTTGTATGAGGCATTTGATACTCATGAAAGGACTCATGAGGTCTATCTATGCATACCTATATGTGTATCCATATCTGTATCCATATCCATATTGATAGCTGTGGGTTCAAAGTCTTTCTGACTTTTCAAGTACACAATTTCAAATTTGTCATAAGTGAAAGAAATCTAATCCGGACCTGTGTTTGAAGAGGAGGGAATGGAAAGGATCATAACTAATGTTTAGCATCACTGAAATACTGCTGGGTGCAACATACCTTATGTTAAGGTATTTTTCTTTTAAGTATCTGATTAACATAAAATTTTTTTATATTATACAAATACATAATATACCATGATTATGGAAATAAAAAGCCACCCACAAGCTTACTATCTTTATAAATCGTCTATTTCCATTCTTTCCTGTCTTTTCCAAAAAAGCATATTTTCTCACAGTGTTGGACATGTAGCACAAATATACTTATGCATTCTAGTCTTTGTCATAAGCACCACACAATGAACAATTCCAATGTGGTCTTTAGAACAACCTATTTGAATGCTTCAAAATACGTTCAGTCACTAAGTTGTGTCCAACTCTTTGTGACCCCATAGACTGCAGCACATCAGGCTTCCCTGTCCTTCAATATCTCCCAGAGTTGGCTCAAATTCATGTTCATTGATTCAGTGATGCTATCTAACCATCTCGTCTTCTGCCACCCCCTTGTCCTTTTGCCTTCAACATTTCCTAGTGTCAGGGTCTTTTCCAAAGAGTCGGCTCTTCACATCAGGTGGCCAAAGTATTGGATCTTCACCTTCAAAATATAACTTTAGTGAATATATTGTCATTTATATCAGCATTTTGAAATGATTCTTCAAATAACTGGGATATTTATGTTATCTCCATTTCACCTCAATAATACCTCTATGGGCACTTTCCTGCCATCCCTTTTCCTATGCTTGGATTATTTTCTTAGAATAAATCTCCACCAGTGCAACAGTTGAGCCTAAAGAGATGGGAACTTGATGAAATTTTTGATGGTTTCTTCCTTCATGTATTTATTTTTAATCATGGTCTTCTTCTCTCATTTAAGAAAACTACCTTACTAGTTCACCAAGACACCTAATTAGTTTCCCAGTCTGTACCTTTTCACATCTTACTGATTCACAGAGTCCCTCATATGCTCTTTCTGAAAATGAACCTCTAGTTCACATACTTTTACACAAATAAGTTGCAGTTGGTAATTTTTCTCCCTGAAGCTTCATCACTTCCCAGATCTATTGTCTAGCTTCAAGGAATTCCCCATCTACAAAAGTGTCCATGAGACATAGTTTCAGTGATTGTGAAAGGGGCATGCTGATAAGCCAGGTAAGGACTGGGCTCTTGGCCATCTGCTTTTCTGCCTCTTATCAATTAAGTCTCTGCAAGACACCTTGGGCTCTGCCACCAACTTGTTCCACCAGCTCTTGCCAAACTTCAGGCAACCATGTGAACGTGGGCATGGGTGCTCCCCAAACACCCACTCTACCTAGCATTGGCCTAGATCTCATGAAGGACCCACTTAGATTTAATCTTTACCCTCAAGAACCCTTTGAAGAAATAAGATTATACAATCTAAAGATATTGTTGAGAGTCTATGACTCTTCAGAGGTTCGGAAGAGATAGATAACTTCATGGGCCCTCAGCTGGGGCTAGAAAGACTGATAAAAATAGAAGAGGCAGAAAAGTGTACAAAGGACATTTAGTTTAGGGGCATTAATTTATTTATCATTCAATCTATAAGCATCTATTGCATAGAAGGCTCTGGGCTAGGTACTAGGCCTACACAGATGAGTTAAAAATAGTTCTTCAGGAGATCACAGTCCCGTGAGAGAGACACTCAAAAGAAGATCCACAACGTGTGGTGTAATACGTGCCATCCAGAGAAATTGACAGAGCAATGGTCATGCAGTGGCCAGATCTGCCTGGGAAAGGCAAAGGGAGTAACATAAAAGAAAACTTCCCTCTAGACCAAAGGGATCTGGGGTGTTTTATGAGGATCACATGAACGAAATGGGATTTAGCAGTGGTAGAGTGGCAAGAAGACTCTGCTTTTAGCTGGAAGACTTAGGTTTTCATCTAACTGTACTCTTTTCCAGCTGTGTGATGGGAATCAGGTCCCTCAAAGTCTCTGGGCCTCAATTTTGTCAAAATTCAAGTAGAGGTCATAATATTGGCACAGGAACTGCTGGGAGATTTAAAAAGAAAGGAGGTGATAAAGGGCCAAGTCAAAGAATTGATTATTAATTATCATCATTACCAGATACAAAAGCACTTTGGAAATTCTCTGTCCCTGTACACATGAGCAAAGTTATTGGTGCAATGACTTTCATCACCACAGTTACCTGCCCTTGTCCTCCAGGCTCTGCTTTATATCTGCAAACAGAAGGATTGGCCATGAATGAGCATGGTTCACTCCTGTCACTCACCACATCTTTTTGCTTTGGGTAAACCTCACCCTGGAAGGCCTCAGAATGTTACCTTTGCATCTGTAAGTCCTCCTAAGCTTGATTCTCTGCATTTTTTTTTTCTTTAAGGAAATTGAATCATGTGGAGTTCACTAAACCTAAAGATATTTAAAGTGCATGGAGTGTTGGCCACATGCCCAGGGCTCACCTAGTCAACCAGGCATTACTTCACAGGCCATTTATTTCATAATTTCTCACAAGAAACTGTGGCAATAGCCAGAGATGACAGAGGTGACAGATGAGTCAAGGAGAGACACTGACTCAGAGGCAACCATCTTAGCCCCCGCCAACCCCCTACAACTGGCAGCCTTGAGTGTGCTGGCTTCTATAGAGATTTATACTTTTGTTTGGATATTGCTTTAAGGAGATTAAAGGATCTGTATTCCTGGAAGCCTCCTTCCTCATTTCTTCCCTGGGGCCCTTCAGACCATGCTCCAATTCATTCCTTTGTAATGAGAAGAGCTCACATTCCTTGGGAATCTATTCTATGCCAAAAATTCTACTCTGTCTTCACACTCATTGCCTTATTTACTCCTCACCACTGCCGCACAGGTATGATGGTTAACCTCAATTTACAGATGAGGAAACTGTGGTGTAAAGAAAGTAAGGAACTGGGCTAAGGTGAGTGACTCCAGGAATACCCAGTAGAACTGTAGAGGTATCAATAGATCGTCAGAGCCCATGCCTCTGACCGTTCTGCTTCCTTCAGGTAGGAGGGCCTGGAGCTCCCATGTCACAACGACAATCTCAGTCACCTCTGCGGTGAGTCAAAGCTGAGGACTGTTTTAGGAATAGTTTCTCTTAAAGCAAGAACTGGGGAAGAGAGGAAATCACTAAAGGATGTTCTAGGCAATCTTTTTTCTGTTCAGGCAGCCAAAGAAAGCCTGGCTCTGGGAACATGTCCTACAGAGCTCCTGCACGTGGATGGAGGCCACTCGTGGCTTACCTTAGTAGGGAAGAGAACAACATCTCCGAAAGAGGAGGTTCCAAGTTTAATGACTGTCTTCCAGACTCCACTTCTCTGATTTCTTGTGCAGCACTTTTTTTTCCCCTTGAGAAAACATGACTAAGTTTCTCACCCCAAACACAGCTCTGATCATGTCTCCCGCTGTTGAAGGACTTCCAATAATTTTTATGTCTCCCCCTATTGAAGGACCTCCAATGTTTCTTATGTCTCCAATCAGCTGTCTCCAAACTTATCTGAGTATGGAGCCCTGCTGGTTAAAAAGGTTTATAATTTGTGTGCCCAAACAGATTTATAGCATGTTGTATGCATGTGTATCAAACCATGCCAATATATTATGCACACTATAAAAATAAATCAAAACTAGAAATGATAAAAGGAGAGTTAACTATGAAACAAAGAATGCTTTAAAATGTATGCTAATTTTCATCATATCATACTATCTTTTCTACCATCTCAAGACATAATTAACATTGTAGGCAGGGTTCACCATTAATCACAAGAATGTAAACCCATATTTCAAGCATTCTTCCTGAGAATTTTGAGGTTTTTGTTTTTTTTTTCCTACAGCTTGTTATATGTGATTAGATCATCATTGGCTTTAACCCCTGAAATGTAGCCAGTGGGAAGACAAGAATAGGAGAAAAGTTAGTTCTGCATTTTCTTGTTGTTTGCTTGTATTTGTTATACGAATCATTCTCAATTCTCAAGCTCTTTGTGGGAATCTTTCAAAACCATTTGTCCATTTTGTAAGGATTTATTTAGTTAAATCCAAGTAAAGCTTCCATAAATCCAAGAAACTAGCTAAATGAGAACAGCATGGGTACCTCTTGGACACTCTGGGGCATAGAATCCCTACCCCTCCCTCAGAATAACCTCAGTTGTAGGTTTGCCATAGAATCATTCAAATTAGGGATATAAAGTGGGTTCCCTGGTCAAGCTATGTTGGAAATAATAGGAATTTTAATTTCTTTTATACAAATGAAAATAGATGAAAATGAAGATTCCAGTATGATTTGCACACCCTCCTGGGAGCATGCATGCCTCTTTGGAAATCCTTATCTACCAAAATCAGAGCCCTCAACCTCTAAGATTGGTGACCTACTTCTTTAGCCATACCTCCAACCGTCGCTAATCCTATCCATTCTCATGATCACCCACACATCGCACTACGCAAACACGCAGAACCAGACATCTTTCTCTGAAAACTTTATTCTCCTGAGCCTTTGCCCAGAACCTTCCTTATGCTTAGAACACTTTTGCTTTCCCATGTTATCTTTTGAAATTTTACTCGGCCCTAGAAGCTCACCTCAGCCTCCACCTTCCATGGAAAATAATAACATCAACAGACAGTCACTGACTCCTAACTACATTTTGGACACAGCATTATCTAATTTAACCTTCACAACAATTCCAGGAAATGGGTACTATCATGAGAAAGCTGAGGGATAGAGAGTTGCCCACAATCACACAGCTAAGAAATGGGGAAACGAGGAAACAAACCCAGAAGGGCTTAAAATTCCCACATTCTAGCACTGTATGTGTGTTTTGATTGGATTGAACAGGTAAAGCCTACACTAAACCCTCCCCCTCTTCCTACTTGTGGGGAGCTTGAGGAGTTCTTCTCAAGTTGTTCAACTTGAGGAGTTGTTCTGTCCTCATACTTCCAAAGCAGCTCGTTTGTAAATACTATGCAGTACTTACTTCACTTTGCTATATGTTGCTGTTAGGTGTGTTCATCTCTCAAATCCCCAGCTATACATTAAATCCTTTAGACAAGGGAGCACACTGAATACTTTACAGCACAATAGCAGAGACATAGTAAATGTGTCCAATGAGTGGATGAATTAATGGATGAAAGTATAAATGAATGGATGGAAAAAACCAACAACAACAAAGGTCCTAGGTCAGGTGTGATTTCTTTAGAATGTAGCTTTGTGTTTCCTGGTGGCCTGAGGAGCAAACTACAAAGATCCATGTGTGTGGGTCAGCAATGTATTACAAAGATTTCAAATTAAAATGGAAGACACGAATTCCATCTCCCAAGATTTATAAAAGCACTTAAGAGCTGTGTTATACTCTTTAATGAGTATTGACTGGCTGATAAAAACTTAAACCTGTTTATGTAATCTAACTTTCAAAAAAACTTGAATGCAGTAAAGACCGTCACCTTACAAACTACCACTTGCTATGTTAAACGGTGGAGAAGGACATTTGGACAGACCATTCTAAAGATGACCGTAGTTGGCACCATTTACAGAAGAAACTTGAGCACACTTAATCCTGAAAAGAATGATCTTAAACACTTGTACACACACACATACAACCACACAGCCCACTGTTTAGAATTTTTTTTCTTCAACTTACTGATTCAGAACCAAGCTTATAGGGGTGAAGTGACTTACCCAGTAATCACATAGCCGAGAAGTAACAGAGCCTATAGCCAAACCCAGGCTTTGGGACTCAAATCCCTTAATCTTTCCCCACTCTGCTCCTTCAACACAGAATGAATCATAGAATGTCAGGCATCTGAGCCATCAGAAACTCTTTACCACAGGCATAGAATATATAGTTTCCAACGGGGTGTCTTTGAAATGCTCTTTCCTATAAGCCTGCAGTCTTGAGGATTGTGCATGGGAGGGAAGGACCAGTGACTTCTAATCCCTAGATGACTAAACAGAAGCCCAGTCCATCTGTGATAAATATCCCTTCCAAGGGCCACAGGTGCTCATGAAAGAGCAAGCTTTTTTTTTTTTCTGCCTCAGTGCTGAAACCATCTTAGAAGCATTCCATCCTCCAAGTAATTAATCCCTCCTTTCTAAATTTTCTTATTAATGTTTTACTGTGTCCTTTTGCAGAGGTACAATCCACAGTGCTCTGACAATAAGCTGCACAGTAAAATAGTCTGGCTGCCTGAACCTACTGGAGTCAGGGATATAAGGGCATAGGGGAAGGGCTTCATTTTTAGTCGTTGAGGGCTGGAAGAGACAAAGGCAGGGCCTAGTTCCTCAAGGCCACCCTTCCAACCTTCTCTGAAGATGACGTCCAGAACAAGCACCCCTGGGTTCCCTTGAAAGAAAGGCCATTAAAGCCACCTTCAAGTACATTTTATACATAAAGGATGGAAATGGGGGTATATGCTAGATTTACTTTGGAGAGTCCCTGGAGGACAGAAATAGAGGAAAGGGATGAAAATTAAAGGCAGCTAGCATCATAAGACAGAGCTTCCCGACAGATGTATAACAGAGCAGTGAGCTGCCTTCGAGACTAGTGAACTTGCCATCATTGGAGGTTGGACCACCCCTCCTTGAGAGTGGTGTACAAAGCATATATTTACAGAGTAGGTGATTTGGCTAGATTACTGCTAAAATACCCCTTCCAGCAATGGCATTTTGTGTGCCTCCAAGTTGTCCCCACATGATTGCTTTGGGAGATGGGTTCAGACAAAACTCGTCTATTCAATAATACTTGGTCACAATGCAACGGCTGCTGCCTGGTCACAAAGCATTTCATAGGCAGCTGTTACCATCCTTACTTCAGAAATGTGGTGAAAAGGGAATGAGAGACAGGTGAGGGGCCTGCTACCACGTGAGCAGGTGCAAAGAAGCCCCCAGCTCCAGAGCTGCCCAGAGCCTGAGCCAACACAGTTCTCAACTGGATTGGAACTCAGTGATTTCCAACTGCCAGCAATGACCCTGACACCCCTAAAATGACTTTGAGTTTTTCCTTTCTAGGTTATAAAGCCACCCAATCTCAGGATTTGAATAGTCTTTGAAGTCATGGAGTCATTTGGGCTCTGGAAGCCACAGGAAAGTAATGTTTCCCACTGACTCTAACTGAGAACTAGAAAATGGAATGAGTTCCAGGGAATCCTAAGGAATTGTCTGGGCTCAGGGATAAATAGGGCAAAAGTCGCAGCCGAGTCTCCTGCCAGCTTGCTCCAAGGAAGCACTGAGCCAGTCTTTGTGGCAGGAAAAGACTGAATTCCAGGAGTGGGGCAAATGTAATAAAGTTTAAGGCTGCAAGTATTTGGAGCAACAAGAAATAATAACAGCACAGCTAGGAGCACTCTTTTTCTCTTGAAAGGTCTTTGCCTGTCACAGATGGGGAAGCAGCAGGATCTAAGAGAAAGCAATGAACTGACAATCAGAAAACCTGGGCCACCACCGACTTGCTGTGTGATCTCGGAAGAACACTTAAGCTTTCAGAGCCGTAACAGTTAACCTCACGAGGATGACAATTTGCACCCAAGCTTGATTAGCGGATCCATGAGATGAGGGATGTGAAGCACTTTGTTATTGTTCAGTCGCTCAGTCGTGTTTGACTCTTTGCGACCCCACGGACTGCAGCACGCCAGGCTTCCCTGTCCTTTGCTATCTCCCGGAGTTTGCCCAGATTCGTGTCTGTTGGTGAAGCACTTTAACATTAGACAAATAGGAGGTTCTAATAGATTCATGCCTGCTTTGTGTGCCTTTCCTAAAGTGAATTGATGATATTATTGTATGATTCTCTATTTCCAGATGTGGAAATCAAGGCACAGAGATGTGACTGGATGTGGGTCTCATTCTTTAGTGCCAGGATTAAGAGAAGGGGTCTCCCCACACTGGGAGGACCCCTGTGCCTGCCCATGGCCAGGTACTTCCTCTCCCGAGAATGACCCCATTGCATGCCTGTCTGGGGCACTGCTCCAAACCAGGGAGTTTCTTCTGCTCGACGGTGTGAGGTACGCATACCCTGGCAGGGTTTCAGGAAATGGTCACTTCCACATTCATTTGGAAGCCCTGGCACCTACCTCTCTTCTACCCATACATCCACTGTCTCCCACCCCCATCCACACCCACCCCCCGCTGTTAAGATAGTCTCTGCTAGTGAGCAAATGTTGCACCCTCCAGTGCTACCTCTGATCAGGGAAAAATTCTCTGACCTCTGTCTGGTTCTCTGCCTCAGAGAAGGTCTCACCATCAGCTACACATTCTAACAGTCCCCAAAGTCTTCTCCCTTCTGCTTCCCCACCAATGTGGCCTCTTCTGCGAAGTTCTTTAACCATGGGTTTCCCCAACATCCCCCCCACCCGCAGGCTCCCCTTCACCATCATCTTCATTTCAGAAAATGAAATAAAAGAGAAATTCGAATGACTCATCAGTCCACATGGCAGGAAGGGGAGAAGCAGAGAGAGTGAGTTTGTGGGTCCAGATGAGGATTTCTGCAGGCCTTTTGCCTGCTTCCCGTGATCAGCTGAGCTTCACTAGAGGGAAGATATAAAAATCTGAGCGATGCCACATTGTCTCCAAAAGCAGCTAGAGTGAAAATGAAGTGTGACTGCCGCCTCCCCAAAACGCAGGGCAGCTCCTGCCTTGTGGGCTCAAACATGGCTCAGTGGCTGGCGGGCCAGCCTCGGGACAGACGCCATCTGGGTCAGCGCCACCGAGTATCAGCCGCCATCCTGACCCGGGGCTCCCTCAGGCCTCAACGCCACCCTCCGTGAGGCTGGGGGTCCACTCCTATTAGGCCCCCTGGGTATACAGCAGTGTCTGCTGGGGACACTGAGCAAGGAGCCAACAAACGGTGCCTTCTTGGGAGGCACAGCCCACTGGCAGCCCAGGGTTTAGCAAGCCCCAAATTCTATGCCCATTGGTTGGCTGGAGGCCTGTTAGACCAACAGTTTGTATCAGGCAGAGTGTGCTTGATGGGAAGAGTCAGAGTGGGTGGACCCAGCCCTGCCATCAACAAGAGGGGTTCTGCTCTCGTCTGCTTTACATATTGGGCATCTGCCTGAGATTTCACCAGGGGGAAAAAAAACAAAAAAAACCAGAATCCATTGAAATTACAAACCAAAAAATGCAAACAACCTTAAAAGCCCCCATCTATCTAGCCCTGTGCTCTTCAAACTTAAACATGGCTCAGATCTCCTGGAGGGTTAGATATAACACATATGTCTGGGTCCCTCCCCAAAGTTGCTGGTTCAGTATTTCAGAGTGAGGCTGATAGTCTGTATTACTAATAAGATCATAGGAGAACCCAGTGCTGCTGTTCTGGGGACAAATTTGAAGAACCAGGGATCGAGCCCAAATTTTCTCTTCAGAGCTGGGATAGGTGACTCCTCCAGGCTTTCTTAGCAAGTTGGAGGTGAGCTAGAATAGACCCTGGGCTTCCCAGGTGCCACTGGTGGTAATGAATCTGCCTGAAAATGCAGGAGGCATTAAGAGATATGGGTTCAATCACTGGGTCAGGAAGATCCCCTGGAGGAGCGCACAGCAACCCACTCCAGGATTCTTGCCTGGAGAATCCCATGGACAGAGGAGCCCGACAAGCTATAATCCATGGGGTCTCAAAGAATTGGACATGACTGAAGAGACTTAGCACACAGCACTTGCCAAATAGACCCCATTCTCTGCCAGGCTCTCTGTGCCTTGTCCAGGCCTTGGACGTCATACCTGCACCTGCTCCAGCACGTAGGGCTCGGGATGCAGAAGACCACTCTAGCCTGGGCTCTCCTGGGGCTTTATCCCCCGGACAGTGATCCAAGGGGAGCATTCCTAACCTAGAGCCCACGCTCAGCTCATCAGTATTGATGACCAGAAGCTACCGCAGAATCTCAGAAAACCAGGCCTGGCAGAGAGACTCAAAGCTGATGTTCTTCTCACCACTATTAATCCAAATTTTTCTGACCACAGAAAATACTATACTGACTCATTTAATCCTGATAGCAGCTTCTACATCTGATCTCTGTCCTTCTGACATTTCTTGCCCTTTTATCTCTACTGATAAGTCCCCGTGCCTGGCAAAGTTTTCCTATTAGGGGATCAGGGCTTGAGACTTATTCCTTGAAGAAAAATCATGGACTGAGACAACATCAGAATCAAGAAATCATGATCGATGTCGGAACTATTTATTCTCCTCATTTTACAGGTGAAGACGCTGAGTCTGGAGGGGATCAGTATCTTGTCCCGTCTGGACCATAGTCAGGCAGTCTCTCCCCACACCTTCATCTTGCTCCCCTCCTCCCACTTCCTGGGGCCAGGCTGGTGGCCCTGCAGCTGTGGCGAGTGCCAGATGGCATCTCAGCCACAGGGCCGAGGGCGCCTGAGGACCTTGCAGTTGGTCAGCCCCAGGCTGGCAGCCCGTCTCCGCATCGCTGCTGCGGGCACAGGGCAGAGGCGCTGAGTGAAGAGAGCACGTGCACGGAGAGGGCGAGAATGCAGTGACTCACGCCGTGTGCAGAGCTGCTCACAGCTGTTCTCAGAGCATCCTGGCCGGGCAAGGCAGCTGCCAGCCTCACATCATCAGAGGGTCATTCTTGGCCTCGGCAGCCATCATGGTAGGAGCAGAGGAGGGGGAATCAGGTTGTCAATGGGCACCACCGGGCAGAAGAGCTAGTGCCCACAAGGGAGCAAGAAAACCTCAGCTCTTTTCTCAGCTCTGCCCCTGTTCTTTCCAGCAGTGTGACCTTGGGCATGACGTCACCTGGACTTGATGAGCCTGACTTCTCTCACATGTTCATGGGTGCATTGCCCGATGTGGAGAGTGACCGGTGGACTGATGTATGAAAGAAAACAACGCCTGTTGCAAATCTAGAGGGATTCACACACGTGTTTGAGTCCGTTCAGGCTGCTATAACTTCATACCACAGGCTGAGTGGCTTCTGAAGAACAGAAACTCATTTCTCACAGTTCAAGAAGGTGAGAAGTCCAAGGTCTGGGCGCTTCTGGTGGCCTTCTGGCGACAACCGACTGTCCTCAGATGGAGGAAGGAGAAGGAGAGCCCTCTTTAATAAGGCACTAACCCCATTCCTGAGAACTGTTCCTTCCTGACCTAATCACCTCCCAAAGGCCCTGCTTCCTAACATCACCTTAGGGGTTAAGATTTCAACATATGAATTTTGGTGCTATTGTCATTGTGAAAGGTCATTGTTGGCAATTACCCATTCTCAAAGGCAACACGGTGGTAAAATATTGATATCTCTCTGTGAAGGATATATTTGAACCCTTTGTGTTATTTTTGTAATTCTCCTATAAACTTTAAATCACTTACAAATAAAATGTTTTAAAAATGCTGCATTCTCTGTAATTATATTCTGTTTCATTCATCCTGGTTCACCATGAGGCAGGCAAACCTCAGGAAGATCGCTGCCTTGTAGAGTTGATGTTCCAACAGGCAGAAACAAATATTAATCATCACAAGAAATATGAAAAGCACCTGTGGTATCAGAAGGTGTTAGTCTTACCAGGGACACAAGTAGGATAGCAGAAGAGGGCATGGATGTCCTAGGTTTGGGGTGGTGGGGAGGGACTTGCAGCTGATACCATCAGTGCTCAAGGTGGGCCTGAGTAAGCAGATATCCAGGAGGAATCTACGGGCCAGCAGACACGAGGTTAGCATGATTGGTGCAGCATGGTTGGACTGTGGGATGAAGAGTCAGAGATTAGGTCAGCAGGGCCCTGCTTAGCCACAACCTATGGGCCCATGAAGTCTATTTGGAGGCCCTGGGATTTCTCTCTGAGAAAAATGGGGCAATAAGACAGACATTTCAGCAGAGGAGTGACACAATCTGATACACATCCCGCAAGGGTTATTCTGAAAATATACCAAGGAGCACAAGGGTAGAAGCAGAGAGATCAGGTAGGAGGCGATTGCAACAATCCAGAGAGATGGCTACAGGGGGTGAAAAGTGAGTGATGAGGTTTGAGATTTGTATTCTAAAGGTGGAGCCAACACAGTTTCTTTGACCCAAATTCAGTTTCTAAGGCTCCTTCCAGTCTCCAAACTCTTTGTACTAGAATTCCATCATCACCTCCACAAACTACTCTTCCCAAGTGTGGAGAGAGAGATACCATGCTACTTTTAAAAATAGATATAGATTCTTTCAAGGGTCTTGCTTCTTCACATGATTTTTTTTCCTTTCCTTTCCTTTTTTTAAAAAAAAAACAAACTGAAGTGTAGTTGACGTGCAATATTTTATAAGTTACAGGTGCACAGTAGAGTGACTCATAATTTTTAAAGGTTATACTCCATTTATATTTTTTATGAAATATGGGTTATACTCCCCATGTTGTACAATACACCCTTGTAGCTTATTTTATACCTAATAGTTTGTACCTTTTAATCCTCTACCCCTATAGTGCCCCTCCTCCCTTCTCTCTCCCCACTGGTAACTAGTTTGTTCTCTATATCTGTGTATATTTATTTTTAGTTATTATTCACTAGCTTGTTCTATTTTTTCTGGATTCCAATAGTTTGTTCCTCCTGCCCTCCCATTCCTATACTGTTCCTCTCTCTCTCCCCAGTGGTAACTACTGGTTTGTTCTCTAACTCTGTGAATCTGCTTCTTTTTTGTTACATTCACTAGTTTGTCATATTTTTCAGATTCCACATTTAAGTGATATCACACAGTATTTGTCTTTCTTGGCCTGACTTATTTCACTTAGCATAATGCCCTCCACTTCCATCTATGTCACTGCAAATGGTGAATTTTTATTATTTTTGATGGCTGAGCAGTATTTCATTTTGTGTGATATATATATATAGCATATCTTCTTTATCCATTCATCTGTTGACAAGCACGTTGCTTTCATGTCTTAGCAACTATAAATAATGCTGCTATGAACACTAGGGTGCATGTATCTTTTTGAATTAGTGTTTTTGCTTTTCAACATGATTATTAAGCCCACATGGAAGTTGTGACTCCCATTCCATGGCTGAAGGTTTCTGGGATGATGCTTATTCAATCCTATTCTATGCTCAAGTATGAATATGGCAAGAAATATGGACAAAAGTCTGTCTTTTTCTCTACCAAAGGAACTGCCAAGCCCAGAGACCAACCCAGAGGACAATGGAGAGGCTGAAAGTGTTCACAGAAAATAGCTGAGTAAGAAGATGTCCTCCATATGAAGTGTCTGGTCCCCCAAGAAAAAACTTCATCCAAGTCGCTGTTTCTAAGATAGACACGTATGATCCATCATCTAGACAATTCCTGTAATCTGCTACCTGGGTCCCTGACCCAGTGATGACTCCTGCCCCTCTACATTGCCCCCAGATGCCTGGTTCCCAAGCACAATGGGGATGCATTCTTCTGCTCTTGTTCTGTCCTTGCTCCCCAGAATCTAAGCTGGGCCACAGCTTTAAGGACTCTCCTCTTTAGAGCCTCCCCTCACCCCCGACTCTCCCAGGTGCCTTGTCAGTGGTGGAGAACATTCAGTTGGAACATGAGGCAGAGTGCCATCCGGAGGCATTGCAGTCTCTTGACCTCAATTCTACCTCTGCAGATTCAGCACCATGCAGCCTTCTTTATTTCCTGTCCTAATTGCTGTGCAGCGTTACTGTGGGCTGTTAAACAGCTGCCACCTTCCACCTCAGACATGGATGCCATCCAAGGGCAGGTAAAAATATTCTTCCCTTCACGTAAGTTGATGGAGGAGACTTCTGGAAGAAACAGGCTCAGAAACTTTGCAGCATCTCCAGGGCTGTCCAATGGTTTGGGCCTGTCCCCATCCACAGCCTTGTTCTTTGGAACTGGTCACCCTGTTGGCCTGTCTTCCCCAATCACATCCTTTTGTCCTTCCTTTCCAAAGTCTGTGGGTGAGGCTGAGAGTTCTGACCTAGGATCACGGGGGAGCACAAAACACTTCAGCAATGGGGACTTCAGAAGCCACCCTTTTCTTCTAAGAAGTGAAACCTCCTCCTTCCCCATCCCACCCCCAAACATAATTTACATCCCTAATATAGGGTGCATGTGAAGGTGAGGTGCCTTTAGTTGAAGAGCATTTGGGGGGCCCAGTTTACCTCCCCCTCAACTCACCTTCATTGATGCAGAAACAAAGTTAACAAACCCATGAGCCCCTAATTTGTTCAAAACTTTTCATTTTACAGATGATGATCTTTGAGGCCTAGAGGCTTATCCCAGTTGACCCAGTGCATCAAAAGAAGAGACAGGATTAGGACCTTGACTTCTTGCTGTTCAGCTCAGGTCGTTTAAAGAGCTTAGCAGTCAGGTCCAAAGAGCTCCTTGTCTGGACTGTAGGGCCCTGGGAAGGCCATGACCACCATGTGCTAGAGTTGCTCCTGCCACCGGCTAGAGCCTCAGCACACATCTCCCATCTCTCCTTTCAATGAGTTCATGTCGAAAGCTTGAAATTGACCTGGTGGGAAACTGGCAAATAACAGATCAGGGCTTCCCCTCTCCCTCACCACAAGAGCTGATTATTAAACACCACTGGCTTTGGTATGTTCAGTCTGCTTTACCAGGTCCTGAAATAGACCTTCTCATGGAATGTGACCCTCGCTTCTCAGTCTTTCAAGACTTCCAGGGAATAGTCATAAAATGTGAGTACTCAAGGAAACCTTTGGGTTAATCTTTATCCAGAAAAGCAAGACTTAAATGCCAGAAGAACCAGTTGAGAAAGTAAATGGGCCAAGCAACTCAGTGGAAGAAAATAGAGAATAGCGAGGAATGTGGTGAAAGACCCTAAAGTGTTTAACTTAAAAACAACAACAAAGATGGAGTTCGCTAGGGCTGCCATAACAAAGTTACAGACTGGGTGGCTTAAACAAATTTATCACCAAAGTGTTGGTAGCATTGGTTCCTTATGAGGGCTATGAGGGAAGAATCTGCCCCAAGTCACTCTCCTTGGTTTGTGGATAGCAGTCTTCAAGTTCACATGGCATTCTTCCTGTAGGTACATCCATTTAATAAGGATACCAGTCATATTGGACTAGAACTCACCCTAACAATCTCATTTTGACTTGGTTCTTTCTGTAAAGACCTCCATCTAATGTCATATTCTGAGATGCTAAGAGTTAGGACTGCAACAGATGAATGTGGGGGGAAACACAATTCAATCCATAATATATGGGCAGGACCAAAAAAAAAAAACAAATCTGAGAATCAGATCTGACCTGCTCACTGCCCCAGTTATAATCCATTGGCTAAATTTGGCAGGTGTGGAAACTAAAGCACTGAGGGATGCAAGCGGCTCTCCAGAGATCACAGGTAGAAAAAGGCAGAGGTAGGCCTCCAGCCAATCTCCTCTTATCACCTTCCCAACCTGAGGCTATTTCACCTTGTACGCCTTCTTGACACCTCTGGAGAGCCTGTGAAGCAGCCAGAGAGTCAAGATGTATCTGAAACCCATCTCCAAATTCCCTACAGCCTACAGCATGGAGAAACACACATAAGACACTAGAAAACCCATGCTGAGACTTTATTGACCTCGACCTCAATTCTCTGGGCTTAGCAGAAGCTCTTGGTGTTTTGGGGCTCAAGGTTAATTGCTGGCTCCAGCTATAGTCCATGGGATCGCAAAGGAGTCAGACATGACTTAGTTACTAAACAACAGCAACAACACCATTGGTTGGCCTTAGATACTTTGAGGTCTCTGTTTTTCATTAATTCTTTCTTACTACTGAACAACAAAATGAGATCAAGGGAGGACTTCAGGATCCTCCCATTCTTGTCAATAGTAAGAGCAAGAAGAGTCAGACAATTTGGTTGAAATCCTAGATTTGCTAGAACAAACACCTACTATAGGGTGATCACTTATAAACCCTCTCTGAGCCTCATTTTTCTTACCTGAAAATTGGAGACAAATAATATTTAGCTCATTCAATAACTCATTCATGTGTTCCTTCAACCAACACTTGCCCTTTTCTTCTAACAACACACCTATAGATTTTATTTTATCAAACTCAAGGCTAGAGATATAAGCTTAAGATGAAAAAATATATTTTAGTAATATGGCTTTAAAATCACTGAAGTCCACAGTTTGATTTATGATATTCTAGTCAAGGCATAGATTTTTTTTATTGGAAAAACCTACATTTCAGTTTTCAGATACATCTTTTAATGTATATATGTATATATACATATATACATATGTATTTACTTTTTTAAATGTTTTTGGTATAAAACAAGCACTCTTCCTTACCCACACAGGAATGTACTATCTTCTGACTTCAGATTTGAGTGAACACAATGTTATTATCTGTTTTGTAACCTCTAATAACCTCTATACACCTTTCCCTCTTTGACCATTCTAGGCTTTTTCACACCAGGATTCTCAGCACAACTGGAGACCGGACTGAAGAATCTTGGTGAACCATCAGACTACAGGGAACTCACTGAGGGTTCTGTTAATAAAACCAAGAAAGAGAGCACCAATCTCCAATGCACATGTATTTTTCTTGGAGTTTTTTCATAAAGTATGTGCCAACAGAAAATAAGTCCTTCTTTTTTCAAAGTAATTTTGGCTTATATTGCACAAATGAGTATTACCATTTTGACTGATTCATAGTCTGGTAACAGAATACCAGTGTGAATAGGGACAAGAGGGGTAGGAAAATCAGGAAAGGATTTGTTAAGCATTTAGTATTTATTTTTAAAATATTCATATATGGACTAAAGATAGTCCTCCCTTCCCCATTTCCTTCTTCCTTCTCTTTTTTAAAAAATAAAACATCTCTCTAATAATATCTCTTTGTCTAGGACTTTGCCAGTGAGAACACACATCCTCATTTTTCTCTTGCCAGCATACTTACTGTAAGGAAGGTAGCTTTTATTTTTATCATCATTCTCATTTTGTTGTAACATGAACTAGTCCAAAGCTGTATAGGTTGTGACGGACAGACTGAATTATCACTCCAAGTTCTGGCCTCTATTTGTTGCCTCATATTCTTCTCCCATTATATCTCCCAGTCTCTAAGATCTCTCCCCAGCTCTGAAATTTGGTGGAGTAAAAGCTTCATGAGGGCAGAGACCTTAACTCTTTGGCTCAGCATTCTATCTCCATTGCTTAGCACAATGCCTGACATGTCCAAGGAGTTCAATAAATAGTTGGTTTTTCATTAAATTGAAATCCATGCCCTCTATACATTTTATTGCCTCAAGAGTTGATGCTGAAGTGATGACTTGAATGATAATGAGCAGCTGGTGCCCAAGAAAGTGACAAACTAAAAACCCTATGTGAGACCCAAGGATAAGAAATTTACATATACCCATGCCAGAGCAGCAAACACAGCATCCTCAAGAGTATAGAGAGTTATTCTACTTGCAAGCATCACCACTGCTGGTGAGTTGGAGTGGGATAAAGAGGCTGGTGGGACAACCCCTGACTTCCACTCTTGCATCTTCCTTTCCCTAAAGACATCACTACAGGATGTTGGAGCTCTGAGGGTTTCCTATAATTTGCTCTAAAAAAATTCACTGGGTTTTTCCAATCTGTTAGTACTTCCTCCTAAAGCTTTAGCTTCTAAAATTGGTAAGCATTTAATTTCAGTTACAAAATTAGTTGCTTATTGGTATGACATATTAAACTGATAATCTACCCAAGAACAACCTGTTATAATTTACACAGCATTTTCACAAGATGACCACTTTATAAAGAAAGAAAGATCAGGAAAGTTAAGTGTTTTGCCCTAGATTATGCAGCTAGTAATTTATAACACCAAATCCAGACCCTTCAACTCAAGATGCTCAAGTCCTTCCATTATAACTTTGCCAACGTGACATTGGTACTTGTCTACCAAACAGTCCCTGAAAATGATGGGCTGTAAGGGAATCAGGGAAGCTGACTCACTCCTACTCAGGATCCTTCCTTTACTCACGATGGATTCCATAAACACAGTGCCCTCTTTCCCAATTCCTCTTCTCAAATCCCTCTTTATTATGCCTACAATGGCAGTGGTGGCTGTAGCAATGTCTGTGAATTTTAAGGGTGAAACCAGAGGACCTCTCTTCTGAGCATTTTGCCTTCTTGTCAGCTTCATGAGAATATGCCCTGAACATGTATCCCCAGCATATAAAAGATTAAGCTCATTATACCCTCCCCAGACTTTTTTCCTTCTTCTGTGGTCCCTGTTCCTGGTCTGCTCAGCCACCTAGTTACCTAAGTTAGTAACCCAGAAGTCAGCATGGGCTCTCTGACTTGCCTTTCTTCTCTCCATCATACAGTCCCTACGACTGGTTGATTCTTCCTCTGATGTCTTTCTTTTGTCTGTGTTCACATTCTGACCCTGATGCTACTTTTAAGTCCTGATCGTATCCCTTTTGGGTTTGTGTGGTAGTCTCCTGACTGGTCTCCCTGGTGTTACCTCCCATCAGCATCTCTATGAAATGAAGAGTGTGATGTTTGGCTCTGCTATATCCATGGTGGAAGGACAGGACCAGCGTAACATGCTCAAAACCCTTTCTGACAACAAGCAGATAATGCCAGTGTGTGTGAACTTGTCCTCTCTTGCCAACTTCCTCCACCTTCCTCTGTCCACATTTTTCTTCAAAGAAACCACACTGCTGAATGACAGTTGGACATTCTAAAGTAGGACCCTATGCCTGGTCAGTAGAAAGTGATCTCCTGACCCAGACCAGAAGGAAGATCAGAGGCAACAACATCGAAGAGCAAGTGGACATGACCTCAAAACATACATCGTACCCTCCTGCAGGGAGGGGCTGGGACTCCCCCAGGAAGCTTCTCAGCAGATGCACCCAAAGCATTTGTCTGCAGCCCTCTTAGGGAGTGCCCAATCTGTTCTGAATCTTTGTTATTCTTGCTCTGTTCACAATTCCTTCCTCTCTGGGGAGCTATTACACAGCAGGGATCAGGTGAGGAGGAAGGAGCAGTGGCTGCAGAGCGAGAAGGTCCCTGGTGACTGGCTGTATTCACCTCTTGGAGCCTGTTGCCCCACCTGTTAAATGAGAATAGTGAGCTGTAGCAGCCTCACCACCTGGGTCACAGTAAGAATTGAGATGCATGTAACACAATGAGGTCAGTGTTTGAGAGGGTGGGGGATAATGGTTTTGGAGTCAGAAGATCTGGGTTTTAGAGTCGAGTGGTGCTGCTGCTGCCACTGCTAAGTTGCTTCAGTCGTATCCGACTCTGTGCGACCCCATAGACGGCAGCCCACCAGGCTCCCCCGTCCCTGGGACTCTCCAGGCAAGAACACTGGAGTGGGTTGCCATTTCCTTCTCCAATGCATGAAAGTGAAAAGTGAAAGGGAAGTCACTCAGTCTTGCTGACTCTTAGCGACCCCATGGACTGCAGCCTACCAGGCTCCTCCGTCCATGGAATTCTCCAGGCAAGAGTACTGGCTACTCGGCATCTAATCTAGGCCCAGTCAGTGAGCTTCTCTGAAACTCAGTGTCTTCATCTGTTAAATAAGTTAATAATACACCCTCATTCAAACCTTGGGCTTCCTTGATGGCTCAGATTGTAAAGAATCTGCCAGCAATGTGGAAGACATGGGTTCGATGCCTGGGTTGGGAATATCCCCTGGAGAAGAGAATGACAACCCACTCCAGTATTCTTGCGTGGAAAATTCCATAAACAGAGGAGCCTGGCGAGCTGCAGTCCATGGGGTTTCAAAGAGTTAGACACAACTGAACAACTAACAGACACACATTCAGAGCTCATGCAGACGAGACAATGCCTGTGAATCATAGAGCCCAATCACATATAGTGAGGTGATCTGATTCTAATGTATGTGGGGTGCTTTCTAGAGCACTAGATCATCTCAGGGTACACTCCACAGCCCAGCCCTGCTTCTTGCTCTTCAGAGGTTCTCGCTGGGTGTCGGCCATCTAGGGCTCTCTGCACTGAGGTTCCTGACTCCACCTGCTAACAGAGAGGGTGTCCCTGGGGTACATGTGATGCTGGCCAGGAAACTCCCTGTTGAAGGGATCCTAGCATGTCTGGAGATGGTCTCTTGCCAGAAGTGGGAGGTGGGGGCGGGAGGGGATCTGGTCCCAGTAATCATTAAGTATGAATCAGGCTCCAGCAGTGGTCCAAGGACCACCAGATGAGGCAGATCCTGCCAGGGTGGGAGCACTTACAGAATGCCTGGGAGCATTTTGGTTAAGATTGCCTGTTTCTACGTGAGTGTGCTCATATGTGTGTTTCAGAGGTGAATGTGTGTGTGTACATGTACATGTAAGAAAAGCGGACAGTAGTGGCCTGTTTGTGACCCATTCAGGTCCTTCAGCCCAGCCAGCCATGCCTCCAGTGGAGGTGGGGGAGGATACAAAGAACACTCTGCTGGCCTCACCAGACCCGGGCTTCATCCTGGCCCTGCTCTCTCTCTAACAGCCTGGGTCTCAGCCACTCACCCTCTTTTTGCCCCTCCTCACAGAAGTTTGTGTGGGTCCTGGCAGGTGTCAGGGAGCAGAAAGCCCTCTCTGGAACTGGGAGGGTCCTTGTGCTTCAAGGATCCTCCAGCACAAAGAAGACCTGTATTTCCAAAACCTAAGATTTATTTCTACCTGTAGGACTGCTAGCAGGTGCACCTGCCATGGGAAAAGCTTTGCTTCCACGACTTCCTGGAAACTGTGCTCTGTCAGGCCATTCGAGGTCTCGCTGAATATAAAAGGCAGGCTAACTAAGACTTCCCATTCTCTTTGAATTGGAGTAACATATTTGAGTAACAATGTTGTGTTAGTTTCAGGTATGACAAGGTAATTCAGTTATATATATACATGTATATGTTCTTTTTCAAATTCTTTTCCCATTTAGGTTATTACAGAATAATGAGCAGAGTTTCTGCAGCATAAACCCAAAGAGGAATGCGCGGAGACACAGAGTAATTAAATTGACAAAAATTGAAAACCAAGAAAAATATTAAAAGCAACAAGGGAAAAGCAGCATAATATCCAAGGAAACTCTCAGATGCTTGATTCTTTATGGATCAAAAGTAAATAAATATGGGTACTTCACTGGTGGTCCAGCAGTTAAGACTCCATAAAGACTCAATGCAGGGGGTATAAATTTAATCCTTGGCTGGGGAACTAAGATCCCACATGCTGTGTGGTACGACCAAAAAAAGAAAAAAGTAAATAAGTAGGACACTGTGACCTAAAGACAACTTTAAGAAAACGGTGATCTAAAATTGCTAGGTTTGTAAAATTAAATAAATAAACAAAAAACTGACTAAGGAGTCAAACTTTTCCTGGTAATGAAAGCAAACCAGAAGAAAGCGTGCTGGACCAGGGTGCAGGGACCATGTAGTCTTTCCCGTTCTTCCTAGTTTGGCCTGTTAGGTCCCCGAGGACTGGATCTTGTTTTGCTCATAACTACCTCACTGCGCCTGTCACGTACTAGGAAGTTGATTAAAAGTAGGTACAGTAGTCTCCCCTTATCCGTGGTTTCACTTTCCAGGGTTTCACTTACCTGTAGCCAAACTTGGTCTGAAAATATTAAATGGAAAATTCCAGAAATGAGTAACTCATAAGTTTTAAGATTCGAGCTGTTTTGAGTAGCATATAGCAATCTCATTCTATCTTGCTCTATTCCCCCCAGATAATGAACCATTCCTCTGTCCATTAACTCTATATGCTACCTGCAAAAAACGTAGTATATTTAGGGTTTGGTACTATCTGTGGTTTCAGGCATCCACTGGGTGTCTTGAAACATATCCCTGGGGATCAGAGGGTCTACAGTACTTACTGGCATGATGATACATTCACAGTATATCATTGTGGGTTATAAAAGCACTCTGGACAATATGTATATATTTCTTTAGAGAAAAGACTAGAAAGATATTAAAACTGTTAATAGTAATAG
Source organism: Giraffa tippelskirchi (assembly GCF_054371585.1). NCBI lineage: Eukaryota > Metazoa > Chordata > Mammalia > Artiodactyla > Giraffidae > Giraffa > Giraffa tippelskirchi. The sequence continues at coordinate 155,877,368 of NC_137276.1, read as the reverse complement.
CATTATCTTTTTATGATGTGATTGCAAGTTACTTTAATTTTCTTCCTTTTTATTTCTACTTTATTACTTTCTACATATAACATGTATTCATTGTATAATAAAAAATTGAAACTGTACAGATTAATATACAACTTTGTTTTCAATACATCATTCAATTTTTCTTTTTTTTTTTCCTTTTTTTGGGCAATCACAGTAAACTGAAAAATAGAGATCTGAGGGTTTGAGAAAAAATACAATGTTAATTCATAAAAAGATTGAAATGTTTTCAAAAATTGGCATGCAGAAGCAATCATGGAAGCTGCTTTGTTCCCAGTGATGGACAGAGCACAGTTCAGTATGACCTACCAACACGCAGCAGGAACTAAGAAAGACTTCATACTCTGTACCTATGAATTCCAACCAAATTGGAAACAACTCAAATGCTCAAAAATAAAGACCTGGCTCACCAAACGACAGGCTGCTACACTTCAGAACCCCGGGATGTATGTAAAGTCATGGCTGACTGATGGCTTTGTATGGCAGAAACCAACACAAACCAGCACAACATTGTAAAGCAATTTTCCTCCAATTAAAAAATAAATTTAAAAAGTCAAGTATGCAAATTAAAGCATTTATATTAAAGAATGCTAAGTTGCCTGTAGATACTTATTTACAATTCTGTGAAAAGTCATGTTTGTTAAGAAAGATCAAACTTCAAACAATGTAAAATAGAACAAAGTATTTTGTAGTTTTGTTTAGTTTTACAAGTTTTATAAAAGTCAAGTGGAAAATAGTGAATGTCTACATAGTAGTAATTAAATAATTCTGACATTCCTTGGAATTCCATAGAGTTGTAAGCAAAATGAATAATGAAGCTAATGCTTACCTGCCTCCTGAGAAATCTGTATGCATGTCAAGAAGCAACAGTTAGAATTGGGTATGAAACAACAGACTGGTTCCAAACTGGGAAAGGAGTACATCAAGGCTGTATGTTGTCACCCTGCTTATTTAACTTATATGCAGAGTACAGCATGTGAAATGCCAGGCTGCATGAAGCAAAAACTGGAATCAAAATTGCCAGGAAAAATATCAATAACCTAGGATATTCTGATGACACCACCCTTATGGCAGAAAGCGAAGAAGAACTAAAGAAGCTCTTAATGAAAGTGAAAGAGGAGAGTGGAAAAGTTGGCTTAAAACTCAATATTCAGAAAACTAAGATCATGGCATCCATCATGATCACTTCATCCATCACATCACATCCATCACTTCATGGCAAATAGATGGGGAAACAATGGAAATAGTGACAGACTTTATTTTGGGGGGCTCCAAGATCACTGCAGATGGTGACTGCAGCCATGAAATTAAAAGACGCTTGTTCCTTGCAAAAAAAGCTTTGACAAACCTAGACAGCGTATTAAAAAGCAGAGACATTACTTTGCCAACAAAAGTCCATCTAGTCAAAGCTATGGTTTTTCCAGTAGTCATGTATGGATGTGAGAGTTGGACTATAAAGAAAGCTGAGCGCCGAAGAATTGATGCTTTTGAACTGTGGTGTTGGAGAAGACTCTTGAGAGTCCCTTGGACTGCAAGGAGATCCAACCAGTCCATCCTAAAGGAAATCAGTGCTGAATATTCATTGGAAGGACTGATGCTGAAGCTCAAACTCCAATACTTTGGCCACCTGATGAGAAGTATTGACTCATTAGAAAAGACCCTGATGCTGGGCAAGATTGAATACAGGAGGAGAAGGGGACGACAGAGGATGAGATGGTTGAATGGCATCACCGACTCAATGGACATGAGTTTGAGCAAGCTCCAGGAGTTGGTGATGGACAGGGAAGCCTGGTGTGCTGCAGTCTATGGGGTCGCAAAGAGTCAGACACAACTGAGCGACTGAAATGAACTGAATGCTCTGATGCTACACTGTTTCTGGGAATGTGAAAATGTAGACTCAAGTTTTCTGAAGAGTGACTTGGAAAAAATATGTCAAATTTTTAAAGTGTCATTGTCTTCATTCCACTGATTCTATCTGAAGACTCTCATCCAAGAAAAACCAAAGATCAAGAGACATTTATCTCACTATTATTTGTGACGGAAGAAAAGAGGCATTACTAAACTGTCCAGTGGTAATGATTGGGTTGAATGGATAAACCAACAGCATAAATAATGAAGCAACCATTGAAAACACCCCACAGGGGAGTATTTAATATTATGGAGACAAAATTTCACTAGAACATGCAAATATTAGATCACCAAACATGCCACATAATTGCAGTTTGTTTTTTTTTTTAAGACTAGGAAGAATGTAAGGGCTTCCCTGGTGGCTCAGACCGTAAATAATTTGCCCACAATGCGGGAGACCTGGGTTCGATCCCTCGGTTGTGAAGATTCCCTGCAGAAGGGAATGGCTACCCACTCCAGTATTCTTGCCTGGAGAATCCCATGGCAAGAGCCTGGTGAGATATAGTCCATGAGGTCACAAAGAGTCATAAACTAAAACATTGATAAGGGTGTTTTTTAGGTGGTGGAATGATGGGTAGTTATAATTCTCTCACATTTCTTCTAACTTCTAAATTTTTTATAATAAACATACATTACTTTCCAGTTAATGATTGTTCAAAATCGGTAACAGGTGAAATTGTGAGGTGGAGTCTTTATTTCTCGTTTAGTGGAAGATAAGAGTGTCATCTGCAAGTCCTTTTGAACCTAACTGCAAGCAAACTCCTTCCCTCTTGCACCCTTCCATGATGTACAAGAAAATCTCTCAGAGCAATCCAGGTTCCTGGCAACAAATATACACTTGCACAAGTATACACACACACACACATTTGACTGGATGTTCCTGGTAGGAGTGATTCCCAGAGATCAGGGACCCTTCTGCAGCCCCAGCCCACCTCACTGTTTGTAAGCCCTTAGGCAATGCACACCCTTTCTCTGGGTCCCAATAAATGAGTGAATTGAATTGGAATGTCTTTAAACACACTCTGCACTTGGTGCTGTTTCATTCCAGAGGACATGGTCCTGGATGGGAAGATCCGTAAGGGAATCCTTAGTGGTACTGTCCCCAACCTCTGGATCCCTTTTTTCCTTTGGATTCGAAGTGAAGAAGGAGGTCTTGAAGCTCCTCTCTGGAGGTTTGGGGTGGGGTGGCAGGTTGCTGTTTTCAAAAGCTAGTTCTCAGAAGGTGTGGGGATAGTGAAAAGGGTTTATAAGTTTGGGCTAAAGTCCCTAGAAGGTGTGAACAGGACTTTCCTGGGCAACAGGACTTTACTGCCAGCAGAGCCTCAGGTTAGCCCTCTTGGAATCCCTTGTTTTAGCATCCCGCATGGGAGGCATGGGAGTGCTGCAGGGCTCCAGGGAGCAGGTGGAACCCTGCAAGAATGGCAGCTGCTATTCTGGAGCTGGAGCCCTGGATCTCACCTGACTCCCCTCTTCTAGGCTGGGACACCTTTACTCTGGACCTCTTCCCAAGATGGCTAGTGTCAGTCCAGGATCTGAGGATCTATCTTCTCAGAGTCTTAGTTTCCTCATCTGTGAATGAACTAGGTCCTCTCCAAGTCTGATCTCAAATAAAAGCCCTAAATTTGAATATTATAAGCCCTTCTGGTTGTTTGGCTTATACAGAGCATGTGCATTACATTGATACTGTCCATTAATGGTGCACTGAATGTGAGTTATCTCCTCCTATGTGAAGAGTGGAACATTTCAAGCTGCATGAAGCCTCCAGACCTTTATGTGCCTTCCTCCTGTGTCCCAGAAGAGCAGTCCAGGCATTGTACCTCACTGATGCAGCAGCTGAGTTTTGTTTCTTACCGTTTTTCCTGCACATTTTTATTTCTTTTGCATTTCTTTCTTTCTTTTTCTTCTTTTTGTAAATTGGTGCATTGTTCATAAGATAGAGGCCATCAATTTTTCCCTACCTCTTCTAGATAAGGGAACAGGAAACAACCAATTTAATACTGACAGACTCTATGGCTCAAGATACTCTGGTGTAAAGTCCAAACTTGAATTTTCATTCAAGTTTGCTATCTAGAAATTGGCAATCACTTTAAAAATTAAATGGGAGTCCCAGTCCGTATTTGCTACATACAAAGGGCAGTTTTGAGGTTGCATATAAGAAACAAAGTATTAAACAGGAATTGTATGCCGGGAACCTGTGTGGGAATTCTACCCTCCAGTCAGGCTCAGTCCTCCACTCCTGGAAACTCACGGGGTTGAGAGGGCTCCACCCAGGGGAGGTGTCTGCCTGGACTGGAGAGAAAAACAGGCTCATCTGGTGGTGTGTTCATTGTCAGTCTGCTGCTCCCAGAAAGCATGCTGATGGCCTTCAGGTGATGCACACTTCATGTGTAAACAGGTCTCTTGTCTACTAACAAGACCTTGACTACGGACTGTTTACAATTTCACCTTCCAGTCTGGGAGGGATAACATTCAAGGTACTGTAGGACCCTAGGTCCCAAAGCTTCCATTGTCATCCACCCTCCATCTGCTGGGTAGAAAAGTCATTCTATCCTCAGATGAAGTAGATGGATCATTATTTCATTCTAGTGCCAAAGCTGGGTAACAGATGAGACTTGCTCCTTGAAGAGCTCATTCGGGGAGGGTCATAGTGCTGGCTCTGGACCAGGCTGCCTGGTTTTGAATCCTGAGTCCTCCTCTTTCTAGTTGGAAAAGCCTGGGCAGATCACTTAACTTTTCTGGTCCCCTGTTGCCTAGTCTATAAAATGGAAATAATAACAACAACACTTACCTCATTCAGTTGCTGTAAGAATTACTAGTCAGCAAGCAGTAAATGTCAGCTATCCCTGCTAATGAGAGAGAGAGACTGTCCATAGTGAAAGTACAACACACTGTGTTTTGTGCATTACTAGAAGGGTTAAGGCTAGAAATGATGGACTTTGGAGGCTTTAAAGAAGACTCTTGATCACTTAGGGTTCCATCAGAGAAGCAGGACCATTGCATGCGGTGCAGAATTAGAGATCCATTATCAGGGCTCAGTCCTCACAATTGTAGGATCTACCTGTCCAGTTGAGGTAAGGCAGTTGCTTCAGAGTTTGGCGCTAGACTTGGAATCAGCAGGTCAGATGATTAGGAAATAGAAATGGGCATGAAGTAGGGGGGAGCGCGATGATGGACTGCAACCTTCAAGGACCACCTGGAGTCCATTTCCACCTCTCACTGCCTTTAAGTGATGATCTTGGTGACCTGCAGGAGAAGCTGGCCTCCCCCATGGAGCCCTACCTGCTGGCCCAGGACTCAGAGGCACTACGATAGCTCTAATGGGAACTGGAGAAGCCAAGGACTCAGCCAGTGCTTCACTCTAACAGGTAAACCAGCAGATCAGGAACAATATGAATAAGACATTGAGACATATGGTGCCTTACACCAACCTTCTAAATAGTATAGCATAGTATAATAGCTTCACTTCTATATTCCAAATATTGTGAAAAATATCTCTTGTAGCCCATGCTACTATGTAAAGGGAGTCTGGGAACATAATTCCAGCTTAACTAAGTTGCCCCAGAACAATTCCACCACAGTCCCATAGAGGAAGTAATGGAATTGGTTCTGAAAGAGTGTTTGCCACAAGGGGAAAGGAGAAGGATATCCCAGACCCAGAGAACATAATTTTCAGAGCATGAAAAGGTCTGGTGTGTTCAGGATGTTCATAATGGGGCAGCATAAGGTGTTTTTGTTCCTAAACCATAGAACTTGTCCAACGTAACCATGAGCCACTGCAGACTGAGGAAATACAGATCTATCTATCCATTCAGTTATAATTTTTCATTAAACAAAGAATGACTTCTTTTCCTTCTAGGCTAATGTCTCACCCACTACCAAGGCAATTAGACAACAGCAGCGAAAGAAGCTTTGAGCCTAAAGCCAGGAAACCTGGGTCTTAGGTCCAGCCTTGTCCCACACTCTATGGGTGACCTTGGACAACCCTCCTACCCTCTGCACCCCAGTAACCTCATCTCTAAAGGGAGAAATTTGAAACGAAGCAATACCCAGCTCTCCCAGAAATACCCAGTCATTTCAAACTTTGACATTCTCTGATTTTTCCAGCAATTACCAGGAGACAGAATGGGCACAGATATTTCATTCTAGTTAAAGCCAAAACAAAATGCAAGATCCTTTGCCATATCACTTGACTGTTATCTCTAGAGCCTGGAGGCAGGCACAGGTCAATGCAGCCTCCCACAACTGTTTCTGGGGTCTAGGTCTGACATGAGTTGGGTGTCCAAAGTCATGTCAGGACTAAATTGTGTTTGTTTTGGTAACACTAGCCTTGCAGTATGCCAGAAACATCCAGGGCTGTCAAAGAATATTGGATGAAAGAACCTGTGATCTGGTCCCAGTTTCTCCGTAGATTTGGAAACTGATGTATGGGTCACTTTGAGAAGACACTATACAGACTCCTGTCTTAGGGGAAACTATGAATCTGCAAAAGTTTCTTCCAGCCCACTCTAATCTTGCCCTATATTCCTGGGAGGACTACAGGATTGAATAAGAGGGAAGGGGTCAGGACAAAAGCCAGGTGCCCAGTACGTGTTCAAAGTGACATAAATACTAAACAAAGAAGCAATCACCTCACCTTTTATCTTGTGGCTATATTAATAAGTGTTTTGATTGAAATATTTCTAGACGTAGATATCCCCTCTCTTTAAAATTCTTGGGGAATGTCAGACTAAAGCCTCACATTCTTTGTCTGTTTCCAAAGATGTTCTTTGTGGGAATGCAGGGAAACTATGATATTATTCTTTGTGGAACCCAATAAAATGCTGCTGCTGCTGCTAAGTCGCTTCAGTCGTGTCCGACTCTGTGCGACCCCATGGACTGCAGCCTACCAGGCTCCTCCATCCATGGGATTTTCCAGGCAAGAGTACTGGAGTGGGGTGTCATTGCCTTCTCCGCAATAAAATGCAGATACATTTAATTTCTCTCTCTTATGGTAAGTCACTTTTGCTCAGACAACATTTGCTCAGACAACTTGCTGTATTTTATCATGCAAATTTTTGATTGTGAAAATTCATGTAGGCTTTGGAGTCAGAAAAACTGACTTCAAATCTGAGCTTTATTACTCGTGTGTATACTAGACAAGTTATTTCATCTCTGAGCCTTGGTACTTTCTTCTGATAAAAAAAAGGCAGGATAATACTGATTGCTTAAAGATCTTAAATAAGATGGTGTATATCAACTGTGGGAAATATTCAATAAATATTATTTATTTCTATGTTCTGCTTTTAAAAGTAAAAATGATAAAGAGGTCATATTTCTGAGCTCTCCTATTGCTCTTTTTCTGTTATTCATTTATTTGTTGTGTTAATATGCTTGCAAGCAGACAAGTGATAACAGGCACAAAGAGCTTGAGGGAAAAAAAGTTATGGAAAAAAATAAAACTGAACTTAGTTATTATTTTTTTGCATGCAAATTGCTGAAAGACACTGTTGTTATGTTTCGGATGCAGAGTCCATTTATCCCTTACAGGTTGAGGAGACTTGAGGTATATCATGGTAGCAGTCAATTTCTGGCTTCAAGGGATCACATTTTAGGCATGACAAAGCTCTGAGTCTTGTTTCCTAGACACATGGGCCATCAGAACTGAAAGGTTCTTAGATGTCACCCAGCAAAACCCTTCCAGGAAGTGGGAGACTGAGACTCTCAGAAAGGGAAGTGATTAGCCCTAGATCTCTGACATGGCTGGGCACAAAGCAAGGACTGGAATTTATGTCTTCTGATTCCTCATCCAGTAACAGTGTGTTGCTTCAGAGCCTTTGGTGATTCATCATGAATCTTGGAAAATGGCCTTGTTTTCTGTCTACTGATCATTCTATGAAGCAAAAGATGGCAAGGATAGCTCATGATCCATACTTCATGGAGGTGCCTGTGGATTAGTCACACCCAGGTTGCAATAAGCATTCAGCTCCCTGGAGTTGGGTACAACCATTAACTATTTATAAAAGACACCTGAGTATTACAAAGGGCGCTGCTTTCTAATTCTCAGGTGGAAGGACCCTCCTTCCACGCGGTGGGGAGAATCAATGGTGTGGTCCGTGAATGTGCTGAGTAACCCACTTGCCTTCTCTCAGTTCCATTACACTCATCTGTAAATGGAAGAGCATGGTCCAGAGAGTCCCCGAACTTCCTTCTAGACCTAATAGTCTAACATTTCATCAGTTTCTTCAAATTAGGACCTGATCATGGGCTGACTGACTACACTTCTAAGCAATAGGGACCCTGCCCACCTAGAATCACTAGCTAGAAAATCACAAAAGTTAATGAATGAGAATGAAATTGAAAGTAAGAAAGGAATACTGTGTAGATATTTAAAGCATTGCTTATCTGGTCTATAATCATAACCACGTAAGAAAACACTAAGTTCTCTTAAACTTGAAGATTTCCAATCACTGTTAAGGAAGTATTCTGTGGTTCTCATCTGTCTTCTTTCTCAGGGTAAACACTTTCCATGGGCTCAATCTGTGGATCTATACTGATAAACAGTAGTGAAAAGCTAGGCTAAGTGGGTCCAGGTTAGGATTTAAGACAAGGTTTTTGTCTTTATTCAATTTCACTTCCTCCCAGGATGAAAGACAGCATAGGGGAGAGCTATGAGCCCTGACGAGGAATTTGGTGAGGTCTGTCACTGGCTAGCTGTGTTAGCCTTGGTCTTGCATGTTCCACTCTGAGCTTGGTTTCCTCCTCTGTATGAGAAAGAGCTTGGGTTAGATCTCTTTGAAGTTTATTTAAGGGCTTGCATTCCACTATTTTGCTTACCTGAGTTTTTAGAGCAGAGTCCCCAAAGCTAGCATCTTTGACCAATCTTTCTCTTTTGCCTTGAGGGTTCCAGCACAGGGATTCTCTTAAATCCATTTGCAACTCATATCTGTTTCATTACAATGAGTATTTGTGTTCCAATAATTTCTTAAAAGCTTGCAATAACTAAAGCCAAAAGCATTCCTCAAGGAGTTGCAATTAAAGATGCGTTAATGGTAGAGGGTAAAGATAGGAGGGGAGAAAAAGTTCAGAGATGGAGGAGGGGGACTCAGCTTTCCCTTCAAAAGGTAAAGACACAAGCTGTCACAGCTCTGGTACCCTGAAACTGCTGAGTTGACAATGCCTTAATGACATCACCTCTCTCTAGCCTCAGTTTAATATGTTCCCGCAAGGAATCCTTCATCTGTGAAGACAGGCACAATTTGACACATTCATAGAAACTTTTTAAAAAATAAGCCTAATGAGTTCACTCTCATTTTAGAGACCTGGGGATTAATCTGTGGATGAAGAGTCAAAATTTCACCAGCTTGAGCTGTACAGCAGGCAATCCCCCACTGAACGATTGAGAAGTGAACGCGCCAAAGCAATGGGCAAAGTTCTTCAGGTTGAAAGATTTGTTTTGGAAAAGAACCCCCAAAATTCAGATGCTTTTGCTGAAGCTTATCTGATTTATTCAAGCTGGGAATGGGGCTGCAGAGGCATTTGTGGAGCCAACCAACCCTAAGATGTGCTCAGCTGTCCCTGCCTTTGTTTTCTTTTGTATTTAATTAATTTATTTTTAATTGGAGGTTAATTGCTTTACAATATTGTGTTGGTTTCTGCCACACATCAACATGAATCAGTCATGGGTACACATATGTCCCCTCCCTCCTAAGCCTCCCTCCCACCTCCCACCTTATCCTACCCCTCTAGGTTGTCACAGAGCACTGGATTTGAGCTTCCTGCATCATACAGCAAATTCCCACTGGTTATCTATTTCACATATGGTGATGTATATGTTTCAATTCTAGTCTCTCTGTTCATCCCACCCTCTCCTTCCCCCACTGTGTCACAAGTCTGTTCTCTATGTCTGCATCTCCCTTAGTGGGGTGACTCAGTCGTGTCTGACTATTTGTGACCCCATGGACGGTAGCCTACCAGGCTCCTCTGTCCATGGGATTTTCCAGATAAGAGTACTGGAGTGCGTTTCCATTTCCTTCTCCAGGGGATCTTCCCGATCCAGGGATCGAACCCGGGTCTCTTGCACTGTAAACAGACGCTTTACCGTCTGAGCCATCTCCCTTACTACGCGGCAAATAGGTTCATTAGTACCATCTTTCTACATTCCTTCCGTTCAGTTCACTTCAGTCGTTCAATCGTGTCTGACTCTTTGCAGCCCCATGGATTGCACCACGCCAGGCTTCCCTGTCCATCACCAACTTGCACAGTTTACTCAAACTCATGTCCATCAAGCCAGTGATGCCATCCAACCATCTCATCCTCTGTCGTCCCCTTCTCCTCCTGCCCTCAATCTTTCCCAGCATCAGGGTCTTTTCAAATGAGTCAGTTCTTCGCATCAGGTGGCCAAAGTATTGGAGTTTCAGCTTCAACATTAGTCCTTCCAATGAACACCCAGGACTGATCTCCTTTAGGATGGACTGCTTGGATCTCCTTGCAGTCCAAGGGACTCTCAAGAGTCTTCTCCAACACCACAGTTCAAAAGCATCAATTCTGCGGCGCTCAGCTTTCTTCACCGTACAACTCTCACATCCATACATGACCACTGGAAAAACCATAGCCTTGACTAGACGGACTTTTGTTGGCAAAGTAATGTCTCTGCTTTTAAATATGCTATCTAGGTTGGCCATAACCTTCCTTCCAAGGAGTAAGCGTCTTTTAATTTCATGGCTGCAATCACCATCAGCAGTGATTTTGGAGCCCCCAAAAATAAAGTCTGACACTGTTTCCACTGTTTCCCATCTATTTCCCATGAAGTGATGGGACCAGATGCCATGATCTTAGTTTTCTGAACGTTGAGATTTAAGCCAACTTTTCACTCTCGTCCTTCACCTTCATCAAGAGGCTCTTTAGTTCTTCTTCACTTTATGCCATAAGGGTGATGTCATCCGCATATCTGAGGTTATTGATATTTCTCCCGGCAATCTTGATTCCAGCTTGTGCTTCATCCAGCCCAGCATTTCTCATGATGTACTCTGCGTATAAGTTAAATAAGCAGGGTGACAATATACAGCCTTGATGGACTCCTTTTCCTATTTGGAACCAGTCTGTTGTTCCATGTCCAGTTCTAACTGTTGCTTCCTGACCTGCATACAGGTTTCTCAAGAGACAGATCAGATGGTCTGGTATTCCCATCTCTTTCAGAATTTTCCACAGTTTATTGTGATCCACACAGTCAAAGGCTTTGGCATAGTCAATAAAGCAGAAATAGATGTTTTTCTGGAACTCTCTTGCTTTTTCGATGATCCAGCGGATATTGGCAATTTGATCTCTGGTTCCTCTGCCTTTTCTAAAACCAGCTTGAACATCTGGAAGTTCACGGTTCGCATATTGTTGAAGCGTGGCTTGGAGAATTTTGAGCATTACTTTACTAGCATGTGAGACGAGTGCAATTGTGTAGTAGCTTGAGCATTCTTTGGCATTGCCTTTCTTAAGGATTGGAATGAAAACTGACCTTTTCCAGTCCTGTGGCCACTGCTGAGTTCTCCAAATTTTCTGGCATATTGAGTGCAGCACTTTCACAGCATCATCTTTTAGAATTCAAAATAGCTCAGCTGATATTCCATCACCTCCAGTAGCTTTGTTTGTAGTGATGCTTCCTAAGGCCCACTTCACTTCATATTCCAGATGTCTGGCTCTAGATGAGTGATCACACCATCGTGATTATCTGGGTCTTGAAGATCTTTTTGTTTAGTTCTTCTGTGTATTCTTGCCACCTCCTCTTAATATCTTCTGCTTCTGTTAGGTCCATACCATTTCTGTCCTTTATCGAGCCCATCTTTGCATGAAATATTCCCTTGGTATCTCTAATTTTCTTGGAGAGATCTCTATTCTTCCCCATTCTATTGTTTTCCTCTATTTCTTTGCACTGTTCACTGAGGAAGGCTTTCTTATCTCTCCTTGCTATTCTTTGGAACTCTGCATTCAAATGGGTATATCTTTCCTTTTCTCCTTTGCATTTCACTTCTCTTCTTTTCACAGCTATTTGTAAGGCCTCCTCAGACAACCATTTTGCTTGTTTGCATTTCTTTTTCTTGGGGATGGTCTTGATCCCTGTCTCCTATACAATGTCATGAACCTCCGTCCATAGTTCATCAGGCACTCTGTCTATCAGATGTAGTTCCTGAAATCTATTTCTCACTTCCACTGTATAATTGTAAGGGATTTGATTTAGGTCATACCTGAATGGTCTAGTGTTTTTCCCTACTTTCTTCAATTTAAGTCTGAATTTGGCAATAAGGAGTTCATGATCTGAGCCACATTCAGCTCCTGGTCTTGTTTTTGCTGACTGTATAGAGCTTCTCCATCTTTGGCTGCAAAGAATATAATCAATCTGATTTCAGTGTGGACCATCTGATGATGTCCATATGTAGAGTCTTCTCTTGTGTTTTGGAAGAGGGTGTTTACATGACCAGTGCATTCTCTTGGCAGAACTCTGTTAGCCTTTGCCCTGCTTCATTCTGTACTCCAAGGCCAAATTTGCCTGTTACTCCAGATGTTTCTAGATTTCCTACTTTTGCATTCCAGGCCCCTATAATGAAAAGGACATCTTTTTTGGGTGTTAGTTCTAAAAGGTCTTGTATGTCTTCATAGAACCATTCAACTTCAGCTTCTTCAGCATTACTGGTCAGGTCATAGACTTAGATTACCATGATATTGAATGATTTGCCTTGGAAACGAACAGAGATCATTCTGTCATTTTTGCAATTGCATCCAAGTACTGCATTTCAGACTCTTTGGTTGACTATGATGGCTACTCCATTTTTTCTAAGGGATTCTTGCCCACAGTAGTAGATATAATGGTCATCTGAGTTAAATTCACCCATTCCAGTCCATTTTAGTTCGCTGATTCCTAAAATGTCAACGTTCACTCTTGCCATCTCCTGTTTGAACACTTCCAGTTTGCCTTGATTCATGGACCTAACATTCCAGGTTCCTATGCAATGTTGCTCTTTACAGCATCGGACCTTGCTTCTATCACCAGTCACATTCACAACTGGGTGTTGTTTTTGCTTTGGCTCCGTCTCTTCTTTCTTTCTGCAAGTATTAATATACAATATTTATTTTTCTTTTTTTGATTTACTTCATTCTGCATAAAATAGGCTCTAAGGTCATCCACCTCATCAGAATTGACTCAAATGTGTTCTTTTTTTATAGCTGAGTAATATTCCATTATATATATGTACCACAACTTCTTTATTCATTCGTCTGTTGATGGACTTCTAGGTTGCTTCCATGTCCTAACTATTGTAAACAGTGCTGCAGTGAACAATGGGGTACGTGTGTCTCTTTCAGTTATGCTTTCCTTAGGGTATACGCCCAGTAGTGGGATTGTTGGGTCATATAGTTTTATTCTTAGTTGTTTTTTTTTTAAGGAATCCCCACACTGTTCTCCAGCTATATCAATTTACATTTCCACCAACAATGCAAGAGGGTTCCCTTTTCTTCATACTCTCTCCAGCATTTATCATTTGTAGATTTTTGATTGATGGCCATTTTGACTGGTGTGAGGTGATACTGCATTGTCATTTTGATTTGTATTCTCTAACAAAGGGTGATGTTGAGTATCTTTTCATGTGTTTATTAGCCATCTGTCTGTCTTTTTTGGAGAAACCCTACCTTTGCTTTTAAGCTTATGAGTATTTTGAGGGGAAATCTAATCCACATATTTCAAATCCTTTGCACTTGAATGCATGGAAATGCTAGTTGGTGAGAGAGCAACTCAGATGACTAGGTGACTACTAAATAGTAGGGAAACTCTCTAAGCAGAAATGCATCAAAGAATGGAGAAGAGTTGTTTCTCCAAGTGCAGCAGAGAATGAGAAAGAAAAAATAGTGGATACAGACCAAGCGGTAGAACACAGCCGAGTCTGTGACCCCGCATAGAAGTGGGAGGATAGTACAGAGAACTCTGAAGTTGGATTTAGAAAACTGTGGCTTGAATTTCTTTAGCAAAGTTAGCCTTAGTTTCCTCATCTATAATCAACAATTCCTTTTCCATGTCGTTGTGAAGATATAATAATGTTTATTAAAATTCATAGTTCTATGCCTGTCACATAATAGGCACTGAATAAATATTTATTATGCTTTTAATATTTCGTATAAGTTCAAGGCAAATCCTGATTCTTGTGTGTGTTCCCCAAACTGGTTTACCCTGTCTCCCTCCCTCAAATCCTAATTGCCACCCTGAAAGCAGCAAGTACACTCTCCCTGGAAAAAACAATATAAATTGGCTCACAGGTTTGTTTGTTTTTTTTTTCACACCAAACAGCATGATTTCAAAATGCTCAAAAAATCAGAGCCAAAGCAAATTCCCTCTCTGTATACCCCAACACATACATGCACACAAACATCAACTTTTAAACCTTGGAAATCAGATGAGAGAGAGAGAGAGAAAGGCCAGCCTTCCATTGCTTCAGGTCATATACATACATACACATATATATATATATATATATACACACATACATATATATATATATATATATACTCAATATATATATATATATATATATATATATATATATATATATTGAGTTCACATTGCAAACACAAGGTGCACTGTCAGAAGTGCCTTGGGCAAAGTTTGTACTCTGCTTTGCATTCAAACTTTTGTTTACCAAGGCAATAAACCGGTCCTCTGCTGCTCCAGGTGTAAAGCTATTATGAAAAGGCCTATTTGTATTTCACCCCACCTCAGATGTACGGTATGTGGGACGTCCCGCACTGTAAGAGCAGCCGGGATTTATTTACAGAAAGAGGCACCCAAGCAGGTACTGGTGTCGTCAGGCTGGGAAAGGCTGGGCCCTGGCAGAGACGGGCCACCTCACTAGCCTCTTCCTCTTCACAGGCCCCTCAATCGCCAGCACTTGCCTCCCCTGCATTGGCAAATAACCCAGCCTACAGGTGACCCTCCAGGGCCTTTGATATATCTGTTTAGACAAGTTATTAATACATCCTCTTGGGTGTTTTGTCCTAAGCTTTCCAGCCGACCCATTCCTGACACACTTTGTACAGCCAGGAGAGGGTGGAGAAAAGCAGTAGCTGCCGAAACTTTTGCTCCAATCCCGGGCCCCAAAGTCTCCACGGTGTTCCTTCCCCCTCATTCTTGCAGGTTGTCACACCCTGATGGGTTATCTGAGGCCTGGGGTGAGTGGGAGGCAACTTTCACCCACATTTCTGACTGAGCTAAATGGCCTGGAACCCACTCTCAACTGTCTGCTGCAATCTTGGCACCGGAAGGAGGAAAGAATGTATGGAAAAGGGCAGACTCAGACTGCCAGAGCCGTTAGCCTGGTCAAGTAGGAGAGCTGCTGAGGGGTTCCAGCCGCTCTGTGGCCTCCAGGCAGGTCTGAGAGACCACCCAGAAACTTATACTAAGGCACACAGCTGTGGCAGCGTCGCAGCTAAACACATAAGCTGCAAGACACAAGCAAAGCTCTCAGTCCTGGGCTGGAATTGGGGCCTCTCTTATTTTCTGGGAGGTTATTCCAACTTCTTTATAACTTTGGGTTCCCATGTTTCCTAAGCCCCCACTAGGTACAGGAGCTTTAACCAGGGCCAAGCACATTGTGTTATGGTTGTTGTTTAGTCACTAAATTGTGTCCTACTCCTTGGAGACCCTAAGGACTGTAGCCCACCAGGATCCTCTGTCCATGAGCTTTCCCAGGCAAGAATACTAGAGTGGGTTGGTATTTCCTTCCCCAGGGGATCTTCCTGACCCAGAGATCAAACCCATGTCTCCTGCTTGGGAGGCAGATTCTTCACCACTGAGCCACCTGGGAAATCCCCTAGCACATTTTTAGGTACTCCATAAATGATTTTGAGCAATGAATTAACACCAACTTCATTCCTTGAAAAAGCAAGATCTTGAATGAGATAATTAAGCTCTATGAGCTCGGATTCATCATCTGTAAAGTGGGGATCATAATAGCCATTTCCTTTCAGAGTAATTGTAACCCTTTGATAACTCTAAAGAACTACACAAACATTGGTAGTTATAGCAACACAGAACACCTTCTTAAACTCACAAGGTCAAGACAGACTCTGCCTTGTCACTGTCTCCCTCGTGCTGCCTAGAAACCCAATGTAACACACTCCCATCAATCATCTATGAAGGCTGAGGCTCCACGGAAGCCATCAAGAGTCCAGAGATGAACATACGGGGAGTTTGGTGGGTAAGGCATGAGCGTAAGGAAAAGACACTCCATCACTGAACATATAATTACTGAGAGTTTAGCAGTCAGTCATTCAGTAGCTGTTGAGAGCCAATTATGGACAAAGCTCTGGGAATTCTTGGCAGTGGGAGTTGTTTCAGTTAGGATAGACTAAAGTAAAGACTCAACACAAAACGCATTTATTTGTTATTCACATAACAGTCCCGGATGGATATGTAGGTTGCTGGCGCAACCCTTCTTCACTTAGTCATTCGACAGCCCAGGTTCCTTTCATCTTGTGCCTCCACCATCCCGAAGGGCCTTGTCATCATCTGGTAGAAAGGGGAAAACATGCAGGAGTGTGCATGAGAGGTTTTCATGGGCCAGGCCTGGGAAGCAGCACTGACTGTTTTCACTCATGTTCCAGTAGCTACAACTCTGTCCCTCCTAACCACAAAGGAATATGACATGAGCCTTACTTTGTTTCCAGGAAGAAGAGATAGATTTTGGTCAACACCTAGCCAATGCTGATACAACGACATAGCAAGTAGCAGACAGATCCCTACCCTCAAGGAGCTTACAGTTTGGGGAAGGTTATGATAAACAGGTACACATATAACCAAGATAATTTCACATAATATTATAATAGCTGCTCTGAAGAAAATAAATAGGGGAATATGATGGTGACTTTGGGTGAAGGGCCTTATTTTAGATGGGAGAGGGTATTATATAAGCTGAGACTCCAATGATAAAAAGTAATCAGTTAGGGGAGAGACAAGAGGAGGAGCAGAGGCCTACAGCAAACAAGTACAAGGTGGCAAGATGGGACTGCCTGGGATGCTAAGGATGGAACAAAGGCCAGCGCGGTTGGGGTGCTGTGAGTGAGGGGAGAACTTTATAGGATGAGGGCACAGAAGTTAGAGAAGGGCTAGGTTAGGTCAGGTCTTAGAAGCCAAGGTGAAGAATTTGTATTTTTAAACAATAAACTGTTGAAGATTCAAGGTGATCCAAGTAGAAAAGAGTTGTGTACCAGTCTGGGACCTATTCATCAACAAATTCTTTCATCCATTCGCTGTTGTTTCCCAGCTCTTTTCTGATCTGCAGAAGGGCTATGTACCCAGGCTCCTATGTCACCTGCCTTCCAGCTAATAACAGTCAGTGGAAGGTGTTGGTAGGAGTTTGGAGGGTAGGAGAAAGGGTGAAACTGGATATATACCTCTCTCCCCTTTCTGTCTCAGGAAGCTTCTACAGCAGGGCTCTGTCTTCTCCATAGACAGGCCCACCTTGATCCAGCTTCTACCAGGTGATTCTCTGGACTCAGTATATGACCTTCTCTCTATGTCCCTCTCTAGCCCGGCCTCATAGAATCCTAGTAGCAACCACTGTTATGGCTAATGGCTGGATTGGCTTTGTGGCTTCTTCCTATCACCTGTTTAGCCAATGACTGGCCTTAGATTTCCTGCTTTTAGACACTTAGAGTGGCTTTAGTTTCCCTGATTGGACCCTGAATGGCTTCAGTTTCCCTGATTGGACCCTGATGACTGATATAAGGTAGAAATCACACGCTTGGGGAAAGTTCCTTCAGCTCACCACCTGGTACCAGGCCGGGTACATGGCAAGTCAATGGTGACAGCCTTAGTTTCCTATGACTACTGTCACAGCATAAATATTACAGCTCTGGAGGTCAGAAGTCTGAATAGGTCTGTTTCACTGGGTTAAAATCAAGGAGGCTCTAAGGGAAAATCTGTTTCCTCGTCTTTTCCAGATTGAAGAGACTACTCACATTCTTTCTTGGTCCATGGTTCCTTCCTACATCTTCAAGGGCAGCCACAGCAGATCAAGTCTTTCTCACCATGCTACCACTCTGCTTCTGACTCTTGTGCCTGCCTCTTCCGTATTTAAGGATTTTTTGCGATTACATTGTGGGCACATGATTAGTCCTGGATAATATTGCTAGTTTTTAAGGTAGGCTGATGAGCAAGCTTAATTCCATCTGCAGCCTTAATTAGCCCTCACCATTTAATATAACGTATTCATGGGTTCTGGGGATTAGGACATGGACATCTTCTGGGGCCATTATTCTGCCTGCTGCAGTGATTCACTGAGCAAATAAGTCAGAATAGGAGGAGAGAGGTCATGGAGGCTTGCTGAAGGGGACAGTTGCTTGGTGCCTTACCCTGCACACAGGGACAATTGATGCCCGTGAGCTGAAAGGAACACAGAGCGTCTAGTCCTGCGGAGAGAGCATTTGTGTCCTGTGGTTCAGAGGATTTTGTCCAGATACCCTTGAGGCTAGGCTTGCTGTCAGGAACCCCTCTGAATCTTCTCTTGCCTGTCACTCCAGGGATGCGATGCTGGGACCCAGCTCCTGTTCATCTCTCACCCAGCATGGCATGTAGGTTTCTTGTTTTCCCAAAGGAAGGTTCATTTCAGAGAGAGGAGTGGGTGAAGGCAAACTGCTGGCTGAAGCACGTGAGGCCCATCAGTTCCAATCTGGGGACAACTGGAGTTGATGTGGGCCCTCCAGCCAAATGTAATCAAACGCCTTCTGCTGCCAGACGATGTGTTGTTCAGAGAGGGGCTGGGGGGGCGGGGTGGGGGAGGGTTGCTGTGAATCCAAGATGCCTCTGTAACTTTATCAGATGGATCCTCGGAGGCGAGGAGGGAAATTCACTGTACTGGCAAAGGAACTTCAAAATCACAGCCGATTCCTGAAAAACTCTGAAAACTGCCTACAGGGGAGAAAATCTGTAAGGCTGTGGTGGCCGGCACACACTTGGAGTGGGAGGATTTGTGACCACGTAAGCCCGTGGGGCAGCACGTGGTACCAGATCTCCAGGAAAGAATCCTGGGCCCCTCTACCAGTTCATTGTGTTTAGGACGGGGAGGCGAGTTTGAAGAGGACAGAATTTGGGTAAGTATAGAATGGCTTTCTCTATTTTGAGCTAGATTTTATGGAAATGACTTTTTAAAAACCACTTCATTGGAGCTAGAATTCCCCCACCCACTCTTCCTCCACCTCCCAGCCCAGCAAGCACACGAGGGCAGAACACCATGAGGATGGCCCTGCCAGGTCTGAGCCCGGGAGTAGGAGGGGCCTGGGACGTGGGCCTGGGGTTAATGTCTTAGTCACTGCAATCCAGACACACAGAGACTCTGATTTCAAATTCTGAGCTTTGCGAAGATTCAGATAAATCTTTGGAGCAGAGAGCTGTTTTTAAAGGAGCGTATCACGGTTGAGAACCTCCAACTGTCTTTGTTGGTTAAGAATGATCTTTAGGAAGAGATGCAGGATGCAATTCTGGTTATGTAACTGGCATCCAGGTGGTATAACTGCATCTTTCTCAGCACAGATTACATTACATTAGTGACATGCTTTGATCTGATAGATAGTTTTTCGTTCTTGAGAACCTTGAAGGACTAAGGAACTTTTTAAGGATTAACTTTAAAAATGGACAAATAAAAGCATCAGGGCTTCCCCAATGGCTCAGTGGCTAAAGAATCTGCCTACAAATGCAGGAGACACAGGAGACATAGGTTCTATCCTTAGATTGGGAAGATCCCCTGGAGGAGGAGATGGCTACCCACTCCAGTATTCTTGCCTGGAGAATCCCATGGACAGAGGAGCCTTGCAGGCTACAGTCTATGGGGTTGCAAAGAGACAGACACGACTTAGTGACTGAGCACACATAAGCATCAGACTCATCTCAAAGGAGATGTAGGAGACTTGGGAGAAATTTGGGTGATGAGAAATAGGAGCAAGAGAGAAACTGTCTTCTCCCTGCCCCCTTGTGTGCCTTTTATATTGTGCATGTTATGCGTGTGTTATTTATTCTAAAAATATATTTAAAATACTTTGTAATCTACAGAATCAATATTATCTCCATAAAGTCAAACAGGTAGAACAAGGGAACTATAGTGAAATTTAATAGTACCCCACTTGCCATGATGAGATTGCTTTTCTTATATCTACCTTTGGATATTTTCTGTATCTTCCTCGATGAACAATCATAATAAATAGGGTTTTTGCAATGATTGTGAAAGTTATATTTTTGAAACAATCAGAGGCAGCAATATTTCCATAGGCCACAGCTACCTTAATCTATACATCAGACCGAAGCTGATAAGATAGTTCCCGCCCAAATGCCTTTTCCATTTTCCAGTTTCTTCTCAGTTTGCCAATGAGTAGGCTGTGTTTCTAGGTCTGATTCGTGGATCTCCTGTTCTTCACTCAGTCATAGTGAAACGTCGTACGTACATCACCCTTCGTGACGGCTGGGTTTCGGTTCAGTTAACCTCCCTCTTATCACTATCATCTCCGCCGTCAATCCAGCACCATCACCCACTGTCAGCAAGCTTTTCTCAGTTCAGAGCTGTGTGCATTTTTAAGTGCTTGCAATCTCAAGCCATGTGCTGTGAGGGATGCGGAGGTGAATCCATTCTGCCCACTAAGATACTCCGTAGCAGAAGCGAGAGACCATATATGGAGTCAGCTTCCATTGGAACTAGAAAGTGATGAGGACTTTAAAAGGTACCATGACATATTGCAACTGGCAGATAGGAGAAGCAGGAAGGTATGCTTCAGGGAGGAAACCTTCTTTCCTTTGATCCTCCTGAGTTCTTCAGCTAAGCTTTTCTCTCCAGGCTTTATCACAGTCTGCCATGTGTCATGTCCTTATCTTGATCCTTTTTCTTGCCTACCATAGCCCAAGTGAGTGTCTTAGTGTAACAGAGATACCAGCAAAATACTATGGAGCTTGGAGGAAGCTGAAATTAACCCTGGAGGCACAAGGTATAGAGGAGCTAGCATGTGAACAGGCTGGGGGGACAGATGGCATTTAGATAGCGGAGACAGAGGAAAGAGTGACTTCAGAGGAAGAGGAGGGCACAGAGATGTGGGGGTGCTGTGAGGGAGGAGGTGCTGCATTGGGACGCTCTTGTCTGAACTTTAGATTCCACTTCTGCTAAGTGAAGATGATCACAGCACTGACCTCAGAGGTTGCTGTGAGCATCAAGTAGCATATCAAACAGCATAGCTAACATTTACAAAGCATACACTGCGGGTCCAGGGTCACACAGATGACAAGCAGCAGAGACCGGATACACACTTGTGGCTCAGAAAAAAGTGCCCTTAGCCACTATTCTATACCACCCTCAAAAGATGAAAGAGCAGTCCATACACCAAAGAACTCACAAGTGTGTGTTACACTACCCCTTCTAACTTGAACCTGTCCCTTGAACCTGAAAGATTTCTGCTTTGAAACTCTAGATTGTTTCTGAGCTAACTGAGCTTCCTGGAGAGTCGTCCTGGGCCTGGCCTAATTTGGCTTTTGGCCTGAGGTGTTGGAAGGGTCACCCATTCTAGGCCTGTCTGTGACCAGAACCCCCTTGACTCCCACTGGGAGAAACCAGCAGCCATCAGAAGCCTCTCTTAGTCCTCAAGTTTTCTGTTGTCAAAGACAGGAGTCCCTGAGGCCTCTTCCAGATTGAGAGCCCCATTGAAGAGTCAACCCAGGACCCAGTTACTTCCAGGGATGTGAACAACTATCTGTTCCTCCTTGCCTTTGCCTGATAAACACCATGACACCTTCTTGGAGGAGGCTTTTCATTTTTACTGGACAAATGCTAACAAACTCAAGTTTCCACTGGGTTTCCAGTGGAAACCCAGTTTTGAAAGTGGTGCTGAGGCAGTATTCCCTAGGTGTTCTCTATTATTTGTTCTCATATTGCTGTGGTGCCACCTGCAATGGCACCATTACCGCTTTTGATAGGAAAATCATTCAGTAATAAAGTTCCTTTTCTGTGATCTCTTAGAAAAATCAAACCTATTTTTCTTTTTGGCTGTACCGCTTGGCATGTTGGATCCTAGTTTGCCAATCAGGGATTGAACCCATGCCCCCTGCATTGAATGGGCAGAGTCTTAACCACTGGACCACCAGGGAATTTTCCCCAAACATAAGCCTTTAGAGTGATAACACATATTTGACATTTTAGCTCACATAACTTTTACCTACATAACTTTTGGTCCTTCTGCCAATGTTTTGGTGGTGTGCATGGAGGCTGGGAAAATGGAAGGGAGATGCATAGAGACGAGGTACCATTTCCCTTGGATTCACAGGGACTTAGGCTCAGAATGGTCAGCAACGTGAAAGTCAAAAAGTCAGTCAGTGATAATGTAGGGCTCAAATGCTAATTTCCTGCCTCCAGACTCCATGAACTTCTACCTTTCCTGAGCTCTGTGGAAAGCCCCATTTCCAGATCCTTAGCTGTGAAGGGAGGTTGTGCCTGGTTTCCACACCCTCCCAAGTCCATCCTCAGCTACACTAATCTAAGGAATGTTTTATATTCAGTTGGGAATGCAACTCATGGCCTAGGGTTCTCAACTAGGGGCAATTTTGCCCCCAGGGAACAATTGGCAACATCTGGTTAGGTTGTTACAACTGGGGAGAGGGAAGAGGATGCTACTGGCATCTAGTGGGTAGAGATCAGAGATGTTGAAAGACATCCTACAATGGAAAGAACAGCCCTCTATAGCAAACAGTTGTCTGGCCTCAAATGTTAACTGTGCCAAGGTTGGGAAGTCCTAAGTCAGAGTAAAAGGAAAACCCTCCAATTCCCAGATCCCATGCACATAGAGAGTTTTCATGGATGTCTCCTTTAAAAAAAGAAAAAAATCCATAGGTGTTTTCACAGACTTTTCCCCTCCTATCATAATGAGGATCTGTCAAATATGTCAAAAATGAAAGGGGAAAATGAGCCCAGAGAAAAAAGGTGAGTGCTCAGGATCACAAGCTCATATGTGTTGGAGAAAGAACAGGCCAGTCCTCTGACCTGAGTTGAATGCATTTTCTACTTCTCGTGCTAAATTCTCCGCTCACCAGCTCTGCTTTGAGCCATTTTCTAACTCACTGATTCAACAAATGTTGTGATCTGAATATGTTTTCTGACACAGACATGCTTATAGCTTATTCTAACACAGAACAAGGAGACGAGAAGCAACCTAACACATGAGAAGAATTTCTTTGATTCTGCCTCGGTTCTCTGCATGTTGGTTCTCTGCGTGTTTCTAGACCCAAGGCTGTGTCACAGCTGCTGGGCAGGGGTGGGGGGATGGGCGACTCTTTCTCTCTCTCCTAAGGAGACAGAAGGTCAAAACTCTCTACTGGAAATGAAACTGACACCATCTAAGCCCTCAGGCTTCCTTGCAAGAGGCACATTACTGAAAATACCTAAGTTTCTTGGAACTGAAAGATTTTTTTTCTTATTTGATTTTTCGTAGATTGTTCTGTTGGTTTAATGTTTGTTTTTTACTCAGTCAGTTAGTGAAACTCGGTTGGTCAGTGAAACTTTCTAGGGACTGCAGGTTTCACTTTCAGGGGCTGAAAGTTTGGGTTTGGGCTTTTAAAGCCTCGGTAAAGGCAATCAACACTCCTAGGTTCAGAGTGAGTTTAAAATTACATGAACACACACAAAAAACACTTAGATAGTATTTATTGAGTAGATTCATTCATACAAAATATTTATTCGACATGTGCTCTATATTAGACTCTGCTATGGGCAACAGACAAACAGCCAGACAGAGACGTTTCCTTCCCTCAACTGCTTACTGTCTGAGTGGGAAGTGAATCAGTAAATAGCTCTGCTCTTCTCCTGCCAAACACCCTTTATCCACTGTATCAGGGTCTTAGCTTACATTTTATTCTCTTACAAGAACACTTCTACCTTTTTTTTCTTTGTCAAATTCCTACTTAGTCTACAAGAGCAAAATTGGAGCCAACTCTTTCAAAAAGATAAAAAACAAAAACCTTTAGAAATCTCCCTAGCTGACCAGGAAATGCTGGTTGAGTATATCTTCAACTTCTCCAAGTGGCTACAAAACTATTTCACATTTATTGTGTCCCCTTGTAGGCAAGCAGTGTAGCCTGGTTGTTAAGTGGCACCTGTGTTCAAATTTGAATTGTATCATGTACCTGCTGTTGCCTTGAGCAGGTTACTTAGCCTCTTTGTGAGCCTAGTTTCCTGGTCTGCTGTAAGGAGAAAATATCACAGAGCTTGCAGCAGTTATACCTGGCAGGTGGCAACTGCTCAGCACAGAGTCAGACCAAGAACCAGGCACTAGGTAGACTCTGTGCTATGAAGGGTCCAAGAAGCCAAGGGACATGGGCACTCTCCCATGAGAGCTCATCATAAAAGAAGTAGACAAAAAGTTTACAAAATCTCTGTAGAACATAGACATAGGTGTGCTAGGACATTTGCTATAAGACATATTTGGGAACAAGTGAAAATTAATTCTAAACAAGTGGATCAGATTCTCTGCAAAAGTTCTTGGAAAGAAGAGGGGTTTGTGACTGAAGTGGGATTGGATATGGGCTGATTAACAGACTTAGTTGGAAACATAGTTAAACCCAAACTCTTAAAGGCTTAAAAAAAAATAGGCTTCATTGGGTCTTCGTTGAAGCGCAAGGGCTTCTCATTGTGGTGGCTTCTCTTACTGGAAAGCACAGATTCTAGGGCACTCAGGCTTAGTTGCCCCAAGACATGTGGGAATCCTCCTGAACTAGGGATCTATGTCCTCTGCATAGGAAAGTGGATTCAGGGAAGTCCTCTTAAGGGCTTTAGATGCTCCGTATGAAGGTTTGGACTTCCACACAAGAGCAAAAAGAAGCCACTGAAGCTTTCTGACTTGGAACGTTGGCTTAAGTTGATTAGATTCCTATCAAAGAGCTCACAGTCTGGTCAAGGAGAGAGACAAATGGAGAATAAACAGTAAAAGGATGTGATGAGTGAGATGCTAGAGGCATGAAAATAAGTGCTTGTGAGATGCATGGATAAGGGAACAACTAAAGAGGAAGGTTTTGTGAGAGGAGATGAAGAAATACAACATGAGCAATGTTAGATACTCCATCATCACAGTTCCACATCAAGCTGTACTTAATACTTTAATTTTCTCTGCCTTTGTGGATTGTGAATTCCTGAAGCTTTCAGGCACAGAAACTATACACAACAAATCTTCATAAAATACTGATTAAAATCAAAGATTGAAGATAACTCTGGGCAGAGCATGCAAGTGAATTGAGAAGGAAGGGTATTAAGGCTGGGAGACCACTTAGCAAGTTTCTGCAACAGTTCAAGTGATAGCTAGTGACGCAGAAAGAAGAGTAAAGGAGACATGGAAGGGATAAGATGGGCTGGAGATAGACACCGAAAAAGAACACACATCAGGGACTGGTTGAAGGTGAAAAGGGTGAGAGAGGAGGAGGGGTCAGAATTTACTCAAGATGTTGAATGTGAGTGCTTGGAAGGATGATGAGTGCCATCAACCTATCAAGGACTCAAATCGTATGGACATAGCACCAGTAGGAATTCAACAAATATTTGTGGAAAGAATGGATGGATGGATGGATGGATGGATAGATGGACTGATCTTCAATGTTAATCAGGGAATTAGGGTGTCATTTATCATTGTGGCTGAAGGGGAGCTTATGTGTCATCAACCCACTCATTCTATATATGAGTGAAATGAGGTAAGATGAGGGAACTGAGTGCTTTTGATCACAGAGCTACTAGGTGATAAATTTAGGGCATGAAATTAAATCTCTGGATGCCTAGGCTAGTGTTCTTTCCAGTATGTTATATGGTTATTTTCTTCAATTCTTAAAAAGAATCTCAGAGGAAATGGTATGCATGAATATCATATACCACTTGTAATTTGTTTTTTTTTTTTAACTAAAAGCTACATTGGAATTTCATTTCCGTTTCACTGATTAAAATAGGAATTCTGAAAGTCATGCATATTGATTGAGGAGTCCTCAGCTTTGGGGCCAAATTCTTCCAGTGGCTGTTACCTTCTACAATCCTGTTTCCCCAGACATCCCTCTCTGGCCGACCCAAATGCACAACTTGCAACTAAAATATGTGGGATATGCCTTGGTGAATGTCTGCAGAAGACTGGCTAGCATAGGGTAGTTCTGAAAGTATGTTCACTACTTTGCAAAGATGAAATTAACTTTTGGATAGACAGCCACTTGGCAATTTAGTCAATCAACATCTATGCGGCATGACTCTAAACCAGAGGGACTAGTTTCCTTAACCAGTTGCCTACCCCTTCTCCAAAACCCAAAGCCAGGTTCCTTACTGTCCCCCACTTTGTATGTACTTAGTGCCTCCTGTCTGCTCCTCAGCACACTAGCTGTCGAGGTGGAAGAGAAGATAATAAGTTCAAGATACGATTCCTACTTTAAAGAGTTTACATCCCAATTGAGGAGAGGAAACTCACACACAAAAAAATCACACAATAATTTATGATGTAAAAGCACGTTCTCTTAGGTAAATTTCACCACTGAACAACTAATAGAGTGAGAGAATCTCAAATTCAGAAGTTTATCACTCCAAATTTCTTTGGGGTATTTGAGGATAATGACAACATCCTAGCCCATAGGCCATTAGTCTCTGAGGTTAGAGAACACACCTTCTCACTTGCTGGTCCTCCTAGAACAGTACTGTGAGGGACAAACAATCAATTAATTAAATGGCATGTCGTGATGAAGTGCTAGGAGAACAGGAGAAGAGCATTCCACCCAGTCTGGGAGGAGCCACCTGAGCCTCCATGCTTCTGTCCTGTCTCCTCCCCAATTCAGCTTCCAGAATGTTGTTGTTGTTCAGCCACTCAGTCATGTCCCACTCTCTTGCGACTCAATAGACTGTAGCCTGCCAGGCTCCTCTGTCCATGAGATTTCCCAGGCAAGAATACACACCAGTCAGAACAACCATCATCAAAAAGTCTACAAACAATAAATGCTGGAGATGGTGCAGAGAAAAGGGAATGCTCTTGCATTGTTGGTGGGAATGTAAATTGATACAGCCACTATGGAAGATGGTATGGAGATTCCTGAAAAAACTAGGAATAAAACCACCATATGACCCAGCAATCCCACTCCTAGGCATGTACCCTGAGCAAACCAAAATTGAAAAAGACACATGTATCCCATTGTTCATCGCAGCACTATTTACAATAGCTAGAACACAGAAGCAACCTAGATGTCCATCGACACATGAATGGATAAAGAAGTTGTGGTACATATTCACAATGGATTATTACTCAGCCATTAAAAGGACCACATCTGAGTCAGTTCTAATGAGGTGGATGAACCTAGAGCCTATTATACAGAGTGAAGTAAGTCAGAAAGAGAAAGATAAATATCATATTCTAACACATATATACGGAATCTAGAAAAATGGTACTGGAGAATTTATTTACATGGCAGCAGTGGAGAAACAGACATAGAGAATAGACTTATGGACATGGAGAGACGGGAGGAGAGAGTGAGATGTATGGAAAGAGTAACATGGAAACTTACATTACCATATGTAAAATAGACATCCAACAGGAATTTCCTGTATGGCTCAGAAAACTCAAACAGGGGCTCTGTATCAACCTGGAGGGATGGGATGGGGAGGGAGATGGGAGGGAGGTTCAAAAGGGAGGGGATATATGTATACCTATGGCTGATTCATGTTGAGGTTTGACAGAAAACAGCAAAATTTTGTAAAGCAATTATCCTTCAATTAAAAAAAAAAAAAAATACCAGAGTGGGTTACCTTTTCCTCCTCTAGGGGATCTTCCCAACCCAAGGATTCAACTCACGTCTCCTGCATTGCAGGCAGATTCTTTACCACCTGAGCCACCAGGGAAGCCCAGGCTGAGCCAGCTGTTAAAGCTTCTGAAGGTTCCCTATTGTGGCAGTATGCTTTAATCATAGCTATGGCCAGCATTTATTGAGCATTTATACCACACCAGGCTTTCTTCTTAATACTCTGTGTGCATTATATCATTGTATGGTGACAACGGTTCAGACATCTTGGTGCCAGCATAGCCAGTACCTAGGTGTGTGTTATTAGAACTGCTAATTCTCTCTAAGCCATTTCCTCTCCTGGCAAAGGAGGAGGTGGTTCTAGTACTGGAGAGCGAGTATGAAAGAAGCAGCCCCATTCAACTGTCCGTAGGAGTGTAAACCATTAATAGTACAACTCTTTTCAAAGGGAATGAGGTAATTCCTAGTAAGGTTTTAAATGTGCATAGTCTTTGATTTAACAACCTAACCTCCAGGAATCCATCCTATAGAGATCATAGCAAGGGCATGTCAGGATTCACATGCAAGGATGCTCAAGGTAGCGTTATTTGTAAAAGCAAACATGTTAAAGCATCATCAA
Organism: Giraffa tippelskirchi; assembly: GCF_054371585.1. Lineage (NCBI taxonomy): Eukaryota > Metazoa > Chordata > Mammalia > Artiodactyla > Giraffidae > Giraffa > Giraffa tippelskirchi. Next base: position 155,849,028 of record NC_137276.1, on the reverse strand, counting down.
TGTCTATTAACAGGAAAATAGTTGAAAACTTTTGGTTCATCTAGTCTAAGGACTAGACTACTTGTGAGGTATGGAGTTAGAGATTTTTTCACAACACATTTTTAAACTAAAAAGCAGATCAATATGTAAGGCATATTTTTTTTCTATAAATACGTGTGTGAGTGTACATGTGTATATATATATGTGTGTGTGTGTGTATATATGTGTATATATATATATGTAGAGGGAGATATATTTGCTTTAACTTGGGAAGATATCTTGACTGATAAATGCTAACAGACTGAAGGAGGAAACTTAAAGTTTGTTACATAATTTTTTAAAAGAACAGCATAGGATAATTTTTACTTTGGGGGGCTTTTAGAACTTTTCAAATACAAACTAACACCTGCCTATATGGAAGGAGAATCTGGGCAAACAGGACACTCTTTTGTTCTCTGATTACTTACTGTTACCTAAAGGAGACCCAACAGAGAAAAGTTTCTGTGCCAGGGCTGGGGGCAGTCTGGAAGGCTAGGTGAGGACTTGAGATGGGAAAGAAAGTAGAGAAAAGCCCCTGAGAAGGCAGAAAGGTAGGGGTTCACTGCACAAGGTAAAGCATTTAGTGAAGACAGCCTACAAGTTCACAAGTTCAGAGGAGCGGAATCACATATTCAGTTTGAAATTATTTTATTTTAGTTTTTGGCCATGCCACACTGCTTGCAGGATCCTAGTTCCCCAATCAGGGATAGAACCCATGCCCCTTTCAGTGGAAACACAAAGTCTGAACCATTGGACCACCAGGGAATTCCCCAGTTTGAAATTGTTTGAGTTACTATCACGCTTCCTTCCTCTGTGTCCAGCCCTGGATATTCTTCTGTGAAGCCTATTTCACACACATACACTCATGTTAAAATTAAAAATATGTGTAACAAGGACAAAGATGACTTCCATCATCCCTAAGCTCCCTCCTGAGTAAAACCTGGGGTGTGTCTGTGCCTTTATGTTTGCCTCTCCTTATCTGGACCCACCTCCATCCCACCTTTTCCTCCTGCCAGGCCCACGTGTCTACTAAGGAGGTTCATCCCGTTCAACCCCCAGGTAAGCCACCTGCCCTTCCACACCTTCCAGCTTCTACATGTGCTTCTCTTGGTCTAGAGTCCCTCCACTTTCTCTGCCTGGAGGATCCTACTACTACTAGTGCCAGCATGCATGCATGCTTAGTCACTCAATCTTGTCTGACTCTTTGTGTCCCCATAGACTGTAGCCAACCAGGTTCCTCTGTCCATGGGATTTTCTAGGCAAGAATACTGGAGTGGGTTGCCATTTCCTCCTCCAGAGGATCTTCCCAAACCAGGGATCGAACCCACGTCTCCTACATCTCTTGCATTGGCCAGTGGATTCTTTACCCTCTGAGTACTACTTAACCTTTATGGCTGTGCTCCGATATGCTCTTCCTAGAAACTTTGGTTGTCCTGGAAACAGAATCAGTCACTTTTTGCTCCCAACACACTCTGTTCAAGAAAGTGAAAGTGTTAGTCGTTCAGTCATGTCTGACTCTTTGCAACTATAGCTTACAAAGCTCCTCTGTTCATGGGATTCTCCAGGCAAGAATACTGGAGTGGGTAGCCATTCTCTTCTCCAGAGGGTCTGCCCAACCTAGGGATCGAACCTGGGTCTCCTGCATTGCAGGCGGATTCTTTACTGCCTGTGCCACCAGGGAAGCACTCCGTGTGTACCTTCCTTCTGCTTTGTCGAGCAAAGGAAGCAGTCACCATTGTTCTCATCCCTGAGGGTGTGTTTACTTATTTCTTCGGCCTCCAGCACAGGGCCCCATCCATTGTAGATGCTCAAAAACTGCTGGAATAATAACGAATGTGCAAATGAATGAATCTGACTTTGTCTATCTGTGATTTCAAAGTCCTTCCTGGCGCTGAAACCTTTCTGCCTGTAATGGGCACCCAGTGATCCAAAATCTACGGGAACATTCTGATCTGGACACCTCCTGCTCCACCAGCAAATAACATTACTCTGTCAACTGGACATTTCAGGCTGTGCTGGCCCCTGGAGGGGCCTCGAAGCCTGTTCAGATTCCCAGTGATCAGTATCCCCAGGCCAAGGGGTGCAGGCTGACTGGGTCTGGGTCTAGGCCTGGCTAAGAGGTGGTAGCTGGGCCAGCAGAGGGGACATCAGCCTGGGAAGAGAGTTTTTTTCACTGAAAAGGTGGATTCTGTCTTGTAGCTGATGGCCTGTTAATAGCTTAATGATCATGTGAAAGTCCTTGGCCTGGCCTAGTCCGGTGCTGAGAACTGGCAGTGCCAGGCCTGACACAGGAGAGCCCCACCCAGGTTAACTGATCTGTTTCTGTCCTCCAACAGGCCCTGGGCAGGATCAGCACATTTTCCTCTCTGTCCAGGTCTTTCCTGTGCCAGAATCACAAATGAAACTTTTCTGAGCTGAGCTGGTCAGGTAGATGTTTAGTTGTCCCTGTCTTGTGTGGGTACCCACATGCCTTCATTGCATCCCTCTTCTCTCTCCTCACAGTTTTCTCTCCTTCCCAACTTAGCTCTGATTTTCTCTCTGGATGTCTCTGCCTGTCTCTTTTTAGCATTTAATGCCCCTTCCTTCATTCCCTTTCCCTTCCCCTCCCTCCTTTCCTTCCTTCCTTTCTCTCCTTCCTTCCTTGCCTTCCTCCTTCTTTCCCTCCTTCCCTCCTTCTTTCCTTTCTTCCCTCTCCACCATCCTTCCTTCCTTCCCTCATTTCCTTCTTTCCCATGTTTACTTGTTCTCAGTTTTTCTTATCTCTGTCTCTCATTCCTCTGCCCTCAGTCTAGATTCTTCCTCCACCTCCTGTCCACAAGGACCTCCTCCACTCCCCCTTCCTCCTGCCATCTCATTTTGAACTACCATTTGAGAAACCTCTCCTTTGCTCTCTTGCTTGTACTGTTGGACAGAAGTCCCTTAGGTTTTTATGTCATCTCCCCTTCCTTATCCTCCTCCAAGTTTCTGAGTGAAAATGTCACTTCATCCAAAATTGTTTCAGGTAGCACCCTTGTTGTCTGTCTGTTGCCAGGATCCCCTCCCGATGGCCAGGTTGACCAATGCTTATGCACAGAGAACAGACCTATGTCCCTGGCCAAAGTCAGTGGGGGATGGGGTGGGGTGTTGACTCTGAAATGAGTCTCAGGATGACACTCATCCTGAGTCTGACAACTGGAAGTTTAAGAGTTGGCTTCCTTGCTGGAGAGGGTGTGGAGAAAAGGGAACCCTCTTACACAGTTGGTGGGAATGCAAACTAGTACAGCCACTATGGAGAACAGTGTGGAGATTCCTTAAAAAACTGGGACTAGAACTGCCATATGACCCAGCGATCCCACTGCTGGGCCTACACACCAAGGAAACCAGAATTGAAAGAGACGCGTGTACCCCAATGTACATCGCAGCACTGTTTACAATAGCCAGCACATGGAAGCAACCTAGATGTCCATCAGCAGACGAATGGATAAGGAAGCTGTGGTACATATACACAATGGAATATTACTCAGCCATTAAAAAGAATACATATGAATCGGTTCTATTGAGATGGATGAAACTGGAGCCCATTACACAGAGTGAAGTAAGCCAGAAAGAAAAACACCAATACAGTATACTAATGCATATATATGGAATTTGAAAGATGGTAATGATAACACCATATGTGAGACAGAATAAGAGACACAGATGCATAGAACGGTCTTAAGGACTCTGAGGGAGAAGGTGAGAGTGGGACGTTCTGGGAGAATAGCACTGAAACATGTATATTATCATATGTGAAACAGAACACCATTCCATGTTCGATGCATGAGACAAATGCTCAGGGCTGGGGCAATGGGATGACCCAGAGGGATGGGATGGGAAGGGAGGTGGGAGGGGGGTTCAGGATGGGGAACACATGTAAACCCATGGCTGATTCATGTCAATGTATGGCAAAAACCACTACAATATTGGAAAGTAATTAGCCCCCAACAAAAATAAATAAATTTATTAAAAAAATAAAAAAGAGTTGGCTTCTTGCTCTTCTTCCCCATCTCCTAAGCCTGGGCAGGGTCCCTCTGTGTACCCTGGCCACCCAAGAGTACTCAGAGACATAAAGTAGGAAACCCAATGATGCCAAGCCAGATACGCCCATTTTCTGACCTTTTCTGATTCCTCATAAAGGATGAAACAGAGGCCACTGCTAAGCTTATCATTACTCTAAAGGGCTTCAAGGGCACAATCTGCAAACAGATGAAGTATCTCTTCCATGAATTCATTCAATCGACAACTGGGCAGCATTTCTGGCCTTGTAAACAGTAACACAAAGATGTTCCCAATTCTCAAAGAGCTTATGACTTAAGAGAGGAAATGGATACATACACAGGGATATTAGAAAAGCTCAAGGAAAGTATGGACAAGGTGTTGAACTAGAGACTGACTGGCAAATGGGAAGATATACAAGAAGGAGAGAGTTCAGCATTTAATTTTTGCCAAAAAAAAGAATAAACATTTGTGTGTATGCATGGTGGTTGAGAGAACTGGAGAAAAATGAAAAGTTACGGGGGAAAGTATGAAAAACTTAGTGACACCCTAATTTAAAACTAGTGGTCAAAGATTTAATTCACTCCCCATACAAGAATCTACTGACATTTTATTTCAAGTGGACACATGTCATCAACCCCTAAGCCCTGACTCTGGTTAGATATACTGAAGCCAGAGGAAGAAAGACAAGCTGGAAAGAGGATTTGGAACCAACAGATTGACTCACAGTTGTCTTTAACTTGCCACTTTGAGTGAATCTCTTCTCCTTCAGCCCTCAATGATTCCAAGGTCCAATCAACTTTAAATGTGATGTTTGTTTTGCAGGTTGATGGCAATCTGCTGGGCTCTTCCACGGCCCTGCCAAGTGGACCTTCTATGTCCTTCGTGTCGGTCCTGTGTTCCTAAAGCCACAGCCTTTGGGGGGAAAGAAGTATAGCATATACTTTCACACGTTTTATGAAGAATAGAAAAATATTTGAGTCCTATGCCTTACTTCCCAGCCCAGCATTCACCACATTTTCCCAAGCAAGGGGATAAAATGAAGCAGAAAAAGACTTGAGTTTTCAAAGGGTAAAAACGCACATGGAAAAGCAAGAAGATAACCCTGTTCAGTCCCTCATTTTAAGGATGGGGAAAATGAGGCCCAGAAAGAGCAAATGGTTTGGCCAAGTTGACAGTGCAAGTTAGTGACACAGCCTGGACTCGGAGTCCTGTGGAGCCAGCAGCTGGTGCTCTTTATCATCACACCTGAGTTCGTCAGGTCTCTGTTCGCCTCTGCAGTCTGACCACAAATGCCAATGATAAGACTCCATCCTTGACATGTGCTAGAGAGCGTGTGATGGGCCACTGTTACATGCATACTCCTGGGTTCTTCAGAGCTGCCGCCCTTTTACAGTATGTACCACTGAGGCTTTCTCCAACAGGCAGGTGTCCCATGGACAAAGGTCGACTCTGTTTCATGCAATGGGCTTCTAGCAGCAGATCTTCTGAGAATCCTGAGACAAAGCAGATCCTCTTGTCATCTACACTGAGGGTTGGTTGAGGCCCAGGCTCGCTCCAGTGAGATGGAGTCCTAGCTGTCTGTGTGCTAGAGGCCACACACCTCTCAGTTTTAACTGGGATAATATGCACAGAATCCATGGTTCTCCCTCCTTCCACTCCTAAAAGAAATCAGATCCTTTAGCCATTGAAATAACATGACTGAGGTCAGGAAGGATGTGTTGAGGTCATTGTTGTGGACGTTTATATAAATAATAATTTTCCAGTGGGAACTGTGAACTCTCCTTGTCTCTTCTATTTTTAAATGCTAATTGCTTCTGATTTTGTTGATGTAGGTGCAGCTAATAAGAACATTTGCCTTCTAACCATTGAACTTAACGTATCTGTTTTTGGACACTTGCGATTTATTTTTGCACACATGCTCCGAATTGGTGCTAATTACTTGAAAGGATCAGGGTTTCTATTCCAAGATGGATGACGACAGAATGTCAATTTGTAGTCTCTGAGCATAATGTCCCAATTATCAATGCATTCCAGACCAGAATGGACTTGGAACCTTCTTGAAGGGATTTGGCTGTTCTTTTATCAGCCAGTGCCTGGACGTAGGTTCATGAAAACTTGCTTTCTAGTAACTTGTGGGTGTGCCTGTTCTTTCCTCGGTCTCAAAGACTAGTGACGTATCAGTGTTCCAAATACCCACCGTACCATGTCCAGTTTGAATGCTTCTCTCTCAGAGCCTTCTTTGATCTCTTTGGCTAAAGACAAGTTTCACTTCCTTATCAAAGTCCCAGAGTATTTGGCTGATCCCTTCCTCAAAGGACACAGCACTTTCTACTTTGAATTGAAATTATTTGCTCACCTTCTTCTTTCTGCATTATAAACCTCCCAAAGACAACACCTTATCTGTGTTATATTTGTCCCCACTGACAGCACGCTGAAACTTCACCTCATGCCCCATGTTTCATTCATTGATTTAATTGAGGTGTTTTCCCTCTAATATTTCACCTGCTCAAGAAAAGTTTAAGGTAAGTTTAAGTAAGTATGGGACAAATGATTGACTACATCTATACACACACAAATAAAATGACTAAAGTCTGTAATGATTATATGAAGTTTAGCTGTTCATATAGCTAAACTTTTAACTATCATACCAAGGAAAAAACAAAACACTGTGCTGTGGGGAATGGTTGGGGAATAGTGACAAAGGATTTAAAACTTGATCTACTTAGCAAGTGTCTATGCCAAGTACTGTGTCTACACTGTGGATACAAAGGTGAAAGAGAACAAACTAGTTTAACTTTTTAGTCCAAGGGTCAGCAAACTATACCCACTGAGCCAAGTCTGTCTCACCATCTGCATCTGTGAAAAAAGTCTAATACACTTGGTTTGTGTAGTGTCTGTGGCTGCTTTCCCTACCTGCGGAGTTGAGTAGCTCTGATCAAGGCTGTGTGTCCTACAGAGACAAAAGTATTTATTATCTGTAATCTATCCATTTATAGAAAAAGTCTGTTGACCTGTTTTGTACCCAGGTTCAAAAGTCCTTAAACTATACCAGAGACAGAAGCATGTAGAGTGAGAACAGGGTTTCATATGAGACCTAACAGACTTGGAAAGTCAAGGAAGGCCACTTGGACTGGAACCATGGGGGCAGAGACCACGTAGGTCTTGCTTGCTGTGGTGTTACAAGTGCCTGTGTGGTGTCTGGCACATAGTAGCTTGCTTAGCAAATATTTATGAAATGAATGAATGAGTGGGGTTACTTCTAAGGTGGGAGTGAGAGGATGATTGGAGTGATTTAGGAGGAGTGTGGAGGGATCAGCAGAGAAAGAGGATAGCATGTGCAGAATGCTGAAGCAAGAGACCAGATACCATGGAGAGCAGAAACGGCTCAACTGGTGGGAGTATGGCGTTCAGGAGCAGGGCTTGCTGTTATCTGTCGTAAATGTAGCAGTGTGTACATGTCCATCCCAAACTCCCTAACTATCCCTCCCCTGCCCCATCTTCCCCTCAGCAACCACAAGTTTCTTCTCTAAGTCTGTGAGTCTCTTTCTGGTTTGTAAATAAGTTCATTAGTATCATTTCTTTTTAGATTCCACATATAATGGATGTCATATGATAGTTCTCCTTCTCTGACTTACTTCACTCAGTATGACAATCTCTAGATCCATCTATGTCACTGCCAATGACACTATTTCATTCTTTTTAATGGCTGAGTAACATCCATTGTATATATGTAGCACATCTTTATGCATTCCTCTGTCAATGTGCATTTAGGTTTCTTCCGTGTCTTGGCTATTGTAAACAGCGCTGCAATGAACGTTTGGGTACATGTACCCTTTTGGATCATGTTTTCCTCTATGTCCAGGAGTGGGATTGCAGGGTCATATGGAGCTCTATTTCTAGCTTTTTAAGGAACCTCCATACTGTTCTCCACTCTTCACATCTGGCAGCCAGATGATGTGAAGAGCTGACTCATTTGAAAAGACCCTGATGCTGGGAAAAATTGAAGGCAGGAGGAGAAGGGGACGACAGAGGATGAGATGGTTGGATGGCATCACCGACTCAATGGGCATGAGTTTGAGTAAACTCCAGGAGTTGGTGATGGACAGGGAGGCCTGGCGTGCTGCAGGCCATGGGGCCGCAAAGAGTCAGACACGACTGAGTGACTGAACTGAACTGTTACTGTTCTCCATAGTGGCTATACCAATTTACATTCCCAGCAACAGCATAGGAGGATTCCCTTCTCCAGGAGTGGGGTTTGGAAATCAGAAGGAGACAAGGCTGGAAGGTAAGCAGGAGTCAGACCACACAGGCCACTGAAGCCTCATTATGGAGTTAGACCTTTATTCTGGAGGCCACGGGGAGCCACTGATAAGGTGTAAGCAGGGCAAGAACAAGTTCAGAGTGCTGCTTCAGAAAGACCACTTTGGTTGCTTTATGGAAAATCAGTTACAAGCATGGTAAGCCCAGGGCATAGCTGTTTAAGAGCTGTGACAGAAATCCAGGGGCCTGCCCTAAGGTAGTGACATTAGCGAGAGGAATCAGTGGACTGATTTGAGAGATGTTTAGGAAGGAGAGTTAATAGGACTTGGTGGTTGATTGCTGGGGGAATAAAGAGTCAGAGAGATGACTTAAAGAGGATGACAAGATCTCTATCTTGCGATGCTGGGTAGAAGGTAGGACTCCACTGAGACAGGGGGCACATGAAGAAGAAAAAGTTAAGAGGAAGGAAAAATATGAGCTCTGTTTGAGGCATGCTGAATTTGAGGTGATATTTACAAGTTAGTTAAATATGTGTGTTTGAAACTCAGGTGGGTCATCCATTCTAAAGATCAAAACTTAGGAGTCATTAGAATCTAAAGAGTAAAGTCATTAGAGTCAATTAAATTTTCTTGGGAGGGTATGTAGAGTGAGAAAAGAAAAGGGTCAAAGGAAACATCTCAAAACTCCAAGGAATGCCAACATTTACTAGAGGAACAGAACTCAAGCAGTCCTTGAAAAAGCCTGAGAAAGAGAGAAGATCCAGGAAGAAAACCAGTACAGTTTTGTGTCACAGAGTCAACAGACATGGTCTAGCAGTGGTGAGAGTTTCAAATAATTAAGAAATGTATGCTGTAATAAAGAGGGAAGCAGAGATACAGACACATTTACTCTGGCACTTCAGGATGGCAGCTTGGGTAGGATGGTCAGAGCAGAAGCAAGACTTCAGTGAGCTGAACCATGACTGGGAGGCGAGGAAATGGAGACATCACAGACCGTGTACAAGGAATTTGGGTAGGGAGGACAGCTGCTGATGGACATCTCTTTTGTCTTTTTTTTTTTTTTTTTCAAGTTTGGAGAAATTTGATCATGCTTAAACATTAGCTGGGAGGAAACAATGGTCTCATTTTAATAAATCACTAGGGAAACTTGGTTTCTGCAGATGACTTCACAAGTCATATCTCATTAGAAAAAGAAAAATCAGTAACCCAATGTGTTTTCTTTTTGTTGTTAGTTCCAGGAAGCTTAGAATAAAATTCAGTTCCTTCTAGATGTCTGGTAGTATTTACTGTCACTTCCTTCACTTGCTTTCTGTTCTGTTTTGTATCTCAGTATCTTATTTCTGAAGAATAATTATTGTGAGCTGCTTACAAGGCCCTTTCACACATGACAGGTCACAGCGTTCATCCTCCATTCCACTTGCATTTAATTTGTGTCCATGGTGGCCATGCACTTTGCTCTGTGTAGCAGATACAATGTAAATAAAACAACTCAATGGCTTGCAGTCTGGTTGAGAAGATTGACATCAACTGAATGAGTACAGTAATAATTACAACTGTGGTAAGTGGAACAAAGGAAAGTACTGGAAGACCTCAGAATCTGAGGGGTCAGGAAGAGTATCTGAAGAAAGAACAGAGACTTGGAGATGGTGGGGGTTGGGGGAACTCCAGTCGCAATGAAATGTCCTCTATGGAAACCCTGTGATGATCATCCAGCTCCTGCCTGGACACTGGCAGTGATGGAAACCGGTGCTGCATTTTTGGACAGTACCAATAGTCAAAAATGAGTAGAATATGGCTCATGTCACCTCTGCCTGGAGACCTATAACTTGAGCTCACACAAATAAGCTTAACTGTTTTGTAGGATGCTCTCTCACAGCTGGAAAGTGGCAGCAGAAATGCCCATGTGCATATATTTACAGATAGACTTGTTCTCTCAGTTAAAAACAGGTTTTCCAATTTTCCTTTTCTTTATTTCCAGATGATGACTTGTTAAAAGAGATTTCTAACTGTTTACAAATATTTATCCTTAACTTCTTCTATAGAAATACAACTACTTGCTCCCTTAGATAGAATTGTTAGCTAGATACCTGCTGCCCAACTAATAATTCCAAATATGGGATCAAAGAGTTGTAACAAAAGACTACATTTCCAAGCTTCTCTTGCAGCTAGGTGTACTAGATTACAAGTAAATCTTAAACAGTCAGCTCTTTTAGAAGAAAAAATAGCCTTGATTCATAGCATTTGCCAATTTTCCTGGTTTTAATTCTCCTGAGACTAATTTAAAGCTGTCAGCATGACTCACTGAATGTGGAGTTGGGAGGAAATGCACACAATGGGCTTTCACATGCCCTGGGACTGACTCCAGCACACCATTGACTAAATGGACCAGAAGATGAAGTTACCAACAGGATGTGAGTGAAGCAATGTGTGCAACTGCCCATATGTGCATTAAATGGAAGTGGGATACCTCCATCTCCCCCTTTCCTCCTTCCAATGGTCTGTTCTATACCATGGAGGAAAGGGCAGCATTCTAGAGATAGCAGAGCAACAAGATAGGAGGAACCTGGTTTCCAAATATTTTAGAGCTACCTTACTAGCCCTAATTTCCTTGTGGATAGTTTTTTAATGTGAAAAAGAAATTTCTAATTTGTTTCTAACTTGGATCCCTCATTTGTTGTTCAGTCACTCAGTCATGTCCAATTCTTTGTGACCCCATGGACTGCAGCAGGCCAGGCTTCCCTGTCCTTCACCATCTCCTGGAGCTTGTTCAAACTTATGTCCACTGAGTCAGTGATGCCATCCAACCATCTCACCTTCTTCCATCCCCTTCTCCTCCTGCCTTCAATCTTTCCAAGTATCAGAGTCTTTTCTAATGAGTCAGCTCTCTGCATCAGGTGGCCAAAGTATTGTAGCTTCAGCTTCATCATCAGTCCTTCCAGTGAATATTCAGGATTGATTTCCTTTAGGATTGACTGGTTTGATCTACCTGCAGTCCAAGGGACTTTCAAGAGCTTTCTCCAATGCCACAACTCAAAAGTATCAATTTTTCAGCCTTCAGAACTTTATGGTCCAACTCTCACATCCATACATGACTACTGGAAAAACCATAGCTTTGACTATATACACATTTGTCAGCAAAGTAATGTCTCTGTTTTTTAATATGCTGTCTAGGTTTGCCATAGCTTTTCTTCCAAAGAGCAAGTGTCTTTTAATTTTGTGGCTGCAGTCACCATCTGCAGTGATTTTGAAGCCCAAGAAAATAAAGCTTGTCACTATTTCCTTTGTTTCCCCATCTATTTGCCATGAAGTGATGGGACCAGATGCCATGATCTTTGTTTTTTGAATGTTGAGCTCATAGAACAGGTGAAATTGTATCCCAAATGACAGAATCATCCATTATAGAATGGCAATTAGACCACTGCTATAACATCATGTAGAATCCTGCTACTTACAAGGTATAGTGTGAGCAGATGAATTAGACATGTTCCCTGCTCCAGGGAGCCCATCTCAGGATGAAAAATATCATGTACTCAAATTGCTATGAGGCAAGGTAGAGGTCATGAGTGCTCTAAGGTAATGCAACAGGTCAACCATGCAGATTTAAAGGAGAAGATGATGGTGATGATGATGGTGGTCATGGTGATGATGAGGCAGTATGTGATTCCCACTTTCAAGGATGGTTATAATTTTGACAAGTAGAATGGAGCAACAAAGCATTTCAGGCAGAGGGATTGTACTTTTCATTCAGATTTTAGATTCCAATCATTCTGAAAATATGATCCCTCAGAAAATCTCTAGACTGTTTTTTCTTCGAAAATAGAACAAATTAATATTGTGAAACTATGACAAAAATGTTTCAGATATTTAAGAGAATCAATTGTTTTCTGAGTCTCTTATCCCGTCATTTACAAAGAGCCCTTGATTTGTTCCTTTTGAAGCATTTTGGTGGATTAATTCAAGCATTCCTCTGAGTGCTTTACTAAGCAGATCTTCCTGGCTTTTTTAAACTGTGCAAGGTGTATAGAGAGACTAAAATTTCATTCCTTAAAAACATCTATGATGCAAACTTTTCACTAATGCAAAAGGCCTCTCTTTCTCTTAATTTTCCTTAAGGGAAGAAATGATGCCTTATGTTCCTTTTTCATTGCTTCACAGTGCCCAGCATAGCAGTGAGCACAAGAGAAGCTCTCAGTAAATATGTATTCATCTAAGTGTGAGTCACAGATTTGAGATTATGAAGGAGGATATTGGGATTGTGGAGTGAGGAAGGGACCACATAAACGGCCTGGGGATGTAAAGAAAAGCCTGGCACATGTGTGGTAGAGTCTTAGGAATGAGCCTTTGAGGTCCCCCAGCAGATCCTAATAGTAAAGTCCCAATCTCCTTTTCTTTTCATTGCATAGATCAGATGGTAGAGGCCCTGAAGGAAAATGGCCTTGATAAAGATGACAAAGCCACTAAGTTCTAGAACTGGGTCTAGCTTTCTAGGGCTTTTCTGGGCTGGCCCATCTTTGTTTTCAAGATTTTTTATTGTTTTTTTTTTTCCAAATTCATGTCACCATAAACATAACAAAAAGAATCCTATGCATTTTTTGACATTCAAATTCACACTGTGTTCCTTCCTCAGAAAATGAACGCATGAGTACATATAAAGTAGTGGGAACAAAGCCCCACTTGAAATTTCAAGGCTTCAAAATGTGACTCCTTTTGGCAAAGGAACAAAAGCATTAAAATTGGAGAGTTCTCTCAACCCATCGGGACATCCAGGTGTTATCTGCTTAGCCTCTCCCTCTCAGTGGAGTGAGAGTGTACAAGTCAGGCAGGCAGATTCCTTAAAGAAAACCGAGCAGAAAACATCTAATCTCCACGGGGTTATGTGAGGATGGAAAGTGAGGAGAGAGGGAGATGAAGGAACCAAGCTGGTGTGGTCAGGACGACATGGATGGAGCCAGTTCTTGTCAGGTGCCTAAGAAATGGAGAAGACTGCAGTTCTTAATAAGAGCAGCTGTAAATGATACACTTCAACCCTTCTTACATATTAGCAACAGAATATATTTATAAGGAAAACATTTTATGGAGGAGGCATCATGCTGGAGTGAGAACCAAGTTCTGGTCCAAACTTAGTAACTTTTCTGTAATTTGGAAAGTTTATCACCCTCCTGAGTCTCATTTTCTTCATGGACAAACTGGGATCTCTTCCACATCTAGTTACTTGTGTCTCTTTCACATGTTAAGATACTAATACTTACGTTTCTGAGAGAACTTCAACTTTTATGATTGCAATATACTCTATCATGAACTTCTGTAGAGCTCTGAGAATTATTTTCTTTTTTGTCATCACTTAACAACTGGCTAAGATATTCAGCTCACAACCTGTTTCATGATTCAAGTCATAGAAGAACCAGGAGAAGTGATATGGAATGTTACTTATTTTCCAAAGTTGGAAGGGGAAATTGCCTATATATTTACCAAAGATAATACTTATTTGTATTACTCTAGAGAAGTAGAATTAGTCACGTAACACATATATATGGAATTTGAAAGATGGTAACGATAACCCTATATGCGAGACAGAATAAGAGACACAGATGCCTAGAACAGTCTTATGGACTCTGAGGGAGAAGGTGAGGGTGGGACGTTCTGGGAGAATAGCATTGAAACATGTATATTATCATATGTTAAACAGAACACCATTCCAGGTTCAGTGCATGAGACAAATGCTCAGGGCTGGGGCAATGGGATGACCCAGAGGGATGGGATGGGGAGGGAGGTCGGAGGGGGGTTCAGGATGGGGAACACATGTAAACCCATGGCTGATTCATGTCAATGTATGGCAAAAACCACTACAATATTGTAAAGTAATTAGCCTCCAACTAAAATAAATAAATTTATTAAAATAAATAAATAAATAAGTGAAGTTTAAAGTTTCCTGTACTCTCTCCCATGGTTCAAGTATTTAAAGATAAATTATCCTTAAGTTTGGCCCAGAGATTTCTCTTTATTTGGGACCAACAGGAAAGCCTACTGTGGTCCAAGGCACAATCATTTTAGGCTTAATCTCTTGGAATAGCCTACATATCTATCTCCCTTCTCCCCACCATACCCACCTCTTAAGTCCTTTCCCACATAGTAGCCAGCGTGATCTATTTGAAAGCCAAGTCAAATGGTGTGACACCTCTGCTTAAAGTGCTCTGGTGACTTCCACCCTCACTCAGAGTAAGAGCCATACTTCCATTCAGGCCCTGCCAGACACAACTGTCCATCAGATTTCCACTCCTACCCATTCCCCCTCACAAACTTTGCTGCAGCTACAGTGGCCTCTTTGCCATTCCCAGGACACCCAAGCAACCTCTCACCATAAGATCCTTTCTGGTGATGTCTCTTTTGAGAACACTCTTCCCCAGATAGTAACAGGGTACACCCCTTCCTTCAGACCTCGACTCAGAACTCACCTCCACTAAATAATACATTCATGCCCTTTATCTCCCATCCCCTAATGTATTCTGCATAGCACCCCCTGTTATATTTGCTGTCTATGTCTTTCTTGTCTGTTCCTTCCCATTGAAATATAAGCTCTGTGAGTTCAGAGATCTTGTCTGTTGTGTTCATTCACTCTTGTATCTTTAGGGCTTAGAAGTGTGTGTGGCATACAGTCAGCATTCAATAAATATTTATTCAACGAATACTCAGAATGAGTAGTTTTTTAATATATTTTATGTGTATTTTGTACATTGATTTATTTTGTTTTATTGGGTAATGTGTACAGAATAATTTGAATTAGCAAAGTTTTACTTTTTTCTCAGATATATAAAAACAATGACCACAAAGAATGTCAAAATTCCCTCTGAGATCATTGCCAAGCATGGCAAATTTCAGGGAACTATAGAAGGACTGTGGAGAAGGCAATGGCACCCCACTCCAGTACTCTCGCCTGGAAAATCCCATGGGCGGAGGAGTCTGGTAGGCTGCAGTCTATGGGGTTGCTAAGAGTTGGACACGACTGAGCGACTTCATTTTCACTTTTCACTTTCATGCATTGGAGAAGGAAATGGCAACCCACTCCAGTGTGCTTGCCTGGAGAATCCCAGGGATAGGGGAGCCTGGTGGGCTGCCGTCCATGGGGTCGCACAGAGTCGGACACGAATGAAGCAACTTAGCAGCAGCAGTAGCAGCAGCATAGAAGGGCTGAGCTGGTGGTCAACCAGATAAAGTTGAGGAAACTTGAAAAATGCAGAAGTTTGATTCCAACAGCCATGGTGGGGCCATTTCTACCAAGTTGTAGAATATATGTAAGTAGACAGTGCTTTCCTTTCCTCCTGGGGAACTTAATTTTACAGCAGAGGTGCTATGTAGCTTTGTCACCTGACAGTAGCTGTACTGATGTGGAGATCTTCCTTTAGATTATCAGGACATCATATTATCATGATTCTACAAGTGTTAACATTATTGGATGGCTTGGGCTTGGGCAGGCGTGTTCCTGTCCAGTTGACTAAGGCATTAAGATATGGGAGAGATACACATGAAGAAAGGGTGTTGGGAACAGGGCCCATAGCCTCTGTGGGTGGTTTAAAATCTGGTTTCAGCTACTCCACACTGGGTGAGCTCAAGCAAGCTGCTTAAGTAACCCAGAGCGCAGTCTTCTCTTCTGCAAAACACGAGTCACAAACAATTCCTACCTTACCACCTCATGGCATGAAATAGCCAGTGTGAGACTTTCTCAAAGTAAACAGGACTCCATGCAAACTACTCAGTAAATGACTAAATGCCATTGCTGGAGTTCTTTAGGCTGATTTCTGAAGAGATGAGTAGGTATGTCTAAGCAAACAGTCTTATCTGAGTCCTGCTTGTCACCAAGAGAATGCAACCAGGATTTTATGTCAGTTTTATGAAATCTGAATTTAGGAGTTATATTTGGGGATCTGTTCATTCATCTAACAACACATCTTGTGAGCATAGCCCTGATTAGGGTTTTAAGTTCATACTAAGGACTCCTAGCTCTTCCACTGGGGAAGATGGGTCTGTGATATTAAATTCTTGAACATTTCTGAATCCCTTAACCAGATACTAAACAGTGAGGACTAGAATAAGTCACTTTACTCCCCCTCAGATCAGTTAGGTAATAATGTCTCCGTTTTAAGGGTTGTGAAAATTAAGGATTAGATCAGACAATGTTTGAAAAAGCATTGCTGCTACCGCTGCTGCTAAGTCGCTTCAGTCGTGTCCGACTCTGTGTGACCCCATAGACGGCAGCCCACCAGGCTCCGCTGTCCCTAGGATTCTCCAGGCAAGAATACTGGAGTGGGTTGCCATTTCCTTCTCCAGTGCATGAAAGGGAAAAGTGAAAGTGAAGTCGCTCAGTCGTGTCCGCCTCTTAGCGATCCCATGGACTGTAGCCTACTAGGCTCCTCCGTCCATGGGATTTTCCAGGCAAGAGTACTGGAGTGGGGTGCCATTGTCAATAAAGGACTAAATAACTATTTTGCTTCAATGAATAACTCATGCTTTTCCTAATCCAAATGTTAATGATGATATTGTTTACACTATTTTACTTTAAGCCTTCTCAAATATGTTGATTAAGTGGGTAGTCAATAGCTAATAAGTGCATGAATAATTAAAATCTTTTATTGGACTTTTTTATCTGACATCTTACCAAAAAAGACGAAACTGGCTTATAGTTTATAAATGCATATATATATACACATATATATCATTGTGCCAAGATGGTCATATAGACAAAAAAAATCACTGTTGTCATACTAACAAACATTTATTGAGCACATGCTATGTGACAAAGACTGAGCTAAGTACTCTATTCCAAAGACTGAGCTAAGTACTCTATTCTCCATCATCTCATTTAATTATCAAGGAAGTGAAAGTGTTAGTCACTCAGTCGTGTCCAACTCTTTGGAACCCCATGGACTGTAGCCCCCCAGGCTCCTCTCTCCATAGAATTCTCCAGGCAAGAATACTGGAGTGGGTAGCCATTCCTTTCTTCAGGGAATCTTCCCAACCTAGGGACTGAACCTGGGTCTCCTGCATTGCAGGCAGATTCTTTACCATATGAACCATTAAGGAAGCCCCAGTTACCAAAGGGGTCCCTTTGATATAGGTAACTACCTATACCAAATTATCTGTAGCCCCAAGTACCGAAGGTACTATTTTTCTTCCCATTTTATAGAGGAAACTGAAGCCCAAAAGCATCTAAGTAACTTGACTAAGGTCACACAACTATTAAATTAAAAAAGACAACTTTTTATACTTATACACAGTGTATTTGATATTAATTTATACTGCTGTTGTTGTTTAGTTGTTAAGTCATGTCTGACTCTTTGTAACCCCATGGACTATAGCCTACCATTTTTCTCTGACCACAGTATTTCCCAGTAAAGAATGCTGGAGTGGCTTGCCATTTCCTTCTCCAGGGGATCTTCCCAACCCAGGGATTAAACCCATATCTCCTGCATTGACAGGTGGTTTCTTTACCACTGAGCCACCAGGGAAGCCCTACTTTATATTGCATCTGTCAAAATAAAACTTTTGAAATGTCTTTAGTGACATGAAGTCGAGGTCACCAGCACAAAAGAACATGGGCAAAATGTTAATACACAAGTAGTGAACCTGTGTGAGTATATATGCGTGTTTGTCAGAAGAGATGGGAAAAAAACAAAGAAGCATAAGAAAATTCTAGTTAAAGAAAATCACTGGAGTTGCCTACAAGTTGTTGCTCTGCACTTCTTTACATGGAGAGACACTTGCCAGCTTACTAAGTGATTTGCTAATCAACAAATATACTGAGCATTTACTGTGTGCAAGGACAAGTGTTCAAGTCTAGGGAACAGAGAACACTTAGTCACAGAACCTCCTCACTATACCACACAGACTCCTGGACAAATTGTGAGATAAATGCACTGTGATTATTTCTTATGTATATGTGTACTACCTAAGTAAATTTCCTCTGGGGTAATGCTCTTAAGTTAGTTCTTACCCAAACTGTTTTTTTACACAACTGCTCAAGAAAAGAAATAAGGCAGAATGTCCAACTTTGTGGAATATGAGGATAGGCTTTGGAGAAGAAGGTGAGTTATTTAAATTGGTCAAGATGTTGGGACATAGGATACTTTTATCTTCAGCAGTACTTCAAGCTTTTGGGGGAAAAAAAAATCCAGTGTCTTGAAAGCTAAATAAAGGAAACTGGGCCTCTGATTCCCCAAGGTTCAGATTAAGGGCCCAACTCTTCTGTGCTGTTTGGGAGGGATGGGAGACTAGATTTGCATTATAAGTAACCCTGGAGTTCAATCAATATGTATTTCTTCTGAAGCTCTTTAAGAAACCTGGGATAAGGCCAGAGGGGATGTACCCATTTGGCTGAGTCAGGAGAGCACGGAATACCTATAGCTGATTTTGCTTTGCACAGCATTTACTGCTGCAAATCATAGCTAAAGAAAGCAGCCAGTGGTGGCAGAGGTAACCCCCTGCTGCAGGCCTGGTCATCAGACTGTCTCTTTTCCCCCATGCAGGCAACATGGGCTTGGTTTGCATGTGCGGTACATGTGCACTTCCCCACCTCAGAAAACAGAAGGTCTTGTAATTAGAAGCCATGACATTCATAGTCCAGCCCATCTAAGTACCAGTTCTTGCTACAGGCAGGTTATCTTACTTTTCTCTGTGAGTTTCCTCATCTCCCCCACGTGGCTGACTACACAGAGCTACTGAGTCACTCAGGTGACATGAAGGACATTCATCTACAGTCTGTCATACAGATTGAAGTAATTCAGAAAGAGAAAAACAAATATCATAGATTAACACATATATACGGAATTTAGAAAAATGATACTGATGAGCCTATTTGCAGGCCAGGAATAGAGACGTAGACATTGAGAGCAGATTCGTGGGCACAGCAGGGGAGGGAGAGGGTGGGACGAATTGAGAGAGTGGCATTGCCGTATATACACTACCAGCTGTAAAACAGATAGCTATGAGAAGCTGCTATATTGCTCAGGAAGCTCAGTTTTGTGCTTTGAGATGACCTAGAGGAGTGGGATGCAGGAGAGAGGAGGGAAGCGCAAGAGGGAGGGATGTATGTACACATACAGCTGATTCACGCTGTGGTACAGCAGAAACTAACACAACTTTATAAAGCAATTATACTCCAATTTAGTAAATAAATAAGCACACTGGGAGGTGATCAAATTTCTCAAACATGAAAGTGTAAATAATTTAAAATCTAAAAAGCTTTGAATACAGATGACCATACCCATCCACAGTCAAAAACCAAAGTGAAACTAATGAATGATGTACATAAACCATGGCTACACACCCTGTTGACATAGAATAGAACTCAAATTCACTCACTGATTTTCAAGATCCTCCAGAAGATATTTCCTGTTTATTATCATTGCCTTTTTCTCTAGCCCCCCTTTGTCTCTTGTAGTCTTGTCAAATTAACTGCTCAGTGACTCAAGAGCCCAGAATACGGGCTTGTTATACCTCCATTTATTTGTTGGGCATTTCCACCTCCTGAAATGCCTTTCCCCTACACCTCTGCATATCCAAACCTGTTTAAACACAGCCTTCTCGAGGAAGGGTACCATCTCTGATATTTCTCTGTTTGCAAATCATCTCTACTTACTCTGAGCATCCCTAGCATTTTTATTTGTACCTCATACACTAAAAACTTATATACCCATGGATATGCTGGCTCCTTGAAGAAGGATTATGTCTAATTCCTCTTTGTTTCACTTACCAGGTAATGATAATAGCTAATGGCTAAGATCAATAACCTCGGATATGCAGATGACACCACCCTTATGGCAGAAAGTGAAGAAGAACTAAAGAGCCTCTTGATGAAAGTGAAAGAAGAGAGTGAAAAAGTTGGCGTAAAGCTCAATGTTCAGAAAACTAAGATAATGGCATCCGGTCCCATCACTTCATGGCAAGTTAGATGGGGAAACAGTGGAAACATTGGCAGACTTTATTTTTTGGGGCTCCAAAATCACTGCTGATGGTGATTGCAGCCATGAAATTAAAAGACGCTTACTCGTTGGAAGAAAAGTTATGACCAACCTAGACAGCATATTAAAAAGCAGAGACATTACTTTGTCAACAAAGGTCCATCTAGCCAAGGCTATGGCTTTTCCAGTAGTCATGTATGGATGTGAGAGTTGGACTATAAAGAAAGCTGAGCGCCGAAGAATTGATGCTTTTGAACTCTGGTGTTGGAGAAGACTCTTGAGAGTCCCTTGGACTGCAAGGAGATCTGACCAGTCCATCCTAAAGGAGATCAGTCCTGGGTGTTCATTGGAAGGACTGATGTTGAAGCTTAAACTCCAATATTTTGGCCACCTGATGCGAAGAGCTGACCTTTGAAAAGACCCTGATGCTGGGAAAGATTGAAGGCAGGAGGAGAAGGGGACGACAGAGGATGAGATGGTTGGATGGCATCACCGACTCAATGGACATGAGTTTGGATAAACTCCGGGAGTTGGTGATGGACAGGGAGGCCTGGCGTGCTGCAGTTTATGGGGTCGCAAAGAGTCAGACACGATTGAGCGACTGAACTGAACATTTACTGAGCACTTAACGTATGTGATCTCTTTTAATCCTCACAGCTAACTGAGGATGCTGATACGATATTTTCCTTATCTTGCAAATAAGGAAACAGGGGGTACACAATGGTTACGAAAGTTGCCCAGGTACACAGTTATTAAGAGTGAAATCAAGTTGCAAACCAGGAATTTCCAGTATAAATCTATGGTTTTTAACACCCATACTTCTACTCACTGCAAATTCGTAGCATAGGAAGTACTCAGTAAATGCTTGTTGAGTGAATGAACATACAGATGAATGAAGAAAGTGTGAGTCTTTAAGCATGAATACTCCCATTCTATGTATAGGACTTCAGGTTCTATTTCAGGTCATGGACACTCAAGGAATATTTGCAGAGTTAATAACTGAAAGAATCAGTACTAGAGCAGATGTAGGGGACTACTTAGTCTAGAAGGTTCTCAAAGGGGAGTCATTTGCTCCTTCTTTCAACATTTACTCACCACTATTTATTCTTTCAGCATTTGTCAAATAACTGCCAAATACTGGGAAGATGACATGGCCTGCTGCCTGCTAAGTTGCTTCATTTGTGTCTGACTCTCTGCTACCCCATGGACTGTATCCCAAGAGGCTCCTTTGTCCACGGGATTCTCCAGGCGAGAATACTGGAGTGGGTTGCCAGGCTCTCCCCCAGGGGATCCTCCCATTCCAAGATGACACTGAATAAAGAATAAATCAGACATGAGTCCTGGTCTCTGGATGCTTATGTGTTGGTAAATGAGAACTGACTGGTGTTTTTCAAGTCTGAAAAACAGCAGACATTGGCAGAGTAAAAGTAACTCAAGCTCAGGAATGACCAACAAAACATTCAGAGGTGACCAGCAAGGTAAGCCTGGTGCTGAAGGGGCAGGGGCTTCCCCTTAAAGAGGAAATGCAGCTGAAGATCATGAAGTGCCTGATGACTCACCCGTCAAAATAGGAAACTCTGTCTGGTAAGGAAGGTGGTGGCATCCAGGCGGCTGAAACCACGAAGATCCTACACAAATACTCACTACAGTTGACTTCATCCTTGCTGCTTGGGCCAGTGTCTGAGGAGTGGAGGACCCATTCACTGGCCAGGGCTGGAGGCAGGGCAGCACTGTGGTGAGAGACTCCAGGCTCTTGGAGTCACTGTCTGACTCTGAACAAAGACTCCCTCATGAAGCAGCTCTGCAAATTCGGGCATTCAGGAAAGCAGATAATCACAACACCTTTTTCACTAAGTTGTTGTGAAGATTGAAGAGTAATACCTGAAAAGAACATAGAACGAGCCTGGCTTACAAGAAGGTTAGCTATTTTTATTACACTTCTATCATTGATTCTAATTGTTTTTATTGAACAAACAATTCAAACAATATATTTGAATTGAAGAACCCCTAGTGAATTTTCAAAGGAAGAGAGGATGTTTATATTTCACTTGGGTATGAACCAGGAGTATAAATCACACATCCTATACCTTATAACTACTTCATTCCTAAGATGACAGTACTCTCATTGCCCCAGGGGCTGGCTTCTCTAAACTGCCATACAGTTTCTTATGTGGCAGAACTCCAAGTAGATGTCGATGTTCCATGTTTGTGAACTTTAACCCAAGACTTTAAGAGGAGCATAGGATATCTGTCAAAGTTACACAGTTATATTTTCCTTTACTTTACCAGAACACTGCATCTATCAGAATCCATGTTCTAGTTTTTGGTATTTAAATGTTACCCTAACCTAAAAAGTAGATATTTCTTTATTAAGGCAAGTGCTGATGTAATCCCTATATTTCTTTTCCATTTAAAATATCAAATATACATAGTGGTTTATACCTCTTAGTCCCCTACCCCTATCTTGCCCCTCCCTCCTTCCCCACTGGTTTGTTCTCTATATCTGTGAGTCTGTTAAACCACTATGTATATAATATATAAGTTACAAATATGTTGTAAAGCAGAGGGTATATAGCCAACATTTTATATGAATGGTGTATAACCCCCAAAATTTTGAATCACTATGTTGTACACATGAAACTAATATTGTAAATCACCTAAACCTCAATAAAAACTAAAATTAAAATATGAAAAAAAATATCAAATATATATCTTAAGACACATATATTATAGAAAAATTTTTTATTTATGTAAGGAATTTATAAACAGATGCTGGACCTAACTCTACAGAAAAAAGAATTCTAATTTTATATTTCACAGATAGTCTCTTCATATAAATATGTTTTAGTACAAACAACAGTTTTTAAATTTATGACCAATGAATAAATTTTTTCAGAATGTTATTGTTTCTCTTTATTTATGTTTACATATCGAACATTGCAACTTATCACCAGATGCTAGGGTCTTAGTTTGCCCTGTTTTCTATAAGATTCCTTAAATAAAAGAACACACCAGTAAAAGGGAAAGAGACTTCCCAAATTGCCTGAAGGGATAACTTGGTTGAATAGTCAAGGAATTAAAAAAAAAAAATCTCAACTTCATTCCACACTAGCACCAGTCATAGAAAATATTTGAGGCTAATTGGTGGGTGAGGCACAGGGGTAGGTTTGAGATAATCTAGAGGAGGTAGTGCCTATGGTAAAAATCGCAGACTTTGGTGCCAAGAGGACTAGGTCCCAAATCTTGACTCTGCCACACTGGCTATGTGGCTTCTGAGCCTCAGTTTATTCACATGAAAAACAATCATAATAACATCAACCTCACAAAGTTGTTGGGAGGCTTAGAGCTAATAAGTTATTTAAAGTGCTTGGAACAGAGTGTGTGTGCATGCTCAGTCTCTAAGTTGTGTCCGACTCTTCGCAATTCCATGGACTGTAGCCCATCAGGCTTCTCTGACCATGGATTTCCCAGGCAAGAATACTGGCATATGTTGCCATTTCCTCCTCCAGGGGATCTTCTATATTCAGGGATTGAACCCACATCTCCTGCCTTGGCAGGTGGATTCTTTACCACTGAGCCACCTGGGAACATAGTAGATGCACAAATAGCTAGCAGGTCTTATGATGAGGATTATTTTGATATATTTGCATGCAGATACAAGTAGATGGTGTTCACAGTGTATTTTGTTGTTGCTGTGTACTGATAATTTTCAAAGGCATGTTAGCCACTTCCATGAGGTTGCCACACTGGGATCTGAGAGAAGTTGGCTCATTCTTGTACTCCATAAATCTTTCTATAGAGCCTGACCCAAAGCACACTAGAGACAGCATCACTTTTTGTACATACTCAGCACATCACCACTGATAATGAAGAGCAGAGTACTCTACTAGGAATAGGGAGACCAGTGATTTAGTTCTGACTCCATCTCAAAAGGGCTGTGTGATCTTGGGTCAGATGCCTCCTCTTTCTGGGCCTTTGTCTCTTAGTTTTAAGATAGAGAACTCAGATAAGATTTCTTCTGGAAATTTTCCAGTCCTAAAACTGGATTAGGCACCCAAATCTATAATTTTTCTTACCTAGGTATAGGTCCAAAAGGAAGAAAACCTGTGGAAATGACTAATCTGATGGGAGAGATTAAATGTCCACTGGTGTCTGAAAAACTATGATATTGACCTGAATTTCATATGTTCTCTTGAAAGTTTAAGGCGATTAGATCAAGTTCATCTCTGTGACCAATGAAGAATTTTCACACAAGCTTTATCACAAATACCTAAGACTGTCATTTGAAAGTATATCACTAGCCCTGACACTGTGTACAGAAGCCAATATTTTTCTGTTCACTCTGCTGACTGAATGAAGGCTTACATATGGGTTGGGATGTGGGGTATAGTCTGTGATCATGGGTCCTATTTGCATCCATTATGGTCACTAACCTACAAACAGCCCCTAATATCTTTGTTGAATGCTATCTTGCTGTGATAAATCACTTCCTATAACTGAGTCAATAAATAAGTCCAAGTTTAACACACCTAACTTCTAAATCCGATCAACCATAGAATGGGCCACCTTGGGAGGTAGAAAGTTCCCAGCCTGGAGATATCTAAGAAAGAGCATGATGGACACTTTGTTAGGGGTGTCATGTAGAAGATTCAGGTATGGAGTGATCTCTGAAGTCCTTCTGAACCCAACAACTTTATGATTTGGGGGTTCTACCTGAAATTATCAGGCTAATCCTAGAATGTGGGTAACGGGTTTGTCTTTATATTAAAAAAGGAACAGAGCTGTTGAAGCCCTACTGAAGAAGAGAGGCCAATGCTGTACATGGGATAACTGAGTCTTTTAACACTAAAGACATCGATATTCCAGGTTTCTGAGCCATGAAATATAAATTTTGATTAAATATGAAAGGCAGCATTGTGCAAAAAAACTTCAGTAGAGGAAACTGACATGCCCAAACCTGGACTTGGTGCACAAGAGTGGGCATGATCACCTAGGTAGTATTTGCTGTGATGCTCAACTATTACCTGCCAGCCCACTTCTCCCTGGATCTTCTGAGAATCCCAGGAGCCGGCTTGGTTTGTGCCCAGCCCAATGTCCATGGTTCAAAAAATTGTTCTCCTGTTTAATTCAGTCCTCCTTCTGCTGGCATGCTGCCTGCTCCAACTCAGAAGTTAAAAGGTTGCACTTCCTTAAAATGTAGCATTTCCCAACTGAATCTGCATCAATCAACCGATTAGTATAACTATACATGCATTGCTCAAGGCACAACATTGGCTAGTGATCATTGGCTTTGTTTCTACCAGGCTGTTCTTTCCTTGATCCAGTGGAGAACTGACAACTGGAGAAAAAAGATGCATGTGAAGATCTAAAATGCAACCAGGAGAAGACCGTGTCGAATTGTCATAGCCATTGGAGGCAGCGTTGGCAGCATCTTTCCTGAACTGGTAAGGCGGTTGAGTCTTGGTTTGTACTGCGGGGTGTGGAGAGTGACTCAGGGGTTAAAGAATGGCTTGGAAAAGGAGTCACTGAAGAGGTTTCCTGCCCTAACTCTCTTCTCGGGCTCGCTACACGGCCTGTGCCCCCCCCTGTAAATTTTTCTGATTCGCATGCCTTACCTTGGGTTTGCATTGATTTGCTGGCTGGATGAAGGAGGTGTGCAGTCCAACACTGGCAGGCCTGGCCGCTTGGTCTGTGTGGATCAAGAGGATTCTGAATCTTTACAGGACTCACCCTGGCCTCAGGCAGGATCCAAGACGAAGGGGAGAGGCCCATCCCCGGACGACTGTACCTGACAGGCCAGGTCCATGCTTGTTAATGCAAGGCAGGTGTTAAGGCTTGGCTTGCCCCTCTGTTCTGCCTCAGGAATCACAAATGGGTGGTAACATCACTAGCTGATGAGCAGGCAGGGCTCATGTTCCTGCTCCTGCCTGCTCCTGTCTGGAGTTGCTCTAACCTTCTCTGTTTGGAAAAAAAAACAAAACAAAACTGTTTGGCTCAAAACTAAAATATAGGTCTCATTAGCTACCCTCCTTCCAAAGAATACAATCCAACCTCTCTCTTTCTCCTCTTTCCTATTCCTTGTCCTCTGTCTTCCTTTCAGTGGTTTAGGTTATTATACATATTTGCAGGGAATTTAAACGTTTAACATAGTCACCAGGGAAGCCCAAACATAAAGGTTTTGAATCTGTTGGGGAGAAAGGGGAAGTGATACTGGCTATGGGGTGAGAGTGACATCAAAGAGAAGCTGAGCTCTATTCCCTACAGTGTGGTTGGGATTTTTTATTCCAAGAAGAAAGTTAAACAACAGAGCTTTCTAGGAAAAAGAAAAAGAAAAAATTGCACCTTCTACATTCTTTTCTCAATCCCTTCAGAAACGCGCATATACATTTGATACCTGGAGACCCATTTCATTTTGTGCAGAGGCCTGATGCTGTTGAAAACTAGAACTAAAACTATAATTAATGAAATAATAGTCTTCAAATAGTTTTAAACCTACTGTGTTGGTCGTCTGAACAACACACCAGAGTTTGAAGGGAGAAGTATGAATATTACCCCGGGTTTCTGAGAAAAGCAGGGGCCCAAAGTGAAATGACTTACCCGGGGTCATACACCTGACGGATAGAAGCATCAAAACAGCATCACTTTGGGACTTCCCTAGTGGTCCAGTGGCTAAGACTGTGTGCACTGTGTTCCAGTGTAGGGTGTGTGTGTTTGATCTCTGAATGAGGAACTAAGGTCCCACATGCTGCATTGCGTAGCCAAAAAAAAAAAAAAAATTACTTTTTTGAGTTTAGGCTCAGTATGATTTTTTTACTACATCTCTCTGCCTCTCCCTACACAATGATCTTTTAAGATTAAGTCTTTAAACTCTAGAGCTGAGTCCATGGAGTTACTAAAAAGGACTCAGAAAAAAAGGAGCTTTCTGAAGGTTATATTGTCACCCTTCTTTCTCTGCTCAGTGTCTGGGAATCAAGGGAAGGGATTATTTTTTAATACTGCTCTGAAAATTTGCTGGCCCACGATTACTTGACTAATGCCAATAACAAAATCCTGTATATCAAAACCATACTCTTTTCGGTTTTTCTTGGCTCATTACTTGTCTTAGCTGAGTGGCCAGCTATGTGCAAGTTTATGGGTAGGGAGGTTTTCTGGGAGCAATGACTGGTTATGCAGTTTCTGTTGAGATTCAGGAGCAAATTTAGGCAGATCCATTTGTGTTATCAGGGAGAGGGACCTGATACGGAGCACACTTTCAGCTGGTTGGCCCAGGAGCTTTGTCTAGCAGAGTCTGGACTGATCACACCTGGGTCACTCCTCTCACTGGGGAGAGGAATACAGTTATTAATCAGAAGCTTTTTTGCTTCTGTATTTGCCAGATGTGTGACCCCGGGTAAGGCATTTCACTGGAGCCCAGTGTCTTCTACTGTGGGCAATCTGGGATTTGAAGAAAACTAACCAATTTAGGTTGGCTAACCATGGGAGAAAGTTTCCAGCTCCTACCAAGTAAGGCTGAGATTAAATGGCTCTTGCTCTCTTCTCTCTCAGTCACTATCAGCATCATTAAATCAATCATGAGTGGGACCTTGGAAAAGTCAAGGTGTGGTGACCAGTGCACTCAACTAGCAGCCTGTTTCTCTCCAGGCTCTGTATGGTCTTAGACAAAGTCATCTACCTTTATGGGTTTCGGTGTCCTCATCTTAAAAGATAGGGGTTGGACTACATAGCCTTTGACGTTTCCAGTCCTGACATTCTTCGGCTCTATCTAGAAAATCAGATTCTGGTCCGGATCTGCTTCACAGAGAATGTTAAAAGATCCTCAAGCTTCTTGCCTTTGGTTTGCCTCTCTCTTCTCAGGGTTGCCAGGGTGACAGTGGACAGAAGAAGCAGCACATTTCCCCCCCACAGTAGTCAGATGTCTTACTGTGATCACCCAACACCCACCTCCCAGCTTCCCTAGTCCTTCCATCTGCCAGTCACCTTGTGGGTATGTGTGTATGTGCTCAGTCACTTCAGTCTGGTCCGATTCTTTGCAACCCCATGGACCGTAGTCTATCAGGCTGCTCTGTCTGTGAGATTTGTCCAGAAAGAATACTGGAGTGGGTTGCTATGCCCCCCCTCCAGGGGATCTTCCCAACCCAGGGATCAAACCTGCGTCTCCTTTGTCTCTTGAATTGCAGGTGGATTCTTGACTGCTGAGCCACTGGGGAAGCCTTCCCAGTGACCTTAGGCTTGGGCAAATGAAACACACAGACATGACAGGAATCCCTTTATGCTGAGGGCTCTCACTTTAGAGAGGAGAAAGGGAGTCACGGGGAGGGTGAGACACGGTCGGTTCCTCAGGGGACTAGGATCCAGCCCAGACACACTGACATCCCAGTTGAGTGCCTATTTCATGGCACCATCACCCTGGGTATTTTTCTTTTTAAAGCTCTCACTTGGATATGATAGTATCTTCTGTTCATGACGTTTAGAATCCTGAGGAAATACTTCTTAACTTAAATCAAGTTCAAGTAACTATCTGCCCTGCATTTCTATTCTATGTCCATTCTAACTCCTTCTTCTTATCTCTTCCCCATCATTAGAGTTATAACCATACGTGATTCCAATACTTTATCTTGTGGTTTTTTTAGAGAAAAAAAACGTTAGGTAAGAAAGAAGTGAACAATAAATAATTAACAATTAAATAATTTCTGATCTGAATACCTGTTCGGTGTACAAAATTAGAAAGCAAGTAAACGAAAGTAAATTAAAACCTCTCATTCTCCCACTACTCAGAAATATTCACTATGAACATTTCGATAAGTTTCTTTCCAGTGTTTCTTCTATACATACACATGCATACTCTTTATTTTTATCTTTTCATTGGTATTTCAAAGAGGTTTTTAGGACTTATCTTAATATACACCTTTGGTTTTCTATCAGTTGTGTAAGAGCTAATTCCTGTAATTCCATATCACTTTTCTTTCCTAGTTGAATCCAGATCGATACAGAGCATGTTGTTGAAACTCCTACAACTTGTCAGGTTTGGATTTTAGTATTGGCTTCCCCACCTGGACATATTTCAGAAATAAATTTTGAAGCATCAAACGATATGTTTCAAAACAGCTCCAGGGTTTTGGGGGTTTTTTTCCTAAAAGGTCAGCTATTGACTAATACAGTTAACATTTATTGAACATCTGATATACATATCAGACACTGTGCTAAATGACTTACATATATTCTCTTGCTTAATCCTAACTCCCTGCAGGTAAATATACCATTGTTCTCATTTCGTAGATGAGGAAACTGGGGCTTAGGGAAGTTCTACGGCCCAACATTGCATAACTAGTAAGTAGCAGAGTCATGATTCAAGTCCAGGCAGTTTGGTTGCAGAATTCATACTCTGGACTCAAAGTTAAGTCACTCTCCAACACACCAAGCTGGAGGGGGGTCACCTATGGATAGGAAGGCAGGGTCTGGGGCAGTCAGTCATACAGTCGGAATATACAACCTTGTGAGGCTGACTTGCTGGGAAAGGCAGCAGGTGTGCTGGGTGAGCACTGGACACTGAGTCAAACAAGCACGGCCTCCATTCCTGCTCTTCCAACTCTCCAGTCATGTGATCCCGGACACGTCACTTTCCAGTCTGAGCATCACAGCTCTCACCTATAAGAGTGGGTAATAGGACTGTCCTAGAGGTGGCAGTAAGGATTAAGAATGATAACATGTAAAAGCTCCTGGCACGTTTCCAGGCATACAGTAAATGCTCTTAGAGCTTAGTTGAATCTGATTCTGATCAGAAAGTTTCAAGTTGAGACCTGATTTTTAATCTTGGATCCAACACACTTGGTATGTGATTTTGAACAAGATGCTGGGGGCTTTCTAGGCCCAAGGACCTCATCTTTCGAGGAGGTGGTTAGACTAGATGATCTCTATGATCTTGGCTAGGATCCTGGGCCTACAACTGGTCTTAAGAGGAAGGAATATGGCAGATGGTGTCTTCCTTCTCAAATCAATATGAAACGAGGCCAGAGTCTAACAGGATGTTTCTCCTTAGCCCTTCTGACCAGTGGATGTTCTTGACTAGATCCAAGCTCTTGGAGCTTTCTGAAGTGTCTGATGGAAATCTCAAATATTTCTTAGAAGAAAAGAGTGAGGCTTTTGATTGCCAGAATGCTGTTTGTTTTATTAGCCCTTCTAGGAAAAGAGAGGCCACAGCTTTATAGGTTTCCTAATGATGAAAGAAAAGAACTCTCTGACTCGCTCCAAAGAATACAGTTGGGAAATCATAGAACCAGATGATTTCTTGGGTCCCTTATGCTCAGTCATTTTGTGATTCAGCTGTAAGCCAGCCAGCTGAGTTTTAACTGAAGGGCTCCTAGGTGCTGAGCATCATGGAATGTGGAGAAGGATGTGGCTTTCACTCTGAAGATGCCTGAGTCTGCCTCCACGCAGGAACATAAAGCAAGAGTTAAAGAGGATAGACAAGTTTTGTCAGGATTCCACAGATAGGATATCAAGGTTTTCCCCTATCTCCCTGGCCATTCCACATTCATCTTGGCTGCTGAACTTCTTCCAAACCTCTGACCGGAAAATGTCCTAAGGCACCTTTTCTTGTTTGTGCTCAGTTCCCTAAGGATCTTATTCAGTTTCACAGTTTTCATAAAATCTGAACAGCAACAACTCCTAAATTTCTATTTTCAACTTTGATTTCTCTGGGACTCTAGACTCCAAAATCCAGCTGCCTAGTCAGTCATTGACCTTTGCCTGTATTTTTGGCTTCCCTGGCTGAACACCTCCAAGTTGGGGTTCCCTGTGTGCCCCTAGCTGTTTCAGATCATACTCCACCTTCAGCCCTTCTTTAGTTTTTTGGTAAATAACAACTCGACTTGTTACAGTGGCTCAGGTCAAAATACTTAGAGCTGTGTTTGACTTCTACTTCTTCATGAGCTATAGCCAAACTATCAGTAATACTGTTGGCTCTGCTTTAAAAAAAAATAGACAGAATTTGAACACTGCTCACCATTTCCTTCTCCAAGTCACCATCATCTTTCTCCAGAATTATTATGATGCTTCCTAAATAGTGTCTATACTCCCACCTTGCCCATCTCAACAGAGCCTCCAGAGGGATTCTTCAATGGCTTTCCATCTCATCCAGAGTCACAGAAAGTCCTTCCAGTGCCCAATGGGATGTGCACAAATGTACTTCACTTTCCTCTCTGTCCTTCTCTCCCACTGCTCTGGCCTCTACTCTGCTCCCATGACACCAGCCTCCATGCTGTTCCTCCAACACCACACACGCTGGCTCAGGGCCAAGGTCTTACACCCTCTGGCTGCTGCTCTTACCCTATAACCAAATGGTCTGTTCCCTCATCTTTCAGCCTCTAGTAACCTGCTCAGAACATCTATACTAGCAGCCTGTCTCAGTTTGCATCTTTCTCCCTCATACATGCCCTATCCCTCTTCCCTGCTTTTTTCGCTTTTTAACTTTTATTATCATCCAAGCTAGTGTACATATTCTGGAGAAGGAAATGGCAACCCTCTCCAGCGTTTTTGCCTGGAGAATCCCATGGACTGGGGAGTCTGGCAGGCTGCAGTCCAAAGGGTCACAAAGAGTCGGGCACGACTGAGCGACAAAACACACAACACAATGTATGTGTTTACCTTGAATTTATGGTCTGTTTCTCCCTGCTAGAAGACAGCAGAGCACAGTGTCCAGCATTCAGTATATTTTAGATAATAGAATGGGTGGCTGGCCAAAGACTTCATGGAGGAGCATGGGTTTAAGTGACGCTCTGAACCACAGGGAGGACCTGAGTGACCAGAGTCTGAGAAAGGAGTGACTGGGAGAGAGGAACGCTGGGCAAGGGCCAGATTCGGGAGGACCAGACTAAGGAAATTGTTCTCTGTCAGTCTAGTCCTTCTTGGTTTTATTTCTTCCAGAAGATCTCTTGTCTGTCCTTCAATTTTTAAAAAATTTTTTGGCTGCACTGGGTCTTCTTATGGTACACAGGCTTTCTCTAATTGCCCCAAAGTATGTACGATCTTAGTTTCCCAACCAGGGATCAAACCTGAGTCCCCTGCACTGGAAGGCAGGTTCTTAACCACTGGACCACCAAGGAAGCCCCTATTGTCTATCTTTTAGTATGCAGCAAAAATCCCATTAACTGTTTGGTATAATAGAGAACTCACAGATGGAAGTCAGAGCCATAGAAGACCTGTATCTAGAAGTGTGACCCTGGACTAGCCACTTAACCTCTTTAAGCCTCAGCTTGCTCATCTGTCAAAGAAATACATACCACTGGCTTGGGTTCTGATATGGCTGCTGTGAAGATCACATGAGGTGATGGATGGGAAAGTGCTTTACACTCTGAAAGCAGGACGATTGTAGGGGATTAGTGGAATGCATGAGAGTGTCACTGAAATAATCACTCAGACTCACATGTAGATTATCTACCTCAGTGGCTAGGAAAGCAGGCAAGGGCTCCATGCTGATGATGAATTCAGAAGTCCTTCATCAAGGCTTTAAGATATGGGAGGGACACAGAAAAGGGGATTGGAAGATGTACCTTCCTGAAGACAAGGACAGTGCCCAAATGAGGTGCTATTTATCCCCTGTGCTACTGTTAAATGATGATTTCATTTGTTACCCTTGCTCAGGCCAAAAGACTTGGAGCCATGCTTGACTCCTGTTAGCCCTTATAAACCAGGTTCTGGAAATTACTTTTCTATTTATCTTTACATACATTTGTGAGTTGGGTACTACTCTTCCTTTCTTTAGAGCTAAGAAAACCGAGACTCGGAGGAGTTAACTTGCCCAGGGTCACACAGGTATGTGGTGTCAGAGCCAGAAGAAACTAGCTTTGTTTAAAGAACCTGTGCTCTTTCCATGGGCTGCCTTTTCAGAGACCTGCTGCTGCCGCTGCTGCTAAGTCGCTTCAGTCGTGTCCGACTCTGTGCGACCCCATAGACGGCAGCCCACCAGGCTCCACCGTCCCTGGGATTTTCCAGGCAAGAATACTGGAGTGGGTTGCCATTTCTTTCTCCAGTGCATGAAAGGGAAAAGTCAAATTGAAGTCGCTCAGTCGTGTCCGACTCTTAGCGACCCCATGGACTGTAGCCTACCAGGCTCCTCCGTCCATGGGATTTTCCAGGCAAGAGTACTGGAGTGGGGTGCCATTGCCTTCTCCGTTCAGAGACCTAGATGCAGCTAATTCAGTAACCAGCAGCGCCGCCTTAGTCTCCTGAATTTGGGCAAGTGAATAATATACGAGTTTAACATCAGGGGTCCAGGAAGATAATAGACTAAGCTGTTAAATGTAATTCAGAAAGTGAAAAGGAAGGTCCAGGAGCCACCTGTGAATCTACATCCTTCTCTAGGCCACTGCCTTGTGCTATGAACATGCTATGTGTGGCAGCAGTACATGGTAACAATTAAGAAGAGACCAGGATCTTGAGCTAATTTTTCAGTAGAGCATAAGAATAATATAGCTCATAACAATGTCTTCTGGTCTAAGTATCAGAATTTTTTTTTAAGTGATAGTATAAGAAAAGACTTTTGAGATAGTTAACAATCCAGTCTAGATTTAACCCGTGACACTTCAAGCTAGGTAACATACGGGATTTAATCAGTGCCCACTGAATATACGCAGGCATCTCCATGCACATCTATGTCACGTATATAGTAGGTGTGATTTTGGTAATTATCTATGTAAATTCATGTGGATGGATCATGGACATACAGATGGGTGGATACTGGGGCCACAGATCAGAGAAATGCAAACAAAAAGAAAAGAAAAGAAAAAAATCTGTTATAGTGTATAAGATGCTGTTAGAACTAATTTTTGCTTTACCAGTGTATGCATCTGAAAGTATATTAAGCACCTACTGGGTTCTGGTGGAAGGAAGTGAGAGGCATGTCTCTTTGCTGGCCTCAGGTAACAAAAAGGAACATATGGAGACAATTTTAAAGAAGTTATTTTTATAGGTAAGAACTACTTGAATTTGGAGGCTAAGGAGGACCATTTTCTGCTTGGTATGAAGCACCAGTTAAAGTGTTAGTGGTGAAAGAGGCCTGGGGCAGCTGGTGCACTTAGACATTTTAGACCATAAAACTGAGCTGCATAAAGTAGGGTTACACAGTGATTCATAGACAGACTTCTAAAAAAATAAGAACAACCCCCTCCCTAGTCACCAGTGCTTTCTGAAAGTGTTATGGAAAGCTTCCTTCAGTGCAAGGAAACAGAAAACCTGGTGAGATGGTGTAAGGTCAAGACCATGGGCTTTGGTTTAAACTCAACCAGGCTTTGAACCACTCCCTCATCTGCTTATTAGCTCTTTGATCTCAGGGAGGCTATTTCCACTTGGAACCTCTGGGTCTGACTTATGATATGAAGACCCCTGCCTATGTCTCCTGTTAGTATAAAATTAGATTATGTCACAGGGGCTCACTCCTCCCCACACTCCCTCCCCCAGCCTCTAACTTCCTCAAGCAACTGCCTAACTCTCAGGCAAGGCACTTACTGCCTTCTCCCTCATCTACTGCATTCAGGTATTGGATCAGATGATGTCTAAGTTTCTCTTAAATGAGACTAAACTGTCTAGTACTTTTTACCAGATGGGATAGCCGGACAGGATATCAAACAGTCTATTTTCTATACATTTATGTTAATGAGCCATTCATTGTGCTTTACCATATTTAATCCTCAAAAGAATACCTGTGAAGTAGCAGTTGCTTTCCTCTTTTATAAATCAGCAAACCAAGGCCAGAGGCATCAGGAGAGACATCTTAGACCTCTGGTCTGGCATCCGCCTTGCTCGGAAGACTCTTTTGAAAGGCATGACAACAGCTTTAAAAAACGAACCCCTTCATTATATTGTTGGCCTTGAAAATCAAGTGAAAACTTGCAAGTTTCACTCTATCCATTACCCCCTCTACCCCTCCACCCCCCACACCCCTGCATTAAAAGCTCTAGCCATTTTATCTCTCCTTTTTTCTGGTCTTTTTCCAAAGTTGCCCTTCTAGGTTGAGGTCATGACTCTCTTAGAGCCTTCATCAAATCTGGAAGGCAACAGGACTGAACACAGAGTCTTTCCTCTTCCCTACCTGATTCTCCAACTGAACATGCACAAACAAAGTTGGTGCTCAGGAATCCAGCCCTTGATGCCTCAGGCCATGGGGCTAGCTGTAAAGTTTTACCAGCTCTTGCTTGATCGGCTTTCTTTGGCATTTGACATACTTGTCACCAGATCCATGGTACAGCCAGTCTTTTTCTCTAGCCACTAATTTATACTTCCCCAGAGGGCCTAGAACTATACCCTACACAGAGGGTACTCACTGAGCTGGAATGGTACCACCAACCAGTGCAGATCCGGATTACATCAAGAATTTCAACAATTGCACCAAATTGCTGGCCAGCCTTGAGGGTTTGGTCAGCCTCATTCCCAGTCTTTCCCCTCAGAGAGTCACAAGGCCCAGGTGCAACTAATTCTTAATAATGCAATTAAAGTTTTGGAAACTGAGCTTGGTTTCATATTTAAATGTTGACTTTCACCACACAGGAAAGGTTGGCCAAATGCAAGGAGTGACTGGAAGATTTTGGCAAAGAGATGAATTGGATTTTTCCATTTTTAGAGACACTGCTTGGGCTCACACACCGGTAATACTCCAGCCTCAGGGGTTCCCAGGGACCAAAGAGTAGACAAAACATGAACTCAAAACTCAACATGCTTGTAGGGAATCATTAGTATTCTCAAAAAAAAAAAAAAAGATATAGAGGCAGAGTTGAAATATTTCCTCTTTGAAAATGCAATAACACCTACCTCTCAGGGGCATTGTGGAGATGAAATTAGAATATATACAGAAAGAGAATGAACTTATAGTTGCCAGGGGGAAGAATGGGGGGAAGAGACAGTTAAGGAGTTTGGGATCTACATGTGGATATGTGCATGCTCAGTCATGTCCAAGTCTTTGCAACCTTAAGGACCGTAGCCTGCCAGGGTCCTCTGTCCATGGAATTTCCCAAGCAAGAATACTTGAGTAGGTTGCCATTTCCTCCTCCAAGGGATCTTCCTGACCCGAGAATTGAACCCATATTTTTCTTGGCAGGTGGGTTCTTTACCACAGAGCCACCTGGGAAACCCCCTGCAATCTACATGTACACACTGCTATATTTTAAACGGATAACCAACAAGGTTCTGCAGTATAGCAGAGGGAACTCTGCTCAATGTTATGTGGCAGCCTGGATGGGAGAGGAGTTTGGGGAAGAATGGATACATGTATATGTATGGCTGAGTCCCTTTGCTGTCCACCTGAAACTATCACAACCTTGTTAATCAGCTATGCGTACGTGCTCAGTAGCTAAGTCATGTCCAACTCTTTGCCACCCCATGTACTGCAGCCTGCCAGGCTCACCTGAACTCCAATATAAAATAAAAAAACTTTTTTAGAAAAAGAAAAGCCTAGCATGAGGCCTGCTTAGAAATGGGAACATTGAATATATTTAGTTGCTTACACTACAACATGGGAAAGGGCACTGGTCTGAGGAGAAAAGACTGGGTTTTGCCTCTCACGGTACACCTCACTAGCCCAGCTGGTGCCTTCCCGTCCTGGCTCCCAATTTCCTCATCTTTCTAATTGGAATAATAATCACGTCATACTTCACAGGGTCACAAGGACAAGCATATTAAAGACTGACTGAGAAAGTTCTTTGCAAACTAGACAGCTTTCTAGGCAAAATAAAGGGTCATTAAGTTACACCTAATCTCTGTGCCTTTGTTTCAGCTCTCTTCTCTGTCTGAAATGCCCCTCTTCCCCACACCCCCTCTTCTGAACCTGGCTATTGAAGTCCTTTCATTCATAAGGCAGGAGAGCATAAGACTTCCATTGCTAGCGTTCAAATCCCTATCTCTGCTGTGTGTTAGTTATTTGACCATAGGGAAGTTACTTTCTGTGCTTCAGTTTTCTGTCTCTAAATCAACGATAATGATGCTGCTAAGTCGCGTCAATCGTGTCCGACTCTGTGTGACCCCATAGACGGCAGCCCACCAGGCTCCACCGTCCCTGGGATTCTCCAGGCAAGAATACTGGAGTGGGTTGCCATTTCCTCCTCCAGCGCATGAAAGTGAAAAGTGAAAGTGAAGTCGCTCAGTCGTGTCTGACTCTTCACGACCCCATGGACTGTAGCCTACCAGGCTCCTCCGTCCATGGGGTTTCCCAGGCAAGAGTAAAGCGACGATAATAGCACCACCCAATTATGTAAGATCGTTGTGAGGACTGAAGGCTTCCCTGGCAGTCTAGTGTTAAGATTTCACCTTCCAATGCAGGAGGTGTGGGTTTGATCCCTGGTTGAGGGGCCAAGATCTTGTATGACTCGTGGCCAAAAAATCAGAACATAAACAACGGAAGTATTATAACAAATCCAATAAAGACTTTTTTAAAATGGTCTCTACATTAAAAAATCTTAAAAAAAAAAGATTACTGTGAGGATTAAATACACTCACAAATGTAAAGTACTTACATGAGTATGTACTAAGTCCCACATATGTGTTAACTCATACTATTTCAGAGATTTATTATTTCGATATTTATTTCAAGGATATGTTCATTATTTTACATTACTTTATTATTACGTTCAAACTCCATCCCTCCAAGAAACATTTTTAGATCTCTCAGTTTGAAACAATCATGCGCCCATATATTTAACCAAGGACACTGGTTGTAGCTCAGAGATGGCCCTCGACATTGCTAGTGTCCAGTACGTCTCTTTCCTGCACTGGCCTAATAGCCCTGAGTGACAGAGGCTTTCCAACTCTGTACACACGGTTGATGCACAATATTCATCTAATCGGATGGAAGGTATATAAATGTGTACAGATGAATAAGCCTAAATATACTGGACAAAAGCTAATCACAAGTATAACATGATACCTGTATTTAAAGACTGAACACAGTTGTAACCTTTAGCACCATACCTGATGTATAGCATGTGCTCTGTAAATGTATTTCCTTGGAAGAATGGAAAGATAACTAAAGGTGCATTAAATCTGATGGAAGGTTTCAATTTATCGGGTTCCTCTGATTCAAAACATGTATTAGATGAGTAAGTTACTTATTGCAGGTGTGAGAGTGAGATTAAGAAACATAACAAGAAAAGTAAAAGTAGCTCCTGACCTTCAGGGGCTCACATTTGGGAGGAGGGATGTTCCAGTTCCTAAATAATTGCAGGAACCACAGGTGCAAAGCTGAGTAGGATGGAGCTACACAGGAATGTGGCTTTAGCAGCTTGGTACCTA
This sequence comes from Giraffa tippelskirchi, assembly GCF_054371585.1. Classification (NCBI taxonomy): domain Eukaryota; kingdom Metazoa; phylum Chordata; class Mammalia; order Artiodactyla; family Giraffidae; genus Giraffa; species Giraffa tippelskirchi. The sequence goes on along the minus strand of NC_137276.1, from coordinate 155,810,510 downwards.
CTCTAAGGCATGGACCCTCTTTATAGCAAGTTGCCAGGTATGTTCATTTGGGATGACTGTCTTTTCAATAAGTAGCAAACCAGCAGAGACAGAGATATGACACAATGAGCCAGATCTATAGAATTATGTCTTATACAGACAGTTTCTCAGTCTACATCGTTTTGGTGTCAGGTGTTGACAGAACATTGTAAAATAAAAAAAGTTCTGTTCCAAAAAGGAGACCCAGTCTCTTATTAATTCCGTTTCCACCAATGGCTTCACTTTAGTTCCCAATTTTGCTACCAATTGAGAAATGAGTTTGGACTGGAGTATTTCTAAGACATGTTCCACCTTTACTATTTTTTATTCTATTTTTCAACACCTGGTCTGATATGAAAATCTATCTTTTCTCCTAGCTTCAAATACTAGCTCTATTTTGATGGATCCCAAATTGATATCTCCAAACCAGACATCTCTTTTGAGATCAGGTCTTAAATATCCAACTACTTACTTCGACATCTACTCCAGAGACATCTGAAATATACCACATTCAAAACAGAATTCTTGATTTCCAGCAATTATCTCCCAGCAAGCTCCCCCTTCACAGTATTTTTAACTCAGTAAATAGAAACATATCCACCCAATTACTTAAACCAGAACCTTGGGATTCATTCTTGATACCCTTCTCTCCTTTACCACCCACTCCTACTCAACCAATCTTTTTTCAATCTTGTCAATTCTACCATCAAAGTGTGTGTCAAACCTTCCCATACCTCCCACCTACACTGCTACTTCTATAGTCCCAGCTACCTTCATCTCTCACTGGGACTCTGACCATAGCCTCTTCAAGAATCTCCTTGTACTTCTTTCTAATTCACTTTCCACCCAAAAGCTGGGGTGCTTTTCTTAAAATATAAGTCATATCATGGCATCACCCTGCCCGAAAATATTAAATAACTTCTCACCACACTTAATCTCTAAATTTCTGACCATCGTCCACAAAGACCTACATAGCGTAGCTCCTGATTCTCCCTCCAAATCCATCTTTACCACTCTCTCTGTGCCATCCTGGCCTCTTTCAGATCTCCAAATATGCCATAGTTCTACTCTCTTTAGGACTGTTGATCTCTGTTCCCTCTTCCCAGTATACTTTCCTCCTCATTCTTGACCTGGCTAACCTATCCTCTTTTTTCAGGTCTCAGCTTAAAGTTGACCTTAATAGAGAGGCCTGTATATTAGGCAAGTTCCCTCCTTCTCCCATGTCAGAGCACCTTACCTATGCCTGTATTTCAGCTATCATAATTTATAATGTATAGTCATCTGTGGATTCACTTGTATAATGATTGTCTCCTTGACTAGACTACAAGCTTCTCTTAGGGCAGGTCTGCAATTGTTCTTTGTGTGTGCAAAGTGTAGCCTAGTACTTAGCATAGGTGCTCAATTCATTACTTTTGTAGCTGTAAATTGCTAAGACCTGAAAATATCAACACATATTTATTCCATGCTGAAAAAAGTCCAACCAAATGAATAAAAAATAAGGGAATACACTTGAATATTTTCTGTTTCTCCATCTTCTCAGTTTCTAGTTCCTAGAATCTTACAGCACTCCTTCATTTTCTTCTGAACCTTCTCAGCTTTCAATGTTGAAAAGGGAAGTATCTTTATGTTACTTTGCTTTCTCCCAGGGCCATCCCCCTCCTCCACCCTCCTACCCACCACAACACACACACATTTAGCTTTGTGCAGGAATGCAACTTCACAGGTATGCTTGGGTTAGAGGTGTTGGGAATAGGAAGGGAAGAAAGGAAAAAAAAGAACCATATGGGGGAGGTGGCTGCCCTTGCACCTTGGACATAGTCCCAGCCCTCCCACGTTGGACGGGGTTTTTTTTTTTTTTTTTGATGCCATATACATCCAACATTCTCTTCTTCCCACCTCTAGGAATCCAAAAATAAGTTAGCTGTTCATCATGGGTTCGGTGCTAGCAAAACTGGTAAATATGGGCAAATGAGGTCCCAGGTCTAGGAACTTTCTCTTGCCACGCGTCCTGGCCCTTTCGAAGAATGTCATTTTATTTCCCCTGAGTCCACCCGGTATTTCTTTTAGCTACCTATTGTCATAGAATATAAGAAGTATGATCTAGACTTTTGAATAGTTTTGTTTTGTTTTAATTCTAACAAAGGTCTGTTGCTTCATCTTACACATTGCCTTGTTTTGTTACTAGAGCAAAGCCCTTACCTTCTCTCCGGCACCCATGGTCATGTTATGTTTCCTCCTCCTTATCAAGACCAGCTTGTTCCTAACTCTTTTTTATATTCACTGTCACATCCTTGAACTCTGTTCTATGTTTGTTGTGGAGGCAGAAGGGATAGAGAGATGCATGGATTATCTTTCAAGACAAAGCTGGTCCAAGGTTCTCTCTGTCACTTGTGTTGGGCCTTTGGTAGAAAGTTATCCTCAGTTCAGTTCAGTCACTCAGTCGTGTCCGACTCTTTGCAACCCCATGAATTGCAGCACGCCAGGCCTCCTGGTCCATCACCAACTCCCAGAGTTTACCCAAACCCATGTCCATCGAGTCGGTGATGCCATCCAACCATCTCATCCTCTGTCATCCCCTTCTCCTCCTGCCCCCAATCCTTCCCAGCATCAGGGTCTTTTCCAGTGAATCAACTCTTTGCATGAGGTGGCCAAAGTATTGGAGTTTCAGCTTCAACATCAGTCCTTCCAATGACACCCAGGACTGATCTCCTTTAGGATGGACTGGTTGGATCTTCTTGCAGTCCAAGGGACTCTCAAGAGTCTTCTACAACACCACAGTTCAAAAGCATCAATTCTTCAGCGCTCAGCTTTCTTCACAGTCCAACTCTCACATCCACACATGACTACTGGAAAAACCATAGCCTTGACTAGACGGACCTTTGTTGGCAAAGTAATGTCTCTGCTTTTAAATATGCTATCTAGGTTAGCCATAACCTTCCTTCCAAGGAGTGTCTTTTAATTTCATGGCTGCAGTCACCATCAGCAGTGATTTTGGAGCCCCCCAAAATAAAGTCAGCCACTGTTTCCCCATCTATTTCCCATCAAGTGATGGGACCAGATGCCATGATCTTAGTTTTCTGAACGTTGAGCTTTAAGCCAACCTTTTCACTCTCCTCTTTCACTTTCATCAAGAGGCTCTTTAGTTCTTAGCTTTCTGCCATAAGAGTGGTGTCATCTGCATATCTGAGGTTATTGATATTTCTCCCAGCAATCTTGATTCCAGCTTGTGTTTCTTCCAGCCCAGTGTTTCTCATGATGTACTCTGGATATAAGTTAAATAAGCAGGGTAACAATATACAGCCTTGACGTACTCCTTTTCCTATTTGGAACCAGTCTGTTGTTCCATGTCCAGTTCTAACTGTTGCTTCCTGACCTGCATACAGGTCTCTCAAGAGGCAGGTTAGGTGGTCTGGTATTCCCATCTCTTTCAGAATTTTCCACAGTTTATTGTGAACCACACAGTCAAAGGCTTTGGCATAGTCAATAAAGCAGAAATAGATGTTTTTCTGGAACTCTCTTGCTTTTTTGATGATCCAGCGGATATTGGCAATTTGATCTCTGATTCCTCTGCCTTTTCTAAAACCAGCTTGAACATCTGGAAGTTCATGGTTCACGTTTTGCTGAAGCCTCGCTTGGAGAATTTTGAGCGTAACTTTACTAGTGTGTGAGATGAGTGCAATTGTGTGGTAGTTTGACCATTCTTTGGCATTGCCTTTCTTTGGGATTGGAATGAAAACTGACCTTTTCCAGTCCTGTGGCCGCTGCTGACTTTTCCATATTTGCTGGCATATTGAGTGCAGCACTTTCACAGCATCACCTTTGAGGATTTGAAATAGCTCAACTGGAATTCCATCACCTCCACTAGCTTTGTTCATAGTGATGCTTTCTAAGGCCCACTTGACTTCACATTCCAGGATGTCTGGGTCTAGGTGAGTGATCACACCATCGTGATTATCTGGGTCATGAAGATCTGTTTTGTACAGTTCTTCTGTGTATTTTTGTTACCTCTTCTTAATATCTTCTGCTTCTGTTAGGTCCATACCATTTCTGTCCTTTATTGAGCCGATCTTTGCATGAAATGTTCCCTTGGTATCTCCAATTTTCGTGAAGAGATCTCTAGTCATTCCCATTCTGTTTTTTTCCTCTATTTCTTTGCACTGATCGCTGAGGAAGGCTTTCTTATCTCTCCTTGCTATTCTTTGGAACTCTGCATTCAGATGGGAATATCTTTCCTTTTCTCCTTTGCTTTTTGCTTCTCTTCTTTTCCCAGCTATTTGTAAGGCCTCCTCAGACAGCCATTTTGCTTTTTTGCATTTCTTTTCCATGGGGATGGTCTTGATCCCTGTCTCCTGTACGATGTCACGAACCTTGGTCCATCGTTCATCAGGCACTCTGTCTATCAGATCTAGTCCCTTAAATCTATTTGTCACTTCCACTGTATAATCATAAGGGATTTGATTTAAATCATGTCTGAATGGTCTAGTGTTTTTCCCTACTTTCTTCAATTTAAGTCTGAATTTGGCAATAAGGAGTTCATGATCTGAGCCACAGTCCGCTCCCGGTCTTGTTTTTGCTGACTGTATAGAGCTTCTCCATCTTTGGCTGCAAAGAATATAATCAGTCTGATTTCAGTGTTGACCATCTGGTGATGTCCATGTGTAGAGTCTTCTCTTGTGTTGTTGGAAGAGGGTGTTTGCTATGACCAGTGCGTTCTCTTGGCAAAACTCTATTAGCCTTTGCCCTGCTTCATTCTATACTCCAAGGCCAAATATGCCTGTTATGCCAGGTGTCTCCTGACTTCCTACTTTTGCATTCCAGTCCCCTATAATGAAAAGGACATCTTTTTTGGGTGTTAGTTCTAGAAGGTCTTGTAGGTCTTCATAGAACAATTCAAGTTCAGCTTCTTCAGCGTTACTGGTCGGGGCATAGACTTAGATTACCATGATATTGAATGGTTTGCCTTGGAAACGAACAGAGATCATTGTGTCGTTTTTGAGATTGACTCCAAGTACTGCATTTCGGACTCTTTTGTTGACCATGATGGCTATTCCATTTCTTCTAAGGGATTCCTGCCCACAGTAGTAGATATAATGGTCATCTGATTTAAATTCACCCATTCCAGTCCATCTTAGTTCGCTGATTCCTAGAATGTCGATGTTCACTCTTGCCATCTCCTGTTTGACCACGTCCAATTGGCATTGATTCATGGACGTAACATTCCAGGTTCCTATGTAATATTGCTCTTTACAGCATCTGACTTTGCTTCTATCACCAGTCACATCCACAGCTGGGTATTGTTTTTGCCTGGCTCCATCCCATCATTCTTCCTGAAGTTATTTCTCCACTGATCTCCAGTAGCATATTGGGCACCTACCGACCTGGGGAGTTCATCTTTCAGTGTCCTATCTTTTTGCCTTTTCATACTGTTCATGGTGTTCTCAAGGCAAGAATACTGAAGTGGTTTGCCATGCCCTTCTCCAGTGGACCACATTCTGTCAGACCTCTCCACCATGACCCATCCATCTTGGGTGGCCCCACACGGCATGGCTTAATTTCATTGAGATAGACAAGGCTGTGGTCCATGTGATCAGATTAGCTAGTTTTCTGTGACTATAGTTTCAACGTGTCTGCCCTCTGATGCCCTCTCGCAACACCTACCGTCTTACTTGGGTTTCTCTTACCTTGGACGTGGGGTATCTCTTCACGGCTGCTCTAGCAAAGTGCAGCCACTGCTCCTTACCTTGGACAAGGGGTATCTACTCACTACGGCCCCTCCTGACCTTGAATGTGGAGTAACTCCTCTCGGGCCCTACCTCCCTGTTTTAGTAACTCACCCATCAACTCAAGAACTTAAAAACTGTTATAAAATCCAACTTGTTGCTCCTAGAAAACAGCCCTGATGGATTTGTGCTTTGTTAATACCTTTTTCTAAGACTAAAGTTAGCTCAAAACAAAAGGCTTTTTCCATTTGGGTGCAAGGGAGGGGTAGGGAGGGGCCAAGGTAGAAAGAGGAGGAAGAGGAAGAAGGTACTGAAAAGGAGGATCTAATACTGGATTTCAGTTCCCATTACTGGGAAATGGGTCATTTCCAATTCTGCATTTCAAGAACATAAAGACTTTCTGATGATCTTTTTTATTCTCTATGGATGAGTATGAATCCTCTGCAGTAATTTATGTCTTCCTGTACTGAAAGAGTTAAGTTATTTTGGGAAGTGAAATAACCATATTTAAGGATGGTTAAAAGTCAAGGCAGGACACTGCAAGCACATTGTTCCCCAGATATAACCTGAATCACAAAATCAGTTATGGAATAACCTGATGGCTTCACATCACTGTGATGATTCACTCATTAGTTTGTCCATTCACTCAATGGTCAACAACTACTTTGATTTATGCATTATAATTTCCAAAGTACTTTCCCCTCCATGGTACTTGACTCTCATGGGAATCCAGTGATGTCGTCCCTGAACAGAAATTACCATTTTAGAGAACAAGAAACTGAGACTCACAGAAGTTAGTCAGTTGTGGAACTTTAACTGGAACCCAGATCATCAGATTTCACATCAAATTCTCTTTCAGTTCTACCTACTTGAATTCAATCAACATTTCCTAAGTGAGTACCATGTGTTGGACGTAAGTACAACACAACAAAAATGAGATATTCTTGTCTTTGAGGAGCTTCTAGCCTATCAAAGGCAGTGATCAAGCCCTGGGTGTGGAGTGGAGGTAAGTGTCTGGGTCCTTGGAGAATGCTAAGAGTCTGGGGTAGAAAACTGTTACAGGAGACAAGACTAGGAAGAAGTTTGAGGGCCTAAAGTGTTTGGTTATTGTTTTACCATCACCATCGTCAAGTCTTCTCAATATATATTTCCAAATTATGACCTTTATTAATGTCATTATTAATCTTTTTCTGTCCCATTCTCTTTTGAGCATTCTGGCAGCATTTCAGTGCCAATGCCACCAAAGGGTGAGCTACAAGCTGCCGCTTCATGTGCCTTCCAACTAATTGAAGACTGTTGAAATTGTATCAGGAATTCTTATGCCATCTTTATAACCAACTCATCCTTGCCTGGTCATAGAAAGGAAATGGTTACAACTCCTGGCACATGGGTCCAACCCTCAGGCAGGCTGGGCCTTGGCAACTAGTGTACTATGCAAAGTGGTCTGGGTACAGGATGGTTACCTGGTTTTATCACTTGTTAGTGTATTATTACCCAAAGGTCCAGGATGCCCAGAGGGTTGGGATAAACTTGGATTTAGTTGAGAAGGCATCCGGATCTATTAGGTATTTAGATCCTGTTAGAGATGGTATTGGGTTCTGGAGTCCATGCTGTGGACATTACTTGAGGCTGTGTGCTTTGGAATAGCACAGGGCTGTGTTCATCGTAGAACCTGTCAGGCATGCAAAGATGTAAAAATCACAGTCCAGGCAAAGCTCTGGCCTGTAGGCTGAACTGACCTGGTGTTGGGGGTGGTGAAGCTGCATGTGCTTCAGGCTTTTGTGGATTTCTCTGCATAGGGTATTGGGTGCATTGCATAGCGCATCCACCATTGCTGGATGGTACATTGAGGCAGCTGAGTTATATTCTGTTCTCATCAATACTGAATGAAAAACTCAGAGGCTGAAGCTTCCCAAGGAGGCAGTCAGTGCCTGGCACTGGTATTGGAGTGGGAGGTAGACATAGTATCTGAGAAGAAGCCAGAGAGTTTTATTTGGCTCAGAATCAGGTTACTGGGGTCCAGCCTGGCAAGGGGACTATCTTTTGCATGACCTAGAGCAGCTTTTGCACCATTCTTGGCCTTTGCTTTCTCAGCAGACTATGTGTCCTCTAGAGCCAAAGTCCCCTATTGTATTCATATTTATTTCCCCAATATACCGTGACAATAGTGTCTATCCCACAAAAGGCTCCCAAAGAACTGTGTGTTGTGTGAATGAGTGAATGAATGAACTTGAGTACGAGGAATTAGATCAGTGGTCTAAGGGAAGAGGGCTTAACAGAACCGTGGTCCTTACCTCACCTGCTAAATCCTGCTGTCTCCCCCCATACCCTTTTCTGAGAACCAGAGATTCAAACGATGGTAACCACCCACCCCTCAGAAGTTCCTAACAACTCTGTGATTCTCTGAAGAAAAAAAAAATTGATAGAGTTTGTTTTTAAATTGTTTTCCTTAGAATTTACTAGTCAAACAGGTTACAAGAATTAAAAACGAATCTCCCATAGTCCCAGGAGGATCTCAAAGAAGGTCTCTTTACCAGGAGATCTCCTGGGTGGCCTCATAGAGACAGTAAAGCAACCGGGAAACCCTTTGACATTTGCAAATACTGTGAAACACCAACAAACCAGATAAGCACACCAAGACCCAGGGGGCGGAGATAGATCAAAGATTTACAGGATCCATTCAACCTCTTTATGGTCAATGTACTCAGAAAGGGTGACGTTTGGTTGGTGTGGAGACAAGTGTCTCCCAGAGTGAAAGGTCTTCTCCAGGACTGAGTGGGCGGTTCTCACTTCTGTTCGAGACCCCAAAGATGTGGGAGGCTTCAACTTTAGGTCAAACATTCAAAACTGTGAATTACAGGACTAACTGCTTGCATTTAAAAGACTTCACTCAGGGCTTTTCATGTCTTGAGTATATGCTTATGAGATAGATAGCTATCAAACTGATATATAAACATTATACAATTTGGAAGACAAAATATAAAGGAGAAAAAAGTATCCATGATCCTAATACCTTAAGATAGCCCATGTAAATAGTTTTTTTGGTTTTGTTTTTGGTAATGTATACTTTTGTTTATATCTAGTTTATTTTTTATGTATAATATTTTTAAACAGAGTTATAAATACACTGGGCTTCCCAGGTGGTACTAGTGGTAAAGAAACCACCTGCCAATGTAGGAGACATAAGAGACTCAGATTCTACCTCTGGGTCAGAAAGATCCCCTGGAGGAGGGCATGGCAATCCACTCTTACCTGGAGAATCCCATGGACAGAGGAGCCTGGAGAGCTAGAGTCCATAGAGTCACAAAGAGCCGGACATGACCGAAGTGACTTAGCATACACCCACGCATAAATACACTACATATACATTCTACCTCTTTTCACTTTATCTGTTACCACAAGTATTTTCCAATCTTGGTTTTCTAAAATTAGTTGCATTTATATTTAACCATTCTGTGTTCAATTCTCAATCCCTTTCCTCCAACCCATCATAATGGGACATGTAGATTTTTCAACCTTTTTGTTGCTAGATATAATGCTTGGATGCATATATTCATTAAAAGATTTCTTTTCCCCCTATATGTTGAATTGTGCCTTGAAGATAGATTCCTAGAAGTAGAATTACTGGGTCAAAGGGCATGACTACATTTATGATTCTTGAGACATGTGACCAAATAGATTGCTGAGAGTCATGCTACCCAAATTGGACTATGATAGCATTTAGTCTTACCTCATTTCACCAAGAAGTATTTAAATGTCAGCCTCCATAGTGAATATAGGTGTTGGTCCAAGATCTTATAACCACGTGGCAGAGAGGTTGATGCAAGTGGGAAAAGGTGAGAAAACAGGGAAAGAAGGAAGAGACGCTTAAAACACAGCGCAGCATTGGAATTGGACACCACTGGTAACTGACAATTAGTTAGAAATAAATGAGACATTTCTGAAATAATGTGTTAATATACCAATGCAATAGTAGTCCTCAGTTTACTAAAGAGAATACTGCAGCAAAAAAACTTTTTCCAGGGTAGGTTGGTTGATAGGAATCAACTCTACCACTAATTTGTGGGGTGGTCTTGGCAAACCATTTCTCTCTCTGGATTTTTCTAGTTTAGGTAAGGGGGTCATAGTGAGATATGAAGACAAACTCAAGAGTTATGGGGGTCCAGCCAGCATTCTTCTCTAGACCCAGAGTTAAACTATGATGAGATTCACGATATTTTGGAGTTGCACAATGAGATACCAGACATTCTGGATGGTCCTGGAGCTCCCCCAACCTCAGTGGTGAATCTCTAAGTATTTTGTGTCCTGTATGGATTGAAGGCTAGATCTTTCAGGACTTTGTTTCCATGGAGGGTTTTCAGAAAGAAATGTAGAATAAGTAGATTAATGAGGTGGCTTGAGTCATCCACCACCATGACAACACTTGGTCTTTGGTGCTTCTCTAGTGTTCTGACAGTTCTGTGTCGAGATGGTGACATACAGAAATTAGCTAAATTGCTTTCAATTTAGTAAACTAAAGAATACATGCAGGTTCCCTTATTTTCCTGACTCTGTTTTGGGGGCATGACCGAGTGAGAAGAAGATCTCCTAGATTTCAAGACACCTAGCTCATTTTTGGAGGTTTCTCGTACTGAAGGAAAAAAAAAAAAAAAGATATGCCTCCTAAATATTTTTTAAACAGAAACATCGAGAAGATAGAACAACGCTGTAGCCATTTTCTCGGTATCATTAACATTTTATATTACAATGGAACATTTGTAACAACTAATGAAACAACACTGATAAAATATTATTAACTAAAGTCTGTCAATTATTCAGATTTGTCTGGGTTTACCTTATCTTTTTCTGTTCTATGACCCCACCAAGGACTCTACATTATATTGTCATACTGTGTGAGGTTACTCTTGGCTGTAGCAATTTCTCAGACTTCCCTCAATAGCTTTGAGGAATACTGGTGATGTCTTTTGTAGGATGCCCTTCTGTTGAAATCTCTCTGATACCTTTCTCATAAATAGTCTGGATTATGGGAGAAAGACCACAGAGGTAAAGAGCCATGTTCAGATTCCTCATATCAAAGGTACACACAGTCAATATGGTTTATAATTGCTGATGTTGCTCTTGATGAGGTGGCTGGCGTAGTGTTTGCCAGATTTCTCCATGTAAAATTATTCCCTCCCCTGTCGCTTCCTAAACTGTACTCTTTGGAAGGAAGTCATTAGCCATAGCTCACACTTGAGGAGTGAGCAGTTATATACCCGCCTATTCCCATCCTTGACAGCAGTGCATCTACACAAATTCTTTGGAATTCTTCTGCAAAAGAGATTTGTCTCTTTTCTTCCATTTGTTAATTTATTTAGTAATTAATTTAGACCAGTGTGGATTCATGGATATTTCTTTTATACTTTGGGTTGTGATCCAATATTATTCGGTTTCTTTTTCTTGCTCCAAATTTTCCAGCTTTGGCCATTGGGAGTTCTTCAGGTGGCTCCAGTCTCTTTGAAATACCCCCATGGATGCAGTTCTTGTTTGTTTTTCAGCAATTCCTTATTTACAGTGCTACATAACGTTCCATTCTAATGTCGTATACACTTCTTGCCCCAGTCCTAGCCTAGAACCAGCCATTTCTCCAAGGAGCCGTGCCTTCTGTTACTTCAGAAAGGGATCAGAAATCAAGAACTAGCACCGGGTGGGCTCTTGGCTATTGTAGCATCATTGTTTCTAGACCAAAAATATATTAAATTTTACATTTTTAACACCAGTGTACACACAGTTACAATGCAATCGTACTACTCGTAAGATAATTATGGTTTATTAACGGTGATAAGTCACAGTACCATAGGAAACTGTGGGGAATCCTACACAGAGTCCTACGCTGGGACCCACATGCAGAACTTGTGAATGACAGTCTGCTCCTTTCCATACCGTCACTGTACTGTTAAGACTGATGTATAACCTCAGTGGAGATCATGTCAGGAGTCCAAAAGTGGGGACTTCTCTGAAGGCCACAGAAAATGTAAGGCCACAGAAAATGGCTCTTTGGCAGGTCTGCCCACCCCATATCCTCTTCTCATGATAAGCTATGGAAAAACACAGTGGATTTAGAACCAGGACATCAAAGTTCTGGATCTGACTCAGCCTGATCCAGTGTGTGTGGCAAATACATTCTGTGTGGGCCCCAGTTTCCAATGATACAAAAATCACTTGTGTGGGATTGAACAATTGCTGAGGACAGAGGGCTTCCCTGGTAGCTCAGCTGGTAAAGAATCCACCTGCAAAGCAGGAGACCCCGGTTCAATCCCTGGGTCGGGAAGATATGCTGGAGAAGGGATAGGCTATGCATTCCAGTATTCTTTGGCTTTCCTGGTGGCTCAGCTGGTGAAGAATCTGCCTGCAATGCAGGAGACCTGGGCTCGATCCCTGGGTTGGGAAGATCCCCTGGAGAAGGGGAAGGCTACCCACTCCAGTACTCTGGCCTGGAGAATTCCATGGACTGTATGATCCATAGGATCACAAAGAGTCAAGACACCACTGAGTGACTCACTTTCACTTCCCAGTGCTAGACTATTATAACTCTCAATAGTTTTTCATTGAGAGAATGTAACCGGCTCCATCTCTCCTTGTAAACGGGCATCAATATTCCAGAAGGTTTAAATGGAGGGATGGTGGTAGTGGGGAGGTCGCTGTTAATAAATAAGAGTTACTTTTAAAATTATTTCCTGAAGATACCAAGGTCCGTTAAAGGCCTTCTTTTGCTTAAGACCATCAGGCCTGAGAAACTTTACACCTTTCTTTTTAAAGAATGGAGATCATAGAAGTATAGGAAATATTGGTAGAAAGTATTTCTTTCATTGCCTTTAAGTTTGTTTTGGTAGAGGAAGGCTTTTCTTTTTTTTTTTTGGTAAGATCAAACTCCTCATCTGTTATTTCCTCTGACTTCAAATAATTACTTTTAATGCAGTGATGGCTGAGCTACCTCTCAGTTTCTTACCAGGAATTTCTATCTAGGTTTTTTTTTTTTCCTCCTTGTGTATGAATATTATGACATATTTTTTACATCCACACGAGGCCCAGTGGCTTAAAGTGTGCCTGGTTTACAAGTGTCAACTCTTTCCTGTCATTGACTAGGACCGATTCCAAAAACAAACAGAAGTGGGAGTGGGGGTGGGACAGAACTGTGGTGCAGAAAAGACACTTGGGAACTGTCACATCTGATTAGGAAGGCAGGAGATCAAAGGTACAAGGTCTTAGAATTGGCACTTCCAGCTCTTAACATCTGAAATCTTCAATTGGCTTTTGGACCTATTCAGCATAATCTCAGACTTTGGTCTACAATTGGTTAAAAATTGATAGAGGTGAGGATTCTGGGACTGCCTTCTTTACTTAGAAGTTTACATTTTAACTCTTTCTACCACCCCAGGGACACATATATACTCAGCTCCTTTCCATTCCCCTCTCCATCTTAAAGTTACAGATATACATATATTTAGCCATAAAGGTATCAAGTTTAGAACTGATAGACATCCTGCAAACACTTGGGTTATACCTTCACACAGTTAAGGAAACTGAGTCCTGCAAGTGGTTTTGTTCCACATCAGATAAGGAATTCCTGGCAGAACTGTAATTAGAAACCAAGGTCTTCTGGCAGCAAATCCAGTTTTGTTTCGTTTCTTCCCCTAGCTCACACTGTGCCCCCACAGAGTTACACAGTTTTTTGTGTGTGTCTCTGTGTGTACATGTGTTACATAGACGTTGACATGGAGGAAACACACACCGGGCATCTGTGGTCTGACCTCAGGGAACAGTTTAATGCCTCGGATTTCAGGCAGCTCAAAGGGTTCTGCGGGTGGAGGCTGAAATAAACAAGAAAAGCCACTGTGGAGATGTGAATGGAAAAGTACCGAGTCCTCCCTCCCTCCCCCTCCGCACATTCTTCTGCTCTCAAGCTCTCCCTGCCATCAAGCCGGCTTCAAATAGGCTTTGGCATGGTCAGGTGTACAGAGGGCGGTGTGGAGAAGAAAAAAAAAAAACAAAACATGCAGGCACAACATGCAAATCAAGTTTCTCCACTTCTAGCCTTAGGTAGTAAAGACAGCTAAGTACTGTAGCCAGCAGCCGGTGGCAGGGTGGGCCAGCCACCCTGAGTTTACAAACACTCCATGCCTTCCTCCCTCCAACCCCTCCTGATCCAGCTGTTGCTTTCCCTCATGCTAAGGTTTCAAAGGAAGTGAAAACCCTGTTATTCAAAACAGTGATCGAATGCAATAAACAAATGATTATGCACCCCCAATCAGTTCTCTATTTTAAGCTCCCGATATTTATTTCCATTTTAAATTAGTGAGAAAAGTGTGGAAAAAATCAGTGTTTTGGGGGTAAACTCTGAGCTAGGCTGAAAAGGTTTCTAAAGGAAAAAAACAGTCGCAGAATAATACAGGCTGCAAGCAGGCAGCATATGGATCAAAATTAAACGTTAACACTTCTTTTTCTGAAGGTAGTGACTGGAAATCATCTTTTATTTTTTTAAAAATGTCTCAAAACTTTCTGCTCAATTTCTCTAAATCATACCAAGAAAACGCTTTTTTCTCTCTAAGGATAATATAAGTGACTTGTTCACAATAGCTCTAAATGAAGGATTTGAAATAAAATGAATGGGTACATAAAATCTCCCATTCCCATCACAAGTAGTTGTTGAGTACCACAGTATAGGTGACAAGCACCACCAAGTCCAAATGACCGTCAAAACTCAATACTCATCGTGACTTGGAGTTTGTTCTGAGAACCAGTTTACAATTCACACAGAGCCCAAAGCAGACTTACTTTCCTCAATTCTGTCAGAAAACAAGACACCCACCTCAAAGCCCAGGTAGTCAGATCTCCCTGATTCTCTAACACAGGACCATCGAACCACAAAGACCCATTTTCAGTTGTGTCTCGGGGTCCCGCATGCCTCCTGTGATGGCCCTCCTGTCCTCTTGAAAGAAGGAAGCCTCGAGGAGTTGAGTGATTGATCTGCAGAGTTCCTTCCAGTCCTAAAATCTATAATTCTGTGACGTGACAGTTTCAAGATCTACCAAGGCGCCAGAAGTTCCTGACAGGTGAAACCAATTTCCTCTTGGGAGTCCCCTTAGAAGGAGGACAAGACAGTGTTTACTCCAAGTATAGTTTCCTTTTCAGCTGTGACTATATTGTGGGGAAGTTTGTGAGGGAACTGGATGCAAAATCAGTTCCTTTCATTAAACAGATGTAATATTAAGACCAAGCTATTTTATTTTGCAACAAAGCTTATATTTATCCAGAACCTGTGATTAGGAACCTATTACCATGCCCAAACCACCAGGCAAACGGGCTGACTTGATCCTCTACTCTGAGTATTAATAGCCAGAAGCCATTAAATTATAGGACTGGTTTGATACATAACCCTCCAAGTTCACAAGAATCACACATAAGACTCCAGACATGGAATCTCTCTTCAGGGCTTCTTACGGATGATTTGAAAGAATTTGAATATATTCAAGTCAATCCTTCCTTTAATCCTACATTGCTGAGGTGAGGGAGGTTCACAGAGTGATGCCAACTAGTTACTAATGGGGAGAAATCAAGAAATGAGAGAAGGCGGGACATTATGGAAGAAATTCAATGGGTATAAAAAATTTGATAAAGTTACTTTCCTAATAATTGAAAAGAGATTGAGAGGTGGGTGCACAATTTTCCTCACCATTCATTTGGAAAAGAGAAGGAGACCTACAAAAATGTAAATCCTTACCTTTAAAATATTTTCAATAATTTTTTTTTCCTTTTAACGTCTCCTGTTCTGGTTAATTTCTTCCAATTTGGAGGGGGGGAAAGTATTAGAAATGCGAGACTCTGGCACTTGGCCCCAGAAAGGGTCTGAGGACCCTGGTGGTGGGATTAATTATCTGTAAACCAGGCTGGTGGGGTCTTCCTTCAAGGACTTCTCGCAGAGAATTAGAGGGCTGAGGTACTAGAAGGGTGGCTTCATTCCCAGCCCCCACTCTGCTTGGTTCTGCTGCTAGAGAGAGCAGATTTCCCTTTGCTCTGCAGCGCCCCCACGGGGCTAAGATTGGAGTGGCAAAGAGAACGCAAGAGGGACAAGCTGTGTTTAAAGTGGTGGTGGGGAGGACCCAATGAGGCTGTATGGCAACTTTGACAAGAAAAGGGACCCCACATCACAAAAGTTATCACATTGCAGAATCAGTGGCAGGGCAGAACCACACAATTCACATTTCAAACCACACAGATACACCTGAGAAACATACTCATAAAAAATACAAAAATTATCACCCATAGAAATACACAAAGATGATCGCTTCAGCAAAATCCGGTGTCATTTAGAATCCGGTGGGATTCCTTTAAAACTCTGGAAATCAGGGGGAAGGGGACAATTTAAAAAACAGTCTGCCTTCTGGCAAAATGAATCTGCACTTAACAATAACGTGTGTCTTCGGGGGTAAAATGTTCATTTCGACAACGGTGACAGGATTAGGCCTATGTATATTTTTCAAAAATCCTTCACAAGACAGGCTTTTCTGCAGAAGCTGCAGTAATCCATCTGTCAATAAGTATTAAAATATTCAGATTTCAAAGGGACAGACACACTTAGGCATTTTTCCTAAGCTCCAGCCCTTGTGAAAAATAATCGACCCCTTTGGAGCTCTCCTGGTTCTAACTCCAACACGGCCTTTTCAAAAGGGGGGCTGCGCTGACATTTTCAGCAACAGATCTGAACTTCTTACAGACTTCTGGGAAAGAGATCCCCAAATATCCCAGGAAACAGCCAGTAATCTCTCTTCTCACTTCTCCACTACAAACCCAGATTTGGAGAGGTAGATTATTTGGGGAGATATCTTTATTGGAAATTAACATGTGCAGAAATTTTGTGGAACCTTTAAGAAGTCTGTAATTTAATGAGTCCGCCTGAAGGACTTTCATAGCCAAGGCTCAGAACAGCCTGACCTTTGAAAGCTGCTTCTGGTCCAAACATTTTGGGTTAATACTTGAGGAATCTGAAATATTATTTTCCCCTCACACCCTTCTTTTAAGAGAGAGACATAAAAGAAACAAGAGTCTCCCTCATTCAGGGATGAGTAGGAGGGGAAAAAACCCCAACCAACATTTAAATAGGGAAACTGGCAGTTCTGAATAAACAAACCAAGGCCCACAGTGAAATGATTCTGCACTGCATTTGCCTTTAAAAAGAAAGGAAGGAAGAAAGAAAGATTTCCCCCCTTTTCCTCCTCCTCCTCCTCCTCCTAACTCAGCTCTAAAGCTAAGAAGGCTGTGCTGCGTGAAGCGCGAAGCGCGTTGTAGTTGTAGCACAGTCTGTTCTAAATCCACGCAGTATCTGTAATACTGGCACCGCAGGCCTTTAGAATTCCCTCCGGCTGGTCTCTTTAAACACAGACAGGAGAGATTTTTAACAACGACCTTGAAACGAGCTGGGGGGGGGGGGGAGACCAAGACCTAAAGAAAAAGCAAAACACAAACATGTATTTGGCTCACAGAATTTTGTAGAACACACGCGTACGCGTACACATACACACCCGTTTCTTGCAGCAAGAATTTTCCTAAGAGTCAACAGTAACAGAAAGAGTAAACCCACCACTTGCTGTCCTGGAAAGAAACAAACCAAAACAAATCCTTTGAACATGTCTCTCAAGTGCAGGAGAGCGTCCTCTCAGTAAAAGTCCAAGGGGAAAAGGAAAATTGAACACCTTTCCCCGCCCCCCTGAAAAAAGTGGGGGTTGGAATTGTTACATACGACCAAAAATTCAAGCTTCTTTCAACACTCTCTATTAAAATAACATGTCTTCCTTAAATCGCTTGAGAGATTTCATAGGGGTAAAACAAAACAAAATCCAACCGATGCGGGATCCTACGATTTACGTAACATCACAAAGTTGCAAAAGGCAAAAATCAGAAGCAAAAATCCGAAAACCATCATAATACAACCACCCCAAATCCCAAACCACCACACCAACAAGGAAAAAAAAAAAATCCCAAACTGTCCCAAATAAAAATAAAGCAAATTAACCCACCGAAAACTGCTTGGCAAATATTTTTCTCGTGGTGCCTAATATTCTAGCTGGAAAGAGCTGTGGTGTTTATTGTTTTTTTTCTCTTACTCGCCCCGAAACCTACTATATATAACAGACTTTTCCCAAAGGTTCGAACCTCTCGCTTCCTTTTGTGTTTTGAGCTCGGAGGAGCTGAGTTTATGGGGAAGAGAGGAGAAATGAGCCCCAGACCCCGGGAAAGCAAAGCGCACTCCCCCTCTTATGTCACCGAATAGCAAATTAGTTCTCAGAATTCCAGAGGCCGAGCTTTGCTACAGCGAAGACGCCGACGTCACAGAGGGGGCGCCCACGTGACAGTGGCGGAGCAGGCTGTACCACTGACCGGGGGCCGGGGAGGGAGAGCCACCGTCCAGCCCCTCGACCCTCGCGCCGAAACCTCCAAACCCGAGACGTCCAGCCTGTGAGGACCCCGAAATCTACCGGACAGTGGGAAAATATTTTGGCTTGGAGGGCTTTTTATGGCCCGGAGGAGGCAAAAGTCGCGGAGAGCTGACACCGAGTCCTCCCCTGCCACGTAGCAGTGGTAAAGTCCCCAGCTCAAATTCCGAGAATTGAGCTCTGTTGATTCTTAGAACTGGGGTTCTTAGAAGTGGTGATGCAAGAAGTTTCTAGGAAAGGCCGGACACCAGGTGATTATTGCTGTTGCTGCCGCCGCTGCTGCTGCCGCCGCCGCTGTTGCCGCTGCCGCCGCCGCTGCTCATGATCATTATTTTACCTTTTAATTCTTTTTTTCTGCTCTTGCCAAATGCTTTGGCTCCAAGTTTCCTATGTGTATCTATTGATGTAAATGTATATATTTATTTATTGTAGCTGTCAGGTGTTAAAATAAATGCCGAAGATTAGTCCCACGTCTCTCCCACTCTAGGATGTAGATTTTTATATTTTTATTATTTTATTCTTGTTGTCTTTGAGTGAATTGGCCGGTTTGGGGAGGCTTTTGCCACCCTCCCTTGTGTTGTTTTGGTTTTTGAAGAGGAGGTGGAGGAGAGGAAGGAGGGGAATTAGGGGGCGGCCGGAGCAGAAAGGACGAGACAGTGCTTGGGGGGTGATTCGGGCAAGTCTGGGGGCTGTCTGGCCCCAGACGGCGGAGAGGACGCGCGCTCGCGCTCTCGCTCTTTCTGCTGCTGCTTGCGTACTGCTTGTGATCTCGCTGGATTCGTGCGGCTGTGTTTTTTTCCCTCTTTTCTCGCTTGCAAACTGCCTTCCTTGCTCTCTCGCTCCAGCCTCGCTTTCCCTCCCTCCTTCTCCTTTCCCTCGCCTCTCCTTCCTTCCCCTCTCCCGTCCTTCTTGATCACTCCGGGAGGCGAGGAGGGAGGCTGCCCTTTCGCTCGCCCCGCTGGCTCCCTTCCACCGGCCTCGGTCCTCTCGATTCCCCCACCTCCGAGCCGAGATTTTGGAGGAGAAATGCAGGCGAACTCCTCGTGGTTATTTATTTTCTTGCCTTCATAAACCCAGATGAAGTATGGGTTCTACTGTTTCCTTTCCGAGCCGCGATCTTCCTAACGAGATCCGAGCGTTTTGGTGTCCCCTTCCCCTGCGTTTTGGGGGAGGTTTAGCTTGCCTGGGGGCGGGGATGTTGAATAGTTTGGAAATTATTCTTTCTTGGTTGCAGTCTAGGGAGTCGGGAACCCCCGCGCGCTCCCTCTCCCGGTCCTGGGGAGAGAGGGTTGTGGCGGGATAGGGATTTGGGGGTGGGGGTGGGAAAGGGGTGTGCGTTTGCACCTGCGGTGCTGTTCAGAGTGCGGGGACTCCCGGAACCTTCGCAGGATGGCCCAGCCAAGCGGGAAGGTGGCGGGATTTCTGGCGGTCGCGGTGTTTGTATTTTGGGCGCTGCGTGACTCGGTGTTAGCTCCCAATGGCTGTTTCCCCGCTTTCCTAAATTTTTATTTTTCCCATGGTGCAAGCTTTGTGAAAACAAACAAAACAAAAACTGCGGGTCGGAGAGTAGCGGCGTCAGGCTTCAGATTCCCGAGGTCCTTGCACAGGGCGAGGGAAAAAACAAACAGCCCCAGCCCGCGTTCCTACGTGCAAGACCCGGGAAGAGAGAAGGGCACTTTGTGGCCCTGGCTGGGGGACCTGGCGCAGGCGGAGGGGGCGCGGGCGCGAACGGGAGATCTTTGTGAGTGATTTTGCAGAAATGGATTGCGAGGCTGGTTGGATTTGCAACCTGTAGCTCTCCTCGAGGGAGTAGGAATGGGGGAAGGCGGCAGCGGCGGCGGCCGGGGGCGGGAGCCGGTAGGGAGTCGGAGCCTCGTAAATCGGCTGCGCTGGGGAGCCGCGGGAGCAAGGGGGCCCTCCGCTGCCGGATGTAGTGACCGTGGTAAATGTCTTGAGAACTGTAGATTGTGTTGCCGTTATGATGCCGTGTTATTGGAACTCTGGCCAAAAATGGAACTTGTGTTGCAATAATTTAGTTTTAAAAGCTATCCCATGGAAAACAAGTATACAATCCTACAAATTAAAAAAAAAAAAGCTTGAAAAAGATCCTGTTTATGTTGTGCCCTTTCTCGAAATGTTTGTCTTGGTGGTGGGGGTCCTGACAGCTGAGCCGAAGGAATGGCCCCAAACTGGGCGCTCAAAGTGGAGAACTGTTACTAGGTCCCTGACCTCTTCTGTGAGCTCGCCATCCCCTCCAGGAAACTGATTTAATCCTTTCGGATTTTTTGTTCAATCAGTTTATAGTTTCCAGGAGGAAAATCTTGTAATGCTTTACCCCCCCCCCTTAAAGTAAAGTGTCAGTAGATGCATTTTTTTACTGTCAAAAAAAAAAAATGGGGCAGGAGAGAAGGAACCAGGGAAAGGGCTGTTTAGAAATACAGTTTGTGGCTCAGAGCGATGCCACTGGCTTCCTCTACAGAGACTGCCAGTTTCCCTTTTTCTTTGCAAGGTGTGTGTGGTTTTGATAAATAACTTAAGAAAAAAATTAAGAGGGGGGCCGGCAAGATCCGTCAGGAGACAGGTATCTATTTTGCTCACTATTTACTACCAAGAGCCTTTGGCACTTGAACAGAACCTCGTAAATCTGCAGCCCAAGTTGAAGTTCATCTGGCCCTAGTCCACACGCTATTCCTGGAGGTAGCAAACATGAGCTCAAAGGAACGAGGTGAAATCACATTCTCGCTTTAAAATATATGCTTTTTTTTTTTTAAAGGAGAAAAGATAATGTGTCTCTGGGGGAGGAGGAAATGGAAAGGGAGTACCAGGAGATGGGCATTCCCTTCCTAAAATGACTGTAGTCGAGTTTTCAGGCCAAAATAGAAGCCTGTGGATGGGAAATAGTGCCCCCTCTCCCCATTTATAAATAGAAGTTTCCAATATCCTACTTGGAAGACTTTCCAATACTGCAGGCCCAAGCATTGACTGATTTTCAGGGTCTGTTGATAGTGACGATAAGGCTATCTGTTTGTAAAAACCGAGCAACTTAAAGGAGAAAGCAGATAGAAGTGGGAATTCTCCAACTGGTTATTTCCTCTATGCTCAGTTTCTAAGGCTTCTACCCCCTGCTTTCTTGAAAAACAAATGTCCCATTTTTTTTCTGGGTTTGGGACAGGAATGGGACTCTAAACTCTTCAGCTGTCGTTAGCTGAGCCTTAAAGAGTTCCAGTTATTGGTTGAGTAAATGGTAGCCATGACTAGATGTCAAAATTCTTCCTTCCCTCTCTCCTTTGCTGGGTAGCCACACTCACAACCACTTTGTTGTGAAAAATTCAGAGATTCAGAGGAGGTGGTGCGGCAGCGCCACCCCTCGGTGGATGAAACTATCTATTTGCAAAAGTCAAATATTTGAAAAATATTGTGAAATGACCTTATGGGGATTTTTTTTTCTTTAGGAAGGCGAGATAAAGCTAGCTTTTAAAAAAAGTTGATTTCTGAAAAGGAGGGATAAAAACGGTTTTCCAGCTAGGATGGTGTCAAAATAGGCGAAGTAGTTCGAGTGTGTGTGTGTGTGTGTGTGTGTGTGTGTGTGTGTGTGTGTGTGATGGGGGGAGGGTTGCCTGGTTGGCTTTAAGTAGGCGAGTTTTCCAGGCAGAAGTAGCCCCCCTCCCCCCTTGGACTTGAATTCTCAGGGCACCCGAATTCTGCTGCCTGTCTGATACTGAGATAAGAAGGAATGTTTTGGTGTAAAAAAACCATACTGACTGGAAGTCCTGTAGTTTTTGCTGGCGGTGGAGATGGTGTCTGTGGGGGGTTGGTTGGGGACGGAGGGTTGTGGATTGCCAGGGGCAGTGGCAGGCTGATCTGTAGCCGGTTTGGAGACCTCTGGGAGTTAAAGTAGTGTGGCGCGTGCCAGTTTCCTGCACTGCGCAACAAGTGGGAAAGCTGCCGCAGTGATCGGAGCGAGAGTGCTGGGTTGTGGGAAAGCTGGCCGGTTTCTCCTCGCCCCATTAGAAGCCAGAACGGCTCCTCCCTACCCTGCCCGCCTCCCACTCCGAGACCACAGCCCCACCAAAAGACCAACTCGTCCCCACTCCCCCATCCCCGATTTAGCCAAGCGCTATAAGACTGGGTGGGACCCGTCTTTTGCCCTTGGCCTCCAGGGTCCCTTTTCTCCGTGGGAATCAGTTTATTCCCGACTTTTTTGGTGGTCGACAGGGTTAGGCAGGAACCTCTGCCAATACTGCCGAGTGCCATCCTGCTTTTTGAAGACAAGTGCATTCTTTCTTTCTGTTCCCAATACATTTAGGGCTGGAAAAATCTACGTATAATACACGCACGCAGCTTCAGATATTGCGTTGTGGTTGCTAGAGGTGTGAGCATGGGGGAAAACGAATTATCTTCTATAAATTAAAATGTTTTCCTGCTTTGCCCTATGGAGGCAATCCCCTCCCCCTAATACACCACAACAGCAGAAAGGTGGGGGGCAGTCGGGGGTGGAAGGCTGTGGTCGCGCGGCGGTTTTCGGACGGACTGAGTCCGCCACCTAGTGGTAGGTCCTGGCGGAGTTCCCCGCTTTGGGCATTGGACAGACCGCGTCACCTTCGGGTCCCCAAGTATCTCAACCAGGTGCTAGGACTGATGGAGGGCACCCTCCAATGAGGATGACACCCGACCTCCAAAGTTTTGGTAAGGCGGATGAAAATTAGAAGGCCTGCGGATGCTTACCCCATCCACTGTCGCTCAGCGACGGGCAGATATCTGCATCTGCTTAGAGAACCAAAAAGCACCCCCTTTTGAAAACACTGCCTCCCAGTCGCTGTGGCCTCTCCCAGGGCAAAGTCTACAGTGGAGGGATACCACAAGGGCTCTAGGACATACAGCTCTTTACAGTAAGGAAACAGGCTTGATGTGAGGGTTAATGGTGAGTTAGTAACCTAACCGGAACCAGATTTTAAGCTTCTGAATTCCAGGTTAGTGACTTAAAGTCAAAGGCGAGTTTGTCTCCGCCCCTTCGAGGTAGCTGAGAAAAAGGAGCAGAAGTCAGAGGGAGCCATAATTTTAACCTCTTAGATAACCATAATGGGAAAGAGTTCCTTCCCCAGATTCTCCGAGGAACTTGTTTAGAAAGTATGGCCCAAGATTTTCAGTAACAGACTTTGAAAAGCCCACTGAAGCGCTGAGGGGTGGGAGCCTCAGATCTTGGGGAGGGGGTTGTGCGTGTGTTAGGGCGTGATTAAAGCCCAGTCCCTAAACTTGCAGAGATTGCACCTCACTGTGTCGGAGGCTCACATTTGGATCCTGAAATAGCTCTGATCATCCCCACCCCCCTTCCAAACTTTGCTTAGTGGATTGGCGAGAAATCAGTTGTGTGCGGGGGTCCTATGGACAGGCAGAGTGTAATCCACAACAGTTTCTCAGTAAAGTTTTCTCGCTTGGAGTTCAAAACTTAAGATGGCAAACGCGCGTCCGCGTGCTGGCGGCCCCTAGCGACCACTGGCGCGCACACCCGCGGGAGAAGCCGTTGATTCCACCGCCCTGGTCAGCAGGAATCAAGTTCTGCCTCTCCCACTGCGGGAGCTGTTGCAGGCCGCGTTGGAGAAACGCGCCTCTGTTCGGGTTGGAAACGAATCTGGGGACGTGTTTGAAGAGCGGTCAAGTTTGACTCATCGTTTTCCAAGGACAGTTAGTGCCTTCCATCTTCATTAACGTGAATAAAGACCTTGGCTGCCTTCTGTCCAGATCGGGTTTTTAAAGGCATTGTTTGCTTGGGGAGATCATGCTTCTGCCCTCCCCCGCCAGCCTTTTTGCAAAGGCTGAGCCCGTTCCAGCCAGGATGGCCAAAATATCTTTTCTCGTGGTCTGTTGGCATTGACTACCGGCCCTTTCTGGAAGGCAGTCGCGAGCTGGGCGCCCGGGGAGTGTCCCTTCTGCAGCTCCTCTTCAGATCTTGATGATAAAACACATCCCTCTATTTTATTGCATTTCCTAGAAGCTTGCAGGCTTGCAAGAGCGCTGTTGGCAGGAAGTGTGATAGAAATGAAAGTCAGGACATCATGTCCCTGAACACCTCCTCGGTCACCCAAAGCGACTGCAGAGGCCACCGCGTTATCAAATTCACTTTCATCTACGGTGTCCGAACCCTCCCGCCCGCCAGACAAAAGCGCGAGGGGGTCTTTCTCCCCCAGAACAAAAACAAGTCGGCGGTTTGACCCTACCCGCACCCCCGCCCCAACCGTCAGACCCCCGAGACTAGACCGGGGCGGCTCCTTAGCTGAGACGCTGCGGAGAAAGGGAGCGCCACGGCCAGAGCCCTGATGCGGGTTCCACTGCGGCGGCTACGGCCTTATTAAAATGCTTCGTCCCTGCCCCTAAAGAGTGCTTTGCACTTCCAGATTCTCCTCTGGATTTCTCAACGAGTTATTGGAGTTATTAGATTACCAATAATCCAAAACCCGACCGGGATAGAGAAGGGGGGCGGGGGAAAGGCTTTTTCCAAATCCGGAGACTTAATCTAAACTAGGTCAATGGGAAGGAGGGGCGGGGCGACAAGGAAGAGTCGGTTTTAAGCCTTGATGGAGGGCTCTCTCTAGTGTCAGGCAGCGGTAAAACAGGATTAGGTTTTAGCTCCCGGAACCACGGGGACTCCTATTTCCAATAAATGCATTTACTTAATTTTAGCTTCCCTTCCTAGATTCTCACCCCATCCCGTATTAAGTTGCAGCCTTCGCTTTGACCTTTATTTTACCCGGCGAAGGGATGAGAAAGTGGGATTTTATGAGGCCAAAGAGGCCCATCTTTACTGACCCCGCCCCCGCTGCTGAGGAGCTGCGCGGCGCAGTGTGACGCTACCGGCCAGTTTTAGGGCTGGGCTGCGGCCTAAGAGGCTGCATCTTTCGCGTCCCCTACTCCCTACCACCGGGTCCCGCAGGTGCCTCTAAGAATCCGAAGCTGAGACCGACTAGGAGATTGCGCCCGGGGGTTCTAACTCCGAGGAAGGCCTGGGGAGGGCAAGGCAACCTTGGAGCGCGCCCATGAACGCGCTAGAGTTTGAGCCCAGGCTTGTGCCGAATCCCGACCTTTTAAATCTATGGTTTCAGAAAAATCGGATTCGGAAATTTCGAAATCTAGCCAGGTTCGGCCTGGCAGCTTCTATTCTGGGCGGAAATCGAGCCGAGCTGGGTTCTCCTTCTTGCCAACGTAGGCGGAAGGGGCTTTCGGTTTAGTTTTCCTCCAGTTCGGCTGGGGCGCGCTGAATGGAGACCCTCAGCTCTAGGGACTCCATCTTTTTGACCTTGAGGCCTCGACCGGCCACTCCCTTTCGAACAAGGGGACGGGGGCGGAGGGGCAAGCAAAGAGAAAGAGAGAAAAAGACACACCAGGGAAACAAACGCCGTAAAGAGGCAACTTGAAGTCAAGCCTGGGATAGAACGCGAAATCCTGGCTTTTAGACTCGGCTGTGCTACTAACTTGCCTGACTTTCCCCGTTTATAAAATTGTTGTGGGGGAAGGGTTGGACTGGGTGAACTACTCCTGGACCTGGCGCGGACGAGGGATTTAGGGGAAAGTGCGCCGTATTCCCCGCGAGCCTCCCCGGGCGGCCCCCCCTCGCCGGGTGAATCCCCGGCGGCCTGAGCGGCGCAGGCAGCGATCCTGGCTGCCATCGGGGCCGGCAGCTTCCTGGAAAGTTACTTCTCGTTGGAGCCGGCGATAGGCAGAGAGTGTTCTGTGAAATCCGCTGAGTTGAGATCGACTGTGTTCCGGGAATGAGAGGGCTGTGCCATTCCCCTCACTGCCCCCTGCCTTGACGGCGTAACAGGGAAAAAAAAAAAAAAGGCACACATAATGTTAGCTACCGAGGTGCACGAAAAGTTTTATTTGAATGTAACCAAATTCACGGCTATCGCCGGGGCTCCGCCGCGCCTGCGGGGGCTTCAAGGTGGACGCGCCGCGGTGCAGGCAACACGCCCGGGGGTGGGCGGTCCCTAGCAGACAGGTACGGTGTGATGGGGGTGGGCCAATCTGCGGATCTGCGCCGGCTTGCCCGGCCGCAGGGCTCGAGTTTGTGCCCTTGTGTGTGAGCAAGAGGGCCGCCTCTGGAGGTGGGAGGAAAAGGATGGGATCTTTCATACAGGCTGGCTTCGCCCTTCCCATCCCTTGTTTCTCCCTGCCTTTCTGTTGTCTTCTTTGCCTTTGCCCCCCCCCCCTTTTAAAGGGGAATTCCCTCGTTTTTCATCAAACCCTTTAAAGGATCTGCCTTCTCAAGGGGCCTCATTAACACAGGGAAAGCGCCAAAGGAGAGAAAGTGTATGGGGGTGGAAAAGACCAGTCTAACTTTCACTTGGTGGTTACTGCGGCTGGGGCTGGGATGGCGCCGGGAAAGGTCTGGGCTCTTGCAGATGTCACTTTCTTCTTGACACCTCTGCTCTCTTTGTTGCTTCTGTGGAAGGAGTCTTGTGGTGAATTGGTGGGATGGCTGAAGCTAGTAGGGTTTCTTCCAGGCTTTGCTTGGAATTAGTTCTGAGATCCTGGGCAAGACTTACCCCATGGAGCCTCACTGTCCTCCCAGTAAATGGGGCCTGTTATAAGGATCAGACACAATAATGGATGAGAAACAGCTGAGTGGTCTGTGAAAAGCAAACCAAATGCTAGTGGTGCTCCCACACCTGCAGCATCTAGAGGGTGGCATCATTGCCCACACCCACCGTGACCAGCATACTCACTGGTTTTGGGGGTTCCTAAGATAAAGCTAGCTTGGAAAGGAGTGGACTTAATAAGGACAGGAGGCTTAGTGTATGTGCATTATTTAGTCAAGCCAGGCGGAGAAGTTTACAGTGGTAAGTGCCCAGCCTACAGCCTGACTGACAGTGGACCCAGGGGGATTGTTTTGTTTCATTCCGCATCAGGAGTGAGTCATTGCCACTTGTCAAGGTGAAATGGCAAATCTGTACTTCCTGTGGTTCCTAGAGTCTGTGTGACTGGAAATCCACAAGCGAGAGGGTGGTTGAAGCTGGTTAAAGGACAGCCTTAAGTATTCCAGAGTTGTTGAGGGATCTCTTCCATAGGGGAAGAGGAGGTTTATAAATAAACCTCACATGTGTCTGCAGCATTCCTTTTCCAAGGAGACAATCACTGAACTTTGGTTAGGACCCATTCCGTGTATCTCTCTTTGCCAATCCAAGTTCTGATGGGGAGAGGAGGAAATAGGTTCTTTTGTCTTTTTCTATCCTCTCCCTTCCCCCATTTCCTTCCCCCACCTCCACTCACTCACATGCACACATTAACCTTGAAGCCGATGAGATTGAGTGACTGGCACTTGGGACCACAGAGAAATGTCAGAGTGTTTGGTTACAGACTCAAGGAAACCTCTCATTTTAGAGTGTTCATTTGGTAAGACTCAGCAGCCTGGAATGGGGGCAAAGTGTCGGTGTGGGGGAAGGAACTTAAAAATGAGATTCACCCACATCAGGGTGCCGTCTTGCATGTTCTACAGCACGTAGGCTGATTTGGAAAGGGGACAAGAATTTGAGCCAGAAGACCTAGGGCTGGGTCACTCACCATTTATGTGGCCCAATTTGACCTCCTTGGCCTCGGTCCCCTTTACCCGGAAAATAGCTCTGAAAAGCTACATTAAAAAAAAAGACGAGTTGGGGGAGGGTTCAGATATTGTTTTGTTTCTGCGGCCCACATGTGATCATAAATGAGAGTCTTTCACCTAGACTTTAAGTGATTTTGTTTTAGAGAAACCAATTTGGAGAGGGTCCGTATTTCTTGAGTGCTCCCTGGCCAGTTCTCAGCTAAACCACACAGTTAAAGCTCTCGCCAGCAGGGGGAAGCACAAACTTGGAAGTTTGTGACACTATATCTGATCTTAGACCCAGGAGAGATGGGATTGGAAACTTTGAAAAAGAACAAAAGAGTAGATAAACCATCTCAGGTTGGATTCTGCAGATTCCTTATTTAGTCTTAAGTGCTTCAGACAGTCAGGAAATACTGCCTGGCTATTTGTCCTGGGCAAGCCACTTGAACCCAGGTCTCAATTTTGTCCTCTGTGAATAAGGATAAAGATATTGACCTTGTTGGCCTTGTGGAATCATTCTAAGTTTGAAAGATAGTATTTTAGCAGGTTTTGAAAAGCATCCAGAGTTTTTAGGCCCCTGAAGGATCATTTCATGAATATTGAAAGAATCACTTTTCTTATTTTTTTTTTCTTTCCCATAAACTCAAGGACCTTTGGATGGCATACATTTTTTACGTTGAGAGAGGAAGTAAATGTGTATGTGTGTATGTAATTAATGTATGAATTGTATTCTGAGTACTCAAGGTAAAAACATTATTATTGCATAGCTTCGGGTGCCTGTTGTTTCCGTTTGAGCCAAGCTGGATAAAGTGTTTGCTCACTTGTGGTAAAACCACACCAGCTGGCAGGCTGCAGCTATCAGAGTAAAACTAAATATGTGTGTCCTAAAATAAGACTATAGTGGACAATCTTACATTCATTAAATCGATTTCTGCTTGGTTTTTCTCTTCCCTGCAGGTTTTAAGCAAAATTTTGGACTGTGAATCAAGGCACTGGGTAAGTAAATTGAATTATACGCTTTACAGTTTTGTGGACAAACTGTTTCTTTTGAATTTGCCAGTGCATGTGTCTCTGTGAACAGTGCCACTTTTCTTTAGATGAGATAAAGCACAGCTGATTGCCTCTAGATCACCCCCACCGCCCCACCCCTTTGCCCCTGCATTTGACTATCTTAACACTGTCATGTGACCAGGGCTTCCCTTACTTGTTGCTTGGTTCACATTAATTTTGCTGCCTACTATGCACCAGCAGTTCTGATAGTTGCATTCTGACAATTCTGAAGCTTAGCAGGGGAGAGACAGATGGTGGCTAGGATGCTGAGATGAGATACTGATGAGAATAGCTATGATTTTTGAGAATCTAGTGTGGACCAGGCGCATATCTCTAAGTTTTACCACCACAGAAGAATTAGTACTCCCTACCTGGGGAAACTGAAGCCCAGAAATCGTAAAACAACCAGTTCCAAGTTACACAGCCTGCGAAAGGTATGGCCCACGTGCTAACCTTCAAAGCATGCTTTCTCTCCCCTTTCACTCATTCACTGCCTCTCAATGCTGGCGGCGTGTTTGGTATGTGGAAAAAACGTTCAACAAATACTCATTCCCTTCCTCTTTCCTCTATAGGGTTTTCTATTAACAAGTCAGGTAAAGATGATTATCTCCTAGTACAGACATGAAGAAAAATGCCCAGAGGTGGGCCACGAATTGTTCAAAAGCAAACACAAGGGAGCAGGCTGAGCCACCTGCTCTCACACTCCTGGTGAGAAGGAAACAGGTTCTGGAGGACTAACAGGATTTTGACCTTTTCTTTCAGGTGAAGAAAAAATGGCCTCGCCGGCTGACAGCTGTATCCAGTTCACCCGCCATGCCAGTGACGTTCTTCTCAACCTTAATCGCCTTCGGAGCCGTGACATCTTGACTGATGTTGTCATAGTGGTGAGCCGGGAGCAGTTTAGAGCCCATAAGACGGTCCTCATGGCCTGCAGGTAAGGGGTCTAGAAGTAGAAGGCAGATGATGGATATAAGGGGAGCGATGGTGCTGACTGCCAGGGTGGAGGGTGGGGGCCTCTTGCAGTGTTTGGGACCACATCTTATTTGTCTCTAGATCCCCAGCACATGGCCTGGCAGAGTGGGTTCCCAGGCAGCAAATGAATGAATATACTTTTAGAAAAGAAAGTGTTTCCATTCTGTGGGAATAGAGGGAAAAGAAATCAGATGCTGTCTCCAGAAGAGATGTGTTTGGGGCAAACGGAATGACTTTAGTAAACCGGTGAAAAAAAAATGAAAAGTGAAAGCGAATTTTTAAATATTTCTAGCAAGTTAATTTGAGATCTTTTGCTCTTTTTTCTTTGATTGTATTTATTTATACTATGATTATATTTCCATGGGTGTTTCAGAGAATATGTAAGTTGGTGAAAGTGAGCTGGCTAATTCTTCATATTTGTCAAGTATTTCAAATATTCAGAGCAGTTTTACATTCCATCACCTCCCTGGATTTTCAAAGTAACTTGTATTATGGATGGCACGATTAGCTCTGTTTTATAGATGATAAGATGAAGATGTTTATAGGTGAGCTGATGTAGAGTCAGGAATCTTGATTGCAAGTAGAGGACATACAGAACATCTACAACAAGCACCTTTAAAAAAAAATAGTGGAAAGGTTTATAGAGAGTTAAAATAATAGATGACACTAACCAAATGCTTACTGTGTTCAGGCATCAATTTGTCCCCTTTACATTTTCATTCTTGCCACAACTGTGTAAGGGAGACATTATCATTTCGCTTTGCAGATAAGGAAACCAAGGTGCAGAGAAGTGAAGTCCCTTACCCAAGGTTTCATAGCTACTTACTAAAGTCTAGTAAGTCTAGCTCACTTCTGGCAACACGCTTAGGAAGAGTAGAATCCAGATGACAGTCCAGAATTCTGGCCTCTCCCTGCATGCTCTTTCCTGAACCTGACATCATGGTGTCTGGAGGTATAGCTTGATACTGACTTGGCTCTCTTGGGAGTATTGACCTTGTGATGGACTTTTAGAAAATAATCTATGGACTTTTAGAAAATCAGTAAACTGTAGATATAGGTATCATTTTATTTGTTTGTCATCAGTACCCAATTTTCTTCTAAAAAATACAGTAAGATTTTTAGAATAAGGATAATGTGGTGGAGCAAGAAAGGAAATGCTTATCCCAAAGATGTAAACTAAAAATAGTTACTGCAAATGAATGCTAAATTTAACTCTGGTAATCTGTGCAGTGAAGACCAAAAGGAATACAGGTTCTGTGACTTTGAGAAAATTGCTTGACCTCTTTGATCTTATTTCCCCCATTTGTAAAGGGAGAGAAGGATAGAATCTGTCTTGTAAGGTTGTGAGAGACACAGGAGAGTAGATGTGAAGTGCTTAATGACTCTCTGACATTGAGTAAACTCTCCATAAATGGCAGCTATTGTTAATTGGCATGGAAGGTCCAGAGCTAGGTCCAGGGAAAAGGGGCTGAGTGCCCCTGCTAACCATAATTGATGACAGTTTCTGTAATTGATGTCTGCTATAGTGAGATATTCCTTTGTTTTACAGTGGCCTGTTCTACAGCATCTTCACAGACCAGTTGAAATGCAACCTTAATGTGATCAATCTGGATCCTGAGATCAACCCAGAGGGGTTCTGCATCCTCCTGGACTTCATGTACACATCTCGGCTCAATCTGCGGGAAGGCAACATCATGGCCGTGATGGCCACAGCTATGTACCTTCAGATGGAGCATGTTGTGGACACTTGCCGGAAGTTCATCAAGGCGAGGTGAGCTGCCCCCCAGGTGGAGGCGTTGGAGATGGAAGGGATCACAAAAGATCAATAACCCTTGATAATGCATGCACATAGAAAAAATAATCCTCTGTGATACACCACAGCCTACTTTCCATTGCTTTTGCACACTCCTGCTATTCAGGTATGCCACGTGCATCCCCACTTCTTGCTTCCTTCCATTCATTTGATTGACCCTTTCCTCCCACCCATCCTGTTGACCACACCTGGATGCCAACTTCTTCATTGATGTTTGTGCAGTTATCACTTTGCTCTTTCCGCAGCTCTTCAGTTGTGTCCCAAAGCCCTTTGTGTTCCCATTAGACTTTGCTTCTATTTCACTATTTGCATGCATGTTTTAGTTCTCCTTTAAGCTTCCATTGTAACTATTTACATACTTAGTTCCTCCACCAGACTGTGGGCTGCTGTACTCATCTCTTATGTTACTCTGCTCCTAAACGAGAGAACATTTATTGAATTACATTGGGTTCACTGGGTCTAACCCCCTCCCTGGGATCTGGTGAGATAGGACCGTCATTGAAAGATGAGAAACCTGAGAGCCAAAAAAGTGAGAAGCGTTGCTAAATAGAACAGACACCTAGGCCTTGACTTCTGTAGAATCATTTGATTCAGCTTTTCTAGGGTGATCGCAGCCCTTCTCCAACAGAAAGGTTTCTAGCCCCTGTCAATCTCTAGGAGCAAGGAACTCATTGTTCCCAGAACCACGCAGTTCTACCTTGGACAGTTTGAAAGTTGAAATCTGGCTCCTTTCACCTTCATTCCTTGGTTCTAGCTCTGTTAACTGCGATCAGACGGAGCTGGCCCATTTTTTACCCACGTAATGTCCCTTCAAGTATAGGCAGCTTGAGCTCTTTGTCTCCTGTGGGTGATAATGGTGGCAAGATCATTTATAAGTGCTTTCCCTGGGTCCAGCCTTGTGCTGGGAGCGTTCAGTAACTAGCTCCAGATCACAGAGCTGCTGAGTGGCACCACGGGGACTAGAAACCAGGTCCTGTTGCTGCAGAGCCAGGGCTTCCCACCCTGGCAAGTGCTGCCTCTTCTCCAAAGGAAACTTCCCTATGATTCCAGGCATCGTACAGGGTGAGTTCCTTCTTCACAAGCACAAGTTTGACAATGACCCTCCAAACATGTGACACCAGCATCAAATGAATACTTCCCTCCCTGAAGCTCAGGTTTCACATATGTAGAACGGAAGCAATAATGCCTTCTCAACCTTTCTTGCAGGATTCTGTAGGGGTGAAGTGAGATAAGGGCTCCAAAAGCTTTCCATTTTATAATAGCGGAATAATTAGAGATTCACACGTATACGTACATATGGGACTTACACAAAATCATGTCTGAACAGGCACTGATTGTGTGGCTAACTCACTTACCTTCTCTGGGCTAGATTGCTAGACTTTTAGCAGAACTGCCTTGTAACTGCAAGTGTTTTCCTAGTCCAAGGCCACGTTGCCTATGTCCAGCTGACCCCCGCGCCTGTGTGGGTTTCATAGGCCAGTGTCACTTGGAAGGTTCTGATTAGGAGGCCGGGGTCTTCTCTCTCTTTCCCTCCTGCAGTGAAGCAGAGATGGTTCCTGCCATCAAGCCTCCCCGTGAAGACTTCCTCAACAGCCGCATGCTGATACCCCAGGACATCATGGCCTATCGGGGCCGGGAGGTGGTGGAGAACAGCCTGCCGCTGAGGAATGCCCCCGGGTGTGAGAGCAGAGCCTTTGCCCCCAGCTTGTACAACGGCCTGTCCACACCGCCAGCCTCATACCCTGTGTATGGCCACCTTCCGGTCAGCAGCTTCCTCTTCTCTGATGAGGAGCTCCGGGATGCCCGGATGCCTATAGCCAACCCCTTCCCCAAGGATCGAGCCCTCCCCTGCGACAGTGCCAGGCCAGTGCCCAGTGAGTACAGTCGGCCGGCCATGGAGATCTCCCCCGGCGTGTGCCACAGCACCATCTACTCGCCCAAGGATGCGGCTCCTGAGGAGGCGCGGAGTGACATGCACTACAGTGTAGCTGAGGGCCCCAAGCCTGCTGCGCCCTCAGCCCGGAGCGCCCCATACTTCCCCTGTGACAAGGCCGGCAAAGAGGAAGAGCGGCCCTCTTCAGAGGATGAGATTGCCCTGCATTTCGAGCCCCCCAATGCACCCCTCAACAGGAAGGGTCTGGTTAGCCCACAAAGTCCCCAAAAGTCTGACTGCCAGCCCAACTCACCCACGGAGTCCTGTAGCAGTAAGAACGCCTGCATCCTCCAGACCTCTGGGTCCCCGCCGGCCAAGAGCCCCACCGACCCCAAAGCCTGTAACTGGAAGAAGTACAAGTTCATCGTGCTCAACAGTCTCAACCAGAATGCCAAACCGGAGGGGCCTGAGCAGGCAGAGCTGGGCCGCCTTTCCCCTCGAGCCTATGCTGCCCCGCCAGCCTGCCAGCCACCCATGGAGCCCGATACCCTTGACCTCCAGTCCCCAACTAAGCTCAGCACGAGTGGGGAGGACTCCACCATCCCACAGGCCAGCCGGCTCAACAACATCGTCAACAGGTGATTTCAGAGGGAGTCGGGACTTGGGGCCGGGGCTTATCTGAGCAGGGTTCTGGACTCATTTCTGATGGATGCAGAGGCTGTGTTCTCTTGCCTGAAATGCTGAGTGTACTAGAGGTGTGGGCTAAAGCCTATTGACTGAATTAGCCTAAGTAAGGAAGGTCCTTGAGCTTCAGTATATTTTCATAGTGAGAAAGAGAATTTCCCCTCCATGGTAGATGAGCATTCCAAGAATCCCAAGCTCCTGCGGTCTTGGTCTCGGTATGGCATGGGGCATCCTCCTACTGTCTTGGATGGAGGGTGGCCGTGTACTGCAGCACTGAGGGGAGGGAACTGAGCCTCGGAGTGAGGTTTGGGCTCCGTGTGACCCCCATCAGTGATTTCGGTGTGTCCGCTGTTTGAAGGGAGGCTTGGGGATAAGTAATTCTGTGGTTCCTGATCTCAAGTGGCCTCTGGGCTGCCCTGAGCACAAGGAAGAGGGATGCATGGAGGCCAGGTGGAGGCTCTGCCCTGCTCCATCTGCTGACGCCCTTTCTTCCTGTCCACAGGTCCCTGACTGGCTCCCCTCGAAGCAGCAGTGAGAGTCACTCGCCGCTCTACCTGCACCCCCCCAAGTGCACGTCCTGCGGCTCACAGTCCCCGCAGCACGCGGAGATGTGCCTGCATGCCGCTGGCCCCACGTTCCCCGAGGAGCTGGGAGAGACCCAGTCTGAGTACTCAGATTCCAGCTGCGGTGAGTCCCTTCCCCTGCTCTGGCCTCTGCTCCAGAGGCTTGTGTGTCCATTCACTGATTGGAAGGAGCCCCTCATTGGAAGTCCATTGTCATTTAAGTCACCAGCCCAGATTCCCACTCTTGGAGGCCTTATGTAGGGAACGAGACTGACCAAAGCAAGGGATGAAGAATCCGAGTTATTCTTGGGAGGAGAGAAAGACCATACAGCTTTCTCAGCTTCCTTCCAGCAAAACTAGCGATGGGGCTGGCTACCACTAGCTCCCAGAGCCTTCTCAGGCCCTCTGGACCCAAACCGATTGTATGCATGTTAGTTCACCTTGCTAGCTGTACATTCTAGAAAGAGAAGCATCTGGCCTTATTCATGCTTGTATTTTCCACAGGGCCTAATGAATCTAGCACGGAGTAGATACTCAGTTAATGTTAGCTGAATTTGATTCACTGAACAGATTGTTAATTGACATTTTTGGATAGTTTGTGATTGGCACCCCCAGTTTTCCCCTCTTCCCCCAGCTCTGGCCCCAGTAGGGTAGCCCAGTAATACTTCTTTTAGGGGTAAGTCATCATGATATGTAATTTCCAAACTGTTAAGACGAAAGAAAAAGATGAGTTCCTTACACTGAGAGGCTTGGCACAGGGCCATGGGCCAGTAGTTGGGAGAGCAGGGACTGTTCCATCCTGGCTCCCTGGCTGTTTGCTCTACACTCCAGTTCCTTTCCTCTGGGCTTCTGTTTCTACTTCCACCATCATCTTTTGTCTCCCTATTTCAGAAGTGCTTGGGAAACATGAAGTCTAGATGGGTGCAAGGGTGACCACAGTCATTGTTAATTCCTCCTTCGATGACCTCAAAGTATTTTTGACTCTGATTCGTATCTTACATTCCTGTGATGTTTGATGTTATACAACATGCTCCTGTGAGGTAGGCAGGACAGGGATTTATTATCCTGATTTTGGAGATAGAGACACAGACAGAGGCTGTCTTACCCGAGGGCTTCTGTGCATGAATGTAAGCTGGTGCAGGCCACGTGGGTACCTTGGGTGTGAGTTTCCCTTTTCTACCTTAATATTTGAACCTGTCTCCTTTCTCAGTTCCATGACTGAGACCCTAAACACTAATAAGGAGAGCATTCTCACAGGCCCTTTGCTCTGGGCTCCCATGAACAATGGGCAGACGGGGCACTGGGGGCTCCGTTTGGCCCTGGGGGTGGCTCCAGAGGAGAGAGGCCGTGGAGCCCCACCTCCCTTTCTTGAGGTGCTGACCCTGGTGTTCCCCTCACCCTCCAACAGAGAATGGGGCCTTCTTCTGCAATGAGTGTGACTGCCGCTTTTCTGAGGAGGCTTCCCTCAAGAGGCACACGCTGCAGACCCACAGTGACAAACCCTACAAGTGTGACCGCTGCCAGGCCTCCTTCCGCTACAAGGGCAACCTCGCCAGCCACAAGACCGTCCACACGGGTATGGCTCTGTAACCCATCCCCAAGCTCGCCAGGGTTTTCCCCGGGGCAGGACAGGGCAAGGATGCTAGGGAAAGCAGCGTGGGGCTTTGGGGCCTGGTGAGGTGAGGTAGGGAGCAGGGATTGTCCTGGCCTGAGTGTAGGCCTGGCCCTGTCATGTCTCGGCTTAGTGACCCAGCCACTCTGCGTTCCCTTTGTCTTACCTTTGAGATGCTCGGTGTTGCTTCACCACCTTCACTGGGGTCAGAAGTGTTCGTCTCACTGTACAGGGGATGAACCTTGGCTGAGAGAGGCAGAGCCAGGTTGGCTTTTATAAACCAAAAAAATGCTAAAGCCTCTCCGGTCTCTCCAAGGGCTTGTTCCTTATCAGCTCACATTCCTTCACCAGGCAGCATCTCATAACCTGATTCTTGTTCAAAGTTGCCTCTCTCCTGGCATTTTAAATGGGCCCATTATCCCAGAAACTTTCCATGAAGGAAGACGTGGCCCTTCTATTGGTTTCCTCTCTCTGAGCATCTACTCCAACTCAGGCCCCACCTCTCTTGCAATTAGAATCCAGCTGTAGTTGCTGCAAGCAGAAAGGAAAAGCATGTTTTTTCTCAAAGACAGAAACTAGAGCAGCCTGAGTGTTATCTCTCTGAGGAATGGGTTGACTCAATCAGCCTTACCCAAAGGAAGAGCTAGCAGAGCCTTCCTGGGTCATCTCAACTCACCCCTCGGGTGCCAGAGAGGGAAACTGAGGCCCAGAAAAGGCAAGTAACATGTCCACATCCCGAAGTTAGATCATCCTGATGGCAAAGCTGGTTCCTGGGACCTCAGTCCCTCCCTGACATTGTCTCTCCTCCTCCATGTCACCACCTGCTTCTTGACCCTGGTCATGGGTGAGGTGTGCTGTTGTGTGTGTGAGAGAGGGGTAGCAGATAGGGGTGGCAGGCCCCTGATGCCTCTCTCTGACCCCTTCCAAGGAAAGGAAAGCCGAAGTGGTACAAGGAAGGGGCAATTGCTTTGCAATCCAGGGCTCAGGGACTGTGGAGACTTTCTCTGATTATAGCTTTCCTGTTCTTCTCTCTGCAACAGGTGAGAAACCCTATCGTTGTAACATTTGTGGGGCCCAGTTCAACCGACCGGCCAACCTAAAAACCCACACCCGAATTCACTCTGGAGAGAAGCCCTACAAATGCGAAACGTGTGGAGCCAGATTTGTCCAGGTGAGCAGGGGGCGTGGGCCAAGGACCCGCACCCAGTGTGCTGATAAAAGGCTTCAGGGGGTCTGCAGCCCACCTCGACCGAGCCTCTCAGTTTGTTTGCTCTTCGCTCTTCCGTGCAGGTGGCCCACCTCCGTGCCCATGTGCTCATCCACACTGGTGAGAAGCCCTATCCCTGTGAAATCTGTGGCACCCGATTCCGGCACCTTCAGACTCTGAAGAGCCACCTGCGAATCCACACAGGAGAGAAACCTTACCATGTACGTGAGCCTCTTGTGGCCACTGGCTGGTCTGGGAGGGGCGGGGAGGTGGAGGGCTGGGGCCACAGGACTGTTCACTTCAATCTCAGGCATGCAGTGGGATGACCACTGAACTGTCATGGTCCTAAGACCAGATTTAAGTCTGATTTTCAAAGACAACCAGCTTGAGGTTGGCCTGAGTCTTAGTTTGTTTTGTTGTTGTTGTTGTTGTTGTGCAGTTGCTGAGTCATGTCCAGCTCTTTGTGACCCCATAGACTGAAGCGTGCCAGGCTTCCCTGTTCTTCACTGTATCCCAGAGTTTGCTCAAATTCATGTTCATTGAGCCAGTGATGCCATCTAACCATATCATTCTCTGATGCCCCCTTCTCCTTTTGCTTTCAATCTTTCCCAGCATCAGGGTCTTTTGCAGTGAGTAAGCTCTTCACACTAAATGGCCAAAGTATCGGAGCTTCAGCATCAGTCTTAGTTTGCTCATCTTTAAAGTGAGGGTATTGGGCTAGGTAATCCAGGCCTTAAGAAAGGTCTGGACTGTGGTTACATAGACATCAGAGTCATTCGTTCCTTCTACAAACACTTACTGAGTGCTTCCAGCTGGCCCTAAACTAGGCTAGATGTCTACTTCAGAGGAACTAAAGTGTTTGAAAAGGAGTAGTCACAGACTAGGAGGGGAACCAGAGAAATGTGGTGATACAAGGGGGAAAAAAAAATAGAGAAAAGACAGTTGCAGATGACCAGAAGCAAGAGGCCATGATCAAGCCACTGGAATCACAATGTTCTAGAGTGGAGTCTTGACTAACTATGGCTTATGGGTTAATTTTTGAAATTCCATGAGCTAATAATGGTTTTTATACTTTTACATGGCTAAAAATATCAATAATATCTTATGACAGGCAAATTATGTAAAATTTAAATTTCAACGTCCATAAATAAGGTCTTGTTGGCACATAGCCAGGCTCACTTGTTGACGTATGTCTCTGGCTGCGTTCACGCTACAGTGCAGAGCTGAATAGTTATGTCAGAGAATGTCAGGCCCACCAAGTGTGAAATATTTACTGTCTGGCTCTTTACAGAAACAGCTTGCTGATCTCTGCTGTAAAGTGGAAAGATACTGGCCGGGGAGCTGAGATATCTGGGTTCTTATTCGGACTTTGGCAATGACCCTTTTTAAGGCTGTGGGCAAACCCTGGCCCTCTCACTGGGCCGTAGTCTTCTTTCTCTGTGAAATGGTGAGAATGAGCTTCTTTCTCTATGAAATGGTGAGAACAGGTAGATGAGCAGGTTTCCAGCTGTGCTCTTTCCATCACTGAGGTTCTGAAACCCTGCAGGGCAGGACTGGAATGACATAGCAGCCTCTTTCCCTTTCCAGTTTCCATTTAATTTGAAAAAAAGAGTCTCATTTCCTGCAAGTGTGGAAACTACTGTTATAGGTGAGGCTGGCTTTGCTGAATTTATGACATCTCTGTAGGTAGTGGTGGACACAAGGACGAATAAAGGAATGGTTAACCCATATCAAAATGTTAACCTGAAGAGGTGGTTATTTCCATTCACTTGTTTATCACTCCTTGAGTGAATATCTTCTCACTTGCTTTTGTTCTTGGGCAAATTAATCATCTTCTCAGTACCTTAATTTCCTCACCTGAGCCTGATAATAGTGCTTACTTCACACAGTTATGTTAAATTAATGGATTCCCTGAGGTGTTCAGAACAGTGCTTGCCGCATAATAAGAGTCCAGTACATATTTGCTGTTATAATTATTTGCTGGACATTTAGATACACAGGATATCAGAGTTGAGTGACCTTCAGAGTATATGAATTCAGTCCCTTACAGAAAGGAAAGTCAAGGCTCAGAGAGAAATGCCATGCTCAGGGCACATGGCAGTGGGTGGCACAGATATGAGGGGCCCTTGTCTCCCAAGATTGGGGCTCTTTCTACTCACTGCACACCTGTTTTATTTTTTTCTAAGTTTATTTCCATTTTTACTTTAAGACATATTCTCTATATGAATATATTTTATTACAGTTTTATTAGAGAATAGTTTTAGATTTGTAGAAAAGTTGCAAAGATAGCACTGAGAATTACCATATGTACGCAATTTCCCCTGTTATTAAGTCTTATTACTAGGGTACATTAACCACAACTAATGGATCCATACTGGTATGTTATTATTAACTAGCATCCATACTTTATTTTTACTTTCTTAGTTTTTACCTGGGCTCCCCAGGTGGTGCTAGTGGTAAAGAATCCTCCTGCCAATGCAGGAAAGGCAAGTTCAATCCCTGGGTTGGGAATATCTCCTGGAGGAGGGAATGACAACCCACTCCAGTATTCTTGCCTGGAGAATCCCATGGACAGAGGAGCTTGGTGGACTATAGTCCACAGGGGTCACAAAGAGTCAGACATGACAGAAACAACTTAGCAGTGGCATCAGTTTTTGCCTAAAACATTTTTCTCTGTCAGGATTGCATCAGGGTACCACATTACATTTAGTCATCCATTTTATTTTTAAAGAACTTTTCCACTAAAATTATTATCACCCATTCTTGGAATCAAAATAAGAAACTGCTTTACTTGCTAAAGCCTTGTTAGCTGATCTGAGGTCTATGTGTGCATATGTGCTCAGTCACTTCAGTTGTGTCAGACTCCTTGTGACCCTATGGACTGTAGCCTGCTAGGCTTCTCTGTCCTTGGGATTTTCCAGACAAGAAAACTGGAGTGGGTTGCCATGCCCACCTCCAGGGGATCTTCCTGACCCAGGGATTGAACCCAAGTCTCTTGCATTGGCAGGTGGATTCTTTACCACTAGTGCCACCTGGGAGGCCCTCTAAGATGAATACACTAAGTTAAGGAATATAACTGCCTTTTAAAAGCATATCTGAGATTTCCAGAATTTTCATTTGCAGAATTCAGACTGTTGTAATCCATTTGTCCAAATATATTCAGATGTATTGTGTAATTCAGAGAAGGCAATGGCACCCCACTCCAGTACTCTTGCCTGGAAAATCCCATGGAGGGAGGAGCCTGGTAGGCTGCAGTCCATGGGGTCGCTAGGAGTCGGACACAACTGAGCGACTTCACTTTCACTTTTCACTTTCATGCATTGGAGAAGGAAATGGCAACCCACTCCAGTATTCTTGCCTGGAGAATCCCAGGGACAGGGGAGCCTGGTGGGCTTCCATCTATGGGGTCGCACAGAGTCGGACACGACTGAAGTGACTTAGCAGCAGCAGCAGCAGCATTGCTTAATTGCCTGAGAGGTATATTCACAGGTACTGGGAAGATTACAAAGTTTAGTGAGAAGTAGTCACCACTGTCAAAGCATTCTGCATCTGAGAGGGATGGTAATGTTTGGGATGCCAAGGCTTTTTGGCGTTAAGTGGCAAGCCTGGAAATCTTACAGAGGTCAAAGGAAAGAGAAATTATTTTCACCCTAGAGAGATTCAGGAAAACTTTAAAAGTTAAAAGAGTTTGCATCTGAACTGCATTTTTGGTTTAGACTTGAATTTGTTGAGTTAGAGCAGGGAAATGAATCTCAAGCAGGGGAAGAGCATGACCAAGACTTTGGAAAGCAGGGAAGAGACATTTGCACAAAGTGTACTTGTCCCTTAGCAGAAGCCAGCATCCCTGTGGGCTCTCACCTGCCCACAGGAGGGAAGAGAAGAACTGCCCCATCCCTGGAAGGGAGAATCTCCTCAAGGTCTTTGAGTAATGACACTTCTCCTGAGTGGATGACTTAACAGTTTGCCTCTGGTTCTCCCACAGTGTGAGAAGTGTAACCTACATTTCCGTCACAAAAGCCAGCTGCGTCTTCACTTGCGCCAGAAGCACGGCGCCATCACCAACACCAAGGTGCAATACCGCGTGTCCGCCACTGACCTGCCCCCGGAGCTCCCCAAAGCCTGCTGAAGCATGGAGTGTTGATGCTTTCCATTCGAGCCCCTTTTCGGAATCTACCCAAAGGATACTGTAACACTTTACAATGTTCATCCCATGATGTAGTGCCTCTTTCATCCACTAGTGCAAATCATAGCTGGCTGGGGCGGGGTGGGGGGAGGGGCAGGGGACGGGGCGCCAAGGCAGCTCCCCTTACCCCACTGCCGTAAAC
The DNA here is from genome assembly GCF_054371585.1 of Giraffa tippelskirchi. Classification (NCBI taxonomy): domain Eukaryota; kingdom Metazoa; phylum Chordata; class Mammalia; order Artiodactyla; family Giraffidae; genus Giraffa; species Giraffa tippelskirchi. The sequence continues at coordinate 155,768,626 of NC_137276.1, read as the reverse complement.
TTTAAGAAAATAATATTGCTTCTTCTCCTATGTGTACGGCGAACCATGTCAGCAAAAAGCAAAATCATTTTATATAACAAAGCGGGGGGAGTACGCAAAAGTTCTGACTTGACTTAGTCTGCAAAATGAGGAATGTATATGTTTTGTGGGATCAGATGTTTCTTTTGTATGTAAATGTGCATTCTTTTAAAAGAAGAGACTTCAGTATGTTATCAAAGAGAGGGCTTTAATTTTTTTAACCAAAGGTGAAGGAATATATGGCAGAGTTGTAAATATATAAATATATATATATATAAAATAAATATATATAAACCTAAAAAAGATATATTAAAAATATAAAACTGCGTTAAAGGCTCGATTTTGTATCTGCAGGCAGACACGGATCTGAGAATCTTTATTGAGAAAGAGCACTTAAGAGACTATTTTAAGTATTGCATCTGTATAAGTAAGAAAATATTTTGTCTAAAATGCCTCAGTGTATTTGTATTTTTTTGCAAGTGAAGGTTTACAATTTACAAAGTGTGTATTAAACAAACAAAAAGAACAAAAAAAGCTGCGGAAGGAAAAAACGTGTAGTTTTGTTCTAGTTTTTGGTTTGTATATACCTGTACAACGTGTCCTACGGTGCCTTTTTTCATGGAAGTTTTCAACAGGGGACGACTGCGCCATCCCTTTTGGAAGTATAGGCAGACACAGGGACTTGGAGTTGTCACTAACTAAGCTCTCTTTGGGAATGTTTGTCTCATCACATTCTGCGTCATGCTTGTGTTATAACTACTCCGGAGACAGGGTTTGGCTGTGTCTAAACTGCATTACCGCGTTGTAAAATATAGCTGTACAAATACAAGAATAAAATGTTGAAAAGTCAAATCGGTTTGTCCTGGATTTTTTTCCTTGTGCTGGAGTCAGGACTTGAACGGGTCTGTTTCCCTAGCTCTTCACCTGGGTGGGCGGTGCTCATGGAGGGCAGGGAAAGACTGAGGCTGGGGTTTGCGTCTGGTTGCTGGGCAGGGCCCACCTTCGGCTCTTGGCAGAAGGATGGACCACCGATGCCAGATTCTGCTCATGTGGCACCCAGGTCAGGGATTTTGAATGGACCTCTTGCCTCTTATCTCTGGCTGGTTCCCTCCTCTTTCTGTTTTTCTGGTATTTTTTTAAACTGTCTTCATTCACTTTATTTTTCACTCAGAGCTCTAGGCTGAACTTTAAATGAACGACCTCAGTTCTAGCCCTTCTGACACCAATGTGTGGGTCCTTTTCTCCTTCTGGGTCTTGGAGAGTTTGCTCATTCTGTGAAGTGAGAAGGCTCATCTTGCCTCCTGGCTTCATAAACAGTTTCTCTCTCCTGGAGTCCAAAGACAGCATGGGAAGCCTTAGCTTTGACTCTTGCCTTCCTCACCCTTGGTGCCTTTGGAGGATTTTTGCTGTCTGCTAGGTGATAGACAGACATCTATAGACCCATAAGTTTTATGAATCCCTATGAGCCAAGCCAAACCCTATCCCTGAAGAAGCATTCTTTGCACCAAGAACTCTGGTGGAAGTCAGCCGCCTCTTCCTGAGTGACAACCATTACCCCTCTGAGTCCCTTTCCCACCCACCCCTGAGGGAATCAGATTAACTAGATTGTTTACGATTCCGTGATTCACCCTGGCTTGCTTTGGCACTCGGTTTTATTTTACCTCAACCCCCCTCAGAAACCAAGTTTGACTGACAGGAACTAAGAATGGTGAGGACAAGTGTGGTCATGGCTGCCTGCCCAGAGGAGAAACTCCTCACTGCCCTGTCCCGTTCCGGGCGGGGGCATGAGGCAGAGCCTTCCCTGGGCCCTCAGGCCACTGCCTGGACAGTGGTGTCCCTTGGCAGTGCCTCTGCAGCAGGCTCCAAGCACGTGCTGGGAAGCCTGCGGGAGCTGACCACCCAAAGCCCCTGAGAGAACCTCAGAAAGTCACATTGCCCCTCTGCCAGCCACATGGCCAGCTTTGCAGCTCAGGTTTCCTTTGAAGATAACTTTAAAGGACTCGCCAGCTCAAGGCCTCGGCTCACCCTGCTCTTTGAAAGGGGGGGAAATGATCCCTCTGCTCCCATAGACACTTGGCAGAAGAACTTACAAAACAGCTTCAGGAATGACAATTCACAGGCCCGAGGGAGGCTGGCCCCAGGGCTGCTTGGCTCCCCAGGGGCCTCCGAGTTTGTTTACATATCATTACTGTTTAATAGAGAGAAGAGGAGGCTGGGGCAGACAGTGTGGGTGGCATTCAAGTTCAAACACAAGAGAAGATCAAAGAGTGACTGCAGCCAATTGACAATCAATAACAGGTAAAAGGCAAACATCTCTAAACAGTTAAGCTGGGGCAGAGGGAATACAGAATTTTTATTACCAAAGCGTGACTGGAGCACAACTTTTCACAAATGCATGACTTTTAAAACAGGGTATCTGATGCTTTTCTCTCGGTTGTGGGGTTTTGAGAGGAAAAGTTGCTAAGGACCAGAGTAGTGGTTGGAGGGTGGACCTGGAAAGAGGGGTTGGTTAGAATCAACTTAGGAGCTGGAAAGGATGAAGGATGGTAAGGATCACCTTGTTGAAATCTGTCCTCGACCCAGGAAGGGACTGAGGTGAAGAAACTAGGCTACTGTCACTGGGGCAGAGAGTGGAGGGCAGGTTCCTGCCTCTGACCCCACCTGGAGGGAAAGAAGATCAGTCACAAATGTTCCCATTGCAGAAATGAGAAAGCTGATGCAGGGACTTGTCCAGGGTCATACAGCTAAGATGTGGTCAACTGATCTGAGTTCATACAACTGCTTGTTGGTAGAAGTTCAATCACCTCTTTTCTTGGGAAAAATGAGCTATTTCCTTTGGAATCTGGGTTCATCTGCCTCTCTGTGTCACTCAGAGTAGTATATCTATTAAACACGGTAATAACATCTGGCATTTGTGAGGCACTTAGGATTTTCAAAGCACATTGGTATCAGCAATCGCATTCTATCTCATAACTGCTCCTCAGAGTAGAGGTGTCGGGGCGGGGAGTAGGGGGATATACACACCCACCTCAGAAACTCCAGAACAGCAGCAGTTCAAGAAGTTGCAATGGAAAACCAGGGGCCATAATAACACATCAAACTGCACCTGAACACAGAATTTTTCAAAAAGAAAAAACTACTTTGTCCCAGCCCTGATGGAGGAGTCAGACCTTGGGCACATCTCATACCACGTGACCTGCCTCCTTGATTTGTCTAAGGATGGACACGGGACCCCAGAGCAAAGTGCTGCCTGAGAGAGGCAATGATGAGTTGGGCCACTAGAATCTTGTGTCCTGGGGATTTACAGTGACATTTGGAGACAACCAGCCAGTCCATTGTTTCTCCAGTTTAGGTGATTTGTAATCCACCTTCATGATTTTGCTATCTCATCATACCTTGAACATTTATGTACTAGTTTTCTTTAAATCAACTCACTTTCAAGATATAGTTCTTACAACATAAATGAAAAGAGTCATCATTCATAATAAAAATGTTCACTCTGTGCCTTCTAGAAACTATGCGTTCTATCAGAGGTATCTTTGGAAAACACTAAGAGAATTGGGATAAGGAAAGAAAAAGAAAGCAACGCAGAGAGAAGCTGATCCCCTGGGGAGAAGGCGGGTGTCATTAATGGCACCACAATGAGATCCCTGGGCAGGATTTTAACTAGAATGCCCTGCCACCACCAGGTTGATTTCTAGAAGATTCCATCTCTCTTATAACCACTTCATAATAAGGTTTCTGCCTCTACTTCTATATCACCCATTGCACTTGGCCTGGTTTGAGTGAGTCCCTATTTCCTGGAACCAAAAGAGCACAGTTTACACATGTACCCAGGTTTGAGGTGTGTGCCATCAGGGAGACCATTCAGTACTTTCAGATTTGGTTCAAGGTTCTCAATAGGAGGCTAAGGAATGCTGTAATCCCTCCCATGTAAGACACAAAGCATGGTCTACCCAATGTACTGTAACCACATGGAAAGACCATGTTCCTCCAATCCCTCAAAGCAGTAGCAGGAGGCTTCTCAAAGGCACACAGCTGCCGAGCCCTGGTGGGCAACACAGTCTCCAGGGTCAGGCACCTTCACCGAAGGAGGAAAGGTTTCAGCATCACTAAGGAAATGGCCTTCTAGAAAGGCAGGCTCTGAAGCAGGAGGGTCTTGGACTCTAGGAAGAGCACTCAATGGGGTTTGGAACCCACAGAGAACTATCTTAACCCTAAGCCCCTGGACAGTGGAAACAGTGGCAGACTTTATGGGCTCCAAAATCACTGCGGAAGGTGACTGCAGCCATGAAATTAAAAGACACTTGCTCCTTGGAAGAAAAGTTATGACCAACCTAGACAGCATATTAAAAAGGAGAGACATTACTTTGCCAACAAAGATACGTCTAGCCAAAGCTATGGGTTTTCCGGTAGTCACATATGGATGTGAGAGTTGGACTATAAAGAAAGCTGAGCACCAAAGAATTGATGCTTTTGAACTACAGTGCTGGAGAAGACTCTTGAGAGTCCGTTGGACAGCAAGGAGATCCAACCAGTCCATCCTAAAGGAAATCAGTCCTGAATACTCATTGGAAGGACTGATGTTGAAGCTGAAACTCCAATACTTTGGCCACCTGATGCAAAAAACTGACTCCTTGGAAAAGACCCTGATGCTGGGAAAGATTGAAGGCAGGAAGAGAAGAGGACGGCAGAGGATGAGATGGCTGGATGGTATCACCGACTCAATGGACACATGAGTTTGAGTAAACTCTGGGAGTTGGCGATGGACAGGGAGGCCTGGTGTGCTGCGGTCTATGGGGTCACAGAGTCGGACATGACTGAGAGACTGAACTGAACTGAAGCCCCTGGAGTCTTGCCCCTTTATTAAATGATTCTGACTCATGTAATCACAAGAGACTAACTTTTCTGTACCTCTAAGAGATGAGTTTCCTGGGTCCCTCCTCCTTTAGTATTTGCAACAGGCAGGTTGATTAAATAACAAGCATGCTTAGAATCAGAATCACAGAATAGCATGCCTCTACGGGCCTTAGCGATTAGGATCTTAGTCTGAAGAAAGAAGTAAAAATGTTAGTCACTCAGTTGTGTCCAACTCTTTGTGACCCCAAGGACTGTAGCTCACCAGGCTTCTCTGTCCGTGGAATTTTCCAGGCAAGGACATGAGTGGGTTGCCATTCCCTTCTCCAGGGGATCTTTCCAACCCAGGAAATGAACCCAGGACTTCTGCATTGCAGGCGGATTCTTAACTGTCTGAGCCACCAGGGAAGCTCGGGATTCTAGGCTGTGTGCGTGCTAAGCCACTTTAGTCATGGCCAACTCTTTGAGACCCTATTGACTGAAGCCTTCAGGCTCCTCTGTCCATGGGATTTCCCAGGCAAGAATACTGGAGTGTTGCCATGCCCTTCTCCAGGGGATCTTCCCAGGCCAGGGATCGAACCTGTGTCTCCTGCATTGACAGGTAGGTTCTTTACCACTATCACCACCTGGGAAGCCCAGATTTTAGTCTATAGGTGCCGAAACCTGGGGAAAGGCAACAAGCTTAAGGTCACACCCAAAATTTTTCACAAAGAGGTCTCCTGACACCCAGGTGGTTTATAACATAGTCCCAGCCTCCAGGGAGTGTGCGGTCACTTGGAAAGACAAAACATGGACAAACGTGGAAGTAAAATCACAAAGAAACACAAGACATGCCATTGTGGCTAAAAAATGATGTTCCTGACTATTGGGATGGGGGAGGGGTGTGGCTTTGAGGATTCCAAAATGCTGGGAATGGCAAGCTGCTCTTTAGGGCAACACAGGGTAGCAGGCCTGTGGAGCTGGGGCTGGATGGAAGCACTCCTGGGGCTGGTGAAGTCCTCCTCCTTTCTGTGGGACTGCAATGTCTCCTTCCATCTGTAACGATCTCTTGTCCTTGATGTCACCCATAGCAGCCAGCTCTGGAAGTGGTTGGTGTGCTAGGGCAGCCTTAATAAAGCACCAAAAACTAAGTGGCTTGGACTCAGAAGTGGGTTGTCCCACAACTCTGAGATCAAGCAGTTGGCAGGCTTGCTTCCTTTTGAGCTCAGTGAAAAGAAAGTGAAAGTCACTTAGTAGTGTCCGACTCTTTGTGACCTGCGGACTACACAGTCCATAGAATTCTCCAGGCCAGAATACTGGGAGTGGGTAGCCGTTCCCTTCTCCAGGGGATCTTCCCAACTCAGGGATTGAAACCAGGTCTCCCGCATTGCAGGCAGATTCTTTACCAGCTGAGCCACCAGGGAAGCCCAAGAATACTGCAGTGGGTAGCCTATCCCTTCTCCAGGGGATGTTCCTGACCCAGAAATCGAACCCGGGTCTCCTGCAGCTCGGTGAGGCAGGATCTTATTTCAGTCCTCTCCTCTTGCTTCCATTAGTTTACTGGAAACCCTTGTGACTCCTTGGCTTGAAGAAGCGTCACCTTGATCTCTGTCTTCATCTTCACCTGGCATTCTCCCTGTGTGTGTGTATGTGTGTGTGTGTGTATCTGTGTCCATATTTCCCTTTTTAATACAGACACCAATCAAATGGGAGTAGCACCCACCATACAGACTTCATCTTCACTAATTATATCTGCCAAGACCCTGTTTCCAAATCAGGGCACATCTTGAGGTACTGGGGGTTAGGATTTCAACATAAGAATGGGGGTGCACACTTCAGCCCATGGGCCTCCCAAGTGGTGTTAGTGGTAAAGAACCCATCTGCCAATGGAGGAGATGCAAGAGACACAGGTTTAATCCCTGGGTTGGGAAGATCCCCTGGAGAAGGAAATGGCAATCCACTCCACTATTCTTGCCTGGGAAATCCCACAGACAGAAGAGCCCGGTGGGCTACGGTGCATGGGGTCTCAAGCGTCAGGCACGACTGAGCGCACACAGCACAGTGGCAGCAATGCAGCACGTGACAGGAACTGTCTGTGGGAGGGGGTGGTGAGACGCTCGCAGAAGCGGCAGCCCCCACACGTCTCCTTTACACTTTCTCTTTACTGTCTGAGGTGAAGGGAACTAAGATTTGGAGGGACTCCTGGACTCCAGGCACAGGGCTTTGCACCGCGGCCTCAGTCAAGTCACAACAAAGCACTGCAGGGGATGGGGAGGGGCGCCTACTTGACCTCTCCCAGACAAGAGGTCGCTTGGCAGGAGTCCGGCAGTAGGTCTTCTCTTTCCCCTCTCACCACCTGTCTTTCTTATCAACGGCGGCTGCAGGGGCGGGAGGGAAGTGTGTCTCATCTCAGAAGAGCACAAGGAAACACAGTAAAGAAGCTCAGTGAGTAAGGACACTTTCAGCGTGCAGAGGGGAGAAAGCTCTAAGAGCCACAGAAATCTCTGCAGAATAGGGATCTCAGAGAATATGTATATAGATCCTTACAGGTTTGATAAAAGTCCCTTAACAGGAACAGGAGACTATTATAGTTAGTGGTATTTTGAAAAGTCCTAGAGAGTTTGCCCTGACCCTGGTGGTGACCTAATCCAGACCTCTGCCATAGTGAGCATGTAAACGTACTGCTCCCTGGTAAGAGGTGAGAATCTCGAGTCTCATCCAGCCCCTTCACCATACAAAAATGGACGCCAAGTGACACTAAGCAAAGATTCTAGGAGGACTCCGACACACCTTTCCCAATACCTAAGCCAGTATTCTTTTCAGTAAAATCACTGCCATGATTTTCTGTTTCCACAAGTCTGAGTGCAGCCACTAAATGATTGTCTTCTTCCTACGTCTTCCTATATGGCATCACTTCTTCAGTGTGGCCTTAGAGGAGTGAAACTTGAGCCAAGATTTATAAAGAGGAGCTCAATTGGATTGAATGAAGGATTTTCACATAGATGTCTAAGGATGGGATGGGATTTGAGGTGGCTTCTGGGCCCACTTCTGAGGTGATGAAGCAGAAAACGCACAGTGAGGTGGCAGTAACGTTGACTTGCTGGGAGAGTTGGACTAAATCACTCTACGGTCCCGTTCAACCTTGAGACTTTTCTAAGATTCCATCCCATTGAGAAACCGGTTCTGATCATAGAAAGCGTCAAGAGCATGGGTCTGTTGATGAATCTTAAAAGGGAAAAGAGCATGACCACATGAGTCTGGGGCTATTTTGTGTAGAATGAACAGCTTCTGTACCCATGAACTGAGCTGCATTCCAGGGGTGGCCTGTGTCCCTCCTTTTATCTTGGGGGTTCACACACAGCATTTGTTGAGAATGGGACTACACCTTATCTCCCTCTATTCCTACCTGGAGCTCCCTATGTTTTAGTCTCATGGAGAAATTCATCATTTTCCCAACATACCAGTCTTTGGTGTCCTTGTATATATCACAGCCTCTGCTTAGCATGTCTTTTTTCTTCTTCTACTTTCCCTCACCCTGGGAACTCTTTAAAGACCATTCATTCATTAATTTTCTCAGTCTGGGAAACCGTGAGCATCTGTATAGTTTTCTTGAATGGCAGATGAAAGAGTGAGTATGTGATTAAGAGTTCCAGTTGGCTTTATAGCTCTTTTGGCAGCCAGATTACATGAGGCAGTTCTATTAGTGCAGTCTAGCAAATAGCCACAAGGTGGCAGGGTAGACCAAGCCGTGAAGGCTACAGGTGTCACTGGTTCCAGGGAAAGACAGTGTCAAGGGATATCTCAGTGGCAAGTCTTGTTCACCTCTCTGCGACCCCATGGACTGTAGCCTGCCAGGCTCCTGTGTCCATGAAATTTTTCAGGCAGGAATACTGGAGTGGGTTGCCATTTCCTACTCCAGGGGATCTTCCCAGAGACAACCATATTTCTTGGATCTTCTGCTTTGGCAGGCAGATTCTTTACCACTGTGCTACCTGGGAAGCCCCCAAGATGTAAATGAGTCTGTGAAGTTTTTCCTAATTGGACTTCTATGCTTTGTGCTTCTTTCCTTTCTATGACCCTCCTTCCTCAGCAAAGTTATCGAACAGAATTGGCTGATGGCCTGCGGGATGTGATTTGAGGTCCTTTGGCCCTCAAATCTCTCCTTCAGAGATTTACTTGGGAGTGTAAATTTCTACTCAGAAAGTCATTCCTTTGAGTTTAGCTTTTGCAGTTCTCCTTAGAAAGGAGGGGGTATCATAGAAGATGACACTAATAAGAATAACTAACTTTAGGGATCACCAGGAGCTTTCATTTCCAAGAGCTCACTTAATCTTCAATGCCATCTTGCCAGTCAAGAAAGAATCCATTTGGCAGATGGAGAATCTGAGGCTCAGAAAGGAGAACACATGAAGAGTAAGCGGTGGGCTGGGAGTGGAAACTTTGCCTTCCAACTTGCGGACGGTGGCTGCTCATGTACAAGTACCTTTGTGTGCTGGGTGATGAGGTAAAAATAAATTCTGCATCATCGTGCTGTCTTCATGTGCCCTACTGCGTGGCTTCTCTGACTGTACAACACAGGCTAGGAAGAGAGTTCAGGATCTCAGAACTAGAATTATTTCCATTTAAAATCACAAACTTTTAAGGAAGACCGAGAGGAAATGGAGAGGCATGGCATGGAACATGGCATGGCATGACAACAGCAGCCTCATGTCAGAGTGTGGCCCTGAACTGCGGGGCCCTGGTGTCAGGTGTGGACTGGCTGCCTAACTGCTCCCTTTCCATGACGAGGACCTGGTGAGGGGCCCTAAACTGTGCCCTCCTACTCGTATTCAGCGACCCTGGGTAGGTGTGTGGGTATGTGGGGGTGACATCAGCCAGTCCCTGCTGATGCGGGCTTCACACAGCGCTATCCCAGGCAAACAGCTCCGGCCTTTACTCAAGGTCTCTGCTCTTTGTCAGGAAGCTTCTTCTGGTCTTCAGGTTCTGGCTCTAAAAGAAAAGACAGTCCAGGGTGGTCTCCCAAGCTGCTTCAAGAAACCATGACTCTGGCTTTTCCAGCCTATGTAACTGGGAGATGGGAGACAGCAATGGGTAATTTCTCTCACTGGGGGTGTCCTGGGACTAGAATTCAGGCATCCAAACCCCAGAGTTCTAGTTGCTGGAGGCTGGCCCCTTCTCATCTGTTGTTCCCAGTGTTTTCTGCGCCCAGGAGACCAATGCTTACATACTCAGGCTTTGGGGCTTCCTTGCTCAAGCCTTCTGTTACTGTCACAGTTCAAGTGGGGCTTACAAAAACTCTACTTAACAGTTCCTAAGGGGCTTAAAGTTCCTACATAATTACAATTCATAACTGCTAAGGCATAATCTTTCGTTCAAAAATAACTTATTGCTGTGTGTTTAATTTTGAAATTAATACAAGTGAAGTGCAGAAAAATTTGGAAAACAGTGATGACAATAATAATGATACTAAATAACATTTAACGAATATTCACAATGTTCTAGGATTATTTAAAAAAAATTTTTTTTTTTTTACTTTTAAATAATTATAGGTTCACAGTAAAGAATCTGACTGCAATTTGGAAAACCTGGGTTTGATCCCTGGATTGGGAAGATCCCCTGGAGAAGGGAATGGCTACCCACTCCAGTATTCTTGCCTGGAGAACTCCATGGACAGAGGAGCCTGGTGGGCTACAGTCCATGGGGTCTCAGAGCTGGACATGACTGAGTGACTTTCACTTTCACTTCTAGGATCTTTAAAAAAAATTTTTTACTTTTAAATAATGATAGATTCATAGGAATTCACAAAAGTCGTACATAGAGGTCCTGTGTACACTTCTCCCAGTTTCCCCCAGTGGTAAAGTATTATGTTACTATAAAGTGTTAGTCTCTCAGTTATGTTGTGACCGCATGGACTGTGTTTTGTTCATCCTAATAGCCTCAGAGCTTCACTCTGCATTGACAGGGAGTCAATCAATAACTGTCTATTTATGGATTAAAAAATAGATCTCATGGTGGACAATACCTATAGTCCCTTGAATCCATAAGACAAAGCTGGAGGAAGCTACGGGGCTACCAGAAGCAAAAGCACACTGAAACACAGACAGAGGTCAGTAGGAACAGTAAAATTAAGGACCGGTCATCTGTATTAGGGTTGGTGAGAGCACTTTGCTTTTCATGGTGCCTCTAGACACCAAAATCTCATCAGTGAACAGAGCTGGGGAGGTGAGCACTTCTGATATTTGGAAATAGAAGATACTCAAAAATGAAAGTGATTGATCTACGGTTATCACCAATTTGAGATAAGTATCCAGGTCTCTGTCTCCCCATAGAAAGGTTTATGCCAAGAGTAGACCCTTCATATTGCCGGAGACTATTTGCCTGAACTTTTGAGAATCCCGAAGTCGAAAACTCAAGAAATGTATACAAAAGCTTATTGCCTTTTACTGGAATCACAGATTGCCAAAGCGTGACTTCACATCACAAATTAACCACTTTTTTTTCAGCTTTTGATAGTCTATTTTTACACAGAGGCAGTATCGTAATGACGTCACAAGGTGCCACGTGGGCAGCAGTACCTGCGGGGCTCAAGGGGATGCTGCAGCTGAGGGGCTGATGGCTGGAGCCAGATGGGGTGCCTGAACACAGGCTCGGGAATAAGGCTCTGTGTTTCATAAGTCATCATATACCAAACTAGAAACATATCAGTGCTATACAACACTTAAAACTGTCACACTCCCTTTTAATTCAAACACATTTTATAATCAAATAAAGTAAAATTTTTGCCAATAATAGCTGGACAAAATAGTGAAGGGCATGGAGAGATAGGGAGAAGAGAATGTAGAACTTTGGCCTATTCTTTAATATATTGTTGTACTGCTTGACATTTTATAGTGAGTTTATTACTTTTAATAAATCTGGACCTAGGGACAAGCTTAAAGGATAAAATGTACATATTTGTAAGCCAGATTGTTTGGGTCCAAATCTTGGAATTGTCACTTATTAACCAAATGCATGCGTGCAAGCTCAGTCACTACTGTCGTGTGCAACTCTTTGTGAGCCTATGGAGTAAAGCCCACCAGGAACCTCTGCCCACGGGATTCTCCAAGCAAGAATACTGGAGTGGGTTGTCATGTCCTCCTTCAGGGGATCTTCCTAACCTAGGGATCGAACCTGAGTCTCCTGTGTCTCCTGCATTCCAGGCTGATTCTTTACAGCTGAGCCACTGGGGAAGCCCATTAACTAAGTGACTGCCAGTAAATAACTTAGACTTTTGATGCTTCAATTTACTCATATGTAATATGGGGATAATAATTATATTATCAACCTTATAGAATTCTTGTGTATTTAAATTAACCTATGTAAAGTACTAAGAAAAACTCATGATGTGAAGTAAGCACTCTGTCACTATTAACTTTTACTATCAGTTCAGTTCAGTCGCTCAGTCGTGTCCGACTCTTTGTGACCCCATGAATCACAGCACACCAGGCCTCTCTGTCCATCACCAACTCCCGGAGTCTACCCAAACCCATGTCCATCGAATCAGTGATGCCATGAAACCATCTCATCCTCTGTCATCCCCTTCTCCTCCTGCCCCCAATCCTACCCAGCATTAGGGTCTTTTCCAATGAGTCAACTCTTCACATGAGGTGGCCAAAGTATTGGAGTTTCAGCTTCAACATCCGTCCTTCCAATGAACACCCAGGATTGATCTCCTTTAGGATGGATTGATTGGATCTCCTTGCAGTCCAAGGGATGCTCAAGAGTCTTCTCCAACACTACAGTTCAAAAGCATCAATTCTTCGGCGCTCAGCTTTCTTCACCATCCAACTCTCACATCCATACATGACCACTGGAAAAATCATAGCCTTGACTAGATGGACTTTTGTTGGCAAAGTAATGTCTCTGCTTTTAAATATGCTATCTAGGTTGGCCATAACCTTCCTTCCAAGGAGTAAGCGTCTTTTAATTTCATGGCTGCAATCACCATCAGCAGTGATTTTGGAGCCCCCAAAAATAAAGTCTGACACTGTTTCCACTGTTTCCCCATCTATTTCCCATTATACTTTTACTATAATTAAGGCTAATCAGGATTTTCCTTCCAACTAGATTTTAAGGTGAAGAAATAATCTGTTTGGTTTCTTGTTTCATTGTTTCCTTAGCTGTTTCCTGATGTCTCAAAAACTGGTTTGTGACTTCTGCTGTTTCTTACATCATATAAAGTCTCTTGGAAGAATGACCTGGACCCCCATGTGGACACTGAAGCTACCCATGAGTTCGGTGTTGTACTCTGACCAGTTTACATCAATAGGTCCCCTTGGACATTGAAGCCATTCTGGATTGAAGCTTAGAGTTCCCTCATCCTCTTGGACTTGACTTAATTGTGCAGAGAGCAACACAGGTTAAATAATTATAATGCATTTTGCACCTTTGGCTACTTTATCATCACAGAATTTACTCTCTAGTATAAATTATTTTTCAAACTCTTTTTTTTCCCATCCTTACTGGCATCGGTTCACATTAAGATTTTCCTGTCCTCTTATGCGTGATGCGTGCTCAATCATGTCCAATTCTTTTCGACCCCCCAAAACTGTAACCCACCAGGCTCCTCTGTCCATGGGATTTCCCCAGCAAGAATACTGGAGTGAGTTTCCATTTCCTTCTCCAGGGGCTCTTCCTGATCTAGCAATCAAATCCACATCTCCTGAGACTCCTGCTTTGTCACATGCATTTTTACCACTGAGCCACCTTGGAAGCTTTCCTGTCCTTCTGTAATATCTTTTAAAAACTAAGTAGGGGACATTTCTCTCCTTCTGACATGGCCCACACTCTGCCTGTGGAGTGTGTTTCTTTCTAAATAAATCCACTTCTTACCTATCACTTTGTCTCTCACTGAATTTTTTCTGTGATGAGACATCAAGAAACTGAGCTTCATAAAGTCCTGAGACCACACACCCTAACACCACACAAAAATAAGCTCAAAATGGATTAAAGACCCAAATGTAAGGCCAAACAATGTAAAACTCTTACAAGAAAACAGAGGCAGAACACTCTCTGACATAAATAGCCGTAGGACTTTTCAATCCACCTCCTAGAGTAATGAAAAAAAAAAAAAAAAAACGGGCCCTAATTAAACTTAAAACGTTTCACACAGCAAAGGAAACCATAAACAAAATGAAAAGACAACCCTCCAGAATAGGAGAAAATATTTGCAAATGAAGTAACTAACAAGGAATTAATCTCCAAAATATACAAACAGCTCATGCAGCTTAATTAAAAAAAAAAAAAAACCCTATCAAAAAATGTTCAGAAGATCTAAATAGACATTTCTCCAAAAAAGACATAGGATGGTTAAAAAGTACATCACTAATTATTAGGAAAATGCAAATCAGAACTATAATAAGGTATCATTGCACACCGATCAGAATGTCCAACATCAAAAACTCTACAAACAATAAATGGTGCAGAGGGTGTGGAGAGAAGGGAACCCACCTACACTGTTGGTGGGAATGTAAACTAATACAGCCACTATGGAGAACAATATCAGTTCAGTTCAGTCGCTCAGTCCTGTCCGACTCTTTTCGACCCCATGAATCGCAGCACACCAGGCCTCCCTGTCCATCCACCAAATCTCGGAGTTTACCCAAACCCATGTCCATCGAGTCAGTGATGCCATCCAACCATCTCATCCTCTGTCATCCCCTTCTCCTCCTGCCCCCAATCCTACCCAGCATTAGGGTCTTTTCCAATGAGTCAACTCTTCGCATGAGGTGGCCAGAGTATTGGAGTTTCAGCTTCAACATCTGTCCTTCCAATGAACACCCAGGATTGATCTCCTTTAGGATGGATTGATTGGATCTCCTTGCAGTCCAAGGGATGCTCAAGAGTCTTCTCCAACACTACAGTTCAAAAGCACCAATTCTTTGGCGCTCAGCTTTTTTCACAGTCCAACTCTCACATCTATACATGACTACTGGAAAAATCATAGCCTTGACTAGACGGACCTTTGTTGGCAAAGTGATGTCTCTGCTTTTAAATATGCTGTCTAGGTTGGTCATAACCTTCCTTCCAAGGAGTAAGCGTCTTTTAATTTCATAGCTGCAATCACCATCAGCAGTGATTTTGGAGCCCCCAAAAATAAAGTCTGTCACTGTTTCCCCATCTACTTCCCATGAAGTGATGGGACCAGATGCCATGATCTTAGTCTTCTGAACATTGAGCTTTAAGCCAACTTTTTCACTCTCCTCTTTCACTTTCATCAAGAGGCACTTTCATCAGGAGTTCTCCACTTTCTGCCATAAGGGAGAACAATATAGAGGTTCCTTAAAAAACTAAAAATAGAGCTGCCACATGATCCAGCAATCCCACTCCCAGGCATATATCTGAAGAAAGCCGTAATTTGAAAAGATACACATGCACCAGTGTTCTCTGCAGCACAATTTACAACAGCAAGACATGGAAATAGTCTAGATGTCCACCAGTGGCAGAGGAATGAATAAAGAAGATGTGGTACATATATACAATGAAATACTATTCAGCCATAAAAAAGAATGAAATTTTGCCATTTACAGCAACATGGATGGACCTAAAGATTGTCATACTGAATGAAGTAAGTCATACAGAGAAAGAGAAATATCATGATATTACTTACATGCAGAATCTAAAAAAAGGTTCAAATGAACTTATCTATAAAACAGAAATAGAGTTACAAATGTAAAAATTAACCTTATGAACCCTGTAAGTCTCAATAGTAGGTTCAGATCAGTAATGGCTGCTGCTGCTGCTGCTAAGTCGCTTCAGTCGTACCCGACTCTGTGTGACTCCATAGACAGCAGCCCACCAGGCTCCCCCATCCCTGGGACTTTCCAGGCAAGAATACTGGAGTGGGTTGCCATTGCCTTCTCTGTCAGTAATGGCAGTCTTTGGAAATGCTACTAAAAGAGATGCTTCTTTCTAAACCTATTGTCAACTTTATTAGTTATGTTATGTTAATAAGAAAGTGTGAGTTTTTTCCCCCCAAAGATCCTGATGTGTTTCATGCTGTTCAGTCTACATGTAAGGGATAGAAATAAAAAGATCATTTTTCCCTCCTCTGGAAGTTACAGTTGGAATAAAACTGAAGTCAAAGTGAAAAAAAGGAAATAAACTTATGATTAACAGTGGGTAAGACAGGAGGGGTAAGTTGGAAGACTGAGATTTACATATACATACTACTATGTATAAAATAGACAACTAGTAAGAATCTATGGCATAGCACAGGGAACTGTACTCAATACTCTGTAATGGCCTAGATGGGAAAAGAATCTAAAAGAGAGTGGATCTATGTATATGCACAACAGATTCACTTGGCTGTACATCTGAAACTAACATAGCATTGTAGATCAACTCTACTCCAATAAACATTTTTTAAAAAATGTGGCCGCCACGCAGCGTGAAACCGCCAGTGTGTGATGTGGCCACAGCTACATTAGTGAGCTCTTACACTGCGGCTCCAGGAGCGACCCAGTGCTCTTTGCAGAGAAGTGAGGTTGTAATTGTGAGGTGTAATTTGATTATATCACAACTGTTTCTTCTTGAGAGAAAACAGGACTGTGGTACAGAAGGATGACTTACATTGGTCTCTGCTTAGAGTGCTCCCACTCAAATTAAGTCTCATTCTAGGCCTGAGGGGATTGCATGATTTGAGTAAAAGCAAGCAGGTAAACCCTGACAATCCTGCCATCTTTTTGTTTTTTCTTCACTGTCATTTGTTCTGAGAACAATGACACAGTATTTCCAAGAGAGTAACTCCTGGCACATAGCTCTGGGCTAGGCCATGAGCTCCTCAATTCATTCCGGGCCCAGGACTCTCAAGAACCCCTACCCTGCCTGGCTCATAACTGACTGCTAAGAGCACCTCCTTTGAGGAGCGAGCTGCCCAGTCCCGAGCCCAGGAATTTCCTTGGCCAAATCATTTCCATTTCTGGGCAGAAGCTGTTTTAATTCAGCGTCACGAGATTTCAGGTAAGAGATGAGGAGCTCAATGAGGAAATCAGATCTTTAAAAATAAAGGATAGCCCCCCAACACACACACACACACACACAAATAAAGGGTCCCTTTAGTGCTCTCAGTCAAGGTCTCTGAGTCACAGTTTTGTCTTTCTGAGGTCTTCAGCAAACAGCTGGTGGAGGACACATCCCCCTCTGAGAGGTGCTCCAATGGTGTTTCCCATGACCCCACCTGAGGTGAACAGCACTCAGGGCAAAGACCAAGTCTGGAGTTCAACACTGAAAGCTTTCCTTCTGGCTCCTTAGTTCTGCATGCTCTTCACTCTGTGATCCAATTTCCTAGTTGAAGAACCGAAAGAGGACTACAGCCAGTGTACATGTGTGCTAAGTCGCTTCAGTTGTGTCTAACTCTTTGTGACCCCATAGACTGTAGCCCACCGGCTTCGCTGTCCATGGGATTCTCCAGGCAAGAATATTGGAGTGGGTTGCCATGCCCTCCTCCAAGGGATCTTCCTGATCCAGGGATCGAATCCGCGTCTCTTATGTCTCCTGCATTGACAGGTGGGTTCTTTACCACTAGTTCCACCCGGGAAGCCCAGACTATAGCTGGAAGAGCCTCCTCTGTGTGGGTGAGAAGACTGAGCTCCACTGTGGGAAATGACAGAATTCTAAGACCAGGTAGACCTTGGGGCAGAGCTGGAGTCAGCTGCCAAGTCGCCTTGTCTTTTCCCTATTGAGGCTGCCTCTCTCCAGCAACTGTGCCTTCGTCTGGATTATGCAAATATGGGGCCAAGTTCCCTGCTAGTCTCAAAAGTATTTAAATTGGGCATCAGGGAGCTGCGGGTACCCTGTTGCCTGCCTCTTTCAGCAGCAGTGGAGGCAGCAGTAGCCCTCAGCACGGAACCAGCTTGCTCCCCTCTGCAGCTGCCTGGGATTAGGAACTGAATACGAGCTCAACAATTCTATGAATTTCTGAATCTAAAATGTTATCACCATGCTTCTCACAGCATGTGAAGTTATATTCTGTCTCACCAACTGGTCTGTGAGCTCCCCAAGCAGAGGAACCACATGTCACCTCTTTCTCAATGTGTCACCTCCCTTATGTGTCAGGAGTGCAATAGTACTGCAGTAAAGACCCTGATGCTGAGAAAGATTGAGGGCAGGAGGAGAAGGGGGCAACAGAGGATCAGATGGTTGGATGGCATCACCGATTCAATGAATATGAGTTTGAGCAAACTCTGGGAGACAGTGAAGGACAGGGAAGCCTGGTGTGCTGCAGTTCGTGAGGTCACAGAGTCGGACATGACTTAGTGACTGAACAACAACAAAATGAACATATGGGTTTGGGTTTGGTAGAGCTGAATCTGACTCATGGATGAGCCACTTGGAGGTGTATAAACCTCAGCCTCCTGATCTGGGTCAAGTGGGGGGTTATCCCTGCCTTGGCCAGGGAACAGGTCAAGCAGCTAGTGCTTGGCACATGGTAAGTGATGGTTCCAGCACATCAGGGGACGTGGGTGCCGTAGGCTCTTCATTTCCCAGTCCCTCGTTTCTCCGTGGTCCCCTAGGGTGTCCCAGTCACCATAGTACATGAAGTGGAGAATGCCTGGAAGACTGGTAGGGGTGAAACAGAACCACCAAATCGTCCTTGCCTCCTGGAGACCTGGGAGGCCTGGATGAATGTGGTCCGGGGCCCAGCCCCCTATCCTGCTCACTGCGCTTGCATCACTGCCCAGTCCTGAGTCCCCAGCCTAGCTCAGGGCCCTGGGACTCCCCTTTGGGACTTCCCTCTTCCCCAGCCCCGGCCTCAGCTGCCATGGCAACAGGTACCAGGGTGATGAAGGAGGTTGCTGGGTCCTGTTTCCTTCTGGTCCTGACAAGGAAGATTTTCAGACCTCAGAGATTGCACTGCTCTGCACCTACCTAGCCATTCTCTGTGTTCTCACTCAGGTTGAGCTCAAACTCCCAGCCCTGCCAACAGGACCATGTGTACCAGCCTGACCACTTGTGAGTGGAAGAAAGTCTTCTATGAGAAGATGGAGGTGGCCAAGCCAACTGACAGCTGGGAGCTCATCGTAGACCCCAACCTCAAGCCCAACGAGCTGGCCCCTGGCTGGAAGCAGTATCTGGAACAGCATGCCTCAGGCAGGTAAGAGGCAGGGTGTGAGGGGCTGTGGTGAGCCCTGTGGCACAGCCCTGGGAGCACCTTCCAAGAGGAGGCAGAGATGCGTGGTTAGAGGTTAGAGGCCAGAGAAGGAACTGCCAGGTGGGTCGAACCAGCTTTGATTCTAATCCCAGCTATACCACTGACTCCCTGAGTGCTCCTAGCAAGTTGTATTCTGTCTCTAGGTCTGCATTTTCCATAGTAAAGAGCTGTGATTCTTCAATGCTCCTGCAGTCTCTGACATTTTAAATGTTTTCACATGTTCCTAATTTCTTAAAGATTGGTAGGAACAATGCGGAGGAGGCCATGTGGTCCATTGGAGAAAGCCTCTCTCTGGTCCTAGGTCTGTGCAGTCAACTCGATGAAATCAGATTTGAATACAAAAATATTTATTGTTCACCTGCTAAGTTCTAGAAACTGGCTTTGAAGCTAACAACTGTGAATTTGGGCATATCTTTTTCCCTGTGTAGTTTCCGTTTTCACGTTTGCAAAACCAGAGAGTGGGCCTCAGGTAATCAATCAAATATCTTCCAGCTCTTTTACCTATGGGTCTGTGACAAAAACAGCTTTGGGCAGGAGTTCAGTAGGTCCTCAGGGCACAGCATCACATATGGTATAGGAGCTCCATATCTCTCATATAGCAAGGGGTCCGTGGGTTAAGAGGACACATCCATCTGAAGTCCACTTGCCTCTCCCTCTTCTAGATCAAGGTTGGGGTTGGGGCCAACAGAATGCCCTGCCCAAACTGCCTCAAGTTCATCTCCAGGGTTGATGTGGGACTCTTCTCTGGGTCCACTGAATTAAAGGCAGACAGTAACCCTAGGCTCCTGAGGAGGCCAGTAGGTGGCTGTGTTCTGGGGGTGTAAACACACAGAATCTGGACACGTAGACTGGGCTGTTCACACATGCTTGTTTGCCTGTGGAGCTCCTTGTGGTGCTGGGAGTGGGACAGAAGGAGGCAGGCTGTGGGTGGGGAGCTTACACTTGTATTCCTTTCCCAAAACCTGCAAATGTTAGCGTGAACCTGACTGTAGGACAAAAGACAGAAAGGCAACGGTTGATTGGCTCTTTTCAACTTAAACCCACGCAAGACACATCTGATGGGCACCTGTTATGGGCTGGGCCCCAGCTCTGTCTCTGACTAGCTGTGTGCATGCAGAGGACTCTCTTTCCATGAAATGAAAGGCTGACAAGATGATCCTAAATTTCCCTTCTCCTGGCTCCGATGCTTTGAGATATAAGACCTGAGGTCTGGTTTGAGGGAGGGGAAAGATCTCTGGATTGGCTTGATTTAAAAGGTGCAGAAGGAGGAGACTGATGATGTGAAGCTCTGAGTTGGCAAGTAGGAGGGGTGGAAGGGCTGAAAAGTCAAGTGCAGGGGCCCAGCAAGTTGGAGGCTGAGCCCCAAAGGCTCGTGGCTCCTCTCACCTCAGGGCTCAGCTGGTCCTACTCCTGGCTCCCAGCTGGCCTCAGGCAGGGCTGGAGAAGCATCACCCTTGTGCATATTCTGCACAGAGGGTCACCCTACCTATAAGCGTTGGGACTCAGTAACCTTGCTGCCCCGCAGCTCTGGCCTAGCACAGGGAGGCAGGATGGAGGGGGACACTCCCTGCTGGTTCAGGACCAGTGAGGATGCTCTGGCCTGCCAACCCTGCCTCGGGCTGCACTGGGTCCTGTGCTGCATTTGTGCTGTCTGTGGGCCCTCAGGTTTGGGACCTTGCTTGGCTTCATCTCCATTCCACAGCCGGGCTGCGTGGTGCTTGGCATCACAGTAGGTGCTGTGTGGGACCTGTTGGACTGAATTGAGTTCTTAATCAGAGTCCTTCAGGGCCATTTACAGGGGTCTTGGAGAGGGTCAGAAGTGAGGGCAGACACAACTCAGTGGACCCAAGACTGCAGTAAACCCTCAGGAACAGGGCCCTGGAAGAGCTTTATCTCAGGGATGGAAGGAATTGCCCTTGGCGGTAATGAGTTCTCTGTCATTGAAGGTGTGCAAGCACTGGAGAGAGCTGAGATGAAGCCTAAGCCATATGAGTCCCAGGCCATTTCCCTTGTATTTCCTGAGGCTGAAACCCAAAAGGGCCTGGTTAGACAAAGCAGCCAGTGTGTACATAAATGTGATGTGTATATGTGTGTGGAGGGCCTGTGTGTACATAAATATGCATGTGTGTATATGTGTGTGGAAGGGTATGCAAACCAGGATACACCTTCCCAACCTCTGCTGCAGCCCTGGATTGGGATCTAAGGATGATCTGTCAAGGGACAGGAGAGTGCGCTTTATGAAGGTGCACGGACCAAACTCTACAGTCTTCCCCCTGCTGGCCCATCTCACCCATCTGCCCGCCTGTCCCATGAATTCTCTGCCTTCTGTGTTTGAGACAGCTAGAGGCAAGTCTTTGCCCCAGAGCAGACAGGATGCATGAGTGAGATGTGTGGTCATCCCTTTTATCAGAGTCATGAGAGGTCTGAGCAGGAAGATTCTTATTGGACACAATTAGCCTGCATTTCACAGGTGAGAAATAAGGTCCAGACCGGTGGGAGTGACCCTGGGCAGCATCCAGACTCATGTCAGGCCAAGGGAGGGTACACGGGAGGTAGGCTGGAGAGCAATGCTGGAGGCCAGATGGCTCCAGTGTCTGGCTTTCTGAGGCTGCTGTCCTAGGCCCAGGGGAGTTCTCCAAGAGGAGGTGAAGATGCCGGCTCAGGCACTAATGTACCCAGGGGGCAGTAAACACTCCACCTTGACTTCCAGGCACAGGCACCTAGGGCCCTTCCCTTCCAGGCTCCTCCAGGAGGGCTGGCTGGAAGGGAGGCCCACCTTGTCCATCCCTGTCTCTCTTCCCCCCAGGTTCCACTGTTCCTGGTGCTGGCACACCTGGCAGTCAGCCAACGTGGTCATCCTCTTCCACATGTACCTGGACCGCGCCCAGCGGGTGGGCTCGGTGCGCATGCGCGTCTTCAAGCAGCTGTGCTACGAGTGCGGCACGGCGCGGCTGGACGAGTCGAGCATGCTGGAGGAGAACATCGAGAGCCTGGTGGACAACCTCATCACCAGCCTGCGCGAGCAGTGCTACGACGAGGACGGCGGCCAGTACCGCATCCACGTGGCCAGCCGCCCGGACAGCGGGCCGCACCGCAGCGAGTTCTGCGAAGCCTGCCAGGAGGGCATCGTGCACTGGAAGCCCAGCGAGAAGCTGCTGGAGGAGGAGGCGACCTTCTCCGGTGCCTCCAAGTCAAGGGCCCAGGAGGGATCCGGCTACAACTTCTTCTCCCTTCGCTGGTGCCTCTTCTGGGCCTCACTCTGTCTGCTCATTGTCTACCTGCAGTTCTTCCGAAGATCGACCTTCCTTTAGTGCAGCAGGTTGAGGGTGGGGGAGAGCGCATGGGGGTGAGAGTGGGGATGCAAGGGGTGCAGTTCTAGTTCTGCTTCTGCTACAGATTCAGTTTATGACGCTGGACAGCCCAGTTACCTCTCTGGACCTCAGTTTATTACCCTGCAAAATGAAAGTTGCTCCAGGAGGTATTTAATAATCCTTCTATTAAAACTTACAGTGATGCAGGCATGGGAAGAAGGGTCTAAGGTGGATTTAGAACTCTCCAGGTCTGGTGTTAGTACTTATTTCACAGGGGGCAGCCCCTCCCTCCACCTCCATCTCTATCCCTTCTTCTGCTTCATTTCCATATCCCATATCCCCTTAGGACCCCCTTAGGTCCAGTCTTGTCCCTGCCTAATTCTCAAGTTCATCTTCAGTTGCTTCTGAGCATCCCACCATAGTTCCCCTTGGCGTGGGCTGTGGCTGCACCTGAGGCATCTTCAATCAATATTCAATGTGTCTTCACCCTGTCCCTCTCCTGGAGAGCCAGCTCCTACCATTCTGAAAGGCTCCATTTTTTTTTTTTTAAACTCTGATGCTAGAGCCTGCTTGGCTGGAATTATTTAGAACTGCACTGTTAGTCATTAGTCATATGTGGCTAAGTTTAAATTAATTAAAATAAAATGAAAAATTCAGTTCCTCAGTTGTACCAGCCATATATCAAGGACTTAGTGGCTAGTTGTGCTGTGCAGATATAGAATATGTTCACAGAAACTTCTGCTGAATAGTACTTGTCTAGAATTTGAAATTCCCATGTCAGTGTGTGTGGTCTCATAAGATAAGAGGTGGGTACAGGTTTAAAGTATCTGCAGTCTGAAGCCTTCTGGGGGCAGGGACAGGTGGTGGGGTACAGATACACAAATAAATATGTATCCTCTGTGTTCTGTCAGTTTACTGGAATTCTTGAATCCTAGTGTTACCTAAATTTATTTCCTGGGAAGGAGGCCTTGTAAACGTTCACCACAAATGATGGCTCCGTGTATGTGTGTGTGTGTGTGTGTGTATGTGTGTGTATGTGTGTGTGTTGGTTTGGGACTTGGGAGAATGTATTCCTGTGCTCTTTAGAAATATGTGAGCTGTGGCACCACTGTTTACGTGTGATGCAGTATGGTGTGTGATATTGCCATCCTGTATGGAAACCCCTTGTAGAAGGTTCTATAGCTGTTCTAAATGTCGGGGATGCTGAGGGAAAAGGCAGGTAAGGCAGATCTGGGGATCCTCCAGGTGACAGTGGGGCTCTGTACCGCCGTTTAGGGCAGGCAGTGACCAGGGGGACACACGGACAGTGGAGACAGCGCCTGTCTGCCAGCCCCTCCCCCTTGCCCAGTCCACAGGATTGCCCCCTGAGGGAGAACGCATTTGCTTTATCTGTTCTCTCAGGCATAGGTGTGACTTGGATGATTTGACTCGGTAATTTGATTCACGATCTGATATCAGATAACCCCGTGCTTATTATTATCTGGAATAGGAAAGAAACTCTCCCATTCACACTCCGAGTTGTTCCATGACATTCACACCTTTCTGTAGCTCACCTTTAGAGCTTCTGCCCCAAGTGCAGCCTGAAAACTGAAGATGGGAGTTCAAGGTAGTGTGTTTGTCTGGATGTGATTCTAGAGATGGGCTGCTGTGGACACTGTTGTCACCTGTACACTTATGTGCAGGCTGGCTTTACCCTTCTCTGGCTTTGGCAGGGGGCTTCTGCTGACTTGTCCAGATTCCTCCATGGATCTGCAGGAACAGAGAGCTAGGCTGTCTGGGAAAATCTACATTTCTTTGACTGGGTGCAGTAGAGGCACAGGAAAAGTTCAGGCTGGTGCATTTGTAAACTAGCGGGCATGTGGGGTTGTATTCACCTCTGCCAGTCACAGAGGGGGCTCAGCTGGGCTTGGGCCTCTGCAGAGTATGTGCCTCAGGGGTGTTGCTCAACCGCAGACATGTGGTGGCTTCTGGGAAGATGAACATGGCAGTCCAGGAATCATGAGGTTTCCTGAGGTCTCCAACTGTTCCCATCTTGATAAAGCAGCACAAGCAGCATCTCTTACTGAAATTGTGGTGTGTGAGGTTAGGGCTAGATTGCTGAGATTGCATCAGGGGGAGAGTCAGGCCTCAGGTGGGTCAGCAAAGTTGGAACTTCTGAGGTGGGCCTGGGGGTTGAAGAGCCACTAAAAATGGAGCGGGGGTGAGGGGAATAGAGTAGGTGGAATGAGACGTGATCCGGGGAAAATTCTAGAAGATGAACATTTTCTCCTTCAGCAATCCCTTCTTTTCAGTATTATAAGTCCACCTGTATCTGCTTCATATTTTACTCAAATGAAACTTCCCTGACTTCACATCCCCTCTAACTACTACCAGGTAACTTTTTTTAATTCCCTCAAAGCCATGTTTCTCAAAGAGTAAAGATTATATTTATCTCTACTTCTTATGTCCTCCTTGATTCATGGGAGTCTCATTTCCATGTCCTTAGAACTGTCACCCTGTACCCCATTGCCAAACCATTTCTGTCTCACTGCTGCCTTTTGCACTCCCTCCTTGAAGGTTCCAGGTCAGCATTTGCTCCTTAGTCTCCTCCTTCTGTTTCCTCTCTGCTGCTATGGTATTCTTTCTCTCAGCATCCCTTACATTCCCTGGGATTCTCTCACTCTGCTGATTTTCTGTTATATATACCCCCCATGATTTAGGTTTTCACTACATAGGAACTTCTGGTTCTTATCAGTTCTCTAACTATTTTTACCAAACTCCAGATCTCCAGATCAATTGACCTGTCCACCAGGAGTTGCCTCAGCATGACCAAAGCTGATCTCATCATTCTTCCATCCAAATTTGCTCCTCCTATTTTAGAAATCTGGGATCTATCTCCTGACCTCTCATACCACCCTTCCCCACCCTGGACGAATTGGTCCAGAGCAACCATGCCCTGTTGATTGCTCTTCCCAAGTACCTCTAGGGTTGATCTTCTTTCTTTTCTTCCTGTTTACTGCTACCTGAACTCATCATTTGTATGCCTTGCCTCTGTAGTCTCCTTCATTATCATCATGGCTGTAGCCTCCCCCGCAGCCCACAGCCCACACTCCACACTACCACTATCCTGGGGTAATTTTCTAATAATCTACATGGTTGAGTCACCCCCTTGCTTATGCTCCTTCCTGCTAATGGGTGAAACGCTCATTAGCCAGCCACACCTCATTTCCAGATACTAATAATACATATCATTTATTGAGAAGGACTCAAGAAACACTTGCTGTTATAATCATTGACTGTGTGTGAGGCGCTGTGCTAAGCCCTGGGGGATGTCAGCCTCTCACCCCTTGAAGCTGCCTCTGCTACTGAATTTCGTGTATTGTCACCATTCACATGTGTGCCTGTCCCCCACTGTCACTTGTTTTTCATCTGTCTATCCCCAGGACCTGACACAAAGTCACTGCTTAATCAGAATGGTTGACTGACTAAATTCTTGTCTTGTTGCTGCAATATTCTCTACCACATCCTTGTTCCCACCAAGAACAATCCTGTGCGTTTCATGTATTGTGATACCCCAGCTGGAAGTGAAGGGAGTGCAGACTTCATGTCAGCTAGTATTTCTAATCTCCCCTTAGTAACAGCCCGTGAAATAGGCACTATGATTATCCACACTTACAGGGGGAAAACTGAGGCTTAGTGAGATGTCCAGTTTGTGAGCTGGTTAGTTTGTCTGTTACAGGACCCAGGATTTCAAGAAATAAAGAACTAAATAAGCCCATTTGGGCTCAATATATTATATTTATTACATATATTGAGAGTCAGCTCAGATCCTGGATGAAGACCACAGCACTTTGCCAGAGGGCAGAGGCACCCACAAACATTCAGATGACAGCGGGACCTGAAGGTAGGTGGAGCGGGGGTGGGGTGGGGTGGGGAGTCAGAGTCGGAGTTCTAAAACCTGGAAGCAGAAATGTCTGAGAAATGTGCAAAAATTGTCTGCTAGTTTGGCTGACACGAGGTTTAGGAGAGAACTTTCTCAGATACTTGGTGTGAAATTAACCCTGTGGGCATGGACGTTTGTCCCTATGATGTGGAGTGGATATTTGTTCCTCATCTCTCATGAAGCCCATGTGGCCTGTCAAAAGAGCCTGTCTTCTTGTTGTTTTCTTTACTAATTCTTTTATACCCTATAACAGCATCTGTGTTATAGGTGTTACAAGAAGACAGTGCCCTATAACCCCTGTGTGTCTCTTTGTGCTATGTTCACACCACTAAGTCAGTATATCTGGCTTTTGCTAATTACTGGTTGGCAGTTGCTTGCAGAGTATCTGATGAAGAGGACAGTGAGGCGTGGAAAGGCATTTGTGCTAAGACTCAAGATCTCTAGGAACTAGTCTAACAGCACAGTGGAGTGAGTCAATGCAGACCCATTACCAACCCAGGAAAAACTGCATGGAGTATATCCTATGGTTATACACCTGTTATCCTTCCATTTTCATACATACGTTAACATCTGTCTGCTCTGGTCTGTTTCACTCCTGGTAGTCCTAAGTTCTAGGGTCATAAAGATAATTAGACATAGTCGCTGACTTGGAAGGCTCACAATGTGTGCTAGTCAATGCTAGGAAAGGGACAATTTTATTCATACCTGGAGGTAAGGAGTTAGGGATGGTTCCTTAGACCAGTCATACAGGGGTATATTTTGTAGAAGTGGTCAGGGAGTCAAGAGTGGATCTCAGAGGGAGCTAAGGGCATCCTATGCTGAGTGAATAAAAAAGAACAGTCGTGGACTTCCCTGGTTATTCAGTGGTTGAGAATCCCCCTGCCAATGCAAGGGACACAAGTTCAATCCCTGCTCCAGGAAGATTCCACATGCCCTTGGGCAACTAAGCCCATGCATCACAACTGCAAAGCCTGAACTCGAGAGCCCGTGAGCCACAGCTACTGAAGCCTGAATGCTGTAGAGGCCATGCTCCCTAACAAGAGAAGCCACCTCAGTGAGAAGCCTGCATACTGCAGCTGGAGAGTAGCCTCCACTTGCCGCAGCTAGAGAAAAGCCCGAGCGAAGCAACGAAGACCTAGTACAGCCAAAAATAAGTAAATAAATTAGAAAAAGAAAAAGGGAGACCTAGAGACAGAGCTTATCTTACGCTCAGGAAGAATAAGCAGCCAGCTACCAGAAGAGGGCAGGATGGAGCCCAAGAGAAATCTAGGCACACTGGCTAGAAAGAGGCAGAAAAGCAAGGAGGGCTGGAGATGGGTAAAGACAGCTCTTTAGGTTCAAGTAAGGAGTGAGAGCAAGGACCATGGGGACATTTTACTATCATTTTTAGAACTTGTCTTTAAAAGCAAATATAAAAACAACAGTGCTGAACCGGAATCCTACCCTTGTGTCTTCTAGAAATATTTGAATGCCTACATATTTTATCGTAGGT
Organism: Giraffa tippelskirchi; assembly: GCF_054371585.1. NCBI lineage: Eukaryota > Metazoa > Chordata > Mammalia > Artiodactyla > Giraffidae > Giraffa > Giraffa tippelskirchi. Next base: position 155,740,856 of record NC_137276.1, on the reverse strand, counting down.
GCCTTTATGTATTAAAGTAGCATTCAGTTTACCTCCTTGTTCTGATCTTTCTCCATCCATGTTTTCTTCTCACTCAAGGAGCTAGAATAGTCTCATTTCTTATCTTTAGATATAGCCATAAATGATCTCTTCAGATGCACTGTAGGTAATGAGAATCTGGGCTGCAAGTCACAAAAGTAACAACTTTGCTCAAACAACACAGAAATCTTTGTTTATTCAATGCTAAAAATAAAGTCAACTAACTAATTTAGTAATCAGGGAAAGTAGCCAAGAGAACACACTGGTCATAGCAAACACCCTCTTCCAACAACACAAGAGAAGACTCTACACATGGACATCACCAGATGGTCGACACCGAAATCAGACTGATTATATTCTTTGCAGCCAAAGATGGAGAAGCTCTATACAGTCAGCAAAAACAAGACCAGGAGCTGACTGTGGTTCAGATCATGAACTCCTTATTGCCAAATTCAGACTGAAATTGAAGAAAGTGGAGAAAATCACTAGACCATTCAGGTATAACCTAAATCAAATCCCTTATGACTATACAGTAAAAGTGAGAAATAGATTTAAAGGACTAGATCTGATAGACAGAATGCCTGATGAACTATGGATGGAGGTTCATGACATTGTACAGGAGACAGGAATCAAGACCATCCCCAAGAAAAAGAAATGCAAACAAGCAAAATGGCTGTCTGAGGAGGGCTTACAAATAGCTGTGAAAAAACGGGACGCGAAAAGCAAAGGAGAAAAGGAAAGATAAACCCATTTGAATGCAGAGTTCCAAAGAAGAGCAAGGAGAGATAAGAAAGCCTTCCTCAGAGATCAATGCAAAGAAATAGAGGAAAACAATAGAATGGGAGACTAGAGACCTTTTCAAGAAAATTAGAGATACCAAGGGAACATTTCATGCAAAGATGGGCTCAATAAAGGACAGAAATGGTAGGGACCTAACAGAAGCAGAAGATATTAAGAAAAGGTGGCAAGAATACACAGAAGAACTGTACAAAAAAGATCTTCATGACCCAGATAATCATGATGATGTGATCACTCACCTAGAGCCAGACATCCTGGAATGTGAAGTCAAGTGGGCCTTAGGAAGCATCACTATGAACAAAGCTAGTGGAGGTGATGGAATTCCAGTTGAGCTATTTCAAATCCTGAAAGATGATGCTGTGAAAGTGCTGCACTCAAGATGTCAGCAAATTTGGAAAACTCAGCAGTGGCCACAGGACTGGAAAAGGTCAGTTTTCATTCCAGTCCTTAAGAAAGGCAATGCCAAAGAATGCTCAAACTACCACACAATTGCACTCATCTCACATGCTAGTAAAGTAATGCTTAAAATTCTCCAAGCCAGGTTTCACCAATATGTGAACCATGAACTTCCAGATGTTCAAGCTGGTTTTAGAAATGGCAGAGGAACCAGAGATCAAATTCCCAACATCCGATGGATCATCAGAAAAGCAAGAGAGTACTAGAAAAACATCTATTTCTGCTTTATTGACTATGCCAAAGCCTTTGACTGTGGGATCACAATAAACTGTGGAAAATTCTGAAAGACATGGGACTACCAGACCACCTGAGCTGCTTCTTGAGAAATCTGTCAGGAAGCAATAGTTAGAACTGGACATGGAACAACAGACTGGTTCCAAATAGGAAAAGGAGTACATCAAGGCTGTATATTGTCACCCTGCTTATTAAACTTATATGCAGAGTACATCATGAGAAATGCTGGGCTGGAGGAAGCACAAGCTGGAATCAAGATTGCTGGGAGAAATGTCAATAACCTCAGATATGCAGATGACATCACCCTTATGGCAGAAAGTGAAGAAGAGCTAAAGAGCCTCCTGATGAAAGTGAAAGAGGAGAGTGAAAAAGTTGGCTTAAAGCTCAACATTCAGAAAACTAAGATCATGGCATCTGGTCCCATCACTTCATGGCAGATAGATGGGGAAACAGTGGAAACAGTGGCTGACTTTATTTTTCTGGGCTCCAACATCACTGCAGATGGTGACCACAGCCATGAAATTAAAAGACACTTACTCCTTGGAAGGAAAGTTATGACCAACCTAGACAGAATATTAAAAAGCAGAGACATTACTATGCCAACAAAGGTCTGTCTAGTCAAGGCTGTGGTTTTTCCAGTGGTCATGTATGGATGTGAGAGTTGGACTATAAAGAAAGCTGAGTGTAGAAGAATTGATGCTTTTAGACTGTGTTATTGGAGAAGACTGTTAAGAGTCCCTTGGACTGCAAGGAGATCCAACCAGTCCATCCTAAAGGAGATCAATCCTGAGTGTTCATTGGAAGGAGTGATGTTGAAGCTGAAACTCCAATACTTTGGCCACCTGATGCGAAGAGCTGACTCATTTGAAAAGACCTTGATGCTGGGAAAGATTGAGGGCAGGAGGAGAAGGGGATGACAGAGGATGAGATGTCTGGATGGCATCACCGACTTGATGGACATGGGTTTGGGTGGACTTTGGGAGTTGGTGATGGACTGGGAGGCCTGGCGTGCTACAGTCCATGGGGTCGCAAAGAGTCGGACACAACTGAGCGAGTGAACTGAACTGAACTGAACTGAAAGTAGCAGTTTGTTTCTGATCCTAATTGTTCATGTTTTTAGAATTCAGTTGAGAACAGTTGGAGTACAGCTGATTTTCCATTTTGCTTTTTTATTCCTTTTTGTTTGTTTCTACATTGAAGGTGAATTACCTTCTTATGATTTAAATATGCATATATCCACATTCTTTATATACATTTAGTAGATTCATTAAATGAGAGTAAATGTCCCTGATAAAATAAAATATACAAAACTTTGGATTATGTATGCATATGTGTGTGTTCATATATCAAAGTGTTTACATAAAAGATGAGAAAGAGAAAAACACCCCGGGAGCCAGCCTGGCATTCACAGATGGCCCTAGTGCTCTCCTGTTGAGCATAACTCCACAGAGCAGCAGTCTCAGACTAGACTACTCTGGTATGGTGCTAGATCAAGGCAAGCATAACGGGACTTCCCTGATGGTCCAGTGGCTAAGACTTCATGCTTCCAATGCAGGGGGCCTGGGTTCGATCCCTGGTCAGAAAACTAGATCTTGCATGCCACAACTAAGGGCCTGAACTTGGCAATGAAGATTCCATGTACTACAACTAAGACTCAGCATAGTCAAATAAAGCAACAACAAGAAAAGAAGACCACTCTTTTGTCTCATGTGAACATAAATAAGATCACAAACATGGTCTAAAACACAAAAATGACTAACAACCTCCTATTCTGGCCAGTATGATATTGACTGCTATCTTGTTCCTCAGCCTTGTTCCGTCTGTCTTCTCACTGTCTAGATAGGAACCATTGAGATATCTAATCATAAAATTTTTTCTACTTTCTGACAACATCTAAACCAGAGCAAAGTCTTTTATGTGATCCTCTCCCTACCTGACACCAGCCCCAGTGCTAGAGTGTGTCCTTTGTAAACCGTCTTGCTGAGATGCTTCATGGTTGCCAAGGGCATTCTCACTCATTGCAATGAACCAAAGAATTCAACTTTGTTCAGTGACACATGTGTTTCTGATGGATTTTAGGCTGTGGAACATCAGCAAAGAGATGATATATTTCTTCTTTATCCAGGGGGTACACAGATATCTCAGTGAACTTAAAAAATAAGACAAAACTGTGCAGAAAAAGATTTTTTCCTGTGAGAAACTTAACTGAGAAAACTAAACAGTTCAGTCAATTGAGTTGCTCAGTGGTGTCCAACGTTTTGTGACCCCATGGACCGCAGCATGGCAGGCCTCCCTGTCCATCACCAACTCCCGGAGTTCACCCAGACTCATGTCCATTGAGTCAGTGATGCCATCCAACCATCTCATCCTCTGTCAACCCGTTCTCTTCCCGCCTTCAATCTTTCCCAGCATCAGGGTCTTTTCAAATGAGTTAGCTCTTCACATCAGGTGGCCAAAGTACTGGAGTTTCAGCTTCAGCATCAGTCCTTCCAATGAACATTCAGGACTGATCTCCTTTAGAATGAACTGGTTGGATCTCCTTGCAGTCCAAAGGACTCTCAAGAGTCTTCACCAACACCACAGTTCAAAAGCATCAGTTCCTTGGTGCTCAGCTTTCTTCACAGTCCAACTCTCACATCCATACATGACTATTGGAAAAACAATAGCCTTGACTAGATGGACCTTTGTTGGCAAAGTAATGTCTCTGCTTTTGAATATGCTGTCTAGGTTGGTCATGGCTTTTCTTCCAAGGAGTAAGCATCTTTTAATTTCATGGCTGCAATCACCATCTGCAGTGACTATGGAACCCAAAAAACTAAAGTTTGTCACTGTTTCCACTGTTTCCCCATCTATTTGCCATGAGGTGATGGAAGAGGATGCCATGATCTTAGTTTTCTGAATTTTGAGTTATAAGCCAATTTTTTTGCTCTCCTCTTTCACTTTCATCAAGAGGCTCTTTAGTTCTTCTTCACTTTCTGCCATAAGGGTGGTGTCATCTGCATATCTGAGGTTATTGATATTTCTCCTAGCAATCTTGATTCCAGCTTGTGCTTCCTGCAGTCGGACATTTCTCATGACATACCCTGCATATAAGTTAAACAAGCAGGGTGACAATATACAGCCTTGACATACTCCTTTCCCGATTTGGAACCAGTCTGTTGTTCCATGTCCAGTTCTAACTGTTGCTTCTTGACCTGTATACAGATTTCTCAGGAGGCAGGTCAGGTGGTCTGGTATCCCCATCTCTTTCAGAATTTTCCACAATTTATTGTGATCTACACAGTCAAAGGCTTTGGCACAGACAATAAAACAGAAGTAGATGTATTTCTGGAACTCTCTGGTTTTTCGATGATCCAACAGATGTTGGCAACTTGATCTCTTGTTCCTCTGCCTTTTCTAAAACCAGCTTGAACATCTGGAAGTTCATGGTTCACGTACTGTTGAAGCCTGGTTTGGAGAATTTTGAGCATTACTTTACTAGTGTGAGATGAGTGCAATTGTGTGGTAGTTTGAGCATTCTTTGGTATTGCCTTTCTTTGGGATGGGAATGAAAACTGACCTTTTCCAGTCCTGTGGCCACTGCTGAGTTTTCCAAATTTGCTGACATCTTGAGTGCAGCACTTTCACAGCATCATCTTTTACGATTTGAAATAGCTCAACTGGAATTCTATCACCTCCACTAGCTTTGTTTGTAGTGATGCTTCCTAAGGACCACTTGACTCCACATTCCAGGATGTCTGGCTCTAGGTGCGTGATCACACCATCATGATTATCTGGATTTTGAAGAACTTTTTTGTACAGTTCTTCTGTGTATTCTTGCCACGTCTTGTTAATATCTTCTGCTTCTGTTAGGTCCATACTATTTCTGTCCTTTATTGAGCCCATCTTTGCATGAAATGTTCCCTTGGTATCTCTAATTTTCTTGAAGAGATCTCTAGTCTTTCCTGTTCTATTGTTTTCCTCTATTTCTTTGCACTGATCACTTAGGAAGGCTTTCTCATCTCTCTTTGCTATTCTTTGGAACTCTGCATTCAAATGGGTTTATCTTTCCTTTTCTCCTTTGCCTTTTGCCTCTCTTCTTTTCACAGCTGTTTTTAAGGCCTCTTCAGCAACCATTTTGCATTTCTTTTCCTTGGGGATAGTCTTGATTTCTGCCTCCCATACAATGTCACAAACTTCTGTCCATAGTTCTTCAGGCCCTTTTGCCTCTCTTCTTTTCACAGCTGTTTTTAAGGCCTCTTCAGCAACCATTTTGCATTTCTTTTCCTTGGGGATAGTCTTGATTTCTGCCTCCCATACAATGTCACAAACTTCTGTCCATAGTTCTTCAGGCACTCTGTCTATCAGATCTAATCCCTTGAATCTATTTGTCACTTCCACTGTATAATCATAGCGATTTGATTTAGGTCTTACCTGAATGGCCTAGTGGTTTTCCCTACTTTCTTCAATTTAAGTCTGAATTTTTCAATAAGAAGTTCATGATCTGAGCCAGAGTCAACTCCTGGTCTTGTTTTTGCTGACTATATAGAGCTTCTCCATCTTTGGCTGCAAAGAATATAATCAATCTGATTTCAATATTGACCATCTGGTGATGTCCATGTGTAGAGTCTTCTCTCTTGTATTGTTGGAAGAGGGTGTTTGCTATCATCAGTGCATTCTCTTGGCAAAACTCTATTAGCCTTTGCCCTGCCTCATTTTATACTCCAAGGCCAAATTTGCCCGTTACTCCAGGTATTCGTTGATTCCTACTTTTGCATTCCAGTCCCCTATAATAAAAAGGACATCTTTTTGGGTGTTAGTTCTAAAAGGTCTTGTAGATCTTCATAGAACTGTTCAAGTTCAGCTTCAGCATTACTGTTCAGGGCATAGACTTGGATTACTGTGATATTGAATGGTTGGCCTTGGAAATGAACAGAGTTCATTCTGTCATTTTTGAGATTGCATCCAAGTACTGCATTTTGGACTCTTGTTGACCATGATGGCTACTCCATTTCTTCTAAGGGATTCTTGCCCACAGCAGTAGATATAATGGTCATCTGAGTTAAATTCACCCATTCCAGTCCATTTTAGTTCGCTGATTCCTAGAATGTCGATGTTCACTCTTGCCATCTCCTGTTTGACCACTTCTAATTTGCCTTGATTCATGGACCTAACGTTCCAGGTTCCTATGCAATATTGCTCATTACAGTATTGGACTTCACTTCCATCAGCAGTCACATCCACAACTGGGTGTTGTTTTTGCTTTGCCTCTGTCTCTTCATTCTTTCTTGAGTTATTTCTCCACTGATCTCCAGTAGCATATTGGGCACCTACTGACCTGGGGAATTCATCTTTCAGTGTCCTATATTTTTGCCTTTTCATACTGTTTTTGGGGTTCTCAAGGCAAGAATACTCAAGTGGTTTCCCATTTCCTTCTCCAGTGGACCACATAAAATTTAAGAATTTGGAAATTGAAAATGGGTGTTTCTAAGTCTTAGAATAAAAATGAAACAAAATATACTTGTAGTTTAGTTAGAAAAGCAAAACTACAAAAAGCATTTGTAGTTTAGGGAGAAAGCATCACATATAAAATTATTTGTTTTAACACTTCCTAATTTTTTTTTGGCATTTGAAAGATTTTCTTATTTGGGAGATAGTTGCTTTGCAGGGGCTTTCTTTGTGGCTCAGCAATAAGGAATCCGCCTGCCAATGCAGGAGGCGCAGGTTCAGTTCTTGGGTCAGGGAAATCCTCTGGAGGAGGAAATGGCAACCCACCCCAGTATTCTTGCCTAGGAAATCCCATGGACTGAGGAACTTGGTGGGATACAGTCCATGGGGTTGCAAAAGAGTCAGACATGACTAAGTGACTAAACAAGAACAACAGCAATTGCTTTACAATGTTGTGTTAGTTTTTGCTGTACAACATGAATCAGTTATACGTCACATATATCCCCTCCTTCTTGAGCCTCCCTTCCACTTCTTAATTCTTTAAAAACTCATTTTACAGTACTGTTCAACTTTTAAAAATCATTTTTCCCTAGAAAGTTATACAACAAATGTCTATTCTTCTGAGTATATTTATATTTTTAGGAAATATTACTGCATTTTCATCGACATTCTTTTTTTTTTTTTTTACTTTTTTTTTTTTCCTTTAATTTCTCAATCGCTTTGGCTTCAGCTAGGAATTTGATGAGGTAAAGTCAGGGCCTAGTCCTGTTGCCATAGCAAAGGCCTCCCACTGGATTTCCAGAGCCTGGCCAAGAGGAAGGAGGAGCCGGCCCAGGCCCAGGGCTGGGAGAATGGGACCCGGGTTGAGAACATCCGGGGGGCGGGGTGGCCTGGGGGAACACTCCCTAGGGCTCCCCTCCTGGGCCCGTCACCGTGGGAGGGTCCACAGCCCACCAGAAGGAGCTACGTGGGCATCGCTCACCAGCCTGGGCCTGACCCCAGAGGGGCACTTGGGGACTTCCGATGGGGGCCGCGGAAGAGATTTTAAACCAAGTGACACAGCCTATGGCCCAGAGCAAACTGGTGCCCCTCCTCTCGGCCTGTAACTGGAGCTCCGGGTCTGCTCCACCAGGATTCAAATGCTGGGTGGATCTCCTGCCTTCCAGCTCTGTGACCTTAGGCACGTTCCTCACTGCTCTAAACTTGTTTCCCTCTCACTTCTGACCCTGCCCCAGCTTGTTCCCCAGATGGGAGGGACCAGGCAAGAGGGAGAGAGACATCCAGGCCCGTGCAAGTCCAGTCAGCCAAGTTCAGGGCAGCAGGCGCATGTTTCCTTGTCCTTGAACGTTATTACCAGGGATACATGGTGTGGGTGGTTAGAGATGGAGACCAGCTGGTCCAGAACCGAAAAACCCTTTCACCTGGAGGCTCAGCCGGGCGGGGAGGCGCTCGCCCGGGGTCCGGCTCCTCCAGGCCCGCGCTCCGCACCCCGTCGTCTGTCTCCACCGCCGCCGCCGCCGCGGGACCGAGTCTCATCCACATTCTTATATATATTTCAAGAAAGGTTCACAAGCTCTTATTTCTTTTGGTTGGTGGGGAAGAATTTCACATACCTTCTTTCCTGTCAACTTGGATTTCCAGTTTTGTTAGAATAGTCTAGTTTTCTATAACTAAATTAATAAAATAGTTTATAGCTCATACATTTTCTTTCAAGAATTATGTTAGACAAATGTGTTATGTTTTATAATATTTACTGAAGAATCTACTCTTAAATATATGCAGAGTACATCATGAGAAACGCTGGGCTGGAGGAAGCACAAGCTGGAATCAAGATTGCTAGGAGAAATATCAATAACCTCAGATATGCAGATGACATCACCCTTATGGCAGAAAGTGAAGAAGAAGTAAACAGCCTCTTGATGAAAGTGAAAGAAGAGAGTGAAAAAGTTGGCTTAAAGCTCAACATTCAGAAAACAAAAATTATGGCATCCTCTTCCATCACTTCATGGCAAATAGATGGGGAAACAGTGAAAACAGTGGCAGACTTTATTTTGGGGGGCTCCAAAATCACTACAGATGGTGACTGCAGCCATGAAATTAAAAGATGGTTACTCCTTGGAAGAACAGTTATGACCAACCTAGACAGCATATTCAAAAGCAGAGACATTACTTTGCCAACAAAGGTCCATCTAGTCAAGGCTATTGTTTTTCCAGTGCTCATGTATGGATGTGAGAGTTGGACTATAAAGAAAGCTGAGCACAGAAAAATTGATGCTTTTGAACTGTGGTGTTGGAGAAGACTCTTGAGGGTCCCTTGGACCGCATGGAGATCCAACCAGTCCATCCTAAAGGAGATCAGTCCTGGGTGTTCACTGGAAGGACTGATGTTGAAGCTGAAACTCCAATACTTTGGCCACCTGATGTGAAGAGCTGACTCATTGGAAAAGACCCTGATGCTGTGAAAGATTGAAGGTGGGGGGAGAAGTGGACAACAGAGGATGAGATGGTTGGATGGCATCACTGACTCAATGGACTTGAGTTTGAGTAAACTCTGGGAGTTGGTGATGGACAGGGAGGCCTGGCGTGCTGCAATACATGGGGTCGCAAAGAGTCAGACATGACTGAGCAACTGAACTGAACTCTTAAATATCATAGATTTACTCCTCCTCATCATCTTTATTCTAGCCCACTCTACTTTTGAATTCTTTATTCTGATTTATTCTCTTCCTTTCTTATGTTTGTGAGTAATATTTTCAGAGAGAGAAAGAGTATGTGATTGACATTGTATTGCTCTTATCCCCCCTAAATATATAGGTCAAGTTTTAATTTTTATTGTCACAATCTTTTATCTTTTTTTTCTCTCAAAATTTGGTATGTATTTTTTCAGTGTCTTCTGGAATTTACTGAGATAGGAAAAAAACCCATTAGCAACCTAATTTTCCTTCCTTTTACATTGCCTAAAGTAATATAAAAAATTGATGCAATAGCCTTACAAAGCTTATAGAGACCGTAAGTTAGACAGATTTTGCTCTGTTTGTTTTATTGTTTCCTGTAGTAACTTTGTCCATAGGAGAGATAGAGGCATTTGCTCTGATTCTTTGGACTGTTTTCGTGTATCTCCCCATGTATCAGCCTGAAGCCAAGCCCCATTCTCTCCCTATTTCACATTTATTTATGTCAATGAGGAATTTGGAATGTTTGGAAGGTTTGCAAAATAGGGGCATGGGCTGAGTTTACCATCTTGAACCTCAAGTTACTACTTTCTAACTTGAATTTAAAAAGTCTACTCTTGTAAACTACTTTGAATATCCATCAGAACAAGATTGTTGTTGTTTAGTAGGGAAGTTGTGTCCGACTCTTTTGTGACCTCGTGGACTGTAGCCTGCCAGGCTCCTCTGTCCTTGGGATACTGGATTGGGTTGACATTTTCTTCTCTAGGAGGTCTTCCCGATCCAGGGATTGAAAATATGTCTGCTGTATTGGAAGGCGGATTCTTTACACTTAGCCATCAGCAAAGCCTCTTAGAACAAGATAGTTAGAAATAAATAACTGATACAGATTTAGATGCATATTAAGTGATCTTTAAATCATGTTTTGATAATAAGTATACTCTTTGGATTTGGGGCCCACACAGATAATCCAGGATGATCTCATCTTGACATCTGTAATTTAATTATATCAGCAAAGACCTCCCCCTCCCCAAATAAAGTCACAATAACAGGGTATGGGGTTAAGATGTGGACATATTTTTGGGGAGTCACCATTCAACCCACCAGTTAGTAAACACTGCTGCTCCAAAAAGCAGGGATATAAGTTGCTTAACAAATGTAGGCCCCTGGCTTTAAAACAGCAATGAGACCCTCTAAAACTACAGAAAGCAGAGGAGAGGAGAAGTGAACACCAACACCCCAGTGGCAGGGCCTGTTGCTTGCGCCCCACTAGGGTCTCACAGTAGAGGGAGCGATTCAGCCTGGGGATTCCAAGTCCAGGCAGAGGGCAGGCAGTTAGGCCATGGCCCAAGGCAGAGCCTTTCAAACTGGTTTATGACTCAGTAGTGGGTCACATAGTTAATTTAATGGGTCATAACTGGCATTAAAGAAAAAAAGAATTAGGAAAGAATAGAAAATACCAGAGTGAACTGTAAAGGTTAAGTACTGTTTTGAGAAACTTGTGTGCAGGTATGTACATGCACTGCACTGTAATATAAAATGCATTTCTTATGTAAGATGCAGTCAAAAGTTGGAAAGAGATGGTGTAAGAGATGCCAAGTTGGCACTTTACAGCATCAAGGGGAGAGCAGTGGACACAAGAATCATGTGTCCTTGGTTCTGGGCACAATGTTGCCAGCGACCTGGGGGCAAGGGAACTCTGTCCAAACACAGCGGCAACAACGTAAACAGCTACAGGAGGGAAATGTCAATGCAGGTGAGATCTTCTTGAAGGCACCTTGCAAAGGGAGTGAGATTTCACTGCTATGAACATTCAAAAAGTGATGAGGCCTGAGACCATCTGTAAACTGACATCAATTATGAGTGTAGACTCGTGAGGTTGGAGGACATTCCGGTTACATGTTAAGAGGACAGTTTGTATTAGAAACTGCAGTTTTCAAACTTTTCTTCCCCCTTAAACTTTCTGTTTCTATGAAACTTTGTTGCAGAATGCTGTTCAATGAAATAGAATTTGTGCCCCATGCCTTCTCCCCCTACTTCCAGAGTCCCTGTGCCTGTGTATGGGGAGCCTAATTAGGTGTACCTAATTTGGGAAGCCTACAGGATTAACATGGGTTACAAAGGGTCTGAAGTTCCCTCTAGTGCTAATTGTTTGATCCTAGGTCTTAGACAATAATCTGAATAATTTGCAAGATTTCAACCTCTTTTCAAAGCCAAACAATGAGTTTTGGTCATCTCTGAACCAGTAGCACAGTGTCTAGCACAGAGTGTTCAATAATCAAATGTTTAAACAAAGAGATTCTTGTCTGAGTACTTCTTTACGATCCTAGTACCAAGTAGAGTGCTCTCTGTATCCTGAGTGCTTTAAAAAGTTAGTGAAGGAAGTAAATGAAGGAATGCATATAAAATTTTAGATAAAGTTGCCTTCTACCAGTTGAGCCAGCAGAGGGCAGGAGAGCTCAGTTTAACAACAGCTTCCTGTGCCAGAGCTGAAGCCACACTCCTCCATGGCCTTGAGGAGCAGATTGGATCATATCATGAGATTAGGAAATGCACAGCCAGAAAAGGAGGGAGACACAAAGCATGAAGGCCCAACACATTAATCCGCAAAGCTTCCTCTCTAGGATAATACTCCTGATGGAATAAGGCTTTGCTTCAGGCTGTCAGGGAGATACATAGATAACAAGACAGGAACTGCCAGTGCAGCACGATTTTGACTGCTTGGGTGGAAGGGATTCAAAAACCTTCACAGAAAAAACACAGAACTAAGAGAATCAGAGGATCTGACTCTAATACTAGCTATGTGGTTTTGCAAGAGACCTTTCCTTTCTCTTGACTTCAGTTTTCCAATATGTGAACACTGGGGAGGCACTAGATGCTTCTGAAGTCCTGGGCTGCGAATGGGTCCACTTCTGGCTCCAGTCCTGCCATTGCCCTCAATTCTTGGGGCTGTGTCAGGAAAGTCGATGAAATAGGTGCTTTACTCCTGATGGGGTCAAGCCAAGCCCATTGTGCTTGTGTGTCCCCAAGTCAAAGGTGGGGAAGAGGAGAAAAATAGGAGAGAGAAAGAACAGGATGGAATGAGATGAGAGGAGAGCAGTGGTGGGCAGTGGTTGGTGACTCCTTCATTTTCTCCATCATCCTGGTTTCAGAATCATACCAGAATGATCTGGTATCTTTTAATTCAGCTCTTAAAAGATATAGGCCTAAGAGTCAGAATTTTGCAATTGAGTCCTAGGTATCTATCTGTGCTTTTAAAATGTTTCCCAGGCAATCCTGGTATGAAGCCAGGGTTAAGATCCACTAGCGTAGATGAATACTCATAGCTTGAGTGGGGGAAATTGGACCAGTCTGTAGGAATGCTCTCACTCCATAGGGGCATTTCTGTGTTCATGTACCCCTGTCATGCCATTTAAAGGTGGGGATGAGGGTTGTCTCAGCATCACACTGAAGAGGAACTTCACCATCTATTGTATACTGTTCCAGGGACAGGACAACTAGTTTCTGATCTCTCATTTCTCAGACCCAGCTGGTCAAGACATATCCTCCCCTGATGACTACGTTGGGAAGGCTCCTGGAAGACTTGAAATTTAGCACCTTTTTGGGGAGGAAGATAGTCCTTTGGGAGGACGTCCTAGGGAGACGTCCTCTGGGCGGCACAGCTGGGGGCAGAGCACAGCTCAGTTTCATTTCATTGGGGAGCCCTGCGCAGAAGTCATAGATCAGCAAGAGGGATGCTACTGGGGACACTAGTAAACTCACAAAGAGAAAGGAATCTGGGAGCATAATTAGGTGCAATGTGTCCTTCTTTCTCTCTCTCTCTCAAAGTGAGAGGAAATGTTGGGGTGGAAGAAAGGGCTCTGCATCAGGCCAGCTATGCATTGGCTATGTAACCTGAGGCTTCCATGCCCTTGCTTGGTTGATATTAACACACACTCAAAAGTTAAACAATAAGCAGAGGTGAGTCAGCTGTGCTACTCTCTTCTATCGTGTGCTGAGCATTTATATGGTTTCCTCTGTGATCGGTGGATGAGTCCTCTCTAAGCGTTCCAGTGAAGTCCTATACCTTTCCAATGGAGTACATCCATAGGACAACTTCAGTTAGTTCTAAGTAGATAGGAAAAGTTACATTGAACAGCAATTACGGGTGTTTCTTTGCTGAAGCTCAGAGATGACTAAGAAATTAATGGATATGTGTTCCTGAAAGTATAAGCTACCTAGGGTTGGGGGTCAAGTGAGATAGTCCTCAGTTACCTGAGGTTCACTTGAGGTTTGTTCTAGCTACAGAATTCACAGAGACCTCCCATATAAGAAAAATAAATCTGTCTCCCACTCAATCAACATTTTTCAGCAGCTACTCTGTGCTTCACATTTTTATGGTCTCTGAGGAAAATGCAAATATGACCAAAACCAGATTTCTGCCCCCAGTGGATCTCTAGGCTCATGGATGAGACATATAGACTCTCGGGGAACAGAAATACAGTGATCTAGCATGGTCTGTACTAGAGGAGAGGCACAAAAAATACACCCTTGGGTGCAGGAGGGGGCCACATTGATTCTAAGTGAGACATTCTTGTCTTAAAATAAGCCACATGGTGTTAACAGTCAGAGATGGATCCAAGGTATTCCAAGTGGTGGAGGAGCATGAACACAGTAATGGATGCAGGAGACAGCAGGGTGTGTACAGGGAAGAGCAGGCGGTTGGGGGCAATGGGAAGGTTGGGAGGTGAGGAGTGACAAGGAGCAAGACTGACCAGAACAGTTAGGGTCTGATGAAACATGACTGCCAGGCTGATAGGTTTGCATTTGAACTGATTGGCACTGGGGAATCACTGAGGGCTTCTGAGCTGGAAAGTGATGGGACAGAGACCAGATAGGAAAGTACTACAGGAGAGCAGACCTGAGCTGTCGCCACTCACCCACCCATGAAAAAATTTACCCCTGGGCTTCAATTAGTGACCCCTTCATTCTTCTTGTCTAATGCAATCACTTTAGGCAAGACGATGAAAGTGTTAGTCGCTCAGTCATGTCAGAGTCTTTGCAAACCCATGAACTGTATGTAACCTGCCAGATTCCTCTCCAGGCAAGATACTGGAGTGGGTAGTCATTCCCTTCTCCAGGGAATCTTCCTGACCCAGGGATTGAACCCAGGTTTCCTGCATTACAGACAGTTTCTTTACCTTATGAGCTACCAGGGATGCTCCTTGTGGAAGTTTGTGAAACCCAACTTGGCAGAAAAATCTGGCTCTTCTACCACCAGCAATATTAGGGGCATGAGCTGGGACTCTTCCAGCTGAAATCCAGCTTCACAGAGGTCCTTAGAGAATCAAAAGTTCTCATTTTCATGCCCCATGGTGGTAGGATTGGTCTAGAAAGAAAGGTCCTTAGGGTATTCTCACCCAAGCACATTTGCCCTTGGGCAAAAGGAGTCTATGTGCTCCCCATAGCTTGCCTGCATCCCCAGCAACACTTCCCAATAAGTCTGCCCTCTACAAGATGGATCACCCACTCCAAGTTGATCTCCCAACTTTAAGTCAAAACTGTCCTTTAGGCAGCTCTAAGCAAGAAAATAATTCAACATTTAAATTCACATTAAAGTGTTAATAACTGTGAAGTTTTAAGGTGCTATATCTTCAAGGAAAAGTACACGAGAGAAGAGACTATTTTCTAAGAGTCTGATATTCATAGACTAATTCTAATAGATGGATTTCAGCACCAGTCTGTTGCATTCCTTGAAAGATCTTTCTGAACCATCAGATGGGTGTCCCCAGAGAAAGGCCTGACTGTCTAGCCAGGTCAGAGCATCAGTGAGAACACTCCAGCTTTCAGAGATTGACTTATCGAATATCACCCCTTGGCGTTGGTTGACGGCTTCCCTCTGGGCAGCAACAACAAAAACAGGACTTTATTTTTTCATCGTGTTTTATGGATAACTAAGCACCGTCACTTACACTGTCTGACCTGGATCTCAAATCATGTTTTAGCAAAAGCAAGGATTATCAGGCCCATTTTAAGCAAGAGAAAACTGAAGACTTAAGTCTAAAACCTCAGACATCCAGGCCAGACTTTTCCACTATTCCATATTGCTTCTCCCCACCACCTGTAATTCTCACTTTCTTCTGACTGGGAAATAAAATCGTTTTTCACTTATAAAATGTCCAAGAGGAGATTTTGTCAGAAATCCATTTCCTGTGCTCTCAGGAATTTATGGAACTTGAAAACATTTGAGGGAATGTCTAGATCAGTTTTACCAATTGTTCTCATTTCCCTAACTCGAGATCCAAACAAACCGTCGGCATGTCTTGTCAACTTCAAAATAAACTTCAAACCTAACCAGTGCTCAGCTCCTTCATAGCTGTCACTCTCACCCATAAACCATCTTCTCTTGCCTGAACTAGTCTGGGGAGTAAGGTCCCCAAAACAAGCACAGGCCATCTTCCCTTCTGTGGAAAGAAGACTTGGGGGATGGCTACAGAAGATTCATGTTGGAGGTATGAAATGACTTTATGCTAGGATAACTGGCTTGTGTATTTAAGGGAGAATGTGTCCCTTTCCTCTCAGCTCCTCTTTTCTCTTAAATGGTTCTTAGACTCCTAAGTCATCTCCCCAACTCTGCTGTTCTACAGTTGATTCTTTACTTCAGCAGAAGGAATTACTTTAAAAAAGTTCAAATTAGGTCAATCCCTTGCTCAAAATCCTCCAATGGTTTTCTTACCATGATCTTCAAGGCTCTACATGATCTGACCCCTATCTGTCTTGTTTTAATTCTAATCAATTTGAACATATATTAATTAGTTGATAAGTTTGCTGTTTGTTTTTCTCACGAGGAATTTGTCTATATAGTTCACTACTATAGTATCATACAACCTCACAAGCAGAGCAGATTCTTGGCACTTATTTGTAGAAAGAATTGGAGTGAATCAATTTTCCAAATGAAGAAACCAAGGTGCAGGTGGGAAGGGGCAGGTGAGTAGCAGAAGCAAGATGCAAGAGCTAATTTTCCTTCTTATAGGCCTGTGAAATGCCCGCTGCATCTGGCTTCCCCCTTCGTATTACATAAAAGACAGCTACTTTTCCAATATGAAGTTCTCAACTTGAGAAAGAAACAGCATGTTACAGTATGCTCTAGTGTGCCTCTTACTTTTCTCAGACTCAGGCTTGTTGATGGTCAGGGCTGGAAAGACTCACAAAGATTACCTATCAACCCTTCTGTTTTGCAGATGAGGAAACTAAGGCCCAGAGAAGAAGCCCACAGCTGGACTGCTGCAGAACCAGAACCCAGGCCTCTGGACTCCAAGTACAGTTACTCTCTGCCTCCCTGCACTGCTTAATATTGAACATCTGAGTGTTCACAGATTTTTTGTCTCTTATTAAAATGAGTTTTGCTTCTCATATTGACAGGTAGTCTCCCTCTAATGTACATTTCACAGGGAAGTGGGAAATCAGATCCTGACTGGAGAGTAGCACATGAAAGAGGCCTGGATGCCTCCCTCAAGGTAGTTGCATCCTGGGTGCAAATTGCTCAGCCAAGTATCTCTGGCATTTCTGAATCAGGGGAGGAGGGAATTTGTTAGAGCCAATCAACAGCCTCCCTTGACTTTGCCACTTCCTGCCTCTGTGCCTGTTTGTGAGGCACTTGTGTTCTCAGGGACTCAATTTTCTCCTTTGTGAGATGGGGCTAGCATGCCCTGACATACTGGATGAGAAAGTACTTTGTGAACAACAGAAGGCTGAATAAGGATGAGAGGAATCATTTCTAAGGAAGTGGAGTCCTCAGTACAAATACAGTCTCCCCCTCCCAGCCTTTGGAACTTGGGAATGAGGCCTTTGGGAATTTAGCTGCAAAGAGCTCAGGCTGGGGAAGTTTCAAGTGTCTTTGTGCTAAAATTAAGCTTTATGCAAAATTTGGTCATGAGTGGGGGGGCTTAAGGAAGAATTTGCCTCCCCTTTTGTCTTGGTTCTTCTTCTTTCTTAAGTGGCTTCTAGACTCCCAATAATTTAGGGATTATAAAACTAATCAAAACAAAAAGCCCAGAAGTCATCTTATCCACAGACTCAACACTTCAGCAAGGATATGAGAAAAGTAACCAGTCTTACTGATCCGGTGAGTACTTAAACTGCTAAAGATCATGAACATTTTTTATGAGAAAGTGCTAAGAAGGAAAGAGGAAGAAATGGTAAGAGGACTTTAAGAGAGGAAGAGATTAGAGTAAAGTCTGACTCTTTGAGACTCCACGGACTGCAGCACGCCAGGCTTCCCTGTCTTGCACTCTCTCCTGGAATTTGCTCAAACTCATGTCCATTGAGTCAGTGATGCTAACCAATGATTTCATCCTCTGTGGCTCCTTTTCACTTTTGCCTTGAATCTTCCCCAGCATCAGGGTCTTTTCCAATGAGTCAGCTCTTTGCATCAGGTAGCCAAAGCATTGGAGTTTCAGCTTCAGTATCAGTCCTTCCAATAAATGTTCAGGGTTGTAAAAAGGCCAAAAACTGCATTCAAAATCTTATCTCCTTTGTGAGTGACTTTTTAATGCCTCACTTGTGCTTAGCCTTGTCTGGACTCACCAAGCCCTGGAAGCTTTGGCACTCTTTCTCTTAGCTTGCAGACACAAAAGGAAAAGGTGACAACTAATCAAGCCATTCAGTACACCTCCCAGTCCCTCTTGCCTCTTAATGCTGTCTTGGTCTAGTATAGAAAATACATATGTGATGCCTGGCTGGAGACAGGGTTAGTTATGTTCTCTGCTTCACTTGGTTTCTGGAGATACAGTAATTTTTTTCAGCCTTTATGAGCTTGGAGCTTATAAACTGTAAGTCCCAGAAGAGCCTGCAGGGTTCATCTGGCCCTTCCCTGATAAGGAATTATTTCATGGAGGAAAAAAAGGAAAAAAGCTGCCAGAACTCTGATCAGGACAGCAAACATCTAACCAGATCACAGCTAGAGTTAGACCAGCATTTCTCAAGCTCCCTTTTTATTTGTGAGAGGAGCGGGGGAGTACTCTCAATGCTGTTCTTACACAGAAACATACAATAATGGTCACACATGTTCAGGGGGTTCCTGGACTTCTGTATGTCCAGACTTGGAGTCCCTGATCTAAAACTGCTACTACTAGTCAGGAACCTATTAGGAAACTCAGAGTTGAGTGAAAAGAACCCTGGCCTTGAAGTGTGGAGGACTGGTCCTGGCCCCAGCTGTGCACTATGTGAGTCAGAGAATTTCATTGCCCATTTCTAGGCTCAATGACTCAAACTCTGGGGTTTAGTAGGTGGTTTCTGAGATTTCTTTCTAGTTCCAAGTTTTAAGGACAAAAATTAAGTTAATTTTTCTTTTTTTCCTTTAGCATTTTTTTCAGGGGAGGGTCAGAGTGGAAAGGCAGGTAGACTAAAAGTGTTTCAGCTGCTGAGAAAGAGGGATGGTGTGTGAACTTAAGGTACTTTCTTCCCCATTATAAGAAGTGAAGTTCTTTTAGAGCCCCATGACTTCTTAATCTACAAGACCTTTCACAAAGATAAAGGAGAAAGATGATTCAATCTTTCTAAAATCCACATTCCATTTTCAAGTCTGTTCTTAGAGGAATGCTCTGACATTCATTGTCACAAGGAATGCTCGTGACAGTCTCCACTTGTTACACTCGCATACTTTTGCATTTGCTTCTCCTAGAATGTTTGAGTATGATGATGGATAGAGTTGTCTGGTATATTTATGGGCATGCAGCTAGGTGTGATGGCGCATTTGCTTCTGCAGAGGCTGAGTGTTTGAGTGTGTGCACATGTGTGAGTGAAACTATGGAATGTGTATGTGTATGTGCATAGCACTGAGTGAATGTGTATGTGCATAGCACTGAGTGAATATAAAAAATTGTGTAGATGGAGCGACATATTGTGTAGATGGAATCGCGTGGGCCTGTGCATGTACAGGATTTATTTATTTTTAATAAGCTGCTTTTGATTGTGCAGCCTCCTCTCACTTCTGTGATTGATTTCACGAGGGTAATGGTGCGTAAAAGCGCTGGTGAGATCTGGGGGCGCCTCCTCGTCTGACGTCAGAGAGAGAGTTTAAAAAGGGGGAGACGGAGGAGAGCACACAAGCCGCTTTAGGAGAGGCAAAGTTCGAGCCGTCGCTGCTGCCTGCGATCAGCTCCTAGAGTTTGACCAACCGCACTCTAGCTCGGCTTCGCCGCCGCCGAGATGCTGTCCTGCCGCCTCCAGTGCGCGCTGGCCGCGCTCTCCATCGTCCTGGCTCTTGGCGGTGTCACCGGCGCGCCCTCGGATCCCCGACTCCGTCAGTTTCTGCAGAAATCCCTGGCTGCTGCCGCTGGCAAACAGGTAAGGAGACTCCCTCGACGTCTTCTTTCCCCTCACCCGAATCCCCTAACCTTCCCTCGCCTTGCCCCTGCTCCCTTGGGTGAATTTGAGGTGCTCCCAGAGTGCCGGTGCTTTTTTGGGTCCCTTAGCCACCAAAGCTCTCGGGAAAACTTTCAAAGTCCAGAATACCTTTTTACCTTTTTTTTTTTTTTTTTTTCTTTCCCGATCAGCGCAGTAGGTCACAGTTCAGGTAAGTTCTTTGGCATTCAAGACAATTCCAAGACCTTGGTTAATTGAGCTCGAAGGGATAATGGCATCTCTCCCTGGTACTGACCGCAGGAGGTGCTGACCCAGGTGCTGAAAGCGCGGACCTCTGAAGCGGCTAGGCAGTACCTTCCTCCCATGCAGCGGGACTCGGGGCTAAAGGGCACTGTATACCCAGAACACAACATGTTTACGGTTGTGAAAGGTCTCATTCCCTAACAGGTGACTTAGTAAAAACGGTAAGAACAATTCTAGTTTGTAGCTCATGATATAGACATTGAGTTTAACTGTTGGCTTATGTTTCACCTTTGCAAAACTAACGATCTTTTTCCTTCTTTGTGTGTGTTTTAAACCTACAGAAGCAGAAGACTTGCAGAAACATTTGAGTTTTTAAAGCTTCTTTGTCTAACTTGGTGGTTGTAGCAACAGCCCTTGTTTTTTCACATCCTTAACTGATTTTAAGTGTCACAAAATGTCCACAGCTGGGAAAACTGGGGTTTGGTTGTGGTTAAACCTGTATTTCAAACCAAGCTTTTCTGTTTTTCCTTCTCCAGCATCCTCATTTTCATCCTCTTTCTTTCTGTCTTCCTTCCACGCCATACAGGAACTGGCCAAGTACTTCTTGGCAGAGCTGCTCTCTGAACCCAACCAGACAGAGAACGATGCCCTGGAGCCTGAAGATTTGTCCCAGGCTGCTGAGCAGGATGAAATGAGGCTGGAGCTGCAGAGATCCGCTAACTCAAACCCGGCCATGGCACCCCGAGAACGCAAAGCTGGCTGCAAGAATTTCTTCTGGAAGACTTTCACATCCTGTTAACTTTATTAATGATTGTTGCCCATATAAGACCTCTGATTCCTCTTCTCCAAACCCTATCTCACCTCCCTAATCCCTCCAATCCTCAGTAAGACCCTTGTGTTAGAAATTGAAGACTGTAAATACAAAATAAAATTATGGTGAAATTATGAAAAAGAAGATGTTGGTTTCTTATTGACTTAAATATTTCTATTCAATGATACATGACTTAATTTGTGATTTCAGTCAAGTTATTTGATATACATGCTCCAAATCTCACAGATATAGTGTTGAAAATTCCCTGTGGTAATAAAAATTATGTTTAGCTGGTAACTCTGATAATTTGGGTTATTTTAAACATAAATAATTTTAAATAATTCTATGAATTCTAATTTTAAGCCAGTGATAATTATTGGAAGGGGCTTCCACAAACACACATTACATTTTAAATACACTTAAAATTATATGTAGAAATGAGTATTAGTATTAATGGGTAAGCAGGCTGAAATATCCAACTAAACACCAGGTTGATATGTAAAATAAATAATATATTAAAGTTGAAAGGGAAAAATCACTTAGAAGTTGGAGGAAAGAATCTGGTTTAAATAGCTAAAATAAAGTTCTGAGCTTTTAAATGTATTTATAGTTTGTGAACATTTATCTAGAGAAAAACATTGTTTTAAAATCTTCTTTGACAATCCTCTTTGTAACTGAACAAGGTTAAATGGCTGCTTCTGTTTTAAAAGTAAGCTCCTAATTTTTTTCCTCAAGGGAGATATTAGTTTAATTATAAGAGTCCAACATGAGAGCTATGGCTTATAAGAAACACATGTGCTGGGTGACCTCAGTGAATGTTACACTCTTAAAGGTATTGGAGTACAATATCATAATCACAGAATAAGAGGAGAGATCTCAGATCTTCTTTTGATTTTATCAAAGTGAAAGTCAAATAAAAATGCAAATGATAAAGAAAAATATTCAGTGTATGCTAGCTATTATTATCAGCACTATAATAACAAACTAAGCGGGGCTTCCCAGGGGGCATAGTAGTAAAGAATCTGCCTGCCAATGCAGGAGATGCAGGCTTGATCTCTGGGTTGCGAAGATCCCCTGGAGGAGGAAATGACAACCCACTCCAGTATTCTTGCTTGGGAAATCCTACGGACAGAGGAGACTGGTGGCCTACAGCTCATGAGATCACAAGTATTCGGACACGACTGAGCAACTGAGCAACATACGCAACATACTAAGTGGTATTGTTCAAGACAGATAAAAACATTGCTAATTTAACTCACAGAGACCTTAAAAATGTGTCCCTTTGGGGAGGCGTGTTTTAACTATCAACTGTATTTCAAAATAACTGCTAAAATAAGAAACTAAATATAAACACATAAAATGTGATAATTGCTCAGTCGTATCTGACTTTGCAACCCATGGACTGTAGTTTGCCTGGCTCCTCCATCCATGGAATTATCTAGGCAAGAATACTGGAGTGGATAGCCATTCCCATCTCCAGGGGATCTTCCCGACCTAGGGACTGAACCTGGGTCTCTTGCATTGAAGGCAGATTATTTACCGAAGCTCAATAAATGCATAAAATCAATGTAAATCTCTGGAGTACAAACTTACTAGTGGGAACATATAAACATCTAAGAGGAATTTCTTATTTTATAGAAAATATTTATGTTAGATAATATGCATTTTTAATGTATTAATGAACATGACTTAGTGAAAGTTAGTTCCTGAACAGCTGATCAAACAAGAGAAATCTAAGCCACTTTATTAGTCTCTGTGAAAACAGAACATCCATTCAGGTACTGGTGCATCTTTTATTTACAAGTCCTTGAGGAGGGAATTAAGGTGTCCACTTAGGGGGGATCTGTCTGTGTTAAATGCATTATGTACATTTGGTTACCAACCAACTCAGTTCAGTTCAGTTGCTCAGTCATATCCGACTCTTTGTGACCCCATGAACCACAGCACACCAGGCCTCCCTGTCCATCACCAATTCCCAGAGCTTACTCAAACTCATGTCCATCGTGTCGGTGATGCCATCCAACTATCTCATCCTCTGTTGTCCCCTTCTCCTCCTGCCTTCAATATTTCCCAGCATCAGGGTCTTTCCCAATGAGTCAGTTCTTCGCATCAGGTGGCCAAAGTATTGGAGTTTCAACTTCAGCATCAGTCTTTCCAATGAATATTCAGGACTGATTTCCTTTAGGATTGATTGGATCTCCTTGCAGTCCAAGAGACTCTCAAGAATCTTCTCCAACACCAGAGTTCAAAAGCATCAATTCTTCGGCGCTCAGCTTTCTTTATAGTCCAACTCTCACATCCATACATGACTACTAGAAAAACCATAGCTTTGACTAGATGGACCTTTGTTGGCAAAGTAATGTCTCTGCTTTTAAATATGCTTTCTAGGTTGGTCATAACTTTCTTCCAAGGAGCAAGTGTCTTTTAATTTCATGGCCGTAGTCACCATCTCCAGTGATTCTTCAGTCCAAGAAAATAAAGTCTCTCACTGTTTCCGTTGTTTCCTCATCTATTTGCTATGAAGTGATGGGACCAGATGCCATGATATTAGTTTTCTGAAGGTTGAGTTTTAAGCCAGCTTTTTCACTCTCCTCTTTCACTTTCATCAAGAGGTTCTTTAGTTCTTCTTTGCTTTCTGTCATAAGGGTGGTGTCATCTGCATATCTAGGTTATTGATATTTCTCCTAGCAATCTTGATTCCAGCTTGTGCTTCATACAGCCTGGCATTTCACATGTACTCTGCATGTAAATTAAACAAGCAGGGTGACAACATACAGCCTTGACGTACTCCTTTCCCGATTTGGAACCAGTCTGTTGTTCCATGTCCAGTTCTAACTGTTGCTTCTTGACCTGCATACAGATTTCTCAGGAGGCAGGTCAGGTGGTCTGGTATTTCCATCTCTTTCAGAATTTTCCACAGTTTGTTGTGATCCACACAGTCAAAGGGTTTGGCGTAGTCAATAAAGCAGAAGTAGATGTTTTTCTCAAACTCTCTTCCTTTTCCAGTGATCCAATAGATGTTGGCAGTTTGATCTCTGGTTCCTCTGCCTTTTCTAAATCCAGCTTGAACATCTGGAAGTTCATGGTTCACAACTCAGTAGAGTGATATAATCACATTACTATAATTAAAGCCCAGAAGCGAACACAACCTAATTGTTTTCTGAGCAGTGCATAGATTCTATGAGTGCTAGGAGATTTTAAGTTTTTAGTATCATCTTTAGTTGTCCGTTCCCAACAGTAGTATGGAAATAATTGGCAATAATTATATAGCTACACATATGCCCACAAATCTATATTTATTTTATTTAAAGATTAAATTGAATGAACACTGAATCAGGGTTAGGTGTCTTTCAGTCTCAGTTTTGTCACTTTCAAAAGCAGAAAGTTGTAGGTACTTCCCTGGTGTTCCAGTGGTTGAGAATCCGTCTTGCAGTGTGGGAGGCATGGATTTGATCCCTGGGTTGGGAACTAGGATCCCATATTCCATGAAACAACTGGGCTAGTGTGCTGCAGCTAGAGAGTCCATGCATTGCAATGAAAGATCTCACATGACACAATGAAGACCCCATATGCCACAGCCAAACAAATAAATACATTCTCTTTTTTTTTTTAAGTAGAAGGTCATACTGGCAAAGGTACTCATATCCCTTCCAGGTGTGACTGCCTTTTTGTGCTTTGATATTGACAAAAGAGTTAAGGGAGTAGTGATTTTTAGTCATTTTAATCGAGTTATGGAGCATAGTTTTTGTTTTTTTTTTAAATATATAGAAGGCTTTACATTTTACTTCCCATTTAGTTCATTTGTGTTCCTCTTAAGTTTTTTTCACTGTAAGAGTCTAATATCCTAGCTTGTTTATCATCTAACCACAATGAATCTTTCAGATTATATTTTTCTTCCTCTTAACACAACCACAGGCTTCAGCAGTCCTAAACTATCTACTATTTCCTTTAATGGGAGAGCTTGGGCAAGGTGCTCTTGTTTTCTGGGCCTCAAGTTTCCCCATTTGAAAACAGGAACACTAATAAAACCAATCCCTTAGAGTCATGAGGATTCAGCAAGACTGTGCATTTGTATTTCTTAGCATGTAGTAAACGCTTGGTAAGTTAGATGTCACAATTGGTGTTATTTTTATTATCACATGTGCTGTGTTTTCTAGCCTCTCTTTCCTTTGCTTTTGCTATTTCCTGTCATTTTTGCAGGCCTGAATCTAAGCCAGCCTTTAAAACTTGCTTTATATGCTTCTTGTTCCATCAAAGTCTTGCTTTGAGCCCTCAAATGGGATATTTCAGTTCTCTGATTTTAATCTGCATCTCTTCCAAGGTGCTTACTTATTACTTTAACTCATTTATTATATTAATAGTTACATGAGTATATGTTTGAAAGCATTTGTGTATGAACATCCAATGACTACATATATGTCAGATTCATATGTAAGGTGAAATCAGTACCTCAAGCATTGCACATAGCAGGTTCTCAGTGTTCACTGAAGAATAAATGAATGATCCATGAGTTTGTCTCATGTGAAACAAATCTCTATTACTAGGCAATGACATTTTTTCTCAAGAATAGTACAGGAAAATGGCATTAGTGGTTACTCTATATGATGCTGGTGTGACTCCAGAAAGACATAGCACATGGTTATAATTTTAATAACCACTGAAGTATGTGACTAGCAGGCTCACTCATTTTGTGCACTGAAATTAGTCCAGTATTCTTTAAACATTTTAGAGAGTTGTTCAAATAGGGCCTGCTTAACTGTCCACCAGCTATGGACTCACAGTTATAGAGAATCAGACTCATTAGAACTTTTATAACATTCGCTTCTTTTAAGATCATACAAATTCACACTTGGTCATAATACAGGACCAATTTTTTGGCCTTGGCTCAAACTAGTCTCCAATATAGAGATAATTCTGTTTTATGATGACACAAAAATATACCTTTAATTCTGAATAGTAGACATAAAAAGAGCCCCGAGATCACCTCTTCCTCAGCACTCATTTTACTGGAGGTTGACATATGGAGATACTGCCCAGGATATGCAGTAAGTTGATGTAGAGTCTGAACAAAGTCAAAGTTCCCCATCTTGTACCTCAGAGTTATTTTGATCATTTTCCTACACTGTCCCTCAAGGAATCTGACCTTCTAGATAATTGTTGTGTTCCATTAGTTCCATTAATTGTTGTGTTCCATTAGTGAATGTTGATTTTGTCCCTGGAACTTCTTCACTTTCCCCCAAACAACTGGCCTGCATCTGAGAAAAAGTAAGACAGTCAATACAAAATAGCTTCCCGTAGTTATAGAAAAATTGTTAGGAAGAAATGGAAAAGATATGGATGAAGAAAAAGGAAATTCAAGGGAGACAGTCTTTGACTAAATTAGACCCAAGAAGCAAAGACAGACCCAAGAAGCAAAGGACTCAGACAGACTAAGTCCTTCCCCAGCAGGTGGTGGATGGACTCATAGCCAGGAGACAGGGCTGTGCCTGGGAAGGTGGTCTTCAAAGACGTTATGATATACATCCATGGGATCCAGGAGGAGACACCTCAGTGATCTCCTCTGCTTCTGCAGTTAGTGAGAATGAGTGCCTTAATTCCAGGTGTTCAATTTCTTGTGACCTAGAATGTGCCTCAGGGTCAAAGGACATGCTGGACACTGGGAAAAAAGTTAGTATTGTATGCTTTCAGGGAACCAAGTCTAGGAGGTAAGACATATTCCTTGAAAATGAGCAAACGCTATAATGGAGGTTTGTCTAGACTGTTGGGCTTCCCTGGTGGCTCAGACAGTAAAGAATCTGCCTGCAATGTGGGAGACCCAGATTTGATCCCTAGGTTGGGAAGATTCCCCGGAGAAGGAAATGGCAACCCACTCCAGTATTCTTGCCTGGAGAATCCCAGGGACGGCGGAGCCTGGTGGGCTGCCGTCTATGGGGTCGCACAGAGTCGGACACGACTGAAGCGACTTAGCAGTAGCAGTAGCAATGATATAATACACACTTTTGCAATATAATCTAGGTTAGCTTGAAAAGTGTTTATATTCCTCTTTTATATATGAAGCGCCTGAGGAAAAGAGAGATTATATAGCTTGCCCAAGATGTCACTAACTGGTGAGTGATGGAGCTGGAAATAGGTGTCTGATTTCCAATTCAGGGTTCTCCCAGAGTATTTTAGGGAAAGAGGTGAATTAAAGGGAACCTGTAACTTGCTGGGCAAATTAAGAGCAGATCAGCTTCAGATCATCTTAATTTGCCCTTCTATACATACACAAATAGGCATTACTACTCTATTATTGTCAGAGGAAAAATGTATTTAGGCTCTGGGATTGAGGTTTCATTCTGTTACTTCATTAGGAGCACTATTTCCGAGGAACTCCTTGTAATCTGTTTTTCCACATGTTCCATATCATAGTCTTAGTTTTGCTAAAGGAATGAATAAACAAACAAATAAAATTAATAGCTCTAGGCTTTAAGCACATCTCTTTCCACTCAGTCTCTCACACACAAATTTTAGTACTGCCCGGGCTGTGGACATTTTTCACTTGAAGTAACTACAAATTCATCGGTCCTTCTTTAGTCTACAGGTCATGACATCTGCCTCACTTAATCCTGGGTAGTGGTTGCATATTCTTTCCTCTGGCCTTGCAGG
This sequence comes from Giraffa tippelskirchi, assembly GCF_054371585.1. Lineage (NCBI taxonomy): Eukaryota > Metazoa > Chordata > Mammalia > Artiodactyla > Giraffidae > Giraffa > Giraffa tippelskirchi. The sequence goes on along the minus strand of NC_137276.1, from coordinate 155,713,211 downwards.
TATATCCTGTGAAAAGCTGGCCTGAAGCTGGGATATAGAGACCTGAAAATTTTCATTGAGATTTATAAATAAGACAAGCTGTTACTAAGTAGCCTTTTATACCACTGAAGCTGATACATCCCTCAAGGTCTCAGATAAATATTCTAGGTCATGTAAGTGGCCACCTCATTTCTATTAGCTTCACATGTCTCTGGAATATGGCCCATTAAGATGGTGAAATTGTTATCTAGAGATTAAAAAGTTCATTAAAATTAATAATATTTCAAAGAAATTCAAGCTTTTAAAATAAGGTTTAAATAGTTAAGAAAGATAATGTGTTCCCAGTTAATGGCTGTTTAATGCTATCTTTCCTGTATAAAAAAATGTGTAAAAGTACATTTTCATTTCCAATGCTACATTAAGGTCAAATGGCACACTCTATGAAAAAAACATTAAGCTACCCTAGAATTTCTATCCCCTGGTAAGGATTTATTTGACTACAAAAGGCATATTATGAGACTCAAGATTTATGAATTTAACTAGGACTTTCTTCCTAGATCTTTCTTCTCATTTTTAAATCTACAATGTCCCCAAACACAAGGATGAAAGGTGATGATTTTACCAAACTAATTACCAACATCTTTGTCCTCCTCCTTTTTATTTGTTATTATACATGTGTTAGCATGATGGACTCACAAGTAAGAGCACTCAAGTTCTATAGCCTTCAAGAAATCTTCTGGAACCTTCTGGCTCTCACGCTCTTTTTCTTATATGATTTATGAAAACACTTATTCATGAATCTCCTATTGTGGGTGGTTTCAATGGACAGATTTCTGGTGTTGTTGCTGCTGCCTTCTCCTTCCTCCTCTTCTCAGTTCTTCTCTAACACTCATTCTTCTCTTGGAGAGCAGCACCCCGAGTTACTTTTTGTAATCCACCTTCTGTGCATGCTCAGACATGTGGAAATGGGAATGACTCCACTTCTAGTCCAGGATGGAGACTAGAATGGATTAAGCCATTCAGAATATGTCATCCCCTGGTCATAGCGATGGGTTGATGACTTGGGCACATGAATGATCACAGTGAGACTTAAGACTGTTTTGGGGGTCATCTGGGATAAGAGATTCTGATGCACACTACATTTTGAGAATCATTGTTTTGTGACAATAAAGGAAAAAATATGAAGCTTGGGTGGTAACAGGAAAGTCACCATGGTGAATACGATGTTTAATTTTCAAATTTTATATTTCATACCAAAATATTTCTCAAATAAATTCACAAATAAAGTGGAAGTCTCTTTTGATCTCATCATCAGGTATGTTCTTATTCCTCTCTCTTCTGTTAGAGCCAAGCACTCTTATGAATTTAATGTGTATTCTTCCTGCCCATGATTTTATACTTTTACTATATATGCGTGTGTGTGTTCAGTTGCTCAGTCATGTCCAACTCTTTGGGACCCCATGGACTATAGCCCGTCAGTCTCCTCTGTTCATGGTATTATCCAGGCAAGAATACTATAGTGGGCTGCCATTTCCATGATCATAAATAATACACTGTATTGCTTTGTACTTTAATAGTCTTTATACACTGTAACTTAGTTATAATCTTTCATATGTTTCAGTCATTTTAATTTCTGCATAATATTTAATTATACAAATATATCCAAATTATTTGTGTTTTTCTCTATTGATAAATATTTGATTTTTTCAAATTTGTTTGGGAGAGAAGCTGTTGATGTCTTTAGAACTTCCTCAGTACTATGAGACTGAATGATCTGTCTTTACCAAAGAAGAAATCTAAAATCAAAATAATTCTGCTGGTCTCATAGTCCCTTTCTGTCAGCCAAAAGAATTCCTTCCATGTTTCCAGGTAACTTTTGCATTGTAACTTGCTACACTTGAAAATCCATATAATTAAGTCCATCTACTTATTGCCTCTCTGTCCTTATTCATCTCATCAAGATTTGGCCTCGCTAAAATTGCTTCTTTGGAAATGGTCTATAAAGAGAATACTCTGAATCTCAGCAGATATTTTTAAATTCCCTTTATCCCAGTTAGCATAAGTTCCCATCATGTGGCTCTAAGGGAGACTGAGAGCTGAACCAATCAGACACTAGTTTGAAAAACTGAAATGTGCTATTTCAGTCTCTATCCAGAAGGAGCTGAATCAAAACTAACCTGGGGGCTGGGTAACATTTCATTGTATATATGTACCACCTTTTCTTTATCCCATACTACATAGCACAGGGAACTCTACTTAAGGCACTGTGGTGACCTGAATGGGAAGGAATTTCAAAAAGGAGGTATGGATGATTCATTTTGCTGTACAGTAGAAACTAACACAACATTGTAAAGCAACTATACTCTAATAAAATTAATTTTTAAAAAAATCCAAAAAAAATAAAAGAAAGACAATCAGAAAAAAAAAAAAAAGACTAACCTGGGGGTTAACTAGCAAAGGTTTTATCTGCCTGGGTGGATCAAATCACAAAGAAAATCAATTGTTCACTGGGGCCAGGCCAGGGGCCATTATGGCCTAAAGCTGTTTAACCTGCTATAGGCCTCTTTAGTAATCTGGTAAATTTCATTACTGTAACAGCTCTGTCCAGCTCTCCACTCAGAGGTTCACCAATACCGTTCTGGTCCAGGCCTGAGCAACATACGGTTGGACCTAAGAGAGTATTTCCTGGCTATACGCTAACCCATGGCTCAGAACTTGAACCTGTCCTTGAGACTGTGTTCTAATTCCTCATTCGATTCCTGTACTTGTCTACCATATCCTTATTCAGGTGTCACCCAGCCTTAAATTTCTCTAGTGGTGGAGGACTCATTCCCTCCTGAGGTACTTTGCAGCTCAGTTCAGTTCAGTCGCTCATTCGTGTCCGACTCTTTGCGACCCCATGAATTGTAGCACGCCAGGCCTCCCTGTCCATCACCAACTCCCGGAGTTTACCCAAACCCATGTCCATCGAGTCAGTGATGCCATCCAACCATCTCATCCTCTGTCGTCCCCTTCTCCTCCTGTTCCCAATCCTTCCCAGCATTAGGGTCTTTTCCAATGAGTCAACTCTTTGCATGAGGTGGCCAAAGTATTGGAGTTTCAGCTTCAACATCAGTCCTTCCAATGAACAACCAGGACTGATCTCCTTTAGGATGGACTGGTTGGATCTTCTTGCAGTCCAAGGGACTCTCAAGAGCCTTCTCCAACACCACAGTTCAAAAGCATCAATTCTTCAGCGCTCAGCTTTCTTCACCGTCCAACTCTCACATCCATACATGACCACTGGAAAAACCATAGCCTTGACTAGACAGACTTTTGTTGGCAAAGTAATGTCTCTGCTTTTAAATATGCTATCTAGGTTGGTCATAACTTTCCTTCTAAGGAGTAAGCGTCTTTTAATTTAATGGCTGCAATCACCATCAGCAGTGATTTTAGAGCCCAAAAAATAAAGTCTGACGCTGTTTCCACTGTTTCCCCAGCTATTTGCCGTGAAGTGATGGGACCAGATGCCATGATCTTAGTTTTCTGAAAGTTGAGCTTTAAGCCAACTTTTTCACTCTCCTCTTTCACTTTCATCATTAGACAAAGTTTAATCACTCCTTCAGGGGAAGTCCTCTAAATATTTGCAGAGAGCACCCATGCTTTGGCCCCTGACTGCCCCCACATATTCTCTCCTTCCTCCTAGCCATCCCCAGTTCTGTTATTTTGCAAATGACACATATTTCAATTCTTTCACACATTTCTGCACACCTTTGAGTATGTGTTCTATCTTGTTTTTGTCTCCTGAGAATAAAAAGAAAAAGATATTCTAAAGGTTCAAGAAAGAAAAATTTCTAAGAAAAGGGTTAAATCTACCAACCTTTCTTTTTTGGTGGACTCTGCCTCATGGTACCTTAGCTATATTGATTATGTGTTAGTTGAAAGCTAATTTGTGCTGGCTTTTTTATTTCATTACTGTCACCAAACCATTGGAAGATATTTTCTCAAATACTGCGAACTCCTTTTTTTTTATAGATGACAAAGGTGAAGATTAGGTAGGAAAAGTATTATATTCAGTGTTATATTCAGAGTAAAACTTAGCTCTCATGATTTTCTTACCAGTGCTCCCTATATCATCTTCCTCAAGACACTTGTAGGTATCAACTGGACGTAAGTGGCTGTTGTTCAATCGCTTTGCGAATCCGTGGAATGCAGCACACCAGGCTCCTCTGTCCCCCACTCTCTCCTGGAGTTTGTTCAAATTCATGTCCACTGAGTCGGTGGTGCTATCTAACCATCACATAAGTTAATGGTAGAATTTAAGACAATTTGGTGCCTGGGGAGGTAGAGTTAGGAAGTGGTGCTTAGGAAAGTTGTGTGGTCAACTTCTGCTAACCTAAGACACAATGAGTAGAACTGGGTTACTGGATTTCCCAATTCTAGCTGGGCTTAGTTTTAAAACCAGTGCAGTGTCATGCAGTCTTCAAGAAGGACTGGTGAGTAACATTTTCTTTCTATTTAGTTACAAGAAATACTCTTGAGTGCTGAGGCACCAACCAGATGCTATGGGTATTCAGAGACTCAGACCTTGACCTTGAGGAGCCCAGAACAGAGTGGAAGGTTGACATGCTCTAGGGTGAGTGTAGGAAGTTCTGCAGGTAAGGTGTGAAGCAGTTGTTGCCTGAGAGCAGCCAAGAGAAAAAACGTTCCCATGCCGGGAAACTGGAAGAGCTGAGTTTTTACAGTTGGTGGAGAGCTGGTGCATGTGACTGTTACTCCATACTGAGGGGACAAAAGTAAAAATACAGAGTGGGAAAATGAGGGAGCATTTCAAGAATGATGAAGCAGCTTTTTTTAGACACTGGAAAATTATTTATTTATTTGGCTGAGTGGGATCTTAGTTGTGGCACATGGGATCTTTCACTGTGGCACAGAGACTGCACTCTCTGGTTACAGTGTGAGGGCTTAGTTGCTCTGCTCTGAGGCATGTGGGATCTTAGTTCCCCAACTAGGAATTGAACATGCATCCCCTACATTGTAAGGCAGATTCTTAACCACTGGACCATCAGAGAAGTCCCAAGAATGATGGATCAGCTTTAAGGTGTATTACTCTGCTCTAGATTTTCCTTGGTCCTCAAACAACAGTTTGAGCTACTGCTTGTTCATAGTTGATGCAGAGAGTCAAGTCTTTCCCTGAGATGGATGGGGGAAGAATGTATCTCTTTTGAGATGAGGTGTGAATATTTTTCATTGTCTTTCAGAAACTAAAATGTATTTGCAGGAGTCAAAACAAAGAGGTTTTGCTATACTCTGCAGCCCCAGAACAAAAACAAAACGTTAAAATAGGTGGTCAAAATGTTTTTTGATAATTAAACCTGAAAGTGACTTTAAATAAAAGATGGAGAGCCATTTGGAGGTTGATCCATTATCGTATAGCCTTCTGTTTCTCTTAAACTGGTAGCAACTTCAGTATCTAGTTTTCCCTTGTGTTTGTCTTAATTTTTTATGGAAAGCTTGTAACTTGATAATATCGACAATACATTTATATTCAGGACAAAGTATTAATCAGAATTTTAGGACAGAAGGAACCATCTAGTGATTAGAGAATAAGACCTTTGTTTTATACATGAAGATTATTGCTTTCTTTAAAAAATTGCATCTAATGGTGTGCTGCCCTTAATAGTTTTCTGAGCACTTCTATAAGTATCAATTCATTCACTCAAGATAAATGTACTGAGTGTCTCCTATGTGTGAAGCTCTTCTCTAGTGCTGGAACAGTAATTACGGCCTCATCTCTGCCCTGAAGGAGCTCATAGTCTTCTGGGAAAATCTGTCTTGTAAACAAAGTCATGATTAAGTATGATAGCAAATGCAGTTGCAGTTCACAGGCAGGAGTAAGTGAATGTGTCTGCAGAGGAGGCCATGCTTGAGCTAGGTTCTGAGGATGACTAGAAGATGAAAAGGGTTGGAAGATAATTCAGTCAGAGGAAAAGCAGATACTAAGCACATTGATTTGTGGCTCAGACTCATTTGTAGGCAAGTATAAGAAACCCATTTCATACTTGCTTGAATATGAATAGGAATGTATGATTGGGAGCCCATGGGCATGCCATAGACCCCAAGGGCAAGGTAATGTCAGGCCACATAACAGGGCTGAACAAGAACAGAAAAGGAATTCCCAGAACCATAGGTGTCTAGTTTATAGCTCTCAGTCTACATTTTTGGTACTTAACTCAGCTTGGGTCCAGAATCTAGTCCAGCTCTACCAAGAAGACAAGATTGGGAAGGTCGTGTAGTACAAGCATGGTGTTCAAAGCTCTCCACTATGGGTGAAAGCTTCAAAGAAGGGAGCTTGAAAGCTGAAAGGATAATCCAAAAGTTATCTGCTACAAGTAGATTGGATGCTTTTAATAAGAATTGAGAATTGTGGTAGTGCCAAAGGGTGAAGTGGTAGCGGTGGTGGTGATGGGGGTGTGTGTGTGTATGGGCATGCATGTTAATGGAGGTAAGATAACAGATGAAATTGGAGGGTTAGCATGAAGGACATTGTGAAAGAGTTTTACTTCTGTTTTTCAGATAATTAGGGACTTTTAAATACACTGAGAGTAAAATGATCAGAACTATGTTTTGGGTAGTTAACTAAGATGGTGATGTGGGAAATAAATTGGAAAGGGATAAATCAGAAAAAGAGAAGATAGGTTAGGGGTAGTAGAAATAGTCTAAGTAAGAGACAAATAGAGCCTTAACTAGACAAGGAGGGTGGGTAAAATGGGATGAAATGGAAAAAAAGACTTCAGGAGAAAGACAATTGAATAATATAGCATATACAATGTGGCTGGGCATTTAGGTGGAAACTCTTGGTTTCCACTTTTTTTTTTTTAATTGAAGTATAGTTGATTTACAATGTTTCAAGTGTACAGCAAAATGATTCATAATGTGTGTGTATATATATATATATATATATATATATATATTCTTTTTCCAGATTCTTTTCCATCACAGGTTATTACAAGATGTTGTGCTGTACAGTAGGTCCCTGTCATTTAGTTTCCGCTTTCTAAATGAAAGGGACAGAGTAGCATGGGGGGCCATTCACCAAGACAATAGAGGAAGAGAAGGCTTAGGTGTACGGCTAGTATGTTGACTCTTGGTACCGAGGACCACCAAAGGGGAATGGTGAAGAGGGACGTTTCAGGAGTGAGGTCTGGACTGAAGATGAGATTTGGGAATCATAATTCATGAATGGTAATTGAAGCTGAGGGATGAAATTTTCCAGGAGTAGTATGCAGAGTCAATGGAGAAATGGAGGGAAGATGGAACCCTGAGGGGAGCCCCTAGTGGGAGGCAGTAGAAGAGAATAACATCAGAGAGGAGGTTGAATGGACTGGACCAGAAAAGAAAGGTGTGCTGGAAGCAAAGGATGCAGAAATTTAAAAAAAACAGGAAAGCTGTTAATCATTGTCCTGTGCTGTAGGTCAGGTAGATATTATTTCCATTCATGGGGAGAAAATGGAAATTTGGAGACTTAAATGACTCATTCAATCATATAGGATTGATTAGTGTCAAAGGTGACTAGAACTGGGGTGTTTGACTTTCAGCCCTAGGATCTTTCAACTCCAGAACATGACCACAGTGTCTGGGCAGGGAAATGCTGGAGCACCACCCAGCTCTCCCGGGTAGAAGGGATGGGAGTTGGGGAAGTGATGGAACTGAAGAACAGGTCCTGTAATTGCTGCCTTGTTGCATCCTTCAGAGACCAGTTCAGAGCAGGTGGGTGGCCTGGTGCAAGCACCAGCCTGGAGGCCAGTTTCGTCTTTAACTGAGGCTGTGACTTCAGCCAGGTTGGACCTGTTTCTTTCCCTATAGAATTGGAGAAACATTAAAATGTACAGTTTCCCACCTTGAATTTTATGAGTCATTTTTTATGATACAACTTATTGGGTTTTTCCTCATTACAGAGGGAACATATCCTCATAAACTTTCAATTTTGTTTCTAAGCATGAGGGTGAGAGAGCGATGGGAGGCACTGAGAAAGAACCACAGACATTTATCCCTATAGACAGAGATAATTCAGAATTTTACCAGTTTCTATAAAACCCTGGGTGAATATGATGGGGGATACAGAAGAGTTAGGTGAGGAGGCAGAGACTGATGGAGTGTGAAGACTGAAAACAAATCAACTAGAGTGATAACAGTAAAAAAAAAAAAAAAAAGAAACGAAAACTTAAAGCCACACTAATTAAAAATAGCTGAAGCCCCAGAGACGCATTTAAAGGCAATCATACTGGTTTGTTCATATTAAGAACAATAAAGAAATGGCTATGCCAATTCACTTCATATTTGGAGTGTCTTTAAAAAAGTAGTAATAAACTGGTATTAGAAAAAAGCTTTTCCTCTTGCAAATTCTCCCCTATTTCAGAAAGGAAAAAAAAAAAACAGAAAACTCTCACATCATTTTCCTCTAGTCTTTGCGTGCTGAAAGGAAAGTAGAATGAAATTAAATTCTCTTTAAATGTTTTCCTTCCAGGCTGTAAACCTGCTGGTATCATTTATCCCAGCCCTGGCACTTATATAATCTGAGTGCCACAGGAGCTCTTGCAAGTCATTAAATAAAAAGAAGACATCAAATAATAAGAAAAGAAGGCAATTAAAATGCTGGACCCAATAAGATAGTCAGAAACTTGATTTAAATACAAGTCCGAGACCCAGAATATTGGACATTCAGGAGTGAGGGGATTCAACTGGGAAGGATAAAGGGAATTAAAAGAGTATCTTTAGGAGTAGAAAGGGAGCCATAGCTCATTGACGTCCAGGTCATTTTTCTTTGTATAGAGGAAGAATGGACAAGTCAACCCATGAACCCTGGTATTTCTAAGGCTCCCTGAAGCTTGGAAGGAAACTGGGTATTGGGCTGGGTGAATACAGATCTCTAATGTGCAGATTCATTGGGATGGAATCTGTTACGTAAGAGGAAGACATCTTAGTCTGGGACCTAAGGCTGAGAGGTTTGCCTTCCTTTGTTTCTGTTCTGTCTGTCTCTGGGAATAAGCCCTGAGGTCTTATGACTTTCTCCTGGAAGGTGCACTAGCTCAGACAAATGGCTCTGCAGGCTCCAAGATCCCAGACTGAGGTCTTTCCAGCCCAGATAGGGTTTGAAGTTACCCTGGGAAGCACAGGATTTTCAGACACATTTTCCAGAGGGTCATATTCATGGCCCCAGCACTGAGACAGTGCCCACTTATTTCAGAATCTCTTGAAACCTCTGGAACTGCTTGTCACTCTGTTATTTGCCCTTAGTTGTTCCTGAGACACTGGCTCAAAACTGGGTGCAGGAGTGGAGGGTCCGGCATGTGTTACACCAAGCTTGTTCTTTCCCACTCTCTGCAGGGCAGGTGCTGAAATTGTCAATGGGCTTAAGATGGGCTTGAAAATCTAGCCAGAGTCTTCCAGGAAGGTCATAAACCCTTATAAAATGAAGGTGAGAGGTCCCAGTGCACAGACCTTCAGGGTACCACTGAGACGATAACAGGTAGGAAGGCAGAGGTCCCCTAGTGTCAGGAGGAAATAAACTGCAAGTGGCAGACTTTTTATTTTTTCCTCCCTTCTCTGTTGATGAAACCAGTTCTGCCTAAGACTAACCTTTTTTTAATTTTCTCAAACCTTGGGCTGATAATGGCTCAACAAACCAGTACTCATGTCAATTGTTTTATGGCCAGGGATGACACACCATGTGCCATCCTATCTCAAAAATGCATATTGTGGGAGAGGCAGCTGGTGAAACTCCCTCAGCCTTGAGGTGTTTGTTTTATCTGATTAGAAGCTCACCAATAGACATAAAATGCCTTGCTAAAAACTAGCAAGGGACACTCTTTCTGTTCCCTTCTGATGTCTATGTGAGAAGCTCTCCCTCTCTCTGTTATACTTTAATAGAACTTTGCACCACAAAAGGCTCCAAGTAGCCAAGCCTCGTCTCTGAGCCCAGATCAAAATCCTCTTTTCCGGAGGTCACCAATCCTGGAGTAACACACGGCTCGCAGCAGCAACCTTTTACTACCACCTGCTTGAGGTCATGGCTCAAGGAATGTGTCTATCTGCCAACATGTCATGCTGGGTCTCCATCTGAGTCTTGCTCCTACTGGAATAACCTTTGGAGATGTTACGAGAGTTTGTGTCTGCTGACTTCCTGACCTTGAGTCACACTGCTGAGCCCTCAGGTTAATTTTACTTTGGGAGGTGTCAGATTCATCACTTTTTCTTGCTTCCTTGGATCCTCCACCCACTTCCACATCTGACAAAGTCAAGGGCACTTGTGATAGGTTGAAAGAGGCCTCCCAAAGAGACCCACATCCTAACCCTTGGAATCTGTAAATGTTACCTCATATGGCAAAAGGAACTTTGCAGATGTGATTAAGGATCTCGAGATTGAAAGGGTGGACCCTAAATGTATTCACAAGCATCCTTATATAAGAGAGCGGCAGAGAACGATTTGAGACAGAATAAGGTAAGGGGCTAAGTAAGACACTAAGATGCTGGAGGAAGGAGGTTTAGCCAAGGAATGCCGCTCTAGAAACTGGAAAAGGCCAGGACCCAGATTCTCCCGTAGACCTTCTGAAAGGGGCACCTGCTTTCTGAGGTCTGGGCTCTGACACAGTGAAATTGATCTTGGACTTTTTACCTCCAGAACTGTAAGAGAATAAATGCTTGTTGTTTAAAAATTCTGAGTTTGTGATAATTTGGAACAGCAGACCTAGGAACAGGATAGACAGACAAAAATCCTTTTTAGCCCTGGGAGTTAGGCATCCAGCTTTGATTGTCTCCATTTTTGTTTCTATCGTAACTCTGGCAGGCACACAGTTTCTCTTTGCTTAAATACAGGCCAACATATTCCCTGACACCCATACCAGCCTGATTCAGGATGAATTTCATTGTAATCACGTCCTGATGCTTTTCAATAGCCTCGATGATAACATTAAAGATGAAGGCCTGTCATGAACCCTTCTCTTCTTCCTGCCCATGGCTTCCATTCTCTGAGTTCACCTGGGGTGTCAGTTCCTTTGGCTGTCTGTATCTTCTGGGAGGACCAGAGTTCTGGAGGTCAGGAAGACTAGATTCTACCTTAAACTTTAAAAAATGTGTTCCAAGGATTATTATGTCATCAAGTACATCTTGTCAACAAGGGAAGACAGTGGACACTGAAGGAAAGAACACAGTCTGGACAAGGAGCAAACCTTCAACCCGAGCACTTCCTGTAATTTGGTAGGAATCCTAGCCTCTAGGCATTCTGGGAGGCTTTGGCTTATAGCCTCTCATTTCAAGTAGGCAGACTGGCCCGAAGTTGGAGTGAGCCAGGATGCCTGCCTGAAATTTGATGTCTTGGCATTTGAAAGACATCCTAGTGTTTGGAACTTTCCAGAGCTAGTCCTTTTTATGAAGCAACCCTGAGTGCAGAGTTTCTGAGGTCTATGAGGCTGGTGGTCATGGAAAATAGACATCATGGTTGGTAGTGTTGACTTAGAGCAGCTCTAAGATAAGTCAGTTACTATCTTTATTATCCTTACTAATTAAATAAGATTTATCCTTTAATTTTGTACAGTTTTCAACTCTAAGCTAAACTCTCTTTCTCCCTTCCCTTCTCTCCTTGCCTCCCTTGTTCCTTTTCTTTTTCTCTCTCATAGTTCTTGCAGCACTGGAAACCTGGAGAAGATAAAAAAAAGAATGTGTTGGGTGGAGGGTCTTATGTCCTATCGCTTATGCACAGATCTTGAAACTGAGGTAAAAGCTCAGTTAGCGATAGAATCAACTGCTCAGACTTTAGAATAAAATAATCTTTCTTTTTTACTGTGTGGTGACCCACTGCAGAGATTGCCACTGAAGAGACTTGTATTTTGTCATCAAAATGACCCTTTTGTGCTCCAAGAATTTGCTGGTATGGAAATCACTGGCTGGTCTAGCTTGCTCTCATCCAGCTCACACAATAACCACCCATCCTTTGGTTCTGTTTACTCTGGCACCGCATGGGTGGCAGAACAAGATATCTCAATGGCTCTGGGAAGACTGCTGTCCATAGGGTCACATAGAGTTGCACACGACTGAGGCGACTTAGCATGCATGCATGCTAGGGTAATCAGTAAGGAATTAATGTTTCCTGAGTCTGAGAGGCCCTTTGCCTCAGTTGCTTGGGTAAATTTGAGAGTCCTGAGTGGTTTCATTGCTGCTTATTTTTCTATTTGAGAACCCACAAGACTGAGTTAAAAGAGCACTGGACTTCACACGATGACAATAGCACTCACATTTAACCCTTCCAACCCAGGGATATAAGTGTCACTGTTGTCCCTACTTTACAGGGAGGCTTAGGGAGGTAGTGACAGAGCCAGCCTGGAACCTTGCTGTGGTTCTCCACATTAGATAAGAGTCATAGCCCCTGGGCATCTCCTCCTGTTAGACCTGAGTGGGTCTAGGAGTGAAATCCAATACAGGCAACTTTTTGGAAGGTCTTGTTGGATAGGATCTGTAGGATATCAACCCAATTGGCATAATTATTATATAAGTAGTGAAAAGTAAAATGTTTGAGGTGGAGGACAGATTGCAAGCCAGCTGGATACATTGGACTTGGCATAGAAATCCGTGTCAGCTCTTCAAGGGTTATGGATCGAGATGTAAGTGCCTAGGTCTGGGGCCAGGCAAAGGTCAATAGACAGAGAGGCCACTTCTGAAGTCCATTCTGGCATTCACTGGTTGAATTCAATATTACTTGGTGGCAGGGAGATCCAATATGATTATCAGATGGTGCAGGAGTTGGAGGGCTGATCCAGTGAGGGAATAAACCCAGAGACATTTTGGAAGAAAAAAACACGACAAAATTTGATGACCAATTAGAGATAAGACCTTAAAGACAGTAATGAGTCAAAAGTGACTCTGCAAATTCTCATTGAAAAAAGTGAATACACACAGATTCCTTTTATATCTCAAAACTGTACTAAGACAAAGAGTCTGCAGGAACCAAGTAGGGCATAGCTCAAGGATTTGAGGAGAATGTCAAAAAATATTGTTCTCAGGAATGGAATTTAACAGAAATGTATGACATCCATCGAGTATGGAATGCTTCCAGGAAATAACTCACTTGGAGATGACTTCTGAATGTTGTTAGTGAAACTATAGCTTTCTTTTCCCCCCTCTAAGATATTCAAAGATATGAAATTCAGATGTAATTAATTAATACGAGATGTGTGCTAATTCAGAGGCTTCCAGTTGATCTTGTCTATCAGGAAAATGTGTTTAGGTGTGCCCTGACTGATACAAGATGAAAGGTGTTTTTATGACTTGTCAGAGCAAATAATAAGGGAAAACCAGAGAGGGAAAACTACATAATGATTATAGACCTTCCTGTGAGAGAGAATCTGTACTTCAGATTGAGCAGCAGGAGCATCTAGTAACAGGCCAGGTATAATTTATATTTGATAAAAATATCTGAAAAGAGAGTATAATCTCTTCCACTCTGATTTTTATACTACTAAGCAAATATTACTTTTATTCTTAGGTATCCTGATTCTAGAAATGGGGTACCCTGGATAAAATAATGTTAATAATTAATAAAATTAGTATCAGTTTGGGTTCTTAGACTTTTGTGAATTTGGGTAGCTTGAGTCAGTCCCTACCCCTAGGTGAACTCATCCAATTCAATTCAGATGTAAATTTATTCTATTATTACTAGTGTCTCAGCTTCCTACTGCTATGGCAACAAATTAGCACGATGCATTGGCTAAAATGTAGTGCTAGTGGTAAAGAATCCACCTGCCAATGCAGGAGACGCAAGAGATGCAGGTACAATCCCTGGGTTGGGAAGATCCCCTGGAGTAGGAAGTGGCAGCCCACTCCAGTATTCTTGCCTGGATAGAGGAGCCTGGCAAGCTATAGTCCATTGGATCACAAAAGAGTAGGACAAGACTGAGCACACATGGGCCTTTTATTCTATTGGCTAAAAGTAACACAAATTTATCATCTTATAGTTCTGAAGGTCAGAAGCCTGAAGTCAGTCTCATGGTGTCAACAGGACTGTGTTCCCTCTAGAAGCTTTAGGGGAGAATCCATTTCCTTAATTTTTTCAGCTTTTAGAGACTTGCCGCATTCCTTGGTTCATGATCCCATGTCACTTCAACTTCCTCTTCCATTGTCACATCTCCTTGTCCTTCATGCCTTTCTCTTATGAGGACCCTTGTTGTTGGGTCCATCTGGATAATCTCCTCAATACAAGATCCTTAACACAATCGCATCAGGAAAGCCCCCTTGCCACATCAGGTAACACATTCATAGGTTCAGTAATTAAGACATAAATTTATTTGAGGAGAGCTGTTATTCTGCCAACCACAACTACTATTTCACATTTTACACAAAAGACTAAGGGCCAATCCTCAGTTGTATAACGTTCTTAACCAAGTTGTAGGTATACATTCCATGGTCTGGCTCTCTGAGATAGAAATTGACCAAGCAGATTGAAGATGATCTTAAGATGGGTCACCGGAAATTCATTGTTCATGGCCAAATAGGAACCATGAATATAAATAAGACTGCACCCAAAGAGGGGTAAGCAGAATGGTGACATGCTTTGGATATTTGTCACACAATGAGCACTTGAAAGATGTTGACTTCCAGCCTTTGGATCTGTTCAAGCCAAGGCTGAACTATTACTTGATAAGGACATTAAAAGGAGGTTTAAATGATGGCAGGACTCAATGACCTTTGTGATTCTTCTAATCTTGAACATCTATTCGTTTATTAAATTAATCGGATGGGGAAGTTCCATTTTGTTCAGGAACCACTGTTCCTTAGTAGTCATTACCCAACGTATATTTATAATGAGTCAAATAAAGCTCCCAAATTCACCAAACAAGAAGCAAAAGTCCCAGAGGACAAAATGGACTTCAGGCCCACAGCTTCCATTAAAATTAATGAAAAGTTAATCATGTCAGTTGAAATGACATAGAAGAATCTTAAGAAACTTGGGCCACAGAAGGGCTCCAAATGGTACTGGCTGAATGCTAATTCAGATAACTCAACTCCACATAGAGGGGGAGGATGAAAGACAGTGAGAGATTGTGTTAATGCTTTGCAAAACACTTCAACTCTAGCTGCAGCAACATTGCCTCTTAGCTTGAAGTGTTTGTCCCGATAAACCACTTCATTAGAAAGGAGTGGTTTGAGCTATTTAATAACTTCACCATCAAGTCATGAAGGCCCTGAAAAAGGTGGCCTTGCCATTAAATTGTTCTCATCCTGTCTGCAGAAATGCCTGGCCTCTGACCTCAATCTCTTCCTTTTCTTTTTATATTTTTAACCCTTTACTAATATTGTCACTTGGGATGAGCTCTTGTCATTTTGTTGTTTGAATAATTTCTGCTTGTGTCTAAACGAAGGAGTACCAGGGGTTGGAAATGTGTGTGAACAGGCAGTTGGTGGAGGGGAGGTTGGTTCAGAGAAGGGAGTACCCCGGCTTTTGGCAAAGTCTTAGACTCTGAGAATGCCAAAGCTGGAAGGGTTTTTGGAGATTACCTACCCCCAATCTATATCATAGCTGAGGCAAATGGGCCCAGAGAAGGACAGGGAATCACCCACAGTATCACCAGGACTAGTAAAAGACGAAAGTGGGGAGACCTCATTCTCTTTCACTCTGTTTGGCTTGTTCTTTCTACTGATGACATATTCCATCTTCTGGTGGTGGCCCATGGCTTCTCCACCCCTTTTGGGCTTGGGGAGTACTTCCTGGCACCATTCATCATTGTAAACTTAAGAAGAGCTGTTCTTACACCCACTGCATGTGTGTGCTCAGTCTCTCGGTGACGAACCAAGAAATGTGGCATCTCGAAAAGCTGAAAAAAGTCAAGGAAATGGATTTTCCCTGAGAGCTTCTACAAGGAACACAGCCCTGTTGATACCATGCGACTGACTTTAGGCTTTTAACTTTGAGAACTTGAGATAATAAATTTGTGTTACTTTTAGCCAATAGAATAGAAGGTCCTTGTGTGCTCAGTCGTGTCTGGCACTTTGTGACCCTATGCACTGTAACCTACCAGGCTCCTCCGTTCATGGGATTTTTTAAGCAAGAATACTGAAGTGGGTTGCCATTTCCTACTCCAGGGCATCTTCCCGACTCAGGGATCAAACCCAAGTCTCTTGCATTGGCAGGTGGATTCTCTACCACTGAGCTACCTGAGAAGCCCACTCATCCACTTCCACCCCTCAAATTGACTTCTCTCTCCCTACTTGATGGTAAAAGTTAATTGACTAGCACTTTGCGTTACTTCTCTTGGTGGGAACCATCCACTCTTTCCTTCTTTTGTGCACATGCTTCCCTCCACATAGCATGTCCTCTCACTCTGGAAAACATCCCTCGTTTCCCCTGTTGGAAAGTGTTCTCATTCCCTCTGAATCTTTATAGCTTTTATTTTGTTTCTCTGTAAGGTTCTTACTGTTTATGAAATTGAATTTGTTATTTGTGCAAATGTCTTAATGCACATGGTTGATGAATTTCCCGAGGACAAGGCAAGGCCTGAATCTGAGTCACCTTTATATTCCCCATAATGAGATTTGGCACACAGAGAAAACAATGATCATAATAACAAGCAAATACCAACAAAGCACTTATGCCAGAAGCTGTTTAAGCCATTTTACATTTATTCAATCATTTATCCTCACAACAACTACATTGAGGTCATTTTTTAAATCTCTACAGATGAGGAAACTGAGGTATAGGAGGTTTAGGTATATTGTTTAAGGTTTCCCAGTAGTAAGTAATCTACTTACTAGTTAATCCCAGAATCAGAACCAGGGAATCTAGTTCCAGAGGCCAATCTTTAATTGCTACACAAACTAGCCTACATGTGTTTGTTGAAATATCTATTCACCTGTATCTACGTCTATGCTTATATCTGTGTCTGTCTATCTATCTACTTACAGCTATACCTGCATATACATCTATAACTATAAAGGTGTTGGAGATTGGGACTGATATATATATATATATATATATATATATATATATACTACTATATATAAAATAGATAACTAATAAGAACCTGCTGTATATATGTGTATGTATGTATATATATGTATGTG
The DNA here is from genome assembly GCF_054371585.1 of Giraffa tippelskirchi. NCBI lineage: Eukaryota > Metazoa > Chordata > Mammalia > Artiodactyla > Giraffidae > Giraffa > Giraffa tippelskirchi. Next base: position 155,696,144 of record NC_137276.1, on the reverse strand, counting down.
TATGTATACATGTGTATGTATATATATGTGTGTGTGTATGTCTATAGCACAGGGAACTCTATTCAATACTCTGTAATGACATACACAGGAGAAGAAGCTAAAAAAATTAGTGGATATATGTATGTGTATAAATGATTCACTTTGCTATGCACCTGAAACTAACACAGCATTGTAAATCAATTATACTCCAATAAAAATGTTAAAAAAATATGTATCTGTAAAGGTGTTAATAAATGGCATTCACTCAGATGACCACCCATTTAGTCATTTAAAGCTTGTGTTTTTATTATGAACCAAAGCAGTGAGTATTGTGGTTGTTGAGGCATCAGAGCAGGCTGAGAAAGAATAGTACAGGGTCAAGAGCAGAATCTTTCTCTCCAAATCATCTCAACTAAGATATTAATATATCCCAGACAAACATCTCTGGAGTGAAAGTGAGAACGGTACTTTGTTTTTAATTACCTCTAGCTGGATTTTCTATTTACCTTGGGAGAATCAAGAACAAATACTAAAAGGTGCAGGTACATGTAGGCTATAACCAAGCTGTGTTTTCAGAGGAATAAATATTAACATTATCTTGTTTTCCTGTCACCCCATGAAGATAGGTTCTGGGAGCTTTAATAATTAATCAAATTAGGACCTAAAAAATCATTCCCCTTCAGGAAGTTTGTTTCTGTTAGCTATCAATTAACATTGATGACTTTAGCTCTCCTCTCAGCATGGTTCACAAAATGGGAAATGGAAAAGCGCCACAGTATGCTAATGGAGACGTAATACACATCGCCTAATGAAGCATGAAGGCCTTGTTTATTCTGAACGCTGTAATTATTTAAGAGCTTTTAAAATCCAGTGTCAAACCTTGACTCTCACCTACCTCTTTCTCACAACTGGAGTGATGCACTTAAGGTTTTATCTCAACTTGGTGCTGGTAATCTGAAAATAAACAGCTAATTAAACGTTTCTATTTGCCTAATTCTTTCATTACCATGAAAAGCTGTTGCCAGTCTGGGCTCTGTCACTGAGAGATGCTTCTCAGCAACAAGTAGAGCTGTGATTTACTGAGGGCCTACTATGTACAGGACCTCACAGGACGTGTCTTGCATCTTTTACCCCGTGAATTCTCCCCACCATCCCATGAATCACAGATGTGTCCTAGCTGTGTCTGAGGACGCATGTGTGTGTGTGTGCCTGCTCAGTCGCTTCACTTGTGTCCAACTCTGCGACCCCACGGACTGCAGCCAGCCAGGCTCCTCTGTTCATGGGATTCTCTAGGCAACACTGGAGTGGGTCGCCATACCTTTCTCCAGGGATCTTCCCGACCCAAAGATCAAAGCCACATCTTCTGTGTCTCCCACACTGCAGGCGGATTCTTTACCACTGAGTCACCGGGGAAGCCCCTGAGGACACATAGGAATCAGCAGTAGGACCTATTGCCTTTTGAGCCAGCAAAGTAGAGGGTCTATATGTGTGGGTCCAAGTCGGACTCTCTGGATTTAAATCCTGGCTGTGTGACCTTGGGCAAGTTACTGAACCTCTCTGTGACTCGTTTTTCATGTATAAAATGAGGGTGATGACAAACATGAACCTCACCCACAGGCTTATTGCTTGGACCAAATGATATGCCTGAGCCAGGCACTGTGCCAGGTACATTCAGAACTATGCCAGGCATACAGTAAGGGTTCTGGAAATGTTAGCTATTGTTATGACTTACCACTTTGTACTGAAGTATGTGGTCTCTGAAAAATGTTAACACTCACTGTGTATGTGGAAGAGGTTGAGGCTAAATACTGGTGGAGAAGAAAGGTCAGCGAGCCAGGAATGGGGATTTTATCATCCGTCTTGTGTCTGCACTTACCTTGCTGGCTGGTGTGCATGCGTGTGTGTGTGCTCAGTCACTAAGTTGTGCCTGACTCTTTGCAACCCCATGGACTGTAGTCCGCCAGGGTACTCTGTCCATGGGATTCCATGGACTGTAGCCCACCAGTCTCCTCTGTCTTTGGGATTTCCCAGGCAAGAATACTAGAGCAGGTTGCCATTTGCTTCTCCGAGGGACCTTCCCAACCCAGGGATTGAACCCACGTTTTCTGCCTTGGCAGGCAGGTTCTTTACCACTGAACCACCAGGGAAGCCCATTCCCTGGTGGGCACCTGTGAGCATATGTGTTCTCTCTGTGGACTTTAGAGCCCTCATCTGTACAAGGAGATGGGCCGGCTATTGCTCCAGCTTGGAAGATTACAAGCCACGTCAGTATGAGAGAGGGAGTTGAAAGCTGCTGGTTCGTGGTATCCTGGTGGCAGGGAGTGTGGTATCCTGGTGGCAGGGAGTGTGGTACCCTGGTGGCAGGGAGTGTGGTACCCTGGTGGCAGGGAGTGTGGTACCCTGGTGGCAGGGAGTGAGTGCAGGATGTGCTCGTGTGTGCTCTAGGAGGTGACGGTCAAATAAGACTTGTCCCTGTCCTCAAAGGACTTGTGACCTAATGGAGGATCCAGGCACGTAGAATACCTCCTAGACAGGCACCAGGAGCTAAGCAAGCAGGAGAGGTGGAGTCATTTGAGGTCAGCAGGAGGGTTTCCTGCAGTAAGTCATACCGGGGCCTCAAAGGATCTCTACCTGAGACGTCCTGCCAGGTAGAGAGCAAGCGCACCAGGGGAAGATGACAGCATTCATAAAGGCACAGAGTAGGTGACAAATAGGACGTGCACATTTGAGAAATGGTGTGTTGCACAGTGTGGTTCAAAACCGGGGACTATCTAGAAAAAATGTCATCTAGTGCAAAAGATTTGGCTTTGGTTTGAATCTCAGCTTTACCTTAATGATCATGAGATTCATAGACAAGCCACTTGCCATTCTTAAGCTCATTTTCCACATCTGAAAGTAGGAATCAGAGTCCTACCAACCCACATTTATAAGGATTGATATATGCAGGCCTGTGAAACACTGAGAACAGTGCCTCGCCCATATTAAGTGTGTGTTTATCACCAGGAGACAAAAATAAAGATAGATTGGGACCAATCTGTGTAGGACTTGGTCTGTTCAAATGAGGAATATGGACTTTACTCTGTAAGTGAGAGGGAGCCACAGGTCTTTCATGAGCAGGCCACTGAGATGAGCTCTGCTCAGAGACAGGGAAAGTGTCCCCCAAAGCTGCCTAGATGGGCAGGCGTAAGGGCTCACTGGTGGGGTGAGCAGCACCTCCAGTTACATGGCACTTTCTCACTGTGAGGAGGAGAAGAAAGGCATCATTTTCATTTCACATATGAGCAAATGAAGCCTTAGAGACTCCAAATAATTTGCCTAAATTTGAACCTCTATTAATGGCAGAAATGGGATTGGAATCCAAGTATTTCTGGTCCAGAGCTCTGTGCTCCAATGGGATATGGGATAAGCTGGGGAAGCAGGGAAAAATCCCATATCAAAGAGAGAGTTTTTGGCCTCTGTTAGCGCCTAAAAGGAGCTACTCCCAAGGATTTAATCTTCATCAAAATGCAAGGGTGTGGATGAAGGGTCATTTAAGCCCATACATCAGAGTATATGGAGGAAAGATCCTGAAGACTCTGCCACTCAACATGGTATAAAGTGGCTGGTGGGCAAGTAGCTGTGGAGAGAAAGTCAACTATGTGCAGTCTGCTTGGGGTCCCCTGCACTCTGCAGGGTTCTCACCTTCATGTTGTCATCAGGACAGTGAGCTTTTTCTGCTCAGGATCTTTGATTCAGTGTTCCTCTTGTCCTCCTCAGGTCCTTTCAACCCGCACCCTAGTGGGTTGAAAAAGTCTATCACAGCCTGTGCTGGCTGCCCAAGGAAAGGGCTGAGGTCTCCGCAAGTGTGACACAGAACGTCCCTGGAGACAGATTCCTTCTGCTGCCCTGACTTCCAGCCCAGACTCTCTGAGTGCTCCGAAGGGAAGGTCCCGACACTCACAGGCTCAAACACCGTCAAGCCCCTGGCCAGGGATTCAGGCAATGAGAACAGAGAGGTAGACTGCCTTTCGGTTCCTTGAAGCCTGTTGGGACAATGAAGTTCCACCAGGTGATGTTTCTGTCTTGTAAACAAGTGCTCTAGAATACATCCCCGAGTTGAGGAGGTTTACATAGCACCTCCTGACAGGTCCTCTGGATCTCTCCAGACTGCGAGCACAAATTCACAGGGCTTCGCTCTGCTGCGGGGAGAGGAATGTGATGACTTTTTGTAAAATATTTTATTGTGCCTTGAATTGTATAGTTCTTGTCATTTTTTTTTTTTTCCCATCTGAAACTTAGAGCTGACTGCTAGAGTTTGGGGCTGTCTGTCAGTGTCTGAAATAAATTCTGAGATTTACTTGTTCCTGCTGCCTGTCCTTCCTGCACCCTCGGGGTCACCTCTTCTCCCCTCAAGCACAACTGGTTATTCTTCCTTGTTTCCAAGACCTCAAGCCCCTTAACTTTCTGGCCTCAATCTTTCTCCTGCTGCATCTCATATTCTTGTCCTCAGTATGCCTTAAGCTTCATATGTATATACTCTCAGTCTCATTTTCACAGCCCATCAGCCTTGTCTACCTCTTTGCCTTTCTTTCGCCTCCTCTGCCTGGTAAGCCCTTTAGCAATGTTGGCTACCTATGAAAATCTCCCTCACCAAAGGCTGCATCCTCCTTGAAGCTTCTCAGATCACTTCCCCTATTAAAATGATGCTCCATGCTCTCAGGGCCAGTACTTTGCACTCAGGTTATTGGCTTTAAAAAAAAAATCATTTATTTAATTAATCATTCTATTTTCCCCAAAGCTACTATATTTAGAGCCCTGTGTTGGCCCTTGTGCAGGGGTATGGTGATGAATATTAAAGAGAGGCAGGCAAAATGTCAAGAGACAAGAGTATGATGATACAGTAGCTAATTGCACAAAGGGTCATACTTTCCTTCAGCAGATGGTATATTTGTGAGAGGTAGAGTAGTATAAAGAAAAAGTGCTTGGTCATTGTTCAAAAAATCTGGATATTATTCACACTAACTAGCTGTGGAATTGAACTTCAGGTTCTTCTATAAACGGGGATAATAATATCTCCTGGGAAGTATGTTGTGGGATTGAATTGAACAATAAATACAATGTGCTTAGCTCACGGGATGAGCTCAAGTAACAAACCTTCATGCCTAATTTTGCTAAATGGTGAATATTTGAGTAATCAGAATTTAGTCTATAGAAAAATATCAGGTGTTGTCTGTGAATCTGAAATTAAGATGATAAAAATCCACTCACAATGAGAATACAGGCAAGAAAAAGCATCATGTAGAAGATGAATTTTTCAGGGAATAGTCTTGATCATTATTATTTACTACTGTCTAAAAGATGTTAACCAACCAGTGTTTACTAGCCTATCCTATGACTAAGTTGGGCACAAATAAAAAACAAATACATAAAGTTGAAATAGTCTGAAAGGAAGAAATATTGACCTAGAAAAGCAGGTACTGGGGATAGAAGGGAATTGGATTTTTAAGATGAAAAAACAAGGTGAGTATGGATTGGTAGGAAATTATTAAAGAAAAGAGTAAACAAACCCTTGAAACGAAAAATATAACAAAACTTAAGCCAAACAGAGAAAGACAAATAATGCTTGGTATCACTTTTATGTGGAATAAAAAAAAAAAATCAAACTCAGAGAAGCATAAAGTAGAATGTGGTTGCTGGGGCTGTAGGTTGGTGAAAAGGTACAAACTTTCAGTTATACAATGAATAAGATTTGAGGATCTAATGTCAAACAGGATGACTACAGTTGATAGCATTGTACTGTATAATTGAATATTGCTAAGAAAATAGAGCTTAAATGCTCGCACCAAAATGGATGTGCTAAATAACTAGATGGAGGAAATTCTTCCACAATGTATAAGCATATCAAATCACCAGGATATACACTTTAAATGTCTTTCCATTTTGTCAATAATACCTCAAGAAAGCTGAAAAAGTACAACAAAACTCTTCACCTTAGTTCCTTTGATCATCAACATTTAGAGGAGAGTACTTAAGGGGAAGAAGACCAACACAGGTGGCAACCTCTTTCTTTACCCCGTAAGTGGAGAAAGTGACATCCTAGCTTATTTCTGTTCTAGAGTCTATTACCTCCAAATGTAATTTTCTGTTTCCTCTCTCTTGTGGGACTGTGAGATCCTTGGGGGCAAAGGACAAGGTTTTATTTCTTTTTTAAAAAATTGTTTATTGGAGTGCAGTTGCTTTACAATGTTGTGTTAGTTTCTGAGGTATAGCAAAACGAATTAGCTACATGTATACCTATATTTCCTCTTTTTAAGATTTCTTTCCCATTTAGATCATCACAGAGTACCAAGTAGAGTTCCCTCTGCTATACAGTAGGATCTCATAAGCTATCAGTTTTATACCTAGTAGTGTATATATGTCAATCCCAATCTTCCAATTCATCCCACTCTGCTTTCTCCCCTTGGTGTCCATACACTTGTTCTCTATGTCTGTGTCTTTATTCTGCTTTGCAAATAGGTTCATCTGTACCATTTTTCTAGATTCTACATTTATGCATTTATAAATGTCTGTCTGCTGTCCTGGGTCTTGCCCTGAGCCAACACCTATAAATGACAGTGGGGAGACAATGAGGGGATTGATAGGGGGAGCAGAAAAAAGGGAGAGAAGGTAGAGGGAGTGAGATGATTAAATTAGGTAGAGTGTGGGAGAAACAAGACAATTTCCTCTCCCTTCTTCTTTTTGGAACTTCACCTGAAGTTACCTTAAGTTGTTAATTTTGAACAGAATTTGCAGACCCTTGAAGAGCGATAACCTCAGTGGTTCTCAAACATGAATGAGTAGAAAAGCCCCTTTGAGCCTAGGAATCTGCATTTAAACAAGCTCCCCTCCCAATCCAATCCTGGAGCAGGCAGTCCCAGAACTGCCCTTTAAGAAACGTTGTCTTGGACTGTGAGATTCCTGAGAGCAGCGGCAGCGTGAAGCACTATTGAATTACTCTCATGGGCACAACTACAGCAGAGGAGGGACAACTTACTGCATGTTTGGGCTTTTAATGGCCAAAATGCACTGATAGTCAATTAGAAAGGGTAGAAATTTGCAACAAGGGTCTATCTTCTTAGTCAAATACATACTTATAATAAATGCATGCTAACTTATTCAAAACAGAATAAAGAAGAAATACTCATTACAATAAAAAAGAAAAAGAAAGAAACGCTGCATTACTCCCAGCAGCCTGGTCTACCATTCATGCAGTCAAAGAATATGTATTGAGGCCTCTTATGTGCCTAGTGCTGTGTTAGAGGCTTTTGTGGAGCTTATAACTGACAGGAGAACAGTTCGGAGTTCTAACATAACTTCAGTTCAGTTCAGTTCAGTCGCTCAGTCGTGTCCAACTCTTTGCGACCCCATGGACTGCATCACACCTAAGATAACCTAGGACAGACAGGACAGACAAAAGCCCTTCTTACTCATAAGGAAACGAGACCCAGAGAAGCACTATTCTCACTCCACGTCAGAACCTATCTGACATAAATAAATAAAACATGTGACTATGTAAACATAAAATACACATCAAGAATCTGCTTTTTTGTCTTCTCATTCCGGCCATTTCCCTTTGAGGAAAGAAGAGGAACCAGGCAGAGGGCTTTTCATTGTTACTCACAGAAAGTGCCTTGACTGTGTTTTTTATTATGCTGCATATTCTATTATTCTTTACCACTGCACCACCTGGGAAGCCCTGCCCTTTGGGTGGATAACTTCAAAGTATGAGACTGTTGGGCTTCCCTGGTGGCTCAGATGGTAAAGAACCTGCGTGCCAATGCAGGAGACGTAAGAGATGCTGGTTTGATTCCTGGGTCAGGAAGATCCCCTGGAGGAGGGCATGGCAACCCACTCCACTATTCTTGCTTGGGAAATCTCATGGACAAAGGAGGCTGGCAGGTTACAGTCCACGGGGTTGCAAAGAGTTGGACACAACGGAGAAGGCAATGGCAACCCACTCCAGTACTCTTGCCTGGAAGATCCCATGGACGGAGGAGCCTGGTAGGCTGCAGTCCATGGGGCCGCTAAGAGTCAGACATGATTGAGTCACTTCACTTTCACTTTTCACTTTCTTGCATTGGAGAAGGAAATGGCAACCCAATCCAGTGTTCTCACCTGGAGAATCTCAGGGAGGGGGAGCCTGGTGGGCTGCCGTTTATGGGGTCGCACAGAGTTGGACACAACTGAAGCAACTTAGCAGCAGCAGCCTAGTGACTAATGCTTTCATTTTCACTTCATGAGACTTACCAATCTTCCCTGCACTGATGATTTAGTCTTAAGAGCAAAGATCTGAGGCCCAGATTCTGGCTCCAACACCCTGGCTCTGGCACTTACTAGCTGTGTGATCTTAAATAGGTCACATAATCTCCAAGACAAGGTCTTCTCATCTGTAAAATGGCGGTAAAAACGGTACCTTCCTAATAGGATTTGATCAGTGAATTCATGTAGAATATTAAATACAGATTCTGATATGTGTTCAACAAGTCTTTGTGTTGGTTTTTGCTGCTGCTGTTATTATGTCACTCTCTACATCGTTTCAAATAATGAGTCCCTTATGGAAGTCTCCCCTTGTGTGTGATGCCTCTCCCAGGGGCTTATTCTCTAGAGGAATATTCCTTGCTTCCTTTCAACATACTTGCACTGACATGTGCTTGGTACCCAGCAAGCTGTCAGGTGCTATGGAGGACACTGTTTTTAAGAAGCTCACAATCTGATGGTGGTGGTAGGCACCTACACTACAGACCATGGCTCACAGCAGAATAAAGGCAGCGCTAAGAAAAGGAATCAGGGTGGTGCTGTGAGGGGATAGGAAAGCTTGAGTGGGTCAGGGAAGTGTTCACAGCAGAGGTGGCATGTGCACTGCAGTGGGATGGCAGAACTAAGAACAAAGAGAGAAGCAGGCAAAGGATATTTCATGCCTAGGATTTAGGACTTGGATCTTTAAGACAAAGACCATGGGAGGTTTGTAAGAAGGGCCATAGGAGGTTAAGACTGCTTTCAGACAAGAATGCCAGCAGCATTGAGGGATGGGGTGAAGTGTGTTTCTGTTCTCTGTACTATCCTACTTTTATTGATCGCAAGTGTCACAAAGGCAGTGAGAGGTGAAAGAACATGGCATCTTTGGGAAATGACTCAGAGTCTACTGCACTGTCAAGGTTTGGCTGTGTGAAAGGAGGTGAGAGGAGATAAGGCTGGAGGGCTAGGCTGGGACCCATAGACAGCTAGGCTAGGAAGTCCACTTCCTTCTGAAAACAGGGGAGGCTATTGGCAGTGTGAGAGGGAATGTTCTGTGACCACCCTGGAATAGTATGTTCAACACACACGTAGACATTTGGACAGATCTATCAGTAGGCTGAGATTTTTAGAAAATCTATTTCGGAATCAAGAGGTTTAGGCTAGAATGCAGAGGGTTTCCATGTTCCAGAAGGTTTCCAGAAGGTTTCAAATCCATGTTGAAGGACTTCCCTGGCAGTCCATTGGTTAAGACTTCATGCTTCCAATGCAAGGGCCATGGGTTCAACTCCTGGTTGGAGAACTAAGATCCCACATGTCATGTTGCCACGAAGAATGAAAAAAAAGGAATCAAATCCATGTTGAAAACTTTGCACCTTATTATGAAGAATGAAAAGTTTCATAAGGACCATGACAAGTACTATCGTGGCTGACTTGGTGCCCCAGTCAGATGTCTTTGCGACTCATGCACGAGTCCCAGCTTCTGTGTGTTGGTCATAATATTCATATCTGTGTCACATCACAGAAGAAGGGAAGTCTTTCCAGGGATAGACCTCAGCCCATGACTAGTTGACACAGAGTACAGAAGGCTAGTTAGTTCCCTTGTTTTGGGATTGGGGTGGGCATTAACTCTGTGGGTGATTTGTGCTACTGTGGGATTGGATATTCTGAGATTTTCCCCTGCTCTACTCTGCTTTCCTTACTCTCCTTACCCAGGGAGCCCATCCCCCAATAAATCACTGGAAAAAGAACCCCAGCCTCAGGCTCAGGTTCTAGGGAAGTTGACCTCAGTAGGATATATGCTAACCTGCCTTGAAAAAGTGAAAATGGCCCAGTCGTGTCTGACTCTTTGCAATCCCATGGACTGTAGTCCACCAGGTTCCTCTGTCCATGGGATTCTCCAGGCAAGAATACTGGAGTGGGTAACCATTCACTTCTCCAGAGATCTTCCTGACTTAAGGATCAAACCCAGGTAGCCTGCGTTGCAAGCAGATTCTTTACTGTCTGAGCCACCAGGGAAGCCTGTTAACCTGTCTTAGGAAGTGTTAACTCGCACAGCAGAGCTTAGGCAAATCGAAGAAAGAGATTAAAAATTGCCTTTTCTTCAAATTCTAGTAGGAGTTTATAACAATGACTTATCCATCAGCATTGGCTATCCTGATCTGCCAATTTGTGTCTCTTCCATTAGTCTTTCATTTGTTTTATCATAGGCAGCACCTTTCACAATGCCTGCAAAGAGCTAAGAAACAAAATTTTCCTGGCTATCTCTGGTCAATACTGCTAAGATTTTGAACATTTTTCTGAGAAGTAAAACAACAGAAGTATGTCATCTTGTACTCATTGAAAATCTGAGTCTAATTATGTACATACACGCACACCCACCAACACCCAACCTTCGTCAGCCTAACATTCTAGCACAGTGCTGATAAATATTTGTGTTTAATGGCACTTAGGGGAAGCATTTTGATTTCTAAACATTGGCTGTTGAGTAATGATTTTGCCAAGAGCACAGCAAGAATTTTGCAATCTTGACTATTCCTAGGTTTGTGATGACATACAATTATTCCAAACTGCAGAAAGAAGTAGAGAGGAAATTCTTTAAAGAGCTTGTCACCAGGGTATCATTTCCTCAGGAATAGGGGTGGGAGCACCAAATGAATTACAGGGAATTACAGCTTTGCATTTTAACAACCATTATTCTTGCTTTTACATAAGCATGTGAGCCTTCTGAAGTACTCAGCTTCTGCACTGGAGCAAAAGGAGCAGTAGTGGGCTTTGCCCCGGTTCACCTCTGCCAGGGATTTTTTTTGTTTGTTTGTTTGTTTTTCTTTAAGAGCGTCTACTTTGTATAGATCAGGAAATGGACTCTTAGTTGTTGTGTGAACTTGAACAAGTTGCCAGCCTGCAAAAGGGGGCAGATGTGTGAACTGGGATGAGTGTAGGAGGCTGGACAGGTCAGTACACCAGGTTCTGTTGGCTGTGTCACTTTGGATGAAAGAGTTCTCATCCCAGGGTCTCCATGTTCATAGATCTAAAATGAGAATTATTGTATGTTTGTAGCAGGGTTGTGGTGAGGACAACTGAGGTGACCCATGTAAACTAGCATTGCATCCTTCACACAAAGAACACTTGATTCATGTAGACTCTTCTCCAAGTGCCAGGTTCTGAGTCAAGCTCTCCAACTCCATGTCTCTTGGAGTCACAGAGCTTCTAGGAAAGCCTGCAGTGTAGTTGAAGAGTCCTGGCTGGGGACATTGTGAGCTGTGGTCCCCTCTCTCTGCCACTCCTGTGCTATGGCTATATGAGAGATATGATGCCTTCTGTGAAATGTCCTTCATAGCTTCCTTCCCTCTCTGTGTGTTTAGCCTTCAGTACCTCTGCGTTTGGAACCCTTATTTGTCCCTGAACATTGGTGGCATTGTTTCAGTTATGTTTTCAGACGCATATGTCTTAACTCCCTAACCAGGGTATAAACTTCCTGAGCTTAGGGACTAGCCATATTCACCTCTGTAGCCACATCCCAGCCTCAAGTTCACAAAATGAGCCCAGCATACAGTGAATGCCAACTGAGTATTGATGGATTGATGGGGTTGGACCACTTTCTGTAAATTAGGCTCTTTACTTAGAATATGAGTTACTCAGTGATTTTATTTACTTTAGACAGTTATTTCCTGTGGACCTGTTGTGTGCAAGGCCTAGTTCTAGGCCCAAGGAAAATAGTGTAAAGATAATAGATTAGACAAGGTCCCTGTTCTTACTGGGGCTTCCCGGGTGGTGCTAGTGATACAATCAATGGCATTACTACATCTAAAATGAGGATAATGGTAGCTCTTTGTGACAGGGCTGTTGACTGCATCAATGGCATCCATAAGTTGAGATCATTTTGATTCTGGGCAAAAATAAATGTTCAGGAAATGGGAATGACTGCTTTTATTGTAACTGCTATCGTTCAGCAACTGGAAACTTTCAGAGGAGGGAACAGCACTGATCCCCTCCATCTTCACACCCAGAGAGTGACTCTGGTGAAGGTTTCAGGACAACAGCATTAGACCAGATAACAGCCTGAACACCACTTCCCAGATGTGACACAGGAGTGAGCAGAGTAATCAATAATAACTGCTTTTGTGAACTGAGCATTCACTGTGTGCCATGCACTGTGATGGATACCAGACTTGCCTTTTCATATCATTCTGTCAACAACTTGTGGGGCAGGTGAGGACACTGAGGTTCAGAGCAATTGGTCCCTGGTTGAGCTAAAACCATTAGATATCATTTAGGGGGCTCCAAAGGGCTCTGGTACCATAGTCCTTTATGTCTCAGCACAGAGGAGAATTCAGTGAGAGTAAAGTGATAGGTAAGAAGTGACTTATTAGAATAGGATGTGTGTGAGGTTTGCAAGCTGGTGGGTGAGAAATGCTGTGCCTAAGAGCTTAATGGGCTACGGTTTTAGAATCAAAGGAAAAGTGGGTAAAGGGAGAAGAACTTCCTTGTCTTTCTTGAGTAGACATCATGTTTCCTTCATCAGTTCCTCCTCCAGGTTGTGCAGGGGAGTTTTTTGTTGTTGTTGTTGTTGTTTTCTTCTCTACCTGGTCAAGCTACGTTCACAAATTATTGGTTTTTATGTGTGCAGAGAGCAAACATAAAAGTAATTTATTGAGCTCACTGAGCAGTATGTGGGTCTCATGCCACCACTGTTTTACTGTTTGGGGGTATGTCTTATGCTTCCACTGCATGGTTTTGTGCTAAGCAAGCCTGCTTGGTTTTGTGGTTAAGCAAAACTGCTTTCCTGAGTAATCATTAACTTACAGGTGTTTCCCATACTTTTTCTACTTATAATCCCCTAGTGGGGTAATCTATTTAATCATCTACTTTGTCCTTTTACTGTGTTCCTATAAGAATCTGACCCCAGAGCCCATGCTCTTGAGGCAAGTCAAATACTTGTGGAATTAGAAAGTCTTACCTCTGACCACCTCGCTGGAGACAACCAGTCTGAAGACATCAGTCAGAGTGCCAGCCCTGAGTATGGGAGTACTAGATGGAGACTGGAGTTAGGGAAAGAGTGTGAGGGAAAGACTGTTTGGAAGGTGTGGAGTCAGTGAAGGGAAAAGTGTCCATCTCTCTTTTTCTGCACACATACCTCCTGCCTGTGCACACACACACACCATATCAGTGATACACAGCATAATACTAAGGGCCATTAAGCCTGGATTCAAGTACTTGATCTTTAACTAACTGAAGTGTGACCTTGGGCCAGTCATGTATTTCTGAGTTCTGTCTTCTATAAAATGGAGAGTCAGATGTTTCCCAGCTTCCTCACAGGTAGTGTGAGGCTCATATCTCACAGATAATGTACATGAGTGTTCTGTGTAAGCAGTAGAGCAGCACAAATGATATTTGATGTTTTAAAATCATTTTATAACTCACACTAGCAAGATTTTGGATTATCTCCCTCCCATGAGACTTCCCTCCCTTCCTAGGAAGGCATAATCATTCTCTTACCACTGATTCCGTCTCTTGGGATGCTGGTGTGGAGCCCTGGAAGAACAAATTGCATTAATTGAGCTCCAAAAATATTTGAGCGGATCAATTTCCTGAGCGTTGTCAAGTGTCGAATGCGTGGACAATGAATTTTAGTGAAGAGTAATGGCCTACTTCTGTCAAGAGGCAACGAGGCAGGCGGTAAGGGGGGAGAGCTGCCGGCCTCCATGAGCTGCTCTACAGTTCACAGGCAGGGAGACATCCATCAAAAAGAGAAGAGATAGTGGAAAGCCTTAGTCGCCACGCTTCTCTTTGTTGGAGCAGAGCAATCACTGTGTTGAGCTTATTCTGGCCAGCTGTTCAGGTTATTGACTTGACAATTATTTTATCCCTCTCTTTGTTTGCTCTCACCTTAATGGGGTGATTAGGGCTGCAGGCATTCATCAAATGCCCTGGGTACCTAGGAACTCAGCCTCCCTGGAGGACTGGTGAGTCAACATTCAAGAGGAGCCTAACGCAGAGGTGAGGGCGTGGGGCTGAGTGGTAAGGGTCTTAGTGCTCCTTCCTGGGGAGGTTCATGCATGGCTGTGTCTGTTCCTGCTATGTTTCTCTGGAGAACACACCACAAGACAGCCTGAGGAGAGCCATTTCTGCTGCCCAAGCCACTTGGGCTGACTCATTGACCTCTCTGAGCCTCCTTCGCCTCATCCACAAAATAGCGATGATAACGATGCCTACCCCTCAAGGCCATGTGCTGTGCTGTGCTTAGTCACAAATACACCCATTTATTCCTGGAGTCCTTCAACATGTGTTAACTGAGCAATTACTTTGTGTCAGAGAGCATGCTGGGACTTGGGACTATAGCAGTGAAAATGGTGAAGATGCTGGCCCCCAGGGAGCTCACATTATGTACATAAAGTGTATGGTAAGTCAGTTGATGAAGAGTGCCATGGAGGAAAAGCTATATGATGGAAGTGCCAGGTGAAGTGGAGGCACCTATGTCACCAGGAAATCTGAGGTTAAAAAGACATGACACAGGTAAGGAGCAAGTCAAGCAAACAGCTGAGGGAAGAGTGTTTCCAGTAGAGGAAACCGCAAGTGCCAAGTGAGATAGTGTTTGCAAATACTTTATAAATAGTAAAGGATTGTCTCTACATGAGCTGTTATAACTCTTAAATCCAGTTAGTCTGATAACAGAGACAGAACTCTTCCCCAAGTATGTTCCTGCCTTAGTGTTGTACAAACCTCTCTGAAGGCTCATCACAAGTCTCAGCACCTCAGCAGTTCATGGAACCCCTTGGAGAAAGAGACAAGGGGTCTCCCTGTGGTTTGGATCTGTATATCATCATTTCTGTCATTTACCATTTCTGAGCCCATGTCTAAAAGAGCTACAGGCAATTAACAAGTCAATAAATTTTTCAAAAGTCAGATCACTTTTGCATTTCTCAAAGAAAAAAGAAAAAAAAACTAGTTACTGACTCTTTACTTTTCACTTTTCATCTAGTTGTGGTGGAATGGCAAAATGTGCCTCCTTGGTAGAAAATGTACGTTTCTACTGACATTTAGAAATGGCTCTGAGAGCTTCGGAGAAAAGGTTCCCTAGATGTGCAAGAACTTTCAATTATTCTGCTTGGAAAAATCATTTTTTAGAGATGCTTTTTGGTGTCAAGAGGCCTCAGCTGAGGCAGGTGGGAGAGTTAATGAGCGGAATTGATAATGACAGGTAGAAAAATTGGCTGCCAGTCAGGAAATGACAGGAATGTCAGCAGGGAGAGTGTATGGGGAGAGGGGAGAGGGAGAATGGGTTAGAGATGAGAAATAAAGATGGGCTGCAGTTGGGAAAATACTCCAGCTACTGACATCAAACAGTGCCTGCTTGAGACTGGGGGACAGAGCTTAGAGACACATCATTTAGGACTAAGAGACCACAAGGACTTTCTGATTTTATCATTTTTATGTTAGTTCTTACTTTACAACCTCAAATGAATTTAGGGCTGGTAAAGAGTGTCAGCCAACATGGTTAAGTCTGGCATTCTCTGCTGAGCCCCAAGGTGAGCTGATTATTCCCAGCTCTTTTTCTTTCAGCCTTTCTGTGGTTAGTAGCAAAGATAAGCCTGCCCTCCAGCCTTGTGCTAGTGAGCTAGAAAAAACCTCTGGCCCAATAGTTATGTTATACAAGGGAGAATGCTCACTGCCATGAGAATGGAAATGACTTTGCCCAGGACACTCAGGAACTTGGTGGAAAAGTCAGGACTATGGCTCATGTTAGGGAATTTTTCTATCATTCATAGTGCTCAAGAAGCCTACCCCATGTTCAGTACTTGTGATTTGTTGAATGGCCAGTTCATCAATGTTCCACCCAGGAAATTTATAAAGACATATTTGCCCTCTGGTTAATAGTCAAATGACAGCTATACCTACACCAAGGAAAATTGGATTCTGAAATCTTTGGAGAAGCACGTCAATCTAAGTTGGTGGGATGGGTGAAGTTGGAAGACATGGGTTCACATCCTGACCAATCACATCCTGGCTGTGAGGCTTGGGATAAGATGTAGAATCATGGAACACATGTGGCCAGGAAGGAGATTAATGGATATCCAGGCCAATTCTTCTTCCTTTCATAGACCCCTGTATCACACCTCTGAGAGGTCCTCTGGTCCTGTGATGGGGCAGGGTGTTGGAAAGTTCATTCTTACGCCAATCCAAACTCATAAATTCCTCTTAAAAAATTCCTCCAATACTATCGATACTTCTCTGGACCTCAGTTTTCTCTTATTACAAAACTGGAGATTGTTACCAGCCTGCTCTGCCTCCCTAATGGGGTATCAGTAAGGTTACATAACAAAATACAGTTAAACAATTAAAAAAGCAGTAGCGATATAGTCAAAAGTACACTGGAAATCACTGCTATTAGTATTGACTGTGAAACTGAAAAGTCACTTTGAGCTTCAATTTCCTGCTCTATGAAATAGAAATGGAAATACTTGACCTTTTTCCTTGTCAGAAATTTTGTTAGGGTCCAACAAAGAAGGTAAGAAAGAGAAGCGACATGATGTAGCCAAAGGAACATTACATTGGGACCAGAAAATGTCAGATTGCTGCCATTTAATCACTGTACATTTACACAGAAATCCTCCAATCTCTCTAAGCCTTAATTTCCCAACTAGCAAGGTAGAATTAGTTGATATTTGTGCTTTTTTGTTCATTTTTTTCCTGTGTTTTTTTGTAAAGTTGTGAAAAATCAGTTGAAATAATTGATCTGTGATTTGCACCATCACTCTGGGGCACATGCAAGGTTCCTGAGCACATGCCTTCCCCCTGCATCTCCTAACCTGCCCTACTCCTGCAGGGACACAGTCTTTACACTGATGCACCATGTGATCGAGAGAGGGAGATTTTTGCTGGTGTCTGACTACAAAGATGAGTATCTCAGGCAAGCCCTGGGGGTGCTTAAGGCTAAACACTTGACTTTGGCAGAACAAAAGGAAGTACTCCATTCTGGCCATACTCATGATGAATTAAAAAATACAGTATAGTCAAGTCACTTTTCCCTCTGGACCTCAGCCACCATCCTGACTATCACTATGAAGACCTTTCATTCAGAAATAGGCCAAGATTCAGATTCCAGCTTAAATGCACTCTTTGGTTAAAAATGTCAGAGCTAGATGAAACCTTAGATCATCTGGTCTACGCTCTTTGATTGTGTAGGATGGGGGAATCTAAGGCTCAAGGGAATTCCTGCTCTAGACTAAGTAGTAGTTATTGTCATAGCCAGGCCTGGAATTCAAGGCTTCTAACTTCAAATACAATGCTTTTTGATTCACATTGTACTGTTGTACCTCAACAACTATTGAGGTCAAATTACCTGTTAGATACTGGCTCAGACTTTATTAAATTCCAACAGTAAATAAAGCCGATCCTTGTCCCCCAAAGCTTAGAGAGTAATTGAGATGATCAACATTAAATAATAATAATAATAACTAGTCCAAGAAAAGCTCTATCCCATTCCCCTTTGTATTTCATCTCCTCAAAAGCCTTCTGTGTATAATTGGAGCCAAATTTTCAACTCTTCAAACTCATTTCTAAAATGGGCACATTCATATATTCATTCATGCACTCATCATTAAATATGTTAACGCCTACTCCTTCCACAGTATTTTAACAAGGTCTGCACACTATCAATGACACTTTAACAAAACACAGAAATCAAGGCTCCACCCCTGGCAGACACATAGATTTAATAGGTCCAAAGTAAGGTTAGAGAATCTGCATTGTGAACAAACTCACCCAGGTGACTGTGACAAGTGGCCACGTTGAGAACTCATAGCTTCCTGTGTATGAAATACTATACAAGACACTAGAAAACAGCGATACTTAAAGCCTACCCTTACTCTCAGGGAACTCCCAGTTTAGTTGGAGATGGGAGTTCAGATAGATAAGTTAACTGGCTGAGAAGTCTACAGTCTGAGTAATGCTATCCCAGAAGCAAGCCCTAGAGCCAGGGAATATGACACGGGGGCACATAAGTCACCTTGAGGCAGCTGGGGGAGGCTCCATGGAGGAGGAGATGCTTGAGCTGGATCTTAAAGGATGTATATGAATAAGCTCATGGGCAGGGTGCTGTGGGTAATTTAGGGACAGGGAAGAACAGGAAGAAGAAGTAGATGGATGTACGCAGGGAATTGCCAGAGAGAATGGGACAGGAGGAGGAGTGGTGAGAGGTAAGACTGATGAGGAGGATGGGGATAAGCCCTTGGAGGGCTTTATCCTCTGGGCAATGGGAAGGAGCCAGGGATTTATTATAAGCAGAATGACAGATCCGACTTGATGTTTAGAAGGTAACTTTGGCAGCTTTGTCGGGAACAGATTAGGACTCAGAGAAAGACAAAGGGAGATGGGAGGCAGAGGCAGTGATAAATGCTGCTTGTTGTCCTGCACAGGGCTGTGGGAGATCATGTTTGACCATGGGAGATCACTTGACAAACAGCATCTCTCTTCAGAAAGAAGACAAGTGCCATTACTTTCATTACCTGTCACTGCTTTCAGAGCAGGGTTGTGGTGGAAGAAGGAGATGACTGAAAGGTGGTTGGTATAAGAGTTAGAGGAGAGGGAGGGAGGGAAGGGGGAAGAGAATGAGGGAGTACTTGGTGTCAAACAGTGTTTAAAATATCCTTTTTGCATCACACTAGCTCTTAATTGGCACCAACTACTGAGGGGCTGATTGATCCCAGCAAGGGTCCGGCAAAACAGATAATTTCTTACAAGCTTCTGAAATTCATGAACCCTGCAGGGTCCCTACACACCAAGCTTTGTTGTTGTTGAGGTCTTGGGCTTCCTTGAAGGGATAAGTATCCAGGGGTGGCAGGTTTGGTTTTTTTCTTTTCCCCCCTTTCAAAATACAGAATATATTCTTGTAGTTAATGCCTGTGGTCTTGCTGAGCAGATGAAAAGAGGGTAGAGCAGAGAGCTGGGGTACTAAGCTACTTGTTATAAATTAACTCTTAATGTAATGGGCTCATTAAAGAGATGTTGGCTCTGAAGGATGTGTGCAGGAAATCTAATTTTGGATTAAGGGCTTGATTCATTTAAGATCTGTCCACTCTACGCTCAGGATTCAGATCAGAGAAAGTTATTGTCTACAGCAGCTTCTCATTTAGGATCAGAGCTACATGAGATTTGCTGGGCTTCACACAGGGAGAAGGGAGCCTATATTTACTACTATTTGCTACTATTGAATCTACTATTTGCTAGGTACTTTGAAGTTTTCCCCCCAAAAACCCTATCAGGGTAAATAATATTATTCTTCTTTCTCAGATGTGAAAATTCAAACTAAAAAAAAAAAAAGATTATGCAGTATGTCCAAGGACTCACAGCTGGTAAGAGTTTTGGAGAGTTAGATCTCAGGGCTACAGTCTCTGGCTTAAAGTACGCTTTCTGCCACTCGTGGAATCACTTCTCCTAACGTTGGTGTGGTACAGTCAAGGCATTTTATATATAGGAAATGTGTGGACATTGTCCCCAGCGGTATGCCCTTTAGCAGAGTCCTTTAGGAGAAAATGTTTCAGTACTGGAATACTCTGTGCTTCTTCTGAAAGCTGGTGTGCGTTTGTCTCCTAGATGTGGATTCTGTTCCTCCGGCTTTCTTCCCAGCCCTTTGGCGCATCAGAAAGCTAGCTCATACTAGCATCATTTCAGTTCAGTCGCTCAGTCATGTCCGACTCTTTGTGACCCCGTGGACTGACTGCAGCACGCCATACTAGCATAGGAAAGCTCTTAGCCTGTTAAACCCAGGACCCTAGTACCCATTGCAGATTACATAGCACCCAAGGGAATGCTCTCTCAGTTAATCCTACTGTGAATTTCTCCTTCTTGTGGTACTGACATTTTCCCTTCTTTTTGCTTTCCTGGTCGATTTTACAACAACACTAACAGCAACAAAAAGCCCTCTTCTGGTTCTTACTGTTTCTATCTCTCTGCCTCATTTTCTCCTTGGTTTGTTTAACCTTCAGTGGGCTCACACACACAAATGCCCACACACTCCTCTTTCTGAGCTGCTTTTTCACATTCTACCCTGGGGCTGGCTGTGTGTCTGTGTTTGTGTGTGCGCTGTATCCTTGTTGCTTTCAGGTAAATCCATGATGAAGGCTGACAAATCCCTCTCAGGTTAGTTAGTGACTATATGACAAATATTTGTATACTGTCAAAAAAGTGAAAAAATGCAATAAAATATTTGTAGATTTGTTCTCCGTGATGTGAAACTGAGTAACTGATTTTTTTCTTTGTACATCATTTGATGCCATGTAGATCTATGCCTTTTAAAGAGACTAACAGAAACGCCCTGTTAATTTGGTGCAGAGACTGATAAGCCTTGGCCTCACAGTCCATTAGGAAGACACGCATGTAACAGATAAATTATGATCCTGAAGGGTAGCAGAATATGTCACCTCAAAATATGCCTCTTTAGTATATGAATTATTTTGAGCTAAAGGCAATTGAGAGCCAGCAGATGCAGAAAGAAATCTTTACCTCCCCCTCCCCACACAGCCTAAAAATAAGAATATAAATTTCTCGCTTTGCAAATGAAATTTACATGTATAAAGGAAATTTCCATTTGTAAAGATGTCTCCCTAGTTACACTGGGAGACAACTCTTATCAGTTGAGAGACTTATCTGTATAACAAGACAAACTTAATTATTATTATTTTTTTTTTAAAGAAGAATTTTTACCGGGATTCTAGGTTTGGAGAACATTCCTGTAAATAAGCAATACATTTGCTTTTGAAATTCTTGGTATCTAGGAAAAAGAGAAATACAACAAAGTATATTGTTCTTGCTAATTAAAAAAAAAGGACACTATTCCCTCCAAAATGTATTAGCATTGTATTTTGATAAATTTATCCATTTATAGTATGTAAGAATTTTATTTACCACACATTTCTCCCCTCACCTTCCCATCCTCCAAAAGCCCCCAACCCCTTCTTCTTTTATTTAAACGAAGATGGCACATAAGTGTCAGTCTTCTAGCCAACCACCTCCTGGAGTCGCATTTGTGTATGTGTGTGTGATCTCTGGTGCATATGTAATTAAAACTGTTTTATTTCTCTTTCTAATATTTATCAGTTTGATTCGAGGACCCTAGCCTTAGAGTCTAGGAGGGTAGAGCGAAGATTTATCCTCTCCTATGAAACCGAGAGATGCTGTCAAAGTATAATTTCAGTAACAAGGGAGTGGAGCGCTTCTAGTCTATCTTACTTTTCTTACCTTTTTATTTTCTTTGATCCTCACATTAACACAGTGAGGTGAGGATGCTGATAATAAGAATCCCATTTCACAGCTGGGGAAATTGAGGCACAGAAACTGGTTAGGTTACATGTCCTAACCAGCTTACATCGTGCCTGAAAATTGAACCACCACATTTTTCTCTCTAACATAGTGTTCACTGGTTCCTGGGTTGGAAGAAAGATTCTTTTACCTTTGAATGTAGGAAAACAAGCAAGAGGTGAAAAACTTAGTACAAGAATAGCCAACAAAACAATTTGGCTTAATAAGAGATTTATTTCAAGTGTCAGGTGTTCTGCTGTTTTCACAGTGCAGATCAATTTCTAAGAGAATTTCAGCAAAAAGACCATCCATCCTGATCTCTGCAAAATAGATTTGATCTTTTGCAACTTGGTTCTCTCCAGACCTTTCTCACAGAGTGGGCACCATTTATGGCTGTCCCTCATTACTTTAACAGATGACTTGTTCAGTCTTAGTGAAATTGTTATTATAAATAGCAAAAGAGCAATTAATACTCTCCTCAACTTTTATGAGTTAGAACCCTCTCAGGAACATCCATTTCAGGAACTTTGATTTCAAAGGAAATGCCATCAATAGAAAATAATTATTTAACTTCCAAGCAGGCCAAGAGCTTTCCTATGCAAGTATGAGTAAATTATTATATTGGTCATTTCTTAATAAAGCAATTGAGGCAGGAAACTGCCAAAAAAAAAATTAAAAAAATCCAAACCTCAAATACTACTTATTGAAAAAAGTACACTTCAAGCAGGTTTTAACAAATGAGCATTTTAGTTTTGGAGCCCCCTGTATGACAAGGATATTTACTAAGAAACCTCGAGGCCTCATGTTCCCATCCTCTTATCTTGTCCTGTAATGGAAGAGGCATGAACCTGAAGTGGTAGAAGTTTTGTAATGTTCAGAGCAGGATTCTGAGGCAGATTCTGGTAGTCAGTGAGTAATCCTGTGGAAATGAAGATAATGTTACTAATCTCATCAGACCAGGGCAAAACATGCCTCTCCCTGGATGATTTACTTTGCTTCTAGCAAAGTTCTCTCTGCTGAAAAACACTGCTGGTTTTAAATCCAGTTTCTGTGAGAATACAGGTTGCAAAGCTTACTAAAGCAGCTAGCTGCCTTGGGAGGTGTTATTCCCTCCAGCAAGCCCAAGAAGAATTCAATTTTAACGTTGTTGGTATGGGCCAGTAAGGCTATACGGTTGAACTCCATTATTAGTCATTCTAGAATTTGGGTAATATTTTTACTGACTTTCAAGGAGTTGGAACCGAGACAGCTTTAGTCTGTATCATCAGACTTCCTCCCCAAACTCTGTGTTGTGATCCCAGGTAGAGTGACCCTGGTTTGATGGGCAATCTTGTCTTCTAGGCATGTCACAAGGAGATGCTGCTCATCACTCACAGCCATATTGCCAGGAGGATGTAAATCTGTAGTAATGCATGGAGACCGTTTCACATAATTGATTGGAGCAGGTGCTCATGAACCTTCCAGCCCAATTCCCTCAGAAGACAACCAAACAGTGAAGGAAGAGCCACTGGAAGTGTACAACTCCCCTCTGTGAGCTATTCATTAGGTTTTTAATGGACTGAAATCCTCTCTTCAAAAATTTCACCAAGTATCTGAAATGGCTTGTTTCTAGAGAACTTCACTGTGACATTGAATGACATCTAGGGACACTGGCTGCAGGTCCAACTCTAAGTGTCCTTTCACCACTGAGGTCTTATTATTATAACATTGTCCTGTGATTTCTTGATCTGACTCTGCTCTTAACTGAGGTAATCTGAATAAATAAATCAGAAGGTCCTCTCCTACTTGAGAATCATGTGGTTGTTCTGTTCTTTTAAATTCACGGAAAATATTGCTTAGCTGATGAGTTCCTTGCAGACATGTCACACTCACCTTGGTACAGTTGATTACCTCTCCCTCAGCATCTTCTTCAGGAGAAACTATTAATATGATATCTTTTCTAAGAACTCCAAGATTTGAGAAATAAAAGATTTGTGTGCCTTCAGTGTATGAAAGGACTTCTTAAGCCTTATAGGATTCTAATGATCAAGATGAGCCTAGTCCAGATAATGTGGAATATAGGGAAAATAAACAAAGTTCAGTCCAATTTCATCACCATGACTCAGCCATGAGAGCTCATCTATCTTATTCATATAATATCCATAGGACCTAGAACAGTGCTTAGTGCAAAGTAGAGACTAAATACTGTCTGGTAAAGAAGTGAATGAATTATAATTTTTATGTATTTTCTTCTACATTTTCAATCTTGCCATACATATTTTTCATGGGTATGTTGATGATGCCTGTGTTGGCTTTTGCACCTTGCTTTCTCTTTATTTGTCCTTATAGAACATGTTCCTTTGGGCCACAGAATACTCCTAGTCATTGTTTATAATGACTGATTAATATAGGAGGAGCATTTTAATACAGCTGCCTAAAAGTTGAATCTACGCTTAAAGAACTAGTGTTTTCCTATCCCTACAGGTGCTCAGAGGTAGGCTGGATGTTCAACTATCAGATATGGGTTGAACTAGACACATTGCTCTAAGACCACTTCCCCGTCAATGACTTATGAAGTTCAGAGACGAGTCTTTTGCAAAGCTAATGGACTTTCATAAAACATGACTATCATGAATCAAAACTTTTCCCAAAACCATTCTTCCCACTCATACATTGTACTACTCGATACCCATTACTACCTAAGTTTATAATGTAAACTTGAAAAACAGTGGAGATTTATCTCCTTGGAAATAGCCACTAATTCAGAATTTCCATTCAATTAACAAGTAATAAGCAAGTTCCTATGTGCCGGGCACATTTTGAGATGACTAAATCTCAATCTGACCTCACTGAATTTAGTTCACAATTAATAACACTATATGAGGCAATAGGGATACAAGGAAGGAAAAACACCTTCTCTGTTCTAGTGGAACTCAGCAATGGCAGGGGGTGTGGGAGATGGACCTAAGCAAATAACCATGAGGAAATGAGGTAAAAGCTACAGAAGAGGCATGCAGAAGGGGCTGCCTTGGCACCCGTAAGAGCAAAGTTAATTCTGCACTGGAGTGATGCTTGAGGTAAGGAATAGACTGACAACTTTTAACAAGGCAGAAGTATTAAGTGTCTCAAAACAGGGCAGAGAAAATGTGGGAGTTCATTCATATAGAAGAGAGAGGGGTTTTTTTTTTGCCGGGAGGTGATCAGAAAGGACTCCTGAGGGACATCCAACCTTGCCTTGACCAGTGGATATGAGAATGGAGAAAGGGTTCTATTGCATCTGAATAAATCCAGTGACTAGAATCTGTTCAAATCCCTAGGACATGCTGGTTGCTTTTTGTTTAATGGGTTAACTTTTTTGTTTGTTTTTGACCTTCTAATAATCTGAGGAAGGATTTATAGCATAGCCGGCACACTGGACTGTTGTGGTGGTGGGCTGAGAACATGTGAGCCACGCTGACCCTCCTTTAGCGAAGCTCTTTTCCTCCTGGAACAGGCCAGCTGTCCTGGCATCAGCATTAAGACTGTAGCCAGGGTCTCCTCTCTACTGCTGTGTACTTATCTGCCCCTCAACCACTTTGTGTAACTACCTCTCTGACTGAAGGCTTGCAGTAGCATTTCTGCCCATTCAGGGCATTACCTGTCCCATATCCAGGTGGAGGGCAGATGACTATTTAGAAGAATTCAGGAGAGCTGAAGTTCCAAGGGGCAAACGGCCTTCTCTCTTCCATGGAAAACAAGAGATGAATCCTGGAGGAAAAAGAGAAGCTTCTTAGGAAGGGAAGAATATTTATCTTCATGAAAGCAGCCATAGATGGCCATGGCAGGCAGTGACCTTGGAGATGGTCTACTTCAAATACCTGTGACATAAATGAGGCCATGGAAGGACTCAGCAGGAAGTGGTTTGCACAGACCTGGTTCATGCTGTGTCAGAGGCCTGAAGGTGCTGAAAAAGACCCTGAATTCAGAAGCAGAAAATCTAGGTCCTAGTCTTCTGATTCAGATTAAATAAGAAACTAATGAGAAAAAGTAATAACAGCAAGTGTGTATAGCATTTCCTAAGTGCCAGGCTCTGCTGTGTGTGCCTTTACATACATTAATTCTTTTACTCCTTTTAGTATCTGTACCTGCTTTATGAGATAGGGGCTATTATAATCCCTGTTTTAGTGCTGACCCATGAAAGTGATGCCTATAGAAAATAAAGCATTTTAATCTAAAGCAGAACATAATAGTCCCAGTGAACTTCCTGGAGTTTTTGGAGGTTCCAATGAGATCAAGTCTGTGAAGCCATTTTGGAAACTGTTAAGAGCTGTACACCCATGAGTGGCTCCCTTTACACTATAGTTTACCCACATTTTCCTTCTCCATCTGTACTGAGCACCTACAAGTTGAGTGGCATGAAGCCATCACTGCAAGAAAAATAGATGGAAGAGACCTAGCTCTTCCCTCAAAGACTGACCATCCATTAGGGGAGGTAAGACATTCAGGTGAAAGACTGCAAAGTAAGGAAGATGAACTAAGTGTCAGAATGCTGAATTAAATAAGATACATAAAATCATGTCATCTGCAAACAGAGATTAATTTTACTTCTTTCAAATTTGGATGCATTTTTTTCCTTACATAATTGCTCTAGCTAGAAGTTACAGAATTATGTTAAATATTTGACAAAAGTGGGCATCCTTGCTTTGTTCCAGACCTTAGAGGAAAAGCTTTCAGTTTTTTGCCATTGACTATAATATTGATTGTGAGTTTTTCATATATAGCCTTTATTGTGCTGTGATAAATTCTTTATTCATAATTCTTTTGAGAAATTTTATCATGAAAGAGTGTTGGATTTTGTCAAATGCTTTTTTTTTTTTGCATCTATTGAGAAGATTTTGCCATTTTTTCCTTCATTCTGTTAATGTGGTTTACCCTTGCATCCCAGGGATAAATCCCACTTAGTCATGGTGCATGATACTTGAAATATGCTCCTGAATTTGGTTGGTTAGCATTTTACTGAGGATTTTTACATAAATTTTCAATGGAGATCATGATTTTCTTCTCTTGTGGTGTCTTGTTTAGCTTTGTTATCAGGTTGATGCAGACCTCAGAAAATAAGTTTGGAAGTGTTCCCTGTGCTTCTAGTGTTTGGAAGAGTTTAAGAAGGATTGGTATTAAATCTTTAAATGTTTGGTAGAATTTATCTGTGAGCAATCTGGCCCTGGGTTTCCATTTCTTGGGACTATTTTAACTACTGATTCAGTTTCCTTATTTGTTACTGACATGTTCAGGTTTTCTACTTCTTCTTGATTCAGTCTTGGTACATGGTGTGTTTCTAGGAATTTATCCATTTCTTCTAAGTTGTCAAATTGTTGATATACAATTTTCATCATAGTCCCTTATTTTATTTCTGTGGCACTGGTTATAATATCCCACTCCATTTCTGACTGTAATTACTTGAATCTTCTCTCTCTTTTCCTAGTCTAGCTAAGGTTTGTCAATTTTGTTATTTCTTTCAAAAAACCAACTCTAAGTTTTGTTGATTAAAATTTTTAAATTTCATTTATTTTGCTTTAATCTTCACATCACTTCCTTTCTTCTGCCAACTTTGGGCTTAGTGTTTTCTTCTCTTTCTAGTTCCTTGAGACAATCCCTATGGAAAGCAGTAGAGAGGTTTTTCAAAATATTAAAAATAGAACTACCACATGATCCAGCAAATTTTACCTCTGGGTGTATATGCAAAGGAATTAAGATCAGAATCTTGAAGATATACTTTCATGTTTATTGCAGCATTATTCACAGTAGCTAAGATAGGGGAGCAATGCAAATGTCCAATGATAAATGAATGGATAAAGCAAATGAAGTATATACATATAATGAAATATTGCTCAACTTCAAAAAGAAGGAAATCTTGCCATTTGTGACAGCATGAATGAACTAGAGGTTATCATGCTAAGTGACATTAGCCAGATACAGAAAGACAAATGCTACATAATACATCCTGTATAAGGAATCTAAAATTGTCAAACTCATAGAGAGACTAGAGGGTGGTTTGTAGGGTCTGGGGGACTGGGGAAAGGAGAGGCATTAGCCAAAGGGTACAAAGTTTCTGTTGTATAGATGAGTATGTCTTAGAGAACTGCAGTTAACAATACTGTACATATACTTAAAATTTTGCTAAGGCTGTAGATCTTGTGTTCTTATTGCAAAATAAACATAAAACAAACATATAGAGTAACAGGAAACTTTTAGAAGTGATGGATGTGTTTATGGCATAGAATATGAGGATGTTTTCATGGGTGTATACCTACCCAAGCTCATCAAGTCGTACGCATTAAATATGTACAGGCTTTTGTGTGTTAGTCATACCTCAATAAAAAAAATTTTTAAGATATAGGAATTTAGAGCTTGCATCCTGATTGTGGACTGGGAAGGAGGTTTCACCAAAGTCCCTTTTGGAAGATTGTTTCAAAACTGAACTATAAAAAGTCGGTAACTCTGAGTTGTTTTGTCTCCTTCTCAATTCTGATTTCCCATTGGATGTACTATGACTTCCTCATATTATTAAAAAAAAATTTTTTTCTGTATTTTACATTAGCTTAGGGATGTGTTTGAAATCCAAAATGAAAGCAGTTCTGCTGGTCCTGTTTGGTCATCACAAACAGACTAAAGCTACACAAGCTTTCAGAGGTTCCATTATCTTTTTATGAATAACAGGCCATCAGGCCAATGAACCAGGTTATTGTCATTCCATTTGTGTCTCTCAAGTCATTTTTTCATCTCAGCTAATCAGAGGATAAAGTTGATCCTTCTCCCCCTTCTGCCACTATCCTCATTTCAGTTGCCTGTGGTTTCACGCTGGGCTGGGCTATTTGAAATCGGTTATAAAACACCCAAGAAGAGATATAATTTTCAAATTTTCCCATAGGGAAGTGAGTCTAATAAATGTAAAGTACTAGCAATTTGGCTGCTTAAGGTGTAATGATTTTTACATCAATGTGCAGGATCTGAGGTAGGCATAAATTCCCAGGAGTAGTAAGTATCACTGGTGGCTAAATCCAAGGTTGCGCAGAGGTTTCCCAAACAAGCAAGGAAAGAGGTGAGCAAGAAAGAGCTTTCTTGTGTGGAACTCAAGCTCTCCTCAGGGCTTACCCTGTGTCAGTTTTAACACAAGACTGGGGAGAAGGACCCCCAGGGGAACCACTAGCTCCTTACTTCCCAAGAGTTCTGAAAGGATATATTCCTTCTCTTAGGGAATTGGCCATCTTCTGGCCCTCAGTCTGGCAGGTTCACACCTGATTTTATGAGCACCAAAGTGTTCATTCTTCTCTCATGGAAGATCTAGACTAGCCAAGTTCATGTGTGCATGCTTAGTCACTCAGTTGTGTCCAACTCTTCCTGACCCCGTGGACTGTAGCCTGCCAGGCTTTCTGACCATGGGATTTCCCAGGCAAGAATACTGGAGTGGGTTGGCATTTCCTACTCCAGGGGATCTTCCTGACCCAGAGATCGAACTCGCATCTCCTGTGACTCCTGCATTGGCAGGCAGATTCTTTATCTTTGAGCCATCTGGGAAGTCCAATCAAGCTCATGCTGCTGCTGCGGCTAAGTCGCTTCAGTCATGCCCGACTCTGTGCGACCCCATAGATGGCAGCCCACCAGGCTCCCCTGTCCCTGGAATTCTTCAGGCAAGAACAATGGAGTGGGTTGCGATTTCCCTCTCCAACGCATGAAAGTGAAAAATGAAAGTGAAGTTGCTCAATCGTGTCCGACTCTTAGCGACCCCATGGACTGCAGCCTACCAGACTCCTCTGTCCATGGGATTTGCTGGGCAAGAGTACTGGAGTGGGTTGCCATTGCCTTCTCCAAGCTCATGAGGTTGAGGTAAAAAATTATAGATTCCCAGTGAAGGACCATGGCCACAAGGACCAGAATGTATAAATCATATGGCAGACCCGATGTGTCCCAGAGGAATGCTTCCCTAGGAAGCTGAACTTTACTCAAAATTTGCTTGTTCAGAATGGAGTCAAATCAGAGGAATCACATGCATTGGATGGTAAGAGTGGCAGGCTGTCCATTCCAAGTTTAGATTCTAACAACTTTCCACCTCCAGCATATTGCCTAGATGGGCACCACACTTCTCCTTTCTGTGATGGTTTTTACTGATACACTTCTGACTCACCATCCCTCTGTACTCTTCCTAATGTAGCCTTCTTATTGCAGTGGTTGTCCACACTGGCTGGACACCAAGTTCTGAAAACAACCTCAATCTCTGGTGTCTTGACCTACTCAATGTTTACAGACTTCAGGGGAGTGTTGTCCCTCAGCTGGTTGCCCTCCCTATAAGGAGCTGTCACTGGGCTCATTAGGGGTCGCTTAGCACAGGAAAGGAGTCCGAGGGTCCCAGTTCTGCCCCTAAATTTCCTGGTTATATTGGCTACAAATTTGCTGTGTGACTTTTAGGAAGTTAGTGGCTCTGAAACTGACTGAATTTTTGCCTTAGCAATTATGAAGTTCATAATCAAATATGTCAGTTCAGTTCAGTTCAGTCACTCAGTCGTGTCCGACTCTTTGCAATCCCATGAATCGCAGCACGCCAGGCCTCCCTGTCCATCACTAACTCCCGGAGTCCACCCAAACCCATGTCCATCGAGTCGATGATGCCATCCAGCCATCTCATCCTCTGTCGTCCCCTTCTCCTCCTGCCCCCAATCCTTCCCAGCATTAGGTCTTTTCCAATGAGTCAACTCTTCGCATGAGGTGGCCAAAGTATTGGAGTTTCAGCTTCAACATCAGTCCTTCCAATGAACACGCAGGACTGGTCTCCTTTAGGATGGACTGTGTGGATAGTCACAAAAATAGAAACAGACTCACAGACATACAGAACAGATTGGCTGCCCAGGAGGAGATGGGGGGAGTGATCAATTAAGAGTTTGGGATTAGCAGATGCAAATTGGTATACATACAATGGATAAACAGTAAGGTCCTACTGCATAGTGCAGGGAACTATATTCAATATCTTGTAATAAATCACAATAGAAAAGAATATGAAAAATGATATATATATATATCTATATATAACTGAGTCACTTTGATGTATAGCAGAAATTAACACAACATTGTTAATCAACCATACTTCAATAAAATAATTTTTTTTTAAAAAGATCACCTTCATTTAGTGGCCAAGCCAGGATAGAGTCCTGACGACTTTTTTCCCAGCACAGCTCTTTTTCCTCAGTTCCAGACCTGACATTTTTAGCTGGGTCTGGTTTACTCCCTGTTTACCCCTGCATTATGAGTATATCTCTGTCCTCTCCTCTCCTTAATACACATCCTCAAGAAGAGACCTTGATGGTCATAAATTTTGGAGACAGTAAGACATCTTCAAGAAATATTTTTCTACTGGGCTGTTTCATGTGTTTCAGTTAAGAAATGAGTTCAACTGCAAGTAAGAGAAAAACAAATTAAAGTGGCATTAAATAATATACAGAGATCTATTTTTCTATCAAGCATTAAAAAATCCAGAGGTGGGCAGTCCATCACTGGCATATCACCCATAAATGTAAGTGATGACTGTAGGTTCTCCTATGCTGCTCAGAAATCCTGTGTGTGTGTGTGTGTGTGTGTGTGTGTGTGTGTGTTTTATTGATCTCAAGATAGCTGCAAGAGTACCAGCCATCACAATCTTCTAATTAGGAGACATGGAGAAGGGCAAGGGCCACAACATGTGCCATGCATACAAGGATTAAGGACCAACGCACTCCAAGCTCCTATGTCACATAACCAACCTAGTTGTTGAGAGTATTAAATGATATCATGTATATTAAGGGCCTTAAATAGATCTTGGCACATTATGAGTACCTCAATAAGTGGTAATTCTCTTTTTTCATAGAAATGTTAGATAAAGTCAAAAGACAGAAACGGGATGGTGGTGGGCACTAGGCTTCCTGCGCCGTTATATTAATTTGTCTGGCTCAATCATTTTTGTAAAGAGCTATTTGAGTTTGAAGCTTTGGAAATGGAAAGCAAGCAGTCAGAAAGCTTTTTGAATTGACAGGAGATAAGCTAGTAGATAATCCATCATCTTAAATTGTCTCCCTTTGATCATGCTCTGCTACTTTTTTCCTGATGATTTCACCAATAATGACTTCTACTAACTTTCTATGTGCCTTTTAAAGCAAGAGATGATTTATAAGTAAAAATATCCTCCCAGACTCTGTTTGTGACCTTGAAAATTAAGAGAAATCTGATTCACTGTTCTAACACTTTGCACTTCTTCAACACGTGTTCAAAACATTAAAAACTGAAGCTCAACTTAGTCACTCCTGGTGTGGTGAGGTGGAAGGGGAATTTGAAATTGTATGATTTAGTCTCTTGTTTTTCAGATGAGGAAACTGAGGAACAGAGAAGCAGGGAGAATTTCCTAAAGTTACCTGACATGGCAGAACTTAGACTAGAACCTGGGCATTCTGCCTCCTAGTCTTTATAACTTCTCTTCCTTTATGCTCCAGTCTAATTAGTGTTTTAAGCAAGTCACTTCCACTTCCTTGGGTTTCATCCTCAGGTGGGAGATGGACTGGGCCAGCAGTCTGCTTGGGCATTTCTTCACAAAGCCACAGTCAGACTGCTTGCTCCTGCTGCCTCTGCTCCCTTTCAGACCATTATTCTAGCATCTGAGACCTATGGCATAGGCAGGACAAGGAGGCAAAATACTGATCCAGTTTGTGGTGGCAAACTGAGACTGAGCAGTGACCTTCAATTCCACGTGTGCTCCAGTGACTCTAGGGAGGGATTGCTGTGAGGAGCAACATCATACAAAGTTTAGAGGAAGAACATGTTGAGGCTTATTATTGTGTGTTGCAATGTGTACTCTTTAGGCTGCGGCAAATTGGAATTCTGCTCTATCTTACCAGCTGAACTTCCCAGTCAAGTTGAGCCAAGTTACTTAGTGTCAATTGCTTCATTATATTAATAATAAAAATACCTAGATTGGAAGGTTGTTCAATGAATACCTGGTAGGTATTCAGTATCATGGTA
Source organism: Giraffa tippelskirchi (assembly GCF_054371585.1). Taxonomy (NCBI): domain Eukaryota; kingdom Metazoa; phylum Chordata; class Mammalia; order Artiodactyla; family Giraffidae; genus Giraffa; species Giraffa tippelskirchi. The sequence goes on along the minus strand of NC_137276.1, from coordinate 155,663,621 downwards.
ATAGCAGCAGCACATTAGCAAAAATATTTAAAATGAAACAGTTGGAATGGATTGGTGATTCTTAGCCTGTTCTAGATATGGAAATGACCACCATCACAAATACACACACACATATGAATGTGCAAACAATTTAGGGGGTTTATAACATTCCTGAAATCCATACATGGGCCTTATGGGATCCACGGATTCTAAATTAGAAATCTCCAGAGAATATCACTCTATCAGGTTCCTTCCTGTTTGATCAGTGACTCAGTAAAATTTTGTTAAGCTTCCCTAACAACTAGAGAAGCATATCTAGATGTTCTGTAAACCAACTGAATTAAACTTTGCAACAAAAAGACGCTTTGGCAGGAGCCTGAAATAGAATAAGACTAGGAAATTTGATGGGAGAAATTAAAAGTCTCAAATTTTACATTAACTCAGAATCCAGTTAGTAGCTATTCGAAATTAAGGAATTAAGTGCTCATTATAATTTTACAAAATGAGAAAATGCCAAATGTGAGATGCTAACAGTTTTTAGAGCCTGAAGCCCAGAGAAGAAGGAGTGTCTCTTGGTCTTTTGGTCAGGCTTTCTATGATCATGGGGACTCCATTTGCTCAGGGATAAGGCTGCCAGGAGCCACTGGAGCCCCTTTGCAGATAAAGCACTGGGTCCTATTAATCCCCAAGGTCCTTTGTGAAGTCAGGGAGAGTGAGGATATCTGGTTCATTCATTTGTTTGTTTTCAAAGACCTTTAATGAACCCTGCCCTGAAGCTTTGCGGGTTTCAGTCTGAGTGAGGATGATGCTCTCCGACACCCCTTGTACATTTCCCAGACCTTTCCTGAGACCCTCTATGTGCAGGGTTCTGGGATAAGCCATGCTACCAGGGATGCAAAGGCAAACAGCTTTTTGTTTTAATGTGGACAGATTTTCCTAGTGTATACTCTCCCTGGCTATATTTTCTGGCATGTTCTTTCTGATTATACTTTCACTCTAATTATTTTATTTGTGACTTCCAGAAAGCCTGTAAGAGCTGTCTGACAGGAGGTTTTGGTCCTATTATGTAGAAGAGCCTGAACACAGAGAAGGTGAAACTTGTTCTGGGTCATAGTGAGAAGAAAACTTTTGTCTCCTGATTTGAATTCAGCCACTTTCCACTGTGCTGGACTGCCTGTGACTTGCTTGCTTTAATATGAGAGAGACATACAAGGGTATTGCCATGTACTCAGTCATTCATGTCAGAGTCTTTTGCAACTCTGTGGACTGTAGCCTGCCAGGCTCCTCTTGTCCATGGGATTTCCCAGGCAAGAATACTGGAATGGGTTGCCATTTCCTTCTTCAGGGTATCTTCTCAACCCAGGGGTCGAATCCGTATTTCCTGTGTCTCCTGCATTGCAGGTGGATTCTTTACCCGCTGAGCCATCTGGGATATATAATTATATATATAATATATATGTTATATACATACTGACTGTGATGCAAGGCAATAAAAGGAAACTATGGAGTCAGAGATAAAAGGAATCCTTTTCAACTGGCCAAGGGAAGGGAGTAAGGGAGTCTTTGGGGAGAGGAGCTTGTTAGTTCTTTTTCTTCTTGATGTTCCCCAGACAGACTGAGGGAAAAAAAAGAACTCAGAAATTTCTTTAAGTCTCCCAATCTTGGGAAGATTATAGCTGATCCATAGCCACACAGCGTGCACACTGCTAGTTTTCTGATAAAGTACTTTATTCATTCCTGGAACAAATATTTACTAAACACTCCTCTCAACTGTCACTCTCATGATGGAATAGGAGGTTTTATGTTGACAGTATTGATTCATATAGACATGTAGACACACATAATGTGTGGTATACACACATATACTTTCATTTTCCCACTGAGCCAAACATTTCTGTTGAGGTACCCACTACTGAGTCTGTATTAGTTTCCTGAGTCTGCCATAACAAAGTACCACAGACTTATTCCCTCACAGTTTTGGAAGCCAGATGTCTGAAATCAAGACATTGGTAGGGTTGGTTCCTACTGGAGGCCCTGAGGAAGAGGCAGTTTCTTGAATGTCTTCCAGCTTCTGGTGGTTGCTGGCAATGCTTGACATTCCCTGGTTTGCAGCTGCATCAGTCCAGTTTCTGTATTCATCTTCACATTGCCTCATCCCCTACATCGGAGTATCTCAAATCTTCCTCTCTTTTCTCTTATAAAGACATTAACCATTCGATTTATGGTTCATTCTAAGTTGAAGATGATCTCATCCTGAGATCCTCAACTTAAGTTTTATTTACAAAGACCCTATTTCCAAATAAGGTCACATTCACAGGTATAGTGGTTAGGATTCACGTGGTTAGGATTCAGGTATATTTCTCGATAACATGATTCAGCCCATTATAATGTCCAAATGAGACTTTGCTTATCTTTATTTTGAGAAGATGTATGCTTTCCAGTGAACACTTATCTAATTTGTAGCAGTGATATATTTCAAAGAGGCTGACATTCCATATAAATGAAGGGAAAATGTCTTAGTTGAATGAACAAGGAGGCTAGATGAGAAATACACCACAAGTGCTACACACGCAGCAGCAGTTGAAAGGATATTCTTGTGGATTCATTCCTCAGCAATAAGGCACTCTGAACCCCTAGAAGAGTGGTGTGATTACAAGTGTCTAGGTATTATCTGTTATGCCGAGAGACTCAAGATTACTCTCATATCAAGTATCTGGACTTATTTAACTTAAGAAGTCTTAGATAAATTTTTTGTTGTTGTTACACTGTACAACTCAATGGGTATTTCAGACAGTGTGTTCCTTCAGCTTTCAATTTTCTGAATAGAATAGGGGTACTTGAATTATACTGGGCAATTATACTGGGCAATGGAGATCTCATGTAAGTGGGTTGTGTATAATAAGGAAGACAGGTGACTAGAACAAGAGCTTGTTTGGGCATTGTGAAAGAGTAAGGATTCAGACAATCCAGTTTTGATTGGTAGCATGTTAAAGTACAGTTGCTACAGACGTTTTCTTTGACTCAGAATGTAAATGGAAAAATTAAACTCAATTAAACTGTCTTCACTGGTTCCCATTACATTTTAGCTTATGGATCATTATTTATTACTTTTTCAGGATGAAATAGGAAATGAAACAGAACAACAATTTAGATTGGGAGTATAGTTTCAATACTTTAAATGATGCAGACTTTCCTTGGTTAAAAACTGATTATTTATAATAAATCAAAGCTGAGTTTTTTTTTAAATTTAATCTGTCCAGGAAGACATGGTTATTAAATGTTAGCCGCTCAGTTTTTAATTTCTTAAATCACCTCTTAAATCAGAAAGTACACATGGCAAGTCTAATGCTTTCTGGAGAGTTTTTTAAACTGTAAGCCACTTTTAGAAAACAGTTTCTTTCCTTCACCTGAGGACAATAGGTGAAAAAGTAGGTAGCAGCCGTGACACTTCACCCAACATCTTCTGTCCTTTCTTTAAGGGGTGTTGAATGTGCCTAATGAAGTCTGACATGTTTTCACTACCTATGAAATATCAAAATGGCAGATTCTAACGTTTGCTTTATCTAAGGATGCTTTCATACCTTATGCTTCACCTTGTCAGTTTGAATTGATATCAGTCTGGGACAAGTCACAAATATTAGCTTGACTCCCTGTCATAGTTCAAATTGCTCAGATCAGCTCCTTAAATGTGTGGTGTAATGTGTGAGGCCATGGGTATGATGGAGAATATACTGAGCTACAGTAAAAAGCCTAGGTTCTAGTCTCAATTTTACATTTACCATCTATGTAAGACCTGGCAAATCAATAGAACTCAACAGATATTTGTTGAGCACCTACAATTTGCCAGCCTTTATGGAAGAGGAGAGCAGAGAGAGGAAATGGGCATGGATGCGAAAGAATGGCCAGATGTGGAGGCACATGCATAAACAACTCCAGTGTGATGTACATAGAGACTTGAGCTGAAAGGACAAGATAGAGACGTAACAAGCAGAGGGTGGAGCAATTGCTTAAGTTTAGGGGCCAGATAAGGAAAAGTTTAATGGAGGAGGCTGATCCATGAGCTAAGACTTAAATGTAGGGTGGGATTTAGGCACGATGGATGGGGAAGATGGTATAGGTGGAGTGAACCATACGTGGAGGTGGTAAAGCTCAAGGCAGGTTCTATAAAGCCTGATAAAGGGTTTGTTCACGGGCACCTTCAGTGGTGTAGGTGTAGTGCAGTGAGTAGAGAAAGCTGGAGCTAGGAAGGTACAGAGCTGAGTACAAAGAAGGGTTTGAAAAGCTAAGGTCCCTGTTGAGATTAGCCTAGTTTTAAGAAGTAAAAGGAGAAGAAGGAAGAGAAGGAGGAGAAGGAGGAGCAGGAGTTGGAGGAGGAGGAGGGGGAGGAAAAGGAGGAAGGAAGGAAGAAGGAAAGAAAGGAAGAAAAGCTAGTTTAGGACATGCGTATGTCCCTACTCAGCACCTCTGCATGGTCAGTGAACAAAGAGGAAATGCCCTTTCAGTGGTCATGACCTGTCACAGAATTAAAGACCTAGTGGATCATAGAGGCCTGACGTTTTTACCCAAGTCACTTTGACAGGTTTTGTGAGAAAAAACAATAGATTTGCTTGTGTGTAAATCCATCCTAAGTCTGTGAAGGGTCGTCCTTACACTATGGGAAATGAGAAGGCATAAAAGTAGCATTAATAACATTGATCTGAGATTTGGTGATTTACAACTCTTGGGAATCCATTGCTTAGTAAAGTAGGCATTGAAATTATTCAATTTTATACTTAAGTAACCATAAGAGATAAAAGGGTCTCATTTTGAAAAGGTTGATTGACAGGGTAGTTAACTGTGCCAGAAGTTACCAGATTTTGACCATAACTGTGGTTCAACATTGGGACAATGTTGGTTACTTAAAAAAATTCAAGTCAGTTCTTGATGAGAGTATGAATCTAAGTTTTACAGTCAGCACTGTAAAGTTTCTTTGAAAGAGTCACCTTCTCTGGGTTCATGACACTTCATATTTAAAATAAAAGAGATGAAACTGATTTTTTCAGGCTTCTCTTTCTTTTCTTTGTAATGATTGATATGCCAGCATCATGTCAAACCATCATCCAGATGTGGTTTTCATCCACATATTATAAGATATTCAAATAGACTGAATTTTCTTGTGTTTAAATATAGAACTAATGCATGTATGGAATTTTAAATTATTCAAATAGTGCAGAAGAACAAAAATAAAACATAAAGTTACCCTTCATTTTATTATCAACCCTCTCTCCAGAGATAACCACTGTAAGTATTTCCTCTTTTTAGTTTTACTAGTAATTATTGTTTAACTTTATATAACATACTGAGATCCCTACTTTTTGATGTGTTAACTCTAGGTAGACCTATTACTTTCTAGATATAAGGTCTAAGGAGTTTACTCATTGACATTACCATCCACTTTTACTTCCTCTTCTACTTCCTAATTTTTGTTAGCTTGATTATTATTTTTGGATATTCTCTTAGTTGTCTTCATGAATTTAAGTAATACAAATAAACTCTATTTCATGATATATCAAACTTTAGACAGCTAAAAACCCCACTATAAAGAAAATGACAATGATATACCCGATTCAGTTCAGTCACTCAGTCTTGTCCGACTCTTTGCATCCCAACGGACTGCAGCACTCCAGGCTTCCCTGTCCATCACCAACTCCCAGAGTTTACTCAAACTCTTGTCCATCGAGTCGGTGATGCCATCCAACTATCTCATCCTCTGTCATCCCCTTCTCCTCCTGCCTTCAATCTTTCCCAGCAAAGGGTCTTTTCCAGTGAGTCAGTTCTTCCCATCAGGTGGTCAAAGTATTGGAGTTTCAGCTTCAACATCAGTCCTTCCAATGAATATTCAGGACTGATCTCCTTTAGGATGGACTGGTTGGACCTCCTTGCAGTCCAAGGGACTCTCAAGAGTCTTCGCCAACATCACAGTTTGCCCATCTCCAAATTTGTCTTTCCTCTGTAATTGTTTTTATTTTATAAAATTTCTTACATCTACATTGTCTCCTATAATTGACATACATCTTATTATATAACAGATGAATTAGAAAAAAGAAAGTGAATGGCCAGAATTACCATATTATCATTATGTAAATATTCTATATAGAACCAGGAAGTATGGATTAAGCCATATAAAAGGAAATATTCTATTCCATTTACATATTTCAGGTTAAAGGAGAATCTTCCAAATGTCCCATCTAATAGATTCTATCTTACTTGATTTCTAGTCCCTCTTATTTCTCAGTTATTCTCTGCTGTCCCATTTCATCCTCTTTGTCAAATTTCTGTTATATTTTGATGGAGAATCACATTTCAAGTAGTATTTTTTAATCAGAGTATAACGGCATCCAAAAGTGTCTTACATGTATTTACTTTTAGATTTGATTGATGTTTTTTTGGGTATAGAGTTCTATGCTGAAATTCTTTTCCCTCTGAAGTTTGAAGATTTTTCATTGTCTCCTAGCATCCGAGAAGTGTTGATAGGAAGTCTGATAGTAAGTGACTGCCTCATTGTTCTGACATCCAGATTTTCGCTTTGTCACTAGAATGACCAGCTTTCAACATGATGTCCTTTTCATGGTGATGTCCTTTTCCACTAGTCCTTCTTGGCATTTAGCACCACTGTGGGAGTCAAGTTGATGACAGTGAGAAGCAATATGATGTACCAGACTGAATAAAGGATCTGCGGTGACTTGAATTCAAGTTCTAAAATTTGCCACTCTTTCCATCTTTAACTGTGTGAAATTCTATATCTTTACTTAGGCTGAATTTTTTTCTCCAAGGGAAAATGATAATAGTCTCAGATCTGCTCTTTCCTGCCACGCTTCATTATCTTGCAGGATTATTGTTGTTGTAAACTACTGGGAATAAAACTGCTTTGGAAATTGTAGAATTGTATATTAGGGTCAATATTACTACAGTGGGTATGGGCAGGAGAAAGAGTATGATGTTACAGAAAAACTGGGTTCTTATTTTTCCCTTTATCATATGTCACTTTGCCTGGAGGTGCAGATATTACCATGGGGTCATTACTCAGGCAACCTTCTGAGGCAAGCTTGCTAGTTAGGAGACTTGGCCCCTGATACCTACCAGGCAGTTTTATAGGGCATCCCTCTTTCTCAGCAACTCTTAAAGAGGGCACTGGATATGCTCAGGGAGCCTGAGTGATACATGACCTGTTCATTTATCCTTTTTAGTATAACTCCTCACCGACTGAAAAGTAGAAATGACACACATACTAATATACTGTGTAGCTTCTAAGTTCTTTGATTCATAAATAGAGTAACAGGAAATCATTTAAGTTACTGTTTGGGACATTAGCTTGAATGCTTCTGGGAAGTCTCTTTCTTATTCAACATATTTTTGGAGTTAAAATAAAATTTAGCTTCTGAAGTACATTACCAGGAAGTATCAAACAATGATGTAGGCTGGAAGGGGAGAGAGTAAATTATAATCTGAAAATATCAGATTTGAGAAGAATCTTCCCATCATAATTAGAATTCCCATCTACAAATAAGGAAACTGAGACTCTCGCTAAGGCAGGAACTTGCCCAACGTCACATGAGCTGGGTGGGAAATACATTCCAGGACCCCTAACTCCATTCCATAGTTATTTTACCCAAAGAGGTCTCTTAACAGTCTTAAACTTTTACTAGATTGCTGTGAAATAAAGAGCTGAGAGTCCCTGCAACATGTATACTCTTGAGTCTGTATTTAGTGGAAACCAGTAGGTGGCAGTACCTCTGAGTATTTCCTGTGACATCCTGTGTGGAACGTGTTCACAAGCATTGATCCAGGAATATCTCACTGTAGTCATGGGAATTAGGGATTTGGGGATCACCTTGAAGATTTAAGGAAACAAAATTCAGGAACATGAACAAGTTTACACAACTTATAACATTTGCTTTTGATAAAAGGCAGAGACTGAATTCGAATTTGAATCTAGTTTAGTCACTGGACTGGTTCTCAAAGTGAACTGAAAAGAAAATCTAGGAACCCCAATGTCCTCAATACTCCAGATTGTTTCAAGTTTCTCAACACATGTTGTGATAAACAAAGATGCACAGGCAGCCACATTTAAAATAGTCAGTTGTTGGCACAATTCAAAGGAGTTTTAGTGATCCCACATTTATTTTATGGTGGAGTTCAGGTTTGAATATTCAGGGTTGATTTCCTTTAGGATTGACTGGTTTGATCTCCTTGCAGTTCAATGGACTCTCAAGAGTCTTCTTCAGCACCACAATTTAAAGGCATCAATTCTTTGGTGCTCAGGCTCCTTCATGGTCTAATTCTCACTTCTGTACATGATTCCTGGAAAAAACCATAGCTTTGACTAGACGGACCTTTGTCAGCAAAGCGATGTCTCTGCTTTTTAATATGCTGTCTTGGTTTGTCACAGCTTTTCTTTCAAGGAGCAAGCATCTTTTAATTTCATGGCTGTAGTCACTGTCTGCAGTGATTTTGGAGCCCAAGAAAATAAAATCTGTCACTGCTTCCACTTTTTTTCTTTCTATTTACCATGAAGTGTGGGGTCTCTAGTCTTCAGGCAGCATGTCTGCTGACGGGTGGGGTCATGTTTCGGCCACAGTTAGTTGTTTGGCCACAGACCCTCAGTGCAGGTCCACAGGCAGGTGGGCAGCACCAGATGTTTGAGGTAACTAAGCCCCATGTGGCTTTCACACAGTAGAAGGAGCTCCCCAGTAAGGCTGCTGCCAGCCTTCATGCCCCCAAGGTGAGGACTCACCCACCTTCTGGAGATTGTTCTAGTCTAGCAAGTAGGTCTGGCCCAGACTCTGCTTTTGCCAAGTGTCCCTCTGTGTGTGTGTGTGTGTGTGTGTGTGTGTGTGTGTGTGTGTGTGTGTGTATGTAGTTTTAATGTGCTTTAAGACCAAAGTCTATTTCCCTCAGTCCTGTAGAGACTCCCGAAGCCCCACTGGCCTTCAAAACCAAATGCTCTGGGGTTCTCTATGTCTTTAAAAGACATTTTCTGGTAGGTTCTGGGCTTTTTCATCCAGTGTTGTTCTGCAGATAGTTGTGGTTTTGGTGTGTTCTTGAGAGGAGGTGAGGTGGGGTTGGAGTGGTCTCCCTATTCAGCCATCTTGGCTGCTCCCTCACACACTGTCTGAGCCACACACACACACACACACACACATTATTTTCATCTTCTCAATACGAATAATAATTTAAATTTATTGAGCATTTACTGTATGCTAATCTATATGTTCAAATCTTTCTGTACATTTTGTTCGGTTTAATCTTCCACAGAGTCCTATTGAAAACACAGTATAATTATGTATTTCATAGATATTTATAGTAATTATAGGCTAAGTAACATGCTCAATATGCCATACCTAGTTAATAATGAGGGAGCCTGGGTTTCAATCCAGTGTGGCTGACGCTGAGATCCTAAGCATTCTGTTTTTCTGTCTCTTCTTCATGAAGATCAATACAGAGCCAAAAATAACCTGGTTTTCACCCAAAATAACTCAGTAAGAGTGGGAGGGGTGCTGAAGATAAACTAAAATAATATTATGATTTCTCTGTCATTGGATAACTGACAGCTGCACTCCATTTTGCCCAAGGAAGTAAAATTCTCTGATTAATGAAAGAAAAGCAGAGATTCACAACCTCACAGGAGAAAAGCTTCCTAGCATCAGTGGTTCCTGTCAGTGTTGGATGGAGAAGCTTCTTCATGTCAACCCAGGAATGTCCTTGACATTTCTCTGCAGAAATGGAGGTTAGGGGAGGGAGGTGGGGGAAAGAGGAAAAAGCTTTCTACAGGAAGAGCTTGTTTGAATTGAACCTTTGGAAGTTTAAGGTATTAAAAGTGTGCATAGGAGCGCACGGGAGTGTTTATTCACACGGAAGATTTTCTGGCCATGACTTCTGAGCATCAGAGCTGCTTCATCACCTCCTGGAGGAGGAGCCGGATGGCTGCACTTCAAATCTAATTAGGCTTTAAAAGATGGAACCAGAAAACAGAAAAACTCTCCTACAACTCCTCCAGACAACAAGAAAAACAACACAGAATTCCCTGGATGAGAGAAGTTCGAGAAGCCTTTCTACCAATTTGAAGCTTACAATCACTTGAAGATGATTTTTCAAACTTTGGATTTCTTAAACAACTGGCAGTCTGCATTCCAAGAGAAGCTTCTCATCTTCTTTACTTCTCTACTGAGGCCACTTTTCTGTGTAGGATTCTTGAGGCTTGTAGTGGTTTTTGATTCCACAAAGACTCAGGAACACTGTGCAGGCAGCCTCTACTAAGAAATGCAGACATTTGCAACAATTTCCAAGACAAGGTTCCAGAGGGCAATTAGAGTTTCAAATATTGCAATAAAAATAATCTGGACTTCTCTTAAAACTAATGAATTGCTCACAGATGTAACTTGTCCTGAGGAAACAGAAAGTGGATAAAGTTCAGAGACATTACGCGATACTGACATGGATTAGGAGGCCTGAAAGAAGGTTAAAGACAGTTATAAGCTAAGGGCCTTGGAATGGGATGCTGTAAGGAGTGAGCCAACCTGAACCTGACCTACAGAATCCCTAAGAGGCTCAGCCCTGGGTGAGAAAGCAGGAGGCAAGTTTTCTGGGGGTGAAAATGAGAAAGTGAATTCCTAGCTAGGTTGATAAGAAGTCCAGGGTCCCCATGGAGGAGAGAGGGGTCTGGGACTCTCAAGAAGGAGATAGGAGCCTGGAGTTCTCAAGGAGGAGAAAAGGACAAACATTTTTCTTTAAGTCCAGAGCTGATGATTCCACAACAAAGCAACTCATCTTGCTGAGCTCAGTTCAGTTCAACTGCTCAGTCATGTCCGACTCTTTGTGACCCCAAGGACTGCAACATGTCAGGGCTTCCTGTCTATCACCAACTCCCAGAGTTTACTCAAACTCATGTCCATTGAGTCGGTGATGCCATCCAACTATCTCATCCTCTATCGTCCCTTTCGCCTCCTGCCCTCAAACTTCACCAGCATCAGGGTCTTTTCAAATGAGTCAGCACTTCGCATCAGGTGGCCAAAGTATTGGAGTTGCAACTTCAACATCAGTCCTTCCAATGAACACTCAGGACTGATCTCCTTTAGGATGGACTGGTTGGATCTTCTTGCAGTCCAAGGGACTCTCAAGAGTCTTCTCCAACACCACAGTTCAAAAGCATCAGTTCTTTGGCGCTCAGCTTTCTTTCTAGTTCAACTCTCACATCCACACATGACTACTGGAAAAACCACAGCCTTGACTAGACAGACCTTTGTTGGCAAAGTAATTTCTCTGCTTTTTAATATGCTGTCTAGGTTGTCATAACTTCCCTTCCAAGGAGAAAGCGTCTTTTAATTTCATGGCTACAGTCACCATCTGCAGTGATTTTGGAGCCCAAAATAATAAAGTCTGCCACTGTGTCCACTGTTTCCCCATCTATTTGCCATGAATGATGGAAGAGGATGCCATGATATTAGTTTTCTGAATGCTGAGCTGTAAGCCAACTTTTTACTCTCCTCTTTCACATTCATCAAGAGACTCTTAGTTCTTCTTCACTTTCTGCCATAAGGGTGGTGTCATCCGCATATCTGAGGTTATTGATATTTCTCCCAGCAATCTTGATTCCAGCTTGTGCTTCATCCAGCCCAGTGTTTCTCATGATGTAATCTGCCTATAAGTTAAATAAGCAGAGTGACAATATACAGCCTTGACATATTCCTTTTCTTATTTGGAACCAGTGTGTTGTTCCATGCCCAGTTCTAACTGTTGCTTCCTGATCTGCATGCAGGTTTCTCAAGAAGCATGTCAGATGGTCTGGTATGCCCATCTCTTTCAGAATTTTTCCACAGTTTATTGTGATCCACACAGTCAAAGGCTTTGGCATAGTCAATAAAGCAGAAATAGATGTTTTTCTGGAACTGTCTTGCTTTTTTGATGATCCAGCGGATGTTGGCAGTTTGATTTCTGGTTCCTCTGCCTTATCTAAAACAAGCTTGAACATCTGGAAGTTCACAGTTCACGTATTGTTTAATCCTAACTTGGAGAATTTTGAGCATTACTTTACTAGTATGTGAGATGAGTGCAATTGTGTGGTAGTTTGAGCATTCTTTGGCATTGCATGTCTTTGGGATTGGAATGAAAACCAACCTTTTTCAGTCCTGTGGCCACTGCTGAGCTTTCCAAATTTGCTGGCATATTGAGTGCAGCACTTTCACAGCATCATCTTTCAGGATTTGAGATAGCTCGACTGGAATTCCATCACCTCCACTAGCTGTATTCATAGTGATGATTCCCAAGGCCCACTTGACTTTGCATTCCAGGATGTCTGGCTCTAGGTGAGTGATCATACCATCATGATTATCTGGGTCATGAAGATCTTTTTTTGTACAGTTCTTCTGTGTATTCTTGCCACCTCTTGTTAATATCTTCTGCTTCTATTAGGTCCATACCATTTCTGTTCTTTATTGAGCTCATCTTTGCATGAAATCTTCCCTTGGTATCTCTAATTTTCTTGAAGAGATCTCTAGTCTTTCCCATTCTATTGTTTTCCTCTATTTCTTTGCACTGATCACTGAGGAAGGCTTTCTTATCTCTCCTTGCTATACTTTGGAACTCTACATTTAAATAGGTATATCTTTCCTTTTGTCCTCTGATTTTTGCTTCTCTTCCTTTCACAGCTGTTTGTAAGGCGTCCTCAGACAGCCATTTACCTTTTTTGCATTTCTTTTTCTTGGGGAAAGTTTTGATCCCTGTTTCCTGTACAGTGTTAGGAACCTCCATCCATCTTGCTCAAGGATATATTTTTCCTTAAACTCTCTACTACCAACAACAATGTGTCCTGCTGGAGGACATGTTTCTCCTTCTTAAGAACAAATACAATATTGTAAAGTTAAAAAATAGAAAATAAACTAATTAAAAAAAAAAAAGAACCTTCTGAATAATCCTGTCATCTTAAAGTGTAGGGAGTGGGTCTGGTAAGATCTTTCTATTCTTAGTTCTAATCCTGTTATCTTAAAATGTTAGTTGTGGGAGTGGGTCTAGTAAGATTTTTACAACCTTGAGACATTCTTTTGATTTATTTTAATAACCGATTAAAAAAGTATATAGCTCTCAGGCTTTCCTAATGGCACAGCTGGTAAAGAATCCACCTGCAATGTCGGAGACCTGGGTTTGACCCCTGGGTTGGGAAGATCCCCTGGAGAAGGGGAAGGCTATCCACTCCAGTATTCTGGCCTGGAGAATTCCATGGACTCTATAGTCCATGGGGTCGCAAAGAGTTGGACACGACTGAGTGACTTCCACTTTTAGTTTCCTTTTGTGTTTCCCAACCTCAGCTTCTTCAGCATTACTGGTTGGGTCATAGGCTTGGATTACCATGAAATTGAATGGTTTGCCTTGGAAACAAACAGAGATCACTCTGTCATTTTTGAGACTGCATCCAAGTACTGCATTTCCGACTCTTTTGTTGACTATAATGGCTACTCCATTTCTTCTAAGGGATTCTTGCCCATGGTAGTAGATATAATGGTCATCTGAGTTAAATTCACCCATTCCAGTCCATCTTAGTTCGCTGATTCTTAGAATGTCTACGTTCACTGTTGCCATCTCCTGTTTGACCTCTTCCAATTTGCCTTGATTCATGGAACTAACATTCCAGGTTCCTATGTAATATTGTTCTTTACAGCATCAGACCTTGCGTGTATCACCAGTCACATCCACAACTGAGTGTTGTTTTTGCTTTGGCTCCATCCCTTCATTCTTTCTGGAGTTATTTCTCCACTGATCTCCAGTAGCATATTGTGTACCTACTGATCTGGGGAGTTCATCTTTCAGTGTTCTATCTTTTTGCCTTTTCATACTGTTCATGGGTTTCTCAAGGCAAGAATACTGAAGTGGTTTGCCCTTCCCTTCTCCAGTGGACCACATTCTGTCAGATCTCTCCACCATGACCCATCCATCTTGGGTGGCCCCACACGGCATGGCAATGTCAAAGAATGCTCAAACTATTGCACAATTGCACTCATCTCACACGCTAGTAAAGTAATGCTCAAAATTCTCCAAGCCAGGCTTCAGCAATATGTGAACCGTGAACTTCCAGATGTTCAAGCTGGTTTTAGAAAAGGCAGAGGAACCAGAGATCAAATTGCCAACATCTGCTGGATCATCGAAAAAGCAAGAGAGTTCTAGAGAAATATCTACTTCTGTTTTATTGACTATGCCAAAGCCTTTGACTGTGTGGATCACAATAAACTGTGGAAAATTCTGAAAGACATGGGGATACCAGACCACTTGACCTGCCTCTTGAGAGGTCTGTATGCAGGTCAGGAAGCAACAGTTAGAACTGGGCATGGAACAACAGACTGGTTCCAAATAGGAAAAGGAGTACATCAGGGCTGTATATTGTCACTCTGCTTATTTACCTTATATGCAGAGTACATCATGAGAAACGCTGGGCTGGATGAAGCACAAGCTGGAATCAAGATTGCTGGGAGAAATATCAATAACCTCAGATATGCAGATGACATCACCCTTATGGCAGAAAGTGAAGAAGAACTAACAGCCTCTTGATGAAAGTGGAAGAGGAGAGTGAAAAAGTTGACTTAAAGCTCAACATTCGGAAAACTAAGATCATGGCATCCGGCCCCATCACTTCATGGCAAATAGATGGGGAAACAGTGGACACAGTGGCAGACTTTATTTTTGGGGGCTCCAAAATCACTGCAGATGGTGACTGTAGCCATGAAATTAAAAGACACTTTCTCCTTGGAAGGGAAGTTATGACAACCTAGACAGCATATTAAAAAGCAGAGAAATTACTTTGCCAACAAAGGTCTGTCTAGTCAAGGCTGTGGTTTTTCCAGTAGTCATGTGTGGATGTGAGGGTTGAACTAGAAACAAAGCTGAGCGCCGAAGAACTGATGCTTTTGAACTGTGGTGTTGGAGAAGACTCTTGAGAGTCCCTTGGACTGCAAGAAGATCCAACCAGTCCATCCTAAAGGAGATCAGTCCTGAGTGTTCATTGGAAGGACTGATGTTGAAGTTGAAACTCCAATACTTTGGCCACCTGATGCGAAGTGCTGACTCATTTGAAAAGACCCTGATGCTGGTGAAGTTTGAGGGCAAGAGGAGAAAGGGACGATAGAGGATGAGATAGTTGGATGGCATCACCGACTCAATGGATATGAGTTTGGGTGGACTCCAGGAGTTGGTGATGGACAGGGAGGCCTGGCGTGCTGTGGTTCATGCGGTCTCAAGAGTCAGACACGGCTGAGCAACTGAACTGACTGACTGAACTGTGCTTCCCAGGTGTCACAGTGGTAAAACAATTTGCCTGCCAATGCAGGAGATGCAAGAGACGCGGGCTCAGTCCCTGGGTCAAGGAGATCCCCTGAAGGAGAAAATGGCAACCCACTCCAGTATTCTTGCCTGGTGAATCACATGGACAGAGGAGCCAGGCAGGCTAATGTCCACGGGGTCACAAAGATTCAGACACGACTGAAGTGACTGAGCGTGTGCATGTACACATAGCTCCCTTGCTAAGACTAGCAAGTGGGGCACTCTTCATCCCTCTTCTGATGTCTATGTCAGAAGCTTTCTCTGTCCCTTTTCTATACTTTAATAAAACCCTGCTGTACAAGTGATCAAGCCTGGTCCCTGGTCCCGAAGCTAAATCTTCTTCAGAGATCATGAATCCAGCATTGTTCACCGTAAGCTATCAAAAGCAAGATTAATTAGAATTTGAAAAGAGAATAATTGCAGTTCCAGTTCCTCCCTTACTCCAGACCACCAGGAAATCCTCTGTGCCCCACAACACTGGAGCTCTGAGAGTCATCCCTTCAGAAAACAGAATCACTGAATCCTAAGTTGGGGACAGCACAGGGCTGGTGTGAGAAGTATGGCCCGAGAAAATGATAAAGTGAAACTCTGAATACTGAACCTAAGGATTCCCACTCACCTTTCCAAGACCCACTCCCAGGATCCTCAGGCTGAGGTCCTAACCTCAAGGCAGAATGTTTCCTCCTATGAGAAAATGGAAGGGATTTAGAGCAAAGACCTATAGATACTGATGTCTGGGATCCTTCAAGCTCAGTCTCTCTTCCCCAGCACACCCCAAAAGTTCACATAAAGGTAGCCATGAGTCATGCTGGCTGAATCTCCTCACCATTCTCTCATTCTGATCACGATGTGTCTTCAAGTGTGGTGTCCACCTTAATAATCTCTCTGAACTTCACTGGAGGAAGATATAATGCCCTTCCCTAGGTGTTCTTGAAGGTCCATGTAGTTCCTGGGGCCACATTAGCCTTAATGAGGACCCCCAAATGCCACTGTGGTGGTGGACAGAGTAGATTAGCTCATGAGATTAATGCAGTTGGTGTGCTTGCCTCTGCACAGAAATTACATATTATGAAAGTCTTATATTAAAGAAGAACCAAGGCTGGTCTATTATTTCCCAAGAGAGGTCATTCAGATGAAAATTAAAGATGAGCTTTGCTAGCAGAGTTTAGCAGAAAAATGATTCTCACAGAATGGCAGGAGAACCTCAAAGGGTAAGTTTTTGTTACCCTCAGTTCTAGTCCCAAAGACCTCTCACGATGCTCTTGAAGATTTGTTTCTCCAGGATATCAAGGCCTAAGGCACTGAATCATTGATCAGTCTATTGATCAGTCCATGCAATGTTGTATCAGAACAGGAAGCAACATACAACCTAAGAACCAGCCATTGTTACCCTACCTCCTTCTAGAAAAAAGGTGTTTAGATCCATCAATGTGAAGTAACTAGCTCAAGAGAAGTGATAGAGGAACCAAGCTAAAAGCTAGCCTTCCTGATTGCCAGGACACCATTCTTTGGAGAGAACAGTTAAGGAAAGGAGGCTTTTGCATTGGCTGGAGGGTAAGAAAGGAACTCAAGAAGGAAGCTACAGTTAAATTTTCCTCCTTGATAATTTAACTATGAACTCACCTTTATCACAGAAATGTTGCCATCTCCATGGAATAACTTTCTACACACTTTCTTTTCCAGAAATAGAAGCCCCTTTATTGTCTTTGTGCTGGGACATGACCAGTTGGAAATTATTTGTCGTTATGTGCTTGAATCCCTCACCTTCTTGTCCCTAATATGTATGCTCATGCTTTGCAATCCTTCCTTCTGTTCTAACCTCCTAAATTTTGTGAAGTATTTGCCTTAAGTCTCCCAAGAGCCATAAAGGAGAATTTTAATAGGATAAGCCTGCTCTTGTGGTATTTTCAATTTACCTGAAGTTTAGATAATATTACTTTGTAGGTTAAATGCAGTAACAGGTAGATGCTAATATGTATAATGGCTCAGATGCAATAGGAAAGTATTTCTTACTTAGGAAATAGTACCAGTGGGTAAAAACATTATCAGGTGGCTTCTTCTATGCAGTCATTCTTAGACTTAAGCTGATGGAAAATCTGCCGTCTTTAACACAGGGCTCCCATGACTGTCCTGAGTATCTGCTCCATTCCTGTCAGATGTGGGAAAAAGCTGGGAGGAGTTCTGCATGGAGAGGTTCTCAGGGCCCTTGGAACAGGCACACAGCATCTCCCTACTCACTATCTAGAACTCATCAAACTGGTGCACTAAACTGCAAACTTGAGGAGGGGTGGATGAGAAAGGACTGGGAAACACAGTTCTAAGTTGGGCAGTCAAGTTCCACTGTTAATCCTATTAATATAATAAGGAAGGGGAGTCATAAATTTGGATGGATAACCAGCCATCTTTGTCAAATGGCTGCTTTGCTAATATTTTTGGACATGAGACAAAGTAAAATAGGATGTACTCAACTGATGCGTGACTTTACTTAAACAAGATTTCCTGAAATCTAATTCATTCTATTCTTGTAAGCAAAAAGTTACCATTCTGCACTCCAACCAACTTTTATTTAGCCTCTTGTTCTAAAAATATTGTATCAACTGTATTTACTACCCACTTCATGTGTTCAGCATTAGAACAGATGTTGGGAATATATTAATCAGCAAAATGGACAAATTTACTGCTTACATGGAACTAAGATTCTGATGGAAGAAAGGTGAGGAATAGAAAATAAATATATTTTTAAAATGTATTAAATAAGGACAAATACGAAAAGTAAAGGAAAGCAAAGTGGTGAAAAAAAGAATGACTGGAACCATTTAGATAGGGAAGTTAGGCAGGTCCTCTTTTCGAAGGTAGCATTTAAACTGAAACCAAAATAACAAAGCTGGAGGGGGGCAGGTTTTATGGGAGTGAAAGAAAGATTAACTGGAATTTGAAGGAGCCAGCCTCTTGAGATCTTAGGTATGAACCTTTCAGGCTCAGAGAATGGTCAGTGCAAAGGCCCTGAGGTAGCAATGGTCTTGACTATGATACAGAAACAAAGCAAGTATAGATGGCAAGTTGTGAATGAGTGGAGGGTTGGGCAGGAGCTGAGGTCAGAATTGTTGGCACAAACCCAGATCATATAGCATCACAGAGGCTGTACTAAGATTTACTTTTACTCCAAGTGCAAGGGGAAGTAATTGGAGGGTTTGAAGCAGAAGAGTGAATCTTGCCTTCACTTTTTTTTTTTTTTAGCACACTCTGACTCTTATGACCAAAATCAATTGAAGCTTGGCAGGAGAGACAAGGGTGGCATTTAGGAGGTCTCTGTCATGGTCCAAGATCAGAAGATAGTTAAGTCTGAACTATGGAGAAAGTAACAGAGACGAAAGAAGGCTGAAACTGGTGAGTATTTTGAAAGTTCTGTGATGTAGATTTGCTGAATGATTTGTTCTGGGGGAACAAGAAAGTGAAGAATTCTAACTGCCTCTTACATTTGATACATTCATTTACTTTCCTTCTTTTATTTAATCTTAGATATCCCCAGAAGAAAGCTTCTTAGGATCTGGAAAGGGGGTCAGGAAAACTGGTTCCTATTTTCTTTTTTGTTGTTTTATGTTCCTGCACAAACTCCTTCTTGCTCTTTAATTTTTGTAAGAATATGAAAATAGTTTCTACTTCTTACCTAAGAAAACTGATGAAGGGTGATAAATGTGAAAACTATTGCCTGTAACAAAATTCTAATAAGAACACAAGATGCTCTTCTGGTTGAGCAATACATCCTGAGCATTTGAATTAAATCAGATTGTAGCATATTTCTTTGCCCTTTTACAATGATGATGACTAACTGGCTCCCATGTGAGTGGGTTATAATTTTAGACAAAGGAAAAATAAAATAATTCTTGACTTGGGGCAGTTGCTATCATTTAATTGAATCATGGCTGCATAGATGACAACTGAATGTGCAGAAGATTCTAAGGAGAGCTTTTTACATCAAAAGGAGGCTTCCTGTCTTCCTTCCCTTTACTCTCTTATCCTTTTGTTAAGAAAGGGTCTTCTGCTGCTTTCTGATTTGACTAATGGTGTAGACAAGAAGCTCAAAAATGTATGTGAAATCAGCTCTCATCCTGTACAAGTGAGCAGACACTTCTAGGCCTCAGAGATTGTGAAATTAAAGCAAAATAGAATTATAGTTTTACTTTGGGCTTCCCTTGTGGCTCAGCTGGTAAAGAATCTGCCTGCAATGTGGGAGACCTGAGTTTGATCCCTGGGTTGGGAAGATCCCCTGGAGAAGGGGAAGGCTACCCACTCCAGTATTCTGGCCTGGAGAATTCCATGGACTCTATAGTCCATGGGGTCACAACGAGTTGGACACGACCGAACAACTTTCACTTTCAGATGTAATAGTTTTGAGTCTGCAAAACCACTCAAGAACTGGAGACTATAGACAAACTTAAGTGATTTAATGTACTGTTTGTTAAATAACTCAGTTAAAATTTTATTCTTAGAAAGTAAATTTCTCCTTTGATGGGGAGGGAACGCAAAGAAAATAAAAGTTCTGTACGTAGCTGGAAAATCTTATCTTTTATGGCCTCTGTTCCCAAATCTGCATGTGATCATTCAGTAGCAGTGCTCTCATACATTTTCTTAAGGCTGCTCAGAATCTTGCTACCTTGCCAGTCTGGTGACATGTATTTCTAAAGCTGGTAGTTAAGCCTTTATGTCTTTGATAATGACCACTCAATACTAGAGCAAGAGGCGTGGCTGATTATACTACTGAGAGAGAAAATTCTTCTGATTATTTGTCTGATAAAGAAGGTAATTTCTATGTCTTTTTGGTCTCATAACTGTTTCTATAAATGAAGAAAATGTATAGTGCAATCACTATTTCTATTTTCCCATGGTTTAAATTCCTTCTTTCATACATTTAGTAATTTAAAATAATTGTTTTTCTCTATAGCAGATAATTCTATTCTCTCAAATTCTTGGGAGCCTTAAATTTGCTGTTTTAATGTATTATCTGTCTCTGTGTGTATCTCTCTCTGTCCGGGTGTTTAATTTCCTTTGTTTCTGTAACTTTCGATTTGAGAACATCTGCAAGGCTCTACCTGTGGAAATATTGTAAATCCTGGGTTAGGGTTTACATTTCCTCTGGCAGGTGTCACTAACCCTGCACAACTTTTGTTCAAAAAACATGAAATTTAAGAACAGTTTAGATTCACAGAAAAGTAGATATGATAGTACAGATGTTTCCATATACCTTGCTCCCCCATTATTAACGTCTTCTAGTATGGTGTGTTTGTTATAACTAATTAACCAGTATTGATACATTATTGTTAGCTAAAGTCTATGGTGCATGCCTGTGTGCTCAATTGCTTTATTCATGTCCACCTCTTTGAGATCCTATGGACTGTAGCAGGCTAGGCTATTCTGTTCATGGGATTCTCCAGGCAAGAATACTGAAGTGGGTTGCCATGCCCTTCTCCAGGGGATCTTCCCAAACCAGGGATCCAACCTGTCTCCTGTTTCTCCCACATGACAAGTGGATTCTTTACCACTGAGCCACTGGGGAAGCCCTAACTAAAGTCTGTACTTAATTCGGTTTCCTTAGTTTTTAACCTATTACACCTTTCTGTCCCAGGATCCCATAGAACACCATTTACATTTCCTCTTCATGTCTCCTTAGTCTCCTCTAGATTGTGACAATTTTTCATTTTCCTTATTTTTGATGACCTCGGTCCTGTACCTCCCTGCATCTAAAAATAATTTCTCAGATATGCATATACATATTTGAGAATATATATATATCTCCTGGGATTTCCCAGGTGGTATAATGATAAAGAATCCACCTGCCAAGCAGGAGATGTGGGTTCAATCCCTGGGTTGGGAAGATCTCCTGGAGAAGAAAATGCCAACCCACTCCGGTGGGTTGTACTCCATTCTTGCTTGGGAAATTCCATGGACAGAGGAGCCTGGTGGGTTACAGTCCATGGGGTCACAAAGAGTCAAGCACAGCTGTGTGACCGAGCAGACAGGTCAAATAGTCCAAATCACAAGAAGAAACTGGCAAAACCACAATTACAGTGGAATATTTTAACATTCCTTCCTCTGATAGATCAAGTAAGCAGAAACTTAGTAAGGATATAAAACATTTGAGTAACACAATTACCAACCTTGATCTAATACAGATACATACATAGATAGAGGCCTGCATTTCTAAATCAGGGAAAACCCACTTTTTTCAAGCACATACCAAATATACACAAAGATTAGCCACATACTTTTCCACAAACATAAAAATCAGATTTCAACAAAAATAAAAATCAGACCACTGTGCATATGTTTGATTATTTTCCAAAGTTAATTAAATATTCATGTGTAAAAATTTTTTTAAACACATGAATGATTCATAGATCAAATAAAACAGTAAAGTATAAAATTAAATACTAAATTAGGGGCATTAAAAACACTAAATTAGAAAATATTTAGAAGCGACTGAATGAAAATGTGTCAAGACTTGGAAGGTACAGCTAAAACAGAAATTAAAAGGGAAATTTTGCTATCTCACTATCTGCAATGTTAGGTTTGATTGCTTGGTGAAATGTACTGACCATCAGTTCTTCTTTCAATGATATGTTTTTTTATTTGAATTAGTAATTCATGTGGTGATATTTTGGTACTAGGGTAAATACTCTATTCCCCATACATTTTACCTAATTGTTTGAGCTCCTTTTGATGATCCTTGCCTGAATCAATTATTATTTCGGAGCTTACAAAAGGATGATTTTCTGTTTCTATCATCTTCTCTGTATTTATTCATCTTGGGACTTTAGATATGATTCAAGGAGTCATTCAAGGAGTTCTTTTTCTGTATGCAAAGTGGAGTCAGTGGAGATTTTATACAAAGAAATTTGGAGAACAGGAAGAGAGTAAAAGTCTTTTGTGGGGTTTGTACCAAGATTGCAGAGTTTCAATACTATTTTCTTGTCTCTGAGATTCCCCATGGAGACAGCCACTTTAGTCTGAATTTGTGCCTGCGTACAAAGGGCTTCCCTCATAGCTCAGTTGGTAAAAAATCTGCCTGCAATGCAGGAGACTGGAGTTCGATTCCCAGGTTGGGAAGATCCCCTGGAGAAGGAAATAGCAACCCATTCCAGTATTCTTGACTGCAGAATCCCATGTACAGAGAAGCCTGGCGGGCTATCGTCCACGGGGTCCCAAAGAGCTGGACACAACTGAAGCAACTTTGTGGTGGTGATGATGGTTTAGTCGCCAAGTCGTGTCCAACTCTTGCGACCCCATGGACTGTAGCCTGCCAGGCTCCTCTGTCCATAGGATTCTCCAGGCAAGAATACTGGGGTGAATTGCCATGCCCTCTTCCAGGGGCTCTTCCGGACACAAGGATCAAACTCGAGTTGCTTATGTCTCTTGCATTGCAGGCAGATTCTTTGCCTCTAGCGCCACCTGGTAAGCCCTTGGTCTGCATGCTCATCCTAATTAGGTGAGACAAGGAGAGCTCTAGCACCCTAGTTCTCAGGCTTTCCCAGCAGTAAACATATATGGACTCAAGCAGCTCTTCAATCAATTGTGATCTTAACTTTACAAGCATTTATCAAGTCTTTGCACATATATGTGTATATATAGACATATATTTCCATTGCTTGAACATGTTAAACATCCCTGAAAATACAAATTTTTTCTGACCATAGATTCTAATCCTAGGAATTTTTCCTAAGGAAAATATATAAGAACATATCTATAACATTTCAGTGTAGCTTATTTAAAAAATCATATAAACAGTTTCAATGCCAAGCAAAATATATTGGCTGAATAAATGTTCAGGTATATAACAGATATTATAAAGCTACTGAAAATGATATGGCAGAAGTATGTTTAATGACAATAAACATTTTCACTAAGTAAATTAGTAGATGCAAGTAGGTACAAGAACATAGATCAATTCCCTTCCAAGAACATATCTGACAAGTCTGGATATGGTCAGAGCCTAGTGAGTATTTCAAGTGCTGAGAATAAAAGAGAAGGGACCACTAGAAAGTCACCTTTCTCTAGATCTTGTTGCTTGAAGTCATGTGGTATAAGGGAAGGAGTGCTGGGTTTTGAGATTTGAACTAATGGAGGTGAGTCCTGGACTAATGACTTTCAACTTATATGGAAATAGACTCCTTTTCTGAGTGTAATTTTTTTCATGTATGATTTAGAGATCATTGTCGCACATTGGCGAGGGCAGGGGCCATGCATGTCTGTCTGATTCCCATTGTAGGTCCTGGATTAGCATGAAACCTGGCACTAGAAACCAGAGGTTCTCAGTTGAGGCCAGAGCACCTAAGGAGCTTTCATCTCCCACCAGTACTAAGCACCACCCAGACCAATTAGAGAAGGGTCCCTGGGGGTGTGTCTGGGCATCAGGCTTTTATTTAGTATTCCTTAGGCTCCCCAGGTGCTTCTGACACTCATCCAGGACTGAGAGCCAGTGTTGCAGAGTGCTCAATAAATATTTACTGACTGACTGACTGAAGTTGTGGCCACAGGCGTTTTTCTCCGCTGTGCGTTCAGACACTGACTGAAGTCAGGATGTTCCGCATCAAGGGCAAAAATCGTGCTGCTCATCACCCCTAATCGAATTGCTTTTTCCAGTTCAGGGAGGTCTGCTTGCTGCCTTCTTCACCCTTCTCTGGCTGCCCGGCTGGTGATTCTCTTGTTATTTATCTGCCCCCGTGGCTCCTGCCTCTATTCTTGTGGGTTCCTCATCGGTCTTCCCCTCCTCCTCTGTAATCTTCTTGGCCTTTTTTCTTCTTACTGCTGCTAAGTTCACGAGTAGCACTCGCTCACGGCCGATAACACCATGTACTTTCAACTATTCCCATTTTTTATTTTCTGCTAAATTAGTTTTGCCTTGTGCTTCACATTGGAAAATACATCCCCAGACTCTCCTTCACTGTTAAATTGCTGTCTCTGGGAATAAGATTTTCTCTGAAGCTTCGAGCTGGCTGACAAATCAGAAAATTCATCCCCCAGGTTACAGAAGAGGACATCAAGGCCCAGCAAGAAGGAATAGCTACTCAGGGTCACAGAGTGGGCTCACAGCAGGTAGGGGCTGGATCACAGATTTCTTTATGTCCACTCCACGCTCCCTTCAGGCCACCACACAACCTTGCTAGTGAGGCCTGGGGCTTTTTTGAAAACTTATTGCTTCTCTTTCACGGAGGATTTACTCCTCTTTAAATCTGAACCTTGCCAGAATCTATTAATTTCATCACTCAGAGGAGAAGGGAGGATTGCTAGTGGCAGCCACATGTAGGTGTGGGGAGGGTCTGACTTATCATGTTGGTTCAGTGACACTTCAAAGGACCCAGCCCTACGTGTCTCAGCTTCCTGATGTTCACTCCAGGACAACAAGATGATGACAGATGTCCTGAAAGAGCAGTGGGGCAATGGGAGAGCTTTTCCCCATAGCCATCTCCAGCTGCCCCCCTAAAAACTGACATGGTCATGAAGAGCTGTCCACTTTCTTGTCTGTACTTCTGTGCTGTCCAACATGGTAGCTACTAGCTGCAATTAGCATTGATTAAAATGAAATAAAATTAAAACTTCTTTTCCCTAGCCATATTCTAAGTGCTCAGAAGTCAAGCGGGGCTCATGCTAACTGTTGTGGACAGCATGCTGGGCTGTGCTGTACTTAGCCACTCAGTTGTGTCCAACTCTTTGTGACCTCATGGACTGTAGCCCACCAGGCTCCTCTGTCCATGGGGATTCTCCAGGCAAAAATACTGGAGTGGCTTACCATGCTATCTTCCAGGGGATCTTCCCAACCCAGGGATGGAACCCAGGTATCCCACATTGTAGGCAGATTCTTTCACAGTCTGAGCCACCAGGAAAGCCCAAGAATACTGGAGTGGGTAATTTATCCCTTCTCCAGGGGATCTTCCCAACCCAGGAACTGAACTGGGGTCTCCTGCATTGCAGGTGGATTCTTTAACAGCTGAGCTACTAGCAAAGCCCGTGGACAGTGTAGGTATAGGATATTTCTACCATTTATGAATACTCTACCATACAGTGTAGCTCCAGACACCTAGGACAGATGCCTCGGTCTACAGAAGGACCACGCTAGTGGAGAAAGAACAAACAGTGGCTAGCCCATACCAGTGCCCGCTCAGGGTCTGGACTGGGGTTCAGCCGTTTAGAACTCTTCCCCTCCCTGCTACCCATCATATGTCTTATCTCCCATGTTAGACCATGAGTTCCTTGGAAACAGTGTCTGTATCTGATTGATGTTATGTTCCCACAAAATTCCCTGACATATGATAGGCCTCTGTGAATGTGTGACTAAATAAAATTACGTTCATATTTTTACTGAACATAAAAATATGTTCAGTATTACCAAGAAAACAGCTATATTCAATACATTGGTAAAAATCTAAAGAGGAACAGAAGTTAAAACTAGCTACTGGCTAAGTGAGAATCCATGTTAACTTTTTCTCCTCCTGAGGAAGAAGACTCCGATTCTTTGGGGAGGTAGGTGATGAGCGAGCGGGTAGGAAAAGTAAGGGACAAAGCCCCAGCACACAGGATCATGGATATGAGCTCTGCCTCAGCTTGGGCATTAGCTCTGCCCCTTGCCAGAGTTCTGGGATGGAGTTTGGACTGATAATTCCAGGCCAGAAGGCAATGTGATGTGGTTGCCTGGGATGCCTGTAGCTCAGGTTTAAGTCCTGGCTCCAATACCAGTTAGCTGCTCTGTGACTCAAAGTATTCATGACAGAATAAGCAGGTAATAACTACTTGTGTCCTCTCTAATGTACAGACAGGGTTTTTGAGGCTTAAGGAAATAAAGCCCTGCAAAGCCTTTGTAGCCTGAACAGCGTATGTCAATGTAGGGATGATGGTCCACATGGTTACTACTGGCATGCTTTGTTAGATTACCAAGACATATCTGCTAGAAATACTATCTGGAAATGCCATTTTTCTTTGCATTTTCCAACTGATGTTTGTGCTTGCCAACCAGGTACCTGGGTCAACCTCAGATCTATTGAAATTATGCCGCAGCCTCAAAAATCTCAGGCAAGTCAACAACAACAAAAGTTCAGGAAGAGGGTTTTATTTACTTTAAGAAAATGTTTCCTTAGGATGCCTCCAAGAGATAATCATTTTCCTTTTCTTTAGTTATCATTCAAATAACTGTGTGAAGGTAGTTAGGGTGGAATCAGAGAGGCAGAGGAGGAAAAACAGCTGACATTAAGAGCTCTTATGTAGCAGGCATTTATAGACATTATCTTGCTTAATTCTAATGACTTTTATACCCATTTTACAAATTAAGAAACCAAGGTTCAGCGAGCTCAAATTCCTGCCCTTGGTGACATAGCTAGTGAGTGATACACATAACACAAACTCAGGTCTGTCTGACTTAAAAAGCCCAACAAGTCCCACTGTCCAAATTGCCCCCCATCTAATCAGAAAGTGATGAAGCAAGGCAAGATGGGAATCCATGTTTTCCACTCACAACCATAGGCTTTCTCTACAGCTCTACAGACAGCAGAGCATTGACTGATGCTCTATAACTCATCTGAAAGGCCTCGCCTTAAGTTATGACTCAAACCAGTTCTTTACCAGGCATGCTGTAATTTGTATGTTTTTGTTGAGACAAAAGATTCCTTGTTCCCTTTAAAAAAATCTAGGTAATTCTGAAAGGTTTTCTAGTCTGAGATAATTTCATTCAAATATCTTGATCCTATTTGTGATTCCAAAAATTTTGCTGACATAGTTATGGCAATGAAGGAATGTTAATATTCCTAAAGAGTAGAGCTAATCTTTTCGTTATCTTGTTAACCTTGTATGCACTCTATCTGATCCCATTTCCTTGGTACAGTATTTGGAGACAGACTACACACAGATCCAACACTATTTTTCTTTCCTTTTCAAGTGAAAACCCCTTCCAAGTGTACTTCACAGTGTAAGAATTTCATTAAGTCATTCATTTTTCTCTCAATTGGCAATTTCTCAAGGATCACGTGAGCTGTTGCTCTACCCTCGCTAAACCCCACAGGTAGGATATCAGGGGGATTCCACGTGCCATAGCATAGCTTGAAGGCCCTGCTTTTAAAGCTAGTAGTGAGGCAGAGTGAGGGCAGGGGCAGCTTTGCCACCCAGTGGTCTTGGCAACTTATCTTACCTTGAAGATTCTCACCGTCATCCATTATATGGGAATAATAATCTCAGCGTTACCACTTCACAGGGTGGTAAGATGACGGATTTAAGGGATGCTAATTTTAGTGGATTTAATGGTGCCATGTCCCTCCCAACTTCCTATGTTGGAGTCCTCCGCCTCTCCCAGTGCTTCAAAATGTGACTTTATTTGGAAACAGGATTGTTGCAGATGTTTTAGTTAAGATGCATTCCTACATGGAGTAGGTTGAGCCCCTAATCCAATGTGCCTATCTAGTGTCCTTATGAAAAGAGAGAGAATTGGGACACAGAAATGCACACAGGGAGAAGGATGTGGAAACTTGATGGTGAGATCACAGTGATGTGCCTTCAAGCCATAGAATTCCAGAAAATACCAACAGACTACCAGAGGCTAGGAGAGAACCCTGGAACAGGTTCTTCCTCACAGCCTTCAGAACTTGACCTTGAACTTCTAGTCTCTAGACTGAGAAACAATAAGCCATCCGGTATGTGGTGCTTTGCTACAGCAACCCTAAACTATAGTACTGATGTTTGATTTTGGTGACTGAGCAGTAAGAGCTAGGTGAAATACTCTTAGGTCTAATGCCCTCAAAAATATTGACCTGGAGACCTTGGTTAAGTCATTTCACCTCTCTGAACCTCAGTTTCTTCTGTGAAATGGCAATTTCATAGTGTTTCTATTACATTTTTTCCAGGTGTTAGGTGGGATAATGTATTTGAAAGCATTTGTAAACTGTGAAATCCTACACAACAGATATTGTTTGGAGAGCATCCGTGTCCGATCTGGTGATGGTAGGAGGGAAGGGATGCCTGGGTACAGGATGAAGGCGTAGATTCTCATTTGCAGAAAGCTACATAAAATGCTTTGATTTCATGACCTAAATAAAATGTCTTCATCAGCCAGAGAGGTAACTTTGAATCATTCTTCCCTGTGCAATTTAGCACATAGAGGCCAGGAGTAGACCAGGGACCAGGGTCTAGGGGGTTTGCTGCTTGGCCAGCCTGCCCGGAGCTTCCAGTCTACTTCTGCCCCATGTTGGTTCCACCTGCCTCCCATCCAGCAGCCCCTCTCACATTAAAGGTAAAAACCAAGACACTTTCCTGGCTCCTAACTCGTTCCCTTTCCTCCACAGACATGGGGCTCAGACTCTTCTAAAGTAAACTGACACTGAATTATTTAGCTTGTCTCTGTCTTTGAAAAAACGGCTGCGTTTTCCAAGCAGTCTTCTCAGTCTTATGCTTCTCTATTATGGATGACAATTCCTGCTTCTTTTAGAGGTCATCGGTAATTTCAGAGAAGCCTTTTAAACCCTGTGAGCATCTCCGTGTGTCCACATGCATGTGTGTGTGTGTGTGTGTGTCTTTAGTGTCTTTGTGTGTGTGTGTCTGTCTGTCTGTCTTTAGTGTCTTTGTGTGCATCTCTTTCAGCAGAGGATCATCTTTGTCATGCCAGGACTCTATGTCCATCCTGTTCAAGTCAGTGCCTGGCATGTAGTGGGGACCATGGACATTGTGTGAGAAAGGCAGTAACATCTCATGTTAAGAACTTAAGACTGATTCCAGAAACTGTGGTTTGATTTTAACATTAACATTAAACAAGGGAAGCCTGGCGTGCTGCAGTCCATGGGGTCACAAAGAGTCGGACACAACTTAGATACTGCACAACAAAGCTGTGTGAAAGTAAACAGGATATGACTAGAAAACCCTCAGTTTTTGTATGGAGATAATGTTAACTTTTCTGCTGCCGCTGCTGCTGCTAAATCGCTTCAGTCGTGTCCGACTCTGTGCGACCCCATAGACAGCAGCCCACCAGGCTCCCCCATCCCTGGGATTCTCCAGACAAGAACACTGGAGTGGGTTGCCATTTCCTTCTCCAATGCATGAAAGTGAAAAGTCAAAGTGAAGTCGCTCAGTCGTATCTGACTCTTAGCGACCCCGTGGACTGCAGCCTACTAGGCTCCTCCGTCCATGGGATTTTCCAGGCAAGAGTACTGGAGTGGGTTGCCATTGCCTTCTCCAACTTTTCTGCTTAGCTTAAAGAAATACTTCAGTTCAGTTCAGTAAGTTCAAATGTCATAAAGACAGTGTGATGGTTAGTTTTGTGTGCCATCTCAGTTTAGGCTATAACACTCAGTTATTAATCAAACACTAAGTATTGCTGTGAAGGTAATTTGCAAATGGCGTTAGCATCTACA
Organism: Giraffa tippelskirchi; assembly: GCF_054371585.1. Taxonomy (NCBI): domain Eukaryota; kingdom Metazoa; phylum Chordata; class Mammalia; order Artiodactyla; family Giraffidae; genus Giraffa; species Giraffa tippelskirchi. The sequence continues at coordinate 155,633,922 of NC_137276.1, read as the reverse complement.
ATTAGTTGACTGTAAATAGAGGAAGATTACCCTTAATAGTGGGGGTTGGCCTCATCCAATCTGCTGAAAGGCTGTAGGAACAAAAACCAAAACTTTCCTGGAGAAGAAAAAATTGTCTCAAGACTTCAGCCTGAGTTTCCAGCCTGCTGGCTTGCTCTCCAAATTTTGGATGTGTCATCCCCTACAGTTGGCATAGTGGTAAAGAATCTGCCTGCCAATGTAGGAGACATAAGAGATGTAGGTTCAGTCCCTGGGTTGGGAAGATCCCCTGGAGAAGAATGGCAACCCCCTCTAGTATTCTTGCCTGGAGAGTCTCCATGGACAAAGGAGCCTAGCAGGCTACAGTCCAAAAGGTCAACAGAGAGTCAGATATGACTGAAGCGACTTGGCATGCATGCACAGTTGCATTTGACAATGTCTACAAATCAATCAGCCAGTGTTTTTCATATGTACATATGTGTGTATGTATCTGTATATTCTCTGGAAGACACTGACTGATACAGATGGTATAGTCAATCACTTTGGAAGGTTATAAAATAAAGGACAAAGTGAAGGGAGGAAAGCAAATCTCTGCTCAGCTGAGGAAACTGAGAGGCGGGAAGCTGTCGTACTGCCGTCTCTCCATCTTCCCTGGAAACATACATAGCTGCAATGCTTTCTGTAAGAATAGTGGTGTCCCAGAAGGTTTAACCGAGCCACCTCCCCAGGTTCTGGCTGGGGCGGGGCAGGCCCACACATTCTCAGGGGGCTGACTGTGTAAGAAGCAGATTTTGACAAACAGGCTCCAGGTGGGGAGGAGAGGGCAGGGGGGCAGCAACAACTGGCAGCTCCCTGCACCCCCGCCGTGGAGAAGACCCAGAGTTGCCTGTGTGGGTGTTCTCCTGACTGGCACCATCCTAATTAGTGCAGGACCCCTCTGGCACTGGAGCTTCTTTTATTAATGCCTTCATTAAAAGGTCTCTCCTAATCAATCAGCCATGGAATGTGCTCATAGGAAAAAGGTTCTTCAGGCTTGCAGACAGGCCTTGTACAGGAGAAAGAAGCTGGCCTCTGGCTGTGCACACAGGTCGGCAGGTCTTCCTGAAACCTTCTTGCAGACACTGGTTGCCCTTAACCAGTCCCTCCCACCCTCCCCACAAACCTCCTCTCCAACCACAGAGGCATTTTATGTTACAAATTAAAATTAAACCCTATGTGCCACTTTGGACTCACATTTTATTCCCCAAAAGAAATAAAATTTGCAGAAGCTTTTACCCAACTCAATAATTAGCTCATTTGGGACAAAAACTGTTACATCTGCTACTCCTTCACCATAATCATAATAGCAACATTAATTATCCATCACATTTATGCATCAGTTTTTTTATTTAAAATGTTTATTCACATCCATTATTTGCCCAGCACCTACTATATGCCAGTCACTGGGCTTGGCATCAGAAAGTCCAACAGAGATAAAATATGGTTAAATTTGAAACTGAGGTCCTTTATCCATCAGTCAAGATTGCCATTTAAAACATTATACAGGAAGAGGTACTATGGGAAGATCTAGGTGGGAAGAGCCAACTGCCTGCAGGAACTGGGAAAGGTTTTCCAGAGGAAATGTGATTGGGCTAGGTCCTGCAAGAGAGAAAAAATCTTAGGCCTTTTTGCAATGGGGCTGGAACTGCAGGTAGAGAGGTGCAGTAGAAACACCCTGGACTGGAGGCAGGAGGCCTGGGTGCTGGATCTTGCTCTACCGACAATCCAGCAATTGACCTTGGGTGAGTCATTTCCCCTTCTGAACGTCAGTCCTCATCTGTTAAGTTATTTCAGGTTTCTTTCTTGATATTGAAATCTTCTTTTGAGGTATAGGCAGAAGTCTACCAAATATGTGACACTGATCAACGCAGAGCTGTTCTTATGGAAGCAAGGGAATGGACTGGGGCCATAGAAGTTCATCCCCCTCATTTTCCCAGAAGCATCTCTTATTCACCCTTGGGCTCTGAAGAGCACAGTTTGAAAATCAAGTAGTCTCAGAAGTTCCCCACTCTGAGAGCCAGGGCTCTTAGGAAGTTCACTAAGCAATCTGATTTTTTTAACTGATAATAGCTAATTAATATTTATTGAATGCTGTATTGTTCTTGTGCTAAGGGCTTTTTGCAACAACCCCTTGAAGCAGATACTGTTGTCATCACTTTTTTAGAGCTGGAAAAAAAAGAAAAAGAAAGAAACAGGAAAGGGCAGTAACTCACCCAGAGTCACGCAACCACTAAGCAGCACAGGCAAGATTCAAATCCAGACAGCACGGCTCCAAAGCCTGCGATAATAACCATTACGCCATCCGGCTTTTTAACAGCCCCACAAATGTGTTCTTTGACATTTTCTTAAATAGCTCAAGCTGAAGTTTAAGCTCATTTAGTCTTAAGCACATAAAAGAAATAACCAATTGAGGAATTAAATATGTCATTCTGTAACCTAATTGTTGTTCCACAGAACAAAGTTATTATAGGGAAGGAATTTGTTTTCTTGAGTCTAGCTGGACAATATTTCTTCTGTTTTGTTGAATCCCCTTTCTTGAGCCTTACTTTTTGTCTTTAGTGAAGAGTAAACGTGGCTGGTCCCCATCTTTATAATGTCCATTTGGCCACCATTAACTAACTTCTCAGCTCCCCAGTTCTAAGTGAAAGCAGCAGTAAAGTTCGAGGTACCCCCAAGATCCCACAGGGCTGGGCTGGGCTGCTGGTTTCTAGGCAGTCAGAGAAGTCCTGGGACACGGACTCACATAAGTAAGCCTGCTGCAAAGTCCCACTGTCCGACCTCACCACTCCTCCCCAGCCTTTTGTTTTCTGTTCCTTTATGCCCAGTTGCTTCCCCACAGCACCTGTGCAAGTTCTCCTCACACTCTTGAGTCTCAAAGTCTGCCCCATTTCCCTCAGTCTCCCCTGGAGTCTGCTTGTCTCTCAGCCTGTGCAGAGTGAGCCTCCCTCCGAGGCTCCTCATCTTCCTGTGCCTCCCCAGGAATGCTGCTCTGAGCTCTTTTCCATTCCTTTCTTCTCTTCTTTACCTTTTGATGAAGAAGTGCCCCCATGTCTCTTTCCATATGGTCTCCACCCGCTTCCCCCCTCTACCTTTCCAGCTCTCTCCGTGCACATGGTTTCATCCACTCTTTCTGGCTTACTGCTCCCTCAAATATTAAATCTCCTTCCCATCTGGTCCCTCAACCAGAAAATACTGTAGGTCTCACTCATTCCAAACAGATCTTCACCTTGACCCAGCTTGCCAGTCTTGGCATCATTATCCCATTATTTCCCTCTAACAAAGTCAGGTACTCATTCTTTCAGCACTTCCTCCTCCCCATTCTTCCTTTTAAACCCCAGTTACAAGGCTTCAGTTATTCTCCTTGAAAACTACTCCTAAGGCCCTAGGCATCATCTCTAGGCACCAGCATGAAATACTGATATTCTGCTAACCCTTACCTTCTGCCCTGCTCTGCCACTAACATGCTCTGTGATCCTGAACAAGTCTTGTCTCTTTTGGGGCCTCAATTTCATCACGTACAAGTTTTCAAAGCTTCATTCAAACAAAAGTGTTTTCAAAATTCATATATATACAGCAGATTCAAAGCAGGGAGATCAGGGATGTGTGTGTGCGTATGTGTTTAGGGGCCAGTGAGAGCCCCCATTCAACTGAGATGAGCAATTCAGCCCCTAGTCCCTGAAAGCTTCCCCCTCTGCTGATTGGGTTTTCAGCAGGTATATTTTAAAATGGGACTCTGACCCAGCTAAGTCAGCCAGGATTCCTGACATGCAGAAGCTATAAAATAATAAATGCTTATTGTTTTAGACCACTAAGTATTAAAGTAATTTGTTATGTGGCAATAAACCAGAAAAAACTGTAAGCCTGGGAGCTCCAGGTGACCACGTTTTACTGTGTGGTCTGGAAACCAGACAAGGTCAGTCTGCAGCGAGAGAGAAGGTAAAGTCAGTGTGAAAAGACTCCTGTGGCTTCCAATGCCTTGGTTCTAGTTCATTTCTGAGACCCAGTTTATTTTGTCTTTGAAAATTTTGTTCTTCATTGTAAAAATTGCCTTTTCTTTGCTATTTGTATTTATAACCAAATAGGAGGGCTCTAAGAGACACGTCTGATTTCTGCCTCCAATGTCTCTGTTCCCCTTCACCCTCCATCATGCATGGTGAGCCCAGGAACTGTCCGTACTGAGGAGACTTCCCTGACCAGATCTCCAGCTCCCCTCCAGACGGTCAGGCATAGTCCTCTGTAGGCTTCCTTAGCGCACTGAGCATGTCTGAGACATTTGTTAACATTCCAATACCATATGTGTTCCTGTGTGGTTTCCCAGTCTTATAATTAAAATAAAACAGAGTGAGACTGTCTCATTCATCTCTGTATCCCCAACACCTTATGAATGAGTTTTTTAAACTAATGAAATAGAGCAGTATTCAGGACAAGATAGCTTTACTCCTGTAAAACAGATTTTCTGGAATGAGTTCTCAAGACTACTCAGAGATTTAGGGTGGCATTCAAGTAAACACACAAAAACCTAGTACAACACTGCTATATTTAGAATGGATAACCAACAAGGACCTGCTCTATAGCACTTGGAACTCTGATCAATGTTATGTGGCAACCTGAACGGGAGGGGAGTTTGGGGGAAAATGGGTACATGTATATGTAGAGGCTTCCCAAGTGGCACTAATGATAAAGAATCCGCCTGACATTGCAGGAGACAAAAGAAACTTGGGTTTGATCCCTGGATTGGGAAGGTCCCCTGGAGGAGGAAATGGCAACCCGCTCGAGTATTCTTACCTGGAAAATTCCATGGAGAGAGGAGCCTGGTGGGCTACAGCCCATGGGGCAACAAAGAATCAAACACAGCTGAGCACACACACATATGTATGGTTGAGTCCCTCCGTTGTTCACCTGAAACTATTACAACATTGTTAATTGGCTACCCCAAAACAACATAAAAAGCTTAAAAATAAGCTAGCACATGTTGTAACTTGATATATTTTGAAAATCTGATACTGAAGAAATGTGTGTATATATGTAAATTCTAATGGAGAGGAGGAATAAATCCTGAGATGTTTTCATGAAAATGTCATTTGCACTAGACTTTGGCTCATAAAAAAATTTTGACAGGTAAAATCTTTTTTAGGGGATATGTAAGGTCCTCCAATAGACAGAACCACTTGAGCAAAGGCATTGATACATCAAAGTGCCTGGAGGATTAGAGAAATAACAAGTGGTGTGTGGACTAAAAAGTTTCTAGTATATATAATAGAAAATAAGACCACAAAGTTAGACTGCAACTAGGTAGCAGAGGGTGTTGAATGCCTTTCTCTTTGTTTAGTCTGTGTTCTAGTGTTAATTGTAATTTTATGAAGCGCAGGAACCAAGGATGGTATCATGAGAGTTGGGTTTTAGGAAGAGAACTCTGTAGAATAGATTATGCCAGAGGGCTGGAAGAAGATTGAGGTAGGGAGAGTAACTCGAGGACAGGTTGGCATTGATAGCAGGAATGGAGGCAAAAAGAGTGAAGTGACTTGGGAAACAAATGTGCAGGGTGATCGGGAAGTGATTGGGAACTATGTCCTGGTTTTCCCTTGAATTTGGAGCTTAGAGTCTAGGGTGATGATTTTATAATTCCAACAGAGCTGCCTGGAGAATTACTCATGAGCTAGTGTGGAGAGCAGGCCAAAGAGGACATTATCCTTGTTTCCAGAAATCTATGTAGTGCCACTTTGTAGGCTACAAATTGTGAAGGAGTGGGTGATGGAAGAATGTAGTGGGAGACACATGAGACAGAGTGATCAGATGATAAATTGGAAAGATGTTTTCCTCTGTTGTTTGTATTGGATAATTTCTATTGATCTGTCTTAAAGTTCAAAGACCTTTCCTCTGTCACCTCTATTCTGTTATTTGAACACATTCACTATATTTTTTAATTTAGTTTGGTTATTGTATTTTTTATTTTAAAATTTTTCATTTGATCCATAGAAATATCTTCTATTTCTCTCCTGCTGCTCTCTCTCTTTCCATTTATTTCAAGAGTGAGCAACCTCACTTCTTAAAGCATAGTTAAAATAGCTTCTTTAATATCTGATAATTCCAACATTTGTATCATTTCAGGTTTTCATCTGTTAAATATAAGTCATTGAAATTTTCCTGATCCTTCATATGTTGAGTAATTTTAGATTGTGTCCTGAACACATTGAGTATTACATTGGAACACTCTTGATCTTATGTTCTATGGAAAATATAGGATGTGGCTTTTTTTTTAAGCAGGCAATTAACTGGGTTAGGTTCAAACTGTAAGTCCAAGCTGGCTTTCTGAGGTCTGTAGTTCAAGTGGTAATTCAGTATGCAAAGCCGTTGCAAAGCCATTGATTCTGCCCTGCTGTATGCCCCTCAGTGACTAGTTAAGGACCTGGGCTGTACGCTCCTGCATAGACTAGTTCTGAAAGCCTCTGGTTGACTGTTTAAGTTCAGATGAGTGCAACTCTTAGGAGATGATACACAACTTTATGGGATATTTTCCCCTAGCTTCCCCTGCTGTATATCTCCTGGGAAATTTCTAGCTCTGAGGAGTCCCTCTTCTTTGTCTTTGGGCTAGAAAGCTGAGGGTCTGAATTGCGTACCCTTCCATGTACCTTTTGCTGTGTACACCCAGGTCAAGTGGTAAGAGGAATGAGAGGAGGGAAGAAAAGCAATGAGATTTCCTTCCATACTCTTGGCCCAGAATTTCAGACGTTTGCTTTACGGGCACTGCCATCATTTCTGCTCTTTGGAAGAGTTATTACTGCCACTGCAGCCACCATGGGTTTGGCTTAGGGCTGGAGAAGGAGAGTGGAAAACAACAAAACAAACAGCTACAACACCAAAGGGAATTTACTCGTTCTCTCTGTCTTGCAGGGACTCCTGGGACCAGACAGAGAGGGTTTCACTGAAAGCTATTTCTATTTGCACCTGGTATGCTCTTCTGGGTTTGAAGCTATAAAGGCACCATCAGCTTGATAGTACTTCTGGTTTCCCAAAGTGCCAGCTAGCATTTACTTTTCAGAGTCCTCAGACAGATGCTGCATGCATATCGTCTAGCATTGTTAGTTACTTCCAGTGGGAGAGACAGAGATGTTTGCTTACTTCATCTTATGCAAAATTGGAATTTATTTCTTTAAAGTTATTTCTATTTATACATCACTGCTGTTTATGAATACCCTGCTGCCAAATTCTGAATTTATGTGGGTGAGTATTTGTCTGTTTATCCCTAGCACCCCAGCACCAACTTTGGCACATAATGTATGTTTTAAAAAGTTCAAATCAAACTTCTTTCCAACTTTTCTACCCTTGTCCTTAATGGGTATATGTTTTCAGTTACTTTTAATATCACATCTTTAAGAAATCATCTGGCCTATCATACTTCCTTGGCTATAGCCAACCATTACCGGAACACCCAAACACACTACACAGGAGAATAGTTTAAACAGAGAGTGCAACCCCTCCGCTCAGTGTCCTTTAGACTCCTAGGAAGGCAAAAGTGCTATCAATTTACCAGTATTACTGGTTTGCTCAGAGTAGGAGCTTTCTCTTATGGATAATCAAATATGGCCTTCAGTACTAAGTGGTCTCCATGCTTATATAGATGGAATTTTTTAAAAGCATCTCTGCATCCCCAAACATCAAAATAAGTAAGTGTGAGTCATGTGTTAACTCATCCATTAGTGGAAGTTAGAAAGAAGCCAAACTAATAAAATCAAAATAATATGATCATTAAAAGAAGCAGTGAAAAGTAGCATCTTAAGTGAGAGTTTTACAAGGAGGAGGCTGTCCTAAAGACACCCACTTCTGGAGATTTTTCCTTTGCTATAAAGAACATTAAGGAGAACTTAGTGGGAAAAGGATGCTAAAGTTAGTTTCTCTGTTTTCCTTTACCTTAACACCCTGACCTCCAAACAAAGAAAATAAATAAAAGATACCCAATTAATGGCCAACCTGTAGGCTGTTTGCTGTGAGTTCAGAAATATGTTGTAAAATAAAAATTAAGACCTTTGTAGCTGTTTACAAGTCTAGCAGGCAATCTTCAGGAAACTAATTATTTAAATGTTTAGGTAGCAGGATGTGGAGTTTTTAGAGATTCCCCCACCCGTCTTTTGCTTCTGGGTATGATTTGTGTTATGGCAATGAGAAGACTTTTTATTTATTTTTTTTAATTTTGTTACCACTCTGCCTTCTCAGCAAGACACTGAATGAACCTAATCCAAGGACTTAAGGATGCCTCATTAGCAGGAGTATTAAAAGGCCTTGCAGAATTGTTCCAACAGCTAATGGAGATCAGACTGGTGGGGGGGCAATCATTTCTCCCTGCAAACAAAACAAAACATAAAGCCATAGGATTTTTTTCTCAGCATTTTTTGAGTCCGAAGAGTCCTTTGAGATAGATCTAGGCTAGTTTTCTACTAAGTTTTTAGACCCTTACAAGACCATGAAGGCTGTAATAGGGTTCCCAGGCTATTGTCCTTTTTGATTATTATTTGCTTAATTAATTCTTTAAATTTCAAAACCATAAAAGATAATTATATCAATAAGCCTATGTAAAATATATGAAAAAGGTTTAAGATATCTTTCAACCCATTCTCACCATAATCTCAGACTACTTTCTGTATTTTAAATAGCCCCAGAGAAGCTGGGCTATTACCTGAAATGAAAAGGCAAAAGCCTCTGCAATATCAGATTTCTTGACTTATGACTGGAGTTACATCAAATTAACAGTTACAGTACCTAGGCAGATGCTTGTCTCAAGTTCTAACGGGCAATTCTTGTCTCCATTCTAACTGGTCATTGATGAAAACAAAATCTAATTTTTACTTAATTAGTAGTTTTGTAGCAAAGTGTGAGCCCATTGAGGTATTTTTGATAGTAAAAAGATCCAAACTTTACCATCGTTTGCTGCCTGGCCCAGTGTCCATGGGCATATCTAATTCATTTACTTCCAACCTATTTACGTAGGTCCTGACTCACACCTAGCAGGTAACTTATCAGCCTCTGCTTTAGAAGGTGGCCCAGTCTGAGCATATAGCTGACAGAAGTAATGGGTTATTGATCTTCATACTGCCTATGAGTAATGATCATATTTGCCTGCATTCTCATTTTTCTGGCAACTATGAAAAAATAAATTTCTGGATTTAATGGGCTCCAGTAGTTATTATCAAGGTGACATTTATGCTTCTGGAGGCTGTTAATTCTCAAATAATGAAATCAAAAATCATTGACCATGAAGCTAGTCATAGTCTTAACAGTCTCTTAGCTGAATTCCTCCATTTCTGGCCTCCCAGCTCAACCCCAGCTGAGATCAGAAATGGAATATCACAGATTTTGGAATCATGCATCTTCTTGCAGGCTGCATCTGGTTCCCCCTATGTAAAAAGAATACTAACATCTTTCTTAAAGGGTGGGATCATTTTTAAATGAGAAAAGGCGTGTGAGTTTGGTAAATACCTTTTTTTCCCTTGGGGGTAAGAATCCCCTACTATGCCTTCAGCCTTCTTGTATATTTTAGACCTGTATGATTTGAAATCAGCAAAGGAGAAAATGCTGTATCTGCCTCTCTCCAGAGCAAGACATTTTTACCCAGGTGAAAGCAGAATTAGATAGAATTCTTCCCTGAAATATTCACAGGTATATTGCTCAGTCACCTACTCATGTCCAACTCTTCGCAATCCCATGGACTGCAGCACACCAGGCCTCCCTGTCCCTCACAGTCTCCTGGAGTTTGCCCAAGATGCCATCCAGGCATCTCATCCTCTGTTGCCCTCTTTTCCTTCTGCCTTCAATCTTTCCCATCATCAGAGTCTTTTCTAATGAGTGAGCTGTTTGCATCAAGTGACCAAACTATTGGAGCTTCAGCTTCAGCATCAGTCCTTCCAGTGAATATCCAGGACTGATTTCCTTGAGGATTGACTGGTTGGATTTCTTTGCTGTTGAAGGGACTCTTGAGAGTCTCTCCAACACCACAATTTGAAAGCATCAGTTCTTCGGTGCTCTACCTTCTTTATGGTCCAGCTCTCACAACCGTATGTTACTACTGGAAAGACCATAGCCTTGACTATATGGAGCTTTGTTGACAAAGTAAATGTCTTTGCTTTTTAACACACTGTCTAGGTTTGTCATAGCTTTCCTGCCAAGAAGCAATCATCTTCTAATTTCAAGGCTGTCGTCACCATCTGCAGTGATTTTAGAGCCCAAGAAGAGAAAATCTGTCACTGCTTCCACCTTTTCCCCTTCTATTCACAGGTATATCACACAATAAAAAATTTTGTGAACAGAACTTTTAGGAAATTGTGAGATAAGCCAAGTGGCATGGCTCCCTTATTTCAGGAATTCTCAAGGTTGTTGTTGTTGTTGTTTTTTAATCATCAATAGGGTGATATATGAAGTAGTTTCCAAATATATTTGACTTCAGAATTTTTTTAATCCAGAATATCTTATTATACTAGAAATATGAAGAAAAAACTTTAGAAAGAAGGATCATAAAAATCCACATAGCCTGACCTTTGATTGTTCATCTTGTGCAAGCCTTCCCCAAACAAGGTGGGCCTTGAATTGATCTGCACCAAGGAGAATCCCACACAGCACCACATGGGACCTGCAGGCTGTGTGAATTTATGTAGCAATTTTCCCACACAAACCATCTGGCCTCTGCTTGAATGCCTTCAGTAACGAGGTTCACTGCCTTCCAAGGTAACCTCTTCCATTTTTTACATCTCTGATGGCTAGAAAGGCCTTTCTTAATCTTGAGTGCCCATCTGTCTCCTTGTAACTTTTGTCTATTGGTCATAGTTCTGCTTTCTGAGACCATTTAAAACATGTTAAGATACTCAATGTATTGTGAATTTCTAAAACTTTATACTATTTTCCCCTTTTCTTTTCTATTGCCTCAGCATCCTTGCAAATAGACTGTGAATACCCTGCCCAGGTGACCAGGTGCACCAATGAGCCACAAGTTCCACTTCCTGCCTTCCGTCGACTGTGACCTAGTGACTTTCAAATGCATCAGTGAAATCCCCTTCTTCTTGTGTATTCCACCCCAGTCCCCAATAAAGGTGGTTGCCCACAGGTCCTCACTTTTCCTTGGCCCCACACCTGCTTGGTTGAGTCAGGTCCCTTGGCATTCTGTCCATGTGGCCCCTCATGGTGTGTGGTGACTCTGTCTCTCCAGGACCTGTGAGTACAAAAAGTTTTGCTTCCTTGTTTTCCCCTTTTATGGCCACACCTGATTGACCATCACCTCAAAGGACACAGAACTCACAGCCAGGTTAAGTTTATAATTTGTTGTTACAAAATAGAGGCAATCTTACTGCCCCATACAAGGTAGGCTCCTTTCTTTACTTCAGCCCCACTTGCCCTGGGTCCTGTTGTTGTTAAGTCACTCAGTCGTGTCTGACTCTTTGTGACCCCATGGACTATAGCACGCTAGGCTTCCCTGTCCTTCACCATCTCCCAGAGTTTGCTTAAACTCAGTTGAGCTGAGGATGCCATGGGTCCTGAGTTCCTAATGATACTTAAGGATGCTTGAGACATTCCTCCAAGGAGCAGACTCAATTGCCTGCTTTCCTGACTTAAAGAACTGCTTGTGCGAGGCATAGTTCCTAGTGCTGAAAATAAAGAAAGTCATCAGACACAGTCCTTCCCTCAGAAATGCTAACAGTCCAGAAGGCAGAGAGGCCCACAAATGAATGAATGAATGCTCAGTCACTCGGTCGTGTCTGACTCTTTGCGGCCCCATGGACTGTAGCCCTCTAGGCTCCTCTGACCATGGAATTTTCCAGGCAAGAATACTGGAGTGGGGTGCCATTTCCTACTACAGGGGATCTTACTGACTCAGGTCTCCTGCACTGCAGGTGGGTTCTCCACCGCTTGCATGACCTGATAACGCAGTGAGATATAATACAGTCATGGCTGAAGTGCTAGAGGAGACAGAGGAGGAGCCACTATTTCTGCTTGGGAATATCAGAGAAGACTTCATAAAGGGGATGATATTTGATTTGCTCTTTGAAAGACAAAAAAGTTTTCCAGACTGGGAACTGGGGAATGAGCACTTCAGAAAAAAGACAACATCATGTAAAGGTATATGAGCTGTATTTAGGAAACCAAGAATTTTGATATGTGTGAAATGCAGGCTGCCTTGAAGCATAATGATAAAAGAGGCATGATGAGAGATAAGACAGAATTTTTGACCGTATGGCCTCCTAAGAGAAATGAGAGAGAAAAAATAGTTATTGGAAGGAGAGATCAAGTACAAATGGGAGGGATTAACTGTGGAATAAAGGGTGAAGTTTTTGAGGAGAGTAGGAAAAAAAAAATGGATGAACAGCTATGAAGAGTGAAAGAAGCTGATCTGAAAAGCCTGCTTACTGTACGATTCTAACCATATGACATTCTGGAAAAGGTAAAACTGTGGAGACAGTAAGAAAATCAGTGGTTGCCAGGGGCTGGGGAAGGGAGATGAATAGGCAGAATAAGGAGGATTTTTAGGGCAGGAAAATATTCTGCATGATAGTATAATGAAGGATACATGTCACTATACATTTATGCAAACCTGTAAGATGTACAGCACCCAAGAGTGAACCCTAAGGTAAACTCTGGACTTCAAGTGATTATAAGGCATCAGTTGTAACAAATGTATCCTCTGGAGGGGGATATTGATAATGGGAAAGGCGATGCACATGTAGGGGCAGGGGAAAGTGGGAAATCTCTGTACTTTCCTCCCAGTTTTGCTGAGAAGCTACAACTGCTTTTAAAAAATAAAGTCTTAATGAACACTTTTAAGAAGCTGTATATGGAGACCTAAACAAAGAGTAAAAGAGATGACTAAGTGTTACGCTCACTAGCAGTGAGGAAATAGCACTAATTTGTGTGAGAGCCAAAGAGAAGATGGTTGTGACTTTCTCTGTGGTATCAGTTCAGATTCAGGAATGGATATAGCAGGTAGGAAGCACTTTGAGGTAAGACAGAAACAACAAGAGACCAAGATCAAAGTAAGATAACGAAGGTAAAAATATTTAATCTGCAAAGCATTATGTGCTCCTAAAGAATATCAACAACCGCTACTGCTCCTACTGTTATAAGTACAACTAGTACCAGTTGTAGTTTATAAAGGAAGACATGAGAAGAAAATTATAGGGTGATGGTAATAACATTACTAAATGGTTGACCAAGGGATTCAGTCTAAATGGAAGAGAAGTGACAGCAGAACTGGATCAGGTAGACTCAGAGGAGTGGACAACTCTATGTTCCAATGAGAATGAAGGCATCATAAGACACAGCTTTACTGAGAGTAAGTAAGGCTGGTTGCTGCAACACCTCTAATCCCAGTATCTTAACACCATAAAGGTTTACTCCTTGTGCAGGAGAAATCTGGTGCCAATGTTCAGCGCGATGGATTTCCTCCAGGTGGTGACTCAGAGACCCAGAACCCTTCAAACCAGCAGCTTCTTGGAATCTTCATCTTGTAGCTGAACAATTGGCAAGAGGAAAAAAAAAAAATGCGAATCATGAATTAAATGTTAGGGGTCAGTGGGAAGTGGTTTACATCACTTTTGTCCCCACTGCATTGACCATAGGTTGCTTCAAGCCACATCTGGACGTACTGTAATTGGGAGGTATGGTCCTTCTATGCGCTCAGAAGAGAAATAAAATGTTTTCCTGCAAACATCTCATTGCCTCTGCAACACATAGTCTCTGTCCTCACAGTCTAACATAAATGAAGAGACAGACAGCCACTGTTCTTTCAATGAGACAGTCACATAGTATGAACTCAGTTCTGTACAGTCACACAGGAAGGAGTGGTTAATTCTGACTGAGTGAGTCCAATGAAGCATTACTGAAAGACTGACTTTTTAAAAACTATTTTAGTGATGTAAAGCACTGTGACTTAGTTATACATATGTGTGTGTTTTCTTTTTCATATTCTTTTCATTTATGGTTTGTCACATGAGATGGTTGGATGGCATAACCGACTCGATGGGCATGGGTTTGCGTAGACTCCGGGAGTTGGTGATGGACAGAGAGGCCTGGCGCGCTGCAAGTCATGGGGTCACAAAGAGTCGGACACGACTCAGCAACTGAACTGAACTGAACATGATATTGAATATAGTTCCCTGTGCTCTACAGTAGGACCTTGCTATTTACCCATCCTATATATTATAGTTTGCCTCTGCTAATCCAAAACACCCATTCCTTCCTTTCATTCCTTGTCCCACCTTGGCAACCACAGTTCTTTTCTCTATATCTGTGAATCTGTTTTTGTTTCATAGATATGTGGATTTGCAACGATGTGAATAGACCTAAAGATTGTTATACTAAGGGAAGTAAGTCAGAAACAGAAACACAAATACTACATCATATCACTTATCTGTGAAATCTAAAATATGATACAAATCAACATATCTCCAAAAAAGTCACTTTTAATCTCATCCCTGAAAAATGCTTGGGAGACCACCTAGCAGAAAAGACAAAGAGGAAAATTTCTTTTGGAAAGAGGCACAAAGGCCAAAACTCAGAACTTTGGAAGGAAGTGGCATGTTTAGATAGAGGGGGTTTATGGGGAGGTGGCCTGGAGGATGAAGCTTTTCAGAGAGGAAATTTGAGCGTAAAGAATGTGGGGCTAATTTTAGGGTGAAGTGTGAGCCCATGAAAAATTTTAAGTCAGGTGATTGACACAATCAGTCAAAATTGTAGAAGACATGTAGACATTTGTGTGGAGGCTGTCGCGGTAGTCTTGGAGAAAAATGATGAAAGCTCAATAGCAGGAGCAGCAGGCAGGAAGTGATCAATCAGTCAGTCACCTTTTTGCTGGCCGAATACACAGAGATGTCTTTCCACCTCTGTCTCCCAGTCATTGACATGAGGCTGTTGACCTGAGCTGAGAGAACTCCATCATCTCCATTTTCTAAAACCCACAACCCCATTCTCATACCTTTTCTAACCTGGTCTCTTCTGCCTAACAATTTTATTTTTTAAAACTTGCCCAGTTCCTGATTAGTTGAAGATTACCTTTTTTGGTCAGAAAAATCATACAGGTTGAAAATAATGGTGGAATTTCAAGCATTGGAAAAGCAAAAAAAAATCTGTTCGTTTTGCACAGAATATTCTTTTATGTTTTCATGAATTGTTGTTGTTTAGTCACTAAGTTGGATCCGACTCTTTGTGACCCCATGAACTGTAGCACACTGGGCTCATCTGTCTGTGGGATTTTCCAGGCAAGGATATTGGAGTGGGTTGCCATTTCCTTCTCCGTTTTCATGAATAAGGCCACCTATATGAGATGTCTCCTTAATTTCTACATATGCTGTTAATCACATACCAGGTGGACCAATAAATTCAGTTAAGCTGATGAAATCCATTAGCTTAGAAAAATCAAAGCTGTAAGAATTCCCTCTTTTGAACACTACCATTTGTGTGTCCAGCTTTGCCTTATAAACAGCAATGACTTATTTTATGGACTGTATTATTCTTGGTTCTCAATTAAGAACCCGGTTTTCAATTGTCTTTTTTTGAACTATGTCAGTCTGGACAATAATGTTATATCCTCCCCCCGCCCCCCAAATGTCTCTCATAGGAGTTTGAGCAGTTTACATTGTCAGTAATGAAGCTGGCAAATTACTGGCTCAGAAAAAAGAGATCAAATAGCAAAATCAATGAGACTTAACTGGGTAACAATATGGTGTTTTTCATCAGTTGTCAATTAAACTGCCAGACTTAATTGGTTCTGTATTTGAAAATGTGAGAAGCAATGACACAAATATATACCCTCAAATATTTGAAGCTGAGAGTTTTCTTTTGTGGCTTTGGTTTTTTCCTTTCCAGTTCTCAGCCTCTTACCCTGCTCTGTCCTCTGCAGACAAATATTGCTATGTGTTGTCTCAGAAGAATGTCAAACAAAATTACTAGTTAGACTTTTCTGTAGGAAGGGTTTTCAGGCTCCAGTCTCCATGTTAGCTTGAAGTCCTTGTGTGTGTGACTTGGACTGACTGAGTTACTGAGCCCTTTGCTCTGCATCAAATGTCCACAAGGAATTATCACAGCCCTTCAGAACCTTGAGGTTATTAGCCTAATTTATTTCATCTATTACACCAAGTACAGGGAGAAAATCAAGTTCTGCAGAGTCTATTCAACAAATACTTGCTGACTATTAGTTATGAACATTTAAGGTAAAGTGAGATAGATGGTATGGCACAGAAAACGTGGTGACAAGTGACAAGAGGGCATCCAGGCAAAAACTCCCTGCCTCTGCAAAGTAGTTCATAGTCCAGTTGGGAGATAAACACACAAACTCCTGACAGAGAATCTAGGGTGTGTGGAAGGAAGAAGCGGAAGGGACAGAGTTAGGAGACATTTGAGAAGATAGATTCAACTGGATTATGATCTATGATTTTAGGCTAAAAAGGTTTTAAACATTTGCTGTGGATGGTCACTGTGCTAAGTCCTTTGGATGCAAAATCTCATCTAATCCTCACAATAATTCTATGATATGGATATTGTTATCCTCACATACAAATTGAGAAAATGAAAGCTCAGAAAGGATAGGCATCTTTGCCAACCTAAAAAGGGGAAGAATTGACCCATTTTAATCCAATTATGCCTAACTCTACAGCCTGTCCTCTTAACTGTCATACTATGTTGCCTCCTGGGATTTTGGGGTCAGAGCAAGAGGTGGGGAGACAAAGATGAGGCTGACATTTCAAGTAAAAGTGATGAAAACAATGTTGGTGTATTCCCCAAGATGTGAGCATGGATAGAGCAACCCTCATACCCAAGTTTTATTGTGTTGGTTCAATTTGAGACCAAGTTTATGTGGTCTAAGCTTGGTGAATGAAAAACGGATCATTTGCCCTGAAAAACTAATGACTTTATTAGTTGTAGTTCAGTTTATTTGGGTAAATAGAAGGACCTTAAACATTCTTTTGGTTGAAAATATGTGAATATAGAGAAAAGTTATCTTGTTCATTCATTTATTTATAACAAATGCTATGTTCCAGGCTCTATTCTAATCCTCTTGTACATAAAGATTAATTTAATTCTCATAACAGCATCTTGTATTGATACTGTTTCCCTCCACTTTAAAGATAAGAAACTGAGGCAAAGAGAGGTTAAAGTACTTTCCCAAGGTCCCTCACCTCCTAAGTCAGATACTTGGCATTCAAACCCAGGCAGATCTGGCAGTCATCTACAATCATAACCACTAAGAACACCGCTTCTACTTCTAGTTGATGATGGAATGACCCACAGCTATTGTACCCTTATTTGGAGGCTAGAAAAGCCGACTCATTGGAAAAGATCCTGATGCTGACGCTGGGTAAGATTGAAGGCAAAAGGGGAAGAGGGCAGCAGAGAAAGAGATGGTTAGATAGTGTCACGGACTCAATGGACATGAATTTGAGCAAACTCTGGCAGATAGTGGAGGACAGAGGAGCCTGGTGTGCTATAGTCCATGGGGTTGCAAAGAGTCAGGCATGTGCTAGTGACTGAACAACAACAACCATCCCTCCTCTAGTTTCTAGAACCAACCCTGTTCCTTTTTAAGTTATTTTAAAGATGAATTGGGTCAGCAACCCAAGCTTGTCCTGCTCTGCCTGAGTGGACTGCTTTGGGAATTTGACTCTTTCCTTGCTCCTGTAACCAAGATATTTTATTGATTTCTTTTTAGGGAAATTTCTCTTCCAATGTTCTGTTCCCTTTTGTCAGAGAGAGGCTCTACCTGGGTTATTTCCCCAGACCTGCAAGTCTAGAGTTCTGATTGCTTTTGTCAATTAAGCCACAATATGTGTGGCAAGCCCTAGACAAATAAATGGCTTAGGCTCTACCACCCTCCTTAAAACTGCCTCCCTGAGTTCAGAACCCTTCCAGGTCTCCAATCATTGCCTGCCCCAAGTTGGTCATCTTGCCCCAGCTAGTTTTGGGGGCAATCCACAATCTCATGTTAGATCTCTTTGATGCCAATTTTTGCCTGGATGCCCTCTTGTCACTTGTCACCATGTTTTCTGTGCCACACCATCTGAATTGACTCCATTTTCTGGAGCTGACTCCCTCCCTCCCTCTCTGCTTTCTGTGCCACCCACTGGAAAGATCTAAGTTCAGGCTTCAGACTCATATAGCTAATTTCTTGATGTACATTTTAAAATAAATGATGGGGGAGAGAGAAGGTGTAGTAGGAGGAAGGTGTGAATGGGTAAATGGAAGAGGGAAGAAGATACAGAGGAAGGGCATGAAAGAGAAGAGGAAAGGAGGAAGGAAGGGACTTAGGGGAGATGGAACAAGAAAGAGAGATGGAGGGAGGAGAGAGGAGGAAATTAGGAAAGAGAAAGAGATTGCAGCTATGCCCTTGTAAAATTAAAATTTTAAATATAAAGCCATGCCTATCATTCCCAGTTAGCGATATTGTTTCTCACCAAACACCCAACAGAAGCAAAATAATCACCACAACCACAAAAGTCCCACAATTAACCTTGAACAAGTTATGAAGTTGTCAGCCATACTATTAACAAGATTGGCTTCACTTTGAGTGTTCTCTACACACATTAGATTTTTTGGACTGTCTCCTTCTGAAAGAGCTTTTCTACTTTTGCTTGGATTTTAGTGTACTACTGGGGGAAATTGTTTTACTTCCAACTATTCTCACAAACTTTACTGTAACAAATATTTGGGGAAATAAAGGGTATAAAAACAACCTAGGCAATGTCTATGCAGTGCTAATACTAACAGTCAATTTGAAAAAAATATGTAATTAGAAAACTGGTCAACCACTTGTAAAAGAATGAAACTAGAACATTTCCTAACACCGTACACAAAAATAAACTCAAAATGGATTAAAGATCTAAATGTAAGACCAGAAACAATAAAACTCCTAGAGGAAAACATAGGCAAAACACTCTCCGACATAAATCACAGCAGGATCCTCCATGACCCACCTCCTAGAATATTGGAAATAAAAGCAAAAATAAACAAATGGGACCTAATTAAAATTAAAAGCTTTTGCACAACAAAGGAAACTATAAACAAGGTGAAAAGACAGCCTTCAGAATGGGAGAAAATAATAGCAAATGAAGCAACAGACAAACAATTAATATCAAAAATATACAAGCAACTTCTGCAGCTGAATTCCCGAAAAATAAACGACCCAATCAAAAAATGGGCCAAAGAACTAAACAGACATTTCTCCAAAGAAGACATACAGATGGCTAACAAACACATGAAAAGATGCTCAACATCACTCATTATTAGAGAAATGCAAATCAAAACCACAATGAGGTATCATTTCACACCAGTCAGAATGGCTGCTATCCAAAAGTCTACAAGCAATAAATGCTGGAGAGGGTGTGGAGAAAAGGGAACCCTCTTACACTGTTGGTGGGAATGCAAACTAGTACAGCCACTATGGAGAACAGTGTGGAGATTCCTTAAAAAACTGGGAATACAACTGCCATATGACCCAGCAATCCCACTGCTGGGCATATACACCGAGGAAACCAGAATTGAAAGAGACGCGTGTACCCCAATGTTCATCGCAGCACTGTTTACAATAGCCAGGACATGGAAGCAACCTAGATGTCCATCAGCAGACGAATGGATAAGGAAGCTGTGGTACATATACACAATGGAATATTACTCAGCCATTAAAAAAAATACATTTGAATCGGTTCTACTGAGATGGATGAAACTGGAGCCCATTATACAGAGTGAAGTAAGCCAGAAAGAAAAACAACAATACAGTATACTAATGCATATATATGGAATTTGAAAGATGGTAACGATAACCCTATATGCGAGACAGAATAAGAGACACAGATGCATGGAACAATTTTATGGACTCTGAGGGAGAAGGTGAGGGTGGGACGTTCTGGGAGAATAGCATTGAAACATGTATATTATCATATGTGAAACAGAACACCATTCCATGTTCGATGCATGAGACAAGGGCTCAGGGCCGGGGCAATGGGATGATCCAGAAGGATGGGATGGGGAGGGAGGTGGGTGGGGGGTCCAGGAGGGGGAACACATGTAAACCCATGGCTGATTCATGTCAATATATGGCAAAAACTAAAAAAAAAAAAAAAAAAAGGAAAAAATATTTAATTAAACCTATTTTTTGATTTTTCAATTCATTTATTTGCCAAGTACCTGCTAGGTGTAAGACAATGTACAGACATGATGATATACTTTGCCTGGACTCAGCTATGACTCTTGACCTCATAGAAGTTTTGAGCTATTTGAGGATAGGAGACATTTATACAAATAACTATGACACAGGACAAGAAGTGATAAAATGAGAAAGTGATATGTGTTGTAGAAAAGGGAGATTGTTTGGGGCTAAAGGAATTGAAATTAAAAGACACTTGCTCCTTTGAAGAAAAGCTATGACCAATCTAGAAAGCATATTAAAAAGCAGAGACGTTACTTTGCTGACAAAGGTGCATTTAGTCAAAGCTATGGTTTTTCCAGTAGTCATGTATGGATGTGAGAGTTGGACTATAAAGAAAGCTGAGTGCCGAAGAATTGATACTTTTGATCTGTGGTGTTGGAGAAGACTCTTGAGAGTCCCTTGGACTGCAAGGAGATCCAACCAGTCCATCCTAAAGGAAATCAGTCCTGAATATTCATTGGAAGGACTGATGCTGAAACTGAAGCTCCAATACTTTGGCCACCTGGTGCGAAGGACTGATATTGGAAAAGACCCTGATACTGGGAAAGATTGAAAGCAGGAGGAGAAGGGGACGACAGAGGATGAGATGGCTGAATGGCATCACCGACCCGACGGACATGAGTTTAAGCAAACTCTGGGAGATGGCGAAGGACAGGGAAGTCTGGCGTGCTGCGGTCCATGAGGTCACAAAGAGTCAGACACAACTGAGTGACAGAACTGAACTGACTGAAAGAAATTGAGGCAACACTTGAATGAACCCTCAAGTTCACTGTAACTGGACAGAAGGCCATAACCCCACCAGGTGAAGAAGAACAAGTAAGAATAAAGTTTGAGCAACGAGAAAGAGAAGAACATGCTTGAGCACTAGGGAGCAGATTAGTTTGGGAAGACTAGCATTTTATAAACTTTATTGATGAAAGCAGTATAGTGATGAAAAGTGGCAATTTCACTTTTCAGAGAATGGTGGCAGAGAGAATTCAGAAGAGAGAGTCTTATTCTTAAGGATAATTGTCAACTTAAAGTAAAACTATGTTTAGGGAATGTTTTTTTGTATAGTTTGTTATAGTTCTACATTTTTCTACCCGTTTATATGCACTCTCAAGTATCCTGATCCAGCATATCTGAGAAATTTCCTGGGCTCCACTACTCTTATATGAGATGAAAGAATCATAGTGTTTCCTACACAGAAGTATGGTAAACAAGATAGGTATTCTTTTGCCAAGAGCCAAGGTAATTCTGAAGTGACAGTCTTGCAGGGGTTGAAAAGGATCATACAAATTTTTGACTCTGAGAAATCTGACTCATTCCCACAAATGAGGAAGACATGCAAAGAAAGACATTCATTCCACAAATGTTTATTTAGCAACCATAAATGTTCTGTTCTAGAGATTCAGAGATGAGTTATGCATGTCAGGGGCTTACAGCAGGGTCAAGAATTCAGGAATCATTATAAACTAACACAGGAAACCTAGGGAAACATTCTGTGGCCAAGGCACATTAGAAGGAATAATCATTCCTTCAGCTGGAGGCATTGGTGCAGCCAGGAAGACTTCCCAGAGGAAGTGACCCTGGACCATGGAGAAGATGCTCTGGCGTGGTCTGGAGTCTATGATGTAATGGTGATGCCCAGGTGGTTTGGAGGAGGGCTCTGGGCACTGCCTGACTTTGCCTGGGGACCCTTCTTGGAAAGGCTCTGGAGATGCCACCAAGAGGTGATGTCTCTGAATTATCTTGCTTTTGGCATTGTAAAGATTGATTGCTTTATCAAAACTATTTGGTCAGCTTACCTTTTAAAATCTTTCATTATGGAGAATTTAAAACATACAAAAGAAGACAGAAGAGTACAATAAACCTTCATGTACCCATCATCCAGCTTCAGCAACTATTAAGTCCATATGACTTCTCCATAAGGTATGGGATATATTGTAGACTTAGCCACTTAACTGGAGAACAGGTTAGTTAATAAACCTGAATTTGAGTGTTCTTGTCTTTTTAGTTCTGCAGATACACAGAAACCTCTGAGAGGCCATCCTGATTGTCAACTTGTTTAGCCCTATCTCATAGGTCACTTCTCTTGTCTACATGTGGACCTCTTTTAGTTCTATTGTTGCTGTTGTTTAGTCGCTAAGCTGTGTCCAGCTCTTTTGTGACCCCACGGACTGTAGCCCACCAGGTTCCTCTTTCCGTGGGATTTCCCAGGCAAGAATACTGGAGGAGGTTACCATTTCCGTCTCCATTTAGAGAAGTATTTCTATACTTTCTAGAAATAGATTTTCAGCTATTGCTGCCTGCTTTCAGATTTAAAGTCTGGGTCTCACAGTTTTTTCCACCTACCCCATCCCACACCAGCTTCTCTTTCTGGGTTCCTTGCTAAGTGAATGGCACCTATGTTCATCTGGACACTCAAGTCAGCTTGATGCTTCCAGGTTCACTCGGTCACTAGATATTTTCAAACTTCTTTCAAGTCCATCATCTTCTATCCTTCTTTATTGCCAGCTAACCTATTGGCAATGGACTATGGACTCAATGGACATGAGTTTGAGAAAACTCTGGGAGATAGTTGAGGACAAAGAAGCCTGGCGCGCTGCAGTTCATGGGGTCACAAAGAGTTGGACACGACAGTGATTGAACAACAACAAACCTAGTCTAAGCTCTTACCATTCCTTACTTGGACCTGAGCAATATTTCCTTGTCCTCCTATGTTCACTCAGTCCATTGTCCAGACTGAAGCCAGAGTAACCAGCAAAAGCTCAAATCCGATAATGCCATTACCCTGGTCAATGTCTCTTTGTTTCCTTTATATTGAAGTCTAAGTCTCTTAAACTTCCTGTGAGCTTTAATAATCCAGACTTTTTATATTGCTACAGCATCATCTCTCATTACTTGCTACCTCTAACTTTCGTTTTACATTAGACAACAAGCAATCCTTGAACGTTCTGTGTTTTCTTTTGCTTTCAGGACTTTGTGGAAATTGTTCTGTCTTCCTCAAAAGCTAGCCCTGCTTCATCCACTTCATGTGTCCTCACCTCCTTAGTGAAGCCCTTCCTGACGTCTCAATCCTGGATTAGCTACTCCTCCCCTGTTCTCAAGCTTTTAGTAGTGCTGATCACACTGTATTATAAACTGCCTGTTTGCTTCTGCCTCCTCAAATGAGACAATGGGCAACTTGAGGACAGGGACTGCCTATAGCCCAGCACAATGCCTGCTATGTTATTGGGAGCCCAATGAGATTTATTGAATAAATGGTAAATATTAATATTAGTTACTGATTTAATGACATTATTAATTCTTTTAACAATTCTACATTTTCCACAGTGGCTGACACTTATTAGTCACTCAGCACATTTTACTACATTAAGCAGCCATTTATCATTTATTATGTATTTGACATATTGCAATGCCCTTTTGTAAATAGGACTTAATTTAATTCTATCAACCTTCTCACCTTGAACTATGTTTTATTATCCTCAACTAAAAGACTAAAAAGAAAACTAAGGCTCAGAAACCTTAAATAGCTTTCTCAGGGCCAAATTAATAATGGAATAAGGATCAAGATGAGCTTTTCTTTCCAACTGAAGAAAATAGTCTGAGAATAGGGCAAGAATAATATGCAGCTTCCATACTCTCTGCCCAGCCTTCTCTGTGTCAGATTTATTTAAAGAAAAATAACTTAATGTCTTTGCTACATGTTTTCCCAGTGAAAAGGAAGAGAAAAGGAAAGGCCACTAACACTATGGAAACAGAACACTTATTTCCAATGTGTATCTGTGAAGTCTATCAAAATGGAATGTAACTCAGAGAAGAAGCAAATTACAGTTCTTGTATGATCCAATCGTTATCTGCAGATATTTGATAGGCCTGAGGGTAGGCAAAGCAAATCGATATAACATCACAGAATCTTTAATCAGTGCATCTGATGGGAAAGAAGGTGAAATGGATGATGATGGTGGCTTAGTTTCCTGACTGGGATGTAGAATGCTTTATGTTTTCACAGCCAAGTTAGAGAGATTAGGATGTGGAGATGGATTAAGTGGCTGTCTATCTGATGTTAAAAAGAGAAAGTGAACGCTTTTCTGAATAAATATTTCTCACCTAAAACATCGTCTGAAATTCCACTGTGGGCAAACCCAGTCAAATATTCCTTTGGGCGGAGAGTTTATATGAAAAATCCTAACATAACATCCCCATGAGCCTATGTGATGGAGGGAAAGGCATTCTGGCTTTTGAGATATGCTTTCTTCCTCTGCTGATTAGTCATCCTGTGAACTGGCTGAGTGACTCTGGCAACACAACCAACAGGGCTGTTTTCTCATCTGTAAAATGAGGAGGAGGAGCACACGACCACTACATACCATCAGCTTTACCACTGCTGTTGGTCTAGGGGTGATTAGTGATCCTATCACTGCAGTAGGCTGGCCTGTCTCTAATCCTCCTTGATTCCTATGTTCTGGCCAGCTATCATCAGTGATGTGTGGACCCCTGGATTGTCAGGAGTTAGCAGTAGATTTGTGGAAACTATACGAATCAGGGAAAGTGAAAATGTTAGTTGCTCAGTTGTCCATGGGAAAGTGAAAGTGTTAGTTGCTCCTCTGTCCACGGGATTCTCCAGGCAAGAATACTGAAGGGCGTTGCCATGCCCTCCTCCAGGGGATCTTCCCGACCCAGGGGTCAAACCTGGGTCTCCTCCCTAGGTCTCCTGCATTGCAGGCAGATTTTTTACCATCTGAGCCACCAGGAAAAGCCCATGAATCAGGGAAATGCCAAATATTCTTATTTATTTCTCTCCACCTTTTTTTTTTTTGACATTTGACATGGATTTCTAGAGTATAGTTTCCAGCTAGAAAGCAGTCTTGCTTTTTGCTGAGCCACAGATGCATCTTCTTTAAAATGAAAATGCATAATATGCACTTAGTCTCCACTGAGGACTTCTTTTGCCTCGCTTTAAATTGTAGGCGAGGTTTCAATGGGTAGTGCATTTGTGACAGTTTAACAAGATCCCTGGCACAATGTAGGCAGAGCAGGAAGTTAGTTTCCCATTTCTACTTCTGCTTTTCCAGCTGTAAATCAAGTAAAATCAACTTACGTATCCTTATACAAAACTTGGCCTATACAAACATGTAGCATCAGACTTGTAATGGTACCTTATGCTTAGAGAAATAAACCAATTATATGCTCTTGAGTCAACCACCTCTCAATAAACATGATTTCTTTCGCAGAGTCTTATTTCTCTTATGTGCTTGGAAGTAAGGCAGCATCTAACTAGAGTTAGGTTGCCTTAATGAGAAGTTTCTTGAATCTGGAGACACCCACTTGGCCAAGGCTCCTATTGATGCTTCCTGCCACCAAGAAATCTTAAATGGCTAAGGTTAGAGGGTCTGACAAGAATGTCAGCTGCTGTATCTGATTTCATGTGACAGCTAATTATAACACTCCTTTAGAAAAAAATAAAGAAGTTGTTGTCATAGTAATGGCTGACTCCCCAAGCAGGATGCATACCCCCAGTTGGAGCAGGTGCCAAATACCAATTTGTTGCGTGCAATGTAGGAATAATTGAGCCAATACTTCAGGGAGAACAAATTTGATATGGACAGAGTTTCCTGTTCATGTGCCGTATTGCCTCCCCTCTGTGCAACCATGATTTTCTTCTGATCTCTATTTCCTCTTCCAAGAATGTCACTCTTCAGGGATTTGTACCCTTATTAAGTGCATTCTGTGAAACTGGTGTTACGGGGAGCGCACACATACAGCAGCATCAATGGTGGTGGGACGGTAGTGATGGTACAGCCAAGTAATTGCAGCCAAAGAATCTGCCTGCAATGCAAGTAGCCTCATCAACCAAGGCAGGAAAAACTGCAAAAAGCAGAAACCTCACAATAAAGCAGCTACCAGCTGGACAGACCCATATTTGAATCTTCATTCCTCCAAGTTATAGCTTTATGACCTTAGGCAAGTTATTTTATCTCTCTGAGCATTATGTTCCTCATTTTAAAAATGAGAATAATAAAACTACCTATGGTATTCAGTCAGTCGGTATGAGAATTAAACGAGATGGTTTGTAATGTACTTGGCTCAGCAGTGGCATGGAGTAACTGCTCAGTGAATCGTTGCTACTGTCATCTTATTTTGACAGGACTCAGAGTGGTAATAACGTTATGTCCTTGATAATTACACAAAGTGAGAATGCAAATTAGAATGAGAACTTGCCCTAAGAATTCAATCCTTTTAAGCCTGAGGAAATATTGTGATCTGAATCTTTCTACTCTAACTGCTGATCTTACCAACTGAAGGCAGCATCCTCAGGGAGCATTTGGTAAAGATGTTCAATGTACATTGTTTTGCTCCATTCCCAAAACTCTATTGAAACAACAGTGAAGAGAGGTATCTTAAAAGGTAAAAATCCATAGGAGTAGAGAAAGTGAAAAGAGATAAAGTTGCAAGCAACATTTTAGGAAGTGAAATGCAAACAAATGGTTACTAATTAGCAGCCCAGAAAAAGCTGAATCTTAAACCAGTACTGGTAAAAGTTGACAAAGAACCTATTTACATGCAGAATCCCTCAAACACTTATGAATTCACACCAAGTCCCTTAGGACTTGGGAAGGAATAAAAGTCTGCTTAAAAGTCTGTTTATGACACAGATCTCTAGATTCCTTCACTCACACATTGCAGCTGGGTATATACCCTCCCCCACTCTGATAGAAGACTTGAAATGTGTTCTCTGGATGGGATAAAACAATACACCCTGGGATAGAGGATTCTAGGTGCAGTTGATAGTATGGCACCATTATGAATACAGGGACAAGAAAACTTTTGTGTCCTAAATATTCAGGTCTCCAGCCAGCTCTGCCAACACAGCTCTAAGAATACCAGCTACCAGACCGTGTCCTCCAATATAAGACTGGAAAATGGAGAGTTCTTCCCCAGAAAGAGGAAAGATTTACAAATTTGATATAAAATGGCCCAAACTCACCATTAGAGTCCTCACTCAGCAAGTCCACTCCCCTTTAAGTCCAGAGCTCCTAATTAACTTTTCTTGCAACTTATACTAGTAGGAAATGAGAGGAGAGGAGAGGTAAAGTTGCAATAATATTTAAAAGATCAAGAGTTAGAATCATTTTGGATTTCTTTCAGCAGTCATCCAAGAAGCTAGAAGATGGTGTAGGGGAGCGTTCAAAATTCTGAATAAAATTGTTGCAGGAAGGGGAGACTCCTTCCAGGGCCCAAAACTGGGCTCTTGTCTAACACTCGGAAATGAATTGTCTGAGGAGACACATGTGCTGATAAAGCAAGAGATTTTATTGGGAAAGGGCACCCAGGTGGAGAGCAGTAGGGTAAGGGAACCCAGGAGAACAGCTCTGCCATGTGGCTCGCAGTCTTGGGTTTTATGGTGATGGGATTAGTTTCCGGGTTGTCTTTAGCCAATCCCTTCTGACTCAGAGTCCTTCCTGGTGGTGCACGCCTTGTTCAGCCAAGATGGATGCCAGAGAGAAGGATTCTGGGAGGTGGTCGGACATGTGGTGTCTCGTTTTGACCTTTCCTGAACTCTTCCGGTTGGTGATGGCTTATTAGTTCCATGTTCCTTACCAGGACCTCCTGTCATAAAACAACTGATGCAAATGGTTACTATGGTGCCTGGCCAGGGTGGGCAGATTCAGTTAGTATGCTTCCCCTAATAAAATGATTCATAAGTTATACATAATACCCAACCATATTATCAATCAGATTTGAGAACAAGATAAAGACATCTTCAGAAATGCAAGTTCTCAAAATTTTACCTTCAGTATATTCTTTTTCAGAGAGTTCTGCTCTGCCAAAGAATGTACTTTCTTTAAATAAGGGGGAAAACAACAAAAGCAAGAATTCCTCAAAATATATATAATTGATTGAAAAACTGATGTTTCTGAATATTTTGAGATGAGAGCTGAATAGCTGACACAGATCTGGATGAATTTGTGTTACCTACATAGAAAGATAAGTAAGTTAAACAACAACAGTAGTAAGACAATCATTAGCTCTGAAGAAAAATATAATTATTTAGAAAGGAAAAGTGATCAGTGAATACCACAGGATTCAGCTGGGAAGGGTGTTTACATAATTGTAAAACAAACAAACAAACAAACAGAGAACATTGACCTAGCCCAGATTAAGATGTAACTGTCATGAGAATATTTGGGTAGCCTGGAAGGATGTGTATATGAGATAATGGAAGAGGGAGAAAAAAAAATCAAGAAGTAGCAATATCTGGAATACCAAACTAAACTAAAACCTAGCTGAAATAATAGAAAGCAATTGTCTCTGGGGAGGGGACTTTTCAGGAAAGGGGACTTACTCCTTTCTGAAACAAATCTATGGAATCATCAACTTTAAATGTAAATATGTGACTGATTAAAGCAAGTATGCAAACTAAAAAGCAGGAGTAAACTTTCTCAATTGGGACATGAGTTCTCTGCCTGTGGACTGCTCTGATTCTAATGGGTTTCCAGGCAAGCCCCAAACATTGCATATTTCCCGTACCCATCACGGGAAGGGTATGAAAGAGGATGCATTTGGGAGTGTAGTTGTATCTACCTACCACATTACAGTTGTTTTTGTTCAATTCCTAAGTCGTGTCCGACTCTTTTGTGACCCTGTGGACTGTAGCCCACCAGGCTCCTCTGTCCATAGGATTTCCCAGGCAAGAATACTGGAGTGGGTTGCTATTTCCTTCTCCAGGGGATCTTCTCAACCCAGGGATCAAACCTGTGTCTCCTGCATTGCAGGCAGATTCTTTACCACTGAGCCACCTGGGAAGCTCACCATATTATAGTGACTAATGTTTAAAAACAATCGCAGATTTTATAAATGAAAATCCCACACAATTTTTCCTACGTATTTCCCACTTGCTACTTACTCTGGAATTCCTAGGTGGCTACATTTCCAGTGAGTGACTAGGAACTCAAAGACTGCTAGGAGAGAGAGGGAGTAGTCAGAAGAAGCATCCAGACACCAACAGGATGGCAGTTAGCAAGGTGGTAACAGCCAACGGCCAGCAGAATGTAAATAACAGCAATAATAATACTAGTCATATAAGTATGGGACATCTAATTTATTAAAGATATCCTTTAAAATAATGCATGCCATAATTGAGGACAGCATCATTGTGCTTATTTAATAAGATATTAAAGTATAGATGGTATGGCTCAACAGCCCCATCTGGCCTCCCAGTCAAAAGCCAGGATGAACTGTAAGGCTTGTAAACCAGCCATCTTGGATGTCCAGCCCATTTGAGCCAGGTAATGCCAAGTCCAGCTTTTATCTCACTGTTACCCCATCAGAGTTCCCCCAGGGAGAATCACTCAGGTAGGCTGAGTTGGTCCAAAAAAACAGTGAAATATAATAATCGATTTTTGTTTTAAGTCACTAAGATTTGGGGTGGTTTGCCATGCATCAGTAAACTTTACAGGGATAATCTACTCCAGCTCCCCCATTTTCCTGATGAGAAATCTGGAACGAGGGTGGTCAAGGCTTCAGAGCAGAGCAGTGGTTGAGTCAGGAACAGACTCAGGCCTCCAGACCTTCAGGCTAACCTTCAGGTTCATCACCAAAGCCATTTAATCTGTATGAAATCCTGCCAATGTTTTCTTCTCCCCTTCCTGCTCCTCCTCTTCCTCCTCTCCTTCTTGTACCTTTTTATTCTGATATTTCAAACTTACAGAAAATTTCAAGTATAGAACCAGAGTTCTCCATATACTCTTCACCCAGATGCACCAACTGTTTGCATTTTACCTCATTTGTCAGTGTTCTTTCAAAGAGAACATTTCCCCACAGGGACGCTGCCCACAAAACTGATTCCCGCCGGGTGGTTAGTCACTACTCATATCATCCCAGCGGGAATGGGAGCAGAAACAGGCATTTGGGAATAAAAGGGGTGTAGGAGGAAGTGCTCTGGAGAAAAGGGAGCTGTTACTCAAGGAGAAAGGGCATAGAAAGGGGAGAGCAGAATCACTCCAGATCAGATTCTCTACTGAGACAGGATCTGGAAGCAGGTCCCTGAACTGGTCTGCTGTACTGAATACAAGTTGAGCTTGAAGTCTGGAGGCAAAGGTTTGAACCTTGTAATAAGCTGTAATGACCTAAAACGAGGTTCCTTCTCATCTCTGAGCTTTGGTTTTAGCTTGCTTTATAATCAGATTAAGGCTTTCCTGCTGACTCAGTGGTAAAGAATCTGCCTTCAATGCAGGAGACACAGGAGACATGGGTTGGAAAGATCTGCTGGAGGAGGGAATGACAACCCACTCTAGTGTTCTTGCCTGGAGAATCCCAAGGACAGAGGAGCCTGGCAGGCTACAGTCCATAGTATCACAGAGAGTCGGACATGACTAGAGTGACTTAGTATGCACACATAAACTAGATTAAATAAAGCAGTGCATGTGGACCAGCTTAGTGAATGGTGCTAAGTAATAAGTTTTAATCACTTGGATCTGAGTATGTCAAGCTTTTTAGAAACATTGATGCTATTGCCCTATCTCCAGAAAGTCTTATTTAGGTGGTCTGGGGTCCAGGCACTATGATTTAGTGGATAACTTTGAATGTGATGCCAAGACTGAAAACCACCGGGTTAGAAAACAGTGCCACTGTTCACAGTATGCTTATATTCTGGGAACCCTTCTGCACTAGATGTCCTCTGTCACGGCTCCTTTCCCACATCTGCTACCACTCTCCTCACCGAAGTAAAACTGCACTTGGGAGTATACTCCATTCTAAGCCTGGTGTACTTCACCATTATTTAATCATCTCATTTCTCTATTGTTCATTTCTGTGTCTCTAATAATTCACACTAGAAAGACTGCTTCCTGGGAGTCCCTCGCAGATTCTCAATCTCTCTGTAACTAGTCAGAGATGAGCCCTTGTGCACAGGTTTTCTATTTCCATCACAGAGTTCAACAGCTGTCATTCTTCCCTGCTAGCTCCTTACACACCTAATTGCTGCCATATTGACCTATGTAATTTGGGATTGGCAGGAATTGTGACTCATATGCAAATACTTTTGAAAAGAAGTGTGGGAGGGATTTTATATTGGTCTTAGCAGGGCAAAAGAATAATTTCCCAAGTGAAGATAACTTTTCTTGCAAAAATATTTTTTTCTGGTGCATTTATTTCCCTTTTTAAAAGAACTTCCAATATCCCAGAAGTAAACCAGTTTGCTTCATTTTGCAGTTTAAACTCTTCCTTTCTTCTCTTCCTCCTTTCCACTTTCCCTCCTTCCTTCTTTTCTTGCTCTTTCTTTTCCTTCTTTATTTCTTCCCTTCCTCTCCTTCCCCACTCCCTTCCTCCTTCTGTTAAAAAAAATTATTCATGACACTTGTGAAAGATGGTAAGGCAGATTTTATTCAAAGGGGACTATAGGATAGTTGTAGGAACCACTGCAATAAAGTTTTACAGTAGAAAAGAGAGATTGCGCTCAACTCAATACAACAAAGAAAAGTGGGAACTTACAGCCAAAGAGCAGTTCGGAATCAGTGATGGAAAATTACTAAGAAAAAGCATCAGAGATAAAGGGGGATTCTGATGGCAGACCAGAGTGACCAGACTTCATCTGTGAGATGGTGAAGGAATCTGAATGAATATGGAGGGAGGTCAGACATGGAAGATGGGGGTTTCTAGCTAAACCAACTTCACAGGATTCTTGCTAAAATTGGACAATGTAAAGACAAACACAGAAGCCCAAAAGTGAGGGTCTACTTGGGAAGAGAATTCAGAATTCTGATCTGATCAGAGATTGGTCAAGGAGAGAATCTTTATCACCTCTCCCCCTCTACTCTCTTCTTCTCTCCTTTCTCCCCTGCCTCTATTCCTTCCTGCAAAGCTTTTACTGAACTCCTACCATCTATCTAGTGCCTCATTGAGTATGGAAACTGTAAAGATGAATAAGAAAGTGTTCTGTCCTTTTTGGAATTCCTGGTCTTGGATTAGAGAGCAACAAACACAATACAATTGAAAAGATGTTATAATGGAGTTCTACAAACTTCTGCAGCAGCATTCACCTTTGGTATAGGTACAGGGAGGATAATTTAGCTGAATTTGGAAGAGTGGGAACAAGATGTCTTCAGGCAGAGACTGGAGGAAAGGCATTCTGAACAAAGGGACAGTAGGTGTGAAAGCCCATAGTGTGAACTAACAGGTGTGTTCAGAGAATTGCCTTGGTAGTTCCAAGAATAGGAGGGTTTTCTTCAGGGAGAAAAGATAATGAAGAAGGGTTACTGTTTAGCACTGGCTGGTGGAAGAAATTCCTCGGGGAAATGTCAGGTAGCATGTTATCCATCTTAATTCACTTTGGTCCAATGTCTGTTTGGTTTCCCATTTCTGTTTCTCAAGGTCTATTTTCTTAGCATTTATAGAAGCAGTCAGCTTCAGACTTTTCCAAGCCCCCCTCTTCCTGCTCACCTTTGTGTTTACTCTGTTCCAGACACACAGCCCTCCTTCCTTTTCTTGTCTGTAGACTCACGCTTGTCTCAGAGCCTTTGCTCTTGCTATTCCCTTTGCTTAGAACTCCCAAATCTTGACATGGTTGCCTCCTTCCTCTCATCCAGGTCTCTATTCAAAGAGCGCCACCTCCCAGAGGCCTTCCCAACCACTCCATCTACAGCACCCTCCCCCCATCCAGTTACCCTCCCCAAACTCACCTTGTAAAACTTTCTCTATGACCTTCACTATTATGTCAATTGATCTTGTCTGCTTGTTCATATGTTTATTGTCCATCTTCCTCTTCTAGAATGGAAACTCCGTCAGGGCAGGCTTTTCTTACTTTCCTGCCAAATCCCCAGAGCTCAGCCAGTGCAAGGCCCTCAGTAAGTGCTCAACAATATTTTTGATTGCACTCATCCATTCCAGGGACCAGAACATTCACACCCTCCACCCCCATTCCCAGAGTCAAGGTATCTCAAAAGGAGATCAGAATTGTTATTGATGAGCATGGGAAGAAGACAAAAAGAAATTGAGAGCCCTAAGGAGTACCCTGGCTCAGCGAGGTCTGATGAAATGCCCCTGCTCTACAACAGAGAGCTTGTCCACCTACACCCAGCGGGCAGTCATCTCCCAAATCTTACGTGTTCCTCCCTCCAGGCGATGCTGGAGGCTCAGCTGCCTCTCTGCCCTGGTTTTCCAGTTTGCCACATCCTGCTTCCTGGTAGATTTTCTCTTTGGCTCTGTCAATTCTATAGTCACACTGCTGCAACTGGGGAAGCAGAAGATGCCTCATCTTCACACTTTCAGGATTCAGGTCAAGTGCATAAGGTCATCTCTAGAGTGAGAGGAAAGCATGTTTCATGGCCCCAAGGGTATCAAGGAGTTAGAGGAGGTACAAGGCTGGAGTGAGGAGGGAAATCCAAGAGCAATTATAACCCTGAGCCATTTGGCAGCTTTGTTAGTTTTTTTTTCCTAACTAAACTTGAGGGTTTTAGAAGTGTCTTTTTGTATATTTCAAAGCTAAATAAATTCCAGTAATGAAAGCATCTTCCAAACACTATTTTCTTTGGTTCTAAAGGAAATCGATTCAAAAAAAAATCTTTAAAAAAGGAAAAAAGCAAATAATCTGAGGAATGTGTTTATTTTATCTTGCTTCCAAGGAAAGAAGACTTTGCATCCACTAAGAACAGTCATCTTTCTGGGCCTGGAGTGTTCATGAGCAAATCCTGTAGCTAAAGGCAAATTTCCATTTCAGCCTCCTAGACGGTCTTAATTGCCTGGCAGAAATTGTGGAAGGTGATGCCAAGTGGTATTTGAACCTGTCATTTTCTTTTACTGTTTTGGGGATTCAGATATTTTCCACTCTAATGTGGCAAAATATTCAATCAGCTTAAATTATGCATGCACTCCAGATCAAGCCAGCTAGATGTCAGGAGCAATTCAATATTTTTTTTGAATTTGGGAGACTGAAAGCCAGCAGGATAAAAGTTTAGAAGAGCTAGATACAAATTAACTTTGCGATATGGGGAAAAACAAGCACAGAAGTGAGAAAAGTGAGAAAACTTTTTCTCCTTGGCTGGACCAATTTCTGGGCTCGCTAGACAACTTTCATTAGTAACATTCTAGTATTTTATATTTGTCACCTGCTTTGTGATTGTGACAATATTACCGCTTCTCTGTGTCATTGCATTCATTTTTCAGGGGAGGAAGCTTTGGCAGGGTCAAATTGTCTCTCTAGATGGATCTGGCATTTCTGGTTACCCTAAGTGGTATAATTGATTAATTCTGGGAATTCAAAAATCATCTTCTATGTGACAGAAACTTAGCTAGGGTGAAATGTGGGTACTGCCTGCAAGCCATTCCTAAACTCTTGATTTGTAGTGAAGTCACTCTGATTCGAAGTAGACCGCGATAATGGTCAGGGAGACATGCAAACAAAAGGCTCATGGTAGGAGTCTGGGGAAAGGCGATTAACAAGTCAAGGATCCAAAGAGAAGTCAGAGATTGTTAACAATATGTTAGATAAATATAGATAGGCAGGTATTTTAGACAGAATAAACAGCTTGAGCAAAGGCATTTTTGTTGTTGCTGTTCAGTCGCTCAGTGGTGTCCAACTCTTGTGGGACACCGTGGACTGTAGCCCACTAGGTTCCTCCATAGATGGGATTTTCCAAGAAAGAATACTGGAGTGGATTGCCATTTCTTACTTCAGGAGATCTTCTCAACCAAGGGATCGAACTCACGTCTCCTGAATTGCAGGTGAATTCTTCACTGCTGAGCCACCAGGGAGCAAAGATATGGCACTGTACAAAATCAGGTGCACTGTGACACCAGAGGGTAAACCAATGTGGCAAAACCAGGGGAGGAGGTGCTGAACGAAAGAAGGAGAGATGAGCAGAAGACAATAAACCTTAGAAAGGACTAGGGCAGACTTGGGGAGACAGACTGAGAGAGTCGATCAATACCTAACAGGTGACAGAGAGCCGCCTAAAGCTTCTGAGAAGGGCGTGACAGAACTATTTTTGGAAGGTAATTTTAGCTTCAGTGTCACAAGGGCCTGGGCCATGCGAAGTGGCTATCAGAATGGCATGGAGTACTGACATTCTCTACCTCTGACCCCTGGGTTTGGCCGCCCTGTTAAGTGGGGGTTGCTAGGGACAGAGATGCAAATCACATTGTCTTGTTTCAAGGAATTCACAGTGGACTAAGGCCATGTATAATCTGTCTTTCTTTCAGAACTTCTGCTCACGTTGCCAATGATTGTGTCCCGACAGCTAATAACTAATACTTAGAGAAAAAATGAAAAATTCTGATGGTCACCCAGAACTGGAATTTCTGGATAGTTTGATATTTTGGAAAGCACCCAAAGGAAATAACGATTATTCTTCTTATTCAAATATTTGCTAAAAACAAACACCAAAACCCATTTTTTAAAAGGGAATATCACTTTTATCTCCAGTAATTTGGATTCAGAGAATCTAGGTTCTGATCCTGTGGTTTATCTGCTCTGGACTTCATTTTCCTTATTTGGAAGTGATAATCTATAGTCTTTCCTCTTCAAATGAGATGATGAATATTAAAGTATTGTGCAGAAAAAAAGTGAATTTCAATTGCTAAAAGAGTCTTCAATGTCTGAGCTACCGTGGAGAACTGAATTTTTAAAATTCAGTCTGTTTTTAGCATTAAATAATGTCAAACAACCAAAGAGTGAGCATGTACACTTGCATGCACATGTATGTGCAACATGACACTGGAGAACCAATTTATAGACTGTTCATGCTTCAACCAAATATTTTGTACATTAAAGAAAAAATCAGGTGGAGAATTCCAGAAAACAAGATATGAGTTTATCAAAATTCATATTCATATCAATCAGCAAGCCTAAAAAACAAATTAAAAAAAAAAAACTGAAGTATGGTTGGTTTACAATGTTTTACGTATACAGCAAAGTACATATATATAACTGAATCCATATATTCTTTTTCAGATTCTTTTCCATTATCGTTTGTTACAAGATATTGAATGTACTTCCCTGTGCTACACAGTAGGTCCTTGTTACCTATTTTATATATAGTAGTGAGTATATGTTAATTGCAATACCTAATTTATCCCTCCCCCACTTGCTCTTTGGTAACCATAAGTTTGTTTTCTATTTCTGTGAGTCTATTTATGTTTTGCAAATAAGTTCATTTGTATCATTTGTTTAGATTCCACATATAAGTGACATAGTATAATATTTGTCTTCCTCTGTCTGACTTAACTCACGTAGTATGATAATCTCTAGGTCCAACCACGTTGCTGTCAATGGTATTATTTCATTGCTTTTTACGGCTGAGTAGTATTCCACTATGTGTATATACCACACCTTCTTTATCCATTCATCTGTTAATGAACATTTAGGTTTCTTCCATGTCTTGACTATTTAAATAGTGCTTCTATGAATACTAGAGTGCATGTATCTTTTTAAATTAGAATTTTCATCTTTTCTGGGTATATATCCAGGAGTGAGATTGTTGGATCATTTGTTGGTGTTGTTCAGTTGCCAAGTCGTGTCTGACACTTTATGACCCCATGGACTGCAGCACACCAGGTTTCCCTGCCCCTCGCCATCTCCCAGAGTTTGTTCAAACTCACGTACATTCAGTTCTTTAAGTTTCTAAAAGAAGAACTTGAGATAAACTTGTCATTGAAATAATTGTTGCCACTGTTGATATGTATTTCTCTCGCTTTCCTTGGTATTTATACTGTGTTCACCTTAAAATTTATTGGAAATTCTCTGGTCTAACTTGAGGCCACTTTTATGCAAAGATGCCATGTGGACTCAAAAATGATATGCATTGTCTTATTGCTGAATGCTGTATATATGTTTTTAGGTGCTTGTAAGTTTAGAATTATTTCCTTAGAGAATTACAGCTTTATCAATGTTTATTAACTAAACTTCTTTATCTCTAGTAACACTTTTAACACCAAGTCTACTCTGTTCGACTTTTCCCATCAGTTTCTCTTAACATCCCTTTGCCTTTATGCTTTAGTTTTATCTTTTACCATATAGGCTGAGTATGTTTCTAAATTTATCTAAAAACCCTATATTAAGAACAGGTGGCAAGAATACATAGAGGAACTGTACAAAAAAGATCTTCATGACCCAGATAATCATGATGGTATGATCACACAGCTAGAGCCAGACATCCTGGAATGTGAAGTCAAGTGGGCCTTAGGAAGCATCACTACGAACAAAGCTGGTGGAGGTGATG
Organism: Giraffa tippelskirchi; assembly: GCF_054371585.1. NCBI lineage: Eukaryota > Metazoa > Chordata > Mammalia > Artiodactyla > Giraffidae > Giraffa > Giraffa tippelskirchi. The sequence goes on along the minus strand of NC_137276.1, from coordinate 155,596,533 downwards.
GAATTCCAGTTGAGCTATTTCAAATCCTGAAAGATGATGCTATGAAAGTGCTGCACTCAATATGTCAGCAAATTTGGAAAACTCAGCAATGGCCACAGGACTGGAAAAGGTCAGTTTTCAATCCAATCCCAAAGAAAGGCAATGCCAAAGAATGCTCAAACTACCACACATTTGCACCCATCTCACATACTAGTAAAGTAATGCTTAAAATTCTCCAAGCCAGGCTTCAGTAATACGTGAACTGTGAACTTCCAGATGTTCAAGCTGGTTTTAGAAAAGGCAGAGGAACCTGCCTCTTGAGAAATCTGTATGCAGGTCAGGAAGCAACAGTTAGAACTGGATATGGAACAACAGACTGGTTCCAAATAGGAAAAGGAATACGTCAAGGCTGTATATTGTCACCCTGCTTGTTGAACTTATATGCAGGGTACATCATGAGAAATGCTGGGCTAGAGGAAGCACAAGCTGGAATCAAGATTGTTGGGAGAAATATCAACAACCTCAGATATGCAGATGACACCACTCTTATGGCAGAAAGTGAAGAAGAACTAAAGAGCCTCTTGATGAAAGTGAAAGAGGAGAGTGAAAAGGTTGGCTTAAAGCTCGACATTCAGAAAACTAAGATCATGGCATCTGGTCCCATCACTTCATGGCAAATAGATGGGAAAACAGTGGAAACAGTGTCAGACTTTATTTTTGGGGGCTCCAAAATCACTGCAGATGGTGATTGCAGCCATGAAATTAAAAGATGCTTACTCCTTGGAAGGAAAGTTATGACCAACCTAGATAGCATACTTAAAAGCAGAGACATTACTTTGCCAACAAAGGTCTGTCTCATCAAGGCTATGGTTTTTCCAGTAGTTATGTATGGATGTGAGAGTTGGACTGTAAAGAAAGCTGAACACCAAAGAATTGATGCTTTTGAACAGTGGTGTTGGAGAAGGCTCTTGAGAGTCCCTTGGACTGCAAGGAGATCCAACCAGTCCATCCTAAAGGAGATCAGCCCTGAGTGTACATTGGAAGGACTAATGTTGAAGCTGAAACTCCAATACTTTGGCCACCTGATGCAAAGAGCAGACTCATTTGAAAAGACCCAGATGCTGGGAAAGATTGAAGGCAGGAGGAGAAGGGGATGACAGAGGATGAGATGGTTGGATGGCATTACTGACTCAATGCAGATGAGTTTGCGTAAACTCCGGGAGTTGGTGATGGACAGGGAGGCCTGGCGTGCTGTGGTCCATGGGGTCTCGAAGAGTCGGACATGACTGAGTGGCTGAACTGAACTGAACTGAAAAGCCCCATATTCTAACTGGAGTTTACTTCAACCACATTGATTGAGATAAATGATATGTCTGATACCATTTCTTTTATCTCAGTTTTTTTCCATTTTTTCACTTTTCTAATGTTCCTTTTTAATTCCCTTTTCTTTCCATCTTTTGGATCAACTCTGCTGCCCACTCAGAAGGTTCTCAAGGAGAAACAGGTCTCCTCCTCGAGAGCTCCAGACCCCTTTCTCCTTCTCAGGACCTCGGACTTCTTATCAACCTACCTAAGAAGTGACTCTCTCACAGTCACTGGACCTTAAAAGGTTGGAAAGATCCCCTGCAGAAGGAAATGGCAACTCACTCCTGTATTCTTGCCTGGAGAATCCCATGGACAGAGGAGCCTGATGGGCTACAGTCCACGGGGTTGCAAAGAGTCAGACATGACTGAATGACTAACACATTGTATGCTACTCACACCCCACTCAATTTATTTCCTTCCACCAGTTTGGAAGTTTTTTGGAAGTTCCACTTTTGGGGCTATCTTTACTTACTTTACACCCATTTAACTTAACAAAATCGAAAGCAAACTTGATGTTTATCTTCTCAATAACAAAATAAAATTAAAATGCTTTAGGGAATTACTAATTTCATCCCACACATCATTGTTTTCCAAGATTTAAATTTTATCTTTATTTTTTAACACCACAAATTGAATTTTATTGTTAATCTCTTTTACAGCCAATATCTGCCTAGTTTTACCAAGTCTACACAAGATTACAAGGTTCTCATTTGAAATTTTTAGTTCTTGGATTTTCCTTCTGGAATTCTTTTCTTTTTCTGAAGAACATCACCCAGATATTCTTTAGTAAGAGTTTGTTGGAAGTGAATTTTTTTTTTTTGTCTGAAAATGTCTCTAATTTACTGTTGTTGTTGATAGACGGTTTCACTACATATGCAATACTATCTTGACAATTATTTTCTCTTAGCACTTTAAAGATATGTCCTCTAGCTTTGATTGTTGTAGTTGAGAAGTAAATTATCAATTGTGTAGATTTTTATCTCAGCTATTTCTAAGATTTTGTGTTCAGAGTTCTACAGTTCCTCTACAACGTGCCTCAGTGTAAATTTCTTTTCCTTTATGCTTCTTGGGATTCACTGAGCATTCTGAATCTGAGTGTTGGTGTCTTTCATCAGTTGCATAAGCTCCTCGAGTGTTTTCCCTCTTCCATTCTCTCCTTCTGAAATTCTGATGAGCAAATTAGAGATTTGTACTCTATCATCTTTGTGTCTAAAGTTTTTTGAACATGTCCATCTTTTTTTGTCATTCTATTCTTTTTTCCATATGATTTATTCTACTATATCTTAGAGTTCAATAACTCTTCTTTCTGCTGTGCCTAATATACTGTTTAACCCATTCATTAATCTTCTAATGTTAATTTATATGTTTTTTAAAATAAATAAACATTCTATAGTTAGATTTTCCTTCAATTCTGCCTGGTCAAATTTTACTGTCTTTGTTTATCTGGGCTAGTTTGGTAGATCAGAGGCGTCTCTGGCAAAAGCCGGATTGTGATGAGGGATGGTGGAATCATGAGTACAGAAAAAAATCACTTGAGTACAGAATCATGAGTACAGAAAAATAAGCAGAGCCTAGCACAGAGGCCTATATTCAGTAGCAAGCACTAAAGGGAAGAAATTAACTGACAAAATTCACAGTGCTGTACTTTATGCTCTTGTTGCTCAGAATGTGGCTGCGCCCCAGACACATTGATTCAAAATCTGCATGTTAACAAGGTCCCCAGGGAATCTGCTACTGCTGCTGAAAAGTGCTCAGTCATGTCTCTTTGTGACCCCATGGACTGTAGTCCGCCAGGTTCCTCTGTCCATGGTCTTCTCTGGGCAACAATACTGGAACAGGTTACTATTTCCTTCTCCAGGGGATCTTCCCAATCCAGGGATGGAACCTGGGTTTCTTGCGTTTGCTGCATTGGCGGGCGGATTCTTTACCATGAACACCACCTGGGAAACCCATGCCTGCTATTGAGATGCTCCCATAGAGTAACCAACTATCTTGACTTACTCCAGACTGAGCTGGGGTGTGGGAAGGTTGTCCCCGTCAGTGCTGAAACTAGATTGTCTCAAGCAAAGAGGAGTTCTGGTCACCCTAGAACCACTATGTTAAATGGTCCCAGCTAGTTTCCTCAGGGGTCCAATGCACGGGTTAAGAGAGAACTGTATGTGAAAATGTAAAGGATTCTATTCCTGGAGGTCCAAGTGGGGAATCAAGAAGGAGAAAGTGCTTCCTTATTTATAGAAGAGAGCTTTGGGTATGGAAGGTAAGCAGGGAGGCAATGGCAGAGCCCCAGGTAGTAGTACTGGAGAGAGCAGCTTTCTCAAGCATGTGTGTCAGCAGGGTGTTACCCCGGGCTACACTGTGGAAAGCCCGAGTGGCACCAGGACACGGTGGGTGCAGAACCACAACAGGCAACCGGCAGCGGTATAGGGCTTCAGTCCCTGGTCTGGAGAACAACAGAACACCTGTGTGGAGCAGAGGGGTCAGAGGTTCAGAGGTAGCCAGCAAGGAGGCAATTCATACAGACCAATGGATGACCCAGAGAGGGTAGAGAGTAGCATTCAGAGCAGAAATATTCAGAGGAACAGAGGGCATGCGACTGATAGGTGAAAGTTGACATCTGACTTCTGGTTACTAGGAGGCTGTAATATCAGAGAACGGCTGAGGACTTGCCACAGGAAAGGTAGGATTTCAGGACTTCACTTGGGCTGCAAGGTCAACTATGAAGGAGAGGATTATTACCAGATTTTCTACCACCCAGAAGTCACCACTGGGAAAAAGATGTGGTTATACCTTCCATCTGTTCTCTCAAATGTAATTTTTCTGCTGAAAAACGTGGGTGGTTTTGTAAGCACAAATACAAATTAAAAATTAAAGTCTTTGTTCTCCCTGTTGAAAATAAAAATTTCCCTCCCTTCCCTTTTTTTAGAGCATTGACCTTAGAAAACTTGTGAGTACTTTTTCATCTCTCTGACACACACCTCTCATGGTTTTATGACCCAGGGACATCTTTCTGGAAACCATCTTTTTGAAATGCAAACATCAAGGGAGGGAGCGCTCTGATTACCTAGTTCCCATGGGAGGGTAAGAGCCTAATTTCAGTAGGTGCTTTGCTCCAATTTGCAAAACCACCTCTTGTCATAAAGAGATGAGAAATTGGTTTCTCTGCCAGATAAACCAATTAGCTAACACGGGTGGTCTCCCCAGTTCCCATGGTAAAGTTAGGATGAACTATGTACGACAAAAGATGCTGTTAAGAGCTCTTACTTGAGGAATAGTGACTGTTTATCTCTGTGTCTAATGACTTGTATTTGCCTGGCTGTATAAGGGAGTGTGAATCCTTTCTGCCTTTGAAATCACAGGGCAAACTGCCTGTGATACACATCACATGGTTTAATGCTTTTTCAACAATGAAAATGTTTTCCTTCTTTTTTACTTTTGTGGAAAGGTTTTCTGGGCTAAGAAGAGGATTTGTTTTTAATTATATTTTCCCAACAGTTTTCAGTAGAATGATACCTAACTAAAACTCTTAAACATGTCTGGACCTGTTGGTTTCCTCCACTGAGCTCCAATGTCCTTGGACTACCTCCTCAACAGTAATGCCCTGTGTTATCAACTTACCCGCCCTCCAGGGGCATAAGTATTCTTCCTGAGATGCCATGGGGACGACAGAGGATGAGATGGTTGGATGGCATCACCAACTCAATGGACATGAGTTTGAATAAGCTTCGGGAGTTGTTGATGGAAAGGGAGGCCTGGCGTGCTGCAGTCCGTGGGGTTGCAAAGAATCAGACACGACTGAGCGACGGAACTAAACTGAACTGAACTGAGATACCATTCACAGGCTACAGCCGAGGTAGAGTTTGAGCTGATATATGGATTACATCCTACCACTTATGTACACAGTTTTATTCAACAAAAGATGTATTGTTTCACGTGTGCTAAAACGGTTCATCCAGTCTGCAGTCTACAGGTTTGCTAATTCTTAATCCTAAGGTATTTTTTTTTTCTTTTGCTATTTAACAAAGACAGTGTTTCTAAATATTTGTATCCATGTGATCTATGTAAGTAGTATGAGTTAAATATTGCCATCAGCTCTATTTATTTTTTTATATCTATATAGTGAGTTTTCCTTTTATCAAATTTATTTCCATGAATTATCTCATTTGAGTTTTGCAGACATCCTATAGTCAGAGTGGGTGCTATTTTCCCTATATGTGTGTGCTCAGTTGTGTCCAACTCTTTGAGACCCCATGGACTGTAACTCGCCAGGCTCCTGTATTCATGGAATTTCTGGCAAGAACACTGGAGTGGGTTGCTAGTTCATCCTCCAGGGGATCTTCCCACCCCAAGGGTTGAACCCACGTCTCTTGTGTCTCCTGCATTGGCAGGTGGATTCTTTACTGTGCCACCTGAAGCCCATTATCCCTATATGCCAAATAGATATACAGTTTCAAGGAGAATTGCTTTCTTACAGATAAGCAGTGAGTTCAAAAGTCCATCGTGCAGGTCTCCTGACTTTGGATTCAGGGCTCATTCCACATAGGCAACAACACCTAAGTTTTCAAGCGTGTTTCAGGAGCAACTCTTTAAAAGTTGGAAGCAGCTCACTGATGAATGTGTGTGTGTCTGGGTAATGACAGATCAGAAGAATGGAAAATCCCAGGGCACTTGAGCTGTTGACAAGATGAAGCTTTGGTATGCTTGCAAATAGTGATAGGTTTCTCAGGCTTTTCACCAGCAGCGAGATAGGATCCAAGGTGACACTTCTATGTTTCTTTTATCTTGGCTGAGACCTTGGGAAGAAGTTAAAAAGCTGGAAGATTTGTTATTCGAAGCAGAGACTTTTCTCAAGAATTTGGCATCCAACTTCGTTTCGATAAGCTTTCAGGAAATTAACAGGCTGCACTGCAGCCTTGGGAGCTGAGCTGGTAGCACCTATTGGATATTTAGTCTGTTGATTAAAAACACTACTGTTTGAAACCTTTTGCAAATTAAGACAAAACCATGTTTGTTTCTGCTCTGCTGAAGGAAACATATTAGCCTTTTCAGCTAGAACTAATTAACCACACCTGAGAAAATTGCCATCCATGATCATGATCTGCCCGCCTCTGTAAACTGTCTTTTAGAACTTTCTGTTTTTAGTTAACTTTATACCTGGGAACACTCAAAGAACTTTTACATTGCATGGAAGACCAAGATGTGCAAGGACACCTTTCCTCTTTTTGTGTGTGTCGTAATTCATACGTTGGGCTGTTGTATTGTGTTTTGCTGATCATCTATCCCAGAGCTTTGGTAAAATTGCTTCTCTAGAGAGATGAGCAGAGAAGGCAATGGCACCCCACTCCAGTACTCTTGCCTGGAAAATCCCATGGACCGAGGAGCCTGGTAGGCTGCAGTCCATGGAGTCGCAAAGAGTTGGACATGACTGAGCGACTTCACTTTCACCTTTCACTTTTGTGCATTGGAGAAGGAAATGGCAACCCACTCCAGTGTTCTTGCCTGGAGAATCCCAGGGATGGGGGAGCCTGGTGGGCCACCGTCTATGGGGTCGCACAGAGTCGGACACGACTGAAGTGACTTAGCAACAGCAGCAGCAGAGAGATGAGGGGTTGGGGTCTTACTGCACTGGACAGATACGGTGGGCAGAATTGATCCTCTGAATCAAGGAGTTTTGTTTTTCCTCACTGAAAAACTGTTCTAGAACTGAACCTTAAAATGAGAACTGACAGAGTTGGATGGTCCAAGTTCGTCATAAAAATTTAAACAAGAAAAAAATGAACTGACTTTAAAAAAAAAAAAAAGAAAAGGAAAAACTGATATGCATCCTAAAAATAAAGGCTGTTTTGGCTTGCTGAGTACTTTCTGAGTGCAGGATCTGGGTTCTATTTATCTATATATGCCCAGTCCTCTTCCTGGCACATGGTAGACCTCAATATGTATTCCCTGTTGAATGTTTATGACCTGGGAATGTGTTCATGAAAGCTGTTGGATGACCAAGCAGAGAAAGGAGAGAGAGAGCCCCTTTGCAAGATTAAAACTACTGTAAGCTTCTTAGAAAAATGCATTGGAATTCCATTCACATTTTGACTGTGACTTTACAGAGTGAGTGGTTTGATGGTAACTGGAGAATCAGAATGAGGGAACACTCAATGCAGCAGATCTTAGGGGTGGGATGGAAGCTACTAATATTGATGGTCCCACCAACTTGCAATAATTTCTGAAAACTTTTGCTCAGAGACCCTGGAGGTAAGGCAGTCTATTTTAGAAGTGATGGCTATTCATATCCTCATGTAAAAACTTGGAGATCTTCTGCTTATTTATTCTTTTAGCCAGTTTTTACCAGGTAACTGTGCTAACAATGCAAGACTCCCTGGGTTGCATAAGAGGCTTTGCTCAGGGAAATACTTGGTATCCTGGCAAAGCTGCCTAGACCCTTCTCCAGCAGCCCTGACAGTTTGTGACTTTGGGTCTCAAAGAGGTAGCCCATGAGAATGCACAGAATGCAAGGAACCCATGAGTACCTCTGGAAACAATGTACCTATTCAAAACTAAGGGCTTGAGCAGCCCTTAGGTGGCAGGTCCTGGGGGAGGGGAGGGATCAGAGAGATGGGCAAGAAGTCTAGCAGGGGGTATAAGACAGGGAATATAATAAACACAAGACATGGCAGCAAGCAAAGAGTACCATGAGAAATACACAAGCAAAATTACTGTGAAATGGTAGCAGAGGGAGAGAGTACTCTCTGAGGATTCTCAGAGGATGTCATATTTTAGATAGGCTTTAAATGACGGGTAAAATTTGAACAAGCAGCTTTGGGAGTGAGAAGCAAGGAGATTCCAGATGGAGGAAAGAGACAGTGAAATTGTTGAAGTGGGGAAGCATGGACTGTGCTGCGGATAACCAAGTGGTTCCATTTAACTAGAACATATGTATGATGAGAGAGGTTATTTGAAAGAAAGATTATAGAGGACTTTAAACACCAGATGAAGATAATCAGGCCTTATTTGAAGTCAAAATGAAAGGTATATATGGGAACAGTAGTGTGTCAGCATTTTTATCCATAGGTAGATTATCGGTATTTCTAAGGAGCTCATAGCACTTTACCAATCAGATTTTCACCAGCCTCCCTGATTCTTAGCAAAGAGCAGAGACTGTGATTAAACATTTCTCATTTCAGATATAAAAGAAGCAAGAAATATTTGAGCATGGAATATTAGATCCCAGTTAATTATCACAGTAGACCTTAGCAATAAAACTTATCAGCCCCCTTTCAAATTATATCCTGTTCTTAAGGGAAGTGTAGCCCTGTTTATCAGATATCCAGGCCCTACAAGCAATCAGTCTGTTCCTTGAGTAACATTAGCATTAAAATTCAAATCTGATGTCTGACCATTTTTAGGGCAAGGTTTTAGGCAATGGAACTGAGGCAGCCTGTCCTAGGACCGTGGAAGTGAAACTGGAGAAGAGGAAGTAACTTCAAAAGAGAGTTTGAGGATAGACTCGATAAAACTTGGGGACTAAAGTGATAGGAACAGAGTGTCAGGAGTACATGTCAGTTCAAGTCCTCCAGGAAGCAAATGCAAGAAAAAGAAGTGCAAGAGATGTATTGAGGGGAATGCCTATAAAAATAAAGAGGAGAGCAGAAGTGGGTAGGGAAAGACTTCAGACCTTGATGCATGTCCAATATCCATGAAAGACAAGAGAAAAGAAGGATAATTATAAAGAAGAGCCTCAGGTTTTGGTGAAACTTGGAGAACATTTTGGCCAAGCCATGGACAGGTCTAGTCCCAGGATTGGCAGGTGAAAATCCCTCATTGGGAAGAAATGGTGAGGCTCATTCATTAACCGGGAGCTGCCAGAGAATGGATTTAGCTCAGATGCTGTGATGGATCTAAAAACAGTGCAGCTACCTCTAATTCTTGCAGCAGGCTGTCTCTTCAGGGGAGATCTGAAAGTCTCTCTTCCATGGCTGTCACGGGGAATAAGGGAGGAGAGGAGTCAAATACAAATCTAAGGCTCCTGGATGGGTGGCTAGACATTTCCTGATATTATGAACACAGTTTAGAGAAATGGACTGTGAAACAGTTGTCTTCTCCAAATATCTCTAAACTCTGCTTGGAGGCAGAGCATGTGACAAGGTGACACTTTTAAGCCTGTAATTTAATATTCTTTCGTCTAATACTCTGCTCAAGAATCATGTGTCATATTGCAGCCTACATTCTAAAACCACTGCTTTAAGCCTCTTTGCAGATTATCTCTTCCATGAAGCCAATCTGAATCAACCTACGCTTGGAATGTCTTTGACAGAATGCTATTGATTCAAAGTCCTGTCCCTAATATATTACTGCTTTTTCTTGAGTTTTCTTTCCACCAGTTCCTCAATGTCTTTTCCTCTTATATGCTTTTCTTACTGAGGATTCTGTCAAGTTCCCTGTTATAAAATTTTGTCTTTCTTCCTTTCCTTCTCCCTTTAAAAAATGATTTGCAACTTTATTGAGGTGTGGTAAATATACAACAAACTGCTGCTGCTGCTGCTGCTAAGTCGCTTCAGTCGTGTCCGACTCTATGCGACCCCATAGACGGCAGCCCACCAGGCTCCCCCATCCCTGGGATTCTCCAGGCAAGAACACCGGAGTGGGTTGCCATTGCCTTCTCCAATGCAGGAAAGTGAAAAGTGAAAGTGAAGTCATTCAGTCCCGTCCGACTCTCAGCGACCCCATGGACTGCAGCCCACCAGGCTCCTCTGTCCATGGGATTGTCCAGGCAAGAGTACTGGAGTGGGTTGCCATTGCCTTCTCCGCACAACAAACTACACATCTTTAATATGTAAGGTTAAACATTTGTTTACTCTCTGTAAATATATCATAATTAAATTATAAAGATTTCTATCATTCCAAAATTTTCTCATGCATTTTGTAGTATACCCTTACCACTATTCTTATTTGCAAGAAGCCACTGACTTGCTTTCTGTTTTTGTAGATTAGTGTGCATTTTCTAGAATTTTATACACATGGTATCATGAACTATGCACACTTTTTTGTCTGGCTCAGTATAATTATTTTGAAATTTATCCGTGTTGTGGTATGTATCAATAGTCTGTTCCTTTTTATTGCTGAACATTGATCCATTGAATAGATTTGCCACAAATTGTTTGCACTGACCTGAGGACAGACATTTGGGTAGGTCCAACTTTGAGCCAATACTGATAGCACTGCTATGAATATTTATGCAAAGCTCTTCTTGTGAATATGCACTTCCATTTCTCTTGGGTGAGTATTTAGGAGCAAAATGATTGCAGTGCATGGCAGGTATATGTTTAACTTTATAAGAAATTACAACTGCTTCCCAAAGTGGTTGTACCACCACAGTGCATGAGCATTCTAGTTGTCCTTATCAACATTTGAAATTATTTTCTTTTGTTTTTTAATCTTAGCCATTCTAATCAATGTGCAGTTTTATCATTGTGGTTTAATTTGCATTTCATAGATCAATAAATAAAGTCAGGCATTTCTTTATATGCTTATATGCCATCTATATATCTTCTTTCATGGAGTGCCAGTTGAAATTATTTGCCCACTTAAAAAAATTAGGTTGTCTTCTCATTATTGAATTGTAACAGTTCTTTATATAGCCTGGATAAAAGTGCTTTGCCAGATATATATTATGCAAATGTTGTTCCCTAATCTGTGGCATGACTATTATTTTCTTAACAATATCCTTTGAAGAGCAAAGTTTGATAAAATTCAACATCCTATTTATTTCACACTTTATGTTTTCAGTGTCTTACTTAAGATATCCTTTCCTAACTTAATGTCACTGAGACATTTCCCACTCTTCCAAATATTTTGTAGTTTTCCCTTGCAATTGCCTGGGTTCCATGTGAGTTACGTTGTGTATATTGTGATGAGTTGCAGTTGATTTTTTTTATATGGCTATCAAATTGTGCCTGTAGAATGAGTTGAAAATGTATCCTTTTCCCCATTTAATTTTCTTTGAATTTTTGTCAAAAATCAATTGACCATGTATGTTCATGTGGATCTAACTCTGTACTCTATTCTGTTGCACTGATAAGTTTCTCTAACTGTATCCCTATTCTATACTGTCTTAATATTTTAGATTAATTTTGAAATCAGTTAGTATGAGTTCAGCAACTTTGTTCTTGATTTTTAAACTGTTTTAGTCACTGTAAGTCCTTCGATGTACTCTATTCTGTTGCATTGATAAGTTTCTGTAACTGTATCCCAATCCTATACTGTCTTAATATTTTAAATTAATTTTGAAATCAGTTGGTATGAATTCAGCAACTTTGTTCTTGCTTTGCAAACTGTTTTAGCCACTGTGAGTCCTTTGAATTGTCATAGACTTTGCAAACAGCTTGAAAATTTACATTTGTATAAAAGTGGAGTTTTAATTGAAATTGTACTGACTCTATAGATCAATTTAGAAAAAGAATTAACTTCTCAAAAATGTAGTCTTCCAGTCTATGCGTGTGATATATCCTATCTCTTTAGGTATTCTTTCACATTTCTCATCATATTTTGTAGTTTTCAGTGTAAAAGCTTTACACATCTTTTGGCAAATTCATCACTAATTACTTCAGTTTGATGATATGTTACTTTAAAATTCTCTTTATGATAGTTTATTGCTTATATAAAATATTTTTATTGCTTATAGGTAAGTTTTATGTATTCTGCAAACTTGATAAACTCACTTATTAGTTCTTGTAGCTGATTTGGAGATTTCTCAGGATTTTATGCAAATGCATTATGTCATCGTGCTATTGTTGTTCAGTCACTCAGTCATGTCTAACTCTTTGTGACCCCGTGGACTGTAGCACACCAGGCTTCCCTGTCCTTCTCTATCTCCTGGAGTTTGCACAAACTCATGTCCATTGAGTTGGTGATGCTATCTAACCATCTTATCCTCTATTGCCCCCTTCTCCTCCTGCACTAAATCTTTTCCAGCATCAGACAATGAAAATTTCATTTCTTCCTTTTCAAATTGTATTAAAGTTTTTCTTGCTCTATTGCAGTGAGCGGCGGCTGTGCAGTGCAGGAGCGACTGAGAGGAGCTACTCCACGTCCACGGTCAGGAGCGGAGGCCATGAGGAGATACCCCACATCCAAGTTAAGGACAGCAGCTGCACTTTGCTGGAGCAGCCATGAAAGAGATACCCCACGTTCAAGGAAAGAGAAACCCAAGTAAGATGGTAGGCGCTGAGAGAGGGCATCAGAAGGCAGGCATACTGAAACCACAGTCACAGAAAACTAGCCAATCTGATCACATGGACCACAGGCTTGTCTAACTCAAAGAAACTAAACCATGCTGTGTGGGGCCGCCCAAGATGGATGGGTCATGGTGGAGAGGTCTGACAGAATGTGGTCCACTGGAGAAGGGAATGGCAAACCACTTCCATCTTCCTGCCTTGAGAACCCCATGAACAATATGAAAAGGCAAAAATATAGGACACTGAAAGAGGAACTTCCCAGGTCGGTAGGTGCCCAATATGCTACTGGAGATCAGTGGTGAAATAACTCCAGAAAGAATGAAGGGATGGAGCCAAAGAAAAAACAATACCCAGCTGTGGATGTGACTAGTGATAGAAGCAAGGTCTGATGCTATAAACAGCGATATTGCACAGGAACATGGAATATTAGGTCCATGAATCAAGGCAAATTGGAAGTGGTCAAACAAGAGATGGCAAGAGTGAACATTCTAGGAATCAGCAAACTAAAACAGACAGGAATGGGTGAATTTAACTCAGATGACCATTATATTTACTACTGTGGGCAGGAATCCCTTAGAAGAAATGGAGTAGCCATCACAGTCAACAAAAGACTCTGAAATGCAGTACTTGGATGCAATCTCAAAAACGATAGAATGATCTCTGTTCATTTCCAGGCAAACCATTCAACATCACGAAAATCCAAGTCTATGCCCTGACCAGTAACACTGAAGAAGCTGAAGTTGAATGGTTCTATGAAGACCTACAAGACCTTTTAGAACTAACACCCAATAAAGATGTCCTTTTCATTATATGGGACTGGAATTCAAAAGCAGGAAGTCAGGAAACACCTGGAGTAACAGGCAAATTTGGTCTTGGAGTACAGAATGAAGCAGGGCAAAAACTAATAGAGTTTTGCCACGAAAACGCACTGGTCATAGCAAACACCCTCTTCCAACAACACAAGAGAAGACTCTACACATGGACATCACCAGATGGTCAATACTGAAATCAGATTGATTATATTATTTGCTACCAAAGATGGAGAAGCTCTGTACAGTCAGCAAAAACAAGATCAGGAGCTGACTGTGGCTCAGATCATGAATTCCTTACTGCCAAATTCAGACTTAAATTGAAGAAAGTAGGGAAAACCACTAGACCATTCAGGTATGACCTAAATCAAATTCCTTATGACTATACAGTGAAAGTGACAAATAGATTTAAGGGACTAGATCTGATGGAGTGCCTGATGAACTATGGACAGAGGTTTGTGACATAGTACAGGAGACAGGGATCAAGACCATCCCCATGGAAAAGAAATGCAAAAAAGCAAAATGGCTGTCTGAGGAGGCCTTACAAATAGCTGGGAAACGAAGAGAAGCAAAAAGCAAAGGAGAAAAGGAAAGATATTCCCATCTGAATGCAGAGTTCCAAAGAACAGCAAGGAGAGATAGGAAGCCTTCCTCAGCGATCAATACAAAGAAATAGAGGAAAACAATAAAATGGGAAAGACTAGAGATCTCTTCAAGAAAATTAGAGATATCAAGGGAATATTTCATGCAAAGATGGGCACAATAAAGGACAGAAATGGTATGGACATAACAGAAGCAGAAGATGTTAACAATAGGTGGCAAGAATACACAGAAGACCTATACAAAAAAGATATTCATGACCCAGATAATCATGATGGTGTGATCACTCACCTAGAGACAGACCTCCTGGAATGTGAAGTCAAATGGGCCTTAGGAAGCATCACTACGAACAAAGCTAGTGGAGGTGATGGAATTCCAGTTGAGCTATTTCAAATCCTAAAAGATTATGCTGTGAAAGTGCTGCACTCAATATGCCAGCAAATTTGGAAAATGCAGCAGTGGCCACAGGACTGGAAAAAGGTCAGTTTTCATTCTAATCCCAAAGAAAGGCAATGCCAAAGAATGCTCAAACCACCACACAATTGCACTCACGTCACACGCTAGTAAAGTAATGCTCAAAATTCTCCAAGTCAGGCTTCAGTAATACATGAACCATGAACTTCCAGTTGTTCAAGCTGGTTTTAGAAAAGGCAGAGGAACCAGAGATCAAATTGCCAACATCCGCTGGATCATTGAAAAAGCAACAGAGTTCCAGAAAAACATCTATTTCTGCTTTATGACTATGCCAAAGCCTTTGACTGTGTGGATCACAATAAACTGTGGAAAATTCTGAAAGAGATGGGCATAACAGACCACCTGACCTGCCTCTTGAGAAACCTGTATGCAGGTCAGAAGGCAACAGTTAGAACTGGACATGGAACAACAGACTGGTTCCAAATAGGAAAAGGAATACGTCAAGGCTGTATATTGTCATTGTGCTTATTTAACTTCTATGCAGAGTACATCATGAGAAACGCTGGGCTGGATGAAACACAAGCTGGAATCAAGATTGCCGGGAGAAATATTAACAATCTCAGATATGCAGATGACATCACCCTTATGGCAGAAAGTGAAGAAGAACTAAAGAGCCTCTTGATGAAAGTGAAAGAGGAGAGTGAAAAAGTTGGCTTAAAGCTCAACGTTCAGAAAACTAAGATCATGGCATCTGGTCCCATCACTCCGTGGGAAATAGATGGGGAAACAGTGTAAACAGTGTCAGACTTTATTTTGGGGGGCTCCAAAATCACTGCACATGGTGATTGCAGCCATGAAATTAAAAGACGCTTACTCCTTGGAAGGAAGGTTATGACCAACCTAGATAGCACATTTAAAAGCAGAGACATTACTTTGCCAACAAAGGTCTGTCTAGTCAAGGTATGGTTTTTCCAGTGGTCATGTATGGATGTGAGAGTTGGACTATAAAGAAAGCTGAGTGCCGAAGAATTGATGCTTTTGAACTGTGGTGTTGGAGAAGACTCTTGAGAGTCCGTTGGACAGCAAGGAGATCCAACCAGTCCATCCTAAAGGAGATCAGTCCTGGTTGTTCATTGGAAGGACTGATGTTGAAGCTGAAACTCCAATACTTCGCCACCTGATGTGAAGAGCTGACTCATTTGAAAAGACCCTGATGCTGGGAGAGATTGAGGACAGGAGGAGAAGGGAACGACAGAGGATGAGATGGTTGGATGGCATCACTGATTCAATGGACATGATTTTGGGTGAACTCCAGGAGTTGGTGATGACAGGGAGGCCTGGCGTGCTGCGGTTCATGGGTCGCAAAGAGTCAGACATGACTGACTGAGTGAACTGAACTGAACTGAAAAAAATGCTGAAAAAAAAGTATTGAGAACAAGTCTTCATGACTTACTTCCCCACTTTTATAGGGAAGCATTCAATCTTTATCATTAAGTGTAGTGTTAGTTGCAAGTTTTTCTTTTATCGATGCTGTTTATCAGGTTGAAAAAATCCCTTCTATTTATAGGGTACTAGGAGTTTTTAACCATGAATAGACATTCAATTCTATGAAATGTTTTCTTCTGTATCTATTGATGTGATCATGTAGGGGGTTTTTAAAAAGTCTTTTAATATGGTAAATACCACTGATTGATTTTCAGATGTTTAAGAAAGCATGTTTATGTGATAAACCTCACTTATTCATCATGTGTTAACCTCCTTCCATACTGTTTAATTTACTTAAATTTTGTTAGGAATGTTTTATAAAGAGGGATAATGTTTATGCTTTTTATGCAATATCTTTTTCTAGCTGGGGTATCAAGGACAATGCTGGATTCAAAAAATAAGATAGAAAGTGTTCCTTCTGCTTTTATCTTATGGAAGAGATTATGGAGAATTAGCAAAATTTTTTCTTTCAATGCTTGATAGAATCCACCAGTAAAAGTATATGGGTATGGTGATTTCTCTTTTTCTGAAAAGTTACTAATTATTTATTTAATATCTCTAATAAAAATGGGTATATTAAGGTTAGCTTTTTTTTTAGAACTTGGAAATTTGTGTTTTTCAAAGCATTTGTCTATTTCAAATAATATATAAAATATATTGGCATAAAGTTATCATAATATTTAGTTTTTATCCTTTGAATATCAATAAAATCTATAGTGATGCCCTTTTCATTCCTGATTTTGGTTATTCATATTCTTTCTTTCTTTTTTTCCCTAATCAGTATGACTATAGGTTTACCAATTTTAGTAATCTCCTCAAATCATTGATTTTTCTCTGTTATTAGTCTATTTCATATGCTGCTGCTTTTATCTTTATTATTTCCTTTCTTTGTGTTACTTTGCCTTTTTTTATTTTAAGTTGTGTAAGATGGAAGAGTAAATCCCTGTGACTCTATCATAGCCCCAAACAAAAGAGACCCTGTTCTAGTTTGCACTGAAATCATCCGTTCTGCTCCCACCTCTCTAGCAATTACTGGGGAGTTGATCAGTAATTACACTCTAAGTAGAAAGTATGGGATATCTTGGGTGAGAGCAGAGTTATTCTGCCTGGGCTACTAAGGGAGTTGAACACAAGCCCAAACAAAGAACCGGGGAGGTGACTGGAAATTTAGAGAAGATTCTCAGAATAAGGGTCATAAAAGCAATCCTCTCTTATCTAAGGAACTATTTTATAGAACAAATGTTACACTTCTTGGTGGTCTTGCAGCATTATTGGATCAATGGGTACAAGCCACACTCTGTCTGTTTTACTCTGTCACAATTAGAGTGTCCTAAACTGGGGGGACCTCTGTGGAGATGGGCATGAGTTCTTATTCCCTGGAAGAACTGGACAGTACTAGCATTTGAACACTTGTTGACCTTGGAAGTTCCATCTCTGAGGTCAGGCAGGTAGATGCTCAGACCCCACTGTCACCACATACCAGTTGTGTGACTCTGAGCTAGTTATTTAACCTGAGTTCCAGCTTTCTCATATGCAAATAGAAGTGACAAACACACCTACTTTGCAGGGCTGTGAAGATTAAATAAGCTATCCTGTGGGAAAAAAAAAGACGTTTTGCACAGCATCTGGTTATATAGTATGCATCCTGTACATTTCATTTATTTATTTGATATTAACATTTACTGAAATGATGGTTAGATAACTTTGCTGCTGGGAGGAGTCTTATGGGTCATTCATTCTAAACCCATTATTTCACAGAGGAGGGAGGTGAAGCAAGAAAAAGTGACTTGCCCAAAGTCGCACAATTTGTAGTTTGATAAAATCTGGAGCTCAGGTATTGAGAATCTTTGATTCAAAGACCTTCCCCCTCTCCACATCACAGATATCTGAGTAGACCCAGGGGACAGGAAACTTAGTTCTAGATTTTGGCTTTGTCATTGTTGTGTGATTTGGGGGGTCAGTCCTTTTTCCTCCTTGGGTCTCAGTTTCCTCCTCCATAAAATAGGAACATAGCACTATTTCTAACTGGCCTTCTAGGTTTCGTGTTTTGTATTTTAAACAAGTTATTTAAGCTAACATGGAAGGAATTGATGTATTGGAATTGTTTTTCTCCACAGGCACTGCCATTGCTTTGCCCACAGTGACAACAACAACAAAAAAGCTTTTGTTTCATGTTCTATTTTAAAAGGAAATCAATCATTCAAGTCTAATCTTGTTTGTTTGCAGCTGTGTTGAGTTAAATAGCACACCAGGCTTAAGGCAAACAAGCCTGCTTCCCGGAAAGCAGGAGAGGTTGCTACTTTGTTTTCCTTATCTCCCTTGGGGTGCTGATCACAGAGCCTGCTCCCCACCTGTCCCTGTCATCCGCTTAGGGATTTGCAGAGACCGTACTTCCTCCCGCTCCTGGGAACCTTGCCATCAATTTAGAGATAACTGCTCATTCTGTCTGTTCTCTAGTTGGTGGGGAGCGGGCTCCACTGGCCTGCCTCATGAATACCTGTGTTCATCCACAAAGGAGAAGTGATATTCTGAAAAGATAGATCAATTAAAAAGCCTGCCTCCCAACTTCCTTTGGCTACAGTAAAAGAGGAAAGCATTTCCTTCTCTCTTGTGCTTATTTTGCAAGGTTTTCTTTGTTGTCACTTTGAATGGATATGCAGCCTGTCAGAGACATGTGTCTTCCTTTCGAAATGTACTCACTGAGCACCCACTCTGCCCAGTATTCTGCTGAGACTTGGTACCTGCCCTAAAGGAATGCAGAGACAGATAGGGATGGTGGGAAAATGAGTGACTCCTGGGTTTAAGTCAGTCTTTCATTTAAAATAAGTTGAGTACTAGGAGAATATTATGTAAGGGAGATACAAACTCTGCCTGGGACTCAGGAAAGGACCCCTGGAAGTGGTAAAATTTAGGACTGAAAAATAGAAGTAGAAGAGCAGAAAGGAATGCTAAAGCAGCTAATTTCTTTAACAAACTTTAAAACTAGTATTAATTGAATGTCAACTCAGTGGCATGTTCTATGCTAATTAGATGTTGGAAAACCTACCTTTGAGAGAGAAAAGATGAATCTGGTGATCAAAGACAGCATCTTTCTTGGATGGAAAGTGGCTACTCATTGGACAGAAAAGTTGGTTTATGTAAGGTTTTCCAGTGGCCCAGAAGAAGAACAAAGAAAGCAAGAGGAGTAACCTTCCTTTAAGTTAGGGGATTTAGAGATTTTGACTTGCTTGGGGGTTTCAACTTCAGCACTCTTTATATCTTCAACCAGAGAATTCTTTGTTGCTGGAGATTGTCCTGTGTATCGTAGGATGTTTAGCAGCATCCCAGGCTTTGTTCTCACTGCCAGTAGCAATCTTTCCACAGTTAAGACAACCAAAAATCTCTCCAGATATTATCAAATGTCACCTGGTGGGCAAAATCACCCTGGTTGACAACCACTTTGAGATGTGGGAAAGATCATGAAAGTGGAGATCAGGAGCAAAGTACAGTCTCCTCTTTGTAATTTTGGACAAGCCACTTTCAATTTGTGACTTCAGTTTTTTCATTTCACAAAGAAAGAATTTGTATTAGATTCCTTCATTTCTTCTTTCACTCCTTTATCCCTTCAGTTAATTTTCTGTAAGCTCCTGTTATGTGCCAGGCTCTCTTCTAGGTACAGCTAAGGGTCAGCAGGTGCCAAGGAGAGCAAGGTCCCTGTCCTCACGACACTTGTGTACAAGTTGTGGGAGGCAGGCAATAAACAGACATTAAAACTGTTATAAAATTCCTAGAAATAATAATTGCTCTGAAGAAAACAAAGCCGAGCAGTCTTGTAAAAAGTGTCTGAAGGTAGGAGGCTGCTCTCTGAGGAATTAATTTGAGATGATATTTGAGCTGAAACCCAAATAATAAAGGACCCATCCATGTGAAACTCAGAGGAAATAATGTTCCAGGCAGAGACAGGAAATGCAAAGGTGGGAATGAGGTAGCCCTGTCTAGAAGGTAGTGAATGATGGAGAGAAAACCAAGAGATGAGGTCTGAGGGGTAGATAAGAGCCAGTTCTTATAAGACCATGTCAACTGTGTAAAGGACTTTGAGTTTTGTTCTGCTTGCCTCACTGTATCACTGGGGGTGGAGGAGGAAGCAGGAGAGTGGTGTGAAACAATCTGAATTATTTTCATAAAGGTCATTTTGACTACTTTGGGAATAATGAATTTTAAGGGGGCAAGAAGGAGACCAAAGGATGAAGTGGGTACAATAGACTAGAAAGGAGATGAAAGTGGCTTTGCCTAGAGATATGGTAATGGAGATAGAAGAGGATAGAGTTAAGATAGCTTTTGGAGGTAGAGCCAACTGGATTTGCTGATGGATTGGATATGAGAGCTAAGGGAGAGAAGGTGATCAAGGATGATGTCTAGGCTTTTGGCCAGAAGAAATGGGCAGATTGTTTTACCATTTACTTATATGAGAAAAGTAGATTTGGGATTGAAAGGCAATAGTTCAAGATGAATCTAAAATAATTTCCAACCAGAAAATTCAATTCTATAATAGAATTCAGTACTGCCCTTTTTGAAAGCTTCTTCAGAGATCTCAGTCTATGCTATTCCACCTCCACAACACACATACACCACAGATGCATACACAAAAAGCTCTAACAAAAACAAGTGTGTAAGATAACGGCACAGCGGGAAACCACTGTGTTTTCCACACTTCCTCATGCATGCAGAGATACTGCTGTGCCTGACAAGCAACAAGAGACTTCAGTAAGTCATGTTGGATGAGATCTTGTCAATGGGAGGTTTTGCTATCCAGAAATCTAATGAGGCTTAAAGAAAATTGATAATTCATTAGCATTTTTGAACATGCCCCTACTTTGCTGGGTGGTAATTATTGAGTAGCTACAGAACAACTCAGAAATATAGTGACAAGACAGACTGCTCCATCCATCAAATTCCAATGGTTATAATCATCTAATGAATGCTACATGAATCAAACAGTGGAAAATAATAATAATATCTTTGCTCCTCCTGCTGAGTCTTTCAGCAAGGTTTCCAGAACAAATAGATTTAGTGAAAAGTTTGGCTCCCTCTAGGGTGCAAGGCCACAGTTGTCTAACAGCTATAGGAAATCGGTACTCCTGAGACACAAGGCAGAAAGTGCGATAGTTGGCCCTTTGGCCTAAGAGAAAGTAATCCTTCACTTGGATTCTAGTAGGATGGTGAGAAAGTAAGCACAGACATGGCTTTTATGTAAGGCTTGGAGTTGTCAGGATTCTGAAACATGAAGTAATTTCTCTCTAGGACTGGCATCAGGGAGATATCCCCAGAAGCCTGAGATCCAGTCTGTCTAGCACTAAAATGGAGAGCCCACTCAGAATGGTAGCAGGTGAAATCTTCACAACTCTTGGCACAAATGACTTCATCTACCCCCACATTAAGAGGCTTGGACAAACTAGTCTATCAGCTTGAGGCTGTGCCCCTAGGATGACTACTCAAGTTCCCTTGAAGAGCCTGCCTGTGAAAGCTTAATGCTGCCAAAAGAATGTACTGCTCATTCCAGCCAAAACCTGACTATAAGCCTCCAACTTCTCTTTTCTTAGAGCATATATTTTATAAAACTTACAACGGTAAATCCTTTCTCTGTCCTTTTGAGATGTATCTTCTGCAACCCAGGAACGTCCTTTTCAAGGGCCTAGGAGCCATCCCTTTGAAATGTAATCACCAAGAAAGAGCCAGTGTTACTCAGTGTCTATGAGATAGTGGGAGCCTAACTTGGATAAGTACCAGACAGTGAACACAGATGGCCTGATCACACTGACTGCCCACCCCTCAGCAGCCCTCAGTCCTTTTCCTTCAGCGTCCTCCAGAATTTAAAAAGCCTACTGCTTTTTGTTTAGTGGAGCTAAGATGTTTAGTGAGCTCAGATGATACACTGAAGTCTCTTCCCTACTGCAGTTATCTCAAATAAAATCAGTCTTGCCGTTTTTAGCAAGTGTCTGGTACAAAATTCTTTTACACAAGCCCAGGGTCTGAAACTCAGAAGATATAGGAGCAAGTTTGGGCTCAAACTCCTCTACTGACAACTGATAACTCTGGACAAATGACTCCATTGTTTGAAGTTTTAACTTTGTAATTGTCAAATGGGAATACTAAAATATAATCTATATACCTACATTTATGATCATAAAACGCTATAGTGCTTCCAAAATATTCAAGTGCTAGAAAATATGAGAGGTTTCCATAGTGGTTACTTTTTAGATCAGGACAGTCTTTGAGAAGAATGTAAAGATGACTCACAACTAGTCCACAACACAAAAATCTCTATATCCCCAATTTATTTTCTTCCCTCTTCTTCCTTATAAGCCAAGCATCAGAGCCCCAAATTTATATCATTTCAGAAAATATACTGATGTTAGGTTTAGGAGCTACATTTTTTTACTTTAGATATGTCTTTATTGGGCTTCCCAGGTGGTGCTAGTGATAAAGAATCTGCCTGCCAATGCAGGAGACATAATTAGACATGGGTTCAATCCCTGGGTGAGGAAGATACCCTGGAGGAGGGCATGGCAACCCACTCCAGTATTCTTGCCTAGAGAATGTCATGGACAGAGGAGCCTGGCAAGCTACAGTCGATGCGGTTGCAAACAGTTGGATGCGACTAAAGTGACTTACACACATACACATGTATCTGTAAGTACAAATATATTACCTAGTGGAGGCAACACAATGATCTGATTGCAGCCATCTTACTTGAAAGATGTGGGTTTCTGAGTACCTGCCAGGTTTCTCAGTTGACGGTGATGGAGAGAGGCCCAGACATCAAGGCAAAAGAATGGTGCCTGCATTCTCTCTGCCAGAGATTAGCCACATGCCCTTCTGTGGTGCTATAGCTATAGCGTAGATGAGCAGTGCCCTTCAAAGCATGAGTGCAGTCCCTGACTTCCAGACTTTGTGTGGTGATGGGTATTGAGGCCTCTACCTCTCTTCCCCAAGTCAAGCTTGGAGACCTGGGGTACCCTGAGCATATCTACCAGGAGAGGCCTAGGTAGTTTTCTGCTTCTTGGGCATGGAAGTCACCCTGCCAAAGTGGGCTGTGGCCTGGCATGCTCTCTCATCGAAGCTGCAGGCCTCACCTACTTCCTGCTATGCTTGCTCAGTCAGTATGAATAAATGTTTCTGTCCCTTTTTCCTGATGAAACTGTAGTGTTTGTAAACACTAGCCATTTGACCAGGCTTAGGATCTCTACATATGTCTGGCCATTCTCCTTTTCTTGGCCACTGGATCCTATTCTCCTTCCCAACTCCCACTGAGTCCTGGAGTCATGCTCAAAAAAAGCAGTTCATCTGGACTATACCACCATGTTGGTTCACTTACCTGAGTCCACATCACCATTGCCTGGGCACTCCTGCCCCCTGCCCCACCTGTCAGACTGGATCTCCCTTCTGGCTCTACCAGCTCACTAAGTTGAGTTCCCACATTCCTGTGGATGATGTAGTTTGAACTGATGGCCACCACAGTCAGAGTCGGAGCTTGCAAGTCAGAGAAGATCCCATAGTCCTGCTCCTGACTCTGTCCCCTCTACTGTTAGCTTCTCACCAGGGACCTTGGTATGTGATCTCAAAATATCTTACTTAAAATCTTGCTTTGGGGATCATTCTGACTCTTGGAAATTTTCTGAAACTTGACTCTGAGAATTTCCATGCAAAAAAAATTATTCTTGTTGCTTTAAAGATATGCCTCTTCTATGATGGAGATGAACTGTCTTGGTTTTGTTAGCCCACTTCTCCCTTTTGCACTTTTCTCTTAAGCATGGGAGAATTTGAATTTGAAGGGAAATTCTATATATGATCCTGTCATCATTGTTCAACAAGCTTGAATTGTATTTAAAATAGTTAAGTGCTAATTTGATCTTGGTCAATCATTTTCTTGGATGAAGCTGAACAATTTCAGTGAATTTAAGACTGTTAAACATATTCTTTAAAATACTGATAATAACAACAGTATAAGCAGTGATTGCAAAGAACTATAGTGTTGCCTTGGAGATGAAGGGCTTTCCTGCAGAGTGTTTAACTGGAAGATGTAGCCAGTGGGTGTGAAAGCAAAAACTGTGCAAGTATTCACAGAGAGCAGGTGGTGTTGCAATTCAGATTTCAGTTCTTTCTTCATTTGTATAGAATGCAATAATTCAGGAAAAACCATCAACCATTAAGCTCTTGACATCAAGTTTTCCTAACTATAACACAAGATGGTGATAACCATATTGGGTGTTTTCACCTAAAGTATCTTTGCTGCAAACCTTTTTGCTGCAAACATTTTCATGACATAACTGATTTATCATAAGGCAATTTTGCCATGAAAGATAAAATCATGAAAAATAAAAGAGGGACACGAAGAAGGACATAATAAAACATGAATAGCAAAAAGACTTTATTGCAAAAAATAAAATATTTGAGTCCATTTATAATGTGTGTAGACTCATGGCAATCCTGTACAAATAAATGACATTTTGTGGTTTGTACCTGAGCATTTGTCTTCCAACTCCTTTATTCATAGTTTGATTAATCTTCTGTTTCAGCATTGCACTTTTTCTTTTTTGCTAAAATTTCTTCCTTCATTAAGGAATTCCCTGGTGGTCCTGTGGTTAGGGCTGTACACTTTCACTACCAAGGGCCTGGGTTCAAACCCAGTTCAGGAACTAAGATCCCACAAGCCATGGCACGCCCCCCCCATCAAAAAAAAACATCAAAAATAAGACAAAAAAAACAGAGAGAGAGATACAACTTCCAAATACTAAGATGCATGTTTGTGACTGAGCTTTGTATTGCATTATGGAAGCCTCTATACTGTTGCTTGTTCTTGGCATCTTTTCACATGTCCAATGACAGACATTCCAAAGTTCTAGAGGAAATATGGGTTCAACTCTGCGCCTTCGAGGCCCTCATACTTTCTTTTCCAATGTAGTGTGTCTCCAAATATACCGACTTTTGGTGTAAATCAGCAGCAGCTCAATAAAGCCATCAGTGACATCACTAACTGGAAGAAACACTAATTCTTTTCAACCAGTTAAAACCAAGTGCAAGCCAAAAATTGTCAACCAGTTATTGTATCTTCCACAGCAGAATTGCCTGAAGGCCAATTAGTTAACCGGTGAAAATGTTTGCAGCAAAAATGCCTGCAGCAAAAATGTTTATGGCAAAGAAACTCCCCATAAAAATAGCTAGAACATTTCAGGGTACCATCCTGTGACTGAGTCACCAGGCAACTGGATCCTCTCCTGGGCTGAGTTCATCCATATGCAAAATGAAGACATCGTGTAGTATGATCTCTCAAGTCCTTCCTACTCTAAGAAGTTTTTGTTGTTGTTTTATTTTTTGTAGGGGGTGGCGGAGTGCCAGGTGGTGGTGAGGGAGGTTCTCTTGGCTGGATCACTGAGCAGCCTCAAAACTGGCTTAACTCCAAATCAGAGCTAGTTTTTAAGTTAGATGAAGACATGCCTTCAGGTTCTGTTGGCTACAAGTTTCCCAAACTCTAACCTTTCCATTTTTTCCTAAAAATTATTAAGCTCCTAATAGGTATAAGACACTAAATTGCTGCAGTTATAAGAAAGTCACTGTGGGACTGAATATAATCTGCTTCAAGCCTCCAAGATTGTACAATCCCCTCCTTCAAAGGACACCCGTTGAGCTGGAAGACAGTGTTGCTGCCTCTCCAGGGGAAAAAGATGAAGCAGGATGCAAGCAAGACAGCGTCATGTGAACTCTGATCTGCACTGCTAGATACACATTCTTCTCAAGCTGAAACTGACTTTTGAAGCCCTGTGATTCATTTTACTCCCTTATTTTACAGTAAGGAAAACAAGGCTCAGAAGGAAGAAATGAAGAAAGAAGGATATTGGTAGTTAGAACTCACTTTAGATGCAGACAGACCTGGCTTTAATAACTAGCCACTCTTGCCTGGAAAATCCCATGGACGGAGGAACCTGGTAGGCTGCAGTCCATGGGGTTGTGAAGAGTTGGACACAACTGAGCGACTTCACTTTCACTTTTCACTTTCATGCACTGGAGAAGGAAATGGCAACCCATTCCAGTGTTCTTGCCTAGAGAATCCCAGGGACGGCGGAGCCTGGTGGGCTGCCGTCTATGGGGTCGCATAGTGTCAGACATGACTGAAGCGACTTAGCAGCAGCAGCAGCCTCCACTTGTTAGCTGTGTGACCATAAAATTGTTTAATTTTTCATGCCTCAGTTTCCTCATTTGTAAAATGGCTATAATAACCAATTTCATGTAACTTTCTAAGGATAGATGAGAAAGTGAATATAAGTATGTAGTACATGCCTAGCATATCTTAAACAGTCAAAGAATGTCAAATATATTTATTATAGCATTTTGGGACTAAATTTTTATCTCCTATTCCTCTAAATTATATAATATACAATCGGAGCCCTTGTTTCATGGATCTAGAAGAAAAAGCCAAGTGAAAAATGCCAGTGTCTTACGTGTTAGGAATGGCTGATTTTCTTGAGACAAAAACATCAAAAATAATAATAATGATAAGATGAGACCAATGGTTAGATCTGATATAAACAAACAGTCCAAGTGTGAAGGTTGCTGACAAATTACTGGTAATTGAAGATGTATCTGGAGGAGACATCAGGATAGTCTTGCAGAACCAGCTGCAGAGGACAGGGTAGGGCTGTGATAAATGGAGCAGAGGATGTGTGGGGTGTGGAGAGAGATGCTGGCCCTGGCATGTGATTGGCTAAGGGGAGTGGTAAGGGGGGTGTCTGGGACAGGCAAGCAATGGTGGTGACATCAGTCAGGACCTCAGATGTAGAAATGGAGGAAGCCTGGAGAGAGAAGGCAGAGCTTCCAGACCTCAGGAGCTTGTTTAGAAGTTCTCATGGGAAAAATACCCAGTGACCATTCAATGAGAAGAGGCCGTCTTCTGTAGAGAAGATCATCCTCTATGTCCAAGCGTTGGAGGACATACTCAAAGTCATGAGAGGGGAAGAGTAGCTGGAAGAGTACACTGAACCTTGATCTTGGATGAGAACTGAAATGTTACAGCCAGATCCCCTTCCACCAGAAACGAGAAATTAATGCACTTTCCAAAGAGCCCCAGCAGGGGCCAAGGCAGAAGTGGAATTTATTGGACTAGTGACACGACATGGGGCTTGATCAGAAGATTAAGGCTGAAGGCACCCATTTAGAGAGCAAGCACCTAAGCAGGACCAGAGACAAGACTGTCCGCATGCCAGCGCCTGCCCTCCTGGCATAGGAGGCTGAAACCCCCTACCCCCAACCCTGACAGTGATAGAGTTGGTCTCTTTGTCAGATATGGAACTAGGTCAGTAGGAGGCCTAGTGAGAATAGGGTGGGAGGAGACCAGGGATACAGCTGCCGGGACTGCAGAAGTGCAGGGCAGTACAGCTTGTTTAAATTTCCATAGCACTTTGCACATATCTCTATTACAACAATCATTTTACTCTGTCATGTCTAAATATTGTCTGGCACTCTGGACTACAGCTTATTTAGGGCAGAGATTTTGAAAGACAGTGGTTACCAACATTTTAGTTCAGTTCAGTCACTCAGTCATGTCCAACTCTTTGCGACCTCATGGACTGCAGCATGCCAGGCCTCCCTGTCTATCACCAACTCCCAGAGTTTACTGAAACTCATGTCGATTGAGTCAGTGATGCCATCCAACCATCTCATCCTCTGTCATCCCCTTCTCCTCCCGCCTCCAATCTTTCCCACCATCAGGGTATTTTCCAATGAGTCAGTTCTTCACATCAGATGGTCAAAGTATTGGAGCTTCAGCTTCAGCCTCAGTCCTTCCAACGAATATTCAGGACTGATTTCCTTTAGGATGGACTGGTCGGATCTCCTTGCAGTCCAAGGGATTCTCAAGAGTCTTCTCCAACACCAAAGTTCAAAAGCATCAATTCTTTGGCACTCAACTTTCTTTATAGTCCAAGTCTCACATCCATACATGACTACTGGAAAAACCATAGCTTTGACTAGATAGACCTTTGCCGGCAAAGTAATGCCTCTGCTTTTTAATATGCTCTCTAGGTTGGTCATAGCTTTTCTTCCAAGAAGCAAGCATCTTTTAATTTCATGGCTTCAGTCACCATCTGCAGTGATTTTGGAGCCCCCCAAAAATAAAATCTCTCACCATTTAGTCTGAACTTTTGCAGCATGGATTCAATTTCTAGCTCTCACAGTCACTAGCAATATGACCTCAGGCAAGCTTCTTAACTTTTCTTTGTCTCGATGTTCTTACCTGTGAAATGGGGAGTGATGATTAAATTAGGAAAAAAGCAATTAGAACAGTGTTTAGTATATAGTGAATATTATATATATTAATTTATAACAAGTTAAATAAAATATAGAATAAGTTATAATAAATGAAAGTCTACTTCTGTTCCCCGATCTTGGTATGGCGCTCATTTTCAGTGTTTGATAAATGATTGTTGAAGTTAAAAATTAAATGACAAGGCTGGGCAATCTTGCCAAGAGGTGGTTAGAACCCTCAAGTCCTGGCCTACAATCTGTGACCTCACCTTGACCCAAGACACCAGCACTATAGGGTGCAGTGTTGAGTGAGATGGCCCTGGCACTCAGACATGGATGTGGCAAGCCGTCACCATGATCAAGAGGACACCTGCATCTTTCACCCACACGTTTGAGGCTGTGTATCCTGTGAATTATCCCCCTCCCCCCCAACACACACACACATCAGGCTGCCACTGGAGACAATGGCCACTGGTCTCCCATCTCCCACCCTACCCGCCCTCTCTCCTTATCAGGCCCTAGAGTGTGCCTGCAGATAGAGTTGTAAGATGCCTGTGAAGAGAATATCTGTGTGCACAGCCTCTTGAGCACATAAAAAGTTCAAGATGAAGGAGAATAAATCTGGAAAGTGAGAAGGCTGGACGCAGTGAAGGCTGAAGCACAAAGCAACAGAAAGCCTCATCTTGACCCTGGGCCCCTCAAAGTGAGCCTTCACCTTGCTTCGAGGACTTTGTCCTCTAGCCATTCGCTACCCATTGGGTTTTTCCCCCACCCCTTACTTTTTCCCTTCCCAATTCCCTTCCAACATCTACCACCCACCAGCACTAACAGTGTATCTTCTTGTCGAAATATGGCTAATGTGACTGAGCTCTGGGAGACGAGCCTCAACTTCCCTGCTGTGTCAAATGCGGATCTGGTGAGGATCAAAAGACATTGTATGGGAGAAAGCATTTTGAAGAGTGTTTAGTGTTGAGCAAATGCAGCACAAACCATTTAAACTTGTGCCATTCACATAGCCAACATTAACATTTTTTGGTAATGAATGCCCACCCATTCCCACTGTGAATTATATTTTGGTTGGTTTACATAAAAAATTCAATTGCATTTTGAATCAGAGTATGTATATCTAGGCATTTTAGACATTAAGTGAGTCAACATAAAGCACTTTTAATGGTTTCTTCTACTGGTAAACACTATGTAAGTGAAGGCTAATATGTGGAAATGACAGTGTAGAAGAAATTCTGGACTCAAGGCTCCTAAACAAGACTCTAGATCTAAGTCTTTCTGTTTTCTGATTTTTAAAATGATGCTATTTATACTTATTCTGCCTACTTCATACGTG
The DNA here is from genome assembly GCF_054371585.1 of Giraffa tippelskirchi. Lineage (NCBI taxonomy): Eukaryota > Metazoa > Chordata > Mammalia > Artiodactyla > Giraffidae > Giraffa > Giraffa tippelskirchi. The sequence goes on along the minus strand of NC_137276.1, from coordinate 155,567,041 downwards.
GGGTAGTATTGAGAGTTACAGTAGAGATGTTTTGTGGGTGGAAGCACTTTGTAAGCTGTAGTATACTTTATGCATTCGAAAGATTATTTATATTGTGTATGTGTCAGTGTTGATATGACACTCTACCCATTTATGTCTTTTCAAATATTTCTATTCCCCATTCTCCTTTCTTTTTTTTTTTGCGACTGGAACACAAGATATCAGTTAAGATGATTAACCAATCTCAAGACAACTTGTATAGTATTTGCTTTAAAATTTACCTTATAATTACTAGGGCTTAGAAATAGTATACAGGCACACATACATACACACACACACACACACACACACACACACACACACACACACACATTTTGCTGTCCAAAAGGGATAAAATATTTAGCCTGAGCAAGAGCAAAATAGTGAAATATTTGACCTAGAGTGTTTATTTTGACCAAGAGTATAACTGAACTTTATCAGCCAAGTTGGAAACAGGAATTAGCCCTGAATAAGATTAGAAAGATTATCTAAGACTCTTTGCTTATTAACCTGAATGTTGAAATCCATATTGGATTTTCAGACACTGAACCTATCATGACCTTTTCCTGCCCACCAGAAGGGCTTCCTCAAGTTTCTCTTTTCAGAGTAGAATTAGATTATATTTAAAAACAGCAGTTTGTACCTAACCTGGTTTCTTTTTCTAGGAGAAATGAATAGGATTCAAATTTTAAGGATGCAGGGTTGAATAATAAAATATGACTGTGATCATAAGAAGCTGGCAGGAGTAAAGCATTAATGTACAGCATGATATTAACCTGAACAATAAGGTACACAGGTGTCATCCCAGTGACACCATTATTTATCTGAGTGAACTTTAGTAATTCAGGTATACTCTCTGAGCCTCAGTTTCCTCATCTGTGAAATGGAAATAATAGTATCACCCCAGCTGACTTCAGGTTTGCTATATGTCTTATGAGTAATCCTTTTCTTTGTTAATCAGGCCCTGCAGACAAATCAAAAGGTCTATGAAAATATTCAGAAAGTTATGGCTTTGAAAAACTATCCTACTTGCAGAGGGAATATTCATGGTGCACAATTCAGTTTTCAGAGAAATTGAGGTCAGTTATTGATCAGCTTTTGTCTTATTACCTAGAATTATTACCTGAAAAGAGAAGCATGCTTCTACTTTTCTCAGACTTTGCCTGTGGGTCAAAAAAAGAAGCTCCCTTTGAGATTTTCCATGCATTTCATGACGTGAAAGTAGTTATAGGTTAACAGATATCTGTTGACACAATTATGAACAACAAGGAAAGTTTCCTGAAGTTGGAACGATACAGTAGTCAGTGTCCCAGACTTTGATGGAGTTGTGGCAAGTCCCACAGAGGTATTTTCCTGACTCTGCCTAAATTAGAAAAAGAAGGATACTATGCTGATTTTAGCCTGAGTTGGATACCTGCTACCAGGTATTCTAGAATTCTGGGAGGTTCCTTCCTTGTGTTTTGCCCTCTGTCTGATCAGATGTCCAGGTCATGCCCTCTGGTAAACCCAAAGAGAAAGCTGCTTTCCCATGGGACCCACATAGATTCCTTCCCTGGGCTTCTATTTTCCCTGCCACTGTCATCAATGCACCTTCTTTCTAGCACTACGTTCTCTCCTCTGGGTCTGGGTGCTGTACAAAGTATAGGTGCTGAGTGTGTACCCTCTAGGAGATCACATCACACGAGGAGGAACTGGCCAGTGGCCAAGTGTGGTCTTCCGGCTACAGAAGACAAATTTCTATGTAGGCACAATGGGGGTCTTAGGAGGAGTTGAGAGGCAGTGAGTATGATGAACAATAAACCACCATTACTATTCTTCCTGCTCAACTTGTCTCAGATTCCTTTTTCAATCAGTCCCTCTGCTCACTTGCTTTGGTCCTAAGATAATTCTCAAGAAGAAAAGCAGCATAATGGATGGTAACTCACTTTGGGAATCAAAAGAACTACATTTGAATCCTGGCTCTACACATTGCCAGCTCTGTAACCACAGACAATTCCCCCTAAGTCCTCTATCTCAGATTTTTCAGTCACAAAAATGTCAAGCATAAAGATTAAATATGAACACAGTAAAAACTCCTGGCTCATGATAGAAACTCAATAAAGCTTAACACAACAACAATAAAGTGATCTTCCAGAATTCCATCATTAGAGTCTACAACCCTTTTCACATGCAGAAATAATAGGAGTGACTCACCCATCATCTACATGAGGTGTATTGATGCTTGCATCAGCCCTTTGCAAACAGACTGATCGATGGAGCCAGTGATCAGGAAAATTGAATTCCACTGAACACACATTGCTGTCTGCCTGGCATCATCATATTTCAATGAAGCGAATCTGTAAATAGTGGGAGGCATTTCGGATGAGCTATGTGTTTGGGAATAGGGGATTCTGAAATGTCATTCTGAGCTCAAATTAATCAAATTTTGAGTAACAGAGTTTGGAGAAAGAAGTTCAATAGCATCTAAGTAGTTAATGAAAGTGAATTTAGTCAGCCACAAAATAGCCACAGACAGAAGACTGATGTTTACTTTGACCTTAGGATAAATCCTATATTATATGCTTCCTATATTGTTTATTTTACAAACACTTATTAAGAGCATCTCACGTGCCAAGAATTGGGCTAGGCATTAGAACTTGGATATAGTGGAGCTGCTGCTGCTGCTGCTGCTAAGTCGCTTCAGTTGTGGCCGACTCTGTGCAACCCCATAGACAGCAGCCCACCAGGCTCCGCCATCCCTGGGATTCTCCAGGCAAGAACACTGGAATAGGTTGCCATTTCCTTCTCCAATGCATGAAAGTGAAAAGCGAAAGTGAAGTCGCTCAGTCGTGTCCGACTCTTCTCGACCCCATGGACTGCAGCCTACCAGGCTCCTCCGTCCATGGGATTTTCCAGGCAAGAGTACTGGAATGGGTTGCCTTTGCCTTCTCTGATAGTGGAGCTAGGTCCTGCCATTAGAAGGTTCACAATTCAGCAGGTATACAGAATGCTCAAATGTAATCCAGATACCTTTGAGACCACAGTTGGTTAAACTTGGCCTTAATCCAAATCTCACATCCTGTAGTATTCCAAATCGCTCCTTAAGATTTCCATTAGAGCTCTCTGCTTACTGCTTGTCTCTAAGCCAGTATTCACATGACCTGTCTTTCCCTGCAATACTCTGGACTCAGACCCTTTAACAGTGTTCCAAGAAATCTACTTTTATCAAATATTTTGTAAAGGCTCATAGAGCTTATTTGGAGCTTTGCTGGTAGCTCAGTTGGTAAAGAATCTGCCTGCAATGTGGGAGACCTGGGTTCAATCCCTGGGTTGGGAAGATACCCTGGAGCAGGGCATGAAAACCCGCTCTGGTATTTTTGCCTGAAGAATCCCCATGAACAGAGGAGCCTGCTGGGCTATAATCCATGAGGTCGCAAAGAGTAGGACATGACTGAGGGACTAAGCATACTGTAGCATAGAGCTTAGTTAGGATATTAAAGAAATCACGGATGGGTCACATTACAGAGTGGCTGATCTCTTATATTCCTCTTGGAGTAATAAAAAAATCCATCCTGGATTTTGAACAAAGTTGTTCTGATCTGTTTTACATCTCTCTTGGTATAAATTTCTATCCCAAACACTCATAATTTTCCAAACAAGTACAGTTTCTTTCTCACAAAAGTTCCAGTGGTTATTGTTACCAAAACACTTTCCCCTCTCATAATAAGATATAATGTCCTAACACATAATGTAGATGATGTAGATGTCATTAGTGAAGTCAAGAATAGGAGTCTTTGTACCAAGGCCATAGGATAGATAGAGATGGCTTCACAGAGAAGATGTTGGCCTGAGTTCTAGTAGGATGAGTAGGCAAGAGTGGGGTAAATATTCAATTGGGAGGAAATCGTGAAGTATTTGAAAGACAGTTGCATGTTCCTATCTGATCCCTGCTCTGAAGATAGAGTAGAACTTTCCTAGAGCGCCAGTGTTGTATCTTGTGAGTGTGAATGGAAGTTGTGAGTAGGACATCAATGCCAAGGGGAGCCCAGTAAGAGGCATCAGTGGATCAGGAAATATGACAATGAAATGAAGGAACTTGTTCAGAGAACACAGGCAAAAGTTGAAAGAAAGGAAATACCCAGATATCAGGCATGGGGTGGAAACTAGGTGAGGGAGAAGATTTGAAGGGAAGATGGAAAAGTGGATCTACAGCAGTGATTCTCAACTTAGATACACACTGAAATCACCTGGTAAGCTTCCAAAACCTTCATACCTAAGGCCACTCAGAGATCCTCACTTAATTGGCCTGGGATGTGGCCTTAGCATCAGGATGGTTGAAGCCTGTCCAAGTGGCTAGACTATGCTGCCAAAGTTGAACACTGCTGTACTTGGTGGTGATGGTGCACTCAATATGCCAGCAAATTTGGAAAACTTAGCAGTGGCCACAGGACTGGAAAAGGTCAGTTTTCATTCCAGTCCCAAAGAAAAGCAATGCCAAAGAATGTTCCAACTACCATACAATTGTACTCGTTTCACATGCTAGCAAGGTATCGCTCAAAATCCTTCAAGCTAGGTTTCAACAGTACATGAACTGAGAACTTCCAGATGTACAAGGCGAATTTAGAAAAGGCAGAGGAACCAGAGATCAAACTACCAACATCTGTTGGATCATAGAAAAAGCAAATGAATTCCAGAAAAAAACATCTACTTCTGCTTCATTGACTATGCTAAGCCTTTGACTGTATGGATAATAACAATCTGTAGAAAATTCTTAAAGAGATGGGAGTACCAGACCACCTTACCTGCCTCCTGAGAAACCTGTATGCAGGTCAATAAACAACAGAAATGGACATGGAACTACAGACTGTTTCAAAATTGGGAAAGGAGTATGTGAAGGCTGTATATTGTCACCCTGCTTATTTAACTTATATGCAGAGTACATCATGTGAAATGCCAGGCTGGATGAATCACAAACTGGAATCAAGGTTGCCAGGAGAAATATCAATAACCTCAGATATGCAGATGATACCACCCTAATGGCAGAAAGTAAAGAAGAACTGAAGAGCCTCTTGATGAAAGTGAAAGAGGAGAGTGAAAAACCTGGCTTAAAACTCAACATGCAAAAATCTAAGATCATGGCATCTAGTCTCATCACTTCATGGTGAATAGATGGGGAAAAAGTGCAAACAGTGACATTTTATTTTCTTGGGCCCCAAAATCACTGCAGATGGTGACTGCAGCTTTGAAATTAAAAGAGGCTTGCTCCTTGGAAGAAAAATATAAATAGCATATAAAAAGCAGAGACATCACTTCCTCAACCAAGGTCCAAATAGTTAAAACTATAGTTTTTCCAGCAGTCATGTAGGGATGGGAGAGTTGGACCGTAAAGAAGGTTGAGCACCAAAGAATTGATGCTTTTGAATTGTGGTGCTAGAGAAGACTCTTGAGAGTCCCTTAGACTGCAAGGATATCAAACCAGTCCACCCTAAAGGAAATCAATCCTGTATATTCACTGGAAGGACTGATGCTGAAGTTAAAGCCCCAATACTTTGGCTACCTGATGCAAAGAGCAGACGCATTGGAAAAGACCCTGTTGTTTGGAAAGATTGAGGGTAGGGGGAGAAGGGAGTGACAGAGGATGAGATGGTTGAATGGCATCAACTCAATGGACATGAGTTTGAGCAAATTCCAGGAGATAGTGAAGGATAGGGAAGCCTGGCATGCTGCAGTCCATGGGGTTACAAAGAGTCAGAAATGAATGAGCAAATGAACAACAGCAACACCATACTGAATTTCTTCTTAGTAATGTCTTTCATCCAGCACCCTGATGGAGGAGGGAATGCTTTTGTTCTTCCCATTAACTCATTCAAGTTATATATTTGGGTTTGCCAAAAAGTTCCTATGGTTTTTTCCATAACATCTTACGGGAAAACCCTAAACGAACTTTTTGACCAAACCAATACTTCAGGTGTGTACCTCTTCCTGCACTGATAGGGAGTAGGGTAGCAGAGAGCTTACCCCTTCTAGTTACCCCCATTTCCAAGGTAGAAGAATTAACTAATTGTCCAGAGCCAGGACATTCAATAATCCCAGTTTACTTGTGGCCTGGCTTACTGTGCCTTATACAGCAACATGTTGTGATGTGTTCTCTCCTGCTTTTTTGCCTGAAACCCAGGTAAAGCCTGGCCCTAGGCCAGACTGATCATTTTTGTTGGCCTTTGACTTCCATTCATGTCTGAATGTGTAAGCAAGTTTAAGGTCCCTCTGGGACCAATTCTCTTTCTTTTTTTCACATAGATATCCCTGAATGTATGAGTCCCAAGATAGAGATTTGGTGCTTAGAAAGGCAGTTAATAGGCTTAACTTGTGTTTTCTAAATCAGCTTTTAATAGACGTTCTTTATTAGGAATTATCAGGCCTGGACCTCAGTAGCAAGGTGGCAATTTTCTCTGCTGCTGCTGTTTACTGTGTTTTCATTTAAAAACCCAAAAACTCTTTCCTAAGACAGGAGTCCAGCATTCCTGGGTCTGGGACCAAAATATCGTTATTTTGCATTTAAAGTTCCTTCTTCACTTCTAACCATTTTTACGTGCTTTTATCCACCAAGCACCCAAATTCCATTCCAACTAGACACTAGAGATTGTTCCTTTTTTTTTTTTTTTTTTTAAATCTTTCCCATCTCCACCTACCCAGCCAGTACTGGTACACAGCAGGTGTTCAGTGCTACTTGATGAGTTAAATGAAGCACAAACTCACTAACAATTTAGGCAAACACCACACACACACCATCAAAAGACAAAATGAAGGATTTGATGCTAAGGGAATTTGGTTCTCATGCTGTCATTTCCTAAATGACTGATTTGGGGTGATTAAAATCATGAGGAGTCCAAAAGTGGAAGAATTCGTCATATTTGACGTTGGTGCATTTTAACCAATTTAAAAAAAATTGCTTCCGCATCAGCACATGGCCAATTTACATGTGCTTAGGTAATGAGGAAGAAAATATGCAGACACTGAACGTGAGAAGGAGAATAACCGTGGGGGAGGGTAGGGAGGGGGAGGGGAGGAGCCGTCAAAAAAAAGGAAGAGAAAGAAATGAGAAAAAGAGAGAAGAAAATATAATAATTTGAGACACGAAAACAAGAATGAATAATGAAAGAGAAGACAACAGTATAGATAAACATTCTCCTTATTCAAATTTAGAATGTTAGAGCAGCCAGGGAATCTTACAGTCCTGATGTGTGGGAGGGGAAACACATGACTCAAGGTCACTGCCCGTGTCAGGGCCGGACTGCAGGCCTCCTGGTGAGCAGTGTGCCCCTTCTTCCCCCAAATCAGGCTGATTCCATGGCTATATCGTCGTTTTCTTTTCAGTGTGATCAATTCCCCGTATATAATATGCACATCAAAATTGTTTGTGGAAGGGCGAACACAGTGCAACATGCTGATAGAACCTGAAACCATTTGTGTTGGTGTTGGCTTCTTGGTTTTTATTTTTCACAGTGAAGGGTTTTGAAGTGTGTGTGATTTAATGCCCCTCCACTGAGCCTCTGGTTTTGCCTTACCAGGCACTGCCACCCTGATCCATATCACAGCCTTTCTAGCTTCCCAAAGCCCTTATTTTTCTCCTTTTATGTCTTGCAGTGGTCACATTTTACCCTGTAGTACTCCCCTCGCCCCCGCTGTTTTTTGCTCTGTCTTGTCTTCCTTACTAGGTTGTAAGCACTCTGAGATCAGAGATCTCATCTCTCTGTGACACTGAGTCAACTGAAGTGAATTAGGAGACTGGGTTGAGAGCCAGCTCTGACCCTGTTAAACTTTAGGGTCAGTTTCTTCATCTGTAAAATGCTAATAAGTAGTTTCCTGACTCTCCACCTCAGAGGATGCCTGTGAGACTCATTTGCACTGTTGTGACCTGTTACAAGAGTTCACTCGGGTGTGATACAAATGGCAGGGGTGTGGCTGCTGTTGATGTCTATCTTCCTCACAGCCCTCGGCATCTAGCCTTGTATAGGGTACTACCCTGCAGACACATGTTTGTTGAATGAACAGCACAGCAATCACACTAGCATTTTCTATTTTAAGCTAGCCCCTTCCGCTTCCAAAATTAACAGAATCTCGTTTTCCAAATCTTTGTGATGGAAAAACTTGTGTTTCCTTGTAAGTCTTCACTCTTCTTATAAATATTTTTGAGTCATTCAATTCTCTTCTCATAATTCTTGGACAAAAATCCTGGGTCAAGTCTCTCCAGAGACGCTGGATCTGTCTGCAAAGCTAAGGCATACAGGCATATATATACACACACACACACACATATATATTTATATACATATACATCTAAGTGTTTGACATTCAGCAGCTATAAATTGGAGCCTCACCATAATTTTCTGACAGAAGCATCATTATTCATTCCATTTATAGATGAAAAAATTGAGGTATATAATTTAATTACCTAACATGCTTTTTCTGTCCAAGCGGTGATTTATAAACCATGTGGAATACAACCATCCCTTCTATCCCTACAACTCTGACAACGATGATAGAGCACCCAGAGCCACTAATTTGGCTAGTAAAATAAAAAGTTCAGAATCTTGAATTCCTGTCTTTTTTCCCCCTTGTCTTGAGACTAATTTGCAATCACAGGAGCTGTGGAATCTTCTCATGTGATGACTTCCCAGCCTGACTTGGTGGAAACAACAACATCCTCATTACCAACCTTCATGAAAACCCAGTCAGTTTTTCCTGCAGAGACTTTTGAATTACTGAACTCTCAGCCAGAGGGCTAGAAAAACTCTGCTTACCAGCTTTATTTGCTTCCTGATACTCCTTTAAAAAATTACCACACTTAGTGGGAAAATCACACCCATTTATCCTCTCACATTTCTGGGGATCAGCAGTCTAAAATCAAGGTGTTGGCAGGATTGTTTCCTCCAGAGACTCTAGAGAACAATTCCCTCTCTTTCCTTTTCTACTTTGTAGTTCTGTATTTCTTGAATCCCTTAGTTTACAACCCCTTCCTCCGTTTTCAAAGACCATCACCCCAGTATGTGCTGCCATTATCACATTGACTTCTTTCTTCTGTAGTCAAGTTTTTCTCTGTCTGCCTTTTGTAAGGACACTTGTGATTACATTTAGGGTCCAGTTGAATAATATGGAATAATCTTCCAATCTCAGACTCCTTAATTTAAACACATCTGCAAAGTCTTTCGGGCCATTTAAGATAACAATCACAATTTCCAAAATTTGGCAACCATTATTCAGCCTATAGCACTAACCCAAGGAGACTATAGAGAGTGTGTTAGGATTCTGTGTTTAAAAAAAAAAAGCCTCCATGTGTCCCTACTATGCAGGGATTTAGAGTAAATGTATGTCACCTACACATCGTAGGAATCCCCAAGCCTCAAGATGTCTGAAAAGAAACTCAGTGGAAAGACGTTCAACATCATTAATCATCAGGGTGAACCACAATGAGATCATCTCACATGTGAAACAGCAGCTATTATCTAAAAGATAAGAAATAACAAATGTGCAGTTCAGTTCAGTCACTCAGTCGTGTCTAACTCTGCGACACATAGACTGCAGCATGCCAGGCTTCCCTGTCCATCACCAACTCTAGGAGCTTACTCAAACTCATGTCCGTCAAATCGGTGATGCCATCCAACCATCTCACCCTGTGTAGTCCCCTTCTCCTCCTCCCTCCAATCTTTCCCAGCATCAGGGTCTTTTCAAATGAGTCAGTTCTTCACATCAGGTGACCAAAGTATTGGAGCTTCAGCTTCAGCATCAGTCCTTCCAATGAATATTCAGGACTGATTTCCTTTAGAATGGACTGGTTGGATCTCCTTGCAGTCCAAGGCACTCTCAAGAGTCTTCTCCAGCAGCGCTCAGCTTTCTTTATAGTCCAACTTTCACATCCATACATCACTACTGGAAAAACCATAGCTTTGACTAGATGGACTTTTGTTGCAAAGTAATGTCTCTGGTTTTTAATATGCTGTCTAGGTTGGTCATAGCTTTTCTTTCAAGGAGCAAGCAGTCATGGCTGCAGTCATCATCTGCAGTGATTTTGGAAACCAAAAGAATAAAGTCTGTCACTGTTTCCATTGTTTCTCCATCTATTTGCCATGAAGTGATAGGACTGGATGCCATGATCTTAGTTTTCTAAATGTTGAGTTTTAATCCAACTTTTTCTCTCTGCTCTTTCACCTTCATCAAAGAGGCTCTTTAGTTCTTCCCTTTCTGCCATAAGGATGGTGTCATCTGCATATCTGAGGTTATTGATATTTCTCCCAGCAACCTTGATTCGAGCTTGTGCTTCCTCCAGCCTAGCATTTCACATGATGTACTCTGCATATAAATTAAATAAGCAGGGTGACAATATACAGCCTTGGTGTACTCCCTTCCCTATTTGGACCAGTCTGTTGTTCCATGTCCTGTTCTAACTGTTGCTTCTTGATCTGCATACAGATTTCTCAGGAGGCAGAGGTGGTCTGGTATTCCCATATTTTTAAGAATTTTCCACAGTTTGTTGTGATCCACACAGTCAAAGGCTTTGGCATAGTCAATAAAGCAGAAATAGATATTTTTCTGGAACTTTTTTGCTTTTTCAATGATCCAGTTGATGTTGGCAGTTTGATCTCTGGTTCCTCTGCCTTTTCTAAATCCAGCTTGAACATCTGGAATTTCATGGTTCACATACTGTTCAAGCCTGGTTTGGAGAATTTTAAGCATTACTTTGCTAGCATGTGAGATGAGTGCAATTGTGTGGTAGTTTGAACATTCTTTGGCATTGCATTCTTTGGGACTGGAAAGAAAATTGACTTTTTCCAGTCCTGTGGCCACTGCTGAGTTTTCCAAATTTGCTGGCATATTGAGTGCAGCACTTTCACAGCATCATCTTTTAGAATTGAAATAGCTCAACTGGAATTCCATCACCTCCACTAGCTTTGTTTGTAGTGATGCTTTCTAAGGCCCACTTGACTTCACATTCCAGGATGTCTGGCTCTAGGTGAGTGATCACACCATCATGGTTATCTGGGTCATGAAGATCTTTTTTGTATAGTTCTTCTGTGTATTCTTGCCACCTCTTTTTAATATCTTTGGCTTCTGTTAGGTCCCTACCATTTCTGTCCTTTATTGAGCCCATCTTTGCATGAAATGTTCCTTTGGTATCTCTAATTTTCTTGAAGACATATCTAGTCTTTCCTATTCCATTGTTTTCCTTTATTTCTTTGCACTGATCACTGAGGAAGGCTTTCTTATCTCTCCTTGCTATTCTTTGGAACTCTGCATTCAAATGGGTATATCTTTCCTTTTCTCCTTTGCCTTTAACTTCTCTTCCTTTGTCAGCTATTTACAAGACCTCCTCAGACAACCATTTTGCCTTTTTGCATTTCTTTTTCTTGGGGATGGTCTTGAACACTGCCTCCTGTACAGTGTCACAAACTTCCATCCATAGTTCTTCCGACAATCTGTCTATCAGATCTAATCCCTTGAATGTATTTGTTACTTCCTCTGTATAATCATTAGGGATTTGATTTAGGTCATACCTGAATGGTCTAGTGGTTTTCCCTACTTTCTTCAATTTGAGTCTGAATTTGGCAATAAAGAGTTCATGATCTGAGCCACAGTCAGCTTCCGGTCTTGTTTTTGCTGACTGTATACAGCTTCTCCATCTTTGGCTTCAAAGATAATAATCAATCTGATTTTGATATTGGCCATGAGGTGATTTCCATGTGTAGAGTCTTCCCTTGTGTTGTTGCAAGAGGGTGTTTGCTATGACCAGAGCATTCTCTTGGCAAAACTCAGGTAGACTTTGCCCTGCTTCATTTTGTACTCCAAGGTCAAATCTGCCTGTTACTCCAGGTATTTTTTGACTTTCTACTTTTGCGTTCCAGTCCCCTATAATGAAAAGGACATCTTTCTTGAGTGTTAGTTCTAGAAGATCTTGTAGCTTAGAACCGTTCAACTTCAGCTTCTTCAGCATTGCTGGTTGGAGCATAGACTTGTATTACAGTGATATTTAATGGTTTGCCTTGGAAACGAACAGAGCTCATTCTGTCGTTTTTGAGATTGCATCCAAGTATTGTAGTTCGGACTCTTTTGTTGACCATGATGGCTACTCCATTTCTTCTAAGGGATTCCTGCCCACAGTAGTAGATATAATGGTCATCTGAGTTAAATTCACCCATTCCAGTCCATTTTAGTTTGCTGATTCCTAAAATGTTCACTCTTGCCATCTCCTGTTTGACCACTTCCAACTTACCCTGATTCATGGACCTAACATTCCAGGTTCCTATGCAATATTGTTATTTATAGCATCAGATTTTGCTTCCATCACCAGTCACATACACAACTGGGTACTGTTTTTGTTTTGGCTCCATCTCTTCATTCTTTCTGGAGTTAGTTCTTCACTTTTCTCCGGTAGCATATTGGTCACCTACTGGCCTGGGGAGTTCATCTTTCAGTGTCATATCTGAAAGATGTCATAACAAGTGTTGGTGTGGATATAGAGAAAAGGGAACTCTTTTGTACTGTTGGTGAGAATGTGAATTGGTTCAGCCACTATGGAAAACAGTATAGAGTTTCCTCAAAAATTGGAAAAAAAAAAAAAAAAGAACTTCCATATTTTCTGGCAATCCTACTTCTAGGTATTTATCTGAAGAAAACAAGAGTACTAACACTACAAGATATATGCATCCCATGTCCATTGCCGCATTATTTACAATAGATAAGATATGGAAACCACTTAAGTGTCCACTGATATACAAATGGAGAAAGACATTGGAGTATATATATGTATATATACATACACATATTATATATATAGATATGCACACATACAATGGAATATTACTCAGCCACAAAAAAAGAGTGAAATGTTGCAATTTACAGCAGCATGGATGGACTTCGAGAACATTATGCTAAGTGAAATCAGTCAGACAGAGAAAGACAAAAACTGTATTATCACTCATATGTAGAATCCAAAAAAAACCAAAAACACAAAACAAGCTCATAGATACAGAGAGCAGATTGGTGGCTGTCAGTGGTAGGGATTTAAAGGCGGAAGATATGGGTAAAGGGGGTCAAAAGGTAAAAAGATACAAAAAATTTTAAGGCTTCATGGGCTGTTGTTTAGTTACTAAGTTGTGTCAGACTCTTTTGCGACCCCGTGTACTATAGTCCGCCAGGATCCTCTGTCCATGGGATTTCCCAGACAAGAATACTGGAGTGAGTTGCCATTTCCTTCTCCAGGGGATCTTCCTGACCCAGGAATTGAGCCCACACCTCCTGCATTGCAGGTGGAATCTTTACCGCTGAGCCACTGGGGAAGCATTTCATGGGCTGTAAAACAACCATTATCTATCACAACCACTCAATTCTGTCATTGTAGGACTCAAGCAGCCATAGACAATATGTAAATGAGTAAGAGTACCTGTGTTTCAGTAAAACTTTATTTACTAAACTGGCAGCGGGGTAAATTTGGCCCAAGGTTATAGAAAACAGTATAAAGTAGTCTATCCATTTCTGATCTAGAGGATAATTATTTATAATTTCTGCTGTTAGGCAGGTTAAGAGCTGACAATCACAATCATTGTGGTGTTTCTAACAGATAGTATGGCGGTTCACTGTCCTAATGACTTTCCTTACATAGATTAAGTTATTCAATAAAAAATAATCGAAGGTCACCAGGTCACACAGTTCTTCTATCATGCAGTGCCTAGTCTGTGTGGCCACAGTAGCAGCACTGAATGTATTTAAAGTGATTTTTCTGCATTCCAGTTAAGGCAAAGGAATAAATAGTGTGTTCATTCATTTGTCCATCCAATGTATTGGTTTAGAAAAAAAAAATTAATATTTCTAGGGTCATGATATCTCTGGAGTACCAAGCGAAACAAATGCAGAGCTTCTCTGGGGGGACATTTCCAAACCCCACATCCCATTGACTCCCTAGTCACCCCTATATTATCATTGACAATGTGCTCACACTCAAAAATTCCAGAAGAATATTACTTAAGAAAAAAATGAGAAGGAATACATATGACAAACAGGAGAGTTTGCATGTCACAAATTTAGAATAAAGTCATGTAGGGGACACTATAACATAAATGTTTAAATGTTAAAGATGTGAAATTAACTATCAATCTATAACAAAAAAAAAAATAAGTCTCCATGAAAAAAACAATGGGCAGATTTGAGAAAGAAGAAAATGGTATTTCTAGAAATGGAAAAACCCAAATCACTGAAATTGAAAACTTGACAGACATCGTAGACAGCAGATTAGACATCTGCAGGCAGAACTAGTGTCTGGAAGACAGATTTCAGGACATTAACTAGAATGCAGATAGCTCTCATTTAATAGGAGTTCATACAGAAAGAAGGGGCTTTCCTGATAGCTCAGTTGGTAAAGAATCCGCCTGCAGGAGATTCTCCTGCAGGTGACTCCAGTTCAATTCCTGGGCTAGGAAGATCCACTGGAGAAGGGATAGGCTACCCACTCCAGTATTCTTGGGCTTCCCTTGTGGCTCAGCTGGTAAAGAATCCACCCACAATGCCAGAGACCTTGGTTTGATCCCTGGGTTGGGAAGATCCCCTGGAGAAGGGAAAGGCTACCCACTCCAGTATTCTGGCCTGGAGAATTCCATGGACTGTATAGTACATGGGCTCGCAAAGAGTTGGACACAACTGAGTGACTTTCACTTTCACAGAAAGAAGGGAGAAAGTTAATATTCAGTGAGATGAAAACTGAGAATTTTCCACAGTTGAAGAAAGACATGAACCTTTGGATTGCTGATTTATAATGCATCCAGTTTAGCTGAAGCTCCAATACTTTGGCCACCTGATGAGAAGAGCTGACTCATTGGAAAAGACCTTGATGCTAGGAAAGATTGAGGGCAGGAGGAGAAGAGGGTGACAGAGGATGAGATGTTTGGGTGGCATCATCGGCTCAATGGACATGAGTTTGAGCGAACTCTGGGAGATAGTGAAGGACTGGGAAGCCTGGCGTGCTACAGTCCATGGGGTTGCAAAGAATCAAACATGACGTAGCAACTGACAACTGAACAACAACAATAATGCATCTAGTTCACCAGAGACATAGTAAACTAAGCCCCAGTTCAGGCTGTTTCCATAAACTCTGAGGCTTTATCTGTCTCTACACAGTTGTCTGAGGACAAAGGAGAGAATGCCCAGGACAGCAAAAAGGAAAACATGAATCCACATTGAACACACTTTGAAGCAAAAATGAAGAACACCGAAACAAGATTTTTAAAGTTACAGGAGAGAAAAGAGAAATTATCATTAGGACTAAATCAGATTAAAACAACTTCAGCAAACCTAGAAACTTGAAGACATTAGAATATCCTCTACCGCATGTTGAAGTAGTGAGGCACAGCAAACAGTGATGAGAAAGCAGACAGAAGTAATGTCTAAATCTAAATAAGCCCAAACTATTAAAAGATTAGTAACTAACTGAGGATGTTTAAAACAGGCAGAATAAAATTGTTGATAACAAATTACATGGGATTAGGATAGGGATTTGTGGTTGTTCTGCTTAGGAGGAGAGTAGAGATTCTGATTCAGGGTAGATCATTTTGAATATCAAGTAGGCATATTACGAGTTTAAAGGTAATACCTAAAACACAAGAGTAGAAGGTATATTTCCAAACCAGTAGAGGGTAAACATGAAATTCAATAAATCAAATAAACAATGAATACTTCATAGGCCTTCCCAGGTGGCACTTGTGGTAAAGAACTTACCTGCCAATGCAGGAGACGTAAGAGATGCGGGTTCAATCCCTGGGTTGGGAGGATGCCCCGGAGGAGGAAACGGCAACCCACTCCAGTATTCTTGCCTGGAGAATCCCATGGACAGAGCAGGCTGGTGGGCTACAGTTCATGGGGTTGCAAAGAGTCAGACATGACTGAAGCAACTAAGCATGCACACACGCATTTTTTATGTAATTAAATATTAACCACAACATAGGAATGATACACACAAACCTCAAGATGGTAGTTATTTATGAGGATGGTCATTTGAGGATCTAAAACTGAGCTGGATTTTAATGTTATATTGACAGAGAGACAGAAAGAAAGGAAAACCAAATAATATGGACATAGAGTAACATTTATGTTAATTAGGTAGGAATTTTATGGGGGTCTCATAATTTGATATTCTATTTGATATTCTATTAATATGTACTCTACTTTAAAGGGCTTCTTTGGTGTCTCAGCTAGTGAATCTGCCTGCAACACAGAAGACCTGGGTTCAATCCTTGGGTTGAGAAGATTCCCTGGAGAAGGGAAAAGCTACCCACTCCAGTATTCTGGCCTGGAGAATTCCATGGACTGTATAGTCCATGAGGTCGCAGAGTCAGACACAACTGAGCAACTTTCACTGTCACTGTCACTGTATCTACTTTAAAACTTTGATACAACCAAATGAAAAGAAGCAAATGGGACCAGATTAGGAATTAGAAAGTCTGCATTCATGTTCAGACTGACTCTTTAACCTTCTATCTGACCTTGGACATCACTAATCTTCTTTGAGTCTCTTTGTCCTCTATTGAAGAATTAATGTGTCAGGGTAGATGATCTCTTAGTCATAACTTTACATTTCTGACTTTCCAGTCATCTCTCCACTTTGATTTGCTCTCTGAGCCACAGGACTGAAAGGACATGAGGATCATCTCATCTAAACCTCTTATTTTATAGCTGGGAAACTGAGGCCCAGAGAGAAGGCATGACTTTTCCAGAGACATGGTAAACTAAGACCCAGCTCTGGCTGTTTCCATAAACTCTGAGGCTTTATCTGCCTCTCCATGGTGGTCTGAAGACAAAGGAGAGAATGTCCGCAGTGGGGAAGTCAACAAAATAGATAAGGACAACATATTAGCATTAAACATTGACTAAATGAGGCCCGATATTACTCTTTATTAAGTTGAGCTGGGAAGTTGGATGCAGGGGGCATTTTATATGTCAGCACCATAGCAATTATGAATGACTGATTAATGAGTAAATAAATACTAGGAAATCGGGCCTACTTAGTGTTTCAAATTCACAGCAACATCCTGTTAATGCAAACTTCAAATATAAACACTAATAACCACACTAATCACAAAGACGAAAACTCTAAATTAATTCAAATGATGCTCAATAGACCATCACTGTGTCCTCATTGCCTGTTCCTTTCCTATCTGTTCAGATCTCCATGCAGCAATTAAATCCATTGAAATGTAAAACTAGCTTTGTTCTCAAGGGGAAAAATGAAAAAGGGAGCAGAATAACATCCTTGGTGCTAAAACTCAGAACTGAGAACTTCCCTCACATCCAAACTCTTGGCCCTTTTTTTCTGAAACAGCAGCTCTCCCTGGCTGGGATTCAGCTGCCGGGCTGGGTCTACAGCATTTCTCATGGAGAAAGAAGACATAACTTAAGGAAGAAGGTAAGCATAGGACTTAGAAACAGGAGACTTATGCTGAGATCGTAGCTCTCACTGCTTCCTAGAGCCCTATGATCCTAGTTTTACAAGACAAGTTTTTGTTTCTTTCCCTTCTCTGGCCTTCATTTCGCTCATTGGCAAAATAGGAATGATACCTCCTCTCATGGGGCTTCTCTACTGGCTCAGTTGGTAAAGAATCTACCTTCAATGCAGGAGACTGCCTGCAATGCAGGAGACCTGAGTTCGCCGTCAGGAAGATGCCCTGGAGGAGGAAACGGCAACCCACCCCAGTATTCTTGCCTGGGGAATCCCCATGGAGAGAGGAGCCTGGCAGGCTACAGTCCATGGGGCCACAAGTGTCGGACATGACTTAGCGACTAAACCAACACTACCACCATCTTCTCTCACAGGCTGATTGCTGGAATCAAATGAGATGATGACAATGAAAGCAACATTAAAGAACTTTACAAAATTAGCTATTATTCTCTAAGACGTTCAGAAGTCACAGGAGTTTCAATTTATTCTTTAAGGGAGGTGTGGAAACATAGAACAGTATAGGAAAATAGGTCTAAATATTGTTGACACAGAGATATATTAAAAGATACATTGTAAAAGAGGATATAATCCTGATTCTCATACAAATATAAAATGAATACATGCCAAAGATTTTTTTAACTCATTAATCAATGAAGGAACCAGATGTTACAGTGAATTCAAAAGTAAACTCACAGTGTCACATATTTTTAGTTACATCAGAATGCTGAAATGGATTTACAAAAGGATTCAAAAGTGATCACGATCTAAAGGTCAATAATCAATTATATTCCATTAGACACAATTTCTAGGCTTCCTGGTGGCTCAGATGGTAAAGAATCTGCCTATAGTGTGGGAGATTCAGGTTCAATCCCTGGGTCTGGAAGATCCCCTGGAGAGGGAACTGGCAACCCACTTCAGCATTCTTGCCTGGAGACTCTCATGGACAGAGGAAACCGGTGGTCTAGAGGCCATGGGGTTGCAAAGAGTTGAACATGACAGAGCAACTAACACATACACAGACACAATTTCTATAGACAAGAATTATTTGCACTACTATCAATTTTCTACAACTTAATTTCTGTCTGTACTGAGTTGTAAAACAGCCTAGTCAAAGACAAGGAGAGACAAAGATAGCCCAGGGGGAAGAGCTAATCAGGAAAACCACTAAATATCAAAGTCATTCACAATTTTTCTCTTACAGACCCTGGACCAAAAGAGTCCCAAACCTACTCAAAGCAGCAGCTTCAATTTTAGCTTCATTACTTGCCAATTATACAGAATTTAGGTCAGAAGGGAAAACCCTGGGTTGGGCTCTGGGCTAAGCTGTCCTAGCCCTCCAACAACTTTAACATGCAGGATGATCTTGGCCAAGCCTCCTCTCCCACTCCCATCCAGGTCTTAGTTTCTCTATCTGAAAAATGAGTGCATTGGACCAGCTGATTTGTCCTGTGTGAGAAACCAATGAGAGAGCGTGGACTGAAAAATGCTGTACACAGTTGAGACAATTTTCTCCACCAAGAGGGTATATTACTATTATTCAACCACTCTGGAAAGAGAAAGAAACATCATGTGACTCTCCAGTTGTTTTACCTCCTAAAATACACTAGCATAGGATGTCAACAGAAAGGGAGTTGTCAGAGAAAGAAAGCATTTATGCATGTTATCTGTGGTGGTTAATTTTATGTCAATTTGGAAGGAGTTTTTGGATGATATTAATATTTAGTCAGTGAACTTCAAGTAAGCAGATTACCCTCCACAATGTGGGTGGGCCTCACCCAATCAGTTGAAGGCCTGAATAGAACAAAAAATTCTGGTCTCCTGGAGTAAGAGGGAATTCTCTAGCAGACTTCCTTCAGACTTCTGAACCATCAGCCTGCCCAGTCTCCAGGCTGCTAGTCTATGAATTGCACCGTCAGGTTTCCTAGGTCTTGAACCTGCTAGTCCACACTATTTTTCAGACTCACCAGCTTTCATGATTGAATGAGCCAATTCCTTGCAATAAATATGTTTCTCTATATATACATATCCTATAAGTTCTGTTTCTCTGGAGAACTTTGAGTTCTCAGAGAACTCTGAGTAGTCAGAGAACTCTAATATACTACATATTACCCAAGTGGCAATCTCCCCAAAAGTAGTAGTAAGTAGTTTCAGCTCCACTTGTGGGCACTCCAGGCAGCCTTAGGATGGTACTTTCTATTGAGAGCCTGGGAACTCTGGTTTATGGCCCATGGAGGGCACCTGGCATTCCCCTCAAGGGGCTCAGTTCTGGTCCAGAACCTACACCCCCTCTCCAGGGCAGAAATCATATCAACAGACATTCCTGGAAAATGAAGTATGAATAAATGTCGGAAGACTTGGAAACTGGAGAGCAAGGATAGAGGGAAGACTTTGCCCAAGTCATAAGAAATAGACTCCTTGGATGGGGTTTAGTTCTTACCTTTACTGAGACTCAACATGATGACACTGTAGGACCACTGTACTATCACTTACTGAGTCCAGCCAATATGCCAGGCACTGTGCTAAGTGCACTTTGCATAAGTTATCACAAGTGGTCATATCAACTATGCTGGAAGTAGAGGTATTATCCCAATTCAACGTTGAGGATAGTGCAGCAAGGGCAGGTAACTCACCCTACATCACTGGAAAAGAAGAGATAGGTCCCTAGGGAAAAAATGAGGCTGAAACCAAGGACCAGTGAGGGAGAAACTAAGAACAGACAGTGAGCACCCACCATAGGGGCTCAGGAGAAGAGGAGAACAGTGGGAGGTTAGGAAAGGGGGCGGGGCAGGCTGTCAACTACCTGAAAATGACTTAAATCTATCTACTTAATGACTTAAATCTACTTAAATGACTTAAATCATGAATCTACTTAATGACTTAATCTATCTCTCCCAAAGGCTAGCTGCTGCTCATGTGTACGTTCTGCTGGCATTCAGTGGTCACCAGCAGCAATGTGACCTCTCCCTAATTAAACCATATCAGAGTCAGCCAAGGAAGGGGTATGGTTGGCAGGATGCAACTCTTGTGGACACAGTCAGCTCCAATACCACCCAAGAGCAGAAGCCTTTTACCAGTTATTGATAACTTTTATTTGCATGACTGAGCAACTGAACTGAACTGAACTGAACACCCCATTCCAAAGAGACTCTATTCAGTTTGGTTGCTCAGTCATGTCCAACTCTTTGCAACCCCATGGACTGCAAGCACACCAGGCTTCCCTGTTCATCACGAACTCCAAGAACTTACTCAAACTCATGTCCATCAAGTTGGTGATACCATCCAATCATCTCATCCTCTGTTGTCACCTTCTCCTCTTGCCTTCACTCTTTCCCAGCATCAGAGTCTTGTCAAATGAGTCATTTCTTCACATCAGGTGGCCAAAAGATTTAAGCTTCAGCATCAGTCCTTCCAATGAATGTTCAGGACTGATTTTCTTTAGGATTGACTGGTTTGATCTCCTTGCAGTCCAAGGAACTCTCAAGAGTCTTCTCCAGCACCACAGTTCAAAAGCATCAATTCTTTGGTGCTCAGCCTGCTTTATGGTACAATTCTCACATCCATATGTGAGTACTGGAAAATCCACAGCTTTGACTAGATGGACTTTGTCGGCAAAGTAGTGAGATACTGGGGAGTCACTAATGCAAGGACACATTTCTGCATGCCCAGATTTCTGGAGGGAGCTCCTTGGAGCTTTAAATGAGGCATGTGATAGAGAACTGATTACAAGGCAGAAGAGTTTCCTCCATGTTGACTGGCTTAAAGAGTGGTACAGGTCTACGTGTGGTCAGGAGAGTGGGCTAGAGAATGCGAGCTCTGCCCCCTTAAACTGTGCAGTCTTGAACAGTTGGCTTCACTTTTCTGATTTTATGAAAATGGAGATGTTGCATAGGCCTATTACAAGAACCTCATGAATGTGCAAATGTGAAAGGGATTTTATACTTTAAAGAAAGAGTCAGCAAACTGATTCTAACATTCAGTGGACATGAGTTTGAGCAAACTCAGGGAGATAGTGAAGGACAGGGAAACCTGGTGCACTGCAGTCCGTGGGGTCACAAAGAGTCTGGCATGACTTAGCAGCTGAACAATAACAACAGCAAACTTTCTCTGTAAAGGGCCAGATGGTAAATAATTTAAACTTTGTGGATCATACGGTGTCTGTTGCAGCTACTCAGCTGTGCCATTGGAGTGTGCAGGCAATTGTAGAAAATACATCACAGTGGGAACAGTTGTGTCCTGATAAAACTTTATTTATGGATGTTCAAATTTAAACTTCATATAATTTTCATCTGTCATCAAATAATAATTCTTCTTTTGATTTTTTCCAACCATTTAAAATACCAAAACCATTCTTATCTCTAGGTCAGACAAACTGAGAAAACAGATCTGATTTGGCCACTGGGCCACTTATTGTCAATTTTTGCCCTAAAGAGCTGCATAAGTGTAGAAAACATAGTAGGGGAAGAAGTGTTGCAAAAAGGTAAAGATTGCATTTTTTTCTCCATTGAAGTGAGGCTTATAACAGGCAATTACTAAGCTTTGTGGTGCTAAGACAAAGGGACGAGCAGTCTAGGAGAGGCCATTGTAGACTGAGGCAACCAGAGAAGGGATTCTGGAAGGTGAGACATTTGGTTTGAGCTGGAGGAAGGGTGGGATTTTAACAGGTGAGGCCAAGGGGAGGGGTGTTTCTTAAGGTACTTAAGGAAGCAGAAAGAGTAAGGGCACAGAGGAGACCAAAGGATGCCTGATGGTGCACAGCCAGAGAGGGACAGGCAGAGCCAGGGCTCTAGCCTGAGGCTTCCAGCTCCACAAGTCCCTGCTCCACATTCCAGCTGCCTGGTACACTGTGTGGCAAATAGAAAAATCTAGAAGTGTGCCTTGCCCTAGGAGAACTTATCATTAGACTGGGAGACATTCTGGAGAAAGTTTTTAAAAAATAAACTAACAATGGATGTGACAGAAACAATAATGAAATAATAGTGATCTTCAATTGAGCACCAATTCAATGGAGCATGACGTATACTGCAGACATTATCTTATTTGTGACTCATAACAACCCTTTGAAGAGAGTCTGATTATTCCCATTATCCACATTTTATAGACACAGAAAAGGTGAGGGAATGTCCCACGGGGCTCAGTGACCATACTTAACAGCAATAAATATTTGCTTATTGTTTTCCAAAGACTCTCAGTGGACATTGAGAGAAACATGGTGAGTAATAACCCAAAGGCTGTGGTCAGTCGGCCTCAAAGGTAGTTGGAAACATGTCATGGTGCAGCCAGACTGCTTCAAGGGAGTAGCACAGAGGTGGTCCATGTAGATGACTCAATACCAGCCTGACTGTTTGGAGTGGGTGCAGACTTCTTTTATCTGTTGCCAAGCCTGGAGCAGTTCATAAGTATGTTTACAGATGCCTTGCTGGGGACAGCATGCTCTAGAAGGAGTCATCATAGCATCAGTATGGGGGTTAGGAATAATTAAATAACATTTTCAGCTCCCCCAAGAGCTATTAGACTGAAACAAAGAAGCAGGTGAGAAGAGGAAGTTGAGAGTTATTTGCGCTTTGTTAATGGGCCTTTAATCAGCAGATCTCCACTCCGCCACCAGCAGCAGCCAGTCCCCACAATCTGGGGAGACTGTATACTCACAAAGCTACCATTCAAAGTGCCATGGAGGCTGGCACAATGCAGTAATCAGACAAGCCCCAGCATCTCCACTGCTCCACCTGCACCTGTTATCTCAGCAGGAGCTTCTTTATCAGCCCTTAGAAACTCACAGAATGGAGGAGGTTGCCTATAATCAGTTCTCTTCCAGCCTTTGGGGATAAAGATATATAAACCAACATCAAGGGCTCTTTCTCTGGAGAACCATGAACCCCGGGTGGGTCAGGCACAGGCACAGGTCTACTCTACAGTATCAGGGACAGGCACAGGTCTACTATACAGTATCAACCTGACTGAGTATATGGGACTGTGAACCAGCCCCAGCTGTGAGGGTGGGAGTCGGGTGGGATTGCTGCTGGCTGTAGCTGGAACAAGGCGGGTGGGAGCTGCATTAGCATCCAGCCCACCACTGTTGGAGAGAATGGATGAGCTGGCTTGTCAGGTGCGGAAGAAAGCTGAATGCTTTTTTGATTGCTATAATTGCAGCAAATTGGACGCTTGAGAGCGCCTCTTTAATGAGAAGAATCTCATGGATGAGACTTAGGGAAGAGGCCCCTCTTTGGATCCTTCTCCTTTGTCCCATGTGTATGAGTTAATTCCCCAGCCATTATGGAATGTGAATGGGCTGCTAATTTTAGCTGTGCAAGCCAAACAAAGACCCTGGTTGGTAGATCCGGAAGGTGATTCATCTGATATGATGTTTGTATGGTGGAAGCTAAAGGTCTTGATAAGCATCCATGATTATTTCAAACTTTTCAACCAGAGTTGGAGAATTTTTTAAGTGGCTGTCTCAGTACTAGAAACCAAATAAGGCCTCCACTACCTTCTTTTCTGCTCAAGGTCCTTCTGTCTTGGAGGTCCTGGGTGCTTTGAGTACAGGCATCCTCCTCTAGGTCTTCTTAATTGGGAGGAATCAGGAAGGCAACAGCGAGGCCAAAGTAAGTGAAAAAGCCACAGTAAAATCCAGAGGCTGAACACAAAATTGAGTCCAACAGGACTTTGATACATTGTGGGGAAACAGATGAGAGTTAAAAAGATTTCAGAATCCAAGTGGGAATAGAAGTTCAGGAACTTCTGAGGAGAGTTGAGTATTGCAATACAGTGCTATATAACTAGTTGTGTTACTTGAGTACCCAGGCTGACATTGTTGGACTTACAAATGTGCTCTTTGAACTCATCCATATGCGGGAGACTTACTGTAGTGTTCCAGCTAATTCTTATGGGTTCTAATATGTTCTTGGCATCTCTGCTTTTGGTCTACTTTCCTTCTACATTTCTAGCCATGTTGACTTCAGGCCCAGCACCAAACGCAGAAACTACAGCCTTAAATAGCCAACATAATCAGCTCCCACAATTGTGTGTGCCTAATCCCTGGTTTTAGAAAAGGCAGAGGAACCAGAGAAAAATTGCCAACATCTGCTGGATCATCGAAAAAGCAAGAGAGTTCCAGAAAAACGTCTATTTCTGCTTTATTGACTATGCCAAAGCCTTTGACTGTGAGGATAACAATAAACTGTGGAAAATTCTGAAAGAGATGGAAATAATAGACCACCTGACCTGCCTCTTGAGAAACCTGTATGCAGGTCAGGAAGCAACAGTTAGAACTGGACATGGAACAACAGACTGGTTCCAAATAGAAAAAGGAGTACATCAAGGCTGTATATTGTCACCCTGCTTATTTAACTTATATGCAGAGCACATCATGAGAAACGCTGGGCTGGAAGAAGCACAAGCTGGAATCAAGATTGCCGGGAGAAATATCAATAACCTCAGATAAGCAGATGACACCACCCTTATGGCAGAAAGTGAAGAGGAACTAAAAAGCCTCTTGATGAAAGTGAAAGAGGAGAGTGAAAAATTTGGCTTAAAGCTCAACATTCAGAAAACTAAGATCATGGCATCTGGTCCCATCACTTCACAGCAAATAGATGGGGAAACAGTGGAAACAGTGTCAGATTTTATATTTTTGGGCTCCAAAATCACTGCAGATGGTGATTGCAGTATTTAAATTAAAAGAGCTTACTCCTTGGAAGGAAAGTTATGACCAACCTAGATAACATATTAAAAAGCAGAGACATTACTTTGTCAACAAAAGTCTGTCTAGTCAAGGCTATGGTTTTTCCAGTAGTCATGTATGGATGTGAGACTTGGACGGTGAAGAAAGCTGAGTGCCGAAGAATTGATGCTTTTGAACTGTGGTGTTGGAGAAGACTCTTGAGAGTCCCTTGGACTGCAAGGAGATCCAGCCAGTCCATCCTAAAGGAGATCAATCCTGGGTGTTCATTGGAAGGACTGATGTTGAAGCTGAAACTCCAATACTTTGTCCACCTCATGCAAAGATTGACTCATTGGAAAAAACCCTGATGCTGGGAAGGATTGGGGGCAGGAGGAGAAGGGGATGACAGAGGATGAGATGGCTGAATGGCATCACTGACTCGATGGACATGAGTTTGGGTAAACTTTGGGAGTTGGTGATGGACAAAAAGGCCTGGTGTGCTGCGATTCACGGGGTCACAAAGAGTCGGACACGACTGAGAGACTGAACTGAACTGAATCCTTGTAATGACTTCCCTGGTGGCTCAGACGGTAAAGTGTCTGCCTACAATGTGGGAGACCCAGGTTCAATCCCTGGGTCGGGAATATCCTCTGGAGAAGGAAATGACAACCCACTCCAGTACTCTTGCCTGGAAAATCCCATGGACAGAGGAGCCTGGTAGGCTACAGTCCATGGGGTCACAAAGAGTCAGACACAACTGAGTTGACTAAACTTTCTTTCTTTCTGATCCTTGTAATATATTTCTGAATCTATACCATGTGAAGTGGTTCTGTTTCTTTGTGAATGATAAATATGATACCTATCAAATGCTTACTAGACACAGGGCACTTTCTCAATATTTTGCCAATATTAATTTATTTAAATATCCACAGTCTCTTTTGAGAAGATGTGTATCACAATCTCTTGTGATATAAATCTCCATTTAATATCATCTCTATATTATAGATGAGAAAATTGCACAGAGAATTAAAGTAACTTACTCCAAATCATACTGCGTGTAAGAGAGCAAGCCAGGAATTTAACCTGGCTGTTTAGTAGGGTCGGTACACGATATGATGCTGCCTCGTTTGCAGAATGTGAGGTTGTTTAGATATCTTTGAAGTCTCTTCCAGTTTTAACACTCTATGACACAGGTTCTGTATTCAAAATAATGCATTTTCAAGCACAGTCTAAGAATCATCTACACAGGAATTACTTGGGAAACTGGATAAAACCCAGATCCTCTGATGTTTATAGGTTTGTATGGGTACAGTAGAGGGAGGAATCTTGCTACTTAGAGTGTTTTCAGGTGATTTTGACATACACCAAGGTTTGAGAATGAATCACCCCCCTAGAAGAGTAATAACAGTTGGAATAATGAATATATGTGAAAGTGAAAGTCGCTCAGTCATGTCCAACTCTTTGTGACCCCATGGACTATACAGTCCATGGAATTCTCCAGGCCAGAATACTGGAGTGGCTAGCCTTTCCCTTCTCCAGGGGATCTTCCCAACCCAGGGATCGAACCCACGTCTACTGCATTGCAGGCGGTTTCTTTACCAGCTAAGCCACAAAGGAAGCCCAATGAATATACATGGAGTTTTGGTTTTGGAGTTTTTTGAGAAAGGAAAAGTGGAAATGAGTCCATTCAAAGTAGCTCCTCCTCCGGGTCTACATTTAAGTGGAGACTGTACTGTAGCCTCAGGTCTGTCTATAGTCAAGAAACTCATGTGATGGAGTTTGCTATCAGAAATTTCTGGAAGAATTCATCTCTGTTCTTTCCCGAAGCACCCCTGGAAACAACTTTGGAGAGGTCTTCCATGAGATAGAAAGTCATTAGCTGCTGGTGATGAGGCCAGGAAGCGGTGAGAGCCGCAGCGGCCACAGGGTCAGCAGTGCCAAGCGCCATCTGCATCCTGCTTTGCTGCTCAGCCCAGGGTCACCCACCCCAAGTTGTTAATCAGAAGTCTCTCCCTGCTGGTAAGGGGATTATCGACATTTATCTCCTGTTAGGAAGTCAGCCTTGCTGGCTGAAGGTGGGTAGAGGTTCACTCCGGTGTCCGTGACTATTAACGGCTTCTAGAGCCTGGGCTCCGGGAAGCAGAGAAGCTATAGGCTGCACAAATTGGAGTCAGAAGAGGGCTGGATGGTGGAAAACCTCTTCACACAGCTGCTTGTGGTCCTCATTAGCAGGCAGGCAGGCCTGATAACAAGGACCTTCTCCACGCAGTGATGCTTGGGGACAACCACATTCCTGTGCTAAGGCAGGGACCAGGCCCCTCGGCCTAATCTGGCCCCCCAGGTGTGGAGGGCACTTAATCGTTTGCAAGGGGCTTGTCTATACACTACCTCATTTGAGCTTCCCACCAATACTGGGATGAATAATTAAAGGGAATTTCAAACCTGACTGAGGAAACCAGTAATAATAATTTCCTTTATTTTTTGCCAAACTTCTCTCACAAGATATGAGGAAAAAAATGATCTTTTTTAAAAAGTATGTTACTTTTTCTAGATATGATGGTATGAGGCAATTGTTAAGTTCCAGGTGCTATGCAAGTTGTTTATGTGGTATCATCTCAGTCTTACAGTGCCCTCTCAAAAGTATCATCATTTTACAAAAGGGAAGACTGACATGCAGAAAGGTTACACAGCAGAATGTTATATTATCTCACAAATAATGTCATGAGACTTGGAGAAGGGATTGGTACAATTACATGATGAGGATGGAGGTATAAACTAAAGAAATAAGCTGATTACTGCAAGTACACCTTCTACCATCCTCCTGGTGGTGAATTTCTTAAGATCATTTCTCTTTGAGTCAGTTATACCACCATGCCTAGGGCAAAAAGAAAAGACTCAAGCTTACTTGACTTTGCAATCACTTTAAACCTAAAGGGTGACTTTTTCTTTGTTTGTTTGTCTTGGCTATCACAGAGCTTTGTATTCCTCAGCATTCCTGAGAAGACTTGACTTGTGGTTTCTCTATCCCCCTGTTGTTTTGCTCCAGAATAAGGAAGAAAAATATCTTCCTACTTCCTTTTATAGTTCCTTTCAAGACCAGTCCCAGTAAAATGTCTCAGGTCAGATGCACATACCTATAAACACGAATTCTAGATTCTTCTGTTTTGGTAGAAATTTACGTCAGAGTCCTACTGGGTACAGAAATTGCCTCTAGGTTCAGGCAGGTTACCATGTAGTCAGGCATCCTCTCCCTTTGCTGAATTCTTGAATTTTAGGGTATCCCATCACCCTAAAACACTGTAACACTGGATGATTAGTTTAGAAAAGTCACTGTAAATTATTTGAGGACAGGAATTATATCTGTTTTGTTCACCCTAGTTTTCAGAGCTTTGTAACTCATCCACCACCTGGCACATAGGTGGGTTTTCTCTACATACTGAGTGAATAAATAAACAAGTAACTGAATGAGTAAATGGATGAACGGATTCTTCACATTTCCTGGACAACCTGCCCACCACTTGTAAGAATTAATGCCGTGTCTGCCGCCTGGTCTCCCTGCCTCTGGGTCTCTTCTCTGAGCCATGTTGGGCCATGAGGTCAAGGTCAGTACTCCCACACAACACTTTTCTTCAAGTGACAGTTCTGCTAAAATATTCACTGGCTTCTTCTTGTTGAACTTTGGATGAAAAAAGATTAAGAATTAACTGTCAGGGCTACAAGATCTTTCATCTTTGAATTCTGTTGCAAAACATTCTAGGGACTTGTAAGGAAAGTATATGCCAGGTACTGTATGGAGACATTTTCCCCAGTTCTGGTGGTGGGTAAGCATATCAAAAGAGCTAGTCTCCTTTATCTCTCCAATCCCAAATCTAAATCTCCAGTTAACCACTGCAATGGTGAGGAAAGGCCAGCCAGAACATCAAGAGGAAGAAAGAATTTTCCCCAAACAGCCCTATCTACAACTCTGGAAACATGGCTCATGTTTTGACCTTGACCTATACATAGTAATAAGCCTCCATAATTTGTCATTCCAGGCTCTCCATGGTCCAACTATATCAAAGACTAGAGTCAAACAAACACAGAATTCCAAACCTACCTCCACACATCCCTAAAATGAGTCCTCCCACATCTGGCCGGGATGATCCTCTCAGGACCTTTCTGAGCATCAGCACATTACTGTTTCCGCTTCTTAGTTCTTGAGTCCCTCCCTGCCAGTATCCCTTCCTGTGGCCCCTTTGCCACTGTTTTTCCACGACCAGCTCAGTGCTTCCCTCCTCCTTGAAGGAAGGCTTCTTCTTGAGCCCTGGCTTCTCCTCCCCAGTGAGAACACAGTGGGGAGTCCCTTGTACTGTTTCCACTCCATATCCCCCAGCGCCCAGGAGAGGTATGCACTGAGTCCAGTGAGAAGCACCTGGGTTCTACTCTTCTTTCTTGTAACATTTTGGCGCACTCACTTACCTCCCCAAATTCCAATTTCTTCCTCAAGAAAATGGGAGCAAGTTTTACTTTGCAGAGTTTGATCAATTAAGTGATTCTGTTACTTTACCTGACAGACATTTACCAAAGGTTTTCTAGGTTCCAGATGCACAGCGACTGATATATGGTAGGTGATTAATAGATATTACTAAATATTGTTAAATACTTATTAAATGAATTTGTAGGACTTGTCTAGTTAGAGAAAAGAATTATCAGATTAAATATAGAATCTTTTCCACAGTCTTCTTTACTGCTTATCTTTTTTTGAGTAGGTGCTGGACACAAAAGAAAAGAAATAGAAACAGAATTTGATTTAACATTTTATGTTCAATACCTCATCCGCTATCCATATCCGTGTCTAACCTTAAGGATTTCTGCTCAGTGCACAACAAATATCTAGAATAAAAACAAAAGGCATGAGTTTTTCAAATAAATATATTTTCTTATAGCTTTTGCAGTCCATGGGGTCGCTGAGAGTCGGACATGACTGAACGACTTCACTTTCACTCTTCACTTTCATGCATTGGAGAAGGAAATGGCAACCCACTGCAGTGTTCTTGCCTGGAGAATCCCAGGGACGGGGAAGCCTGGTGGGATGCTGTCTATGGGGTCGCACAGAGTCGGACACGACTGCAGTGACTTAGCAGCAGTAGCAGTTTGCATCACAAAAGTGACATTTGCCAGATAAAATTTTATTAAGCCAGTCTCAATATTTAAGTGGAGAAGGAAATGGCAACCCACTCCAGTATTCTTGCCTGGAGAAACCTATGGACAGAGGAGCCTGGTGAGCTGCTGTCCACAGAGTCAAACAGAGTCGGACATGACTGAAGTGACTTAGCATGCATGCATGCATGCATTGGAGAAGGAAATGGCAACCCACTCCAGTATTCTTGCCTGGAGAATCCCAGGGACAGAGGAGCCTGGTGAACTGCCGTCTATGGGGTCACACAGAGTCGGACACAACTGAAGCGACTTAGCAGCAGCAGCATATATGTACATATATATATATATATATATATATATATATATATATATATATATATAAAACTGAATATATATAAAAACTGAATATATACGTATATTCTTTTCCATTATGTTTTATTACAGAATATCGAGTATAGTTCCCTGTGCTATACATGACTCCATTTTTCATTGAGAAAAACCCACTCTACTTGAACCATTTCCAGTCTTCCACAAACATATTCACACATGCTCGCACACACACACACACACACACACACACACATCACACAACTGATATTTATTCTTGGGACCAGATATTATTTTAACAGATCCCTTGTAAGAGGAACTGCGTGCCTCAGCCTTCACAAGAAGATGTAAAAAAGGAAACTCCAAAAGGCTGCCACACCCAACTTCCCCCAGGGATCCGACACCCATCATGTGCCTGCCTGTCTATGAAATTTGGCTGATGACCAGTATTAGCAAGGGTTTGAGGTGCTATGACCGCAGACTTAAAACTTCAGTCATTTTATATCAGGAAAGGGCAAAGAATCTGGGGTGGGGGACTCCCTTCCTTCAAGATTTCCTAAAAGGAAGTGAAGTGAAAGTGGAAATTTTTGGATATTGACCCTTGAACCATGAGGCATTTGACATGAGGGAAGAGGAAACTCTTGAACCTGAAGATAAAGGATCCAGAATGAAAATCTGAAAAGTGGCCTCAGAGGATCTCTTCAAGAGTTTTTAGGATCCTTCGTTTTTGAGATTTAAGGCAATATTCAAGTTTGCTGCAATTATACTTTCTTCCTTCTATACAATAATTATCTTCCCAAATCATTGAAACATTTTATTTAAAAAATTATGTATAATCATATACCCAGAGATACTGGTCTTGAAAAGATGAAGGAACAAGGTGGCAAGAGAGACAAGGAAAGCCCTTGTGCTCCACGTCTCCTTTCTCCCTTCTGTACACGTACCTCCTGCGTATTCCAGCAGAAAGTAGGCTCTTAGACTGAACACCATGCCACAGCCTACCGAGAGATGGAGTCTGCTTGGCAACCTTGAATCTGGGATACCTTTGTGATTCGCTTTGACTAACAGAACTGTGGCAGAAATGATGTGCTATTTTCAAGATTAGGCCGTTCACCCCCTTGGAAGACTGTCAGGAGACCACCACTTAAGAACCCCACCTTATCCTAGTGATGAAAGAGTGGCCACATGGAAGAGAACTGAGGAGCCCCAGGCCACTGACAGCACTGACCGCCAGACACAGGAGTGATGCCAACTTGCCTCTTCCAGCCCAGTCAAGGGACCCCAGGAGGGACCAGCAGAGCAACTCCCCAACCAATACTCAGAATCATAACAAGCAATGATTCTATCTTGTTTCAAGCCACTAAGCTTTGGGGAGACTTATTAAGCATCAGCCCATTTACTGGAGCATGAACTCCAGGTGATACCCAGGGGGGCTGAAGGGCAACCATAGAGAAGCCAGAAGAAATCAGAGAGCTCCCCAGTTCCATGGAGCCCTCTAGAGAGGGCAGAGCCATGAGCAAAGAGAGGGAGAGACCTTTGCTTTCCCATACAGAGAATGCTGCTCTCTGAAAGGAGAGGGACAGTGACTCGACAGATGCCTAATATAAAAAGCAACCTTCTATCAAAGCTGTCTAAGAATGGAATGGACTACTTTAAGAGGTACTGAGTTCTACAACATTAAGAGTATTCATGAATGGGAAAGAGATCAAAGAGCAGAACTTTAGCACTATGTAGTTGGCTCTCTGAGGTCACTTCCAACACCAAGCATCTTACTAGTTTCTTTAAATCCTATTAGAGAAGACACGGTTTGTGTATAATTATGTCAATACATCTCGTTATTTTAAAGAGGCTCTGGTTTATCAAAAGCAGCAGTAAAATGTATATGAGCTAGACAGTTTCTCGGTGTGCAGAGTTTATCAACATGAATCTAACCAGGCTGGTAAAAGTACACAGACATAGCCACAACAGGCACCAGAGGACTGTGAGAATGGATTACTGGAAAAACATTCAGCTCAAAAATGAGACCTCTGGGCAGAGATTGCATCTTTTTTGAATCTCTTTTTGGGGCCAGCCCCTGTTGTTACCATTAAATGAATTTGCAACATGATCATAATAATGGCAATAGCCAATACTAATAATGGTAATAAGCGCCACTCCAACTCTCTGCTGGCCTCTTAACTGCTTGTAACAGATCTGTTGCTGAGATGAGCTGTCTCCTCTCCCTTCAGAAAGGGTTCTTGAAATGCCTAGGGATATGTTTGGCTACAGAGCAAAGAGTTGCTTGCTTACAGGGGCAGTAGACCCTCTTGAAATTTCCTTATAAGAAAGATTTCAGGCTTGATGTATGCTCATTATACCGACTTTCTCTGACATTCTAAGGGGAAATTTAACCTTAGGATTTACTTATCAAAGGCTGTGCTGATTTTCCTTTTTAAAGAAATACAGTGAGACTCCTAAGACTAAGTTTACTTCTGAATTTCCTATCACCACTTCCATTGGGGTGAAGAGGGCTTTGAAGTAGAAAACAGTAGGAAAAGAACAATCAAAAATTGAATCAGCAAATTCTTGAGGTTTTAGCTGCATATGTGAGAACCACATTTCAAGCAAATATAAAGGAATTCAGTGAACATATTGCCAAGGGAAAACAATAGGTGGCTGGTAAGAAGCATGCCTGGTAGCTCAGATGGTAGAGAATCTGCCTGCAATGCAGGAGACCAGGGTTCAATCCCTGGGTCAGGAAGATGCCCTGGAGAAGAAAATAGCAACCCACTCCAGTATTCTTGCCTGGAAAATCCCATGGACAGAGAAACCTGGATGGCAGCAGTCCATGGGGTCGCAAAGAGTCAGACACGACTGAGCAACTAACATACAAACACAAGAAGCATGCAATGAGACCTCTTCAAACAAACGGAACCTCAGGAGAACATAAATGCAAGGCCTTTTCTTGGGAAATGGAGCCTGTTCACATAGAGGGCAGCTGGTTGTGTCCTCTTTCAATGTGAACCTCATCTAAGGGAAAATTTCTCAACCAGAATCATCACATCCTTACCTTGGAATTTACCTGAGAAAGGAAAGACGCTTTGGGAGCGATTGAAAGTCATTGTCCTAGTCCAGCTGCCAGGTCTCTGGGTGACCATCTGCAAGCCACTTCTCTTTCAGAATCTTGGACTGTGTGTCTAAAGTGAAATGTTTCCTTCCAGATTTATGAATTGGTGAAATCTGTGCATCGCATCATCTCAACTTCATTCTGTCTTGCAAAGCATTCTGGGAGATGCATGCTGAGTGACTCCACCTTTGTGTTTGGTGATGGGCCACTTAGAGGATGAGACTAGACAAAGCATGCTGCCGCCTCCTCACAGAAAACATGTGAGGGGTTTAACTGTGATCTGCTGTTATTACCTTTACTGTCACTCTGAAAGGAACTTTTCTGTTTTGCACTAGAAGCTGGGACTTGAAGGAGCCAATGAGAGGATGGCCAAGCTTTAACAGGGAGGACTGTTGGGTTACAATGGTCCATTTTGGGATATGACGTATAATTTGAGGTATGTCAGGATCATATGAACCACTCAAGGGGGGCAGCTGAGCTATGCTTAAGAAACCATGGTTTCATATTTGTGTTTCTTACCTGGGAAGGGCTAAAGGGATCATTTAGACTCCTCAGAGTCCTGAACTGTTACACAGAATTGGGAAGGCAGGAAACTGGGAGTTGGAATTTGGCAAGAAATGGGGATTATTGTTGTGTCATTGCTATTTTAGTTAGAAAACAGACCCAGAAAGTCAGCCCAGAAGGAGAGGCATATCAGAGATCAACCCAAGGGAGGTGTACCAGTCAGTGTGATGGCAATGATGGTGATCTGGGTACCCTGAAGATCAGGATTTAGTTCCAGTTCTGTTGGGCAAATCCCCATCTCTGAGCTTACTTTCTACATCTGTAAATTTAGAATAATAATCCTAATCCTGTTTCTCTCTTGGGATCACGTTGTAAAGTTTACATGAAGACATGAGTGGGAAAATACTTTGTCAACTAAAAAATGTTATGAAATAATAATTATATAAGACATGACTGTTGCTCCAATATTCTCTGGTTTGAAGTATTTCTGATGAGAAACCAGGGGTAATTCTTATAATTGTTCCTTTGTTTGTTTGTAATATGTCCCCACCTCAACTCCAACCAGCTGCTTTTAAGATTTTTTTCTTTATTGTTTGCTTAACACAACATTAGTCTATAATGATGTGATTATAGTACACTCTGACTGTGGTGTGGGGGGTGTGTTTATCCTGCTTGAAGTACCCTGAGCTTTTTATGTCTGTGGGTTTATATTTTTCATGTCACTTAAATTAAAAATAGATCCCTTGATATTAGATCATAGGACAATTGTCCCTGAGACTGTTTTTTCTTTTTTTCCAAGAATTTTATCTCTATGTGCTTCCATTTATATAATCTCTGTTGTTCTGTCTTCAAGTTTATCGGCCTTTTTTCTTTTTTTTTTGCTGCCTCACACAGTTGCTCCCCAAATGGAGATTGAACCCATAACCTTGGCAATGAAAGCAGTCCTAACCACTGGACCACCAGGGAATTTCCTATTAGCCATTCTTATGCACTAATTGATGTTAACATCATAATTTTTAAATTTCAGATTATGTAATTTTTAATTCTAGAACTTCCATTTTGTTCTGTCTCAAGCGTCTCTTTCTTAAGATTTTCTATTTTTTGTTTATTATGTTAATATATTTTCTTTTACATTCTTGAATATAATTATAATAGCTGTTTTAAAGTTCTTGTTTGCAGATTTCATCATCTTTCTCATTTCTTGGTTGTCTTCTATTTTTCTGATTTTATTTTGATTGCACATCAGATATTTATGCTCATTTACACATTTAGTAAACTGTATTGTATGGCTAACATTATAGGTACTATATTTTTGAAGGAATGTGTCTTTATTCATAATAGAGTTTAGTGCTTTGTTACAGCAGGCATTTAATTTGCTCATGGACCAACATAGTCCTTTCAAGATTTCTTTAGAAACTTCTAAAGAGTTGTCTAGAGTGACTACTACTCTATTGTGGGCTAGAATCCCAGGGACGGGGGAGCCTGGTGGGCTGCCGTCTATGGGGTCGCACAGAGTCAGACACGACTGAAGTGACTTAGCAGCAGCAGTTATATTCCTATTCCTAAGGTGTTGCCTTTATATGGGTTTTGTTGAATTTCTGAGATTTTTAGCAAAGTCTCTCTTCTGTGGCTTGTGAGAATGCAAACACCTTTACGCCTCATGCAAACTCTGTATGTATGTGCTTAGCTGCTCAGTCATGTCCAACTCTTTGCAACCCCATGACTGTAGCCCACCAGGCTCCTCTGTCCATGGAGATTTTCCAGGCAAGAATACTAGAGTGGGTTGCCATGCCCTCCTCCAGGGGATCTTCCCAACGCAAGGATCAAACCCAGGTCTCCCGCAATACAGGCGGATTCTTTACCATCTGAGCTACAGAGAAGCCCTAGTATTGTTTAACTCACAGTTCCCAGCAGTTTTTTTTTTTTTCCTCTGAGAGATGTTTTCACTCTAGTTGTATGCAGTTTTTCACTGCACATACACAGGTTAGTATTCAGCTAAGACTCAAGGGCATCCTTAAGCACACTTTTGGAGCTCCTTCTGTACATAGCTTCCTTCTCCCTCTTACACTGTCCCAGAAATTCTACCTGCCTCAGTAACCCCAAATTCTAATCTCCATCATTTTAGCTCTGCTAAGCAGTTGTGCTGTTTTTTGCCTTCCCTTCTCTGTACTACAGTCTGGAAAGTGCCTTAAAACAGAAAGCCATTCCAGGATCTGGGATTATCTTGTTCGTTTCCTATCTCTCAGAGATCACAGTCCTGCACTGCCTTTGGTTCTACATCAGAAAACAGTTATTTTCTATAATTAGTCTAGGTTTATACTAATTTACTAAAAAAGAGCTAGTATGGTGTCTGTTCCTCCATCAGGACAGGACGATGAAGTTCCAACATACGGATGATGTGACTACTTGGTACAAAGTGCTGTGTTAGTCTTTGAGATTTCACAGATAAACACATATCCTAGGCCCTCATTGTCTTATGGAAAAGATAGACAAATAAATTGAATGACACTAGGGAGTTTTAGTAGAGAAATGTACTGTCATAGAAATTCAGTGGAGGGGATATTTAACTGAAGAAGTCAGGAAAGACTTCCCAGAGGAGATGGCATTTAAGCAAGGAATTTCTGTTTTTCTGGTTGGAGAGTAGAAAGACACATTAAGCAAATGAACAAAGAAAAAAGAGTGTGTATTTAATTAGAAAATACTAGCTTGCTGTTGTATAAGTTGTATGGATGTGAAGGAAAACTGTTATTATGTGGAACTAGAAAAATAATGTTCAGTTCTTAAAAGTCCATGAACATTTCATTGAGTAGATCAGCCTATCCTATACAGGAACTCACAGCATCATAATGATGGAAAGCAAGGTCTTTGTGGGACTTGTCCATAGTTTACTGAGAATTTTGGGCAAGTTTATTGTAAATTTCAGAGATTTTTTTCTTTTATTTTAAAACATATGATAATGTCAGAACCTGTCTTATTATATCAATGATGATTAATTTAGTTAATGTTTGTGAAGCACTCAGCTAAGTGATTGGCATTTAAGTGTTCAAAATGATAGCCACTTATGTTTTTGTTGTTATTTTGTAGGCAAATTGAAGAAGAGTTAGTTTGTGATGGGTTACTTTGTGAATAGGTATGTATTTTTAGAAAAAATAAATGCTGTTGGCTGAATGAGGAATAAACTACATGTAGGAGAATGGAATGGCAACCCACTCCAGTATTCTTGCCCAGAAAATTCCATGGACAGAGGAGCCTGGAGGGCTACAGTCTATGGGGTCCTAAAGAGTTGGACTGAAGGAGGAAATGGCAACCCACTCCAGCATTCTTGCCTGGAGAATCCCATGGACGGAGGGGCCTGGCAGGCTATAGTCAATGGGGTTGCAAGAGTCGGACATGACTGAGTGACTAAGCACAGCACAGGAGAATGATCGGGTAAAGAACAGAATGAACAGAAAACGCAGCAGGCTGGAAGGTATGCTCAATAGAGGCCAAGGAGGTTCCTCTTCCATGGATGAAAACATGGCATAGTCAGAGTCTGAAGCTGTGGACAACTGCTTAGATCCTGTTAGAGTGCGTTTTACCTGCATCTGTTCTGCAGCAGAGGTGCCCAATGATAGTAAGAAATCCTGAGACTCTGAGGCATCACTGCCAGGGGTGATAGGCTCATGTGTTCATTTAAAATCATTGCTGAAATTGTGAGCATTCTGCTGTTTGTGAAGGGTCACATTTTTCCAAATGACTACAACAATATATATGATCCACACATTCTTCCTACAATGTTGACATTGTACCCATTAAGTCTGGGTGGGCTTATTACTAGAGTGGAAATGAGTTTGGGACTTTTGAGCCGAGGCCTTAAAAGGCAATATGGGTGACATCTGGTGCTCTTGGGACATGTTCATTTGTAACTCAATCACCATGCCATGAGGAAGCAAACAGACCACAGGGGGAGGCCACGTATAGGCTTTGTGGATGACAGCTGCAGCTGTCATATCATAGTCACTACTGACCTCTGGTTATGCGAGTGCCTCAGGCCTGCAGTGATTCTTATCCCCAGTCTATAAGCTGACTCAGCTCCCCTTGAGGAGCTTGCCTTCCAGTCCCTGCCCAAATGCTGCCTTATGAGCCAAACAAACCAGTGTTGTTTTAAACCACTAGATTTGAGGTGGTTTGTTAAGTAATGATAGCATATTTTGTCCCTTTAACAGTATATTGCATACTTGGGAATACTATTGTGTCTTTTCTCCCTTTAACAGTTACTAATAGTACAACTTTTAGCATTTTAAGATTCTCAGTTTAAAAAACAATTATTTAACAGGGTCCTCATTTCACAAAAAATGTGAAGACGCACAGAACTAGAAATGTTAACTGATATG
Source organism: Giraffa tippelskirchi (assembly GCF_054371585.1). NCBI lineage: Eukaryota > Metazoa > Chordata > Mammalia > Artiodactyla > Giraffidae > Giraffa > Giraffa tippelskirchi. The sequence continues at coordinate 155,528,462 of NC_137276.1, read as the reverse complement.
CAGAAAGTCGAGCAGAAGCTATTGTACAACTGACTTTGGTTAGTTTGTTCTAATAAGACTATTCCTTGCCTGTAAAAACCTGAAAAGATTTCCTGAAATCGGATTATAGCTCCCACAGCAATTATTTTGACAATATATTTTCCTTTTACCCGTGATAACACATTTACTATCTACTGAGGTATAATTTGTATTTTAAAAACTAGAAAATTATGCATCTCTTGATGTCAACAGAACCAGGTAAGCCTAAGTAATTGGGAAAACAGGCATCTTTTAAAATCATTTCTGCCAATTTGTCTCCTCTCCTTTCTGCTTCTCCGCCCTTCTCTACACAGCTCCTTGCACACATTCTCAACTGTGGTCACAAGAGTCGTCAACAACAACTGAAGAGTAAGCTTTGCAGGGAGACAAACATTCAGAAAATTGAAGCTCAAAACACCTTTAGAAGTTGGTTCTATTCTTCCTGCAGCTGATTCATCTCAGAGAGAGCACACTGCTCATGGTTTGGGTTCGTGCCTGCATGCTCAGTCCTGTCAGACTTTTTGCAAGTCTGTGCACTGTACCCTGCCAGGCTCCTCTGTCCATGGGATTGTCCAGGCAAGAATACTGGAGAAGGGTGCCACTTTCTACCACAAGGGATCTTCCCAACCTGGAAATTGAACCGTGTCTCTGATGTGTCCTGCATTGGCAGGTGAGTTCTTTACAACTAGAGCCACTTGGTTTGAGATGACAGTAAATCTCCCAACAGCCTGGACAGCCCTTGCTAAGACCTTACAAATGGGGAAGGACCATGGGAATTATTGAGAAATCACAGATAGATACAAAAAACACTTTTTTTCCAGGACACATTAATCCAATGAATGGTCTGATGGTGAGGCTTAGACTCAGGCCTGTCTCCTAGGGCTGTTCTCTTTGACTACATCCACCTACTACAAGAGGTCCCCAGAGCCATAGATAACAAGTTGTCTTGGTTTGGGTTTCCCAAAAAGCTGACCCTCAGACAAAGAATATGAGAGCAAAGTACTTTGATGGGGGTGAAGTAAGAAATACCCAGGAGAGGAAGAAGGAAATAAGCCAAAAAAAGGCAGTTAATGTAACATGCATTATCAAGGCAGTTATTACTGTGGGTGACGGAAGCTTTATCCTGTTGGGAAAATGCTGGAAGTCAACATAGGACACACATTTTAGAGTTATTGCACAAAAAGAACCAGATAGCTGGGCTATTTATACACCAACTCCACCCAGTTATTGTTTGAGGGCTGTTTAGGGGATGGGGAGATGCATTTATTCTAGGACTTCCAGCCTCCTTCATTGGGCAAAGCAGGCTTCAGTGGCCAAAGAAGTTTCTTAATCAAAGAAATCCAAGTGCTGATAGTTGCAAGACTCTCAGCTGATACAGAGTCAGCAAGAAGATCAAACCAGTTGATCCTAAAAAAAATAACCCTGAATTTTCATTGGAAGGACTGATGTTGAAGCTCAAGCTCCAATACTTTGGCTACCTGATGTGAAGAGCCGACTCTTTGGGAAAGACCCCGATGCTGGGAAAGACTGAGGGCAAGAGGAGAAGGGGGCAACAGAGGATGAGATGTTTGGATGCCATCACTAACTCATGAGTTTGAGCAAACTCCAGGAGATAGTAAAGGACAGGGAGGCTTGGTGTGCTGCAATTCATGGGGTTGCAAAGAATCAGATATGACTTAGCGACTGAACAACAGCAGATACAGAAGACAAGAGAATATGTTCAGACTACTGACAATGTCTGCTACATGTGTGTATCATGTCCGTGGTCAGATCTGTGAGCTAGTACATGGCTTATTTGTTTGGGGATTGGGGGTCTTGGCTCCTCGCTTCAATATATTTAAATTTTTAGTTTCTAGAACTGAATACTATACCATTTTGAGACTCAGGGAAGTGTTTCTGGAGAGAGCAACCACAAAATGAAAGGTTTGTGAAGCAGACCAAGTTGGATGATGGCTCTGGGCTTATTTAGTTTGTTTACCCTGCAGAAGAGAAGGTTGAAACAGAGCTTAATTTTAATCCTCTGAATCAAATCATTTTCCAAATTCTGTTAATTCTATATCCAACTTTCTTTTTCCCACAGGCCTTTGCCTAGCCTCTCAATATTTATCACCTAAACCAGTCATTTTCAACATTATTAGATCTAATACTTTCTTTCCTAAAAAATAGATAAAAATAAAAATATTTGTGTATAGACTCTTTAGTATATGGAAATGAAAATTATAGATAATATAATCTATCAAAATATATCATTCCACAATCAGAAAAATAATACCCTGAATTTAAAACACAGAGAAAAAAAGGAAAGTAGTTTATAGCAAAATTATATCACATTTCAGTAAACTAGTGTATGTGATCAAGTAGTCAAATGCTTGTGTCTCTTCGTAATTTGAGTGTCATAGTTATAAATGCAGACCAGTTCCCAGATGGTGCTATTAGTAAAGAACACATCTGTCAATTCAGGATACATAAGAGACACAGGTTCGATCCCTGGAATTGGAAGAGTCTGTGAAGAAGGAAATGGCAACCCACTCCAGTATTTTTGCCTGGATAATCCCGTGGACAGAGGAGCCTGGTGGACTACAGTTCATGGGATCGCAAAGAGTTGGACATGACTGAATCATCTGGTCCCATCACTTAATGGCAAATAGATGGGGAAACAGTGGAAACAGTGTCAGACTTTAATTCTGGGGGCTCCAAAATCACTGCAGATGGTGATTACAGCCATGAAATTAAAAGACGCTTACTCCTTGGAAGGAAAGTTATGACCAACCTAGATAGCATATTAAAAAGCAGAGACATTACTTTGCCAGCAAAGGTCCATCTAGTCAAGGCTATGGTTTTTCCAGCAGTCACGTATGGATGTGAGAGTTGGTCTGTGAAAAAAGCTGAGCACCGAAGAATTGATGCTTTTGAACTGTGGTTTTGGAGAAGACTCTTGAGAGTCCCTTGGACTGCAAGGAGATCCAGCCAGTCCATCCTAAAGGAGATCAGTCCTGGGTGTTCATTGGAAGGACTGATGTTGAAGCAGAAACTCCAGTACTTTGGCAACCTCATGCCAAGAGTTGACTCATTGAAAAAGACCCTGATGCTGGAAAGGATTGGGGGCAGGAGGAGAAGGGGACGACAGAGGATGAGATGGCTGGATGGTATCACTGACTCAATGGACATGGGTTTGGGTAAACTCCGGTAGTTGGTGATGGACAGGGAAGCCTGGCGTGCTGTGATGCATGGGGTCGCAAAGAGTTGGACACGACTGAGCGACTGAACTGAACTGAACTGAACTGAATCAACTTAGCAAGCATGCACACACAGGTGTGTTGTATTAGGACTCAACTATCATTAGTAGTGTATATATAGATAAAACAGAGTTAAATGTCAGATCCAGACTATTATAGAAAGAAATATTCAGTTTTTTATGTGGAATTCAGAATAATTCTTAGTTGTTTGGCATAAAATGCCTAGATGTATATCATTCTTGTCTTGTTCACTAAACATTAGTAGCAAATCATAAGATCCCACAAAATTTCAAAACATGCCTCAGAAGCCCAATTAAGAACCACTGACTCATTAAAGAGAAATCTCAGTTGTTCCCCAACCTCTAATCCTTATTCTCTCCCATCTGCCCTCCATACAGGCACCAGAGTCAACTTCCTAGAATGTAGGGCAGACCCTTTTCCCAAACCTTCCATGGTCCCTTCAGTCCAAATTTCTGTCACCTGGTAGGAGACCTAGAAGCTAGGCTGACTGGTGAAGTTTTCAGAAAGCTGGAGCCAGGGCTGTCATACACAGACACTCTCAATTCCAGAGGTATCTTTTTCATAGAGAGAACATGTGATGAGTGTGCAAAGAAGAGTGTGCAGCCTAGAGTCTATATATAAAAGCTTTGTCTATGAAGCAGGGCTGATGCTCCATGAGCTGTTCTGAGAAGCCCTCAGGCTTCAATAAGCTCCCGGTTACATAGAAGTATGGGAAGGCTTATCCCATATCCATTCTCTCCTGGTGACTTAGTCTCTGAAGCTAGTGCTGGCATCAGTAATAACCAGGAAGTCCCTTGTCTACATGTTTGTGGATGTTTTGACCCTCTCTGTGATCCCTTGGTCTGAGTTCTAGGATATACAATGGACTGTGGGCTGCTTGTGGGCCTGGTGTGAACTGAAGTGGTGGTAGATAGGATCATGTGAAGGATGGTAAATGAAAGTGTTAAACCACAAGGTTGACAACTTCTTCCGGGAAGGGCCCTAAGCAACAGTCCTCCAGGTTCCTCAGGGATAGCTGGTGCCCAGAAGTCAAAGACCTTCTGACACTGGGAATCACCTCCTTATTCTCAGCACCTGTCAGCACAGGCCTTCTCTCAGCCTGTCAGGCTTATTCATCCAAATGTCCTTGATGGCTGAGGAGAATGAATATGGACACCCCACATGGAGGTGGGAATAAGTATGGAGTGGAGGGCAGGAACTGAAGGAAATATAGACATTTAGGTTAAAGTAACATGCTGCAAACATAAAATTTCCTTGAAATCTCATGCTTTACATTTAAAAATATATTACTTTTATACACCACAGCACATCATAGTGTTTGTTTTTTATACATATTAGGCATCTATACATACCCCTAGGTGTGTGTGGTACAAGTTTAGGCCTGGGAATGTCAACTCAGGTGTCGACACCTCTGCCCCTGGCTAGAGTATTTAATGTGGGTCACGGAAGACAATCAGGGCGGAGGCACACTGAAGTGGCAGTCTGCAGCTATAGGCTTCTGCAGCCAGTGTATGTTCCTCTGAGTGGACTTCTTAAAGATCTACTCCCCACTCTGCACTTCTGGATGAAAGCAGCTGCCTGCAACCTGTTCAGCTTCCAAAACTTCACTGAAACTGCAAATGTTGAAACTCAAATATTACCATAAGCCCCATACACCCAAATGTTAGTTTTCATTTTACTTAGCTGAATTTAACACTGCACTACTTCTCAGCTCATTGCCTTGATCCCTTTGACATCATACCGTCCTGTTTTTCCTCCTACCTCTCTGGTTTCTTACTTCTCATCTTTTTCTGCTTGACCATTCTCTTCTAGGTGACCTTTAAAACCATGCCCAAGGTAAAATACTAAGCATCTCTTCTTTCCCCTCTATATATTTTTCCTTAACTGCATCTACGTACCTGTATTGTATTAATATCTATTCATGAATGACTACATTTTTCCCCTATATTTCTTCAGAGAGCTCCTCTATTTATATAGTTTCTTGCTTTACATACTGTGTTTGTTTTTTTTTCTGACAGAGTAATCTACCACTTTCTTTTTTTTTTCCTGTAATTATTTTTTTTATTAATTTATTTATTTTAGTTGGAGGCTAATTACTTTACAATATTGTAGTGGTTTTTGCCATACATTGACATGAATCAGCCATGGGTTTACATGTGTTCCCCATCCTGAAACCCCCTCCCACCTCCCTCCCCATCCCATCCCTCTGGGTCATCCCATTGCCCCAGCCCTGAGCATTTGTCTCATGCACTGAACCTGGAATGGTGTTCTGTTTCACATATGATAATATACATGTTTCAGTGCTATTCTCTCAGATCGTCCCACCCTCAGAGTCCATAGGACTGTTCTATGCATCTGTGTCTCTTATTCTGTCTCGCATATAGGGTTATCGTTACCATCTTTCAAATTCCATATATATGCGTTAGTATACTGTATTGGTGTTTTTCTTTCTGGCTTACTTCACTCTGTATAATGGGCTCCAGTTTCATCCACCTCATTAGAACTGATTCAAATGTATTCTTTTTAATGGCTGAGTAATATTCCATTGTGTATATGTACCACAGCTTTCTTATCCATTCATCTGATGATGGACATCTAGGTTGCTTCCATGTCCTGGCTATTATAAACAGTGCTGCGATGAACATTGGGGTACACGTGTCTCTTTCAATTCTGGTTTCCTCGGTGTGTATGCCCAGCAGTGGGATTGGTGGGTCATGTGGCAGTTCTATTTCCAGTTTTTTGAGGAATCTCCACACTGTTCTCCATAGTGGCTGTACTAGTTTGCATTCCCACCAACAGTGTAAGAGGGTTCTCTTTTCTCCACACCCTCTGCAGCATTTATTGCTTGTAGACTTTTGGATAGCAGCCATTCTGACTGGTGTGAAATGGTACCTCATTGTGGTTTTGATTTGCATTTCTCTAATAATGAGTGATGTTGAGCATCTTTTCATGTGTTTGTTAGCCATCTGTATGTCTTCTTTGGAGAAATGTCTGTTTAGTTCTTTGGCCCATTTTTTGACTGGGTCGTTTATTTTTCTGGAAATGAGCTGCAGGAGTTGCTTGTATATTTTTGAGATTAATTCTTTGTCCGTTTCTTCGTTTGCTATTATTTTCTCCCATTCTGAAGGCTGTCTTTTCACCTTGCTTATAGTTTCCTTTGTTGTGCAAAAGCTTTTAAGTTTAATTATGTCCCATTTGTTTATTTTTGCTTTTATTTCCAATATTCTGGGAGATGGGTCATAGAGGATCCTGCTGTGATTTATGTCGGAGAGTGTTTTGCCTATGTTTTCCTCTGGGAGTTTGATAGTTTCTGGTCTTACGTTTAGATCTTTAATCCATTTTGAGTTTATGTTTGTGTATGGTGTTAGAAAGTGTTCTAGTTTCATTCTTTTACAAGTGATTGACCAGTTTTCCCAGCACCACTTGTTAAAGAGATTGTCTTTTCTCCATTGTATATTCTTGCCTCCTTTGTCGAAAATAAGGTGCCCATAGGTACGTGGATTTATCTCTGGGCTTTCTATTTTGTTCCACTGATCTATATTTCTGTCTTTGTGCCAGTACCATACTGTCTTGATGACTGTGGCTTTGTAGTAGAGCCTGAAGTCAGGCAGGTTGATTCCTCCAATTCCATTCTACTGTGTTTGTTTTGATGATTCAAAGGCAGTGGCTCCTTCTTGGTCATGAGAACTTACTGCTACATTTTCAAGATTTTTTAAGCTGGTTGTTAAAGGATTGGTAGCTTGAAATCAGGTGTGATGGAAGTATCTATACTATGAAAATCAGAAAATGCTACAAGTCAGGGCTCCCCATCTTTTCTTTCTCCCCCTGAGAAATGGCTTACAGAGCACTACTCCCATAGGCATCTTTAACTCAACATTTCAGTACTGTTATATTAACATCCCTTCCCTCAAACCTGGTTCTGTTTCAGCGTTTCCATAATACTGAGAGGAATCACCATCCATCAAGTTGCCCTGATTGAAACATTAGAGACAACTTTGATAACATTCTCCCTAATTTCTTCATTTCTACTTATTTCTCTGATTAATTTTTTCAGTTCTATTCTATTGAGATACAATTTTCATGTGATAAAATGTAGCCATTTTAATCATATAGTTTGATGAGTTTTTGATAGCAACATATACATTTGAAACACTAAACATTACCCCTTTTAAGAAATAGAGTATTTCACTACCAAAAAAAGTAAATTTTTTCATCCACCTTCACAGCTGGCCTCAGGTAACCATTGATATGCTTTCTACAATTATAGATTAGTTTTACATATTCTAAATCTTTTTAAAAATAGAACATGCAGATATACTCTTTTGTATGTGGCTCCTTTTGATAGGTATAATTTTTTTAGATTAATACATATTGTTGCATCTATCTGCAATTTATTTATTTTTAATTTTATTTATTTATTTATTTTTGGCTGTGCTGGGTCTTTGTTGTTGCATAGGCTTTTCTCTAGTTTCAGTGATTGGGGGCTACTCTCTAACTGTGGTATGTGGGCTTCCCACTGAGGTGGCTTCTCTTGTTGCAGAGCATAGGCTCTGGAGCACGTGGGCTCCAGCAGTTGCAGTGTGTGGGCTCAGTAGTTGCGGTTCCTGGGCTCTAGAGCACAGGCTCAATGTTTGTGGCCCCTGGGCTTATTTGCTCTGTGCTATGTGGGATCTTCCCAGACCAGGGATTGAACCCGTGTCTCCTGAATTGGCAGGTAAATTCTTTACTACTGATCCACCAGGGAAGGCTTATTTCTTTTTATTTCTAGGTATTTTCCCACCATGTGTACATACTGCAATTTGTTTATTCCCTTTTCTTGCTAAGGTTTATCTAGATTGCTACCAGCTTTTATTTAATGTAAATAACTATTCTTTAAAGATTTGTATACATTTTACAGAATATGTTTAAGCATGTCATGGGTATATGTTTTCATTGCTCTTGGAACTGCAGATACCATAAGGCTCTGTTAGGCAGGCAGGATTTAAATGATGCTGCCAGTGTTTTCTTTTAATGTCTTTGTCTAGCGGCAGAGCAATGTATTATTGCCTTCTCTATTCTCTGAAATGTATAGAATTGTTATTTTTTTCTTTCTTAGATGTTTGAAAGAATTCACCAGAGAAGTCTCGTAGATTGATACTTAGCCTCCAGGAAGAGTACCTTGATTTGTGACGGTGACTAGGCACCCTGGACTTTGGATAGATTGGGAAAATCTTTACACTTGATCCCTTCGGCTCTCCCAAAATCTTCTCAGATTCCTAGATCAGCTTTCTGACCTTGACTGCTTCTCTCAGTGCTGAGGTGGAGAAAGGAGACTCATTTCAGGCACATTCAGTAGCCCTATTAGAGTTTTATTGTGTTTGTTTATCTCTTCAGCAACATTTGGCTTTCTTGGCCAGAGTTTCTGAACTGCACTCTGGGCTAGTGTCTCCTAGAAATAAGATGTTAGCAATCCCATGGACCTGGAGTTTTTGTAACTGTCCCTGTCAGAGGCTACCAAGAGACAGAGGGTAGAAGTAGCCTCACTTCTTTCCTTCAACCCTCAGTTTAACCAAGGTGAAGAAGGTCCTTGTCTAGAAGTCTTAAAATCTGGTTCTTGCCATCCACTTGCTGGGTGACTTCACCAAATCCTATTCCCTTCTTATATCCCATTCTCCCATCTATACACGGCCCTTTTAGTTCTCAGGTTCTATGACCTGCTTGAGTTCTTTTGAAATGAATTTCAGGGATTCCTATACAGAAAAAAATTGGAGAAATTCTTTATTTCTGAACTACTTTTTTCTTTTACAACGAAAGTTGAGAGTGGATTAGCTGAAGTTTTTGCGTTAAGTGGAGGCTTAGTCTATTACCTGGGAAAGAGCCTCGTGCCCTTAGCATTAAGGAAGGAAATGGATCTCAATACCAGAGGTACTCACCTTTGCATCCTCCCTCCACCGTCCAAGTAAACGTGTCAGCTCCCACCTTGAAGGTTCTATTTCTCGAATACTAACGTGGGGGATAATGATTCTTGGCCACCTACCCACATCAGAATGTTGTCATTGCACATTACTTAAAAGGCACTCTAGCACAACGCTTCTCCTAGAATAACAAAAGTGGAAAATGGCAGTCATCACAGGTGCATGTACCTCTGTGGGCTGCATTAGCCATGGTCCCTTGGAGGCAGTTGGGGGCTGCTTAGCTGATAGAGAAATTGTAGGCATGTGGGCTCAGGTTCTGTGAGGAGCAATTACAGCCCAGAATACAGAGCGATTGTGGGATGGAGTTGACAGCTGTAATTTAAGAGCATTATATGATGTCAATGGAGTGAAAAGGAAAGAAAAAAGTGAAATCCACAACAGCAGAATAACAATGAAAGCCTTGTGTTTGATCATTCTGATGTCCTGTATCTCTGTCTCAAAAGAGGGACTCCATAGAAAGCAGATCAGGATTTGAGTCCTGGTCTTACCGTTTACTAATGGTACCATCTTGGACGAATCAGTTACTCTCTCTTAGACTTAGTTCCTTCCTCTGTGGAAACTAAGGTGGTAATGTTTTGCAAAACTATTCCAAGGGGTAAATTAATTGCCTAAGTAAAAGGTGCTGGAGATAACAAACACTCCAGGACAGCAAACATATTTTCTGAGTTCTCATTGTGTACCAGGCACTGTACTAGCCATAGAGCAGATACAGATAGAAAAGAGACAATTCGTGATCTTCAGGAGAATAGAGGCTACTGGATGAGACGGACATATACACAACTCAAGATCAGAAAGACTCTTGCAATGTAGGAGTCGAAGGAGATGTAAGTTTAATCCCTGGGTCAGGAAGATCCCCTGGAGGAGGAAACAGCAACCCACTCCAGTATTCTCGCCAGGAAAATCCCGTGGACAAAGAAGCCTTGTGGGCTACAGTTCATGGGGTCACAAAGAGTCAGACACGACTGAGCACAGCCCAGCTCTGTGACTGAAACTAGCTGTACATATGGAGGCATACTTTTTGGCAATTAAAAGGAACAAACTCCTTACTGAAGAATGCTAAGTAAAAAGAAGCCAGACACCACCCACCACATAACACATGCTTCTATTTATATGACGTTTTTAGAAAAGACAAACTTCTATAGGCAGAAGCAGATCAGTTGTTGCTGGGGGCTAGTTGTTGGAGTGGGGATTGACCACAGTCTGGTATGAGGGATCTTTCTGGGAAATGTTCATTTGGAAAATTTAGAACATTTGGAAATGTTCTAAAATGGATTGTAGTGATAGTTGCTCAACTGTGTGAATTTACTAGAAATCACTTAACTGTGCACTTATAATGGGTGAATTTTATGGTATATGTTTTATACCTCAATAAAGCTGTTTAAAAAGAAAGACAAAATGTCTTGGAAGAGAAAAAAAACATATAATGGATGAAAAAGAAATGCTGTCAGGCAAATTGCCCGGGAACCAATGTTTGGCACAACATTAGTTGCTCTGTGTTGTGGAAGCTGGGTACTGAATATAACTCCACTCAGGCTGGGAGAATGACTTTCTCAGGGGCCTCCTGCTTGACAACTTTCTCCTAGCTTTGCCAGCTTTCAGCATGCAGAATGTCAGTGCAGTAGGCATGTCAGTTACATGGGCTTTACAGTCCGTTAGACTAAAGTCTGAACTGTGGCTCTGCCATTTATCAGCCATATGACATGGGCACGTAGTTTGGCTTCTTCAAACTTTCGTTCTCTACACATAAACTGGGATTGATAATTCTTATCTCACTGGGCAGTGATGAAGATTATATGAGACTGTTCCAATTATCTATGGCTATAACGAACTACCCCAAATTTAAAGGATGAAAACAACTAAATTTTACTACATCTAATGATTCTGTGGAAAGGAAGAGAAGTGAAAAGCAAAGGAGAAAAGGAAAGATATACCCATTTGAATGCAGAGTTCCAAAGAATAGCAAGGAGAGATAAGAAAGCCTTCCTCAGTGATCAGTGCAAAGAAATAGAGGAAAACAATAGAATGGGAAAGACTAGAGGTCTCTTCAAGAAAATTAGAGATACCAAGGGAACACTTCATGCAAAGACGGGCTCAATTAAGGACAGAAATGGTAGGGACCTAACAGAAGCAGAAGATATTAACAAGAGGTGGCAAGAATACACAGAAGAACTATACAAAAAAGACCTTCATGACCCAGATAATCATGATGGTGTGATCACTCACCTAGAGCCAGACATTCTGTAATGCAAAGTCAAGTGGGCCTTAGGAAGCATCACTATGAACAAAGCTAGTGGAGGTGATGGAATTCCAGTTGAGCTATTTCAAATTCTAAAAGATGATGCTGTGAAAGTGCTGCACTCAATATGTCAGCAAATTTGGAAAACTAGGCAGTGGCCATAGGACTGGAAAAGTCAGTTTTCATTCCAATCCCAAAGAAAGGCAATGCTAAAGAATGCTCAAACTACCTCACAGTTGCACTCATCTCACACGCTAGTAAAGTAATGCTCAAAATTCTCCAAGCTAGGCTTCAACAATACATGAACTATGAACCTCCAGATGTTCAAGCTGGTTTTAGAAAAGGCAGAGGAACCAGAGATCAAATTGCCAACATCCATTGGATCATCGAAAAAGCAAGAGAGTTCCAGAAAAACATCTATTTCTGTTTTATTGACTATGCCAAAGCCTTTGACTGTGTGGATCACCACAAACTATGGAAAATTCAGAAAAAGATGGGAATACCAGACCACCTAACCTGCCTCTTGAGAAATATGTATGCAGGTAAGGAATCAACAGTTAGAACTGAACATGGAACAACAGACTGGTTTCCAAATAGGAAAAGGAGTACATCAAAGGCTGTATATTGTCACTCTGCTTATTTAACTTATATGCAGAGTACATCATGAGAAACACTGGGCTGGAAGAAACACAAGCTGGAATCAAGATTGCCGGGAGAAATATCAATAACCTCAGATAGATATGCAGATGACACCACCCTTATGGCAGAAAGCAAAGAAGAACTAAAGAGACTCTTGATGAAAGTGAAAGAGGAGAGTGAAAAAGTTGGCTTAAAGCTCAACGTTCAGAAAACTAAGATCATGGCATCTGGTCCCATCACTTCATGGGAAACAGATGGGGAAACAGTGGAAACAGGGTCAGACTTTATTTTTGCGGGCTCCAAAATCACTGCAGATGGTGATTGAAGCCATGAAATTAAAAGACACTTTCTCCTTGAAAGAAAAGTTGTGATCAACCTAGATAGCATATTAAAAAGCAGAGACATTACTTTGCCAATAAAGGTGCGTCTAGTCAAGGCTTTGGTTTTTCCAGTAGTCACTTATGGATGTGAAATTTGGACTATGAAGAAAGCTGAGCGCTGAAGAACTGATCTTTTGAACTGTGGTGTTGGAGAAGACTCTTGAGAGTCCCTTGGACAGCAAGGAGATCCAACCAGTCCATCCTAAAGAAATCAGTCCTGAATATTCATTGGAAGGACTGATGTTGAAGCTGAAACTCCAATACTTTGGCCACCTGATGTGAAGAACTGACTCATATGAAAGGACCTTGATGCTGGGAAAGATTCAGGGTGGGAGGAGAAGGGGATGACAGAGGATGAGTTGGTTGGATGGCATCACTGACCCTGGAGTTTGAGTAAACGCCAGGAGTTGGTGATGGACAGGGAGCTCTGGCGTGCTGCAGTCCAAGGGGTTGCAAAGAATCAGATACCACTGAACAACTGAACTGAACTGAATGATTCTGTGGGTCAGAAATTCTGGAAGGGCTTGTTCAGCTGGTCTATGTCTAATCCACATGGTGTCAACACAGCAACTAGAACTGAAAGATCTACTGTGAAGACGGTTTTATTACTCTCATGCCTGGTACCTCCAAGATCTTGTTATCTCTCTCCATATGGCATCTCATGTATGAGGGCCTCTCTGTGAGATCTGAGCTTCTCACCACATAGCAATTTCAGATAGTTGCCCTTCTTACGTGGTTACTACCTGGAACAGCATCCCATCAATTCCACTCTGTGTTATTAGTCGAAGCAGCCACTTGGCCCACTCACCTAGATACAAGTAGACCCCATCTCTTGGTGGAGGTGAGGTAAGAAGACCACATTTTTACCAGAGCATGTGGGTTGGGAAAGACCCACATATTTGTGGACCTATTAATATTTGGAATATACAGTGTACCACAGACCCAATGACAACATTGTACCACAGAGCCAATGACAACATTGTACAAAAGTCAGCAAACGTTTACTCTAAGGGCCAGATAGCAAATATTTTATTTTATTTCAGTTGGTGGATAACTGCTTTACAATGTTATATTGGTTTCTGCAATACAACAACTCGAATCAGTCATAAATATGTATATATTTATATATATATATATATATATATATATATATATCTCCTTGCTCTTGGGCATAGACTTTGCAAACCATGTGGTCTCTGTCATGATTACTCAACTCTGTTGTGCAACCATGCTGTATAAGGGTAGTCATAGACAGCACCTAAGTGAATAGTTGTAGCTGTTTTTCAAGAAAACTTTATTTATAAACCTGGAGGCAGGTCTGACTGGTCCCTGCGTTATCATTTGTGACCTCCGATATAATGCATGATATTCAATAAAGTACTTGGTAATAATAGAAACTACTATTGTCATTGTTATTAAGAAGCTTTGAAAATCACCCAATTCTCTCCTCACCTCTTCTGTTTATAAATATAAACTTCCTTAGCCAACATTCGCTGTTTGCTGCTACTGGCTACCTGACTCTTTGAGACCCCATACACCATAACCCACCCAGCTCCTCTGTCCATGAAATTTTCCAGGCAAGATTATTGGAGCAGGTTGCATTTCCTACTCTGGGGGATCTTCTAGACCCAGGGATCGAATTCGCATTTCTAGTGTCTCCTGCACTGAAGACAGATTCTTTGCCACTGCGCCACTGCCTACCTAGATGCTCCCTCTTCTCACTTTCCTCCTTGACTTTCACCTACGCCTCAGTAAGGAGCATCCATCAGCCTCTCCCACTCTCACTGCCAGAGGACCACAGGTTTGGTAGGGCCTGAAGTCCATAAAATATGGTCAGGCCCTCTTTAAGAAAAAGAATACAAAATTAGGAGCAAAAGTAAATATTTCTTTATAATGAAAAAAGAAATTACAACAAATTGTAAAATGTAAACAGATACCACAAAATTCAGAAAAATGACATAGCCTCATGTCTCTAGAATACTTTTCCCTAAAATTGGATCAGGTTTTTATTTGATTTTGTAACATCATTTATTATAGAGAGGATAAAAAGATAATATAGTTTTCTCCTAACATGGTTAATCAATTCGTTGAAAAATTATGATAGTTTAGGAAAGTTCCTTTCTGCTTTACAATTCTTTATTAATAATGCCATGCAAAATTTTAGACTTGTTGGCAAATAAGGGAAAACTTTTATCAAGTTCCTTTCATCTGCGAGCAGGAAGTTTTCAGGGCATTTCAGGTTTCTCTATACAGTGACTCATCTTTAATGTTCTGAATCAAGTCACTCATTAATGAGTTTGTTGTTGATGTCCTTGCTGTAGTGTATATTACCAGTTTTACATTATCTTTTACTGATATTATCATTCCAGGTCAAGTCTACAGAATATTTTAAAAATTTCCAGTGTGTTTATACCATTCACTTCACTTTGTTAATTGCATTAGCAAACAATGCTGGAACCTATTCACTAATGTGATTGGAAGTTTCTCTCTTCTTAATGAATTACTTCCTTTGGTAATTTTTGTTTTTGTTAGTATTTGACTCTCAATAGCAGAAAATTTATGTCAATTTCTTTGTCTTGATCACTATTTCCTGTGTTTCCTTAATTTTTTTAAAGTCCTTGAAGTTTTATTATGAAAATTCTCAAACAATCAAAAACAGTTGAAAAGATGGTACAGTAAATATTCATCAATTTTTACCTGACTTTTCCTTCAGTTCTTCAATAAATAATTTTCAAAGGAAAACAAAGTACCCTTCATGTATGTCCAAATCAATAGTCAGTAAACTCTTACTTGATCTCACTTGATTGAAATGTTCCAATATGTTTTTCAAATTGTAACTAATATGATGTATTTAAATGTTACCAGCTCTCTACATAAAATTGTGCATTTTGTCCATGTTCAGAGATGTGAAATACATCAGCGTGGTCCATTCAACCCAGGCTAAATGTATCTCCAATTCAACTCCCTCATAGCTGGACCTCCAAAAAGCCTACCTGATACCATCTGACATTAGTAAATTTGAGATGAAGCCAGATTTAGAGTGGGAAAAGATTGTGATCTTAATGTAATTAAAAAGCTTTTAATTTGGAAAATTAAGAACAAATGAATACATTGCTAATTTCTATACCAATGCCCAGGTTTTTTCTTTCTTTTTTAAGAGAGAACAGGAAAGACAGGTAATGTAATACAGCAAAAATCATGGGCTAGATATCAGTGATCTCTCCTACTAACTGGACTATGACACTCTAAATTTCTTCCTGAGTCTGGCTCTGTGTCTCCAACTCAGTAAGAATTTCAGTTTAGTTCAGTTCAGTCGCTCAGTTGTGTCCGACTCTTTGCGACCCCATGAATTGCAGCACGCCAGGCCTCTCCGTCCATCACCAACTCCCGGAGTCTACCCAAACCCATGTTCATTGAGTCGGTGATGCCATCCAACCATCTCATCCTCTGTCGTCCCCTTCTCCTCCCGCCCCCAATCCTACCCAGCATTAGGGTCTTTTCCAATGAGTCAGCCCTTCGCATGAGGTGGCCAAAGTATTGGAGTTTCAGCTTCAACATCAGACCTTCCAATGAACACCCAGGATTGATCTCTTTTAGGATGAATTGATTGGATCTCCTTGCAGTCCGAGGGACTCTCAAGAGTCTTCTCCAACACCACAGCTCAAAAGCATCAATTCTGCAGCGCTCAGCTTTCTTCACCGTCCAACTCTCACATCCATACATGACCACTGGAAAAACCATAGCCTTGACTAGACGGACTTTTGTTGGCAAAGTAATGTCTCTGCTTTTAAACATGCTATCTAGGTTGGCCATAACCTTCCTTCCAAGGAGTAAGCGTCTCTTAATTTCATGGCTGCAGTCACCATCAGCAGTGATTCTGGAGCCCAAAAAAATAAAGTCTGACACTGTTTCCACTATTTCCCCATCTATTTCCCATGGAGTGATGGGACCAGATGCCATGATCTTAGTTTTCTGAACGTTGAGTAAGAATTTACCTTAACCCAATTCCAAGTGTAAAAATACAAGAACTGAAGAGGAATACAAATACTCAAGCCAAAATTATGAGAAACATTTGGTTGAAGTGGTTCCCTTGGGTTTTCATTCTTTGGTATTATTTTTCTCCAAACTTCATCTTTCTTCAAAGCCAAAGACCAGAAGATCTTTATAAAGTCTCCATTTTCTGGATCATAAATATAATCAAAATATACTCTTTAGCTAAAAATATACTATCCCAGAAATTTTTTTAAAAATTCACACAATTTACTACATGATCCAGAGAACCATTTGCAGAAGGCAATTGATTTCCACCAGCACATTCACTAATTTTTATGACACCTTCCCTAAGTTTTGGAAACAAATGAATTTATTAATATTTGAAGATACTGGGCAGTATTTTGTAGGCCACTTCATTAAAAAGGCTCCACTGTCAAGCAGAGAAGGAAGGGAGGTCTAGACACAAATTCTAGCATTAGGGCTGGGCTGATAAAAATCCAGGGCTCTGCCACTCTAAAGGGAAAATGGGGTTTGGAAACACTGGAGGCATCAAACTGATTTTCAAAATTGTTGTTTCTCAGTCCCATGTGAACAGAAAAGAATATGCACAGGAGTAGGGCCAGGGTGAGGTGAGACTGGTTTCTACCTTTCTAAAGTAAAAACAACAATTTCTACCTCCAGAAAACAACTGGAAGAAAGACCAAGCTATAAAATTTTTTAAACTATAGAGCTATATAGAAATGTGAGTAATTATTACTTCTAAAATAGCCATTTCTTTAGATACCTTTCTTAGTTACTATCAAATGGCCCAGCTAATTAGTGAAAAGGAGACCTAAAAATTAAAAAAGGAGTTGTCTTTAAGAAAATGATTGGCTGCTCAGGCTTCCCCGTCTATTCCGGTGATTGTTTAAAGATCATTTTAATAGTAGAGCCTTATGCAGGTTCCTTCTACTTTCTGCCTCAGTTTTCCCTGCTTGAAAAAAAAAAAAAAAGTGCCTCTATGACCCTAAAGCTTCAGTTCAGCTCATGTATTCCACAGTTCCAAGTATTGAACAAAGTCAAAGTGGTTCCTTCACCTCTCCCACTATTACTGGGAACTTCTCTGAGAGACAGGGCTGTGGTATTTCTCAGCACAGCCTGAAAATGGAAGAGAGGTCCTCCCGCTGAACTCAGCTGTGGGTGGGAGTAGGGGTGGGTTTACTCTCTTGTGATTTCTGGGAATAACTCTGGGGTCAGCTCTGTGGGAGAAGAAACGAAGACATACTAGTTCCTTTGGCCTTAAGGGATAAGACTCCAGCCAAGGATGAAGAGAGACTTTCTGTAGAGAAGAGAGAACACAAGAATGTCTCAGCAGGGGACCAGTAAACAAGACCCAATGCAAACAGAAAGACTCCCCATGGGAGGTAAGCTTTGAGCTAGGGCTTGCGGATGGGTGGAATTTGGACTGAGACAAGAAAATTCTAGGAGTTAAGATAAGCCAATAACCAACAGATGAGTTGCTTTGCACACAGCCCCAGAAATAATGCCTCAGATTCTCAGGAATCTCTTTAAGTTTTGCCTCAGACTCTTGATTCCCAGCATCCTCCTTTGTACTGATATCCCTGTTTCTTCTGTTGCTTCATAGTATATTCTGCTATTCTACCCAGCTCTCTCAGAGAATGTTTCCATTGGATTATCTGCCTAACTCATGATTCAATTTTCATCTCTGGACTTTGTGTGGTTTAAACAAATGGGTAATTTATTGGCTTTTATAACAAAGTCCAGCAGTAAGGAAAACCTTAGGGTGCATGTAAGCCTGTAGCCCTGGCTCTCTCTTCCTCTGAAATTTCATCCTCAGCCTATTAGTTAGACAGCTGTGTACATTCCAGACTTCAAATGTGGGTATGGGTTATCCAGAGAATATATGTGCGTCACTTTTTGGAAATTCTATTTGAAAAGTGAGGAAGGATTTCCCAGAGACTCTCTGCAAACTTCTCCTTTCATCTTATTGACCAAATTTTTGCAGATGTTCGTTTATAAATCAATCACTGTCCAGGGTATGTGATTTTCTCTGGTTATATCAGAACTTTCCTTGGAATTGTGGGTGAAGCATGTGAGCTTTGCAAGAGAAAGGTAAATACCTGAAAAAAAATCATGCTCTTTAAGGAGAACATGAAAGATGAGTGCTGGACAGGCCACCCAATGTCCAGGAAATCAGATATTTAGATCTCTCTTGGTTCTGAACTGAATGGTTCCTTTCACTTGCCTGTCTCCGATTTTCTAATCCCAGCTTGGATCCAATGAAGATGACTCCTACTTGTGTAGAAGTGAAAGTTGTCACCAGGGAGGGAAGCAGAATAAGAGAGGCATGATTTTGAGAAGATGAATTAATCATGAGAGATTACAAAGCAGAGTACTGAAGAGCAGAGTCCAGGAGTCCGACTTTCTAACCTGTTGTTATCAGCTGTGGGATAATGGATATATGATCTCAGTATCCAAAGAGCCCCAATTTCCCCCACTTATTCAATGAGGATAACAGCACTGGACTTGGTGTTGTTGTGAAGATTAATTGAGATATTAGTTTGGCATTTCTGAGTTTGGCATTTGTAATGGATGTTCAACAAAAATGGCCTTTTTATTAATATTTCTGAGGAGAAGTGAGAAGACAGTCCACAGGGAAAATGCTCGGGAGCATGGTTGGCCGGAGAGAATGGCAGGACCTGGAGGCCTTAAAGGCAAAATCTTGGGAGTGAAGAAGGAAAGTTTTGCACTGAGAAGAGGGTAAATGGGCTGAAACTACCTCTTCTTGTCTCCATTCTGTTTTGTAGCTCAAGCCTAAGAGAAATAAGTCTCTCCAGTAGGATAATTTAGTAGACAGGGTACTAGCTCCCATATCTTAGAATTTGGTTCATTCTACCTCAACCCCTATAAATCACAAAACATGCACCTCAACATAGCTGGGTGAACTTGGGTAAATTGTGTTCCTTCTCTGGGTCTTCATCTCTCAGCCTAAAAAACAATGATTTCTCATATTCCCAAGGCCTTAACATGCTGTGAGTCAAACAACAAAAGTAGAATTTTGGCACAGCACTTTCGAAAGGCTCCTATCTCCATTTCAGACTTGTGGTGTCAACAGTATATTATGATGCTAGTGTTAAAAATAAAATTGGACTCAGTAAATTTTAAAGATCTTATTACTTTATTCAGTGATTTGTGAATTGAACAGAACCCATCTAGCAGACAGAAAGGAACTCTGAACGACCTATACAAAATCAAAAGATTTAAAGACAGAGGGAGCAAAACATGGAAGTTATACCAGCAAAGAATGGATTAGTTGTGGCAAGATCACCTTCCTTTAGGGGTCAGCAGGGGTCTATCAAACAGATTACTTCACTGGTACTGACCAGGTAATTCCAGATTGACTGCTTTGAGGTTCTTTTCCTGGGAAAGGCTGAAGCTGTAATCAAACTAGGGATTATGTTTACGTTTCATGATCTGGAGCTTAGCACAAGTGACTCCATTCTGGGTTTGTGGTCTCTCTTTAAAAAAAAACAAAAACAACTCTAACCATAAGAAATTCATCCTTCTTAGAAATTTTCTCTTCTTTTTATATAGAAGATAAAAAGAATGCAAAAGCAAGCCTCAAAATCAGGGCCTGTGGGTAGATGATTCATTCCCATCATGTTATCCTTTTAATGGTTAATAGCTACTCCTGCACAATTTTCATTCCTCATCTACCTGAATTCCATTTTAGACAAACAAAGTAATTTTGAAAAAGACAATCTTAAAGAGACACTGAGAAGTCTGATGAACTCTGGTAATGAAATTATTCCAAGCTCTGCCACCCACAAAGATCTTGCAGGAACAAAAGGATGAATATTTATGCAGATGCCTTGTCATTGTTGGTAAGCAGCTTGGTGTTACTTGTCTCAGACTCCAAAATCTTTTGGTAAATAGTAACTCACTTATCCCCAGAGCCTTCCCAAAATGAAGGACATGAGTGTTCACTCTAATGAAGAGACAAGAAATTAGAGTTTTCCTAAAGCCAAAATATCAATGCAGGCTTTGCAGATCCACCTGAGGCCTCCTGGTTCTATATGCAAGTTCTCACTCCCATTTTGGGAAATAAATTATTACAGAATACTTGAATTTAAGAAGTGGAAGGACATTAATGGACACCTATGGCAAGCGAGTACGTTCAGTCTTATATCTCTTTAGTTGATATCTCCACTAAGATGTCATTGAGCCTCACTGAAACACACATAATGAAGGCTCCAATAAAGAATATGCAGAAAAGGAGCCTAGAGACAGTCAAGCATGAGGACAGAGTGTGTGTGGTGGGTGAGGGATGGTGATTAAGAACTCCTGTAGGGCACTGGAGGGAAAGAGAGGATTGAGATCACATCTTGAGTTTGGGAAATATGGGGACAAGGAATCAGTCTGGGCTTCTTCACAGGTAAGTGGTAAGTCAATTCTGTCATGTCCGACTCCCTGTGACCCCACGGACTGTAGCCTACCAGGCTCCTCTCTCCATGGGGTTCTCCAGGCAAGAATACTGAGGTGAGTTGTCATTTCCTTCTCCGGGGATCTTCCAGACCCAGGGATCTAACCCAAGTCTCTTACATCTCCTGCATTGGCAGACAGGTTCTTTACCACTAGCACCACCTGGGAAGTCCTCACAGGTCAGTGTTTCATAAACAGCACCCTCAGTGAGTGGATGGGCCAGGCAGACCAGAGTAGGAATATACTACTTCCTAAACAGTCCTTTCTTCCTTTCACAATTTGGCTCTTGTGCATCTGGATCTTTCTGGATTGGGTGTGCTTAGTGGTTCAGTCATGGCCAACTCTTTGTGATCCCATGGACTGTAGTCCACCTATGGCAAGGACAAAATATTGGGTTGAGCATAATGAGACTTCAAATATTATCTGACATCAGATATTATCTTAGGGCATACCAGTGTTATCTTGGACAAGTTTTTAAAATTATCTGAAACTTGGAAATAGGTAAAAGAAATTGTTGGGTATTCTTTCAGTGCAGACTTAACTTTCAATTTACTGGATGACTTTATATCACTATAAGGCAAAATATCATTTGGAAAATTTTGTTCAGTAAAGATGCAAATAGTTTCTTCCCAGTGGAACTAATAGCCTGAATGTTTACAGTTTATGATCTTGTTAAACATAAGCCAGTTTTTGGATAGCTTGTAACTCAGCAAGCCATTAAATTGCCCATACATACCTAACTTCTCAGATGTTTTTGAGGCCAGTTTTAAATCTTACTGCTTCCCTCATTAATTAATGAGCTCAATAAAATCTTTGAAACCTGTTCTTTTAACGTCTGTATGTATGTGTGAAACATGATTTTAGCTTTTTTAAAACTACACTTTAACAGGCAAACTTTTGCCTCTAAACCTTAGGTTTTCTTATCTGTTAAAAAATACATTAGGGCTAGAAGTTCTCTAAGAGCCCACTCTAAGGGTTCTGAATCACTAAGCCACCTGGGATCCCCGCCCCCTCTTTCCCAGCTTTCCAGGGTCTCTGGAGAAAGGGCCACACTAACTAGAGCTGAGAATCAGCACCTGCCAGCACTGTTTCCAGACATCCAGTCCCCAGAGAGGTGGTCAGATCATACAGAACACTTGCCTGCAGTGACTCTAAGATTATTTCAAAGTTCCCAGGAGCCAGACTGTGTTGTTTCATCCAACTTACTTTCATTCCCCTGCCTTTATCTCCTCCAACCATTCCCTATTTCCCACTGTAAACCTCAGGATTTCCCAATTTCACATCCCAGGCTTTTAGTTTAATCCTGAGGATAAGGCATCACCCCAGAGTGTTCACCTCTTTGACATCCCTAAGTGGAAATGGATGACATTTGGCCTCTGTTGAGACACCAGGGTCAAACAGCTACACTCTTCCCTCCCAGTGCTGCAAAGGGATGGGTCAGGATTTCTCTCTAAACCTGCTTCTGGCTCTGACATCTGATAAGTCTGTCCTTCCAAACCTCCAGAGACTTCTCTTCCTTTGACTTCTTGGCCTGAAGATGTTTAGACATTATACAAAAGCTGAAATTGCACAGAGAAGTAAAAGATAGATGAGAGCATAGAACAAGAAAGACAGGTCAAGAAAGGTCAATGGATCCATTTATCATTCCTTGAAATCCATAGCATTTGGCCCTGGACTACCGTTAATGACCAATACATAGGAAAACTTTCCCTTTTCAGAGAGTGACTGATTTTGTTAAGGGGAGTAGTTCTTTTTTTTTTTTCCCCCTTTTGCTGAGCCTTCTCAAATCAGATCTCTGTTTGTCTGAGAATTACCTCAGTGCTCACAGTATTCATACAATACTTTTCTCTTTCTGTTCCTTGCTTGACTTCCAGGCCTGACTGATAATACTTCCTCATGGCTTGCTTAGGTGCTGCTAAATTTCTCTCCATTTCTTTAATCCTTCCAATAATATCCCAATCCATTATTTCATAATTCAAGTTAATTACCCAGAATGGAGATGGACTAATGCTTTCTGGGCTATATGGGAGTGAAAAGATTTCCCCTTCTTTCCTCCTAGGTTTTTTGGTTGGCCTAATAATTAAACTGATATAAGACAGATTAGCAGGAGAATGTCAAATAAATGTATAACCCATGTGTATCTCCATGTATACATGGGAAAGACCCAGGGAAACTGAGTAACTCCCTAAGATGGTCAGAATCATCATGTTAAATATTATCTTCAGCTAAAGACTAAAGATGTTGACAGCGGGGAGTCAGCTATAGCAGGTGACTGGGAAAAGCTAGTAAACAAGAGCGAGGTTGTTCTGCAGATTTACATTCTTTCTTCTTCATTGCAAAGTGTTTCCAGAGATTTAGAATCATCTTCTCTTCCTGGTACAGAGAGGGAAACACTCTCACACATGGAGATATTTTTCTTAAAAATATAAATATCCCTTACAAAATGGCAACTTCTACTCAGTTCTCAGAGTTTTACTTCTGTCTGCTGTTTTTTTTTTAAAAAAAATAATGAGCCTAAAATAATGAAGGCTGAATCATAGGCTGAAGAATACATGCTTTTGAATTGTGGTGTTGGTGAAGACTCTTGAGAGTTCCTTGGACAGCAAGGAGATCAAACCAGTCAATCCTAAAGGAAATCAACCCTGAATATTCATTGGAAGGACTGATGTGAAAGCTGAAGCTCCAACACTTTGGCCACCTGATGTGAAGAAGTGATGCATTGGAAAAGACCCTGATGCTGGGAAAGATTGAAGGCAAAAGGAGAAGAGGGCAGCAGAGGATGAGATGGTTAAATAGCATCACAGACTCAGTCAACGCGAATTTGAGCAAACTCTAGGAGATAGTGGAAGACAGAGGAGCCTGGCGTGCTGCAGCTCATGGGGTCACAAAGAGTCGGACATCACTTAGCGACTGAACAATAATAAGCTTAATATAATCTTTATGTTAAGGAGGCATGTTTTAGGATGACAAATTCTGCTTTGCTTCAGTCAAGACTTTTAAACTTCAAGTAGGAAATTTCACAATCCAGAAGCCAAATTAATATATTGCTTCATATCTCATTAAACCAATCTCAGTCTTGAGAATAGGTCAATTCAGTTAAATGGTTGTGTCTTACTTCAGGAGGCTGTCTTGTATTTGGGATCCCCAAATTAGGCCTTTATTGTGTGAGAAATCAGGTATTTAATAAAGCATTTCTATAAAAACAGAAGGAAAACAAAGTTTAAAGATTGCGGCAGACTGAAAACCTAGTCTGAGTTCCGAGAGGAGTCAGTCCAGAAGATTTCTAGAGAATGCTTCCAGATGTTGGGGTCAAAGCATCTTTTGTAGCTTGAATGTCTCATAATGATGTCATCACATGTTTAGGTCAACTTTCTGAGTAGCCAACACAGCAACAGATACAAAGATCTCTTACAACACAAACTGTTATGGTGATCTCTCTAAAGTTTGTATAAAGTCATTCACATTCAGTTTTCAGAGTTTCAGGGAATGGGGCAGCTTCTGATTTTAGTGATTCCAAGTCAAAATGGTAAGAGATTGGAAACATTAGCTTAGAGATTTATAGCCAGATATTAGAGGAAACTAGAAGAATTCAGGATTCAGTCCAGTTTACAGGCAAATAAGAAACCTCAAAGACAATTAACAGCACTAGAATCTAAAATCCACAAAGGTGTGTTACTGAAAGAAAATTTTTCTCTCAAAAATCAACCCCATTTCTACAAAAGATAGCCAAATTAAGTCCAAGTTGTAAAATACATCTACTTCCAAAAATTGACCTGATTATTTACGTAAGAATAGCAAGAATAGTGTTTGATCATAGATGCTCTTTTCTTAGAGGAATTTTTCTAAAATCTTAGACTGAACTTTTAAAATCCTCTTGAGGCCAGAAAGCCAAACCAAGAACTTGCCATCAGACATTTCCTGCAACACTTACAGATTTGGGTGGGTTCTTCTCTTTTCAGGGTACCTAGAGTATCCTGAGGCACTCACACCTCTCAGGAAGTGATCTTCCTTAGTCACCTGATTCGGTTGCTGGGAATGTTGTAAGCAAGGGCAGGCCAATATTTCCAAGGGGTTTTATTGGCTTCATAACGTCAACCTTAGTCCCTTTAAGCTGTCTGGTTATATCTGATTCTATGCACATTCTCAAATCCTGGTCAAAGCCTTGATAATATAACCAGGATTTCCTGTTAGAAGAACAAATTCTTATTGAATTTATGCAAATGAATATATTACCATAGAAAAAATGAGAATTTCTGAATTTTGGAGGGATCAAGAAGGGACAAAAAGATAAATATGTCATCTTTGCTGATAGCTTAAGAGAAAAGAGGGAGGGTTTTCCTCAAATCTGGAAAAAGTAAAAGTTTTAAAAATCGACAATGTTTCAAATAAAAAGTCATAAAAATTATAATCATCCCCATCAGTTCATTCAGTCCCATGTTATTAATTCTTGTTCTGTTTAAATTTAGCTTTTCTATTAATTCTGGAAACTCCTACTCAGTTCAGTTTTATGATATCATAGTTATTGGAAACCTGTATTCTAGAGCATTTATTTTGTCCTTTCTATGAATGGCTCTGAAGATGAAACATATTTGCAAAAGCATGAAAGTAAAAGAGTAAGTATCTGTAAATGACGAAGACTTTAAAATGGCCATGTTTGAAGATCTCATGAGAGTTCATTATAATGCAATTGATAAAGAAATTTGCTTATTTCTGTGACACACAACACTTAAAGATAATAATTAGAATTAAAAATGATAACATATGAAGATGTATCAGATTTTATACAATTTCTGGAACACACATAAATAACATGTGGCCACACAAATATAATCTAAGAAGATTTAGCATCATTTATTTGGCAATGCTTCTCATGTAATCCAACATATCAAACAAACTTAATTAATTCAGCATCTCTCTGTAAAGAGAGAGAACAAATATCACATGATAGCACTTGTATATGAAATCTAAAAAATAATATAAATGAATTTGTATATAAAACAGAAACAGACTCACAGATGTAGAAAGGAAATTTATAGTTACTAAAGGGGAGATGTGGTGGGGAGGGATAAATTAGAAATTTGGGATTAGCAGATACAAAGTACTATATACAAAATAAAGAACAAGGTCCTACTGTTTAGCACAGGAAACTATATTCGACAACTTATAATAACCTATAATGGAAAAGAATATGAAAAAGTATATATAATAAATCTCCTTGATATATGCCAGAAAATAACATAACATTGTAAAACAATAATACTTCAATTAAAAAAAAAATAGGAGAGAGAAAAATCTTTTGAGTTGTTCCAGGGTCCCTGTGAGAAGTCCTAAAATTAGTTCAAGGTCAAAAAGACTTGATTTAGAATTTAATTTGGGGAAGTTTGTTAAAAATATCAAAAGGTTCAGACACTTGACTAAATAAGATCACAAATTGTTAATAAACAATACTTAATTTTCTGTTTGATAAAGTGACAATAAAGTGTTTCAAAGGCTAATACACATGGTTGCATAGTTGTTAATAAAACTTCACTCTTTTAATATTGAGAAGGTTCAATTTTCTTAAGTTATCAAAGTCTTGATTAAGATGACAAAGCACAGAAAATTATTTTGACAAAGCATAGAACTTCTGTTTTATAGGCAGATTATTTAATAGGTAAAGAAAAGTCTTTCACAACCTCTTCAGATATAAGTGAAACAGACCAGTAAAACTTTGTCCTTTAAGTAGATGAAAAAAAAAATCAAGTTTTAGTTTTATACAAATATGCTATTAATATTAAGGCTTATTTTTAAAAACTGTTTAATTTTACTTTGATGAGAGACAAGGTAGAATTTCCCCTGCTCATGCTCAGCCTCCCTCTCTCTCTGTAGCTACAGATATGTCCATAATTTGTCCTCCATTTCTGTTTTCCTTTCTTTCCATTCTGAAATAATCAGTTTTACTTTAGGAAAAATTTACTTTCTTTTCCATTAACAAAAATGTATATCCGTATCTCATACCTTTTCTTAGCCAAAAGTATGTCCTATATTCCTTGCATGCAGAATTGTTCACCTTATTATTTCTAGTAGTTTACATATACAGTTGACCCTTGAACAACAGGGGTTTGAACCTCGTGGGTCTACTTACACATTTTTTTTTCAACAAATATGTATTACAGTACTACAAGGACCAATCTGAGTAGGTCCTTCCATTGAAGGAGCCCCCTACCCCTGTCTCAGTACATGCATTTTTTTCTCTCTCTTCAGCTGATCGATTTTCCAGATAAGAAACTGTCCATTCTTTGTGTATTTGAGCAGAGGGCAAGTAGGATATAATGCTGACTTCAGGGGGCAGACACACTGAAACTATAATCACAGAAAACTAGCCAATCATGGACCACAGCCTTGTCTAACTCAATGAAACTAAGCCATGACATGTGGGGCCACCCAAGACAGATGGGTCATGGTGGACAGGTCTGACAGAATGTGGTCCACTGGAGAAAAGCATGGCAAACCACTTCAGTAGTCTTGCCTTGAGAACCCCATGAACAGTATGAAAAGGCAAAAAGATAGGACATTGAAAGGGGAACTCCCCAGGTCGGTAGGTGCCCAATATGCTACTGAAGATCAGTGGAGAAATAACTACAGAAATAATGATGGGATGGAGCCAAAGCAAAAACAATACCCAGCTGTGGATGTGACTGGTGACAGAAGCAAGGTCCGATGCTGTAAACAGCAATATTGCACAGGAACCTGGAATGTTAGGTCCATGAATCAAGGCAAATTGGAAGTGGTCAAACAGGAGACGGCAAGAGTGAACATCAACATTCTAGGAATCAGCGAACTAAGATGGACTGCAATGGGTGAATTTAAATCAGATGACCATTATATCTACTACTGTGGGCAGAAATCCCTTAGAAGAAATTGAGTAGCCATCATGGTCAACAAAAGAGTCCGAACTACAATACTTGGATGCAATCTCAAAAACGACAGAATGAGCTCTGTTCATTTCCAAGGCAAACCATTCAATACCACGGTAATCCAAGTCTATGCCTTGACCAGTAACACTGAAGAAGTTGAAGTTGAATGGTTCTATGAAGACCTACAAGATCTTTTAGAACTAACAACCAAAAAAGATGTCCTTTTCATTATAGGGGCCTGGAATGCAAAAGTAGGAAGTCAGGAAACACCTGCCATAACAGGCAAATTTGACCTTGGAGTACAGAATGAAGCAGGGCAAAGGCTAATAGGGTTTTGCCAAGAGAACGCACTGGTCATAGAAAACACCCTCTTCCAACAATACAAGAGAAGACTCTACACATGGACATCACCAGATGGTCAACTCCAAAATCAGACTGATTATATTCTTTGCAGCCAAAGATGGAGAAGCTCTATACAGTAAGCAAAAACAAGACCGGGAGCAGACTGTGGCCCAGATCATGAACTCCTTATTGCCAAATTCAGACTTGAATTGAAGAAACTAGGGAAAACCACTAGACCATTCAGGTATGACCTAGATCAAATCCCTTATGATTATACAGTGAAAGTGACAAATAGATTTAAGGGAATAGATCTGATAGAGTGCCTGATGAACTATGGAGAGAGGTTCGTGACATTGTACAGGAGACAGAGATCAAGACTATGCCCATGGAAAAGAAATGCAAAAAAGCAAAATGGCTGTCTGAGGAAGCCTTACAAATAACTGTGAAAAGAAGAGAAGTGAAAAGCAAAGGAGAAAAGGAAAGATATTCCCATCTGAATGCAGAGTTCCAAAGAATGGGAAGGAGAGATAAGAAAGCCTTCCTCAGTGATCAATGCAAAGAAATAGAGGAAAACAAAAGAATGGGAAAGACTAGAGATCTCTTCAAGAAAATTAGAGATACCAGGGAACATTTCATGCAAAGATGGGCTCAATAAAGGACAGATATGGTATGAACCTAAAAGAAGCAGAAGATATTAAGAAGAGGTGGCAAAAATACAAGGAAGAACTGTACAAAAAAGATCTTCATGACCCAGATAATCATGATGATGTGATCACTCACCTAGAGCCAGACATCCTGGAATGTGAAGTCAAGTGGGCTTTAGAAACATCACTATGAAGAAAGCTAGCAGAGGTGATGGAATTCCAGTTGAGCTATTTCAAATCCTCAAAGATCATGTTGTGAAAGTGCTGCATTCGATATGCCAGCAAATCTGGAAAACTCAGCAGTGGCCACAGGACTGGAAAAGGTCAGTTTTCACTCCAATCCCAAAGACATGCAATGTCGAAGAATGCTCGAACTACTGTACAATTGCACTCATCTTACATGCTAGTAAAGTAATGCTCAAAATTCTCTAAGCCTGGCTTCAGCAATACGTGAACCATGAACTTCCAGATGTTCAAGCTGGTTTTAGAAAAGGCAGAGAAACCAGAGATCAAATTGCCAACATCCTCTGGATCATCATAAAAGCAAGAGAGTTCCAGAGAAACATCTATTTCTGCTTTATTGATTATGCCAAAGCCCTTGACTGTGTGGATCACAATAAACTGTGGAAAATTCTGAAAGAGATGGGAATACAGACCATCTGACCTGTCTCTTGAGAAACCTGTATGCAGGTCAGGAAGCAACAGTTAGAACTGGACATGGAACAACAGACTGGTTCCAAATAGGAAAAGGAGTACGTCAAGGCTGTATATTGTCACCCTGCTTATTTAACTTCTATGCGGAGTACATCATGAGAAACGCTGGGCTGGAAGAAACACAAGCTGGAATCAAGATTGCCGGGAGAAATATCAATAACCTCAGATATGCAGATGACATCACCCTTATGGCAGAAAGTGAAGAACAACTAAAGAGCCTCTTGATGAAAGTGAAAGAGGAGAGTGAAAAAGTTGGCTTAAATCTCACCATTCAGAAAACGAAGATCATGGCATCTGGTCCCATCACTTCAGGGGAAGTTGATGGGGAAACAGTGGAAACAGGGTCAGACTTTATTTTGGGGGGCTCCAAAATCACTGCAGATGGTGATTTAAGCCATGAAATTGAAAGACGCTTACTCCTTAGAAGGAAGGTTATGACCAAACTAGATAGCATATTTAAAAGCAGAGACATTACTTTGCCAACAAAGGTCCATCTAGTCAAGGCTGTGGTTTTCCAGTAGTCATGTATGTATGTGAGAGTTGGACGGTGAAGAAAGCTGAGTGCTGAAGAATTGATGCTTTTGAACTGTGGTGTTGGAGAAGACTCTTGAGAGTCCCTTGGACTTCAAGAAGATCCAACCAGTCCATCCTAAAGGAGATCAGCCCTGGGTGTTCATTGGAAGGACTGATGTTGAAGCTGAAACTCCAATACTTTAGCCACCTCATGTGAAGAGTTGACTCATTGGAACAGACCCTAATGCTGGGAAGGATTGGGGGCAGGAGAAGAAGGGGACGACAGAGGATGAGATGGCTGGATGGCATCACCGACTCGATGGACATGGGTTTGGGTACACTCCAGGAGTTGATGATGGACAGGGAGGCCTGGCATGCTGTGATTCATGGGGTTGCAGAGAGTCGGACATGACTGAGCAACTGAACTGAACTAAGTTTGGTAGTGAGCTAACGGAGTGCCTCTAATCAGTATGCAGAATTTCACTATCTTTCTGATTGCCTGTTGGTACTCCTTCCCTTAACTATGCCCAAGTTCCTAAGCCTCAAGTCCCTCTGGGTCAATGTCTTCAGAGAATAAACCTCCATTCTTCACTCTGGAGTGTGTAAAGAGTGGTTACAAGGCTGCGTTGGAGTGGAGAAAAGGAACTTTTTAGAAAGGCTTTTAGCCAATCCTCCCACTTCAGACTTCCTAATATCCCCCTTCAGAGATACTTATTGCCTACAGTTTTTGAGCCTTTCTGAAACTATGCCACATTTTTTTGCCTTGCACCTCAGTTTTCCTTTGCCTAACTTCTATTCCAGATCTCTGCTCTATTAAGTCAGTTACACATCAGTAATCTTCAGGTTGGAGTTTCCACCCATTCTCTTTACCCCTGTGAACTGATGCCTTGTTTCCCTATTTCACTACCATGCAGTGGGATTTCAAGAGCGATCAGAAGGAAAAGCATGTGTTGAATCCTCCATGTTTAATTAGGAGCCATTGACTTATTTTATAGATAGAGATACTGAGGCTCAGGGAGGGATAACGACTTGCAATAGGTCATATCATATAACCAGGCTAAAAATAAAGTCTCATCCTCATGTGTATGTTCATTATGAAAGAAACAAAAAGGTATGAAAACAGGAGAAATGCAGACATTCAGTAAAGTGGCTTAAGTATGGGGGCATATATAAAAGAGAGTGCTGCTTATACAAGTGGCGTAAGAGGAAATGAAATGAGATGGCCGGAAAAAAAACAAAAGAAGTGCTTTCATCCTTGGGTTTTCTGCCATCTTGCAGTTCATGGTCTTCAAACTCCTTCAGCATGTTTATTATCTACAAGAACTCCTCCCTGTGTTTGTGTTGGTTTGTTGTTTAGTTGATAAGTCTTGTCTAACTATTTTGTGATCCCCATGGACTGTAGCCTATCAGGCTCCTCTGTCTATGGGATTTCCCAGGCCAGAATACTGGAATGGGTTGCCATTTCTTCCTCCAGAGGATCTTCCTGACCCAGGGATGGAACTCATATCTCCTGTGACTCCTGCATCGGCAGGTGGGTTCTTCAACACTGAGCCAATAGGGAAGCCCTCTCTGTGTTTACCACTCTCTTATTTCAAGCCAGACTCCTCACTGGCTCTATCCTATACTCCATTCTTTTCCAGAAAGATACAATATTTAAAAAATGTTATTCTACTCAAATTGCCCATATTCTCAAATGTTTGCAATGACTCCCCACTGCCTATGAGGTAAAATCCAAATCCCTTCAGTTCAGTTCAGTTCAGTTCAGTCACTCAGCGTGTCTGAGTCTTTGCGACCCCATGAATCACAGCACGCCAGGCCTCCCTGTCCATCACCAGCTCCAAGAGTGTACCCAAACCCATGTCCATCGAGTCGGTGATGCCATCTAATCATCTCATCCTCTGTGGTCCCCTTCTCCTCCTGCCCCCAATCCTTCCTAGCATTAGGGTCTTTTCCAATGAGTCAACTCTTCGCATGAGGTGGCCAAAGTATTGGAGTTTCAGCTTCAACATCAGTCCTTCCAGTGAACACCCAGGACTGATCTCCTTTAGGATGGACTGGTTGGATTTTCTTGCAGTCAGAGGGACTCTCAAGAGTCTTCTCCAACACCACAGTTCAAAAGCATCAATTCTTCAGTGCTCAGCTTTCTTCACCGTCCAACTCTCACATCCATTCATGACCACTGGAAAAACCATAGCCTTGACTAGATGGACCTTGTTGGCAAAGTAATGTCTCTGCTTTTAAATATGCTGTCTAGATTGGCCATAACCTTCCTTCCAAGGAGTAAGCATCTTTTAATTTCATGGCTTCAATCACCATCAGCAGTGATTTTGGAGCCCCCCAAAATAAAGTCTGACCCTGTTTCCACTGTTTCCCCATCAACTTCCCCTGAAGTGATGGGACCAGATGCCATGATCTTTGTTTTCTGAACGTTGAGCTTTAAGCCAACTTTTTCACTCTCCTCCTTCACTTTCATCAAGAGGTTCTTTAGTTCTTCTTCACTTTCTGCCATAAGGGTGGTGTCATCTGCATACCTGAGGTTATTGATATTTCTCCCGGCAATCTTGATTCCAGCTTGTGTTTCTTCCAGCCCAGCGTTTCTCATGATGTACTCCGCATAGAAGTTAAATAAGCAGGGTGACAATATACAGCCTTGACGTACTCCTTTTCCTATTTGGAACCAGTCTGTTGTTCCATGTCCAGTTCTAACTGTTGCTTCCTGACCTGCATACAGGTTTCTCAAGAGACAGGTCAGATGGTCTGTATTCCCATCTCTTTCAGAATTTTCCACAGTTTGTTGTGATCCACACAGTCAAAGGCTTTGACATAGTCAATAAAACAGAAATAGATGTTTTTCTGGAACTCTCTTGCTTTTTCGATGATCCAACGGATGTTGGCAATTTGATCTCTGGTCCCTCTGCCTTTTCTAAACCAGTTTGAACATCTGGAAGTTCATGTTTCACGTATTGCTGAAGCCTGGCTTAGAGAATTTTCAGCATTACTTTAGGAGCGTGTGAGATGAGTGCAATTGTGTGGTGGTTTGAGCTCAAACTACTGCACAAATCCCCTCCGTAACTCAATAATCCAAGTCCCTGACCTGGTTTAGGAGAGGGGTTGATAGGGAAACATAGTGGGAGAGATGGGAGCAACTTGACAAGAGAAAAGATGGATAAGCATTGGTGACAGGAAGGAAAAGTTAAAGATGATTCTCAGGTGATAAGCTTGAGTGACTGAGGCAAATTAGAACAAGAAAACCAGAGATGCTGATGAGCTTGATTTTGAAAATGGGAATGTAGAGTTGGCAGTTTCAGAGCCATGTAAAAATGCCTAACACACAGATGGAAATAGAGAAAGGAAGATGTAGCTATGCATCACAAGATCTCAGGATTGGCAAGTTCTTACATGCTTCTAATCCAAGGTGAGAAGGATAGGTAGCCTCCTTGGGGGTCACCAGACTACTTAAGCCCACCCAAATATCTCCATTCTAAACAATTCTTTTTGATTTGATGACTCTTGAGAAAATCTCTATGGGGTAGGGTGGGAATATGTGAGTTAGTTTAAGTAGGAGAAAAAAAAGAACAAGAGGGGATAGGTATGCTAATATTTCTAATCTATGATCTTTGATGTTGTTGTTAAAGCTGAAGCATACCTAAAACATAATTTTGCCTGATCCCTGCAGTGATGTCAACTTCCTGTTGCTGCTGTAACAAATTGCCCATGAATTTAGTGTCTCAAAATCAATACAAATTTACTATCTTATGGTTTTGGAGGTTAAAAGTCTAAAATCAGTCTCATTTAACTAAAGTCACATATCAGCTGAACTGGCTCCTTCTGGATGCTCCAAAAGAAAATGTATTTCTTTGCCTTTATGAACTTTTAAAGGCTGCATGAATTTCTTGGCTCGTGACCTCTTTCTCCACCTTCCAGAACACATCACTTCAACCTCTAGTTCTCCCGTTACATTTCCTTTTTCTGACTTTGACTGACTTGTGTGTGTGTACCACCTGCTAAGTCACTTCAGTTGTGTCCAACCCTTTGCGACACTATGGACCACAGCCCACCAGACTTCTCT
This sequence comes from Giraffa tippelskirchi, assembly GCF_054371585.1. Taxonomy (NCBI): domain Eukaryota; kingdom Metazoa; phylum Chordata; class Mammalia; order Artiodactyla; family Giraffidae; genus Giraffa; species Giraffa tippelskirchi. Next base: position 155,494,325 of record NC_137276.1, on the reverse strand, counting down.
GTCCATGGGATTCTCCAGGCAAGAATATTGGAGTGGGTTGCCATGTCCTCCTTCTGGGCATCTTCCTGACAAGATGAATTGAACCTGCATCTCTTATGTCTTCTGCATTAGCAGGTGGGTTCTTTACCACTAGCACCACTTGGGAAGCCCCTTGACCCTCTTGCCCCCTCCTATTAGGACCCATGTGATTATAGTTGGCCCATCTGGATAACATAGAATAATCTCCTCATCTCAAGATCCTTAAAATTAATCACATCTGGAAAGTCCCTTTAGCCATGTAAAGTAACATGTTACAGGTTCTGGAGACTAGGACATCGACATTTGGGGGGAACCATTATTCATCCTACTACAATAATTTTCTGATGAAACTCAGGACCCTCAGTTCTTGTCAAGATGTGATCTATATATATTGATATCAATGAATGAGTGAATGTACCAGCGAAAATCTTTTAATGATTTAACAAATATTATTGGTTCCATTATCTGCTAGGTCATTCTTTTTAATTGGAGGATAATTACAATAGTGTGATGATTTCTGCCATACATAAACATGAATCAGCCATAGGTATACATATGTCCCCTCCCTCTTAAAACTCCCTCCCACCTCCCTAACCATCCCACCCCTCGAGGTTGTCACAGAGCACCTGGTTTATGTTCCCTGCATCATACAGCAAATTCCCACTGACTGTCTGTTTTACATATGGTAATGTATGTGTTTCAGAACTGCTCTCTTAAGTCATCCCACCCTCTCCCTCCCCCACTGTGACCCTAAGTCTGTCCTTTATGTCTGCGTCTCTTTTGCTATCCTGCAAATAGGATCATCAGTACCATCTTTCTAGATTCCATATACACTGTATATATGTGTTAATATACAGTATTTATCTTTCTGACTTTATAATAAGCTCTAGATTCATCCACTTCATTAGAACTGATTCAAATGCATTCCTTTCTGTAGCTAATATTCCATTGTGTATATGTACCACAATTTCTTTATCCATTCATCTGTCAAAGGACATCTAGGTTGCTTTCATGTCCTAGCTATTGCAAATAATGCTGCAATGAACATTGGGGTACAAGTATGTTTTTCAATTATGGTTTCCTAGGGGTATATGCCCAGTAGTGGGATTACTGGGCCATATGATAGCTTTATTCTTAGTTTTCTAAAAGGAATCTCCATAGTGTTCTTTATAGTAGCTGAATCAGTTTGCACTTCCTGGGTCATGTTTTAAACTACCTGCAGAGGAGGTCCAGGAACCATTGGTTATTCTCTAAACTTGACCCTGCATTGGTCCCAGAGCAAATATTGTCATATTAAAATGGCAGCCAGTTCATTGACTACCATGGAATTAAGACAAAGACAGCTCTTTTTTTTTTCCCCCATCATTCTACTCATAAGTATTTAGACACCAGAAAGGTAAACAGAGCAAAAATACAGACATAGCCCCACCTGAACAGCTGCTCCTGGTTACGGAAATCATTTGAGGGAGGTAATCTGAAAAAGCTGTCTGAAACAGACCCTCTAGGTGAGTACCTCTCCTCCCTGCCCCAGGCAGCTTGACTTTCACGTGAAGGTCCTACATGTGGCCATGTGGGCTGTGAGCTTGAGCCCAGTGGAGGACCCGCCCTCCTTGTAGCCTGAGTGTCTGACCCTACTGTGGCCTTTGGGATTGCCTCCCGTGTGGGCTGTGAGCTTGAGCCCAGTGCAGGACCCGCCCTACTTGTAGCCTGAGTGTCTGACCCTACTGTGGCCTTTGGGATTGCCTCCCGTGTGGGCTGTGAGCTTGAGCCCAGTGGAGGACCTTCCCTCTTTGTAACCTGAGTGTCTGACCCTACTGTGGCCTTTGGGATTGCCTCCCGTGTGGGCTGTGAGCTTGAGCCCAGTGGAGGACCTTCCCTCTTTGTAGCCTGAGTGTCTGACCCTACTGTGGCCTTTGGGATTGCCTCCTGTGCAGGCTGTGAGCTTGAGCCCAGTGGGGGACCTGCCCTCCTTGTAGCCTGAGTGTCTGACCCTACTGTGGCCTTCGGGATTGCCTCCTGTGTGGGCTGTGAGCTTGACCCCTGTGGTGGGGGGCCTGCCCTCCCTTTAGCCTGACTATCTGACCCTGACGTGGCCCTTGGGACTGTCCCTCTGGTGGGCTGTGGCTCTGTCACCTTTGTGGCCTGAAGCCGGGCTCCTTTTGTGGCTCGTGCCTCCTGTGTTGACTGCTGGCCTGACATCCTTATAGCCTGAGAGTACGTCATCCGAGGGGCCTGCGGTCCTCTCCCCAGTGTAGACTGTGAATATGCACACCCTGTAGGTAGTGGGCCTACTGCTTGAATGGGCCGTGGATCTGTCCACCCTGGGGGAAGTGATCCTGCTACTCGGATGGGCAGTGGGCCTGTTGCCCGTGCAGCCTGCCGATCTGCCCTTGGTGTGAACAGCTGGCCCGTCTCCCGTTTAGGCTGAGGGCCTGTCCTAGGCGCTTGGATCCCAGCAATGACACGGCTGGGCCCTGAGCCTATATGGACGCCAGAATACCCACTCCCCACTGCTGAGTGGTTCCTAGATTGGTTTTGGTCACACTCATCACCATTGTGAGGAGAGGAACTCCCAGTCTCCATGTAGGAGAGAGAGGAGTTTTTTGGCCCTGTCATGCAGTTTTCTGAGTTCAGTCCACAGTAGCCCAGAACGCAAGCTTCACAATTGGCCCTGTCATGGGACCCATCCAAAGGTACTTCCGGGATCACGGGTAACTCTGAAACCTTCCTGATACCATTTCTGTAGAATTTCTCCAGAATACGCTGCACCAGGTTTTTCAGAATCCTCTTGCTGCTTTCTGGGGAGAAATCAGGCTTCTCAAACTGAGACCGGGAGCACTTCTTGCACCTCTGTCCAAAGATCCGCATGAGCACCTTACCCGGGGATTTCTGGTTCTCCAGGTACATGTGACATAGGATCTGCACTTGGGCGGAAGCCCAGCTTCGACGGCATGAGGAACACCAGAACCTGCAGACAGACAGAAGATTGTTGTACACTCAGGTGTTGCTGACCTGAGAGAAATGGGCCTGGCCTGGTCTCTGAGGACCCTTTCAACTTGAAAAAGTGCATAGGATATTGACAATTTGACAAGAATGAGAGGGACTGTGTTTCTAATAAAGCTTCTTCCTGTGGCCCACTGAACTCCCACCCAAGTCTGCCTCTTTGCCGGTAAAACATCTCTGAATGTCTCAGAGGGAAAAACATTTCTGCCATTTGCCAATGAAATTTGGTCTTCACAAGGTCACAGAGAACTCTTAAAGAGTATCTATTCTGAAGCAATGTTTTACAGTATTATCCCATTTCATCTTTAAAACATCCCTCTTAGGTAGGCATTATTGATCCCAATATCCAGATAAGGAAACTGAATCATAAAATGATACACAACTTGCCTAAGGAACTCGCAAAGTTAAATGGTAGAGCCATGTTTCCAGCCCCAAGCCATTATCTATCTACTATACCACATCGCCTCTATTGAGCAATGGGGTTTGTTTTGTACCTCACTTAGGACCTGGAACCACAATACTTGAGTTGGAGACTCAAGTCAGTAATTTACATTGTTGTTTAGTTGTTAAGTCGTGTCTTACTTTTGCAGTTCCATGGACTGTAACCCACCAGGCTCCTCTGTCCATGGGATTTCCCAGGCAAGAATACTGGAGTGGGTTGCCGTTTCCTTCTCCAGGGGATCCTCACAACCCAAGGGTCAAATCTGCGCCTCCTGCTTGGCAGGAGCTTCTTTACCACTGAGCCATCTGTGAAGCCCATAGTTTATATTAGGGGAACTTTTTAAAAAAGCACTTCTCTAAGCCTCATTTTTTACATTCATAAAAGGAAAAATATTAAAGAGTTAGATTGTCAGCATTAAATGAGAATATGTGAAAGCATTTTGTAAACTACAAAGTATTTTTCAAAAACTGGTTAATATTTTTCTAAAACTGTGTTGGTAGGTTGCTTTTTCCATCTTTGAATGACTATCAGGTCAATTCATCTGAACAAGAGAAGCACCTGTTCATTTGGGAAAGTGCCAAACTGATTAAAGACATCATGAGTCCCTCAAAGAGCCCTGGCTGGTGCAAAGGGAGACTCTTACATGGTACACTGGGATTCAAGCAGAGCAGAATAACTGCCACATGGGCTCTAGCCAATGGCTTGAAAACCGTGTTCTGTAGAGCCCCGGGAGGCTTTATATAACAATAGGCTCTGCAGCTAAAAATAATTATATATAAGTATATATATGTGTTCTGTAATATGTAATATATGAACAAGTTATTTATAAATATGTTACCAACATATATATATATATATATGTACACATATAGACTCAAGTCAATAGTTTATGTTGTGTGTATATATATATATATATATATATATACACACACACACACCATATATATATATATATAGAGAGAGAGAGAACTATTCATTGTCTTATGAGAATAGAGAAGAAGGAACACTTATTCTGCCTAGGAATTCCAGGGCACTTGAGTTATTCCTTGAGGAATAAATAGGGAGGCAGGAAGGAAAGGGTCTGCTGAATAGGCAGAACATCATGGACAAGGGTATAGAAGTCTTGAAATGTATGTCATGGCTGCTGCTGCTGCTGCGGCTGCTAAGTCGCTTCAGTCGTGTCCGACTCTGTGCGACCCATAGACGGAAGCCCACCAGCTCCCCCATCCCTGGGATTCTCCAGGCAAGAACACTGGAGTGGGTTGCCATTGCCTTGTCCGATGTCATGGCTAATAACCCATAAAGAAGGGAAGAGAGGACATCTGAGGTGAGATAGGAGCAGGCCAGGAAGAAATATAACAATTGAAGTGAAGGTCCCTGCATGTATAAAAAAGTAGACTTGACTATCCAGGTCAGCATTTCTCACCCTCCTGCATGGGCAAGGAAGCTGATCCCGGCAACTTGAAGTCTCACTGGAAGTTAAAGAGGGAGACAGTCAACAAGGGAGGGGCAGTGTTTAGGGACATTAAGAACCAGGTTTTAATTTATTGCATCACCAATCCCTCTTCAGGTCTTCAGTAAAGTAATATTCAAAGCCATTGTCTGGCCTTAGTCAATTCTTGGGGCTGTAAAGGAAAGCCCCAGTCCTAGGCTGGTACTGGCCAGGACTAGACTTGTAGGGCTGCTGCAGCCTGTGGAAGCCAGCCCCGACTGTGGCGGGAAGTAAGATAGCAGAAGTCTCCATGTAGTGGCAGTCTGGAATAAATGGTGGTGAGAGGATAGGGGGGCAGATTTATTTCATCCCCTGGGGATTTCCAGAAATATTTAGGGAAGAAGCCTAGTAAAAGAAGAAATTTCCTACCATTAAGCCAAAATAGAGGCTTAGAACCATGTCATTTCCATACTAAAGAACACTGTAACTGCAAAAGGATGAACAGTCTGGTGACATATATTCTTTTTAACAAGCTCTCAAAAGAATTCATCAGTGCCAAGCTGAGCCTCTTGGCCCAGAAAGGCCCACAGCTAGACAGATTCACATACCTGCCAAATCCTTTCTGCTGGTATTTCCTCCACCCCTGGGCCACACAGTCTGGCTGAAGGTTTCCATCCATCTTCAGGGTCCATCTGGCCCGGGGTTTCTCCTGACAGATCAGCTCTTGAAATGTCTGCTCCCATTCCCTGATATCCATAGCTATTCTCTTGCTCTGAGACTTGGCGTCCATGTTGACAGTAACTTTCAGTTTCCAGCAAGAAGGAAAAAACAGTTTCAGTTTCTCTGAACATACGTCAGCTCTTTTTTTGACTTTCATTTCAGGCTGTCTGAGTACACAGAGCAAGTTTTTGTTCTGAGGACAGGGGGCAGCAGGGATTAGCTAGTTTGTGAACAGGTCTTGCTAAGGGACATCTGAGTACAAAACTCAGGTCTGAATTCTGGAGGTACCTATTAGTTTTTATTTTATTTTTTTCTTATTTTCACACTAGGCAAAGCACTATGCTCGGGCTTCTCTGGTAGCTCAGCTGATAAATAATTCACCTGCTGTGCAGGAGACCCTAGCTCGATTCCTGGGTCAGGAAGATCCCATAGCAACGCACTCCAGTATTCTTGCCTGGAGAATTCCCGTGGACAAAGGAACCTGGTGCGCTACAGTCCATGGGGTCACAAAGAGTCAGACACAACTGAGTGACTAACCACACACACACACAAAACACTATGCTCAGCACTGGGACAAGCAACATCAACTAAGAAGCAGTTCCTACCCCCATAGGTGCTCACGCCCTCGTGCAGACACTGGAGAGTAGGGGTCGATATAGGGGAGCACGTGTCCAAGGTGTCTCTCACGTACCTGACGAGTCCTCACAATAGTCCCTTAAGGGAGGATTATTCCTGATATCTTTCAGGTGAGTGGCACAGAGAGCCAGGTTTGGGGGGTTACCTTGTTCAAAGCCACCCAGCTAGTAAGCAGTATAAGTGAGACTTGAACTCATTCTTGTGTGACTCTTAACCTGCTATGTCTCCATCCACTTCCTTCCCCAAGGAGCACTCAGGATGGTGTTTTTGGATTCCAGGTGGGCATCCTGGAACCAGTGGGAAGAATCATCTTGAGACCCTGACCTAGTGATTTGGTCTAGTGAGATTTCCTAGGTCATGAGGCAGGACTATAGGACAAATGAAAGGATTTCTAAACTCCTCCTTTCATCGTGTAAATTATCATGCAAAGCAATATGCAAGCAGGAGTGGGAGCCATCTTTGGATGTCATGATAGAGTTCCCATTCCTGGGGTGAAGTATTGGGACTAGATGACCTGTAAAGTCAAAGTCACTTCTGGATTTCCCTGGTGGCTCTGTGGTAAAGAATCTGCCTGCTAATGCAGGAGACATGGATTTGATCCCTGGGTTGGGGAGATCCCCTAGAAAAGGAAATGGCAACCCACTCCAGTATTCTTCCCTGGGAAATCCCTTGGACAAAGGAGCCTGGCAGTCTACAGTCTATGCAGCCGCAAAGAGTCAGACACAAGTTAGCAACTAAACAACAACAACAAAGTCATTTTTAACTCAAAACAGCCTAAGATCCCAGAAAGTAAGCTCTGTCCCTCTGATGTTGCAATTCAAGTGAGAGAGATAAGATAAGCAGGATGCTTGTGTCCTTGGAAATCCCGCTACAATCCTTGGAAGTCCCAGACAGGATCACCCTAAGTCTTCTCAGGCTTTCTAGATTTTAACATGCTGTTTGGGAGGCAGAAACTTCTTCCTCTATCCTACCCTCCTGGGATATTCTGTTCTATACAAACTCTCTCCACTTTCATAACTTTATACATTGAGGGTGCTTATGTCTACAGAAACACTATAGGATACTCTTGTCTGCACAGATAGTTGTAGGAACTTCAGGTTAAACCTGTGGAGTATTAGAATTGGAAATCTCTTAGGAATCAACTTGTCCTCTTTTCCTTCTGATTATTATACATAAAAAAGCAGAGACCAGAGACATAGGACTTCCCTAGTGGTCAGTGGTTAGGAATCCACCTGCCAGTGCAAGGGACTTGGGTTCAATCACTGGTCCAGGAAGATTCCACATGCTACAGGACAACTAAGCCCACACTCTACAGCCTGTGAGTCACAACTACTGAGCCCACAGGCTGCAGCTACTGAGACCATGCACCCTAGAGCTGGTGCTCTGCAACATGAGAAGACTATGCAACAAGAATATGGAGAAGCTTCTGCTCACCACAACTAGATAAAGCCTGCATGCAGCAAAAAAAAGACCCAGCACAGCCAAAAATAAATGAATAAGTAGATAAGTAAAAACCAAAAACAGAGATACAAAGGAAAGAATCCTCCTGCCCAAGGTTATGCAGAAAATTATTGCCAATACAGGGCCAGAACACAGACATCCTATTTTCTAGCTCGGAACTCTGCTCACTTGCCCAACCATGCCTAGGCCCTTTCCCCATTCTTCCTCTTCTACTTTCTGCTGAGTTTAAGAGCCCAGTTCAGTTCCATTCAGTCACTCAGTCGTGTCCAACTCTTTGCTACCCCATGAATCGCAGCACGCCAGGCCTCCCTGTCCATCACCAACTCCCAGAGTTTACCCAAACTCATGTCCATCGAGTCGGTGATGCCATCCAGCCATGTCATCCTCTGTCGTCCCCTTCTTCTCCTGCCCCCAATCCTTCCCAGCATCAGGGTCTTTTCCAATGAGTCAACTCTTTGCATGAGGTGGCCAAAGTATTGGAGTTTCAGCTTCAACATCAGTCCTTCCAATGAACACCCAGGGCTGATCTCCTTTAGGATGAACTGGTTGGATCTCCTTGCAGTCCAAGGGACTCTCAAGAGTCTTCTCCAACACCACAGTTCAAAAGCATCAATTCTGCGGCGCTCAGCTTTCTTCACCATCCAACTCTCACATCCATACATGACTACTGGAAAAACCATAGCCTTGACTACATGGACCTTTTTTGGCAAAGTAATGTCTCTGCTTCTGAATATGCTGTCTAGGTTGGTCATAACTCTCCTTCCAAGGAGTAAGCATCTTTTACTTTCATGGCTGCAATCACCATCTGCAGTGATTTTGGAGCCCCCAGAATTAAAGTCTGACACTGTTTCCACTGTTTCCCCATCTATTTGCCATGAAGTAATGAGACCAGATGATCTTAGTTTTCTGAATGTTGAGCTTTAAGCCAACTTTTTCACTCTCCTCTCTTGCTTTCATCAAGAGCCTTTTTAGTCCTTCTTCACTTTCTGCCATGAGGGTGGTATCATCTACATATCCGAGGTTACTGATTGCCCAAGCCTACTCTTTTTGTCCTGTATCATCAGAGCATCCCTGTCTCCTGACTCCTCAAATGGTCCTTTCCCCCTAGATGTTGCCTTGACTGGTCCACTGCACTGCCTGCCATTTCCCTTAGCCTCCGCTTGATGTGTTTCCTTTGGTATACGCAACTGCTCCAGGTCAGCCTGGTCCAAGAACAGGAGCATGACGAGGCCATGGGGTATGAACTGAGACTTGAGAACTGGAGGAAGCCCATTATCTTCCTCACCACCATGAAGGGAAAAAAAAAGAAGAAACTGAAAGAAATCTCAGCCTTTTTAAAACCCCATGGATCCACTGTAAATCATTTGTTTCTTTGTGCCAAGACATTGTGACTTCAGGATAATCAAATCACGGAACTTACAGTTGGCTTAAAACACAACATTCAGAAAACTAAGATCATGGCATCTGGTCCCATTACTTCATGGCAAATAGATGGAGAAACAATGAAAACCATGACAGATTTTATTTTGGGGGGCTACAAAATCACTGCAGATGTGACTGCAGCCACGAAATTAAAAGATGCTTGCTCCTTGGAAGAAAAGTTATGACCAACCTAGACAGCATATTCAGAAGCAGAGACATTACTTTGCCAACAAAGGTCCATCTAGTCAAGGCTATGGTTTTTCCAGTAGTCATGTATGGATATGCGAGTTGGACTGAAAGCTGAGCACCGCAGAATTGATGCTTTTGAACTGTGGTGTTGGAGAAGACTCTTGAGAGTCCCTTGGATAACAAGGAGATCCAACCAGTCCATCCTGAAGGATATCAGTTCAGTTCAGTTCAGTTCAGTCGCTCAGCCATGTTTGACTGTTTGCGACCCCATGAATTGCAGCACGCCAGGCCTCCCTGTCCATCACCAACTCCTGGAGTTTACCCAAACGCATGTCCATCCAGTCAGTAATGCCATCCAACCATCTCATCCTCTGTTGTCCCCTTCTCCTCCTACCCTCAAACCTTCCCAGCATTAGGGTCTTTTCTAATGAGTCAACTCTTTGCATGAGGTGGCCAAAGTATTGGAATTTCAGCTTCAACATCAGTCCTTCCAGTAAACACCCAGAACTGATCTCCTTTAGGATGAACTGGTTGGATGTCCTTGCAGTCCAAGGGGCTCTCAAGAGTCTTCTCCAACACCACAGTTCAAAGGCATCAATTCTGTGGTGCTCAGCTTTCTTCACAGTCCAACTGTCACATCCATACATGACCATTGGAAAAACCATAGACTTGACTAGATGGACCTTTGTTGGCAAAGTAATGTCTCTGCTTTTAAATATGCTATCTAGGTTGGTCATAACCTTCCTTCCAAGGAGTAAGCATCTTTTAATTTCATGGCTGCAATCACCATCAGCAGTGATTTTGGAGCCCCCTAAAGTAAACTCCGACACTGTTTTCACTGTTTCCCCATCTGCTTCCCATGAAGTGATGGGACCAGATGCCATGATCTTAGTTTTCTGAAAGTTGAGCTTTAAGCCAACTTTTTCGCTCTCCTCTTTCACTTTCATCAAGAGGCTCTTTAGTTGTTCTTCACTTTCTGCCATAAGGGTGGTGTCATCTGCATATCTGAGGTTATTGATATTTCTCCCGGCAATCTTGATTCCAGCTTGTGTTTCTTCCAGCCCAGCATTTCTCATGATGTACTCTGCATATAAGTTAAATAAGCAGGGTGACAATATACAGCCTTGCCATATTCCTTTTTCTATTTGGAACCAGTCTGTTGTTCCATGTCCAGTTCTAACTGTTGCTTCCTGACCTGCATACAGGTTTCTCAAGAGACAGGTCAGGTGGTCTGGTATTCCCATCTCTTTCAGAATTTTCCGCAGTTTATTGTGATCCACACAGTCAAAGACTTTGGCATAGTCAATAAAGCAGAAATAGATGTTTTTCTGGAACTCTCTTGCTTTTTCAATGATCCAGCAGATGTTGGCAATTTGATCTCTGGTTCCTCTGCCTTTTCTAAACCAGTTTGAACATCTGGAATTTCATGGTTCACGTATTGCTGAAGCCTGGCTTGGAGAATTTTGAGCATTACTTTACTAGCGTGTGACATGAGTGCAATTGTGAGGTAGTTTGAGCATTCTTTGACATTACCTTTCTTTGGGATTGGAATGAAAACTGACCTTTTCCAGTCCTGTGGCCACTGCTGAGTTTCCCAGATTTGCTAGCATATCGAGTGCAGCACTTTCACAGCATCATCTTTCAGGATTTGAAATAGCTCAACTGGAATTTCATCACCCCCACTAGCTTTGTTCGCAGTGATGCTTTCTAAGGCTCACTTGACTTCACATTCCAGGATTTCTGGCTCTAGCTGAGTGATCACACCATCGTGATTATCTGGGTTGTGAAGATCTTTTTTGTACAGTTCTTCTGTGTATTGTTGCCACCTCTTCTTAATATCTTCTGCTTCTGTTAGGTCCTTCCCATTTCTGTCCTTTATCGAGCCCATCTTTGCAATGAAATGTTTCCTTGGTATCTCTAATTTTCTTGAAGAGATCTCTAGTCTTTCCCAATCTGTTGTTTTCCTCTATTTCTTTGCATTGATTGCTAAGGAAGTCTTTCCTATCTCTCCTTGCTATTCTTTGGAACTCTGCATTCAGATGGGAATATCTTTTCTTTTCTCCTTTGTTTTTGCTTCTCTTCTTTTCCCAGCTATTTGTAAGGCCTCCTCAGACAGCCATTTTACTTTTTTGCATTTCTTTTCCATGAGGATGGTCTTGATCCCTGTCTCCTGTACAATGTCATGAACCTCTGTCCATAGTTCATCAGGCACTCTCTCTATCAGACCTAGTCCCTTAAATCTATTTGTCACTTCCACTGTATAATCATAAGGGATTTGATTTAGGTCATACCTGAATGGTCTAGTGGTTTTCCCTACTTTCTTCAATTTAAGTCTGAATTTGGCAATAAGGAGTTCATGATCTGAGCCACAGTCAGCTCCCGGTCTTGTTTTTGCTGACTGTATAGAGCTTCTCTATCTTTGGCCGCAAAGAATATGATCAATCTGATTTCGGTGTTGACCATCTGGTGATGTCCAAGTGTAGAGTCTTCTCTTGTGTTGTTGGAATAGGGTGTTTGCTATGACCGGTGCATTCTCTTGGCAAAACCCTATTAGCCTTTGCCCTGCTTCATTCTGTATTCCAAGGCCAAATTTGCCTGTTACGCCAGGTGTTTCCTGACTTCCTACTTTTGCATTCCAGTCCCCTATAATGAAAAGGACATCTTTTTTGGGTGTTAGTTCTAAAAGGTCTTGTAGATCTTCATAGAACCATTCAACTTCAGCTTCTTCAGCATTACTGGTCAGGGCATAGACTTGGATTACCGTGATATTGAATGGTTTGCCTTGGAAACGAACAGAGCTCATTCTGTCGTTTTTGAGATTGCATCCAAGTATTGTAGTTCAGACTCTTTTGTTGACCATGATGGCTACTCCATTTCTTCTAAGGGATTCCTGCCCACAGTAGTAGATATAAGGGTCATCTAAGTTAAATTCACCCATTCCACTCCGTCTTAGTTCGCTGATTCCTAGAATGTCGACGTTCACTCTTGCCATCTCCTGTTTGACCACTTCCAATTTGCCTTGATTCATGGACCTAACGTTCCAGGTTCCTATGCAATATTGCTCTTTACAGCATCGGACTTTACTTCTCTCACAGGTCACACCCACAGCTGGGTATAGATTTTGCTTTGGCTCCATCCCATCATTCTTTCTGTAGTTATTTCTCCACTGATCTCCAGTAGCACTGATCTCCCTACCGACCTAGGGAGTTCATCTTTCAGTGTCCTATCTTTTTGCCTTTTCATACTGTTCATGGGGTTCTCAAGGCAAGACTACTGATGTGGTTTGCCATGCCCTTCTCCAGTGGACCGCATTCTGTCAGACCTCTCCACCATGACCTGTCTGTCTTGGGTGGCCCCACACGGCATGGCTTAGTTTCATTGATATAGACAAGGCTGTGGTCCATGTGATCAGATTAGCTAGTTTTCTGTAGTTATAGTTTCAGTGTGTCTGCCCTCTGATGCCCTCTCACAACACCTACCATCTTATTTGGCTTTCTCTTACCTTGGACTTGGGGTATCTCTTCACAGCTGCTCCAGCAAAGTGCAGCCATTTCTCCTTACCTTGGACAAGGGGTATCTACTCACGACGGCCCCTCCTGTCCTTGAAAGTAGAGTAGCTCCTCTCAGCCCTCCTGTGCCCATGCAGCCGCCGCTCCTTGGACCTGGGGTAACTCAGTCCTGAATATTCTTTGGAAGGACTGATGTTGAAGCTGAAACTCTGATACTTTGTCCACCTGATGCGAAGAACTGACCCATTTGGAAAAACCCTGATGCTGGGGAAGATTGAGGGTGGGAGGAGAAGGGGAAGACAGAGGATGAGATGGTTGGATGGCATCACTGATGCCACTGAACAAGAGTTTGAGTAAACTCCGGGAGCTTGTGATGGACAGTGAGGCCTAGCGTGCTGCAGTCCATGGAGTCACAAAGTGTCGGACACGACTGAGTGACTCAATTGAACTGAAATGAACTGATGGTTGGAAGAAACATCAGATATCATCTTGTGACCTTCCCACACATGTCATCGAGAGATAAGATATAGAAACAACATACTCATCTCACACAGGGTGATAGTGGTGAGTTGAATGTTTTCATCAACTGTTGGTGTCTTATCATAGATTGGCTAAAAAGTTTCTGAGAGACAGTCAGAAAAGAGGAAAGATCCTCAAAGAACACAAAGCACAGGTCAGTTTTGAAAAAGGAAAATTTAGATACTCAGCAGTATGGAGCTGAAATGAATCTTCAGGGTCATCTAATCCTTGGATGGCACATGATGTCACTGCCCTATTCTTATTCAAGACAGACATTGCTAATCAATGATTGCACCCTTCTCTTGTGTCTAGGCATAACTTCAAAAACTCTTTCATCAGTGATTTAGGCAGTAGCTGCCAACTGAATATAGATGACATTTTTTTTTTTTTTTGCCATTTCTGCAATAGTCCAGCTTCCTCATTTTACAAGTTGCAGAAGCCAAGGCCAAGATAGATTTGATTAAACTAGGACTAAAGTACAGTTTTCATAATCTTAGGCATGTACCCATTTTCAGAATATCACGTGACCTAGCACAAAGTTTGACACAAAGAGATGTGTTCTTTTTTGGGGCATTTTAAGTGGATCAAAAAAGAACATTATTGATAGGGATTGAGGGGGTGGGGCTGAAAGAGGAGAAGGAGGCCCTATCTATGGCAGTAATCCATTTGATGTTGTTGTTGTTCAGTCATCCAGTTGTGTCCATCTCTTTATGACCCCATGGACTGCAATATGCCAGGCCTCCCTGTCCCTTACCATCTTCCAAACCTGGCCCAAGTTTATGTTCATTACATCAATAATGCCATCTAGCCATCTCATCCTCTGATGCCCTCTTCTCCTTTCTGCCCTCAGTTTTTCCCAGCATCACTGACTTTTTCAATGAGTCGGCTGTTTGCATCAGGTGACCAAATTAATAGAGCTTCAGCATCAGTCCTTCCAATGAATATTTGGGGTTGATTTCCTTTAATCAACCAGTTTGATTCCTTTAATCAACTGGTTTTATCTCCTTGCTGTCCAAGGGACTCTCAGGAGTCTTCTCCAGCACCATAGTTTGAAGGCATCAATTCCTTGGTGGTCTGCCTTCTTTATGGTCCAGTTTTCACAACCGTACATGACCACTGGGAAGATAGTAGCCTTGGCTACATGGACCTTTGTTGGCAGAGTAATATCTCTGCTTTTCAACACATTGTCTAGGTTTGTCATCACTTTCTAACCAAGAAGCAATCATCTTCTTATTTCATGCCTGCAGTCACCATCTAGAGTGATTTTAGAGCCCAAGAAGAGGAAAATTGTCACTGCTTCCACATTTTCCCCTTCTATTTGCCATGAATTAATGGGACCAGGTGCCTTGATCTTATTATTTTTTTTTTATTTAATGTTAAGTCGACTTTTTCACTCTCTTCCTTCACCATCATCAAGAGGTTCCTTATTTCCTCTTAGCTTTCTGCCATTAGAGTCATATCATCCACATATCTGAGCTTGTTGATGTTTCTCCCACCTATCTTGATTCCAGCTTATAACCCATCCAGCCCAGCATTTCTCATGATGTGCTCAGCGTATTAGTTAAATAAACAGGGTGACAACAAACTACCCTGTCGTACTCTTTTCTCAACCCTGAACCAATCAATTGTTCCATACAGAATCCTAACTGTTGCTTCTTGACCTGCATACAGATTTCTCAGGAGGCAGGTAAGATGGTCTGGTATTTCCATCTCTTTAAGAGCTTTCCACAGTTTCTTATGATCCACACAGCCAAAGGCTTTAACATAGTTGATGAGACAGAGGTAGATACTTTATTTCAATAATTACTCTAGCTTGGGAATAGATGGAGATGAAAGGATTGGCTTGGTTAAAGGAGAGAAGCAAGAAACAAGAAATGTAGTCCTTAATGTAGAGATAATTTTACATTTTAAATATCTCCTTCCAGAGAAAACTCTAATTCAAAAATATTTACACACCCCAATGTTTATAGCAGTACTTTTTTACATGGAAGCAATGTAAATATCCACTGAAAGATGAATGGATAAAGAAGATGTGATATATATACACAGTGGAATATTAGCCATAAAAAGAATGAAATAATGCCATCTGTAGCAACATCGATGGACCTCGAGATTATGAGTTTAAGTGAAGTAAGTCTGAAAGAGAAAGACAAATATTGTATGATTTCACTTATTCGTGGAATCTAAAAAAAAAAGATACAAGTGAACTTATTTATAAATCAGAAACAGACTCACAGGCATAGATAACAAACTTATGGTTACCAAAGGGAAAAGGGAGAGAAAGAATGAATTAGGAGTTTGGGATTAACATATACACACTACTATAAAATAAACAAGGACCTACTGTATCACATAGGGAACTATATTCAATATTTTGTAATAACTTTAAAAAGTCTCTTTGATTAGTTAGCATAAACACTATAGATATATGGAACATAAATACAGAAAGACATTTAAGGTGATCAATCTGGGGAATGGTGAGGCTGAATGATTCCTAACCCAACTCCGTTTCTCCTGCCTCAGTGCTTCAGAGCACAGAAAGGTGAATTCTGGACTAGGAGTCCCTGATGTGCTGGTGATACTAGGCAAATATCTTCATCTCTTAGACCCTAGGATGACTTGTTCATAAAGTGGCAGAGTCAGGACTCAAATTTCTCTGATGCTGCACAAAGTCTCATGAAAGAAGGGGCTTGTCTGAGGAAAAAATGAGTTGCTCGTGGTAGAAGGACAGGCAAAAGGTATAGGGAGCCGTCTGGGGGAATCTGAGTGGGGATCTTCCTGCTGCTCCTCTGAGGGTGGCTCTCTCTGAGCTGGGGCTCCTGGGGATGTCCCAGGAAAGATTGCCACTCTGGTTAGAATGGGCATGCGTGCTAAGTCATTTCAGTTATGTCTGACTCTTTGTGACCCCATTACCTTGAATGTAATGGGATGGGATGGTTATACTCTTCATCATGGCCCCTGCACTGCACATATGGATAGCGACAGCAAAGTTAAGAAAAAGCAGCATTAGACAGTTGTCTTGAAGAGATCAAATCATACATTTATCAAATATCTATCACCTACTGGTTCTTAACCTCAGGCAGGGCATAGCCCAGCAGGAAAAGACAGGTATGTAAAAGAGCATCTAGCTTTACTTTGCCCTGTCTCACTTTTCTCAGTTTATCCTTTTAGTTAAAAGCATAGATCTGGAGCCAGCCCTCCCAGTTTGAGTGCTAGTTTCACTATTTACACCTTGGTGGTCTGGACATACATGCTAAGTAGCTTCAGCTATGTCAGACTCTTTGTGACCCCATGGACTGTGTAGCCCACCAGGCTCCTCTGTCCATGAGATTCTCCAGGCAAGAATACCAGAGTGGATTGCCATACCCTGTTCCAGGGGATATTCCCCACTCAGGGATTGAACTCATGTCTCCTGCATCTCCTGCATTGGCAGGTGTGTTCTCTACCATGAGTGCCACCTGGGAAGCCCAGTCCCTTTAACTTCTCTGTGACTCAGTTTCTCCATCAAAAAAGTAGGCACAGTAACACTACCTACCTAACAGGGCTGTTGTGAAGATTGAATGAGGTTTAGAAAGTAGTATTGACACCCATTAGGAGACTAACACATATACACTACAACGTATAAAATAGATCACGAATGGGAGGCTGCTGTAGAGCACAGGGAACTCTGCTCAGTGCTCTATGGTGACCTAGATCCAAAAAGAGGGGATATCTGTCTATGTGTAGCTGGTTCACTTTGCTGTACCACAGAAATTAATACAACACTATAAAGCAACTATACTCCAATAAATTTTTTAAAAATAGTTATTGGCACTGAGTAAACAAATAGAAGTCTTTTCTAGTTTTCTATTGTTGCTACGTTGCATGTTTCTTTGTAAGTTACCATAAAGTCTTTGGTCTATCTGTCTATCTATCTGTAGTGGTACAGGGTGAAAAAATCTACAACAAGTGTGTATGTGAGGACTCCGAGAGCACAGTAGTCACTTACGAACCCAGTCTGGGCAGAGGTACATAGTCCTATCACATCTTCTTATCTACTCTCAACCCCGCTCTGTACCGTGGACCTCCCTGGGTGAGGCCAGGGATACCTCAGGATTCATGTCCAACCCCTGTCTGGATCATCAACCCTTTTGTTTCACCTTTTGTAAAAGGTGAAATAAGAGTTGTGAAAGGAGCAGGAAGCCCAGAGCCTGCGGCTGCTCAGGCCCAGGGCTAAGCCTCTTGAGAACACCATTCCAGACAGCAAAAATCACACTCAGAAGATAATAGAGAAAAGTTTTTAGATAGAACCAGAAGCGATGTATAAAATCAAAAGAACTGAAACAAAAACAAATTTTCAGAGGCAACTTGTTTCACATTTTCTGTGAAAACTTGTTTGGTGTCAGGCCTCGCACAGTCCATCTAGGAAGCTGGGGCTTGCCTTGATAAAAAAGCATTTGGGTATTTTAGGGTAGAAAGACCTATGAGCTGGAAGAGAGCTGACCTCAGACAGGAGAATGGCCAACTCTAGGCTGCTTAACCTACAAACAGAGCCCCGGACTCCCCTTCTTGACAACCACCATCTCTTTTTCAGCACAGCTGGTTTTAGAACCAGAGTCAGAACTATTTGGGCCCTGTTCCAAAGCTGTGGTGAAGCTGTCTCTAGGTTCCACTTCATGGCCACCACAGGCCAAGCCAAGAAGGCAGCAGGTGGAAGCTGCACCCACTCATGGGCTTTTCTTTCATACCTGACTCACTTTACACAGTCCCTCACTCCTGCTCCAGGCATCACCCCTCACATTAACTACTGGCACCAAGTTCTCACCTCAGGCTGTGCTTCCAGAAGAACCCCAACAGAGACAAACAGCAACTTAATTTTCCTTCACTTCCTGCCCATGTGTGAAAAGGCAGTTTCCAGTCTGACATGGAAGGAGCTTAGAAGTCACCACTCCCATCCCTACAACAAGAAAAAAACTGAACAAACAAGATCAACAACTCTTCTTAGATTCATGAGAGCAAACCACTCCCCTGAAAACTGGAGGGACAGGTGGGGGGTACAGAGGATCACTGCTTTTTGCTGTCAAATGCTCAGAAGCATAAGCAACCACAGGAAATAGTAGCAGCAGGAACTGGAGTCTTAATGGCCAAGAATGGGAATTTAAAAAATCCAGGGGGCCCAGACTTAAGGTGTGGGAGTGTTTCCAGCCTTTTGTGAGTTTTCTCTCCAGGAAAAACTCACTAGGAAGATGGAAAAGTTTTCCTGTGCTTCTGCCAGGGAAGGAGGAAAAAAAGCATTTTTCAAAACACCTAGAACTCTGTTCTTTAAGTCTGCCTTTAAGTAAAACTGTTTCACTGGAGCATGACACATTTGGATTTTACAAAAGCCTAGCTGACCTGGGGGATGAGAACTATCCAAATGCTGGTCCTTCCATCCTTCACTGTGGGGGATGAGATGATTCCTCTGCTTTTCAGCTCAGTAATGAGTACAAAGCCCACCAAACCTTCAGTGCCGAGGATGCTGAGCCTGGCATACACTTAGGGTGAGGCTACCTCTGTGCTGCTTTCCAGGAGAGGAGCCAGGTCCCACAAAGGTCAAACTAATTCTCTATTCATTTCATAATACCTGATGGAGGAATAAAGAATTCAGCTATCAAGATTTCTAAACATACAACTAGAATCATTAAACCACCAAGCCACAGAAGAGATTTTAAAGGGCCTCTCAGGTCTATTCTTTACTTCCTTGCTTTGTAATGGTTAACATTTGAATTACGAGTTAAAATTCAGATACTATTTCTAGACCGACTCACGGAGAAAGGCATTGGACTTAAAATTAGAAGACAAGGGTATAGATTCCACCTCTAATACTTATTGAGTTACTTAAAATCATTGAAACTTTAATGTCTTCATCTACCAAATGGAAATAATAATACCCATTTCATTAGGTTTAATGGTATATATACTAATATGTTTTAGATGTGAACCATAACTACAAAATATCAGATAATATTTAAAAAAAAAGAAACTATATAGAGGCTTGAAATAGTAGCTCTTGGATGGAATAGAACCTTTGAACTGGATATATAAAGGGTAAGAAAGAGATAAGGACCTTTATTTGTAAAGGAGAGAGATATATAAGACCAAGAACCTAGAAGATATCTTTATCTTAGATATGTTTATCACCATATTGTTGTTGTTCTTGCAATAGCCCAATGGCTTATGACTCTTAATAAGGAATGTTTCAGAACAGATGTGTATAATGGAGCTTTGTAAAATCTGGAAGTCCAGGCTGACCTCTGGAAATTCTGATTCTGCATATCTGGGGATGGGATTTCCAAGAATGATACCAAAATACTCTCCTGCATAAAACTCAGTATAAATTAAAAGTCTGAGACTCAGGAAGCTTGAGCAAATCCTAAGATCTAACATGCTGCTGTTGTTTAGTCGCTAACTCACATCTGACTCCTTTGTGACCCACCTAGCCCATCAGGCTCCTCTGCCCATGGAATTTCCCAGGCAAGAATACTCTAGTGTGTTGCCATTTTCTGCTCCAGGGGATCTTCCTTACCGAGGGATCAAACCCACATCTCCTGTATTGCAGGTGGTTTCTTTACTGCTGAGCCAAGATCTAACACACAAGTAGCAGAGATAGGAAGTGAATCAAGGTATTTTAAATCCCACTTGTGTGCTTTTTTTCCACTGTGCAATTCTGGAAAGCAAGGTCAGTCTTCATTAGTTATTATGGCTGAGCTGATCCAGCACCAGAAAGCTGCTTGCTCTCTGATGGATGGAGGCCAAGAGACAGCCACAGTCCTAATGTAAGAATTTAATTAACGGCAGCACACACTGGAATCCAGTGTGTGGATTACAAAAACGAAGGCAGACCATCCAGGACCACGGCAACAAGATGCAGGAGACGCCACAAAGTCTGCTACTGTTCACACTAATAAGCCGAACTGGCTTCTCACCTCTGCAGCTTTGGTCTGGCCATGAAAGTATAGCTCAGGCTTCACTGAGAGCCCCAGGGCCTCTCCTGACGTCAGTGAGAATTTTCAACCTGTACAAAGAGCAACCAGGACCCCAGGTCAGGAGCAGGAAACAAGCAGACTCAAAGCCACAGACTCACCCAGGGGTGGTTTGGTGACTTCATGGAAGGACTCCTGATCGTGACCTCAATGTAGGTATTTTGCAAAGATTTGGCATTGCCACCCTACAGGATAGTTCATGAGATTCATGCTGGAGTAGTTTTACAATATAACCTAGAGTCTTCCACTGAAGTTATTGATTTCACTGGAGTTCATTGTGACAGGCTGTTTTTGTATCTGTCCTTGGGGTACTCTTCATTCTCAGCTACAAGATTGAAGATCAGGTTTTCCATTGTTGTTGCAGAAAAAGAGGTCAAAGCTATAGCTCTCCTTGCCAGCTCTTCAGAGAATTTTTTTTTCATTTCATTTTTAAAAATCCAGATACATTATAACCCTGATTCAATGAGGAGGAGTCTGTCTGGCCTGTGATCACTTTTAATTACAAGGTATAAGTTGCAAGTGTCAGGTCTGAAGAGAGAGATCAGTGAGGGCAGCTACTTCAGAACAAAACCTGCCCTGTACATGACCAGCTCCAAAGATGGAGAGGTTGGGAGATTATAGGTGATGAATGCTGCTTAAGGCATCAGCGCTGTTGCACTATTTTCTCTCCCTGCCCTTCCCTTATAGTCCCACGATTTATAATGCTCTGTCATGTCCAATCTCGGTCACGGCATGATGATTGTCATAAGGCTGTAAACACTCTGAGGTTTTACTTTCTTGTGTGTTTTCTCACACTTTGTATTTGTTATAATCCATGTCACCCAATAATGAATTGATTTTTTTTTAATCTATTTTTTTGTTCTTGTTAAGCTCCTGAGGTTTGGGGAATGAATATTCAGAGTACTGATATGTGGAACTGAGCTGAAAAATTATTCTGGCGTAGATATTTAGAGAGAAGAAAATGAGATATTATTCCAGGGAATTTGATAAACATCATTCAGTTCAGTTGCTCAGTTGTGTCCGACTCTGCAACCCAATGGACTGCAGCATGCCAAGCCTCCCTTTCCATCACCAACTCCCAGAGTTTACTCAAACCCATGTCCATTGAGTCGGTGATGCCATCCAACCATTTCATCCTCTGTTGTCCCCTTCTCCTCCTGCCCTCAATCTTTCCCAGCATCAGGGTCTTTTCCAATGAGTCAACTCTTCACATGAGGTGGCCAAAGTATTGGCGTTTCAGCTTCAACATCAGTCCTTCGAATGAATATTCAGGACTGATTTCCTTTAGGATGGACTGGTTGGATCTTCTTGCAGTCCAAGGGACTCTCAAGAGTCTTCTCCAACACCACAGTTCAAAAGCATCAATTCTTCAGCGCTCAGCTTTCTTCACAGTCCAACTCTCACATCCGTACATGACTACTGGAAAAACCATAGCCTTGACTAGACAGACTTTATTGGCAAAGTAATGTCTCTGCTTTTTAATATTCTATCTAGGTTGGTCATAACTTTCCTTCTAAAGAGTAAGCATCTTTTAAATTCGTGGCTACAGTCACCATCTGCAGTGATTTTGTAGGCCCCCAAAATAAAGTCAGCCACTGTTTCCACTGTTTCTCCATCTATTTGCCATGAAGTGATGGGATTGGATGCCATGATTTAGTTTTCTGAATGTTGAGCTTTAAGCCAGCTTTTTCACTCTCCTCTTTCACTTTCATCAAGAGGCTCTTTAGTTCTTCTTCACTTTCTGCCATAAGGGTGCTGTCATCTGCATATCTGAAATTATTGATATTTCTCCCGGCAATCTTGATTCCAGCTTGTGCTTCATCCAGCCCAGCATTTCTCATGATGTACTCTACATAGAAGTTAAATAAGCAGGGTGACAATATACTTGGATGCAATCTCAAAAATGACAGAATGATCTCTGTTCATTTCCAAAGCAAACCATTCAATATCACGGTAATCCAAGTCTATGCCCTGACCAGTAATGCTGAAGAAGCTGAAGTTGAATGGTTCTATGAAGACCTACAAGACCTTTAGAACTAATATCCGAGAAATATGTCCTTTTTATTATAGGTGACTGGAATGCAAAAGTAGGAAGTCAAGAAACACCTGGCGTAACAGGCAAATTTGGCCTTGGAATACAGAATGAAGCAGGGCAAAGGCTACTAGAGTTTTGCCAAGAGAACGCACTGGTAATAGCAAACATCCTCTTCCAAAAACATAAGAGAAGACTACACATGGACATCACCAGATGGTCAACACTGAAATCAGATTGATTATATTATTTGCTACCAAAGATGGAGAAGCTCTATACAGTCAGCAAAAACAAGACTGGGAGCAGACTGTGGCTCAGATCATGAACTGCTTATTGCCAAATTCAGACTTAAATTGAAGAAAGTAGGGAAAACCACTAGACCATTCAGGTATGACCTAAATCAAATCCCTAATGATTATACAGAGGAAGTGACAAATACATTCAAGGGATTAGATCTGATAGACAGATTGTCGGAAGAACTATGGATGGAGATTTGTGACACTGTACAGGAGGCAGTGTTCAAGACCATCCCCAAGAAAAAGAAATGCAAAAAGGCAAAATGGTTGTCTGAGGAGGTCTTGTAAATAGCTGACAAAGGAAGAGAAGTTAAAGGCAAAGGAGAAAAG
Source organism: Giraffa tippelskirchi (assembly GCF_054371585.1). NCBI lineage: Eukaryota > Metazoa > Chordata > Mammalia > Artiodactyla > Giraffidae > Giraffa > Giraffa tippelskirchi. The sequence continues at coordinate 155,471,315 of NC_137276.1, read as the reverse complement.
GAAAGATATACCCATTTGAATGCAGAGTTCCAAAGAATAGCAAGGAGAGATAAGAAAGCCTTCCTCAGTGATCAGTGCAAAGAAATAGAGGAAAACAACAGATTGGGAAAGACTAGAGATCTCTTCAAGAAAATTACAGACACCAAGGGAACATTTCATGAAAAGATGGGCTCGATGAAGGACAGAAATGGCATGGACCTAACAGAAGCAGAATATATTAAGAAGAGGTGGCAAGAATACACAGAAGAACTGTACAAAAAAGATCTTCACTCAACTAGAGCCAGATATCCAGGAATGTGAAGTCAAGTGGGCCTTAGAAAGCATCACTACGAACAAAGCAAGTGGAGGTGATGGAATTCCAGTTGAGCTATTTCAAATCCTGAAAGATGATGCTGTGAAAGTGCTGCACTCAATATGCCAGCAAATTTGGAGAACTCAGCAGTGGCCACAGGACTGGAAAAAGCCGGTTTTCATTCCAATCCCAAAGAAAGGCAACGCCAAAGAATGCTCAAACCACCACACAACTGCACTCATGTCACACGCTAGTAAAGTAATGCTCAAAATTCTCCAAGCCAGGCTTCAGTAATATGTGAACCGTGAACTTCCAGATGTTCAAGCCGGTTTTAGAAAAGGCAGAGGAACCAGAGATCAAATTGCCAACATCTGCTGGATCACTGAAAAAGCAAGAGAGTTCCAGAAAAACATCTATTTCTGCTTTATTGACTATGCCAAAGCCTTTGACTGTGTGGATCACAATACATTGTGGAAAATTCTGAAAGAGATGGGAATACCAGACTACCTGACCTGCCTCTTGAGGAACCTGTATGAAGGTCAGGAAGCAACAGTTAGAACTGGACATGGAACTACCGACTGGTTCCAAATCGGGAAAGGAGTGCGTCAAAGCTATATATTGTCACCCTGCTTATTTAACTTCTATGTAGAGTACATCATGAGAAATGCTGGGCTGGATGAAGCACAAGCTGGAATCAAGATTGCCGGGAGAAATATCAATAATTTCAGATATGCAGATGACACCACCCTTATGGCAGAAAGTGAAGAAGAACTAAAGAGCCTCTTGATGAAAGTGAAAGAGGAGAGTGAAAAAGCTGGCTTAAAGCTCAACATTCAGAAAACTAAATCATGGCATCCAATCCCATCACTTCATGGCAAATAGATGGAGAAACAGTGGAAACAGTGGCTGACTTTATTTTGGGGGCCTACAAAATCACTGCAGATGGTGACTGTAGCCACGAATTTAAAAGATGCTTACTCTTTAGAAGGAAAGTTATGACCAACCTAGATAGAATGTTAAGAAGCAGAGACATTACTTTGCCAACAAAAGTACGTCTAGTCAAGGCTATGGTTTTTCCAGTAGTCATGTATGTATGGACGTGAGAGTTCGACAGTGAAGAAAGCTGAACGCCGCAGAACTGATGCTTTTGAACTGTGGTGTTGGAGAAGACTCTTGAGAGTCCCTTGGGCGGCAAGGAGATCCAATCTATCCATCCTAAAGGAGATCAATTCTGGGTGTTCATTCGAAGGACTGATGTTGAAGCTGAAACTCCAATACTTTGGCCACCTCATGTGAAGAGTTGACTCATTGGAAACAACCCTAATGCTGGGTAGGATTGGGGGCAGGAGGAGAAGGGGACGACAGAGGATGAGATGGTTAGATGGCATCACTGACTCGATGGACATGGGTTTGGGTAGACTCTGGGAGTTGGTGATGGATAGAGAGGCCTGGCGTGCTGCAATTCATGGGGTCGCAAAGAGTCGGACACGACTGAATGACTGAACTGAACTGAACTGATTTAACAATAAGTAGAATTTTTGGATCATGGTGACTAAATTTAGTGGAGATTGCCTAATTTATACAAAGAGGTTAAGCCTATTCATAACTGCCACATGTATGAGTTCCTATTACTTTACATTGACACTGATACAAGATATGGCTATTCTTTTTAATTGTAATCATTCTAGCGAATGTGTAGTGATATCTTCCAGTGGTTTCAATTTTGTATCTCAGGGATTAGTATTGAAATTGGGTGCTTTTTCATACATTAATTTCTTACAAATTTTCATCTTTTGTGAAATGCTTATTCAAAACTCTTGCTAACTCTTGGATTATCAGCCATTTTCTTGTTGATTTGTTTTATAACTTTATTGTTGGATATGAGGGCTTCCCTGATAGCTCAGTTGGCAAAGAATCCACCTGCAATGCAGGAGACCCTGGTTCCATTCCTGGGTCAGGAAGATCCGCTGGAGAAGGGATAGGCTACCCACTCTGTATTCTTGGGCTTCCCTTGTGGCTCAGATGGTAAAGAACCTGCCTGCAATGTGGGAGACCTGGATTTGATCCCTGGGTTGGGAAGATCCCCTGGAGAAGGGAAAGGCTACCCACTCCAGTATTCTGGACTGGAGAATTCTATGGACTGTATAGTTCACGGGGTCGCAAAGAGTTGGACATGACTGAGTGACTTTCACTTTCACTTTGGATATGAATCCCTTAAAAAAACATTCTCCCACTCTTTGGCTTGTATTTTCACTCTCTCAATGGCGTCTTCTGATGAGTGTAATTTCTTCATTTTCTCAAAAATTTTTTCTCAAAATTTTTCTCAAATTTTTCATTCTTTTATTATATGATTATTGCTTTCATGTCCTTTTGCTTTTATTATTTAGTTAGTTTTGACTGCATCACACAGTTTTCAGGATCTTAGTTCCCCAACCTGGGATTGAATTTATGTCTGATGCCATAGAAGCTGAGAGTCCAAACCACTGGACAGCCAGGGAATTCCCCTTTTATGTGCTTTTAAAGGAAAATTTACCTTCCTTAATGTATAAAAATATTTGCCTGTTTTGTCTTGTAAAATGTTTTCTTGTTTGTCTTCCACATTTAGATCTCAAATTATCTTGGAATTAATTTTTGCATATGTTGTGAGGTAGGGGTCCAGCTAATACCATTTAGTGAAAAAAAAAACTGCTCTTCTTCTACTGGTCTGAATTGTCACTTATATATCAAACATCCATATGTACTGGAGTCTGTCTCTAGGCTCTCTATTCTAGTCCATTGGCTTCTTATCCTGTGCTAAATTTACACTGTTTAATAGCTATAATGTTTACATAATTATTAATATTATGTAATTTAAATATTATACTGTTAATTTTTACTTATTACATATTACTTATTAAATATTACATTGTTTTAATACCTTATAATAAGTCTTCATATTTTTACAGCATGTCTTCTTGCCTTGGTTTCTTTTTCAAAAGTATCCTGGCTATGCTTGACTCTTCATATTTTCATATAAATTTTATAATCAACTTATAAAGATAAGCTTTGATATTATCACAAACATGATCATAACACTTTAAGACTCTGATTGGGATTGTATTACATATTTAGATCAATTTGGAAGAAATGTTATGTTACAGTAGGTCTTCGGTTCTTGAGTATATTGTATCTCTCCATTTAGTTTGGTCTTCCTTAATGTTTCAGCAAATTTATGCTTACTTGCAGAGAGGTTTGAACGGCTTTGTTAGATTTTATCCTAGATAGTTCATATTTTTATGTCCTTATAAATGATACACTTTTAGAATTTTATGTTTTAACTGGATACATTTGATTTTTGTACATTGTATATGCTCATGGTCCCTCAAGAAGAGACCCTTAGAATGCTTTCTTTCATTCTATCCTCTTTCTGCCTGCTAAGATGAATTTTTACTCTGAGTTGCTTAAACATTTATTGCAGTATTCTATTATAAGAAACTTGATTTATACTTAAAAATGAGATTTACTGAATTCATTGAATATCAGTATTTTTCTTACATATTTTATCTTCCCCAATCTGATATTTTTTCCTACTGCCATTTTAATAGAAAAGGCATACTTCTTCAAATCCTTTGTAAGAAGTCCATGGCTTAATGCTTTTTGAGTCCTTGAAGTTCTTGGTTGGAAAACCAAAGAATTACAGTCCTTTTCCACTGATATTCTTTAACTATTTCTCAATGTCTTCTAGTGTCCAGCGCTGTGATAGGAACTCTAATGTCAAAATAACTATCTTGCCCTTGTAAGTAAGCTCTTCTCTCTTTCTGAAAGGTTTATAATATGTATTTTATATTCTTGGAAATTAACATTTTCACCAGAAAATACTTGTTTATATTATTTTTATTAATCTTGTATATAATTCTGTGACTTTTAATCTAAAAATGTTGGTCATTTATTCAGCTTCAGAAAATTTTATTTTTATTTTTTAGTGTAATTCCTCCATTCTTTCCTTTTTTTCCTCTTGAGCTGCTTGTCTTTGTCAATTATGCATCCTGAGTCTCTCTTCATTTTGTCTCTCACTTTTAGTAATAATTTTCATTCATTTTTCCAAAATATATTCTGAATATATTTTTAAGTCTATTTTTGAGATCAATAATTCAGTTTTCTGTCCTTCCATATATTTTTACTCCTTCTGGATTGTTTTAACTTCAGAAACTATTTTTTAAATTATTTTCCTAATAATTAAATATTTTTCCTAATAAAAAGAGAGCTGTCTCTCTTTGATAATATCTTCTTGAATCTCATTGAAAATTTGTATCAGAGAGTTCTCTTTCTTGCTCTCTTGCCTCTATTCTGTTTAAACAGGCTCCACTTTATTGATTTCTCAATGCTATAGTTCCTCATTTAGGCTTCTCATTCTTTCAAATATCCAGTGTTTCTTTCTTCTTCTCTTTCTCCTTCTCTTTCTTCTTCTCTCTCTCCTTCTCTTTCTTCTTCTTCTTTTCTTCTTTAGCTTCTTCTGTATATGTGCTTTTTTATTTCTTATGGAAACAGGCCTAGACCTGCCAGCACCATCAGCCAGCGTAGGTTCCTTCACAATACTGATATCAGGCTGTTGTTGACTTGAAAGTATTAGACTCTTTCCAAGTAGATCAACAGCAAAGGGTAGACAAACTAGGATTCCTGAATTCAGATAAAGGACAGACCACTGAGTTCATAAAGTTGTCCAGGTTCATGAGAAGACAAACGGGGCACTGGAAAAGATCAATGCCCCTCAGCTGGCTGGCCCACCAGGATAGCTGATGCCAGTAGGGTCAGCTCCTCCTGGGATCAAACACGCAGTAACTGAAAGACTTGCTTTTCCTGGACTTTGCTCCTTCCTCACTGAGATGCAAGCCATTGCCCATGGCAAGCAAATCCCAGGTGGCTACCTGAATCATCTCCATGGAAACTGAGACTGTAATAAGGCCAGTGGGACCTCTTCCAGGCTTCCTTGCTTCCCAGAACTTTGTTCACAGGGTTAAGCAATCTCAAAGGAGTACTGACACAGGGAATGAGTTCAAAACATACACTTTGAATATTTCAGTTTCCCTTTACTTTTTCAGAAAAAAAAAAAAAATATATATATATATATATATACTTTCATTATTTTAAAACTGAAGGCAAAAATAGCTTTTATTTCTTAAAAAGGGAGCTCATGGCATAGTAGAATAACCTCATGTGCCAAGTCCAATACCCTAAACAAGATTCATGACTTAGAGCCATCCAGGCCTATGTTCCCCCACAGTGAAGTAGAGGTGATGGAACCAAGGGGCCCAGGCCTCTTCCAAACAACCTTTGCAAATCAAACACTATAAATGTGAAGATACTTTCTTGGAAGTAAATCACCATGAAAATGCAAGCCGGTATTACTGTTAATATCAATGAGAATTCAAGTTATAATTAAAAAGAAATGGGCTGCCTCATATAGCAATAAAACTCCCTGTCAGTGAAAGCATGTGTGGAAAGTTGCACAGCCCTCACTTAGAGATATTTGGCTAGATGGATGAATCAGACATTAGAATCATTAATCTCTGAGACCCTTTTCAATTTTCTAAAAGTCTGTGATTCATTCAGCACTTGGAAATAACATAGCCCTGGGAACTGAAATCTTCCTGAAGTTAAACTCAGCTCCATAAATGTGAAATCAAGTAGGACCAAATATATATTTCAAATTGGGATAAAGTATGGCCTTGATATGCGGCTAATGCACACAGACTTCTCTCTCACTAATAACAGAAAAAAATGTCAGCGGGAATTCTTCAGTAAAATGACTAGCTGCAGCCCATGGTCCTCATCCTGGCAGGTGGACAGAGTGATGGATCCCAGGATTAATTAGCAAAACTTGCCAAATTCTCTCTTGAGCTCCAGGCTCCAAGGCCACCTACTCCTGCTGCCTCCTAGGCATAGAATTCCAGTCTCCAATCTGTGCCTAGATAAGGTATAAACAGATGAGTTCATAGGCTACAAGTTATCAAGAAAAACCATCCACCCATAAGCAAATGAAACCTGAGCAAGAATCACATCTCTGTCAATTATCATATCCAATATATTCTGAAAACTAATGAGCCTGTTAAGCTTCCACTGGAAACTGACAATAGAGCCCCATCATCATGAAACAAAGTATCCCAATAAAAAAAGAAAGGGAAAAGGAAATCTGGCTGTTGAGGCTTTTCTTGATTTACTTGATCGCTTAATTCAACCAACACTTAGCAAGAACACATTATGTGTTGAAGCACTTGGCTCAGCACCATGGAGGGGATCCAGAAAAGAACTGGTGACATGTTCTATCTCTAAGATATTTATGGTAATGTACAAACTATGTCAACAAACTATGACAAAGTAGAAAATAACCATGATAAGTAGAAGCAGAGAAAGATGAAGAGGTGAGTGGGACATGTGGGACATGGGAAGCTTATTTCTCACTGAGAGGTTCAGGGAACTTTTCTTGGACAATCAGTATGTGAGTTCAATACTGAGGAATGAAGAGACTACAGATGTGCCAGAATAAAGGTGAGCCAAGCCCCAGGGGCCGGTAAAGATGTGGGACGTCCTTGGGCAAGGTGATAATAATGGAATTTGTCAAGTGCTTACTGTATATCAGGTGCCATGCCAAGCTCTTTAAAACAAATAATTTCGTTAAACTGGGAAAGCTGAAGCACAGAGAGCTTCTTTGAATTCACACAGCTTAGAGGTGATAGAATTGATTCAACATCTGGGTAGAGGTTATAGGAGAGTATGTAAAAGTCACTGATGATAGAGCAAGAGGCTATTGAATGCCAAGCTTAGGAGACCAATGTGTCCAGCTCTTGATATATTCATCCCAGATGTTGTTATTGAAAAGATTCAACACAAGTTATTGACCAAATTTTCCACTCATCACAGTGATTTGGGAAATCTTGAAGAGTTAGACTTCTTTGACAGAGTGAAAATAGTCAACTATTACTTTCTTCCCTACATGGTTCTTAGCTCTAAATTCAGCAGAACTCTGAGACAAACTAAGGAAAAGCTACTGTAGGTTGGAACCACTTGACTTCGGCAGAGAAGGAATAAGGACTCTGGTGAGAGTTTCTTCATGAAATAGATAACTGAGTAGTGTACAGTGAAGTCCCACCACTCTGTTCAGACTGAATAAGAAAGTCCCACTATATGAAGAACAGATAGACTAGACTAGAACAAAAGTCCACAAACTTGGGGTCAGCAAACCAAATTCAACTTGATACCTGTTTTTGTAAATAATGTCTTATTGAGACAAATCACTCATTCATTCATGCATGGTTACCTTCATGCAATAACGGCAGTGCTGAGTAGCCGCTACAGAGACTGTGGTGTGCAGACCCTAAAATACCTGGCCCGCTACAGGAAATTTTTGCCAACCTCTAAAACAGAAAAATCAGAACCCTAGCACATTCATATTGGATAGAAGATAATTTAATCCACTGTTTCCTCCCTTCCCCACCATAGCCCACACACACACAGATAAAGAGGCTGAGCTCCATAGAGAGGAAGCGATTTACCTAAAATTACAGAATTGGCCTGGACTGTGATTGGTTCACTAACCATTAGACTCATGTTTCTTCTACCACACCAGTCCTAAAAGACTAGAGTAACTTCTGAACAATTACTCAGTAACTATAACCCAGCATCATGCTCTCTCAGAGTTCCCTGGGGGATGAGAGTAGTAGCAGATGGGGCTGAAAATCCCATTGCCTGGTCCACACCAAGTGTGGTGATAGACCTTATACAGTGGAGTTGGACCTCAATACCCTCTAAAGTTGGCACATCAGGGAAAATCAAGCGGCACCAAAATCCCCTTTAAAATTAAAAATTTAAAAATTCTGGAAGGCCCCCACAACAGACACTGATCCAAACTCTCATTGAGTCCAACACCACCAGTTGGTCATTTGAGGCTGGAACTGATTTCTGCTTTGGGGGGATGCCTCAGCTGCAGTAGCTGGCTTGTGTTCAGCAGCTGTGTTTTTCAAGATGCCTCACAACTCTGAGCAGCACACAGAGAATGAGGAAACGGTAGTCTCTCATCACCCCCATTCACACCTCAGTGTGGCCTGGGGCCTCTGCTTATTGAGTGGGAAGCCAGGAGGCATCCCCACATTATTCAAATAATTTTCCCACTCTGCTTCTCCCTCCAGCTTTTATACTTGAGTGAGTGTAAGATGTGCCTCCACCAGATATTTGAAGTAACTTGAATCAGTGTGTGGTAAAGTTCTCTGTGTAATAGAGATTTCCATGTCAGAGATACGTGTGTGGGGTATGTGTGTGTGTGTGTGTGTGCGCGCGCGCGTGCGTGGAGGGGATTCGGACATGAATGCTCAGAGGTGAGAAATTTTCCCAAACAGGAAAATCTCAGTGGAAATAGCAAAACTTAAAGTGGTTTTTATATCAGAGATTTACAGAATCTTGGAATTAGAAAGTTATTTGGGGGCCAAAGACTCCCAGATCATGCCCAGTGCAGGAATTGTACCTGTGGCACCTTGACTGGCAGCCTCTCCCCAAATCCTCCAGGTGGTATACTCACTATTTCCTGGGGGGAGCCCACTATGTGCTCAAATAACTTCAGTGGTTATGAAATCGCAGAATACATTTTGGGACTCAGTAGAGCATATGTTCTTCTGTCCCAGGGCAGAAAGAATTCAGTGAGAGGTGGAGAGACAAGGAAAGAGTTTATTACTACAGGACTTTTGTGAGAAATACAAGAAGACAGGCAAGGGAGTGCCACCCGAAGAGCTTAGTGGGCTACAGTTTTATAATCAAAGGAAAAGTGGAGAGGGGAAAGACCAACTTCTTCCTCATTTTGGAATAGACATCAAACTTCCATCATCAACTCCTCCACGTTGGGCAGGGGAGTTTTCTTGTTTCTATGTGGTCAAATTAGGACTGTTATGGTGCAATGGAAATGGGCCAAACAGTGGTAATATACTAAAATATGGTAAATCATCTCAGGTTTCAGTATAATGCCACCTTTTCCCTGTATTTTTGTTTTTAGTATGCACAGAGAAGCCTGTCCTAGGAATCATTAACTTACTGACTTCACTGGGAAGGAAGTAGATCTCATTCCACCATCGTTTTACTGTTTGAGGGGCAAGCCTCGTGCTTCTGTTGCATTGGTTTGTTGTTAGGCAAGCCTGCTTTCTTGTAATCATTAACTAACAGGAGTCTCCCATACCTTTTTTCTCTACTTACAATCCCCTAGAGAGATTAACTATTTAATCATCTACTTTGTCCCTTTACTCTGTTCCTATCAGTTAAATATCTACTCTGAATATTAAAATGAGCTTAATAGTTTCTAATCCTATTTTCCAAAGCCACAAAGAATAAGTCCCTTCTCAGTTTCCTCATGATGGTTCTTAGAGTGCCTGCCCAGGTCAATCAGATCCCCTTTCTGTCCTGTCATCCTGGTAGTGAATGGATGGAGTGTGTGTGTGTGTGTGTGTGTGCACCCACACAAATGTACACATGTATAGGGACATGTAAGGGAAGAAGGAGAGGAGAAAATTACAGCAGTTCTGAATTTAAAACCACGTAAAAACCTTGTGAAAGAGGGAGTAGAAAGATGGGCAGACCACCATGTCCAGTTTATGTGCCAAACTAAAAAGGTTGGGCTTTCAGATAGGAGAGTCATACAGCCTGATTGGCAATTTAGATAGATTATTCTTCCTATATTGCAGCGGAGACATTTGCAGGACCAAGACAGGAAGGCCCATTAAGAAAATACTGTGGGAGTCCAAATGAGAGATGATGAGGTCTGATCAAATCAGAGGCACAAAGCTGGAAAAACAGAGACACATTTAAGAAATGTTCAGGAGAGAACTGAACACTTGGTGATGAATGTAGACTTTGAGGTGGGAGGGGTCAGGGATGATGCCAGGGGGTGGTGGGACAGGCAGCAAACGGAACAACTCCAAAAGCCTGCCACTACCAGAAACATTCATTCTGGGGCCATAGAGCCCTCCCAAAGGAGTCTCTGCGGAGAGACAAATGATACATTAACTACGGGAGCTGGCAAGGAGTGAGGAATAGGAAACACTAATCATAGGCCAAGATAATTAACCAGCAGGTCTGGGATCAGCTGCATGTAACCTCGACTCATCTGCTTCTGCAAATGACCAAGGGAGAATGCAAGGGGAAGAGTGTGGGCAGGACATTTTGCAAATGCTAGGGGAGCAGCTGAGCACAGACCTTGGTGACATGAGTTTGACATGCTTGGCACTCTGGCTCGGGTTTCTGGAGCCCTTGGGGTGCCAAATGCACTGCAGCCAGCTGGCCAGTTGTCCAAATGTCACTTATACCTCTAGGTCTCTAATTACTGGGCTCCCCTTTAGCCTTATAGCTACACTCCATTAGGGGGCTTGCTGGCCACATGCACAGGAAATGGATTAGAGGCCATTAGATCATCCAGGTTGAGAAAGGTCAGGTCTTACCTCCTGGGAGAAAAGCCTGAACTCAAGCTTCATAATATGGTGTCTGAAGCAGGAGAAAGATCTCAAGATTGGGAAAGAGGAATACATTCCTGTCCCAGCCAGCTCCATGGTCTTGAGTGAGCAAATCATTTCACTTCACACAGCCTCTGTTTGCTTATCTGTCACCTGGGGCATTGATAATCCCCAACTGAGAAGATCGGGTGATATCAGAGGCATGGGTCCACGCATGTCAAGAGCTGATGCTACTGCTGTAGATGTTAATCACTAACCTGAACATATAGGTGGTAGACTGGGAGGAAGAAACCAAGGTTTTTGTCCTAGTTCTCCTAGTGTGCTGTAGGACCTTGAGCAAGTCACTTCTTCTAAGTCTCAATTTCTTCATCAAAAAACTGAAGAGAATGGTTTATCTCAGTGATTCTTAACCAAAAACATACACTAGAATTGCCTGTGGCTGTTGTTCAGTCTCTATGTCATGTCTGACTCTTTGAGACCCCATGGACTACAGCACGCCAGGCTTCTCTGTCCTTCACTATCTTCCAGAGTTTTCTCAAACTCATGTCCATTGTGTTGATGATGCCATCCAACCATCTCATCCTCTGTCGTCCCCTTCTCCTCCTGCCCTCAATCTTTCCCAGCATCAGGGTCTTTTCAAATGAGTCAGCTCTTCCCTTCAGGTGGCCAAAGTATTGGAGCTTCAGCTTCAGCATCAGTCCTTCCAATGAATATTCAGGGTTGATTTCTTTTAGGATTAACTTGTTTGATTTTCTTGCAGCCCAAGGGGCTCTCAAGAGCTTCTTAAAAATGAAAGCACCCACACCCTATCCTGATATGTTGAATTAGATTCTCAGAGGATATTAGAATCTCATGTCCACTGAGAACGATTGGAATGGGCATTCAGGACCTTCTTGCCTCTCATCTCTGCCTACCTGCTCCACCTCACCTGGAAAGACTTAATATTCACCCTTAGGAAAGCCCCTCTACCCCAATCTCCTGTTCTGATACTGTACTCAGGCTGTGGATATCAGCATCAAGCCCCCCAGGTACTGAACTGACTCTGACCGCCTGTTTTAGTCTCAGCCCTGAGCCCCAACCAGCTGCGGAGGTGTGGTCTCACTTTGTCCCCTGAAGGAGCTGCATTGCTGAGCTTGTCCAGCTCTGATTGGCAGGAATTGCCTTGGTTTTCTCAGAGTCTGCGGTCCCATCCCCCAACTCCAGGGTAATGAGAGGAGACCTTCTATTGGCTGAAAGATTGCCTTGCTTTGGATTACCTGGTAGGATCATCAAAATATCCCCTTCTGTTGGACCCCTCCAGTATCCACACCACACAAGTCTCTGTCTGCCTCACAGAGAACCCCACTCACATCCAAGGTTCGTGCTGGACACTGTGCTGCAGCTTCCTTCCGAGGACTATATGTGGCCTATGACCCAACCAAGCAGGTGGCATTTTCTGCCTATAGACTTCCTTAAGCCTGTGGCTATCTTCCTTTCCTATTTCAACCTGATTTCTGCTCTGTCCAGCTGCAACCATGGACATTTTAAAGAGCTCTGTCCCACTGTGTAATTTCAGTGGATTCCGATACTCCTTCCAGCTGAAAAGTCAGAACCAGGGAGGTTGCTCTGGACCTGATCTCTTTGGGACTGGGTTTGCTCACCTGTAAAACAAGAGTGCCAACATCTGCCTTGTAGAAGAACTATCTCTTACTCAAATGCCCCTCCCCATCTATGAACTGAACTGAACTAAGTCCTGCTCATCCTCAGGCCTTAGACCTTAGACATTGCTTCATAAAGCAGGTCTCCCTTGCCATCACTTCTCCACTACTGTTATGTCCTCTGATTTCAACCTGTGCCTTTCTTTTTCAACTCCATAAATTCATGTAACTGTTAATTACCAGCTTAACGTCTCTCCCTCCCACTAGAGCATAAGTTCTGTGAGGGCCAGAACTGCCTTGCTCACCAACATTAAGCCCCTCATGCCTGACACAGAAGACAGGAGGTGGGTCCAATGACTGACAGATGAGACATTGGATGTGTCTGTCAAGGAGCAGGTGCTCAGTGAACATTATCCTTTCTCCCTGCTCTTAGGAGATACCACTGAATCTGTCCCAGGATGTGAGACCCCAGCCAGCACAGGGGAGCACCAGGGCAGGGCTGAACTGGTGCTTGAGAACAGTGCTGGCCTTCCTTCTGGGCCATGTGCAGTCTTTCACCCTGGCTGGAGCCATAAGCAACTAGAAGCAACTAGAAGTCTAATGAGAATGATAGCCATAATTCTCAACATCAAAAGAATCCCACCTGGGGATCTTTAAAAAAAAAATACATGTGCCTACATAGAGACTTTGTTTTAATTCACCTGGACTATAGTCTGGGCTTTGGTATTGTTCAATTATTCCCTCGATTATTCCCTGGTGGCTCAGACGGGAAAGCATCTGCCTGCAATGTGGGAGACCCGGGTTCGATCCCTTGGTCGTGAAGATCCCCTGGAGAAGGAAATGGCAACCCACTCCAGTATTCTTGCCTGGAAAATTCCATGGACGGAGGAGCCTGGTGGGTTACAGTCCATGGGGTCGCAGAGTCGGACACAACTGAGCAACTTCACTCACTCTTTCCCTCAGGTGATCCTCATATTCAGTCATGAATGAAAATGATTCATTGGCTTCCATCAACATTTTTCAGATACAAAAGTAAAGGACACGACGGCAAAGAATTGGCCCAAGAATGCACAGTAGCTATGGCATAGCTGGATGGAGCTAGAACTTAGAAGAGTTAACTTTCTACCACGGTTCTTCCCACTGCACCAATTTACAAACTGAAATTCCCTTTATCAACTGCAGAGGCGGCTTTTCTGGCATCAGACAAGGCTGGGGGCAGAGAGCTTGTTCTTTTCTGCTCTGGAAAATCTGTTATTAAAAGCCTGTTTATGCAAGAAGGATATAATTAAAAGTGAATGAGTGTAATTCCTTTATCGCAATGAATATTAATTAAAGGTAAACACAGCATCAATATTCATTTAGAGGAAGACGGAGGCTGAAAAGCAGACTATTCATAACTAGGGTTGTCAATCACATCAGAAAGTAACAGGATGACAGGACCCCAATAGCAAACTGTTGCTCTGTTTTCCTCACATCCTCTCAGATTTAGAAGTTGGCCAAAATGCAAATCTCTTGTCATGTTGGGCTCCATGACCCCACACATCTGCGTGGGCACAGTTCTGCCTTGATCAGGGCATAGTTCTCAGAAAGTTTTAAGCTGTGAAGACTCTTCTTTATGCAGGATCAGCATATTGGAGGGGTAACTGACCTCTTTGGTGCTCTTGAAGAGCAAAGAGACAAACAGGCCCATGAGCAGTCTCATTGTTCTGGATCTGAGCAGTGGGACAAGGGCAGAAGTACATTGAGGAAGAATTTCCAAAGCCATGGTGGGTTCCCAGATCTTACAAATCAGACTCAACTGGTGGGGGAGGGGGAGATTTTGAAAATACAGATTGCCAAGTCTTACCTTGGTCCAACTAAATCAAAATCATTTCAGACTGAAATTTAGGAATAAGCATTTTAACAAATTTTCATGTTATTTCTGATTTTAGAAAAGATGAAGAGCTTTTTTTCCCTTCTGCTAGGTCAGTTAGGGTCTTAATTCATTCACTGATTTGTTCATTTATCTGATAAATGCTGCTGCTGCTGCTGCTGCTGCTAAGTCGCTTCAGTCATGTCCGACTCTGTGTGACCCCATAGACGGCAGCCCACCAGGCCCCTCTGTCCCTGGGATTCTCCAGGCAAGAATACTGGAGTGGGTTGCCATTTCCTTCTCCAATGCATGCATGCATGCCAAGTCACTTCAGTTGTGTCCAACTCTGTGCGACCCTATGGACAGTAGCCCACCAGGCTCCTCCGTCCACAGGATTCTCTAGGCAAGAATACTGGAGTGGGTTGCCATTTCCTTCTCCAATCTGGTAAGTATTTATTAACAATTAAACACTGTGCTAGCCATGGGTGAAGACAGAAACCAGGACTCTGTTTTCTAGTTCCTTCTGATCTAGCTAGAAAAGCTACACATTAGAAATGTGATTATAATACAGTGATAACTGCTGTCACAGAGAAAGCAAGACAGTAGTATAGGAGCATAGAGGCAAGTGAACTCAGCTCTGAATGGGAAGTCCAGGAACAGTTCACAGAGAACATTGATGGAGCACTTGTGTGACTATCATGTTCTCATAGCAGTGATGCTTTGGAGGCTTGAAGAGACGGCTGGAGAATGGGCTTAACTGGAAGGCAGAGAGAGGGTGATGTTCTGCAAGGCTGATGAGCACTAGGTTGTGAAGGGTGTGAATGGCCCGCAAAGGCATTTGGATTTCATCATGTCAAAGTGGGAAAACAGATTCAGAAGACTGACCTACACATTGATGGATTATGGTGGGAATGCATTCAGGCACTGCAGGCTTAAATGCCTCTTAACTGCATTGGAATTAGGATCAAACAAGCATTTGGAGGATTTTTTTTTTTAAGCCAAATAGGAGGTTGACATCTATTTAGGGGCTAAGACAATACTCCTAAGTATTTACTAGGAGTTGAGAGAAAGAAGCCATATCTTACTAGAGAAACGGAGTGTGCCATAAACAGGCAGGGAAGAGAGAGGAGGTATTTCAGGCTGGGCAAGGCTTGCCACTGGGTCCAGCAGCAGTTCTCAGCAAAAGTGCTAGCCACTGTCATAGACTGAGAAGTTCTTAATGGGCTTTTTTTTTTTTACTGATAGGTGTGGGCAAGCTCCTAATGAAACCGGGGTCCAGTGCAAACAGAGCAACTATGTGGATGCCAGCTCTGATGACCAGCAGAGGTGAGCTCTATACACAGACGGGTCCCAGGTGGTAGAGTTTAGAAGGGAGTAAACACATCCTCTTCTTTTTGAGACTGGTCTTACAGAATCAGAGTTCCTCGGCTAGTGCAGGGCATATAGAGCTCCCGCTTGGCAACTCTGAACGCTCAGAGAATATCTGAGTGTGCAAGGACCTGTGCATCAGAGTCTCAGCTATCTAATCCCACCTGAAGTGTCACCTTTTCCATATAGGTTCCCTCCTCTACCCCCTGGTTAGCAAACTCAGCTACACGCTGGAATATTCTGTAAAGTTTTATAAATTACTTATTTATGCCTGGGTCCCACTCCCAGAGATCCTAACATAATCAGTTCAGTTCAGTTCAGTCGCTCAGTCGTGTCCGACTCTCTGCAACCCCATGAATTGCAGCACGCCAGGCCTCTCTGTCCATCACCAACTCCCGGAGTCTACCCAAACCCATGTTCATCGAGTCGGTGATGCCATCCAACCATCTCATCCTCTGTTGTCCCCTTCTCCTCCCGCCCCCAATCCTACCCAGCATTAGGGTCTTTTCCAATGAGTCAACCCTTCGCATGAGGTGGCCAAAGTATTGGAGCTTCAGCTTCAACATCAGACCTTCCAATGAACACCCAGGATTGATCTCTTTTAGGATGGATTGATTGGATCTCCTTGCAGTCCAAGAAACTCTCAAGAGTCTTCTCCAACACCACAGTTCAAAAGCATCAATTCTGCGGCGCTCAGCTTTCTTCACCGTCCAACTCTCACATCCATACATGACCACTGGAAAAACCATAGTCTTGACTAGACGGACTTTTGTTGGCAAAGTAATGTCTCTGCTTTTAAACATGCTATCTAGGTTGGCCATAACCTTCCTTCCAAGTAGTAAGCGTCTTTTAATTTCATGGCTGCAGTCACCATCAGCAGTGATTCTGGAGCCCCCAAAAGTAAAGTCTGACACTGTTTCCACTGTTTCCCCATCTATTTCCCATGGAGTGATGGGACCAGATGCCATGATCTTAGTTTTCTGAACGTTGAGCTTTAAGCCAACTTTTTCACTCTCCTCCTTCACCTTCATCAAGAGGCTCTTTAGTTCTTCTTCACTTTCTGCCATAAGGGTGGTGTCATCCGCATATCTGAGGTTATTGATATTTCTCCCGGCAATCTTGATTCCAGCTTGTGTTTCTTCCAGCCCAGCGTTTCTCATGATGTACTCTGCATATAAGTTAAATAAGTAGGGTGATGATATACAGCCTTGACGTACTCCTTTTCCTATTTGGAACCAGTCTGTTGTTCCATGTCCAGTTCTAACTGTTGCTTCCTGACCTGCATACAGGTTTCTCAAGAGACAGGTCAGAGGGTCTGGTATTCCCATCTCTTTCAGAATTTTCCGCAGTTTATTGTGATCCACACAGTCAAAGGCTTTGGCATAGTCAATAAAGCAGAAATAGATGTTTTTCTGGAACTCTCTTGCTTTTTCGATGATCCAGCGGATATTGGCAATTTGATCTCTGGTTCCTCTGCCTTTTCTAAAACCAGCTTGAACATCTGGAAGTTCACGGTTCACGTATTGCTGAAGCCTGGCTTGGAGAATTTTGAGCATTACTTTACTAGCATGTGAGATGAGTGCAATTGTGTGGTAGTTTGAGCATTCTTTGGCATTGCCTTTCTTTGGGATTGGAACGAAGACTGACCTCTTCCAGTCCTGTGGCCACTGCTGAGTTTTCCAAATTTGCTGGCATATCGAGTGCAGCACTTTCACAGCATCACCTTTGAGGATTTGAAATAGCTCAACTGGAATTCCGTCACCTCCACTAGCTTTGTTCGTAGTGATGCTTTCTAAGGCAACCGAGAGGGGCTAGGCCGGGGGCCGGGGGCCGGGGGCGGCGGCTGACAGAGGCTAGGCCGGGCCGGGGCCCGGGGGCTGGGGGCGGCGGCCGAGAGGGGATAGGCCGGGCCGGGGGCCGGGGGCGGCGGCCAACAGGGCCTAGGCCTGGCCGGCGGCCAGGAGCCGGGGGCGGCGGCCAAGAGGGCCTAGGCCGGGCCAGGGCCCGGGGGCCGGGGGCGGCGGCCGACAGGGGTTAGGGCGGGCCGGGGCCCGGGAGCCGGGGGCGGCGACCGAGAGGGCCTAGGCCGGGCCGGGGGCCGGGGGCGGCGGCTGACAGGGCCTAGGCCGGGCCGGGGGCTGGGGGCCGAGGGCCGGGGGCGGCAGTCGAGAGGGGCTAGGCCAGGCCGGGGCTGGGGCCGGCGGCAGCGGTGGCGGCGGCAAGAGGAATTACCCAAGGCCCAAGGTAAGAGAAACCCAAGTAAGACGGTAAGTGTTGCGAGAGGGCATCAGAGGGCGGACACACTAAAACTAAAACAACAGAAAACTAGCTAATCTGATCACATGGACCACAGCCTTGTCTATCTCAATGAAACTAAGCCATGCTGTGTGGGGCCACCCAAGACGGATGGGTCATGGTGGAGAGGTCTGACAGATTGTGGTCCACTGGAGAAGGGCATGGCAAACCACTTCAGTATTCTTGCCTTGAGAACCCCATGAACAGTATGAAAAGGCAAAAGGATAGGACACTGAAAGATGAACTCCCCAGGTCAGTAGGTGCCTAATATGCTAATGGAGATCAGTGGAGAAATAACTCCAGAAAGAATGATGGGATGGAGCCAAAGCAAAAACGATACCCAACTGTGGATGTGATTGGTGATAGACGCAAAGTCCGATGTTGTAAAGAGCAATATTGCATAGGAACCTGGAATGTTAGGTCCATGAATCAAGGCAAACTGGAAGTGGTCAAACAGGAGATGGCAAGAGTGAACGTCGACATTCTAGGAATCAGCGAACTAAGATGGACTGGAATGGGTGAATTTAACTCAGATGACCATTATATCTACTACTGTGGGCAAGAATCCCTTAGAAGAAATGGAGTAGCCATCATGGTCAACAGAAGAGTCCGAAATGCAGTACTTGGATGCAATCTCAAAAACGACAGAATGATCTCTGTTCGCTTCCAAGGCAAACCGTTCAATATCACGGTAATCCAAGTCTATGCCCCGACCAGTAACGCCGAAGAAGCTGAAGTTGAACGATTCTATGAAGACCTACAAGACCTTCTAGAACTAACACCCAAAAAAGATGTCCTTTTCATTATAGGGGACTGGAATGCAAAAGTAGGAAGTCAAGAAACACCTGGTGTAACAGGCAGGTTTGGCCTTGGAGTACAGAATGAAGCAGGGCAAAGGCTAATAGAGTTTTGCCACGAGAACGCACTGGTAATAGCAAACACCCTATTCCAACAACACAAGAGAAGACTCTACACATGGACATCACCAGATGGTCAACACCGAAATCAGATTGATTATATTCTTTGCAGCCAAAGATGGAGAAGCTCTATACAGTCAGCAAAAACAAGACCGGGAGCAGACTGTGGCTCAGATCATGAACTGCTTATTGCCAAATTCAGACTTAAATTGAAGAAAGTAGGGAAAACCACTAGACCATTCAGGTATGACCTAGATCAAATCCTAACATAATCAATGTGGGGTTAATTAATGTGGGGCCTGGGTATTGAGGGGCTTCCCTCATAGCTCAGTTGGTAAAGAAACCGCCTGCAATGCAGGAGACGCTGGTTCGATTCCTGGGTCAGGAAGATCCCCTGGAGAAGGGATAAGCTACCCACTCTGGATTCTTGGGCTTCTCTGGCGGCTCAGCTGGTAAAGAATCTGCCTGCAATGCGGGAGACCTGGGTTCAATCCCTTGGTTGGGAAGATTCCCTGGAGAAGGGAAAGGCTACCCACTCCAGTATTCTGGCCTGGAGAATTCCATGAACTGTATAGTCCACGGGGTCCCAAAGAATTGGACAGGACTGAGCAACTTTCACTTTTTGGAGAAGGAAATGGCAACCCACTCCAGTTTTCTTGCCTGGAAAATCCCATGGATGGAAGAACCTGGCAGGCTACAGTCCATGGGGTTGCAAAGAGTCAAACATGATTAAGCAACTTTATTCACTTTTTGGGTGTTGAGAGTTATAAACACTATCCACGTGATTCTAATAAACAGCAAAGCTTGAGCAAAGCTCCATTCTTACTTTTGAACAGTCAGCCAATAGATGTTAGAAGGAAATGAGTTGTTCAGTAATTGAGATGTTAGCTAAGAATGTTGGTCCCATTTAATGCATTTCAATGCTAGTCTCTTTTTTCTTCTTTTATACATATCTTATTGATTTTCCTTTCAATCTCTGGAAACAATCCACACCTATTGCTGCAGTCCAAACAACACAATAAACATATTTTTCTATAATCTAAAACTAAACCATACCTATATTTTCCCATTTTTGTAACAATAAAAATGGTAGCTTCCTCTTCCTCATAGCATAAATATGAATCATTTTGTATTTGGGATCTAACATAATATTGACTTATCTTTTATAGTCAACAATTATTAAGGTTTAATTTAAAATTGTCTCTCTGCAATAATTTCTCTTTTATTCATTTTTTATTTTGCTGGACCATAGCTTTCAGAAATGCTTACAATAAGAGTTGTACAAACTTTGTATTCTAAAATCCTTTTATTTTGATGTTATATTTTGGATAATTATAGAATTATAATTAATTGATAATTAACGATCATTTGGATAATCATAGAATTCTAGGCTCAAAATTATTTCCTCTCCTGACATTGAAGATATTATTCCATTATCCCTTGTAGCATAATTGATAATCAGAAGCTTGTTGTTTATCTGATTCTTCCTTCTTTGTAGGTACTTTTTTCTGAGGTTTTTAGATTGCTTTTTCCCCTTCAATGTCCAAAATTTTATCAGGATGTATCTAAGGCTGAATTTTTGTTTCGTTTTGTTCATTCTACTCAGAAGCAAGGTGTGATTTTTTCCATCTAAAACATATTTCTCCAGCACTGGGATTTTTTTTTTCTATTGTATCTTTGATTTTTCTCTCTTTTGTTTTGTCTTTTCTCTCCACCTTCAACTCTTATTATCTATATTTGGACTTTTGACTCTGTCCTCCACATTTCTTCACTTTCTCTGTATGTTTGGCTCTTGGTCCTTCTGTTTTAAAAACTGTAGATACATATATACAATGGAATATTAATCAGCCATAAAAAAGAACAAATTTGTATCAGTTGAAGTGAGATGGATGAACTTAGAGCCTATTACACAGAGTGAAATAAGTCAGAAAGAGAAAAACAAATGTTGTATATTAACACATATAAATGAATCTATAAAAATAGTACTGATGAGCTTATTTCAGGAAAGGAATGGAATGGAGATGCAGACCTAGAGAATGGACTTGTGGACACAATGGGGGAAGGAGAGGGTGGGACGAGTTGAGAAAGTAGCATTGGCATATATACACAATTGTATGTAAAATAGATAACTAGTGAAAAGCTGGTATATAACACAGGGAGCCCAACCTGAGACTCTGTGATGACCTAGAGGGGTTGGATGGGAGTGGGGAGGGAGGCTTAACATGGAGGGGACATATATATACTCATGACAGATTTGAGTTGTTGTGTGGAAGAAACCAACACAACATTGTAAAGCAATTATCTTCCAATTAAAAATATAAATAAATATAGTAAATAAAAACAGGCAGTTAGCTCAGCTCCATATTACTACACACTCATTTCTCTTCAGTTATGTCTAATGTGCTCTGCACTTCATTTATTCACTTTTTCTTTTCAACATGCATTTTTTATCATTTTTGAAATCCTTAATTTGTATTTTTCACAATATTCATGTTTCATAAATGTAAATATTAATTACATTTTTCCATTTTTGTCTAATCTACTTTCTCTTTCCTAGGGTGCCAATATCTCTGTTTGTTGAGTTTTGTTCCTTTCCTATACAATGTTTGTTTTCCTTAAATCTTCAGCAATTCTTAGTACATGCTCAGTTTTTATTAGAGGTTGCCTTTAAGGTCACCTGAGAATGCTTTTTCTTTACCAAAATCTGACTAGCCCTGTAGTGGAGGGTGAAGATGTGCTATAGGCAATGAGCTGCGCCTGTGGCCAGACTTCTGGATGTGGGAGCTCCCAGTTGCTCCTGAATATCACAGGCCCTGCCCTTCTTTGCAGCCTCAGCACTCAGAGGTGTCCTGATCTAAAGGCACTCACTCATGCAGCTTGCAGCTGTCTCACTGAAGGGAGGAGATAGGGACTGATAGTACTAGTAGTGGGTCTTGAGACAGTCTGGACATGGGGAAGAGTATACTACTGATGCTCACATAAAGAGGAAATGTTTCTGTCTTTGAATTTTATTAGAATTAGAATCAGAGACAGGTGAGGACTGTGTACACCCAGCCAGAACTTAACTCCAAGTCCAAAGGACCCCAGGCACTTCACTATTTTGCTTCTTCTTATCCCAAGCATATATCTACATCTATATACAGATATCTATCTAGAGATATATGATATATATAGATAGATATCTATCTGACTATCTATATACAGATATATGCCATGTCTACAGATATATAAATAACTAGATATATATACTACATATTTCTAGATATATATTTGAATATGTACATAAAGTGTTTACATAAGACTTGGCACTCAGTAAATGAGAGCTACTATAAAGAAGCATCATCAGCATAATGTATTACTGCCACCAAACTCAATACTCTCTGCTTATTTTCTCTATTTCTACTCTTTCTTTAAAATCAGATTTTGAGTTGGAGTGGATCTCAGAAGTCATTTACTGCAACCTCTTCATTTTCACTTTTTTAAAGGTTAATAAATATGTTAACATTTTAAGGTCAATTAAAACATTCTCATTGCAGAAAATATGGAAAATATAGAAAAAGTAAAACTAATTTAAAGAAAAGGCTTTTATCTGTAAGCCCATCACAATTGGCAATATCAGTTCCCTATGGTATGAACTGTGGTCAAGAGGAAGAGGAAGTGGTCAGTCGACAATCTATCAGTCAACAAGTCATTGGCTGAGTGTTCTCCATACCAGTCCTTTGCCCTTCTATCTGATATAGAAGACTTTGCTTTATTCTATTGTTAGAGGAACACATGACTGATAAAGCGTGGGTGGAGTTTCTGTCTCATACAAGAGGTTCAGATGGATCCTCAGTTCTGCCTACTCATGCCCTTTCCTCCCCATAATCACGTTGGTCACAGTAATGTCTGTGTCTTGAATCCCATGGCATCTTGGATCTGAAGAAACATTCCACTCTTCGCTTGTCTTAAACTATTAGTGCAGTGTGCGTTTTGTCATTACTGGTGTGGAGGTCAGGCTAAGAGTAGTCTAGGGTATAGGGATGGAGAGAACTATGGCGGGCTGTGCCGTCATTCCCCTGCACTGCCTGGAACACTCCTCTAAGAAGCGTTAATGTCACCTCCAACTTGAAGTCCTCCTTCATCTGCCCAGGCAATTGGTCAGGCCTAGCCCTGTGCGCCTTAGCAGTTAGTTCATTTCTCCCAACAGTGTTTTTAGGGTATGTGTTTATTCATAGGTCTGTATCACCTCATGGATTATGAATTTCTTAAAGACAAGGATTCAATGCCTAGCACAGTTTCAGGCTCATACCAAGGGCTCGATGAAAGTTTAATAAATGAATGATTGAATGTTTGAGTGAATAAACTTCACTGAGGAACTTTACCAAATATTTTAGAGGCATTTTTGTTAACATACAAAGAATGCCCCAATAAAAGTTTCACCTATCATATTAAACATGATATTAACAGTAGTGTACCTAACTAAAACATTTAACTAGCTTTCCTTCTATTAACATAGGCATATATTCCCTGACTTACCCTGGAGCCAAGGGTGGAAAATGTGAGTGGCATGTACTCTAACAGCACATTTATTTCTTGAATTTACTCTTCAGAATCTCAGAAGACTGCTAATCTACATTCCTGAACTTCTCCAGTGTCAGGGATACACCTGCCCTCCAATTCACCCTCTTTCAAAATCAGAAAATCACCGTTTTCAAAGAAAGTATTCTAAGAGCTTAGAAGAGAATTGAATTTTAAATTAAAGGTCTAGATTTGAGGCCTACATCTACTATGAACTGGCTGTTGTGTCCATCTCTTTACTATTTTAAGCTCCATTTCCTTATCTTGAAGATAACTGCCTGAGCAGGGTGGCTGTGGACACAAAATGTGAAAATGAATGGAAAGGTATGTTGTAAACAATGAAACAGTGTATATATTTAAGGGAGGAGTGGAAGGGAGAATGGGAGGTTACTAGGCACACATATATCTGTATTAAATTAAAGAGAATATCTGTCAGAACAAAAGAGAAAAAATTGTTCTCCAGAGAGGAGGAAGATACTGGAATTGTGGAGTATTGTGTTACAGGGGAGGGGAATGCCTTGCTTACAGTCACGTGGAGCCAGTGGAGAGAATAATCTCATAACTACCGATGCCTCATCCTTCCTGCTTCCTTCCTCCCACCTTTCTGGTCTTGTCTCTAAGAACACAGGCTCTGAGCCACACTCTCCGGACTTGGGTTCTGATTGTGCCACTGACTGAACTCCCAGAAGTACTTCCCTTATCTATACCTCACTTTCTTCATCTGTGAAATCAGAGTAACCATAGGATCCTCACATAGGATCCTCTCTTCCCTGTTATCCAATTTTATTTCCACAGTCTCTCATGACAACTTGCTTGTATCAATACTTATCTCAACTCCCTTGATGCTCTCTCTCCTCCCTGTGCTGTACTCACTTTGCAAGGTCACACCCTAATGAACTGTAAGTCTCCCCAAGCTCTCTGCCTGCCCTCCTACAGCTGAGTGGAGCTTGAAATAAGCTCAGGACCACCCTGACTGCTTTAGATGCAGGACCAAGGACCACAGGTGTGCCCTTGAGACTGTTCAGCTTCCATATCTTATCCCCTTAGACCAACCACTCTCCCACCGTGCTAGAAACAACTTCACAACATCCTCCTCCACAATTTGCCTTTGCCTGCACTCTTGGCTAATGGCCTTGCTTTTCACATCACTGAGAAAATGGAAGCCATCAAAAGAGCATGTCTATGGACTCCCACAAATCTATCTATAAACCTGCCAGCATTTTCAAACAAGTGTTCTACCTTCCATTCTGTTACTAAAGATAAATTGTCCACCTCCTCTGGAAAGCTATTATGGTGGAACTGTGCCCTTCAAAACTTTATATTGAAATCTTGACCCTCAGCACCTCGGAATGTGACCTTATTTAGAAAGAGGGACATTGCAGAGATAATTAGTTAAGATGAGATCATCCTGGAGTAGGGTGAGCCTCTAATTCAATACCACTGATGTCCTCATACAAAGGGGAAATTTGTTCACAGACACACACAGGAAGAATGCCAAGCGAAAAGGGAGGTAAGACCAGGGTGATATACCTACAAGCCAAGAAATGACAAAGATTTCCCGCAAACCACAAGAATCTAGGGGAGAGGTTACACAGAGGTCCTCCCTTATACACTCAGAAGGAGCCAACACTGCCAACCCCTTAACCTTGGACTTCTAGCCTCCAAGACTATGAGAAAATTAATTTCTATTGTTCAAGCCACTTGGCTTGTGGTCCTTTGTGTTGGCAACTCCAGAAAACTACCAAAAAGCTGACCCTCAGTCACTTAAGTGACTAGATTCTACCCTGTTTAGAAGACCCAGAGACACTGGCTCCAGCAGCACTTTTCCCCCATAGCGTTAATTTTTTCTGTCTATTGTATCATTCTCATCAGCTCTACACAGGCTGTTATTTGTCCCATCTCAGAAAGATGTTTACTGTTTTTAACTTCCCTCATCACTCATTGCCTTGCCTTCTACCACTTCTCTATCTACAACACTCTGCAGCAAAATTTCCTATGTTGATACACTCATTGTCTCCAATTCCTCTCCTATTTTCTCTTAAACACACTCAAACTTTCTCATGAGTTTGATGCTCTCATGGCCTTTACTCCACACAAAGAGTTCTAGTCAAGTTCACTAACAGCTTCCATATTGCTATGTCCACTGGCCGGCTCAGTCCTACCCTTGTCTGAACCACCAGTGACCTTTGACACAGCAGGTCATTACTGCACCGTCGAGGCACTTCTTCCCTTAGCTTCTGGGACTATGTGCTGCTGACTTTGTCCTCCCTTTCTGACTATACCTGATCATTCTCCCTAGGTAGTCCCTCATCTTGTCCCAGACTCAAGGTGTGGGCCAGCCCAAGGTCATGTCCTTGGTCCTCCTCTCTACCTACACACAACATATATCCCCTCAGTGCACGCATCCAAGCTCTAGAGTTAATTACCATCCACATGCCAAAGACACCTACATGTACACTTCCTGCCAAGGCACTCCCCTGTACTCCAGGCTCGCATAGCCAACCGCCCACTCCCGCAGATACACAAACGTAGCATATTCCAAACTGAACTCCCAGTCTTCCTCCAAAAGCCTGTTCTCCTGCTTTCTTCTCCACTTTGACTGAGGGAAACTCCATTCTTCCAGGTGCTTAGGCCAAAATCTGGTATTCATTTTTACCATCTCACTTTCTCTTCTGCCATAGATCCAAGGAGTCCTATGAACTCTACATTTAAATCATATCTGGAATCTAAATCTTTCTCATTGCCTTTGCTAAGCTACCGCCATCTCTCACCAAGATTATTGCACCAGCCACCTAACTGGTTCCCTACTTCTCCCCTTGCATCCTACACTCTATTCTCATCACAGTGATTAGCTCCTGGAAGACACAGGTCACCTTAAGTAAAGTCCTCCATGGCTTCTCACTTGATTATAGAGAAAGCTGGGCACTTCCAGTGGCTTCTTGGTCCCTTCATGGCCTCTGACTTCATCCCCCTTCCCTCCACTCCAGCCACAGGGGTCCTTGGTGGTCCCAGGGCATCCAGGTTGCTCTTCCTGCAGGGTCTTTGCACTGGAACACTGGTTCCCTGGGTAACCCCATGGACAACTTCATTACCATCTCCATCTCCTCTCAAATGTCACTTCCTCATTGAGGCCTACCTGGACCAACAATAAAATTGTGATTTGTTCTCAGATGTTCCCTTTCCCTTCCCTTGCCCCATTACTTCCTAATATGTAATATAATTTATTTATTCATTGTGGTTATCATATAAATTCTGTCTGCCTGTACTAGGATGTAGGTTCTGGAAGGCAGGGGGTTATTTTTCTGATTCATATATAAATTTATTAAATACCCAATAAATATTTGTTGAATGAGTGAATAAATGAATGGATAAACATAAAGTATCTAGAATACTGTGTGGCACAAAATACATGCTTAATAATATTATGCATCATCCATATTCAAATCAGATTTTGTGGCAGGAAGATCTAGGGCTGGCAGATTTCCCCATGAAAGAAAGATCCTGGGTAAATGGGGGGAAATCTGCCAGTTACAGATGCTTATCCAAGGCTCGTTTATTTCCAAATGACTTTGCACGGGCTCTTTCGGTTCTCCTCTGACTCCCTTGTGCCAGACTTGGATGGATCCCTTGGACCTACCCTGGCAGGGCTCTGCTTGAATCACTGCTCTGTGCTCTTCAGGAGAACTTCAGGCCCAATTTAGCTAGAGAGAAGTAAAAATTAATAACCTCAAAGAAATCTCAGCCTATTTCTGCTGTTACCTCATTTCCAGGAGTTTTCAGTCTTTAATAGACTTTAGGAGAATTAGGTCCAAACCCAAGAGCTGGTAGTAGTTAATATGACTAAACAAAGGACACATAGACTCTGTTGAGCCTGTCAGACATTCCCATGATCAGTAGAGCGTGCAAATGGTTTATAACTTTTTTTTGATAGAAGGGTTTGCAAGGGAATTGATTTAATGTGACTTAGGTTTTACAGGACCACCCTGGGTATAATTTTTTAAATAGAGTGTATGGAGGAAGTAGGGAAAGCAATTAGGAGGCTATTGCACTAATCCTACTGAAATCTCAGATCACAGTAAGAGAAGTAAGACATGGTTGGATTCCGGATACACTTTGAAAATAGAGTCAATAGGATTTCCTGACTGGTTGGATCTGTGGCATAAGAGAAAGAGAGAGGTCACAAGCATGGTTTTAAGGCTGAGCCCCAGAGAGATGGGAGCCCTCACAGCACCTCACATGACCCGCCAGACACTCTTTGTTTTGAGAAGATGTATGTGAGGGCGGGACAGAGGAAGAGTTGTATTAAATAAAATTGTTTTGTACACAACCATTGCACACATGTCTTCTATAAACCAGAGAAGAGTTTTTGAGAGAGAAAAGTTTGTCCTCAGAATTCCTAATAATTAATTCCTGCTTTCCATGCTTCCTTTTTTCACTCTGTCCAGGAAAACTCATTTTCTGAATAACTTGCACATAATAGAATAGCTTAAGTCTAACATATTGGTTTTTTTATTTTTGAAATTTTAGTAAAAGGCTTTATTTATTTATTTATTTTTAGTTTATTTATCTATTTTTTAACTTTACAATATTGTATTGGTTTTGCCATACATTGACATGAATCCACCATGGGTGTACATGTGTTCCCCTTCCAGAACCCCCCTCCCACCTCCCTCCCCATCCCATCCCTCTGGGTCATCCCAGTGCACCAGCCCCGAGCACCCTGTATCATGCATTGAACCTGGACTGGCAATTCGTTTCACATATGATAATTTACATGCTTCAGTGCCATTCTCCCATATCATCCCGCCCTCGCCCTCTCCCATAGAGTCCATAATACTGTTCTATTTATCTGTGTCTCTTTTGATGTCTCGCATACAGGGTTATCTTTACTGATTTACTAAATTCTATATATATGCATTAGTATACTGTATTGGTGTTTTTCTTTTTGACTTACTTCACTCTGTATAATAGGCTCCAGTTTTATCCACTTCATTAGAATTGATTTGAATGTATTCTTTTTAATGGCTGAGTAATATTCCATTGTGTATATGTACCACTGCTTCCTTATCCATTTGTCTGCTGATGGACATCTAGGCTGCTTCCATGTCCTGGCTATTATAAACAGTGCTGCGATGAACATTGGGGTATACATGTCTCTTTCAATTCTGGTTTCCTCAGTGTGTATATCCAGCAGTGGGATTGCTGGGTCATATGGCAGTTCTATTTTCAGTTTTTTGAGGAATCTCCACACTGTTCTCCGTAGTGGCTGTCCTAGTTTGCATTCCCACCAACAGTGTAAGAGGGTTCCCTTTTCTCCACACCCTCTCCAGCATTTATTGCTTGTAGACTTTTGGATAGCAGCCATTCTGATTGGCGTGAAATGGTACCTCATTGTGGTTTTGATTTGCATTTCTCTGATAATGAGTGAGTGATGTTGAGCATCTTTTCATGTGTTTGTTAGCCATCTGTATGTCTTCTTTGGAGAAATGTCTGTTTAGTTCTTTGGCCCACTTTTTGATTGGGTCGTTTATTTTTCTGGAATTGAGCTTCAGGAGTTGCTTGTATATTTTTGAGATTAATTCTTTGTCCATTGCTTCGTTTGCTATTATTTTCTCCCATTCTGAAGCCTGTCTTTTCACCTTGCTTATAGTTTCCTTTGTTGTGCAAAAGCTTTTAAGTTTCATTAGATCCCATTTGTTTATTTTTGCTTTTATTTCCAATATTCTGGGAGGTGGGTCATAGAGGATCCTGCTGTGATTTATGTCGGAGAGTGTTTTGCCTATGTTTTCCTCTAGGAGTTTGATAGTTTCTGGTCTTACGTTTAGATCTTTAACCCATTTTGAGTTTATGTTTGTGTATGGTGTTAGAAAGTGTTCTAGTTTCATTCTTTTACAAGTGGTTGACCAGTCTTCCCAGCTGATGCTGCTACTGCTGCTAAGTCATTTCAGTTGTGTCCAACTCTTAGCGACCCCATGGACTGCAGCCTACCAGGCTTCTCCGTCCATGGGAGTTTCCAGACAGTTTTCCCAGCACCACTTGTTAAAGAGATTGTCTTTTCTCCATTGTATATTCTTGCCTCCTTTGTCGAAGATATGACATATTGTTTAATTAAAATGCAACTTTAAAGATGTCCACACACTCACAGCGCTTCCTGAGTGAATTCAGACCCTCAACATGCAGGTTTTATCTGAAAGCTCTGCGTTGATTTATTTATTTATTTATTTTTAATTGGAGGATAATTGCTTTACAATTTTGTGTTGGTTTTTGCCATATATCAACATGAATCAATCATAGGCATACATATGTCCTCTCCCTCTTGAACCTCCCTCCCACCTCCCAGCCCATCCCACCCCTCTAGGTAGTCACAGAGCACCAAGTTTAAGGCTCCTGCATCATACAGCAAATTCCCATCTGTTGGGTTATCCTACTTTACGTATGGTAATGTATATGTTTCAATGCTACTCTCTCTATTCACCCACCGTCTCCTTCCCTCACTGTTTCTACAAGTCTGTTCTCTGTGTCTGCGTTCCACTGCTGCCCTGCAAATGGTTCATCAGTACCACCTTTCTGGATTCCATTTTTATGTGTTAATACACAATATTCTCTTTTGGAGTTAATTTATTCGGTCTAATAAGCTCTGGGTTCATCTACCTCATTAGAACTGACTCAAATGCATTCCTTTCAATGGCTGAGTAATATTCCATTGTATATATTTGCTACAACTTCTTTATCCATTTATCTGTTGATGGGCATCTAGGTTTCTTCCATTTCCTAGCTATTGTAAATAGTGCTGTGATGAACATTAGGGTACATGTGTCTTTTTCAATTCTGGTTTCCTCAGGGTGTATGCCTAGTATAAGGATTATTGGGTCATATGGCAGTTTTACTCTTAGTTTTTAAAGAAATCCCCCATACTATTCTCCATAGTGGCTGTACCAACTTACATTCCCATCACCAATGCAGGAAAGTTCCCTTTTCTCCACACCCTCTCCAGCATTTATTGCTTGTAAATTTTTTTGATGATGGCCATTCTGACTGGTGTGAAGTGATACCTCATTATAACTTCAATTTGCATTTCTCTAATAATAAACAATGTTGAGCATCTTTTCATGTTATTAGCCAACTGTATGTCTTCTGGAAAAATGTCTATTTAGGTCTTCTGCCCACTTTTTGATTGGGTTGCTTGTTTTTCTGGTCTTGAGCTGCATGAGCTGCTTGTGTATTTTGGAGATTAATCCTTTGTCAGTTGTTACATTTGCTATTATTTTCTCCCATTCTGAGGGTTGTTTTTTCACCTTGCTTATAGTTTCCTTTGCTGGGCAAAAGCTTTTAAATTTAATTAGGTCCCATTTGTTTTCTCTGTTTGTTTGTTTTTATTTCTGTTGCTCTAAGAGGAGGGTCATAGAGCATCTTGCTGTGATTTATGTCAACGAGTGTACTGCCTATGTACTGCCTAAAAGCTTTATAGTTTCTGGCTTTACATTTAAGTCTTTAATCCATTTTGAGTTTATTTTGTGTATGATGTTGATTTAAAGCCCACCCAGTGAGAGGTGTGAGCATTCAAATGACTGAGAGGAGTACAGGGAGGGGAAGGGCTGTATTTTACATCTCTAAGCACTTAGGGTAAGCACCAGCCTCATTTTCTCGTCCAGTGGCCTCTGGGCTGTTGGACTTCTGCAGCTACACAGTGTCAATCTGTTCAATGACAATGTCTCACCCAGACAGAGCCTGACCCAGAGGACAGGCCTTGTTGGAGACAAAAGGGGAAAAGAGTGGAGAAGAGGACCAAGGGTTTCCCAACTCCCTATTACTAGCATTAGATTACTTTGTGTAGGTAGCCTATGATCTGGATATTTGGGATCACAGGAAGCAGTAAGACCAGACAGAAACCTACAACTAGTTGTCTTAGGAATCAACTGGCCTGGGACGCTCAGGAAACCGTGAGGAAAAACACAAGGAACAGGAGACTCAGAGGTGTCCTGGGGTGCTTCCCTGGCCAGCGACGCATAAGGTTTCGTCTCTCTGCCCAAATCTCAGTGGAGAACTTTGTGTTTTGTTTGAATAGTGAAGTCCCCAGTAAAATTGAATCCAGCCTTTGTACTTCAACACTGAATTAAATCTCAGGGACAGAGTTCTGGGTGAAACAGAAAAGAATAGCTTTATTGCTTCACCAAGCAAAGGGGGCCACAGTGGGCCAATGCTCTCAAAATTGTGTCCCCCTTGGAGAGAGAAGTGAAGCTTTATAGTAATGGTTCAAAGAGGGCGTGATCAGCTCATGGACATTATTCTGATTGATTGGTTAGTGATGAGGTAAATGGAAGTCAATCAACATCATCGACCTTCTGGTTCCAGCTGGTCTGGGGTCTACATGTTTATGGTCAGCATCCTGTCACTAACTGTTAACTTCTCCCACTGAGTTGGGGTTTCAGTATCTGCGAAATAGCTCACAGATATTGTGGTATGTATCCCTTAATGGGGAACCAGGACCTTGCCCCGGGGATGCTCTGCTGTTTCTCTTGACTGTTTGTTTCTCCCTGGTTTCACATGCCCTCCCTTCCCTAATTAACAACTGCTTGAATCTGCCTGTTGAAGCTCAGGGAAGATCATGGAGGATGTGTGCATGCTAAGTCGCTTCAGTCGTGTCCAACTCTTTGCGACCCCATGGACTGCAGCCCGCCAGGTTCCTCCGTCTGTGGGATTCTTCAGGCAAGAATACTGGAGTGGGTTGTCATTTCCTTCTCCAGGGGGGTCTTCCCACCCAGGGATCGAACCTGCATCTCTATGTCTCCTGCATTGGTAGATGGATTCTTTACCACTAGCACCAGGTTGAATGAAGCCTATTTCCTGTTATCAAAGAAATGAGGGACACAGAAAGGCTTTTTGCCCAGGAACCCCAGAGGGTCCTGCTTGGTATCACCAGTCCCATGCTCTTATCTTCCAGAAGAAAAATTTCAAAAAAGAAAAGAGGATGGGCAAGGTCAGACCAGTTACAATTTCCCACCTAGCAGGACTGAGTCCATCAACTCTGCTAGGAGGTAACTTCCTCATGTTTGTGTTCTTTGGAGCGCTGAGTCTGTGTCTGTTTGGAACCCTTGTCTCCTGCCACAATAGCCTGCAAAACCATTCACACAAAACCAGTTGAAAGATTGCACGTCAGCAGAGCACTTCGTAGTTAACAGAAGGTATTCAGATATGTTTTCTGATTTTGATTCTCAAACTGGCCTGGACTGTCAGCTTCATCAGGACAAAGAACCATGTCTCTTTCATTCAGTGTATCCACGGTGTTTGGAGCAGGGAGTGGTGCATAATAGGCTGTCAGTGCATATTTGTCAAATAAATGAACCCTGTGGGACCAGAAAAGGGAGTCATTATCCCCATTCTAGATTTAAGGCCTAGAGACTCGCAGTTAATAAATGGCAGAGCCAGGACCAGGCAGAGCCTCCTAACCTAAGGTCATTGCTAGTCATTTTGTCCCTTGATGCTTCTAAGTCACTAGCCTAAGGAAGCAAAGAACTCTAAAGCCATGAGTATGTGTAACAGCCATCCAGTGCACAGAGCAGGCGGCAAAGGTTTCCCAGCACAGAGATAGATATTCAAAGAAAACTCAGGACAGAGATGTGGGCATATAGCTGACAAAAAGCTCCATGCCCTTCCTGTGCAAAACAAAGTGTGTTCCAGCAAGCAGACAGTGGCTGGAAACATACACAGCTCTTCAGCGTCCCCTGGAGCAGAGCTCCAGACTACAGCCTTTCTGCAGGGCTCAAGTGCTCATAGGAAACCCACATCCAAACGCACCATAGTTGTATCTAACTGATGCTTCATGGTCCACTATTTCATTTTTAGCTATTAGCCATATTAAGGTTCAGGATTCATCACTCCTGATATTTCTTCTCTAGGGAAAATAACCAGGAGTTTATTCTAACCACAAATCAGAAAGCATTGTGCATAGCTGACCATGCTCAGTTGTTATGTCCCACTCTTTGTAACCTCATGGACTGGAGACAGCCAGGCTTCTCTGTCCATGGGATTTTCCAGGCGAGAATACTGGAATGGGTTGTCATTTCCTCCTCCAGGGATCATCTCAACTCAGGGATCAAACTCATGTCTCCTGCATCTCCTGCATTGTCAAGCAGATTCTTTGCTGCTGAGACACCTGGGAAGCCCAGCATAGCTGACCACTGAGAGTGAATACATGACCTTAGGTTCTTAAGGCTGAGAATTCTGAGTGGCTCACAGCCTGGGTCCCTAGAAACAAGGTCTGAGAAGCTGCTGAAATAACATGTATATCATGAGTGTTCTGGAGGACAACATCCATGGCTTCCATCAGATCCTCACAGAGATTTCTGATTTTAATCCAGCCACTGAGGATCTGGAGTTACCTCCCCGACTTCCCAGCTTTGCTCAAAGGCCCAGGGATGGGACATAGGTCCCTAGCAAGGTAGCCCAGCCATTTCTTGGCAATTTTCATTGCCCAGGTGATCAATACCTGGCCCCACAGAGACTAAGGTGTGGGCAAATTGTCCCACTAGGACCTGAACAAAACATCTCCCTCCGGTATCTAGCCCATGTTGTCAGAACCAGAGCTGCAACATAGCAATGCTAGGATGACCTTCAGCAGGCATCAGGGGCTGCTTTTCAAAAATGGGTATTTAAAGACAGCTAATGACAAGTTCCCCCAAAGTGAGGTATTCTGCTCATATATCTCAAAAGAGGCTCTTAATGGAAGCCACGCCTGGAGCTGGTGGTGTCCATCAGGCCCAATTCTAATGGACTGCCCCCAAACAAGATTTCAGTGATGGAGGCAAGACCCAAGTTTGTGAAAAAAAAAAAAAGAGATCCTCTTCTGCCATCTGGTGGCTAACACTAATTATGCACGTTTTTACAACATGTATTGTATCAAGTTCAGTCTCAGATCTTTTCAAGGGTTTCAGAACTGAACCCAGGAGTTTATACTCCCTTTACTTACATGAAGTTGCAGCTCAGGAATTGTATAAGCACATGTCATACAGTTTATCAGTGGCAGAGCCCAGACTGAGGCTTAAGCCTTCTCGCTATACTTCAGGAGCTCTTTCACACCCTGTGCCTTGTTTTGTGTTTAATTTTTCCTATCTTTTTTGCCCTTTTCCTAGGACAGGCACTTTCCATCTGGAAACAAGGTCCGGTCTGGTTGTACCCCTCCACGCTCCCACAGCTCCCCACACTTCCCTATATAACAGATTCTCTCTCTACCCAGGGTCTCTCCATCGACTTTCCTGTGTCCTTCAGTCAGCAAGAGACCTGTGAGAGCAGAGACGGCTCACAGCCTAGAGCCTAGCAGATATAAACTGATGAGAGAAGTCACCTGTCACCTTGCTCACCAGGTGGGCAGCACAGTCTGTGTCTGAGCCAGGAGCACCTTCACCACACTTCTCACCACAGCCACTGTCTTCCTTTTCTCGGCTATGGAACCCCATGCTTCTGGGGTCCTGGAGAGAGCAGGTGTGGGTCTCCTTGTGAAGAGCTCCAGGCGGTAGGAGGCCCAGCCAGGACAATAGTGAGTTTGGGGCAGCTTACACCTGGGTGCCCGGAGGGCAAAAAGAGACCTTGGAACGGCTGTCAGTCTCAGGGTAGTTTCGGTGAAGAATGTTCAGGGAAGTTTCTGGGACTTGAAGGTGAATTCAGGAGAACCTTGGTGGAGAGCAGCAGGAACAACCAGGCCCAGAGGTGGAGCAGGCAAGTGTGTTAAGGGTACATCTGGGGTGTGGAGAACTCTTGAGAGTTGTGGGGAGAAGAAGCCAAGCCCAAGAGCTGCACCAGGGCCAAATGACAAAGGCTTTAATGCCAGGATCTGGGAGCTTAGCCTCAGTTTCCAGGGAAGAGAAGGCCACGCAAGAGTTTAAGGAGAACAATGAGATGGGGACTGGACAGCAGTGGAGTCGATGAGTCAGGAAATACTGGATTAAAAAGTGTGGCCCAGTGGAAGTCCATAGAGCTCGTTGTACTCACACTTCATCATGCTTTCGAATTCCCAGGAGAGCCAGCTTGAATGCAGATTCCCAGGTCCCCTCCAGAGATTCTGATTGAGTAGGTCTGTGCATTCGCACTTTCAGCAAGAAACAAACCCTTTGAGTGTTTCTGATACATGTGGCTTGAGGGCACACTTGAGATATCACAGAGAAGAATGAGAAGAGGAGAGAGCAGAGACAGAAGGCAACATGTAGGGGATGGGCAGTGAAGGTGGTGGTGGAGGGAAAACAATTTGAGAACAGGAAGTGGAAGGGAGAAGCAGTGTCTGAGAAACAGAAGGAAGACTGCTTTAAGGAGGAGAGACTATTCCTTCCCAAATATAGGCAAGGGACTTGTCGACACAGTAGGGGAAGGAAAGAGTGGAACAAATGAAGAAAATGGCATCCACGTACCATGTGTAAAACAGCCCAACCTGGAGCTCTATGATGACCTAGAGAGAAGGAATGAGGGGAAGGGAGGGAGGCTCAAGAGGGAGGTGATAAATGTATAGTTACGGCTGATTTGCATTGTTGTATGGCAGAAACCAACACACCACTGTAAAGCAATTTTCCTCCAATTAAAAAATTAATTTAAAAAATAAAATAGGGACCAGTCACACACACAAAAAAAAAGAAAAAGAAAAAAAGGAGAGACTAGTTCCTCAAAACAAACTCAACACGAAAGTTAAATTAGGTATGAATAGACAATGGGTTGATGGGATTTGGACAACTACACAATCATTACTGACTCTATCCAGCAGTGGTTTATTGAATGATGGGGACAAAAGCCAGACAACAGAGGGTAGGAAGTCCCTGCAGGAGAGAAGCACCAATACTCAGGGGATTTTCCTTCTGGAAGCTTGACTAGGAAAGAAAATGAGAAGGGGAATGGAGGCTGGGTGGGAAGGGACTGATGGTGTGGAAGCATTTTGGTTTTAGATGGGAAAGACTGGGATATTTTTCTGTGCGCTGGAGGACACATGGGCTGACATCAGAGCAGAGGGTCCAGGAGAGAGAGGTGGGGCTCCCAGAGCGCAGGCAGGATTGGGGAGCAGTCCTGAGCCTCCAGAGGCAGGACCCTCCTTTCCTGAGGCAGATGATAAGAGGAAAAGTGTGAATGCAAATAGGTTTGCAGGTTGACTAAAGTAAGGGACAAAAGAAAACAAATAGTGTAAATATGTAAACTTACTTTGTCAAAATTTGAGTTAATAAATAAATCTGGGAGAAGTAGAGAGTTCATTAAATAACTAGATTAAGAGCTGAAAAAATGTTGAGTCTCAAATGAAGACCTAAAAACTGACTTTAACCACGCAAATGTAAATTCTGCACTTGGTTTAAAAATTCGCTTCTGAAAATACAAAAGGGCAACTTAACCTAATGGCAGCCAACTATTTTTAAAAAATAATGATTGATGATATTCTCCATTTAACTAAAAAGGATTATGAGGCTTTTAAAAGCTAAGAATTTGAGGTTATCAGTGTAGGATCCAGGGATTTGCAGAATTCTAGCTTAAGACTGTTACTCCATCCCTTTCTAAAGGAATGAAAGTGAGGAAGAGTGGGTGGTGTGATTGTTGAGACAACTTAATCTATACTCTGCTTTATATTTAAGTCATTCATTTGCAAACTTTGATCTTTTAGCTGTAACTGGAAACTAGTTCATTGTGTTCTATCTCAAATCTAATCACACTGATCTCACCAAATGAAACTCACAAATCTCCCTGACCACCTGGGAAGTCCTTCTAAGGCTAAAAAGTCCTAAATCTCCACCCCTCAGATGCTCTAATGGCCTGGGTCTTGGGCGTGAGGTGGGAGGCTATCCATGAATCATTCTCGTGATCCCTTAGGTTTGGAAGCCACTGAACTGATTAGGAAATCTTTGGAGGTGTCTGGTTGCCACACTAAGCTGCTAAGGAGAAACAAAATTTTTCCTTGTGTTCTGCAAGTATTCAGAGCTATCAGATCATGCCTTTGAGGAGTATGACTAATTACATACCTGAAACTATGGCTAATTATGGTCTACATCAAATCAGTCAGTCCTAAAGGAAATCAATCCCGAATGTTCATTGGAAGGACTGATGCTGAAACTGAAGATCCAATACTTTGGCCACCTGATGCGAAAAACTGACTCATTGGAAAAGACTCTGATGCTGGGAAAGATCGATGGCGGGAGGAGAAGGGGACAACAGAGGATGAGATGGCTGGATGGCATCACCAACTCGAAGGACGTGAGTTTGAGCAACTCCAAGAGTTGGTGATGAACAGGGAAGCCTGTAGTGCTATAGTCCATGGGGTCGCAAAGAATCAGACGCCACTGAGCGACTGAACTGAACTGAACTGAATGGCATTTGTTGGTGTTGCATAATGTTAGAAGACTTGCTCAGGCTTATAAACTTCTTTAAAAAGTTTTAGTGTTCAATATAAACCTAATCATTCTATATCTAATCTTTTCAAATGACTAGTATTCATGAGTAGTATATTTATGTGCAATGATGCTGTGGATGTTATGAAGAGAGACTAATAAGGCAATAAGAGGTGGTCCAGAACTAACTCATCACGCCCAAAAAACAACGCAATTGAACAAATCATGTATCATCTTTATCCTTCGGGTTTAATTTTATTAGTTGTCATATATCTTTGAGTTATAATGTACATATTTCAAAGTTCACCCATTTTAGTGTACACTTGGATGAGTTTTAGCTCATCTACAGGGCTGAATAACATTCATGACAGTTTTAGAATACTGCTGTCACTCCACAAAGTTCCCCCACATCTATTAGTTCCCCCCCACACAGCCCTACAGCCCAAGTAAATCTATGATCCGCTTTCTGTCTCTAAGGTTTTGCCTTTTCACATAAATGGAAACACAAAGTATTTAGTTTCCATGTTGTCTTCTTTCACTTCACATAATGTTCATGAGGGTTCATCCTTGTGGTTAACATATACACGTAGTTCACTACTTACTTTTAGCCCTTAATATTTCAATCTAGGATCCATTTTTAATTCACTTGTGTGTGTCATGTGAAGCAGCAGTAAGTGTACATATGCATATATGTATGTATGTATTTTTGAATATGGATAGCCAATTGTGCCACCACCACCTAAAAAAGCTGTTCTTATTCATTGAATTGCCTTGGCACCTTGGTTGGAAATCACTTGACCATAAATGTGTAGGTTTATTTCTGGATTCTTTCTGTTTTCCATTGATCAACGTGTCGGTGCTTGCAGGAAGGGTAAGAGTTGATTTGTGAAAGCTTAGTTTCAGTTACGTATACTAAGTTACTCTGTGAAATGTATTTCTTACTAAGGATTATGGTAAAAATATTATCCAGGCATTGCCAGATAATATTCATAGTAAGACACAAAAAAGGGTCCTAGAATAGTCTATCGGGATGCATAAGGA
The DNA here is from genome assembly GCF_054371585.1 of Giraffa tippelskirchi. Classification (NCBI taxonomy): domain Eukaryota; kingdom Metazoa; phylum Chordata; class Mammalia; order Artiodactyla; family Giraffidae; genus Giraffa; species Giraffa tippelskirchi. The sequence goes on along the minus strand of NC_137276.1, from coordinate 155,432,545 downwards.
TGGTGGAGCATGAGTGTAGCCTCACACTTTGCAAAAGGGGAAATTGAGGCTGGGAGGGAGGAAGTAACTTACCCAAAGTTACACCAGAATGCAACACAGGTGCTCTTCCTGATGCCCCCATCTTTCCAATGCATCGGCTTTTCCTCCTTGTTCTTCAGCAACTCCTTAAGCTGTTTCCACCCCATCTTTCACTGAGGCTGTTCCGGGAGCAGCTGGCTGAGCCCATGTGGGCGTGCAGCTGGGCAGGAGTCTCCCTTTCCTCGGCCTCCTCTCTGAGACCTGCCAGTCTCCCCAAGCTCTGAGTTGCCTGCAGGGTGGCCCTAGATGACTTGCCCCCTGTGCTCCTGCCCCTCCCTCTTCAGGGACAGTAGAATTGGCTTTTCTTCAGGAACTCTTCTCAGAACAGAAAGAAGAAAGTCATGCCACCAACGTCAAATGGCTCTTACACAACAGCAGCAACTTGCCGAGTGTTGTGTAAATAACTCCAGAACATATGGATTGAATTTCCCTTCACTTATTCAGGAATGTAATAAGTCATTGCCATGGAGGAAGGCAGCCACTGGGCCCTTACACTCACAACACTTGAAAGAGTCGCCTCCCTGTGCCAGGGACCTCTTAGTCTGGAGCTCTCCCATCCATCTCAAGTTCAAAGGGCTCCTACCCTCAGCAAGGCACTAGCTGGGTGGATCACAGAAACAGTGTCCCAGGCACACCACTGCCACCCTCCTTCATAGGAAGACTGTACTTCTAACCACATAAACTGGGCAGAATGTCTGCTCATTAGTTCATTCATCCATCCATTCAATCAACTAGCACATATTGAGCCCTGTGGGAGCAGGGGGAGTAAGAATATCAGAGTGAACAAGAAAGCACAGCCCCGTTCTGGGGTCCAGTGAAAGAACTTTCTAGAAACCTGAGTTATCAAGGCTTTTGAATGGGAGTGAGTTCCCTTCAGAGGTTGATAGAGACTCAAGCATCAGATGAAGAATTGGGTGGCTGAGCTCTGAGATTCTTCCCAAGGTTTCATGAACTTTAAAGTTCTTGGAATGCTGCCACTGCTCCCTTGCTACCTGTGTCTCTTTGGATGGCAGCTGTAGAAGCTTAGACCCAGAGATTTTTGTTGGAAAGCATGGGTGGTCTCTGAAGAAGCAATAGAGGGTCCAAGAAAATCAGATACCTGTTTTTCCTGCTGAGAAAACTCTTTCCTTTCTTATTTCTTTTTATATCCTGTCTTCTCTATCTACTCAGAAGAGATTTGAGAACTTTATCCTCTTTAACCACAATTTGGGAGGTTCTGACTGTGCTCAGGAAGCAGAGCTGAATAGTCAGGTCCTCAGCTTCCTTTTGCCTCAATTCCCTAGAACAGTAATTTTCACACGTTGGCTGCCTTGAAATTACCTGGGGAGCTTCTTATAACAAAGACTGCTGGGCCCCGCCCCTAGAGTTCCCATTCAGTAGGCCTGGTGCCTTCAGGGAATGTGGGTCTTCAGCAAGTCCTCAGATGATACTGCTGCTGGCATGGGTTCTCTGCAAACCCAGCAGAAAGCTACAGGCCCCATGTTCCAGGAAAAAAAAAAAATGCAGATTTGCCAGGGAGCTTGGCCCTGAGGTCTGGAGCCAAAGAGGAGAAAGAGATGCAGGCTGGGAGGAGGGTGACAGGTGGGACGGAGTCTGATAGAGATCAGAGCAAGGACCAGCCCCTCAAGAGAAGGTCGCTCTAGCTTTTCCTTTTCTTTCTCTCTTCCCACTTGAAATGAAGCACTGCCCCCCAGCCCCTCCGTCCTCACTCTCACCCCTGGGAAGTCACCAGAATCAGGTGAGGAGGCCCCAGGCTGAAGTTCTGAAGTTCTCCAGGGCAGAGAGGGGAAAAGGAGCCCTGGGGGAGGACCTCCAAAGCCCAGGATTCACAAGCCCAGAGGGGAGCGGAATGGAGTCCATTCCAGACTGGTTTGTTGGGGGCACGTTCCTGGTAGGTGGGGGACTATGGAAGTGGGAGCTTGCCTGTGGCTGTGCTTGTGTTTGCCAAGACCCCCATGTGCTACAATGGAAAGTGAGGTGGGAGATGAAGAAGAATAGCTAACTTTTATTTAGTACTTAAGTAAGCGTCAGGCCCTGAGTAAGCACCTGAAGTAGGTATTATCCCCATTCTGACATAGTGGATGCTCCCCAGTTACGCAGGCACCTGCCCCAGCTGACACCTGATATCAGATCCCGCTCTCTGCACTATCATGACCTCTGGGGCCCTGTACCCCTACAATCCATGAGACTTTGACCAAATCAATTTTTCTGAGTCCCAGTGTCTCCGCCAGTGTTAAAAAAAAAAAAAAAAAAAAAAGAGTCAATATTGAGCGCTTCCAAAAGGATTTTAAGACACAGATAAAACAGCAAGGTGAAACAATGAGGTGAGATGCAGGTAGCTGTGCTGTGTATATCTCAGCCCTCCACCTAATGGTTAGTACCAATGACCCCACCGCTGGCCTCTGACATTCACTTAGAGGCCTTATGTTTGGTTCTGGGCATCACTGGGTTAACATTTCATCTTGTTTTAAATAAAACCATTACTCACCAGTGTAACTAATGTTTTATTATTACTAATTCCAAAACCATTACACCATGGAGCCAGAGTTTAAAAAGAATTTAATTGAAGACCAAAACATGCCCAGTAGCTTTGCCTATTTTGTAAATAATTTCTGTTCCAAATCCTAACTTGGTGCAGCCTTTTTGGTTGTATTTCAGTTTTCAGTGTGTGATATAAAATGTTTTCATAGTATCTCCGTGCAGAATCCTGAAACATTCAGAAAAATATTCATAACAACAATAATTATCCTTCTCACTTTTGTAGCACCAAATGGTAGGCTGAACGACCACTCATGTCTTTTTGTTATAGATGAGGAAACTGGCCCAGGCAAGCAACATGGGATGCTCAGGTTTAGATCTGAATCCATTCATTCAGGTAGCATGTTTGCAGACCCAGCGTTCTTCGTTTTGTCCATGCTACTTCCACAGAACGTTTGAGGAAAGAACATGCTGCCCGACCCAACACTATCAGCGAGGCTGTCTTTTCATCTGAGTGTGTGCAGCCATCCATAGGAAAATGCCTGCTTAGAACCAACACCCATTCCAAACCCCAGCTGCTAATTTTATGGAGCCATTTCTCAGGCTCTGGGAATGACTTTGGGTGGCTTTGGTCAATAAGCTATGTCCTGGAACTTTGTTGGTTGTGTTCTCTGTAAGTGTCTCTGGGGAGCTGTATGGTTTCACAGGGTCCCAGGAGTTTCCTGTTAAGACCATTGTCCTGGAAAAAGTCTGGAATGACTCCCAAGTGACTTAAGTTTTTTTTTCTCAGGACTATAAGCATGAGGCATTTCCTGGAGTGTGTACTCATATGTCCTCTATTTTCTTGATAGACAGCAGAATCTTGTCTATCTTGTGGTTAAGATTAGAGACTCTGGAGTCGTGTGAATGTCGCTTTGTTGCTTGTTGGATACATGACATTGGAAAACTTAAATTTTTCTGAGCCTCGGTCTCCAAGTCTGTAAAATGCAAATAATAATGATGTTTAACTCAGAAGGTTGTTGGCATAACCTAAGTGCTTGATATATATATACTGTCATTTTAATTATGCCTTTCTTTGCACTCAAAATAATACAGACTCTTTTGCTTCATGAGAATATCTTTTTAAAACAAGAGAAGGGTAAAGACCTTTCCAGATACACTTTAAAGAACTGGAGGATAAATCCGTTAAAAATATGCAATAGAGATATGTTGGGGGAAAAAAAATCAATGAAATCAAACGCAGCCTCTTCAAGGAGGCAATACAGTTGACAAACTTCTATAATAAATGATCAGCACAAAAAGAGAGAAGATACAAATTACCAAATTCAGGAATAAAAGAGGTGACATTACTAAAGATTTTATAAGAACAATAAAGCAATACTATGATAAACAATGCCACGCCATTAAGCAGAAACCAACACAACATTGTAAAGTAATTAACTTCCAATTAAAAATAAATTTAAAAAAGACAGAATAGATAAAATGTACAAATTCCTCGAAAAACACTAAAATTTACTCAAGATGAAACAGATAACTTGTACAACCTTTCATCTGTTAAATAAATGGAATTTGTAGTTAAAATTATCTCCCCAAAGAGAAGAAGGGGGGAAACTCAAGCCTATATAACTTCACTGTATTAAGAAATGCTTAAGAAAGAAAGAATGCCAATTCTATGCAAACTCTTCCAGAAAATTGAAGAGAAGGGAATGCTTCTCAACTCATTCTTTGAAGCCAGTTTTTTCCTGATACCAAAATCATATTAAAATGTTACAAGAAAAGTCAGGCCTCAAAACCATATATAAAAAATTATTAACAAAATTTTACAAAATTGAATTCAATAATATACAAAAAGATTAATATATCATAACCAAGTAGAGTTGATGCAAGATTAACTTTCTGGAGAAGTCAAGAAAATAAATCAATGTAATTTATCATATTTTTAACGTGGTAAACTTTTAACACTGACATTTTAAATATTAACAAATGAAAAATCATATGATCATGTCAATAAAAGTAGAAAATGGAATTCCCTGGAGGTACAGTGGTTAGGGCTCTGTGCTTCCACTGCCTGGTCGGAGAACTGAGATTCCACAAGCCGTGTGGCATGGCCAAAATCAATAAGTAAATAAAGGCAGGAAAAAAATAATTGATAAAATCCAACAGCCATTCCTGGTATAAATTCTCAGCAAACTAGGAATAGATGGGAACTTCCTCAATCTGATAAAGGACAACTACAAAAATCCCACAGTTAGCAAATAACTTAATGGCAAAAACTGAATGCTTTCTCCATAAGATCAAGAATAAAACTTTTATGTTCAGTCTTCACTTCTATGCAATATTACACTTTTGGTTCCAGCCAGTGAAACAAAGCAAGGAAAAGAAAAGAAGTAAAACCGTCTTTATTCTTTTGATGATATGATCATCTATGTAAAAAATCTGATGGGATCTTTAAAAAAGCTATTATAACTAAAATGTAAATTCAGTAAGATTGCAGAAGACAGAAAGAAACCACTTATATTTCTGTATTAGAAATGAGCAATCAAATCAAAATAAAAATGTCAAACGCAATTAAATAAAAATTTATGAAAGACCTAGAGATAAATATAACAATAGGTAGATAAGAACTATTCACTAAGAACAACAAATCATTACTGAGAGAAATTTTAAAGAATTTTGTAAGTGAAGAGATATACGGTGTTCACTTAAGAATACTGAATGTTCTTAATATGAACACTTAATTATTCTTAAGATGTCAATTCTTCCCCAAACTGATGTATAGATTCAACAAAATTCCAATCAAAATCACAGCAGGCTTTCTGGTAGGAATTAACAAACTCTTTCTAAAACAACTTTGAAAAAGAACAACGCAGGAGAGCTAACACTACATATTTCTAGATTTTTCTAAAGCTACAGTAATTAAGACAATGTGGTACTGGCATAAAGATCCACAAATAGATGAACAGAACAGATTGAGAAACCAGATACAAATCCACACTTAAGGACAACTGACAAAGGTGTAAAAGCAAATCAGTGGAGAAAAGATAATCCTTTTAACAAGTGATGCTGAAACAATTGGATATCTAAATGCTAAAAAATGAGCTTCAATTGTGCAATATACAAAAATCAGCTCCATATGGATCATAGACCAAAATGTAAATCAAAGTATCATAGACCTAATGTGAATCTAAATCTAAAAATTTTGGAAGAAAATACAGGGAATAAAAAAAGAAAATATGGGAAAAACTATTGTGACCTTAGTGTTATAGAGTGAACATTTGTATCCCCCAAAATTTGTATGTTGAAGCCCTATGTCTCAATGAGATAGTGGAGGTGGAAACTGTGAAGTAATTAAGCTTGGAGGAGATCATAAGTGTGGTGCCCATGATTAGATTAGCGTCCTTATAAAAAAAGACACCCTCTCTTTCTATCATGTGAGGACACCACAAGAAGGCAGTCCGCAAACCAGGAAAAGGGCTCTCGCCAGAAACCCAACTTGTGGCACCTTGCTTTTGGGCTTCCCAGCCTCCAAAACTGAAAAATAAATGTCAAAAATAAATGTCTGTTGTTTAAACCCCCAGTACATGGTATTTTATTATTATGAATATTTGGGTTAAGCAAAGATTTTCTTGATACAACACCAAAAGCATGGTCTGTAGAAGAAAAAATTTGATCTTGTACTTTATCAAAATTTAAAACTTTTCCTCTGCAAAAAACATTAAAGTAATTAAAAGACAAGCCGTGGACGAGGGAGAAATATTTGCACATTATGCATCTGATATACAGTGGTGTGCTTAGACTCTTCATCATGTCGGACTCTTTATGACCCCATGGACTGTAGCCAGCCAGGCTCCTCTGTCCATGGGATTCTCCAGGCAAGAATACTGGGGTGGGTTGCCATTTCCTCCTCCAGGGGATCTTCCTGACACAGGGAGCAAACCCATGGCTCTTGTGTCTCCTGCATTGGCAGGCAAATTCTTTGCCACTAGTGCCACCTAGGAAGTCCCATATACAGTGGACTCATATATAAATAAATCAATAATTAGAAAAAAACCACAATTTAAAAACAGGCAAAAGGTTTGAACAATTTACCAAAAATGATACATGAATGAAAACACTTAAAAATGCTCAAAATCATTAATCATTGCTGCTGCTGCTGCTAAGTCGCTTCAGTCATGTCCGACTCTGTGTGACCCCATAGATGGCAGCCCACCAGGCTCCGCCGTCCCTGGGATTATCCAGGCAAGAGTACTGGAGTGGGGTGCCATTGCCTTCTCCGCATTAATCATTAGGGGAATGCAAAGTAAAATCCTCAAATTAAATGAGATACCTCTACCTGTATATGATAATGGTAAAGTTTTTCAAAAATCGAACTTACCAAGTTTGGGCAAAAGTACGGCACAACTGGAATGCTCATCCACTATTGGTGGTAATGCAAAATTGTACAGCCACTTTGGAGAAGTGTTTGGTAGTGTATTAAAACATTAGACATACACCTATAATCTGATCTAGCCATCCCACTCCTAGAGATGGACCAAATAAAAACGGTAGCATCTTTCCAAATAAAGACACATACGTGAATGTTCACAGAATCTTTATTTGTAACAGCTGAAACCTGGTAATAATCCAGGTGTCCATGAACAGATGAATAAGCAAATCATTGCATATGAACTAATTACGTGTGTAACAACATGAGGGAATCTCAAAATAATTATGCTAAGTGAGAGAAGCCAGACAAAAATGAGTATATGCTGTATGATTCCATTGGCTTAAATCTCTAGAAAGTGCAAATGAATCTGTAGTGACAGAAAGATAATCAATTCTTTGCTAAGGAAGCAGGAGCAAAGTTGAGTGGGTAATTCTGAGTAAGAACATTTCCTTTTCTCTGTTTCCTATTCTCTAACAATACCTCATTGTGAAGGTTGAAGTAAATAATGCATATCACACCTGGAATGGCGCTAAGTCTCAGTAATATTTCTCATTCTGCGTAATCCCTTCATCACTGAGTCTTATTTCAATTTTTGCCGTTACTGTAGCTCTTGTTTTTCTTTCAGCTTGTTGAAATCCTACTCATCTTTTCAGGCCCATCCTGAAGGCCACTTTCTTTGTATGGTTATCATGGTCCTTACTCTTATTTCTAATTATATTAATAACAATTACTATTGGTTGAATCTCTACCAAAAGGGCCAGGAGTTTTTCAGGCGATCTATAAACATTACCAAGGATTGGCTTCCCTCATAGCTCAGTTGGTAAAGAGTTCACCTGCAATGCAGGAGACCCAGGTTCGATTCCTGGGTCAGGAAGATCCTCTGGAGAAGGGATAGGCTACCCACTCCAGTATTCTGGCCTGGAGAATTCCATATGAGTCGGACACCACTGTGCGACTTTCACTTTCACTTCACCAAGGATTAACCACCAGTCCTATAAATATCTAGATGTGGGAAAATCTTATACTTTTCTCCAGAGAAGATCGACTTTCCTTAGAATCCCAAAGGTATCACTCATTCAAAAGATTTTAAGAACAACTGTGTCCTTGAAACAAGATGTAAAAAAATGTGCTATCATTTCTCCCATCTTGTGGGGAAAAACGGAACAACTCAGGCCCAGAGAGTTACCACAGCTTACCCAAATACCCTCACTGTCCTGATGAGTGTTGAGTATCATGTTCTATTCAACTATCAGGGTCTGCTGGCATGTCTGCAGAAGAGTCACGCTTGTTCACAGTCCTATATGGGTAAAGACACAGATAGAGCTCTGTGCCCCTTCCTGCTTCAGCCCCTTCATCTGGGGCCCGAAAATATTTTGAAGCCCACCATTTTGTTTTGTTTTTTTTTGAAGCCCACCGTTTTAAAATCATTACCTGAGGGGTGGCCGGCTTTCTTGCAATGCTTTTTTTGTGAAATACTGTTGGTCTTAAAATCCTACTTGTAAAAAGTCATTATGGTTCAGGTTCACTGTTTTGTGACAACTGAACGTTTAAATTAGCACTGCGGTTTGGCCAGAGAATGCTGATGGCCCCAAGGCCCATGTGCTCCAAATGCCCCTGGGCTTCAGCCAAGCTGTGCTCCAGGCTGGGTCTGGCCAGGAGGTCTTTTCAGCTCTTTTCCAAACAGCTTTAGTTCCGTTTAGTTCCACCAGGCTTCCCTGGTGGCGCAGATGGTAAAGCATCTGCCTGCAATATGGGAGATCTGGGTTCGATCCCTGGGTCAGGAAGATCCTCTGGAGAAGGAAATGGTAACCCACTCCAGTACTCTTGCATGGAAAATCCTATGGATGGAGGAGCCTGGTCAGCTACAGTCCATGGGGTCGCAAAGAGTCGGACACGACTGAGCGACTTCACTTTCCTTTCCTTTCCTTAGTTTCATTAAATTTCCCCTAGCCTGGGAGTGGCTGAGAAGCAGGCAGCCTGGGTTTGTTAGGTATTGTAGTTCCTGATTATCCTCCAATCTGTTGCAAACTCATTACTGCTATCAAATATGAATTTAAAAACAAAACAAACACTATCTGATCATGTCATTCTCCATTTAAAAACCTTGCCTTTCTCTGGCCTAAAATGTCAGTGTTCCTCAACCCTTTCAAGATTTTGGATAGGATCAAGTCTGGGAGCTATGGCAGAAATATGAATTTTTCAAGCTCCCCACATGACTCTCTCATTTATCCAGAGTTGAGAAGATCCCCAGCCTGCCTAGTAGGTTTTCTGCATCTAGTGTGGCATGCAAGTCCCCTTACACCCTGACCCCCCGCTCACGCCCTGCCACTCTTCGCCCATCTCAGTAAGTGGCAACAACACAATCTTGAGTCAGAATTCTGGGAGTTGTCTTTGCTGTCTTCCTCTCCCTCAGTTCCTCACTCTTAATTTACAGCCAGGTTCAGGCTTTTCTGAAAGACAAAATGTATTTTGTCTTTATCCTCTGGGTTCCATGTTCACCACCACCAGTCTGATCCATCTAGGCATTCTCTCTCCTAATCTGGGCTTTATTCACAAAAATATAAATAAATAAACTAACGTTATATTTTAGTGTTGCATTGCTACAAAAATAACTGGATTCTTTATTATATATCCATTATTATTTTATTTTTTAATTCTGATTTTAAAAGAAATTAAAACATCTTCACAGGCCCCAGGCTCTGTGCCCAAGAGTGCCTAATGGTCCCAAGTACTGCAACAGACTCCAAACTGGCTTCCAAATCCATTTTCCTCACAATACCCAGAGTCCTCTTTTACCCTTAAAATCCCCTGCTTAAACAGCCCTGATCAGTCACTAAAAGTTTTGCTTATTATAAATATGAATAAAGCCTCTCACCACATCCTCCACACAAGTAACTAGTTGTTTGTGATTTATTTCCTTCCATTTTTTTCAGTTATGTATGGAAAATATATGCAAGATATCTATGATATGAGCAAAATATGTATTGTGTGTTGAACCTATTGCTTTTTCATTAAATAGTATCCTAATGCACATACCATTCTTCAACCTGCCCATTTCACCTAACAGTAAATCTTAGAGATAGATCCAGATTGATGCATATATCAATAGATCTTTCATATCCCTTCTTATTGTTGCTTTGTGTTCCATAGTATGACTTTATCATATTTAGCCATTACTTCACTGAAGCCCGTTTTTCACCTTGACAAATAATGCTATGATAAATATGTTTGCAAATGGAAGTTTCTCTAAGACAGATATCTTGAGGTAAGATTATTGGTTTGTAGGATATGCCTATTTTTATTTTGTTAATATCCCCAGATTGTATTCCAAGTAGCCAGGCCACTTTATGTTCTGACAAGCATGATACGCGTGTACTTGAAAGTGTTGAAAGTGTTAGTCGTTCAGTCATGTCCAATTCTTTGCGATCCCATGGACTACACAGTCCATGGAATTCTCCAGGCAAGAATACTGGAGTCAGTTGCCATTTCCTACTCCAGGGGATCTTCCCAAACCAGGGATCGAACCCGGGTCTCCTGCACTGCAGGCGGATTCTTTACCGTCTGAGACACCAAAGTTCTAGTGTGCTTATTTCTCCACAATTTCACCAACGCTAACCAGCTCCAACATCCTCCAGTAACTCTTTCTGAAAGGGCCTGCAAATGGTAGGCTTTTTAGAGTCTGAAAATGTCTTCATTATTTCAGCTTCACTTACATAATCCTTCAGCTAGTAAAAAAATGATAAATTTAAAGGTATTTTCTTTTTTCACATTTGGACTTTCTCTATTTCCGTTTTGTTTCCAGGTGGCTGGTGAAAATGTCTGAATGATAATCTAATTTCATTTTTTCTCTTAAAAATTGGTAATTTTAAGATTCTTATTTTATTCTTAATACATTGACCTTTCATGACAAGGAATCTAAGTCTAATTTTATGTAAACATCTCACTTGGGCCTTGGTAGATCTTTTCAGTCTTAGAATTCTTGTCTTTCCTCAATTCTGGGAAAATTAAGGCCAATATATCATCAAAGATTGTTTCACATTTCCCCTCTTTATTTAATTTTTAAAGAAAATTCTATTAGACATACGTAAGAACTTCAGAATCTATATCCCTTTATTTTTTTCTATACTTCAATTCTCTTTATCTGAGAGAATTCTTCAGCTTGATTTTTCAAATCATTAATTAATTTTTCATTTGTAGCCATTCAGGTATTTATACTTACAGTTGGATCTTATTTTTTAATTTCAATAAACATTTAATAAATGCAAAATTGTTACTTTAATTTCATTAATTCTCCAGTTGCTTCTTTTTTGCATTTCAACCTGTTCTTATTTCAAATCTTTCTCCTTGTCTCATAGATGATATCCCCTCCTTTAACTTTCTGGAGACAGTTTATTTTAAAATCCTGTTCTTGTGGTTCTATTAACTATTTTCTTTCATGAAATCTTTTCCTTATTGAGTTTAGTATCACTTTTCCATATACAGGCTTTGAAAAATATTTGTTGACTCTTGTTTGGCAGTTTTTCTGTGGTGGTGATTCTCACTCCTTTCCCAGTGACTTCACATAGTCTTGTCAGCCCCGGCATGACTATGAAGACCTCCCACGTGGTCAGCATGGGTTCCCACTGTGGGAAACTCACTGCCATAACTTCTCATCTACCACCCTCCTTTTATGGACTTTTCCACTTCCTCATTCATAGGTCATTCCTTTTCCTGATTCAGAGTGCAGCTGTTCACTTATTAACCTCATTTCTATATCTTTATTATTTCTATGAACTGGGTTATAAAAATGGGGAGTTTCCACATGTGTGATGTTCAAGTAGGGTAGTCCATCATTGAGAAATCACCTGCTCTTCACTAGCAAACTTATACTCATCCTATTGAGTTTAAATAACAGTTCATCATGACTTTGCTGACCACTTTGCATAAATTAAGCCCTTCTATTAGCCTTTCTCATAGTTCTCTTTCTCTGTAGCATTCATCATAATTTATGATTATAGACTTAATGGTGTGTTTACCTGTCCTGATATCTTTCTAAAAATTTATTTAGACATCTATGCATTCAATAAGCATTTATTGAGTTGAAAGTACAAAGGATATTGTTCAGACCCTCAAATTATTGTGATGAAAGAACGACACAAGTCAACAAATTTGACACATGCAATTTAAAGTATAATTTAAGTATAAGGAACAAAGGTAGTGTTTACTTCCATGTTGAATGATTGGGAAAAATTTTCCAGAGAAGCTAATGTTTAAGAAAGATTTCAAATGATAAATAAGAGGAAGTTCTGTAGACAAATGAGGAAGAAAATACCATTAAAGACCAAAAGAACCAAGTATGTAAGTGCCTACAGACATGAGAGAGCATGATAAAATCTGGAATATGAAACTAGTTTGGTACCAGTTCTAGACATTGAAGTGTGATGTGTAGGCGTGCTGGTTCTGGGGGAGAATACAGAGGTGAAAGAGTAATCCCATATAAGAGTATTGTGTCAGTCAGAATAGGCTAAATTATCTACAGTAACAGACAATACCAAGAGCTCAGTGGCTTCACACAACAGTTTCTTTCTCACTTAGGCAAAGTCTGCCGTGGATCCAGGCCATTCTCCAGGCAGCTGTCCTCCACATGTTGGCTCAACACCGCAGGCTACTTCAGTTTCATGGCAGCATTACACTTTAAGGCTCAAATGCTATTCTAAGGTATTTTTATTTTATTCTCTAGGCAAAGGAAGGATCTGAAAGCTCTAGCAAAGGGAGAGAATAAATGAGACTTGTATACTTATAAGAGTGGTACTAAAGGCAAAGAAACCAATAAGAAGTTATTGAAATAATCCAATGAAAACTAATGAATCATTCCACTGGTGCAAGGGCAATGGGGAATGGATGTTATGCATAATGATGGATTTTAAAGATACTTATATGTAAACAATAGGAGTTATTGATTGATGGTAGATGAGAAGAAAAGGAAAAAATAAGTCAGCGATGACATTCAAATATCTGGCTTGAATTTCTGATTTGATAGTAGTTCATGAACATTGTTCGTATGAGAGAATGAGCAAGTTGGATATAGAAAATGACTTCTGCCTAATGGAACCTTGAGGTGGAAGTGAGAATAGACATTTGATTTGAGCATGAGGAACTATGGGAAGACATTTAGACTCAAGAAGTAGTAGATTTGCTAGTGATCAGTATGTAATGATTTTTAAAACTATAGTGGGATGTATGAGAAATATTTGAGAAGACTGGTTACAATTGAGCTTCTGAGCTTCATGGTTTTAGGAGAGCCATCAAGCCCCTGAAATTATATCCCAAATTTGAACAGTAGTGCCTATTAAATGTTTCTTGGAAAAAAACTAATTCCACAAATGTTTATTAAGGTTCTGTTTCGTGCAAGCCAAAGGCATTATTCTTGGTACTAGGAATAGAGCAGTAAACAAAAAAATACAAAAATACTTGTCCACTTGTAGACAGTGTTATTCTAATGGGGTGGAGAACAAGCAACAAACCCATAAAAAAATAAATACCATCTTAGCTGGTGGCTAGTGCCACAAAGACAAATGAAGCAGGATATGGGGAGAGCAAATGGGGGTGAGAATAGAAGTAATAGAATAAAGTGGCCAGGAAGGACTTCACTAGTAAGGTGACATTTTCAGAAAGAATTGAAGGAGTGAGGGAATGAATTATGTGGGGTTGTTGGGGATATTCCAAACAGAGGGAATCTGGCTTTCATTAGATTCTCAATGATTTACCAGAAATATGAAGAATCATTCCTCTGAAGTAAGAAGAGAGTCAAGAAACTGGTTAAAAAAAAGAAGAAGAAAAAGAATCCACTAAGGAGTGACAGTGATTGGTTGTGGAATTCAGAAAAGATATAAAGCCAAGAGAATCTGATAGACTGGAAATGGAATGGTGTTAGAGGGCTGGCTATCCTGATAAGGTTGAACTCTAGGGTTATTGAAGAAGTCAGACTTAGAAAGACGGGAGACAGCGGTCAGTGAATGGGGTATCACAAGGGTAATATTTCAGACATAGATATGGCTATAAGTAGAGCAGATGGCTATGGTGAAATGGAAGAAACCATCATTCAATGAGATCAAGCAATGAGAGGCCATTGTCACTCAGGATGTCAGGAGGAATTGGGAAGGAGAGGTGAGCATAGTGTCACATGCCTAAGTTATTAATGAAAGGAACAGAGGATCGGATAAAGAAATTGGAAGATGACAGTAGTAGAGATGAGTAGAGTGTGCCAGGACGATAGAAAAGCAGGGGAATTTAGAAGGAGTTTGGAAAAGTAATTGGTCATGAAACAGCACTAGAGAGTTAGGGAGGTGATAATCCTGAATCCACTGACCTTTCACAAGGTCTGACTCCTGCTATTCATTTGCTTCTTAAGGCCTAATTAATCGTGTCCTATGGTTGTATCTTCTTGATCCATGCAGTCTTAGCATCTGAGGAACTTCTCGGGAAGGAGAGACCTAATATGCATGAATAGCAGCTATAATTTGTATCAAACGTATTTAGGTAAGCAAAGGTAAGGCAAGTATAGATGGTGTACTAGCTTCCTAGGGCTGCCATACTGAAATACCACAGACTGGGTCACTCAAGTAAAAGACATTAATTTTCTCACAGTTCTAGAGGCCAGAAGTCTAAGATCAAGGTGTTGGCAGCTTTAGTGTCTTTTGAGAGTCTTTTCCTTGGCTTGCAGATGGCCATCTTTTCCTGCATTCCCTCATGGTCTCCCTACTGTCTGTGTTGTCTGTATCCTAAACTCTTCTTCTTACATTAATAATTAGATTAGGTCCATTCAGCCCTATTTTAACTTAATCACTTCTTTAAAGCTCCTATCTTCAAATATGTTCATATTTTGAGATACTGGAAGTTAAGGCTTCAATATATGAATTTGGGGAGGAAATAATTCAGCCCATAACAGATGGTCAATGTTTCACGTACCTAACCCTAGGATACATCACCCCTCCTAGGACTGCCAGAACAGAAAAAAAAAAAGGAAATATCCCCAGGCCCACCTTCCGCCTCACTTCTTGCTACACAAGGAAAACAAACTTTGTTTCAGCACTAGTCAAGGTTTCTCTTATCACCTACCAAACAAAACCTTAACTGACCCAGTATTTATTAATTCTGTGTATGTGGTGCTTGAAATTAGCTTGACACTGTGGTGGTTTGGGCTTACGCTTTGGGAGAACTTCTATTAGACAGTCTGTATTAGTTTGCCAGAGCTGCTATGACAAAGGATCAGCGACTAGGTAGCTTAAACAGCAAAAATATATTTTCTCACAGTTTGGGAGACTAGAAGTTCAAACTCAAGGTGTTGGCAGGTATTTTAAGGAAGTTCAAGATCAAGGTTGTTCTTCTGAGACCTCTCTCCTTGGCTCACAGATGGCTGTCTCTTCACCCCATCTTTCCTCTGTGTTATCTGTATCTGAATCTCCTCCTCTTATAAGGATACCAGTCATACTGGATTAGAGCCCACCCTAACAACCTGTAGTTTAATCACCTCTCTAAAGATCCTGTCTCCAAACACATTCTGAGATACTGGGGGTTACGGCTTCAGCATATGAATTTTGGAGGAGCACATTTCAGCCCATAATAGAGCCTACTTTATTTTTTGCATATAAATATTTTTCCCTCTCCTAATACCTTGCAGTCACATGACAGCATGGCTCATGAATGCTCAAAGTCCACAGGAAGGATCAGGGGCCTACAGATGAGGGGAAAGAGAGCTAGATTTAGGGTCCAAGAGTCCAAGCCTCTAGATGTTGATGATCCTCTTGTTGGCATACTTAGTCTCTCTGAACCTCAGAGTCTTCATCTGGAAACACGTGACAACATTACATATGATGATGTATATGAAGGTATCTGGCAGATACTAAGAATATCACATCAAATCTAAGATGTCATTAATTATGACACACCATTATATGTACCCAAAACGGGACACTTGTGCATGGGAGCTTTTAAAATTATAGATTCAAGAGCCCCTCCCAAGCTTCATTTAATTTGAATCTTTTGAGATGAAGCTCAGGCGCTGTTATTTTTTTAATTTCCCATATTATTCTGATGACCTGATAGGTTCTAAAGTCAGGGTTTCCAGTATTCTGTCAGTCAGTGTATTGAATAACCCAAAATTTAATTCTAAGGTGTAGTCTTTGGGGCCATTTATCATTTTTTAGATATTCTATAGGAAGCCTGGATTCACACTTGGCCAATAAAAATTCTTTGCCCAAATAGTTTACATTTTCCAATGCATTCATGGAATTCCAGAAAGTCTGTGCTCAAGAGTTGTATATAATAAACACTTTGGTAGAACATGTAAATGAAGCCCTGTTCTAGTTGTAGGAATGCTGTAGTATTTACTCTCTTAGTAGTAGGTTTCTGATCCATTTCCCTTACTATAAACGGGACGTTGAGCCAACATCCATCATTCTACACTTTTATGATTCTAACCGACAAACTGTTAGTTTCCTATATGTAAGTATGTTAACCTTTTCATCAACATTTTTTAAAACAAGTTGAATATTCTTAGAAATTATCTTTCTGAATACCTATGATTGAATCCTGAGTGATCTAATGACATTATGACCACAGATAAAAGCAAGTGTCAAGATTAGAAGGCCACTCTGGGCTCTTTGACTTTTAACAGATTATTAGCAATTCACCTCACCACCCCCACTGCAATTTCATAGTCCTCACACTCACATATATATATGCTCCATGCTCCCAATGGATTCCTATCCCTTGAGTTTATAGTAGAGCAAACTGATGTCCCTCCTTCCCCTCCTGCAGCAGAGAAAGTAGATGACTTGCCCAAGGTCACATATGAGTTACCCATGTTTGAGTCTATTCCTAGACCACTGTCTTTTCCATTCCTCCCACTCTTCATGATTTATTCATGTTGCTCCAGGACGTTCTTATCAAAAGATCAGGACGGTATCATCAGTACAGCCCCACACAATGGGAAATTGCCCTGAATCCAGGCCAGATCAGTCCGGAGCCACACAGTTTTCATGCAGATTCCATCTGAGCCTTGGCTAACTCCCAAGGAAGCACATATCATCTCTGCTGTGTATTGGCAGAACTTTGGCTCGGAACATATTTCAAATGCCTCCCATTGAGCGTTGGCAGCCTTAAAAAAACATAGTCAGGAAATTATTCTGGGAGGCTCAGTGGCTCTGTGACACTTTACAAGGAGAAGCTGATGGCTTTCCCTCCCAAACTCTCCCCTCTCTGCCCAGAATAAATGACTGCATTTCCCTGGATGTGCCCTAAATCAGGAGAGGACCAGCTCATCTGCAGTACTAATGGAGGGAACGTCTTTAGTGGGCAGGGCCCTCTGCATGGCGCAGGGTGCTTCGTGCCAAGTTCTTCCTCTCTTGGTTTTAAAATGCTTGTATATTCCAAGAGAAATGCAGTCCATGTGTTTCTGATTCATTTACACTTAAATCATTAAAATGTTGTGTGAGAGTTATTTGATGTCTGAGGAGCCTGTGAGTCTTCTTAATGGGACTTTTAAAGGGTTTTTTTTTTCTCTCTTGCCTAAACCAGAAAGCAGTATTTTGCTAAAACAGTGCCTAGGTTCAAACATTTCCTCATCGCATATACTTGCACACACAGTATCAAACACAGCTTCTTAATAATGCCCAGCTTAGCGAAGTTGACCTTTAAAGGTGATAAAACAGAGAAACTGGAGAAAAATGGAACATGGAGAACTTCAGCAAGATTCAAGGCACTGTTCCCCAAAATGTGCCAAAGCAGTGTTATCAGAGTGTGGAGAATGCGTGTGTTTGTCGCCTTGCTTGGAATGGGTGGGAGCCATCTCTTGAGTACACTGAACAGCTAAAAAAGCATAAGGATAATTTCCTTTGTGTCTCATAGCAAACCCCATTTTCCAGATGAGGAAACAGGATCAGAGATGTTAACTACTGAGTCCAAAGTACACAGTTCGCTCGAACAGAAAGGAAAGATTATAGCTAACTCTGACTCCAATTGCTCTTTTCAAAAAACGCCTCAAATTGAGTTTCTCTGTGAATGTGGTATGTATCTGTAATGACGTATGCACTATAATATGTTAGTGAGAAGCAGCACAACATAGTGGATACCAGCTCAGATTTTTCCCCATCACTTTCTAGCTGTGTGATCTTGGGTAACTTACTTAAACTCTCTGAGCAGTTTCTTCATCTGGAAGCAGGAATAATAGTACTACTCAGCTCTGCAAATGTAAAGACAATCAAAAGCAGTTAACCCATTACTAGAACAGTACCTGACACATAGTGCTCAGTAAATGTTAACTGTTAGCTGTGACAGCAGTAGGAGTAACAAGAGGCTGGATAATCTAGGCAAGTTATGGACCTCTCTTGCCTCAGTTTTCTTGTCTGTAAAAGGAGTACAATAGTGTGCTCTCTCAAGTTTGTAGAAGTAATTGAGATGACGTTTGCACCTAGCCCTGTGCCTAACACAGAAAAGGTTCTCAATGAACTGTACTTTTTATAACCAGACATCCCTCTCCTTGTTCAGGACTGGTGGTCATTGTTGTGGAGAAAGGAATTTCCTTATTCAGCTCGGCTGAGATCTGGTGCTGCTTTTCTTCACAGTCCCTAGGTCTAGCCACGTACACAGGCCCAGGTCTCTTCACACCCATGGGGTGTGAGGCTCTCTGGCTGCGGTGGGTCCTCCCCAGGCGGTATCAGGCCCCTGAACAGTCTGAGTTGGTAAAAAGCTCAAGCCTCACTTTCAAGTGGTGAGCCAGCTGAAGGACTGGCTGCTAGCTCACAAGCCCAGCCAGCTGCTCGGTTCACCAAAAAGCCTGTGGTTGTTTGCAGACAGACAAGCTTTGGGATTTTGGATCTTTTTTCTTGCCTAGTGTAGATATTAGAATTGCCTTCTTAGTATTGTCCTTAGTTAACTGATGTCCTTTTGCCAGTGTCCTGAAGACGAGCAGAGAATTATAGCCATCTGGCAAGGGAGACTGGGGAGAGCTGACATTGTCCCTCTCCACTGTCTACACACACACACAAGCACGCACACACACATGCGGTGATACAAATACCTATTCGAGCTGCTCAGTGATTCTCTCCCGGGAACTGGAAGCAGCCGTACAGGATGAAGGAGGGAACTGGAGGAGGAGATCTTGTAAGGAAGAAGACAGATTCTGTTCTGTCAGGTTCCTCTGAGTGTGTGTAAGAGCAAGTCAGAGGAGAGAGAGAGGAGAAGGCAGAGGGAGAGAGGGGGAGAGGGGATCTGTTGCAGGCAGGGGAAGGCGTGACCTGAATGGAGAATGCCAGCCAATTCCAGAGTCACACAGGGACCTCAGAACAAAGATAAGGCTGATACCACACTGGGGACGAGCTCGCGGACGAGTCAGGCCAAGGGGACCAGGCAGCCAGGAGCACTCAAGGCAGAAAAATGAGGTGAGTGCCAGGGCAGAAGTGGGCACGGGGTGGGCGGGGGCGTGGGGGGCAGCTTTCAGGGACCAGATGCCAAGTAGCTCTGGAAGGTCTGACCTTGTCTCTGGGCAGACTCACCTGCATGTCCTATGGCTGGTGCAGGGGCTCCTCATCAGTTCTTGGGGCTCTGAGAAGGGAGCCAGGCCTTGCCTGGGACTCCAGAGACTTGCAACTTGAAACGGAAGGCTGTGGCTGTGTGCAAATGCCGCCGGTGCTGCTGGAGCTCAGATTTCTCCTCTGCCAACGCAGGGTGCTGCCTACCAGCCAAAGCGACTTTTCTCCTGTTGCCCACAAGGTTGAGTTGTTGTTTTCCTCCTTTGAAAAGAACACTGGTTTCTCTCTTCCAACACTCTGTGAGTTAAATATGTGTTTGTGTGTTTATTTGTTCTGACCGGAAAAGAAACCAGATTCCCATTGCTCAGCTCTGTGGCTTCTTAAACCTTCAGAAGTTTGCTAGTTTAAACCTCAGTTTAGAAAAGTAAAAACCTGTCCACATTTTACAGTCCCCTATAAATTTCTGCATTTCTCACTGAAATCAGAGGCCACCAGTAGCATGAATCAGGCTATGAATCGCACCAAATGACTCTTAAAGGGATATTTCAAATTAAAAAAAAAAAAAAGTCTTCCCGATTCTGAACCTAGGATTTTAAATTGCAATTGTTTCCAAGCTCTTCAATATTTCCAATGTCTCAGCCTATACTTAGTTACTAGCTGCTTGTTACCAGACATTTCTTGTAAGTTTTCCTCTCCAAGTGTCAAAATCCAGCCACCATAATTATTTTTACTATTTATAAGTGCTAATACTGTTAAAAATACAAAAAAGAAAAAACAAACACTCCAGAGATGTGTTAAGTCTCTGAACACCTCTTTTTCCCGTTAATTTTATTTTCAATTGGAAAAGGGTATCTATTTGTTTCTCTTCTGCAGTCACCTAGCAACTTTTCAGGGTCTGGGGCCAATGAGGGGCTTCAGGCTGTGTTAACTCTTTGAACTCAGATTACCTGTGGTTTAGAGAGAATCATGTCTTTAAGGTTAATCCAATCACTCCGTTTCTTTTTAAATCCATTGTAATGTTAAACCTGCTGTCTAACTTCATTTTCCTTTCTCCTGAAAGAGATGAGATTTAGGCCCATCTACATGGAATGACAATTTGATTCATCTGTCCAGTATTCAAGCCTTCACCCTACCACCCAGGACCCCAGCCATACCAAACTATAGGGCAGATGATCAGTTCTGTCTTAGCAATTGTTCATCCCTTAACTCTTATTTCCCCTATTTCTAGAGCAGTGGTCCCCAGTCTTTTTGGTACCAGGGACCGCTTTCATGTAAGAAGAATTTCCAGGGATGGGGGGAAGGAGGGAGGGGTTCAGGCAGTAATGCAAGCTACGGGGAGCAACAGATGAAGCTTTACTCACTGGTCCGCTGCTCACCTCCAGCTGCACAGCCCGGTTCCTAACAGGCGGCAGACTGGTACCCATCCTCGGCCGGCCTAGGGGTTGGGGACCACTGTTCTACAAAACTCGATCATTCAAGCTTGCTCAAACATCACCTCCTCTTCCCTGTTCAGCTTCCCCAGAGTCAGAATCTTATCCTTTGTGCTTTGTTTGTCTTTGGGAGTTATCTCTCTTAATATTATCATGTCGAAATGTCCACCTCCTCCTCCAAGACTGAATGTTCCTTAAGGAATAGGATCTGTGGCTTGTTCACCTTTGTATGCCTAGTACCCAGCATAATGTCTGTTTCATACATACAATCATTTCATCACATACAAGCAATACTGGCTGAATTGAATTCAGTTGTTCAATAGCAAAACTTCTCCTGGAAAAGTGCTCCACTATAAGTCTCTAAAAGGTCTTGCCTCATACAGACACAATACTTGAGAGTTTGAAAGCACTTGTATAGTCACTGTCGCATCTGGTCTTCAGATTTTGGATGAGGTAAGAGTTTATGGAGACATGAGGATAAAAGAGTTAAGCAACTTGTCCAAAGCCACACTGATGATCTTGAAAAAGCCCAGACCCAAATTTGGATCTTTGGACTCCAAGTTTAGGATTTCTTTCTATAATACTGTGCCAGACTCTCAACCAAGTATATTATTCTACATCAGCAGCTCTCAACCCTAGCTGCACATTAGAACAATCTATAGTACTTTTTTAAAAATACCAATGACCAGGCCTCACTCCAGACCAATTAAACTAAGATCTGTTGGGGAGGGACTTTTTTATTAGTATTTTTTTTTTAATTTTCACATAGAGCTATGGGTTTTTTAAATTATTTTTCACAGGATTAATTGCTTTGGCCAGATGCCTGGGCATGATATGGGCACGGACCCAGCTTCCTCTGTGAGCTTTTGTTATTGCTGTTTTCTGTGGAAGCTAACTCACCATATGGCATTGGGCATGACATGTCACCTCTTGGGGTACCCTTTTTGTCCTCTGTCAAGTAAGATTGTCAAAGAGATCTACACAGGCCTTTTCAACTCTTCTATCCCAAAACAGTCTTGGTGTTGCGTAGGCTGAAGTGAGGAGTGAATGGAAAGGATAGAAAGTGCTACTCATTCCACAACCATGGCTATATGCCGGCATTTTTTATGCATTCCCCAGAGCCTGCTCCTACAGTAGGGCTTATGAAATCCCGGCTTTATATATTACTTGTGACATTTCAAGCAAATGTAACTAAACTTTTTGATTAGTCGGAGAATAGATAGCAGGTGTCAGAATTTGTACAGCCGGTGCCTGGTGGATAAGAAGCCAAAAACACTCAGAGAGCGTGATGGGAAATGGAAGCCGCCACTTACATTCTTTGATTTGCAGCCCCGCAAGCAAGCAAGAGAGCATATGCTCAGGCTTATTATGTGAAAAGAGAGATTTGTTTCATATGTTTGAAACTGTTTTGAAATGCAAACAAAATAGAACAGAGTGCTTCACAGGCCTTCCTCCTACGCTGACCAGTTGCCTACTACACGTGGTCTGAGGCCTCTGAGGAGAGATGGAGCCATCTGCCTGGGCCAGCCCATGACAGAACCAGCAGCAGGAAGCTCAGGTTCTCCTCCATGTGCTGTGAAAAAAGCAGAAGTGGAGAAAGCTGACCTTTCAGCCTTGCATAATCCGGGTGTTGCTATTGCAGGGAAGTCCAATTTGGGAGCCAAAGCTCATTCCTAACCCCTGCTTTTCGGGAAGCAGCCTGATGGGGTAATAGTAACTAATGTTTGACTAGGGCTGGATAGCTGACAAAGGACTTACTCTCCAATCCTCCTTTACTGGACAGCAGCCTCGGGGCATGTCATTACTATCGACACCTAATGAATGAAGAAGTTGAGAGGGAGACCTTACATGACTCCCCCTAGATGGGTTAGATGAATGAAGTCAAAATCTGGATTGGAATCCAGCTCTTCCAACCCAAGACCAGTGCCCTCCCCTCCTCAAGAGGCACTTAACCAGAATTTCCAGTGCAGGTTGGAAATATCAGTATATTTCCTCATTTCAAAGTGGTGCTGCCAGACCCCTGAAAGCCAGAGTTTTCAGACTTACATCTCCTACTACTTCATCAGAGAGCTTAGACCCATGCCTGCCTTGGAGGCCCTTCCTCCACAGATTGGTTCATAAAAATATTAACCCTGGCAATTGGATGAAAACATTTTGTTTCCTTAGTTGCATCTCACGTGTTGCTATTGTACGGGCCTTGGAAAAAATTTACCTCTATTTTTCTTAATTGAAAAAATAGCACAAGGTCCTTCTAGACACATCTGAACATTTTACATACACAAAAGTAAAATTGAAAGCACTCATTTTTATTGAGTGTAATTTTATATTACCACTTCAGAGATAACCACTGTTAATACCCCAGTGATACCCTTCTAGGATTTTTTGTACTTATGTATTTACCTTTTATGTAAATATTATATAAGACAGCTAGAAAATCTCATTGCAGTTATCTCATTGTGTTTATACACTCAAAAATTCATATATATGCATATAGATACATACATGCATCTTTTTTACTGAGCAGGGCCGGGTAGGTTGGGAAAAACAACTTTCTGATTAGCCAAATTCTAACTATTAATGTTAAAATGCTGGTATAATTCCCCAGAACTTACTTTTTAGACTATATATTAATAAGACTCTGGCCCCACATTCATGCTTTAGCTCATTCATTCATTCGTCATCTATTATATACCAGGCTTTAAATTGGGTCCTTTACATACATCATCCTTAATATTCATGTGAGTTCTGTAAATTAGAGACATAATCTTCACTTTACACTTGAGGAAACCTGAACTCAGAGACTAATTCCCCAAGATTTCACAGCCAGTAAGGAAGTGAACTGGGATTTGAACCCAAATACACCTAACTTCAGGGCTGTGCCTAAAGCATTGCTCTAATTGGAGCTGCAATCTGGAGTGAAGGATATTGCGTGGTATCCTGGGAAGCTTTGAGCTGGATAGTGGAGGATAAATGAGATGACCAGGTGAGGAATGAGTGGGGCATGTGTGATGAAGTTGAGGCCCAGATGGGTGTGGCATGCTTCCAGAATGATGTGCCTCAGGCTGGTATGAGATGAAGCTGGACAGGCAAATCAGCGCTAGATCAAAAAGGGCTCATCAGCCACCCCAGTAGCAGATGCTTTGTCCTGCAGGCACAGCGAAGCCACATGGACACATCTGTGTTTTAGAAAATCAAATTTAGCAGAAGATTGCTAAATGGTATGAAATGGGGCCAAGAAAATCAGTTAAGATTCAGTAGCAATGAGATAAGAACATTTAAATTAATTGACTGAGGAGAAACAGAGGGGTTTCCAAAACATAGGAATCAGAATAAATAAGATTTAGGGGAGAAATTGACGAGCTAGGTTTGGGATGTTTGAGTTCAAGGTCCTTGAGTCTTGCAGGGGAACAATCTACTGGATGCCTTGGTTGTACTGTACATTAACCATTAGGTTTTTGACAAGCCTTGGACATTCTGCTTCATTATTGCATCAGCTACTTGGGTGCGTTCTGTAAGTTTTAGTTAAATTTCCCAGGCCCCTTATGCAACTCTTAACAGTCTATTATCTTGGATTCCTACAACTGGAAATAGATTGTAAGTTTTTGATCCTTTTATAAGAACACTTGTCAAAGGAGGGGGGGCGGAACTTGATTTGGTCATTTCTTCTTAATTCAAAATTTTATATTTCTTGATTAATTTTGTTAAATTTGTTTAAGGTACCACAGATTCCATCATTGAGTACAAGCCTTATCTCAATATTTCCATGTTACTATTACTTACTTTTTAGAAAACTGAATCAAGAGTTTATGATTCTTAAATTAAGCTGAGCTGAAAAAATATCAGCTTTTACCTAACTATGAAATTTATATTTTAAACCAAAAATCAGTATGTCTCAGAGTCCCAGATATGATATTTTCTGGGAAAATTTAATACTATTATTGAATCTTTAAAAGAGCACAACTGGGAGAAACCTTAGAAATCAAGTTACTATCCTCCAGTATTATACAGTGGATAAGCAAGGCCCATAAGGGAAAAAATAATTGCAGCAGGTTAGCGATATGCTGGGAACTTGGTCTCCTGGCTGTTGATTTAGTTAAATGACAAGGACCGTTATCTGAGGGTGAGTGAATCCATTCATGTCTTTCAGGTGGCTCCTTCTCTCTCATGCCCTGTGCTTCTCCTTGTTGAAGGCCTCAGCCCACATTGTGGAGCTTAACAATATGTTTGGTCAGATCCAGTCTCCTGGCTATCCGGACTCCTACCCAAGTGATTCAGAGGTGACTTGGAATATCACTGTCCCAGAGGGATTTCGAATCAAGCTTTACTTCATGCACTTCAACTTGGAATCCTCCTACCTTTGTGAATACGACTATGTGAAGGTGAGATCCTGATGTTCCCGCACCGTGGCAGGTTCTCTGCTGGAGAATCTGCTGGGAGTTAGAGGAACCTAGATGAATTAGATGCTGTGTTTGCCCCCCAGGCTGGCAGTCCAGTGAGGGAGACATACAATATCCTAACATGATAAATGAAGGTTACGGGTGGTATGTTAGGTGCAGGTTGAGTAGGAAGACCTAGAAAAGATCTTAAGGGAAGATGAAATTGGTAAAGTGTTATTCAAATACAGCCTTCCCTTTTCCTTTCTGTTCTCAAAGGCTTTAACGTTTCTGCTAACCTCTGCTCCAATGTCACCTTTAGTTCATCAAGCAAAAGAGACTCCAAAGTAAGCTATCATTACTATCCAAAGCTGAGGCATTAGAAAGCATTGTCCAGTTCCCTAGGGAATGATCAAGGTAATGAGAAGTGTAGAGTGTGCCGCAGGGGAAATAAAAGATGAGGTTGGAAGGTTGGATTGGAGTGAGATTCTGAAGGGCTTTGAATGTAATGCTAAAGAGTTTGGATTTTATCAACAAAGAGTATGGGCAACAGTAAGGGGTCACCACAGAAGATGGATGTGACAATGGATGTAAAAAACAAAGGGAAGAGGAGCAGGAAATGATTGCAGCATCAAACAACAATTTCTCAGAATTTAGAAAGTACCCACAAACAATGCCATAGATAGGAAGCTGTTCTCTTTTAAAAGTGGAGCTAAGAAAGGTCAAAGTTCTTCTGAGAGATGACACATATTACAGTTGCATCTGGTTCAAAAAGAGGTGAAGACCTAAGAACCTACTTACAACCTCTCTCTGGCTTCCTGGAAGAAGCTCTTATCAAACCACTCTAGCATAGACTTCCTATATTTTTGGTATTAGTATAGTTTCATTTTTCTACAGCCATAATTCAGTAAGAATTAACCTGGTATTAACCGGAATGTTTGATCATCAGCAAAGAAATGAGTTGGCAAGATGCTTTTACACTTATAATCTCATTCAACCTTTAAAACAGTCCTATGAGATAGGTATTACTATCCCGTTTACAGGCAAAGACACAACCCCAAGAAGGTGAAGCAACTCACCCAAGGTTGTACAGTTAGTAAATGATGGATCAAGATTCCAAATCCATGTCTTATGACTTTCAATACTGCATTCTTTTGGCTCCGCCAAACTGCTCACAAGCTGTACTCCACTGAGCCCTAGGATACCGCAGAGGCTGACAAGAGCCCTGGGGCGGGGGCCGGGGAAGCCTGGTAAGTGGGGCTGTGAACTCCTACCCTGATTAACTCATTTTGAATGGTGAGTGTTGCTAATTAGTGTTGCATATGTTGGATATGCATCAAGTATCCCTTTTAAAGCAAGTTTTCTGTGACTAAAAACTCTCTAAAATTGGTCCTCCGTGGCACAGTTTTTCAATTTTAGCACTTTTGACATTTTGAGCCAGAGAATTATTTGTCAAAGAAGGCTATTCTGCAAATTATAGGATTTTTAGCAGCATCCCTGGCTTCACTTACTGGATGTCAATAGCACTCATATCCCAGTTGTGACAACCAAAAATGCCTCCAGCAGTTATCCATAGCTCCAGAGGAGCAAAAGCTCCGCCTGTGAGAACCATCGCTCTCTCTGTGCTGCGGCCCATCTTTGAATGTCCTGTGCTAGGAGAAGGCAATGGCAACCCACTTCAGTACTCTTGCCTGGAAAATCCCATGGACAGAAGAGCCTGGTAAGCTGCAGTCCATGAGGTCGCTGAAAGTCGGACACAACTGAGTGACTTCACTTTCACTTTTCCCGTTCATGCACTGGAGAAGGAAATGGCAACCCACTCCAGTGTTCTTGCCTGGAGAATCCCAGGGACAGCGGAGACTGGTGGGCTGCCGTCTATGGGGTCGCACAGAGTCGGACACAACTGAAGCAACTCAGCAGCAGCAGCAGCAGAAGGAACTGTGAGAATTTGCTGCTGCTGCTAAGTCGCTTCAGTCGTGTCCGACTCTGTGTGACCCCATAGACGGCAGCCCACCAGGCTCCGCCGTCCCTGGGATTCTCCAGGCAAGAATACTGGAGTGGGTTGCCATTTCCTTCTCCAATGCATGAAAGTGAAAAGTGAAAGTGAAGTCGCTCAGTCGTGTCCGACTCTTAGCGACCCCATGGACTGCAGCCTACTAGGCTCCTCCATCCATGGGATTTTCCAGGCAAGAGTACTGGAGTGGGGTGCCATTGCCTTCTCCGTGTGAGAATTTAAGGACCCAGAAATCTAGTCCATTACCAAAAGAGATGAGCCTAGAAAAAGAGCCATTGCACAGGTGGAAAAGAGTAATGATGATAAAAGATTGACGAAGAAAGAATGAGAAATGTTGAAACTCTCTGCTCTCAGAGATGATGTGGCTTGGTAATCTAGATAGCTACAAATTCATTACAAATGGAGCCAACTTCTCAGTGTCACAAGGATCAAACAGGGAGTATTCACCAAGGCCCTAAGTGTTCATCATCATAAATTAAAATTTCTAACAAACAGGAATATAGGATATAATCTAGCACCTGGAAGAACCGAACTCCAGGATCCCAGATGTATTATGGGTAAGGGGCATTTGGTTAGCAGAATCCCCCAGCCCATTCCCCTAGCTAATGGTGGCTGTACCACCATTGTATTCTCAAATATTTAGGTTGGAGAGTGAACTTAGCAGAAGGAAAATGACCAAACATTGGCTTAATACAAGAGTAAATTCCATTGATTTAGACAAGGCTAGATGTGAACTTCCTAACTGCTTTTTATCTACTTTCAAACATGTCAAACATCTAGAAATTTTGCCAGTGGAAACATTTGCCTTTATTAGTAGTTGAGGCCTCAAGACCACAGAAATTGCAAATTTTTTTTTCTTTAGCTGTGACAATGACTTATTTTCATTATTTCCCATCCCTCCACTGCAAGAAATCACTCTCAGTTCATTTGCAATTGTTTTTTTCTAACAAGTTTTCCCCTTATTGAGACAGAGGTCAAGTCTGACCTTGTTAGGACAGCTGGTGGCTCAGCTGGTAAAGAATCTGCCTTCAGTGCAGGAGACCTGGGTTCAATCTCTGGATTGGGAAAATCCCCTGGAGGAGGGCATGGCAACCCACTCCAGTATTCTTGCCTGGAGAATCCCCATGGACAGAGGAGCCTGGTGGGCTATAGTCCATGGGGTCGCAAAGAGTCTAACACAACTGAGTGACTAAGCACAGCACAGCACAAGACTCCATTACCAAGATGATAAACATACAATAGAGGACGTAACCCGTTCCTTTGCTCCCAAGTAAGTGGAAATTCCTAACAAGATAGATTAAGGAGTTGACATTGGCTATTTTGTAAAAAAAAAAAAAAAATCACTGTACTTTTCAAGGGCCACAATAGAATATGAAGACCACTTCTGACCCTGAATTAGGGACACTGGAATACATTTATACCCAAAGCTTGGCTTTTATGGCTGGAGAATATTTTGGAGGTTAATTGATGATTTCTATCCAGGGTGATATGACACCTTCCTGAAAATTCAAGGAGACGAGAATAGGCCAGCATGCTCTGGGTCCTTGCCTGGAGTTTGGCAATTTCCTGTTCTGGTCCCAGATCTGCCACTAACTCCCGAATGATCTGGAGTGGACAAGACAATCTTTTAGCACTCACTGCTCCAAAATTAGACTTGTGACCTCTGAGCATAGCAAAGACTCAGTCTGGGTGAGACAACACAGAGTTTGAACCATCTATCTGAAGTGCCCGACAGTTTTCCCAATTCCTTAGGAAGAAGGGATTAACATACTGGACAGAGAGGTATTTCTTTCCTCAGGCTTGCCCAGCCCAATTCCTTCCAGAATGCTGTCCAGTACCATCACTGGCCCCTCTGCAGAGGTTCTAGCACCCATGGGGCCTGAGTAGGCCTTCCCTCACAGGACACTGCACCCTGATCGGCTGTCAACTGGTGCTCACGTGGAGACAGGCCCAGTGCCCTTGCTCACACACGCCTGGCAGAGTTCCCCTCCGAGACTCAAGAACTTATGGAATGTCAGGCTGCAGAGGGCTGCTGGAGACCCACTTAGACCCACGTTGTTGTTATTGTTTTTCAAATACTTTCTCCCCAGTGGATGTTTTTCTTCTTAGAAATCTTCTAGTAGTCCTGATTCAGGAAACAGAAGTGGGGCTGTTGGGGCTGAAGGTGGCTCAGAAGCTCACTCTGCTCACCTAGCCTCCTTGGTCCCCCTGAAGGTCACAGCTTGTAGGAATTACAGTTTGTGTGCGTGCGTGGGCACATGCTAGATTGCTTCAGTTGTGTCAGACTCTTTGCAAGTCTATGGACTGTAGCCCTCCAGGCTCTTCTGTCCATGGGATTTCCCAGGCAAGAATACTGGAGTGGGTTGTCCTGCCCTCCTCTAGAGGATCTTCCCAACTCAGGGATTGAACCTCCATCTCTTACATCTCCTGCACTGGTAGACAGGTTCTCTATGACTAGCACTACCTGAAAGTGAAAGTGAAGGTCGCTCAGTTGTGTCTGACTCTTTGAGACCTCATGGACTATACAGTCCATGGAATTCGCCAGGTCAGAATACTGGAGTGGGTAGCTTATCCCTTCTCCAGTGGATCTCCCCAACTCAGGAACTGAACCAGGGTCTCCTGCATTGCAGGCAGATTCTTTACCAACTGAGCTATCAGGGAAGCCCAACTGGGAAGCCCCAATTACAGATTAAATACTCCCTATGTTCTCAATTCAGGTACAAGACCAGTATTTCCATCTGAGAACTCAGAAGCTTTCAAACCCAGAAGCCTTCCACATACAGTTGAAACCCACTGAGTTTTTCAAATTGCATTCTCTCCCTAACCCTCTACACCCAGGATATGTGGCTTTTCTGGCTATGAATGAGAAAGAGGCTCTTCCCTTCTCATCTGAATGAAGCATAAGCATGCTGGCCGTATCACCCTCAGATAAGTCAATACCCTTTTACAAAATTCTGTTCCTTCATTTGTTCCATGAGGAGTAAGATGAGATGATCTCTAAGGTCCCTAGAACTCCAGAATTTTAATCTTAATTCTCCTTTCTGGAGCTTTCCAGATGACCTCACTAAATCCTCATTATCCTAGGTAGGATAATGCCAGAAAATAGCAATAATATGGTACAACAGCCACTTCTCCAAGTTCCTTGGCCATAAGCACTCCGTTAAGAGACCATTGTCTGCTGGAGTTGCCTTAGTGATGTGTCATTTAAAGAGAACTTGTAAATATATCATTCTAGTGCTGTTCTTTTTCCAAGGAACTTTGAATAGCACACATTTCCTTCCGGTGAGATAATACTCCTGTCCTGAGGATCTTTCACTCTGTGACTGAATTCCCCTGGCAGGCCTGGGAGTGGGTTTAAAGGACCCTCCAGTTCACAGGACTCCTTTCTGCCCAGCCACAGTTCCACAGACTGCCCTTCCCACCCTGGCCCATCAAGGTCATGATGACAGAATTTCTGACACTGCACATCAGCAGCTTGAAGAAGAGCAGGACCCCAAGGCTGTGGTCCAGATACTCTCACTTTATGAAAATTCCTCTCCATCCTGATCTCTCGCAGTCCTTGGTATTCAAGGCCCATGAGCATCTGCACAACAGTATTTGCCTCCTTGGAATGTGGCTGCAATGTATGGACTCCCGCAGTGCACAGGCAGGCATAGGAATCACATCTGGTTAATGCTGCAGGCGAGGGGCAGAGCACAGACACGGGCCAGGGAACAGGAGGCCTGGATTCTTGTGGCCATTCTCTATAACTCAGAGACCCTGGGCAAGGGATTCCTCTCTCACATACAGGGAGTTGAGCCAGATGGTCTCTAAGGCTCATTTAGCCCTGATATACTATGTATCACCCCAGGAATCATGGTTCAACTTCATGATCATCACGCTGAAGCCCAGGGAAGGGCAATTCTTGTGCCAAGGTCACACTGGGACCAGAATTTATACCCCAAAACATTCAGTCTTTTTTTCCTTTAAAAATACTAAGTCACAGTGAAATCCCCCATCATATGGATGCTTAGGCTTTTAAGTGTAATGTAAGGCAAGTGTTGTATGGATGTGAGAGTTGGACTATAAAGAAAGCTGGACACAGAAGAATTCATGCTTTTGAACTGTAGTGTTGGAAAAGACTCTTGAGAGTCCCTTGGACAGTAAGGAGATCCAACCAGTCCATCCTAAAGGAAATCAGTCCTGAATATTCATTGGAAGGACTGATGCTGAAGCTCCAATACTTTGGCCACCTGATGCAAAGAGCTGACTCATTTGAAATGACCCTCATGCTGGGAAAGATTGAGGGCAGGAGGAGAAGGGGATGACAGAGGATGAGATGGTTGGATGGCATCACCAACTCAATGGACATGAGTTTGGGTAGTCTCTGGGAGTTGGTGATGGACAGGGAGGCCTGGCATGCTACAGTTCATGGGGTCACAAAGAGTCGGACGCGACTGAGCGACTGAACTGAACTGAAGGCAAGTGTTGTCTATAATCAAACTTAATCTCTTAAATATAGTAGGGCACTGTCTTAGAATGTCCAGAAGAGACTTTTTTTTTCCTCAGAAATGCAACCAATTATGGTTCTTTTAATTGAGCATCAGGTGAAGTAACTGATTTGTACTGAGAAAGGAGCCCTGGAGCTATACTTACTGGAAAAGCTACTCAGAAATCAGAACCACCAAGGGAACAGCAGATTCACACATCCTATTTTCAAGTTCACTTCATGGCATCTGTTCATTGGAAAAGGAGATAATAAAAACCTGCATTTGGCTTTCATTCTCTTTCTCTCTTTTTTCTTCTCTTGTTGAATGCATACAACTCAACTGGCAACTGTTAAATGCTCTTATGATGTAACACCATTTTTCTCCTCTTAATCCTATATTCTTGATATATTCAACATTTTCCCCCCATTCTCTTCACTTTAGCCCCTTAGTTCCAGTTCTTGTTCTTCTCACTTAGTTTATTATAATAGCCTCCTAAATGTCTAACAGTGGTCCATCTCTCCCCATCCAATCCTCCCTCCACATGTGTCCAGAGAGGTGTTCTTAAACATTGCTTGGACTGTGCCACCCTCAAAACCTTTCCCCACTGTCTATGGAATGAAGTCCAAGAATTCTATTGAAATCCTACCGTAAGTTGGACACTGCACCAAAGACGGGGCCCATGAAGATGAGTAAAACAGTACCTGCCCTACAGGAACTCACAGTTTCATAGTATATCATACTGCTGCTGCTGCTAAGTCGCTTCAGTCGTGTTTGACTCTGTGTGACCCCATAGACGGCAGCCCACCAGGCTCCCCCATCCCTGGGATTCTCCAGGCAAGAACACTGGAGTGGTTGCCATTTCCTTCACCAATGCATGAAAGTGAAAAGTGAAAGTGAAGTCACACAGTCATGTCCGACTCTTAGTGACCCCATGGACTGAAGCCTGCCAGGCTCCTCCGTCCATGGGATTTTCCAGGCAAAAGAGTACTGGAGTGGGGTGCCATTGCCTTCTCCGGAGTATATCATGAGACAAGTATATAATTAATAAGCTAAAGCCGGGAAGAGGAACACAAGAGTATGATGCAGTATATATGCTGAAAAGTGGTCATTTCTGGAGATTCAAAAAAGGCTTTGGAAATGGTTGATGTTTGAGATAAGTCTTGAAGGATAAATAGGAATTTAACAATTCTTATTTAACAATTCCCTAAATGCCTTGATGTCCCTAAGCATTGGTTTTGTGATTATACCAAGAAAAAAAAAAAAAAGACTTAATAATACAGTACCTTCCTCGAAGGTTATGTGAGGATTTAAGTGAAATGATGGCTGTGAGTGGAATCAATACTGTGAAAAAGCAAACATTTTCAGTGGTTTGGAGATCAGGGTCTAGAGCCAGTCAGACCTACCAGCTGCTACTGCTAAGTCGCTTCAGTTGTGTCCGACTCTGTGCAACCCCATAGACAGCAGCCCACCAGGCTCCCCTGTCCCTGGGATTCTCCAGGCAAGAATACTGGAGTGGGTTGCCATTTCTTTCTCCAAGTCAGACCTAGAGTCAGGCCCTATCTCCACTACTTATGGTAAAAGGGATATCAATAATGCCTGATTCCTAGGCTTATTATTGTGAATGCCAAGTGAGGTAAATGCTATATTTGCATGTGTCCAATGCCTATGTAATGAGGTCAGTAAATATTATTTCAGTGGTGATGATGGCAAGGGTGTGAGTACTAAAGCGCCAGCTGGTATTACTAGATGCTCAGTGAGTGTCAGTTTCCTCATCTCCTCTAACACTAACTGGTTGCCTATGACCTTGCTCAAGTCACTGAGTTTCTCAGTCAATTTATGGGAAAGTACTTTGAACGGACTGATCAAATGCAAGAGGCTGTTTATTTCTGCTGTGTGTTCACTTTGTAGTAACACAAGTTTATGGCAATGACAACTAAAAAATTTAGTCACAGCCTGAAAGTAGAGAGCTATTTCCTTTGGTGGGAATGTTTAGGACTCCAAGCCCGGGAGGCAGCATCTCACTAGCTTTGAGAAAACTGTTCCAAGGAGGCGGGAGGGGGAGTCCAACTACATACTAGTTTGCAACAAAGGGAGCAGGCAATCTGAACATCAAAGATCAGATTTCAAGTGAAGGAATTTAGCATTCTATATATGGGAAGATACAAGCTTCTGGGCTCAGTGAATTCATTCCTTTCATATGCACCTACGCTCTCTGGGGCTAAATCCTGTTTCCTTGTTCACCTTAAGGAGTGGCAGATGGCTGCTTCTTGCATTCCCCCAGCTCCTTAGCAATCACGGTAGAGGGATGGCAGCATCTGTTGGATGCCAGTTTTGGGAGCCCTCATTCACAGTTGGAGGCCAGAAATCAACAATGGCTGTGATATTTCCTGTTTATTGATATGGCAGGAGATATTTTCATTTCACAGCACTTTCTAATCTATAACCTTCTTTGATGCTCATAGACTAGGGAGAGCCGGAATTATTACACCTAATTTACAGGAAAGGACACTGAGCATCAAGAGCTTAAGCGCATTCGTCTAGGAATTTATAGCAAAGCCATGTCTCAGTCCCTGGTCTTCTTATTCCCAAGTTAAGATTGGGTCTCTCTGTTTGGCCCTTCTCAGAACAGGTTTTATCCTGAATTTTCATATGCTTCCTGGTTACAAGAGAAATTTAGTAAAATTTTGTAAACCTGGGGGACCTTGAGGGCCCCTGTGTTGTCTAGGTTTTGTTAAAGAACTTTCTCTCTTATCCTGACTTTGCGAGGAAAAAAATATTTTATAAAAATAAGAGGAAATGGAATCTGTGCTATGAAGGATGGAAAGTGTTTGATTTATCTGTTTGTGGTACACAAGTTCTAATAGTAAACTCAAGGTCATTGCATGGACTGTCAGCACCATGAGCCCAGGGCCTATGTCTGTGTTTGTTTCTTGTGGTGAACACAGTCCTGGAGGCCAGAACAGGAAAAAGCATGGGTCTCCTGGCGGTGAGCATAAAGGAAAGAGCTCTGGTTTAGAGGTGAGCCACTGACTCCTGCCAAGACATTGGCAAGTCACCTGTCTGTTCTCAGCCTCAGTTGCTCCATCTGCTCAATGAGGAAATTGGACTGGTTGGCCTCTCCCAGTCCTTCCAGTCCTGATTCTCCTTTCCCAAGCCTCACTGGGTCAGTCTGCATCCTGCTGTATAATTAAGAGATAAGTCCCTCCTATGGCCCTGCTCCAAGACTGACTCCTCTGACCCCCCAGCTCCTAATTTCTGTGCAATGCTCTGTGTTTACTCTGGACATGCCCTCAACCTTCAACTACTGATGCAGCTCTGCTCATTCTCTGGGAGTAGACAGGAGAACTTGCCCCTGAAGGAAAAGAAGAATAAGCAAATGTTTCTCATGAATTTCAATTGTATTCCCTAGTGGAATTCCTCTACTCCAGAGATACCCGGTTCCCAAATCCATTCTAGTTGATTCAGAAAAATCAGGAAGTGAAAATGAGCTTCAGAAACAGTGTGACAAAGGCTTATTTTATGCAAGAGGTGCAAGCAGCACAGCCTTGGGAGTGATGGAAAACAGAAGGACAGTCCCAGCTCTGAGGCAGAAAATGTGGGCAAGAGTGAGGTGGAATGCTCTGGAGAATAGGTACCCCTGGTGTGCAAATCTGTGGGCATAAGTGTACACAGGCTGCTCTCAGACACACCTTAGTAAAAAGCAGAGTGTGAATTTACTTTGGTGTGCTCATACAAGAAAAAGGGAAAGGGAAGTATTCATTTGTTCAATAAATCTTCATCGAATGCCTACCATTTACTAGCACTTGGAGTATGGCAGTAATTAAGACAGAAATGTTTATTGGCATTGCTTACATTACACTGGGGGGAACAGAAAATAAACACTAAACACAATCCAAAGTTTTTTATGGTAAGATATGGAAAAGGAAATGGCAACCCACTCTTTCTTGCCTGGGAAATTCCATAGACAGAGGAGCCTGGCAGGCTATAGTCCATGGGGTCGCAAAGAGTTGGACCTTGATCAGCAATTAAACCACCACCACCACCAGTAAGGTAATAGGCAAAGAAATGAAATACAGCAGGGTAAAGAAGGGTGGGTATTACGATTGAAATGTGTTGGTCAAGGCAGTCCTAGATGAAAGAGTGACATTTGAGCAAAGACTTGAAGAAGCTGAGGAAGTTGGCCATGTGGCTTTCGGGGAAAAGCTCTCAACCAGAGAACAGCCAAGACTTTAGAGGGAAAATGCCTGGTGTATTTGAAGAACAGAAAGGAAGGCTGGCTTACCTGATATCTCAGTTGGTAAAGAATCCGCCTGCAATGCAGGAGACCCTGGTTCGATTCCTGGGTTGGGAAGATCCCCTGGAGAAGGGAAAGGCTACCCACTCCAGTATTCTGGCCTGGAGAATTCCATGGACCGTGTAGTCCATGGGGTCGCAAAGAGTTGGACACTACTGAGCGACTTTCACTTTCAAGGAAGTTTGTGTGGCTGGAGCACAAGGGAGAAGGGTAGAAGATGAAGGCAGAGGTACAGTTGGGAGCTGGATCGCCACGGGGCCTGGGAAATAGGGTCCATGCTGAATGCTCACAGGCAATGGCAGACTTTACTAACTGCTTTTCTGCCCGTATGTCATTTGACTTCCTGACTCTTAGAGGATAGAAGGAAGTTCCACCTAGTATGTTTGTGAAAACTGAGGCAGAACCCAGCAGTATACTTATCATAATCAGCAACTGGGGGGTGGATCGGGAGGGCATACAGGAGCCCCCTCTTCACCACTCCAATATTCTAGAAGTTAGTAAACTCAAGTGCAGAGATAATGGTAAAATTTTAGAATTGTTAAGAGGTGATGAGTTTTTACATCATTTATTTCTTTTTAATATAATTTATTTAACTGTAAGTTTATGAAACTGAATCTTTCATAACTGCCTTGTCTAACGAAAGCATACAAAATCCCTGAGAAGTGACAGCTGGTCCCTATAGCTTGATACAAGCCAGCTCCAGGGCACGTGCTAGGGAGAGGCTAAAATAACACATAGTGGTAGGGTGGTGGCCAGAACCCAGGTCTTTAGGTCCCTATTCCAGGTACCTTAAAAATTTCCCCGGGAAGATTTGAGGATGTACTTTCAGAAGGGTGCAGGGCAGAGTCCTGGATGATATTGGAGGGGCACACCCACTCACACATTCCTGGAAAGTGCCTGGCGACGCCGGCCCGCGGCGGGTCCCTTCTCGCTGCTAGGCACTTACTTAATCACTGCTTTCACTGGAGTGCTGACTGCAACTGACTTGGAGCCAGGCTGCCTCTGCCACAGAAGAACACAACAAGGCTTTGTTTTTGCCTGTCCCCAGGCTATTTTCCTGCCCCTGAACCATTTGGGGCTCAGCCTGCCAGTCCCAGAGGAGATTTGCATGTGAATAGGCCTGTCTCTGAAGTCACAGAAGGGGTGTGTGGAGAGTCTAAGCCATTCACGGGCCAATGAGAGTAAAGTCCTTCCTGGCCCCCCTTCCCAGCCATGACTCCCAGACGCTTCAGCCCACATCCCCCAGCCCTGCCACACTGAGATGCCCGGCACCACCAGTTTCCCACCTGTGGGATGCCTGCTTCCCACGCTGGAGGTTACCCCTCCCCAGCCAGCTCTTTCTTCTCCCCATGCTCTGCTCCCTGGAGACCATCTCCTTTTCTGCCCAGGGCCCTCCTGAAAAATGGGCAATCCTTCCTGGTAGCAGTGGGATTCCTGGATTCTAAGGACCTGCCAGCAGGTCTAAGCCCTCACACTGTTCGTGGCATCCAGTACTGATGTCCAGTATTTGTATGTGCACAATACATACTTTGCTAGGGTTAGGAGGTTCCTCCAGCTCCATTAAGAGATTCTTACTTGAGCTAACAAATATGTAAGAACACTTTACTGGGACTCTCAATAGAGCTGGGCCTTGACAGTGGCTTCACCATTATGTGGCCATGTGACTTTCAACCAGTTACTTCACTTCTTTGAGCTCAGTTTCCCCATCTAAGAGAGGAAAAAGATAGTCTTTAATACCCTTTTTATTTCTGACCTGCTATGGTCTTGTAATTCCAGTTATTGAACCAGGGCTGACTCATGTCGGGACATTTAGGTTTTGTCTTAGGTCTGCTACTCCTAGGCTATGTGAGCTTGGAGATTCATATCACCAGTCTGGTCCAGAAACTACTATCTACCTGAAGTGCATTCACTACAAGACTACCTAAAGATGGCTGAAAATACCCTGTCAATTGGAAATTCCACATGGAAAGTGGGGGTGGATTATTTGTATTCCTACTACTACTGTTACTGCTAGTGGGCTTCCCCAATAGCTCAGCAGGTAAAGAATGTGCCTAGAAATACAGGAGACATAGGAGATGTGGGTTTGATCCCTGGGTCAGGAAAATCCCCTGGAGAAGGAATTGGTAACCCACTCCAGTATTCTTGCTGGGATAATCCCACAGACAGAGGAACCTGTTGGACTACAGTCCACAGAGTTGTGAAGAGTTGGACACGACTAAGGGACTAAGCACACACTACTAGTAGTACTCTAATTATTATTATCATTATTATTTTATAGCCAAATGACTTGGTCAGGACTGAAGCAACAACCTACAGCCCCTCTCAAATATGGCCAACTTGAGTCTTAACCACACCAGCTGTGCTATTTTTACTTACATGGCTTTCAAGAACTTCTAAAATGCAACACACACACATCTCCTTTTTTTTTTTTTAGTCCCAGGTTCTTGTTTAGCATCTGGTACTTTTAATTTGCTCCTTCTCATGGTCTTTGGGCTTCCCTGGTGGCTCAGCTGGTAAAGAATCTGCCTGTAGTGCAGAGACCTGGGTTCGATCCCTGGGTTGGGAAAATCCCCTGGAGAAGGGAAAAGTTATCCACTCCAGTATTCCAGCCTGGAGAATTCCATGAACTATATAGTTCATGGGGTCCCAAAGAGTCAGACATGACTGAGCGACTTTCACGATCTTTACTCAGCAGTTTGGGCAGCTGAGTAAAGTAGTAACATTGGACTATTGCCCCTGGCCTAGTCCCTAGAATCAGGAGTTCTGGGTCCAGGGCTGTCACTGAAACACTGGCCTAAATTCACACACCTAGAGAAATCCTTTGAAACCCAGGAAAGTAAGGGGGGTTCCTGGACTTAATATTATTCTCTTGTGGATGAAAGCTGTCAGAGATCCTTTAAATTACACTGGTCTGCTCTTATAAAATTAGAAAAATATGTTTGCCATGTCACCCACCTCCCAGGACCATTAGGAAGCTTGTAAAGTACAGAGAGTCAAAGAGACCTAAGGTGCCACCTGTCAAATAAGGAGGCCGTGTGGCGAGGGCTCCCTCAGTTCCCTTCCCACCCCATTAACCTGTGATCTGGGGCCTCATAAAAAGAGAGGTCTGTGTTGCTGGCTCCAGTGAGGTTAGGAATGAAGGAGAGGAACCAGAAAACAAGGCATCCAGGAATGGTTTCAATCTCTTAATTCTTCTTCAAATGTGTGAAATTACCCACACTCCACTTAGCTGGGAGTCCAGAAAGATGTCACTTCAGTTGGCTCAATCTTAGTGCTCCTGTTTTTCTCTCTGATTTATTAAGTGCTGACTATATTTCAGGTAACTATCTACATGGTTTACATATATGTTCACCAAGTCCTATGATTTATAAACACTATTATTTTCACTATTTTACAAATGAGAAAAACCTACTTACAGAGCATTTTCAATTCATAGGGCTGTCATAATAAATTACCATTAACCTAGTGGTTTATTCATTTACTTACAAATAAATAAATACATAGCGATTTCTTCTGTCACAGTTCTGGAGCCCAGAGTCTGAAATTAAGGTGTTGGTGGAGCCATGTGACTTCTGAAGGCAATCAGCCCACTCTCTGAATATCTGCCTAAATTAAGCCTGAACAGCTCTTCAAGGGCCTAGAGAAGATGTCAAAGGGGCTCAAGGATATAGCTTGGGAACATTGACAAGCAAATCTCTGAGGTATTTGGACTTATAGGACAGCCTTTTTGGAAAAAAAAAATTGAGGTAGAGTTGATAGACAGTTGTAGTTCAGTCGTTCAGTCATGTCCAACTCTTTGCGACCCCAAGAACTGCAGCACTACAGGCTTCCCTGTCCTTCACCATCTCCTGGAGCTTGCTCAAACTCATGTACATTGCATCGATGATGCCATCCAACCACCTCATCCTCTGTCACCCTGTTTTCCTCCTTCTTTCAATCTTTCCCAGCATCAGGGTCTTTACCAATGAGTTGGCTCTTCACATCAGGTGGCCAAAGTATTGGAGTTTCAGCTTCAGCATCAATCCTTCCAATGAATATTCAGGGTTGATTTCCTTTAGGATTAACTGGTTTGATCTCTTGCAGTCCAAGGGACTCTCAAGAGTCTTCTCCAACACCACAGTTCAAAAGCATCAATTCTTTGGCATTCAACTTTCTTTATATTTATTATGTAAGTTACAGGGGTACAACATAGTGATTCACAATTTTTAAAAGTTAAACTCCACTTATAGTTATCATTAAACATTAGCTATATTCCCTGTGTTGTACTATGTATCCTTATAGCTTACTTGTTTATACATAATAGCTCCTTCTTCTTAATCCCCTACTCTTATCATGTCCTCACCCTCCCCTCTCCCTACTGGTACCCACTGGTTAGTTCTCTGTATCTGTAAGTCTGTTTCTTTTTTGTTATATTCGTCAATTCATATTATTTTTCAGATTCCACATATAAGGGATATCACACAGTAGTGGACAGCCATTTTTGTTCACCTTGTGTCTTAAGGGAGCGTGAGACATCACTGTGGAATCAGAAGGCTGCAGGATGAACCTGAAGCCACCACTCACTAGATAATGGCTTTGATTGATTCATTGAAATCATCTCGGCTTCAAGTTTGTCACTGGGTGGATGTCAATGTATTGATAGTCTCTGATGAGATCATTTTATGGACACGTGGAAAGAAGCCATAGCTGTCCTCTTACAGAAAGTTCACCAAATTTTCTGCTGCCCTGCCTTAACTTTGCCTAGGAGGTTTGTGCTGTTTCTACTAAGGTAGACAACTCATGGAAAGCAGACTCTGGTTTCTCCTCCTTCAATGTCTCTTCCCTGCTCCCTGTCCTCAACAGAACCCTTTCCTATATCATGTGGTGGTGGGTAAGGAGGGGCAGTTGAGACTCCAAATGCACTCAGAACTTTGCTACTCCCTCTACCTAGATGTCCTCCCTACTGCCCCCTTCCCAGCCCTCCACCTACGATTTCTACCTGCCTATGTCCTACTCACCTTTTGGTCCCAGCTCAGAGACCATTCTCTTCTTCCTGTTTTCTGATTCCCCTCAGCTGGATACAATATTTTCCCATCTTATAACCCCAGGAACTTCCTAGCTTTCATTGCAATAACTATAATCTGCTAATTCCCTAACACAGACATGTGAGTACTTATTCTCCTACTAAATTTTATATTCCCAGAGGCAGGGAACTTGCTTATTAAGCACATGCAACAAATTAGTAGTTTTTGGCATCCTTCATGTTATAATGAGGACAGAACTTGGTATATAAATATTTGTGGAGATGAAAGAAAGCAAATTGAGGACATGCATCCATATGTTAGTGCCGAAAATCACAATAGAACACGGCTGAAAAGACATGGCTGCCCATAATAAGTAGAAAAATAAAAGAATCTGTGATCCCCAGCCAAATGGTTTTCTACTATTATGAATTTTTTGTTTTCATTTGATAAGGTATTCCCCCCACTCCATCATGTTAATACAATGACCCTAGTACAGGGACAGTCCAAACAGAAGCCAGGGCTTAATCCTTCTTCTCTAAATTTGTAGAATTTTACAATCATAGCAAAGGCTGCAAATATTAAGTAGGGCCAGTGACCCCCCTGTTTAGGTTATGACCAGAGCTGTCACTGAGCCACATCCTCTCTGGGAGACAGTCCATGCACCCCAGATAAAGCTTCAAGAGGCCCTTGAGCCAGAAAAGTTGTTTGGCAAAGTGCCTGTGTCGCTTGCCTTGAACTCTCTGGATTGGTGGGCTCCTTTCTCCAGGGTCAGAACTAGTCCAAAAGCAAATCTGGTATCAGGAAATGCTCGTGGTTATCTCTCTAGTCTTGAGCAAGTCATTGCCCTTCTCTGGACCTCAGTTTCCTCTAGGAGGGGATTGAAACAGCTCTTAAAGGGCCCTCCCTCCAGGCTCTATTTGGAGCTGCAGGCTGAATTCCCAGGGCCCTGGGGCCTTCTCTTCCCTGTTTCTAAAGGTCTATCAGACTTAGATTTTCCCATGGGTTTCAGCTGGGGCATGCTTACCTGTCCTCTGAAATAGTGAGGCTCTACAGGTGAGGATTGTGTCTCTGCCATCATAAACTTAGGTATCCTTAAGCCTGGAAGTTACAAGAAGGAAGGCTGTTTATCATAGACCTTCATTAGGTCTCTCCCTGATCCAAAAGATCTCTGCTTGGTTTCACCTGAAAGTCTCATGCTACAGGTACTATAGAACCCTGGAGACCTTGGGGATAACAAATGAGGAATGAGGCTGCTGTGTCTAGAACGTTGATGCTCAAGGCTTGACTCTTTATTAGTAATTGCTTCTAGAGCACATGGGTATAGACCACAAACAAGTTCAAGTTCTTAAGTAGGAAGCAATCTCTGTGTTGAAACTCCTCCTCACCATTCTCTAGTTCAACGAATCCCAACTTTTTTAACACAACTGGTTTTGTGGAAGATAATTTTTCCACAGACCGGGGATGGGAGATGGTTTCAGGATGATTCAAGTGCATTACATTTATTATGCACTTTATTTCTATTATTATTACATCATCTCCACTCAGATTATCAGGTATTAAGATCCCAAAGGTTGGGCCCCCTGCTCTAGTTGGTTTATTTAATGTATGGATATAATGCCTTGTTAGAATACTAGTATGTCAGGACTGGAAGAGAGCATAGAGCTCAGCTAGTTCAAACCCCTAGTTTACCAGGTGGATAATTGAGCACTACAGAAGTCAGCCATATACCACTTTTCGTGGAGTCAGAAATAGGGGTCAGGACCTCTAACAGCCAGCTCCATACATTTCACTCCAAAGCAGAGGTCACCGAGATAGTTCACTCCAGCTCATGTGGTTACTCATAGAAGAAGCCTTCTCCCAGACCCTCACTCTTTATGTATTTAGTCTTATTCTTATTAAATTCTAATGATAGCAGCTTAATGAGTTTCTACCTGATTTTAAAACAGTAA
Organism: Giraffa tippelskirchi; assembly: GCF_054371585.1. NCBI lineage: Eukaryota > Metazoa > Chordata > Mammalia > Artiodactyla > Giraffidae > Giraffa > Giraffa tippelskirchi. The sequence continues at coordinate 155,389,522 of NC_137276.1, read as the reverse complement.
ATAAAACCCTGTCTACATAAAGAAGACATAAGAATTACAAAGGCTTTATAGTCTAGGGGCTTTCAATGTAGGGCAAGCAACATTACAAAACTCAATATCCCCAAGAAACTTGATGTTCATAATACTGTCCTTGGATCACCAAGAAGGATTAGTATATTTTACCTGAGAAAGCAGGGATTTGAATAAAGCACTTTGAAAAGCATTACACACACAAACACCCCAATTTTTAAAAAAATCATAGTTAGGTAAAACTTTAGCTACGTGGAAAACTCAGATCATCAAAACAACAAAGCAGCTGAGATATTCAAGAAAGTGACATTTCAGCTGTGTGCAGATTGGAACACTCTATAGTATAGCAATAAGGCTGGTGTGAGTTTGGCTAGTATCTGCAGAGAAGAGGAAAACATAGCAAAGCCATGATCTCATCTTCTGTTTACACTTCAATTCCCAAAGTTAGTGATTAATTGTCCTCATGTTTTGTTGCCAGGGCAAATTGTTTTCCTTTAAAGCTCCCATTTATTTTAAATAAATAAATCATTAGTTTCAAAACAGAAGTGTCAAATGTCAAGATACTTCTGACATACTAAGCTAATAAACAAAACAATGAATTCATTAGAAGCTACTAGAGATAGGCAGCCTTTGAGAACTTTCCTTTAAAGACTTTGAAAGGCAGCAGACATCATTCTTGGTCAGATTTTTCTCATGCATCTTGGCTAAAACATCAATCTGGAGGATGCAGATAGAAATGCTTCCTTAAAAGGATCAAAATAGGTATAAATGATAGAATGGTAGGTAAGCAAAGTATTGGTAGTCATATAAATATACCAGCCAGCTACAACACTGCTTCCCAAACCAAACACACAAAATCTGCTTTAGACAACCAGTTTAGAATCTCTCCTTGAGTCTCTGAATCTTCCCAGGGTCCCTGGCTCTTGCAAAACAGGGAATTCTTTAGCAAATAGGCAATTTTTGCAGCTGAGTCTTAAAAAAAAAATGCAACTATTTTGGGGTGATTCCAATAGTTTCTGTATTAGTAAGACTACCTATTAAATACAGTTCTGATTACGTGACTTCCCTTTTTCTTGTTTAGTCACTCAGCTGTGCCTGACTCTTTTGCAAACCCATGGACTGTAGCCCACTAGGTTCCTCTGTCCATGGGATTTCAAGTCACTTGTTATGTGATTCAAGGTCAATAATAATCTAGTTTCAACCTATCCCTACAAATATATCTTTTCCTACAATCCCCACAGAATTTCTGGTTTCTCATTGTTCTCAGAATAGGTCTTGTACTTTTAGTTCTGGATGACAAATATTTATTGGATAACTGCTATATTCTAGGTCCTATTCCATGCACTGAAGATATATCTGTAAAGAAAAGAATCTGAAAAAGAATATGCATGTGTGTGTATAACTGAATCACTTTACACCTGAAACTAACACATTGTAAATAAACCATACTTCAATAAAAATAATAATAATAAAAAGCATATTTACATTTTTAAAAATTCCAATTCTGATATAGGTAATGTATTATTTTAAAAATAAAGCTCAAATATACCAATAAAAAAGTAATTAACTAAAATTCTCACCTTCCCATAGCTTATATTCCAGTGGGGATCTTTTGCCTCCTTCTGAGTACATTCTTCACAAGACACTTGTCACACTGTACGATAGCTCTGTCTGTTTTCCGCCATCTGAACACTGCCTCCCCATGGGCATGTGCGTGCTCAGTCGCTTAGTTGTATCTGACTTCTTGTGACCCCATGAACTGTAGCCTGCCAGGCTCCTCTGTCCATGGACTTTTCCAGACAAGAATACTGGAGTGGGTTGCCGTTTCCTTCTCCAGGGGATCCTCCTAACCCAGGGATTGACACAAGTGTCCTGTGTCTCCTGCATTGCCAGGTGGGTCCTTTACTACTGACAGACCTGGGAAGCCCTTCCGCATCCACAGCTCAATGGCTTACTCATCTCCCATCATCCCCATCCCACGCTTTGCTCTGTGGTTGGCACACACTGAATTCTCAATGAATGACTTACATTGTATATAAAGTTTCTTTTCCTGGAAATGTAAGTTCCTGTTGTGTCTAGAATCCATCTGTGAAATCTAACTCTTCTGTTTTATTAAATATGAAAATTTATTTTAACATTGAATTTTTTTTTAACAAATAAGCCATTTTGTTGCCAGCTACTTCTGATGGACCTAAACAAAATGAATGAAACAGGGACTGAACAGACACATTGGCTTAATGGACCTAGACAAAATGAATGAAACAGGGAGAGGACAGGCACATTGGCTTAGCCTGTAATGTGTCTTTCCTCAGATTCCAGAATTCCTAAGCCTCTTTCTTTGGGCTTCCCAGGCTGCCTGATCCACTTGTGGGCAGCCCCTCTGTCTTTTCTCCTTGCGACCAGCAGAGAAGCTAATTTGGGAAGCTGCACATCTTGTTCCCTTTCTTTTTGACCCTAAAGGTAGAAACTGAAGACCAGGTGTTGGCAACCTTCTGTGGCAGGGAGACCACGGACACAGAACAAACCCCTGGCCAGGAAGTGGTCCTCTCCCCCGGCTCCTTTATGTCCATCACTTTCCGGTCAGATTTCTCCGATGAAGAGCGATTCACAGGATTTGATGCCCACTACACGGCTGTGGGTAAGTTGGAGAAGTGGGTAACTCATCCCCACGTCTCCCTTCCTCTCTCAAAATTAAAAGTGCCTTGTGCTCTCTTCTTTAAAATGAACACCTACTACGTAAATTCTGCCATTAATGTCTTACTGCATTTGGTCTATCGCACATCTATCCATCTATCTATCCTCTATCCATCAATTCATCTTTTTTGACACATTTCAAAATAAATTGCAGACATCAGTACTCTTCTTCCTAAATACTTTGGCATGCATATCGTTTATCTAGGGTTCAACAGCTATTCACATTTTTTCTTTTCATGTAAAATCTATATATTCAATGAAATGCATAAATCTTAAGTACATTTGTTAAGCTTTGAAAAATTTATATTTGTACATAACTAAATCCCTAACAAGATGTTGAGCTTTACCATTAACTCCCAAAGTTCCTTTATGCTCCTTTCCAATTACACCAAACTCCTACTTCCTTAGAGGTCACCACAACAGTCCTGATTTTTTCTACCACCATAGATTAGTTTTGCCTCTTGCAAAACTTCATATAAATGAACATATACAGATTATATTTTGGAGATGAGAAATATTTTACTCAGCACAAAGTCTTTGATATTTATTTATGTTGTTCCAATTCATTAGTAACTGCTACTTTTCCTGGCAGAGTAGTTTTCCATTATATAAATATACTACAATCTATTTATCCATTCTCCTATTGACAGACACCTGGGTTCTATCCATTTTTTGGCTCTCATTAATAAAATTTCCACAAACCTTTTTGTACAAGCTATTTTGTAAACATATGTTTTCATATGTTTCACTTCTGTGGGGTATATATTAACATCTAGGAGCAAAATTGCTTAATCATAGTGTAGGTGTATGTTTAGTTCTATAAGACTTTTTCCACAGTGTTTGCACCATTTTGTATCCCTCCACCAATGTATGAGAGTTCTGGCTGCTCTATATCCTCACCAATATTTGATGTCATCAATTAAAAAAAAACAATTTAACCATTCCAGAGGACATGTAGTGGTACTTCACTGTGGTTTTAATTTGCATTTTCCTGGCACCTAGTGATGCTGAGTATCTTTTCATGTGTAAGCTTCTTGGCCATTTCTGTATCTTTTGGAAAGAAATATGTGTTCAAATTGGGTTGAGAACATACATCTTTTCATCTTTATATTTCCAGTGCCTAAGATAGGGCTTGACCCACCTTAGAGACTTAGACAGAGAGAAGCAACATGGAGGAGAGGTTAAAAACCCAGATTTTAGAGCCAGCCCACCTTGATTTGAACGAGGACTCCACTTACTCTCTGTGTGACTTGGAGTAAGTTCTTTAATGGCTCTAAGTCTCAGTTCCTTCATCTATAAAAGGGGGTCATAACTGTCCCACTTGCTGTCATCACAACTGTTAGAGAACAGTGGCACCACCAGGAGTCAGGTTGCCCAGGTTTGACCAGGCTTTCTGTAACCTTGGGTAAGTTTCCTCATTTGTAATTGGAGGCTTAGGTGAGGCTTAAATGAGAGAATGCAGGTATCTCCCAACACAGTGAGTGGCCCCACTGAGTGCTCTATAAATGTTGGCTATTCTCTTCACCATCACACTTGCATTGGTTGTGAGAGGCTCTACCTGCCCTGCAGATGTGGACGAGTGCACGGAGCGGGAGGACGAGGAGCTGTCCTGTGACCACTACTGCCACAACTACATCGGCGGCTACTACTGCTCCTGTCGCTTCGGCTACATTCTCCACACAGACAACCGGACGTGCCGAGGTGGGGCCCAGCATTGATTCTGTGCATCACTGTTAGGAGTCATATTTTCCAGTGAGATGAGGGGAGGCTCAGAGGAAGGACAGACAGGCAGTAGGAACAATTAAAAATGAAATCAGGCCAGGGATAAAGATGCTGAAATGCCCACCAGCCTGGAAGTCGGGTTCAGGTTCTCAGAGAACTGCATTTGAGAAGCCCTGGCCTCTAGGCCATCTTTCTTCCCGGGGCACAGGGCTTTCTGCTCTTTAGTCCCTGTTTCCTCTCCTCCTGTAAGTAACAGGCCAAGTCAGGGAAAAGCCAGGTTTCCCAGTCCTGAGCCCTGAACTAGGTTTTACCCATGAGCTCCTTTTTTCTGCTCTTCCCTGGTCTCTCACTCTTATATTATGATACAGAGAACCCCAGTGCAAGCGAGAGAAGGGGAGAGAGGCAAAGATAAGACAGCAAGAAAACATCCCTTTCCTTCTTGCTCCCTTTGCTTTCCCCTCCCATCCATGTGCCTTCTCTGCCATAGTATCCAGGCTGAGGTGGGGAGCGAGAAATAGGAAGACTCAGACATTTCCATGAGGACCTCCTGGCTAGCGGGTAATAGCCACATAGGCAAATGGTAAAATGTAGTAAATGTTGTAAATGAAGTGTGGCTGTGGCACCGTCAGACCTGAGTCTGCATCAAGTGAGCAAGCACTTCCCAGAGATGATGCCCTTGATGAAGGAAAAAGAACAAGGAAAAGGAGGGCACGACAGGCAGAGAGAACAGCTTCTGCAAACATTCAGAAGCGTGTCAGGATTCGGAATGTTTCGGGAATTGCCAGTAGATCGGTATGACTGCAGGGTAAGGATCTGGGTCCTAGAAAGACCAATGGAAGCTGAGTGAGGGAGCGTTGGGGGAGGGCATGCTAGAAACAGGATTTCTTTTCCTTCCTCCTTCAAAAACTTCTACTTCCAAATAAAACCCATCAGTAAAAAGCAGGCACATATAGGAGTTTTCTTGAAGAGAGTTGTCTTTTCCATGGTTTTCATTCAGTAAGTATTTATTGAGTATCTACCATGTGCTGAGCACAGAGGGGCTAAGACTGAGCAATGTTTCTGAATCCTGTTTTTCATTTTTGCTTCTGCCCCCCAAGAGCCTTTTTAAACATTCTCTTCCTAATTGTCTCACCCATGAAATTTAATACCACAAATATCCTGTATATATGTTTATGTACTATATGTCTGCCTGTGTGTTATGCATAAAAAGAGTAACAACTTCCCCTCTCTAAGAACCAATTTTGGCCCCTCTGGGAGCAATGTCATCCCCATGAAAATGCTTGGGGTAGAATATTAAAGCACAGGGATTCAGATACCACTCTAAATCTTATTCTGTAGCTTGTAACTGAAGGACTTTAGGGTTAGCTATGCCCCCTTTCTGGGCCACAGTTTTCTCATTTACAAATGACCAGAAAGAACTGACATGCCAGATCCAAGGACAATAGTTCAGTGGCATATAACAGGGCCTTTGCAGGGTTAAGCCATGGTCAGGATCCAAGACACTGGTTGCTGGGTTGCAGCTGTGATGGGGAGCAGAGCAGACTCCCTGAGCTCAGGGAACTTACAGTCTTGTGGGGGCAGGAAAATCCACTGAGAAATACATTTCACATCGGTAAGCAGTGGTCAACAGCATGAAGAGAAAAAAAAGCAAGGCCAGGGGCCAGAGAGGGAGGGTATGTGTGAGGGTCCTGCATTAATGAGGGATCAAGGATGGCTTTGAGCAGAGATCTCATGGAGTCCTGAGAGCAGCACAAAAGAGAAGATCCTCCCCCTGATCACACATCTCAAAACCTTCCATCTGAGACCCCTCATGTCCCACACCAAGATCGGAGAATTGGACAAAAAGGCATATCACACTCACTGCCTTTGAGTCTTAACCCTGCAAATTAGTTGGTTATGTGACCTTGAGTAAATCTCTTCCTCTCACTGAACTTCATTTTCCCCATCTGTAAAATGGGGATAGTGACTCCTTCCCCCACTTGCCTCTCAGAACCACTGGGAAAATTGTACATAGCACATAAGAAAGCGAATGCTGTGGCCGTGAGTGTGGTACACCACTTTGCTCCCATGTGTTTCCTGCAGTGGAGTGCAGTGACAACCTCTTCACCCAGAGGACCGGCATGATCACCAGCCCCGACTTCCCCAGCCCTTACCCCAAGAGCTCCGAATGCCTCTACACCATTGAGCTAGAGGAGGGTTTCATGATCAGCCTGCAGTTTGAGGACATTTTCGACATTGAGGACCATCCTGAGGTGTCCTGCCCCTATGACTATATCAAGGTAAGATAGCAGTGGCCATATATGTCCTGGGGATGCTGACAAATCTTGGCTGAACTGGGAAAATTGACATTCTCTACCTTCTTCCAGGATAGGGGGCCAAGCAGGTGGCTTCTTAAAAAGTAATTATTTAAAATAACTTCTACCACCTTAATTGGACCCAGTCTAGGGAACTTCCCTGATCCCAAACCAGCCCTTTGCCCCACCTGCAAAATCCTTTCTTCCAGGTAACATAACATCATCATGAAGTGACACCAGGGTGAAGATCACGGGGACCATCTTAGAACTCTGTGTGTGTTAGTCATTTAGTCAAAAAATGTCTGACTCTTTATGACCCCATGGACTGTAGTCCATCAGGCTCCTCTATCCATGGAATTTTCCAGGCAAGAATACTGGAGTGGGTTTCCTCCTCCAGGGGATCTTTCCAACCCAGGGATGGAACCTGGGTCTCCCACATTGCAGGCAGATTCTTTACCATCTGAGCCATGAGGGAGCCCCAGAACTCTGTCTACCATATATTATATCCCAGGAGCTATGCTATGAGCTTATCATTAGGCAGGTAACTCTAGGGGCTTCACTGTTCCCCTCACCACAGTAAGGGTGACAAGATGAAGACACACCCAGGATTATAGAAGTCATCAAATGAGGGTTAAGAAGTGCTGGTCCTCAGAGGAGGAAGGAGAAAGAGTTAAAGCAGAGGCAGGACGCAGGCCTGGGGACTGGAAATCTGGACCAGCCCAGAGTGCCTCTTCCTTCTCTCCATCTCCGCTGCCTCTACCTGAGTCCAAACCCTGCTCTCGTTGGTCAGCTGCAAAGCTACCTGGAGGGTTTTCTGGCATCCACTCTTGCTCTGCATGGTATGTTCTCTTCTAGCATCCAGGGTAAATTTTATAAAAGCCAGGTTATATCAAGATTGTACTTGGAATAAACACGAATTCCTCAACACAGTATGGCCTGTGGCTGCCTTCCCATCCTCAAGCCATGGCATTCCCTCTCCTCCAGCCTCACTGGCTTCCTTCCTGCTCTTGATACTTACCAGGCTCTTTCCCACCTTTGGCCTCAACCTTTATATACAATGTTTTCCCTGCCTGGAAAGTATCCTCCCCTCCTCTCCAAATGACAAGCTCCTACTCATCCTACATGTTTCAAATCCAATGTTACCTCCATGAAGAGGCCTTTTCTAACTACCCATTTAAAGTTATCTGTTATACTGAAGCTTCCCTGGTTGTACAGTGGTAAGGAATCCACCTACAATTCAGGAGACATGTGCAGGAGACAGGGGTTCAATCCCTGGGTAGGGAAGATCCCCTAGAGAAGGAAATGGCAACCCACTCAGTATTCTTGCCTGGGAAATTCCATGGACAGAGGACCCTGGTGGGCGGCAGTCCATGGGGTCACAAAAGAGTTGGACATGACTTAGCAACTAAACAACATCTATTATATTAATTATAAATTATATAGACTACATAGATTTTACTACTTAAATTATAAACATAGAGCATACATTTATATTATATATGTATATCATCCTGATTATTTTTGTGATACTTACTACAGCTGGTAATTATTTTTTTTTATTATCTATTAGTCTGCCCCGACTAGACTGCAGGGTCCTTGTGAGCAGGGGCTTTTTCTGTCCTATGCACCTGGACGGGGCTCTGCCCTTCTCTGAACCATAATATGTTCATCTCTGAGAAGAGGATAATCAGCCTGCCTTGTCCACTTCCAAGGTCATTGTAATTTGTGAATGGGAGAGTGGAGATGGAACCCTTTGGTGAATGGTAATGCCCACTAAGAATGTGAGTGAACACTATGGACTCACATGGAAGCTTCCAGAAAACCCTGGGTGAAGAGTAGAGATGATCCCAGAAGCAGTCACTGCCACTCAAGTGTGACCCTGATTTTTTTCTATCTTGCCCCTCACAGATTAAAACCGGTCCAAAAGTTCTGGGGCCCTTTTGTGGAGAGAAAGCCCCAGAACCCATCAATACCCAGAGCCACAGTGTCCAGATCCTGTTTCGCAGTGACAACTCAGGGGAGAACCGGGGCTGGAGGCTGTCATACAGGGCGACAGGTAACACATCCTCTCCCCTCCTGGGTCACACCTGGCTTCCATGCTCAGCCCTCATGGCGCAGCGGCCAGGGAGTGTATGGGGGTGCTGGCCTGGGGCTCCTCCGGGGATGTGGCAGGACTCCAAACCCCACTGAGCAGCTTGGGACCAAGGCAGATTCTCTCTGCTGACTAGTTTCTTATCTATAAATGGGGTAAAGGACAGCAATGATGGTGGGTTTGGATAAGACGTTTTCAAAACTGGCTACACTTCAGAATCATGTGGGGAGATTTTTAGAAACAAAAAACATATATGCATTAGTATATGATACTTGTTTTTCTCTTTCTGACTTACTTCACTCTGTATGACAGATTTTAGGTTCATCCACATCTCTACTAATGACCAAATTTCATTCCTTTTTATGGCTGAGTAATATTCATTGTATATATGTATCACATCTCCTTTCTCCATTCATCTGTTGATGGACATTTAGGTTGTTTCCACTATTATAAATAGTGCTGCAGTGAACACTGGGGTACACATGTCATTTTGAATTATGGTTTTCTCAGGGTATATGCCCTAGAAAAAAATGGTACAGATGAACCTATTTTCAGGGCAGGAATAGAGATGCAGACATAAGCGAATAGACATGCAGACACAGGGTGGGGCAAAGGGGAGGGTGGAACAAATTGGGAGACTAGGATTGATATACATGTACTACCATGTCTAAAATAGTTAGTTCATGGGAACCTGCTATAAAGCACAGGAAGCTCAACTCAGTGCTCTGTGGTAACCTAGATAGATAGGATAGGGGAGGAGGGTGGAAGTAGGTCCAAGAGGGAGGGGATAAATGTATACATATAGCTGATTCACTTTGTTGTACAACAGAAATCAATACAATATTGTAAAGCAATTAGACTCCAATAAAATAAATAAATTTTAAAAAACTATAATTAAAAAAAAACAAACCACTTTCCAGAACTTCACACTGTGATTGACTGGGCCTGGAGAGGATCCTTCCAGCCCCAGGCTTTCCAAAGTCTGGGGCAGAAATTTGGGTGTGAGCCTCTAGCACAAAATGTTTCATCATGGTGGTATGCCTCCTTGTGCACCCAGAGTGACAAAGCCCACAGGCCTCATCGCCCAATACCTTGAGGCACCTGGTCCTGGTCCAAACCCTGCTGGAGTTACTTGACCCAAGGGGCCCACAGCAACTGGAGGAAGAGGAGCAGTGCCAGGACCACAGCTGGGTGTGACTAATACAGTGCAAAGACGCTATATCCTGACCTTGGCTCATCACCAGCTTCAGTGCCTGCTTGTGGGGAGAGGCAGGAAGAGGATATTAATGAGGGAGAGTTTATCCAGGAAATACGTCAGGCATAGGAATCCTATCCAATTTTGGCCTTTTGAAGTGCAAATCACAGTCTGTCTAGCACTGTGAAGAATGATCTTGGGAAGAAAGAGTGGGGGTCATCGTGAGTGGCCCCAAAAGAGCCAACTACTCCCACTGAGTAAAAATTTCAAGGGTATAAATTTCAGCTGAATATGAAAATTCTATTCCTCTCATCGGAGGAGTCTAGTATGAAAGGTACACACTGGTAGGTACTGAGCTCCTTGTCCCTGTAGGAATGTCCCACAGGTCTACTGTGGGACATGGAAAGGAAACATCAGACAAGAGTTATACTCAGATATTTAATACCTTTTCCTACCCTGAGTTTTGATGAGATCAGTTGGCAAACCATCTCATTTTACAGATGAGGAAATGAAGGTCCAAGTTGGAAAGTGACTAGCTCAAGTGTCCAAAGTAAACCTTCTTCAGGGCCTGGTAGTTCTAGGTCCCCATACCCTGGGGGTGTGGTTTTCACATGTTTTTTTCCACCTCCATCAGGCCTTGAATTCTAGGGAATGGCTTCTCATGACCACACTTTCCTGTGTTTTCTCACCTACTCCTTTCATTGCTCCCCATCAGGGAATGAGTGCCCCAAGCTGCAGCCTCCTGTCCATGGGAAAATCGAACCCTTGCAAACCACGTATTCCTTCAAAGACCAGGTGCTCATCAGCTGTGACACAGGCTACAAAGTGCTGAAGGTACAGGGTCCTGCCAGAGGAGGGGTGGGTCTCCAGGCTAGAGAAATTCCCCAGAGCCTCCCAGGGCAGACGGGCTTCCAGAACTTGTCTTGGTCCCACCACAGTATTTCCGAGCTTTCCCACAATGTGTCAAAAATTCCAGCCTTCTGAAAATTCAGAACATGTGTCCCAGACTCTCCCTTCTGAAAGTGGCACAAAAGTCCAAGCAAAATATCCATTCAGCCCGACAGTCAGTACAAACAGCCTTAACAAAGTTCATCAGGCTTACGGGGTAGCCCTGGGACAGAATCTGAGCAGGTGAGCATTGCTCATTCTCTGAAACAGTGGTTCTCCTAGGAATCTTCTGGTTAACTTAATAAAATCATCTCCCAGGCCCCACCTGAGATCAATTAAAACAGAATCTCTGGGGCGGGGCCCGTGATCATTTTGTCTGTTAAGTTGCCCAGGTGAGTCCAGTGTAAGCCAAACTAGTGGACTGCTGCTCTCATGGAATGAAAATCCAAGTGGGGTCCCCACCACATCAGCACATCGCTAGTTAGAAATGCAAGGTCTTGGTCCCCAGGCCAGAGCCGCTGATTCAGAAACTCTGGGAAGGGGCCTGGGACACTGATGCTCACTGAGGTTTGAGAGCCACGGTTCTGAAGAAGGAGTCACCGGTAAAGGTGTCCCTTTGCAGACAGCTGCCCAGCCCCTAACCCACAGCACCACCCACAGACCCTGCCCTGGAACTAGGTGTCTCTCCAGAGTAGGAACGGGGGACATGAACTCAGCGTCTGTCCTCCCCTTTACTTCAAGCCCTCGGAGGCCCCCATTGGGAAAGCCCAGCGGAGGACAGCCAGCTCTGGAGGGTGAGCTGGTTACACTGGGAAACAGCCACCAACCCACCCCCTCCTCCTTTCCTTACCTTCTTCATGTCTCTTCCTAGGATAATGTGGAGATGGACACATTCCAGATGGAATGTCTGAAGGATGGGACATGGAGTAACAAGATTCCCACCTGTAAAAGTAAGAAAACACTATTGGCTGCTTATAAGGGTCATGAGCCCCCCAGCACTGGGGGGATGTGAGCAGAGCCCACACGGGGTGGGGAGATCCTGGCAAGTGCACCCTGAGAGGGATGGGGCAGGACTTTTACAGACACAGTGAGGTTGGATGAAAAGCTCTCAAATGTTCCTTTCAGCAGTAAGGTGTTAGGATTTCAAAAGACACTGCTTGTGGCTCCCAGTTTGCTCTCTAAATACTAATTTTACCTCTGCCTGCAGACAGGTTGCCAAATTTGCTGGAGGAATAGCTTGTCTCCACATTTGAAACTAGCTCTGGCATTTGCTAATATTGGACACTATTTTGGCGCTGGTGACCTTGACAGTCTTTATGTGTCCATCAGCCATGTCCACTGTCTCCTGGGACGGCTGTGAAGGCAGGGTGGTGAGGTCAGCACAGTGGACCTGCGCGAAGCAGGGGACTCAGCTCTGCACGGGTTCTTGGAACCTAGAGTTCTTGCCTTGGCTCTGCTTCTAACCCATGCTGTGATCATGGACAAGATCCTTCACCTCAGCTATAAAGAGGTTTGGACTAGCCTTAATATTCTAGAATATATCCCAGTGGTTCTGAAATAATGCAATCCATATAAATCCTCCAGTAAGTTTTGTAAAAATACAAATTGACAGCTACCACACCCTCTCCCGCTACCCAGGTGATTTCAATGCAAGACTTGTAAGGACCACAGTTTTAGAGGACATCTGTGGCAAAAGTGATGGGAGGAGGCATGGTGACGGAAAGTGAAAGAGAAGAAGGGAAGGAGGGGAGGAGGATTTATTTTTGAATGGAGAGTTGAGATGTCAAGAACTAGAGTGGGTCCCCACCCAGCCCAGCCCCATTTCATCACCCTATATAAACTTTGAAGTGCTATTCCCTTCCCTTGTCCTAAATGACTCAGGTCCAGTAAGCAGGCAGATGCACTCCCAAGGGGACACTCCCTTGAAGAAAATCCCAGGCATAGTTTTGGAACGGAAGGTGCTTATTTTAAATTTTCTTTTTAATGTGACATTGTGGCTGGAGTCAGAGCCCAGTGTAGGAAAGAGGGGCATTTTATGACTTCAACAAAAAGTTTCAACAGACGTTTACTGGTTGCCTATATGGAAGTCCATAGGGAATTCAGATGGAAAAGACAAGGTCCAGACATTAAAGAACTCAAATGTCGGCAGACATGTGTGCCACCTCCTCCAGCAGGTGGCTCCTGTGTGGTGCTGTGCCTGAGGCCTTTGTGAAGGACTCTGCAGGACAAGGCAAGGGAGCGTTCTGAAGGAGACGGAGGACGAGGGGTAGAAAGGACAGGATGTTGCTTTGGAGACAAGAAGTTCTAGATTGCAATCCAGACTCCAGCAGTTCAGCATCCCTGAACCATTGGCTCGTCCTCACTTGGCCTCAGTTTCTAGCATTGTTGATTGTTCTGAGGACTAACTGAGACTCAGGTTCAATCCCTGGGTCGGGAAGATCCCCTGGAGGAGGAAATGGCAACCCACTCCAGTATTCTTGCCTGGATAATCCCATGGACAAGGGGAGCCTGGCAGGCAACAGTCCATGGGGTCAAAAGGAGTCGGACATGACTGAGCAAAACAACTGAGTTAATGTACACATCATACCTAAGGTGCACCAGGAATAAGTAAAAACTCAGTAAAAGCTTGTCCATCTCCCCGATCCAACCCCCTTTATCAGAAGAGGTTTTGGTCTCTCTTTCACACTTTTGGAAATTTTGGTAATAATTTTTTTCCCTAATGAGACACACACTTTTTATTGTAACAGAAGTGTTGATAGAGTAGGGCAACTCATGTGTTTGACGGTACTTTTATGTGACATATTAATATACAAAAGTATCAGGAAAAGAGGAATTTTTTCCTTCCTAATATGGCCTGGTTCTCCCACCATAGCCTTGATCAGGACTAGTAGACTCCGCTCTCAGACACACTGGCATCTCTGCTTGTTCACTGAGTAGGTATTTATTGAGCACTTTAGTTCCAGGCACGTGCCGGGTCCTAGGAGAGATGCAAAGGCAAAAAAGATTGAGAAGTTGAGAGTTCCCAGGGAAAGGGATTGAGAACAGACAGAAAGTGTACGTGTGCTGTGAACAAACTTGCGTGGGAACAGGAAGTGGGAATGATAGGCTGTAGTCCTGGCCCTGCCTCCACCTGCTGTGGTGACTCCAAACAAGTCTTGCTCTGCTCTGATGCCATCTGTCAATGAGGGTTTGGAACAGATGAATGCAAAGCTTGCTCAGGGAGCAGAATGCTATCATTGCCACGAGCCAGGACTTCTGACTGTGCGAATCCTCAGAATGGTACACATCCCACAATCCCAAGCTGTCCTTCACACTAGCTGTACCTGCACTGCGCATTCTTAATCAATTCTGGTGGAGCGATTTCTGTATTTCCTGCATAAACCGTTTCTGCTTTGCTTGCTAATTTTTCTTTCTCTTCTTTTTCTCTCTCCCTTCTCTCTGCTTCCTTTCTCTGCACCTCCTAACCCCTCTTTGATCTTCATCATGGTGGCAGAAACGGAAATGGATGTGGAAAGCGAACCTGAGTCAGAGCAAGTGGCAGAGTGAATGCTGGGACCCCACACTGTGCAGACATCCAGGAATGGACCACTCACAAGACCCCGGGTCCCGGGGCTCCTCCATCCCTCCCCATCCTGCCAACACTCCATTTCCCATTTCAGTGCGGATTAGAATGGATGCTGAACAAGGCAACACAGGCCCAAGCAGTTGAAACTGCCTCGTGTATGAGAACAACTCTCCTTTTGAGGGTTCACCCATCATTTAAACATTATGCTGGAAAATAGTGAAAAGACAATGGGGGGTTTCTTTTTTAGCAATTCTGTGTGGACTATACTCTTCTCAAAGGAAAAATGATTTAATTTATATTTAAATGCTTAGGAGGACCAGATCAAAGTGAGCCCTGATTTCTACTCCACACTTCAAAGTTAAATGGGCCGGAGTTACTTTGTGACTTTAATATTTGTACCTGTTGCTACTTTCTTAACAACCCTGCATAGGTGAAGTTAACAATAACTCATATAGTATGGGTTTTTAGGAAACCTAGATCTAGTCTCATGCCCAAAAGTTTCTCTTCCTCCTGTACCTAAAATGGGGTTAAAATCCCATCACCAGAAGATCTTTCCTCTGGGGCTTACTAAGTTTGCATTTCTGAAATTTTCCTAATTAAAGATTTTCAAAAGATAGGCATCAGACTTGAAAACAGCAGTGTTCAGCTTTGGCATCATGGGACACCACTGGATTATAAATAATGATTAAGAAGGGGCTGCAGAGGTTGGGAATCTCTGCTTCAGCCTGAACAAAATCTGGGTAGACGTATCAGAGAACGCCTGCATTACACCATGACTGCTTATTAGTTTATTCGCTGATTGAATGGCCTCTTGATGAGGGCAGAATCCTGCAAAGTTGGCCAAAGAAAGGTCCAGAGACTGAAGTGCCATCCTAGGTCAAGGGTGCCCCTGAGAGAGGAGCTGGGGCAATCACTAAAAATAATCATCAGTTGAATCAATATTTTTAACAGCACAAAGGATAACAGGTCTTGCACTGGGTGTAATAGAGGGGATCATCATTTAGGCAGAAGATATGAAAAGAACCCAAATAATTACAATACCAGGAAACAAAAGATACATTCATTAGAGAGTGAAGAATAAAGGGTCATGCAAAGAAAAATGAGGAAGCAGCTCTATCCAGTTAAAAGAATGAGAAAATGCTTTCAAGAAACAGCAATGTTTGATCAAGGCCAAAGGGTGGGCAGAGCATGAACCACATGGTTTCCCCACGTGGGAAAGCAGCAGCACCGTGAGGGGTCCTTGACGCTGGAGCACAAGGGCACCACGGGAGGGATGAGATGGGGCTGGGGTCAGGGTGGGGTGGACTGGGCAATTCTGGATCTTGAGGACCAGGTGACCCAATTGTGTGTGGTTCCCTAGGAAGCCCCTAGATTGTGTCAAAGCATCTTCAAGATGGCAGATCAAGAAAGACATGACTGAAGGAAAATAAATGACAGCAAGAGTGAGAGTGGAGACAGGGTGTGGGTAGCAGAGCCCAACCCAGAGACTAATGAGAAAGGGAGCCCAAGGGAATGGAGGAAGGAAGAGTATTTTGATTCCAGAGTGTGGAAGTGACCAGGTGCACTTTAGAGAAGATGTCAAGACCCTTCCTCAAGCAAAGAAGATAGACTGAGGAGACAGGGCCTGATCTAGCATCTTGGATTGTGCCAAGCAGAGTTCAAAGGGTCTTCCTAAGGGAAGTTGTCTCCAGGTCCTATGGAGATACAGTAATTTGCCTACCACTGTCGACCTGGGGAGAAGGTGCACCTCTTCTCCACTCACTATACCCAAGCTGAAGTGACCCTCTGTTTCCAGCTATTTGTCACCCTCTTTGTGTGGCTGTAAGAGCAGCTTCATCAGTGGGCCAAGTGATTTCCCTGGAGTGAAGTGAAAGCAGGCCCTCAGTCTGGACAATCTCCGCTAGTGCTGGACACGTACAGGCTCTCAGCGGCTTGGACGCCTAGCCATGTCTAAGACCAACCCTGGAATTACTCCACCTAGTACTAGATACTAGGTCTTGAGGATAATTTGGGCAAAATAAACTGCTAGACCTAAGTTAAGGGAGACAAGGCTCATACAAAGATCCAGACACTAATCAATGATATTTCCTAAAAAAAGGAAGAAAAAGCTGCTTTGAGACTCAGCAGGAAAATACATGTAAAATTGTTTACAGTTTTAGAGAGTAAATATTATTGCCTCTTGCTGTCATAGTGCTGACCCTTACACACTTCCCCCGCACCTGCCTCCCAGAGTAGAAGGGTTTCTCTACTTTTGGGAGATCAAAACAAATGGGAGTATTCATCCAGGGGGACTGGAGGCCAGGAAACACCACTAACCAGTTCTTTGGGTGTGTTTACCTTTCTTGTGGATAGGAGGTACCTACCTGCATTTATTTCCATCCTTCATCCCTCTCCTCCATGCTAGAGGCTCTTAAGATCACCTATGTTTTAAGCTAGATAACACTCTATTCAATAAAAAGGATAAATTTGGAATTCTAAAGTTAAAAATCACAATTTCTGAGTAGCATCTCACAGGTAAATTGCCCCTGTTTCTGTTTTCCAAGGTGAGCAGGTAAAATTCAGGAGGAGGGAAACTGGCTTTAGAATGTGATCCTCTGACATCAGACAGCTAATGTCCAGCCTTACCCAGAATATTGATTACAGGCCATTTTCACTAGAAAACAGATTCTAATAACTGTCAGTCCGGTTTACTTAAAAAAGCATTGAGTTTAAGATCAGGTCTAGTTCTCTGACTAATTCACTGTGTGACCTTAGACCAGTCAAGTCTCCTCCCTGGCTCATCTGTAAGTAAAGATGATGTTCTAGATTGCTTAACTTCAGATTCCATTCCCCCTGGGAAGTTCTGAGCCCCCTGGGATTCTTCAGTTCTGACAGAGGCTGTTTGACCTAAGATTATGATTTCCTTAAAAATGAGCATCATCCCCTAACAAAGCCCTTGAAGAGATATTGACAAATTGAGTCCTCAGCCCCTGTCCTGGCTCCTGGCAGACTCGTGCTGGCAACTCCCAAGATTTGCCTGGACTGACAAGCTCTCCTAAGACCACCTCTGAGGAAGAGGCATCTTTGGTCTTGTCCTTCAGCCAGCCCCTGGGAACAGCCACCCACAACCAGAGAAAATGTACAGGTGAAGATGAAAGTTTGGTTCACCCTAATCGCCCCCATCCTGCCTTCTGTGCCTGTGGGGAGCCAGCAGGGTGGGGCTGTGCAGGCATGCAGGAGCTGAGTTTTCGTTTATTTTTGTTTTTTTTTTTTAAATGCCAAGCTTCCAAGTAAACACAGTAACTGCTCTTACTCAGCATGTGGTTGGGGCTGGAAGAAGTGAAGGTTCTTTAGTTTATATGAGCCAGAATTTTCTCACTGAGCCACGGGTTTCATATTTGGACAAAAGAGGATAAGAGGATTGCACAATAGAACTGGAAGTCAAGGAGAGGGCCCTGGTGGGGGAAAGTCTAGGATCTGCTTGAATCTCAGCAGACCAGCCCCTGCCCTGGAATTGACACCAGGCCAGGTGAGCTGACTGCCCAGCAGGACTGTCACAGATGGGAGAGACCCCCAAATGCAAGGCCGTAACGTTGCTCTCTGGAGCTGTGCGCAGTGGACAGCCTGCACATCATATGAGACAGACTCACCAAGTGGCCCCAAGAAGAAGGGGCAAGGCCAACGGAGGGGTCTTGCTCTCTTCCCTCTCAGTTGCGGACTGTGGAGCCCCGGCAGAGCTGGAAAACGGAGTGGTCACCTTCTCCACCAGGAACAACCTCACCACATACAAGTCTGAAATCAGATATTCCTGCCAGAGGCCCTACTACAAGATGCTACACAACACCACAGGTGAGCCTTGCATGCTTACCCAGCCCACTCCCTCCTCACCCTTTGGGCTCAGGGTTAGGCTGGGGGCTGACACAGCCAGTCTGCTGACCATCGTTTGAGAGGAACTGGGAGGAAAAACCCTTGGAGATGTGCCTCACCTCTCCCTGCCTCAGGCCTGCACCCCGAGAGTTAAGCTTCATGACACCCCAGCAGCATGACATACTGCTGGGACCTATATGACATACCCACAGAGACACACTCACAGCTCCCCGCAGAGAAGGAACCCTCAAAAAGATGTGAAGGCCAATCAGTTCTGCCTCCACCACAGATGAGCACAAAGAAAATGCTCCGAATTTCCCAGAGCTTCCAAGTCCTCTCTTTCAAAGAGGAATAGTGGCAGAGCACCAGAGCTAGTGTAAACCTCATGAGATGGTGGGCACGAAGTCTGGTTTATGAAAGGGTTTATTAAGTGGGGAAGCAGGGGCAGGGCAAGTGCACCACCCAGAGCTGTGTGACTAATGATGAGAAGTGCCCTCCAGGGCCTGGGTGGGGCTCCCACAGGCAGGAGTCAGATTGCTCAGAAGCTCTGACACCATACTGAAGAGCATGCCATTTATTTTGGAGGTCAATGGGGAGCTATTGTGATTTTGAGCAGAGACAGGTCGAGATCAGATTTCCATTTTAGAAAGATGCTTCAAGTTGCAGACCAGACTGGCTCAGAGAACAGCATCAGAAAGACTGTTTGGAAGACTTACAGTGTTTCACAGCGGAGGAGTTAAGAGCTCAGATCTATTTTCCATGTGCTATGAATCAACCACGTTCTCCTTTTTCTTCAACCTTTTTTCCCTCACCCAGGTGTATATACCTGTTCTGCCCAAGGAGTCTGGATGAATGAAGTCCTGGGGAGAAGCCTGCCCACCTGCCTGCCAGGTACCTGGCTCTCAAGTTCTCTGCCTCAAGGTCTCCCATGCAAGGCACTGGGTCCACGGGTGCTCTAGCTGTTAATGGAGTGAGGGGTAGGGGGCATGATGCTTTGATTGCTTTTGAAGAGATATCTTTAGATGGTCAAAAGTCAGAAAAGCCTAGCCTCACATCTTCTAGAACAAACCAGCCTCTATGTTCAACCTGTTCTATCACAACAGGACCCTTCCTGCCTCCTCTCTCTGCCATTCTACTCTCTTCCTGCTGGGCTTCTCATCTCACACAGTTGGTATTTGTACCGGCTGTGCACCAGGAAAAGTGAGAAAGTGGGCACCTGCTCCTCCAGCACTCACTGTGTGGTAGAGGAGGTGGAAATCAGACAAGCACCAAATAACCTAGGACATAGCAACAAGTTCTTCCAAAAAGCAGTATGCCCAAGTCTTAGTGACTGCCGTCTCCCTTGAGCTTACTTACTGACCCTACTTTAAAATGAACAGAGTTTTGTAGTAACAGGAAGTGTTCCTGTGCATATAGATTTGGGGGATATTTTATGGATATTTGCATTGGTATTAAACGTATGAAGGATTTACATCGTAATCATGATGTATGCACATATTCAAATTGACTTAGAATATTATAGCCCTAAATGCACACTCTAGGGTTAAATAAATAACCCACCAAAAATTAAAAATATTCACAACACAGAAATTTACACTTCAAAAAGAAATAAGAATAGTGGTTAAATCAAGTGATTGAAAGATATAATCATTCAAGACAAGCAGCATTGATTTCATCATATGGTCGAACAGCAGTAGCTTTGCCATATGGTTCAGGGTTGAGTGGCATTCATATTTTACTGAATTAAAGTGTTTGGTAAACTGAGAGAGTGTATTATTTGAATGGTGCATTTTAGTAACCTTCAATATTCGCTCAGTAGACTTCTAGATTTAGGCATTAAAATGGAAAGGCTATGGAGCTGTCTACCATTATCCTTGAGACCTGAAGAAAGTTTTAGCATTTGGGCATCAGCTTTGGCCATCACAGCTGCTACAAGATCTCAGAGAAAGAAGACATTCCTACATGTGGTTGTCTGGGAGCAGAGAAATGAGGATGGGTTAGGAAGACTTCACTTAAGAGTGATTTCAATCTAAGCAAGAATTTAAAGAATTCGTAAGGATCTGGAAGAAGGAAAAGGTCAAACCATCCACACTCTTCTGGCCCCCATCATCTCAGTTAGGCTTAGCCAGGAGCATACCTAAGGGCCACAGCTGGGGAAGCCTTGGAGAAAATGGGGAATGGTAGAGCTGTGGCAAACTGGAGATCAAATCCCCATTTTGCTAATACTATGTGGGCCAAAGAAAATGGCAATGTAGGTGGGTTCCATCCTGGTCAGTCCTGTCGTGATGTCTAGAAGGGGATGAGGCACGGAGCTGGGAGTCAAGGGCCCAGCTCCTAGTCCTGGTGTTGCCTTTTCCTGATCTACATCTTTGGTAAGTCATTTGACCTCTTTGGGGCTAGGATTTCATACCTCAGAAGCAGGGGAGCAGAATCAGGTGATCCATGACATTCTATGACTCTTGATGGTCATCATCCTCTAGATTTATACAAAGCCTATTGGATATAATGAGTCATGAAATTCTTGAAACACCTAGTCTTGAGTAGCACATGCTGTATCATTGGACCAGACCAGAGAATTCTAAATTCTCTTCTCCTAAAACACTGAGATTGAATGCAGAGACAAGCAGAATAGAGAAAGTCTTTTCATCTGGCATCATAATATCAACCTTTCCATGGAAACTATTAAGCAAATATTATCTTCCCCTTATTTTACATTGAGAAAACTAAGGACCAACAAGGTATAATGATTTGACCAAAGTTATCTACAAAAAGTTAGAGGCAAAACTGGAAGGTGGACTCAAGACTTTTGATGTCAACACAAGTAATGCTGAGCCATTCTTGACTCTGCCATCCTCAGGAACCCAGGATTCCAGACTATCACAATTTTGTTTTTAGGGCCCTCCCTCAGTACCTCTGGTCTTCTAGAGCCCAAATCTTATTTCAGCACAGCGGAAGCTCTAGTATTTCAAGTCAAGTCTTCTGTCCCAGGAAAGACATGATGGAGAATGGTAGCAGACAAAAAGAATGGCCCCATTTCAATAAGCATTCTCGAAGGCTTGTGGCATCATTCAACCTCTTGAAAGGAGAAGAGCATATAAAGAAGAAAAGTAGAAACTTTAGTGGAAAAAATGAAGCTAGAATCCAGAGAAACAGGCTCCACTCCTGGCTCTGTCACTAATGACTTTGAATATATCTCTTGCATCCCCTGAACCTCAATTTTGCCATCAGTAAATTAGCTGTTCTCCAAGCTTCCCCAGCTTGGAGACATTCTGTGACCTGGGGCATGCCACTGGCTCCTTGGTTGGAAAAAAGGCACCGTTCAGTGCTGGCTTTGTTCTGACCATGGATTGAGCCACAGGCATGTCCCTCATCAGATGAGGGCCTTTCAGCATTCAATAAGTTTCTTCACAGGGCTAGTCACAGACCGGCCTTGGGAAGTCACTCTATAGGCTGCTGCTTATAATTGGGAATCTAGCCTTCAACTCTGAAAGGCTTGGCCACAGCCAATTAGCAAAACCCAGCTCACATCTGGTCTTGGGTGAACAGCAGGGTGCTTCAGGGTCACATAAAACATCCGGAAGAAGAGCATCTGAAAAGCATTAAGTTGCTGGAAGCCTGATCTCTCAAAGTTGCCAGGACAACTCAAATGCTCCTTGGTCTTTAAAAGATTACTGAAAGTATCCAGG
The DNA here is from genome assembly GCF_054371585.1 of Giraffa tippelskirchi. Taxonomy (NCBI): domain Eukaryota; kingdom Metazoa; phylum Chordata; class Mammalia; order Artiodactyla; family Giraffidae; genus Giraffa; species Giraffa tippelskirchi. The sequence continues at coordinate 155,367,531 of NC_137276.1, read as the reverse complement.
GGCAAGAGGTGTAGCCCTGGCAATTTGCAACCAAGAAGAGGTCCATGCTCACACCAGGCTTACCTACCAGACCTAAGCACTCTGCTGGGAGGGGCTCTCGTGAGCTTGTTCTTAGCCAGCAGGGGGCTGGTACTGAAGACCCTCTGCTCATGGGCCAAAGGCGATTGGCTGCAGGAGACTGGTGGTGCATGTGCATGCTCGGGGTACAACTCGGTGGAATGAAGTTTGATCAGACCTTTCTTCTTCCCCTGAAGGTACTACTGGGTTCCCGGGTGCAATGATGGATGGCTCAGAGCAGAGCCCATGCATCATTGCTTGTAGATTACGCCACCTTTCTCTAAGCTTGGATGCCCTGGCCGTCCCTTCACAGCATGTGTCCCATAGGCCAGAGAAGAAAAGGTTACAGGGCATGAGACCATGCTCTTCATATGTAATGAGGCATTGTGGATTACAGGATAAGACATTCGTCTTAGAATCTAGTTAAGCCCTTGCTACCCAGCTTAACAGCAATGTGACCTTGGATCAGTCACTTACCCTCTGGAGAGTTTTATTCACCTATAAAGTGAGAGTGGCCAGGGCAAATGAAATAAAAATCAAAGGAATTTGTAATTTAAAGGATCCCTGAAGATCATTTTGACCAACAGTCTCATCTAGCAGATCAAAAAGTGAAATCCAGAGAAGGAAATTTACTTACCAGAGTCACACAGGACATAGGGGAGAAAAGCCAGATCAAGACCCCAGGTGTCTCGTTTTCCATTCCAGTGTTTGCTGTGACCTGCTAGACAGTCTTTTAATCTCCTTCTGTCTCTCAAAGCCATTGACCTGTGGTTTTCAGAAGTTTTCTAAGTTCCTAAAGCATGGACCACATCTGGGTTCCGAGATGCCTTTTCGAGAGAAGAAAGGAGCAAAGGGACTACAGCTGGAGATAGCCCTGGTTAAAGATGATCCAGACCACAGGTAGTCTTGGCTGGAAGGGTTCAGGATGGTGAAGGCCCACAAGTAACCTGGTCTGGTCCATAGAGGGTCCTGACTACAGAAGGGTCAGACTACAGAGGAGCCAGGCTAGAAAGACTTAGGCCAAAAATGACCCCATTCAGAGCTTTCCCAGGCCAGCATGGCCCCCGGACGTAGGCCAGGGTCCACGGTGGCATAATCTACAGTGGGTGAGATGTGCATTTCTTTAAGAGGCTCTTTTCACCTGGCTGACCTGACCAGTCTCCTTCTCTCCTCCCGCCCCCTCCTTCTCCTTGCAGTGTGCGGTCAGCCCTCGCGCTCACTGCCAAACCTGGTCAAGCGGATCATCGGGGGCCGCAACGCCGAACCCGGCCTCTTCCCATGGCAGGCCCTGATTGTGGTGGAGGACACCTCGAGGGTGCCCAATGACAAGTGGTTTGGGAGCGGGGCCCTGCTCTCTGAGTCCTGGATCCTCACGGCCGCCCACGTGCTGCGCTCCCAGCGGAGAGACAACACGGTGACACCGGTCTCGAAGGAGCACGTCACCGTCCACCTGGGCCTGCACGACGTCCGGGACAAATCCGGGGCTGTCAACAGCTCGGCCGCCCGAGTGGTGCTGCACCCGGACTTCAACATCCAGAGTTACAACCATGACATCGCCCTGGTGCAGCTGCGGGAGCCCGTGCCCCTGGGGCCCCACATCCTCCCCGTCTGCCTGCCGCCGCCCGAGCCCGCAGGCCCAGCGCCCCATGTGCTGGGGCTGGTAGCCGGCTGGGGCATCTCCAACCCGAACGTGACGGTGGACGAGATCATCGGCAGCGGCACGCGGACCTTGTCAGACGTCCTGCAGTACGTCAAGTTACCCGTGGTGCCCCACGCCGAGTGCAAGACCAGCTACGAGTCCCGGTCGGGCAACTACAGCGTCACCGAGAACATGTTCTGCGCTGGGTACTACGAGGGCGGCAAGGACACATGCCTAGGAGACAGCGGTGGCGCCTTTGTCATCCTCGACGACGCCAGCCAGCGCTGGGTGGCCCAAGGCCTGGTGTCCTGGGGAGGCCCTGAAGAATGTGGCAGCAAGCAGGTGTATGGGGTCTACACCAAGGTCTCCAACTATGTGGACTGGGTGTGGGAGCAGATGGGTTCCCCACAGGGCCTGGGGGAGCTGCAGGTGGAGCGGTGAGCTGCCGGACTCCCACCAGCCACCACCCAGCCCAGCCCCAGCAAGGCCGCACCACACCCTCCTAATGACAACACACTCCACCATTACTCACAAGACCAAGGGATGGCCATGCTGCTCCCACCCTCCCAAGATGGCTCCTGGGTCCCTGAGAGGCAGCAGTGTGGTACAGGCAAAGGAAACCTGGGACCCTGGCCCTGGGACAAGTCCCTTTCCCTCTCTGGGCCTCACTCTCCCGCAGGACGGGGAGGGAACTAGACTCGAGGGGCCAGTGCCCGGGCTCCTCTCCTGGAATGCCCACCCCAAGGGCTTCATTCACTCCTAGTTGTTCATCAAATCCAGTGGCCCCACCGTTGGTGTAACTGAGCTTTGACCTGACTATTAGAAAATGTTTCCTTGGCTAGAGCTGAATCTATTTATTTTCCCCACTCTGCCCTCTGGGTCTAGACCCTTTTCTAGCAGAAAAGCCCTCAGATTTGAGGAGACAGGGATGACACCTCAGAGGCCCCTCTCTCTAAATATAAGGCCTTGTGGTACTTGCATCCCTGGGTTTTCTCTCCCCAAAGCTTCTTGCAGTCCAAGCCTTATCCGTTCTGTTTCCTGTTAAAGGAATCTCAAAGGACAAAGAGAAAGCTGGGAAACTCTGTGATAACCGGGGGGAGGAGAAGAGCAGTGGGAAGCTTTCCAGCCCCATTAAATTCCTATCATCAACGCAGAACACTTATCTGGGTACATCCACACCTGACTCTCCTGACAAGCACGAAGCAACCTTCCAGTCTTGAAATGTGTCACATGAAAGGGCTACCCAAGCCCCAGCCCTAGTTGTGGAAATTCAATCCGATTGCTTGGAGAAAGAGAAAGCTCACACCATGCCTGCTGTGCCTTTGGGCAGGGAAATGAAAGAAGGGAGGACTCAGGGCATATGAATGACCTCCTCCCACCAGACCCCCCTCCCCCCATAGCGTGCCTGCAGTCTGAGCTCTACAGAGAACCCACCTGGCATGAATGCTCTGAGGGACCCACTCCTCCAGCTTCCAGGAGCGAAGTCAAGAGAAGCAGGGACTTGCCCATGAAAGGCAGTAAGAGGAGATGGAGAGCCCAGAGTCCTGGGTTCAAGCAGCAGCTCTGCCCCTAAACTGGCTTGTAACTTTTGACAAATTGCTTTCCCTCTCTGGCCTCAGTTTCCCCATTTGTAAAAGGAAGACATCGGATCCCCCTCAGGGTCCTTCCAGCTCCAGCGTTCACTGCTTCCAATGCCAGCAGCCTCTCCCTGGCTCTCCGCAGCCTGACCATCTTCCTTCTTCCCGGGTTTGCTCTCCTGGGGACTCCCCACCAGAGACAGAAGCCTTGAGAAGGATTCCAACTGGAAAAGCCCTGAGAAGGATTCCAAGAGAGCAATTGGGAAGCATCTGCTTTTCCAATTGGGTCCTGATAGCACACTCCTGTGTCTATGAACGGTGCATATAGAGGATGCTATATCTTGTATATTTATATCACAAGCTTCACTCCTCTGTAAGGTGCCTCTGCACTGTTTCCTCCATCAGGGGACTAAAATGGAAATAAATCCTCTGTGGATAACCAACAGACTTTGTTTTGGGGTTTGGTTATTGTTGATGTTTGTTTGTTTTGACCTTTTGAAGAAAATCTGACCCCTCATTAAGCCACAGTCTCTCTCACTGTGGAAAGGGTACAGTTTTTGTCACCTGGACATTATCCAAGAAAGGGTGATGAGAAATGGAGTTGGTTATGGACATGTGTCCTCTCAAAGGCTACCTGTTCCATCATAGAAGTGCCTGCCATTTAAGTCCTTGAGTTCAAAGTGCCCAGATAAGCATAGGAAGCAAGATCGTGTGCATCCAAGTCTCATGCAGGCAAGGGGAGTTCAATGTCATGAGAGGAGTGGAGATCGTGGTGTTATGGGAATTTAAGGAGGGGGAGGTTCACACAGCTGAAGGGGGTCTGGGTAACTTTTCGAAGAGGGTACAAAGAATACACTGGGAGATGGGAGGGCAAGGCAGAGGGGACAAAGGTCAAGTAGGAAAGTGTGCCCCGAGTGGATGGGAACAGAGGGTGTAGGGGAGAGTGGACAGTCTTGAAGGTCATACTGTGTTGGTGCCCCGTCCTGTAGCCGGTGTAGTCACTGTAGCCAGTGACTCCCTAATTTGGGGCTATCAGAATCACTTGTGTTTATTAGGAATGCAGGTTCCTAGGTCTCACCCATGGGAGGTTCTGAATCAGTAGGCTGAGTGTGGGCAGCAGGCTGTGGAAAGTGGAGGGGGTGGAGGGAGGGACCAACCTAGAGAGAGTGATTGGGAAATCACTGCAACCATTTTGGAGAGAGGTGGTGGAAGCCACCAGACCAAGGGCGTGACACTGCGGATGTGGGGGTGGAGTCTGAAAACATTTAAATATTGTAGTGGGTAGGACTTGGTGCAGAGGCATTGTGTGAAATTGTGCAGACAGAAGATGTGGTGTAACGCAAACTAATATGTTAGTGAGGGCTCCCATGTCATATGCTCATAGTTTGTGTTTGAGGTTTGTATCATATTGAAACTGTCATGCTTTTTACACTATTGAGAACTAAAAGAATCCTACATTATACCTTACACTTTATGTGTAGCTGGTTTCAGAGAGTATCAGTCTTGTGTTCCATCACATCTTCTAGATTTTTGGACTTTATATTGTTGATGTATTGAGACACTGAGGTGTCATGGGGTTGCATGAAGAGCACACTGCAACATTACTCTCTGCTTCTCCTGGTGATTTTTTTTTACCAGTGGCTGATTAAAGATGGTGGCTGAAGAAAAGGGAGGCAACGAGGATACTGTCTGTGCAGACATTAACAGACATCTGGTATAACAAAGGGGAGATGGGTGGTGAAGGATGGAGACCAGGACTTAGTTTTGCTGTGTTTGAGGAGTTTATGAGCAATCCAGCTGGAGATGTATAAAGGAGTCCAGCAGAGAAGGTAGGTTAGAGACACTGATCTGAAATTCATCAGGGTCTAAGTGGTGTGATCACATGGGAAGAAGTGGCATCATCCACTGGAAAGGAAAAGAAAAGAAGAGGGGGCCGAGGACTAAAGAAGGGAAACATCAGCATGGATTGCGTGGAGAGAAGAAGAAAAACCCCAAGAAAGAGATAGAAAAGGGAAATCAGAAACACAGGAAGAAGAGTTTCAGTAGCCAAGGAGAGAAAGTGTCAAGAAGAAAAACGTGATCAACAATGCAAATGAGCCGGGACAGTCCAGAGGACACTTCCAGGCTGGGTGTTCCTAGACACCAGGACCATCAACTCTGAAAGAGGATCCAGGCAACAGACCCATGCTCATGTTCAAGCCCCTAACCCTTCCTCCCCCTTCCTTTATGCTCCATGTCCCTAATCCTCCTCCTCTCCCTCCTCCATAGCCTCTTCCTTCTTTCCCACTTTCCTCTTTCTCGCTCTCTCCCTACCTCTCCCTCCCATTGTCTCCCTCCTTTTCTTTTTCTCTCTCTAGCTTCCCCTAGGTTTTTTTTTATCTCTTTCCTGAGACAGCCCACTGCCCTTACATTCTCCCTTCTCTGGGACTTCTTTGCCCAGTTCTCTAGGTTTTGCTTCCTTGAAACCGATTGATACAAACCTCTTGTCCTTGTCTGACTCTCCAAATGAGTTTGTATTTTCAAACTTTGGTTTATATTTTTCTCTTTCATGAGTCAAAGCTATATCTAGCCTCACCTAAAACAACAGATGTTCCAGCTTTAACAATGGGCAGCTACAAGGCGAGGAGAATTCTTAGAGATGAAGAATACATGAGAGAAAATTTCAGAAATAGTGTCCTCCTATACATGTGAATATCACCACTGAAGTTCCAGTTATGGGTCTGGAGCCATTCTGTCTCCATGTATGATTACAAATCTGTTAGATTGTCAAATTGCCACTTTATGTCCAAGTTTGTGTGAACCACAGTACTTTGTTCTTTTGAGTCCACCTCCGAAGGACAGGGAAGGATGTAGATACTGAGTGTCAATTTTCTTTCCAGAAGCTTGGCTATGGAAGAAGGGACAGGGAGAGACTATGGAGTGAATGAGAAGCTGAGAAAGTGGAAAATTCAATTTTTAGCATGGAAAGTCTTGATCATGTTTTGGAGGCATAGACAAAGTAGAAATGCCAGACAAAGGAGAAGGGCACAAATCCTCAGAACCAGGTCCCCAAGAGTTTGGAAGTGAGGGGATCCAGAGCCCAGAATCAGTTCTGAGAAGATGTTTAGAGAGGGAGTAGATAGAGAGGAAGATGGTTTCTTGTGGGCTTTGTGTTTGTTGAAACTTTTTCTACAAACTTTCTATAAAGTGATGGTTGGCAGGTCTGGGCTTATAGTCTGTAGTCTAGCAACCCCAACTTCTAGCAAAATTAGCAAGGCAGGCTTTTATTGGCCTGTCCAGGGTTACATTCCCATCTCTGAGCACTACTGTGACCAGAGTATAAGAGGCTTTCATTAGTCAGGTCATGGTCACATTCCTACCCCTAGAACCAGAGGTAAGATCATTGCAACTCAGGCTAAAGGGACAAGAAATGGGGGAAGAGAGGACCCCAGAGGAAAATTGGGGTGCTATTACTGAAAGGGGCAATGGATGCTGAGAAATCAAAAATAACAGATATTCCTAATAGAGGGTGATGAGCTAGCAGCTCTCGCAAAGGGCAAGGTGGAGCTCAGAGTGTGACCTGTCCTCCTTCCCTTGGCTGCAGTGTGTGGGATCCCCAAGTTCTCCCGGAATCTGCTGGCCAGGATCATCAATGGACGCCCAGTCCAGAAGGGCACCACCCCCTGGATTGCCATGCTGTCATACCTGAATGGGCAGCCCTTCTGCGGGGGCTCCCTTCTAGGTAAGGAGAGGTGAAAGGGTGGGGGACCCAGGATTAGAGGGTGGGGTAGAGGAAAGGGACCTGACCCTCTTCCTGGAGACTGACAAGGTTTCTTCACTGAGAAGCTTCCACTCTAGCAGCAGGGCCCAGAAGCACAATGTGGTAGAAAGAGCCCTTAGCTGGAGCAGGGAGACACTTGTTCTGTCCCAGCTGGCTCCTTCAGGCAACACCTCCTGAGACCTGGTCACTCTCTGGCACTGAGAAGGGTCAGGGAGTCAGACCCGTAAACATGGACTACAACACAAAGCACTTCCATGCAGCTCAAAGTCAGGGTGTGCCTAGCGCCCTGGGGCGAGGGAGAACCAGGAAACCCACCCTAGAGGAGTCAAAGAAGGGAGATTTACAAAGCTTTGAATGCAATGCTTGGGAATCAAGATGTATCTTGAATGCTACTCCAGGTTTATAATCATGTTCTTAAAAGTCCTCTCCCGAGACAACATGGATTGAAAGAAGGGTTAATCTGGAAGCCAAGGGTCCAGTGAGGTGGCTAGATTGCAGTAGTGAGGAGTGAAGTCATTAGCCTCAGAATAAGAATAGGGGACGAGGGACGGAAACAAGGCAGATTCAGATTCAAAGCCATTGGAAAAGAGAACTGTCAGACTTTTGTAATGGACTGAACATGGTTGGGAGTGGGAGCAAAGGCAGGAAAGAAATGATTGATGGCTCTTCCTATCACAGTTCAGCCCAGATGATCTAAGGTCCATCCCAGTTCTGACATCATAATAAAAATTAATAGCAATCCAGAGTCCCTCTGACCCCATCACAGAGGAGGAAGGCATGGTCGGGTCCACCTCTGCCTGGGCAGCTCTAGGGTTACTGGCCTCCCCTCGCCCTGACTCACCCTTCTCCTCCAGGGTGCACTCAGGGGAGGACAGCTCCCCGAGAAACAACCCCTGAAGGAAGGTGCAGGCACTGGTGAGGCTGCAGCCTGGACATCTGGGATACGTGAAATGGTAACCTGGCAGAGGGGCTGATCCTTATATTCCCACAAACACAAAGACATTAGCTCTCACTCTATGGAGGCTCCCAAACGGTCACAGTAAGTGAACACAGGTTACAGGGGAGCCCAGTGGGGAGCAGGCAGGGGAGAGAACCAAGAATAAGAGAGGTTAGAAGGACAGAGACAAAAATAGAGAAAGAGGGCATGTGAGAGACCTAGAGAGGGGAGCGAAGGGAGATGAAGGGCAAAATGAAAGAAAACAAGTACAAACAGAGAAAGAGAAACTGGTAGGGCAGGAAATGAGAGATAGAGAGAGAATCATGAAAGGCACAGAAAATCAGGGGGCACCCAGAGGAGAAGAAAACATCAGAAGAGAAGAGAGAGAGGGGAGGAGGAGACAGGGAGGGTGGAAGAGAGGAAAGACACTTCCGATTTTGTTAGAATGCATTATATGTAAAAGAGATGGTTAAGTACCATGGTTTAAGGGTTAGATTAGTTTCTGAAGCCTTGGGTGTTTCGGTTCAATGGTGTTCAGTGCTCACTGTTTCTATTGCATATTTGTTCCCACTTCTCTACCCTCAGCCAAGCTACAAGAGCTCTACAAGATATCCTTAGCCTTGCCCATAGCCCTTCTCATCTAGAATCTCTCTCCTCTTCCTGTTCTCTAGTTTTGTAGAGGGAAGGAAAGGGAGGAGAGGGCGGAAGAAGCAGAGAAGGAGCTGAGGGATAGACAGAGGGAACTTGCCCATTCAGTGCCCACCATGAAGCTGGTGCAGAGGGGTCCTGACTCAGGGACTCACTATCTGCAGAGCTGGGAGAAGAAGCTATGTCTTTGGGCTCATCATTGCCCTCCGCAGCCCCACTCCATGGTAGGCTTCCTAATCTGGGTACCTCATTCCACTTTATCCACTTGGAAAATTAGCCAAGAGCCCCTGGCTGTAGACAGGGATCAAAAATACCACCAGGGGAAAGAGGATGGCCTGTGTAGGGCACTTTCCGGAAGCCAGTAGCCAGAGCACATGGCTGCTCCTGAGAGAGCCAGGGACCTGCACAGAAAGGGACCTCTGCCCTCAACTCTGAACTCTGCTATGATACCCACACTCCAAAGCCCTGGTACCTTTCTTTCTGTTTGGCTCATCCCAGTATGTCTCTGGGCTCAGCTATTTATGGGTTTGTCACCTGATTCACCTTAGGGATGAACCAAGGCCTGATCCTATATTAAGCAAAGAGTAGGAATGTGTCCAGCAAGGGAAAAAGAGCCAAGATACAAGAGATGTGCTAGGCTGATCATCAGGATACCCACAGTCAGCCCTGGTCCTGCCACCCACCTGCAGAGCTGCCCAAGACATCCCCATTCCCCTCAGCCCTCAGAATCCATATCTATAAAGTGAGAGGTTTGGATCAGAGCAGTGGTTCCCAGCCTTCGTGAGAGCAGGACTTTGGGGACACTTTTAAAGTGTGTTTGTACCTGGGCCTCACTCCATGACTTAGATGGTCTGGCTCAAGCCCAGACATTGTTTGGGGAGGATTTCTTTGTTTTTAATTGCCCACATGATTCTATTATAAATGTGCACTTGCATTTGAGAAGAATCATGTACAACAATACTTTTCAAACTTTAATACACCTAGAAATTACTTGAAGTTCTTTTCAAGATTCTCAGATTTTACTACTGAATATAGATTCTGATTCAGTAGACCTGTGTGGGGGTCTGAGAGTCTGCATTTCCAAGAAGCTCCCTGGTGAGGCTGCTGCCACTCATCCAGGGACCATACCTTGAGCAGCAAGGCCTAAGGGGCAGCCCATGAGCAAAACTGTGGACACCTTGGGCTGTCTGGAACTTGCCAACCCCATGCGTTTAAGGGAGACCTGAAATCATTTTTAAAATGTTCAGTCTTGACCTAGGTTGGGGAAGCAGATGAAATCATAGATTCAACTCCTCATCTTCAGATTAAGATCAATGAGTTTCTGATGGGGCTGTGAAATGCAAGGGAGAGGAGTGCCACGGAGAGGGGTCTGAAAGCCCTCAGCTTGAGATAGTGGGACGCAAGGTGGGGCCATGAGCACAGTGTGTGTTCACAATTCTGTTCTCAGGCTCCAAATGGATTGTGACTGCAGCTCACTGCCTCCATGAAGTGCCGGATTCAGAGGATGTAACCCTGCATCATTTGGACTTGCTCAGCCCCTCTGCCTTCAAAGTCATTATGGGTGAGTGTGGGCCAAGCTGATTCCTGAATCCAGCTGTGGTTCTGGGGATGGGGTGTATCTACTCACTCAGTCATTAGGGAGGGAGCCTAGGAATGAAGGACAAGCCAGGACTGGAGTCCAGGGACCTGCCCAAGTCTTGGATCACAGTCTAAGCCCAAGGCAGTGATTCTCGAGTGGTAGGACCATGAGCCGATCATTGAAGGTGAGGCCTTAGATTTTATAATAAAGACTCCCATTTGGATAACTTCCAAAGATGCCTCAAGCTTCTATGGATCCGTGGTTTCAAGTGATTCATACACAAACAATTCAAGCTTCCCCCCTCCTTTGTAAACTGGCTGATGGAGTTCAGTTCACCGCATATTTATGTCCTGACACAATGTCAGATCTAAAGACACAAGTTTCTGCCCACAAGGACTTACAGTCTAATAAAGGAATAAAATATGAGCACAAAGCCCTCTAATAAAACGCAGGAAGCAGTAAGTTCTGTAGGAGAGGAATAGGGGGAGTTCATAGGGAAGAGACTCCTAACTGAAACATCTAACTCAAGAATCTCCGAGGTTTCATGGAGGAGGCAACACATGACCCGGGCACGGAAGGGTGATTATGGTTTGGACATACGGCAATGGGCACTGGAATAAGTATTACAAGGCAATGGGATCAGATCAGATTATGAAGAAAGACAGAGGTTCGAGCCCAGGAGAATAGGTGGGGAAGGGTAAATGGGGAAGGATGGCTTAGAACAGGTAAGTGAAAGGCACTGTAAGGGTTAAGGCTGGAAACGTGGGCTGGATGGGACAGGGGCTGACAGGGAACAAGGTGTGACTTTATCCTCCAAGCTTCTGCTGCCCTCATGTCTCACATGCCTTCTTCTTGCCCAGGCAAGCTTCGGAGGGTCCAGTCAGATGAGAATGAACAGAGCCTCAGCGTCAAACAAATCTTCCTCCATCCCCTGTATAACCCCAACACGTACGAGAATGACGTTGCTCTGGTGGAGCTGTCGAGGGGCCCGGTGCTAAATGACTTTGTGATGCCCATCTGTCTACCCCAGGGGCCACCGAAGGAAGGTACCACACCCGCCTTTGATTCCACCTCGGCAGAGCCTCCATGGAGGCTTTTACTCCAGCACTGGTCAGGCTTCAGTGCCAGCTGAGTCAGCTGACTGTGTCTGTCTGATTCCTCAGCCGCCTTCCCTAAAAGAGCTAAGCGAAAACAGGTTTCAAGATGGTACACAAAAGCAGGCAGGCTTGATCAGTATTGCAAGCATGTATCCGTCAGGGTCCAGATAGGAAAACAGAAACCAGACTAGTTACTGTAACAAAAAGAATTTAATATAGGGTATTGGAGGGCTGGAGAAGTAAAGCAGGATGTTGAGATCAGAGAGACAGCACTTGCAGGGAGGAACTACCACTCCTGGGGCTGGAGGAACAAAGGGAAGAGGTTGGAGTTACAGAACCTGGAAGCTTAGACAGGGGCTCTGTGAAGTAGGAACTCAGACTCTGCAGAAGAGGCCCTGTGCTGATGGTGCTAGGGAACCAACCGCCACTGGTGGGGTGAGGAGCCATCACTAGGGTGATGCCATCAGGAATAGCAAGGCTGCCTGGAAGTGCCCCCTGTTTTCAGGAATATTCCTGACAAAATGGATCTGCCGTTTCAGAGTCTCATTCGCAGCATCACGAAGCAGAGTATAAAAGGGTACGTCTGGAGCTGAGAGACTATAGCTTAATCACTAGCACAGGCTCAACTCTCCACGCTGCCATCTCCTAGTTGGACAACCTTGAAGAAGTTGCCTAACTTCAAGCCCCTTCCCTTTACACTAGGAATAATACCCCATGGGTGGTTATGATGTTTAAGTGAAATAATAATCAAACATATTCAGCATAGAGTGAGAGTCCAACTCGGGGAAGTTGGTTTTTGTTTCATCCTGTTCTAAATTCACTGGTGCTGTGTCACAGCCAACCTTCTTTAGTTCAACGAAGTTATTTTTTAAAAATGGCTGAATGGAATATGAGAAGTATTGAGGGGAAGTGAACCCACAGGAAAGGCCCAAGTATGTCTCTGATGCATCAGATACCATGTACCTGCCATGTGCCACTTGATTTACATTAATTAATTTATGTGCTACTTATAAAAGCCTTGTGGAGTAGTACTGTAGTCCCATTTTCCAGATAAGAAAACTGAGGCTTGGCAAAGGGAAGTGATTTACCCAAGGTTCAGCTTGTAATAAGTAGATCTGGGGCTGGAATTCAAATCTTCCAACTTAAGGCCCAGAGCTGTTTTCAATATGCAGGCTCTTTCCAAATGATGAAACAAGTAAGTGCTCTACCAGTGCCCAGCCTATTTCCACATTGCCTCAAGATTTGCCAACCTTACAGACTTCTAGAACATCAGAGCTGGGAGGGGTTTTAGAGGTACCAAGTCTGACCTCTTCACTTTATGAATGAGAAAACTAAGGCTCAGAAGGGGAGGGAGCACAGTGTATTGTGGGCTAGGCTGGACTTTATATTTATTCAGTTATTGATTGAGCATCTACTATGTGTCAGCCCTGCTGTAGGCATAAGGATACAGCACTGAATAAGGCAGGTGAGGTTACTACTCTCACGGAGCCGAGGTTCCAAGCTAGTTGGGAGTGGGAGAGAACAGACAACTAAACACATAAACCAGCTAACATCTCATAGAAACAAATGCCCAAACCATTGTCTCAGGTAGGCTCCAGCCCAAGTCTTCCTCCCCACCATGCTGCCATTTTCTCAGGGGGAAAATTCAGTGCTTCCTCCACATGCAGGGGATGAGGGGGCTGCAAGGTGCCAGCCTCCAAAAACCCGTAGACAGCCTCTCCGCTCTCACTGTGTCTTCTCTCCTCCAGGGGCCGTGGTCATCGTCAGTGGTTGGGGGAAGCAGTTCTTGCAAAGGTTCCCAGAGACCCTGATGGAGGTGAAGTTCAATATATACCCTTCAGAGGGTGACGCTTGTGCCCCACATTGGACCTTTCTGAGCCCCAGTGTCTCTCAGGGGTTTGGAGGTTTGGACTGGGGATGAGTGAGACAGGTATGAAGGGGCCAGACTCACCTTCAAAGTTAAGTGAGATTGAATCCCAACTAGTTTGATCTGTTTGTTCTACATGTCATAGGACTCTAGTCTGTAAACATTGTTCAGCATGTCTGTAGCTTATTAAAGTCTCAATTTATGGAAATTCTTCCAGAAAACAGCAGGCTTGGACACCCTAAAAGGTGATCCATCTGTATACATCAGGAAGACTCACATAGCAGTAACCAAGAATGGGTCAAGAGATGGGCCCTGAGAGCCACAGTCCTTGCAGCAATGAACTTGACTATGGCATTTGAAAGTTTACATTTCTCGTCATTTCAGAAAAGAACACTGAACCAGGAGTAAGGAGCCACACTTCCAAGTCCCAGCTCCTAGTAACCTGCTGGGTGATCTTAAACAAGTCATCTTGCCTCTCTAGACTGCAGTGTAGTATCTCAAGCTGCAAAGTCACCAGCAACACTAGATGTCCTCCAAGAGCTATTTGGCTTGGACATTACCAGGTTCTACGAGAGCCATGGCTAGTTTCTAAACCATCCGATGTACATTATTTTAACACACTTTAAAATTTGGGGTTTGCAACAACCATTTACCCCTTCAATCATTCAATCTTGAGTTTTTATTCAGTGCCTCTTCCCAGGGGGCACTAGTGGTAAAGAGCTCAGCTGCCAATGCAAGAGACATAACAGACATGGGTTCAATCCCTAGGTTGGGAAGATCCCCTGAAGAAGGAAATGGCAACCCACTCCAGTATTCTTGCCTGGAGAATTTCATGGACAGAAGAGCCTGGTGGGCTACAGTCCATGGGGTTGCAAAGAGTTGGACACAACTGACATTGTATTAACTACTTTGTATTGTATTAACTACTAAGTATGCAAGGGGATAAGAGGACAGATCTGGCCCCTTGTCTTCTTGGCTTATAGGGACAAACAGAAAGTATTCATCAGTGTGATCATCAGAATGAGGAAGAGGTGCAGGATGCTTCAGAATGTATAACCAGGGCTCTGACCTTGTCTTAGGAGTGCAGAAGGCCAGAGGAAGTGACAATTAAGCGATGTATGAGTGATGGATAGAGGTTAGTCAGACACTTGATGGTTTGCTGAGGACAGGTGCTTATACCACCCCCCCTGACTTCCCCTCCCCCACCTCTCTGGGAAGACCATGCCCCAAAGCAACGTGGATACCTCGGGTACCCTCCCAGCAAGGGCCAATAGGACTTGTGCTTTGCGGAGGATGTGACTCATTCAGTTCTTGGTTTGGCTGAATGAGACTCATGTGATTCCTCTTTTTATTCTAGTCACCCACTCCAACATTTACCCCCAAGCTGAATCAAGGGCAATAATAAACGCAATACCTCACCTTTATGTATCAATGTATCATCTCAATTCAAAATAACATTTCCTGAGTACTGACCATGTTCCAAGCTATATAAGATAGAAATGGGCAACGTACAGACTGAGTGCATGGAAACTCAAACCACGGTGAGGAAGAACATAAGTGAAGCTTGCTGCAAGGTGAGCCTCGCTAACCTCTATGCGATTGCGTGCGTGCGCAGTCATGTCTGACTTTTTGCGATCCCCATGGACTCCACTGTCCATGGAATTTTCTAGGCAAGAACACTGGAATTGGTTGCCATTTCCTGCTCCAGGGAATCTTCCCAACCCAGAGATTGAAACTGCATCTCTTGCGCCTCCTGTATTGGCAGACAGATTCCTTACTACTGTGCCACCTGGGAAGCCTGCACCGCCTACTGTGTATGCAGAGTTTGTAGTATACAGAGCATCTGCTCGTTCAACTCATCTTTTCATAACAACTCCGTGTAATTAGTATGTCAAATATTATGATTCCCACTTTTCAAATGAGGAAACAGAATCTCAGAAATCTGAAAAAACAGTGATGAAGGCTACATGTCCCACGTCCCACAACCAGTAATGATAAGGGTAGGGAAAAGAAGACTGCCCATAGGTTTTGCATATGCTGATGTGTTTGAAATAATGCATATGCTAAGCAATATTATCTCCATTTGACAGATGAGAAAACTGAGGTCCAGAGGGGGCTAATGACATGTGCAAGGTCACACAGCAAGTTCATAACTAAGACTGTACCAGAACACAGATCTCCTGGTTCTGCATTCAGTGTTCCCTCACCTGTACTACAGGGCAGTTTCTGAGGCGAGGTCTAAAGCAGACCCAGGTTCGTTCAGGAAGGGGACAGAGAGGGGGATGGGGTGTCAGAAGAGCAGGGCTCCTCAGCCAGGATTGGGGACTGACAATGGCCTTGTGTTCCAGATCGAAATCCCAATTGTTGACTACCACATCTGTCGGGAGGCCTATGCTCCACTGAAGAAAAAAGTGAGCAGAGACATGATCTGTGCTGGGGAGAAGGAAGGTGAGTCAAGAGGCCTGCCTACAGCAGGGCGCCACCAGCCAGGGTGGGGCGTCAAGCCCAGCAATGGCAGCCCTGCAGACCTTGGAGCAGAGGAAGGGGAGGAACGAGGAAGGGGACGGGGGCGGGGGGGGGGGGAGATCATGAGAGGCAAGACTCCACTGGAGAAGTTACATCAGAGAAAAGTGTGCTAAGTAAGGAATTTCCATACTTCCCTTCTCCCAGCCCAGCTTTCCCCCTATGTAACGGAGAGTCCTGAACCTACGCTTTCTAGTTTGATGCATGAGACAGGGCGCTCAGGGCCGGAGCACGGGGATGACCCTAAGGGTTGGGATGGGGAGGGAGGTGGGAGGAGGGTCAGAATGGGGAACACATGTACACCTGTGGCTGATTCATGTCAATGGATGGCAAAAACCACTACAATATTGTAAAGTAATTAGCCTCCAATTAAGATAAATTAATTTTAAAAATTAAAAAGAAAAATAAAATCACCGAGGTAGGAGGAGGCATGACATACAACAGCTCAGAGCTCGTTTGAGTCTAACGGTCTGCTGCGCCCCCTGGTGTCCAATTCTTTGAACTACAAGTCAGTTGTAGGGGGCGGGCGGGTCCTCTGGATTTGGGTCTAGGAAGGAGACAATTCAACCCGCGTCACTTCTTCCTCTAGGGGGCAGGGATGCCTGTGCGGGTGACTCTGGAGGGCCCATGGTGACACTGGATACAAAGAGAGGCCAGTGGTACCTGGTGGGCACAGTGTCCTGGGGCGTGGACTGCGGAAAGAAGGACCGCTACGGAGTGTATTCGTACATCTTCCACAACAAGGGCTGGATCCAGAGGGTCACCGGCATGAGCAATTGAGTTCAGTTCCTCACCCCCACCCCCGCCTCACCTGCCCATGGTCAGTCAGCAGCAGAGGATAATTATCTGATGCGAGACGTCCCTCACCCTACACGCACCTCATTCAGCCCACCCATTACTGGCCAATTAAGGGGGCATCTCAGCCATCTTCTCACTCTCCTTAAAGAAGCAGAGTAGCAGAGTGATCAGAACCCAGATTGTACCACCTACTAGCTTTGCAACACTGGACAGGTGACTTTACCTCTTTGAGCTTCAGTTTCTTCATCCCTGTGATGGAAATGGCCTACCTTACCTCCTCAGAAAACAATGATGACGATCAAATTTATTTCATAGCACTTAGCACAGTGCAGGTATAAACTAAGTGCTCAATAAATGTGACTTAGTGGAAGGCCAGTGTGTCTACCAGGCACGCTGCGTTCGCTTATAAATCCTGGCTGGGCCTTAGGGTTGATCAAGTGTGAACCTGTCCTCTCAACCTTGACCATCACCTTCGCCTGCCCCCAAATGCTCTATGCTTCTTTGCTACCGTGCATTTCCCAACCCCAGTTCCCACCCCTCTCCATCAAAAGGTAAAAGAGACAGTCTTAGTCTATGGAGGTCACATAGTGATACACTTATGACTGTGAGCTGGGTACCAAACTGTAATAGTGCCTGAGAGAAGTAGAGACAGGGAGAGGGGAGACTGGGAACCAGCTCTGCCCCCAGCTCCCTGTGAGTCTATGCAAGTCCCTTTCCCTCATCCCAATGAAGACCCTCCCAGCTCTGACAGTCAAGGATCCAACAAAGCCATTTCTCCCTGATGAGATGAGTTAAAGCCAAAATTACCAAAAGGTCAAAAAGGCCCAATAGAGCTTTGAAGTGAAAGTGTTAGTCACTCAGTCATGTCCAACTCCTCGTGACCCCATGGACTGTAGCTGCCAGGCTCCTCTGTCTATGGGATGCTCCAGGCAAGAATACTGGAGTGGGTAGCCATTCCCTTCTCCAGGGGATCTTCCTGACCCAGGAATCAAACCCAGGTCTCCTGCATTGCAGGCAGATTCTTTACCACTTGAGCCACCCAAGAACCCAGTAGAGCTTTGATGCAGACCAAATCCTGCTGCTACTGCAACACCCACTCCGTGCACCACACCCTGGCTCCCCAGGATGTAGCCCAGGCAACGTGCAAGCTTAGGGGCCTTTTCTTATTCCTAAGCAGAGCCTCTGTTCTAGGTGTCCACCTCCTTTTCTTCCTGGGAACCTGGCATGAGGTAGGCCCTGGGAGGCCATACTCAGGCCCCTGTACCCTCCCTCCCTGTGTCCACAGCTGACCCCAAGCACCGTTCCCCTGGTTCCTCACCCCTGTTCCTCAGTCAGAACACCCCAGCCCTGCAGGGTCATAAAATCTTCCCAAGCAGAATGCCTCTTCCCTTCAGGAGCCACCTTCTCTCTCAGGAAGATTCCAGGGTCCTCCTCCCCTCCAGAACTCTGAGATGTAAGTCCTTCAAGGGATCAGAAGCCCCAAGTCCTGTCTTCTGTTCTGTTTTCAATTCTGTTGCAAAATTGGTCTTCATGGGAGATTTCAGTTCTTGACCTGCACTGCAGCTGCTGGAGTCATTCAAGGTCTCTTGCCAAAAGAAGATACTGAGGAATGAGAACTTATGAACACTAAGCCCTAGGCTGACCACTCAGGGACAGCAACTTACAGCCTGCTTTTGATTCTCTGAGCAGGTCATTCTACCTCTCTGTGCCCTGCTGTTTGTTCTGTATACAGAAGGTGGCCTTCATACTCAATGCCACCAGACATTTGTCAAGCAAACTGGAGCTCTATTTTTAGACACCAAAGAAGAATCACAATGCAAAGTTTTGGAGCTACACTAAAGCATTCCAAACCTACTACCCAAAGCATGCCTGCTCATTTCACAGCACTACCGGAGTGCCCCCCTGTGCCAGGCTGTCATGACTGCTATGGGTACCACCATGATGCAGGAAACATGATTCATACTTTCCAGCAGCTCCTGCAGGAAGAACTGACACCTACACAAGTATCCACCATGACAGAATGAACCCTACCAAGTGCTATGTGTCAGAACAGCACAGAGGTGAAAGAAAGGCCATTCCTGTATGCAGGCATTGGAGGAGGGGACATCAGGAAAGCATCCCAGAGGAGACGGTGTTGGAGTTGCACCTTGAAGAAGGTGGGCATTTCTACAAGTAAGACAAAAGGAGACCTTCTAGACACAACAACAAGAGCACATGTCCATTCTTCTCTCATAAAAATGACGTGTCCAGCAGACCAGTGCTCTGACTCTGAAATCAGAGTCAACATCTAGAAGAACCTATTTCCTTAAATTCAGGCAATTCTGGGATTTGAAGCAGCCTCAAAATTTGTGTACAAATGCCAATTTCTGGCTGGACCGGTTTATCTTGTTTATTCCAATTGCAACTTCATCCTTATCTACGGGATGTCTAGATGTGCTGCTGGGCTTCACCTTACCCTTGATCTATGAGCATTTACTAGATATACCAGCCCCTGCACTGCTGCTAAGGTCCAAGAAACCCAAATGTCTCACAGGGTTGTAGAAGCAGAGGGTTGGAGGGTCCGTTAGGACCATATTGTCTAACTGACCTCATTCTTGAGCATATCTAAAGATGTGACACTAGCTACATCCAAATATAGCCAATTTCAACTTCAAAATGACTGTCTCTTAGAAAGGTCTCTCTTCTATGCAACCACAATTCACCTCCCAGAGAATAGTTGATATATCTAAAGCTATGATTCTGTACCATGAGTGTTGTTATTAGCAGTAATGATCATGCCCAATTTCATCAGAAACAGAAACTGTTGCTCTACAACATGTGTAGCTGTAACTGCACGTTTGCTCCAATAAACATCTGTATTGAGTCAAAGCATCCTGTTTGGCTTGTATGTTTTTCATGGACTGATGGTTCTGGTGAGTTGCACTGTCATTTATCAACAGTTCTCTGTATCCAATTAGGATCCCTGTACCATGAAGAGAGAGAGAGAGAGATTATGATGGGAAAATCAAATCACTGATACCAAAGCACTTCTTAGATTTCTCAGGTCAGTTCTGATGAAATACCTTGTTCTATTGTTCCTGTAAGTTATCAAAATATCCCAGGAAGACAGTCTTTCAATATCCAAATTACATTTCTTGATTGTCATCCACACTTAGAATAGAAAAAACTTTTTTTTGTTTTTTTTCGGATCATGTGTTCAATTGTTTGGTTCAGAGACTATGGCACCAGGTTGATGAGTAGCCTATTCTGAATTGGAGTATGTACTTTCCTTCTGCCATGAATTAAACTTATTACCAGGTGACAGTGAAGAGGAAATTCATAGAGCCTGGATTCCACCTTAGGCCTGTTCATGCTGATCATGCTCGGCCACCTCTCTAATGGACTCTGAACTCGGTGCTTAGTGCCTATGGAAACGACAATAGAAGGATAAGACCCCGTCCGGACAGGGGAATCTTGAAGATTATATCCAGGTTACTCGTCACCTAAGAGAAAACATACACCGATCCCCCTACCTCCAGACAGGTCATAAATTTTTCTGTAACCTCGGGCTTATTGATTATTAATTGTTTGAACACATAACACATGAATGATGGGGTTATTGTAAGTCTCAAGGAATTTGGGGTGGTGGATTCAGACACGTACACATAGAGTATAAAAGATTTTCACAAATGCTGGTTGGGGTCCTTGGCTAAGAGGAGACTCTGCCTTGGGCCCACCGGTGTAATAAACTGCACTTCACTATCTGCATCATCCTTCTGAGTGAGCTTGTTTCCCAGAACGCATGGCTACAACAACAGAATCAAAGCATCAGCACCACCAAGAAGTCCTTTAAGTAAAGGTAAGCAAGAATCAGGGAAGGAAAATCTATACCTCTCTTGCAGCAGAAACAGTAGCCAATCTGGGTCTAGAGTGAGTCTTGAAATCAAGAGACTTAGGTTGTAATCCAAGCATTGGTTGACTTCCTTATTCACTTAATTTTCCCATCTACAAACTGGCAGAAAAATCTTTGCCCTACCCTTGTCTGAGGGTTGTGCAATCAGATGAATTAACATACTGGAAAAAAATTTGGAAACTAAATTAGATCAATATAAATAGTTCTATGGGAAATAATCAATAACACTTTGGAGTGAGTATTTCCCAAGCTTGGGTCTTCGACTTAGGTCACGGAAGGCAGGGGTGAGGCAGACATCCTCCTGCTCCGGCCCTAGATCCAGAACTTCTCTGACTCAGCAGCAGCATAAATAAGACATTCTGCATTAGTGTTTTCCTGGAAAGAACCGTGCTCTTTTACTTTGCAAACTGAAGAAGAAAGCATCCCAGCCCCGGACAATATTATGTGAAAAAGCAGGGAGATGAAAGGGTAGTGAATGTTTGGGGGAAACTGAGTGGCTCATTGTCCTTGGAGAGCCTGAGAAATCAGGAGGAAAAAGAACACCTTCAGGAAGTCCTGACTGGATTGCTCAGTGTGGTTTGGGAATTTGAGGATTTTGGACCAAGGAGAGACGTGATCGGCTATATCTTTCAAAATTAAGCTTTACTGCAGAGAGTAAACTGAGGGAGAAGAGCCTAAAGATAAGGAGACTCCATATGGCTTCCGAGCAACAGGTGAGGGACCCCCTGGTCCTGAACAAGGGCAGACCGAGGAGAGGGAGGAGAGGAACCTGCTTCCAGGGCCTCTGAGAACCTAGGGCTGGGCCCTGAGAAGCCTCTTTAAAGAGATTCAAACTTCTGTTCACGTGTGAGAGTGAATAAGTAGAGAGCACGGAGGGGAAAGAGCAGAGGCCAAAACCCAAAGGCAGTCATTGTTTTCGGGTCCCTGGACTTTCCGTGACCCTCCGGCATCAGTGCGGGTCTCCAGAAAGAAAGCCAGGGCATTCTCTGAGCTTGAGAAAGAGAGACAAACAGGGCCTTTGTGACCACCTCCTGTGTCTGGTATGTGCTGACTTTTTTTCAGGAAGATAAGGAAAATGTTTTTTGTATGCAAAAACACAGGCTCAGTTCCCAGCAATGAGCCTCTGATCACAGGATAAAGAGCTAGGACCCTGCCAATATTTAGGCAAAGGCTCCACGGGAGGCCCCTGTGAGGAAGGGGCGTTAGGAAAAAACAGTGTTATGACAAGGGGAAGATGTGTCAAGCTGGGCCGGCGCCCAGGGCGAGCGTGCAGAATGATGAACGGATTAGTGTGGGTGGGAACAGAACTCTTCCTCTAATATCCTCCAGTCCCAGGGGAAGCCTCTGCAAAGTAACAGGCCAACGGGCCAGCACCAAACAGAATAAGCCCCAGGGATACGAAAGGTACAGCATGGATGCAGTGCAGGCCTGGGGTCTCAGAAATGCTGACCTACTTTAACAGTGAGGATTCTCACCTCCCCCTGAGCTGTTCATCCTATGCCACTATTCCATCTTGTCCATCTTCTGGGACTATCTGTCGTATTTAACCCAGGCCCACTAAACACTCACATGTGGCCCAGACCTGCTGATGGGATCCCAGACAATGGAATCTTTCCAACAACAACTCCCTTTGGTCTGAGTTTGTATGCCCAAGGCCCAAATCCATGTTGGCAGTCTAGGCCTTCTGTTATGTCTTTTTATTTCAGTGCATTTCAACATTACGAAATGCTTTAAAAAAAAAAAAAGAAAAAAAACAGAGACACAAATCCATGTCCAGCTCAGACCTGCTGAAACAACACACCCCATGCAGAGGACAGGGGCAGGATTCCAATCCAAGGAGTAAGTTGGTGCCATTGGGAGAGAAGGCACTTTGGACGCATGGGAAGAGCCCTGGACCCTGACCCTGAAGACTCAGGCTCCAGAGCCAGCTCTGCCGCCTGATGGTCCTGAAAGCTCAAGTGGTTCACGCTCTCTGTGTTCAGTTTCCACAGCCCCCTGAGGGTGTCTCCTTCTTTCCAGCCTCTATACTCAGACAGCCCCGGGGCTCAGTCTCTGGGCCTCCTTTCTGTACTCTCTACTCTCACTCCCTCAGGGATCTCATCTAATCTCATGACATTTAACATCATGGAAATGCTAAAGACTTGACCTGCATCTCTAGCTTGGTCCTTGCCTCAGAACCATAGCTATGAATATTCACCTGCCTTGGCATTTCTTGTGTTCAGTATCTAATAGGATGCCATTAGCATCTCAACCTTCATGTGTCCACAGTCAAGCTCCTGATATGGGCCCCACACCTGTTCCTCACACAGCCTTCCCCATCTCAGAAAGCAGTAACTCTACTCTCCCAGATGACCTGATCCAAAATCTTAGGGTGTCTTTGACTCCCCTTTCTCTTAGACCCCACATCTGAGTCATCAACAAACCCTCTCAGCTCTACCTTAAAATATAGCCAGACTCAATCCCAATTGCTGCCACCCTGGAAAGGGCCATTATCTCCTCTTTGCTGGATTGTTGCACCAGCCTCCTGGCTAATCTTTCCTTTTTCACTGTTGTCCCTTTGTGGTCATTCTCAACACAGTGACAGTAAACTGAATTGCATCACTCCACTGCTCAAACCCTCCAATGGCATCTTATCTTGTTTAATTTAAAAATCCATGTCCTGATAATGACCTATATGGATTCTATGCTCTGAACCCATCACCCCATTCCCACTTAGTAATGGCTGCTAAGCCTGAACTGCATTCCAGCCACATTGGCCTCCTTGTGGTTCAGCATTCCAGGCTGCTCCTACCTCTGGGCCTTCATATGCTCTTCCCCTTACTCAGTTTCTTCATCTTTTTTTCCAGATGTCACTTCTTAGTGAGCCCTTCCCAGCTACCTAATCTAAAACTGTAACTCTGTCCCCTGCCCTTCCTGTCCCCCTTACCTACTTTATTCTTCTCCTTAGTCCTTAAACTAGTGTACCACACAGCTTACTTATACTGTTTTCTGTCTAGTTCCTCTACTCTCCATAAAGTCAGTGATTTAGTCACTTTGCTCTTCCATGTATCCCAGCACCTAGACCAATGACTGGCACATAATATGTACTCAATAAACATTCATTGAGTGAATGAGTCTTGAAAATACTGACTATCTTATTATGTCCTCAAAGTAAAATTATAGGCCTATTAAGATGCGAGTGAATAAAAATTATTGGGCTTATTTTAGAAGAGAGAGAATAAGACAAAGGCTGAAATTTCATCACTACCACACAAGTATTTGTATAAGGTGACACCTCTCAAGGTAAATACCTTTCAAAATGTGAATACCTTTAAAGAGAGGTTGAGTCAGAGTAAGACATAACAATTTGCTGCCAGAAAGGAAAGGAAGATGCTATGTGCATTCAGATAAGAAGGTCCAACTCCAAGCTCACCTAAGCAGATGGAAATCTTGGTGTAACAACTAGATGACCTATTAAAGGGATCAGGGTCAGGGCACCATCCCAAATGCCTGAGGACAAAATAAGGCTAAGCAGCAATTTTTGAGTGATGTCAGAGCTATCAGGGACTCTTCGGATCACCTTACCTTTTTGCTTGATAAGTGAGGAAACTGAGAGCCAGGGAAGGGAAAAGACTAGGTCACCCAAGCTCAGCAGCCCAGATGCCTAGATAATGGCTAAGCCAGGGCTGAAACCCAGGTTTCTGGCTCTCAGGTCAATGAGTTTTCTATACCACCACCCACCCTCACAAGGTCCTGTCACAACAAAGCCATAAAATAGGCAGATTTCATTCCCCTGATGCATGCAGCAGTACCCACACAATGCTGAAAATGATCCCAAAGGAAATTTCTTAGCTGGGAGTCCTACAGAGAACCAGAATGGGACTTGGAAAAGAACTAAATTCCTTCTTGGGTATTTCAGCCAATGGGAATGGAGCCCAGAAATCACTGATGTTTTCTGTTTGGGGAGATTTTTTTAATAGCTATCTTTGAAGAATGAAGAGTGCTACCATGCTGCTGGAAAAATGAAGTCATTGCTTTGAGAGATATTTGAGGAGAAGAAAAGAAATGATACTACGTATATTAAAATGAACCAGTTCTAACTCTTGGGCTGGGAAGTTAACCCTTGTTTTCCTAAATTATTTAGCAACATAATCGAAATCACAAAGAGGAAGAGCCATTGAAGACTCAAAGAGGAGGCTGCCAACTGAAAGGGAAAGGAGGAGAAAGATAAGAATGACTGTTCAGTCTCATCAGAAGAGAATGAATACAGGCTTTGAATCTGGAATGTCATAGATAATGTATTATTTATTCCTTATAATAGACCTCCATGGCAAACCTATTATTCTCATTTTGATGAGGAGGAAAATGGGGCTCAAGGAGCTTAACTAATTGGCCCAAGGCCATGTCAAGTAGGAATGTGAGAGTTGGACCATAAAGAAGGCTGAGCACTGAAGAATTGATACCTTCTAACTGTGGTGCTGGAGAAAAACTCTTGAGAGTCCCTTGGACAACTAGGGGATCAAATCAGTAAATCTTAAAGGAAATCAATCCTGAGTATTCATTGGAAAGACTGATGCTGAAGCTGAAGCTCCAATACTTTGGCAACCTGATGTGAAGAGCCGACTCACTGGAAAAGACCTTGATGCTGGGAAAGACTGAGGGCAGAAGAAGAAGAGGGAAACAGAGGATGAGATGGTTGGATGGCATCATCAATGACATGAGTTTGAGCAGACTCCAGGAGACAGTGAAGGACAGGGAAGCCTGGCATACTGGAGTCCATGGAGTCAATGAACATGAGTTTGAGCAAACTCCAGGAGATAGTTAAGGACAGGAAAGCCTGGCATACTGCAGTCCGTGGTGTCAGACAAGACTCAGCAACTGAACAACAACAATACAGCTAGTATGTAGCAGAACCAGGACTTAAGTATTCCTTCCTCAGATTCCATGGTCTTGCCTTACTCCGCACTACAACTTTGGTGCTTTCTCTAGGCTTCAGTTTCTTCTCCATAAAATAAGGGAACTCAATCAAGACACCTCTAATGTGTCTTATAGCTCTGATGGACTATGGACTTACTAATGTTAGAAGTTGTCCTTAGTTGGTGATCTTCTGGAGCCCCCTCAAGAGCCTCAAGACTCTAGAGCCCCAGGAAGAGTGGTCGATCCCCTGGCCTGCTGAGTTTGACAGAAGTGATCAAGGCAGCACTTCATGCTGACCCTAACCAAGGATTGCAGCCTCTCGAACCCCAATTCAGTACCTAGAGGTCTCCTCCTAGCTTGAACATCAAGACAAATGCACAGAACCTCTACTGGGAAAGGCCTGGGATCCTGAAACGTCCCTGAGGTGTTTATTTATAACACCTAGGGTACATCTAACAAGTTCATCATGTGGCATGTGGCCATGTGTGCAAAGAAAGAACTGTCCCTGAGAAGTCTTTGCTAAGACAAGGGCTAAGCTGTGAGCAAGCCTAGCAAGTATAAGGGACAATAAGGGAGACAGAGGAGGCGTTCATAGATTGTAGACATCTTCCTACGGAGCAGTAAGAAGCCTAATGCTTTAGCAAAGAGTTCTGGACTAAAACCAGGTGAGGGTTGGACTCCTTGCTCTGCCACTACCTGACAGTGGGACCTGGGGTAACTTTGATCATGCTCTAGCATGGAGTATAGCTAAAGACAAGTATTGAATAACTGCAACAAAGTTTGATAAGCATCTGGCAATGGTGACAGAGCTTAAAAAATGGAGACTTTCAGAGCAAGATAAAGCCATGGTCATAGGTGGACAGGCAGGAGCAGGGAGGTTTGAGGGAGGGTCAAGTCCCCAGCAGAGAGGGGTAGTGAGTAGGGAAACTGTGCGCAAATCCTAAAGAATCCAAGGGAGGTCATCAAGGAAGATCTCAGGTCTTATAATTATAAGTCTGAGTGCAGAAGAAAACCTATTCCTCAGGTAGGCGGCATTACCCCAGACAACTCAGGTGGGTCACCTGGGGATCTGATTCTAATTCAGATGTTCAAGTGCCACCCAGAAATTCTGATTCTATGGGTCTGAGGTAGTGGCTGAGCACAGACATTTCTCTAAAATCTCTCCAGGATTTCTAAACTACAGCCAAGGTTGAGAACATCTGCCGTAAGCAGAGATCTCTAAGAGGCAGAGCCCGTCCCTTAGTGGCCACTGCACCAAGCCTTGCCAGACAGAAGGTGCTCAGGTATGTTTTCTGGATAAAGTAAAGAATACTGTGTACGTGAAGCAGAGGAAGTCACCAGCCAGATACTAGAATCAGAGCAAGGCCAAGAATAAGACTGATCTTACGCTGAGTCCCCTGAATGACTGGCCAAGGGCTGGCTGCATCCCTCCTGACTATGTACATGATTGGAGCCAGATCAAGTTTATGTGAGGACCCCAGAAAGGGTAAAGAGGGGACCAGGGTGTCCAACAGCCCATTACAGATCAGAGACACTGCTGAATCTCAAGCACACATTAATGACTACGAAGCCTGATTGAAGAAATCTCATCTTTATTCAAGTACCCTGCCTATATATAAATGGCCTTCCTCCCTCCACCACTACAGATGGTGGTGACTTTCCCTTAGAAAGGGGAGTGGTGAGGGAAGAAGAAGGAGACAGTTATTAACAAAAGTGAGGTGAATGAGGACCATCAGAAATGCAGAGTGGCATCCTGCTTCTTGCTTTCTGCCTCCCCCATACCTTATTCTATACCCCTACTTTTGGAAATCATCTTTCCTCCCTCTCCAAACCATATTGTATCCCATTTGAAAGCTATCAGGATTCTTGCACCTAATGCACTTCTTTATGGGCAAAACCCTTTGCATCTTTAATGTTCCCTTTCTTACTAATGAAACCCCAACCCTGTAGTTCTGGGTGCATTGCTGATCTTTAGTGAGAGGAACCAAGCCTGGTCAGTATGGGAAAGTCTCAACAAACAGCCCAAGAAGCCAGGTGTCTTTTCCTGTATTCTGACCATCAGAACCGCTGAGAATCAGTTGGACTTGGTCCCTGAACTTAGAAGACTCTTCACTATAATGGAGAGACACTGATTTATTTCCTAGGAATTTTGTGCTTTACTTCTAACACTCTACCTTCTAAACCTCTCCTACATTCTCTGATGGTTCATATGCAGTGGATGGGAAACCAAGCACTATGGGGCTCCACCCCAACCACCACGTCCTCCCTGAATGGAGAGAAGCTGGAAACTGGAAGTGTGACCCTGACGTACCCAGGAAAAAAGGGGCAGGCTAGTGTGCCTACCTCTCTCTCTCTTTGAGAGGAACCTCTGCTGTGTGTGTGGAGACAGAGCTCTGGAAGAGACTCATACACTAGGCAGAGGCTAATTTAAGGCCTCAGCTCCCGATGTGGATGATAATGAGGGGTAGGGGTAGGGTGAACCAGAAGGCAAGGGTGAGCTCATCACTGTGGAAAGGCCCTTTAAGATCATCTAGTCCTGTAACTTTCAAACGTTTTAAAAGCAGTTGGACCTTTTTCCATCTAAAACTCTTAAATAAAACTCTATCTAACATGGAGCTGCTCTGATTAAAGCAAGAGGAGGAGGTAGGAGTTGGGGATGGGAGGTAGGACCAGGGTGGGAAAGCCATTCCCTTAGTCTCCCTTCCAAATGCAAAAGTCCCTGAGGCACTATGCAGAGGATTGGGACCCTGAAAAGCCAATCATTGAAAAGCCAATGATCTAACCCAAACCCTTAATTTTATAGATGGAAAAGCTGGGTGATTTGTGCAAGGTCCCCATGGAGTCAGTGGTGGCACCAGCGCTAGAACTTAACTAACCCCACTCCCTACCCAGGGCTCTCTTCACCTTCTCCCACCAGCTGACTGGCCCCTCGGGCCTCGGGCCCCCCGCGTCTCCCTGGGCCCTGCAAGGGAATCTTAGACAGAGCTGCGGAAGGAGAATTGCAGGTAGATGATCAGCAGCAGGACCGTGGCCCAAAACAAGCACCAGGGGATGGAGAAGAAATTGCAGCCAGAACCCTCCTCGGCCTGTGGCTTGGTGGGGCTGGGCGCCCGGGAAAGGGTGTAGGTGGTCGCCTCCTCCTCCAGCAGCTTCTCGCTGGGCTTCCAGTGCACGATGCCCTCCTGGCAGGCCTCGCAGAACTCGCCGCGGTGCCGCCGGGTGTCTTGGCGGCTGGCCACGTGGATGCGGTACTGGCCGCCGCGTTCTCCGTAGCACTGCTCGCGCAAGCTGGTGATGAGGTTGTCCACCAGGCACTCGATGTTCTCCTCCAGCATGCTCGACTCGTCCAGCCGCGCCGTGCCGCACTCGTAGCACAGCTGCTTGAAGACGCGCATGCGCACCGAGCCCGCCCGCTGGGCGCGGTCCAGGTACATGTGGAAGAGGATGACCAAGTGGGGCGACTGCCAGGTGTGCCAGCACCAGGAACAGTGGAACCTGCGGGGACGAGGAGAGGCGAGAGGAGAGGCCAGAGTGGAGACGATGGAAACAGCCTGCAGGAAGGAGGTATGGGGCAGGAGGCAGAGCCGGGAGGTGGAGGCGGTGTGTTTACGGCTCCCTGAGTTCATTAGCTTTCCCCAGATGGCTGCTCAGCCCGCCCCCTTGTGTGCCCTGCTAGGACCAGAGCCGGCTCCTCAGGATGCACTTGGCATCCAGCAGTGCTCAGCCATCGCGGGGCCCTTCTCTGTGCCCTGCAGAAGCCTCAGCGCCCTCCATCTCAATGTCCAAGGGCCTTGCCTCTGGGAGATTGGCTCTGGGCATCTTTCGTCACATGTAAAACGTGCACAGTGCACGGAAAGAGTTCTTCCTGCTCAAATATCCTTTGAGTCTGATAGCAGGGATGGCCCACATCACCTAGAAAACGCAAAATCCATCCACAAGCTCTTATCTGTCAACACTGACTGTGAACAGGCTAGACTCAAATCAGGAGAAAATGACACTGTTGCCGCTTCTTAGCCTCCAGGCCAGTGCCAAGATTAATGTGTCTGAAGTTCTGGATATGGAGGCAATCTACACCCAGAGTGAGCTAAATGGAGCCAGCTGGGGCTCTCAGGCCATCAGCTGGGTCCGGAGGAGACACAGCCCTCCCCACTCAGCCCCAAAAGCCTTCCAGGCCCTTGAGCAGCTCCTGGGCCCCGTCAACAAGTGTCCAGTCCTTTTGCATCTGTCAACTGGGTAAGGGGCTCCACATTTTCATTTTTTATCTCTTTTCTTTTACTCACATCCTTTGGGGACTGTTTCCCCTCTCCCAAATGAAACTACAAAACTTGGAATGGAAAATGTCAGAACTAGAGGGACCTTAGGAGTCACCTAGTTAGCCCTTTGTTTTACTCTGAGGCACAGAGAGTAAGAAAGCAGAACACACAGTGAGTTAGAGGCAGAGCTGATATCCAACACATAACAGGTGCCCAGTAGGTGTTTCTTGAATTAAATGGAGTGATTTGAACCAGGGAAAGAAGGAAGGAAGGCCTTGCTTCTGACCCCCAGGCTGTACCACTCAGCCTCCAAACCTTGTGTCCCAGAGGTAAGTCTTTACATAATCCACCCACGGACAAGAATGCTGGAAAGTCATCTCAGACGTTATTGTAAGTACAAATCACCTAGGAGCCTTGTTGAAACGCAGGTTCTGATTCAGTATGTCTAGAATGGGACCCAAGATTCTGCAACTTTAACAAGTTCCAGGTGATGCCGATACTACTGTCCTTGAGGAACAAGGATCTACGTTAACCCTTTCTTCCGCCAAGTGGGAAAAGTGAGGTCCAAGAAGGAAACTGGATTGTTCAAAGGCCATGAAGAGTAGAGCTAGTTTCCAACATACTTCATGTGTTCAGTATTTTATATTAAGTCAAGCTGAATTAAATAGACTGAAACTGAATTATTTCAGGACCAGAACACAAATCTCTTGACCCACAAGCCCCTCCCCCATCTCTTGGCTTTCAACCTTTTTAAGAGGTTGAAAGTGAAAGTTGCTCAGTCATGTCCTCCGACTCTTTGCGACCCCATGGAATATATAGTCCATGGCATTCTCTCGACCAGAATATTGGAGTGGGTAGCCTTTCCTTTTTCCAGAGGACCTTACCAACCCAGGGATCAAACCCAGGTCTCCTGCATTGCAGGCAGAATCTTTACCAGCTGAGCCACAAGGGAAGCCCAAGAATACTGGGGTGGGTAGTCCATCCCTTCTCCAGTGAATCTTCCCAACCCAGGAATCGAACCAGGGTCTCCTGCATTGCAGGTGGATTCTTTAAAACTGAGCTATCAAAGAGGTTATTAAAATATAAAAATAGATAAAATATCAGCACTTAGAGCTATGACTCAGAGAGGGAAAGTTACCAGGTGGAAGAACTGGGATCAAACTCATGTCCCAACTCCCAGTTAGCTCCTCTTCCTCTGCCTCCCAGTCTACAGTGGCCTGACAGCAAAGCTGACCCTTAGCACATGGGTTCTCCACATTTCTGTCTCTTCTGGAAAAGTGTCCCCAGGGCTGCCTGCGGAGCCTGTTTCCTGGGCTACTCACCTGCCCGAAGCATGCAACTCCAGGTACTGCTTCCAGCCTGGAGCCAGCACGTTGTGTTTGAGGTTGGGATCGATGATGAGGTCCCAGCTGTCCGCTGGCTTTGCCTCCTCCATCTTCTCATAGAAGATTTTCTTCCATTCACCTGTGGTCACACTTTTACACATGGTCTCGTCAGGGGCGAGGGAGGGCAAGCTCCACTTGAGTGAGAACACAGGGAGTGAGGGCAGGTGCAGGGCAGGGCAGCGCAGTCTCCACGGTCTAAAAATCCTCATCAGTAGGACTGGGAGGAAGCGGGACCCAGCTCCCTCCTTTGTCTGCAGTGGAACCTGTTTCCACGGCAACCAGGCAGGGAGCCAAGAGACAGAGGTTGGGAAGGAGGGAGTCTCTGAAGGGGTGTTTCAGGGCCCCAAACTGAGGCTTCGGAGGCAGAGTTTGTGAATCTCAGCGACCTTAGACAGGGTGGGGGGTCTGAAAGGAGAGTGAGCTTCAGACCATCTCACTCTGGCCTGCCAAGGGCATGCAGAGGTGAGGACCTGGGAACTGGCTCAGCTTTACCTTGCTGCCCCTGGAGGTGTCATCAGCATCTGGCTGCTGTGGTAACCATGATGACTTCGGGAGCCACAGAGAAATGAGAGATGGGAAGATGCAGACCTGTTAATAGATGCAGCAATAATAATAAACCCTCTCTCTGCACCCTCACCTGTCTTGCAACCAGCACTTTGCCATTTACAAAAACGATTGGAGGTTTCTTGACCCACAACTGTAATTGCCTCTATACAAATCAGGAGACTGGGACTCACCTAGCATATAAATGGCAGAGCTCCTGGCCAAATCCAAGCTGTTGAGCCTGTACTAATCCATCAATTTGTTTGTCAAACATACCCAGGTGCCAGGCTCTGTGTATGCCAGACAGTTTAACTGGGTATGTACTCAGTAACCAGAATGCAACAGGATCTGTGCTGTGACAGCCATGTAGAAGAGCAGCCACCTGTGCACAAAGGTGGGACCATTGCATCAGCCTGGCAGAAGCAGAAAAGATAATCTTCAACTTGATCACAGAAGAGGAACATAATACCCGTGGGGAAAACAACCTTTACTACTGCTGCCTCTTTGGCTAATCTTTAATACATTTTCCTTTATAAAAGCCATACAGTTTTTTAATAGAAAAATTGGAAAATATAGATCAAACAAGACAAAGATAAGATTCTTCCTAATAACCATGCTCAAGATAGTCACTGTTAATATTATGATATGCACACCCTGCCTGTTATTTTTCTGTACATGTACATATGTATATATGTGTGTGTGTGTGTGCATGTGTATGCATGTATGTGTGTATATGTACACACATACATCATTAATATTATTCCATCTTGGAGGCTGCCTATATGCTGTTATATGGTTGAGCATAATTTATTTAGGAAACCCTCTATTTGGGGGCATCAATTTTTTCAACATTTCACAATTACACTAACTTCCTATTTGAATAAAGCTTATTGCTGAAGCTCATGGGCATGCATTTCAGGCATGAGAGATGATGCTTCCTGCAGTTGGAAAACACAGTTGTGGCTCTACTCCCTGTAGAAGCTTGATGTGGCTAGAACATGAGCAGGCTCTTTCAAAAGTATAACTTGTAGACAGCCTACAGAATCTGAAGATTAGGGATGAAAAAGAAGGGCTTAAATCTCCTATCTGATACTCAAGACTGTTTTCCAAGTGATTCTCCTGCCTTTGCATGAATGCTTGATGCTTTGGCATCCTTTATTTTAGCCTCAGTTTATTCAGATAGGCAGTGGGATAATAACGAAGTAGTGTCTCTGGTGATTAAAAGCAGGAGCTCTGAAATTACTTGCCTGGGTGTTTTTTTGGGGGGGAATGCTCTTATATCCTCTTGGATATCCTAATATATTTATATATATCATTTCAAAATGTGTGTTGATGTTTTATGTGAATACATTTTTAATTTGCATAGTAACAGCAATCATTATGTAGCACTTAAGCGAGGTATCAGGCATTTTCCTAAGTGCCATATATGTATTAATTTATTTCATCGTAATAATAATCTCTATACAGAGGTAATATCAGCAGCTTCACTATTCCTGTGATGCCATAGTCATTTGATGAGAGGCACGCAGGTTCAGTGGAGAGAACACTGAACTGGAAGGTGGAAATATCAACATATATCCCCAGCCCTTTTACTGGATGACTTTGTGACCATGGTCAAGTCACTTCTCTTAGCCTCAGTTTGTTCATCTGTACAAAGAAGAATTAGAATAGAGAGTAAGGCTAAGGTCTCCTCTGATTGTAGCCACATAGGAATTCAAGGAGCTTTATACTTAGAAACCTGAATCCTTGGAGGGCAAGAGGTAGGATGGAGGCCATTGGATGGAAGAAGGATGTTTCTCATGAGGCATTGCAGGTAGTTCCTGGGGCCAGGGTCTGTCTCTTTGGGGGCTGCTACATAGTTAAAGGTCTCTGGGGAAGTGTCAACCCACTAGCTTTGTACAGGACATAATAAGAAGGACAGAAATTAAATCAGAGCCACTGAACATTCATGCTAGAAAGGATTTTTAGTCTCATTAAACTTTTATCCTTCAAGTCAGTGTTCTTGCCTCTGAGTTAAGGCAGTTGATACCCAGAGAAATACATAAACTGACCAACCAGCCTCAGAGGTGTGATGGAAGCTGTCTTACATTGCAGCCACAGGCCAAGGAGAGAGTGGAAACTGAGGATATTTCCAGGAAGCATGTGAAGCTGAGAGAAGCTTCTGTGAACTCGTTGTGAAACCAAAATATATTACCTGACACCAGGAACAAATTCTCTAGAAGTATTTTGCAGTTGTTGCTACAATAAACATTATGATGAAAGACAAGAACACACAAGGTAAGAATCACCAGAGTTGTGTGTGTCTGTGCGTTTGTCCACATGTGTGTGTGTAACCAGCTGATGCAATTCCCACTGGCACAAATTAAGTTTTAATTTAGAACCTGAGCTTACTATTGCAGAGATCTATGTAATAAATCCTTCTGTATAGGAGAATATTTTCTCTAATATAATAATATTTCTATCAAGGCAAATAACCTTATGGTATTGCTACTTGCTCTCTATTGAATGAATTCTGATGCCATGGAATCCACGATTTAGAGATTGCTAGTCTTTTAGCAATCAGGATTCTTGGACTCTAATCAATACAAATTGATAAGAGGCCAATGGAAAAATCCAGGCAAGGCTTTGCTGGGACTCGTGCTACAGTAGGAAGGGGTGGAAACAAGTAACAGTTTCTCTTGCTCATCCCCGAAGGGAGCAGCAAGCTACTTCCTTATATGGAGTGAGGGTAGGGATGGGTCCAGGGGTTATGCCAGAGGGGTAGCCTAGGTGGTTTGACCCTTGTTCTAAGGGAAAGGGGCATGCACAGTACCTTGCTTTTACTTTGGACCCATCTGAAGTGGCAGGGGGCTTTTGGTCTTTTCATATCCTGATGTTCATAATTTGCCCCAACTGAACATGCCTGCAATTGTTTTTAGCCCCTTATAGTTTCTTCATTTTTTTTTTTTTTTTGCTTGAGGGGATGTTTGTCCAGCTGCAAACCCTGCAGCAAAGGGGCCCTTGTCCCAGCCTGTCTCAAATATAGATGTCTTTAAAGCCAATGGCCTCACCTTGACCAGTTTCTTAAAGTTTGTGGTCACAATTTAAATCCATTAAATAGTTTAAAGCTAAATCCCCAAGTAGAAAATAGTGTGGCAGTGGGGGAGAAAAAAGGAAGAAAACCATGTCTCTAATTGTTATTTGGCTCAATAAGAAATATTTCCTGAGTTTATTATTCTCTTATTGCTTATCAAAATGTTATAAAAAATAAACATCCTCACTCTTAAAATAATACACTAATGACAAGTGATTCTCAACCATGAACAATACCATATCCCTAAAGGGCATTTGGGAAGGAGGGTGGTATATTTGCTTGTTGGATCAATGACTAGATGTTTCTGTTGGCACACAGTGCCTAGAGACCAAGGATGTAAATAAACCTGACAGTTCCACAACAAAGAACTGTCCTTCCTAAAATGAACTACCTTTCCTGAACCCAAATAGTAAGCCCCTCCATGATCTGTTAATTTACTGGTATAAAGAGCCCAGGTGGTAATCTCAACTTGCAACCTAATTAAACCATTTTTTTCTTCCTTGATGGAAACATTCCTCCCTTGGAAACCAAGACCTCTGAACCAGCAGAGTCCAAAGTTGTGGAGGATAGGAAGCAAAGAGTAAACCAAAAACAAACAAACAAAAAACTCTAACTAACTAAAATCTCAAAAACAACAGAATGATCTCTGTTCATTTCCAAGGCAAACCTTTCAATATCACGGTAATCCAAGTCTATGCCCCAACCAGTAATACTGAAGAAGCTGAAGTTGAATGATTCTATGAAGACCTACAAGACCTTCTAGAACTAACACCCAAAAAAAGATGTCCTTTTCATTATAGGGGACTGGAATGCAAAAGTAGGAAGTCAAGAAATACCTGGGGTAACAGGCAAATTTGGTCTTGGAGTACAGAATGAAGCAGGGCAAAGGCTAATAGAGTTTTGCCAAGATAACACACTGGTCATAGCAAACACCCTCTTCCAACAACACAAGAGAAGACTCTACACATGGACATCACCAGATGGCCAACACCGAAATCAGATTGATTATATTCTTTGCAGCCAAAGATGGAGAAGCTCTATACAGTTAGCAAAAACAAGACTGGGAGCTGACTGTGGCTCAGATCGTGAACTCCTTATTGCCAAATTCAGACTTAAATTGAAGAAAGTGGGGAAAACCACTAGACCATTCAGGTATGACCTAAATCAAATCCCTTATGATTATACAGTGGAAGTGAGAAATAGATTTAAGGGACTAGCTCCGATAGAGTGCCTGATGAACTATGGACAGAGGTTCGTGACACTGTACAGGAGACAGGGATCAAGACCATCCTCAAGAAAAAGAAATGCAAAAAAGCAAAATGGCTGTCTGAGGAGGCATTACAAATAGCTGTGAAAAGCAAAGGAGAAAAGGAAAGATATAAGCATCTGAATGGAGAGTTCCAAAGAATAGCAAGGAGAGGTAAGAAAGCCTTCCTCAGCCATCAGTGCAAAAAAATAGAGGAAAACAATAGGATGGGAAAGACTAGAGCTCTCTTCAAGAAAATTAGAGATACCAAGGGAATATTTCATGCAAAGATGGACACAATAAAGGACAGAAATGGTATGGACCTAACAGAAGCAGAAGATATTAAGAAGAGGTGGCAAGAATACACAGAAGAACTATACAGAAAAGATCTTCACAACCCAGATAATCATGATGGTATGGTCATTCACCTAGAGCCAAACATCCTGGAATGTGAAGTCAAACTTTAGGAAGCATCACTATGAACAAAGCTAGTGGAGGTGATGGAATTCCAGCTGAGCTATTTCAAATCCTTAAAGATGATACTGTGAAAGTGCTGCACTCCATATGCCAGCAAATTTGGAAAACTGAGCAGTGGCCACAGGACTGGAAAAGGTCAATTTTCATTCCAATCCCAAAGAAAGGCAATGCCAAAGAATGCTCAAACTACCTCACAATTACACTCATCTCACACTCTAGCAAAGTAACACTCAAAATTCTCCAAGCCAGGTTTCAACAGTACACGAACCATGAACTTCCAGATGTTCAAGCTGGTTTTAGAAAAGGCAAAGGAACCAGAGATCAAATTGCCAACATCCGTTGGATTATTGAAAAAGCACTAGAGTTCCAGAAAAACATCTATTTCTGCTTTATTGACTGTGCCAAAGCCTTTGACTGTGTGGATCACTACAAACTGTGGAAAATTCTGAAAGAGATGGTAATACCCAACCACCTGACCTGCCTCTTGAGAAATCTCTATGAAGGTCAGGAAGCAACAGTTAGAACTGGACGTGGAACAATAGACTGGTTCCAAATAGGGAAAGGAGTACGTCAAGGCTGTATATTGTCACCCTGCTTTTTTAACTTATATGCAGAGTACATCATGAGAAATGCTGGGCTGAATGAAGCACAAGCTGGAATGAAAGCTGTTTGCAGATGAAATGATACCCATAGAAAACCCTAAAAATAGTATCGGAAAATTACTAGAGCTAATCAGTGAATTTAGCAAAGTTTCAGGATGCAGAATCAATACACAGAAATCACTTGCATTTCTATATACTAACAATGAAAAATCAGAAAGAGAAATTAAGGAATCAATCCCATTCACCATTGCAGCAAAAAGAATTAAATATCTAGGAATAAACTTACCTAAGCAGACAAAAGAACTGTACATGAAAAAGTATAAGACAATAATGAAAGAAATCAAAGACGACATAAACAGATGGAGAGATATTCCATGTTCCTGGGTAGGAAGAATCCATATTGTGAAAATGACTATACTACCAAATGCAATCTACAGAGTCAATGCGATCCCTATCAAATTACCAATGGCATTTTTCTCAGAACTAGAACAAAAAATTTCACATTCATATGGAAACACAAAAGACCCCAAATAGCCAAAGCAGTCTTGAGAAAGAAGAATGGAGCTGGAGGAATGAAAATTCCTGACTTCAGATCATACTACAAAGCTACAGCCATCAAGACAGTATGGTACTGGCACAAAAACAGAAACATAGACCAATGGAACAAGATAGAAAGCCCAAAAATAAACCCATGCACCTATGGGTACCTTATTT
This sequence comes from Giraffa tippelskirchi, assembly GCF_054371585.1. Lineage (NCBI taxonomy): Eukaryota > Metazoa > Chordata > Mammalia > Artiodactyla > Giraffidae > Giraffa > Giraffa tippelskirchi. The sequence goes on along the minus strand of NC_137276.1, from coordinate 155,329,968 downwards.
TTAACAAAGGAGGCAAGACTATACAATGGAGCAAAGACAGCCTCTTCAATAAATAGTGCTGGGAAACCTGGACAGCTACATGTAAAAGAATGAAATTAGAACACTTCCTAACACCACACACAAAGATAAACTCAAAATGGATTAAAGACCTAAATATAAGACCAGAAACTATAAAACTCTTAGAGAAAAACATAGGCAGAACACTAGATGACATAAATCAAAGCAAGATCCTCTATGACCCACCTCCTAGAGTAATGGAAATAAAAGTAAACAAGTGGGACTTGATTAAACTTAAAAGCTTTTGCATAGCAAAGGAAACTATAAGCAATGTGAAAAGACAACCCTCAGAATGGGAGAAAATAATAGCAAATGAAACAACTGACAAAGGATTAATTTCCAAAATATTCAAGCAGTTCATACAACTCAATACCAGAAAAACAAACAACCCAATCAAAAAGTGGGGAAAAGACCTAAACAGACATTTCTCCAAAGAAGACATATGGATGGCTAACAAACACATGAAAAGATGCTCAACATCGCTCATTATTAGAGAAATGCAAATCAAAACTACAATGAGATATCATCTCACACCAGTGAGAATGGCCATCATCAAAAAGCCAGTAAATGCTGGAGAGGGTGTGGAGAAAAGGGAACACTCTTGCACTGTTGGTGGGAATGTAAATTGATGCAGCCACTATGGAAGATGGTATGGAGATACCTAGTTTTTAAGGAAAAAACTAGGAATAAAACCACCATATGACCCAGCAATCCCACTCCTAGGCATATACCCTGAGGAAACCAAAATTGAGAAAGACACATGTATCCCATTGTTCATTGCAGCCTTATTTACAATAGCTAGAATGTGGAAGCAACCTAGATGTCCATCAACAGATGAATGGATAAAGAAGTTGTGGTACATATACACAATGGACTATTACTCAGTCATAAAAAGGAATGCATCTGAGTCAATTTTAATAAGAACCTATTATACAGAGTGAAGTAAGTCAGAAAGAGAAAGATAAATATTGTATTCGAATGCAAATGTACAAAATCTAGAAAATGGTACTGAAGAATTTATTTACAGGGCAGCAATGGAGAAACAGACATAGAGAATAGACTTATGGACATGGGGTGAGGGGAGGAGAGGGTGAGGTGTACAATAAGAGTAAGATGGAAACACATTACCATATGTAAAATAGATAGCCAATGGGAATTTTCAGTATGGCTCAGGAAACCAAACAGGGGCTCTGTATCAACCTAGAGGGGTGGGATGGGGAGGGAGATGGGAGGTAGGTTCAAAAGGGAGGGGGTATATGTATACCTAGGGCTGATTCATGTTGAGGTTTGACAAAAAACAACAGAATTCTGTAAAGCAATTATCCTTCAATAAAAAAATAAATTAATTTTAAAAAAGCCACTTAGATACTCAGAAACATATAAGGAGCTACTTTCTATTTTCCCAATGAATAGATACTGCTATGCCGTTAGTTTTCTTCATGAAATATTTTCTGAATAAATAAGAACTGGTGATTATTTAGAAAACTCCTCAGATTTTTAAACGGCCAAAGTTATGAAATAACTACCCTCACATCCAGATAATTCAAGATTATGTCTTTACCTGAATCAGTGTATCCTTCAGGTCTTTTCTGATTCCACATAAACTCAGCAGAGTCTGCAAAGAAGGATGGATGTACAAGTGTGGAAATAAGTCCCCATGGGACTCAAGTTCTCCCATCACCTGCTCTCAGCCTAATTCACCAAGCACAGCTCCCACCACATCATCCCTTCTCAACCCAACTTGCCAATGCTTCTTTCTCCAGAACAGGATCTGGAATCTACCTCCTCTTTTGTTCTTTCTGTTTCTTCTACCCGACATGCCTTGTTGCCATTTTCATAGAGCACCAGTTTACCCAGCCTGGTATGCTTGTTCCCCTATACAGTGGAAGGGGAGGTAGTGCATATGTTCTCTGTAGCAGCCCACATATTCCATACTGCCACGTTTATAAAGATTGCTAGCATTTACTGAGCACTCACTATATGCCAAGCAGGCATCCTGCTAAAGGTTCATGTTTTACTCTCATATCAACCCTATAAAGTAAGCTCTTGTTTTTCTGCCTTTCATGGACGACTCAAGCCTTGAAATGGTTCAGCATCTTGCCCTGGGTCACTTGTCAGCAGGTGGTGAAGGAGGGATTTGAAATCTGATGGCAGTGCACACTGTCTTAACCACTGTGCTGGGTGATGGCAGAATAATCCGTCTTCTCCAAGAAAAGCTGAGCTGAGAACAAGTTCCTCCTCCAGCTTAACTCACTGATGTGTAAGGCATAGCATGAAAGAAAGTTGAATGAATGAGTTAAATTCCTGCTTGCACTGGGAAGTTTCCCCACTGTGCCCTGTGAGAAAACGTCCTCTGTCTTCTAAGCCACTGCAAACTCTTTTCTGATGCCTCTGTTACACTTACGATGTTATCTTGAATGTGAGTGAATCATGACTGTGACAGCAATTCTAATAGTTCACAAGCCCCTTAAGGGTAGGGTTGTGTCTGCCAGAACTACCCAGGCTCAGTGCTCTTGTCTGGGAACCCAGGCTGACTCACAAGAGGCGAGGCCCCAAGCAATACGCTGGGCCTCAAGAAATATGGCTACACCTCCTGCCTACAAGGACCTCCACTCAGATAGGACAACTGGGTCATATATTCTTGTTCGCCCTCTAATCTTGCAAGAGAAGCAAAGAAACGCATCTGCAAACTTACTCTCCACTTGCTGAATAACACCCATCACTTAGAGACTGTCAAGGGCTTGATTATCTTATTCCTGCCTCAGGTAAGTGGTGATGATATGTCCCCTAAGTACCATTATTTGTGGACACTTTATAGATGACTGAGTTAAGTAACTCACTGAGTGGAGGGGACATTTACTAACTCATCATAGTCTATCACTGTTATTCCTGGGCTTTTCCTACTGATGTGGGGTGGTCAATGATGCCACAGGCTCAGAATTGAAAAGCAGATTCTAGAATCAGCCTTCTGCATTCAAATCTTGGCATTACCTCTTCCTAGTTATGTGACAATTGGCTAAATGACTTGTTTAGATCTCCCTAGTTTCAATTTCCTATCTATAAAATTAACAATAGTGCCCACTTTATGAACTTGTGAGGATTAAATTAGGTAATACATTCAGAGTGCTTGGAATAGTATTTGGTATATAGCAAATGTTGAATAGATGTTTGTCATTCTTATATCATCTCTGAGCTGGCATCTGTGTCTGGCATCAGTTGCTCAGTTGTGTCTGACTCTTTGCAACCCCATGGACTGCAGCCCACCAGGCTCCTCTGTCCATGAGATTTCCCAGGCAAGAATACTGGAGTGGGTTGCCATTTCCTTCTCCAGGGAATCTTCCCAACCCAGGGATCGAACCCACATCTCTTATGTCTCCTGTGTTGGCAGGTGGATTCTTTACCACTGCACCACCTGGGAAGCCCCTCTGAGCTGGAATTGGCTTTAAAGTTTATTTAGGTCAACTGCCAATTCCAAAGAAAGAATCTTCTCTCTAATATTGTCTACAACTTCTTCTTGAATATCTCCTCCTATAGTCAACTCACTACTTCAAAACCTGCCTAATTCTGAAAAAACACTGTCTTCCTTTAAACTGTTTCAATGCAGTGAACCATCTGTTTTCCTGTTTCATCCATTAGTGATCTTAAGTTTGCCTTGGGAACTCACATTGAGTAAATGATATCCACTCCCCCCACTTCAAGGCACCCTTCAGATATTTAAAGGCAGCTGCAGTTATGACCCTTGGAACTTTCCAAACATTCACTTCGAGACACAAGCCTCAGAAATGGCTCTGTGAATAAACTTCTATTAAATAAAAGATGTTAGAAGCCTTTGGGAAACATCTGCATCTTCCTGCCATATTTGAAGTATGACATTGCACCTCCAGGGCAAGGTCTCTTGGGCTTCTCTTCCATTCCATTCTATCCATTCTATGCTTTATCCAAAGTGTTTTTAAAGGACATTATCTCTGAGAAATTAGATCCTTTTTATTCACAATAATCTGGGACTTGAAGACCTGCAAAGACTTAAAGTCCTTCCAGATAACTCTCTGCCTACATTCTTGCTACCTACCCCTCATCTCTACCTATCAAAATCTGGCCTTTTTCTCAGGCCCAATTGAATGCTACCTCCCCCGGGACCCTTCTCACATCATCCCCTAAAGATGATATGTCCCTTTTGCAGGCTTTTTCTTGCTCCTTTATTAGTTTGGTCATTATCTTTTTGTACCTTGAATGAAAGGCCAAACCCCTGTCTGATTACCCTACGTCTCATTCATCACTGTGGCCGCAGAAGTATATTGGATGGGTGAATATATATTATGCCCATCCCCAAGATATCACTCCAGCTCTCCACCTAGATGCCCTCCTCTCTACCAATGCCCCAGGCATCCCTCACCTAGGAATACTGGGGCTGCTGATGGCTCATTGGGAATTGCCCTTCACAGCAGGCTCCCAAAGGGCAATGACTGGCTGATTCAAGGATCCAAAGTCCTGCCCCCCTCCCCAGCCTGATTTGAGACAACTCTAAAGGACTATCTTACTGCCAGAGCCCCACATAGGATAGACTATTGCTCAGTTGCAACCATATTGCATGTTCCTTTCTTATCTATCCAATCCTGCCTTCCTCACCTCCCTACAGGTATAACTCCTGAGAGCACTTCCCAATAAACTCTGCACGCAACTCTCCACCTCTGAGCTTGTTTCCGGGAAACTCAATCCAAGGCACTCCCCCTCTACACAGGGCATCACTACTGCCACACACACCTGATGCAGCTTGCCTTCCCTAACAAGCCTCAGCAAGTGAACACAGAGCCAAGGGAATCTGAGGAAGACGTGAACTTCAACGCTGAAAAGGAGGCAACCACAGGAAGAGAGATTTCCCCCCAATCCCAGGCATCTCAGGGGCTGAGATGACCTGGGACTTCAGATCCCACATGCCCCCCATGACACAGGATAGAGAATGGGGGGAAGATTTAAAGATGTCCGCCTTGTCATCCTTAGCAAGGACTATGGAAACTTAAAAGGATAATGGGAAAATAGGGGAAATTAGAGGAGGAGGAAGAAAGAGAGGTCATGTGGACAGGGAGGAAGAAAAGAGAAAGAATATGGAACAGTGAAAGGTTAGGAGAAACAAGGGAGTCACAGAAAGAAAGAAACAGAAGTTGGAGAAGAAATAAGGGAAAGCAGATTACTGTAAAGCAAGCTTTTGTTTCCTATAGTAACTTCTTTTAAATTTGTACTTCCTCTGCAACTGTAGAGTATTACTATGCTTTTTTGTGGCTTAATTGTTTTCTAGATTCCACTTGGATTGTGTTTTTGTTTTTATTTGGCTTTATTTGAGGCTTGTTTTTCTCTTTGCTCAAATTTGAAAGAAGATCCATGAAGGCTCAGTCTTTTCCAGAAAATTGTTGGTATGGATACCCTCTTTACCAACTGCCTGCCTGAGTTCCCCTCATTCAGGTCACACCCAGGAGGGAGGTGACTGTCCTGTAGAAAATTAGGCATCAGGAGTGACCCATTCTGACTAAGAAGGGATCTTTTGATTCTTCCACTGTCCCTTTGTCTGACTGTGAAGGGAAGGTAACTTTGGACCACCATACAATCATTCATTACCCAGCGCTACGACCAAAAGAAGCACAATCCAAAAAAGGCAATGAAAAATAATTTATATTTTTATTGACATTACTCAGAGAGTTGCCAGGTAGTGAATTATATTGTGTAACACAAAGCAACATGTCCTAAATGTTCTTTTCACGTATCCATCTCTTGTTTACCATAGCATATGCTTCTAAAATCTTTTTCTTTACCTTTCTTCAAAGCAACATAGAAACCTAACCCTTACTGGCTCTCCTGAGTGCCTCCCTCAACAAAACCTGTTAAATCACCCTCCCCCAGCCCCACCGAGATCTCTTGGCTTCCTTCCCAAGCGACCCTATGCCCATCTATTACTTCTCTTGGCACAAGAAAGGGAGGGAGAGGCAGGGCAGTGCTACCTCAGGAAACAAAGCTCCTGAAGGCACTGCCCCCAAGGCTCTAGATTTTGTGCCAGGAAGAAACTAACATAGACAGTTCCTCCATTCTCCCTCCACACAGGGAATTGCTGTCCAGTAGATGTGACAACTTGGAGATGAAGGGTTGCTATGGCCTGGAGAGAGGACCTCGGGGAGGGAAGTGTCAGATCTGCTTTGTAGCATCATCATGGCTAGTCCTGCTGTTCTGTGTCACAGGTCAAAGGGAAAGTTTGTCATTGTAAGCCCCTCCACATCTCACTTAGTGGGAAAATTTCTCAGACACTAGCAAATAGTCTATCACCATCCTTAATCCACAGTGCTTTTGCAATTGTGTCCTTTGTGTATTTTTGCACATTTTGGTGGGAAGTAGGGAGATGGCATAATAAGGATGGTTAGACTGGTGCTATCTTAGACAGCCATGTTCAAAAAGGGACAGTTGGCTACCTGCACAAAGGGTGGATTGACATGAAGAAAAACAGCAGAGTGGCCATTTGAAGGCCAAGGTCATAGTCTACCCCTGGGAGGAGTTGGCAGGGAGCATGGTGGTTTCGAGCATGCACTTTGTAGTCAAACAAACAGGACTGAAACCCACAGCTCTGCCACTTACTATGAGTGTAATTTTGAAAGAATTTATATCTTCTAAAGCCTGTAGCCTCATTTGGCTGATTTGGGTGGTTATGGTAGGGGCCAGGATAATAACCTCACAGAATGTTCATGAGCATAAATTAGGTAAGTATATGGAATGTTTGCATTTACTTTTAAAACGTCGAGCTTAAACTAGTGGTGGGCAGAAAAAGAGAGAGTCGCATTATTGGCAATTTACCAATGCATATCAGTACAATAATCCAGAGATAAACTCTGAGCAGAAGGAAAGCAGAATCAACCTAAGGTTCCCAGAAGAAGCCTGGGACAAGGAAAGAGGCTAAATCAGTCACAGGTCTGTGACTTCCCCAGGTTGCTGCAAATAGAAGTTTAAAAACTAAACTCTCTGGAAAAAGAATTCAGGCCCCAAGTCTTCCACAGATGGAGATCAACTAAGTAGAGGATTATAAGAATGCTACCCTTGGGGAATGAGTTCCAATCAGCCCTCAAGGTCACCAGGGACAGGCCCAGAAGGCTCCTTTCCCATGAAAGAATCCTGTGCAGGACAAATGTGGCAGCTCCTCGGGAACTGATCATGGACAACCTGACTGCAGGAGTTTTTTATGTGACAGCCACACTTGCCAACGTCTTGACAACTTGGCCTATCCTGTTTCATTAATATGTTGGCTGTGCTTCGAGCCAGGCTTGATTTTCTATTGATATATTTTTTCTTCTTTTTTAGAAACTTTGCCAGAGATTCACAGTTTCATTCCAGAAGACCTGGATTCAAGCACTAGGATGTAAGTGGACACGTGGTATCTGGTAGGACCAAGCCTTGCTTTCTAGGCCTGCTCATAACTAGAAAGAGACATACCTACATTGCATGCAGTGCACCCAAGTACGTAGATGGGTTTCAGTTAGTACATAGTCAGTACATATATATTAATTCACACATAACTGATTGCATGCTCACAGCCAACTTAAATCTCAATCTGGTATTATCTGCAAACACATTAGGTGCTTGCATTATGAAGATGAAGTTGTAGTCCATAAAGTTTCATCTCTACATGGCACTGTGTTCAAGATGCATATTATGAAAACCAAACAAGTAATTACAGAAGACTTTTATTTACTTGCTTTTTCAAAATGAGACAAAGTGATCAAATTCACCAACTTAGCAACATTTCACATATTCCCCTCCCCTTCTTCACCTCCTGTGTCCCCTAGCACCTCTCATTTACTGCCCCCATCTTCCCACCACATTGCCCATCTCCAGCCTCTGTAGCCTCAGTTTTCTCATCTCCCAGTCCTCTACTTTTCTCCCTAGGTCATTTCTCTCTGTCATAAAATCTGGAAACTGGACTGGCAATGACAAGTTTAGAGTACAAAGGATGGGAAAAGCCTGCAGAAATAGAAAAGGTTGACCTGGCAATGATGGTGCTGGCTTTGATGGACTGGGGGGGAGAGGGAAGTATATGGATAATCCCTGGTTAATATTAACTTTCACAACAGAAAATTATACCTATAGATAATAGATATACATACAATCATAAATTTATTTATTGCATCAAAAAGTACTATTATAATAATGAAAATAAATATTAATTCATGCCCCAAGTTTCTTGGAAAAAAGTTTAAAATAGCATTCAAATATGCACAAAACATGACAATATTTTCTATATCTTAAAACACCCAAAAATATATGACAGAATAATATATGCATTTCCCTCCAACTCAGCGATCCCAAGTTCAGAAATCTTGGCCTAAAATATACTGGCAAAAATAGAAAATGATATACACCAAAAGTTATTCATTGCAATGTTATTTTTAGTATCTAAAAATTGAAAACAACCTAAATGCTTACCAGTAGGGCACTAGATGAACAAATATGGAACACCCACAGAATGGAGAACTATGAAGTTGAACAAAAGAATAAGGATTGTCTCTGTAGACTATTATAGTCTCCAGGATATACTCTTGACTTAAAAAGAGAAGAAAAGAAAAAATCAAGGGGCAGAACTATATATAGAGATTGCTACCTTTGATCTGGTGGTGCAGTGGTAAAGAATCCACTTGCCAATGCAGGAAATGCAGGACACCAGATTCAATCCCTGGGTTGGGAAGATCCCCTGGAGTAAGAAATGGCAACTTGCTCCAGTATTCTTATCTGGAAAATTCCATGGACAGGGGAGCCTGTCCATGGGGTTGCAAAGAGTTGAACATGACTGAGCAACTGAGCATGCACACCTATGATCTAAAGATGAGAGATAAATATTTGCATACAATAAAAATAAATGGAATAATAAACAAATAACCAAAGAAAGTTCTTCCCTCTCAGGGAGAAAAACAGGACAGGGTGAATCAATCATGAAAAGAAATACAACCAGGTGTTATGTGGCTCTTGATATAATGCTGGAGGAATTGTACAATATTAATCATGAAATATTCATGTCAGAAAACTAAATCTGAATCTAATCAGGCCTCTAATCTAATCAGAAATTCTTAATTTTGTTGGGTGCCATACGTCATTGTGGGCTTCCCTGGTGGCTCAGCTGGTAAAGAATACACCTGCAATGTGGGAGACCTAGGTTCAATCTCTGGGTTGGGAAGATCCCCTGAAGAAGGGAAAAGCTGCCCACTCCAGTATTCTGGCCTGAGAGAATTCCATGGAAAGTATAGTCCACGGAGTCACAAAGAGTCAAACATGACTGAGTGACTTTCACTTCACTTCATATGTCATTGTGGATTTTTAAGAACCTGTCCAAAATTTTTAGAGATACGTACTGAAGTACTTAAGCTCGAAATGACAAGGTGCTTGGGACTTGCTTCAAAATTCTCCAAGCATGAACCAAAAGAAAAAGGAACCAATAATGCAAATGTGGCAAAATCTTGATAACTTTAGTCTGGGGGGTACATATTGTTGTTGTTGATCACTTTAGTCTGGGGGATAGATATGTGGAAGCTTATTATACTATTCTCTCTACTCTTGAGTACATTTGGAAATTTCATACTGAAACATTTTTAAAATCAGTAAATACAAAGAGAGGGTAAAAGAGAGCAAACTGAAAGATGGATCCAGGACTGGAGCTGGTGCACAAATGAATTCCATGTACTCCTACACACTCCATATAAACCTGGTCAATGTTTGTAGCCAACAATGTGAAAAAGGCGACAGAGTAAGATGGTTCTCCATGTCTACATAGCAGAAACAAACGAGGTGTTCAGGCAGAGCACCCTCCCCGACGCTGAGTCCTAAGCAAATCCTCTCCTATGGGTCTTCATTAAGGAGCCACTGAGAGGTGTGTGAAGAGCACTGTCCTCAACAACATGTTCAAAACAAACCCAGGAAAGCTTCCCTGGGGCTGTGACTGACCTCCCTGGCTGCACTTTACTTCACCACTGAGCTCTCTTAGTTCCGTGAGATGGTGACCCTCAGAAATGCCTAGAGCTCTGGCCAAGGAAGCAGTGTAGACATTATCACCCACTCACGCTCTGTTTTCTCTAAAACGTTCTGCACTGAGGATGGCTCCCTGCTCTTCCCCTTTGGGAAGTCTCTGTGGAGGTGGGAGTTAGTCCTTTGTATCAGTAACACTCTTGGAATGAAAAAATGAGAACAGGGTTATTAAGAAGACTCCTCAAGGGCTCACATGCTCCAAGCTGTTGATTTTTCAATGGTTTCCAAACTGAGCCCTGTTTGAAATACTCTGAACATTCTCTTTTACCTGGAACAACATGTCCAGCCATATTTTCTATCTTTAAAATTACAATTAAGGTTCTGTCTCTTAAGGGATACTACAAAATTGAAATCTGAGTGGACAAATTTTCACCAAACTTGGATGCTATATTTGAAATAGTTTGATCTAAATTGGAGACTGTGTGGTATGTATAAAAGTTATGAAGGTCCCTGAGTGACAGCGGGAAGAAACAATTATCTTTCAGGATGGCTGAAACAGAAGTATGATAAACAGTCATGATGAACACTAGTCTGGAGAAGCACGCTGTGCATACAAAGACTTTGCACAGAGAAAACACTCACGTCACTCAGAAATACGACAGTAATTTGGAAGCAAAGATGTATTTACTTCAGGATGATTGATGATGTTTCCAGGAAAAGCTGGGCAGGTCAGTCAGATCCAACTCTTCACTTCCGGAATATGCAAACCCACAACATGCCTTTGATTGTGCTTTTCCTCCCCCCTAGTTTTTCCTTCCGTGAGGAAGTTGGCATCCTGAGAGGGCAAGTGACTAACCAAGGTCACAGACCTACTACAGGGCAAAACTAGGATTCAGACCCTAGATCACCTGACCCTGAGAACATCACTCTTTGCACAAAATCAAGGCGATTCTGGAAGGAGAGGGCTTGAAGCAGAATGAAGACAGGGTGAGAAATACTGTACAAGGTAGAATAAGAGACTGAAGAGAGAGTTGAAGGGCATCCACTATTTTGCCGAGTCCCACGTTATGAAAAAGCCTCGGCCACATACCCCATGAGTCAAGATCAAGGATGCTTCCTGAGCGGGTAGCAAAGAGGGTTGAAAAGAAGAGTAACACAAGGTTACTCCCACTCCCTAAGGCAACCCAGGGATGTCACCTCCCTTGTCCACCTTTTCCACATATCAGTTCTTGAGTTCACCTGTCATTGGCATTCTGCTAGGATGGACAGGATGGGGTTGACAGGTTGGAGCTTTGATATATCTGCCCCCATAAAATTGACTCAGAGTTTCCTAGTCTCTATAACGGGCTGGGGTTTCTGGAGGATGGAGAGGGAAGCCTGGACAACTTCCATTTGTCCTGTCTGCTTTCCAAAGACTATAGCCAGGTCTTTTCTGGTGCCAGTCAGGCTTTCTGAGAACTCCTTCCTGCCCCCTCCAAACCCTGGGGACTCCCTCTTTCATGGCTTCCAGACACGGCCCCTCTGCTCTTTAGTGTCTTGCTCAGCAACTTGCAATCTGTCCTGTAGCTGGGCCCCTTCACTTACCAACTGGACATTCAGTCCTGCCTCTGCTTCTAGAATCAATCTTTTGCCCTTTTGGAGGCAGGGAAAGTTTGGGCAGTAGATTTATAGAGGCTTCTATATTACTTCAAGTAAAAGAAATTCTAACTCAAATAGTATAAACAGTTAAAGGAATCTGCTTAAAAGTCAACCTTTTAGATACCCTCGATCAGGAATAGGTTGAGTTTCAAGAAGCCTTGACCAAGTGGCTCAACAGAATCATTGAAGTCCATTTTATTCTGTTTCCCCCTTTCATCTTTCTGTTCTAACTTTTTGAGACAGGAACTTAAACTAAGTCTGGCTTCCCTGGTAGTTGCAAGATGGCTGTCAACATGTGCCAGATAATATATGTTTTCTCTTTTCATATCCAGTGGAAGAAGAAAAGCTTATTTCTCCTAATCTTGAAATAATGGTATCCTGGTCCTCACCTTTGATTAGACCAGCCAAGGCAATCACTTATTGGTCCAACCATTGTGCGAAGGGGCTAAAATTGCATCACTGATTTGGCCCAATCATGGCCCACATTGGAGCTATGAAAGATAAGAGATGTCAACCTGGCTTGAACAGCATGACTGCAATCAAAAAGGGAATGGAAGGATGCTAATATATATACACACAATATATTAAAAAATAGTGGCTCAGTCATGTCTGACTTTTTGTGACCCCATGGGCTACAGTCCCATCAGGCTTCTCTGTCCATGGAATTCTCCAGGCAAGAATACTGGAGTGGATTTCCTTCTCCAGGGGATCTTCCTGATCCAGGAATCGAACCTGTGTCTCCTGCATTGCAGGCAGATTCTTATACAATACATACAATAGGCTTCACAGCTGGTTGGGCCACAGTCAAGTCTTTCCCTTTTTTCTCCAACCTTTGTTCCATAGTCAGCCCCAAGACTATGGGGCCTTTGAATGCTCTGGATGCAAGACCAGAATCCTCCAGGCTATTTACTCCTAGGGCTGAGGTTTGTAGTTCAGTGGTGCTGCCAGTAGAGGGGTTGTTATGCCTTCCTCTCACCTTATGTTCCAGAATTACAAACACATCAGTAACTACATGGGTCAGCTAAAAGATTATCACTTCCCTGATTCAAAACCGTGAACTTCCAGATGTTCAAGCTGGTTTTAGAAAAGGCAGAGGAACCAGAGATCAAATTGCCAATATCCGCTGGATCATCAAAAAAGCAAGAGAGTTCCAGGAAAACATCTATTTCTGCTTTATTGACTATGCCAAAGCCTTTTGACTGTGTGGATCACAATAAACTGTGAAAAATTCTGAAAGAGATGGGAATACCAGACCATCTGACCTGTCTCTTGAGAAACCTGTATGCAGGTCAGGAAGCCACAGTTAGAACTGGACATGGAACAATAGACTGGTTCCAAATAGGAAAAGGAGTACGTCAAGGCTGTATATTGTCACCCTGCTTATTTAACTTACATGCAGAGTACATCATGAGAAACCCTGGGCTGGAAGAAACACAAGCTGGAATCAAGATTTCCGGGAGAAATATCAATAACCTCACATATGCAGATGACACCACCCTCATGGCAGAAAGTGAAGAACTAAAGAGCCTCTTGATGAAAGTGAAAGAGGAGAGTGAAAAAGTTGGCTTAAAGCTCAACGTTCAGAAAACTAAGATCATGGCATCTGGCCCCATCACTTCATGGCAAATAGATGGGGAAACAGTGCAAACAGTGTCAGACTTTATTTTTTGGGGCTCCAGAATCACTGCTGATGGTGATTGCAGCCATGAAATTAAAAGACGCTTACTCCTTGAAAGGAAGGTTATGGCCAACCTAGATAGCATATTTAAAAGCAGACATTACTTTGCCAACAAAAGTCCGTCTAGTGAAGGCTATGGTTTTTCCAGTGGTCATGTATGGATGTGAGAGTTGGCCAGTGAAGAAAGCTGAGTGCCGCAGAATTGATGCTTTTGAACTGTGGTGTTGGAGAAGACTCTTGAGAGTCCCTTGGACTGCAAGGAGATCCAATCAATCCATCCTAAAGGAGATCAGTCCTGGGTGTTCATTGGAAGGACTGATGTTGAAGCTGAAACTCCAATACTTTGGCCACCTCATGCGAAGAGTTGACTCATTGGAAAAGACCCTAATACTGGGTAGGATTGGGGGCAGGAGGAGAAGGGGACAACAGAGGATGAGATGGCTGAATGGCATCACTGACTCGATGGACATGGGTTTGGGTAGACTCCGGGAGTTGATGATGGACAGAGGGGCCTGGCGTGCTGCAATTCATAGGGTCGCAAAGAGTCGGACACGACTGAGCGACTGAACTGAACTGATTCAAAAATAAAAAAAGTTAAAGCAGCTTTTAAAAATAAAGAATTCAATAGTTAAACAGTAAAAGAAAGTTACATTAAATAGGTTAGAAATAGGTGGTTAAAGAGAAATTAAGAATGAAAAAGTAAGAGGAAACAAATATATCAGGTTATTAAATTTATGTTTTAAAGGAGATCATGTACAAAATCTCAGCCACTGATTGGTACATCCTCCTGATCCACACCATCACCATGATGATGTCACATATATAGCTGGTACTCTGTCTTCTGCTAATGCCTAATCTAGGGTGACTTTGAGTTTCTACTTCACTTTTACGCCACTTAAATGTAAAAGGGATTTCTTCAAAATGTTTCCATTGTTGTCCTGTCAGAAAACCATGAAGGCATTTTTTTTACCTTTTTTTTTTCTTTGCCTACCTATAGTGTAACAGGTATAAATTCACAAGACACAGAAGCCCTCTGAAATATTCATTCATCTTTATAAACTCAACTTCTTATGATCATGGATTTCATTTCTTAAAAACTTCTTGAATGTCTTCACACAATGTCTCATCTCTCCTTTCTTGTCTTAACTCGGTTCTTTCCAATCAAGCTTCCATCCCATCAGCCTACTAAGGTCATTCCTTGCAAGAGTCACCAGTGACTTCCTCCCAGAAAATCAGTTGTCAATTCTCAGTTCTCATTTTACTTGACCTTTCAATAGCATTTTTGGGGGTGAAGGGGAGGGCAGTTTATACTTTCCTTTTTTAAACCACTTTTAGAAATTGGCTTCTGGGATACTAAGCTCTCTTGCTTTTCCTTCTTCCTCACTGCCCATTCCTGCTCAGATTCCTTTGCTGGCCCCACCTTTCTCCCAGTTGTCTAAATGTTGAGTGTCCCAGAGTTTAGTCCTCAGCCATGTTTTCTTCTACTCTCACTCCTTAGTAATCTCATTCAGTTCCACGATGGTTCCCACATGTATACCTCTAGTCCTAGTCTCTATCCAAGACTTATGTACCACCCATCTACTGGACATGTCCCCTTGGATGTGTAATAAGTATCTCGCTCCCACTAGAACCTGAGATGTGTCTCTTCCCCTGACCACTCTGATCTCCACCCCTCTACTACCTGCTAAGCCCAAACCAGAAATCATCCTGAACTCCTATTTTCCTCCTTCGCCACAACCAGTTCATCAGCATGTCCTGTGGGCTCTATCTTCAAGATACACCCTTCATATGACCACTTCTCACAACCTGCAGCATTTCACCTAGTCCAAAGCTATCTCATTTCTGGCTAGGATTTTTTGCAATAGTTTTCTCTTTAACTAACGTGTTTCTACTTTTGTACCCTTCGAATCAATTTTCTACCCAGGAGCCAGCGGGGTAATTTCAAAACATAAATTAAACCATATCCCTCCCCACTTCAACTCTCCAATGGATTTCCATCACTCTCAGAGTAAAATCCAATTTTCTTACCATACCTGCAACGTCCTACTTATCTCTCCACCTCATCCCCTGCTAATCTCAGCCTCCCTCCTCTGCTTTCTTCAAACTAACCTTCTCACTATTCTGCAAGTATAATTAGTTCTTTCCCTCCTCAATGCTTTTGCCTTTGTAGTTCCCTTTACCTATGCTCTTCCCCGGACCCTCACATGACTTGCTCTGTTACATCATTCACCTTTCTGCATGTCACCTTCTCTGAATGGCATTCCAAGAACCAGCTGGTTATCCTCTATTTCTTTACCATTAATTTGCTTTCTTTTTAATACTTATCACTAACTCGTGATAAAAATAACTTACAAAGTTATGTGCCTATTTGTTTACTGTATTTGTTTAGTTTTGTATTCTAATGACTAGAACAATGTATGGTACTCAATAAACATCAGGTGAATAAAAGAATAAAATGCCTGTTGAAATGAATTTCCCCAGCCTGCTTTCAGAGTAAGGCTTGGCATCTGAGTTAATAACATTGTAAAAGATATCTTTTTGAAAAACATTCTTTTAGGCACCTGGGCACCGCCCCACTATATTTGGCAGATCTATTGATGCCAAATTCTTTTCAGACCTGGTAACTCAAACCTCAATAGAGTTAGCACTGAGCTTTGTGCTGGTAATAAAGGCCTCTCCCTCATAGGGCTCTTTGCAGCTGAAAAGCATGGTCTCCTTAGCCCCCAGGTGTAATTTGAGCAAGCTGGCCTGGTGAAACTCTCATTTGGGGAGCTCTTTGCCCCTGAGGAGTAAGAATCTATATAATGATGTTGTTATAGTTGTTGAAAGACACAAGGGGGCAGCAAATCCAGCCCTTATTTTTAAAGGCAAAACAAGTCGTCTGAAAACTACAATTTGATGTCATATAGTTGAATAAATCTCAGCATGTCCATCCAATGAATAATAAGAATCAATGAAAATGAATGAATTATAGCTACAAGCAGCAATACTGATAAATCTTACAAACCTAATGTGAAAGAAGAAAGACATGAAAGAACATATATGATATGATTCCATGGGGATAATGTTCAAAAATTGGCAAAACTAAACTATACTGTTTAGGAGACACACAGAAGTGATCACATTATAAAGAAAAGCAAGAAACTGATATACAAAACTGAGGCTTGTGAAGATTGAAGTATTTGCGGTCAGGATGGTACCTACTAAAGACTATGAATCCTAGCATTAATCTATTTGCCACCTTTGCAGAAGTTACAGGAGAAGGCAATGGCAACCCACTCCAGTACTCTTGCCTGGAAAATCCCATGGACGGAGGAGCCTGGGAGGCTGCAGTTCGTGGGGTCGCCAAGAGTCGGACATGACTGAGCAACTTCACTTTCACCTTTCCCTTTCATGCACTGGAGAAGGAAATGGCAACTCGCTCCAGTATTCTTGCCTGGAGAATCCCAGGGACGAGGGAGCCTGGTGGGCTGCCGTCTATGGGGTCGCACAGAGTCGGACACGATTGAAGCGACTTAGCAGCAACAGCAGCAGTAGCAGAAGTTACATAGGTGCCCAATTTATAATTACTTGCTAAACTTTAATGGTTTATGCCCCATTAACCACAAATGGTTAATGGTTTGTGCCTTTCTTTTACATATGTTTATGTTTCACATTAAGGTTTTTTTCAGCAAAAGGAAAAGGAAAGAAGTTAAGAATGTGAGCAAGAAAGAGAAACACACAGAGACAGGCAGAAAGAAATAGAGACTAAGAAATAAAGTAGCAAAGAGAAGTTTGAAGTTATAGAAGAAAGGAAGAGAGACTGAAAGAGGGTTAAAAAGAGAAAGAACCAGGACAGTCCAGAAAGAAATGTTTAAAGGAAGTAGTGTTAGAGTAAGTACTGACCTCCTAAGGTCAATAGTCAAGAGGGAAAAAAAGAAAGAAGGGAGAAAAGATGAAGGGAGTAACAGAAAGAGGTGAAGAGGGTTGAAGACAGAGTGTAAAAGAGGAAACCACAGAGTTCCTGGGAAGAAATACGAAACAGCAAATCTAAAGAACAAGGGGAATTGCCTTTGGCCAGGGGAATGAAGGGTTGGGCAGTCAGCCCTGAGACTTTGGGGGGGGGAGTCAGTCTTACAGTGGGCTGCAACTAGAATATGACAGTGGGAAAGAAAGAAACCAAGAGACATTCGGTGTCAGGAGAGAATTTTTTACCTGTGGGCTTTCATAGAGCTATGAAAGGCAGGACTGGGGCCCAAGCAAGAAGTGTTGTTCAGTTGCTCAGTCGTATCCAACTCCTTGCGACCCCATGGACTACAGCACTCCACGTTTCCCTATCTCCCAGAGTCCTTCACCATCTCCCAGAGTTTGCTCAAACTCATGTCCATTGAGTCGATGATGCCATCCAAACATCTCATCCTCTGTCATCCCCTTTTCCTCCTGCCCTCAATCTTTCCCAACATCAGAGTCACTTCCAGTAAGTTACCTCTTCACATGAGGTGGCCAAAAGTATTAGAGCTTCAACTTCAGCATCAGTCCTTCCCATGAATATTCAGGGTTGATTTCCTTTAGAATTGACTAGTTTGAACTCCTTGAAGTCAAAGGGACTCGCAAGAGTTTTCTCCAGCACCACAATTCGAAAGCATCAATTCTTCCGTGCTCAGCCTTTTTTATGGTCAGACAGAGATACATTGAGAACAGTATGCTAATGGAAATAAACGAGTCATGGAAATAAGCCAGTCACAGAAATGATGTGTGTTTCTGAAGCAGGAGATAGATGGGCCCCAGGGTAGACATTTGCAACTGACCACTTGTTTACACTGGAGCAAGAAAAAGATGGGCCTCAGGCCAGACACTTACAACTAACCTCCTGTTTACATTTCATGAAACAGGGGATAAGTGGGCTCCAGGTTAGATATTTACAACCAGCCTCCTGTTTGCTCTCCAAAATGGAAGTAATGACTGAAATAAGGTTAATAGCCAGGCTTTGTCTCCTAAGGACACCTTAAGATAGCAATGATGGCAAGAACTGCTGCTGCTAAGTCACTTCAGTCGTGTCTGACTCTGTGCGACCCCATAGATGGCAGCCCACCAGGCTCCACCATCCCTGGGATTCTCCAGGCAAGAATACTGGAGTGGGTTGCCATTTCCTTCTCCAGTGCATGAAAGGGAAAAGTGAAAGTGAAGTCGCTCAGTCGTATCCGACTCTTAGCGACCCCATGGACTGTAGCCTACCAGGCTCCTCCATCCATGGGATTTTCCAGGCAAGAGTACTGGAGTGGGATGCCATTGCCTTCTCCGGATGGCAAGAACAGAGAGGGGCTAAACCTTGCTTTAGTAATGGATCAGGAGGTCATATATTTCCCATCCTTGGAGTAAGAGAGACATTTCACATGCTCGTAAAGCCTCCTTCAGAGTCAAAAGCAGGAGGCACCACCCCGTAATATGTGATGCTAATATGTGATCCCAAAGGTCTCTAGGCTAGAATCTATCTTGGACAAAAGCTGTGCACACGTGTGGCTGGAGGGAGGTCCTAGGGCAGATCAGGTGTGGAGAAAGAAACTAGATAACTGGCCAAAGGTGAACAAAGACCTGGAAGAACTGCCTTATATAAATGATTTAACTGCCTCCTTTCCATGCTCCTCCTCATTTAGGGGGATGCCCAAACCCTTTCTCTCCAGGTGTGCACCTCTGTCTTGCTTCTATCTTAACTGTTTTCTGTGTGCCCTCCCACTTAGTGCTGTGCAGTGTCTTTAATAATAAACTTTGTACCTGCATTTACAGTTTTTGCCTCCATGCTGCTGCTGCTAAGTTGCTTCAGTCGTGTCCGACTCTGTGCAACCCCATGGATGGCAGCACACCAGGCTCCCTCATCCCTGGGATTCTCCAGGCAAGAATACTGGAGTGGGTTGCCACTTCCCTCTCCAATGCATGCATGCATGCTAAGTCACTTCAGTCATATCCAACTCTGTGCAACCCTATGGACAGCAGCCCACCAGGCTCCTCCATCCACAGGATTCTCTAGGCAAGAATACTGGACTGGGTTGCCATTTCCTTCTCCATTTTGCCTCCATAAGAAATGCATTTTTCACTGGGGGCAAAGATCCAGGGAAAAAATAGCTTCTAGCCTCTAGCTCTTGCTGGTCTGATGGCTAGGCTTCCAGGTTTTCATCCAGGCTACCCAGGTTCACTTCCTGGACAGGGATTTAAGATCTCACTTCACACCAGTGCTCACTGTTGACTCTCTGAGATCAGTTCTACTCATTTGAGGTATCTGAAATAATCAAATTCACAAAATCAAAGAGGAGAATTGTGGTTGCCAGGGACTAAGAGGAGGGGGAGATGGGGAGTTACTAATCAATGGGCATAAAGTTTCAGTTAAGCAAGAGATTGCTGTACAGCACTGTGCCTATAGTCAACAACAATGACTTGTATCCTTAACAATTTGTTAAGAGGGTAGCTCTCATGTTGTGTCCTGACCATAGTAAAATAATTTTTTTATATCTATGATTCAACATTTGAACAGTAAAATTCCCAGAAAAAGAAAATTATGGAAAGGAATAATTTTCCAAAGCTGAAAACCACAGATTTGTTGATTTAAGGCAACCAACAGAAGAGTGGCACATTAACAATAAAAGGAACCACAGTAAGACATCATGATGAAATTTCAGAATATTAGTAATAAAGAAAATACCCTAATTTCCCAGAGATGGGGAAGTTCACAAGTTCAAGAATCAGGCGTTGGATTTCTCCACAGTCTTCGAAGCTAGCAAATGGAGTAACACCTCCAACATTCTGAGATAAAATTGTGTTCAATCTAGAAGCTTATACCCAACCAATTTCTTAATTAAAATGAGGGAGGAATAAAGATGTTTTCAGACATATGATGTCTCAAAAAATTCCTTTTCTCTCATGCAAGATACTAGGGGTAAGGGAATTTTTAGTTGGATGATTTGGGGGAAATCTGTTGACCTAAACAAGCAGCCAAGGAAGGATTCCAAAGAGGAGAAATCCCTTCATAATGAGCAGATTGTAAGGCTTTGCCTCCAGTGTCATAAACTAAAGTGTCTTTGTGTGGTTTCCTTTCATGTGTTTCTATGAGGTAGGAAACATTAAGTACACTATTGGAAGAAGATATGAGGTACAGCAGATTCGTTACTGACAGCAGGGTATTTTCAGGTGGCTCACAGATGAAATGGGAACTGAAGAGACAACAAAGGCTGAGACACCACATATCACACAGGTAATGGGGGACCTTAAAAAACCATCCTTCATCTACCTGCGTTCTGAACTAGGACCATTTATCTCACCAGAAAAAGACAAAGATCAGGGAAGAGTCACCGTATAGATATTCAAAAAGACCCATGCAGTAAGAGAAATATTCACCACTGGAAATGTCTCACTGGCCACATTTCCCTTGCATACTCCTGTTTCTTTGTGCATCCAGAATGTCTCCAGCAAGTTATCATGGCTGGAAGCTACAACTGACTAAACTTCAGCCAGGTAAGAATTTAATTTAAGCACCTCTGGTTTGAAGATGGAGCATAAAGTTTCCATTTCTTCCTTTCCTTGGAAAGGAATCCAAAGCAACCAGTAGGATGAGAGGCAGAAATGCAAACTCTTCCTTCAAAGAAAGTAGGAGATTGTTGAAACCTCTGTTCACAAAACTAGAGGAAACAGGAAGGATTGGGGAGAATCAGAGAAGGCAATGGCACCCCACTCCAGTACTCTTGCCTGGAAAATCCCATGGACAGAGGAGCCTGGTAGGCTGCAGTCCAAGGGGTCGTGAAGAGTCGGACATGACTGAGCGACTTCACTTTCACTTTTCACTTTCATGCATTGGAGAAGGAAATGGCAACCCACTCCAGTGTTCTTGCCTGGAGAATCCCAGGGATGGCAGAGCCTGGTGGGCTGCCATCTATGGGGTCGCACAGAGTCGGACACGACTGAAGCGACTTAGCAGCAGCAGCAGCCGGTGAACTGGAATTACATGAGGAGTATGTGAAAGAGTGAAAGAGAGAATGCCTACATGATCAGAAATAGATCATGAAGTACATAAAGCACACCTTCTAAGGACAGGTGCACACTCTGAGTTGCAAAAATCTAACTTTTTTTTTTTTTTTAACTGAAGGGATATAGTATACAATGGTAGGTTCTCTGGACTTGGTTTTGAGGTAAAAAGTGGAGAAGGTAAAACTGAGTTACACCAACAAGACATAATTTCAGGTAACAGTCTACCTTGTATGGTGGGGGGAGAACAGAGACTTAAGTGAAAACCCCTGTAGCTGCCTTTTTCCATCATCAGAACTAAAGGATGTAAAAACACATTAAAACCCTCTTAAAATCCAGAACCAAAAGAAAACTTCTGCTAACTTAAAATGTAGGCCTGGCTCCACCTCCATGTGGAATCTCCTGGAAATACTGTATATATCTGATGCAGAAAATACTCACCTCTGTCAAAAATGAGGCCATCAAAAGATCACCAAGACTGCAAATATCTTATTAAAAACAAATGAGGAAAAGAAAAAGAAAACAAACAGGATCTGAAGGACGTTTACCAGGGGAAAAAAATCTGTTTTATACAACTTGAAAACTGTGACTATTTCACCGTGATATTTTTTTAAAAAATAAAAATTTGATTGCAAAATTGCAAGGACACACAGTGTCCCAGGAAAAGTAACACAGAGACATACAGCAAAGCTAAGCTACTGAACTTCAAAGACAAAGAATTCTTTGGGGAGCTATGCAAAAATACTAAGTTATTTTCAAAGGAGAAAAATAAGGCTGGTCTCAGATTTCCCAAGAGCAAATTTCCATACCAGAAAATAGTGGAGCAATGCTTATAAATCCTCAAAAGAAATCGTAAGCAAAGACTAACACACTCAAAATGTCACTCAGTGCAAAGGCAAGAAATAAACATTTGGAACATCTGATGAGCCTTTCTTGTAGAAAATACTAGAAGACGAACTTTAGTCAGCCAGGAGATAAGTGAGAAAGACAATAGGACTGGCATTGAGATTGATCTACTTTACTGTAGGACAAAGATGAAAGCAAATGCAGGGATTATGGAAATAATGCAGAATGTAAATGTAATAATCCTGACTGTATGGGAACAACATATATAACAGATTTGAGAAAAGATTTGGGAGAATAAGTAGGTATTAATATCTGCTGCATTCACTCACACTTTATAGCAAGTCTTCAAAACATATCATTGGAAACTAATAAATCAAGTGAAATTAATGGAAGTTTATTTAGCAATACAAAGGTAAAGCTAAGAAAAATGGTAACTAATATTGAATGGAGGGGTAAAAGTGAAGCAAAAGGAAATATACTAATTTGTGATTACTCACAGTGTGGAGTTAGATTCTGTCTAAATAGACATAGGATTAAAGGTTTTATTTTAAGTTATAACAATAATTGTTAGATCAAAAATAATGTTCAAAGTATTAGAATAAACATATACATTAAAAAAATTACAAAACACATTGCATGGTAGATATTAAAATACTAAAACATAAAATTAAATAATGTGACAAAACTAAGCTAAAATGTTCGCTCTGTGAAAGACATTGCAAGAGGATGAAAAAAACAGCTACAGAATGGGAGAAAAATATTTGCAAGACACATATCTGACAAAGAGCTACTACTTAGAATGTATTTTAAAAACTCTCAAAATGCAACAGTAAATTAGGGACAGGTTGGTAAAAGGGAACAAGCTTTCAGTTATAAGTTGAATAAGGTCAGAGGATCTGAGGTATAGCATGGTGTCTACAGTTGATAACACTGTGTTGTATCATTGAAATTTGCTCAGAGAGTAGAACTTAAATATTATCACTCCCTTACCCCCCAAAAAAGGTAAATATGTGATAGATGTGTTAATTAATTCAATGGGAGGAAACCTTTCACGATGAAACATTAAGCCATTTTGTGATATACTTTTAATATCTTACAATTTCATTTGTCAATTTCACTTTAATAAAGCTGGAGGGAAAAACTCAACAATGAAAAAAACCCAAAAAATCCAATGGAAAGACAGTTCACTGAATAGGACACACAGATGGCAAATCAGTACATGAAAACATTATTGAGAAATGCAAATTTAAACCACAATGAGATATCACTACCTATCAGAATTACTAAAATTAAAAATGTTGACAACACCAACTGCTGGTGAGAATGCAGAGAAACTGAATGACTCATAGCTTGCTGATGGGACTATAAAATGGTATGGCCATCCTGGAAAGCACTTTGGCAGTTTCTGAAAAACTGAACATGCATTTACTATGCAATTCAGCAATTGCATTTCTGGGCATTTATCACACAGAAACCTGTACACAAATGTATATAGCAACTTCATTTGTAAAGACCAAAAACTGGAATCAGCCCAGATGTCCTTCAACTGGCTAGTTACATTGTGGTATATCCATCATGAAATACTACTCAGCAACAAAAAGGCACAAACTATTGATACAGGAAACAATGGGGATGAATATCCAGAGAATCATATTGCTTAAAAAATGCCAATCCCCAAAGGTTATAAATCGTTTCCATTTATATTACAATCCTGAAATTACATGATTATAGAAATAGAGAACAGATTATTTGTAGTAGTTATCATGGATTAAAGATGGGAGTGGGGACAGGTAGAAAGTGGGTGTGACAATTAAGGAGCAACAGAAGGGATTCTTCTGGTGATGAAACGTTCTGTATCTTGACTACATCAATCTCAACATCCTGGTTGTGATATTGTAGCATACTTTTGTAAGATGTTACCTTTGGGAAAAACTGGGTAAAGGGCACAGAGGATCTCTGTGTAATTATTTCTTACAATTGCACATGAATGTATGTACAATTATCTCAAAATATGAAATTTAATTTTTAAAAAGCTGATAGAGGGTATTGTTTTTGTAAAATTACTGAAAATAGATACAGTGGAGTTGTTAACATTTGATACACAAATTGTTTCAGAACAATTTAAAAAAACACATTTTGATGGCATTTTTTGAATATCAGCTGTAGTTGGTTAGTAGGATCAATTGGTCACATCATTTATCAACAGTACTCTTAAAAAAAATCACAACCCAGGAGCATTATAGAATTAATTACTAAAACTAAGAGAACTACTTTCAATGGTATTTTTAAATCTCACATTAACAACGGATAAGAGTTTGAATGTCTTAGCCTGCATAAGGAAATCTTGTCTATAAAGAAAAAATTTTTTAAATATTTTGTTCACTATTTGAAATGAATAGGATGCTTTGTTTCAATCAAAAAAAGTAGAAGACTGACATATCTTTTAAATATATTTCAAAGTTAAAACTCAAACTGTAAGAAAATAAGTTCTCACCATTCCAGGTTCAATGCATGAGACAAATGCTCAGGGCTGGGGCAATGGGATGACCCAGAGGGATGGGATGGGGAGGGCGGTGGGAGGGGGGTTCAGGATGGGGAACACATGTAAACCCATGGCTGATTCATGTCAATGTATGGCAAAAACCACTACAATATTGTAAAGTAATTAGCCCCCAACTAAAATAAATAAATTTATTAAAAAGAAAAAAAAAAGAAAATAAGTTCTCATTAAATGAAAGAAATTAAGGTGAGATTTATCAACAAATTTAAGTCATGTTATGTTAATTTCTGGAGAAGGCAATGGCACCCCACTCCAGTACTCTTGCCTGGAAAATCCCATGGACGGAGGAGCCTGGTAGGCTACAGTCCACGGGGTCGCTAAGAGTCAGACACGACTGAGAGACTTCACTTTCACCTTTCCCTTTCATGCACTGGAGAAGGAAACGGCAACCCACTCTAGTATTCTTGCCTGGAGAATCCCAGGGACGGCGGAGCCTGGTGGGCTGCCGTCTATGGGGTCGCACAGAGTCGGACACGACTGAAGCAACTTAGCAGCAGCAGCATGTTAATTTCATTTACCAACACCTTTCAAAATTTCCGTCTTTGCATGAGTTAAATAAGGATAAGCTTTTTTTTTTTTTTCAATCTGATGAATTGTGACAACCTAAAGTGATATCCTCAAGCTCAGAATTGTCTACTTGGGTGATTACTAAAATGCAGATTCTTGGGCACCCAGTTCATCCCTGAGATTCAGAGTCGGGGCTTTTTTGGTTTGGCTTTCTTTTTTAATAACTATCCTAGAGGATTTTGATAAAGTGATGTAAGCTTTTTAAAGAAATATAGTTCAGTAAAATTCAACCCTTATATATTGGATTGGGCTCACAATTCTTTTATAGTCAAGCTGGAAACATGTCGTTATTAACCATATCTTCTTAATCAATATGAAATTGACTTTTTAAAAATTAAAAGACTATAAAGAAATTCTAACTTTACAGAAAAAAATTGAGGGTAAAATGTCCCTATATCCAGTTTCCTCTATCATTAACATGATGTATTAGCATTGTACATTTGTTACAATTGATGAGCCAGTATTGGAAAGTAACTTTGAAATGACATATTCAAAGTCTCCAGTGGGTGGGATGATGCTGAGAACCAAGCCACACCCATACTCTAACTTGAACAAGCTGCCTGATACTTCCTCTTGAAAGATGTCCTATAGAAATTAATAGCATAATGACTGTAAATTCTCTGCAGGAGTATGTGAACACAGGTGGCAGCTGTACTCATTCAACTAAGCACTTTGGTTGGTGCCTGGGATGGTTAGTGTTTATCCTGGCTCCATCTTTTTTTTCCAGATTTGGAAATGTACTGACTTCTGAGTATGGTAGAAAAGGTCTACGTGATTAATCCACGTGTAATAATGTAAAAACAACATCAGACTATTTGAAGGATACCTATTCTACTGTTGTGTGATTTAATCCATGTAATTAGGAAGGATTTTGTATCTTCAGTTCAAACTTTTATATCCAGTTGTTTGGAAAGAAGATACACTTCTTATAATAGCATCTCCAACTGCAAATCTGAGAAAGGTTTTGATGTACCATTGCAGTTACTGCGAAGATGAATAAGCGGTAAACTGCTAACATGCATTCCTTTATTTAAATTTAGAACTAAGTTAGCATAGATACTGCATTAGCAGGAATCTTACTAATTTTGTCACTATCATTTTTAAATAAAGCGGAGTTTAAATTTTAGTTGCCTAAGAAATCTGTGATGTGAGCATATCATCTTGACTGCCAGCAGTGCCTCTGTGCTAAGTTGCTTCAGTCGTGTCCAACTCTATGCGACCCTATGGACTGTAGCCCGCCAGGCTCCTTTGTCCATGGGATTCTCCAGGCAAGAATATTGGAGAAGGTTGCTGTTTCCTTCTCCAGGGGATCTTCCCCACCCAGGGATCGAACTCGAATCTTTTACATCTAACCTGCAATGGCAGGTGGATTCTTTACCACTAGCGCCACCGGGAAGACTTCCAGTAGGGAGAGGAGCCGATAGGGATGGAGGAAGACTCGGAGCTGAGAGTGGTGGTGCTGATGTCTGAGAGGCTGGAGGTTGCTCGGTGGACCGGGGGTGCATCCTTGAGGCCTTGGCGCATCCTTGAGGCCTTGGTGTCTCCTAACCTGCGAAGGTGTGAAAATCTTTCACTAGTTTATCTGACACCGGAGAATTATTAGTCCATGTAGTGTGCCAAGCGCCCTTGTCGGGTGGCAGACACAGAACAAATAAAGAGTAGGAACCCCACAGCATCCCAAAGCGCAGCACACCCCAGAATCCCTCCCCCTTGGGCTACTCCTCAGAGGGGCGTGGCCGGGCATGCGGGCAGGGCGGGGCCTGTTGCCCAGGAAACCCCTGGCTGGCCCTCAGCCTGCTTCCAGATGCCAATTTCCGTTGAACCGCTGCAGGTGGACGCCCTGAGCGGTTGAGGCCCCCGGACGCCCGTGGAAGAAGAAGGATCTCTGAGGTTCAGGTCCACAGTGGCCCCAGCTGCCTTTTGTGATACCACCTCGGGTTTCAGGAACAGTAGAGGTGGTTCGGGTTGGTTGTTCCCAGAGCTGGTAGTGCCTCGGTCGAGGGGCTGACAGGCCCAGCCCTAATCTCTTAGTCTCGAGGTCTGCGTTCCCCTCGTCCTGGAGAAGCAGAAGTGCAGACTCCAGAAAGAGCCGATGCTGGCCGTGGGTAAGAAATTTCCCTCCTCACCCTCGGCCGTCCAAGCACGGCCCGTGGCTACAAACCACGCCACAGCTTAGACTCCTACAGGGCTTCACAGACCTTCTGGAGGTCGTTCATCATCGCCACCTGTGTCTGGCTAGGAGCGGTGGGAAGTTGAGTAGAAGTAGCTTTAAAGGGATTCCTGCTCAGGCCTGCAAGTCACCTTTGTAAATGTCAGTCTGTTGTTGCCCACCCTTGACCTTATGAACATCTGACGGGTGAATGACCCTGACTAATCAGTGGTTTAATCCACGAAGGCACGTGTCTTACCTGCCTCCTTCATCTCCTCACTTCCTCTTTCCAAGGTTTTCCATTGGCTCAAAAACTTATCTTTCCCAGTGAAAATTTTGGAGTCTTCTTTAAGGTCTAGATCCTCAAGGATAGTCTAGGGAATCTTACCACTTGCATGCTTCATCCAAAGACATAAGCCCAACGGGGACCGGTTTTGTAGAGGGTCAGCCTGTGCAGTTCCAGGACTCCAGGCTCAGAAGAACACTGTTCTCAGAGGGCCCTGTGCTTGCTTTAATGCTCTGCAGTCAAAATTTTAAAGTTCTTAATTTTTGAACAACGGGCCCATATTTTCATTTTTCACTGGGCCCAGCAAATTATGTGCCAACCCTCCTCTTTTTCCAGAAACCTTCATTGATGACATTTAATTATACAAAAATGTAATTACAAGGTTTCTACTCTAGACCTCTGAGCTACTGACACCTCAAGAGGCAGAGGAGGGGTGATTTTACTGACTAAAATGAGAGTTGTTGGGATCTTGAGACCTTTGTGATCCAGTGTTCATCCCCCACTGCCTCATATTTTAGGGCCTTTGAAGAATGTGCAAAATGTGGAAATGCCACATCTCTGAAGGCAACAATGCTTGGCTGCTTGCCTAAGGAGAGAAGCAGGTAAGGAATTGGCTAATCACGTATTAATGGGTGTCTTGGGGGTATTTTTACAGGTGCTTTGGAAGGGCTGGTGCTGGTGGGTGTGGGGGATTCAGAGAACAGAGGCTGACTTGTTTGATATCCTTCAGAGGAAGAGAGAGAGTTGGAGAAAGAGGTTCTAAAGCTATGCCCTCCAGTTCTACAGCCACAAACTTCAGGTGGTTCCTGAGCACTTGAAGTGTGCTGTCTGAAATATGGTGTGCTCTACATGTACAAAGCCCTCCAGATTTCAAAGTCTCACTTTTTAGAGTAAAATATTCTATTTTTAAAAATGAATTGCTTGTTGAAATTATATTTTGGATATATTAAATGTTAAAATTAATTTCAGTTAAT
This sequence comes from Giraffa tippelskirchi, assembly GCF_054371585.1. NCBI lineage: Eukaryota > Metazoa > Chordata > Mammalia > Artiodactyla > Giraffidae > Giraffa > Giraffa tippelskirchi. Next base: position 155,301,240 of record NC_137276.1, on the reverse strand, counting down.
TTTTACTTTTTAATGTGATTACTGGAAGATTTTATATGTGTGCTCACATTTCTTTTGGAGAGCTCTATTCTAAAGATTTTGGAGTATTGGAAACTGCTTACTTTAAAAGTTCTGAAAATTCTGCCTCTCCTCAAAAAACTCACATTTCCCAGAAAGTACCCTACCTACCATTGTCCTACCACCCACATCACCCACAACCTTACTAACCCAGTAACTTCAAACTAAAGGCCTCAGCACTTAAAGAACTGCAGCCTAACCATGCTCTAGAATTTCAAAATTATAGTCACTTTTACAGAGAAGGCTCAAACTTCTGTCAGCTGTTGCCCCTAAAATCAATTCAGGTGCTTGTAAAGCTATTTGTGCTGCTTTGGCTCTTTAATTGTTCAGATTGGCAGAAACAAATTATTGAAAAACTGGCGAGAGGAAGAAATAAGAGGGGGAAGGTGGTCACCTCACCAACTTTTACTGCAAATCATTATGTTGTTACAAATTACGGGATTCAGCAGCCTTGGCCTGACTTCTTTTTGTTTGTCATACCACCTCAAAAAGCAACTGGCTTTGGTGAAGAAATTGCTTGGTGCCCTTGTCTGAAGTATAGATAAGAATGGAAGGTTATCTGTAAATTTAAGCTCTCACTTGAGCTTAATTAAACTTCCTTTAGTTAGGAAATGCACAACGGGTGGACTTGAATATCTTAATCTCCAGTGTTTTGAATGGCTCTTAAAAGCAGTATGGTGAGTAAAGATGTTAGCTCTAAACCAATGTACATTAGATGCTAGTCTTAACCCAGTCCTCCTAAAGCCTCTTGTTCACTGGAAAGTAGCTCTAGAAGTTTATGTAAGAGAGCTGAGGCCCAGGAGTCAGCCAATATTGAGAGTCTCCATGTCACTGGATTACCTCAGACTACTGTGAAAGGGATCCGCCCAGCTGCTGTGGCTGCAGCCAGGGCATTTGCTGCCATTCTCCCAGCCTTTGGGCTGCCTTCTGTGGAATGGTTCAGTTTGTTTTCTTATTGCCCACATTTTCCAGAGTGATTCAGTTTTAGGTTTGTGTCTCCCACTAGAATGATTTGGCTTTGTTTGTGAGCTACTTGACCCAAGAGTTTGCTTTGCCCACCCACTGCTTACCCCTTCAACCATGAGGCTCACTCTCAGCTGTGCTCTTTAAGAGCTTTGCCTCATGAGCTACACTATCTGGCCAAAGCCCAGAAGCTTGTCAACCAAAAAAAAAAAAAAAAAACATGAGAGTTGCGAGTCAAGTTTTATTTGGGGCACCATGAGGACTGCAGCCTGGGATACAGGTAGACGGCAAATGCCCATGGCAAGAGACAATTTGTAGTTAACAACCTGGATCTCCACACCCTTAGACTCTTAGATCTTAGACCCTTAGATCTCAACACCCTTCAGTAATCCACACCTGTGGATTACTGAAATGAGACTGCCCCATGAAGTATGGGAAGACCTACCAGCACAGGGATGTATCCAGATAAGAGATAAAGAAAGCTTTAAGCAGAAAAGTCTTGGCAAGTTGAGTTGGAGAGAATCTCCGCTCAAAATACTGCTGAATTTCAGAGGCTTCCATGATTTCACTCAACTTGGAAAGGCCAAGTGCACCTTTCAGCCATGATCAAGTCAGCACCACAAGATAGCACTAAGGTGTCTTCATCAAAGAATGTGAAATATTTAGCTCCCTGAAATGGTGCCTTGGAGAAAATAACTTGAAATTCCGGAGTTTTTGTAATTTGCAGGAGGTTGAAGCCTGAGCCTTAAGACAGATGGCACTAAGATAGATGTCTGTCAAATAGATGTGTAGTAAGAAGAGTTAGTCTTGTCCTGATCTTTTCCTTTTGGCGGTGAAGGGATCTTGGACTATAGGCTGCTTTGAATTTGTAGTTTAGAATTTCTAACAATGTTTTCAATAGACGTAGGACTATTGACATAGATTATGTGCTTAAGTGAGCTTTGGTAGTTTCCACCTTGTAAGGAATTTATTTCATCCAAGTTTTTGAATTTATAGGCATGCATTGTTTGTGATATTGTCTTACTCTTTTAATGTTTTGGGACCGGTAGTGATGTCTCCCTTTTCATTCCACACATTGGTGAATAGTGTCGTTTTTACTTTTTTTTTTATTAATCAGGCTCAAGCAGTCTGACATGTTTGACATCTCGGGCTGAATAATTCTTTGTAGTATGGGGCTTGCCTTTTTAGGATGTAGTATGTTTAACAGCATTCCTGGCCACTACTTGCTGATGCCAATAGCACTGTCCTCCCATCCCTAATCCTGCCCCCATTGTGACAACCAAAAATATCTTGACATTGCCAAATATTTCCAAAATTGCTTCTAGTTGAGAACCGCTGCTTTAGATGACCAATTGTCTTTTAGAGCAATTAAAAAGTAGATGAAAATATATCTTTTATATTTTGCTTTAATTTTATCTGTAAATCTTCATTTTTTGTATGTGTGTACATGCAAATATGGTTGGTATCATAGTCTTTCTACTGAGGAAGTTTTTTAACCTTTATTTTAGTGAAGGTCTGCTGATAATAATTTTTCTCTTTCTTTTTTTTTTTTTGATCTGTCTTAAAAGGTAAATTTTCCCTTAATATCTGAAAGACATTCTCCCTGGTGTAGTATTCTGGGTTAATAGTATTTTTCCTTCAGTGTTTTAGACATGTATCCATTGTATTCTGGGTTGTATGGTTTCTAAGTCCCCACTGTAATTTTTAATTTTGTTTCTCTGTATTGTATCTTTTTTCTGTGGCCACCTTCAGTATTTTCTTTATAATTTAACTTTCCAGCAGTTTGAATATGATGTGTCAGGGTGTATATTTTTTAATATTAATCCTGCTTGAAAAATCTTTGAGTTTCTTGGATCTGTGGTTTGGTGTAGATTTTTTTTTTTTAAGATTCAGCCATTCTTTCTTCAAATATTTCTTCTGCTATTCTCTCTCTTCTTCTGGAATTCCAAATCCCTGCTGAAATTTTCTATCTATTGAGTCATGTTTTCCACTGGAACCTTTAGTATTATGATTATTGATATATTAGTCAAAGTTACTTTAAATTTCCTCTCTCATAGTTCCAACACTTAACGTTCTCTCTGAATATGGGTATTTTGTTTTTTTTCTTCTATTTTATTAATACATGTCTCATATGTCAGGCATCCTGTATAGAAAAACAGAGCTTATGATAAAGAGAATGTATACCTCAATATGAGCGTTTTTTTCTCTGCTGGGTCAGCAATGTGATGTGTTGAATTAATCTAACCACTAGTTAAGGCGGGCTTGGGTTTTGTTGTTCCACCTTCAATACACAGCTAGTTTTGATTTTCTCTAGTGTTACCTTATGCTTAGAGTGTGGGCTGGAAAAGTAGAGGTATCTTCTCAATATTCCTGTTTCTCTCGTAGCTTCCAACCTTTCCTCTGAAACTGCATCTCAAAGGGATCTCTCTCCATGCTTTTGCCTTTCCTTTTGCTTGTTATCTGGTGCTCACTAGCTTGGAAGTGGGGACTGGAGGGTTCTTAGTCATTCTGGCCCAGCCTCTCTTAGGCAAGCCTTGTATTCTTAGGCCTGGAGAGTGGGACTTTCTTAGACCTTCAGTCTCGCTGTGGCAGACAAAATTTCTGCCTTGTATCCTTCGTATGTCTTGAAAAGATGAGAGTCTTCTGACCCTCTTTCAGTGTACGTGCATGTGCCCTAAGTCACTTCAGTTGTGTCCAACTCTCTGTGACCCTATGGACTGTAGCCTGTCAGGCTCCTCTGTCCATGGGATTTTCTCCAGGCAAGAATACTGGAGTAGGTTGCCATTTCCTCCTCCAGGGGATCTTCCTGATCCAGGGATTGAACCTGTATGTCTTAACATTTCCTGCATTGGCAGGCAGATTTTTTTTACCACTAGTGCCGCCTGGGAAGCCCCTCTTCCAGTGTAGGAGCCCTCTAATTGTAATAGCATGGGATCCTGGCCCGAGACAGTTTCCTGCCCTTCCTTACCCAGAAGTGTAGGAATTGTCTGTCCTCCCCTACTTCTATCTTTACTCAGTATCAAAGGCCCCTGGAGACAATAGAGTTTGCTCTCTCTTCCCCAGTGACTTGAAACTATATATTATAGGTGAAGAAGGGTCTGCACAGGACCCTTCCCTACACTGGGAGCTTACTCCCTTCCAACAGGCCTTCACCACCAAAAGAGTCTCTCTCTGGTCTCTTGCTTTTTCCTAAATCTTTCTCATCAGTACCCAGTAGAGCATGGAGAAGAGACTGAAATTGAGGGCAAATCCATTTTTTGTCTGAGGCTCCCAAGGGTTTGGTACTCTCATGCTAGCCCACACTTGGCCTTTAGCAATTAACAATTTTAGCTGAATTCTTATCATTTTGTGTTGTATTTGATGTCTCTTTTGTACCCACACCCTATCTGTCCTTGATGGGTACAGTGTTTCCATGACTTTCAGGCTACTTGACTAGTCTGCAGCTATAGATAGGGTGACCAACCATCCCCGATTGCCTGGGGCTGAGAAGTTTCCCAGGATGGGAGATTTTCAGTACTGAACCCAAGAAAGTCCACTTGGTCACCCTAAGCTCAGATCTCTGATAGGTTCAAGAAAAGTTATTTTGTAGTTTTTCTAGTTGTTAAGGTGAGAGCAATGCTCTTTCTAGATTTCTACATCTTCAGCAGAAGCCAAATTACTGAAATATTTATACATATTGAATCTGAACAAAGATGGTTCCTGAGGTATTAAGAAGCCATATGGGGAAACATCTGTTTCTTACTAAGGCAAAGGGGTTCTTGCGAAATCTTTCCTCAAATAGAGAATAAGAAAAATGAGTTGTCTAACTATTTTTTTGCTTGTCAGGAGCAGATTTATCTCATTACTTCAATGAACTCTAGTTGAAGAGCTGGATTCATACCTATTTTTTCCACAACTCTTGGGTCATTTAGCTGGCGCCAGGTTTGGACTTTACTCCCCTGCAGGCAAGCATCTTCCTGTAGATTTCTGAGTGAAACTTAAAAGTTTATGATCTTCTGTGGATGAGGAAGAAGGCAGAGTATAGCTATAAGCTATCTACAACAAGAATACTGACCATCTCTGGGTAGATGTGTAAGTATTCATGCACATGCATGTGTAACTTTGCTATCAAATGTCTGGAGACATTTGATTTATATTGCTATGGGTGGTACATCTGGTCTAGGTACTTGTTTGTTTGTTTGTTTTGTTTCAGGTATGGAAGCCAGGAGTGTTTATGACCCCTGCAGCCTGCATTAATGGTTGTGAGGCACACAGCTTCAAGGCAAAACTCTGTATTTTGTGAGATAAGGAAGGCTCTATCATTTTCTCAGTTATTCTTTTACATGTTCTTGAGTATCCAGGAGAGATACTTATGACCTCTTGATGAACTTATAAGCTATATATGTGTTACCTTCCTATTAAATGGTCAAGATAGTTTGATTATATAGTAAAAACAGCACAGAAATCATAAGACCAGGAGCATATATAATCTCAACAGCTATGAGGTTTATATGGCTATAGATAGAATTATTTTAATAATAATAGCTAAGACTTGTGTAATGTTTATTATATGTCAGGCATTATTCTGAGAGTTTTACATTCATTAACACATTGAATCCATACACAGACAAAATCCATAATAATAACTTCATAAGTATGATGCCAGCTATTACTATACACGTATTACAGATTAGTAAAATGAACAGCAAGGAGATTTATAGTGTGTTCAAGGTCACACTGATAATAAGTGGTGGTATTGGGACTTGAGCCTGTGTGATCCATTTCCAGAGTTCTTTCAACCACTATGACAGTGGTCAAAGACACATAAAAAACAAAAGAACCATAAAATAAACCAAACTGAAGAAAAACAAGTGCACAGATACAGAAAACAGAGTAGTATTTACATGAAAGGAAGGGAAAGGGAGAAAGAGTGAAATGGGTTAAAGGGGTCAACTGTATAGTGACAAACAAACTGAACTTTTGATGGTGAGCAAACTGGTGTGTGAATATAATTTTGTATGCATGAAGCCTACATTGTATTCGGTATTATAAACTATGTTACCTCAATAATGTTTATAATTATTTTTTAAAAAGACACAGAAGAGGTAAACATTTCAACCTGCAGGGGGGTGTATGGGAATGCGATGTATGTGTATGTGAAAAAAGGATTTTAAAAAACACTTTGATTTTAGGTTATGTACCAAACAAAGACGTGCAGAAATGGAAAGAGGACATGCTAAGGAAAAGGATTCAGAAAATTGTACAGTGATGCCTTGAACTTTGTACGAGTCAGTGGAGTATGAATTACACACACAAGTGTGATCAAATATTTGATGGAAACTTCCTGATGCAGATAACCTGGTAATGATGGAAATGTGGAAAAAAACAACTTGCAGGAAGATTACTACTTCTGTGTCAAGTATTTTCTGCATAAAATACTTGAATACTTTCAGTTTCAAAATTGAAGATTACTCAGAAGCTTCTTGCCATACAGAAAAAAAAAATTGCTGCTGAAAAGTCTTACCAGTGCTATTTATGATAAAGTGAGAATAAAACCAATGAATGGTATGTATAAAGAACTTTGGTTTGAGAGTGACAAAGAACATTATCAACTCACATGAAGCGCAGTAAGATTTGCAAATGACTAGAAAATCTCAAAACCTTCCAAACCAGTTCTGGCAATCCAGAGGACACACAGGCGAGTTGGACAGTCAACAGGTATATCTACAACTTTTTATGAGTCTATAGCAGGGACTCTGACTTTCTTACAAGAGTAAGACGCTTTGAGGACTTGTGATTGGTTTTCAAGCCAAGTGATTATTATAACAAAGTATAGTTTATAACTGTGGATGAGATGAAGTCTTAACCTAGCCTGAGAGTAATCACTAATATCCTCCTTATACTTACAGGGTGACCTAGATGATTTTATACAGCTCTTAAGTGACACTCATATGAACCTGGTATCCTAACAAGGGCAAAAAGTGGTTGTATTTGCATCTTTTCCTTGTCGAAGTAGGAAGTTTCCCCTTTCTTTTAACTTCAGGAAAAAAGCAGTAACTTTTTATATTGTACACTTTTTCTTGTTAAAATTTAAGATGATTGTTTTTCAACTTTGGCGGGTATTTTTACATTGAGCTGTGTCTGACATATCTCTAGGATTTTCAGAAACTTAAGCAGTTTTTCTTAACTCTGAAAGCTATTTCATCTTGTGAGCTAATTACATTAGGAACTAAAGTTGAAGAAGTTATATCTTATAGCTTTATAACTTTTTGCACTTTCTACCTTGGGAATTGACTTTAAATGATAGTGGCATGATCATGGTGGGTAAGCTTAGTGCAGTGGCATTTGATGTATGTGACTCAATGGAAGAAGGACAGACAGTGATATCAATTGCATTTGAATATAAATGTATAGTGATAACACCATGAAATCCCCACTGATATCAAGAAATAGAGAATTGCCAGGAAACTGCAGGAAATTTCTGCATGTTGTTCCAAATTGCAGCCATTCTCCTCCCCATAGGTGACCACTATGCTGACTTGTGTAATAATTCACTTTTTAATACCAATGGTTCTCATAGTATGGTCTGGCAGCCACGTCATCTGGAATTTGTTAGAAATGCAAATTCTTGGGCTCTGTCCCAGACCAAATACACTTACACATTTTTGTAGAATGTATATTTAATATGATTAAAGTATGAAGCATTGATTCTCAAACTTGAGCATATATCAGAATAACCTGGGTGGCCTATTAAGGCACAGATCCTGGGTCCTACACTTACAGTTTCTGATGATCTCTTTCTGTTTTTTTCACTAATTTTAATTTTCCTATGTGCTGGATATATTTGACTCTGCACTGGTCATTGCACTTGAAAGGTTTTTTGTAGGAAGAACTGTGAGACTTGTAATGAAAATACTTTGCTCCAAAGAGTATTTGTGTTTACGTCTGCCAGGCACCTAAGGGCACTGCCTGTCTGGGACCACCTGTTCAAAGTTTGCTATTTCCTGGATAACTCAAGCGATTGTTACTCTGTTTTAATTCTCTTCAAGTTAATTCCATTTTTGTTCACCTTCACTCTGAGATCCTGGAACCCAAATTGTTGTAGGGGAGGGTCTCCTGTCAGACTGTCCGACTTGCATGGACCCAGAGTTTAGTTTTCTATCCCCTTCTACATCCTGAAAGGCTGTCAGAATGGAGGTTCTAGTTTTCTGGGATTATCTTCAGGAGTGTTTACTTCTCTAGATTGTTGACTTCTCTTTACTTTTGCCTGATAATTCCTTACTATTTTATAATCTCTTTGATGTTTTTAAAAAGATTATTTCAAATATATTTTATCCAGCTTTTTAGTTGTTTTCAGCTGTAGGCCTGATTCAAACAGCCTGAACCACCATTAGCAGAAACGGGAAATCTGGAAAATACATTCGTAATGCACAGCAGTTCATCAAAATACTGTGGTTTTTCAAAACATTAAAAATACATGGATGTTGAGGCCCTTAAGAAAAGACTTCTGTTTTTAGCTTATACCTTTATCCAGACATGGGACACACAAGATGATTTTGATACAGAAACTCTCCTTGTGAAAAGATTCCCAGGGTTTCATATTTATGATATTAACCACTCCAAACTGCTCTTATTTTCACTAGTGGGTTCCAAGGAATGCTTCCCACAATTCAGAAAGCCTCACAAAATGCAGAGATGTGCCTAGTACAGGATCTGTTTCACAGTTCATGGCACTTTCTTTGAGGTTTGATTTTTCCATACTTTTAACAAGTCTGGAGACATGAAATTTGGGAAGTATAAATGGTTTATAAAGAGTGTACTCTTATCCCTAGGAAAGTTTCTGTTTGTGATAGCACATGGAGTGTCCCAAACTTTATTTACTGTCAAGTTCTAATCATTTTATGGATAATATTTTAACCACCTCCCTCCCCCCTCCAAAAATAAGTCATATCATCTTTTTTTCCTATGTCAGGTTGATCCCTTGAGGTAGGCAAGATTCTCAATGAGAAACTACCTCTTCCCAACCTGTTCCTGATGACTCAGAACACCTGCTTACTGGGCAAGGATGAGTCTGTTATATTTATCTTTAGATATCTTTTGAAGGGGACTGGAAATAGAAATACACTACTCCTGCATTTGACCAAGTGCTAGTGCCTGTTCCCTTCAGCTCAGATTCAAGAGAAGCATATATAGATAGGACTGGGGACTATGATTAGGACAGGGACAGCAGGGACCAGGAAGTGTCTTCAGGGTTTAGGAAATGGATCATTTCTGTAACAGCTCCAATTAAATGACTCAACTATAGTTAATCCTGTTCCTTGACCTTTGGAAGGTAAGCTGGTAGGCTTTTCAGAGGTCAGAGGTTGTTAAATTTGGTGAGATACTTCAGTACTCTAATTAGTGTGTAATAGTTAGGATTTATAATCATCCTTGTAGGCTAGGCTTAGGGCAGTAATGAACAAACCCTGACACATATTTCTAGAGTCCTTCAAGGATGCTTGACAGTCACTTGATGAATTCCAGGATCCCCTGAAAGCAGTAATGGTTGACTGTGGTAAGAGCCCATGACCCCTGGAAGATTGTGAGTCAGCATAAATGTCAGAATTTAACCTGACAGTAGCAAGAATAAGCTTATCTCAGATGAAGGCTATAACTCAACTAGCTAGAACAGAGGATGCCTTAAGGTGGTAGGACAGGTGCTGCTCCCCAGTGCCTTTCTTTTCTCTCCCTGAGATGTGCCCTGAATCTGTGGGTTTATGGGACTAATGCAGGATGGGAATCCTACCAGATTACAGGGGCACTGAGTCTCTTCAATTTGTTTCTTTCAGTTTAGAGGGTGAAGTCATTGATAGATAAACCAGTAAATCTGTACTCTAGCTACCTTGTTCCGGGACCTAAAGTTCATGTTTTGAATACAGACCTTCAAACTGAACCAAAGAATATAGAAACTCTCCAGTTCAGAGCTACACATAACAAGGGGCCTTTCCAGAGGGGTTTTGCAGCCATGGACTTCTTAAATTACAAGTCATGATCCACCCCTTAGTTGATAGCTTTTGTCTAGACCAATACAATGACTCCAGATCAACATGCTGCCATTGCTTTCATAGAACTCATCACTTAAAAATAGAAATATTTATTTCACAAATAACAAATTTCCTTAATATAAATCCCCAGTTTATTACAAGGCATGGAGAGCCAGGACCACATGAAATTCACTTAGTTTAGCCACTTCCTTATGGATATATCTTATTGAATCCCATGTGTGTTGGGAATTGTCTGGGATTTAGGTATTTTCCCTGTTTAAGCACATGGTCCTTCTTCCTTCCTAACTAGAATGTTATATTAAGAAGATGTGGTTTTAGACCACTGTATATCTTGTGGCTACCATTTCTTCAGCATTCAGTTCAGTTCAGTCACTCAGTCATGTCTGACTCTTTGTAATCCCATGGACTGCAGCACTCCAGGCCTGCCTGTCCATCACCAACTCCTGGAGCTTGCTCAAACTCATGTCCATTGAGTAGGTGATGCCTTGATGCAACTCTTCAGCATTAGGGTTATATATATATGTGTGTGTGTGTGTGTGTGTGTGTGTGTGTGTGTGTGTGTGTATGTACGTATGTGTGTATATATATATATAGTAGCTTTATCACAGATCTCTATATTGCTTTGTTAATCTAAACTTTGGAAATTATAAATTCTGTTTTGGATCCTAATAAGGATTTGGGGGAGCTGTTAGTGGCTCCCAATGCTGGTCTACTGAGTCCCACATAGCAGCTCCTACTGTATTTCACAGGAAGCCATTGGATTGGTCCTCATATCCAACAGGTAGGAGAATTAGGAGTGGGGCCACACTTTTTTGCCAAAACCCAGAGTCCAGTTTTTGGTACTTAATATGGGTGTTATAGGATAAGATCTTTATAAGCATCCTTGATGTTACAAGTGCTAGTGCCTATTCCCTTCAGCTCAGACTCAAGAAAAGCAAATATAGTTAGGGCTGGGGACTATGCTTAGGACAGGGACAGCAGGGACCAGGAAGTGTCCTCGGGGTTTGGGTAATGGATCATTTCTGTAACAGCTCCAGTTAAATGACCAACTACAGTTAACCCTGTTCCAGCTAATAGAGATTTCATAAGTCTAGTGTGACCCCATCCTCACTTGTGTCTTCTCTTATAACTACAGTAGGGCCTTCATAATCACTTTTAAATTTAGCCTTTGCGTAAGCTATACAGGTTCTGAAATTTGCCTGGGTTTTTACTTGGCATGATATGATTTCCCATCCTTCATTTGTTCTGATATGAAATATGAATCTTCACAGTTGAGATCTGTATTATTCTATATATGCATCCCCTACACTAATTAGATAACTTGGCATATTGACAAATAATATGCAATTTAGTCTTTTGAGGAAAGTCAGTTATCACAGGTGTTCTGAATTACATAAGATATCTAGTGTGATCATTCCTTCAAGACAGAGCTGCTGTCATAACCAGTGCTGTTGTATTAGAATAATGACCTCTAGCTTATGGCTATAACCTTATTTAAATTGGTATTATAGCCAGACCTTCTAGAATTTATCTTCACTATCTCCTATCTTAATATGGGTTACAGATAATCTCTTTGAATTTTTTCCACAAAGAGTTAGCTCCAGCTAACAGCTGTGTGTTATTGGTATTGAACTTTTGGCAACACTGGGTCAGGGCTCCTAGCTCAAGAGTCCCCAGACTCTTGGTGCTCATCCACTTTACTAGGAATTGCTACATGGAATAGTACAATAAGTACCTTTGTCCTACTTCACATCTTTGTGTAACTACAGTGACGTTTTCATTGAGAAGACTTTCAAATGAGAATGATCTCAAGAACCCTAGGATGCACAACCAGTGTTCTCAAGGAAGGGAGTGGTCCTCCCATTGGTTTTGGCGGCCACCCAGATGATTCCTTCTCTCACATCCTTCCAAACCTTTTCTGAATGGCTGGAGAGGATTAGCCAATGGTACAAATTGTTATGGAAGGAGTGGTAAAATCATCCAAAGAGTATATCTGAGTCAGTTAGATGTTTTCTATAGCTGTCCAAAGTCATCATTTGGTAACCCAGAGTGAACCATGATAGATAGCTAAAGATTCTCTTTTGTATAGGGAGAAAAGGAGAGGATGGAACAAATAGAGTAGTAAGTCTCTTCTTTCTTTACTACCCATTCAGTAGACATACGGGTCATGGTGGAGAGTTCTGACAAAACGTGGTCCACTGTAAAAGGGAATGGCAAACCGCTTTAGCATTCTTACCTTGAGAATCCCATAAACGAAAAGGCAAAATGATAATAATGACACTGAAAGATGAACTCCCCAAGTCAGTAGGTGCCCAATATGCTACTGGAGAAGAACAGAGAAATAGCTCCAGAAAGAATGAAAAAGCTAAGCCAAAGCAGAAACAATGTCCGCCTGTGGATGTGTCTGGTGGTGAAAGTAAAGTCCAATTCTGCAAAGAACAATATTGCATGGACCTGGAATTTTAGGTCCATGAATCAAGGTAAATTGGAAGTGGTCAAACAGGAGATGGCAAGAGTGAACATTGACATTTTAGGAATAAGTGAACTAAAATGGACAGGAATGGGCAAATTTAATTCAGATGACCTCTATATCTACTACTGTAGGCAAGGATCCCTTAAGAGGAAATGGAGTAGCCCTCATAGTCAGCAGGAGTCAAAAATGCAGTACTTGGGTTCAGTCTCAAAAATGACCAAATGATCTTGGTTCATTCCCAAGGCAAACCATTCACTATCACAGCAATCCAAGTATATACCCCAACCAGTAATGCTGAAACTGAATGGTTCTATGAAGACTGACAAGATCTTCTAGACCCAACACCCAAAAAAAGATGTCCTTTTCGTCATAGGGGACTGGAATGCAAAAGGAGGAAGTCAAGAGATACCTGGACTAACAGACAAGTTTGGCCTTGAAGTACAGAATGAAGCACAGGGCAAATGAGTTTTGCCAAGAAGATACACTGGTCATAGCAAACACCCACTTCCAACAACATGAGAGGCGACTCTACACGTGGACATCACCAGATGGTCAATACCAAAATCAGATTGATTATATTCTTTGCAGCCAAAGATGGAGAAGCTCTATACAGTCAGCAAAAACAAGACTAGGATCTGAACACTGTAGCTCAGATAATGAACTCCTTAATGCAAAATTCAGACTCAAGCTGAAGAAGGTAGGGAAAACCACTGGGCCATTCAGTTATGACCTAAATCAAATCCCTTATGATTATACAGTGGAAGTGACAAACAGATTCAAGGGATTAGATCTGACAGAATGCCTGAAGAACTATGGATGGAAGTTCATAACATTGTACAGGAGGCAATGATCAAAACCATCCCCAAGAAAAAGAAATGTAAAAAGACAAAAGGTCTGAGGAGGCCTCACAAATAGCTGAGGAAAGAAAAGAAGCAAAAAGCAAAGGAGGAAAGGAAACATATACCCATGTGAATGCAGAGTTCCAAAGAACAGCAAGGAGAGATAAGAAAGCCTTCCCCAGTGAACATGCAAAGAAATAGAGGAAAACAAAAGAACGGAAAAGACTAGAGATCTCTTCAAGGAAATTAGAGATACCAAGGGAACATTTCATGCAAAGATGGGCACAATAAAGGACAGAAATGGTATGGAGCTAACAGAAGCAGAAGATATTAGAAAAGATGGCAAGAATACACAGGAGAACTATACAAAAAAGATCTTAATGACATGGATAACCATGAGGGTGGGATCACTCACCTAGAGCCAGACATCTTGGAGTGCGAAATCAAATGGGTCTTTGTTTCCATCACTACGAACTAAGCTAGTGGAGGTAATGGAGTTCCAACTGAGCTATTTCAAATTCTAAAAGGTGATGCTGTGAAAGTACTGCACTCAATATGCCAGAAAATTTGGAAAACTCAGCAATGGCCACAGGACTGGAAAAGGTCAATTTTCATCCCAATCCCAAAGAAGGGCAATGCCAAAGAATGTTCCAACTACCATACAATTGCACTCATTTCACATCCTAACAAGATCATGCTCAAAATCCTCCAAGCTAGGCTTCAATAGTATGTGAACTGAGAAATTTCAGATGTACAAGCTGAATTTAGAAAAGGTAGAGGAACCAGAGATCAAATTGCCAACATCCATTGGATCATAGAAAAAGCAAGAGAATTCCAGAAAAACATCTACTTTATTGACTATGCCAAAACCTTTGACTGTGTGGATCACAATAAACTGTGGAAAATTCCTAAAGAGAAGGGAATACCAGACCACCTTACTTGCCATCTGAGAAACCTGTATGCAGGTCAAGAAGCAACAGTTGGAACGGAACATGAAACAACAGACTGGTTCAAAATTGCAAAAGGAGAGCATCAAGGCTGTATATTGTCACCCTGTTTATTTATATGAAGAGTGTATCATGTGAAATGCTGGACTGGATGAAGCACAAGCTGGAATCAAGATTGCCGGGAGAAATATCAACAACCTCAGATATGCAGAGGACACCACCCAATGGCAGAAAGTGAAAAGGAACTAAAGAGACTCTTAATGAAGGTAAAATAGGGTGAAAAACCTGGCTTGAAATTCAACATTCAAAAAACAAAAATCATAACATTCAGTCCCATCACTTCATGGCCTATGGATGGGGAAACAATGGAAACAGTGACATACTATTTTCTTGGGCTCCAAAATCACTGCAGATGGTGACTGCAGTCATGACATTAAAAGATGCTTGCTCCTTGAAAGAAAAGCTATGACAACCCTATACAGTGTATTAAAAAGCAAAGATATTACTTTGCCAACAAAGGTCCGTCTAGTTAAAGCTATGGTTTTTCCAATTGTCATGTATGGATGTGAGAGTCCTACTATAAAGAGGGCTGAGCACCAAAGAATTGATGCTTTTGAACCATGGTTTTGTAGAAGACTTGAGTGTCCCTTGGACAGCAAGAAAATCAAACCAGTCACTCCTAAAGGAAATCAACCCTGAATATTCATTGGAACAACTGATGTCGAAGCTCCAATACTTTGGCCACCTGATGTGAAGAGCCAACTTATTGGAAAATACCGTGATGCTGGGAAAGATAGAAAACAGGAGGATAAGGGAATGACAGAGGACAAGATGTTTGGATGGCATCACCGACTCAGTGGACATGAGTTCGAGCAAGCTTCAGGAGATGGTGAAGGACAGGAAGCCTGGCATGCTCCAGTCCACGGAGTTGAAGGAGTCAGACATGACTGAGCAACTGAACAACAACAGAGTTTCCAGGCTTGTTTGTTGTTAAGTCTATTAGCTTGTAGACTCCTGGAGGGGTCCCTGTGGCTTGTTTTCCATGAAGCGTTTGTGTTTCAACCAACTTCACTCTATACCCCACCCTATGTACCTGCAAGTCTGTTACCTGCACATAAAACCTCCTGTTCCCAAGTGTTCTCAGTGCAGAAAGTATTCTGGTCTGAGGATGTTGGCCTCCCCACTAAGACATTTTTCTCAGACCTGTCTGAAGTTTGGGTATTAGGGTTGAAGAGCAGAGAGTAAGATTGGCAATCTCTATTCCTTTTCTTGGTATTTCCTTACCCTGGCATTCATAGATTGCCCATCAATTTGGGCTTTTTGTACCCTACCTTTTAATAGCCAGACCAATATGTCTTTCTAATGAAAACTACTTCTTTCTCTTTTTTATATTTCCCTTCATTTTCCTTTGGTTATTTTGGGAACTGAAATTCCCAGAAGTCTTCCTAAGCCATCTTTTCTAAAACTGTGTGTAGGAGAGACTGCTAGTTAACTACTCCTTTATTTTTTTTTTCTTCTTTATTAACAGAATCCTGATTTGCATGGTGGTGACAATGTGCTCAACTAAAAAATTACATTGTCCACCCCCACTACTGATAAGGATGACAGGGTGACACAGTTCTTGTCATGAGGTATAACTAAAGGTAAGGTAGGGTTTCTAGTAAAGCTCCTTAAAAGAGAGCTTTCAGGCATGGCCTTAGATATTCACCCTATTGCCCTAATTTCTTCCCCTTCTTTCTACCTGCATCTTAGAGGAGATGCTGGACATGGAATAGACATCTAGCAATAAGATAACCATGGGAGGAAAGCCAAGCAAATAACTTGGGGTCACATCTGAAAAGGCTGGATTAACAAGCAGATAGGTCTTATGTGTGAATGTGGACACACTTCATAATTTCTGTGCCCTGCCACCACCCTTGCCACCTTAGGGTTGGGGAGAAAAGTTCCCGTGTCACAACATATCCATACAGCTCACATATCTCTAACATCAGTTACAGTAAGACTGTGCTGCCATAATTTACTCCCACCATCTGAGACCTAGACTTCTTTTGCATCTAAATCCATTAAAAGTAATTATTTGGCCTCTTAAACCCAAGTTCAGAAGATAACATTTATTAGTGAGAGGTCTAAGATCCTCCACTGGAGTGGTAGCACACAGTTTGAAAGAAGTTCAATAGACAGAAAGTTAGTCGATTTTGACAATTAGATTTTCAAAAGAAGATTAATATCCACAGGTACTGGGGTTTAAAATAGTAATATAAACATACTA
Organism: Giraffa tippelskirchi; assembly: GCF_054371585.1. NCBI lineage: Eukaryota > Metazoa > Chordata > Mammalia > Artiodactyla > Giraffidae > Giraffa > Giraffa tippelskirchi. The sequence goes on along the minus strand of NC_137276.1, from coordinate 155,284,669 downwards.
TGAGGTGGTCCTACAACACATTACCAGTTTTAAATGTATATATTTGTATTTTAAGTTTTATGGAGGTAAATTACTTTCCTTTTAGATTCCTATGCATTTTCAACCAGCTATTTGTGTTTCGTATTGTTAATAGTAGAACATTAGAACAGATTTAAGATCTCCAAATATAAAAAGTTATTGTGACAACTTAAAAAGTTCCCCCAAAATTTGTGTATTAAGAATTGTAGTTACAAAATTATATCTATAAATGTTCCAGTTTGTAGAAAGATAATTTCTGTGTGTACATGTATGTTCTCTAGGAAGATATTGTATCAAGTTGTTAGTTTCTTTCTAGATAAATAAGATGATAGCTTTTTAGTGTTATCCAATTTTTTTGTAATAAGTTTACTTTTTTCATAAGAACAATTTTTTTAAGATAAGGAAAACTTCCTCATGGTAGATAGTTAACAAGAGAAGCAGAAGAATGTTGCTGAGAAATGAATAGCAGGAAGAAATCAGAAACTGCAGGAACCAAGGGACATTTGCCTTTGTTGCTGAGACACCATCAGAGCTACAAATGACTCGGATTCCTGAGGCTCAAGAACTGCTCCTGAGCTGCCATGGGATCTGCATGGCGAGGAGATGAGCCCTGGCTGTAATGCCAGGGATGCTCTTTCTTGTCTGATTTTACTTCTTCATGTTACCTTCTCCTAACCCATGTTAACATGTCTCTCTGATCCTTAAAAACTGTACTTTCATGTATTCAATAAACACTAGAATCCAGGTTATATGCCAAACCCCTAAATAATACTGAGAATATACCAGTGAGCCAAACAGAGCTTCATGGAATTAATGTTGATAGTGGGGAAGATAGATGCTAATCAGAACATACAAGTGTATAGATTGGGATAGAATGGGACAAGGACTACGGAAGAAAAGAACAGGCTGCAAGGAGGTAGAGTTATTGGGCAAGAGGGGAGACTCACATTATGCAGTCAATATGCCAGTCAGAACTCAGTTTAAGTTGAGAACTGTAGCAAGGGCAAAAGTCAGGTAAGTGGCTATTCTGGTGGGGGAAGAAAGTGTTTTAGACAGAGGAAACAGCATGTATGAATGCCTGAGCAGCAGTGAACCTCAGGAACCTAAGGAAGTGGAGGGATGGTGGTCAGAGCATAGAAAGTAAAGAGAGGGACTCTAGAGGAGCTTGTAGAGGTAAATAGATGCCAACTCACACAGGGCATTGTAAATTATGATAAAATTTTACCATTTTTTCATAAGCAGTAAAACCACTGGAAGGTTTTGAAGAGAAGAATACCTTAATCAGGTTAGTTTTCATAGTGGCTGTGGTACAGCAAATAGATTGGAAGAAGAGACAAGAATGGAATTAAAAAAAAAAAACAGGTAACTAATAATGTGTAAATATCACAGCAGTCTGTTAAGGCCCAGCCACAGATTCAATCATTTATATTGCTGCTGCTGCTGCTGCTGCTAAGTCGCTTCAGTCGTGTCCAACTCTGTGCGACCCCATAGATGGCAGCCCACCAGGCTCCCCCGTCCCTGGGATTCTCCAGGCAAGGACACTGGAGTGGGTTGCCATTTCCTTCTCCAATGCAAGAAAGCGAAAAGTGAAAGTGAAGTCGCTCAGTCGTGTCTGACTCTTCCAGACCCCATGGACTGTAGCCTACCAGGCTCCTCCGTCCATGGGATTTTCCAGGCAAGTGTACTGGAGTGGGGTGCCATTGCCTTCTCCAATTTATATTGCTACTCTAGTTAAATGAGACAGTATTCAGAAGCAATTGTAGATGCTGATCCAAAACTTGTAACCTTGGCTAACTATTAGCGTTAGCAGTCTCTGCTTTGGAATTGGCTGCCCATCTCACTCTTCTCTGTAAGGGTCCCCGTGTTTGCCACAGATAAACTTTTGGACAATGGTCATGTCTGAGTTGGAAACTTTTTGCTTTGTCCAAAGAACTAAAGCCACAGTTATAAAAAGGATCAAAGAAATAATGAGCGCTTACTAGGTACCAGACACTATAGTAGGCACTGACATAATAGAGTGTGTAAAAACAGAGTTCCTACCCTCATGGGCTTCCCAGGAGGTGCTAGTGGTAAAGAACCTGTCTGCCAATGCAGGAGATGTGAGAATTGCCGGTTTGATCCCTGGGTCAAGACGATCCCCTGGAGGAAGTCATAGCTACCCACTCCAGTGTTCTTGCATGGAGAATCCCATGGACAGAGGAGTCTGGTGGGCCACAGTCCATAGGGTCACAAAAGTCCAACACGACTGAAACGACTTAGCACGCGCACAAACTCATGGAACTAACTAACTACAGATGTAATTACAGACTGTGAGATGACCCCGTCTACTTGCCTTGTCAACCACTAAACAAAATCTTAAAGTAATACTCTTCATGGATCCCACACTGAGGGCTACCTGATATGATTGTGCAGTTGGAGTGTCACACAAAGATGCCTGGCCAAGGAGGTTAGTGGGGATAAAAGCTCTCAGAATTTCCATTGCCAAGCCATGCCCTCTGCAGGGCTACATCTTTTCCAAAGGAGGGGTATGTTTTTTTTTTTCTACTAAGGTGTCAGTAACATTTCTTTCTCTAGTGTTAGGAGGGAATTCCCTCTTCTCAAAATTGAATGAGAGGCTCTACCTTGTAAGTGTGTGCCTGCATCGAGCACAAAAATGTATCTGAGGTGAATGTAAAAGGTGTGAGTAGGTAGACTTAGAAAAAGTAGAAAATAAAAAGGCCTAAGACAATGATATTTTTAAGACAATGCTTTTTGAAAAATGGATCCTACATCTGCAGGACTTAGAGCAATATCAAAGACCTAACACAAAGTAGGTAAAGACAACCCAGTGGTGAGACAGTGGAGAAAAGAGCTGGACTGTGCATTACATCAGTGATTGTTACTGGGTTGAATGAACTTACAGGCATCACATTGGGAAAAGCTGCGGTGTTGGAAAAAGGGAAACGTTAGGTATTTCTGTATCCTGAGCCTGGCTAATTGAACAAATCTTTACTCCCATATTTTAAAATGTTAGACTCCATTCTGAAATCATGGACTCAGTTTGTGGGAATGGTCCTGCTTCTGGGAAGAATCTTGCCAGAATAAATCTAGAAACAAAAAGCAAAGAACAAGGAGACTGGTACCTTGAAGTCATGGTTTTTCCCAACAGTTGTATCATATTGGACAACTGGAGCAGCCCTCTCAGAGCCTCAGTATTTCATCTGGAAATTAGAGGCTACTTTTCTCAGTGGGTTGTGAATCTTGAAAGGTATTGAAATACTCTGTAAACTGGGGCAGTAAGGAAGATAAGTTTTTCATTAAATGCTGAGTTTCAGAGGCCTGGCTCTGAGCTGGGTTTAGTTGGCTGAGTGGGCAGAATCTCAACTTTGGAACGACGGTCTGTTTCTGAGTGGAGGTCTGGGCTGACTGCTGGCTGCACCAGAGGCTTTGACTACACTCTGGGATTGACAACTTTAAAACAATTTTAGTCATACAGATTCAAGACAATAAGTTTCTTGACTCAGGTTATGTTTTGAGCATAGGCCATATGCCTTCTAATGGCATCTGTGGTCGATTAGGATCTTCTCTCCTTTTGAAGAGACCCATAAAATCAGATAACTCATGCACCACTGCCAACCTTAACAGAAGCCCTAGAGAGCTCCCTTCTCCTTGGCTGCTGGTTTGTTGGGCATCTGCAGCCTGCACAGGACTGGTCCACTGCTCCTCAGGCTCAATCCCTCACTTGCCTTCTTTCTCTTGACAGATATTTTCAGCTAATGAAGAGCATAGAGTGGCAAGAAAAGTAAAAGCATCTATCAGCTTTTTCCCCTCCTCTTGCCAAAATGAAGTTTAATCCCTGTGTAACTTGTTACTAGAGCAAGAACCCTGAAAGGCATTTTAATGCACCTTCCTACATTTGTAGGAAGATTGCCTTCCCCTCCCAAGTTGCTGAGACAGAAGTACAATGCTGAATCTATGCCATCTGCAAGAATATTGAAGTTCAATTTGTGTGAGGACACTACAAAGGTCAGCAGATTGGCAAGGTGGTCCAAGTGATAGGAAGATGTGTCATCCCCGTTGAACAAGTGCAGCAGGAGAAAGCTTATTTTGTGCAGGTATTCACTATAGTAAAGTGATTATCATTCCCACTAGGAAATGCTAAAATAAGTTTGTGTCTGTATATATTAGAGCTGGTGATTTTGTCTAGTGAGAGATCTGCTGGGTCTTGGGGCAGGACTCTAGGCCAAATGAAAGGATTTCTTAAGTCCACATTTCACCTCATATAATGCAACATACAAGCAGAAGTGGGAGCCATTTTTGGATATCATGATAGGGTTCCTATTCCTGGGGTGAGAAACTGGGACTAGATGACCTATAAAGTCATTTCTGGGCTTACCTGGTGGCTTAGTGAAGAAGTATCTGCCTGCCAAGCAGGAGGTGCAGATTTGATTCCTGGGTCGGGAAGATCCCCTGGAGAAGGAAATGGCAACCTGCTCCAGTATTCTTGTCTGGGAAATCCCATGGACAGAGGAGCCTGACAGCCTACAAGTCCACGGGGTCCCAAAGATTTGGACATGACTTAGCAACTAAACAACAATGTGTATGTTATATATCAATATATTGATAGATATAATTTATGTATATAATTATACATTCATCAGTTCAGTTCAGTCGCTCAGTCTTGTCCGACTCTTTCCAACCCCATGGACTGCAGCACGCCAGGCTTCCCTTTCCATCATCAACTCCTGGAGCTTACTCAAACTCATGTTCATCAAGTCAGTAATACCATCCAACCATCTCATCCTTTCTTGTCCCCTTCTCCTCCTGCCTGCAGTCTTTCCTAGCAGCAGGGTCTTTTCCAATGAGTCAGTTCTTCGCATCAGGTGGCCAGCTTCAGCATCAGTCCTTCCAATGAATATTCAGGACTGATTTCCTTTAGGATGGATTGGTTGGATCTCCTTGCAGTCCAAGGGACTCGCAAGAGTCTTCTCCAACACCACAGTTCAAAAGCAGCAATTCTTCAGTGCTCAGCTTTCTTTATAGTCCAACTCTCACCTCCATACATGACTACTAGAAAAAATCATACCTTTGACTTAATGGAACTTTGTTAGCAAAGTAATGTCTCTGCTTTTTAATGTGCTATCTAGGTTGGTCATGCTTTTCTTCCAGGAAGCAAGCATCTTTTAATTTCATGGCTGCAGTCACCATCTGCAGTGATTTTGGAGCCCCCCAAAATACAGTCTGTCACTGTTTCCATTTTTTCCCCCTCTATTTGCCATGAAGTGATGGGACCAGATGCCATGATCTTAGTTTTATAAATGTTGAGTTTTAAGCCAGCTTTTTCACTCTCCTCTTTCATTTTCATCAAGAAGCTCCTTAGTTCTTCTTTGCTTTCTGCCATAGGGTGGTGTCATCTGCGTATCTGAGGTTACTGATATTTCTCCTGGCAATCTTGATTCCAGTTTGTGCTTCATCTAGCCCAGCATTTCTATGACGTACTCTGCATATAAGTTAAATAAGCAGGGTGACAATATACAGCCTTGACCTACTCCTTTCCCGATTTGGAACCAATCTGTTGTTCCATGTCCAGTTCTAACTGCTGCTTCTTGACCTGCATACAGATTTCTCAGGAGGCAGGTCAGGTGGTCAGGTATTCCCATCTCTTTAAGAATTTTCCACAGTTTGTTGTGATCCACACAGTCAAAGGCTTTGGTGTAGTCAATAAAGCAGAAGTAAAGGTTTTTCTGGAACTTGCTTGCTTTTTCTGTGATCCAATGGATGTTGGCAATTTGATCTCTGTTTCCTCTGCCTTTTCTAAAACCAGCTTGAATATCTGGAAGTTCACGGTTCACATACTGTCGAAGCCTGGCTTGGAGAATTTTGAGCATTACTTTGCTAGTGTGTGAGATGAGTGCAATTGTGCAGTAGTTTTAACATTATTTGGCATTGCCTTTCTTTGGGATTGGAATGAAAACTGACCTTCTCCAGTCCTGTGGTCACTGCTGAGTTTTCCAAATTTGCTGGCATATTGAGTGAAGCACTTTCACATCATCTTTTCGGATTTGAAATGGCTCAACTGGTATTCCATCACCTCTATCCTCCATTAGCTTTGTTCACTAGCTTTGTTTATATATTCGTAAATATGTCTAATATGTTTTTATGAAGACCAGTTGGGAGATTTCCTTGTCTCCTCATTAAAAATAGTTTTGCTTCACATGAATGGCAGATTTCTCCATTTTTTGGAGACCTGATCCTGTATCAAATCCTAAGTTCCTCATTTTGAAGGGCTGTTCTGATGCCCAGAACACACATATGACAGAAAAATGGGCAAAAGGTTTTAACAGACCACATATACACACAAGAAACATATAAAAATGGCTCTTAAAACGTATAAAAAGATGTCTTAGAGAAATGCAAGTTAAAATTACAATGAATTACTATTTCTCATCTATTGTATTGAGGAAATTGGATGGTACCCCTAGAACATTTAGCTCTGGTGACCAGAAGGGAGTGTGCTGCTGGGCACCATAGGATGTTTCCTACATAAGGCTACTGCTGCAAGATCAGGAAATGTAACTGACCTACCTAATACATAGAAATAAACACAGAGAATTAGGCAAAATTAGATAGAGGAATATGTTTAAACCAGTTGTCGTTCACTCGCTCAGTCATGTTGGACTCTTTGTGACCCCATGGACTGCAGCATGCCAAACTTCCCTGCCCACTATCTCCTGGAGTTTGCTCAAACTCATGTCCATTGAGTCAGTGATGCTATCCAACCATCTACCTCTGTCACCCACTTCTCCTCTTGCCCTCAACCTTTCCCAGCTTCAGGGTCTTTTCCAATGAGCCAGTTCTTCACATCTGGTGGCCAAAGTATTGGAGTTTCAGCTTCAGCATCAGTCCTTCCAATGAATATTCAGGACTGATTTCCTTTAAGATGGACTGGTTGGATCTCCTTACTGTCCAAGGGACTCTCAAGAGTCTACTCCAGCACCACAGTTCCAAAGCATCAATTCTTCATTGCTCAACCTTCTTTCTGGTCCAACTCTCACATCCATGCATAACTACTGGAAAAACCATAGCTTTAACTATACGGACCTTTGTCAGCAAAGTGATGTCTCTGCTTTCTAATACACTGTCTAGGTTTGTCATAGCTTTTTTTCCAAGGAGCAAGCGTCTTTTAATTTCACGGCTGCAGTCACCATCTGCAGTGATTTTGGAGTCCAAGAAAATAGTCTGTCACAGTTTCCATTGTTTCCCCATCTATTTGCCATGGAGTGATGGACAGGATGCCATGATCTTAGGTTTCTGAATGTTGAGTTTAAGCCAATTTTTTCACTCTCCTCTTTCGCTTTCATCAAGAGGCTCTTTAGTTCCTCTTCGCTTTCTGCCATAAGGGTGGTGTCATCTGCATATTTGAGGTTATTGATATTTCTCCCGGCAGTCTTGATTCCAGCTTGTGCTTCATCCAGCCTGGCATTTCACATGATGTACTCTGCATATAAGTTAAACGAGCAGGGTGACAATATATAGCCTTTCCCAATTTGGAACCAGTTTGTTGTCCAGTTCTAACTGTTGCTTCTGGACCTGCATACAGCTTTCTCAGGAGGCAGGTCAGATAGTCTGGTATTCCCATTTCTTTAAGAATTTTCCACAATTTGTTGTGATCCACACAGTCAAAGGCTTTAGCATAATCAACAAAGCAGAAGTAGATGTTTTTCTGGAATTCCCTTGCTTTTTCTATGATACTTTTTCCGTACAAGTAAAACCCCAGAAAAAGAACTAACTGCAGTAAAGATAAGCAATCTACTCATAAAATGTTTCTATTCATGAATGAAATGATTTTTCATATAGAAAATCCCAAAGATTCTATAAAATATCCTACAAAACAGATACTAGAACTAATCAGAGAAGTTGTAAAGCCACAAGATACATAGTATACAAAAATCAGTTGGATAAACATTTTATAGAAATTAATGATTAGAAATTAAATATTAAAATAGAACCAATTACAAAATACCAAAACATGAAAAATTTAAGTATAAACCTTAACAAAATATGTGTAGGATTGTGTGCTAAAAGTTACAAAACACCAATGAAAGAAAGCAAAGCCCTCAATAAATGGAGAGATACACCATGTTCATAGATTAGAAAATTCAATATTGTTAAATTGTCATTTCCAAATTGATCTATAATTTCAATACAATTCGAATCAGAAACATAGTAGACTTTCTGATAGACAAGTTGATTCTAAAATTTATATGGAAATACAAAGGACCTAGAATAATGAAAACAACAGCAATGGAAAAGGACAGCAATGTTGAAGGACTTAGTCCTACCTGATTTTGATTCTTATTATAAAGCTACAGTAATCAAATCAGAGTGGACTTGTTGAAAGAATAAACAGGTACAATGAAGGAATCAAATCGTTTTATTAGATTATCTTGGAGCTGACCATTTCAGATTAATTTTTATCTATTTAGCAAATCCTTTCGATGTGTAGATACATGTTTTATTTCTGGGATGTTTTCTTCAACTATAATTTTTAAAGTTTCATTGTTTTATAATTCTTCTTCAAGGGCTCCAATTATGTCTAAGCTGCATTGCCTGTCTTCTGTGTCAATCATTTCCTTCCTGGCTCTTATTAGTCTATCTTATTTCATTTTCTTGGCTGATTGCTTGCCCTTCTTTGGGGCTGCTTATTAAATTTCCACGTGAGTTCATTCTTTCTTGAGTGCTGTATAAAGTTGAATGTTGGCCTCCCAAAAGGTAAGTCCACTTCCAACCCATTAATGTGACTTTATTTGGAAAAAGAGGTTTTGCAGATCTAATTAAGTTTAGGATCTTGAGATGAGATCCGTCTGTATTAGCTGGGTGTGGCCGAATTCCAATGGCAAGTGTCCTTAGATGAGAAGCGAGAAGCAGGAGAAGACATTTAGAAAAGAGGGCAGTGTGAAGATGGAGGGGGAGATTAGAACACTGCATATATAAACAAAGAAGATCAAGGACTGTTGGATGTCCCTAGAAGCTAGGAGCGAGGGCTGAAGACTAGGAGAGCTCCTCCAGAAGAAACCAGCCCTGCTGACACCTTGATTGCAGGCTTCTGGCCTCTAGAACCCTGAGGGAACCAATACCTATTGTTTTAAGTGACTCACTTTGTGGTGACTTCTTAAGGCAGCCCTAGGAAACAAATACTTAAAATTTACTTTTTAATTCTGAGATAATTTTTCTTTTTGTTCTAGTTATTCCTTGAGTTCAACCAGCTCTTTTAAAACTACTTCCTTTTTTTTCCCAAATCCATTTGTTTTTAATTTCCAATTGAAGATAACTTTTCATATTTCCAAATACTTATTTGAGGGTATTTAATTCAGCCTTGAAACGTGGTGTTGCAATTTTCTTTCACTTCATGGTTGCTTGGATGTTTTTGTGTTTTGTTTTTATCTTCCTTGGAATGGTGAAGTTTCATCACTTGAAATGTTTATTTCTCCGCCCCTTGCCCTCCAGGTAGTTTTGCACAGATTTATTCCCTTCAGTTCTTTTTGTGGATTTGTGATGGTTTACAAGATTCTTAGTTTAATGGTGCCCTCTTCTGTCACTATGGCAAAGTACAGCTTCTTTAATGCTTGTTTTCTGTATGTTCTATATTTGAGTTCTAAGCCTGTTACATGCATGGAAGAATATAAAGATTTATCTTATAACCCTCACCTTACTAGTTCAGTATGACTGGAGCTTATTGCTGCCTCAGAAAGAGCAGAAGCTCACAGTATTCTTGCATTACCCCAGAATGATATCTTCACATTTCTTTATGAAGGTGCTTTCTCTGAGCCATCCCCAGCTTTACTCCCTGCTTCCCTCTCTCCATCCATGTATCCTTTCTCTGGAAACCACTGTTCAGGTATATCTCACGAAAGCATGGAGGTTTAAGCCAACAATAAAGCAGTTGTAGTGGAAAAGGGACAGAATCAACAGAGAAGAAAGGCGAAGGGAATTCCTGACATGATGATGGTGAAATGAAATTCTGTGAAATGAAAACCTGTTTAATATAGGATTAGAGACCACCAACTCAGGAGAGATGACTCCCTCACAGCCACTTCTCAAAAATGTAAGGTAATAGAATATCTAATATTTATAAATATACTGAGAAATATTATATAGTTCTGTCAGAATTCAGGGATAAACTGGTTGTTGTTGTTGTTCAGTCGCCCAGTCGTGTACAACTCTTTGTGACCCCACGGACCGCAGCACGCCAGGCCTCCCTATCCCTTACCGTCTCCCGATGGTTATAGTACCAAAAAAAAAAAAAAAAAAACACATAAGCAAGCAAAAATGTTAACTCTTGGGAGGGGAATAGATTTTAAACAAAGGAAATGTCACCATGAGCTATAGATCAGCCACAAATAACAGGTAACACTTACACAGCCAAGAATGTAATTGTTAAATATTGATTTAACCAAGTAGGATACTATTAAGACCACCTTGCTGCTGTTGCTAAGTCGCTTCAGTCATGTCTGACTCTGTGAGACCCCATAGACGGCAGCCCACCAGGCTCCGCTGTCCCTGGGATTCTCCAGGCAAGAACATTGGAGTGGGTTGCCATTTCCTTCTCCAGTGCATAAAAGGGAAAAGTAAAAGTGAAGTCACTCAGTCATGTCTGACTCTTGGCGACACCATGGACTGCAGCCTCCCAGGCTCCTCCATCCATGGGATTTTCCAGGCAAGAGTACTGGAGTGGGATGCCATTGCCTTCTCTGAAGACCACCTTCAGTTCAGTTCAGTTGCTCAGTCGTGTCCGACTCGTTGTGACCCCATGAATTGCAGCACGCCAGGCCTCTCTGTCCATCACCAACTCCCAGAGTCTACCCAAACCCATGTCCATCGAGTCAGTGATGCCATCCAACCATCTCATCCTCTGTCGTCCCCTTCTCCTCCCGCCCCCAATCCTACCCAGCATTAGGGTCTTTTCCAATGAGTCAACCCTTCGCATGAGATGGCCAAAGTATTGGAGTTTCAGCTTCAACATCAGACCTTCCAATGAACACCCAGGATTGATCTCTTTTAGGATGGATTGATTGGATCTCCTTGAAGTCCAAGGGACTCTCAAGAGTCTTCTCCAACACCACAGTTCAAAAGCATCAATTCTTCGGCACTCAGCTTTCTTCACCATCCAACTCTCACAACCATACATGACCACTGGAAAAGCCATAGCCTTGACTAGATGGACTTTTGTTGGAAAAGTAATGTCTCTGCTTTTAAATATGCTATCTAGGTTGGCCATAACCTTCCTTCCAAGGAGTAAGCGTCTTTTAATTTCATGGCTGCAGTCACCATCAGCAGTGATTCTGGAGCCCAAAAAAATAAAGTCTGACACTGTTTCCACTGTTTCCCCATCTATTTGCCATGAAGTGATGGGACCAGATGCCATGATCTTAGTTTTCTGAACGTTGAGCTTTAAGCCAACTTTTTCACTCTCCTCTTTCACCTTCATCAAGAGGCTCTTTAGTTCTTCACTTTCTGCCATAAGGGTGGTGTCGTCCGCATATTTGAGGTTATTGATATTTCTCCCGGCAATCTTGATTCCAGCTTGTGTTTCTTCCAGCCCAGCGTTTCTCATGATGTGCTCTGCATATAAGTTAAATAAGCAGGGTGATGATATACAGCCTTGATGTACTCCTTTCCCTATTTGGAACCAGTCTGTTGTTCCATGTCCAGTTCGAACTGTTGCTTCCTGACCTGCATAGAGGTTTCTCAAGAGACAGGTCAGATGGTCTGGTATTCCCATCTCTTTCAGAATTTTCCACAGTTTATTGTGATCCACACAGTCAAAGGCTTTGGCATAGTCAATATAGCAGAAATAGATGTTTTTCTGGAACTCTCTTGCTTTTTTGATGATCCAGCGGATATTGGCAATTTGATCTCTGGTTCCTCTGCCTTTTCTAAAACCAGCTTGAACATCTGGAAGTTCATGGTTCATGTATTGCTGAAGCCTGGCTTGGAGAATTTTGAGCATTCCTTTACTAGCATGTGAGATGAGTGCAATTGTGCGGTAGTTTGAGCATTCTTTGGCATTGCCTTTCTTTGGGATTGGAACGAAACTGACCTTTTCCAGTCCTGTGGCCACTGCTGAGTTTTCCAAATTTGCTGGCATATCGAGTGCAGCACTTTCACAGCATCACCTTTGAGGATTTGAAATAGCTCAACTGGAATTCCATCACCTCCACTAGCTTTGTTCATAGTGATGCTTTCTAAGGCCCACTTGACTTCACATTCCAGGATGTCTGGCTCTAGGTGAGTGATCACACCATCATGATTATCTGGGTCATGAAGATCTTTTTTGTACAGTTCTTCTGTGTATTCTTGCCAAAAGATCCAAAGTGAAAGTCGCTCAGTCGTGTCTGACTCTTTGTGACCCCATGGACTCTAAGGTCCATGGAATTCTCCTGGCCAGAATACTGGAGTGGGTAGCCTATCCCTTCTGCAGGGGATCTTCCCAACTTAGGAATCAAACTGGGGTCTCCTACGTTGCAGGTGGATTCTTTACCAGCTGAACTACCAGGGAATCACCTTAGGAGCAGGGTACAGGGTAATTATGTATTAGTGAGGGGTGAATTGTATAATAGCTAAATTATCATGTTCAGTAAATAATTTCTAAAACTGAAAATTTATAATCATATTTTTTTTAGAAAGATGGAAGTAAATACCATGATAAATACCTGAAATTTTTGAAAGTTGTTGCCTCTGGGGAACAAGAATAGAGAGATGGGGTGGGAGAGAACAAAAGGAGAATGAGTGCCTTTGTTATGGTACTGATGTGGTGATCTGAGGATCGAGTTTGATAAGCACTGATGTAGCATTCTCCTGTCTCTTTTCTCCATACCAGATACCTCCACACACATGTACAGACACTTCAGCTACTGTGACAGCAATTCCCCTCCACCTTCTCTACAGCTTATCATATTCTAATACTCAAGTCCTGCTGTCTTCTGAAAGTCTTCCATGTTTGCTTGAACAAAATTGTCTCTGATTCCTGGGTTGAGCTGTAGCTCCTCTACCTCCCACTAATGAGACCCTGGACTTGCAATTCAGTCTCTCTGAGCCTGAGTTCTCCCTTTGGAAGGATGGACTGGGACATCATTTGATTTCATTAGATTAAAACTCAGATAATATACATAAAGCCCTAAGCATAGGGTCCACAGATACACAGTGAATTCTCAACAATGATAGCTTTCTACATTCTGATGTCTTAAATTTACCATAAATGTAACTTGTGTTGTCTCTTATCATTTCAAAATTTTGGTCTCTGAGCTCTCGTATTCATTATCTTGTATTCTTTTTTGTTTGTTTCTCATTATATTTTGTTTTATATTATTAGATAGCAGTGATTTGCAACTTGCAGTAAAGGCAGGGCAATTGTAAATGTTAACCTGATACAGTTATGTCCCAAGAGAAGATGCAGTGCCTTACTTCAAAGTCCTTGCTGGGTGACCAGCACCCAATACACAGAGGAGAGTGAGAGGTGGAAAAGGAAAGAGGCTGGGAATGGAATGGGGAGCAGGGGAATTGGGCCAATGTGCTCAGAACTTACTTTTTCAAAAGATATTTCCTAGAGGACCTTGCAACAAATTTGAAGGAGAGATTATTGAGCAGAGGTAGATGTTGAGATATTTGGGGTTTGGCTTTGTAGTTTGTTTTTTTGAGCCTGGTGGCTCAGCAGTAAAGAATTCTCATGCCACAGCAGGAGACATGGGTTCAGTCCCTGGGTCCAGAAGATTCTGTGGAGAAGGAAATGGCAGCTCATTCCAGTATTCTTGCCTGGGAAATCCCATGGACAGAGGAGCCTACTGGGCTATAGTCCATGGAATCACAAAGAGTCAGACATACCAACTAAACAACAACAATGGATAATATAGAGAAAGCATTAAAGAATCTCAGTGTCACCTCCTGTGATAATTCAGACTCTCTTGTGCCCAGTCACTACTGACAGCCCCACTAAACATAACTATAATGCCCTTGTTAATACAATTGAAGTCACATGTTCACTGCCTCTCAATGAAACTATCTGAAGTCTGACTTTGTATAGGGAGCTTTCTCTGACCACTCCCTCTCTCTCCTGATCTCTTGAATCTCTGAAATCAGAGCATTTCTTCCTGTCTCACTTTGGGGCAAGCATAAGGGTGCCCTCCTCAGATGCCCGTAACCAGTGTGTGTCTTCATCCCCCAGCTTCTCCACGCTTTGCAGCTAACCATCAACACTTGTGACCACCAGATGTTTTCTCTCCTAGGCAGTGGCTGCTTACTTTACCATTCAAAAAAAGAAGAATAGCTCCTGGCATCTGAACCCTGACAAAAATGAGCATCTGGCCTTAGTAAATCAAGTCACTCTGGGACGAGTGGTGCCCCTCTTAAGCTGAGAGCTGTGATAACTACCAACTCATAATGTCAGGAAGGCCCAGCAGCAGGCCATCATATGACAGACATAGTATGTTCCAGATGCAGCTGGAGCTGGTCCAGAGGGCACAAGTAATCTGCATGAATAGGTGGCCCAGTTCTCACTCATCATTCATCACTAGTACTTCTCTGCTGACAACTGTGGCTCATAGAGGACCTGACTTTGATCAACTGACAGAGGAGAAAAGTAATCAAGCCTGATTCATGGGTTGTTGAATATGTTGGTTTAAGCCAAAAATCAACCATGTCTACACTTGGCGGTGGTTCTGAAGATAGTGTTGAGGGGAAATTCTCCAAGTGGATTGAGTTTGGACGTTGTATCTGATCATCTACCTTGTGTAGAGAAGTGGGCTCTCGAGGGTACTTCCTTAGTCACCACCACCCACCTTAGTTCAGTGACTTAAGGAGAACCTAAGTGACATAAGACACACTCTCTTGTCATATATAAAACTATGTCATCATTTTTGTGAGCTTGTGTTGATATTTAGGCCTAGCAATGTTAACTTCACCCTTTTGTGAATACATATTTCAACTCCTTAACTACTCAGCGAATGCCTTTGAAAGCAGGGATCTTGTTTTATTAATCTTATTTCCTTAACTGAACAATGGGCATAATAAGAGCACCTTCTCATAAAGTTACTGTCGGGATTAATATTAAAAATATTAAGTACATAGGAGTGTTCCTGGCATTTAACAGATATACAAGAATTTGTTGTTGATTTTTTCCTCAGCTTTACTGAGATATAATTGATATGTAACATTGTGTAAATTTAAGGTGTACACATGTTTATTAAATACACTTATATGATGCAAGATGATTAGCACCACATCCTTAGCTAAAACTTCGATTATATCACATAATTATTTCTTCTTTGTGGTAAGAACATTTAAGATGTACTCTCTTAGCAACTTTCAAGAATGCAGTACCTTGTTGTTAACTATAATCACCATGCTGTGCATTAGATCCCAGAACTTATAACTGGAAGTTTTTAACCCTTTGACTAACACCTCCTCATTTCTCCTGCTCCCCATACGTGCTAAGTTGCTTCAGTTGTGTCCAACTCTATGCGATGCTATAGACTGTAGCCCGGCAGGCTCCTCTGTCCAGGGGATTCTCCAGGCAAGAATACTGGAGTGGGTTGCCATGCCCTCCTCCAGGGGATCTTCCTGACCCAGGGTTTGAACCCGTGTCTCCTGAGGCTCCTGCATTGCAGGAAGATTCTTTACCACTGAGCCACCAGGGAAGACCCTCTCCCGCTCCCCAGCCCCTGGTAACTACCACTCTGCTCTCTGTTTCTATAAGTTCAGCTTTTTCAGATCCCACATATCATATAGTATCTACCTTTCTCTGTCTGACTTATTTCACTTAGAATAATGCCCTTAAGATTCATCCATGTTGTCACAAATGGCAAGAAGTTTTTCTTTCCCATGGCTGAATAATATCCCATTTTATGTATGTTTACACCTTTAATAATTCTTCTATTGACAGACACTTGGGTTGTTTCCATATTTTGGCTTTTATAATTAATGTTGCAATGATCATGGGGGAGCAGATAGCTTTTCAAAATACTGTTTTCGTTTTTTTTCCAGTCTCAGAAGTGAAATTGTATCAATGGTAGTTCTATTTTCAGTTTTTGAGAAATCTCCATACTGTTTTCCATAATGACCGCACCAATTTATATTCTTACCAACAGTGAACATAGATGGGGAAACAGTGGTTGACTTTATTTTTCTGGGCTCCAAAATCACTGCAGATGGTGACTGCAGCCATGAAATTAAAAGACGCTTACTCCTTAGAAGGAAAGTTATGACCAACCTAGACAGCATGTTGAAAAGCAGAGACATCGCTTTGCCAACAAAGGTCCATCTAGTCAAGGCTATGGTTTTTCCAGTGGTCACGTATGGATGTGAGAGTTGGACGGTGAAGAAAGCTGAGTGCCGAAGAATTGATGCTTTTGAACTGTGGTGTTGGAGAAAACTCTTGAGAGTCCCTTGAACTGCAAGGAGATCCACCCAGTCCATCCTAAAGGAGATCAGTCCTGAATATTCATTAGAAGGACTGATGCTGAAGCTGAAACTCCAATACTTTGGCCACCTGATGCTAAGAGCTGACTCATTTGAAAAGACCCTGATGCTGGGAAAGATTGAGGGCAGGAGGAGAAGGGGACAGCAAAGGATGAGATGGTAGGATGGCATCACCGACTCAATGGACATGGGTTTGGGTGGACTCCGGGAATTGGTGATGGACAGGGAGGCCTGGCGTGCTGCAGTTCATGGGGTCGTAAAGAGTCGGACACGACTAAGCGACTGAACTGAACTGAACAGTGAACAAAAGTTCCCTTTCTCTACATCCTTACCAATCCAAATTATGTCTTATTTTTTTGATGAAAAGTCATTCTAACAGGTGTGAGTTGATATCTCATTGTGGCTTTGATTTGCCACAGTGAGACATCACTAATATCTCATTGATGATTAATGTTACTGGGCACCTTTTCATGATTCCATTGACAATTCATACAATTTCTTTGAGAAAATGTCCATTCAATTTTTTCCTCTTCTGCCTATTTTTTAGTCAGATTGACTTTTGCTGTTGAGTTATATGAGTTCTCAATATATTTTAGAATATTAACCCATTACCAGATATATGATTTGCAAATGTTTTCCACCATTCCCTGGGTTGCCTTTACATTTTGTTCATTTTTTCTTTTGCTCTGCAAAAGCTTTCTAGTTTTACATTGTCCTTCTTACTAAGTATTCTTTTTGTCGCTTGTGCTTTTGGTGTCATATCCAAAAATTTGTTGCCAAGACTATTGTCAAGAAACTATATGTTTTCTTCTAAGAGTTTTATGGCATCAGTTCTTATGTTTAAATCTGTAATCCAGTTTGAGTTAATTTTTGTGAATGGTGTAAGAAAGAGGTCCAGTTTTCTTTCTTCTGCATGTGAAGAGAATAGTTTTCTCAACATCATTTGAAGAGATGACCTTTTCCCCGTTGAGTATCTTTAGACAGCATGTAGCTGGTTCTTGTTTTGCTTTGTTTTACTCATCCAGCCACTTGATGTCTTTTGATTGAAGAATTCACCATTTATGTTTAGAGTAATCATTGACAGGTAAGGACTTAATAATGCCACCTTATTTATTGTTTTCTGACTGTTTTGTCATTCTCTCATTCCCTTCTTCCTCTCTTGCTGCCTCCCTTTGTGAATTGATGCTTTTCCTTAGTGGTATGCTTTGATTCTCTTCTCTTTATCTTCGTGATTTTCCTTTATGTAGGTTTTTCCTTTATGGTTTCTGTGAGGCTTATACAAAACATTTTATATGTGTAACAGTTTTTTATGCATAAGAATTTTAAATTCAATCTCATACAAAAACTACCCTTTTACTCTCGCTTTTATGTTTTCAATGGCACAATTTTACATCTTTTTATATTGTGTATCCATTAACTAATTGTTGTAGTTACATCTATTTTTAGTACTTTTGTCTTTTATCTGTTATACTAGAGTTAAGTAGTTAACCCACCACCATATCTCAGTATTCAACTGTTTTGAATCTGGCTATAAGTTTATCTTTATCCCAGTGTGTTGTATGCTTTCATGTTTTAAAATTAATAATTAACATCCTTTCATTTCAGCTTGAAGGACTTCTTTCAGCATTTCTTATAAAGTAATTTTAGTGGTGATGAATTTTTTCAGCTTTTGTTTATTAAAGAAAGTCATTATGTTACCTTGATTTCTGAAACAGCTTTGCTAGATATTCTCGGTTGGCAGTTTCTTTCTTTCAGCACTTTGAATATATTATCCCATTCTCTCCTGGCCTGCAAGACCTCTATAAAGACCTCTATTGAGAGTTTTTTTCTCTTGCTTCTTTTAAAATTCTCTTTGATTTTAAACAGTTTTGTTAAAATGGGTCTTGGAGATTTCTATTCCTTTTCCCCTCCTCTTCTCCTTCTGGGACTCCAATCATTGTACATTATTTCTCTTGATCATGTCCCATAAATCCCACAGGCTCTTTTCATTTTCTGTTTTTGCTCATGTGATTGGATAATTTCAGTTAGTCTGTTTTTTACTCACTGATTCTGTCTTCTGCTTTGTCAGGCTGCTGTTGAAGCTCTCATTGAATTCTTCAGTTAAGCTATGGTATTCTTCAGCTCCAAAATTTGTCTGGGTCTTTTTTATGTTTTCTTTTTGTTGAACTTATTTTTTCTTGTATTGTTTTCCTGCTACCATTAAATTTTTAATTTGTGTTCTCTTTTGGCTCACTGAGCATCTTTAGAAAAATTGCTTTGAATTCTTCATCAGACCACTTTCCTGGATCTCCATTTCTTTGGGGCCAGTTATTGTAGGTATACTGTATTACTGTGATGGAATCATATTTCTCTGCTTCCTCATGACTCTGGTAGCCTTGTTAAAGTATCTGTGCATGTAAAGAAGCAGTTGCCTCTTCCAAACCTTGGGGACTGACTTTAGTAAGAAAAGACCTTTACCACGTCGGGGGCTGCACACTGGAGCAGGCTGTGATGTCGGGTCTGGTGTTGCCAGTGCCAAGTATGGCAGCATGTGTCAGCACCAAGTCCATCAGAAGCATAGTGTCTCTTCAGCTCTGGCCACTGGAGTCCCCAGAATCAACAGCTGCATGTCCTTGGTGAGGACTGCAGGGAGTCTGCGGTGGTTACAAGAGCTGCTGGGGTCCTGGGTGGTGCCTGCAAGTCCAGCAGCTAGGGACCAGGGCAGGAATTGCTGACAGTATGAACACACTCGCTGTGGGGGCCAGCTGCAGGTGCCTATGTCATGGCAGGAGCCAGGTGTAGGTACACAGAACTCAGTGAGGGCCAGCGCAGGCAGCAGGGGCCAGGAACAGCTATAAGCTGTAAGCTGGCAGCTACTGGAGCCCTGACTATCAGCATGCTCTCCCATGGCTGCACAATCCTCCCCCGGGTATATGAACTTTAGTAGAGGCCAGTAAAGGGGATTGGGCTGGGAGCATACAGGTGTACAGCTGGAAGAATTCCAGTTAAGGAAAGCACAGTCGTTCAGGCCAGTGACATAGGGCAGGGCCTGATCTGGGCCCACAACTGGCTATGCGAGCCCTGGTGGTTAGCATGGTCTCCCAGAGGCTGTACAGTCTCCCCCTAGGTGTGCAGCTGGGTGAAAGCTAGTGATAGATGTCAGGCTAGCAGCATAAAAGTGAGCTGAAGGGCCTAGCTTTGAGTGCATGTACAGCAGTAGGGGTCATCCACAGGGTCTAAGCTGCTGTTTTGCACTGGTGCAGCCTCAGGGGCTTGAGCTAGCTGCCAGTGCTGTTCCCAGGCTCTGGCAAGGGGATATAGGGGGTGAGGGTGGGGAAGGTGATGGAGCAGGGAGGGACTCAGGCAGCTGGCTTCAGTGAACACAAATACCTATAGGACAAAAGCCAGGGAAATCTTCAGGGAGTCTGTGGCAGCTGTGTTAGCCACTGATTCTTCTTCGGTGGCAAAGGGTTTGTCTGTAGAGCAGATCAGTGTGAATTGCAATTGCTCCCACTATATGACTGGTTTCTTTTGGTTCCTAGCCATCTCTGTACATCTCAGGTTTTTCTGTCTGTGGAGCAAAACCTAAGCAGATCCTTTGTATGGTACCCAGGAAGGCTGGAGAAGCTGCTTGGCCCACTCTTTCTTTCCTAGAAAGGAGACATCTTTCTAGCTAGGAAGTTCTCTCTTGGCACTAAGAAGTGCCAGCTTAAGGGATGGAACAATGCAGGCAAAATGAAACGAATTGTCTTCTCTTCTTGTGCATTTATTCTCAGAGTTTTTGTTCCACCGTGTGTTAAAATTTCTTAGGTGGAATCCAGAGTTCTCCCAGAGCTATTTTGTGTTACAACTAGCTTTCTAATTGTTGGTCTTTGTGCACGGAGAGAGCTTAGGGTCTCCTATGTTGCCATTTTGATGCCATCACTCTCCTTGTCACTGCTGTCATGAGTGTTATCTTTGTAACTCCATTACACAGTGTGTACACCAGTGTACATCAGTTGAATGGAAGAGTGAATGGGTGGATGGATAGATGGATGAAGGAACAAACAATACTTTTTTTAAGTTCTAAAAGAGGATGCAATGAGATAGCTGGCAGGATTGGTGGCACTAGATTCAAAGAGTTTTAAGTGAACTTAAAACTGAGTGTCCTAAATGAAGGTTTCTGAGTTAGGCCATAGTAAAAACTTCAGTGCAAGGATAACTTTAGAAAGTGTTACCACTCTTGAATAGTGGGCTGGCACTGTTGGTATTCTTCCAGCTAGTAAACATGAAATACTGCTGTCTGGCTTCTGATGGAATTTACCTTGTCTGATGAGAAATAACTCACATGAGTGAAACTGAAGGGAAAAAAGCTGAGATTACTCACTGCTAGCCAAGTATAGCAGACAGTGAGATCAGCACCGTCACCACAGGCCAAACCACTAACTCCTTCCTCTTGGTAAGCACTGCCTGGAGCATTCGAGTCTCCTCCAGTTGGATTATTTTATTGTAAAAGCGGCTACTCAGGGTTTCTCTTAAGTTTTTACTTTCACCTAGAACTCCCAGTTGAATAGTACTTTATGACTCAATGCTGCCCAGGGCCACTCACTTTCTCTGTGCAATACGTTTCAAGAATGGGATATTTTCTATTTGGAAAAAAGGTGTTCGTGTAAAGACCTAGCAGACGTTTTTCTTTCAGTCTACTTCCACAGAGATTCAAGAAGGTTCATAGCCTTTGTCTCAACCTAAGCCACAGATTTTAACAGACTTTCAGCTATTTTCATGCTGTGCCTAAAACTGGTTCTTCTCCATTTATTTGTTCATGCCTTGGAGTAGACCTTGGCATGCCTTGGGGTAGACAAGTGGGTTTCAGAGCCTCCCAATAAAGAACTTTATGTAACTTTTTTCCACCCATTTTAAGACTCCTTCAGTCTTTCTTTGGCAAGTGGTAAAAGCAAATATCTGAGGAACCACAGTGAGAGCTCTGGGCTTTCAGCCCTGACCCTGTTTATTCAGCTGGACAGGCCCACCTGTAGGCTGCCCAGGAGGAAGATGTAGTCATTAGAGACAAAGGGATCTCATTACCACAGAGAGAGCAGATCTCATGTCTGAAAAGAGTGGGTCACTTTTGTAGCCACAGTCTGAAAATTCAGTTACTCAAAGCCACCACACTACTTTGAGGCCCCCACTATCATGTTGCCCCTACCGCCCCCTCCTGGTTGGCCTCTGTATATATATATATATATATATATATATATATATATATATATATATATATCCAGCAGTCATGTTTGGATGTGAGAGTTGGACGGTGAAGAAAACTGAGCGCCCAAGAATTGATGCTTTTGAACTGTGGTGTTGGAGAAGACTCTTGAGAGTCCCTTGGACTGTAAGAAGATCCAGCCAGTCCATCCTAAAGGAGATCAGTCCTGGGTGTTCATTGGAAGGACTGATGTTGAAGCTGAAACTCCAATACTTTGGCCACCTCGTGCGAAGAGTTGACTCATTGGAAAAGACCCTAATGCAGGGAAGGATTGGGGGCAGGAGGAGAAGGGGACGACAGAGGATGAGATGGCTGGATGGCATCACCAACTCGATGGACATGGGTTTGGTTAAACTCCAGGAGTTGGTGGTGGACAGGGAGGCCTGGCGTGCTGTGATTCATGGGGTCGCAAAGAGTCGGACATGACTGAGCGACTGAACTGAACTGAACTGGATATAGACATACTCAAGGAACTCTTCTGTTAGAGGCCATTTTTGCTTCCCCAAATCTCACTTCAAGCTTTGACCTTGGCCCTTTAATTAAAGTTGCAGCACCCACAAGTCTACTGAAATAGGGCTGAGAGGCATTAGTATAAGTGAATCTGTCTTCATAACAGCTATCACTTTCCTCTTCTTTTTCTTCTGTGAGTTCCAGCACCAATGCCTGGTACCAGCCTTTCTTGCTGCCTCTCCTTACCACCAAATTCACTGTTATTGGAGCTGCAAATTGCTCGTGGCACACTGCGTTTTCAATATCCAATGTATTTTTAGGGGACTGTGAACTCAGAAGGTCTTCTCATACTTTCACTAGAGTCCTCTCTTCCTATTCCATGGAACAGGGCTACAGAACAATCAGCATCCATCCCTCCTCCTGTGGCCCCTTGACCTTAAACCAGGCAGGTTCACCTCAGCTTTATCCCTTCCTCTTTGGATGAGGCTCTTTTCTGGAAGCTCTTTACCAATTAGGAAAATAAAGGCTCATAGGATCCCTTCTCCAGTCTCAGAAAGTGAAAGTGTTAGTAGCTCAGTTGTGTTCAACTCTTTGTGACCCCATGCATGGACTGTAGCCCACCATGCTCCTCTGTCCATGGGATTCTCCAGGCAAGAATATTGGAGTGGATTGCCATTCCCTTCTCCAGGGGATCTTGATTGAATCCATGTCTCCTGCATTGCAGGCAGATCCTTTACCATCTTTAGCCACCAACCTGCCTGCCCCTGGACTCTGAGACAGAGCCAGATGATTGAATGAGCCAGATTCAGTTTCAGTAAAACTCTTATAACACTTATTCACTTCAGTGTTTAATGATTAAATACTTCATCCTCCTGCATTAAACACCTAAAGAACTATAAAAAAAAATGGTAAAATGCAGTTTTGAAGATGTTGGAAATGTAACAACAGGTAATGGATCAAGTAACAGCAGTGATCCCTTGAGAAATGAGAAATTAAAGAGCTTAGGAGAAGTACCTAAAAAGAACCAGTGGTTTCCAGGAAGCTTACTTACATCCCAGAACAAAACTCAAGAACATTTATTGGACTGAAAAAGTATCTAGCATCCATAAAGAAAATATTTATATATGGCATCCAATCTAAAATCACCAGGACATGCAAAAAAAGCAGAAAAAAGCTATCCATAATGAGGAGCAAAATCTATCAAAACTGACCCAGAAATATTGGTAGAGTTTTTTGTTTGTTTGTTTGTTTTGTTTTGTTCAGTCACCCAGTCATGTCTGACTCTGTGACCCCATGGACTACAGCATACCAGGCCTCCCTGTCCCTCACCATCTCCTGGAGTTTGTCCAAGTTCGTGTTCATTGCATTGGTGATGCCATCCAGCCATCTCATCCTCTGATGCCCTCTTATCCTTCCGCTCTCAATCTTTCCTGGCATCAGGGACTTTTCCAATGAATCATCTGTTCACATCAGGTGACCAAAATACTAGAGCTTCAGCTTTACCATCTGTCCTTCCAGTGAATATTCAGGGTTGATCTCCCTTAAGATCGACTGGTTTGATATCTTTGATGTCCAAGGGACTTTCAGGACTCTTCTCCAGCACTTCAGTTTGGAGGCATCAGTTCTTTGGTGTTCTGCCTTCTTTAAGGTCCAGCTCTCACAACCATATGTGACCACTGGGAAGACCATAGCCCTGACTATATGGGCCTTTGTCAGCAGAGTAATGTCTCTGCTTTCAATACACTGTCTAAGTTTGTCATCACTTTCCTGCCAAGAAGCAATCATCTTCTGAGTTCATAGCTGCAGCCACCATCCACAGTGATTTTGAAGCCCAAGAAGAGGAACTCTGTCACTATTTCCACTTTTTCCCCTTCTACTTGCCACACAGTAATAGGGGAAAATGCCATGATCTTAGTTTTTTTAATGTTTAGTCTTAAGCTGGCTCTTTCTCCTCTTTCACCCCCATCAAGAGGCTCTTTAGTTTCTCTTTGCTTTCTGCCATTAGAGTGGTATCAGCTGCATATCTGAGGTTGTTGATCTTTGCTACATTTTATGTTTTCAAGAAAGTAGAAGACAGATGAAATTTCAATTATCTCAGATGAAAAATACTCTGGATAGGATTAGTGGCAGATTTGACATTGCAGAAGAAAAGATTAGCGAACCTGAAGATGTAACACCAGGCACTATATAAAATCAAACAGAAAAAATAAGAATTGTGAAAAATGGAAAGAGAATCAGTGAGTATGGGACAGCATTAAGCAACCTACTATTCATGTTGTTCAAGTTTCCAAAGGAGAAAAGAGAGAGGGAGAGAAAAAATGCTTGAGGAAATAATGGCCAAAACTTTTCCAAATTTGATTAAAACTGTACACATACTTGGGCTTCTCTAGTGGCTCAGATGGTCAAGAATCCACCTGCAATGCAGGAGACCAGGGTTTAATCCCTGGGTTGGGAAGATCCCCTGGAGAAGGGAATGGCAATCCACTCCAGTATTCTTGCCTGGAGAATCCCATGGACAGAGGAGCCTGGTGGGCTACAGTCCATGAGGTCACAAAGAGTCAGACATAACTGAGTGACTAACACAACAACAACACAACAATGCACATACTTATCCAAGAAGCTCAAATAGCCCCAAGCATAGGAAACATAAAGAAAGCTGACTACTGTGGGTAATCTGGTAGGTGTGTCTGGCTTCCATTCCAGTTGGTTGCCAGGCCCTGCCTTGTGCCATGGCTGCCAGCCACTGGTGGATGGGACTAGGTCCTGAGCTGGCTGGTTGCAGGACCCCAGGGGGTCCCAGGGCTAGTTCTGGCCCAGTAGTGGGCAGAGCCGGGTTCTGGGGTGGGTGGTTGCCGAACTGGGGTTCCTGGAGCTACTGTCTGTCTGCTGGTGGAGGGGGCTGGTTCCTGACATAGCTGGCTGCCTTAATGATTTGGAGACATTTTTATAATATATTTTTAATTAAAAAAAGCAAGATATGTTCTTTTTTGCATGCTATATATATGTGTGAGTGTGTGCGCACACTATATGTATGTGTATATATATTTCAATTATAGTTGATTTACAATGTTGTGTTAGTTTCAGGTATACAGCAAAGTGATTCAGTTATACATATATTGATTCTTCTTTAGATTCTTTTCTCATATAGGTTATCACAGAATATTGAGTAGAGTTCCCTGTGCTATATAGTACGTCCTTGTTGGTGATCCATCTTATATATAGTAGTGTGCATATATTCATCTTTAGCTTCTGATTTATCCCTCCCAACCATGTTTCCCTTTTTGTAACCATAAGTTTGTTTTTGATATCTGCAAGTTTGTTTCTGTTTTGTAAATAAGTGCATTTGTATAATTTTTAATTAAATCCCACATGTGAGAGATCATATGATATTTGTCTTTTTCTGTCTGACATACTTCACTTAGTATGATAATCTCTAGGTTCATCCATGTTGCTGCAAATGGCATTATTGCATTATTTTAGGGGGCTGAGTAATATTCCATTGTATAATGTACCACATTATGCATTATGCATTATGCATTCCTCTGTCAATGGACATTTAGGTTGCTTCCATGTCTTGATTATTGTTAAGTGCTGTAATTAACACTGGGATGCACGTGTCTTTGGGGATTATGGTTTTCTCCAGATATAAGCCTAGGAGTGAGATTCCTAGATCATATGGTAGCTCTATTTTTAGTTTTTCAAGGAACCTCCATACTGTTCTCCATAGTGGCTATATCAATTTACATTTTCACGAACAGTGGAGGAGAATTTCCTTTTATCCACTTCCTTTTCAGCATTTATTGTTTGTGGACTTTTTGATGGTGGCCATTCTAACCAGTATAAGAGGATATACTTCATTGTAGTTTTGATTTGCATTTCTCTGATAATTAGTAATGTTGAGTATCATTTCATGTATATATGTCTCCTTTGGAGAAATGTCTATTTAGATCTTCTGCTCATTTTTTGATTGGATTGTTTATTTGCCTTTTGACATAGAGCTGCAAAAGCTGTTTGTATATCTGGGAGAATAATCCCTTGTTGGTCACTTCATTTGCAAATGTTTTTTCCCATTTTGTGGGATGTCTTTTCATTTTGCTTATGGTTTCCTTCGCTATGCAGGAGCTTTTAATTGGGTCCCACTTATTTTTGTTTTTATTTTCATTACTCTAGGAGGTGGATCAAAAAAGATCTTGCTGCAATTTATGTCAAAGATCATTCTCCCTATGCTTTCTTCTAAGAGTTTCATAGTGTCCAGTCTTACCTTTAGGTCTTTGATCCATTTTGAGTTTATTTTTGTGTACAGTATTAGAGAATGTTCTTCTAATTTCCTTCTTTAACCTGCAGCTGTTCAGTTTTCCCAACACTATTTATTGAAGAGACTATCTTTTCCTCCATTGTATATTCTTGCCTCCTTTGTTGTAGATTAATTGACCATAGGTGTGTGGGTTTATCTCTGGACTTTCTAAAGTGTTACAGTTCAGCTCACTCACTCAGTCATGTCTGACTCTTTGTGACCTCATGGACTGCAGAGCAAAGCATGCCAGGTCTCCCTGTCCATCACCAACTCCCAGAGCTTGCTCAAACTCATGTCCATCAAGTCAGTGATGCCATCCAGCCATCTCATCCTCTGTCGTCCCCTTCTCCTCCCGTCTTCAATCTTTCCCAGCATCAGGGTCTTTTCCAATGAGTCACTTCTTCGCATCAGGTGGCCAAAGTATTGGAGCTTCAGCTTCAGCATCAGTCCTTCCAATGAATATTCAGGACTGATTTCCTTTAGGATGGACAGGTTGGATCTCCTTGCAGTCCAAGAGACTCTCAAAAGTCTTCTCTAACACCACAGCTCAAAACCATCAGTTCTTCAGTGCTGAGCTTTCTTTATGTCCAACTCTCACATCCATACATGACTACTGGGAAAACCATAGCTTTGACTTAATGGACCTTTGTCAGCAAAGTAATGTCTCTGCTTTTTAATATGCTGTCTAGGTTGGTCATAGCTTTTCTTCCAAGGAGCAGGCATCTTTTAATTTC